>NC_023755.2:35290022-38063830 GCF_000499845.2 Phaseolus vulgaris | reverse complement strand
CTTGTTATGCTCATTCGCATAAAGATATAAGAACATATACTTGATCACACATGCTTAACATTAATACTTTGAGTCATAAACTAAACATACAATACAAATTCAGAAAACATTCTATGTATACTAATGTTCTCCTTTGGGAGATTCATTAATACACAAAACATAATGATGCTAATAGTATTAACTTTATTTGGTAAGATATATGCATTAACTAGAAACACTTGTTATCTTTGGATATACAAGCAAAACTAATAACACATACTCACTACCAACAATCATATCCATCAATTATAAGGACAACTAATCAACCTTTGGGGTGATCCAAAATGCCCTATAATAATGAATTTCCATTTACCCATATATATAAATAATTTAGCATCCATTCTATAGGTAATTGGAATAAAATTTATCAGTAATCTGGAATTAAATAAAACTTAAAGATTTGATCACTTTGGTGATTAACAAATCTATCATACAAATAATTCCAGAAATTATATCATTAATTGAAATAAAATTCATCCATAATTTGGAATTAAATAAACTTAAAGATTTGATCACTTTGGTGATTACAAATCTATCATACAAATAATTCCATAAATAATATCATTATATGAAATAAAATTTCATCCATAATTTGGAATTAAATAAAACTTAAAGATTTGATCACTTTGGTGATTACAAATCCATCATACAAGTAATTCTAAAATTTCAATTTTAAAAAAAAATTAATACATAAAGTGGAAAAAATAATTTTCCATTCCTCACTTTCAATCAATTAATTAAACTTTAATTTAATGAACATAGTAAAATTTCATTAAAACTTTAATTTAATGTAAATTAAATTACATTAAAAAAATGATACATAAAACAGAAAAATAATTTTCGTTACTCACTTTTAATTAATTAATTAAAGTTTAATTTAAATGTAAATTGAATTACATTATAACGTAACCTAAATTACAGAAAAGTAACAATTGATTAATGCAGCAAAGAATTCATGCATTTCATGATGACATAAGTTGCAGAATAATTCATCAGTTCGCATTTCATTATTTTATATTATAATATAATAAAATTTTGAAAAGACTTTAATTAAATTGATAACCTAAGGCACAATAAATAAAATTTGCTTCTTTTTCATTAAGCAAAATTGCATAAGGTGCAGGAACGAATTCACACGTGCAGTTTCATCCCTTACCCAGGCACCAAACGGTAGTTTATGTAAACCTTAATACATAAACCCTAATTTTAAAATTAAGGTTTTTCAATTGGGATTATTTTAAAATTAGGGCTCTTTGATTTTGATGGTTTAGGACAATTAGGGATCTATTATAGAGGAATGAAATCCTTAATTTATAAATCCTAATTTTAAAATTAGAGTTTTTAAATTGAGAATATTTTAAAATTAGGGTTCTTTGATCTTGGAAAAGCATTAATGGAGAATCACAACATGAGTAACGAGGCTCTGATACCACATGTAAATTTAAACATGAATAAACGTAAATTAAACACATACAATTATGTTCACATATAGATCTTATCATATCATGATTCTCACACAATCATACAATCAAGAATGAATAAGCACTTACCTTGATCCATGAGTGATCCTAATTGAGTAGTTACTTTATCTCCTTTTTCCCAATCTATCTCTTAGCAATTCCGTTCTTGTCACACACTTTCGTGATGGTTATCAATGAGACAACTATTATTTGCAGAGACAAAACCCTATAGCCTTTAGTACCCAATCTCCATCAGATGTAGGTTTTCCATTAGGTATATCATCAGATATATATTTCTCACATTAACCAATGGGTCTTTATTCTATTATTATTATTAAATCATATTCGGGCCAAAGCCCAAACTCTAAGTCATGTGAGTCACTTTATAGAAATTAATTTACATAATTTCTTACATTAAGGTCATCTCAATGGAGGATAATGTCATCCAAGAGAGAAGCCAAACTCATTGAACAATGAGTGTCATGTCCTTTTCACAAACACTTGGTGGAATTGAAAGGAAAGCAAGAACAAATCAAGAACACAAATAGAAACACAATTGAAATATGTAATTAACTAAAACTGGACAGAATTGAAAGAGGAAACATATCTACCGATTAAAATCATCCAAAGAACACAATGAACCGATTAGAAACTCAAGAACAGCACAAGAACCAAACTAAACGGTACAAATTGATGAACAAGACATAAAAGTTGAAACTACCGAATGAAAACAACAAAGGAGATGAAAAGGAATGGAACTTAGATGGTTGAAGTCCGACTGGAATGGATTAGGAGAATGATCACGCCACTTGGTGATGGAGTCTCAAGATGAGTGAAGAAAGTTGCCACTTGAAGCTCTCCAAAAGCTCACAAGATGAGACTATGCTAAGGAGATCAAAATCTCACAAAAGGCTCTCTCAAAATGAGTAGAGTTTCTCTATATCAATTATCCAAATCTAAATTTACAAGAGCCCAACCTCTCTATTTATAATAGAAGAGGGCTGAAATGAAACACAAATGAAACTCTAAGTTCCCTCCAAATTCAAATGCAAATTGGTGCCACCTAGTCATGAAGTAAGTGTGACCCACTTCCTATTTTCAGCACCTCATAAAATGCGTCTACACCCCCCTAACTATTCACACTTTTTATTTAATATTCACACCTCCTATAACTATACAAAATTAATTCAAATGATGCTCTTTTATTTAATGCTTGGCCTTGCCCCTCATGGTTTGGACTTGGGCTTCTTGGGCTTGGGCCTTCTTGAGCTTGGGCTTTGGACTTGGGCCTCATCTTTTGAAAAGACTAATAAGAAGAACTTTAAATGATTTGGCCCTTATCCATTCTTCCTATTAACAACATCTTTTTTATTCTCATCAAGTTGTTTAAAATTAAGCAAAGTTATTTAAAAGTCTGCTTTCCATTTGTGACTAACTTTCTTCCATGTTAACTAAATAACTCATGGAACTTGTATAAAAGTAATATTTTTATTTATAAGTAATGTGATAAATGAAAAGAAGGATTATTATATCACTTGATTTATGTTTGATTCAAAATAAAATAACAAAAAAAAAATGTACGATAGCATTTTTTTTAAATAAAATTTCACCTCTTAAGTAAGATGTAAAATTCAAAATTTATGTCGGATGAGGCAAGTGTCTGATTTAAATTTGAATTTTATGTGTAACTTTAATTGTTTAACATAAAATTTCGTAAAAATTTTGCGCTTTTTTTTCTCACTTTTTTCTTCATGAAACAACTATTTTTGCTTGTGATTTTTCGTTTTCCTTCCAATGGCGGCTACATTGACTTGGTGGAGATTCCATTGGTGATTCAAACGGTGATTTTTTTTGTTTTCTATAACTTACCTCTATTTTTGAAAATTGAAATTGATACAGATTTTTTATTTATTTCAATTACTACAATGCATGATTGTCTCTATGCATGTGTTGAGTGTAACGGACTTAACTTAACTCATAGTTTTTGTTATTCTATTATGTTATTTTATTATTATTTTCATATATAAATAAACAACCTTATGTCTATTTCTATTTTATACAAAAGATTTATCCTATTTTACGCAATCTTACATATTAAAAAAATCATAGTAACAACCCTTACAGTATAATTCTTATTTTTAATCTTGTAGAGACATAACCGTTCTTCTTCTTATCGTGAAAACAATAATTTTTAAATATTTTTTAGGCACAATAGACAAAATGACAACAACAATATAACTATTGTGAATGAATAATGGTACACGTGAGAGGTGAGAATGGATAAAATGGGTGGTGGGGTGAAAGGAGGAGAAAGTCAAGACACTGAACCTAAACGAATTCATGATAAACCATCAAGATAGTGCTTAGTCATAAACTCACCAACCAAATTTTAGATAAATTCATATTTTATTTTTTATATTTTCCACTTCCACCCTAATTAATATTAATTGTGAAAAAATGGTTTTAATATTTTTTTTAAAAAAAAGTCTACATTAATTATAATTTAATATTTTTAAGTAATCTTAGTTGGATCCACGCACTCCATACATTCTTTCTTTCTAGTCACATATTTTGTTTTGGGTTCCGCAACACTTTCATTCTTTTCTACAAGTTTGAGAGAGTAATTTCAGCATGTGTGAAAGAGAGTTAACGAGAAATTTTGTATTCAAGGTTCCACAATGTGAACATAAATATTTTATAAATTTTATATTTCATTTTTGCACTTCACTAAATTTTTTTTTCTAAGTTTCGTAACTCTCGAAAGAATAAATAAAAATTTCAAAAAAATTAAAATGATAAGAGTGAACATAATTTTTAAATGTCTTTTTGTTTTACTTTATTCAATTAACTCAAATAACTTAATACTCTTATTTAACTTTTCTTAGCATTTAAAAATAAACAACATCAAACAATTTTTTTAAAATAAAAAAAATCAATTTAAATGTGACATTTTACTAACTTATTTTTTTTATAGAAAATTTTATGAGACATATTGAATTTTTAGTTTTGTATTTTTAATATATTTTTATTAAAAGTATGTGAATTGGTAATTTATGTTCCATTAGATTGAGTTTATGTTCTTCATTAAAATTAATGGTATAAACTAATTTGTTTTTAAAAATTGATATCGTAATTGTTTTTGGAATCTCAAGAATAACAATGCATGGAGGTCTTCTATGCAGAAAATATATTCTTAATATCAAAATTATGTTATATTTAAATATATATACATTTTAAACATTAAAATTAATTTTAAAATAAATAAATATTTATTAGAGGTTTAAAATTAAAATTTAAAATTTAAGAATAAAAAGAATGATATATAAGTACTAATTAATAAACGATGTTGAGAACTTACCATTAACTCACTAAGTAAGAAGAAGCATTGACATAATTTAAGTCAAAAGTAAAGTATAATTATTTATAAATTATATGTTAATAATATTTGGAGTAACTTATTTATGTATTTTAAAATTCTTTAATTATACAGAAGTAGTATATCTTTGAAATTTGATGGACAAAATGTGAGTAGTTTTTTTAAGAGATTAAAAAAATATTTCCAAAAATTTGCGAAAACCGATAATCATATTTTACCTTAAAACTAATTAAGTTCTACCTTACACATGTGATATAACAACTCACATTAAGGTTGAAATTAGACTTATAACTGTAATTTTTCTGCTTTAATTGTTTAATAATCCAAATATAAAAACAATAATTTTAAATAAAATTTAATTCAATAAATGATTTTTTATCGGCATTAATATAAATGATTAATAAATCATCATATTATTAAATTATATGTATAAATTTTTTACATTTTAATATATATTTCTAAATTAGTTATGTGAAATTTAAAAAAGTATAATTAATTTTAATAATAATTTTCAATATATAAATTCAATTTAAAAATTATATGTATAATATGCGTATGTTGTCATTGTATTTATTAAATTCAGTAAAATATATTATATTGAATAAACCATTACTAATTATATATATAAGAAAATAACAGGATGTAAATACTATATTAATAAAATTAATATATTTGAATAAATACTATATTTGAATAAATGTTATATTAATAAAAGTCATAGAAATAACACAATTCATTAAAAGCCTAAATATGTAAATTTCATTTATTCTAAAACAATATATTAAATTAATAGTTGGATTCTTGTAAGGTTACGAGTTTTTGTTTTAATTTCAATATATTGAAAACTCTATGTATATATATATGCAACCTATATATACAACGAATTACATATAAAAGTAATAACTAATAACAATTGATATTATAGTCGGTCTTCTGTACTTATAATTTATTTGCTATTATAAAAAAAATTAAATTTTTCATAGGATTCAAATTTATAAATAAATATACAAATATTATTTACGGATTTATATCTCTTAGCAATTTTAATAGATTATTATATATGAATCTGTATCCGTTAGTTAAACGTTACATACATATTAATAGTCATATGTATAAATCTATTGATAATTTAGTATTATCTATATATTATTATTCATAAATTAATAATAATAATAATAATAATAATAATAATAATAATAATAATAATAATGAGAATAACAATAAATACTAATTTTGATATAATCTTTGCTGAAAGTTTGGAAACTAAATTATTTTCATAAACTTTTCATGTAGCAACAGTGTGGTTTAAATTTTCTCATAGAAACCTAAAACCTAACTTGAATGGTCTATGCTGTATAATTACAAATGTAGCTTGTATTAGTATGGTGATGAATTATTGACACAATCATCTTTCTTTCACAAACTCTTCTCAAAGAAAAAAGAACATCACAAAATCTGCTAAATTTGGCATATCTTTATATAAATGGGTGTCAAATACATGAATTTATTATAAGTTAACTTTAAATTTAATTAAACTTTATAAAATAAATTTATAAAATAAAATTTATGTCTATTTATATATATTTTATTAAAAATTAAGCTTTTAATTTAATTTCATAAAACTGATTTATAAGATGTAATCTGCACTTATATTATGAAACGTTATAAGTTCTAATCGAATCGATGTGATATCTCCAACAAATTTCAATCTATTTTCTTAGTTTTAGTTCACTCTTATTTTCCTTTTGGTTTTATTTAAGTTTTTTTCAAAATAAAGAACAAAGATTGAATTGTCGGCCACAAACTATACCAACCCACCATGTGTGTTCTTTAACCAGGAAAACACCTCAAAATACCTACAATTTTGATCTACTATACAAGATAAATAAATAAATAAATCCAAAAAATAAGAAATAAGAAATAGTAAATATAAAATTTTTATTATTCTAGGATAATTTTTTTACCGCAAGTATCTTTATTTTATTTTTATAATATTTATTAAATGGTAAAATATTTTAGAGATGATTGATGACAATAAAATGATATTAAATATTTAAAATTTTCAATCGAACTAATATTGTTATATTGCGTAATGGAAGCGCAAGAAGTGAAAGTGATGTAGCATTTTGTTGTAAGGTGAATCTTGAAAAAGAAATGAGTGTGTGTGGAACTGGCTCCACCACTGTGTGTAGTGGGATGTACCATTTATCACATTCAGAAAAATAAAAAGAAATAAAATTCACATTCATATTCATATTCTCATCATCATAACCATAAACAATAACATGGGCAACAACATTGTTATCTTCCACAGAACCTATTTGCCCTTCCTCTGCATTACTTACTTACATCCACTCGTAGTTGGTTTTGGTTGCTTCTCACGTCAAACTTTTAATGTGTTTACACGTTATTTCTCTTTGAATCATTAACAATTCACTAGTGTAGAAAAGTTGTTTAATTATAGTCTTACAACACCGATTTAGAATCAAACGTAGTTCATTAAAATACGATGATATTTTTAAAATTAAAACGATGTTTATGGTAAAACTATCGTCTATAATTATGACCAAACACGTAGATGTTGGTTTCTATCAACAACCATTGTCTATGACCAAGCATATATACTACGATTATCATAAAATTGCGGTCTATTTTTTTAAATTTAAGCATAGACGACAACTATTAGTAAGAACCGTCTTCTATAATACGATTGTGATTTTCGAAACAAGATGAAGAAAATTGCAACACACTAAGAGGAAACAAGCAATTTGCGGTGTGCATAACAGCGAGAGAAAGAGAAAGAGTAAAGAAGAAAGAGATATAGTATTTTATTATTCTTGCTGTAAAAAGGTTAAAAAAAAGATATATAAAAGGAAAAGCAAAGAAACAAAAAGAGGAATGGGCTAAAAGAACATGATCCAGGGAAAAGAGGTTACAAGAAGCAAAATAGGGTCCAACAAGAAGCTCAACAATAAGATTAACACTCTATGTGTTTTTTATTTACCCTAACTAGAGCTCGCCTTACTTACGCTCTCATCACTTTCGTTTTCATTCTGTCTCGCGCTCTCGTCTCCCTACAACCTTGCTTTCCCTGCATCTTGCTTTTAGTGTTCTTTGTAAGTTCTTACTCTATTGCTCTATTATATGTTGTTCCTCCATTACTCATATTTGATGTTTCTAGGTTCTCCATTGTCCAGGGCGTATTCTTGACTGCATTACTCGTGTTATTGGTCGAGTTACATAAGGAGTTTGCTAAAAATTTGGACCACACATCAAGAGAACGTAACAATGAAAAAGAAGTGGGAAGCAAATCCTCGTGCCACATGAACCAGAACACAACATCAAGCACCTGGCAACGAAAAAAGAAACCACAAGCCACTAAAGGTCAATACCCTTACCCCTACCAACTAATATCACCAAGGTTATGGAAGCATAGAGCCATCAAAGGTGGCATCCCATTACAACACCTCGGTGCACATTTCTCTCACTATTGAAGAGACACATGCGAACACGCCTTTGTGGACAAAATCCTGGAGACCACATTACATCCTAGCTAGAAGAGTCTGTCCATACACTATTACGATGGAACTATTGACCCATATAAACACACAAAGGTATATATTACTAAGTAAGGTTATATTTTCTACATCTTTAAAAAGAGTAACTCTCAATTGGTTCACACACTTACCACCTTACTTCATTGATTACTCTGACACATTGGTAACAAAGTTTGGTACATAGTTTTCAACAAACCAACCTCATCATCTCACATCAATTGTACTAATGAATATCCATCAGGAAAAAGAAGAGTCCCTTATCTTATTCAAAAAATGATTTGGCAAGGTGACTCTCATTATCAAGAACCTAAATCTTGAAGTAGCTCTACACCATATGGTCACAACACTCATGTTGGGACCATTTGTTGATAGTTTGTGTAAAAAACCTATGTTCAACTTCAATGAATTACAACACTGAGTTGCCAAATTTATGTGGTTGGAATAATTGAAAGAATTTTTTTCTTTCTTTGGCACAGGTGATCTCAAGTACCCGTTTAACAGATGACATCAATAAAAAAAAAAAGATTTTCTTTCTCATGACTCTTCGACATTCAATGCTTCTCGAGCCACTCTACCCATGAAGGAAAAATGACTTTGACCAAAGGGAAATTTTCTTTCAAAGGCTCTCAATAACTATATAAAGCATGGGAGCTCGTATATTACTCAACATCGATATGATGTTAGTCACCTGGAACAATATAACCTCAAATTAGTTACATAAATAAAATTGTGCACAACAAAATCAAGTACTAATTAGGTATTAGGATGACTCAAGGTAACACAAGTCCATCAAGTAAAAGGTTCATTGGAACTCCATAAATATATTAACGTTTTTCATATATACATTTATTGATTCCACATTTATTACTCTAGCACACCTTTCGTTGACTTGAAGAGTGTCTTTTGCATACACAACCTCCCTTCTAGATCAATCAAAGAAAAACACATCTTGGATTGTACAATCTATAAAAATAGAGATCAAGCCATAAGGAAAGGTCTCAATCAAATCAGAGAATAAAAAATACTCTTGTAAGATCATCTCGGTTCAAGAAACTGGACTCAAAAGAAAGAATGCATGTTTTTTAGGCAAATTCTCCCTGAGTCTCCATTGGTTCTTCCTGCACCTCCATATGATTTTAAATATCAAATGTACTTTACTTTTTTTGAATTGAATACCGAATTGGCCAACTATGTGTTATTGATATCTTGAGGTAATATTGATTCCAAACACTACTTGTTGTTGCGCCTCCACCACTTCCACGAACCCCACCTCCTCCCTCACCCTCTGATCATGCTCCTCCACCAAGAACTACCTCATATCCTACATGTTCTTGTTCTTCTTCACGCCAACAATATCCGTCTTCCCCCTGACCAATCCCTCGTAACACACAACACACATGCCAACACCACCAACATCATCAATCTTACATTCCAAACAAGGAACCCACAATACCCTAGATGACAAATATATCTATATATACCATCATGGGTAATCAACTTGTGATTATTGTCGTGTAATCAGCTTGTGATTATTGTCGTAAATAATTTTTCTAAATGAATATCGAATTGGTCAATCCAGTACACAATCCTGGATCCGATTTAAGGTTATGGATTAAGACCAATGGAAGTGAATAAAACTGTTAAAAATTTAATGAGTTTCAATATATACTTATATGTATGCGTGTTTGGATTAGAAATGAGATTAGTAAGAATTTGAGAAAAAAGTACGAAAAAAAATAAAAAATTATCTGTATTAAGACATGTAGAATAAATTTATGGAAAAAATTGATTGAAATTTGTGAGTAATCTGTGAGAAACTTTTATTTTTTTTTCAAAGATTTAAAATTAAATTTACAAATTTGAATAATAAAATGTTTTTATGTAAATTTCAGTTAATTAAAACTTTATTAATTATTTTTGGTACCCTTATATTAAAAACAGTTAGTTAAAAATTATTTAGTTATTTATGTATTTTGTAGTTTATAATTAAAATATTATCTTTAATAATGTCTAATAAATGACTTTAGAAAAAATACAAAACATGAAACATTGTTGAGACATAAAAATTGTTAGAAAAAAAATCTCATTTAAAAAAATACAAATAATCTTACATTGTGGATATATAAAAATTGTTAGATAAAATAAATAATATTTAATATTCATAATTATAAAAAATTTAACTATTTTTTTTATCTTAAATTTAAATAATATTATTATTTTTATATTTATTTTTATAATAATAATAATTATCATATAAATTTAATTTTTATCATAAATAACTGTGTTTTTTTTTATTAATTATTATTTTTTATAAAATATGATTAGTTATTTAATTACATATAAATTTATTTCAGATTAATATTGTACTGGCATGGCTGATCGACATGCTGATGTGTCTCGGACACCCTGACCGAACCGACCGAGACACCACGCACGGCCAGGTCAACCGACACATATAATCATTAACGCTCAAGCCAAGGTCAGTGAAGCTAAACTACCATTAAGAATTAGGTAATGCAATCATAAGTGTGATCAATTCCACTAATCAGGCCCAATGAGGTAAACTCATTAAAATAATATAAATAGCACACCTTCTAAGGAACCAGGTACGTCATTATTACTGTACACCTACCCGAGTGTCGAACTCCCTTTACTGACTTGAGCATCAGAGTGCCTTCTGCAGGTATCTCCCCCATTTGGCATTCACCCGAGACCGAGAGTCGAAGGAGTAGCACGAAGGCGAGAAGGATCCCAGTGAAACCCTAGCAACCTGCCTGAAAGAAGGAGGAAGATTAAGACTTCAATAGTTCTCTAGGTCTCATCTCCATGATAAGAACAAATATAATATATGCATTTTACAAATATAAAATACTTGTAACCTTAATATACATATGTAATTCACCTTTTAAGTTATTTTTGTATTTTCTACATTAAATATTGGAGTATTATTTTTTCTAAAATAACTCTTTAGTGTTATAACTATTATTTAAAATTTATAAATGGTTATAAGTTGCGATAAAATAAATATTATTATAACATTTTATATAAATATTATAATAATATTTATTTATTAACTTTGATAATGGTCAATAAAAAATAAAGACCCCAAACTGCATCACATGAATTTTGTCTAAGAGTTGTAGTGTGATGGTATAAAAGATTGGAGTTATCATCAATTATTATCTTTATAACTATTGAGAATCAATCATTATGTTTATAACTATTGAGAATCAATCATTATGTTTATAACTATTGAGAATCACTCATTATCTTTATAACTATTGAGAATCAATAATTATCTTTATAACTATTGAGAAAGACCGATGAAAGTAATAATTTGAAAAATAATGACCCCACTCTTTCGAAAATATTATTAAAAAACTGTCTACTGTGTAAGAGAAATATCTGCTATAGAAAAAGCAGAAGAAGAATGGTTTTGTGGTGGAAGTGGAAGGTGAAAGAATGGGTGAGAGTAGCTCAAGTGGCGGAGAAGCAGAGAGCATGAACAGTGAGAGCAGAAGAGGCGGTTGGAGAAGTTTTCCCTTCGTAATTGGTCTCTCTTCTCTCTTATCTCTTCCTTTGCCTTTCAGCACTAATGATATAATTATTAACTGATTAATTGTTTGTTAATGGTTAATCTGCAACAGGATCAACGGCGTGCATGTCATTTGGTGCTGCAGGCATGCTTGGAAACTTGACTGTGTATCTGATACGTGAATTCAATGTAAAGAGCATCAATGGTGCTCAGGTTGTAAACGTGGCAAATGGAAGCTCAAGCTTATTTCCCATTCTTGCAGCAATCATGGCTGATTCTTTCTTTGGATCTTTCTCTGTTGCCTTCCTTTCTTCCTTAGTTTCTTTCCTGGTAGTTAATACTCTCCACTCTCCTATATGCATCTATATCTGCAACCATTTTGTTTTCTCTTCGACTAGTTTTTCTTATCGATAAGAAAAGATAAAATAAATGTGACCTACTTTAGTAATGATTCAATCCTCATACAAAACATTCAAGATATAGAGTTAAAAAAAACTCCAAGTGTCCACCTGGTCAAAACCAACTAAAAACAACCACCTAAAGTTCAAGGGCCAACCCCAGTCGTATCTGTAACTTTTAATTAAATACATACATATCAGAGATTCAAGATAATAGTTAAAGAACGAGAAATTCCCTGTGTTGGTGATCTCACATCGACTAGAGATAATGACAATTCATGGTATATAAGTGGGTGCAAACCTTGATCTCATGAACTGATTTTATGGAGTTGAGTTAAACTTAAAGTTCATTTCGTAATACACTGATAATACTTTCAACGATATCTAAGATCAAACATTCACTTGTACCGAGAAAAAAACTTTATATTTAGTAGGTACTACTCAATAATTGAGCTTAATGTTAATAATTTTTTTTTGTTTTTAAGTGCTAACAACCAATTATATTATTCAGTTTAAATGACAATAGATCTAATATATTAAAAAAAAAATGTTATATTTTTTTATTTATAAATTGCAGGGCAGTGTTATTTTAGTCTTGACAACAATGATCGATTCGTTGAAACCTAACCCCTGCAACAATAGATCAAACCAATGCAAAGCCCCTTCAAAATTGCAATATGCAATCTTATATGGAGGCATAGCTCTGTGTGCACTTGGTTTTGGGGGTGCACGCTTCACAACAGCATCATTAGGAGCAAATCAATTTAATGAGGCAAAGCATCAAGACGTATTCTTCAACTGGTTCTTCTTGACTTGGTACATTGCTTCTGTTGTGTCCTTAACTGGGATTTTTTACATCCAAGATAACGTGAGTTGGGCTTGGGGCTTTGGCATATGTAGTGTGGGCAACTTGATTGGTCTAGTAATTCTTTTACTTGGTTACCGATTTTATCGTCTTGATAAACCACAAGGAAGTGTGTTCTTGGACCTTGCTCGTGTTCTTGTTGCATCTATCCGTAAATGGAAATCTCAGCTCTCTTCCTCAGCAAAGGATTACTATAGTGCCAGGGATGAGATGCTTCCGATGCAACCTGCTACAACTCCTGGAAAAAGATTAAGGTACTAAGTTATGATTATATTATTGTTATTGAAGTTTGTTGATTTCCTTTTGTTAATTAAGGTTTTAGGCTGTTTTTCCAAGTTTGCTTTCTCAAAAGACACTCAAAAGACAAAGCAGGGATGTTGGTATATTTATGTCAGAAATACTAAAGTATTGTTATGTTGTTGCAACCAAGCTGTATTTGGAAAATTATTGTTCCAAACAAAATATATACTAAAAGAATCAACAAACTATTTATAAGTATTATTATTTACAAGTGGATTATAAGTTTATAAGATAAAGTTTGTATTCACCTATATATTATAAAATGTTTTTATCTCTAGTTGATATGCTATCTTTAACTCCTCACACCAAGACCGGTCAACTTATGGCAGGGACTATTTATTTTGGATGGTCTAATAGTGGATGACCTAGTAAATCTGACAAATTCTCGTTATGATATATTAAGGATATTGTATGATATTATACGATATTGTACCAATTATATGTAATTAATTTAATAATTATAGAATCTCATTATTAGTGTCCCTACATAATTAGATTGTAATTTGGAGAGAATAAGAAACATTTATTCTTCTTACCATTTTTTTATCATTTTCTTAGATGATATTAGAACACCGGCCTTGGTGCCCTGACAACCTCTCCATTTTTATCCCCTAAATAAAGAAATCATGTCCAGCAAAGAAGGCATCAGTAACGAGTCCGATAGAAACCTCGTACAAGGCTTCAGTGCCGAGCAAATTCAGTAATTGGCAAAGGCTATTTACTCGCTCAACAATAACGGTAAAAGTGACACGTTTGTTAGCTCTGCAGGTCTGCTTGCCCATAACTCCTCTTCTAATTCTGCTTTTACGAAACCATGGATTTTGAATAGCGGAGCAACCGATCACATTGCATCTGATTCACAATTTTTCACACACACTTCATCATCATTTATTTCAAATGTTAATCTGCCCACAGGCTCAACTGCGCCCATCGCATATACAGGCATAATTAAATTCAATGACAAAATAGATGTTCTTTGTGTTCCTTCTTTTAATTTAAATCTCATGTCCATTAGTAAGATAGTCAGTTCACTAAATTGTTGTGTCGTTTTGCGTTTTAGAGGACTTGACTACGGGGAGGATGATTGGCTCGGGTAAACAACACGCAGGCTTATACTACATGTCCCCTCTTCCAAACCAAGCTCACGCATCTCAAATATCGACCGATCCTGATTTATGGCACAAGCGCCTCGGACATCCTTCTCAGGCGTGTCTACAACTTGTATCTTCATAATAAAATACATATTATGTTATTTTATTATTATTTTCATATATAAATAAACAACCTTATGTCTATTTCTATTTTATACAAAAGATTTATCCTATTTTACGCAATCTTACATATTAAAAAAATCATAGTAACAACCCTTACAGTATAATTCTTATTTTTTAATCTTGTAGAGACATAACCGTTCTTCTTCTTATCGTGAAAACAATAATTTTTAAATATTTTTTTAGGCACAATAGACAAAATGACAACAACAATATAACTATTGTGAATGAATAATGGTACACGTGAGAGGTGAGAATGGATAAAATGGGTGGTGGGGTGAAAGGAGGAGAAAGTCAAGACACTGAACCTAAACGAATTCATGATAAACCATCAAGATAGTGCTTAGTCATAAACTCACCAACCAAATTTTAGATAAATTCATATTTTATTTTTTATATTTTCCACTTCCACCCTAATTAATATTAATTATGAAAAAATAGTTTTAATATTTTTTTTTTTAAAAGTCTACATTAATTATAATTTAATATTTTTAAGTAATCTTAGTTGGATCCACGCACTCATACATTCTTTCTAGCCACATATCTTTTATTGGTTCCGCAACAGAGAGTAATTTCAGCATGTGTGAAAGAGAATTAACGATCCAAAAATAAAAACAATAATTTTAAATAAAATTAAATTCAATAAATGATTAATTTATTTTTTTATCGGCATTAATATAAATGATTAATAAATCATCAGATTATTAAATTATATGTATAAATTTTTTACATTTTAAAATACATTTCTAAATTAGTTATGTGAAATTTAAAAAAGTATAATTAATTTTAATAATAATTTTCAATATATAAATTCAATTTAAAAATTATATGTATACTATGCGTATGTTGTCATTGTATTTATTAAATCCAGTAAAATATATTATATTGAATAAACCATTACTAAGTCTATATATAAGAAAATAACAGGATGTAAATACTATATTAATAAAATTAATGTATTTGAATAAATACAATATTTGAATAAATGTTATATTAATAAAAGTCATAGAAATAACACAACTCATTAAAAGCCTAAATATGTAAATTTCATTTATTCTAAAACAATATATTAAATTAATAGTTGGATTCTTGTAAGGTTACGAGTTTTTGTTTTGATTTCAATATATTGAAAACTCTATGTATATATGCAATCTATATATACAACGAATTACATATAAAAGTAATAACTAATAACAATTGATATTATAGTCGGTCTTCTGTACTTATAATTTATTTGCTATTATAAAAAAAATTAAAATTTTCATAGGATTTAAATTTATAAATAAATATACAAATATTATTTACGGATTTATATCTCTTAGCAATTTTAATAGATTATTATATATGAATCTATATCCGTCAATGAATTAAACGTTACATACATATTAATAGTCATATGTATTACAAAGTGGACTTTAAGTCTAACTCAACCCCATAAAACCGGCTCATAGGGTTATTATGAAATGTCCTTATCTCTAGTCGATGTGGGATCTCCAACACACCCCCTCACGCCGAGAGTGATAGATAGAAAGCTCGTGCGTGGGACTATATATTTTGGGTGGTCCGATAGCGGCCCGATAGCGGGTGGCACGATAGGCCCAACACAAATACTCGCTAGGATAGACTCAAAATGGCTCTCATACCATATTACAAAGTGGACTTTAAGCCTAACTCAACCCCATAAAACCGACTCATAGGGTTGAGGTCTGCACCCATTTATATATTATGAAATGTCTTTATCTCTAGTCGATGTGGGATCTCCAACAATATGTGTAAATCTATTGATAATTTAGTATTATCTATATATCATTATTCATAAATTAATAATAATAATAATAATAATAATAATAATAATGAGAATAACAATAAATACTAATTTTGATATAATCTTTGCTGAAAGTTTGGAAACTAAATTATTTTCATCAAGTTTTCATGTAGCAACAGTGTGGTTTAAATTTTCTCATAGAAACCTAAAACCTAACTTGAATGGTCTATGCTGTATAATTACAAATGTAGCTTGTATTAGTATGGTGATGAATTATTGACACAATCATCTTTCTTTCACAAACTCTTCTCAAAGAAAAAAAAAACATCACAAAATCTGCTAAATTTGGCATATCTTTATATAAATGGGTGTCAAATACATGAATTTATTATAGGTTAACTTTAAATTTAATTAAACTTTATAAAATAAACTTATAAAATAAAATTTATATCTATTTATATAAAAATTAAATTTTTAATTTAATTTAATTTCATAAAACTGATTATAAGATGTAATTTGCCTTATATATTATAAAAGTTATAATTTCTAATCGATTTGATATATCCAACAAAATTTAATTTATTTGCATAGTCTTAGTTCACTCTTATTTTTCTTTTGGTTTCATTTAAATTTTTTTCAAAATAAAGAACAAAGGAGTGAACTGTTGGCCTCTCACAAACTATACCAACCGTACCATGTGTGTTCTTTAACCAGGAAAACACCTCAAAATACCTACAATTTTGATCTACTATACAAGATAGGTAAATAAATAAATAAATCCAAAACAAGATCTATTAATAATCGTTGTCTATGATCAAGCACATAGACTACAGTTATCATAAAATTATGGTCTATTTTTTCGAATTTAAGCATAGACGACAACTATTAGTAAGAACCGTCTTCTATAATACGATTGTGATTTCCGAAACAAGATAAAGAAAATTGCAGCAGCACCAAGAGGAAACAAGCAATCTACGGTGTGCAAGTAAAAGGAAAAAAGAAGCGTGAAGAATGTTGGAGATGGGTAACAGCGAGAGAAAGAGAAAGAGTAAAGAAGAAAGAGATATAGTATTTTATTATTCTTGCTGTGAAAAGGTTCCAGAAAAATATACATAAAAGGAAAAACAAAGAAAACCAAAGGAATGGGCTAAAAGAACGTGATCCAAAGAAAAGAGGTTACAAGAAGCAAAATAGGGCCCAATAAAAAGCCCAACAATAAGATTAACACTCTATGTGTTTTTTATTTTATCCTAACTAGAGCCCGCCTTACTTACGCTCTCATCACTTTCCTTTTCTCTCGTCTCCTTACAACTTTGCTCTCCCTACACCTCGCTTCTAGTGTTCTTTGTAAGTTCTTACTCTATTGCTCTATTATATGTTGTTCCTCCATTCCTCAATTCCTCCATTGCTCATATTTGATGTTTCTAGGTTCTCCATTGTCCAGGACGTATTCTTGACTGCATTACTGGTGTTACTGGTCGAGCTACAAAAGGAGTTTGCTAAAAATTAGGACCATACATCAAGAGAATGCAACAATGAAAAAAAAGTGGGAAGCAAATTCTCGTGCCACGTGAACCAGAACACAACATCAAGCACCTGGCAACGAAAAAAGAAACCACAAGCCACTCAAGATCAATACCCTTACCCCTACCAACTAACATCACCAAGGTTATGGAAGCATATAGCCATCAAAGGTGGGATCCCAATACAACACCTCGTCGCACATTTCTCTCACTATTGAAGAGACATGCGAACACCCCTTTGTGGACAAAAATCATGGAGACCACATTACATCCTAGCTAGAAGAGTTTATCCATACACTATTACGATGGAACTACTGACCCACATGAACACACAAATGTATATATTACCAAGTAAGGTTATATTTTCTACATCTTTGAAAAGATTAAGTCTCAATTGGTTCACACACTTACTGTTGATTTTGGCTTAATCCCAAGTCCCACATCGGTGGGTTCATTGTTTGGGAAGGAGGTTTGAGGGTTATAAATTAAACTCTCATCTTTCACTGTTATATATCCCAATTTGTAATATTTTCTCCCATAATAATAAAAGTGAGTTGTTTTTGCTGTACTCGGAGATTAGGCTAAATTGGCCGAACTCCGTTAACAATTTTCTGGTGTGTTTTTCCTCTTTATCTCTTTTATTATTCCGCTCTGTTTATTCAATATTATTTTTCGGGTAGCTCTATTAGGGTTCTGTTTTAGTGGGGAAATTACCCGTTTTTTCCAACAAGTGGTATCAAGAGCTGAAGGTTCGCCTTGGGTTGTTTGAAATTATTTGTAATATTGAATACTATATTTTGAGTTTGTAATGGCAAATCAAGAAGAAGAAGCGAAGGATGTATCCAGAGTGTCGGGCTCCTCATCATCATGGTCGAGGTTCCCGGTGTCCACTTTGAAATTGGCGGTGGAAATATTTGATGGCACTGGACATTTTGACATGTGGCAAGGAGAGGTCTTGGACTCTCTTTTTCAGCAGGGTCTTGATATTGCTATTGAAGGAGAGAAACCAGAAGAGGTAGAGGAGAAAGACTGGAGCATCATCAACCGGTTGGCATGCGGAACTATTCGATCCTTCCTGTCCAAAGAGCATAAGTATGTTGTAAAAAATGAGACTTCTGCACACAAACTGTGGAAGGCATTGGAGGACAAGTTTCTGAAGAAGAGTGGTCAGAACAAGCTCCTGATGAAGAAAAGGTTGTTCCGATTTGACTACCAACAAGGTACTACTATGAATGCACACATCACTATGTTTAACCAATTAGTAACAGACCTGTTGAATTTAGATGTGAAGTTTGAGGATGAGGATTTAGCTTTGATGTTGTTATCATCTCTTCCTGATGAATTTGAACATTTGAAGACTACGCTCCTTCACGGGAAGGAGAATGTGTCGTTAGATGCTGTTTGTTCTGCTTTATATAGTCATGAATTGAGAAAGCATGATAAGATGAAAACCAAATCAACGACATCAGAAGAAGCATTGGTGGCAAGAGGTCGTCAGCAAAGCCAGACAAAGGGGAGAAGAGGGAGGTCTAAGTCTAAAGGTCGAGTCGTTGTCAAAGATGAGTGTGCTTTCTGTCATGAGAAAGGACACTGGAAGAAAGACTGTCCAAAACTGTAGAAGAAAGGAAAGGCTCCGCAAGATGCAAATGTTGCAGAATGCAAAAATGATGTGGAATCAGATATCTCTTTAATTGTCTCGCTTTCAGCATCATTGTATCCAGATGAGTGGATATTGAATTCAGGTTGTACCTATCATATGTGTCCCATTCGGGAATGGTTCTTTGAATTTCAAGAACTCGATGGTGGGGTTGTTTACATGGGTAATGATAATCCATGTAAGATAGTTGGGATAGGTTCAATCAAGCTGCAGAATCATGATGGATCCACCAGAATTTTGCGGGATGTACGGTACGTGACAAAGTTGAAGAAGAATCTCATCTCATTGGGGGCTTTAGAATCTAAAGGCCTAGTTGTGACGATGCGAGATGGAATTCTTAAAGCAACTTCAGGAGCACTGGTAATGTTGAAAGGCGTGAGGAAAACCAATCTATATTACTATCAAGGTAGTACAGTGGTGGGGACAGTAGCGGTAGCAACTTCTAGCACTAAGAAGGATGTCGAGGCAACGAAGTTGTGGCATATGAGGTTGGGACATGCTGGAGAGAAATCCTTGCAAATTCTTACCAAGCAGGGACTGTTGAAAGGTACGAAGGCTTGCAAACTTGAATTTTGTGAGCATTGTGTTCTGGAAAAACAACGAAGAGTGAAGTTTGGCACTGCAATTCACAATACCAAGGGTATTCTGGATTATGTGCATTCAGATGTGTGGGGACCTGCCAAGACTCCGTCAATCGGAGGTAGGCATTATTTTGTCACTTTGGTGGATGATTTTTCCAGGAGAGTTTGGGTGTTTACTATGAAGAACAAAAATGATGTGCTTGAAATTTTCCTTAAGTGGAAAGCTCAAGTTGAAAACCAGACATGAAGGAAGATTAAGGTTCTCCGAACAGACAATGGAGGAGAATACAAGAGTGATCCGTTCCTGAAGGTATGCCAAGATTGTGGCATAGTTCGGCACTTCACTGTTAGAAAAACACCACAGCAGAATGGGGTGTCGGAGCGTATGAACAAGACACTTGTGGAGAAAGTTTGTTGTATGTTGTCTAATGCTGAGTTAGACAGAGAGTTTTGGGTTGAGGCTGTGACATACGCTCAACATCTCGTCAATCGTTTATCATCATCTGCTATAGATGGCAAAATCCCGTTAGAGGTACGGTCTGGAAAACCTGCAACTGATTATGATTCTTTGCATGTTTCTGGTTCTATTGCATATTATCATGTGATTGAATCAAAGTTGGATCCACGGGCAAAGAAGGCTATTTTCATGGGCTTTAGTCCTGGAGTGAAGGGATACCGTTTGTGGTGTCTAGAGGCAAAGAAGACGATTATCAGCAGGGATGTTACCTTTGATGAATCTTCCATGTTAAAAAAGGTTAATCCAGAAGGAGCTTATAATACTCCACAACAGGTGGAGTGTGCCCAGAAGCAGGTGGAGTTTGAGCCGACAGTGGTGATCCCAACACGAAATACCACAAGTGACTCTCCTATGGCAGAAGAAGAGTCAGATGAGGAAGAGGTTCCTACCCAAGAATCTCAACAGCCATCAGAAGCCTGCTCGTTTCATGGATATGGTTGCCTATGCACTTCCAGTTGTTGATGACATTCCATCCACTTACCCATAAGCAATTCTGAGTTCAGAGAGTGGTAATTGGGCAGGTGCGATGGAAGAGGAGATGCAGTCTTTGAAGAAGAACAAGACGTGAAAGTTGGCACAATTACCAAAAGGTAAGAAGGCAATTGGGTGCAAATGGGTATTTGCAAAAAAAGAAGGATTTCCTAATAAAGAAGATGTTCGCTACAAGGCAAGGTTGGTTGCTAAAGGCTTTGCTCAGAGGGAGGGAATTGATTATAATGAGGTATTTTCTCCAGTGGTTAAACATTTCTCCATTCGAATTTTGTTGGCCTTAGTAGCACAGTTGAATTTGGAGCTAGCTCAACTTGATGTAAAGACTGCGTTCCTACACGGTGATTTGAAGGAGGAAATCTATATGACTCAACCAGAAGGATACAAGGTTGCTAGTAAAGAAGATTGGGTTTGTAAACTTAGCAAATTGTTGTACGGACTGAAACAATCTCCGAGACAGTGGTACAAACGATTTGATAAGTTCATGAAGGATCAGAAGTACAAAAGAAGCAAATATGATCACTGTGTGTATTTGCGCAGACTTGAAGATGGTTCCTACATTTACTTACTCTTATATGTTGATGATATGTTGATTGCAGCAAAGAGCCAAGTTGAAATTGACAGGTTAAAGGCTCAGTTGAGTAAAGAGTTTGAGATGAAGGATTTGGGGGAAGCCAAGAAGATTCTCGGCATGGAGATAAACAGGGACAAAGAGAGGGGAAAAATTTGGCTGTCACAGAAGCAGTATTTGCAGAAGGTACTACAACGTTTTGGTATACACGAAGATACAAAACCTGTAAGTACCCCACTTGCTCCTCATTTGAAATTGAGTAGCCGTTTATCTCTAACGACTGATGAAGAACGAGAATACATGGCGAAAGTCCCATATGCAAATGCAGTTGGAAGCTTGATGTATGCAATGGTGTGTACAAGACCAGATATTTCACAGGTTGTGAGTGTTGTTAGCAGGTACATGCATAATCCGGGCAAGGGACATTGGCAAGATGTGAGATGGATTCTACGGTACCTCCAAAATACCTTAGATGTTGGATTGACATTTGAGCAAGATGAATCACTTGGTCAATGCATAGTTGGATATTGTGATTCTGATTAGGCAAGTGATTTGGATAAGCGACGGTCTACAACTAGCTATTTGTTCACTTTAGCAAAAGCGCCAGTTAGTTGGAAGTCTACCTTGCAGTCTACGGTGGCTTTGTCTACGACAGAGGCAGAGTATATGGCGATTACAGAGGCTGTGAAGGAAGCAATTTGGCTTCATGGGTTGCTTAAAGACTTGGGAGTTGGTCAGAAACACCTTGAGTTATATTCTGACAGTCAGAGTGCTATTCATTTAACAAAGAATCAAGTCTTTCATGCACGAACGAAGCACATTGATGTTCGTTATCACTTTGTGCGTGAGATTCTCGAAGAAGAGGAGATTGTTCTCCAGAAGATTCACACTACGGAGAATCCTGCAGATATGCTCACCAAGGTGGTTACAAGGACCAAGTTTGAACACTGTTTAGACTTGGTTAATATCTTGCACATTTGAAGTTGGCGCCCGGAGGCGCAAATTTGAAGCACTGCAAAGTTTGTTTTTGTTATGTTTTGAGAATATTTGTTTTAGGTGGGACTTGAAATTAAGCCAAGGTGGAGATTTGTTGATTTTGGCTTAATCCCAAGTCCCACATCGGTGGGTCCATTGTTTGGGAAGGAGGTTTGAGGGTTATAAATTAAACTCTCCTCCTTCACTGTTATATATCCCAATTTGTAATATCTTCTCCCATAATAATAAAAGTGAGATGTTTTTGCTGTGCTCGGAGATTAGGCTAAATTGGCCGAACTCCGTTAACAATTTTCTGATGTGTTTTTCCTCTTTATCTCTTTTATTATTTCGCTCTGTTTATTCAATATTATTTGTCGGATAGCTCTGTTAGGATTCTGTTTTAATGGGGAAATTACCCGTTTTTCCCAACACTTACCACCTTACTTCGTTGATTACTTTGACACGGTAACAAAGTTTGGCACATAGTTTCCAACAAACCAACCTCATCATCTCACATCAATTGTACTAATGAATATCCACCAGGAAAAGGAGGAGTCCCTTATCTTATTCATAAAATGATTTTTCAAGGTGACTATCATTATCAAGAACCTAAATCTTGAACTAGCTCTACACCATATGGTTACAACACTCATGTGTTGGGTTTAATAATGCCAAAGTTCAAAAGGGGGGTGAATTGACCTTTTAAAACTTTCGCGCAGAAACAATGTTTAACACAGTTTACAGAAAATAAATCGATTTATGTGAAAATGAATAGATTTATTTTGGCACTGTTTGTGTTTGAAAAGCGTTTATACAGCAAGGTTAATCACAAGATTATGCAGATAGATTTTCCAGATGCACGCACACTGATATTAGAACGAAAACCAGTGAAACATAAAACAGCAAACTTCAATTTCAAGCAAGTGATTAAGGTTCGATTGATAGTATGTCAATTAATTGAGTAACCTTTACAATCAACCTGTTCCAGTGACTTTTAACAAATTATAAGTGTTCTTCTTGAAATCAACCAGTTTTCCAGAAATTAAGAACAGTGAATCACAGAACAGCAAGCTTCAATTTTAAGCAATTGTTTAAGGTTCAATTAATAGCTTTGACAATTTCTTGAGCAACCTATCACAATCAATCTGTTCCAATGGCTTTTAACAAATTTTATATGTTCTTATCAAAATCAAACAACTTTTCCATAAATTAAGAACAGGATGAATCGAGCCCAGAACAGATTTATTTCTTTGCTGTTTTAATAGTTATGCAGAAACTTAAGTGCAGAGATTAAGGGAGAATGAACACAAGGCAATTATACTGGTTCACTCCACTGGGCTACATCCAGTCTTCACCTAAACCAAGGTGAAATTCACTAAATCACAATACAAACAAACACAATTCCCACTGTTCTTGAAACCTACAAGAACTTAGGTACTCTTGCTGAAAAAACCTATTTCAGCTCACACACACTCTTCAAGAAAACCTATCAAGAAGAGTGTTCAACCAAACTATTACAAGAAATGAAAAGTGAAACGACTACACCTGATTGAGGATACAAAGATCTGCCTTAAACCAGTAGGCAAGATTGCTAGAACAGTAGCAGCACCTCACACCAAGCTTTTGAAACCAACCAAGAACAAGCACTTTGTGATTTTCGAAATCTTTGAAGAACAAATGCTAATTCTTTGTAAACTCTTAACTCTCTGCTGTAAAACTTGTTTTCTCAAATGTGTGAACGTTGTTTAAACTCATAAAACAGTTTTCATTTTATAGAAAACCAACTTATAACAGAATTTTTCAGTTAAAGCTGTTATAAAATGAACAGATTGAAAATAAAATGAACAGATTTATTTTCAAAAAGCAGGTAGAGAGTTTGTTATAAGAGAAGACTTAGTCAACCATTCTGGTGCAGAGATAAAACTGAAAAACGTTTAAACTGGACATGGCACCAGAGACAAAAAGAATCTATTCATTTACAGATGAACAGATTTATTTTTCAAAACGAAAACAGAAAAGCTTAACTATTTGAAACACAGTCGTTTTGAAAGGTTTGACTTATTCAAAATTCTTGATGCACAAAATCTAATTTTCACAAGACTTAGCCAAGGCATCAGTTCAAAAATGAATATGTTTATTTAGAAAAGAACATATTTATTTTTATGCAGTAAACTTGTTTTTTGTAAAACATGTGAAAAACAGTTTAAGAAATCTTATGCTTGTTCTTATGACATGACCAGTGGTTATGAGGTGAGTTATTCAGCAAAAAGCCCACTCTTAAACAACCTCTAAGCACTACCTAAGATACACTTAAAGCAAAGCAAAATACACATGAAATGTACATATGAGTCTTCATCAAACACATATCTTGAAGGGGCAACAACCATCTTCAACATCATGTTGGGACCATTTGTTGATAGTTTATGTAAAAAAACATGTGTTCAACTTCAATGAATTACAACACTGAGTTGCCAAATTTATGTGGTTGGAAGAATTGAAAGAAGTTTTTTCTTTCTTTGGCTGAGGTAATCTCAAGTACCCGTTTAATTGAGATGACATCGATAAAAAAAAAAGCAAGATTTTCTTTCTCGTGACTCTTCGACATTCAATGCTTCTCAAGCCACTCTACCCATGTAGGCAAAATGACTTTGACCAAAGAAAGGAAAATTTTCTTTCAAAGACTCTCAATAATTATATAAAGCATGGGAGCTCGTATATTGTTCAACATTGATATGATATTATTCACCTGAAACAATATAATCTCAAATTAGTTACATAAATAAAATTATGCACAACGAAATCAAGTACTAATTAGGTATTAGGATGACTCAAGGTAACCCAAGTCCATCAAGTAAAAGGTTCATTGGAACTCTATAAATATATTAACGTTTTTCATACATACCATTCATTGATTCGACATTTATTACCCTAGTACACCTTTTGCTGGCTTGAAGAGTGTCTTTTGCAGACTCAACCTCCATTCTAGATCAATCAAAGAAGAACACATCTTGGATTGTACAATCTATAAAAGTAGAGATCAAGCCATAAGGAAAGGTCTCAATCAAATCAGAGAAAAAAAAATACTCTTATAGGATCATCTCAGTTCGAGAAACTGGACTCAAAAGAAAGAATGCATGTTTGAAGATGATTTTTTAGGCAAATTCTCATGCGTCTCCATTGGTTCTTCCTGCACCTCCATATCATTTTTAAATATCAAATGTACTCTACTTTTTTTTAATTGAATACCGGATTGGTCAATCCAATATTCATTTCAAAAAAGGATTCCAATACTATATATCATTTTAATTTCACAAGTTTTATTGTTGATAGAGTAACATATTTATTTTTGTTTATGGTGGGGAAGGAGTGAAGTTGAGAAGTTGTGTTGATCGAAGTTATGGCTTGATGACAATAATGGAATCGAATGTTCTAGAATATTCTCTGTCACTCTGCGTTGTTGCTATCTTGAGGTAGTATTGATCCCAGACACTACTTGTTGTGCCTCCATCACTTTCACGAACACCACCTCCTCTCCACACTCCTCCCCCACCCTCCAATTATGCTCCTCCCCCAAGAACTACCTTATATCCTACATGTTTTGTTCATCTTCACTTCAGCAATCGTCGTCTTCCCCCTGACCAATCCCTTGTAAGAAACCCCACACAACACGCACACCAACACCACCAACATCATCAATCTTACATACCAAATGAGGAACCCACAATGCCCTAGATAACGAATATATCTATATATACCATGAGTAATTAGCTTGTGATTATTGTCGTGAATACTTTTTTTAAATGAATATCGAATTGGTCAATCTAGTACACAATTCTGAATTCGGTTTGAGGTTATGGATTAACCAATCCGATATTCATTTTAAAGAAAGGAGGATACATTTGGTATTTAAAAATTATATGGAGGTGCAAGAAGAATTTGTCTTTTTCTATTGTTTGGCAAGAAAGAAAGAAAAGTGTAAAATCTTGCTTCAAACTTTCCTTTTTCTTAAATAAAAGAAATGAAAATCAAGATAAACTTTATATATTTAAGTGAAACACCCTTTAGAAAAATATTACACTATAGTAAAGTTCTATCATTGCCAATCATCACGATATAAAATCATAAAAAAATTATACATGAAAAACACCATTTACATTTAACATGATAAAATCAAGATTATTACTCACTTATTTGCACATTGTAAAATTTACACTTGCTTTAGTTACCAAATCCTACTAAAATCAAAAGTAAGGCTATTCACTTTTTTCTACAATGTCAAACAAAATCACTCTCGCTTTATTTACCAAAACCGTTAACATTCAACATTATAAAAACAGTAGGGTTATTCCCTTATTTCTACAGTATCAAATTTACAATTGCTTTAATTACCAAAACAAATTTATATCTTTACATATGAAATAATATATAAAAGCACTCTGCCTAAACTTCAACTTTGGACAAACCAGATTTTACACCTCTGCACTGTTTTCCCTAATGATGTCTAATAGCACACGATCCAGACATGTATAAGCTTCAGCTAATGTTGCAATCTCTAGAATTTCCAGGAGAATCCTCTTCAGAAGAGACATCACCATCCAAGAGTCCTAAAAGGTGGCCCTCTGCATCTTCTTCATCACTCACAATATCTGCCCTATTATGTCTCCTTTCAATATATGCCAATGTCTGCCGCCTCTGCAGGCGAAGAACATGCATTATAACATCAGGGGTAAGGGTTACTCGTGATCGGTCTTCTCTGCCTTGTCTGTTTCCCTCCATTATCTGGTCACGAAGAACAATCAGAAAACTTGCATATGAAAAAAAAATGCATTAAACATATCCTGTGTAAGTAAAGAAAGTAGTTGAGTCATGGAAAGAGGATGAATGATGGAAAAAATAAAGACAGCATAGATTCTACCTCTTTCACATTTCCAGGAAGTGGAGGTATATCATTCCCTTGAGGAGTCCAGATTTTCACATTTTTTTCCAAACCGCAAGTAGCAAGGATAGGTATATGAGGATGGGCCTCAAGTTGATTTACAACATGTTGATCACCTACCATTAATCTCACCAGCTTAGCTTCCTTCTTTTTCCAGATGAATATATGACCACAATCTGAACCACTCAAGATATATTCATCATTCGGGCCAAAAAAATTCACTCCTTTAATTGTCTGTGCATTTCTGTGCCCTGAGTAAACTTGTGGCTCATTAATATTCTTCAGACCCTCAGATGAAGGTGATGAACACATGCCCTCATTCTTTTGAAACAGATAGATGAGCTCATCATTATAAGAAACAAGGAGTTCACTATCGCTTGAGTAAGCCAATCCTGTAATATGGACATTATTTGAGCCAATTAAATGACTAGGGCAAAACGTGTTAACAGGTTGATCTGAATTTCTATCTGAAACCCATTGGCATTTTCTTATGTCATAAACACGTGCATATTCATCAGAACCACCAACAGCAAAGTAATACGGATTTCTACAGTCAATCACAATGGAAGTCAACCCTATTTTGCTTGTTGGAGTCTGTTTTCCTGTTGATGAGGAACAACAGAAAAGTTTTGTAGCAGAATTACTTCGCAAATCAAACTGCAAAAGAAACAAACTTATAACTGTATGGGGATAGCATAAAGGAGAGCTTCAACGTGCAACATGCTGTAATACTTGACTAACATGTTGAATAAATCCATCTTCACCAGAACTGTAAAATATGTGGGGACTTCCAGGCTCCACGGCAAGCTTGTATACACAACCATGGTGCTTCCCCAACAATGCAGTTTCAACTCCACCATCCTCCCGGAAAAGGCCAAGCCTTACCTGTTAAAAAGCAGAAGTTAGGTCGACATTAA
This sequence comes from Phaseolus vulgaris, assembly GCF_000499845.2. Taxonomy (NCBI): domain Eukaryota; kingdom Viridiplantae; phylum Streptophyta; class Magnoliopsida; order Fabales; family Fabaceae; genus Phaseolus; species Phaseolus vulgaris. Next base: position 38,035,098 of record NC_023755.2, on the reverse strand, counting down.
ATCAAGAGTCTGTGGAATATCATTTATAGTAACATTTGGATGACCGACAAAAGGCACAACATCTTGATAAAATTAATCAACACCCCTATAATTGTTCCTAAAAAAGAGGAAGCAATTGAAGCCTGAATATTTGATTTGATGCAGACTTTGACGGATTTATTTACCTGGCCATCACCAGCAGAAGTTATTATTCGACAATCACCCGAAAATGGCATAATCTTTGTCTGGAATATGTTGTCTGTGTGGCCAGATGGGTATGCAAGCAATCTAGCTTTGGATGCCCAATTCCATAACATAACTTGCCGGTCATCAGAACCAGATACAAGAAGGTCACCACTGGAGTTAAATTCCACTGCATTCACACACCCTTCATGCCCATCTAACCTCCCGTATAAATTCAAGCTTTTCACAAGCACCTGCAAATGAAATAAAATAACCATAAGAGACAAACTTCTTGACATTGAATTCATTAGTCACAACAACACAGAAAATGGATAGTTGTAAACTATTTTTTTTTTTAAATATAGATATCACCAAAAAGCAAATTGTGTATCTTTGAAAAAAAACTCCATAGAAATAGGAATTCAACAGTTAACAACACACTCAAGGAGCTCAGTTATTCATACAATTATATATGAATTGTGTATAACATTGTCCGCAATAAGATTAACTTATACACATTATAGAACACGAGACCTACAAATCGCAGTTGATTCACGGAATAGGTTTTTACTTCGCATTCCTTGAATTGTATTGCACAGATTTTGAAGTTACAATTTGCAGCGAAAATATTTGGCACTTAGCGGTGATTAATCGGAGAGATTCGGAAAGGGAAAAATATGAAAACCGAATGTGAGAGTGAAATTGAGAAAACCTCGGAAGCTGAAAAACGACGCGCAAAACCGTTGGGATGAGAGAAGCCCAACTCTCTCCTGAAAATATCCGTAAAGGCACCTGGAGGTCCAGTATTGGCATTAGTAATGCTCCTGCGGTTATGGAGGTTTTCCATTTGGATGAGTTGTTATTCTCAGAGTTTTCGTCGTCTACTTGATGCAGTTGCAGTTTCAGTTGCAGAAGAAGGTGTTTGATTCCTTTTGTGGAAGAGATGAGTGTGGAAGACGCTAACTCAGACGATTCTCCATTTCGCAAAACGACGTGTCGTCACATGCAGACATGGGAAGATTGCGTAGACACAGATTCTCGTTTTAGATTTCCCCCATTCCCCTCTCGGCTTTCGCTTCCATCAGTCAACACCGGTGATTGAATTTGCTCATCGAGTTTAATGGGCTGGCCCAAGTAAATAGCATTGGCCCAATCTGGAGTCATCTTGCCCAAATCAGCTTTAGCTATTTTTGTAGTTTTTTATATATAGTATAATTTGATTTTTGTTAAATAGCATGGTGTCTGTACATTATTTCTTTTTAACTTGAGAATTGTTTAGACTAAGACAGTGTTACTTCATAAATGGTCTGAAATTCACCAATTTCATGGATAGTTTATGGTATCTTAAATTTCAACTGATGTTTAGGTATTGCAGGAGTTGAAGGCCCATTATTTAGGTAACTTTATTATATTCTTTCGATGAATTAAATTATTATTAAATTTAAATTGATAATACAATTATGAAAATTACATTTTAAATAAAAAGAGTTGGAAATTAAATAAAGCAGGATTTAATTTAAGTTAGAGATAATAACATACTCATACTCTTTTTTTTTAATGCCCATACTCGTAACAACAATAAAAAAAAATATTTAATTTGAAGTTAAAAATAATAGAATATAAAAATGTAAAAGCTTGAAGAAACAAAATCAATCTTACTGTCAATGATAATGTGCCAAGTTAATTTTGTAATGAGATAAGAGAGAATATAATAAATATTTTTTTATATTGAAAAAAATAATTAAATCTTACCCTCGTTAGTTGCGTGTAACGTTAATATTTTAATGAGATAAGAGAGAATATGATAAATATTTGTATAAGCCAAAGATTTATATAGATAGTTGAGAATATAATAAATGAGTTAGGAGTTTGGGAGTGAAAAGAATCAATTCTCGCTAAAGTAAATTCTTCAATTTATAATACAGGAGTGGATATGTTCATGCTAAATGACAATTTCATAATCATTTCGTCGTCTTGTTTATCACGTGCCTAGACATGGTTATCACATTACGTTGATACTAATGCAACTTTGTGATTTCGAGTATATTTAAACGAATTTCTTTATAAGTTTTTTTAGGAGGAAAAGAATTATAGAATTTTATATGTAAAAAGATTAAAATTTGTTTCTTAAAGAAAATCATATTATACACAAATTGAAAAAAAACAATATAAATGATCTTTCGTATATTAACTTACGTATAATATTGAAATGAGCATATGGAATAAACTTGTATACAACTACTCTTATTGTTTTTAATAATCCAATAAATTTTATCGACATCCAACTTTGCAGAAGGTATGCAGAAATTAAATAAACAATTACAATGTACTCCATAATCCAATCTTGACACGAGATACTTTATCATGTGAATCAAGCATTAAAAAAACCTAAAACAATGTAAAGACGATACAAAAGCATGTTCATAACTTTCGGCAATCCATAAAAAGCTTCATATTACTTTAAAGTCTTCACCGCAATATGCGATTTTGCTCATATCTACACATACCCAATCAGTCATTTACTCCCTTAAAAACTGTTATCTCTCATTTATTCCAATAAATTTCATAATTAAATTCATTACTTACATCCTTATAAAATAAGAACTTATTGTAAAACACTAAACTAAGTTAACTAAATAAAATGAATAATTAAACAAGTCTCTAAGCATGTTATTCATCTTGCGGACAGAGGAAGGGACATTTCAAATTGGGGCCATTATACAAGCTCCGTAGAGATGGCATTATTCAACATCAGATTTCCATATATTTGATCAATCCTTACAAAAAAAATGGGGTTCTATAACTTGTCATCTATCAACATAAAAAAAAAATCAGAAAAATTGGTTATTTTCCGGCAAAACCTGCCCTACATGATGTATATATATATGTATGTAACCCCAAACAACCAAAATCCAATAGCTACATTGTGACGGATCCCAGCTGCTCTTTACAAAAATTACTCTAAACAGTCTCTTCACTCTTCCGTTTCCTATTTTAAGCAAAAGAAAAATAATAAAAAACTATAAAACAGGTATTCTGTTAGAGATACCTTCCATGACCATTGGCAGTGCCATCTTGTTACAACCCCGTAGCCACAGGAAGTGAGCAGGAATGTTTTGTTGCTAGGTAGGTTAATATCAAGCAAACCTAACAAGCATTCTCATTTTATGCTTCCTCACTTGTGTAAATATCCTTTCCATATATTTTCCATGAAACCACATATATGAATGGATCAATCGTCATCCTCTGTTAAGGAGGCAAATGAAAAAGGCCGGAACTTGTAGCCATCTCCATGGTAGAATTTATTTTGAAATTCTACCCAGTGAAGCCTCAGGGCATGAAGAAAAGCACTAAGACTCTCCATCATTAGTAGTATAAAGGCAGTTGCAAAAGAAAATACGGTGAGTCCCACCAACCGAATGACAAGATTGTCATATCTGTTTTAAATATAACCAGGAATGACATTAATTATAAAACAAGATTATATATATACACAATAATGAAATGCAAAAACATTACAGATAGATAATTCCGAAAGCTAAAAATATTGAAATTATAACCCAGCTCAGGTTTTCCATGCAGCTTTGAATATAACTAAAATTTCTAAATAATCCAATGAATTAAAAAAAAAGACATATTAGAAAACAACTTTAAGTCTATCTCAATCTTATAAGAGATATATTAAAAAATAAACTTTAAGCCAATGAAATATTCTTATCTATTGTTTTATGTACTTTAAATCAAATTCAACCTTGAAAATAATGATTATATTAATAAAACAAATCACGAACATATTATCTTTTCAAAAATTAATATACCTCAAAAATATCTTTTAGGATATTAGGTGAGAAAAAAAATTGTTTCCAACTCAATCAGCACTGACCCCCACTCCATACAATGTATCATAAACTGGGTCAAATACAGGGGAAGGAGTGCAGTAAATCATTCCGCATCCCTTTTCTAAAGGAAGGTAATTCTTGAGTAAACCCCCAACTTAATCTTTATAAAAAGATTTTACAGAACATCAATTTGGCGATCGAAAGAATGTCACATCAAATTATTCCTTAACTGATGATTTTTGGTTATTTTATATGATGACATTAGCGTCATCCCAGTGAACATTTCACTCTCTAAATACAAATTGATGTTAACCAAATCTTTCAAACCCCATAATGGAGGCTTACTCTTAATTCTTTGAACCTCAGACAGGTATATTCTTGTTGTACAAACCAAGCAAGTCAAAATAATAGTTTAAAATAAGGCTATATACTTTTTAATCCATAAACAAGGCAAGATTCACTTTTAGTCCCTCAAATCAAAGCATCCATCTCAGTTTGATCTTTTGCTTATGAAAATTGTGATATCGTGGTCACTATTTCGAAAAATGAGGGGAAAAAACGAAACAGTTATTTAGACTAAAAATGACTAGATCTGTATTTACATTACTAAATACATTTTTATCGCTTTAAAATATCATAGAATTGTAGCAATATATCCCATTATGTAAATTCAATTTTGTGCTACAGGACAGAAATTGTAAGTGCATGGTTTCATCCCCATAAAAGCACTTTGTCCCTTTTCAATTTCCTTATTCTCTCTACCCAACTACCTTGTGTAAGGCCTATAACAAGCTTCCCTTTGGATAAAATAAAAGTGAGAGAATATGATCAATAAAATGACATATCAACAGTATCCAATGCTAGTCTTGGCCTTCAAGTTTCAAATATCAAACATTAGTTTTAAATAGCATAAAAATGGGGAATTTGATCAAAAGCCCATATGTTAACAGTATCCAGCACATGCCTTTGTTTTCCTTTTTAAGTTCATGTAATTAAATTATAACCACATTCTCCAATACCAGACTAGAATCTAATCAGGCTTTAAGTCCACTCTATGGACTATGAACACCATGCTTTAACATCGTGTAGTTTTTGTGGATAACATATTGATATATCCACAACAATGTTGAAGGGAGTTCATTTTCACTCGCATTCAACCATGGATTTTTGTTTCTTCTACTAAAGGAAGCAGGTTTGTTTATTAAACATTTCAATAATGATAAACAATACAGAAAAATCTTAATAACAACGTGCAACGTTATTAATCAAACTTACCCCCAAGCAAGAAGCAGGACTTTCTCATAGAAAACAGTAGAAAGTTCTGAGTGAGCCAAACTGTGCAATTGGAAAATAAAATAAGCCAAGGAAAAAAAATCCATAATATAGGAATTCATGGAGATGAAGGAGAATGGTGACTGTGCAAACCTTAATGCCCAAAGACGAAGATATGATGCTGTATTAGAAACAGAACCTAGAACAAATTCAATGGCGTGGATCATTTGGTGAACAAAGACTTCACTGAAATTGAATTCCTCATGATGATGTTGTCTGGCAGAATCAGGCTCAGCCTCAATATCCACCTCAGAAGTGTTCAGTAAGCCATAATTACGACCTTGAAATCTCTGTACAATGCCAGAATGATAATAGATTAATAATCTTGACAAACTCCTCAGCCATCACCCCCTTAATTACTAACTGCAACGAAAGTGTGGAACAAAGACAAACTACAGGCAGAACAGCTGTCAACATAACTGACATGAGCGATAAGTAATTTTTTACTTAAACATATATATTCAGAAGAAAATCAATCTTATAATGCTTCTCAAGGAGACAATTTTCCGCAACCTTATGCAGAAATTCACAACAAAAAAGGGGAAACTCAAGCCAAGCACATGTAAATATAGGTTGGCACAATAAAGTCGTCTCGCTGAATATAATTATAAACTTTCAAGCAATAAAACCATACACAAAACAGGTAGATGTGGCACCTCAGTATGAAGCTTCTTCAGTATAAAAGGTTTTGGAAAGAGCATCCATGGAACTGCAATTACAGCCAAAAGCAATAACACAATCTGCGCATCAAAGCACTAATTCAGAATGATGAAAAAACAGGAAACGAATATTTAATATGAACAATGAATAGAAGAACCAGAATCATACTTGAAGTGGTTTTTGGCCCCAAAACAACTGATTCTCGCCAAGATTGTCAGTGGGGCTTAAAAACATGTATATCATTACATGATAAAGGTCTGCTTGAGATCCAGTACACCACTTAATAATAATGAGAAGGGAAAGATACCCAAATAGACTGTTAAGGAAAATAATCTGTGGCACAAACTGGTACCTGATAGTATCATAATAAGCAAGTTAAATAAACTACCAGAAGAATAGTATAATAATATAAGCACAGCCCTGGCAGAATAGTGAAACACCTTATATCCAATGAGCTTCCAAAGAACCGAGCATTAAAATAACTTAATATAATTCCTAAGTTCATATGTGCCACACCAAACAGAATGGACATCTTCATTTTCAAAGAATTCAGGAAAGGCAATTCTGAACGACTTCCACGCCAGCTGGGATCCACACCAAATGGGTATGGATCTTGGTATTTGACTAAGCCAATAGTATGTGCATCCCTGATAAAAGGTGAGGAATGTTGAAACATTAGACAGAACCAATTATAAAACCTGGATGCTTACAAAAATCAAGAAATTGCAGAATAGGTTTCAAAATGTAAATTTTCACATCCAATACAAATACCCCGTGCTGCTGGTCAAATTAAGTAAGAAACAAAACAAAAAGATTTTAACCTCTTTCAAACATATTTTAATATCTTGTGTCTGGGCTATGTGCAGTACTAAGAACTGTTTTAGAGAAAGTCCGCAAAAAATTCAACCTCAAAATGCATTTCACGCATCATATGTCTATGTACAAAAAGAACCAATGTATACAAACAAATTAAACATTAAAAGTAATAATACTCACAAAAATCCTTTAACAAAATATCACATGATATGAACCCCAGTCCAATACAATGAATCTCATATACCCAAAAAACCATCATCAATTCAGAAATTTTGAAGTGAATTTAGCAAAATGAGCAAGAAAAACCATTGAAATATTTTAAAAAAAATTGGCAGGAAAATTACTTAAAATGGTTGGAAATGGCATGAAAAAACCCATTCAAATGGAATGAAAAAAACGTGCAAATAGACAGAATAGGCACAAAAAATGGTGGGGAAAACCATCTAAATGAGTGGAAAATGTGAGAAAATAATGAAAAAGTGGCAGGAAAAAATAGTCAGGTCAGGAGAAAAGTCATGCAAATGAGCAGGAAAAATGGGAGGGGGCGGAAATATGTGCAAATGGGAGCGGGAATGGGCAAGAAAATTGATGAACCATCAATTATATGCATGTGATGTGACTATGCAAGTATGTATGTGTGTATAATGTGAGAGTAGCAAATCTCGGTGATATATAATTAAAAAAAAATCATCATTCTTGTATGGAGATATACTCTTCACACATCAAACGCTCTCTCACTGCAAATGTCCCCATATTCATCATTCTTGTATGGAGATATACTCTTCACACATCAAACACTCTCTCACTGCAAATGTCCCCATATAGATAGATAGACAGATAACAATTCTGGGAAATTATAGAAAAATGTAGATTGTAAAAGGCAAGTAAAATAGTTACATATCCAATCAATTAGTCAGGCATCATATACCAGATATCAGGACAGAAACATTTAACTAACACCAAAATCATACACTCAGAAACAAATAGAACACCTGCAAGAACTATCGCGGCATTTGTATGCAGATGCGCCAAATATGTGAAAAGGAACAGAGAAGAATTCATTGTAGATTAAGCCACAATAGATTGAAAATAGTGCCATTAGAAGAAGCACATAGCGCCCACCAAATAGCATCTCCATAAAGCTTCCAAGTTTCTGGCAGAAATTAAACAAAATTGTGAGGGGTTAATTGCAATACAATGAGCAGAATAAAGTAAACAATAGAGTCCCTACTATCACTTGTATCCACTATTATAAAGTCATTTCAATAAAACATTTCAAATTTCAATATGTTTAGGGTCAAAGAAGTACTGCTGGCATCCAAAAAACAAAATCCATCTTATAGCTAAATCATACTGATAGAAAATGGTATTCACACTGGAATTACAGGGAAATATTAGAGCAGAGCTCTGTTTACAGTAACAGAAGCAAAATGAATAACAGATAGAAATGAAAAATAGAGTTAAACTCAGAACAAGGAATGCTACTCTGCCCCTACACCAAATCCTCCCAGAATGCACTCCCTCCCTTGTATTCCATCCACTCCCTGTGCTTTCCACACTCCTTTTACCATTGATTTACTGCCATCTGTCCACTCTACTAGGCTCCTCTCTAACAAACTCCACCTCAATTATCATCTTGGCCTTATACTTTACTATTTCTTTCTTTGATAAACCCAAAATGGAGGCCCAGCAATGGGGAACTGAATACTAAACACTAAATGCTCTGCAGCTAATAATAAAAAGCTTCATTGACATTATTCTTTGAACACAAACCTTGATGACCCAACTTAAAGGAAAAGGAACATTCAAATGTGACATGTCTCAACTAAATATTTTGTTCACACAGGATGAACCACAACATATCACACATTTGGCCTGATCCTTCCATCATCAACAACATAATTTTGGGTACATTTCCTTTATTATATTATTGTAATGCAGTTAGAATGAAATTACCTGTGTGCTGAGCTTGTTTTCTCGTGCTATAAGAACCAATGCTCCTAGCAACAGACAAATTCCATGACCCCAGTCCCCAAACATCAAAGCAAATAGGAAAGGGAATATAATAGTTGTGTAAACTGCAGGATTTGCTTCTTGGTATCTTGCAACACTGCCAAATAAAAAGGCTATTAGAAATCTATCAGTTGCATGGGTTTATGAAATAGCTAGAAAGCTAGATAACTTCTATCGACCATGTTAAATCTCAAGAATCAATCAGGAAAAAAAATCAAACAATAAACATGTCATTGTAATATTACATGATTTCGCTGTCAAGGAAGTTTTGAAACCCCTTGAACAGACATTGATCCAGAAACACCTGTTAAAAACTTAAAAACAGAAAAAAGGGTGGGATCAGGTTAATACTAGAATTTTTTTCCTCTTCTTTCCCAATATACAAAGCTTTGTTATCCTTCTTCATTTATCTAATCACTCAAATACCCCACCCATAATACAATTCGAATTGTTGACTCCATCAGAAGATTGGTAAGAGAAACTTAATGTGAAACATATATTAAAAACTTACAAATAGTTTTCTTGCACAAAAAGTTTATCTTTTCAAGAAATAAGCTCACATGTTAGAGGTAGAACATATACCTATCAGACAGAGGTATAGCATATCATGCAAATTTCAAACTTCAAAAAAAACAATGCTTATAAACCTCTCCAAAAATTACTTCAAGACATTAAATAATTCATGTTGCAGCTACTAAAGTAACTAAAAACAGTCAATATTAACTATGCTCACCCGTATGCATCAACAATTTCTTGATATGGATTTGTGAAAGTGTTGGTCCGAAAGTATGTAGGTGGTGATTCCACTGCCTCCAGTGGATGGAAGATTATGCCAACTTGAGAATTGCTATCAAAAGTTGCACGTTGCAGTGCCTCCTGCATCTGGAAAATCATTAAATGTAAGATCATTATTGGATAACGAATATTGAAGATTTTTCGATTCCTCAAAAAATTTGGAGAAAAAAAAACCTGTGTTTTGGCAAGCAGAGGGCACCAGCCCTCTCCTACAAGACATTTTTTTGTGACATCAAAGTTTAACATGTTCAGTGTATCGTACACAGCCTTCTCTCTTCTTACCTAGGACAAGTTGATAAGGATGAGATCTATTGGTACGAAATATATATCTCTTACATGTACACGTTGATCAGATATTAGGACAGGTTTGTAGTTGAAACATAGAGAAAATAAATATCTCAGAGAACAAGACATACAGAAGCAAACTCTTACCATGTTCATCCATTTTGCTAGATGGTCTACAACAGAAGCAAGAGCCTTGTTCCGGTGCCTAATCCCAGCTTCCAAAGTTGCCTCTAAGTCAGTAAGACGTGATGAAACCTATACCGAAAAAAAAATCCACCATAAGCAGCATATTTGCAACTATCTATATTTGTAGTCGGTAAAGGTGAAACATAAATCAAAAATAGGAAATTAAGTATAAGGTACAGTTAAATTCAATTGAATATCATCAAAACTACTTTTACCACACGCATACTACCTGATAATCCAGAATGGTACTGCAAGAAAAGAAACCCAAAAAACTGATGGAAAAATATACCAAAAATCTAAAGAGCATCGTACAAAACCTCTTGGATTGCAAAACAAGATGTCCGTATAATTGGGTATAAGTGCCACTAATTAAAAAAGGGCCGTATTTCAAGAACAATATATGAAGTTCAAAAGTATTTAGCTTAAATCGCATCAAAAATATACTCTAGCTGAAACTGTAGCAATAAAATCCCAATTTTATCTTGTGTGGACTTTGACCACAACATGCTATAATGAAAAAAACATACATAATTTAAGAGACCAAAAATAACATACTCCTAAGCCAAGCACCCTCACCTCTCTAGTTATTTGCCTCTGCTTGCTAATATCTTCAGGAACAGGATAACAATTTGCACTGAATGCCTCACAAATTTTAAGAATCTTTGTTCTTGCCTGTTCCCCGGAGAAAAACACGACGAACACTGTTTTTTCAATCTGAAAAAGAAAACCACAGAAGTCTGAGTTATTGTCGAGAGAAAATGGGAATATAAGCCAACTGGAACTGGATAACTCAAAATGATAAATACAGATTGAAAGAGGAGAGAGTGGGGGGAGGAAGAAAAGAGCCCAATTATCAATATTCTTAGAGGTAATAAGAAGGGAAAAAACCATCTCAGTTGAAACAGGATCCATGATTTCTTCATCAGCTGGTGCCTGATTGAATAGCATATTGCCTCTTGTAGCACGAAACAACATTCTTTCAAACCTAAGAACCTTGGATTTACAGATTATCCCACTGATAAATCTTAAACCAGACGGATTTGATGATTGAGGCCTCATTTCCTGTAATAAACAATTTAGAATAGTGCACTAGCTGGATGAAATAAATTCTAAGAAGTAGTAACAGTATCTACACTAATCATGCTAAAAGATATGAAGGATGATAAAGGATGCTACAAAAAACCTGTTCAAGCAAAGATGCTGTCTCAACATAGGCATCATTTGAAAAGACATTCTCTTGTAGTTCTCTTTCATCTGAAAGTGCAAGGTTATGACTTGAAACAAGAAAGCCACATGCCTGAAATTTACCCAAAAAAATTATATCTTGAATACATGACAGAAGGCGTAGAGAAAATATTTCATTCATTAAAAGAACATGGTGAATTCATGAATTAAAAATAAATACAATATTTGAATTTGATGGAATACATTAAAAATGAAAGCAGATAAAATAATGTAAAAATTCCTTGACTAATGCTAAATTATGATCAGAAAAATCATTATTTGCTAACTCAGCTTCAACAGGAAAGTTTAATGTAACCAAAAGAACAGGAAACAGATATATCTTTAGTACTTAAAAATAACCTGGAATATGCTCACCACAAAATACCGAAGGAAAAAATATACCTGTTGTAATACAATCTTGAATTCCAAGAGTTCATTATATGATTGCCTGAGTTTGTCACTATTAGAGTTCATTTCAATCAGCTCATGTTCATGTTCAGCAAGTTGCATCTGGCAAAAAATATATTGTCAGATTTAAGAATGAAAATCTTCAAGCAAACTGGCAAACCGCTGAGTGATTACCACTGTTATGTTACAACATCATGTTACTGTTGACAGCATAGCAGAATGTAACACTTAAATGATAACTCTAAGTCCCTTAGACAGTAATCGATTATAAGAAATAATAGAAAATAGAAAGAGACCTCCAAATCCTCCAAGTCAATATCTGGTTCCAATACAGTACGAGATGAAGACAATAGGCCAGCTTTACTGATTTGATCCTTGAAGAATCGTAGTTTTCTTGACATTTCTGCACATCGTTTTACCTGCCAAAGAGAAATGCAGTTAATATGAATAATTAGAAGAATCAGAGAAAGAGTAAAGACTGAAAAGTAAATCTTAAAAGTGAAATTGTAATTCTCAATGTCTCAATGCGGGAGGGAGTACATTTATATAGACTCTGAGAAGTGTCTCTAGCAACCTATACTAGCTGATGACTCGGCACTATATACGACAGAAATAAAAACTAGCCTAACTTGACTGAGAAAAGGCATGACTCTCTGTTATAGATACTACAGTAGTGTTATACAGTCACCATTTGGTGAACACATATAGTTGCAGGGATTATATCTCTAACAGTCATAAGGGAGGAAAAGGAAACATTACCACAATCAATCATATGATTGTACTAGTAAATCAACAGGAATTCTCATTTGTGCATGCTGATTACCTGATTAACAAATGTTCTTTGGAAGGGACTTTTATCAGCATTTAACTGCAAACAAGAAAACAGTGTCCATAAGAACTGCAGTGATGACAAACCACAGAAAACTTTTACTCCAGCAACATCCAATCCATAAAATTTACAAAGCCAAAAAGTAAGTCTACTATACAAAGAAGGAAATAAATTAGTTTGAACTAAGAATGTAGCGACATGTTGTGTGGACAGATCTCCACCACTTTTTAAGCAACAACTAAGGAGAGTCATCTTATAACATTCTGAAACAGATGCTAATGACATAATAAAATTTTTAAAAAAATAGTCCCGAACACAACAAGACCTGAGTGATGAAATTGGTCAACCATAAGTAAAACCAAAAACCACTATGTCCTGAATTACTAGTGGAATTCATCAGCATTTGAATATACATTGAATCCCGCAGTGCTGCATTTACATCATTCCTAGAGGTCCGCACTCAGCTCAACTAACATCCAAACAAATGAACAAACTAATTCAAGCTAGGCGGTGACGCAGACATGCAGAAACGCGGAAACTCCACACTCAGCTCGAAGAAGACCTCGAGCAGCAATGCAAAGAAGGAAACGTGCGAAGAAAAGAGTAAATGGCAAGGAATCTCGAGGGAGCTAGGTCGGATCTGGAAGAGAACTTACGTCGCGGAATTGGAGAAGGCCGAGTTCGCCCAAATAGGAAATGGCGCGGTGTGCGGACTCGACGGGGATGATGAGCTGAACGAAGGTCATCTTCTCGGATCGCATCAGATCCATCGAAGGTAAGTTATCGATGAACTGCTCCATTTTCTCGATCGAGAAAATGGATCTATCTCTAGATCTGAACTTCGAGAAGAAGATGAAGACACTGTCTATGTTCTTTCAGTTTCCCCTCTCCAACCGCAATTAGAATCGGAAAATTTCGGTGCCTGACAAAGTCTGATAGAAAAGGAAAAAAGTGGAACAACTATTTATAATAAATACATAAATATAAATGTGAACAGCTATAAGTGGTCGTTGTTTTGAGTAAAAATTCCCCAACCTCGTCCGGTACGAATGCACAGGGTGACGGTGCGGTCATATATCACAATCTAATGGTATGTGTCCTGTAATTTTTGGCCGTCAATGGAGTATCGTGTGTGTTTATGGTGGATGACTTTCATTTTTTAAATTGACTTTTTTCACTTTTAAAAGTTGAAAATAATTTTTATTTTAACGAGTAAAAAAAAAACACTATCCAAACACAAGTAAAATAGTTTTTTAACTACCACCTAATTACAGATCAAATTTAAGATATTTATGTGATCATGAAATTTTTTGTACTTTTGCTAATACACTACCAGTCAAATATATATTAACTACTAAGATTATATCTTACATGATAATAAATGTATATTTTTAACATTTTATTTTGATTTACAGAAAAAAAAAAAAAAACTACTATCATTTTTAACTACTACCCTTTATTTTGATCTACAGCAAAAAAAACATTTTTATTTGTAATCTCCAAACTTGTAATAAATGTATATTTTTAACATACCACTTATATTTTAAAAAATAATAGCTTGACAAAATAATTTTAGTTTTTATAATTTTAGATGATAAAGACTACTATTTTTAAAAAAAATATATATGTATAAGAGTTAAATATTTTGCATACAAAGTTTATTTAAGTATTACAAAGGCTAATTTCTCCATAATATATACTTTAATGATAGAATGTAGTTATAAACTAAAATAAATAAAAGATTGGAAGTCTTTTAAAAAAAATCTGGATTTTTTTAATTGATTAATGGCATAAATTCAAAACTAAAAACAGACTCATTAGGTGTGTGAAGATGTGCATTCAAAGCTAAGTCACTCTTTTGTTTTTTAATTTACTATTTTTTATTTATTTAGAACTATAACTACACTAGTTTTTAATTTTATTTTCTTTCTATCCTTATATATATACATTTTGTTTTTCAGCAATTTAGTGTATTAATTTGTTTCAGTTATCTATTGAATACAAATAGTAAGTTGAGACAAACACTCACTTTAATATTATAATTTAAATCAACCATCAAAAGAAAAATTATCAAATTATGTTCTGAAATTGATGATTTCCATTTTTGTACATGTAGAAAAAAATAACAAATATTGGCCACTCAAAGAATATAATAGAAAAAGAGGGTGAAAATGTGAAACTTGTTACAGTTAATGAAATCTAATAACACATGTTACATCCATGTTCAGAAACTAAAAAGGAAAATCAGTTTCTCATCCTGCTATCTTATTTTTATTTTTTAACCTCTCTGTTAAATCAATTATTAATTAATTAATTTTTCGTTGGGACCTTTTTTAAATAATTAATCAGTTTCTTTTTTAAAATAAAATGTAATTTATTTTGACTTTAATAATTGGTTTTCTTACCTAATTTTGTTTAAAATAATTTGAGACCATATGTTTAAGTTATTATTTAAAAAAACAAGTTATTAATTTTGAATTTGTTTAAATAAAATTAATAAAATTTTTGAGAGAAATTGATGTAATAACTTGTAAAAAAAACTGCAATGAAAAAAAAAATACAATAAATGAGATATTTTTTTAATCAAATTTAATATATTTAAATTTTGTATGTATAACATTTCATGGTTTTTAACTTTGAGTGTTTTTTAGTTAATTAAAATAAGTGACTTAACTAATTAACTACATTATCTATTTTCTTTGTTCAAAAATATGTATTGAATTGAAATAATTTTAATACTAGAGTAATTAACTGACAATAAAAAAACAATTTGACAATAAGTAATTTTGTAGTTGAGAATTTTAATTGTCTCACCAAAATCTTATTACGAGTGGACTTTAAACCTAATTCAACCCCATAAAACCAGCTCATAGGGTTGAGGTTTGCACCCACTTATATACAATGAAACGGAATCTCTAGTCGATGTGGATCTCCAACACCCCTCACGCCGAGACTGCCAACTCGAGCGTGAGACTATATTTATTAAGAAAATAATAATTATCAAATTATTGTATGCAATATTTGACGATATTGTACCAATTATATGCAATTAATTTAATAATTATAGAATTTCATGATTAGTATCCTACCTAATTAGATTGTAAGTTGGAAGAGAGAAACTCCTATATATTTCCTATACATGAGTGATGTAATATACACATAAGAATAATAAACATCTCTTCTTCTTACCATTTTTTATCATATTTTCTTATATGGTATCAGAGTGCCCTGACAGCCTCTCCATTTCTATCTCCTAAATAAAAAAATCATGTTTTGCAAAGAAGGCACAGTAACGAGTACGATAGAAACCTCGTACAATCGAGCAAATTCAGCAATTGGCAAGGGCTATTTACTCACTCAAAAGTGACACGTTTGTTAGTTTTGCATGTCTGCTTGCCCATAACTCCTCTTCTAATTCTGCTTTTACGAAACCATGGATTTTGGATAGCGGAGCAACCCATCACATTGCATAGCTCTGCATGTCTGCTTGCCCATAACTCCTCTTCTAATTCTGCTTTTACGAAACCATGGATTTTGGATAGCGGAGCAACCCATCACATTGCATCTGATTCACAATTTTTCGCACACACTTCATCATCATTTATTTCAAATGTTAATCTACCCACAGCGCCCATCTCATCTACCGGCACAATTAAATTCAATGACAAAATCACTCTCAAAGATGTTCTTTGTGTTCCTTCTTTTAATTTAAATCTCATGTCCATGAGTAACATAACCAGTTCACTAAATTGTTGTGTCGTTTTTACTCCACATGGTTGCGTTTTACAGGACTTGGCTACGGGGAGGATGATTGGCTCGGGTAAACAACGCAGGCTTGTACTACATGTCTCCTCTTCCAAACCAAGCCCACGCATCTCAAATATCGACTGATCCTGATTTATGGCACAAGCGCCTTGGACATTCTTCTCCGGCGTGTCTACAACTTGTATCTTCCCTACTACCTATCCCTATCAGTAAAAATCTCATTCTCATTCATAATCATTGTAGTAGTATTTGTCCCAAAGCTAAACAGACAAGACTACCCTTTCCTTTAAGCACAATAAAATCTCATTCTTCATTTAATTTATTGCATTGTGACATTTGGGGTCCTCACAAAACCCCAACTCATTTTGGAAAACATTTTTTTCTCACTATAGTCGATGACTATAGTAGATGTACTTGCTATTTCTTATGAATCACAAATCTGAAACCCAACATCTCTTAGAGTCATTCATTACATTTGCACAAAATCAATTTCAGGAATCTATTAAAACCATCCGCGTTGACAACGGACTGGAATTTATTTCAATGTATGATTTTTTTTTCAAAAAAGGTATTGAATGTCAACGCACTTGCGTTTACACTCCTCAACAACAAAATGGAGTAGTAGAACGCAAACATAGACATGTTTTAAACACAGCACGAGCCCTCCTATTTCAGTCCAATTTACCATTAGAATTTTGGGGAGAATGCGTTTTAACCGCCACATATATCATTAATCGTTTGCCATCACCTTTACTAAAAAATAAATCACCTTTTGAGCTACTATATAATCAACCACCTTCACTTTCTCACCTAAAAACTTTTGGTTGCCTCTGTTACGCAACTGTTGTTTCACCTAAGCAAAAATTTGATCCGCGTGCCCGACAATGCATCTTCATTGGTTATCCTCACAGTCAAAAAGCATACAAATTATTTGATATAGATGCAGACACTTTTTTTACAAGTCGGGATGTCATCTTCCATGAAACTGTTTTCCCATTCTGCCAACAGTCACAGACACAATCCTCACCCCCATTACAAGGTATTTTGCCCACTATTGACATTGACTTACCTACTCCTGTCCAACATTCACTCGATCAACCTTCTTCTCTTACTCATCACAATGCACCTGAACCTCCATCAAACCAACATTTTTCTCCTACTCGTCACAATACACCTGAACCTCCATCAAACCAACTCTCTTCTCCTACTCGTCACAATGCACCTGAACCTCCATCAAACCAACTCTCTTCTCCTACTCGTCACAATGCACCTGAACCTCCATCAAACCAACCTTCTTTTCCTACTCGTCATAATACACCTGAACCTCCAGTAGACCAACCTTCTTCTCCCATGCCAAGAAGTTTAACACCCATTACCAAACTTTCTCCAACCGACCTTCCTGTTCGACGATCCAGTCGCACATCAACCCAACCTTCCTGGCTTCAAGACTACGTAACGGGATCCCAAGCCAATCATTCGACCACTGCCCAAGACCGACCAAATGGAACCAGGTATCCTATGCATCATTTTCTTTCTAATTCACGATTTTCTTCTACACATAGTGCATATCTTGCTAACATCACAGCCACCAAAGAACCTCACACTAAGCTATCCTTGATCCAAATTGGCAAAAAGCAATGGACGAAGAGTTTTCCGCCTTGCAGCTAAATCAAACGTGGACCTTGACACCGTTACCCGCTGGGCAGAAACCCATCGGATGCAAATCGGTCTATAAAATAAAGTACAATCAGATGGTAGCGTCAACCGATATAAGGCGCGCCTTGTCGCAAAGGGGTACACTCAGATTGAAGGTGTCGACTATTCTGAAACTTTTTCACCAACAGCAAAATTAACAACTTTGAGGTGTCTCCTCACCATTGCAGCAACCAGAAATTGGTTTACTCACCATCTAGATGTGCAAAATGCCTTCTTACATGGCACATTGCATGAAATTATTTACATGGACTAGCCACCCAGATATCATCGACAGTGGAGAACATTGTATGTTGACTCAACAAATTCCTTTATGGTCTTAAACAAGCATCTCGAACATGGTTTTCGACATTTTCTCATGTGATTAAATTTGTAGGATTTCAACAGTCAAAGACAGATTACTCTCTATTCACAAGACAGAATAACTCATCATTTACTGCCCTTTTGATTTATGTGGATGATATTCTTTTGACAAGAAATGATTTGACAGAAATTCAGCGTGTTAAAGATTGTTTATTACAACAATTTCGCATTAAAGATCTTGGAGACCTAAAATATTTTTTAGGGATTGAATTTTCCCTTTCCAAAGCTGGTATTTACATGTCCCAAAGAAAATATGCTCTTGATATTTTGTAGGATATGGGACTCACAGGTGCTCGTCCAGACAAATTTCCAATGGAACAATACCTAAAACTCACACCAGACGATGGAGAGTTATTAAAGGATCCAGTCAAATACAGGCGACTCGTGGGACAACTGATATACCTCACGGTTACTCGACCTGACATTCGGTTCGGACCCTAAGTCAATATATACAGGATCCACGGAAACCTCATTGGGATGCCGCAATTCGAGTCCTAAAGTACATCAAAGGATCACCAGGACAAGGATTGCTATTGCCATTCAAAAACAATCTGACATTGACAGCTTATTGTGACTCAGACTGGGGAGGTTGTCAGACAACTCGGAGATCAGTATCTGGATATTGCATTTTTCTTGGTTCCTCTATTATCTCATGGAAGTCAAAAAAACAGACAAACGTATCAAGATCATCAGCGGTAGCAGAATACCGCGCAATGACCAATACTTGTTTGGAGATAGTTTGGTTGCGATATCTGTTGCAGGATTTAAAGGTGCCATGTAACTTGCCAGTTCAACTTTTCTGTGACAATCAAGCGGCATTACATATAGCAGCAAACCCAGTATTTCATGAACGCACAAAACACATTGAGATAGACTGCCACATTGTGCGAGAAAAATTACAAGCTGAGATAATCAGTCCTTCATATGTACCGACACATATCAGCTCGCAGATTTTTTTTTACGAAGACATTGGGCAATGAACGATTTTTGACGCTACGACACAAGTTGGGGGTTCTTGATCTTCACCTACCAACTTGAGGGGAGTATTAAGGAAATAATAATTATCAAATTTTATGCAATTATTATATGCAATATTTGACGATATTGTACCCAATTATATGCAATTAATTTAATAATTATAGAATCTCATGATTAGTATCCTACCTAATTAGATTGTAAGTTAGGAGAGAGAAACTTTCTATATATTTTCTATACATAAGTGATGTAATATACACATAAGAATAATAAACATCTCTTCTTCTTACCATTTTTTATCATTTTCTTATAAATCTCCTTTTAATTTTGTAAATTGATTGTTTTTTTTGTGTGTTAATTAGTAGATGATTAGTTTTTGTCAGTGCTTTAGTTTTTTAAAATTTGTTGGATGTACTCCAATCAAATTTTATGTAGGATAAGTTAGATTGTTTGTTTATAATTTCAAACTTGTTGTGATTAAAGGTTTTCCAAGATCTTAATTTTGATAATTTGTTTGTTTTATGTAAAATTTTAAATAAATTTTGGAAATTTTATTAAAAATAAAAATTTGGTTAAATTTAAATTAGAGGTGATTCATTAGTTTATGTATTAAAATTTAATATTTGTAATGTTGCTTTTTTGGGTAAGTGTAATGTTGCCCACACCAATAAAGTTATGTTTAATTATATACTATGAAACTCTGACACTCCTCTTAAATCACGTGTCTGTGTCAAACATATGTATTAGACATCTACATTTATACGACACTCAGTAGGATGATATGTATCGATGAAGTATCAAATTTAAAAAATATTTGTTGAATTTCTAATAATTCTAGCACGATTCTAACATAATTTTAAAAAATACGTTAATTTTCTAAAAATTAAAACTTGTTGTATAAATTTTTAGTATGAATATAAAAATAAAAACAAATAATTTTGAATTAGTCATAAAAAATATATTTTTACTAAACAAAATGAAATATACTTATGAACACAAATATTTATTATCAATTTATATAATTCATAATTATATAATATATAGAACTGTGTCTTACATTTTTAAAAATTATAAATTATATGTATGTTGTATTTGTGTCGGTGTGGCTCCGGATAAGTGTCCTTACACCACCACATATGTATTCAAAAAACTATAAGATTAAAACGTTTACGGTTACCACTCTAATATTTTTAATAAAATGGTATACGACGTGCTTCCTTCAAAAACTATTAGGAGGTTCTTACTTCATTTTACTTTTAAACGAGAAACAACGTAACTAGTATCAAATTAGCAACTTGCTGAAAAAATTATCGCAAATTGAAACAAAATTTTAACACAACACACATTTCAAGGTTTACACGTGAAACATCCTTTATACTTCATCAACGTTCATATATTTAACTCAAGTAGCTACTTAACTTGGGTTTCAAGAAAACCTTTAACTCTTGTATTCAACATTTTCTATTCTCTCTTGTTTTAGATACAAGCTGCCAAATAAAAATATACTTCTTCTTGCAAAAGAGGTTGAGGACTCTTTTCAAGCTTATGGCACGAACTTCACGAGTTGATCTCTTGAATAAGGTTTGGACACTTCAGGTTGGGCTTTCGGCTTCTCCTCTCACAGTTGGGTGTGTGTACTTGCAAGACACTCCCCATAAAACCGGCTCATGAGGTTGAAGTTTGCACCCATTTATATACAGCTCGTGTGTGAGATAACATATTATGGGTGGAGACGGGTGTGTGTACTTGCAAGACACTCCCCATAAAACCGGCTCATGAGGTTGAAGTTTGCACCCATTTATATACAGCTCGTGTATGAGATAACATATTATGGGTGGAGGCCTGATAAACCCAACAATACTCGCTAGGATAGGCTCGAAATGACTCTGATACCAAGTTACAAAGTGAACTTTAAACCTAACTCAGACCCATAAAACCGGTTTCATGAGGTTGAGGTTTGCACCCACTTATATACAATGAAAGACTCTAATATCTAGTCAATGTGGTATCCAACCGATGCCAATGTAAAAAATAATTTATATTATCATCAGATAAAATTCACTCTGCTTACATTTTAAACTGATGTCCTATTTATAGTGTCTTCCTATCTGAGTCTTTCTTTTTGCACCAACTATTATTTTAAACACACTCATTAATCTGGACCTTATTAAATTGGGTCTTATTACAATAATTATATATATATATATATATATATATTTTTAACATAACCTCTCGATATATTCTTTCGGTCATACCTCTCGGTTCTAACAGTACAATACTTTTATTAATTATTATATATACGATAAAGTAAGGTTTAATCTTTCCTCTACTTTTCTTAAATAGTTGGTTATATATATCATAAAAACTTAGTATTATTATTATTACTTAATAATTTTAATATTATTTTTATTAATTATGATTATAGTTATTTTTATAATTTTATTATTACTTTATTTTTATTATATTATATTGTATAATTTATTATACATAATTAATTATATATATTATAATAGACACTAAACATCGTGAATAATGAGATCTCTTGGTGGTGGTGAGCCATTCAATCAATCATGTGTATGGTGTCAACTATGCTCCTAGGGAATAAAATCACCTGAGCTTGCAAAACAACGTTGGCAGAGGAAAGTAAGAGTAAAATTCTGTTTTTTGAGGTGACTTTCATCTCCAATGCCAATGACATGTTCACATATCCACTATCTGATACAACCAACATGCTCAACCATTCAAGTTGTAAACATTATCTTTCTTCGTCAACAACTCAGCTTTTAAGAACATCTTCAAGAACACAGTCTCACTGCCACGTACATAATCACAAAACTAGACGCAACACTGAACCAAAGGAAGCAAGATCAACAACTTAGAACAACCACAAGTGTTATTCAAGATATTACCTCAAAAAAAAAAAACACAATTAATACAATGACAATGACCAAAGAGAAACAATGACGCATTAAAAAAAAGACACCATTCATAAAAAAGTGAAAATATAAGTGTGATTATTGAAAGATTTTCATGAATATTTAACCTAATTATTCTTACATAATTTATTCCAAGATAATATGGTAGTCCGTTGGTTAAATTAATTAAGCTAGTTGTGATAACTTTTTCTATTTGGATGATATGGCGTATGAGGAATTATGCTTGTTTTCAGGATAAGATTGAGGTTTCTAGGGCTATTTTGGTTATTAAAGACTTAACTTGTCTAGTGGATAATTCGTCTAAAGTTTCAATGAAGAATGATATGTTTGATTTCAATGTGCTAAAGTTTTTTGTTATTAACACTCGTACTGGTAAAGTTCTACGTCCTCTTCCTGTTAGATGGGAGTTTCCTTCACCAGGCTGGGTAAAAATTAACACTGATGGGACTGCTAGGGGATATCCTGGTCTTGCTACTTGCGAAGGTATTTTTCGTGGGAGTATGGGGGAATTTATTGGAGCTTTTTCTGCGTTTCTTGAAGTTCAGACTGCTTTGGTTGCTGAGTTTTATGGGGTTATACATGCTATGGAGGAAGCTCAAAAGATGGGACTTACTAATGTCTGGCTGGAATGTGATTCTGCTTTGGTTTGTGCTGCGTTTACTGCTAGGACAAATGTTCCTTGGATGCTTCGTAATCGATGGAATGCTTGTCTTAATTACTGTGGGAAAATTAGGTTTACAGTTACTCATATTTTTTGTGAAGGAAATGCGTGTGCTGATAAGTTGGCTAATTTAGGATTTTTTCATAGAGAACCTTTTCTTTGGTATAATAGGCTTCCACCTTGTCTGTTCTTAGAATTCTTTATGAATAGGTATAGTCTACCTATGTATCGTTTTTGTTAACATATGAGTTTTGGTCTAGTCCTCCGTATTTTTGTATTTTTTTTCTTTTTTCTTTTGTTTAATAATATTTTTTTTCATGTGATGGTAAATGATTGTTGTTACTTGAGGTGTCAGCCTAGCTGAGATCTTAAGTGGCATAGTGATACCTAACATGAAAGTTTTATTTTAAAAAAAATATCAACCATAATATCTTCTTTAATTTAATTGTTCTCGCGATTTTTTTATTTTTTCGAATGAATTTTTAGTATCTAACATAACTCTCGAACTTACAAACTCATGTAATCATAAACTCACAAACTTACAATCTATTGAATAAAAAAATGGTGTCCTCTAATGATTAAGTTAGTTTCAATATTAAATATAACATAAATATTTTTACCTAGTTATCAAAAAATTATTACTATTTATATTAAAAAGTGATGAAACTATTGAGCCTCTTGTTTCAGTTTTGTTTTTTTAGGGAAAGCTTATTAAGGACAGCATAATAATTGTGAGAATTTTGGAAAAATAAATGTTCATTATTCATTATGAGATTATTTGGATGAATGTCAATTTTTAATTTCACTTTTGCTCTAAGTGCTCTACCGATTCAGAACCACTATCATCACCTATCATGTTAAAACTTAGATAAGGTACTTTGCGTCCACCCATGCACTAACTAAAAGAAAGCCTTTAATAAAATGCTATTTCCTTTCTGTCAAAATCAATCATATTTAAATTATTTATTCAAACATGTATAACTTGTAAAAACAATTCTGTAAAACCCAGAAACATTAATAAGTGTGACATTGTTCTCATTTTGTCTGATTCAAAATATGTCAAAGGTGTCCTATAAAATTACTTACATATATCTCTAAATTTTTAATTGTGTATTCATATATTGAAGTAAGCTATTAATTTAAAATATGTTCTTTCGTAATAAAACTTGAATTTTAGACAATTTGTGTGTTAGAAACTTATGTGTGTGTTAGGAATAAATTTTTTGCTTCACATGGCTAAGAATGGGTTTAGAATTTTCAAATTGGTTTTAATTTGATTAAAATAATCTGGATTGAGTTGAATTGAATATTTTTATTTTTTATTACATTTTGAATTAAACCAATACAATTAATACGAGTTAAAATAATAAGTACTTAAAAAATAAAACTTACTTTATAATTAAAAAAATAATTCTTTACCTATTTATTTTAACATGACATTTTGAATATCTATTTGTGTATATATTTTGAATAAATAATATATTTCATGTAATTAAATCAAATCTTCGAGGTTACAAGAATCTTTTTCTACAACATACTTTTATTGTGTTTTTTCTTGGACATTATTTATCAGTCTCCTACATATTTTGGTCTCGAGTACACAAATTTAAACATGTCATAATGTAGCAAAACTAAATATTAGATTGCACACAAAAAATGTACCAATTTTTGCTATGGAAGCTCTAATTATTTACACTAGCCCCTTTTGTTGTTTTTTTTTTTAAATTTGATCAGATACATAGATTGCTATCAAAATAAATATAAGTAATAATAAAATTTGTTGTATAAAAAATATAATAATTTGTACCCCTTTATATTGAAAGTTGTTAGTTACGTAATCACTAAAAGGGTTTTTATTTAAGATTATCATTTTGACGTTTTGAATGTAACTAATATAGGTTGAAAATATATTAGGATTTGGTATATTATTGGATTGAATATTTAATGTATGTAGTTAAAATTCATTCTATAGACTTTTGTAGGTATAATACTTAAATTATGATTTTCTTAATGTGAAAGTAGTAGCTACTGGAATTATGTTATTATCCGTGACATAATTTAAAGTTACGTGTGATATAGTAATAAAAAGAAGATAATTATTAATATGTACATAATTATTAATATCTGGATAACGTATTTTTTTTTTATATCTTATTGTTTAAACATTTATTCTTATCGCATTAAAAAAAATCCTTCGATAATCCAATGAGTCAATAATCTAATATAACTTTTTTTTATATATTTTTTTGAATTATATACTTAGCTGCATGCGTTAACGATTATGTGAGACATTTCTTTCACCTACAAACTTTGCATCCCATATTTGTTTTTTACTAGTTTATTTTAGTTCCGTGTAATTGTATTTTTTTTTTCTTTTGCACAAGCCTAGTTAAAAGCATGCATAGGATCAAACACATTTGAATGGTATCAACAACATTTTGTTATTTTTATCAATCAAAATACGTTTTTATTTTTTTAAACTTAAAAATTATATTTTGCAAATATACAAAAAAATGATTTATTTTTTAAAGAGTGTATACAAGGTAAGGGTAAATTCCCTATCTAGCACTATTTACACTTTTATTTTCCTAACTAGCACCCTTTTGTTTTTATTTCCCTATCTAGCACTCTTTTGTTTTTATTTCCCTGTCTAGCACCCTTTTATTTTTTATTTCTCTATCTAGCACCATTTCAAAAATAAATTAAAAAATAATATATTTTTTTTATATAATTTTAATTTTGAATGCATTAAAAAATAAATATTTTTAATGTTTAAAATAGTTAGAAATATAATTAATGAATAAAGAAGTGTGTTTTTACAAAATAAAAATAAAAAAGTAATAAATTTTAAATGTTTAGTTTAAAAATTATTTTTTTAAGAATGAATAAAATAAAAAATTAAACTTTACAACAACATAAAAGTTGAATATATAAACATAAATTAGTATTTATTTTTATTATTATTGATGATGTAATTATGTTAATATCGAGTAAAAAATATAGGACATAATTATAAAAAAATAAAGTTAAATAAGGACTGATATGAATATAAAAGAACAGATTGGAAAAAAAAATGTTCATATTGTCAAACACCAAGACACACATAAAGAATATGTCCCAACATTACTGGATTGTGCACTTCTCGTCATTAATTATGTTTCATTTCACACAAACTATTTAATGTACCATTGAAGAAAATATTAGATGAATTATCATATTTCATTTATTTTTCATTTTTATGATCAACATATACTTATTTAGTATCGCCTTATATCTCTTATATTTATCTTATTTGGATTTATTTTTATATCTTTTATCTTTATTTTAATTTGTTTTGCCTTTATTTTATTATATCTTTTATGTTTTTAGCTATTAGTTTTTTTCTACCATTTTTTTTTATTGTTGCTGATTTTATTTTCTAGACTTATTTCTTTTTTCATTTTTTGCTTCTCATTTTTAAGCATTAAGTGTAACATTTGCATTAATTTTTTTTTTAGGATTTTGCATTTAGGATATACACTTCAATATTACTTGTGTATCCAGTATTAATTAATACTAATTGACTTTGGTTTTTTTTTTTGTAATTATGTCATGTATTTTTTACTTGAAATTAACATGATTACATCATCAATAATAATAAAAATAAATAGTAATTTATGTTTATAGATTCAACTTTTATGTTGTTGTAGGGTTTAATTTTTTATTTTCTTCATTCTTTAAAAAAATAATTTTAAACTAAACATTTTTTTTATTATTTTATAAAAACTCATTTCTTTATTCATTAATTATATTTCTAATTATTTTATACATTAAAAATATTTATTTTTTAATGCATTCAAAATTAAAATTATCAAAAAATAAATAAATTATTATTTATTTATTTATTTTTGAAATAGTGCTAGATAGGAAAATAAAAAATAAAAGGGTGCTAGATAGGGAAATAAAAACAAAATGGTGCTAATTAGGAAAATAAAAGTCTAAATGGTGCTAGATAGGAAATTTACCCTACAAGGTAAAAGTTGTACTTTATTTAGTTATGATTACAAAATATATATTTTTATTTTATAATGAAGTTATTAATTAATTTTTATAAATTAATCGATATATTTAAATAATAAAAATTATTTTTCATTTTAAAATAAAATAAATTTTTTGAAAGATATTTTTTATAAAATGATTTTTTTTAAATTTTAAAAATATCCAATCCAAATATGCTATATGATAATATGGAAGCCCATTGAGCTGAGAGTCGTAAACAGATAACTAACAGCGATTCCATTCCTGCACCTCCATACCTTCTTCTCTCACCTCCATAATTTTTTAATTTTAAAAAATGCTCCTCATAATATTTTAGATTATGTAATCCATAAGTCATTTTTCAAATTTGTAATTAGCTTTCGGATTACATAATTCGGAAGTCTTTTTTTAGATACATGATTACTTTCCGGATTATATAATTGAGAAGTCTTATTTAACTTATGGATTATGTAATTCATAAGTTTTTTTTAAATGAGTTTTCAGATTATATAATCCGAAAACTATTCTATGGGAGTGACACAAGAAAAATAAAAATATATTTTTATATTGTGTATAGAGGTGACAAAAGAAGATATAGAGGTGCAGGAAGAAACAGTCCTAACAGAAAACTTCAAAGGTCTCAAAACAAAAACGCCTTAGATATAACATAGGTGTCTGTTACTTCGTCCATCTCCACAACTTCTTGTGTCATCTATGTTTTTCATTTCAAAATGGGTGATTTGAAAAAATTTCAGATTATAAAATCTAAAAGGTATTCTCATAATATACTTTTCAAAATTTACAATTCAGAATGAGTTTCTTTAAAAAAATATATATTATAAATTATGAAATTTAGAAGATATTTTTAAATTATAAAATTTGAAAAGTATTTTTAGATTTCAAAATATCTTTTGGATTATATCATGTATAATATGTATTTTTTTAAGAAATATTTTAAATTATATAATTTGAAAGGTATTTCTTTCACAGTCTACAATCCAAGATGTGTAAATAAGATGTATAAATAAAAAAAAGATAAAATTTGGAATGTATTTTTTTAAGGATAAAATGATATTTTACCTGACCTATAAAGATTTAAGAAAAAAAACTATGAAGAAACAACTAGCCACATGGCCATAGTGAAGCCCACAAGGGTTACAAAAATAAAAAATGGGCCTATTGACACAACTGAGGCATAAAGCCTATTGGGCCATGCACATGCTTTAGACCTTGGCTAGGTCATCTTACAATAATTTTAAATTTCCAAATTTACTATCTGGTTTAGGATCTTCAGAATTATGTAATTTGAAGACATTATGAAGTATACGACTTGGAACATGAAACAATAATACTTTTATGTTTCAAAATGTATAATTTAAAATAAAATAAATAAAAGTATATTTGAGATTATATATATTATATTGTATTCTAAATATATATATATTTTAGAATACAAAATATAATAGTGTATAAATTGAATTTTGGATTGCATAATTAATATATTTCTTTTTGAAACTTAAATACTTTTATCATTTTATCATCCAGGGTAGATAATATTTTGTACAAGTTCTCTAATACTTTGTACATGCACATGTGAAAATGTGAAAATTTGCAATTTGCAGAAGAGTAATCAAGTTGATACAAAATACTTTATTTATTAATTTCAATTTTAGTTCAGTCTAAGACATAAATAAGAATTACTCATTAAAACTATAAAATTTACGTATCCTGTCAAAATATTTTTTTTAGCTGCTTTTTAAATAAAGTTTAAACAAACGTTTAATAAACATATATAGTAAATGTGTTTTCTGTTAAAAAAAGTGTTTTTTTTTAAAGAAATAAACTCACCCATTAATTTATTTTATAAAATATTTTAAATTAAATCTCATTTTCAAACATAGACCCTAATTTATCTACAAATTTCACGAAACAAACATAAAACCCTAATATTGGCGCTTGAATACATTTGATGTTAGAAAATGATAGCAAAGTACAATCAAAAAATTGGAATGAGGATTTTGAAAACAAGTTGATACATATTGGTTACATGTTCTGGAATCAATTGCCAAAAATTGTATCCTCCAAAAACTCTCTAAGCACTTCACTTAACATTCCACAACCTCTTTCAAAAATTCAATACAAAGTTGTGAAATGGACAACACATGCACAGCAATTTTGTTTATGAAATTTGAACTGACGCAAACCTGATCCCATAAGAAAATAATGATGGAAACAAGTTGCACCGACACACGTCAAAATCCATTTTCTTAAGACATCCTCGTCTTTGTTGTTACTTCGACCAACAATAATTCATTCTAAACTCTGTTAAAAATAGTGGCGCATATGAACACTGATTAAGACTTGCTATCAAGAGCATTCCCCATTTTTTATTTCTCATTATTGTATAATTTTGAAGATAAGATTCATCCTGTGGTGTCATGGGTCAAACCTGATCTACTTATAAAGGTGGTTCAGTTAAGGATATGAGTAATCAGTCTCATAGGTTTTGATTTGATATTGGAATTACGGTGTTATGGGTTTATAGAGGTGGTTCAATTTATAAGATAAACAAATTCTTCCTGCACCATACCAATTTGAACATGCAATTTGGAATTAAAAAAATATACAATTTGAAAATCAAAATCTCATCTTGAAAAAATATATTTAAAATGCAAAAAATACAATTTGGAAAAGAAAATCCAGAACACAAAAAATATGGAAATGCATTCTGAAAAAGAATTTTTGGAATTCAGAGATGTGTTTTAGAAATTCAATTATGAAAATGTATTTTGGAAATATTTTTTATCAGACTCTCATTTCATTTAAGGTCTTTTTCGTCATTTCGCATGAGAATTTTTGTCATTTCACTATAAAATTTGATGCAAGTTCAAATTGATATGGTTCAGAAAGAATTTGCCCTCATATTAAGGAATGGACCCGAGTGGCTAATCTCATAGGCCTTGGCTTGAGATGAAGGGTTTTTTTTTATCAACAATAAAAAATAAATAAATGGGAACCATTTTTGGGATGATCCAACCTTTATACAGAAATACATTTTATCATTCTCCTAACTAGAATCGTCTACTAAACTGACAAAGCACTACCTTTGAAAAACACAAAAAGGCATTAAGAGACCAACATCATACATGTCAAAGAATTCAAAACCCAATTAGAACAAGAAAATGAAGTAGAACGACACTTTAATCCAAAACCAAACTTTTACTTACACCAATGCGAACACTTCTGACATACCTGCCACTTCCCTATTAAAGATGACAAAGTTCCTGTGTTTCTAGATTTCACTCATTACACCAACCCAAATTGCACCGCAAACATCATTAACCGAATCTAAAGCTTGACACATCTTGAATTGTAAAAAATTTGACATAGGATCATTGTGAATCACGAACGACACTCCAAGCCACTCAAAGCAAAGACTCCAGACATGTCAAGCAAAACTACAAATGGAAAACAAATGACAGTAAGACTCTTCCTCCTTTCTGCACAAACAACACAAAGAATTTTCAACCACCACCCCGCGCCTTTCCAAATTGACCATAGTAGCAATCTTATTTACCATCACCCTACAAGCAGTGAACAAAGCAGAAGACAAGGCTTTACTTGTGGTGTCATGGCGAGACCAAATTTGACTTGAGATTGAGAGGGGTTATGGTGTCATGGTGAGACCATATATAATTTGAGCTTGAAGGGTTGTGGTGCCAGATCAACTCACAGAAAGAATTAAAGATGATTTCCTTATTTTCTTTAAATAAGCATTAAATACAATAATTCCACTATTTTCTCATGATAATAGCTTACATACAAAAAATTAGCTTTAAATGGGTATTAATATTTAATATTAAAAAAAAACCTCAAAACATATCAAATATAAAAAAAAATGGAGACATGTAGAGGATAAAGGCAGAACAAGACCTCCACCTTACAAAATAAGTTAGATTTAAATTTTTTATCTAATAGTTTAATTTTTTATAAAAATATAAAATGATTTTTCTTAAGAAAATAACACATTAAACAAATTATTATTTTAGAGTTATTTTTTTATGAGCAAGAATTATTTTTTTCAGAGTTCATTAAAATATTATTTTATAGTTCATGGGCTGAGGCATGTCTTGCATGGGGAGCATTTTCTCAATTACGTTGAAATCGTGGATTGGTAATTACCAAAACGAAACGACTTTTAGAGGTTGTAATTGAAACTGAGAAATAAGGAGATTATTACTATAACACTGTTTTGTTTTGATGATGATGATGATATATATATCACTCATAATTTTCATCACCTAATTCCGGAAACATCATGTGTATTCTCTTCATTCGTGTCTCCATCATTTTGTTCACGTGCCAATTATCATCATTCACCAAACATTCTTTGCCCTTTCTTACCCATAATCATAATACTACGTTGTATTAAATGATTAGATGTTTATCATGATTGTTTTTTAAGAAATATTTTTATTATTTTTCAGTTTATGTTTCCATTGAAACTGAGAGTTAGAAAGAGCCAACTCAACTTCTATGGTCAATCCATCACTTCTATTCATACCAAATTATTTAAACATCAAATCGTGAACTCACTCCATGCAAACTAACTTAATTACATTTTATATCAAGTTAAATTATTGGATTAAATAAATATTTATAAAATTTCAAATTCGATAAACTCCATCAAACCTATTACGTAACACACACACACATATATATATATATATAATAGTTTTATATTTTGTATTATAAATATAGTTATTACTTTATAATTATTAAAAATATTAAAACTGATTATTTTAAGATTTGCTTTAACAATAGAACAAAAGAAGACTAGAAAACAAGAAAAAATCAAAACCAAAAAATAATTATGTTAAAGGAATGGATGACATATTTAACTATATATATATATAACTTTTACATCCAAGCTCTAATAAAACTAAAGTACATCAATAAATCAAATTATGAAAATTTTGCATCAATCAACATTATTAACATTATAAATATTTTTTTTTTGAAATATATGTTAAAATCTAGTCAAATGCATAAATATTATGGTTGAATCTCTCATTGGAACTCACATTATTTATGCATATCATTAGTGATGTAAATTTATATGATTATATACTATATCTTCTCTTTTCTAGGTCGAGAATGAATAATAGTTTGGGAAGACTGTCCGACTTCGTAACCGAATCGTTACTGGCTGTTAATGATTATCATAAGTAAAACAATACAATCAATGAATCTTAAATGATACGCGATTATTTACGAAATATTAAATAACAGTTACATGACCAATCGAAGGAACTCGTATCAATTAACTTAGAAGATACCATCTGATGAATCTATAAATACTCACTCCTCTCGAGGAAGTACGATTTATCTTATCTCATACTCTTAAACTATCATACTGTTAAAAATTTACTCTTCTTATATTCCTACTGACTTAAACATCAGAGAGTCTTTTTCAAGTGGATATTTCCCTTTCATCGAAGACCAACTAAAAACTAAAAACTAATTTTATGAAGAATATTATGTCCTTTACTTCCTAAATTCATTTCTGTATGTTGTCATAAGTAAAATGTATTATTTTAAATGCTATACTCTTTGCGTTTTCGTTTTAACAGGCTTATTCGTGTTGATTTATTTCTTCAAAAGTTTAATTGGTATACATGATACGTAACTTTAACTACTCTTGTACATTTTTTTAACATATATACTTTTTCTTTTGTTAAAAAAGAAAAAAAACATTGAACCTTTCTCTTGTTTCTATTTATGGAAGGTACTGAAAACCAAAATCAGAGTTAGAAAATAGGAGAGCAAACAACACTATTAGAAATTTAATTGTGAATTGTTTTCATTTAGCTTCCTTGAAAGACTCACCCGAGCCTTTAATTATTGAATCCTTGTCCATTATCGTTTTCTCAATGATGTGTGCATGGTAAAAAAAATTCACCCCACCAGATTAAAATCTTATACTTTAACTTTTGAACAATAAACAGCTTCATTTCCACGCTCCAAACTGTATCAGTTTCCATATAATTTCTCACAGTTTATTTTATTTTACCTGAGTAAAAGTTACTATAGTGAAAAGTTTTCTTTCAAAGAATTTAATCTGATGCGAATTAATTCCAACACGAGAAAGTAGAAAGTGCATATATATCGAGTTCTTGGAAGTGTGGAAATGGCAATATAAAGGATATTTATTTACAGTGTGTACTGGTGTGGCATGAGAGATGTTGGGCACAATTTTCATCACTAACTTTTGCTTTCTGCATTTGTGTTTCCTGGACTCAAATAAATTTGACTGGTCAACCAACATATCTGACCCACCATTTTTTATGTTGCATCAATCTTTGCTTATCTTCAACATTATCCTCCTCCATGCACAATACAAACAAATATCAGCCTATTAAAACAAGCAACAAAGCTACAACACTAAATTTTCACAGTATCCAATGGATATTTTTTCCATGAGTGCCACGTCCAAAAGCATTTGCTAAATTATTCCAATCATATTCAAATGATAATAAAAACATTACATCATAGTAACATCCCTTTTTTCTTTTAAGTAAATTGTGAATTTAGCCTTTAAAAAAAAATATTAGTTATTAATCTTTAATTTCAACTAGGCTTTTTTTTTTTTTTTTACAAGAATGGCATAATTTTGACACCAGAAATACGTGATTATTGTAGAAAAAATTACTGGGCTTCTACCAATACGGATTTAGGCACTTTTTTTTTCATTTTACTGTATAATCATGCAACAACCATGACAAATCAATTTCTTTATTGGTTTTTTTTAATGTCTTGTTTTTTTTAGTGTTGGTTCTTATATAAGGGTTGAGACACTCATTAAAAAAAAATCATGAAATAGAAATCAATTTTAGAGACAAAAAATAATTAGTTACTATAATACTAAAGTATAAATTATTTTAGAGACTAAAATTTTTTTTAGTTTCTATTATTGTTAAATGATTTTTAAATTGATATCTAATTAGCAACCAAGATTTTTGCTACCAAATTTAGAATCTAAATAATTGGATACCAATTTAGAAACCATTTAACAATAATAGAAATTAATTTAGAAACCAATTTTTTTTAGTCTCTAAAATGATTTCTAATTTAATTACTATAACAACTAATTATTTTTTATTTTTAAAATTAGTTTCTATTTTATGTTTTCTCGTAATGACCCTAAATTTTTATTTTATTTTATTTTTTACTGATAAAAAAGAATTGTAGAAAAAATGAGACACTCCTCATCATTAAGCACCACTTCAATTTTTTCAACATAATTCGTTCTCCACATATTGATGTCATCACTACTAAAAAAGTATTAAATATAAATTAATTTTAAAAATAAAATAATTAATTATTATATTGTTTAAATTAGATATTATTTTATAAATTAAAAAAATTACTTATATCTAAATTAATTTATATTCCATTAGTTTTTTTAATATCTAAAATAATATTTAATTTTGATCAATATAATAATAATAATTTTTTATTTTTAAAATTAATAATTTTCTTGTAAGATGAAGGAAGACTTCTCTTGTTCATAAAGTAAAGTCGTTACCTTAGGAGATAATTTCTCTTATGAAGTCACACTCTACTTACTTGACGTTTATTTTTGTAATTTTTCTTGTAATTGTCCATTTTAATGTCTTTCTGATGTTAAATTACATAATTATTGTCAGACTTCATTTTAAATAAAATCTAATAATTATTGTCTAAAGAAAAATATAAAATTAGAAATTAATAAAATTCATTAGAAAAATACTTAAAAAATTAAGTTCTACCTTATTTGGTTTTTATGTCATCTATTCTAAGATTTCTGTCCCGAAAATATCTGGGAAGGCATATATAACTCAATTTAAGAACAGTAAAAAATTAAAATATATTGCCTATTGAAAATTAATATAGGTTCATTTTTTTTCTGCTTCCGAGAGTAAAACCTAAAATCTCCTTGATGTTATTTTAGTTAATTAAATTCTGAGCCTCTGTCACATGCCATGCATATTTATTCCACATTTTATATAGTTAATCCATTTTTGGGGATTTGGATATAATAGCCATAATTTATTCTGTCAGTGAATATGCAGTTTGGGTGGATAGCATGTTCATATCTTCTTTGTAACCAGGACAAAAAAGTGTCCGTTATATGAATTATTTAAATTAATGAGGCTTAAAGAATTGTCAAATTAATGAACAGATGTTAACTTTCCTCTTGATTTTGATATAAAAAAAAACGAGTCCAAGATATGTATGGATTTCCTGTGGAAAAAGGAGAGAGTGCTTTTTCTACCAGCTAAGCGACAAATTAAGCATCATGCATCTGATGAAAGATTTAATTATTTGCAGATCAATAAAAAATTAACAAGATAATGAAACTAATCATTTCATCATGCAACCCAAAATAACAAGAATCACAACACATTCCATAGCTTCCCAAAATCATGAATCTGTTGTTTCACAAATTTATATAAAAGAGGGGACTCTGAAGTAGTTTTGAAGTATGCTCCAGTGAGTGTAATCTTTTCTGCCTATAAATTTTCAGTGGGTTGAAATTATCATTCTCTGATTACTTAGTACCTTTTAAGGAATGAATGTGGCAACAGCTATTTTCTATGGCTCAAACTTAACTTGCAAGTTGCCATTATAATCACGTAAAGTGTTTCTTCTTGCCATCATATATGAATATTCAATAGTGGATATGGATATTGTTTCAACCTAAGTAGATAGTTAGATTAAAATATTATATTTAAGATATTATTGGTTTTGAAACTTAAAATTTTGTATTTAAAACACGTCTCACTAATTATAGAGAAAAGATGTCATTAATCTTATTCTTAAACAATATGAAATTATTGAATGTATCGATCTAACAAATTTTGAGTTAAAGTTAAAAAAAAACAAATTTTTTCTAGTTGAGGTTTAAGAGAAGTAAGATTTATCTTTGAAATCTCTTTTTATTCTCCGATAATATTGTTTTCTTCAATCAATTGATGTATTGTCTATTTTAAAATTTAAATTTAAGATCCGATAGTTTTACAGATCCGAGTGTAGAAGACAGTATGGAACAGAAATAAAATTATTATGAAGTGGACTTTAAGCCTAACTCAATCCCATAAAACCAGCTTTAATCTCTAGTCGATGTGGGATTTCTAACACACCCCTCACGTCGAGAGTGACAGCTCGTGCGTGGGATAACAACATATGATGGGTGGTCCGATAACGGTCCGATAGCGGATGACCCGATAAGCCCAATAAATACTCGCTAGGATATTCGAAATAGCTCTGATAACATATTATGAAGTATACTTTAAATCCAACTCAACCTCATAAAACCAGCTCTAATCTTTAGTCGATGTGGATAAAAATAAAATAAAAAACTGAGCATCTTTATAAAAAGAAAAACATTGGTTTGGGTGTGAACTGACTGCAATGGAAATTATGTCTCTTGAGTGGCAATGGAAACAAGTGAGTTCCATTGAATAAGTGTGGGAGTTAAGACACGTCAGTTATAATTCATGATGATCAGATTCAGGATACAGAAGGGACCACTAACGCCCAAATTGAAGGACAAAAAGACCCAACAAACCCAGAAAAGCAAAGTTGATTGATGAATTGAGAGAGAGTGCTGATGATGAGTATAGGTATTATGAGTACACAACGTGTTCCATGTAACAAATCAAAACGATAAAAGAAGCAGAAGGGGGTGATCAAAATATTAGCTTGGTGTGTGAACAAGTGAATGATTGAGTATCATGAATACACACAAAAAAATGAAAGATTATGAAGACGACGAGTGTGAAGATCCTCTTTCACAGTCATCACTGTCTCCAACCATCATTACCAGTCCACATCAATCAGACATTCAACAAACAACGTCAAGAATAATTATTGTCTAATTGCTTCTTGTGTGGCTCCCACCTCCTCACACCCTGCAAAAACATCTATATTCTCGCCCCTTTCTTAGACCAAATCTCTGTTTTTCTTCGTGTCTGATTATGATACTTTTTTTTATTCACCAGATGTTTAGTGCAAGAGGTTTAGGATTTGGGGGCTGAGAAAATCGCCTCTGCATGCAAAAATTATTGAATGATTTGGACCACTACATACTCATGTTAATTTGTATATTGCTGGTGGTGGATGCATGGTGGGGCCCCTTAAAGGTTGGGTCCACTGACCCACTATAGGGACAAGACAAAGACTGAGGTTAGCAATGGTATGAAACCGTTGCACAACAGATTTGGGTACAATTACCTTCTCTCTGCGTGCAAGCTAACCTCATTCATCCACCACATTGTTCGGCAAAAACAATCATTATTCTCTTCCTCTCTCTCTATATTGGGATTGTTTGCTTTATATATAGAGACAAGTCCTTCGGTTTCTATTACCATCCCTCACTTTGCATGACAACTTCTCCTCAATTGTCTTTCTTTATTTGCTCTCTCACTCTTTTCCTTCTTCTTTTCTTCTGTACTCCTTAGACAAGCAGATAGAAACTGCCCATATACAAAAAATCACTCCTTTTCAGGTTCCAACCAAGGAGTGCTTTCTGTGATCCCCATTGTGTAGATGGATCCTTCTAGTGGACAACCCCAGGTAGGAATTAGGCTGCATCATGCAAACACATGTATATGGCTTGATTAAAATTTTCAAATTTTATTTATTCTCCTTCTTTTGGTTGATGTTGGTTTTTAGTTCTTCTTCTATAAGAGCAGTTTAGAAGTATGAGCAAGGAAATTCATCCTAAACAATGAGCAATTGATTTTCATACTTACCCTTTTTTCAATTATATCCACAGTACCAGACTTTTATATCAGACTTTTTTATGTGTATCTGAGTGAAGATTTATTATTTTTATCTTTTATGTTCTTATGTACTGAATGTGAGTACTCAATTGAACACCCCTTTACTGATTATATATGTCTATGTGATGCAGCAACTATTTCATGATAGATCCATACTTATAGCAGTTTATATATTATGTTGCAGGAAATATCTAGCCAGTCAGGGGAGAAGAAACCAAGGCCTAATCCAGAACAAGCTCTGAAATGCCCAAGATGCGACTCCACCAGCACAAAATTTTGCTACTACAACAATTATAGTCTTTCTCAGCCAAGATATTTCTGTAAGTCTTGTAGGAGATATTGGACCAAAGGAGGAACACTCAGGAATGTTCCAGTGGGAGGAGGATGCCGAAAGAAGAGATCACCATCATCATCATTAAAGAGGGATCATGATCAGACCTTCACACCCAATCTTAATCCACTCACTACATTTCCTCAGTTGTCTTATGGCTCCAATGACTTTGCTCTGGCATTAGCTAGGCTTCAAAAACAATCAAGTGGGCAATTGGGTTACAATGACCATGAAATTTCTGCTTTGAGGAACCCCACAGGCTCCTTTTGTGACATTCTTAGCAATTCAGGCATGAATCCCTCCTCAGCAAATCCTTCATTTTTGGATGCAATTCGAACTGGGTTCCTTGAAACACAAAATCATCTTCAGAATTTGTATTACATGTATGGAAATGGGGACATGGGGGAGGTGGATAATGGCAATTCTGGTGGAGTTGGGGTCAGTGGAGAGATGATGCTCCCTTATAATCAAGTGATGAGCAATGCAGCCACTCAATCAATGAGTGAGTTGATGAGGCAAGAACAGTGTGGTGGCAGTGAACAAAGTGAAAGGAAGTTCTTGGGGGGTTCGCCATGGCAGCTTAATGCAGACTCAACAAACATTGGTGAAATTGATTCAGGAAGAGCAATTGCAAGTTGGAACAGTTTCACATCTTCTTGGCATGGACTTCTCCATAGCCCCCTAATGTAGTAGACCCCCAACTGCAACAAAAATCACAAGGCACTTTCTTCACCAAAATATCAGTCTTAATTGAACTGTCAATGCCCTTGATTACTGTGTTAACAGGATTTGATTCACTTGGATCCTTTCTTTTCTTGTGTTCTTTTCCTCCTTTTGTTTAGTTCCCCAAAACTGTCAAATTTTCTGTACTATTATTATCTTCTTCTTGATGAAAAGACTAATGAAATTTCATATTTGTTTGCCAAGCAAGGCAATGAAGTGGCGGGAAAATATATAGAGCATCTTTTGCTAATTTGACAGACAGATGAAAGAGATGTGTCATATAGCTTATTCCCCAGCCTCTGAAGTCTGAACAGTTAACTGTTCAATACTTTCGGTGCTCTACTTTTGAATTAGTGGTGGGTTTTTAAGCTACTATTATTCAACATGAAATGCAATGTTCTCTACATTTAACATTATTTTAATATTTTTTTAAAATTTCAACAATTTTTTAAATTATCCTATTTTATAAAGAAATAAAAAATTGAAGGGTTAGAATAAATATGCAGTCTCATATATTCTAAGTCTAACTATTAAAAAAAAGTGTGAGGAGTTAGTTTGAAATAGAAATGTGGTGACGTATTCGGAAAGAAACCTGTGTGTATATGAATGCTTTTGGCAGACAAAATCCAACGTAGGATTTGGGCGTGAAAACACAGCCAGACATCAGTTTTATGAGTGTCAGAACGTGAGTCAGTAATGATCTAACAAGTACTACAATACAAGACCTTCTGTTCTGTTCTATTTGTTTCAAGAGCTTTAAAAACATAAAAATATGAAATACAAATACCATGTTTTCCTTTTAAAAAAACGAGTGTCAAAGGACACAAAAACAACCAAACTACCTAAAAACAATAATAAGCACTTCGAATGTTTATTTAATATACTGGTAATTCATAAATTTTATGACTGACATTGTGGTAAATTTTTTACGATTACTAATTTATGTAAACATTTTTTAATATCTATTATTTATTTTCAGGAATTCGTTTTGTTTCCTCCAGAGTTTGAGTCAACCTTTCTGTTGCATATTTAATGGTATTTCAAAAGATAGGAGACGTGTTATTTAGGTTTAACTTGATTCAAGTGTTCATGCATAATAATGTTGGTTATAAAGCTTTTAAAGGTGTGAACTCTAAATTGGGCTTCGGTCCCTTTATATAAAGGTACATATTTGAAGTTGCAATAATTTCAATTTTACCTTTTTCGAAATTAATATTTTGGAATGTTTACAATATAACAGACTATTATGGAAAATATACTGTGGAATATGTTTTTTTATATTTTGGTTTCTATATTTCACAATACATTTTTTTAATATATAATTTGTATTTTTTTTT
Source organism: Phaseolus vulgaris (assembly GCF_000499845.2). Classification (NCBI taxonomy): domain Eukaryota; kingdom Viridiplantae; phylum Streptophyta; class Magnoliopsida; order Fabales; family Fabaceae; genus Phaseolus; species Phaseolus vulgaris. Next base: position 37,994,899 of record NC_023755.2, on the reverse strand, counting down.
TTAATTTTTTAATAAATTATTTAATATAAAATTTATCTTTTTAATAGTAACAATATACCCATCAAGCAAGCACATAAGACGTTTGTCATAAATAATAAGAATATCTCATATATTAATGTTTGAAAGTTTTTGTAAAAGAAATTTTTTAGTTTAAAAATGTAAAACCTAACTACATATATTAAAATTATCTAAGAACTATGTCTTTATCGTCTTTCGTGTATAACATATTGACGTCTAATGTAAACAATTTTCTCATGTGTGATGTCACGGGATAACTACAATGCACTCTCAATTTCGTTCCATGCTGGAGTACATTCTAACACATGTCCACATTTAATCATGCGTTGTAGGATGTCGGCGATCCTCTTGAATATACCATACATTCATTAAAATGACATTATATACTTAAAATATGAAAACAAATAATCATGGTAAAATAACAATAGATATGGTTCTGGTTCGAGTGTTTTTGTGTGTAATCGTGTAATGTATAATGAATTTGAAGATATCAGTGAACTAGTCACAAATGAAAATTAAAAAATTTGATCCCTTTTTTCATTAGTCCCCCCTTTACTTATTGGTCCAGATTTCCTAGATAAAACAGAACTACCCCAAAAACGATTTCTCATATTTTCAAGTAAATTTAATTAGTTTTTGGAAATTTCGCTGAGGATGTAAGACGGTTACAACGAGTCATGAAAATGCAGGCATTAGGATCAATCACCTTATGTCCGAGCTAATGTTATCGAGGGACGTCTTACCCATTCTTGGGTGTCTCCCAAAGTTACCTATCAAGCATCACATACCATTATGGACCTCTCCTTAAAGTCGACTCAGGCCAGGACGACATAAATACAAAACAAGATAAATTACTCACCGAAAGCATGCTCATCTTCCAAACTATGCAGTCGACGATGTGGCATTTCTGACAGTTGATCTTCATTTGCCTTAGGAAGTATGTACGAGTGTGACACTAGTCTGAACCAGTGCATGTATCTGATTACACATACTAATGAATGTGAAACTAGTGCCACAATAGTAATAAGGTGGTATGTAAAGTGCAATCATCAATAACAGCCATTGCACCTCCTTAAAATGGTGGGGAAGGTTGAGAACTATCTACTCGTACCCAGATTGTTATAGAACACACTCTTATGTGAGCATGTCTCGAGTGGGATGTATCGTTTCAAACATGGATATCGTTTCAAACGACCTATTAGGACGATGACCATCCTAAAGAGTTCAAATAACTCCAACATGGATAACGCTATATAATTGGACATGCATGACATTAATTGGGCATATATAGCGTCCTATCATATAATATGAGATTCATATCCCTCCTTTCCAGCGGCAGTTTGTTCTCGATCTTTTCTACGATCTAGCTTCAACTTGAGATGCACCACCTCTGATCCTAGGAATATCTTTTCCAATGTTAAATGATTCCGTTAGTAGTAAAAAAATTAAAAATAAATATATTTTGGAATGCATAATCCGAAATGCATTAACAAATTTTTTATTGTGTATTTTGGTATGTATTTCTGAAATACATTTTAGAATGCACAATCTAAAATGTATAAAAACCTTTAAATATGTTATGGATTGTACAATCTAAAAACGTCTCAAATCAACCATTTCATAGTAAACCAACAACAACAATAACAAAGAAAAATACAAAAAAAAATAACCTTTTCAAGTGTTTTTTAAATCTAAATTGTGGGTAATTTTGACATTTCACGACCTATATGGGGTACATGTTTAAAAACATGGGGTCCAAAATGCAACAATCTTACAAAAATTTCAACAAAGATATTTTACTCTTTATTCTTCTGGCAAATTCTCCCTGCACCATATCAATTATAACATACTCCCAATCTGCTATAGGAAATAACAAAAATACCCTTAAAAGATAACGAAAATAACCTTAAATAAAAAGAAGTTGTGGATAAAAATTACTTCCGAAACTCTTTTTTCAAAAATATTCCAGACATGAATTCACATAATACATTTTTGAATTTTGAAAATTCTTATCCATAATGCATTTTCAATTTTGTATTCTGAATTTTTTGTCCAAATTTATTTTTTTAGTTTTGAATTATATTTATTATTCTGGATTTCAAATCCAAAATAAAGGTAATTTTGGAAATTTCAAAAGATGATAGAGTGGAGGTTAAAAGTAATATGGTGCAGGAAGAAATTGCCTATTCTTCTTCCCTTTCTTTCTGGGCCTAGGAAGAGACGGGCCAGTGATGGTTGGCAAACTGTATCCATAGCTAGGGAGTTACGTTATGCACCCCATAATATATGAAAATCTATTTTTATCCTTTTAAAATTATATTTCGGAATATAAAATTTGGAATACAAAATATTTATTCCAGAATTTAAAATCCATAATACACCAGATGTATTCTGGATTTTTGGATTTTAAAAATGTTTTGATATTTTATTTGAATTAATTTTGAATGTAATTTATTTATTTTAAAGAGTCATTTTTGTATTTTAATGTAGTCGGTGATGCAATGGCTAATACAGTTCCGGCAAGGCTCTCCCACTCACGAACAGAGGAAAAACATTTTTGTGAATTTTAATATGCATTTTCTAATTCCAATATACAACATGAAAATATATATATATATATATATATATATATATATTATTGTCTTGAGAGTACAAATATTTTTGAACTTTCCAAACTAAAATCCACGCATGCAGTGTGGTTATGCCAGAATTTCCAACACATAGAGAAGAAACAAAGATTGCGACGGATGATCAAATCAATGTTTCTTGATACTACCTAGTCCCAAAGAAAATATAATTTCATGGATTTTGTAGATAGTGAAATGATGGATCATATAAAAGGGCTTAACTAAATGACTACAAGGCAGCAGTAGTAGACCATGTTCACAAAACAAGGAGAAGGGTTGTGGTCTGACAAAATTGCATAACATAAACATTGCAGTAACATAAGATTACATTGCACTACAACATATTAGAAACTGGTCTAAACCAAACAGTGACTATTTTTGAGGTTTCCTCCACAAGATCCCAATCTTCTTCAGCATGTTGCCATTTTTCTTGGTCTGAAAATCATCATCAAGTTCTTCACAGAAAGGTGAGTACTTATTCATTATAGAGTTATAGTTGTTGTCCAAAGACATTGATCTCTCAGTCAGCTTCCCATTGTTCCCTGCTGAGAGCATAGCAGCAGCTGCCTCTGCAGCCTTCCTCCATTGATCAGACTGTACCTTCAATCTTCTCAGTTCAGATTCTACAATTGAATTTGCTGCCTGAGATGCTTCCAGCTGCTCAGCTACCCTCTCCGTCTTTCGGTTGCTCCTTTCTGCATCTTCCATCACAATAGCAAGTTTCATAACAGCCTCACGTTCGGCAGCCTTAGCTGCCACAAGTTCTGCAGCAACTTCCTCCCCCACTTTACCACCGTGTGCAAACCTCTTACTGATCTCCAACTTCAGCATTTCATTCTCTTCAGATATGTTTTGCAATGTTGTTTCCTTGTCCATTAGATCACCCTTTAACTCAGCCACACATTCATCTAGTTTCCGAAGCTCCTTTTTAAGTTCAAGTTCTCTTTGGGATGAAATGCTCTTTCGAAGCTGCAAATTCAACTTCTCATTCTCCTCCACAATGCCCTGCAACTCAGTTTCCTTATCCAATAGGTTAGCCTTCAAATGTTCAATATCAGCGTTCTTTCTTTTCAATTCTACCTCTAGCTCGGATTCCCTCTGGCTTGATTCTGATTTTATGTGCTCAATCAGCTCATAGGCTTTTCTGAGCTTCACTGAACACTCATGTTCTTCCTGGTACTTAGTCTCGGCAGTCTCTATGGCAGACCTCAGAGAATAAATTTCTGCTTCAGTGCGATTAGGATCCTCACCCTTGTGTAATATCTCAGCTTTCAGCTCCATGATCCTATCATCTGCAACATTTATAGAATGGTTGCATTTGTTACGAATGAGGCCAAACTCAAGTTTACTGACTAGTGTCTCAAGTGAGTCCACCCGTGTTCTAGATTGGTCTAATTCCGAAGCAGCAGAGTTGTATCCATGTAAAGCTTTTGCAGCATCAGATCTCAAAAACTCAACAGTTCTTTTTGCAGCTTCAAGTTGTCGCAAAGTCTCATTGACCAAAGCTTGTGCCTGACCTGACTCTTTAGAATCCCTGAGTTGATTTTTCATGTTCTCCACAAGTGTAAGAGATTCTGCCAAGTTATCCTTCAAGTTTAGCAATTCCACGTCCGATGATTCTGCAATTTGGGTGGGTGCATTCTCACAATTAGCTACCAATTCAAGTTGAACCTTGAGCTGCTGAATTTCATCGATAGCAGAGGTCAGTGCAGCAGTGTTGTCTGAGAGCTTCCGTTGGGCAGCTTTGAGTTCGGATTGCCACGCCTTATCATGCTCTTCTATAGTTTTCTGAAGCTCAACAACACGAGCTTGTTCAGAAGCAGAGAACTTCAGAAACTGCTGTTGAGAATCTTCAAGTTTCACAGATACGGAAAATAGTTGTTTCTTGGACTCTTCAGCATCTTCCTGAGCTTGCTTCTTGGATGAGTCAGACAAACTGAGCTGGTTCCTCACAACCTTCAAATCCTCTTTGAGTTGAAAAATCTGAGATTCTAATTCAGATATTCTGCTAGGACGCTTCCTCTAAAACATCATAAGATTATAACTCTGAGACAAATTTCTAGCTGTTGCATATTTGTTACAAGAAATTACATAAAACAACAAGGATTACAAAAAACCACGCACAACAAAATAAGAAAACAATAGAGACCCAGAAGCAGTTTAATCTTTCACAAAGCTTGAGTATACAATGACATCAAATATGGTATATAGAACTAATGATAAGTTATTACATGGCAGTGAAGTAGCTTATTTTACCAACTCTCTTAATTTATTTGAATGCACCAGATGCTCGATAACAGAATCCTTCAAAAAGGTGACTTTAATATCTATCTAACAGATAACGTGTATTTGTACAGGAATTAAGTGCCCACACTATTAGACGCCCCCATTATTATGTTCTCATTAGCTCTATCAGTATATTGTCCAAGAATATCACTAAAAATAAGAGGTAAAATCAAAGCCAACTCTGATCACAAAACAAAAGCGCTTTTAGTAAGCATAAAACTTTAAAGATAAAGAAGGAAAGTAAAAACATATTTCCGTGCTTGTTACCTTCTCACAAAAGCACTTTCTACTCAAAAAAATTACATTGCTTTTGTTACAGAAATAAAAGAAGTGTCACATACCTCTGGAGCTGGACTTCTGGGTGATCTGCGTTCGGTGACTTTGGGACTTCTATTATCCTTTGAAATCCTGTGAGCTTGGTTTAATGAAGATGCAGTGTCTAGTGTAGCAGGCCTGAGTTGGCGTCCACCACGAGGGGATACTTTCTGAGGCACTTCAGAGGAGCTACTTCTGAAAACATAAAATCTAAGCGTAATGAATTATGATGATCATGGAAGCAAAAGAAGTTGCATTGGTATGTGGAAAGGCACATCTCAGAACTCTAGCAATAAAGACCAGCAATAAACGCTTTGCTATATAAAGCAAAACCAATTTCTTCAAATCACACGGAAATCTGAACTTGCTACTTGCTAACACGTTAGAGAGATTCCTCTATGTGGTTTGAACATAGAGTAGAGTGGATTCTCCTAAATCCAAACCATAAGACAGATTTAAACAGACAAGTTCCTGAGTTAAGCCCGAAATTGCGTTTACTTTTGCTGTAATGAGTAATTGAGTAATAAATACGTGAGTAAACCTCCTTAAAGTTACAACCAAGTCTTGTCAGAAGTAACGTAAGTGTCATTAACCATATAATTAATTAATTCACCTTCAAAATTAATACTTTCTCCAAGCATTAAAATCCGTATTATGGTTATTGATTTACATGGTAATCACTATTCAGTTTTGAACTTTAAAATTCCTGCCGAAAATGTTATCCTTAATGTATATATATTGTCAAACATATGTCATCGTACAATGAATGATCATTTGCGACGGAACAGTCTGATGCTTTTTTCTCCACCCAAAAAAATATGATAAAGTTGTTACATAACGTGACATTGTAGCCATTTGAAAAAGACAGTGTTGCAGAGAAATCAATTCCATTTAGAAAAATCAAAAACTTTTGCTCACAATATCAGTGATTATATAATTGTAACTGGGAATAAAAGCTCCGGGTCCAATCTTCCATTCCGCAGTTAGCGCCGCTTATATAAAACTCACTTGAAGAACAAATCATTAAGTCTTTTGAAAAAAAAAACAACAGAAATTAAACTCTCAGCAACAAAAGACCAACAAATATATTTAACGTCAGAAAGCCCCGGGCGTTATATTAAGGAATAAAATTAACTGAAAAACAAAAAGACAAGCATCAAAATTTAATATTCTTACTACCCAGATTGCAGAATGTTTCAACACCATAGCTAATAGCTCGATATGAAAATGACACGAACTATGTGAGGAAATTTGTAAAAGTGGGCAGAGTTGAAAGTTGAATCCAAGAAGACAAATTGTGAATAGTTGAAAAGCATTTGCTTGCGCTGGTGCTAAGTTAGTAACCATGATGTGTGAACTTTTAGCTATACCCGTCAATTGGAACAGGGTTATATACAGTTTATGCATTAAAGCTTTACATCCATGAGCACATTATGTTCCAAATATAGTTGTTGACATTTGAATTTGAAAAGTATGAGAATTGAGAAATGGCATATCATAATCATAGCATTTAAACATCCCAATATAATTTTGAACAAGGAATGGCAATTGAACCTTACCTTGTCTTTGGGGTCTGCTGCATGGTTTAACTGCCTTGTGTTCCAGGAAAGTAAAAGGGGTTAATAATTAGGACCTTGCTACTTGAATGCTCCCTGACCCACAAGGACTATAACAGTTCAGAAAAATATCATTAACTGATGAGACAAGTGGGAATCCAATGTGAAGGTCAATGAAGTTGGGGGAAAATAAATAGGTTCATGCAGGATGAATGCACTCCTAATCATCATCACATATCAAGCCATAAATGCACAACAATTGCTTCCACCAAATTTCACTTTCTTTCATTTCTAAAAGTTACTCCTTTATTATTCCCTTTTAGACTACCTGAAGAAGTTTATCTAAACTTGAAGACATCACTTAAAAAAATACTATCAGGGCAGAGATTTACAAGCTTTTTGGTACTTGATATATTTGTATGAATGAACTCAGTCCTTAAAACACTGCTACTAGTATATTTGGGTGAAATGTGTGGAATTCAGTTTGCATTGTTGGAAAAGGATATTGATTCAAACATGTTATACACCAATTTAGTCACATGAAAACAATTCCCCAACCTAGTGTTACCTGTGTAAATTGACATTGTGATCATGCTCTAAAAGACAAAGTGTCTCTTTATTAGCTGATGATATGAATGACTAGATCTTCGGGTAAAAAAATCCCAGAAAATATTTAAGAGGCACGTTCTACTGACAGGACCCAGTTACAGACGCGGCCAAATCTTCATCTTGTAAACCACTTAGATACCTATTTTACCCATATATATGAGTCAAATCCCATTCATGTACAATGGGCTTTTTTGTAATTGCAATGAAAAAAATATTCTTAACCTTCATTTAGCCTTGAAAGAAGGGCATTCACAGTGACCATCCAATGACTTACACATTGACATTTTCCCATAATATTTTCAATGAGGAAGGAAATTGACATGAGCACTGTCATAAATAGAAAAAATAGACATGATGATAATATAGTTTTTTACAACAATTTGGTGTGGCCAACTAGCATTGAACAGGGAAACACCAAAGTAGAAAAAAAGGGAAAATCACTTCATGAAAGGACTTTCATTTATTTAGAACAAAAGAAGATAACAAACAAGAAACAATCGGCAACAAAAATAGGCTATGGAAGATTCATCATTTGAAATTAAAGAATGAGAGTGAAAGCAAGCTCTATTTATTAAGCATAATTAAAAAGGAAGAAACAGGCTCGGAATTAACTAACTAACAAAGAAAGAAAACAAACAAGTACATCATGGAATCCAATCCAACTCTTTTAATACTACAATCTTACATTCTAAAATGAAAAGGAACCAGATTTCACTATCTAATTATACTGTTCAAAACACACTTTTACCTCATTAATATTTATACTCAATTCCCCTTTGAAAAAGTATGTGCTAAAACATAAAGCAACAAAACCTTGCAGCTCCTAAACTTCGAAACAGAGAACCGCGTTAATGCCACTTTTAATGCTAGCATAACTTTCAAATTAAATAAACAAATGCAGCACTTTAAAGTGAAAAAAGCAGTCAAAAAAGAAACATCATTGATAAACTTTTTATTTTTCCGGAAATTAAAAAAAAAAAAAAAGATTTCACAATCTTGACAAGAACAAGGAGAAGGAGATGAAGAACTTGAAACCTGTAAGTTATAAGGAGAGTAATGAATCACAGTGATGTGGGAGGAGATCTTGTTTTCGAAAGTGTGTTACAGTGGCAATTAACCTGAACAAGAAGTAATCAGCAAGATAATGTTTATGCACTTATGTTAACATAATTACAATAATAAGCACTCTGACAAATTTCATGCGTTTTCCTGAAAAGAAAGGACAATGCAGAAGAAGAAACGACATAATAGGGTGAGTGATAGATACAAACCCAGCAAGAACCTGCAAACATATTAACTAACCGATGAATGTTTGTTGAGTGAGTGTTGGTATCTGGCACTGGTATGTGTCTGTTGTAAGCAATAAGAAGGAGCAGAGTTGAGGTGAAGTAGAGAAACGGCAATGGGTGCGTTAGAGGGGAGAAAGAACAGTTCTTTGACCATATCAGAACAGAACAGAACATACATGTATATTTGTCCTTTCACAACGTTAATTGCTTTCAAGTGGCACCTTGCGTCCGCTACTACCATTTTATTCAGAAAGAAGATAATTTTATTTTATTCAGTTTCTTGAATATTCTTTTTATTGATGCTAAAGTATTTCTCAGGTGTTATATGATTAATTTCGTTCAAAAATCTTATTAATTGCGTTTTTAATATTATTCTGTCAGTTTTTTTTTTTCATAAGACTTGATTTAGCATTTGAAACCAATCAAGTAACACTTGTACTAAATATATGAATAAGATTCTTTTCACAAGACTCGAACTTGAGATGCTGGTTATAACGAATCAAATAACAAAGATATATGTTGGTATTTGGTTATTGTTGTCCCTCGAACAGTATCAAGTATACAACCCTACTAAGTATATTGTAGTACAGTAAACGATAACATAAAGCATAGTTACATTGTTTTGCTAGTAGTTTAAAAAAAAAATATTTATAAATTCTAATCAATCTTCAAAAGTGGAAAGAGTGGCTACATCTATTATTGATATCAATCCCCATTTATAAATAAAAAGGAAAGACCAAGATCATATATAACTCCACAACTTTCTTCTTCTTCTTCTGATTCTTTTAGGGTGTGTTTGGATTGGACAATGGATGTCTAAGGATTTTAGGGAATGGATGTGTGAGAATTTGAGATATTAGATGTATGAGTATGTTAGAAGAAAATATGAAGAAAGTGAGATTGTTTTGATTGAAATATGTTAGAGTGAATGTGTGAGAAAAGTTTATGAGAGTTTATGAGTGATGAAATGGTTGTGAGTAAATTTTGATTTTTTTTTTTAAAAGTGTAAAATGTAAGTTTACAAATTTATCATTGTCTTTAAAAATATTTGAATAATAAAATATGAAATATTTTTTTGTAAATTTAAATTAATTAAAAATTTGTAAATTATTTTCAATATTTATGAATAGTTGTTTTTTTTTAAAAAACATGAGTTTCTGATCGTTCTTTTTGAACATGAAATTTTTTCATAAAATAATAAATTTTTAAATGATGTGATTAATTTTTTTAACTAATAAAATATTAAATTAAAAATTTATTCTTATATTTTAAAAATTAATTAATTAATATATTTATTATTAATTAAATAATAATAATTAATTAATTTATATATTTATTTAAAATTAAATATTATGTTATATTAATAAAATTTATAAATTAACTTTTAAATTGGTATCTAATTAGTTAATAAGATTTTATTTATATTCTAAAGCTATATTAATTTAAAAATTAATTTAAATTTTTTTAAAAATAAAAATTATTTTAAATACTAATAATTTTTTAGTTTATAAAATAATATATAATTTAATTTTGTGATTAATTATATTTTATTTTTAAAATTAGCTTTTATTTAATAATTTTTTTTATTGTATGGCATAAGAAATCTAAATTTATAATGAATAGATGATGGAGGTGTTGTAATTGAAGATTTAAACTTTGATGAAGGAGATGTGGTGAACAACAAAAGGAACTCGAAATAAAGAAGTGAGATAAATTTAATAGTTTTTCTGAAGTGTGGCTACAATGGCTAAGGCAAGAGAAAATTATGTCTACAGTAAAATATCTAAGATCTCCTGTTGAATTTAAAATTGGTAAATGGTTGTAAGTAATAATAATAAAAAAAGAAAACAATGTTGCCATTGATAATGGATTTTTCATAACAAGTCAAAGTTTCATTATTGGTAACTTGTATAGTTAAATAGAGGGCTTCTTGTTATTTAACAAGTCAAATAAGTTATTATCAACTCTAAGTTGAAATGATCATTTTGTCAAAAACATGTGTCTTGTTATCTTATTTAATTTTGATGTGTTGTTTAGATATATTATATGCATATTTTGTTTATAAACTGTGCATTTGAAATGTCACTATCAAATTGTATAATGGTATTGCAAAATTACACTTGATGAATAAATTGAGGTCAATTAGACTATATTAGTGCATAATTTGTTTATAAACTGTGCATTTGAAATGTAACTATCAAATTGTATAATGGTATTGGAAAATTACACTTATGAATAAATTGAGGTCAATTAGATTAGTGCATAATGCAGGACAAAAATCGACATCATTTCTTAGAAAGTATATAATTAAATTCTAATCTTAAAACTTATAGTATTCTTATTCTTTAAATTAAGAAAAGGTCGAAAGGATAACAAGACCAAAAATTGAAGATCAGAATAATACAACAAATAAGAAAAGTGGCGTCACTACAACAATCCTTTATAAGAACAATAATAATGTTATATAGTCTAAAAAATATATAAATTTTTTGAAGGTATTATTTTATTGCTTTTTTGAAAAGTGATGATGTGAAAATGGAAAAACTAATTAAAAATAAATAAATTAGTTTACTACTTCACAACCATTATGGTAATAACCTTAATTAGTTTCAATGATTTTAGTATCAACAAAGGCATTAGATAACTGTCATTACTAGATTTTGTGTCAAGTGATAACGCCAGTTAAGAATAATTCTATTTTAAAAAATTTATACAATTTCAGGATTTCATGTAACAATGAATCTTCCAACCAAAATATATAAGTGTACAATTTTAATTTTTTTATATTTTCTTTATGTTAATCGAGTCTCTTAAATATCTCAATTTTATGATTTATTTCATTTTATAAATGGAATTTCGTGTTCACGTGACATTAATTGTGATGTATGCAAGATATAAAATTCGATAATCTTGATATTTAAGAAGTCAACTAATATAGTTAAAAATTGAGAAATTAAAATTACACATTTACGCGTTTAAAACAATAACAAAACGAAATTAAACATTAAATATATGTTTTATTAAATTTTGTGGATATATTTTGATGTTTTGGAGGAAAGATATAAGGTCAAGTTCATATAAAAAATAATTAGTTTATGAAAAATCATTTTATATTCTCAATTAATCACGAACTATCGTTGGTAGAATATGTACCTAAGTGGAGAGATGGGGTCCAGGCACGGTCGGTTGATGTAGTATAATTGTTGACGTGTCGATCTTCTTCTCCTTCGATCGATCGTTTCTTCTTGGTGTCTCCTTCGGTCGGGCGGGGAGGGTACCTGCGAAGGTACTCCGACGCTCCAGTAAGTATCAGATTCTAAGTGTGATTTAGTAAGTGAATGAAAACGTACCTTTCTCTGACTTGAGCACAGTATTTATAGGATTGCCTAATGGGCTTTCTATCCCTTGGGCTCAGGGTGGTTATGGATAGGTCTTGCAGTCGTGCTCCGGAATACCCGGGGAACATATCTTCTTTAAACGCGTATTCCTTATTCTTTGGAGGTGTATCTTAACCACCTTAGCTTGTCACATAAATGCCCTTACATTTATTATGCATTCGGTCGGTGGGCCACGTGTGTTCGTCCGGTGCCTACCGGTACACTTGCCCCCCAGGCTCGAGGTGAATAAAAGCCGAAGAGTCGTAATGATTGTTGTGCCTTTCGAGGTGTCAGGCATTAAATGTAACAGAATGACGGGGCGTTCGCTTTTTGTCGAAGGCGGCGGAGATGGATTTGGCGGTGTAAGTTAAGTGACGCTTCGACTTCCGGCTGATAGGGGTCGTAGGATGAGCGGGAATCTAACGGATGAGGGTGAGAGGGAAATGCTATAAATAGCGCTTCCAGTTGCAGAGATACCACGTTTCCTTGAGTTCGGCATCCGAGTCGCTCCGATTGCCGAGTCCACATTGCGAGTTGTTTTGCTGTACGATCTGTAGTTGCCGACCGGGGTGTTGATTCGTGAATGAAATGTTAGTTATGTCATCTCAACTTTCTTCAAATAGAGTAGGTAGTAGAGAGTCGAGCGAGAGTGGGGAGTCATCGTCCGGAAGTGGCGAAAGTACGAGTGGATCAATGGGTCCGAACTATGAGTGGGTAGATATTAGTGTCAGGAATATACCCACTGTTCTTAGGAAATCGGACGACCTGGATAAAGTGATAGCAAGGGCCCCTGTCGTGCGGTCGGGTTTACCTTCGGATATTCTAATTGCTGAAATATGTGGATATACCGACTGTGTCTGTCATGGAAGGGAGAACGCTCCGGTTGATTTCTTTTATGTTTATAGTACGTTGTTCGCTGATTTGAAAGTGACTTTGTCGTTCGATGAATTCACGATGGACGTGCTACGGTTTCTCAACCTAGCTCCAACCCAACTTCATCCGAACTCATGGGCGTGCATGCAGGTCTTCCGAATGGTGTGTCAACTTTTTGATTTGACGCCCAGACCGGAAGTGTTTTTATTTTATTATAACACACATTCGGCCAACCCCGTAAGTTGGGTGTCATTGACGAGCCGTCCGGGGAGTGTGCATTTTGCGGCCTTTACCACATCCTTCAAGAACTTCAAGGAACAATATTTCAAGATATTTGTGGAGCCGGACGACCGAGAGTATTTTTGTAATGCTGATGTTACCAAGTTTTCGTTCCATTGGACCCAGAATCCGACTGTTCTTAACACTAGTTCCCGTACGGCCCTGTCGGCTTTGAATAAGGCCGTTATGGTGGTGTTTGACCAACTCCCTCACAAGTTACCCACGAGGGAGATAATTTCGCTATATGCGTCGTCCGATCCCTGGGCGGATTTTATTGGTATGTGATTGCAAATTTGGTTTGATTAAATAACTTCATTAATAGTATTTAATTCCTGTGTGTTTTGCAGAAATTATGAGTCGGGCGGACGCTTCTTTGCATGAATACATGAACAAGTTGCGTCAGAATAGGGATCGCCAGTCGGCCTTTGTCAACACGACTGGGGCGTTGGCGGCCGTTCCGTCTACAATGGTGCCTGCTGCGGGTGCCTCAGCTGCTGCGAAGAAGAGGGGTCGGCCCCCGAAGGGAAATCAAGAGGGCCGAGCTGAGCCTTCACGAACGACCTCTGAGCCAACACTGTTGGCGGTCGGCATGGACATAGCGGCCCATCTGCAAGCGAAGCTGACCGTGGAGGAGAATGAAGTTTTTGCCACCATCCCTACAACCAAATTGATGGTGGAAACGTTGGAGTTACAAAGTCGTGCGCTAATGGCTAGCCGGACGGTGGTCGAGGAGCTCGAGAGAGTGACGACCGTCACCATTCCCCGGTTGAAGAAAGATGTGACTGAGGCCACTCAAGCCACAAAGGTGTCGACCGAGAGGGCAGAAAAGTTGAAGGTCCAGATGGAGGAGAAGCAGACGGCCGTAAAAGTGCAAGAGGAACTGATGAAGAACCTCGAGGCGCAACTGAAGGAAGGAGCCGACCGGGAGGAGGCTCTAAAAGCGGAAGTGGCCAAGTGTCACGACTTTATGCTTCGCATTAGCGAAGAGTATTTCCGGTTGGGCATCCAACAAGTGGCTTGTCTGCATGGTGCACCACTGGAGGACGACCGGTACGACATAGAAAAAATAATGGTAGATGGAAAGATGGTGCCAACCAACCCTATTAATTAGGAGGCTGAGGCAGAGACTCCTGGGCCACAACCGAACGCCTCATTTGAAGAATTAATGAATAATGTTCCGTAGAAAATTGCTGGACCCGGCATGTGGGCATCGTACAATATGGTTTTATTTTGAATATGTATTGCTTGTTTGCTGATCGACCGAATTGGTATTGTTGATGATCGATCGGGTAATAGTTTTTGAACCTTGTTTGGTTGATGCAAGTAGATTTTATTAATTTGGATGCCGGACGAGGCATAGGTTGTTCCGATCACAAGAAAGTAATATAATTCTGAGTGCGTTAGTAATAATTCTGATTGCGTTAGTAATAATTTGATAATTCGGATGCCGAACGAGGCATGGATAATTCTGATTACGTTAGTAATAATGCGAATGCCAAACGAGGCATGGATAATTCTGATTACGTTAGTAATAATTTGATAATTCGAATGCCGAATCGAGGCATGGATAATTCTGATTACGTTAGTAATAATGCGTATGCCGAACGAGGCATGGATGATTCTGATTACGTTAGTAATAATTTGATAAGTCGAATGCCGAAAGAGGCATGGATAATTCTGATTACGTTAGTAATAATTTAATAATTCGGATGTCGAACGAGACATGAATAATTTTGATTACGTTAGTAATAATGCGAATGCCGAACGAGGTGTAGATGATTCTGATTACGTTAGTAATAATTTGATAAGTCGAATGTCGAACGAGGCATGGATAATTCTGATTACGTTAATAATAATGCGAATGTCGAACGAGGTATGAATGATTCTGATTACGTTAGTAATAATGCGAATGTCGAACGAGGTGTGGATGATTCTGATTACGTTAGTAATAATTTGATAAGTCGAATGCCGAACGAGGCATAGATTGAGAGTAATAAAAGGAATAGGAGACTTGGATTTTAATTCATAGTGCCTCGTTAAAACCTTCTCGGTCGTAAACCCTCCTTAAGGAAAAACCGACCGAGCGAGGAAAGAGTACACTTTCATTAATTTCAACTGTAATAGGCTTGGCATTCCACGTTCTCGGTATGTCCTTCCCAGACAAATGTTCTAAGTAATAGGCTCCACCAGCTGTCGTATCTGCTATGCGGAATGGTCCTTCCCAATTGCTAGAGAACTTGCCTCCTTCCTTCCGGGCGCTACTTCGCATTCGCCATACTAAGTCACCTTTGTGGAACAGTCTCGGTTTGACCTTGGAATTGTATCGTCTGGCAGCCCGGATTTTGCACGCTTCTTCTCTAATTCTACACTTGTCCCGAAGTTCGTTGATGAGATCGAGGCTGACCGAGAGGCTTTCCTTGTTCAGATCAAGATCAAGGGTTTGTCGGCGGAGAGAAGGTTCTCCAATTTCAATGGAGATCATGGCTTCAGTGCCATACGTTAGGCTGTACGGCGTTTCTTGTGTAGTCGTCTGAGGGGTACAGCGATATGCCCATAAGACTTCTAAGAGTTCTTCAGTCCAGTTACCCTTTGCTGGGCCGAGACGTTTCTTCAGTTCGTTCAGGATGACCTTGTTTGCAGCTTCTGCTTGTCCGTTTGTTTACGGATGTTCGACTGAACTGGCGATGTGTTTGATGTGGAGCTTTTCGTAAAATTTAGCTAACGTTCGGTCGGTGAATTGTCGACCGTTATCGGTGATGATGATCTGTGGAAGGCCGAAGCGGCAAACAATATTTTTCCATACGAAATTTTGGACATTGCGAGCGGTGATCGCAGTCAGAGGCTCGGCTTCAATCCACTTGGTAAAGTAATCAATGCCGACCAGTAAGAATTTACATTGGCTTTTACCGGGGGCGAAAGGGCCAATGATGTCCATACCCCATTGGACGAACGACCAGGGTGATAGCATAAAATGAAGTTCCTCAGGTTTTTGATGGGACAAAGTACCAACTCTTGACATTTAAGGCATTTATGGACGAAATCGGTACAGTTGCCTTGGACGGTCGGCCAATAGTATCCGGCTCGGACTACTTTGGCGGCCATTGTTTGCGCGCCTGAGTGAGTACCACAAATACCTTTGTGCAATTCCCGGACGACATAGGAGGCTTGATCGGGTGTCAAACATTTAAGGAGTGGCCGGGTATAACCTCGACGATAAAGGTCGTCGCTGATTAAGACGAAACGGGCGGCCTGCAGCTTCATGGTTTTTTCACCTAGAGGACTACATGTACCATCGAGTAAATATTGCTTAATTGGGGTAATCCAAGGAGATTCCGCGTCAGTCGTTAGGCATTCCTGTAGGTCGATGCTTGGGCGTACAAGCGTAACATGGATGACCGACCGATGTATTCCCTTACACTTCGTGGTTGCCAGCCGGGACAAGGCGTCCGCGCGAGTATTGTGATCGCGTCGAACGTGTTGCATGAAAATTTCCGAAAATGTGCTCATCAACTGTTTGACTAAGTGATAGTATCGCTGCAGAAAGCTTTCTCGGACTTCATATTCATCATTAAGCTGACCGATGACTAGCCTGGAATCACTTTTACAAATTAACTTAGTGATTTCCAATTCTTGAGCGAGGCGTAGACCGGCTAAAATGACTTCATATTCGGCCTGATTGTTTGAAGTTTTGAAGTCGAATTTTAGGGCTTGCTCGATAACAATCTCGCCGGGTCCTTCCAAAACGACGCCAGCGCCGCACGACCTATGTTGGAGGAGCCGTCTACGTATAAAATCCACGATGAGTGTTCAGTCCCGGCCGAGGAAGGAGTGAGTTCGGCTGCGAAATCAGCAAGAGCTTGCGACTTGATGGCTCCTCGTGGTTGGTACTGAATATGGAATTCGGATAATTCTATCGTCCATCCGATCATTCGTCCGGCTAAATCTAGTTTAGTGAGAATCTTTACAATAGGGTAATTTGTCCGAACAATAATACGATGATTTTGAAAATACATACGCATTCGTCGAGCGGTAATGATGAGAGCCATAGCCACCTTTTCGATCATTTGGTATCGGATCTCGGCGCCATGGAGGGCGCGACTAACGAAACAAACTGGACGTTCCTCACAATTAATTTCTTGCACCAAGACTGAACTAACGGCTTCGTTTGAAACGGCGAGGTAGACTATAATCGGCTCTCAGGCGTCCGATTTCTGGATGACCGGTGGGGAGGACAGAAAGGTTTTCAATTGGAGGAAGATTTCCTCACATTCGGCCGACCACTCAAAGCGAGATGCTTTTTTCAATAACTGGAAGATGGGTCTCGTTCGTTCTGCAAGTTTAGGAACAAATCTGGATAAGGCGGTGAGCCGACCGATGAGTCTCTGAATTTCTTTAATGGAGTTGGGGCTTTTCATTTCGGAAATAGCTTTACATTTCTCAGGGTTAGCTTCTATGCCTCTATGGGTAAGCATAAAACCTAAGAACTTTTCTCCCTCGACGCCAAACGCACACTTGTCAGGATTGAGTCGCATCTGATGCTGGCGAAGAGCTTGAAAAACTTATTTTAGGTCAGCAACATGTTGTTTACATGAGTCGGACTTGACAACAATGTCATCGACATAAACTTCAACATTCCGGCCGATCATGTCGTGGAACACGTGGTCCATTAGTCTTTGATAAGTGGCCCCGGCGTTCTTGAGTCCGAAGGGCATAACTTCATAATAGAAATTATCAGAATCAGTCATAAAGACCGTCTTCTTTCGGTCGGCCGGGTGCATTTGGATTTGATTATAACCTGAATAGGCATCAAGGAAGCTAAGGATGTGATGTCCGGCCGCCCCATCAACGAGACGATCGATGGTAGGCAGAGGATAAGAGTCTTTTAGGCATGCCTTATTGAGGTCCGTGTAGTCAACGCACATTCGCCATTTTTCATTTGCTTTCTTTACCATAACTACATTGGCTAGCCATGTAGTGTAATGGGCTTTTCGAATGAATCCGGCTTGTAATAACTTATCAGCTTCGGCACGTGCGGCTTGGCGTCGTTCGTCCCCTAAATTTCTTTTCTTCTGAGTTATTGGTCTAGCTTCTTTATATAATGATAGTCGGTGGGTAATGACCTTCGGGTCTACGCCAGGCATGTCAGCGGCTGTCCATGCGAACAGGTCAGCATTTTTAACAAGCGTTGTGCCGATGGCATTTCGGTCGTCCGGCTTTAGTGAGGTGCCAATATGTGTAGTGTGACGATCATCACGGAGTGGGAATGGATGCAAGTCTTCTCCTGCTTCCATACGGGGATCGTCCATGCGAGGATCGAGATCAGCAAGGGCTATCATCTGACGACGGGACATGCGCCTTCCGGAATGCCGAGTCGGGGATTGTCCTCGTTTTTGCGGGAGTCGGTCGTCCGGATTGGTCGTGTAGAGCCGCCGAGTTGGCTCACTTTTCAAACTCGCGACATAACATTCTCTAGCGGTTTTTTTGATCGACATGGATTGTTGCAATGTCGTCATTTGCCGAAGGGAACTTCATGGCTAAGTGTGGGGTGGAAACAATAGCTTTTAGTCTGTTGATGGACGGACGGCCGAGCAGGATGTTGTAGGAAGTTTGGGCGTTAACCAGAAGATATCGTACGTTTATTGTTTTATGGAGACCGTCTTCCTCACCAAAGGTTGTATACAAGTCTATATACCCCTTAGTGTCGACCCGTTCACCTGAGAACCCTACAATTTGTTCGTTATAGGGTTTGAATATTTGCTTCTGGGATGCGCATTTTCTTGAAGATTTCCCAGTATAATATATCGACCGAGCTACCCTGGTCTACCAAAGTCTTGGCAATTGCGAACTTGTCAATTTCCACAGTGATTACCATAGGGTCGTCTTGGGCTGGATCTATGGCTGTGAAGTCGTCGTCAGTGAAAGTGATCGAAGGTATGTGTGGGCGCCTTCTCGTAGTAGCATGAGCGGACTGAATGTCCCGAGGATGTTTCTTTCGGGCGAAATTTGAGCACCTGCCACCGGCAAAGCCTCTGGCTATGTAATTTGCTTCGTGGTTTGGTTCGCCCAAGGTAACGGGTCCAGCGATCATATTGATGACTTCGCGGACTCGTTGACGAGGGCGGGCGTTTCGGTCGGGACTTGTGCTACGGGCGCGTGTACGCCGAATAGGGCTTTCATTGCGTTTCTGCGAAGCCTGGCTATGGTCAGTTCGGCGTTTGTAATCGTTACGGTATGATCGATCGTCACCACGGGATGGACGATCGGTACTTCGTGGTGGGGATCTTGAATTTCTTATCTTCTTGACGAACTGCCGCAAATGGCCAGTCTGGATTAGCTCTTCGATTTTGTCCTTCAACGCTTGACATCCCTCGGTCGTGTGGCCGAAATTACGATGGTACTGACAATGCTTAGCAGTATCTGCATTCGGTGGTGTTTGATATTGTTTGTGTCGAAATTAAATCCTTTTGTAGTGCTTCATCTAGGGCTCGTCCCCTCGGAACAGTTAAAGGGGTGTAACTGTTAAACCTGGGGATTCGGCCTCCTCTGTTCCGGTCGGACCTTGGAGTGGTTCGGACGGTCCGTTCGGTCTCGACTTCTCTTTCTTTGCTCGGGGTTTGATCTTTGAGGACTCCGGATCCGACGGCTTTGAACCGTTGGTGATAGTCAATGTGTTCCTCGATTTGCATGAATTTGGTTGCTCGAGTTCGAAGATCTTCCATGTCTTGAGGCGGCTTCTTGATGAGACTTTCGGTAAAACGGCTCGGCCGGATGGCCGAAACCAAATGGTGTAATGCAACTTCCTGTTTGAGCCCTCAGATATTCATACATGCCTTGTTGAATCTATCTAAAAAGGTTCTGAGAGATTCACCTTTCTCTTGTTGTACCACTAGGAGAGACATGGAGGACATGTGATGCGGTCGGCTGGTGGCATATTGAGTAGAGAATTTTGCGGCTAAGACGTCGAAGTCGTCAATGGAATTCGGAGGCAACTCTGTAAACCAAGTAAGAGGTTCTCCCTGAAGCGACGTGGGGAATACTTTACACCCCACATTGTTATCTGTTGTATACAAAGTCATTTGCGTCTTGTAAACATTTAAATGCTCGTATGGGTCAGTCGAGCCGTCATAGAGTTTAATGGCGAGACCTCTCCACTTGTCAGGAAGTGGTGTGGTGATGATTTCGTCTGTAAAAGGATGACCCCTTTTACTTAACTTTCTTTCGACTATTTCAGTTCTGGAAGCAGGATTGGTGTCGGCCGGTGTAGGTATGCGAGAGGCGGTTTAGTCGGCCATATGGGATTGGCCTTCTCGTTCGGGATTATCAACCTGTCGCTGGAGTTGTGCATTCTGCTCTCTCAATAAGGCGATTTCTTCCTCTTGACGGCGTCTATCCTCTTCGTGTTGACGACGATCTTCAATCCCCTTTTGCCGCAATTCCTCCATCTGAGTTTGGAGGGTTTGAATCATAGTCATCTGTTCTGCCATAGCGTTGTTGTTGTTCCTTGTTGCAACCATTATAGCTTAAAAATTGAAATCTTGCCTCGGCCCCACGGTGGGCGCCAATTGTACCTGAGTGGAGAGATGGCGCCATTATATATTGATTGTCACTTAATCATAATTTTATATCAATAATTTATAATCAAATAACAATATAAAACTGTTATATATCACTATATTACCATTCAATTGTTTCACATTTTGGTTTTGTGATAATACAAAATCAACATTTTAGTTATATATATATATATATATAAAAGTTTAACTATAGATTTCTAAGAACACATTCATTATAATTAATAATTGTAATCAATTACTGTGAATTTTTTTAAATGTTAGTCATATGTGAAATTATAAATATTGCAAAGGATCACTTTCATTTGAATTTGTCCATCGTTTTTGTTACTTGTACGATTACTATTATCAATTATGTATGACAATATTTTCTAAGAAATTACTTTGGCTAAAAAAAATACTCTCACCTAACAACCAACTCTAATAATATAATAGTATCTATTTTGCAGCATACGAAATCACCAATTTGTATATACCTTTGTTTTTCTATAGTATATATATATATAGAAGGAAGTAAAGAAAAAAAGTGAAAGATAAATAAATGATACAATTATCTAATTCAAACATATAATTGAGATCAAGATAAACTTAATTTACCCGTTGCAATTCTAAACAGTACTTAACCATTAACCTCAGCCAAATTAATATTAATATAGATTTATGAATTATTTTTGGTTGAATGTTTCTCAATAAGTTAATATAGACTAGGTTAAATAAATATTTTACAACACGTTATTAAGTTAATATATCTTGTATACAAAATTGTGAGAAAATATTAAGAAACGGTTTACCATTATAATTACGAGTCAAGAAGTAATTAAGAAATGTATGTGGTTGTTAACAATTATTCATGTGAACACGTAAAAGACAGTATAAAAGTGGAAGAGAATCATAAAGAACAGTGAAGAAGAAATTAGAGAAGAGAAAGAAGTTAAAGGATGAGAAGAAGCAACAACTTGATCGGTTTACTAAACTTCTTCACTTTGGTGTTGTCAGTTCCAATTCTGGGAGGTGGGATATGGCTGAGCACCAGATCCAACGGCACAGAATGCCTGAAGTTCCTTCAGTTGCCATTGATCATCATAGCAGTGATCATGATGGTGACTGCCTTAGCTGGTTTAATCGGGGCGTGTTACCGGAACACGTTACTGATGGCCCTATACCTGCTTGCCATGATCTTCATAATGCTGGTGTTCCTCGGATTCATCATCTTCGCCTACGCTGCGACGGCTAAGGGTTCAGGGAAGGTGACAGAGAACCGCGCTTACTTGGAGTATTACCTAGAGGATTACCAAGGTTGGTTGAAGGAACGCGTGGCAAGTGATGAATACTGGACAAAAATAAGCTCTTGCGTTCGGGAATCTAAGCTTTGTGGCAAACTTGGTAGAACCATTCATGGCGTCCCTGAAAATGCTGATACCTTCTACTTAATAAATCTCTCACCTATTCAGGTTTCTTCTTCTTCTTCTTCTTCTTCTTCTTCTTCTTCTTCTTCTTCTTCTTCTTCTTCTTTCTTCTTTCTTCCTGTGAATTCTTTCTTCTTCGTGTCTTTATGTTCTACAGAATTATTTGAGAAGTATTATTTCTACGTAATTAGGTTAATTTCTGTTCGTAAAAAGTTTATATATCTTTATGATAACTATTTTCTTTACCTTTATATCATATAACTTATATAACTTTATGCTTTTTTTTTCTATTTATTTCTTATTTACAAGCAGGTATAGTTTTCGAAATATATATTTTGTGAACAATCAAAAGGTTATTTTGTTTTTATTTCAAGCTGTGTTTTGTCTAATGAATGTATATAAAAACAATAAAATAATTAAATAAAAAACTATCTCAATTTGGACAACAAGGTGATTAAAATATTAATTCGTATTGGATGTCACTGCTGAATATTAATTAAAATGTGTCATCCACCCATATTTTTAAATACCCCATAAGAAGGCCATAAATAAAGATTTTTCCTATATACTTTGAATCAGTCTATGTACTGGGGCATATCAGTTGCTACTTTCTAAAACATGTTAAATTCAAATTCGAATCTATTTGACATTGTTGAAGTTAGAACTTGACAAGACTCTTTGATTCACTCAATTTAAGAAATATGAAATTTATAAGAATGTATTTTGTTTTTGTTCTTTAGTTAATGGTATTGATTAGTTAATATTGTGGATTATTAAAATGTAACTTTAACTTTAATTGTTTAGCAACTTCGTAAAAAATATTTTTTTTCCATTTATGTAATGGAAAAAAAAAACATTTAAAATTTTGAAGCATGTAACATTTGCTCTGAACTAGCAAATGAAGCCAATTTCTTATTTGAGTTGGGCTCTTGGGCCTGAGCCACCGTCGAATTTATAGCCAGTTTCTTTCTCCACCTCCATATTTTTCCCGCACCTTCATAAATCTTTCATTTCTAAAATTATCCTTGAACAAAAGTGTGAGATTTGTTTTTTTAATTTTCAAATTGTATAACCCGTAATAATTTTGAACTCTAAAATTTGAAATATAATTTTGTATTTAAAATTTTAATATTCGAAATATATTTAATACATTTTGAATTCTAAAATTCAGAATACAAAATTATATTATAAATTCTAGAATTTAAAAGATATTTTTTGAATTCTAAATTGAATTTCAAGTACTAGATTTTAAAATAAAAATTTCAGAAATTACATTTTAAATTCTAAAATTCGAAATAAAAATTGTATTATAAAATATATAATTCAAAATTTAAATTTAAAAAAAAAATAAAAGAAATAAGAGTGTCGATAAAAAAATGAAGAACAGAGCAAAGTTATAATTTCTCTGGAGATTAAAAAGGAAGCATGGAGATGCTGGAAGAAATTACTGAATTTCTAAAATTGGTTTTATAACTGTCTCTTTTAAAAGAAAACACTTTTTTCATACAGAATATAAAGTAAAAATGATTAATTGACTAATCGGTAAAATATTATAATTTTAAAATTTATTATATTAATATATTATATGCCTTTGATATTAATATTTGTAGTTTTCTTAATAATAGTTAAATTTGATTTTAACTTTTTAATTAATATATTTTTTGTATCTAAATATTTTATGAAATTTACTTTTTAGTTCATATATATATTATTAATTTTAGTCTCTTCATTGCTATTTGTCGACGTTTTTAGTCTTTATTGTCTAACCATGTAGACTACTAGTGTAACATATAATAGAAATATTTTTTTATTCATTTTAGCCCCTTAACTATTATTCATAATTGCTATTAATAATTCTTGTTAATTATTATCATTAAGAATGACGTAACATGCATAATAACTATCAATTTAACATTATAGTTATGAGATAAAATATTGATGATTTAAGATATATTTTAGCATTAATATTAGACTGCCAAGTTAATTAAAAATAACAATGTTTTAATGATAAAAAATTGTCCATGTGCGTGATTAGTAGACAATTACGCAAGAAGGGTGAAAAATTCTTTTTGTTCATCACAAATTACGCTAAACTAATCATGGATTTCTAATTTAAGTTTGTCGTTAGCGAAAAATTGTTCATCCTTAGAAAAGTTATAGTTAAATTGTAAAATTCTCACTGAGATATACACATTGTTTTTTAGTTTTAATTCATATTTTTATTTATTTTCTCTTACTACAATTCAGGTTGTGATATGTTATAGTTGCAAGAATTATATTATTTTAATAATCGGATGTGTGTATTATCGACTGTTATAATCAAAGTGAGTTTTTGCTCTAACGAATTTATCAAAATTTATTTTTAAATACTTAGTTTTATTTCGGATAAAGAATTTTTTTATATAATAAATAATTAAGTATGTTTTTCTCTCTCTATTTATATACGAAATTGATTTTTCTTCTTAATTATTTTAAACTTATCAAGTATTTGTAATAAATAAATTATTAAAATATTAAAATATTTTACGTAAATATTATAATATAATTAATGTTAAAAATATTTTTTTAAAATATTAATAATAATTTATTTCAATAGTTTTTTTATTATAAATATAAAAGATATAAGATTTGGACTAGAAAAAAAAATCAATTTGGTATTAAAAACCAAAAAACCATATTTGATCATATCATAAATAATAAAAAAGATATATATATATATATATATATAAAAGTTGAAAGAGAGAAAAAAATGTTATTTTGAATGAGGAAAAAAGAAAGAGAATCCTAAATATTATTTTAGTATATAATTTAATGCTGGCAAAAGTGAGTTTATGAAGGCTCAACGACA
Source organism: Phaseolus vulgaris (assembly GCF_000499845.2). Taxonomy (NCBI): domain Eukaryota; kingdom Viridiplantae; phylum Streptophyta; class Magnoliopsida; order Fabales; family Fabaceae; genus Phaseolus; species Phaseolus vulgaris. The sequence goes on along the minus strand of NC_023755.2, from coordinate 37,969,845 downwards.
TGACAATAGAGTTGTTGCTAGTCCTCCTCACAAAGTTTCCAGCTTTTATAATGAATTGACCAATTTCCTACCATATCCTCTCAACTTGTTTTGCTTTAATTGGTGGATAAATGCACAAACAACTTTTTTTTTTAAATTTATCATTTTATGATTTAATTATTATTAGAAAGAGACTTAAAGTTTAACTCATCCCATGAAACCGATTCATAAGGTTGAAGTTCGCACTCATTTATATACAATAAAATATCTTCATCTCTTGTCGATGTGAGATCTCCAACACATTTCATCACGCCGAAAGTGATCTCATGCGTGGGATAACATATGATAGGTGATTCGATAACTGCCCCATAGCGGGTGGTTTGATAAATCCAATAAATACTCGTTAGGATAGACTTGAAATGACTCTGATACCATATTACAAAGTGGACTTTAAGCCTAACTCAACCTCATAAAACCGGCTCATAAGATTGAGATTTGCACCAATTTATATACAATGAAATATCTTAATCTCTAGTCGATGTGGAATCTCCAACACAATTATTAAAAACATAATTATTGAAATATGTTTAGAAGACATGTCACAGCAATTAGATTAATTTAAGAATGAGTAAATTTATTTTATATAATTTTGTGTTTGATTGAAGTCTGGATGCTGCAAGCCCCCAACAGAGTGTGGTTTCAAATATGAGAACGAGACAGTGTGGAGATCAGAAGAAGGAGTTGTGGGAAGCAACACAGACTGCAGTAGGTGGAGCAATGACCAAAACTTGCTTTGCTATGAATGTGACTCTTGCAAGGCTGGTGTGCTGGCTACACTAAAAAAAAGTTGGAGGAAGGTCTCTATGATCAATATTGTTGTCTTAGTTGTTCTTTTCCTTGTTAACTTAGTTGCTTATGCAGCCTATAAGAACAACCTCAAGATAGATAACTGTCAACCCTGCGGTGAAACAAAGATCACAAAGTTACGACCAACCTAGTATAAATTCTTATGTTACTTTTATGTTTTTGTGTTATGAACTTGTTAACTTCAATTTGGGTTCATCTTGAATGGTTGTATGTATCAGTATAATTTCAGTCCCTCCTTAAAAAATATGTCACTTCATTTTGGAATTTGTTGAAATTTATAACCTTTTAAATTAGAATAATATTTTTAGTTATAGTAAGTATTATGATTGTAGCGATAGGATCCGTACGATCGAATATGAGATTTGGTATCTGGTTTAGACTGACAGACATGATCAATAACGAAGTTGATTAATAACTCAACGTTTGTTAATATGTTTTTATTAGGTTTATTAACGACAAAGGGTCTACAATAATTATATAAAAGTTCGTCAGAGTGTCTTTTGCAAATATCATTTAAGTTCGGAATTCAAGGAAAGGGAGAGGAGTGAAAGAGTGGGAGTAGCTCGAGTTTGTCCAAGAGAAAGGAGTTCAACCGACCGAGTAATAGTGCAATTGTTCTCTTGATTTCAACCTCATTTGAGAACAATGAGTATGATTTTGTATAAAAGAATAGTGAGAAGAGAAATTCTAAAAAATTATTGATAAAAAATATTAATTTAGTATCTTAATAATATTTAAAGTAAATTAATGATAATTATGTTAAAAGTGTTTTATAAAAACATTAGGAAATATATATGTTACTTGGATGATGTCTGAATACTGTAGCAGCAGTCATTCACACCATTGGAGGGTTCTTGCTCAACTGCAGTGGGTTGGGATGCTTAATTAACACCTGTATAGGTCATGTGTGTCTTATATGGTTGAATTTCTAAGCTAAAAAGGAAAATGTATCCGATAAATATGAGGTAACATTGTCAAATTAATATCTGTCAAAAGGTGTATAGCTTAAGTAAAATATGTGACTTTGTTATAAATTTTATATGTGTGTCTCTCTATATATAAATTAAATAAATTAATAATTCATATAACCATTCTATTTTTTTTAAAGTTTGAATTTTATTGCTTATAAATATTATAACAAATAATAATAATGTGAACAAATCTTCTTACATTACAAGAAAACAAGCTATTAGCTTCCAAATATTTGTGTGAGCCAGCAACGGACGCTAATATCGTCGGATAAAACGGCACAAAATCCACACAAAATAGTATTTGACGCAAAATAGACGCACTTATGAATTTTATTTTTTTCTAAATCCAATTTGCGTCAGCCACAGCCCACGCATATACGTCGGCTTGCGTGTTTCACGCGCCTCACATTAATAATAATAAGTATAATAAAGATCATATTATGACAAAAGAACTTTTTGGTGTAGTGGTTAAAGCATTGGCCCACGCAACCTGCGTCCGTTTTTGGCCCACTAGATCCTTGTTTTCTTGTAGTGTTATGAACAAATTTTTTTATAAAAATAATTAAAAGTTTATATGATAAATTCAATCTATTTTAATTTTTAAATTAAATATATTTATTGTTTATGTTGAACCAAATTCTAAATTTAAAATTGTAATATATATATTTACAGTTTTAATAAAAAATGAAGAAAATGTCTATTTTTATAATAAAATAGTTTTCAAATGTATTACATTTGACTTATATATTTTTATAGAATTTACAAATTAAAATGGTGAGTCCAAAATGAGTTATCTCCACTCCCCACTGTCACAATCATGAGCCCATGGCCTTTGCACATCATGAACCATCCTTGATTGAGCCAAATCACACAAAATCAGCAGTCTACAAAGCGAAAATATATACTTAATAATTTAAAGATTCGAGAAAATTGTTTAGGATAATTACAATTCTTTTTTTTCTCTTGTCGATAATTGAAAGTTATCTTGCTAAACTATGTGAAACTATATGTCTCATATGAATAAAATAAATAGTTAGTTTTAAACGAAAAATTCGACAAGTAACTAAAAGCACAACACAAGAAAACCATGAGTAATAGAGAATGTCCAAGTGAATATAAGTTGAAGTTCCATATTTATTTTTTTAGGATAAGTGACATAAGTAATAATATAAAATTAATTATCCTTTTGAAAAACTATTATATTTAAAAATATATTTGAAAATATAACAAAAACACGTTGAAGTTATTAGTTCTTATTTTTAATATTTCATATGTTGGTCGCAGAAAGACCAAAGGGGTATAAAAAAGTTATCTTCAAAACTTTGTTGGTCTCTCATCAAATATATGGAAGACTTGCAAGAAAAGAGAGAAACCAAAACATTTTAAGCAAAAATATAAAATAAAAGATTTTGATTATCAATTACTAACAATTTTTATTTTTTCATTCTATTTATGTTTAATATTAAAACTTAATAAACAATGTTATAACTAATACATTTATATTATCAATATAAATTTATATTATCAATATAAATTTATATTATCAATATAAATTTATATTATCAATATAAATTTATATTATCAATATAAATTTATAGTACATTATGAATAAAAAATATCATTATCATTATGTATATCCGTATTTTTTATTTTTATCATAACTATATGTGTATTCATATTTATTGAAATGAAATATAAACTTATGTATTTGTATTTTTTAAACACCAATTTGTGTATATGCATATGTTTTATGATTTTACAATAATGAATTCTTCTTGGAAGACTAAATAAAAATTAATATTCCAGATGTCTTTTGTCTTTCTTGACATTAAAAAGGAAATAAAATTATTCTTAATAAATATCTTTATTAATTAAATTGTAAAGATTATTAAGTAAATTTATATTATTGAAATAGAAAACATAATTTACCTTTAAATGATCCTTTGTAATTCTGCATAAAACACGTCATTCATAATTTTTTAAGTTTTTAAAAATTATAAATTTTATTTATTATTTTATTACATGCATACTCTTATCAAAATTTTTAAAAAATGACCTTATTATCATTGCTAAGTATTATAATGTTTTTTTTAAACTAAATTCAGGTTGAATAAATTATGGCACTGAAAGAGAATACATGAGAAACCTAAGTGAACCACTGAATGGATCAAGTTGAGGAAACTATTGAGTAAATATTTGTAAGTCAAAATTATACCTTTACTAATTGTAAGGTTGCGTTGTGACTCGAATTTACACAATTTCAAATCATGACAGATTTGGCGAAGTCTTATTCTCATAGATAAAACTTCTTCTCAACAAATCCTTTATTTTCTCTTTCTCCTGGTCACACAATTCTCGTTCTTCCATAGAAAGCTCGACATAACAAATCGCAACGATTTTAGGTGGCAGACACATTAATGTCATATCTTTTGTTCTTGACAAAGTAATTGTTTCCGTCAAAACCTACAAAATAATCAAAGAAAAACGCAACCTTACACAAAAATATAAGATAAAAACATATAATAAGAATAATTATTAATCATCGTTAAAATTAATGTAATATATTTTGTTAAAGCAATTGCTTCCACCAAAACCTACAAAATAAACCATGAAAGACGTAACCTTAAACAAAAAATATAGGACAAAAATATACAATAAAAATAATTATTAATCATCGTTAAAATTAAGCACAACAAATTCAAGTGCATTTCAACATAACATCCTAGCATAAAAACTAAACTAATGAAGTAAGGATAAAATAGAATAAGAATTTAGTGAATATCTTGAATTTTTTATTTAATAGAAAAAGAGATCACTTTAAAACAGATCAGTAAAATACTGATCTCTCCACTCTCCTACAAGTTAAATGACAACAAATAAAATAAAAATTAAAAATTAAAAACTGTTTTATTAACTTCTGAAATTACAAAATATCCAAATAACCAAAATAATTTAATAAAATAAAATATGAAGTAAGGATAAAGTAGAAAAAGAATTTAGAAAAATATCTTAAATTTTTTATTTAATAGAAAATGAGATCACTTTAAAATATAAAAGTAACTTATTAATCTCTCTACTCTCCCACCAGTTAAATGACAACAAATAAATAAAAAAATTAAAATTAAAAAACTACTTTATTAACTTTTGAAATTATAAAATATCCAAATAACCAAAATAAATTAATAAAATAAAATATGAAGTAAGAATAAAGTAGGAAAAAAATTTAAAACAAAATAAAATAAAATATGATTTTTTTATTTAATAGAAAATGAGATCACTTTAAACAAAAAAAAATAACTTACTAATCTCTTTTCACTCTCCTATGAGCTATGTAGCACAAATACGAATACAAACACTGACACGACACGGATACGGACACGGAGATACGTATAATAAAATGTAGGATACGGGGACACACATCTATATATTATATAATTTTTTTAAATTATATAAATTGAAAATAAATATTTATGTGTAAAAGTATGTTTCAGATTCTTTTGGGAACACGAAGATATTTTTCATGACTGGTTCAAAAGAATTTGTTCCTTATTTTTATAATCATAATAAAAATTTATTCAAAAAATTTGAGTTTTTAAAATATTATTTTATTTATACCTTTTAAAATTGTGTTAAAACTGTATTATAATTTTCAAAAATCCAACAAATATTTTTTGAATTGAACACTTTACCAATAAGTGTCATATGAGTGTCGACACCGATACGTATGTCCGACACGGATACGTCCATTTAAGAGAAATGTCTGTGCATCGTAACCTACGAGTTAAATGACATCAAATAAAATAAAATTTCAAAATTAAAAACTATTTTATTAATTTTTGAAATTATAAATTGTTCAAAATACTAAAATATATTATTAAAACAAAATATGAAATAGGAAAAAAATTGCAACAGTTAAAAATCTTTTTATATATAGGAATAAATTATATAAAATTAAATATATCGTAAATAATATATTTTATCAACATTTGTATTAATTTAAAAATAATAATTAATCAAAACTGGTCCTTTTGGCGACAGTGTTTTTAGTTCCCCGAGGCGAAGGAGTCGCGGTAGAAAACAAAACAAAAAAGGAAAAAAAAATGATAAAATTTTGATGTGATTCTCCTTTTGTATTGGGGGCGAACCCTACAGAGGCATTTGAGAAAGGTGACGGGGACGGAGGAGCATCTTCCACCCATTAAAAGGAGCACTGAAACCCTAAACCCGTTCAGTTTCAGTTTCAGTTTCAGTTGCACTTTCTTCTTCAACAATGCCAATGGCGTATTGCATATCTCACTTCCCCAAGCTCCCACTCCTCCCTTCCCTTCCAAACTCTCCTTCGCGTTCCTCCGCTCTCCTCACATCGCCTAAACCTCTACCCCAAAACCACGCGCTTCCCAAAACCCTCCGCGCATGCCCTTCCTCGCGCGTCAAACCAACGCTTCCGGTTCGATGCTCCACCGTCGCCGTTGCGGAACCCGCCTCCATAGTCGGGAAGCGAACAGACATCAAGAAGATCCTGATTCTCGGCGCGGGCCCCATAGTAATCGGCCAAGCGTGCGAGTTCGACTACTCCGGAACGCAAGCGTGTAAAGCCTTGCGCGAAGAAGGTTACGAAGTGGTTCTCATAAACTCGAACCCTGCCACAATCATGACCGATCCTGAAACCGCCGACCGCACCTACATCACTCCCATGACGCCGGAGCTCGTCGAGCGCGTCCTCGAGTCCGAGCGGCCCGACGCGCTCCTCCCCACCATGGGCGGCCAGACCGCACTCAACCTCGCCGTGGCCCTCGCTGAGAGCGGCGCGCTCGAGAAATACGGCGTTGAACTCATCGGCGCGAAGCTCGAGGCAATCAAGAAGGCTGAGGATAGAGAGCTCTTCAAACAGGCCATGGAGAACATTGGAATTAAGACCCCTCCCTCCGGCATTGGCACCACGCTGGATGAGTGCCTCAGCATCGCCAACGATATCGGCGAGTATCCGCTCATTGTGCGGCCGGCGTTCACCCTTGGCGGAACCGGCGGCGGAATTGCGTACAATCGTGAGGATTTGTTGGAGATTTGCAAGGCTGGGCTTGCTGCTAGCTTGACCACCCAGGTTTTGATTGAGAAGTCTCTGCTGGGGTGGAAGGAGTATGAGCTTGAGGTTATGAGGGATTTGGCTGACAACGTTGTTATCATTTGTTCTATTGAGAATATTGACCCCATGGGGGTTCACACCGGCGATTCGATTACGGTTGCTCCGGCGCAGACTCTGACGGATAAGGAGTACCAGCGGCTGAGGGATTATTCAATTGCTATAATTAGAGAAATCGGAGTGGAGTGTGGAGGGTCTAATGTGCAGTTTGCGGTTAATCCTGAGGATGGTGAGGTGATGGTCATTGAGATGAACCCCAGAGTTTCCAGGTCTTCAGCTTTGGCGTCTAAGGCTACTGGGTTTCCCATTGCAAAGATGGCGGCGAAGTTGTCTGTGGGGTATTCTTTGGATCAAATTCCAAATGATATTACAAAGAAGACACCTGCTAGCTTTGAGCCATCTATTGATTATGTGGTTACTAAGGTAAGCAACTTGGTCGTTGATGTTGCCATCATCAAATATAAATACTCACCGATGTGGCTTGGTCGTATGTTTTTTTTTTTATATTTTAAATTCTGTTTAGGTAATGAGTCAACTGCTCATGTAATTAAAAGTTATTGAGTTTACAATATGACCAACTAACATTAATGTTATGGAGCAGGGCATGTGAATATTACACAATTTGTCAATGACAATATATATCATACCAAATTTGTATTTTGTCTGCAACATTTTGGGGAAAAAATGGATTTACTTTTGTCATGTGATTTTGTGGTGCAGATTCCTCGATTTGCTTTTGAGAAGTTTCCTGGTTCTCAGCCAATATTGACGACACAGATGAAATCAGTTGGAGAGGCAATGGCAGTAGGGAGAACTTTCCAAGAGTCATTTCAAAAAGCAGTACGTTCTCTAGAACATGGATACTCAGGATGGGGGTGTGCACAGGTTAAAGAGTTGAACTATGACTTGGAGCAATTGAAGTATAACCTCCGAGTTCCTAACCCAGAGCGCATCCATGCCATCTATGCTGCAATGAAACGAGGGATGCAGATTGATGAAATCTTTGAGCTGAGTTTCATTGACAAATGGTTTCTCACACAGCTCAAGGAGCTGGTTGACGTGGAAAGTTTCTTGCTGTCACACAATTTGTCTGATTTGACCAATGTTGATTTCTTTGAGGTGAAGAGAAGAGGGTTTAGTGATAAGCAGATAGCATTTGCAACTAAATCTTCTGAGAAAGAAGTACGCAATAGGCGATTGTCTCTGGGTGTTACTCCAGCATATAAGCGAGTTGATACATGTGCAGCAGAATTTGAGGCTAATACTCCTTATATGTATTCTTCTTATGATTTTGAATGTGAATCGGCTCCCACTACAAGAAAGAAGGTCTTAATTTTGGGTGGAGGACCAAATAGAATTGGTCAAGGGATTGAGTTTGATTACTGTTGTTGTCATGCATCCTTTGCTCTGCAGGTTTGTTTTCTTCTCTATTTTGTTAATTGTATTAGATTCCAGGTCTTTTTTCTTTGAACAGTTTTAATTAGGGTGCAAATGGTCCTGTTGCTGCTTCATAGTGATCCAATTCTAATATTCCGCCTTAATAATGAAATGTTGAGTTTAAAATTTAAATTGTGTCCCTGTCTAAGATCAGCTTGGCGTTTGATTTAAAAAAATATTCAACCGTCCATGTTTTGTTTACAGTTGGCCAGCTAGGTGGTTATTCTGATTTGTGTGCAGTTTCTTCTTTCTTACCATATTTCACTCTTGTCTATTTTGTAGGATGCAGGATATGAGACAATCATGGTGAACTCAAACCCAGAGACAGTCTCCACAGACTATGACACTAGTGATCGACTATACTTTGAACCCTTGACTGTTGAAGATGTTTTGAACATTATTGATTTGGAAAGGCCTGATGGTATCATTGTACAATTTGGAGGTCAAACACCATTGAAGTTATCTCTCCCCTTACAACAATACCTAGATGAACTAAAACCTATCTGTGCTAGTGGTGTTGGTCATGTACGTATTTGGGGAACATCTCCTGATTCCATAGATATTGCCGAGGACAGAGAGAGGTTCAATGTGATGCTTCATGACCTAAAGATTGAACACCCTAAAGGTGGAATTGCAAGGAGTGAAACTGATGCGCTTGCCATTGCAGCAGACATTGGATATCCAGTTGTTGTCCGCCCTTCTTATGTTTTGGGTGGTCGAGCAATGGAGATTGTGTATAGTGATGATAAACTGGTGAAATACCTTGAAAATGCTGTTGAGGTGGATCCAGAACGCCCTGTATTAATTGACAAGTATTTGTCTGATGCCTGTGAGATTGATGTTGATGCACTGGCTGACTCACAAGGCAATGTGGTCATTGGTGGGATAATGGAGCACATTGAACAGGCTGGGATACATTCTGGTGACTCTGCCTGCTCTATTCCGACCAGAACTGTTCCATCAACTTGCTTGGAGACAATCAGGTCGTGGACTGTTAACTTGGCTAAACGATTGAATGTATGTGGGCTCATGAATTGTCAGTATGCAATAACTCCATCAGGGGATGTATTTTTGCTTGAGGCCAACCCTCGAGCTTCTCGGACAGTTCCATTTGTATCCAAGGCAATTGGCCACCCATTGGCTAAATATGCTTCCCTTGTCATGTCCGGAAAGACTCTCAATGATTTACAGTTTACAAAAGAGGTCATCCCTAAATATGTGTCAGTCAAGGAAGCAGTTCTTCCTTTTTCAAAGTTCCCAGGCTGTGATGTGTTTTTAAGTCCCGAGATGCGAAGTACCGGTGAGGTCATGGGTATCGACCCTTCATATAATATTGCATTTGCTAAGGCCCAAATTGCTGCTGGCCAAAAGTTACCACTTTCTGGTACTGTGTTCCTTAGCTTGAACGACTTAACAAAGCCGCATCTTCAGAAGATAGCGAAGGCTTTCGTTGAGAATGGTTTCCGGATTGTTGCTACCAGTGGAACTGCTCATGTTCTTAATTTAGCTAATATCCCTGCGGAGCCAGTGTTGAAGTTGCATGAAGGGAGGCCTCATGCTGGTGACATGATAGCCAATGGAGACATTCAACTGATGGTGGTAACAAGCTCAGACGATGCACTTGATCGTATAGATGGTATGGCCTTGAGAAGAATGGCTTTGGATTACAAGGTTCCTATAGTGACAACAGTTAATGGAGCCATTGCGACCGCTGAAGCAATAAAGAGCTTAAAGGCCAACTCTATCAAAATGATTGCTCTTCAGGACTTCATGGACGGCGTATTTAAAGAGTGAGGAAATTTTTGCGGACAGCGTCTTTTCTCTTGCAAATGGTTAGGCAATAGACACCAGTAAGCACCTGTCTTTTTTCTCTGTATTTAGTACTACTAATTTCTGCTAGTCTTGTGATTACGCAAGCTCAATTATTTCATCTGTTTTTTTAGATAAATAAATTAGACAGTATTTGGGATGTTGCATCGTTTTGGATTGCTCTCCTCCACTACACCATATATTAATTGGTTTTGCATATTGACTGCTTAAACTTGGGTTCTTGCAGCTTTACGTCAGACTCTACAACTTGCTATGGGATGCTTTCATTTGTAGAGTGAAAGTGTCAAAAAGAGGATATCAAAGGTCATGTAGTCTGGCTCCCTTACTCTTCATTTAAAGCACAGGTGCTTTTGTGTAGAAGATTTTGTACTATTTGGATTTTTTACCTCTTAATAATTATTCTCATTTTTAAAATCTTGCAATATGGCTTTCACTTTCACAGACCTATATAATTAATTTGCAGAAGAAATCCATGCCAAACTGGAGATACCACGGCTATTATCATACTTCAATTTCATAATTAAAGCTCTTTAAAAATACATACATACTCAATTTTTCACTCTATTCTCAAAAATTATCTCGCCTAGATATGCATTAAACAGTTTCTAAAATCTGGTCTATTTCACATTTTCACCCAAAAGTTTTCATTCATATTGTTATCAAACTTACCAAATGAAAGTAACAATCAAGGTTGTCAAACTCGCAAGTTTGAGTAGACCTGACTCGCGGACTTGACTTGTAAGAGTCTACATTCAACCTGCAATCTGTGACCACCACAACCACTGCATGATCCACCTGCAACTTGTGACCACCCAACCATCACACGATCCACCTGCAACCCGTGAGCATCACAACCACCACATGAACCGCCTGCAACCCACGAATGCTTCGCTCGATCGACCGTTGCACTTCACAGAAGAAGACATAGTGCACAGAAGACACAAATGAAAATGAAATGTGAAATCCTAATTTCTCCATTCAAAATGACACCGAAAATGAAATGCGAAATCCTAATTTCCCCATTCAAAATGACACCATTTTGGGTTAAAAAAAACCCAGTTGGACTCGCCAACTTGGACCAGAGTCGTGAGTCCACTTCGAATCCACCGAGTTTATCCAAAAAACTAGTCTGTCACCGAGTTAACTCAGTAAGACAAAGTGGGCACGTAAACTCGGACGAACAAGTTTGATAACCATGGTAACAATTTTTTGTTAGAGTTGGGTAATTATTCTACTATAGTCACTCTTTGAATCTATAATACCATATATATCCAACATCTCTAAATCAAAACCATTCACAATCAACCAACTAATAATTAGAATCTCTTATTCATCAACTATATCATAATACAATTCACCATTCATACTAATAATTCAACACTTTTTATCCCAAAATAAAACACATTCAATACTTATTCTCATAAAAAAAACAACATATACTATTCAAAATATACAAAATCAACTATTTTAATCAAAACACTACTTTACTCAAAATTAAAGGATTTTGCAAAAATTTTTTTGGAATTGGTGACCACGTCACCCCCACATTTAGATATTCTAATATAGGGTTCTATTGAAATTCTAGACTAGCTTCCCTTACTTGAGTTTGAACAAGTGTTCATTAAGAGCTCCAAGTCTTATATAGAACATAAGGACAACTAACCAATCTTGATAAAAAATTTAACTATATTTGAGTTAACAGGTTCTAATTCTGAAGCTAAAACATCACATGTAAGGATCTAAAAAGAGATTAACCTAACTAAGTTCAAAATTTGACTCAAAGAAAGGATAAAAAATGAACTTAGTTTATCAAATATTTTAATCGGATAGTCTAGTAGTATTTGTTGTCAAGAATCTAATAGCGGACTTTGATTGTCAATCTGATGAGTGAGAAAATCAAAATCTTAGTGATTTTTTAAAATAAAATCTAACTAACTAAATTTTTATTTATTTTAATATAATATTTATTTATTTAAAATATATCACTTTTACTCAAAGGTTATTTTTTAAATTCTTACACGATGATTTCGTGTTTAATTTTTATGTATAATATAATGTTTTTGTTCTGTTAGTAGAAAAGTTGTTATGACCTACATTAACCAACATAATTGTAAAATAAGTTCAATTTTAATGAAATTCTTGTTATTTAAATGAAGGAGTTTTTCACATTTCACTGTGGAATTGTGTAGGATAAAATAATGAAATAATTGCACGCATGTATATTAAACAATTAATGAGTGCAGTTTGTATGAAAGTACATTCTTCCTGTAGAAACTAAAGCGCATAATAATATCTTAGAATATATCAAAACAGGACAATGGCAGTAAAATTATTCGATATTAATAAATCTAATAGTGGAGAGAGGAATATAGTTCAAAACTATTGTTTAAATGTCACTCCATTAAATATTCATATCTTGCTACTAATGGGAATATTCGAAAAGATAATTTCTTTTTGGGTCATAGAACTTAACCAAAACCAACACTCTTAAACTAAATTTTATAAGCTGACGCAAACATACTCAATAACAGGATCTCCATATTCAACTGATTTCATCTTCATGTTGATAAAATTCTGAAAAATGAGAAAATACCAAAAATCTTATTGAAAAGTATGTGAAACATTGCTAAACACGTCTTGAATATCTTTTAAATTAGTGCTTAAGGCCTGAAATTACAAGTCTTATTTTTGTGGTCTTCTCAACAAAGTTTTGGGTCTGTCAGTGTGTTTTCTCCAAACAAATACACAGCAGTGTGAAGTGAAACAGCTTTGGAACGTTCCTTCTACTTCACCAACTATATCAATAGGGCAATTGGGACAAATGAATAATTAGTCAACATTTTTAATAAAATAAATGATAGATCAATAGTAATGAAAATTTATTATGAGTTATTGCAAATATTACATTCATTAACACATTTTATTATGCGAATTTTAACTTCTTAATCAATTTTATCGAAATTTTATTGATCATCCGCTAAAAGATACTTCTTAATAAGAACTTATCATACTATTTATTATAAATTAAATTTAAAATTTATTTTTTAATAAGATTTTTATGGTGGTACTGACTTAGCCTCCCAAACTCTAATAAATCAAGCATGTTCCTTTGAAAATTGAGGAGAAAATTTGACACCTAAAAAAGGGCGAAGAAATTTGCTCCTATTTTCCAAAGAAAACAAATTAATGATATAAGTAGCTTCCACATGCAATTTGTCAGCTTTTATCAACGGTCTAACTGCGCAATATGGATATGGAAAACCTTTCCAACTTTTCTCATTTACTAATATCAAATTAAAAATAATTTAAACGAACATTTTAACTAAGTTTTAAACTAATGTATTATACTCCTTGTGTGCATTTCATAAATAAAATTGTTGTATCATCCAAAATTACGGGCTAATATTTATATACTAGTCTTGAAATTCACAGTTTTGAAAATTTTAAAAACTTTTATATTTGATAATAAAAATCATCCTTATTCTTATTATATATTGTAATATCCGAATCCTGGTATGCATTTTGCCAAGCTCACTAAAGGTTCAAACAGAAAAAGTAATAGCACGAGAGTCTAACATGGCCACAAGTCGACCCCATGATCCATTTATGCGACCATTTAAGCCTCATTCTAATATCACAGGACACCAGCGATAGACGACTCCACTTAAAGAAAATCTAAAGTTTTTCCCACTCACGCATGTCCCTAATAACACAATAAATATTAATACCATGTTCCCGATAACGATATTAATATTATCCTCAATATCCTTGATTATGTTGTTTAAATGCTTCAATTTATATGCATGATATTCAAATTTTATAGGAAATGACCATGATATGACACATTAATACTAAAGGAACAAGAGAAAAAGTCCAAGCCCATTAAAGCTTATAAATAGACAACCAGGGAGTATCTCAACTTGCATATTTGTAATATATTTACCATATACACTGTATTTTGTGCTCTCACTGACTTGAGCGTCAGAGTAAAATCACAGGTGGAACTCCCTTCGTCCCCAGAAGATCAGTTTGCCAAAATCTGGAGGCAATTGCTAGCACCTCATTCAGTTGACCGACCGAGCACCAAAAGAGAATCTGAAAATAGCTCATCCATACTTTGACCGACTTCAAGTCAGCGAAAACATATATTAACTAACTTTTAAAAGAAAAAATAAATAAAACACCTTCCCCTTCATTTTAAAATCAATTTTATCTATGACCAATTTTACTTTTTGCCTTAATGTTTATTTTTGAATTACGAATTTTCAATTTACTTTTTAACAATTACATTAGACTTTTACGTTCATTCTTACCTAGGAGAATAAAGGTATACTAACAGAAGAATAAGAGGACACAAAAAATAGAAATAGAATTATGCTAAAGGTTCCATAAAAAAAATCTAATATTTACTTTTATCCCAAAACGGGAGATTTATAGTCGAGTTTATGTTTTTTTTTTTCTAATCATACACGTCTATTTTATGTTAATTTGTATTCCTATCCTATTTGATTCTATTTTTAGTATTTCTTTAATATTAAATCTCAATTCTTCATTCAGGTCAATTTTTAATATTTAAATTATTATAATAATATAAGAAAAAATAATGGAATTATTATATTTAATATCTATTTTTTGTTAAAATTATTTTTAAATAAACTTTTATTCTATCTGCATATGCGTTTAATTAATCGGATCTGACACACTAAAAAATAATGTTATATATTCTTACAATAGTGTTACAATTTTCATAATAATTATGTAAAAAAAGTTATATATTCCCTTAAAAAAGTGTTGTTGAAGGTTCTATTTTAACTGCACCTAGCAGGCTATGACACACAAGATTGGATATATTCCCTTCAAAATAACGTGTTGTTAAAAACTTCTGTTTCAACTAAACCAATTAGAATCTATCCCTATCCAGAAAGAAACTTTATCTTCATTCACTTTTTGTAAACAAGAATCATACATAACCAAGTTGACTAAATAATTAAAAAATATGATTAGTGTAAGTGAAAATAAATGCAGTGATAAATAAAATTGGAAGGACTAATGGTATAATTAGTATTAACAACCAACATTCAATATCATTTCATTTCTATATATTCCTTCCTCAGGACAAGTGATGATGGTCATTGTCGACTACCCTAAGGATTTCTTCCTTCATCATTCACACAAAAACATCTCTTAACACCAACTTTAATACTTCTAGTTAAGTCTCATCATTTTTATTCTTAAATTTACTTATAATCGATTCCGCACATTAAATATAGTCTTACATTGTTTGGAAGTCGAGATCAATGACAATTTAAGTATATCTTCCTCCTTTAATTATTAAGATACTTTTTAAGGACAAAATCGTGACGAAATTCTAAGCTTTAAAGTAAACAATATCTCAAATACGAGGATTGATCTAACAATGTTATCTTAACGGACTTGAGTTAACTCTTCATCCTTAAGATATTGTTGATTGAAGAAAATTTATTTTATAATTCATCACAACCTACATCTCACCCAAGTTAACATTTATGAATTTACTTCAAATATTTAATTTATTTTACTTCATGTCTTTTAACGTTTCATATTTCATTTAAGACGGTGTTCTATTTTTTTTAAAAAAATTCGAATCAAATCATTACTTTTTGACATTTTTTACTTTGTTTTTGTTTTCAATTATCTTTTTATACCCTTGTCACACTACAAGAAAAATCATGAAATAGAAACCAATTTTTAGATAAAAAAAATAATTAGTTACTATAGTGATTAAATTAGAGACCGTTTTAGAGGCTACAAAAATTTTGGTTTCTAAATTAGTTTCTATTATTGTTAAATGATTTCTAAATTGGTGTCTAATTAGCAACCAAGGTTTTTGCTACCAAATTTAAAATTTAAATAATTGGTAGCTAAACTTTGGTTGCTAATTAGACACAAATTTAGAAACCATTTAACAATAATAGAAACTAATTTAAAAACCAAAATTTTTTTAGTCTCTAAAATGGTCTATAATTTAGTCACTATAGCAACTAAAAAGACCAAATTAAAAAAAATTCTATTTGATTAACATGTTGAGTTATAATTATTATGATTATTAAGAATTGAACTTTAAATCTAATTCGTGCTTAAGATTGTATACTTAAGAGTGATTCGATAGCGGATAATTTGATAAATCCACTAAATTTTGTTTGTTTTAGGTTTTTCTGCAAAACTATTGGAGATATTATGATTTTGGTTAGTTTACACTTTATATTATATACACTACTATTATGTTGTTTTGTGAGTATGACTTATTTGTTTGGATGAATTCATATATATATATATATATATGAATTAATTTAGTCAAGTTATGATTTTGATTTTGAAGATTTCTATTTATTTTTACACATTATATTGACTGATACCAATACTAGACAAAAAAAAGTTTGAACGAAGATTATTAAGTGGAGGTTAATATAATCTTATAAATTGATTTAATTGACAGAGATTTTTTTATCCTTGGTTTAAGTTTCAAAGATTGTTCTAAAACCTCGATAAAATAATAGAGGTTTTTTTTGTTAACTTTCGTTGCATTTTAAAGGTTTAAAGTTTATGATTTGTGGTTTATGGTTTATTTTAAAATCTCGACAAAATAATGAAGATTTTTTTAACCTTCGTTAACTTCTAAAGATTTATTCTAAAATCTCAACAAAATAACAGAGGTTTTTTTAACCTTCGTTAAATTCCAAAAGTTTATTTTAAAATCTCAGTAATTTAATGAAAGTTTTTTTAACCTTTGTTAAGTTTCAAACGTTTATTCTAAAACATCAACAAAATAACAGATATTTTTTTAACTTTCGTCAAATTCCAAAGATTTATTGTAAAATCTCGATAAAGTTAACACTCAAGATTTTTCAAACTTAAATAAATAAATAAAATTAAATTTATTCATAAATAAATAATTAAAAACTATATAATTTTAATATATTTTATAACTAAATTATCTAAAACTTTGAAAGTGTAATTTTACATTACAAATAAATTTTCTAAAGTTTTAAAAATATATTTTAAAAATTCAGCAAAATAACCTTAAATAATAATTAAATAATAAATATTTCAACAGTATTTATATATTTGTTATGATTGATGATATAGTTGATTTATACTTACATTAAATAGGTTGGACAAATTGTATTTAGTTTTATTATAAAAAATATTTATAAATATTTTTATTTATAAAACCTATCATGTTAGAAAAAAAAATACTTATAGTATAATAATTTCACTAATTGTTATTTCAAAATCTTGAAAGAATTCAATCTAATCCAATTATTAATATTTTGTTAAATTGAATGACTTAATCAAACTCCTCTACACCCCTAATAAACATACCTCTTGAAATCTATTTATGAAAATATGTTATTAAATTTTATTTATGGATTTTATTTTCTATTCAGAATTTTATTTAACTATTAATTAATTATGATAATTTTTAAAATTGAAATTATAAAATCTCGTTCTTTTGATTTTTTTTTTATAATTTTATACATCGTTCTTCTGATTTAATGTATGTTTGAGTATTCAAAAGTGAAACGATAATTTAATGGTCCCGTCATTTGTAAAACATACTTTTAAAATATCAAAGAATATATGTTATTAAATGTTCTAGAATATTGGGTATTCCATGGTTAATGATACTTTCATAAATGATTAGAAAAAATAGTGTATTTCTGACCCATTATTTTGTACTCTAAAAATAATAATATATTATTCTTAAAATTATAAAAATCCTTAAAAATATATAAATGACTCATATAAGCAATAAAAAACCTAAAATAAAAATATAGAAATAAAAAATAAATGAAAACAGAAATGCCAGACTAAGTCCAAAAAATAATTACAAAAGAAAAATTTTAAAAAAATATATAATTAATAAAATTAAAATTTACAACATAAATGACAAGTACACCAAATATGTGAAAAACATTTCATCATTCATAGTATTAATATATTTAGTATTAATGGTATAAAAAAAAATTAAACACCCATTCACTATTGTGAAAATTTCAAATAATTGAAACTATATTAATTTGTTATATAAAATGTTTAAATTATTCAACTCATCATCTAGTTAATGCTATTAAAAACAATAACGACATTTAATATTTTGAACAAATTAAAAATTGAGGACATAATTGACTTTTTACCCTTTAATACAAGAAAAAAAAAGTCTAACTAAATGTATATTAAATTATGCCTTAATTATCTATTAAATTATATCAAACATTTTACTTTTTAGATATAAATAGTGTGAATGACCCAACGGTCCAATCATTTTCTAAACCTAATGCCTCTACCCGGTCCCATTTTATTTTTGTCCAAAAATGACGTAAAGTGAAGTTATGTATGCTTTTCTTTTCTGAAGGTCCTCACGCTCTAAGCAGGGCTACGTCCCAATGGGAAACAAAAATTTTACAAATTACAAAAGTCCAACTATTTCCACTGCAAACTTCAAAGCTCAACTTTATTTTTCCCCCAACGCGTGGAAAACTTGATCCCTTCAAGATAAGTGTTACTAGAACTAATTTCCAGCATTAGAAAATGTATGATAATGCTACCAGAAGCAGAAACTATAAAATTTCAAGACTTAGATCATCATAAATTACCTTTTCCATCTAAAGCTACAATAATGTGAATGATTAGTTGATTATTAATCAAGTATTAACATAAAAAAGTTTAATTAAATTGGCTTCTTATGGTTAAACCAGAAGTTGGAGAACTGATTGTAGAAACTGATGAAACTAATTGTAAAATTTCTGATTTATTTATTTTGATTTACTTCAATTATATATATAATAAAATTATAATTATATACCAACCCAAAGAGTTTGTTGATCACATTATCAAGTTTGACAAGGGACTGCAACAAGAAATGTATCAGTAATTTTGCATTCTGAAACTGGTTTAAGCTCCATGGTATATATGTAATGTGAGCATAGTGCATTCAAATTATAGACTTTTCCGGAACAAATGTTTAACAAAGAAGATAAAGGTTACAATACCCCTATTTATCCATAATCTTATCATCATGTAAAAAAAAGGCTTAATTATGGATAGTTGGAGATTAATCTCAGAAAAGTCCACTAAAAAAACCAGAACAAATTTAGGCAGAAACCGAGCAAAATTCAATGATTTGAAAAGTTGGAGCTTAATGGCAAAAAACCTTGATTATAACTAGTTTATCTTTTCCCTTGTGTTCAACGAGCTGAACGGCCCTCCACCAACCATGCCCCACCTATCACACCTCGTGCAAACATGCAGACACAGACATATATACATAAATTTCTGCAAACAAAACTTGTCACACTGAGTTGTGGGAATAAATTATAAAACGGCATCGTCATTAGGTGTTAGTTAAGAAAGTAGATAGCACGGTCTCGTCGTGGTGGCAGCAACCCCAATAACTCCCTCCAAACAAACCGTTGCCACTTGGCACCACCACCACAACCCGACAAGCATTTCCGCGTACACCGAGAAAAATACACCGTATTTCTTACGTCAGTATTACGTAGGAGACTGTAGTTAAAGTGAACTTCGGTACGCAGAAATTAAAATAATTTGGTAACAATGGTGTGGGCCATGTGCATGTTGTCCTGAACCAGTACTCTAGAACTTACAAACTGGACCCATAAGTGCTGACCCGCACATGTGTGTGCGCACACACTCCCACAGAATGTGATTGCGTTATACCCTTTCATTGAACGCGTCAATGGGATTAAGATTAACTGGGTAAAGTAATAAAGTGTTAATTTTGATCCAGTATTTAGCTTAAAAAACATTTACATGGGTAGACCAGATATTTGTCCAAACGAGGAAATGCATTTATTTTTGTTGGTTTCTTCAGGCTGCTGTGCATGCATTTTGTTGAAGAGAAGAGAGATGTTACGTATTAATGAGCAATTACTGCGAGGTTTAAGCACTTTAATTGGAGTATGACTTTTTGCGTTGGAAAGAAGTAGTGTGAGTGACTAGGGTCCAAAAAAGGTGGAGGGTGAAGAGGACATGTCGCTCACCGTTTCTTTTTTTCTTTTACTCTCACCAGGAAAAGTCACTTTACTAGACCTACGCAAGTTAGGCGTAACATTATGTTTTTTCTGTGGAAAATATATGGTAAAAGGAAAAGAAAAAAAAGGAACAAGCAGAATATAGAAAACGGTTTTGTCAAACTTGGTAAGAGTTTTCATACAATAAGCCAAAGACGCATCATAATCACAACACCTAACATAGAAGTGAGAAAAGAAGACAGTGCGCAGCCAGTTATTAACGAATTTCATACGCTCTTGCTATCTCAATCTTTCCTTATAAAACCCAAGTTTTGGCTCCCAACACAACCCCACGCTCACCTCACATCCTTCTTCTTCACTCTTTGTCCCTAGAATACACAAGTAGAAGCCAAACACAACACAACAAATTCAGAGTCAGCAATGGAGAGTGACACAAACACCACCCTTACTTCCTCTCCCACATTCTCTCACTCCTCTAACACCCTTTCTTCTTCTTCCCCTCCCCAACTTGTCATGACCCCTTGTGCTGCATGCAAAATCCTCAGGCGAAGATGTGCTGACAAATGTGTCTTGGCACCTTATTTCCCTCCCACCGAACCAGCCAAGTTCACCACTGCTCACCGTGTCTTCGGTGCCAGCAACATCATCAAGTTCTTACAGGTACCTGCTTACAAAATCATCTTTTCTCCTCTCAACTTCATTCATTTTCTCATGGCTAATAATACTTTTCATATGTTAACAATTAGAGACACCATATTATGCACATTTTCGTATCATATATTTCAACAACGTCATGACTCTGCATAATGTCATCATCATGACTATGAAAAACCCTGCACAGTGTTCTTTATAGTCTAACTTACAAGATTTTCCACGTGGTTTTTCCTTTTGAGTCAATGATGATTTCAGACACAAACAGTGACGTGGTAACAAACGGTACGAACTTCTCCACTGTTGTGTGCTAATCAAAACACTGTTCCACCAACACCTCACCAAAATACTTTTATACTACTAAAATAAAATATATCCTTCAATTTCGATTTTGTAGGTTTGAATCTTAAAGTTCACTACCTAATACATGTTCCGGACAAAAAAGATATAATAAGACTAGTCTCTGATTTTAAACATCTCGTTAAATAAACTTCAACAGAGACGACAAAATGTACAGAACAATTCAATTGCATATGCTAATTTTGTTTCCTAATTTGGATCCAACTTTTTACCTCTGAGTTATTACTCAACCTTTGATGCATGAAAATTATGATGACAGTACATATTTCTAATATGAGTTCTTTAACTTCAAACTTTTCGAAAATAATTTGACATGACTTAAAATTTCCAGACAAGAATAAATGCATTTTCAACGACCTAATTTTAACGAAACCAATAAAAATGTATTGAGAATTCAAGAACTGAATTGATGATATTAATTATTGTTTCCTTCATTTTCCAGGAACTTCCAGAGTCTCAGAGAGCTGATGCAGTGGCGAGCATGGTTTACGAGGCTGGTGCAAGAATAAGAGACCCTGTATATGGATGTGCAGGTGCAATTTGCCAGCTCCAAAAGCAGGTCAATGAACTTCAAGCACAGTTAGCAAAGGCACAAGCTGAGGTTGTAACCATGCAATTACAGCAAGCCAATCTCGTGGCTCTAATTTGCATGGAAATGTCACAGACTCCACAGGAATCACCACAACAATCCCCGGACAATTTCATCACAAGTCCTTCCCACAACAGTGGATATCAGAACAATCTTAGTTTCTTTGAGGATAACACCAACCTAAACTCTATGTGGGAGCCTCTTTGGACATGATGATGGACCAGATTCTTACAAGACATTTCATAATGTTCCCATGACATTCTCCTAAGGAGAGAACCAAGGAATCAACTAGAACTAATAAATTATAAAAGTAACTTTGGTAGCTAGAACTAGTGTAGCTAGTTTAATATATTCCCAGGAAGATTTTGGAGAAAATAATGTAATTCAGAATCCAGTTGCTTTGCACAATGTTGGCAAAGTAAATAGGTTCAGATTATCATTTAAATATTAGATGTTTTTTTGAAACATGTAATGGTTTCAATATCGAAGAAAACAGGGGAAATATTATGTTTTGGTGTGTTTCTATGGACTGATATTTTAAATCTATAACACTTTTTTGGTCACCTACTATAATCATTCAAAAATTGATCTCTCATGAATGCCTAGTTCCATGTCAAAACAACTTTTGACCTTATGACTTTGGATTCGTTATGGTTCTACCAAAACCAACATTTTCCTTTGTGGGTATTATGTCAATCAAAACACAAATCTAGGCAATATCAAGATTGAAGACCGAAGAACCACAATGCAAGAAGACAATTATTATGTTAATTAACAGTGATTTGCAACTTTATTTGACCTCGGATAACTCACTCCCTTAATTTTCAATAAACTTGCTAAAAGTATCTTTAAGTTAGTCATTTTCCAGAAGGGATAACGTAAAAAAATCAGATAGGTTAAAATGGGATAAGTATTGATTAATCCTTTAAATATTATGAAATGGGTTGGTTTAGTTAACTTGTTCAACTCTTAAACTTGCATAATTCAGTCCACAGAATTCGCCAACTTAGTGAATGAAAGACAAGATGGATGCATTGACTCGGTGGCTTGAGATTTTATTGTTAGATATTTTCATTTTAATGGATTGTTAAGTTAAATTAATATTGTTTTCTTTAACATAACGTGTGGTTAATTATTACCAATTTTTATTTATTTATTTTTCACTATTTACTTGACTCACACAGATACCTCTTCGAGAAAATCTATCCTAAGAAAAATTAAGAATATTTTTCTAACATATTTGCATTGTCCTTATTGCCATATCACTCTATTATGAAGTGAACTTTAAGTCTCACTCAACCCCATAAAACAATAAAATGTCTTCGTCTCTAGTCAATATGGGATCTCCAACACACCCCCCAGCTCGTGCGTGGGATAACATATGATGGGTGGTCTGATAGCGGGTGACCTAATAAGCCCAACAAACATTCGTTAGGATAGACTTTAAATGACTCTGATATCATATTACGAAGTGGATTTTAAGCCTAACTCGACCCCATAAAACTGGTTCTTGAGATTGAGGTTTGCACTCACGTATATACAATGAAATGTCTTCATCTCTAGTCGATGTGAGATCTTCAACAAACTCTCAGGACAACTACCATAAACTCTATTATCACATCGTCAATTAATATCACGCAAACATTTAGTTGCATAAGTATGTATTAGTTGGAGAGGGTGTTAATAAAATATTTTCGTATTTGTAGTGAGCATAGGAAGAAGGAAAAGGTGTGGGAAGAGTAATGGTGTTTGTGGGTTATGATGGCATGTGTGTGTCTCCCATAAACGCGTTTTGGGTGCTATAATTTAGATCTCGTGCTGCCCACGTGAGAGGTGATATCGATAAAGCAACGCAACCGTATAACAGTTTGAGGTGTCGGCAACTTATATCGTAACTCTGTTTCTGACAAACCAGTCACTATTTTTCCTTCTATTGACTGAAAGTGGAGATACATAGTAGAGTGTGTTAATTAGTCAATTTTTGAATGGTTAGCGTTATTTATATGAAAAAGTCATTTGTTGATAAACAGGGGAAGAATAAATGATAGATGAGGACAATATATATGCATCATATTTCCAGAAGCCTGGTATACGTCGATTGCATGTATGGAATTCAGAGCATCCATGTTTCCGTTTCAATCCATCAATTTTTTCATCCACAATAAACAATCATTTTTAATATTTCTACAATATATTATGAAAACAAATATTAGGTACTTTAGTTTTATAATATTATATAATTAAAACATAGTTTTATAATATATAAATAGATTATAAGTCTAATTTATTATAAGGTTGAATTAAGTTTAAAGTCTACTTAATAACTTATATGTGAAATTATATATTTATGAATAATTTTATAAACAATAAAAGTTAATAAATACATAAATACAAACTTCACGCAAGAAATATCTCGTGTATAAACATAATCCACGTATCAAACCCAAAAATACACTTAAATCAAGTTTTACTATATACTAAAAGCATAACATATTTTTTAATCACAACTAAAAACTTTCAAGTCACTACTCAAAATTTGATGTAATGACAAAGTTGATAGCTCTCAGATTTTTACACTGACAAAACTCAAGGCATGTCATGGATAACTAGTAAAGAAAATCTAGCTATGTTCACATACTCTCAGTGGTAATGGTGTATGGAGCCAAAAGAATGTTTGAAATCTATCTGAAAGAAGACATGAAGATGAGGTGGGGTAATAAAAAGTAGAGGTTGGTTCTGGACTTCTAGAAAGGATTTATGGAATACTAAAAGGAGAAAGATGGGTTGGATTGGGTGGGAGAGATATAATAGATTTTTTGTGAGAAGGTGCTTAATTTTTGGGGGTGACAGTGAGGTATGTGGGTGTGGTCTAGATGCAAGGTGATATTATGTTTAATGCATTTGGTTATTATTGTTTATCATGTTAATATAGATGCAAGAAGATTTTTTGTGGAGAGTGTTGTATAACAAATGGATAGACATATGTTGTTTGGATTAGAAATTTGGACAGTCATTACTAATCATATCTCTAGGATAGAGAGATATATGTGCTAGTTTTGCAGGAATGATTATGTAAATTGGTTATAAAATGCAATCATACTTTTGGGTGAAATGGCATTCGTGAGACAAGATTTATTAGTAGTATCGATTTATAAATATGGAAATGCTCTATTACTTGCTCCATATGAAATATTTATGTTTTTATTATGGCCTATTAATCAACCGGAGAATTAAAAGAGACATTGAACTTTAAATGTATAAGAGTTGGAATATATTCTGAAATGTTTTTTATTTAATTTATTTATTGTTGGGAAAAAAATTATATCTCTAATAATTATTTTACAGTTTTACTAATATATTATTTAATACACTTTTTATTTTGAATAGAAAACTACTCACAAAATAATAAGCAATATTTACTAAATAAGAAAATAGAAGACTCAAAAGTTATCTTTATCCATTTCTTTCCTGCACAGCATTATTAAAAGAGTAAAAGCAACTGCTTATAAAAAAAAACAATTAATATAGAACAAGTAGGCATATATATATATATATATATATATATATATATATATATATATATATATATATATATATATATACACAGTGTTGGTGGGTTGTAATTAATCCACAGACATGAGTAGTGGCATTAGGTTGAGTCTGAATGATCTGCACCTGTGTGTGTAAATGAAACGAAACCATGCACAAAGTTTGAAACCGCCTACATGACCAAATTGCAGAACTATGTATTTTGTTCACACACGAATTCGAATGACGATCCATTGAAGAACTTGAAAAGGTTCTAGATACTCAATTGCATGCAGGACAAGGGAATGTGTGGTTGTTGCAGAAAGCAAGATCATTAATGATATTCATATTTGAGACACAAGATTTGGTGGTTCAGGTGGGAACGAAGACTTGGGAAAAAGGGAAACAGATAATGTCATCTCTTTAATATTACATATATGCTGTAATTGCCTTTTGTTTTTTACACGGATCTATGGATCTACCACCCACTTTTTTTCCCAATAATCAATACGCAGTCTTTTGACATATCCCTTTTCATATATATGCTTAGTTTTTTTCACTATATACAAAACATAAGACATAGACCACCACAAATAATGTCAACCTAATTTGTTATTGCTATCAAAACGCTTTTTAATACACACAACATTGATTATAGAAGTGTAAACTTAGATATCATCACCTTGAAAAGTGGAAGAGACAGTGATTGATGAAATAGATAATGGAGAGAAGGTAGAAATAATTGCATAATGTAAATGAGATTGTACATGTTGTACAACTTTAACATGAAACAATTCACATTAATGCAATTGTGTGAAAGAGAAATGTTATCAAGTGGTCCACACTTTTTTTTTAACACGCCTCGGCCACTCAAAAATAAGTTTGGTGTTAAAGACAATGAATTGAGAAAAACATACCTCTATAAAACTTTCTTTTTTTAATTAAAAGATTAACTCATTAATTCGTGTCAAAGATAATTTGATATGATATCTTGTAATACAAGTTTAAGAATAAGATAAAAGATATATAATTATAACAATAATAAATACTTCAACTATCACATACGAAATTTTAAATGTTGAAGAATTTTTTTAGGTACTTATTTCATCTTTAACCGAGATCAAGAGTCACAATTCAAGATTGAAATCACCAACAATAACAATTATTTGAAGAATTACTCTTTAATTTTTATTTTAATTTACTTAAATTAATTAATCCTTGTGAATTTTTCATCACTTCAAAAATATCTAAATTTAATATATATTCAAACAGTTTCAAGACATTTTTACTAACACTAAATTAGAAACCAGTTTTAGAGGCTAACAAAAATTTTGATTTCTAAATTAGTTTATATTATTATTAAATGATTTTTAAATTATTATTTAATTAGCAACCAAGATTTTTCTACCAAATTTATAATCTAAATAATTGGTAATTAAAACTTTGGTTGCTAATTATATACTAAAAACTATTTAACAATAATAGAAACTAATTTATAAAACAATTTTTTTAATTTCTAAAATGGTCTCTAATTTAGTTACTATAGCAACTAATTATTTTTTATTTTTAAAATTGGTTTCTATTTTATATTTTTCTTGTAATAAAAGAAAAAGATCATATTAAAATTAAAAATATTGTAATTATTTATAACAATGCCATCGTTTGACTTATATATATATATTTTTTATCTATTTCTTGCATGATATGAATATTTTTCTTAATAAATTGAAAATATAATCTTCTTCTCTTTCTTGTGGGGATATATACATGACTTGGAATTAGAATTGTATTTTCTTTTTTCTCGGTCAAAAAGACTCCAAATTGTTGACTCTGGAGTCCAGAGAGATACTTTTGCTCTGGTGGAAACCTAATTAATACACTATGAACTTTGAATATTTCATTAAGTGTGAAATCAATGTAACAATTGCTATTAAAATGTTGGCATAACACGTTAATCTTTTGACAAACCCATTTGTTTTAGTTTGTATATATTAACAAGAATTGACTTGGGGAGTTTATTCTTTTTAATAGTCTCTTGATAATTGAGTAAAATTTATTAAAGTCAACTATTTTGATGAGTATCAATATCAAAATAGATATTTCTCTCTTGATTTATTGAGATCTTTTAAAGATGAAATTATAAAGAAAACATTAATTATGAAAGTTAAAAATTATATGGAATATAATGATTGATACTTTGATATTATTTTAGGGAATTTAAAATCGAAATAACACTCATTTGTATTTGGAAAAATGTTGAAGGTTCAAAAAATTTATAAAACAGGAAAAAAAGTTAAGCTCTTAATATTTTCAACGTATTTAAAAAAAATATATATATATATATATATTTATAAAAAAAATTATGAATCACATTCAACGTAGCGATCGATCATGATTTATAAACCTTCTATTGGTACTATAAGAATATTGGCTAACAGAACTATATTTATTTCCTTTTTAAAGATAATATTATACTTTTAAATGTAATATAATATAAATTATATGATTACATTGTTAGTGTTTAAAAAAAAACTTAGCATCTAATAATCATGCATATATATATATATATATATATATATATATATATATATTTCGATGAAAAAGAAAAATAAATTGAGTTTCTCTCATACATTCAAATCGATTTATAGTCTTTTTATTATAAAAATTATCTCATATCACGACTCTAAAACTGGAATACATATACCGATTTTAATTTATAAAAAGTTAAAATTAATTTATTTTAGATTTTTTTATTCTTCAAGAAATACTTGATAAGAAAATTATGAAACATAATTATTCAGTCAAATTCATTTTATTTACAGTGGTAAGAATTATAATTTTAAAATTATTGTATAAAAATAATTATAGACTCCAAAACGTTGACACTAGTTATGCGTAATCATCACACTAAAAAAAGTCAATGATTATATAGTTATAAGTTGATAATTAAGCATGGGCTTAACCATCCCGCATTATAACACCATAACTTTGGCCAATTTTTGTCAACATCCATACTTTCTTTTTCATCTTTGTAACAAAAGTTCAAATTCCAACTATCCATTAGTCAATAAATGTTTTATTTTGAGATTCTACCATCTTAATTATTTAAAATTTTATTTTGAGTTATTCAATTTAAAAATTATTATAAATTTTGTAACATCTCTATTTTTACTCATATTTGAAATGTATTATAAATTTTGTAACTCCTTAATCCATTGGTTTGCTTGGTTAGGAGTGGCATTCCCGCTGAACATGGGTGGGTTGTGCTCATGAACTCTGTCAGTCCCATCTGCTCCGGAGACTGACTCACATGAGAAGTGGATGCTACTGATCTAGCAATTTTTCAATGATGCATTGTTGTCTGATGATTTACCATATTCTGTTGTTGGATGGCATTTGTCATAATCTCAATAGCCCTAGCAATTTGGTTCATATGAGAAGAAGGTTGGAGGGGGTAAGAGGTTTAGGAGTCATTCTATAAAACACAAAGGAAAGATTTAAGATAAATCTTTAGAATTTTTTATTTTTTTTAGCCACTAAAAAAAACGTTAATTATATACGGATTATTACATACGGATCAAAATCTGTATGTAAAGTCAACACTACGGATTATATTCGTATGTAATTTTGGCGCCATGAAACAGGAATTAAATTCCGTATGTAAAGAGAAATTACATACGGACTTTTCCATATGTAAACGACAAATAATTATACCAGACAAATTCTTTAGTATTATTATGATTTTTATTATATTAATATTAATAATATAAATAATAATATTAATATAATTTATATTATTATTATTATTATTATTAATTATATAATTTATATTATTATTATTATTAATATAATTTATATTATTATTATTATTAATTTATTAATATTATTATTATTATTAATATAATTTATATTATTATTATTATTATTATAATTTATATTATTATTATAATTTTTATTATTATTATTATAATTTATATTAATATTATAATTTATATTATTATTATTAATATAATTTTTATTATTATTATTAATATAATTTTTATTATTATTAATATAATTATTATTATTATTAATATAATTTTTATTATTATTATTCATATAATTTTTATTATTATTATTAATATAATTTTTATTATTATTATTAATATAATTTTTATTATTATTATTAATATAATTTTTATTATTATTATTAATATAATTTTTATTATTATTATTAATATAATTTTTATTATCATTATTAATATAATTTTTATTATCATTATTAATATAATTTTTATTATTATTATTAATATAATTTTTATTATTATTATTAATATAATTTTTATTATTACTATTAATATAATTTTTATTATTATTATTAATATAATTTCTATTATTCTTATTAATATAATTTTTATTATTATTATTAATATAATTATTAGTATTATTATTAATATAATTTATATTATTATTATTCTTAAAATAATTATTAATATTATTAATAAGTATCAATTATATTAATAATAATAAATATAATAAAAATTATAATATGATCAAAGAACTTAAATTTTTAGAAAGATGGTGATTTTTTTAAAATGAAACTAAATAACTGAATTTTCTATTCATATACTCTTTTATTTTAATAATAAAATATTTAGGTATCATTTAAAATATACCACTTCACTTCTCTAAGGTTGTTTTCTAGATCTTACAAATTTTACCAGCTAAAATACATTTTTAAGTCCAAAAATATAATATAAAATGTGTAATGTATTTTAAATTCTAAAATCCATAATAAAGGCATGTATATCTATTTTTATTCATACAGTCAAACTTTTATGCACATGCAAATCATTTATGATTTTTTAACAGTATTTATTCATGTATCAATTACAATTACATAGAAAACATAGGTAAGCTTTTAAGAATTTAAAATCAATATACACAGCAAGTCATGATCTCAAAGAGTTTGATCCATATCAAATAATCTATTTCATTTCATAATCAATTTTGCTCAACAACACAACATAAATAAAGATAAAGAGAATATTATAATAGAAGAACTTTATCAATTTGTATTGTTTCATGTAACTTTAGATCCATTTTAATATTTGAATTTGATCTATTTTTATTATATGAGAATGAAATGTTGCAGAGGATGTGAAGTCGAATGAAGGCATGTGAAGCAGAGATTTTCAAGCACAGATCAATGTCTGTCCTTGATCCATTTTTTTTCTCAACTGAAACGTATCTGACTACTATGTATACCTCAAACATGGTCAGAAAATTCCTTCAGATCCTATATGGCCTGCACCTGTCTCGTGCCTCACTCTCTTTATAAATTCTCTTCATCAAGCAATCACAGTGCATCCATCCAACACCACTCAAGTTTTATTACTACAGTGAGAAACAATGGGAAGCAGCGTCACCCTTTTGATCTTATTGTTTGTTCTTTGCCATGGCGTCACAGTAACAATGGGGCGGTTCTGGAGTACAGAGGGGGAAGAGAGAAAAGAGGATCCTCCAACCCCAGACAATTTGTTCTTGATGAAGAAATCCAAACTCGTGATCAAAACCAGCGCTGGGAAGATGCGAGTGTTTGAAAGTTATGGTGGTAAAGCTTCGGAGAGGCACTTGCACATTGGTTTCATTACTATGGAACCAAAGTCCCTTTTCATTCCTCAGTACATTGATTCCACTTTGATCATATTCGTGCGTTCAGGTATTATTATATATATATATGCACGCATGCATGCATTTTAGGCTTGTGTATGTAGATTTGGTTTAATCTGCATGAAACTTGAAGCTAAGAGCATCTCAAAATTGTGTAATCATTGTGAAGTTGTTTCACTCGCTTTCTAAAGTCCTACAATGACATATAAAGTTCGAGAATTTTAATCATTTGGAAAGAACATAAAATAGGTCCTCTTTGTTTCACCATTCTAAAGCAACAATATAAAGATGAAGAACTTTGTCAGAAACTCGTTAGAAATGCTGAGTAACATGCTAGGTCTTCTTGTTAAAGAAGAAAATAAAATGAAACACGTTTATCATAATAACCTCCATGGAAATTTGAGAATTTGGAAGTTAAATCGGCATTGATTTCAGGGGAAGCAAAGTTGGGATTCGTAAACAAAGGCAAACTGGCGCGAAGACGTTTAAAGATGGGAGACGTATATCAAATTCCAGCTGGTTCTGCATTCTACATAGTTAACATTGAAGGTGGCCAAAAGCTTCACATTATCTGCAGCATTGAACCCTCTGAAAGCTTGGGAGATGATGTTTTCCAGGTACATGGATCCATATATAATGAAAAAATGCCTCCTAATATTGAAAAAAAAATCATGCAATTCATTTGACTCTGATTAATCTTCCTATATTGTAGTTCTTCTGACACAATTTTCAATTTTTCTTGTGCATGTGTTGCATGCAGTCCTTCTATATTGGAGGTGGACTTCATCCAGCCCCAGTACTTGCTGGATTCGAGCATGAAATCCTTGAAGCTTCTTTTAACGTAAGTTACCAACTTTATTGGTTACATATATAACAATTTAGAAGCATGCACACACAACACAAACCACAAACAACGGTCTTTTATAAACTCACCTGCAGGTATCTGGAGAAGAGTTAAGAAAATTCTTCACTAAGAAACACGGGGGGGCGATTGTGCATGTGAGAGATTCACATGCCACAAGCATATGGACCGAGTTCCTTCAGCTTGAGGAGGAAGAAAAACTGCAACACCTGAATGAGATGGTACAGCAACGACAAGAAAACGTGGAAATGGAGAAGGAGGATGAGGATGAGGAATCTGGTGATGAAGAAGAGCAACAAACAAGTTGGTCATGGAGGAAGCTCTTGGAATCTGTATTTGGGGAAGAGAACAAGAACACGAGGGAGATGATTACTAAAAGACCCCCTCGCACTTACAACCTTTATGACAGAAAACCAGATTTTCAAAACACTTATGGTTGGAGCATTGCTGTAGATGGCTCTCACTATCATCCACTCAGAAGTTCTGGCGTTGGCATTTATCATGTCAATCTCTCAGCTGTATGCAAACAAACTCTTCAATATTTCCCTTTGATAACATTATAAACAATAATTGTGAACATTCATTTTTTTAAAGTATTTTGTCTTGAAAACGTTTAAGAAAAGCTAGGTCAAAATTTTGTTGGAGAGTTATGGTAATTGTTTTTGTACATTATTGACTACATGGCAGGGATCAATGATGGCACCCCATGTGAATCCAAGGGCAACAGAATATGGCATAGTGCTAAAAGGTTCAGGTAGGATCCAAGTAGTGTTTCCAGATGGAAGCAATGCAATGGACACTCAGATAAAAGAAGGGGATGTGTTCTTCATTCCAAGGTACTATGCCTTCTGCCAAATAGCATCAAATGGTGAACCACTAGAGTTCTTTGGCTTCACCACCTCGGCTCAGAAGAATAGGCCAATATTTCTGGTGGGAGCCACGTCCCTCATAAGGACCATGATGGGGCCTGAGCTAGCAACTGCATTTGGGGTGAGTGAAAAGACCATGAGGAGCATGGCTAAGGCACAACACGAAGCTGTGATTCTACCAGCACCACATCAAGAGGTGCAGGTGGTGGTGGATGCAGTTCCAAAGCTTTCAAAGGAATGAAATGGTTATGGGGTTTTGATCTTTGCTAAGTGATTTAATTATAGGCACATTTTGATAGTGATATAGTGAGATTAAGGTGGAACCTTGAATCGGCTTTGCTTTTTTTGTTTTTTGTTTTTCCCTGATGATGCTTTATGTTTTCCTTTTGTTGATTGAGATGATTATCACTCATTATTTATACTGATCAGTGAATAAAATCAACCAATTCCAATGAATTCATTCACATTCATTTTGAAAGTTAAGAACAGTAGTTCTCAAGTAGTGAGAGGAGCCACAAGTTACTGCGATCTTTCACTGAATTAGTAGTAGTTACTTGGTTTTTTTTTTTGCTTTTGATTCTGCATTTGTTGACCTACTTTACAAGGCAAAAATTAGTTATAAACTTCATTAGCATCACAGTTTTTTACTATTTTTTTACAGTATAAAGAGAATAGAAAATTTAACACAATAAATAGTTTAAGATTAATATTTGTTTGGTGTTTTCATTGTATTTATTATAACAATTTAAATGGTAATTATAAATACTATATGATACACACGTGTTTCCGTATTTACATCTTTATTACGTTGAAATATATACATTTTTATAATTTTATTATGAATAATTAAAAAAAGTATAATTTTTTTGAAAAATATATAATTTTTGTAAAAATTATATATATATTTTTAAAAATATTCAATCAATTTATTTCTAAAAAATGAAACTAAAAAAAATGAGTACTAAATGATATTTCTCTTTATACAATGATTAGATATACATTTATTTTCTCTTCTATTTTTTTCATCCTTTTAAATAAATGTTAAAAAGAATGTGGTACAGACAAATAAAAAAGAAATATGTACGAATAATATTACAGCATTTATATATATTTATATATATTTATATATATATATATATATATATATATATATATATATATATATTCATCCAGCTTTCAACAAAATAATAACTCGAAGATAGTTGAACCTAAAAAATAATCTATTGAATAAAAAGGACTCGTGATTTAAATATTTCACCAAAAGTTCCATTCTTCTTTAATGGTGATGTCTAACTCTCTCTATTTTTTGTTATAATGAATTTTGGGTGAAAATGGTGTGTCTTTAACCATTTAACGAAAAAAATATTAATTCTTAGATATTAAAAATTATTTAAAGGAATAACATTTCTTACGATAATATATATAATTATAATATTAAATAAGATTGTAAATTGTTTTTCCTTATAACAAAGAGTGTTTTTGTTTTTTTTTTCTTTATTATTTTAAAAAATATTATCATCATAAAAAGTTGGTAACAATTTATATTTTTTATTTATGGTGTGTTTTCAAGCTTAATGAACTTAAAAACTAATATTAATCTGACAAATTTTTATATATTATATAAATCAAATACATAATTTTTTATTACATGAATAATTTTCTCTATATTATGATATATTAATCTGTCGAGTATTCATTTGAATGGATTAAAATCCAATTGAGGAACATAATTGATAATAATTCGAATGATTAAATATGATAGTTTGTTTGAAATAAGTTTAAAATAATACGTCATTTACACTTTTAATTCCTCATCTAGCACCATTTGTTTTTATTTCCCTATATAGCACCTTTTTTGTTTTTATTTCCCTATCTATCACCCTTTTGTTTTTATTTTCCTATTAACACCCTTTTATTTTTTATTTCCCTATCTAGCACCATTTTAAAAATAAATAAATAAATAATAAATTTAAAAAAAAAAAAATTTAAATGCATTAAAAAATAAATATTTTTAATGTTTAAAATAGTTAGAAATATAATTAATGAATAAAGAAATAAGTTTTTACAAAATAAAAATAAAAAATTAATAAATTTAAAATGTTTAGTTTAAAAATTATCTTTTTAAAAAATGAAAAAAATAAAAAATTAAACTTTACAACAACATAAAATTTGAATCTATAAACATAAATTAGTATTTATTTTTATTATTAATAATAATGTAATCATGTTAATTTCAAGTAAAAAATACAAAACATAATTATAAAAAAACCAAGTTGAATAAAGACTGATATGGACATAAGAGAACAACGAACAAAAAAATGTTCATATTGTCAAATATCAGGACACACATAAAGAATCTGTCCCAACATTATTGAATTGTGCACTTCTCCTCATTAATTATGTTTCATTTCGCACAAACTATTTAATGTACCATTGAAGAAAATATTAAATGAATTATCATCTTTCATTTATTTTTCTTTTTATGATCAACATATACTTATTTAGTATCGCCTTATATTTCTTGTATTTATCTTATTTGGATTTTTTTATATTTTTTATCTTTATCTTATTTTGTTTTACCTTTATTTTATATCTTTTATGTTTTTAGTTATTATTTTTTTCTGTCATTCTTTATTTATTTCTGTTTTTTGTTTTTATTTTATTGTTGTTGTTTTTATTTTCTAGACTTATTTATTTTTGCATTTTTTTTCTTCTCTCATTTTTAAGCATTAAGTGTAACATTTGCATTAGTTTTTTTTACGATTTTGCATTTAAGGTACACACTTCAATATTATTTTTGTCTCCATTATTAATTAATACTAATTGACTTTTTTTTTATAATTATGTCCTGTAATTTTACTTGAAATTAACATGATTACATCATTAATAATAATAAAAATAAATATGAATTTATGTTTATAGATTTAACTTTTATGTTGTTGTAGGGTTTAATTTTTTATTTTCTTCATTCTTAAAAACATAATTTTAAACTAAAAATTTTAAATTTATTACTTTTTTATTTTTATTTTGTAAAAACTCATTTCTTTATTCATTAATTATATTTCTAACTATTTTAAACATTAAAAATATTTATTTTTTAATGCATTCAAAATTAAAAATTATAAAAAAATAATAATTTATTATTTATTTATTTATTTTTGAAATGGTGCTAGATAGGAAAATAAAAAACAAAAGAGTGCTAGATAGGAAAATAAAAACAAAAGGGTGCTAGATAGAGAAATAAAAACAAAAGGGTGGTAGATGGGAAAATAAAAGTTTAAATGGTACTAGATAGGAAATTGAACCTCACAGTAAAGTAATAATTAAAAAAAATTGGAGAAATAAAAAAATATATAGCAGAAAACAATAATAGTATATTGGATATGATGCTAATTGTAGTAGGGTTGGATTGCCCATAAAAATCCAATTGAAAGATTTATTGTACAATATCAAACCACAAAGGATAGACAACAAAACAAAAGTGGTTTTTTAAAATAAAATACAAAATGTACTTAATTTATAATGTGTGAAATAATATTTATTTAATTAAGAGTGTAGTCACATATTATAAAATTAATATCACCTTAAGTGAAATTAGGGATGACAATGTAGTTTGATGGTATGTTTTGTATTTGGTCTACAAAATATGGATTGAGTTGGTATGTATAAAAAAATGTGGGTCGATTTTATTGGTATGTCCTGTATAAGAACTAGCTTGTGGACCTAACGCATAAAAAATATTTTTTAAAATTAATAAAAAAGAAATTTTTAAATATAATTTTTGAATAAATTTATTTATGTTTATTAAATTAATTATTTTTCTTATTTAGATGAATTGGATAAATGGTTTCACGGTACTATATTTTATGACGCATGCATAATAAGATATGGGTAAAAAAATATTATGATGTTCTTATTTTCAATGAAATTTGAATTTAATCGTACTAATAAATTAACTAATATATTTCATTAAATATATACATTTTTTAAGATAATACATGTAGATACATTATACCAAAATGTAACATCCTTAATTTTACCCATATATAATGTAATAAAAGTAAAACAAGCAATATCTAATTACAAATAACATATACTACTTTCTCATATGTGTATCTCAAAAGAAATATCCCTCTTCATAGGGATTTAATATATACATCAAAAGTTTTAACAAATTATTCACCTTAAAATCAATATAAAAGATTCAAAATCAACCATTCCAGTCAATATATTACTTTACTCTTCAAGAGAGACAATCCTGCAAGCAAAAATAATTGGAATGGGTGGCCACGTCATCCAGAATCTTCTAACATAGGGTTTTATTGAAAATAATAAGACTAGCTTCCCTTACCTGAACTTTAGCTGATGCTTACTAAAAGCTCCAAATCTACCAAAAGCTTAAAGGTAATTAACCTGCACCACAGAGTCATAATCAAAATCTAACTATATAACTAGGACCTTGAGTTAACAGAGATTAACCCTAAAGCTAAAAGAGTCACATGTAAAACTCATGTAGACAACTTATCAAGTTCAAAATTTGACTCAAAGAAAAGGGCCAAAAATGAACTTACTCTATTTAGGATTTTGATCGGGCAATCTTGTAGAGTTCATTGTCAGGAGTCCAATGGCAGACTCCAATCGTCAAACTGATAACTGAGGGTGTCAGAATCATAGAGAGAAGGAGAGGAAAGGAAAAGGGTACGAAAATAAACTTACTCTATCAGAGATTTTGATCGGGCAATCTTGTAGTCTTCGCTGCCAGGAGTCTAATGGCGTACTCTGATCGTCAAAGAGATGAACGAGGATGTCAGAATCTTAGAGAGAAGGGAGAGAAAGGAAAAAGAAACTTTTAGAGAGATGGTGGTTATTTTAAAATGAAATTTTCTATTTATATGTCATTTTCATTTTAATAATAAAATATTCAGGTATCATTTAAAATATATCCCTTCTACTCTAAGGTTATTTTCTAGATCCTTACATTCTCCCTAACAAGAAAAATTTTCGTCCCCGAAAATTGACTTACCGATATGGATAGGTTTCTCTAATGGTTTCTTCTAATTCCCAAGTTGAATCACCAGATTTATCATCCTACACCACCTTCATACTGATGGTCTTGCCTCGGAGCTGTTTACTCTGATGGTCTTCAATCCTAACTGGTTTTGCTTCAAAAGACATGTTATCCTTGATTTGCACATTATCCACTACCAACACATGACTAGGGTCTGGGATGTACTTCCTTAGCTGTGATACGTGAAAGACATTATGCAGGTTTGCTAATTGAGGAGGTAGAGCAATCTCATAAGCCATTGGACCTATCTTCTTTAGGATCTGATATGGTCCAACAAACTTAGGAGATAACTTCCTTGATTTGATAGCTCGTCCTACACCTTTGGTTGGTGTCATTCTCATGAACACATGATCTCCAGCTGCAAACTCCAAAGGCTTTCTCCTCTGATCTGCATATGATTTCTGCCTACTTTGAGAAGCTTTCATTTTGTCTTGTATCTGCTTTCATTTAAAAAATAGTATAAAATAATATATATATATATATATATATATTATATTATATTTAAATTTTATTATAAAAAAACTAAAGTTTACTATATTGGATGCATATCGAAACCTAAATAATATATTTATTTCATAAAGACAAAAAAAATATTATTAAATATTAAAAAATTATTATCGAATTTCGTGAAGGTATTACAAATTAGAAATTAAGAAAGTTTCTTCATGCATCTCCATGTCTTTCTTCTTGCACCCATATTTCAAGAAATACTCAATACCTTTAAAATTTTTCATTAAATATTTTTTCTTCAGTTATGTAATGTATAATTTGTAGACATCTCAGAGTTAAAATTTGTTTTGGATTGTATAGTATTTCGGATTGTATAATTGAGAATACAAATTTGTATTATATATGATATATTTTAGAATGAATAGTTCTAGAACTTTTGAGAATATGTGGCTGAAAAAAAAAATTGGGAGAGCAAAATAAAATTTTTAAATTTTTAAGATATATAGGTTGTGTATACAACGGATTGAAATAGATAATTTGTCCTATATTTTTTTCTTAACTTAAACTAACCCATAGTCTGTATTATCATCTCTAAGTGAAACAATGATATTATGAAGAATAAAATTGATATATATTTTAAAAAACTTAGTTTACACAAATATAAATTTTCAAATAAATTGATATATATGTGATCATTAATTTTGATTCTAAATGAAATAAAATCATATTCTTTAATCCAATAAAAGATATCATATGGTTTAAAAATGTTGCAGTTTTGTTGTGAAATTAAATTTTAAGGATTTACATTGATTCTAAGGAATGTAAAATTGGATTGAGTTGGCATGGGGCAGTGGCGAAGAAGATATATGAAGCACGCGCATAGCACGTGGGTGAAAGATCTGCAGAGAAACATTTGGAGGCGGTGGAGAAGAAAGAAGCGAAGGAAGGAAGGAAGGAGTAGGGTTGATCAGAGACGAGGAGCATGGCCACCAGAACTCTCACTCACACTGCAATACCCTTTCTCATTTTTCTCTCTTTCTTTTTTTGTACTCAATCCGAGGTTATAACCTTAACCTCTGATACATTTAATGATAAGGTACGCCCCCAATTTCAAATTTTCCACTCTCCATGTTTTTTTTTGTTGGGTTTTCATATTTATGATCACAATAATCTTCTATGGAAATTATACGATCTCATTTCTCAATTACTTTTTTGTGTGTGTCTAGATCAAGGAGAAGGACACTGCGTGGTTTGTGAAATTCTGCGTCCCCTGGTGCAAGCATTGGTGATTAATTCTTTTATATACTGCAATAGCCTACACTTGATGCTACTGAACCTACCTGCTGTTGTTGTTGTTGTTTTCTAACTTGTCAAATCATGATAATTGTTGGCAGCAAAAACCTGGGCACGTTGTGGGATGATTTGGGGAAGGTAGTGGAAGGAGAAGATGAAATAGAGGTCGGGGAAGTCGATTGTGGCATGGAGAAAACAGTCTGTTCCAAAGTTGATATTCACTCGTATCCTACCTTTAAGGTTTTCTATGATGGTGAAGAAGTAGCTAGATATCAAGGTAATTCGAATTTTTTTACCCCTTGTCAAATGATGGATTTTATGGATTTTGCTCAATTAATTCCCCTGTATTCTTCAACCTAATTCACGTCCCCGAGTTTAGGCTTTTAATTTTACTCACATCAATAACCAATTATGATTTATGACTAGTTTATGTTTTGGTGTATTTACATCCCTTGTTTTCTTGTGTATAACTTGCCTTGGGTTAGGATATAAATGTTAGAATTCTTTTGGGGTTCTTTGTTGTCAAGTTTGGAAAACCAAAAAAGGGATCAACTCAGCCATTGCTCTATGCAATCAATCTTTCTGTGCACGTCTTGATTGTGAAAAGTTAAGCCAATACGATGGCTCTAACCTCTAACCATTACGTATACCTTCTGCCCACGAATGAATGTTTAAGGTGGCACCTTTCACTTTTGTTAATTAATGATGATGATCTAATGAGTGTGCTAGTTTTCAGAGGTTGTGGTTTATGCCTCTATAGTAATAACATAGGGTATCCTGTATCCTCATAACGTTTCTATCTTAATATCCTATCATTAAGTTCAGTGATTCGAAGCTTTTCTACTGTAAACCTTTTCCCATCACATTTAGCAGCTATTCAAGTCACTGTTACTTGAAGATACAGATTCTGCAACATGCCAACTACCTTATAGCAGTGGATTTAAGCTTTTATATGATTTATTTTCATTTATTTAAGCAACCCTGAAGGAAGAAATATTTTCTTTAATGTGCAAATTGTGGTATTTTTTCATTGTTAGATTATTTTAGGGCCTATTCTTTTGAGTTTTATATGATTTATTTATATGAAGCATGTATTAGCTACTCCTTCCCAACAAAACTACAGTGAGAAGTGGTAGTTCATAAGTCTAATCTTTTTTTTTCATCACAATCGGTCAGGTTCAAGGGATGTTGAATCAATGAAAACCTTTGTTTTGGAAGAAGCTGAAAAGGCAGCAGCAAAAGCACTTGACAGCGATAAAGAATTATAAAAACTTTTGAGGTATGTTACTACCATAACAGCCACCCACTTACTCTACCTTTATTCTTCTATTCTCTCTATGTATTTGTGTAATAAGAGTGCCTAAGGGAGAACAGTATCAAATTAATGTGTTTGGTAGCCATCTTTCTTTGTGTTTAGCTTCTAATACTTATTTTTAGGAGATCTGCAAGTTAGGATACTTTAGGGAATTAGTATCTGCTTAGGATGAATTAACTCGAAGAAAGGTTAATTAAGTCAACATGTGATCTATTTCACCATTCTTTTGGTAATCTTCTTAAATTGGAAATACACTTCCCCGCAATCTAAATTATAATTCTTCCATCAATTTTTCATTTACTTGTATATGGCCTGCCAATTGATTCATTATAGTTTCTTCAGGCGCAGGCATCATCTGGATTGCAACTAGCTCTTTACTGTAGGTGGTGCACTTCCCAGATTAGTAATCATCATCAGGTTCAGGCTGAGACATTCATTTTTCTCTGTTCTGATCAGCATTTGTTTGTTTCACCTAGCAGATGTAACTAATTTCGTACACTACCACATTTTCTTTCTTTTATACTCCACAATTTTCATTTTTAGGTTTTTTTATACTCTAATAACTGATAGTGTCTTGTCCATGTTAAAAGTTCCATTCAATACAATGTTCGGTGATCTTTAATCTTTAATCAGGAATTATGCGTCAGGTTCAGGATTTGTTTATATATCATTCAATCTTTTGAATGATATGCTCCATCTTTTTGTGGGATTATACGATCCCTACTAGCCTATAATGACCTTCTTGTGTTCAAATTAAAGCATGTTGGAGAGAGTGCATGCACTTGTATTGGTGGTACTGCACAACTCAATGGATTTTGCACTAGTATAACCCCTTAAAGTGCTGATAAAAAAACCTTAAAGTAAGTTGCTATCATCTCCTTCAAGAACTGGGGAGTGTCCTCTTCCATTTGTCGACTTTAATGTTCAAGGACCCTTATGCGGAGCAGAGGAATGATTTTTTAGGATGGAGCATAGTCATTATGGGTGCTGCTTTAGATTTACCACACTAGTTTAAGTAAAACAAATAGGCTGCCGAAAAGTTTCAAGTGTTTGTGTTGGAAAATATGGACTTCAAAGATTTACACTAGCGTCTGCTAGCTAAAGATCTTGAACTCCGACAAGTTCTTATGCCTATTAGTTGGTTGAATAGTTGCGTAATTGAGCCTTCAAAATTTATCCACCTAGTTTCCATTACATGGCCTTAGACTTTGATGAGTTTCCCCTTAAATTTTTTAGAAAAAAAAGGTGTTTTTTTTTTAAGTTAAAATTAAAATTTTAGAAGAACAATATAATAGAATTTTTATAAATTGATTTCATGGATAAATTCATTTAGTTTATAAAATATAATTTTTATTTTTATTTCTAGTTATATATAGTAGAATTCGTTATAAAGAAATCTCTCTTTACAATCACTTGGTCAATAATAATAATTGTCCAAGATTTTCGCATACCGCAGCTAGTGCATGCACTTGAATCAGAAATATTTTTCTGCAGTAAAACATAAGTACATAAATACAATTTAGGAACCCCATTTAACTATCGATTACTTTTAGAAAACTCGTGCTTTAAAATACTACAGATCAACTTATGAGAATGAGAATGATGAACTTATAAGGGCCTTTTTATCCATATAAATGAGTTGGGATGTTGATGGGTGAGATACTTTTGGATAGTAATTCTTACCACCTGTCTCTAGGATGAAAATTCATTACATACTTGTTTCACCTGTATGGGTTATATATAAGCAAATCCTCCCTCCACTTTCATATCTTATCCCACTCAAAATATATATATATATATATATATATATATATTGTAAAAAGTAAATTTTAACCTTTTTAAAAAAAAAATCTTTTTTAATAATACTTTTTTCATGTGATGACAAATAATTGTTGTTACTTGAAGTGTCAGCATAGTGATCTTAAGTTACATAGTGATGTCTGACATGAAAATTTTTATTTTAAAAAAAATAATCTTAAATGAAACATAACTTTACATTTCTTAAGTAACATCAGTTGTACTTCCATGCTTCTTTTCCAGTCACATATATATCTCTTTTAGCCACACACCTCTTTTTTAGCCACAACACTTTCATTCATTTTCAATTAAAATTTTTGAGAGATCAATTTCATCATTTGAACGTCTCTGAAAGGGTTGAAAAAAAATTGTTGTATTTAATGTTTTCTAATGCAAAAATGATAAAAAAAATAGTTTTGTATTTCAATTTTGTACATTGCTGTTTTTTTTAGTTTTGTGATTTCCAAAAAAAAATTAAAAAAATAAGTCACTAATTAAAACATCACAAAACTTATCTTAATCACCATCACTTGAAAATAAAAAAAAAACATCACACTTTCCAACATAAGGTATTATTGAAATTAAAAATAAGTAGAAAGATGCAAGGAAGAAGACATAGAGGTATATATAGTTAACATCACACTTTCCAACATAGTTAGAAGGTATTATTGAAATTAAAAATAAGTAGAAAGATACAAGGAAGAAGACATAGAGGTATATATAGTTAGAGACGATTAAAATTTGGTCTACCCGTAGACTTGGTTAAGTTGCTACTTTGTCCAAGTATAGAAGTATATATAATTAGAGACGATTAAAATTAGATGTACCCATAGACTTGGTTAAGTTGCTATTTGTTCAAGTTTTTTTTATTTTATCTAAATATTCGTGGGTTTGGATAAAAAATTATAATTTTAAGAAAAAATAAATTTATTGAATTTAAAATGTTTAATTTTTTAAATGTTTTGTTAACTCAAATTTATTAATTTTTATTTTATTGAATAAAATATTTTAATTATCACTAAATATAAAAATCACCATAATGATGTCGATTTAAATAGAATTTTTGTAAACCCATTATTAATAATCACTAAAGATTTTAACTAATCTTTTTTTGTTAACATTCATAAAAAGAAATAGTTTTATTGATAATGACTGAAAAAATTCTAATAAATATCGAATGAGAAATAGTTATAATTTACATTAATGGATAAATAGTTTTAATTAAAACATAATTTCTATCAATACAACTTAAAAAAAATTATAACTTACATCAGTTAAATAATCATAGTGTCAATTAAAAAATTATTATATTGATTGAAAAAATCAATCTTGTCAAGAATAACTATTATCTTGGTTGATATTAAGATAAAAAAGCAACCCTTATTTACATCAATTTAAAATAATATTAGTTGAAACAATTGTATTTTTTAATAAAAGTTATGTCAGTAACATGTGTCGTCATATTAAAAATAATATAAAACTAAGAAAAAAAACATGAAAAAGCTAAATAAAATAAAAAAATTGAAGCATAATCAACTATATTGATAGTTTAAATAAAAAGAATAAAAAAAAAGAAAACAAACAAAAGACAAGAACTTTTTTTCATAGCTTCCAACAAAACAACAAACTGAAACTATTTAATCTTAAGAATACAATTAGATAGACCTTGAATAATAAAATTATATGATATTAATTGTATTATTACATCTCATTATCATTACTTTTTTTAGTTGTTCATGTTTTAGAGTTCTTCTAATTGATTTTCACTCACTTTAGAAAAACGTCTACTCAAGGTTTAAACTAATATATTGTTGTCATAATTGTTTCTCCTTTTTCATCTTTTTGGCAATTTAGAGAACAAATTGATTTCTTTTAAAAATTAAAACAAAATTAAGAAATGATATTATTTAACATGAAAAAAAAAAACTTCCGTTAGTACAAACAGAAATATGATAAAATTTAACCTCAAAGGAATTCCATACATCAACCGAAAATATAATTAATATTAAGAAGATTTAATTTATTTCATGGCAATTGAGATTAAGCAAAAAATGAAAAAAATA
Source organism: Phaseolus vulgaris (assembly GCF_000499845.2). NCBI lineage: Eukaryota > Viridiplantae > Streptophyta > Magnoliopsida > Fabales > Fabaceae > Phaseolus > Phaseolus vulgaris. The sequence goes on along the minus strand of NC_023755.2, from coordinate 37,925,090 downwards.
TATAAATTTCAAAGAGAAAAAGAATATAAAATAATCCAAGTTCTTACTTTTTCTGAAATGAAATTTAGAATTTAATAGTTTTAAAGTAATACAAATTCTTATAACTTTCTAAAACTTTAATTTATTTTAAAAGTTTTCTTCGAATCAAGCTTTTCAAATTTTTCATAAAAGAAGATGGAGAACTCCCATGCACATATGTGTAGACACCAGCTGAAAATCAGATAAAAGTATAGCGTGAGGAAGGATAAGGAATCCCTGGATCCAGAAAAAAGAAACTGTTAGTGACTATATATGTATGAGAAGCTAATCACTTGTTATGTTGAACCTTTGAAAATAAATGTTGCATCTGCTTGTTTCAACTTCAAAATTTCTTCATGTGGATTCCATGGCCTTAGTCAATAATAATAACAATTCAAGATTTTCGTGTACAGCTGCTATACCACATACACCAGAACCAGAAATTATGCAGTAAAAATAAATACATGAATTAGATTCTTTTTAGAAAAACTCAGTGCTCTCAAATACAATATCGTAGAGCAGCTTGAACTCAAGAAATCAGATAGCATGCATGCTCAGCATCACACACCAACAAAAGACATCAATTGACCTGATCAGTTCAAAATCTCAAAATGTTTCATGAGAAAACTGAAATAGATACATTCTAGATCTTTCTGACTACCAGAGGAAGGCACATTGTGCACTTAAAATGAAAGCAAAAGGAAAAATTCAAATGATACTGGTGCAGCAGAAAAAGATTATCATTTTAACATTAAAACGGTGGTTTTCTTTCTGATAACTGTTTCATCAGTACATAGTCTATTCTCTTCAAATAAAATAAAGGTGACTATTTAACTACAGTGTTACATTCGGTCTAAAACCAACCACATAACTTGTATATATAATACATGGATGAGGTATAAATGGAGAACTATGGAGGGCTTAGTGTATAATTATATTTACATAGATGCACATATATGGTAGAGTTATGAGTGATTGTGTTTTCTCAACCAAGAAAACTACTTACCTCATCTTCCATGTTACTTCTCTTGAAGGAAAAGGCACTTTCACAATTTGCATATGCAAGTTTTACTATGCAGGAGATATGATGCTGACAAGCTTTGCTCGTACCTACTCAGTGAAGGAAGCAAGCATGAATGTAAGTGACAGCGTCATCTCTCCTGCGTAGCAAACCTTTCAATGCCATGACCATTCCTTCATTCCTTCATTCTTCACTGTCACTGTGTCTTGGATTCTATGCAAGCAAACCACCCAATTTCCAATAATATATAGACCACAATTTTTAACTTTCTTTTCCAAACTTGCAGCCCTACTTGGACTCTCTCACTAGATTGTGCTAATTGTTAAATTCAGCAAATTCCAACCACAAAGGTGTTTAGTCATTTTCTGCATCATTATTGTTCCTATGTGTTTTTCTTGATTATGTGTGGTCACGATTCACAGAATTGGTTTGTACATACATATGATAACTATGTTTGATTGACGCACAAGGCTGCATGTTTTGTTGTTATTGCTGCATGTGGTCTGGATTTCAATACCCTCCATAAGTACCACTTCTGATGAGATCATTGCACTGAGGTCACTTTATGTCACATCAACATTCTCAAAAAGCTGCTGCATTGATGCAATAATGGACTTGTTGGTGCAACTTTATTGGTGACCAGTAATGTTGGCAAAGTCTTTCATTTTCTTGTAGCTTGGTGTAGTTGGAAATTTAATATTATTAGATATATAGTCAATTTGAAATATATAAGTGGAGGTAATCTTTATTTTATAAGTTGAATGATTTAGATTTTATTTTATTTTTTAATGTAATATTATAGTATATTCTAATAATATTTGTTGTATTTATTGTATATTTTTTAAGAATTTAAGTATGATTTGTAAGTTTCATGGGATATAAATGAGAAAGTTGAGTAATATATGAAAAAAAAATTAAAAAAAAATACATAGTCATAAGATTTTGAATTGAATAATATTATTTAAGACCTGAATTATGGCATAATAACTTATAAAATACACATGTCACTGTAAAAAGAAACACTTACGAATGTATTGGTTCTAGAACATTGACACTCATCATCATGGGACTTATGAAATATTTATCGACACCCTTCTTTTATTGAAAAACTCAATGAAACAACCTAAGTGATTAATGATAATTGTCACTTTTCAAGCAACTCTCATAACCAAAAATAAATTGTCTTTGTGGAATGTTTTCGTAGAAACCTCTTTACAATCACTTTAAAGAGAGAAAATAAAACTCTCTTTTCCTATGATACACTAGGGTAGAAATAAAGTTTTAAATGTTTCTTTATTTTTTTACTTAAAAAAATAAGGTAACAGTAGAACGAGGAATAATGAATACAGTTTCATAATTTTTACAATCATGAAAAACTTTCTTATATATATCTCTATTGTGTCTTCTCTGCATTCTCTCAAATTATCTACTAATACTAGGATTATTACTTTATTCTTTAAAAAAAGTTAATAAATATTTTTTTATGCACATGATATAGAAAAATATTTTCTTTTAAGATGACAGTCTATGATTGATTTCATAAAAAAATTAATAAATATTTTGTGAAATATATTGTGTTATTTAAATTTAAATATATTTTCAGTTTGAATAGTTTGTTTGTTTTAAAATAACATGTAATTCTTTTTAAATGTTTTTTTTATAATAATCTTATTATGATATAATTAGTTTAATGGTTAAATATATTTTTAGTTAATGTACTTTCCGTGAAATTGATTTTATTCTCTGGTTGAATTAATAGAGTAATTATATTATTGTATTTTTAAAAGTGTTGAAATAGGTCCTCATAATCACAAAACATTAACATTTTTGTCTTTCAGTGTGAAGTTGATTAAAACATCCATGTCAACAAAGATAATTGTCCACAGCATGCAAATACAGATACTAAAAACATATTAGATTGTATTTTTTTTACATAAAATGATTTTTTATATAAATAAATGTTTAAAATATTTAATAATTATATTATAATTAATATTTTTTATAGTTTTTTTAAACAAAAGTGTTCACGCTAGGCATCACTATACAACTTGACATCTCAGATATGCTGACACTTTTAATAACAAGAATAATTTGTCATCACATGAAATAAAAAATATTATTAAAAAAAAATACAAAAATATGGAGACTAAACCAAAACTCATATGTTAACAAAAATGATACATAGGTAAATTATATCTATTCTTAAACAATTTTAAGAAGAGACTAGATGGTAAGTGAAAATATTATCTATGAATAAATCATAAATTGACCAACTTATCAGAACACACATTTCCTTCACGAAAAATATGAGTAATCTAAACCTGATTTTTCCACATTAATAAGACAAATATTTCATCGATTACGAAGCATTCGAGAAACATTAGTCCTAAATATTTTGTTTTATTTAACTTTAATTTTTTTTACATAAAATAAAATCTTTTTTGTATAAAAAATATATTATAATAAATATTATATATTAATTAATTTATATATATTATTTATTTATTTTTTCAAAACAAATATTTTAAACTTGTGCATAATTAATTTGAATTTATAAATAAGTTTTTTTTTCTTCTTAAATCTTTTGTGGTAAAACATTTTTAGAATATAAATAATTGTTTCACTTAGTGCATTTCGAAATTTGAAGAAAATAAAATTGGATTAAGAAAATAAATTATTCATAATGTTTTTTAGAAAAATATATTTTTAATTTTTTTTAAACTGGCAAATGATCTATACTTTTAAATTGATAAATTCAGTTTTAATATAAAAATATTCACTATAAAAAAATAAAATTATTTTGAACTTTTTTATATATAAAAAAAAATTATGTTAAAAAAAGTTAAGTTAAATATGTTTTTAATTGTTGAACTTTTATGGGCATGGGCATGACCCCTCACTAACGTGAGCGTTATTTTATTAGACTTCACATTGGATTTTTGTTTGTAATGTAACAAAAATGTTAACTTTGTTATCTTAAAGTGACTTATCTCGACACTCTTCAAAATATAAGAACACAATTACTTTAAAGATTTGAAGAAAAAAAAACTAAAATCAATTTTACATGAAAGTATAGAGACTAAAAACATATTTAAATCTTAGTTTAAATAGGTAAATTAATAATTACTTATTTTATTTAACATACTTATTGTTTATAATTAGGGATGGCAAAGCGGGGCGGGCCGGCCCGCGGCCAGCAGGTAAAAAACGCGGGGCGGGATGACCTTTTCAACCCGCATTAGCCCGTCCCGCATTAGCCCGCAACCCGCGCGGGTCAGTTGCGGGGCGGGGCGGGCAGGCCCGCAAACCCGCAAGAAAAAAATATTTACACTTAATAGCAGCAGAGCAACCTAAACTGGGTAAGCAGAGGGTATTTTAGAAGTTACCCATGACCAAACCATTAATTGAGCCAAAAGTTATCTTATTTTTATTGTATTATTTTTATGAAAAATTAATTAATTAATTGTCATTGTTTTAATATATGCAGATGACGGGGAAGATTATAATTATGAAAAAATAGATGAAGGTTCTACTAAGGTGGCATCCAATGTTATTGAAATGGAAGAATGTCAATAATGTTTATGTTTAATGCTTTTGAATTAATGTTTATGTTTAATGTTTTGGAATTAGGTATTTTTAATGTTTTGGAAGTGGAAGAATAGTGATATTTGATATTTATCTTAATGTTTTGATGTTTGACTATATTTGAAAAGGAAGGAAAAAAAATTAGGTTTGATAATAACAAATATATAGGTTTAATTTGACAATTTTTTAATAACAAAATGTAAAAAAATAAATATTTAATTTAAAAAAAAAAAAAAACGCGGGCTGGCCTGCAAACCTGCGGGCCAGCTCTTATGCGGGGCGGGGCGGGAATTCTAGCCCGCAATAACTTTGCGGGGCGGGCCAACCCGTCTCGCATTTTTGCGGGCCAAACGCGGGACGGGCCAATGCGGGGCGGGCTAGCCCGCTTTGCCATCCCTATTTATAATAATTTATTATGATGTATGTTGTCAATTACATGCTTATCGTCTTTAAATTAATTATATTCTTAAATAGATTATTATCATATATATATATATATTTTGGGGGTTTTATATTTTAAATTCCCTGTTGTCTAATTTAGGATAAAAATACTACTAATTATCGATATCCAAAGTTAAAAGTAATATTAAGAGAGGGAAAAAAATATATGTTAAAGATAATTATACAAATATATAAATAAATATTTTATTTTAGTCATTAAATTAATTATTTTATTTTATTTTATTAAAAGATATATTTGAATTGATCATCTTAGTTAAGGTAGAAATTATAAAAAGTTTTAGGTGATACAACTTTATTAGAAGAAAAAAATCGTTACCTTTGATGAAGATAGAAAAAGCAAAAATAATTTTGTAAATACTTTAAAATTTGTTCTAATAGTTATAAAATTTTAAATATTGTAAAAAAAAAAAAAAATATTCCTAAAAGACAAATGCTCATTTTTAAATCATGATTGACTCAATGACATGTTCGTCACAAAACAAAACGACTCTAATTCCATTAGAGTTTGACCTTAAATGAACTAATTAAGGTCGACCATAAAGAATGTCACGAAATGATTTTAGCTATGTTGGAGTTTCTAATCCTCCCATATTTTTTGTATTTTCTTTATTTTTTTTCTTTTGTTTTAATAATATTTTTTTCATGTGATGACAAATGATTGTTGTTACTTGAAGTGTCAACAATAACTGAGATGTCAAGTTGCATAATGATGTCTAGCATGAAAGTTTTTATAAAATAAATAGTTTTTATTATTAATAAAAAATTATAAAATAGTTTATAAATTGATATCTAACCATTAGCTACCAAAATTTTAATTACTTACTACTTTATATTCTAAATTAGTCTCTATTAGTCTTTTAGATACCAATTTAAAATCTAAAATATTAGTCTTTAAAACTCTGGTAGCTACTTTAGATACAAATTTATAAATTTTTATTAATAATAGAAGCCATTTTAAATGCGAATAATTTTGTAGTCTCTAAATTAGTATTTAATTTAGTTAATATAGTGACTGATTATTTTTTATCTCTAAATTTTGTTATTATTTAATGATTTTCTTAGTTAAGGTTTTTTGCCTAACTCAGTTGGGTTGTGTCTTATTAGTTAGTATAATCTCTTGTTAAAATATAATATAACTTAAATAATAGATTAGTTATAATACATGTTAATCACTAAAGGATACAATAAATTATCTAGAATTTTAAGAAAAAATTATGAGAATATCTTGTGGTCCTTGAAATCGATTGAAAAAATATAAATTTTAAACATTAAATAATATTAGTTAAAATTGAAAAGATAACATACCTTTTATGAATATGTATAATCTATGTACGCTTTTGTTAACATGTGAGTTTTGGTCTAGTTCTCCCATATTTTTGTATTTTTTTCATTTTTTAATAATACTTTTTTTTCATGCGATGACAGATTATTGTTGTTACTTAAGATGTCAGCCTAACTAAGATGTCAAGTTGCATACTGAGGTTTAACATTAAACATTTTATAAAAAAAAATTGAAAATATAACATACCCACTAACTATGACTTATAAGATGCATTTCTCACTATGAACAAACACACCCAATTTTAAATGTTCTAATTTAAAGCTAAATTTATAGCTTAGTCCTTTAAAATTACGAGAACAATAAAAAATGATGAATTATCTAATAAGCTAACATGATAAGATGGGATAAGATCATATCATAATCAATCACTTCTACCATATGCAAAATGTAGAATAAAATCTATTATACCATGTAAGAATAAAAATACTAAAAAAATATGAAAATTTCACTGCATTAATAATTATGCATAATTGTTCATCCCAACAAATAGAAACATAGATACAAAATGAGCTACTTGGACCTATCTCATAACAAATTTTGTACTACCCTTTAAAAAAAAGACAATTGTACAAAGAAAGATAAGTGATGAAAAAACACAGAAAAAGCAATGGAAAAATAGAATAATACAACAAATTAAGATTTTTTTCATTGAATGCAAAATTGGTAATTTGTTATCTTCTTTCTAAAAATATGTTATCTATGATTTTTTATGGAATTGAATTTTCATGATCATGGTTTATCTACCATGAATCATTACAAAACTAGCCTGTTAATTAGTATGTTAATGATACATTAATTAACCAAATAACAATAGTTTAATAGTGATATAATAAATACAACACTCTCACTCTCTTCAACATGAAATATGATAGAATTGTAGCATATTCACCACTTGCACAACATCATATTTTACAGACATCTACAAAAGTTAAAAATTATTAAAGGAAAACTATATATTTTTAAAAGGAATGGTGGTTTCCAAAATAAATTAATATTCATCTGTCTCAAGATTAAACAGTAGCAGTTGATAAAAAATTAAATACTATCCAACTACCAGTAAAAGGACTAACATTTGGTATGAATTTAAGATGGAAGAAGTGTAAGAAAGGACCATTTACATTGTTCAGGTGTTTTTATTGCTTTGTCAAAATTTAACATACTAGTTATGTTATATTTTTACAACATTTTATAAGTAATATTTTATATAATTTTTGTAACTTTTATTCATATAAGATATTTTACTTAGATTTTGAATTTCTTTACTATGTTTTGTACTTTGTTTTTTAACTTTAAAATTTTATATCGATATAAACAAATATATCATAAATACTATAATATTTTATCACATTTATAACATTTATATTAATATCTCTTCCATTTAAATTCATGGTTGGTGTTATTTTATATTAACTTTATGCAATATATTATATGTTACAAGTCTTATAACCTATGTAGCACAGATATGGATACGGACAATGACACGACACAGATACGGACACGAAGATACGTATAATCTTCAAAATGTAGGATACGAGGACACAAATCTATATATTATGTAATTTTTTAATTATATAAATTGAAAATAAATATTTATGTGCAAAAGTATGTTCCAGATTCTTTTGGAAGCAGGAAGATTTTTTTCATGATTGGTTCAAAAGAATTTGTTCTTATTTTTATAATCATAATAAAAATTTATACAATAAATTTGAGTTTTTAGAAAGTTATTGTATTTATACCTTTTAAAATTGTGTTAGAACCGTACTAGAATTTTAAAAAATTCAACAAATATCTTACGAGTTCATCGATAAGTATCTTACTAGTGTCGACACGGATACGTGTGTCCGATAGATACGCCATTTAAGAAGAAGTGTTCGCGCCTCATAGCTTATAAATCTAGAAGTTATTTTTTTTTTTTTTTTTTAAATAAAAGCTTTTATGTTATTTTATTTTTGTTTTACTATGTTTGTATTTTCCCTATATTGATGATTTAATAAACAGATTTTAAATGGATTTGACTTAGTGTTAAATATAAATTTAGTTTAACATATTTTATTTTATTTTAAATACTAATAATCAAATCAATAACTTTTTTTTTATTCTTCTTAGTTTTTTTTACGTTCAAATAGAGGTTTTCTCGTCTAATAGGAAAATCAATTAAAAATTTGTTATACGATTCTTAAATAAACCAACTTGTCACGAATTAGTTAGAATTTTCCAAACAGTAGAGGTTTCATCACTAAATTTAATATTAAATTTTTTATTAGTTTAAAATATTTGACAATTCAATTTCTTAAAAGAAGTATTATATTTATTTTTAAATTTTATTAATCTGATATGTCCATTAAATTCCTTTAATCTATAATGTTGATTATTTTTTGAGTAAATTATATATATTTTTAAGATTATACCTCACTTTTTTCTATTAGTTTTTAAGTTAGCTAGTGCAGTCTGTTAATAAACATGAGATGTCAGAAAAAGATATTCATATCTAATTAAAATTAAATAAAAATATATTCTTTTATCTTGCACAAACTTTTAGAGTGTTGATATAATTTTAATATTTTTTTATGAAGTAAATTTTAAATTTATTTAATTTTATAAAACTTGTTTATAAGCTATAAATTCATCTTATTTCTAGTCAATTAGATATTTCAACAATATTAGCTTAAATATATTTGAAAGATGATTTTTAAAGTCTTCCATTGTTATGTATTCTTAAATTTTATTATAAGTAGTTATTTTAATATATTTAATTTTAATTAGATATGAAACAGGTGGAGGGGAGGATGATTTTGCAGATATGCCTCCTCTTGAGGATGTTTCAGATCATGATAGGTCCTCACCCAAGCAGGGGTTGTCCACTCCCACTTTGGATTCACTTGTTGTTATGCAAGTTAAGGACTCAGTCAAATTCAACAACTTTTATTGATGATCATCATCTGGAGGTATCTGCTCCTGTGATGGTACCATCTCCGTTGCATACTACCTCTCCTCGGAGGATTAAATCACATGCGGATACTAATGCACCAGTTCCTAATGTGGAGGTCTCTGCTATTATGACTGTACCAACTCAGTCGCCTCATACCTCCCCTCGGAAGGCTAAATATCTTGGGGATGTTAAAGCAATATCGTTGGTCCTTCAAAATCACTTTTCTTCTCTTGATGGTTTGAAAACTACAGATGTGGGAGTTGATTCTCATATTGGAGCGTCAACTATTCCGCCTACCATTATTGGAATTAATTCTGATCATATTGAAAATCAGGTTGTTTCAAAATTTTGGGCTGACTCTAATGACATGGAGGAGGATGACAGTGATAATGGGGAGGAAACAGTTCGCACTATTACAGTAAATGAAGATGAATATTCCTTGTCTGATGTGATGCTTTAATGTAGCGTACGTAATCGCACGTAATCGTAATGAAGAAAGAGAGGTTTTGATGAACCCTACTTGTAGAGAAAAATAAATATAAAAGAAACTTTTATTCACTTGTATATTAGAGAGTAAAATACATGGTGTATATATAAGAAAAAGATTAAGACCTAGCTGAAACAGAAAAAGGAAAGTTGGGTCAAACAAACAAAGCCCAATAATTTAAAATAGAAAATTAAATATATTAACACCCCTCTCAAGCTGGGGAGTAAATATTTGTCAGGCCCAGCTTGGATTTGAGAGTAGAGAATTGTGCGAAAGCAAGGGGCTTGGTGAATATGTCAGCAACTTGCATTGCAGAAGTAATGGGTAGTAGTTTGAGGAGACCAGAGTTAAGTTTTTCACGAACTAGGTGGCAATCAATTTCAATATGCTTGGTTCGTTCATGAAAAACTTGATTGGAAGCTATTTGAAGGGCAGATTTGTTGTCACAGTACAGGGTTGCAGGCTGGGATAGAGGAAGATGTAAATCCTGAAGGAGGTAAGACAACCATTGTAACTCACATGTGGTGGTGGCAAGGGCTCTATACTCGGCTTCAGAGGAGCTGCGGGAGATAGTTGACTGCTTCTTTGATTTCCATGATATTAGGGAGTCTCCTAAGTAGATGGAATATCCAGTGACAGATTTGCGTGTGGTAGGACATGTTGCCCAGTCAGAATCACTAAAACCACAAAGGTGAAGTGAACTAGCGTGAGAAAAATATAGTCCTTCACCAGGGGTGCCCTTGAGGTAACGCAAAAGACGTGAGACAGCTTGCTGATGATGAGTTGTGGGTGCAGATATGAATTGGCTTAAATTGTGGACAGCGAAGGCGATGTCTGGTCGCGTGTTGGTTAAGTAAATTAGACGTCCAAGGAGTCTTCTGTATTGAGAAGTGGCATCAGCATCGAGAGGTGAGCCTTGGTCGGGAGAGAGACGGGAGGTGTGAGTCATAGGAGTGGCCACAGGTGCAGAGTCAAGCATGTCAGTTTCTTGAAGGAGATCAAGAGTATACTTGCGTTGACTTAAATGAAGACCAGTACTGTTGCGAGCAATTTCCAGTCCCAAAAAGTAAGTGAGATTACCTAAATTTTTTATCTTGAAGTGATGGTGAAAGGATGCAGTAATTGTATTGATTTCCTCCGTGTCATCACCAGTTAAGAGCAAGTCATCAACATAAACAAGAATAACAGTGAGTTTATCATTATTATATTTAAGAAAAAGAGAGTGATCAGCAACAGAAATAGAGTAATTATTTGATAAAAGAAAAGTAGAAAGTTTGGCGTACCATTGGCGACCAGCTTGACGAAGGCCATACAAAGACCGTTGAAGCTTGCAAACATGCTGGGGAGAAGGAAGAGAGAGGCCAGGTGGGGGGGGGGGTCATGTATATCTCTTCATGGAGATCACCATGAAGAAATGCATTATTGACATCAAGTTGTTTTAAAATCCAATTTTTGGTAGTGACAATAGCAAGCAGAAGGCGGAGGGTAGTGAGTTTAGCAACAGGTGCAAAAGTGTCTAAGAAATCAAGTCCTTCAAGTTGGGTAAACCCTTTGGCAACAACTCTAGCTTTGTGGCGCTCAACAGTGCCATCAGAATGGTATTTGATTTTATATACCCATTTACAACCAATAGTTTTCTTTCTTGGAGGGAGAGGGGTAAGTTGCCAAGTATTGTTAGCAGCAAGAGCTTGAAGCTCATCTTGCATGGCAGATTGCCAAGAAGCATGTTTGGAGGCTTCGTTATATGTTCGAGGTTCAGGATGAGAATTGATAGAGGAAATAACATTTCTAAAATTGGAAGATAAGGAATTGTAAGACAAGTAATTATGAATAGGATATCTCCTACTTACGGTGTTGGTTGCAGTGTGGAAATCTGCAAGATAAGCAGGTTGTCGGTGAGGACGAGCTGATCTTCTTGGAAATTGGGGTGAGATGCTTCCTGGAGATGCAGGCGGTGATAATTCTGATGGAGGTGCAATGTTGGATGCAGGAGCAGAGGCACTATTTGTTGGAAGATCATAGGATAATGAGGCTGGTGGAGAAACAGTATTGGGTGCAGGAGTAGAGGCACATGGCTCGACAGGAGGTGCAGTATCAGAAAAAAAATCAAAAGCAGAATTATATGCATTAGAAATAGGGAGAGATAAAGTGTTAGGGTCCTTAGGCAAGCCACTGTCCAATTTATATGGAAAGTGGTTTTCATGAAAGATTACATGTCTTGATATCTCTATGCTATGAAACTTTAAATTTAAGATAATATAACCTTTTGTATTTTGCGGGAAGCCAAGAAAAATACCTTTGATAGATCTATCATCTAATTTTTTCCTATGTGCAGTAATGGTACTAGCATAACAAAGACAACCAAACACTTTTAGAAAGGAAATGTCATATGGTTTTCCAAACAACTTTTCATGAGGAGTGATGTTATCAAGTAATGGAGTAGGAATAACATTTATTAAGAAAACAGCATGATTTACAGCAAATTCCCAAAAAATAGGAGGAAGATTTGCTTGAAAAAGTAAAGCCCGGGTTACATTTAGTATGTGTTGATGTTTACGTTCTACAATGCCATTTTGTTGTGGTGTTTCAACACAAGATTTTTGATGTATAATTCCCTTTGAAGCATAAAAATTTGACATAGCAAACTCAACACCATTGTCAGTACGAATCGTTTTGATATTAGTTTTGAAATGATTTTGAACGAAAACAGTGAAGTTAATGATGTGCTGACGCACTTCAGATTTGTTATGCAACAGAATAACCCAAGTATAACGCGAGTAATCATCAACAATAGTCAAGAAATAACGAAAACCTTGCATAGAAATTATGGAACATGGTCCCCAAATATCAAAGTGTACAAGATAAAAAATAGCAGATGTAACAGTATTACTTAAAGTGAAAGGAAGTTTTCTCTGTTTTGCACGACTACAAGTGTCACATACATGATGAGTATCAACAGTAATAAAAGAGTATTGTTTGATTAAGACATGTAATCTTTCATGTGAAGGGTGTCCTAGTCTATAATGCCATAGTGTTTTGTCTGTGATATTACAATTAATAAAAGGAGCAAAACAATGCGGTTTAGATTGACTAGAAGCAGGGAAGGTAGTGACAAGATACAAGCCAGCAGTGGCTTTAACTGTACCAATCCTCTCTTGAGTGAGATTGTCTTGTATAATGCAGTGGGTTGAAGTGAAAGTTAAAGTGCATTTAAGTTGGTGTGTGAGTTTAGAAACAGATATTAAGTTTAATTGAAAATAAGGCACGTATAACACATCAGACAAATAAAACTGATCAGAAAAACGTACTAAACCAGAATATGTGGCATAAACAGTTTGGCCATTTGGAAGACTAATTAAGACAGGTTTAATTTTAGTATAAGTAGTAAAAACGTTCAAATTGTGACAAACATGATCAGTGGCACCAGAATCAATAATCCAAGATTCTTTTATAGAAGATAGTGAATAGAGAAACTTACCTGTTGAAGAATGCTCAGTATTGGGGATTTCATCCGTAGAGATGCTGCCGACTTGATTAATTTGAGTGTGAGAGGCAGGATCCTCAAGGTTTTGTTGACGCAAAATGTTGGTAAGGAATTGGCACTGTTGTGATGTAAGTTGAATCCCCTTTACATCCTGTTCTTTAGGAAAAAGCTCAGAAAAAGTGTCAGTAGTAATCATATTATTGGCTTGGGATGTCCAATTGGTGAATTTGTAGCTAGGAGGGAACCCATGCTTTTTATAACAGGTGTCAACAGTGTGGCCAAGACGATTACAGAAAGTGCAGACTTTTCTAGTAAAAGAAAACTTTGAGGTTTTAACATTACCAGGAAAACCCACTTGGTGAAAACAAATAGCCTCAGTATGACCATATTTACCACAAAAATTGCATGTAATAGTGTGACTACTATTAAGACTATGAAGACTAGGGTTTTCATTAAACATTGCCTAAAAGATTTTTAAAACCAATCAAGATTTTGAAAGAGAACAGAAAAAAAAAAACCAAGAACAGCAGAGAGGGAAATAAAAATCAGAGAGAAGCGCAACAGAACTCTTCATTCGAAGAGCTCTGATACCATATTACAGTAAATGAAGATGAATATTCCTTGTCTGATGTGATGCTTTAATGTAGCGTACGTAATCGCACGTAATCGTAATGAAGAAAGAGAGGTTTTGATTTGATGAGCATATATTTATTCACACTCATTAGCCTTATTCATAGATTATTGGACTATAATAATAAATAAATCCATTGTTTTAATTAATATTCTTATAATTGGGTTTATTTGGGCCTTAACTATTATTATTGTTAATTTTGTGTTTTTAGAGTAAATTATCCGGAGGAAGCATCTACCTTTGTGAATGGGCCAAATATGCAAAAGTCCAAATTGATTCTTGAACCAAAACAGGAAACAAATTCTGAGGAGAAGAAAGAGAAAATAAAATCTACAATATCTCAGAAACAGAATTGGAAGCAAATCTTCTGCAAAATACAAGAATTCTGGAAAGATAGAAACTTGGAAACGGTTAAAAAAATATAAACTACAATATTCTCTCAAGATCCTTGGAGCAGAAAAGCCTATAAAAGGACACAAGCATCAAGGAGAAAAGAGGGAGCTTCATAGGGTTTTCTTAGTTTATTTTCTTCTTTGTAATTCTTTTGTTTTGCCTCCGCATGGAAGGCTAAACCTTTTTGGTTGGTTCTTTTGTAATTCCCCATTGAGGTCTGAGGTTTTGTTCAATAAAAGTTTCGATTTTTAATTCTCTATAGCAATTGTTTTTATTGTCTAATCTCCTGGAAAACTGGTTTTTGTGAGAGGTTGTACTTGAACGCATGATTGAGAGTCTTCTTTATCTTAAACTTTGGTTTCTTAGTTAGTTCGCATTGCTCTAATTAATTTCTTGGGCGCATGATTCAAGGGAGAGGAGGTAAGCATTCCCATGGAGTATACGCATGGAACAAAGTGGGTATTGATTAAACTAGTAGACGCATGTTTTACTAGTGAGTTTCAGTTGAATCAGATCGGCGCATGTTCAATCTGGTTTAGCTCTGTTGGAGGATTGAGAAAAGATTAATCTTTAGAGAACCTGTGAAGAATTCAATGGTGGAAGAACTTGGGATCAACCGCTTTTTATTTGCTATTTTAATTTCTTTTATATTTTTTGCACAACTATCTCAAACCCCCTTTTCATCTTTATTGTTTTTGCTAACTTTTATTGCTTACAGATAGATTCTAAACCCTGATCAACTGATTTTACTATTGGATTCGTTGGGAGACGACTTGGGGACATATGTCCACAATTATACTATCATCTCTCTAGTGTTAGACAAGTCTACGCTAGAATCATATTAATTTGACAGCAAAACGACAGCTATCAATGAACCCTACTTGTAGAGAAAAATAAATATAAAAGAAACTTTTATTCACTTGTATATTAGAGAGTAAAATACATGATGTATATATAAGACCTAGCTGAAACAGAAAAAGGAAAGTTGGGTCAAACAAACAAAGCCCAATAATTTAAAATAGAAAATTAAATATATTAACACGCACTAAAAGAAAACCAGGGAGACCACCTAAGGAGACTGGTAAATCCAGGAAAACTGCTAAGGCAGTTCTCTCTACAACGTCGCAATGAAGGTCTCTTCATTTTTTTTGGAATGTCAGAGGATTGGGGAACCACAAAACTGTGGACATGTTGCTTAGTTTACTTAATCTACATAAACCTCTCCTGGTTTTTCTTGCTGAACCCATGATGCCGTACACTAATGCTTTCGACGTCCTTTTCAAATCTGTTAATATGCATTTGGTGGCTACGTCTCCTATTGTTAATAAAGTTGCTAAGCTTTGGTGTTTGTCGGTTCCTAATCTTGTCCAAAATTTCTTGGTTAATGATCAATTTATCTCTGTAACTTGTCGTCTGCAGGATAAAAGTTTTAGCTTTGCAGGTGTTTATGATGCTAACACATACTTGTCTAGACGATTTTTACGGAGGGATCTTAGTTTCTTCACAGGGCCTTGGTGTATTCTGGGAGATTTTAATGCTGTGCTCTCGGCGGATGACTGTAAAGGGGGGTGGCTCCTAATCAGGTTTCTTGTAATGAATTCCTGGACTAGATTAATACTAATGATCTTTCTTGTATGCCTTTTACTGGATCTTGTTATACTTGGTGTAACGGAAGGAGAGGGTTGCATAAAATTCACAGAAGACTGGATAGGGCCTTATGTAGTGGAGTGTGTCTGGATGAATGGGAATCTTGTTCTTATCAAGTTCTTGTTAGAAATTATTCTGATCATTCCCCTATTCTTGCTAGTCTTGCTAGTAATTCTTTGCGAAAGGTTAGCAATTTTCGTTTCTTTTCGATGTGGCTTCAGGACACTTCGTGTCTAAAGCTTATTCATGATTCTTGGGCTAATCAGGTTGTTGGTTGTCCTATGTTTATCTTGCAACATAAGTTAAAAAGGTTGAAACTTGAGCTCCGAGACTGGAATAAAAATTCTTTTGGAAATGTTCATAATGGAGTTCTTCTTAAGCAGGGCATCCTTCTTGGTATTCGAAAAAGCTTAGAGACTGCTAGTTTGTCTGATAGTGATGGACTTCTCTGTCAAGAAAAGATTGCTAAGGAGGAGCTTGATCATGCTCTTCACTGTCAATATTTGTTTTGGAAAGAAAGGGCTAGGATGTTATGGTTCAAGGATGGAGATCGAAATACTGCTTTTTTCCATGCGGTGGTCAAAAGAAGATATAATTCTAGTGGGATTCATTGTCTACGGATTGATAATGAGGTTACAGAGGATCCTAAAATCATTGAGGATCATATTTTGGACTTTTATAAAAATCTTTATGCTGAGTCTATTTCTAATGTTCTGGATACTGATAATATGGAAGATTTTATTGGTACTTATATTCCTGCGATGGTTTCCTCTGAGGAGAATATGATGTTGATTAAGTGTCCAGATTTTTCTGAAATTAAAAATGTTGTTTTTAATCTTAACGGTAATAGTGCTCCTGGTCCTGATGGTTTTGGTGGTGTTTTCTATCATTCTTGCTGGGAAATTATTGGGACAGATGTTTGCAATGCTGTTCAACAGTTTTTTAAACAAAACTGGGTTCTCCCTGGAATGAACAGTAATGTGGTATCTCTTATTCCAAAGGTTCAGGGCGCTGATTCCATTAAAGATTACAGGCCAATTGTTGTTGCTAATTTCAAGTTTAAGATTATTTCCAAGATACTGGCGGATAGGCTTGCACTTGTGGCTGCTAGAATCATTTCTCCTAATCAATATGGATTTGTGCAGGGTAGACAGATTCAGGATTGTATTGGTATTGCTTCTGAAGCTATTAACATGCTTTCTAAAAAGGTTAGAGGAGGTAATGTGGCTTACAAAGTTGATATTCATAAAGCTTTTGACACTCTAAGTTGGACGTTCTTATTATTAGTTTTAAAACGCTTTGGTTTTCACCCCTCATTTGTCGGTTGGATTAGTACAATTCTCCGTTCAACTATGCTTTCTATAAGAATAAGTGGTAGTTTGGTGGGTTTTTTGCCTTGCAGTCGAGGGGTAAGAGGCAAGGTTATCCATTGTCTCCTTTACTTTTCTGTCTTGCAGAGGAAGTTCTTAGTAGAGGTCTCTCTAAGCTTGTGAATGATAAGAAGATTTTAAATATGGCCAGTCCGCACGGTTATCTCACTCCCTCTCATATTTTGTATGCTGATGACATATTTATTTTTTGTAGGGGGGATATTAAGTCTCTTAGAAATGTGAGTGCTTTTCTTAAAACATATGGTGATTTTTCTGGTCAATATATTAATAACTCTAAAAGTAGTTTCTTCACCATGGATAATTCTCCAAGATTTGTCACCAAAATTCAAAATATTCTTTCCTGTAGTCATGGTTGTTTGCCTTTCCATTATTTAGGAGTACCTATCTTTGTTGGTGCTCCAAAGTGTCGGTTTCTTCAACCTTTTGCTGATAAAGTTAAATTGAAGCTAGCATCTTGGAAAGGTAAATCTCTTAGCATGATGGGTCGAATTCAGCTGGTCAATACAGTGATTATTGGATCTCTAGCTTATAGCTTTAATATGTATAAGTGGCCTGTTTCACTTATTAAGCAAGTTGAGCAGTGGTGTCGGAATTTTATTTGGACTGGTGATATTTTGAAAAAAGGTATTGCTACCGTTAATTGGGGGAAAATTTGTTCACCTCTCGAGGATGGAGGCTTGAATATCATTAATCTTCATCATGAAAATAATGCATATCTTCTTAAGCTTGCTTGGAACTTTGCTTATAGCGACAAACCTTGGTCTTTACTCTTGAAAGCTAGGGTTCTTAAATCAAAATATGAATTTCAAACGGTTTATAGATCTTCCTCTCTCTGGCCTGGAATTAAGCAATTTTATTCTACTATACTTGACTATACTTATTGGACTGTTGGTACAGGTTCTTTTATTAATATCTGGAATGATAAATGGTGCTCTACTACTTCTTTAACAAATATTGCAGGGTTATCTGATGGTGTTAGCATTTCGGATACAGTCTCTCAATTTTGGACAGGTTGTGATTGGAATATTCCCTTCTCTTTACAGCAGATGCCTCTTTTTTTTAATCATATCATGATTATAGAGGAACAGGATATTCCTAATTGGATTCTAAATGAGTCTGGTCGTTTCACTCTTAAATCGGCTAGGACTTATTTCTTGGAACCAGGAGTTCCAGGTGGTTGGGGTAAATTCATTTGGTCTTCATCTATTCCGCCTTCCAAAACTCTAGTACTCTGGAAAAATTTTCATGGGCGACTTCCTACATATCAACATATTCAGAATAAGGGTTTGCATATATGTTTTATGTGTTCGCTTTGTGAAAAGCAAGAGGAATTTATTCAACATCTATTTTTTGAATGTTCTAACGCATTGCATATTTGGAGTTGGGTACGACAAATTTTTCTTACTTCTCATTTCTCTAATAAGGATGATCTACTTTCTTTTATTAAGAGTGATGGTAGTCCTTTGGTTAAATTGATTAAGCTTGCAGTGATAACCTTTTCTATATGGATGATATGGCGTATGAGGAATTATGCTAGATTTCAGGATAAGATTGGGGTTTCTAAGGCTATTTCGATAATTAAAAATTTAACTTGTCTAGTGGGAAATTCGTCAAAAGCTTCAATTAAGAATGATATGTTGGACTTCAACGTGATTAATTTTTTCGGTATTAAGACTCGTAGTGGTAAAGTTCTTCGTCCTCTTCCTATTAGATGAGAATTTCCTTCACCAGGCTGGGTCAAAATTAATACTGATGGGACTGCTAGGGGGTATCCTGGTCTTGCTACTTGTGGAGGTATTTTTCGTGGGAGTATGGGAGAATTTATTGGTGCTTTTTCAGCGTTTCTTGAAGTTCAAATTGCTTTGGTTGCTGAGTTTTATGGAGTTATACGTGCTATGGAGGAAGCTCAAAAAATGGGACTTACTAATGTCTGGCTTGAATGTGATTCTGCCTTGGTTTGTGCTGCGTTTATTGCTAGAACTAATGTTCCGTGGATGCTTCAGAATCGATGGAATACTTGTCTTAATTTTTGTGGGACAATCAGGTTTAGGGTAACTCATATTTTTCGTGAAGGGAATGCGTGTGCTGATAAGTTGGCTAATTTAGGATTTATTCATAGAGAATCTTTTCATTGGTATAATAGACTCTCAGCTAGTCTGTTCTTAGAATTCTTTATGAATAGGCATAATCTACCTATGTATCGTTTGTGTTAACATATGAGTTTTGGTCTAGTCCCCCCATATTTTTGTATTTTTTTTTTAATAATATTTTTTTTTTCATGTGATAGCAGATGATTATTGTTATTTGAGGTGTCAGCTTAGTTGAGATGTCAAGTTGCATAATGATGCCTAACACGAAAACTTTATATAAAAAAAAAAGTTTAGCTATTTATTGAGATATAAAATTAAAATATTTATCTGAACCAAATTGAATTGGTTAATCTAATTATTAAGTGTACAAATTATAAACATAAGATTGAATACTTAAATAATACGTGTATTGTTTTGAAATAAATATTTATATTTTTACTTATATATGTACTAAGATACTAACAATTTTTTTTTAACCTTCTGTATCTTCTCTTTCTTTGATTTTGATGTGAAAATATTGAGTGAGAGACACAGTTTACATTTTTTACGTGACACAATCTAATTTTAAAATTATTTTGTTTTTATGGGTAAGTTCACATTTCAGGAAAAAAAAATAGTTATTTTCTCCAATTTTAATATGTACTAGGTTGTCAAATATTTTATATATTTTTATAATATTATTAACATTTATTTTATTTAATAGTTGTACGAGTTTTATTTATAACTCACAAAATTATCTTGTAATCAAATTATAATTGAAATATTTCTCTTAAGTGATATGTATAAATGGTAAAATGTGAATGTAATTTAAATGATTAGATGGCTTACATTTTGGAATAGTTATACATAAGTTTCAATTATGCTTTAATTATATAGTTGTAAAGGGTTTAAAATTGGAAAAATTATAATTTTTTTCCAAACATTTTTTTGTATTTTTTTAAAGAATGCATGACTTGGCATATCTAACTTCATATCAATAAGAATGACAATTAGGTTTGCTTTCAAAATTGTTCTGTTTTGATTATGCACAAAAAAATCAGTTTAATATATTATTATTGCATACTAAACTTAAGGATTCCAAACATGCCTTAGATTTCATAACTATGTTAAATATATTATTATTGCATACTATAACTTATAATTTTGTAACCAAATCATAACTATGTTAAAAAACATATAACATAAGGGAATATAAATCTCATATTAATAATTTTTGTAAAGTTGAGTTAGATTTAAAATTTAATTACATGATATAAGAGCCATCTAAACTAACGTCTTTATAACAAGATTTATTGGGTTTATCAAATCTTCCACTATCTAATCACCCATTATATAGTCCCACGCACGATACTTTAGTTTCACGCACACAACAGGTCTCGACGTAAAATGATTGTTGAAGATGTCAGATAAACTAAAGATAAAAACATTTCATAATATATAAGTATTTGTAAACTTTATATAATGAATTCATTTTATAAGATCGAGCTAAACTTAAACTACACTGTCTAATAACTACACTTCCTAATAACAAAATGACACTTCCTAATAACAATAGAGTTTGTTTTATAAAATTGAGTTACACTTAAACTATACTTTCTAATATCAAAAGATATTAAAATAATATTTTAATTGAATTATAAGATATATTTGAATCAACATTTTTTTCATCATTATAAAATTTCATAATCAATCACATTGGAGGTAACAAAGGCATGGAAATACAAGTATCAAATAAATAAACATACATATATTAAAATGATCACTGTGTCAATTTTTCTTTTAATTTTTAAATGTAGGTATAAAAGTGAGTCTAATGACACCTTGGTGAAACCCTATATAAATTGTGGCAAGGAAGAGGATCCAGCAGAAATACAGAAAAGGATCGTCCATTGAACTTAGACGCGCTTACTGAAACCTAGCTCGGACTTGTTCGGGTCAAGAAAATCGGATTGCATATCGTCGGATAAGTCCGAAGTTTCAAAGTGTAGAATTTGTTGTGGTTCTAAAAGAAACTCACCAACTCAAGTAAGCTCCCAAAACCCTAATCGCTACTGTTTTTATTCCTTTTTTCTCTTGTTCTGTGTTAAGATTTCGATTTGTTTCTATGATACGCATTTTAATCTGTGCTCAATTTTCCATTATCGCCCTCAATATGTGTTTCACTCTTAATCTTTTCCATTTATCATTTAAATTCTACTGGTTGCTTTTTGTTTTGCTTAGTTTACTTAATTTGAGGAGATTGATCACTGCTGGAGCAGCATGTGCTAGCTTCCCGGGGTTTGCCTGTTGATTGCTCTTCATTTCTTGCCGAAGATTCTGTGCAAAATGGATTTGGTAGCTAGTTGCAAGGTATGATTATATTTAAATTTTTTGAAAATCATTATTTTGTTTTTTCAGCTGTAATTTATTAATGTAGAATGCAGTGTTGATTTTTCTGGTAATTGACAATTTTAGTTTTGGAAGGACTTATAAGAAGAACAAGGAGCCTTCTTTTAAAATAAGTTTGTTTACATTGATAGATGTTAGAATTAGAAATATCTCTAGCAAATGTAGTGTGTACCTTATTCATTATATGTACTTGCAGTTTTTGTTTATTTTGATTTCTTTATCATGATCATTGTTAACTATGTCATGCAGGGAAAGGTTTTAGTCATTTTTCGTCTTGAGTTTATGCTGTGTAATATTAACCATGAACTATGATGTTCTACTTTACTGATCGAGTGACTTTTCTTGTAGGAAAAATTGCAATATTTTCGTATAAAAGAGCTCAAAGATGTGCTCACTCAATTGGGACTCTCAAAACAGGGAAAGAAGCAGGTGAGGCCAGAAATTAAACCACTGATTATGCATGTATCTTCAATTTTAGGATTTTTATTTGAATCTTTAGTGCTAGAGTAATTAGCATCATTGAATGATGTTCATTGGCTGATTACTTGTTATTATTTGTGATATTTTTTTTAGCCCCTTTTTAAATATTTTTATTTAGGCTGCAGAGTTTAGACTTATATGTCTCTTAGTAATGACGAATATGTGTTTGAAACTCTTAGAAAAGATGGATATTGTCAAAGTGGCATAGACTTTCATGTTTTTTGTTTTGGTTTTTAAATTTTAACTTGTGCAATAATATTATTTTTTAATGCTTAACTTCATACTATCTTTTGGAGTTTTAATAATATGAATGCTTCATTTTCTATAGGATCTCGTTGATAGGATATTGTCTATTCTTTCAGAGGACCAAGGTATGGTTGTTTATACTCTCTCTATGCTGTACACAAACTGTGACTCAACCTTTTTGTAATGTTTTTGCTTGGGTTGTGTCAAAGTTTATTTATTCGAAGACCAGCATAGAGTTATTAACTTAACTCCTTAACATGCAAATGTCTCAAATGTACTTGTATATCAATGACAATATCTTATTGCAGTTGTTAATTGTTGTATATGTTTTAGCGTTTTAATTTTCTTTCATTCAAGTTATATGTATTGTAAACTTTCCTTCCTAGGGTTTGTTTGGATAAACATCACCATAAACACTTATAGGAGAAGAAAACAGGAAGGAAAAATGAAATAAACTTTTTTAGAAGTTAAAATGAACTGATATGTAAGTTAATTCCTAAAATTTCTTTCATATTAGTTTCTGCAAAATTTACCTTTTAACTTATGTATAAACTAATTTTAGCTTCCGGGAAAGCTTATAACCTTTTTTCTCTCTCTCTCTCTAGAATTGTTTATGGAGAAGCTTATCCAAATAGTCCCTTAATGTGATGAGTTTGGGTTTTTTCATTTCTCTTGGATTTGTGTTTGTGCAGAGAATTTTTTTTTATGGTTTGTCATTGTATTTTTAGAGCACATCTTTAAAATTCAGTCTCATCATCAACTCAGCTGAAGTTCTAGCTCAATAGGTCACATTGGTCAACCATAGTTGTCAACAATGCTAAATAGAGACTCTATCAGTGGAGTGGCTGGAGCATGCTACGAAAGTTTAATGGACTAAATTGTGGAAAATCTTGGCTGGAGCAGGAACTGTTGGTGTGAGTCACAAGAAACCATTTTAGCCTTGAAATAACGTCATTTTATGGCTGTTTTGGGGGATTCAATTTGGGTTCCCCTCCCTCCCTGGAATCAAAACTGGAACTCTACTTTGTCAGTCAGTTGTGTTCCCTATGTTATGAAGTAGCACTCACTGTTCTTTATGAGGGACAACCACCTATATTTGGCAACATTTCCTGGCCAGCTGTGACAGGTGGCCATCCCCAACTTATGCAGCCTCTGCTCTTCATAGTTTCCAATTATCCTGAGTTCTGCAACAATTTTCCGGAAAACATGTCAACTTTTCTATCTGACTGTGACCTTTGCTGCCTTGCTTTGTTCTGTTCCTGCATGGTTCTGTTCTTTTAATTCCTCCATAGCAGCAGGTCTTTAGACTCTACTAGGGTAGGAGGGAAGAAAAATTAGTTAGGGACAGTTAGACTAGTTAGTTAATTAGATGTAATTAATTAGATAAATTGGGGGATGAAGATATTCAGAGAGATGGAAGAAGAGAAAGGGGCAGAACTTGAGTTCTGCAAACTGGCTATAATTTTTTACGTTAGTAACAGGATTCAAGAAGAAAAGAGGGTAAGAGGATTCAAGAAGAAAAGAGGGGTATTGGCAAGCTCTATTTAGAAGTCGATCCTCTGCTATCTCAACCAGCATTGTGTTGGGATTTTACTCAATTGCTGATTAGGGTGCCACATTGATTAGGTTCATACCAAGTGGTTATCTAGTCATTGAATGAGGTAGGTTACTTAAGGTGGTTGAAAATCTGTTTTTGATTCCGGTTTTTAGAGATTTTAAAGTTGAGGATGGCTGAGTTTCATTGTGGTGGTATCATTAAGATAGAAGGGAAGACAAACTTATCAGTTTCTTATTTCTCTATCTTCTTTACATTGTATCTTCCCTGCAACACTGTGATGTGAACAAGGCAACAAACTAGTTACTGGCAAGGGTTGGGTGATGGCATGCCGCCTTACTGAGTGTGATGGGTCTATATGTTTGAAAAGCTGACCGATTCTCTTGGTGTGCTGCGACCAGCCAAGTTGAATAAGTTTGTACCAGTTCAATTAATTTTTTTATCTGATTCAAGGCTTGAACTTCCTTGTCAAACTCAATTTCTAGATACTAGTTTAGAGTGGTGACAATGCAACTTTTATAAAGGCATAGTTTATTGAATGTATTTTGGAATTTTTTTTATGCATATAATTTTATTTTGTGAAGTTGCCTTTCTGACATGGCTCTATCTTTTCCCCTGTAAACTAAGTTCACAGCTTGTTACTTTTTTCCCAGTTTCTAAATTGTGGATCAAGAAGAATGCATGTGGAAAACAACGGGTTGCCAAATTAGTGGAGGACACATATAGGTCAGTGTTAGAGGCAACATTGTTGATATTTTTGTTATCTAGCTTAGTATGCTTCATATAGATGTACAGGCCAAATCTTTTTCAGAGGCTGTTTGATATGAATTTATAAGGGCTTTTGAGAGGTTCTCTACTGGAAAACTATCTTTTGGTGTAGAAACTCTCAAAAACGTTTCTAACTTATCCAGATAGAGACGAGCTTAGATCAGTTTGTAGTTTATGCATGGTTTGATGATGTGTTTCTAGGTTTATGTTTAGTTGATTACACTGGCATATGCTATAATCTCCTTGGTTTATTATTTTTCTTTCGTGACTTGTGTTTTCATTTTGCCCAGAAAATTGCAGGTATCCGGGGCCATAGACTTGTCATCAAAAGGACAGGGCTCTGATAGTAGTAATGTGAAAATTAAAAGTGAAATTGATGATACCTTTCAATCAGATACAAAGATTCGCTGTCTCTGTGGAAATGTATTGGATACGGAGCCATTGGTCAAGGTGTAATATTCAATATATATTTTATCTATCCTGATGATTTTAATATTAAATGCCTTTTTACTTGCCCCTATAATTTTATTGGTCATTTCCATCCCCCTCTTTGATATACTTTTTTTTATTAACATCTCTGATCAATTTATGTTTGTTAATGGAGACATTTTTTCTTCTCTTCTAATTGCAGTGTGAAGATACACGATGTCATGTGTCACAGCACATCAACTGTGTTGTTATTCCAGATAAACCTATGGATGGAACCCCACATGTTCCTGATAAATTCTACTGTGAAATATGTCGAGTTGATCGGGCAGACCCGTATGTTGTGTTTCCTTCGTATTTCAGTAGATTGGGTGGAATAAATAGTTCTGAAGTTTTCTTTTCCCGCATTCTGTGCTAAATATTTGTAATCTTTACTTACGTGCCACTTGTTTTTTTTGTATTATCAAGGGCTTGTGTTATTTCTTTTTTTGTTCAATTTGTTGTCTGTGATATGCTGTAGTGATGCAATTGACTGAACTTATAAGATGATAACATGTTTCTTCATTGTAGTAACTTCACTGTTGATGGTTCTTTCACTAGCATATTGATAATTGTAGAGACTTTCACTTTTTGTAATTCATTATTCTAGGCTAACATTGTTGGGTCTGTTAGTTATGATAGAGATTCCAATTTCCATTATTAGGCTTCAATTTTTGTAGAACAATTTCATTTCCAGAATATGATTATGATTCTCAGATGAATCCTATGTTTGTTGTCTTTTAACAAATTGTTTGTCTTTGTGTGATACTCTCATAATTGAAAGAAGCTTCTGGTGCATTTATTATTTGCCATTTTCTTTAGCCCATCACTCAAATTTGTATATTATTTTCTTTTTTATATCACAGGTTTTGTGTTTCAGTGACACACCTTTTGTTTCCGGTGAAGTTGACCACAACCAATATTCCAACTGATGGGTAAGGGTGTAACTGGTTTGTAACATAGTTTGTGACATTGTTCTACTGGATTTGTTTGTGTTTGAGCAAAGTGAATGTCTTTTTTAGTTGTTATAACTTACATGCCAATAAGAGATTCTGTTGCCTAAGTTACAATTACAACTTGCTTGTATTAGTCTGATATCCTTCATTCAGGTTTAACTACTCTGCATTTGATTTAGGAGGTGAGGGTGGAGTTGTGTCTTATATTTAATTGTTTTCTTCTAATGCAAGTTCATGTGCCTTATGCATTGCTTTTTTGGTTTCTTTCTATAAATGTTCTACATTGGTTGTTTTGTTCTATTCAAAGGGATACCGGTATTAGTTCTGTTTCCTATATATACATTGTGTGAAGTAAAATTGCTTGGGCGTTGAGTTGTTTTTTTGAGGTACAAATTCTCTCAGGACATTAACCCTCCTCTGAGTGTTGTATTTCCTTGTCTCATGGTTTTCTTAACTCATTCTGAAATCTGTCACAGATTTATTGTTTAAACCTTCTTTTTAATATAACTCTATGCTTGAATGGTTTAACCATATTTCTATTTGAATTGTTCAGTACCAGCCCAGTACAGAGTGTGGAAAGAACGTTTCAACTCACGAAAGCAAACAAGGAGTTGGTATCAAAACCAGAATATGATGTTCAGGTTGGTCTGATTTAGTGCTAGTAGTTTGATGCATAACTTGCTATCTAGGTATTAATGTATGACAATTCTTTCATGTTTAGGTTTGGTGTATGCTTTTAAATGACAAGGTTTCATTCAGGATGCAATGGCCACAATATACGGATTTAAAGGTCAATGGTATGTTTGCAAGTCTTTATCTACTCACTTTTTTTAGTTTCCTTTTGAAACTTTTGTTTCATGTCTTGGTTCTTACTTTAGTCTGGACGTCAAATTATTATGTGATTAGAAGTACGTATTTTGTAAGTAAAATATCCAAATTTCTTCAAGGAATTTATGAATTATGGTTGAATTGAATTTGTCATTGAATTTTAACTTTATGCCTGTAGGTCTTCCTGTTCGTGCAATTAACAGACCTGGTTCACAGATGCTTGGGGCTAATGGACGTGACTCTGGCTCAGTTGTGAGTTTGTTGTCTTCTATTGGTTATAACAATTAAGAAATTTGTTATCTTATTTTCTGTGCCTTTTTTTAATGTAGATACTTATATTTGTGTGCTGGTTTTAGACCAATCTTTTTTGGCTTTATTAATTAAATTTCATTCGCATTAGTTTTTATTCAATTTCTTATTTTATTTCTCCTCTGCCAGATCACACCATATTCCAAGGATGGAATTAATAGGATTTCCTTAACAGTGGTCGATGCTCGCGTGTTCTGTTTAGGGGTTCGTATTATTAAAAGGCTCACCATGCCAGAGGTAGATTGCTTTCTAAACTTGCTTAATTTTTAAGTATAGTAATCTGGCTTACTTTTTGTTCCTTCAATCCAAGCTTATTGAATTGCGAAGTTTGATGTTGAATCTCCTTATATTGATGCCAGTCAAAAGTTTGAGGCTGTTTCCTTTGGGTTGATTTCTTTAAAAAAAAGGAACGAAATATAGCAAAACTTGGAATGCTTGATTCTCAGTTTTTGTCAATTTTAAGTAGGACATTATTGATTGAGGAAAGTATTTAGGGGCAGGGTAGTTTATGTAGTGATATTGCAGCTATTTCTTATCTTGGTAGCACTCATGTTAATTGTGAAAAAACATGTCTTGTTACTGTTTCTGAGATGAGAATTGTATTTATCAGAGTTCATATGCTTTCTTAGTTCACGCTTTGGAGTTATCGGCTTATTATTGCTTTGTTTTTTTTGTGATGTATAGACATCCTTTCACATATACAACAAAGGCATGGCTGGGTCTACTGAACTCTTGAAGTATATATCAATGTTGTTGATTTGGTTTTTATATGTGATTCCCAGTTTTCTGCTTAAGTAAATATGGTGAAGAAATATTGCAAACACTTGTTTTGGATTGGCTTTTGAAGATTTTAATGTATTGATCTCTGTTTATTTTATTTGGCGGGGTTTTGTTTTGTTTTAATCAAGCTGCATGTTGGTCATACCAAAATTTGTTTATTGATGAAGTTTCGGTGTTTCCAAACAAAACAGAAATGTTTCATGCTGTCAATATTTTAACTATCGTTCATATATGTTTAAGTGTGATCTAAATTGTGTTTGCCCCTCAATCACTAAATGTGAAGAAGTTGTGTGCATGGATTCTAGTGGGAGTGACATTACTTTTAATTACAAAAATTTCTCTTATGGAAAAATAAGTTGTATTAGACAAGGAAAGGAAATCACTAGGAGTTAAGGATAACATATCCTCCAGAACAGGTAGAAATACAAGGGATAAGTTGAAGGACATTAGAAGCTGTTTTGTTGAAGGAAGTTTTGTTTCCATTTTGTAAAAAAGTCAGCATTT
The DNA here is from genome assembly GCF_000499845.2 of Phaseolus vulgaris. Taxonomy (NCBI): domain Eukaryota; kingdom Viridiplantae; phylum Streptophyta; class Magnoliopsida; order Fabales; family Fabaceae; genus Phaseolus; species Phaseolus vulgaris. The sequence goes on along the minus strand of NC_023755.2, from coordinate 37,896,331 downwards.
CAGTATGTGTCCTTTGTTCAAGAAATGGTGAAAATTAAATGACATTTTTTGTAGTTATCAATGAGAACAAAACACATTTTCCTAAATCTAACAGGTCCTTAAATGCAGCAACCATCAAGGTACCAAATCTCTGGATTACTGAATCCCAAACCAAAACAGTTATTGAATGTAGAGCATCGAGAATTAGTTAGAAAAAGCAGTTTGGCTTAATTAGGAGTCAAAGGGGATGGATTGATATTTGTTAGCATTAGGTTAAAGAGAGCAGTGTTAAAGCATAGTTGTAAGGGGAAACCCTTGGCTATTTTCTCTTTGTTCTGCCGTTTTTCAGTCAACCGTGAAATCACTCGTTTCCTTTCTCCATTTCTGTTATGAGTTTCTATTATGGAGTTGGCTACTCTATTGAAACAACCACACAGAAGTGCTAAGCACCAAAAGCAAAATATGAAACCTTATTCCTCTGAAAGATAAAATTTAATTCACGAAGGATGTGACATGTATGTTTACTTTTTGAAGTCTACATCTTCATTTAGTACTATTCACATGCATGATTAAATTAATTACTTGTTCTCTGTAATCTAGGTTCTAAGCATGATTCCTGAGGAGCCCAATGGTGAGCGTTTTGAAGATGCTCTTGCGCGTGTTTGTTGTTGTGTTGGGGGTGGAAATGCAAATGATAATGCTGATAGTGATAGTGATTTGGAAGTGGTTTCAGATACTTTTAGCATCAATCTTCGTTGCCCAGTAAGGCTTTCTTCTGTTGGATTATTTTAGTTATCATGGAGTTTTATGACTTACTTCCTGAAAGTCTTGTAAATTTTATGCACTTGTTCAATTTATAGATGAGTGGTTCAAGAATGAAGATTGCAGGAAGATTCAAACCTTGTGTTCACATGGGCTGTTTTGATCTTGAAGTTTTTGTTGAAATGAATGAACGATCAAGGAAGGTATGATTCTCAAAAGTTGAACTTGCTTTGTCGAACACCTGTTCTTAGAAAGTAATGTTTGATGACGTATTAATTCTTTCTGCAGTGGCAGTGTCCTATATGTCTTAAAAATTATTCTTTGGAGAATATCATTATTGACCCTTACTTCAATCGCATCACTACTCTGGTAGTGTTTTATCCCCTTTTATCTTTATTTCTCTCTTGATATAGCTTATAATTGAGTTTGTTGATTCAGTAGTTATTACATGTCTTGGTTTGCTGGCACAGATGAAAGATTGTGGAGAAGAGATTACAGAGGTCGAGGTGAAGCCTGATGGTTTCTGGCGTGTCAAGGTTAAGAATGAAAGTGAACGTCGGGAGTTGGGAACTCTTGCTCATTGGCACCGTCCTGATGGATCCCTCTTTGTCTCTACTGATGAAATCAAGAAAATGGAAAATTTAAAGCTCAAACAGGAAGGTATTTCAGATGGTCCTATAGGTTTAAAACTTGGCATCAGGAAGAATAGTAATGGTGTTTGGGAAGTCAGCAAACCTGAGAATACAAACACCTCTTCTGGTAATAATAGATTGAATGAGGATCTTGAAAATCATGAACATGTTATTATTCCAATGAGCAGCAGTGACACTGGAAGTGGTCGGGATGAAGATGATCCAAGCGTAAATCAGGGTGGTGGTGAACATATTGATTATTCTACTACTAATGGTATTGAGATGTGTTCTGCGTTTAACAATAATATTGATTCAGCATATGGATATTCTGTTCATAACGCTTCTGCTCCAATTGGTGATGCAGAAGTTATTATTCTTAGTGATTCAGAAGAAGACAATGATGTATTGATGTCTCCGACTCCTATAACTGGGTACAAAAATAATCAAACTAGTGCCGCAGTTGATGTTTATTCAGTGCTAGAGCCTGGAATTATTGATCCATATACGGAAGATCACAATTCTGGTGGAAATGCAGGTTTGGGAGTTTTTAATAATCATCCCAGTGAAGATGATTTTGGCATGTCCTCCCTCTGGCCATTGCAATCAGGAACTCCAGCAGTTCCAGGATTCCAATTATTTAGTTCTGAAGTGGAGGATGTGTCAGATACATTGGTTGGATTGCAGAATGGTAATATCAATTGCTCATCATCACTGAATGGTTATATGTTGGCCCCAGATACTGCTTTAGGATCTAGCACTCTTACACCAAATTCCTCGGTAGTTCGACCGGATGATGATTTAAATGGTGGGTTGGTTGACAATCCACTGGCATTTCCCAGAGAAGATCCTTCCCTCCAGATTTTTCTCCCTACCAAACCAGCAGAATCATCTCGGCAGCATGAATTGAGTGATCATGCAGACATATCGAATGGTGTCTTCACGGAGGATTGGATCTCTCTTAGTCTTGGAGGTGGTGCCAGTGGCAGTAATGGTGACGCTTCCACTGCAAATGGATTGAATTCCAGACCTCAAATTGCATCCGGAGAAGGTGCCACAAATTCCTTGACAGATACCGGTTTGTTACTCTTGGCCTAAAGCTTTTGTCACTACTTTTTTCTTATTGTTTATAGGAAATTAATTGTTGAGTACTGATTTTAGCTGGGGATATAATTTTGTGCAACTTACATATGTTTGGATCTGAGAAGTTTTAGTTACACACAAACACATGTGGAGGTTAATATCATCCATATTTTCAAGTGGGCAAACAACCATTTACTTATTCTATGCAAGCAAATATAAGCCTGTAGAACATAGCAGATTATTAGGAAAACAATATCCTCAATATATGGGTTTAGAGAATTTATCTTTGGAATCTTCATATTCATTTCAACATATTTTTGTTTCATTGTTATGAATTACTTGATTGTGTTAAACTATAGGAAAGAGAGAAATATTGAGCTAAAATGTGTTTCTGAGACAACGCAACTGCTTTATTTATATTGAAAAAAAGGAATCAATACAATAAATAAAGAAGATTTAATATCTTTTAATAATAAAGATATGATATAGAAATAAGCAAAAAGGTTCTTAATAATACATATATGATCTACATATTCTTGATCATATAGATCAACTCCTTATTTCAATAATTATATCACTCCCTCAAACTGGAGTATATAAATTGTATGTGCCCACCCAACCCAACTTACTACAAATATAATTGATCTTTGGTTCTCTTCGAGACTTTATGAATATGTCAGTCAATTGTTCACTAAAGTTTACAGATCTACTGGTGATGTCTCCAGACTCCAGTATTTCTCTTATGAAATGACAATTCACCTTAACATGTTTGATCCTCTCATGAAAGATAGGATTAGAGTCAATATGTAATGTTTTCTGGTTGTCACATACAAGGTACATTTACAAAAACTTCTTCAAATTTAAGGTCTTAAAGGAATTGTTTTATCCATGTGAGTTTACCAGTAACTAATGACATTGTCTTGTATTCTGTTAATGCATGATCCTGCCCAGTCAACACAAAATACCTTACAATTTTAGTATTTCCCTTATCTTTATGAATGAGGCCTTTTCTAGGAGCCTTCTTAATATATTATAGGCTGCTTGCGGCTGCATCTTAATGTTCTTGACTATAGGAGAGTTTATAAATGGACTTACTACGTTCACTGCAAAGGTGATGCCAGAATGAATAACGAGGTAATTTAGGTTACCAACTAACCTTCTGTATCTCCCAAGACCAGAATATGGTTCTCCTTGGTTAGATACAAGTTTGACACTCAGAACCATTTGTGTCCACAAACTTAGCATTTATAATCCTTGTTTCTTTTAGAATTTAGAGAGCATATATGCTCTCTGTGCTCCTACTTTCGTGCCTTCGGCAGTCCCTGCGGTTACCGCACCTCCGGCGACCACCATGTGGTAAAATTTTGAAATTAGGGTTTTTAAATCCCAATTTATTACACAATTCAGAATAAAACAGTTATGCGATTCGTCTTACGATTTGCACGATACGGGAGCAAAAATGATTATTCAATCAATTCGTATCGTGGGAGGCATGAACCATATCGTTTTGTGTGATTCATATCATGAATCAGACGATACTTACTACCATGGAATAGTTAGACCCGTCCATGTTCTTTATACTAACAAAATGGTTAAAAAAGATGGGAGAATCTGTTTTGGAGGTCAAATATTGGAAGACATTTATTTTTTCCTGGAAAGCTGGGTAAAAAAGTAATGAATAACCTAAGGAGATGGGAACTATACTGGACCAATTCTGATAGAGCTATCACCACAAGAGTAGGAGGGCTTGAAGAAGGCAACCTGATCAAAAGTTGGTTTGCCACCAGGCATTGCTGTACGCCCCGGTCGAAGTTGTAGCTAGAGAAGGATAGAAAGGCGTGTGGATGTGTTGTTTGTGTCTGTGTTTGGGTGGTTGGATGGATCAGAATGACACGATCCCATCCTTGTGTTTGCTGAGAAGAAAGGTGGTTGTGGAAATTTCATCAGAACACTCGCTGGAGGTGGCATTGAAACAATGGGTTTACTGGGTCAACATGGTTTTGTAAAAGGCACTAGAATATTTATACTGAGCTGAAACATGTGTTTATGAGATGAGATAACACAAATGATTTATTAATATTAAGAAAAACGAATCAATATAATTAGTTTAGGAGATTTGATATCCTCTAATAATTGATACGAGAATGAATAAAAATGTTCTTAATAGTATATAGATAATCTAGGTGTCCTTGATTATGTAGGATCAACTCTTTATTTCTATAACTAACATTGTTACAAATAGAGGATGATAATGTAATTTGGGTGATTGCTATCAATGAAATAATTTATTTGCATAGTTCAAGTTGGTATCAAAGTTTGTCCTAGCAAAGTTTGTTGAAACTATTGTTTTACTCTTTATCGAGTTACCCATACATATCTAGTCAAATGTTAGAGATCTCTAATCCTCGCGTGAGAGGGTCTATTAAAGATCCTACGTCAATTAGAGATATAGTCAATTGCATTACATAAGTGAGTGCGAATTTCATCTTACAAGCAATATGGTTGAGTTAGGTCTAAATCTACTTTTTAAAAGAATCATAATAAGGAATATAGGAATTCTTAAAGCAACATGTCTCTTCAAGGCAATTCTTATGCTGTTCCTATGTTATGCAGCTTTTAACTCTTTCTGTTAATGGACAGTTGAACATGCATTTGTTAGGTTTTTTTGAGAAGGAAAGACTCTCTTTATTCTATTGGAAAGCTTGAATTTGTTTGTTGAAACTTCAGACAGATGCTTTTGTGTTTCTAGTTTTATAGACATATAATAAATTTTATAGAGACCTCTCCTTAATAATGTCCTCTCGTGTATAATTTTTTTTTCTTCCGGCTAAAAAATTAATGGTTGCTTAGCAAACCTCGAAAACATGTAGAAGATAACCTCTTGGCACAAAATGTTAGCCGTGATTGTGCATTTTTATGGTTTGTCTCCTTTCTCATGTTTTATTCTACTATTTTAACTGTAACTGTAGATATTTTGCTTGGTTGATTTGATTTGACCATATTCTAGTTCTAACTTAATGATTCTTATATGCAATGCTATATAGTTTTCTCCTCCCTTTATTGACTTACCACGCCTCCTTGTGCAGCTCCTTTACTCCTTGGTATCAATGATGTTAGATCTGACAAGGCAAGTCGGAAAAGATCAGATTCAGATAGCCCTTTCTCTTTTCCCCGCCAAAAACGTTCAGTAAGGCCCCGCCCATACCTTTCTATTGATTCAGATTCTGAGTAGAGGTATTAGACCTTGTATCTCTATTAACTCTAGACGTCGTTCTTAACCCCACATTTTGTATTTAGAAACTGAAGAAAGTTGAGCAGCATTTTTGGTCCTCAGGAAATGGAAGATGACGTGGTCTGAGCACCTCTGGTATTATTATTCCATTGGTGGTGAGGGTGTAGGCTGCAAAGTTTCTCTATTTTTTATGCTTGATATTCAAGTTGTCCATATGACATAATGAAAGGGTCAGGGGCATGCAATTATTCCCCAGTTTTCAGCCAGGAACTGATGCTATTGGTATAGTGCTGTAAAGATTATTGTATCTGCAATTTTGTTTCTGCTGAGAGTAATTAATCTGTAAATGTTATGTCAGCAGATTTAATAGTAAATCAAAAGTAGTTTAATCTTATTCACACCCAGGTAGTCACCCAATTTTGTAATATATGGTTGCCAATATTTGTAATATATTTAGGCATTAAAGTTGCCTCCTGGATTGTATATCCTGGAGAGGATAAACATATTTCCTGTCTGCACGGCTGGAGTAAAGTAGTTGAAATATATGACCTTCAATATAGCGGAATTTTTTTGCCCTGTTCGGGAACAGGGGAAGAAAACAAGGAACGTGTTACAAAATTCTCTTACTTTAATTGATGTTCTAGTTTTCTTAATTTTTCCAAACAGTAGATGTTTAGAGGAGGTACTTTATTTGTCTAAATTAGACCTTGTTCTATATTATTTTCTTGCACCATTTGTGCTACAATATTACTCATCTTGAAAATTAAAATGCTAGCTTATTTACGGAAAAAGTTGTGAAATATTTACTATTAAAAAATAGTACATCAAAACCGTTCTTACTTCCGCCATCCATTTTCCATCTTCTATTGTTACTGTGGTTCTCTGATGGTTTAAGGACATGTTCCGTTTTTGTTTTAATATTTATATTTATACAATGTTATGTAGTTTTATATTCATTTTCCAAGATTGATATTTCTTACATGTTTTTGGTATTATATTAAAAAGCATGTCCAAATTTGGGCAACGCGAACTAAATTTATTTTCATGGTGTATGTAGATGTAAGATCATTATGCATTTTCTTTATTCGTTTACGACTGATTCTTTTCTGTAGAATGAAATTATCTCGTGCTCGAGTGATTTAAAGTATGATTCTAGATATAGTTCAAAATAGACGTTGATTTCATGTGCTATTGTTGAACGAGGAAAGCACATTAGATACTAGATATTGTTCTTGCACGAATGGGACTTTTTATTGGCGCGGTGTTCCTGTTCTAATGTTTTTTTTTTTCCTTTTGACAGGTGTATTTGCAATGACACTCGACGCTAGCTAAAGTTAGTTAGGAATCAGATTGTAAAGTTTAGTTTAGGTATGATATTCATTACCTTTGACCAAAGGGGGCTTGTCTATTGGAAGTCGGAGGTTTGGGCCTCAAGGTGTACGAATGTGGTACAATGATGTTGCTAATTGCTCTTGGAGGATGCGTTGCATAAAATGCCGTCTTTTTGGTCTTCTGGAAAAGTACTTGCAATTGCAATATAGTACTTTGACGTTGAAGTTAATTAGAAATCAGATTACAAGGAGTATTTTGAATACAAAATTCATTATCTTTGAGGGGATTCGTCTATTTATAGTCGCAGGTTAACCCCAAGAAGTACAAATGTGTGGTCCAATGAAACACAATTGTCTCTTGATCGTGGTTTTCATGTAATTATTATTGTGTAATGGTTGCTGATTCCTCTTGGAGGATGCGGTGCAGAATAGGTCGAATGGCTGATGATGGCATGTTCATATGTACACGAATGTTTGGCCTCCCTGTAGTTCAGATATGAAGCCAGTCACACTTAAAACTAAGTGACTCCCCTCGTTCCTCCCCCTCTCTCATGAAGTAGAATTTCAGTTTTATTTTTTAATGTAAAATTTTACATATCATTAAAGTGAAAGTTCAATTAAGAAAACAATATAAGACCGACAGAGCTTGAATTTAGTGTAGTTACAAAACTTCCAGTTTAAACAAAGGCAATTGCTCTTTGCACTCTTTGATTCTTGACCCGTATCCAATGATTTTTGAATTTATCTTTCTTTCAGAAATTAAAAAATAAGTTTTAGACGAAGAGATTCCGTGCTTTGAAAATGAAATTTTGAATAAAATTGAAAGCCAAAATCTTAGAAAAGCAATGTTGGAATACAAAAAATGTATTCTAGAAAAAAAAATTGAAAACGTATTTCGGTAAAGAAATTCCGAAAACAGCTTAGAAAAAGAATTTTCAAGACGTATTTTAGGAAAGAGATTTCAAAATCTAAAAAAATGTTTCAAAAATAAAAAATTGAAAATGTATTTTTGATTTGCATCTCCCTCTTATTTAAAAACTAAAAAAGTAATTTAAAAAAATAATTTTTCATTTCACATCAGAGTTATATTTGAAAACATTGGGTGCAAACAAATTATATAGGATCCCTCGTCAATTCTCCCACATACAAAAATATTCATCCTATCATTTTTTACAAGGAAGGTTGAGGTCTTAAGGAAGAGTTAAATGAAAAGCTTAGTTGACGTGTGAAATAAGCTTCTCTTTGATTGCCCAACATACTTAAAGGGTTTACTTATTAAACTATCACATTTTGTAACAATTTAATTAGTTTATTTAAACTTTAAAACTTCTTACCTCAAATTATTAGTTTGTAAATAAATTTGGTTAGCTATTAGAATACTTAAGTTTGGACTGTTTCTTCCTGCACCTCCATACCTTTTTCTCTCACTTCCATAAGTTTTCAAATTTTCAAAAATACCCCTTTATAATATTCCAGATTACGTAATCCAGAAGTTATTTTTAAAATTTGTAGCTACTGGATTACATAATCCGAAAGCCATTTTTTAGATGCATGATTATTCTCCGGATTACATGATTCGGAAGTCTTATTTAACTTCCGGATTATGTAATCCGAAAGTTTTTTTTCAAATGAGTTTCCGAATTACATAATCTGGAAACTACTCTATGGGGTGACACAAGAAGGACAAAAATGTATTTTCATGTTGTGTATGAGGTGACGGAAGAAGATATGGAGGTGCAGGAAGAAACAGTCTTAAGTTTGATATATTAATCCCAAATGTTTTGATGGTTACACAGGAACAAATACAAAGGAACTTAATGAAGAATGAATCCAACGTTGTGGTTAGTTAAAGGTTATAACAAATATAGAATATATTATAAAGAATAAATAACATGTTTTTTTTATGTTAATTATATTATATTTAAATTAGTTGTTTGAGATGTTGTTAAATTAAATAAAAAATATTCATTTTATTTTAGTGTGATATTAAATATGGAATGAATTTTTTGACATAACAATGCATCATATGTTGGATTTTCTTTTTAAGATAAAAACATTCATGAACATTGTACAGTCAGTTGTTATCTTATTGAAGATTAAACCTTTTAGGGTTTCGTTTCAATTAACTTAATAACTCTAGTGAAAATGTTTCAATAACCTAAATATTGTGATTAAAATAAACGTATAATATGTTAAGACTATAGGAGATTATACCATGCAGGTTTTAATAGTTTACTCCAAAGTTACTTTTCATAGTAACATTTATGCAGCAAATTTAGAAGGCATGATTATCAAATTATTTTTTGTTATGCCCGTACCTTGTTGATCTTAGCTCATAGATAGAAATTGATGGTGGTAGCAATCAACATATGTGCAAAATAGTATTGATCATATAGCATAGAAACTGGCCAACATCAAAACACCTAAGACAACCCTCAAACTATATTCTAACCACTGTTGGAGAAGAATCTGGCTGGCCCACGGAGGAAGACTTAGAAGCTTCTATCATCACTGGTGCCTGTTCCAAACAACTCTGGGTATCATCATTGATCATCCCAATTGTCATCTTCTCAACTTCTTCTTGTGTATGTATATGAATCTTCGAGACCACCTCGCAGAACTCACTAGAGACAAAAGGCAAAATGCAGTTTTTCAGTTTATTTCACCTAGAATACAACATAGGATTATAGGATGGAACAGATATGAGGAATTTTCGGTCTCAACAGTTAAATGTGTACAATAAGGTGATGATGATCGTCTATGATAACTGAGTAAAAGGTGGCAAAGCTGCATTGGGACAGATAAGAGTCAAGGAAGATGATTACTTACTGCCACGGGTCATCTCCCACAACCATGATGTCATTTTCACTGTCAGTGTACAGGATTCTCCATCCCTTCTTAGGATCTCTTAGAAGGCCTTCCATGCTAAATAGTCTCTCTAGTTCAATCAGCAGGTCACTGTAGCTGTTCAATCTCGAGAGATCAATGGCTCTTCCAACTAAGCTACCTTGCTTGTGAACCTTCATTCAGTGTTATGTTACATGTGTTGGCAAATTGTCAAAGAGAAAAAGGCATATCACAATATAACTCTGTTGCTATCATCGCTCACCTTTGTGCAACTTCTTTTAGCTGAGTTCTGTTGTAAATTTTGGGTGGTGGCTTCCCCGGACAAGGGAAATCCAAATAGTTTACAAGCCTTTACCTTCCCGTTGAAATTGTCATCATTTGGAATCCTCATGGTCGCCCCTAAGGAAGCAGCACCAGAAATATTGTCCTGCAGCTTCTGCTCATTTGGGATTGTGACATCTGACCGTCCAACTTCATTTCTCATGATCCCTGACTGAGAGGAAGGAGAGTTAAATGGGACATTCTCTCCTTGGAAATTGGAGGTTTTGGAGCACATCATGCCGGTGCCGCTAACTTGGCCAGCTTTGTGAATATCACCATAAGGAAAATATGCAGTTTGAATAACTTCTGGTCCTAAAGAGTGAAAGTTAGGTATGGTTGCCTGTCGCAGGTTGTAATTTGTGCAACTCAAACTGGGTTTGCCCCAGGCACCAAAGTTCAAATCTACCTTTCCTGTCATCGATCTCAATTGACATATTTCTTGACTTTGCAAGACCCTTGGAAACCTGTTAGTTTCACTAAAGCCTGCATAACTAGAAGGGTGAACCCTCATAAACTCACCAGCAGCAATTTTTCTCACTCCAGTTGATGCAAAATTTGGATGACTTGTTGGAGATCTGATCTCAAATTCTGGCTGCTTAGTTACTGTGTCACATCCATAATATAGTGACATAAAACCTGAATTTTCTTGACCTTGCAAGACCTTGGATGATCTTACGGACTCCTCAGAGTCCATAAACCCACTGCCTCCTGCTGCCACACCTCCCATGCAGAAACCAAAAATAAATAAACAGAGGACAATTAGGATGCCTGAAGTTGACTGATTTAACACACTTTGGCTATCTCGGCAGTAGGATTATGTGATTCATACCAGTGATGAGGTGACTGGGTGAGGCACCCTGCAGACCTGGCCTCAGTTTCTTCAGCCTTCTGGAGGATTGAATGCTCAAGGGAGGAAGAGACGCAGAAGGATCGATCTCCCAAGGAGATACTCTATCTTGATGATTAATCTCAATATCTTCATCCCATCTGACCTGTCGGATATCACAGTAACAAACTATCATCAATTGGTCTGCATTAATGTACTAACTAGCTTCCTTGGGAATGTCTAATTACAGCCTTAAATTCCCTGGATATGATGATGCATGTCAAACAGTTTAGAGTGAAATATAGCCAATAGGCTAGTAAAAAATAGCAATTGTACCATCAAGCACCTCCATTTTGACTTAGGCCATTTATAGGGATCCAGATCACTAGTTCCAGTCACTATACCACTAGTACACCTGCAACACAGGTAGAAAATGTCATATTACTTAATATTGTTCATGGTTGATAATGGTTAAAGTTTAATAAATATGTTGTACTTGACCTTCTTTCCGGAGATTCATCCATTTCAAATCTCATTTTGAATCTTGTCCCAATGGTCACTGGATTCTTTATGCTTTTGACATATTTTTGGTAGGGAACAACAAAATCCGCATGACTTGCTCTGTATTATACCAAATTTAAATACGTTACAAGTTTTTGCTAGACTCTTGTGCCAGTCATGATGAGTACGCTGAAATCCTTTATCAAACAAGAAACAGAGAAAGCCTCCTTACATATAATGAAAGCTCAAAATGTAAGGATCCTTTGGGCAAAATAACAGTCAAATAAAGTTCAACAATTTCAGCATAGGATCTTAAGATCAAAACTAGTAAGCTATTAAGATCTTATCATCTAAGGTCCAGAATGACCGTAGCAATTTCTCATTTTTGCTTAAACTAAAACTCTTCATCATCCTTGCATCCACAAGCATATATGCTAATAATCTTCCCAAGCAAGGATGAAGTTAATAATAGTAACTTGGTATCTTATGAATAAAATAAGAGATTTCTTCCCTCGATACACTCCCTAACTTGTGGAACTTCCAAGGGCCTGCACTTCCCAATGTTGAAAGACCCCAATTTTCTCATAATTGACAAGATGGAGAAATAAAGCATGTCTGTGTCTGTCAGATTCTACTGGAGGGTCAGCAGTTTCCATAGTCCAATCCTCTCTTGGATTAAATCCTGGTGGGAATATCCTACGGACATAATTTTACCAATGACTAAAATGATTTCAGCTAAGAACCTCAGCTGGTGTAGTTCTATTTACAGCTCACTATTCACTCCATGTATGGTTTGGGAAATATTTTGGACATCACTCAGATAATTGGTTAAGCTTTCTTGTCTGCTTCTGAACATTAAATCCCTTACTTAACAATTGACAAGGTTGGAAAAGCCTTTAGCCTATTAAGTCTCTTATTTTCACAGTATCAAACTGGAAGAATAACATGTGAACTATCTATCTAGCTCTTCTATGTAAGAACCAATGCTTTTATGTGGTTTTAACTATTTTCTGGTAAGGTAGAATATACTATAACTCACTTTCATTATAACTATGAGTTGATTACAATTGACAGATAAGTTATCATGACATACAGCAAATCGATGTTTCATCCATAATGCCACAACAAAATGACAATCAAAGGCTAAATACTTTTGAGTTAACTTCAAACATTTTGCAAGACCAAAATTCCTGATTCATGAATGTAATACCTTGGACTGTAGAAAACATGAAACATGCTTTTGGCGGATATAGCATTGGCCACAGAAGAAAGGAAATTGGGATAATAATTCTGGCTACCAACAATTGATTCAGGAAGACCATTTCTTGGTCGAGCAGCTCTTCTTATTCCCAATCTCAATTCTCCATTTTCACCCCTACAAAGATATTAATGAGAAAACCATAATAATATTATTATCACTCATTCTCCACATGCTTCCTCGTGAACAAAAAGCATCAAAGGTTTAGATAATGTTCTATTATGAGAAGTTTTTCTCTCTCTAGGATTTCTAATGCTAATTGGTATTAGATCTAGACTCAAATGTAATTAAAGTTACTTAATTTCACCCTGATTAAAAAGGTTCGTTTCATAGTCAATTTAGTGTTCTTGATTTCATAAAGTAAAGAAGGACATTTCCTAAATTACATAACCAAGTTTTTTTAGCTTATATTTAAGCCGAGTGAGAGTTTTTCCTAGTTGTGACAAAGAATGTACACTAATTATTCTAGTAGAAGAACAACAAATCAATACTAATTAAAATAAGAGTTTAGTAGACATGCACTCTCAATGAAAAAGTTTTAAAATTGTTAATCAATAAAAAATCAGCTTTTCATATAACTTTTAAGGTAATTATTTTAAAAATTCAACAAAATTATTATTCATAACAATTTGTAATGGAGTGACTGCATAAAAAATCTTTACACTATGAGTGTTTATATTGTTTAATCTTAAAACAAAATCCTACTTGAGCACAGTCATGTGCATAGATATGTACACTCACCTTAGAAAGAGAACTGCATCTCCAGAAACAAGATTCTTTTGGCTAACAAAAATACTCCAGCCAGTAGTGAGCAGATGCCGCCTTGGCTGACCTGACAAAATTAGCACAAGGACTTTCTGTATCATTCATAGTCAATATATGACTATGAAACCAACCACACACAGTTGTTTAATATTTCTTTTCATTTACCTCTATAAATATGTCGAAATTTCCACTGCACACCATGCAGATCTTTGGCAACAAGCTCCTGAGAGGGTCTTTGCTGCTTATAATCCTGCAGTGAGCACAAAAGCAATTCATCATCCCCAGGAAGACAAGGAACTCCAGTCCTAAATAATTTCATGTGTTGGAAATTATGAATGCAAACTAGAGCATGGTGTCACACCAAAGGAGGAAAACAGTCTTCAGCAGCTCTGCGAGGGACAGAAAACCCCCCATGAGTGCTGGTATCCGAGGCTGTGAGTGTTTTGCAGAACATGTGAGGAGTTGATTTTGTAGGTGTTGTTTCATTTCCCTCTTCATCTGCTCCCAATTCCTCAAGCTCTTTTCCCTCCAAATACATCCCTGCCAACTGAACACAACCCAAGATTTCAAGCCACTACTGCCCTTCTACTACAAACAATGCTCAAAGCATTTAATTAGATATTCTCATCCTTCCAGGGAACAAAAACTAAGCAAAGATGCACCACAACAGAAAAATGACAAAAACCAACCTCAGCCTGGGGGAGCAAAGTGACCTGTGTGTAAACCTCATCATTCTCCTTATTGGCCTAATCATAGAGTGTAAAATGAAAAAAAAGAAGACAATTAAACCAAACAAATAGAACCAATGCAAGGGTGCAAGTTTAAATGAATTAAGCAGGTAAAATACAAGTTCACTCTCAATTTGAGAACTCACAAGTAACTGAATATTGACAACTCTACAGAAGATCTGTGGCTGGAGATCATAGGTTGGCATGTCCATTGGTGAAAAGGGAGCGAAAGATGAAGCTTGTTCTAAGTGCCCTTGGGGAAAATACACCACCACATTTCCTTTCTTTGGGAGGGAAGTGAGAGGGCCAGCACAAGCGTGCCAGAGTTCAAGATAAGAAGAGGACACACTTGCGGAGGAGGAACCAGAAGATGAACAAGTAGGAGAGGACAGAGAGCAAACGCAAGCAGCTCCTTTCCCACACTCACCATTGCAAGACGCGGTCTTCTCAGCCTCAATCACTGCATAGTTCAGATCAATTTCCATGAACGCTCCAGTGTGATGGTTGCTGGTTCTTGTGGAAGAGTGGGACTAAATGGGGAACCAAAGAGAATAAAAAACAAGAAAGAAAGAAAGAGAGGATAAAGGTAGCCAAGGGTACAATCAAGTGGGTCTAAGAAAAGGAAATCCAGAAAGTGAGGACTGTAACAAAATGGAAATGAGGTCAAATCATGAAAAAGGAGTTCATGTTTGGAGGGACACCAGAAAGGAGAAAAAGGAAACAGGGGAAGGGTGGAAGAGAGGACATGGTGGGAAGAAGAGAAGAGAATATGAGAAAAAGAGTGGCCATCAAATAATAACAAGGAATTCAAAGTATGATTCCACCCCCATTTGAAGGTAGTGAGAAGAGGGAGCAGAAGCAGGAGACATAGACAATTGCATAGGAGGCACAGAAACAAAAGGCAAGAAAAGGCAATGTGGTAGTGGCTTTTGGAGTTGTAGTTGGAGAAGTGTTAGAGAGAGAAAGAGAGTGAGTGTATGTGTTTGAGAGTATGTTGTGTGTTGGGTGGGGGGACAGGTAAGGCAGAACAGAACCCACACTTCCCCACCCTCTTCTCCTTTACTTTGCATTGCACTTAACTTTATCTTTTCTTCTTTCTTAATAATTTCCTTCACTTCTTTCTCAGGCCCTCCACCATCACAACACAACACAACCAAAAACACTCCTTTCATTTCATGTTCATATGTTACCCATCCACCAAATTATCATTGGAAAAACAAACATTTTTTTTTTCATTTTGAAATTGTATTCATCAAATCAAATTTCAAACATCTTCTGCAACATTATTTTCTCTCAAACATAAGAAAATTCAACTGACACTTTGACACTTTAACCCACCAAAATTTTTATGAGGTGCTTAATATTATAGCAATCAATACCATGTTTCAGCTCCAGTCCACTGAAACTTAAGAGCTTATTTCCTAAATCATTAGCAGAAAAAAAAAAACCACCTTTTTTTGGCTGATTTGATTTCCAGGCGTGTGATATCCGACACATACAGCCAAAACTGCTTCATTTAATAAAATCACCACCCTTTAAAATTGTATTACTATTAATCACTGATGTCACCAAACTATATATAAAAATCGGTTCAATTAGCACGTATTATCAGTATATTCAGAAGCAGTTTTACAAATTCTAGTTAAAAAATGCATTTTTTAAAATAAAAGCATTTTAAGTTTTAATTTGAACATGTACTATATGGTTAATCGATAAAAAAAACTCCTCTTTGATATATGCTGTGACTGATGCTTATAAATGACAGTTATCAAAGTGGTAAAAGATAGGTTGTTACCATCTTGCATGTTGTGAAAAAATATGATCATGTGGTGTATGGTGAGTGAAAAACTTGATCTTAGGGTCAAACATATCCAAAATTTACCATGCATGCATTGATTTTGAACGTAGGAAAGACTCTTTAGTTAGAGCAAAGTGAGAATGTGTAGAGTAGAGTTGGGAGGCATTTTGTTTGCTGTTAGGGCTCCTGATCCTAATAAGTTTCTCAGACTTTAGAAAGAGAAAGAAAGAGCACTCACACACACACACTCTCTCTCTCTTTTACATATCTCATGTCTCATCACTCTTTCCTTTTTTCATATGTTTCTACTCATCAAGCTTTCAACTGCAACTCACGCGCCTGCAACTCTCTTACTCACTTGTCCTTCATTTTTCTGTTTTTTTCTACCTAAATAGACCCTTCATCCCCATCACTTTGTGTCTGTACTACTCCAGGGGTAAAATAAATCTAACTGCAAATGGGGTTCACCTATCCAAACTAGTTCAAAGAACATGTCTGTTTCTCACTTGTGTTTTATTGAACATTTTACCTTAATATCAAAAGACTGCACAAACAAGTTTAAAATATGTTTTGGTTATAAAAGGAAGTCATGCACTCACAGTCACTTCAATATAATTTTACACTGTTGTTTAGTTATAAAATATTATCATATGATTTTAAGCAACTACTTTATTATTAAATTTCTCACATTATATAGTTCAGTTATAGTATAGTGTAAGGTTGTCAACAACATATGAGCACTGTTATTAGAGTTAAAATGTATTATGATGAATAGCTATATAATTGACAATTGGAACCTATATAGAATTGGCTCAAACTTGACAAAACTTGCAGACTGAAATGAATCGAACACGACAGGATCTTTAAATGCTACTTTTGTGATGTTAAAGTATGGTAGATAGACATATTCATGTCTTTATTATATAGCAAGCAATTAAAGGGTCAACTAGGTTTTGTTGACGAAGGGTTGCTTAACTTGTGTAAAATAATAATGAAAGGTTTGAGTAATTAGTGTAGGTTTTGAATTTTATCCTCCTTTGAGTTATTAAATTCGATTCAACAATCTTCATATTCTTTGTAGGTAAAACGTCAAATAGATACAAAACTCAAAATACTAATCATCATGTTCAGATATAAAGAAGCTGCTATAACAGTTGGATTACAACAGCTTCTTCTCAGATTATCTAAGATAACATAAAATAAGACAACGCTTTTCAAGAGCTTTTGAAAAACTATAAACATTTTCCCCTTTCAATTGTATCACTTTTTCAGTGCACACATAATAAAAAACACTCCCATAATAAGTGATTCCTAATAATGCTTTCAGTAACATCTTTTCATAAAGTAATATCAGATAAATATGGCATGCACGGGTTAATTTCACTTTTTTTACTTTTACTTTTCTAAATAGTTGTTTTCAAAAGGTGTTAACGCAATCATATGTCATTATCGACGAGGTTATAAACATATATATATATATATATATATATATTTATTTATTTATTTATTTGTACAAGAAAGAATACGCAGAATAGTTAGAGTGATTGGTGGTGTGAAATAACTAAACATTAAGATGTTAGCATATTTTTCTATGCTTAATGAAACCATTGGAATAAAATGAAAATCAGTGTTCTTCCTTTAATAGTAAAAACACACTGCATAGATACTATAGCTAGGGTTTCATAATGTGTATGCATTGCAAAGTTATACTCTTCCCAGTTCGTAAAAGCTGCAAGCGTCTACCAAAGGATGCTTTCGAAATTCTAACTTTGTTGTCGTATAGAATGGATGAATAGATTTCTATTGCTTTCGAAATCATCACATTAATGTTCTAAGAACATGATTAATTGATTTCTATTAGTTAATTGGGGTGATAGATACCACTATTGTGGAGGTTTTTTTTTTTTCTTTCAAAACAAATAAATAAATAAACGTGAAATATTTTAATGATATTTCAACCTTTTTACACATAACTACATACATTCTAATTTTGCTTAGTCAAAAATATATTGTTTATTTAAAGATGGAGTGATTAATCATATTACATAGGTTAATGTTTGATCTTGGATCTCTTCAAAGATACTATCAGTGAGTTTCTCGATATCTGATTGGTGCTTAGAACTCTTGATATGTATAAATTCGATTTAATGTCTCTAAAAAGGTTGATCCTTGATCTTTCTATTTTTTCTTTGGTGGTAGAGTTGGGGTAGACAACCAAGAATTTTCTTTTTGGTTTTGATGTGTATACTATAGATACTTTTTGAACTGTTTTATTTCGTATAAGGGTTAGACCATTCCTGAGGTGAGTCTATTTAATTTTATTGCCTTATGCTAATAAAAAAAACATACTTGAAGTTCTATGGTGAGATTTTGATTCAAATTATACATTGGAACATCCATAAAATGTTTCTATTTATTTATTTATTTAGTGATAAAAAAGTGATATATGTAATTTATAATTCTAAGTAGTTAGTTTTGAAGAATTGCATTTGGTAAATTAATGGGTGTATTTTTTTCTTGGGTAGTGCATTAAGTGAGTTATAAAAGGGCACAGAATATAGATATATGCATATATCTTCACATGGCTACAAAGGGATAGTAGACAATTAGATATGGACGTGACTTAAAGGTTTGTCTGTCCTCGTGCTAAAGTCATGCAAGTTTCATAAAAAAAAGTTGGTTTAGTCCACATCAAAAGTGGCCTTATATTGACTCAAATATTCAAAATCGCTTCTTATTTCTCTTTTCGTATGCCAACATCAAGGCCAAACAAAAACACCATTTCTATATTGCTTTATTAATATATCTCACCGACAATAATTATTTTGTTATTTCCTTACATTAAATCAACCAATGCACCCATTAGTTTCCTTAATAATCACTTTAAAAGTGCTTGAAGATCATTGATTATAGACAAATATATTTTATAAAAGTGAATGTAATGCTGCTAAAAATAAATAAAAACATTATTTTATTTTATAGATCGTGAAATAAACTTAAAACTCACATTTTTAACATAAGATGATATTCGGAGATTGAGTTAGTTTAGAAATTGTTTACAAATATACATTTAAAAAAAACATAAAATAGAAACTAATTTTAGAGACAAAAAATAATTAGTTGATATAATAATTAAATTAGAGATCGTTTTAGAAACTAAAAAAAATGGTTTCTAAATTAGTCTTTATTATTGTTAAATAGTTTCTAAATTATTATCTAATTAGCAACCAAGGTTTTAACTACCAATTATTTAGATTCTAAATTTGATAGTAAAAAATTTGGTTGCTAATTAGATACTAATTTAGAAAAAAAAATTAGCAATAATAAAAACTGATTTATAAATAAAATAAAAAAAATTAGTCTCTGGTATATAATTTAGTCACTATAACAACTAATTATTTTTTTACTTAAAATTGATTTCTATTTCATAATTTTCTTATAATAATATCATAATTGAACTAAAAAAATTAGTAAATTTTAGATACTTCTTTCTATTTGGGTATTATTTTCATTAGTAGGGTATTTATTTATATATAAATTTGGGTATAAAGTATAAACCTAAAAAAAGATGCAAATATGCAGCACAAGACCTTAAACAAAGACTAAAATTAGTTATATATAGTGTGCAATTCTTGATGTCTGCCACCAGATGAGAATAAATTTTCATATATCTATCTATAGAAACCTCTATTTTATTTTTCTATTTTTATCACATGACACAACATAACATTTTTTTTTTTCTTATTCTCTCTCTTACTTTTATTTTTATTTTCTTTCTGTTTCTCTCTTTCTCTGCTTCTCACACTCATTTATTGGTACTGTTATTCAGTTCAATAATAATTTTCTCTCTTTTGTGTGTGTATGTGTGTTTGTGACCTTTATCTTCTTGATTTAGGACACTGACAATAACAGTCTTGTTTGAGAGATTCCATCTTTTTAAGTGCATGCGCCCTTTTCAATTTTTTTTATAATTTCTTAAATATCTAATGACCCTTTTCTAGGGTTATTAATTTTCTTAAACAGGGGATTAATGATGGATTGTTTATATTTGAAGTTAAACCCACTGTTAATTAATGATGAGTTTTGCAATTTAAGGAATCTTTTCTTACCGAAAGTGAAGGTATAGTTTAATTTTTTTTAATATAAAATAAAAAGTTAGAGCCTTTCATGATTAAGTTCATTTTAACGTTTTTATCTATATCCATCTTTTTAGGTTTTATTGTACATTTTTTACATAATTTCTTACACCTAATTTTTTGCATTCTATGTGAACATTTTGGTTAAAATACAAAGGCTGGTGATAAAAACAAAAGTAAGGAATCTGAAAAATATTAAATAAGTATATAATGATAATAATTTATTGCTTACTGATTAAGGTAAAACATTAGATTTCTAAATATATTTGGCATTTATTATACATTTTGATTCTTTAAAGTTAATAACTTTAACCTTTAATAAAAAAAAAATTCTGGATAAAATTTTAATGTACCTAATTTCGTAATTATTCTTAAGAATTATTATTTTTAATTACCTTGAGAATTATTATTTTTAATTATCTTAAGATATCAATAATTTTTTTAGTTTTTAAATTAATATTTAATTTAGTTAATAGAATGAATAACTATTTTTATCTTTAAAATTAATTTCTATTTAATGATTTTTTTAGTGAATATTGATATTATTATTTATTATTACACTGTGAAATGTGAAATTGAAAACATGGTCTCATTTGAAGATAAGAATTTATTTTAGATAAATAAAATAGTTTCTTATTTTAAAATTATTATTTATTGATGAAATAATTTTAAACTGTATTAGAAAAGTTAAGAATCTTGGAAGTAATTGGAAAAAGAATGTATTAAATGAGTAGTTGGAAAGTAATTGTCAAAATTCTCATTGAACATAAAGGTATCGAAATAAAACAAAATGAACAGTGAGAATTATTAATTTATAAAAGTGGAATCTAAAGATCTAAAGAAAAGGGTGAGGGTTGGTTTAATTGAGGGCATAAGAATATGATAGTATTTAATGAAGATGGAATTTGTGTGGCTATTAATTAAGTGTTGTTTGGATAAGTAAAAGTAGAAGTAACATTGGTTGGGAAATGATGTAAATAGGGAAGGCAAAATAATTGGTGGATGAAAGTGTGTTAGTGTCTAATGAGGACTTTGGTGTGGCTTATTATAAAGCTTTGGCTTAGTTCCAAAAACAAACACCTGGTGGGTACATCAAAGGAGACAAACACCATCCCATCATTACTCACTTTCATTTCCCATTGCACACATCAAACAAAGAAAATAAAGTTCCATACTTAAGAGTCATTATCCTTGGTTGGATACTATACTAATTTTCATCAACCCTAATTATAGATCCAAGATTTAATTGGATTCATGTTTAGATATGTTTCAACATCATTCATTACCACCAAATCTTTGTAAGATTGCCTTAATCTATACTTAAAAAGATCATTAAATAACGTATAGATTAAAAAAAAAATCATTATATCAAGAAAGTTAAATATTATTTTATAAAAAAATAATTATTGCGATTGAAAATAATTTTTAATAAAAATAAATTAGAAGTTTATAAAGTAGTTTTTAAATTAATATTTAATATTAACTATCAAAATTTTAATTACTAACTATTTTAAATTATAAATTAGTAACTAATTTAGAATATAAAGACTAGTAACTAATTTAGAATATAAAGATATTAGTAACTAATATTAAATAGCAATTTGAAAATTACTTTATAAGATTTTATTAATAATAGAAATTATTTTAGATATTAATAAATTTTTTGTTTATAAAATAATATCTTATTTAATTAATATAGTCAAAATAATGATTAATTTTTTTATCTTTAAATTAGTTATTATTTTTTTTATAGTATTAATTAATAAAAATTGAGAACATTAATATTTTTTTTGTTATAATAACATACTTCTTTTTCTCCTAACTTGAACATTACTCTTTATTAAAGTCAGAAGATGTGATAACTCATTTTGTCTGTTAGTATTTTAGTGATAAAGATTGAAAACTTAGGAGTAATAACTAAGATTTGTGTGATGGTTTATCAAAGTTGTATGTGTGCTTTATCTATTTTTTAGTTTTAGAGATTAAAGTGAGGGTATTAAAAATACAATAATTTTTTTTTTTCAATTTAAGAAAAAAGGGAATGGAAAGAGAGAAGGGATAAAAAAAAAGAGAGAGAAAGTGATAGATATGAAAAATTATTTCTCTTTTTTTAAAAATATTATTTTTTCTTTATTATATTATGAAAATCAGGTTGTTAAATTTCTTAATTTTAAAATATTATTTAACTTCGCCTTTAAAAAAATACAGAAGCAAAAAGATAATGAAATAAACCTAATTGTATACAAACTTTACTTATAATAAGGTCACAGGTTAAGATATGAAAATTGTGGGTGAAGAATGTAGTTGACACCTAACTTCCACTCCCACACAAAGGTTAATTTCAAAGTTTTGCCCTTCAGAATTCTTAGTTCATAATTAAAAGAAAATTCACATGTACTATTAGTAGTTAAGGATCTATGGATTAGATTTTATACAATTCAATCCAAATTTAAATATTTGAATCAGATTTATAATTTAAATTGATATTTTTTTATAAAAATAATTTAGAAATTTAAATTTAAATATTTGGGTTGGATTTTAAATTTAATTTTATATTTTTATAAGAACAAGTGAATTGTATTTAAAATAAATAAAAAATCTATGTTTTTAAATTAATATATGAATTTTGGTCTAACTCTCCAATATTTTTGTATTTTCTTTATTTTTTATTTTTTTTAATAATAATAATTTTTTATATCATGACAAATGATTGTTGTTACTTGAGGTGTGAGTCTAACTGAGATGTCAAATTACATAGTAATGTCTAACATGAATTTTTTTATAAAATAAAAAAATAAACCTAATATTAATATAATAATATGTAAAAAAGTTGAATATTATATAAATATTAAGAAAATAAAGCCTTGAGTTTTGGGCTGCATTCAGAAAAATGATTCTGGAAAGCCCACTATAAACAGAAAATAAGGGGAGCCATAAGGCCTACAAATTTAAGGCTGCATTAACAAAAATATCTTAAAAGCCCATTAATATACAAAGCAAGGGGTGCAACAAGTAAACATTAAGATTTAAACTAAACAGATTTAATCCGCGAAAACTGAAAACTAGTTTCAAGTAACTTAATAACAAATTTTTAGGTTTAAAAGTTTTAGACTAGTTGGTCGAGTTCAAGAGTGAAGGTTACGAAAATAATTATTTATTTAATTATTATTTATGACATTATATTATAAATGGACTCAATATATCTTAAAAAAAGTGAAAAAATGGAAGAATGTAAATGAAAGATGAGATTTTACATAATGAATGAAACAAATATTATTTTATAAATTAATATTCAATACTGTCATTTGGATTTAATTTACGAGACACTTAAAATTTGATTATTAATTTTATTTTAACTTGGAAATATTTTTAGTGGTGTGTACTTTTTACAATAAAAATTTAATATGTTAAAATTAAAACTGTTTTAAAATAAGAACTAAATTCACTATTGAATTGTGTGATGCGAATGAGCATGTACACTCATCTCTCTATGCGTATTTTTATTTATCTTGACATGTTTGTTCAAATTTCATTTCAATATTAATATATAATATCAGAACATCAAATAATTATATGAGATAAATAATATACAAATTCATTTCTATTAATATTCATATCAATGTAATAATTAATATTTTTAATTTCTATACATTATATTTTAAGGAGAAATAAAATAATTTTCTATTGTTTTTTTGTATTTTAAAAGTAACTTATTACGTGAATTTTCCCGTCGTAAATAAAGAAAAAAATGAATAAAAAATCCACCTTTGCAATAGTTAAATTATAACAGTAAGATATTTTGTTTTCTATAAGCTTCTAGGATTAAATAAATTTCCCCATTCACCAAAAAAAACACAAATGTATATTGTCTTACTTAATTTCAACATACGCTAAGTTTTATTAATGATCTTTTAAAAGCAACTTTTTATCAGCAACAAAATAGTCAAATATGATATTTTGAAGTTATATATATATATACATATATATATATATATATATATATATTATACTATAATACTTCGTGGCAAAAATAATAATTTATTTTTAATTAAAATTAATCTAATTCTATATTTTATAAGATTTAAATAAATTTTAATATATCATGATTTTTATTGAGTAAATAATATATTTTCTTTTGAATTGAGTATTTAATAAATTAAATATTTTAGCTTAGTAAATATTTATGTACATTTAGTTTTGTTTAAATCACATTTTTATATTTTTGTTCACTCTCTTAGTATATATTTTTTGTTATAACAAAGGTTATGTTTTGTATCATGTCTCACTTCAGTACATGGATTGAAAGAGGCCTACTAATAATCATTAGAAAATATCACGTCACGTGTGAGAAAACATACAAATTAACAAGTATTAATTTTAAGTAAATTTAACTATTAAAATTTTGACATTTATTAAAATTTTAAGTAAATTTAACTATTAATTTTAAGTAAATTTAACTATTAAAAGTATCAATCAATAATCAAATGACTTCTTTTTTTGTTTTAATAGTTTTTATTTATATATAAATTATCCATTATTTTAAGATTGGATGTATGTTTAATAAATATATATTATTATTTTTATCAAAAATAGATATGTACGTTCTAACTTTTTTATACAAAAGCGCATACTATGGATATCACCCAATACAATTACATAATTAAATAAATAAATATATATATATATATTATTATTGCATTTTATTTATTGTCTAATGTTATTTTCATAAAATCATAACTCTTTATATTTAACTAGCGGGCACACAGTGAGTATGTGTATCCATATTTTTTATTTTGGAAGATTTTGGAGACATGTTTTTATATTACTTCTTTTTCACTGTTTTTTTATATATCACTCTTTTGCCTAAAAAAGATTAATCGTCCATAAATCCACATTTTACTCCCTCTCTTCACTCTTCCCTAATAAAAGGCACCAATCTCTCCACTTTCCTGCCAGTTAAGTGAGAACAAATAAAATAAAATTTTAAAATTAAAAATATGCTTATTTAATAAAGAAGAATATATTTAATAAAGAAGAGGAAAAGTAACCAATCTCTCCACTCCTGCCATCGTATCAATCTCTCCATTAAGTGAGAATTTACTTCCAAATGATACTCACAAAAAAATGGATCTTTAACAATAAATTTTTTTCATCTATGACATCAAAATATATTAATTTTTCAAAATAATATTAATTATTTATTTTAAAACATTAATAATCAACACCCTTTTTAACACTACCTTAATAATGAGCACCCTTTTCTATAAAATCCCAAACTAAAGGCAAATAAAAAAAATTAAAAAAACAAATAATAAACTTGTATCTATTGATTTTATTTTATTTTGTTAAATTCTTTTTGTTTTAAAAAAATTAAAATCTACTAACCATTTCTGTTATTACAGAACAATTATATATACACATTTTTATATTACAGAAATATTGAAAAAAACAATTTAAAAAATGAATGATCCTATTAGAACTCAAATCAACTCAAAGATAATTATTATAAAAGAACGAACAAAAAGAGATAAAAAGAGAAAAGGGGAGAGAGACTAAATAATAAATTATTATAGACCAAAAGAAAAAAAAGATAGAAAAGGAAAAGAAGAGAAAGGGGAGAGAGACTAAATAATAAATTATTATAGAAGAACCAACAGAAAGAAAAAAGGATAGAAAAGGAAAAGAAGAAAAAGACGTAAAAAATAAATTATTATAGAAAAACATTATTATAGAAGAACAAACCAAAAAAAAAAGATAGAAAGGGAAGAGGAGATAAAGATGTAAATAATAAATTATTATAAAAGAACGAACCGAAACAAAAAAAAATAGAAAGGGGAGTTGTTATGGCATTAGTAAGCGGTAGTAGCATGCACCGATTGGAGAGGAGTAGCGTTGGTACCTGTGAATTGCATATGTTAAACCTTCTTTCCAATAACTCCGGAACCATTCTTCATCTTCGTCACTCTCCGTTAAGAGACTCTCCGTTAAGAGGAAATATACTAACAAAAAGAAGGAACATATAGAAGAACACTTCTCTTTCTTTCGCCTTCTTCTTATTCTCCAAAAGTAAAAGTAATAATTTCTTCTGAGAAGTTTGGGTGTTAGAGCACTATTAGGACTTAAAATAAGGAGTGTTAACAGTTAAAGGGGAATCGTGGAGGTTAACCCAAGAAGTGGGGAGTTAAAATATTTATGAAAGAAGTTAAAAAGAAGATGTTACATTTCAAAATTGTTGCCACTACTTTGGTCACTACTCACGTTTCCTAATATTTGTTTCTCTCTCATAATTTTAAAATAAATCATATCTTTCAATTCAAAACCGATAATCTATTTCAAATATTTTTAAAAAGTAAAAAATGACGCAATAACCAAAATAATGAAATAAAACCAAATATTAATCTAAGCATAAAATAGGAAAAAATTTGAAAGCAGTTAAGGGAATCCCTTTATATATAGGTATTGATTATAAAGAGAGATATCCAAAGGGATATTTATAATTAAATTTTATTAAAATTATTTCAATATACTAACTTGTTATGATTAAGTTTTAATATATTGATTTATTACGCTTTTCACACTTGAATTATACAATGGTTTAGAGAACAAGACTTTATAATATTAAGAAAAGATGTGATAAGTTATTCTATTGATTATCTTTTATTAAATTAATCAATATATTATTATTCATTATAACATTCTTCAGTGCTATATATTTGTTTCTATATGTTTAGAAATATTTTTTTAACGCATCTCGTTTTAAATCTATAAACCAAATACAACTAAACTAAACAAATATATACGACGACAGTTATGGTAGAAACTATTGTCATAACTTACTTTCCATGATAATATTTACATAAGTGATTTCTAAAAAATATCCAAAAACAAAAAAAAAATTAAAAGACATAGTTTTATTTATATTTGAGAAGTAATTTAACCTTAAAATTATCCGATGATACTATGTGACAATATAAACAAATTTTTGTTAAGATAAATTTTAAATGACTCTTGTACAATTTTAAGAAGTGTACTATGAATCCAATTCAACTTAACAAAATCAATTTATAAGATGAAATTTACATGCACTTATATATTATAAAAAAAATTCTTATAATTAGAGAAAAAATATAAGACAATCACTAAATAACAACCAAATTTAGAGTAAAAAAATATAATTAGTCATTATATTAAATAAATTAATACTATTATAAAGACTAAAAATATATTGATATTTAAAGTGATTTCGATTATTAATAAAAATTTATAAAATGGTTTCTGTTGGAGATCCCACATCGACTAGAGATTAGAACATTTCATAGTATATAAGTGGGTGCAAACCTCATTCCATTGAGCTGGTTTTATGAGGTTGAGTTACCCGCTATCGGGTTATTTTATATATTTTATTGATTTTAGAAACTATCTTAGCTAACAATAATTTTTTAGTTTATAAAATAGTCTTTAATTTAATCATTTAATCAAATAGTAACTAATTATTTTGGTATCTAAAGTAAATTATTTTTTATTAAATGATTTTCTTATAGTGGATGTTAACAATTTTTTTCCTAATTAATGATGGTTATGTAAAATTAATCATATGTTAAGTCTAACTCAACCTCATACCATTGGTTTACCTCAAACGCATCTCTATCACGCCGAGACCACTAACTCGTTCACGAGATTATTTATTATGAGTAGTTTGATAACAATCCGATAAGCCTAACAAATAATCGTTAGAATAATTCGAAATGACTTTGATACCATATTAAGAAGATAACTCTTACAAGACTTATAAGATGAAGTTTGTACTCACTTATATACTATAAAATGTGAGTATCTCTAGTTAATATGGAATCTTCAACCATACCTACATTTGTTTATATAAGATTTTTTTTAAAAAAAAAAGTCATAGCATTATCAAATTTCTTTTAATAGCTTATAAGCAACTTGCTCCAACATGCAAGTAGAAACGAAGGATGAATGAATGGAAAACGAAGTACGGCATTTAAAATTCCAACGTGGTTGTATAAGCACCACTACTTTTCACTTCCATATTCTTTCATTGACTTCCAAGTATTCAATTCTGTATTATTATTTAGTTATACTTTAGGAATATACTTTTTAAATTTTTATTTCATTTGTTGTTCTTAAATGTTAAAACAATATTAGTTATTATTTTTTATTATACTCTTGTATGCGTTTTTCTTTATCTCACATGCTTATCATAAAACTAATTAATAGTCATTAAAAACTCAAATTAAAAAGAATTCCGTACGAATACTTTTTACACATTTAAATCTTTTATACGTTTAAGATATTTTAAAACATCAAATAAATAAATAATCATATATAAATAATAATTGCATGTAAAATAAAAAATATTTTTAACATATACAAATTACTAGCTGTTTGTATTTTAAGAATTTTTATACCATTACATTAATATATATTAACAAGTCATTTTATTCAATTCAAACTTATTGACAATTTTTTATATATACAAAATGGCCCTTTTCAATATAGATTAAAATACTGTAAGAGTTACATGTCCACTGTTTTAAAAAATAAATAAAATAATCAATCAAACATGAAAAATATCACAATAAAAAACTAAATAAATACTAATTTAAAAATAAAAAATTAATTAATTTTTATATTAAATAAATTATATATTATTTTAAAAATTAAAAAAATTATTAATATTTTTTTAACTTAGTTTATTATTATAAATAATTTACTTTATATTTTTTAATTGCCAACTTTTTAATCTAATTAATAGATAAAATTGAATACCAATTTATAAATTATTTATCAATAATATAAATTAATTTAAATATCAATAATTTTTTAATTTATTAATAATATAAACTAATTTAGATATCAATAATTTTTTAATCTCTAAATTAATTAGTATTAAATTTAGTCAATATAACAATTAATATTTTTTTTATTTTTAAAATTAATTTTTATTTAGTGGTTTTTTATATCTATAAACAAATTAAGAAACATAGATAATATTTTATTTAGAATAGAAAAAGTATAAAATAACATTTATAAGTTGATTTTAACTTTCATACATCCCAACGTAGAGGTGTATATAACTTAATATGGAATTGTCCGGGATTTCTTTATCAATTTGGTATAAAAAAAATTATTTAAAAATGACATCTTTTAAAAAAATAAAAAAAGATATATCATATTGAAAACATTATTTTATTATAAAAAAAAAACGTGCTTCTAAACATAATTTGTATATTTTAATTTAAAAATTAACTGTATATACTTTCTAATTTAAAATATTAAAAATGTTTACCAAATGAAAATTATAACATAATAAGGTAATGAAGTTATTAATGTAAGAATTCAAATATATATTGTATATATGTAGATTTTTCTAATATAAGTGTGTGAAATAATTCAAAAAGTGATCGTTAAGTTTATATAATGTTTAAGCTATAATTTATTTAACTATGTATTTATGGTGTGTATGATATTTAGGTTAATTTTATATCTGAACAGAGGATAATAGTTATGAAGTTGAAGGGTGAGAATAATAATTTCTGTAAGTAATAAACCATTTTGAGGTTTAGTTGTAGTATAAAACAGAATCAAGAAATTAAACAAGAAAGGGAGTGATGAACTTAATAAATTGGGATTGCACATAGCAATTAGAAAATTTCTTTTTAAAGTTCCTTAAATAAATCATCCTTCAATCTTTATTCTTTTATTTTTTTTGTCCTCCTTCTTTATGAACATTTAGAGAACCATCTTATTCCCCTTTTGGCTCTTTTTTTTTCTCTAGGTGAAATTGTTGTCTACAATTGGTTGTGAACAAGTGTAGAACATTACTTTTTTTTTTTAAGTTTAGTCTTGGGTAAGTTCTTTCTCATTCTTTAAATTTTCATCTTTTCTTTGACTATGGCATGCTTGATGACTAGGATTTTGATATTTAAGGTGATAAAAACAAAATCTTTAAATAATTTTGCTTCATTATCTTCTTTAACTCTGTTATACTTGTTATAAATTTTAAATCTAGAGTAATAATAATTTGATGTTATATTGAGTTCATATGTGACTAATTGAGGATCAAATTGATTATTGGTAAGATCTCGTGAAGAGTTTGAATCAAATAAGTAAAATTGTTAAATTTCTAAATTTTTATACTTACTTTGTAATTGATTTGATAAAAATAGGATTTTACTATTTTACTATGGTTACTAATCGAGAATTCGCCTTATTAAAGTTCAATGAATAGAAATTGAGAATTTATAGAAAGATATGAGGTTTTTTTGACCATGATGGGGTTATTATTTTTGTTTTTTACTAAAATGGGGCCCGTTTAAAAAAAATTACAAATTTAGGCAAGTCGTGCCTAATTGGGACGACTTCATATGCAGAACTCGTCCCAATTAGGCACGACTTCTGCCATGTCATACTAAAGTCGTGCCAACTTGGTACGACTTCTGCCCTGTCATACTGAAGTCGTGCCAACTTGGAACGACTTCTGCCCTATCATATTGAAGTCGTGCCAACTTGGCACGACTTCTGCCATGTCATAATTTTTTATTTTATTTTTAATTTTATTGTTTATATATTGGATAGTAAGTTATGTAATGTTAAAAATTAATTTCTTCTTATCGTTACGTGTTATGTAAAATCATTACTTCTCAAGCTATTTATTTTGCAAATTCACAACAATAATTCTCTATTGATTTTCCAAATACAATAATTTTTCATTTATCTATTTATTTCCAAATTCAATAACAATTTTCTTCATTTTTTAATTAATCAAATAATCAAGTTATTGTATTACATTACCGTCAAACATGATCCATACACAATTATCCAATTTTTTGTTCCTTAAAACTAACACTCTTAAAAAATTATGTATCAAATTAATTTTTAACATTACATAACTTACTACCCAATATATAAATAATAATTTTTTTTAAAAAAATATGACGTGGCAGAAGTCGTGCCAAGTTGGCACGACTTCAGTATGACATGGCAAAAGTCGTGCCTAATTGGAACGATTTCTGCATATGAAGTCGTGCCGAATTGACACGACTTGCCTGAATTTGTAATTTTTTTAAAACAGACCCCATTTTAGTAAAAACAAAAAAAAATAACCCCATCATGGTCCAAAAACCAAGATATGAAGCTATTAAATTGTTGAAATATATTTAACATTCTGATTTCAAGATATGTAAAAGATAGATTTTGTGTTGATATTTATTTTAAAATTCTATTTTGGTTTGGTGCTTTAATTGTAATATTTTCATTTGGTGAATTTTGAACATATGCTTATAGGATTTGTTTTATTTCATTTAACTTACTGCATGAAATAACTTAGGGGTTGATGATAATTATGTAGGATTTATCTAAGTAAAATATGAGACATTGTTGTTATCACTTGAATAGTGACATGATTTTTTATTTTTTATTTTTATGTTGAGTGATAATTAACTTCACAAATTTGTGAAGATAAGAGTATCTACATTCATTCCTAAAGTAAAAAATGATAACAAGTAAGAAATGGCAAGAGAATAAATTACACCGAAAATTTTCATTCAAGCAATGATACACTCAAAATAAACTATATTTTCATTTAAAAAATATCGTTGAAGTAAGAATACCACGTTCAACTAATATTTTCCTAAATTAAAAATAAATTACACCAAATTTGTAAAAATAAAATTGTCTATATTAGTTTAATAAGAGAAATACTTACAAGATTAAGATTAAGTGACATAATAAATCTTTGAGTAAACTACATTAAATAAAAAAATACGTAGGCACTATAACATGTACTCCTATAAAATGCTTATACTCCTATAAAATGCAAGTATTAAAGAGTAGATATATTTATGTAATTGTATGAAATCTCATATGTAATCCTACTCAAATAATTTTGTACTATCAATAAATATACATCATCGATATTCAATTACCATATTCTTTAAAGTATTAGTTTTATATCACCATTATCAATTTAGAATAAGTAATAATTAAACCAATTTTATATTCATGTTATCAGTTTCAATAAGTTAATTAATAATTTTAAAATCTTTGAAGTCATAAAAAGGGCATTTGGTCTAGTGGTATGATTCTCGCTTAGGGTGCGAGAGGTCCCGAGTTCAATTCTCGGAATGCCCCTAAGTTTTTTCGATAAACCATAAATTTTAATCCCATCACCATTGTGCCATGTCATCATTCTAGTAATTTAATACCTACTAACACAACTTGTACATAGACTAAAATATGAATCAAAAGCAAAATAAAGAAAAGAGATTATGTATTTTTTTTAGTTTTAAATATCGTAATGTTGATACGAAAAATTCACTATCATGTATTGATCAATAATAATTAAATGTACAGTATATTGTGTAATAAAATAATATATAATTATGAGAAATCAGGATTTAAAAACATTACAAATTAATATAAATGACTGAGCTTATATTCCATAAGATAAAAAGCAATAATAGTTGACAAAAAATGGATTTTAATACGAAGTATATATATATATATAATTTTTATTTTTTTTTATTTATTTATCTTAAAATATTTAAAAAAAGTTGGAGATTATTATTTCAGCGATTGAATGCAGTTTTGAATGGATTGAAATTATACCCCGAGTCCCCCATCCATCATATGCTATCTATTTATACACCTAGATTCCAAGGAACAAGAATAAAACAGCAAATAAAAAGAAGAAGAAGAAGAAGAAGAAGAAGAAGAAGAGTAATAGGAAAGTGAAGAAGAATGGGAGGAAATGGAGGAAGGAATTTAGACGAAACACCAACCTGGGCTGTGGCCGTTGTTTGCTTTGTTTTGCTCTCTGTATCTATCATCATCGAATACATCTTCAATCTAATAGGAAAGGTATATATATCCATATTCATTACATGCGTCTAAGTATTGTATTTAATTATAACCCTAATACATATACTTTCACTGCCACTGTTATGTTCATGCGAGAAGTGGTTGAAGCAGAAACACAAAAGAGCTCTGTACGAGTCACTTGAAAAGATCAAATCAGGTGTGAGACAATCTGAACTGTTCAACTAACTTCTTTAAGTGACAAATTGAATGCACCAAAATTAACTTTATAGATGCATGTTTGCAGAGCTCATGTTATTAGGGTTCATATCGTTGCTCCTAACGGTAGGGCAAGGTCTAATATCGAGGATATGCATATCAGAAAAGGTTGCAGGGACATTTCACCCTTGCGCTCATAGAAGAGTGAAGCAAAACAACACTCCCCCATTAGAACACGATGAATACCGAAATAACCGCCATCTTTTAGCGTTGGAAGACAAGTGTGCACCGCAGGTTTCTATGTTTTTTTTATCAGCAACAATGAAAGTATTAGATATTCCAACCTTGCACTACAAAAATTACAGAAAAAAAAAACCAGATAAGTGATAAGTAGGCTTAACACTCCTGCTTGCAACTTTGAATGTAGGGTTAAGATTCTTTCCATTGCATATTTTTTTAATACTTTAAATTTATTTAAAATTATAAAATAATGGCTGATAATAGTTTAAAATATGCGTTAGAAACAGTATATTGATATTTTTTTTTAGTTAAGAAGTGTTGGAGGTAAGATCTAATAGTAGAGATGAACACGTTAAGTAAGCTATATCAGTAGCATTGACTTGTATATCTAAAATTTTAAGTTTTGGATTAAATATATATAGTTTAGGTTCACTTATATATGGTCAACTTATAATTTATTGACACAAATATTCCTGATATTTATCTCCTTATATTTCCTTACAAACCAAACATGAATATATATACATTTTTAATACTCTTTTATTACAAGGTAAAATTTTGCACCAATCTCATTTAGTTTAAATTCATTATTCTTTGTTAACGGACATACATTTTTTTTTTCAATTAGAACAATGAAATAACTGTTAATTTTGTTAATAATTAATCTTTGTAGAGATTAAAATATTTTTTTAATCACATTTCTTTTTAAGCTAGGAAACTTAATTCTATGATAAGGATTTGTTGCCCATCTAATTGTTGGTTTCTTAAGTAGAGATGTGAAAAAATTTCAACGAAAAAAAGGAATGGCCATTGTTCTTTGCCGTAAACTCAGGGTCAGAAATATCCAGCATTAATTATTAATTAATTATGATTTGAGTTTGATACCTTATTATTTATATTTAGTTTGAAGAAAATTCACTACGTGGAACCCTCATAAAAAAAATATTTAACATAAAAATCATTACATAAAAACTAAATTTAGATATAAATAAGTAGTGATTATATTCACTAGTCTAAAAATCATTTTATAAACTAAAAAATTATTATATCAATAATTCCTATTACTAATAAAAATTAATAAAATGATTTTTAAATTGGTTTTTAATTATTAGTTATCAAAGTTTTAACTACTAACTACTTATGTTTTAAATTAGTTTCTATTAGTCTTTTAGAGACTAATTTATAATCTAAAATATTAGTAGTTAAAACTTTAATAACTAATTTAAAAACTATTTTATAATATTTTATTAATAATAGAAATCACATTAAATATTAATAATTTTTTAGTTTTTAAATTAGTACCTAATTAATATAGTGACTAATTCTTTTTTATTTCTAAATTTGATTATTATTTAAAGATTTTTTTTATAGTGTAAAATGTGAAAAATATGGAGAGTGACTTAAGTAGTTTCATTCCTTCCATTTATAGGTAGTTATCGTTTAAAAAATCAAGTTTTTAAGTTTAACAAGGAGTGAGTAATTAGGAATAGGTATTAAAATATTTATCTAGTATTTAAATCCAATCTGATTAAGAATTGAATTTTATGATGTAATATGCGAATATTTAGATATATTTGTAGAAGTGATTTTGATTGTAAAAGTGCATAGGGTAAAGTGCCATTTGTGTCATCGGAAGCCATTCACCAGCTCCATATATTTATCTTCGTGCTGGCTGTTTTTCACGTGCTTTACTGCATTCTCACTCACGCCCTTGGTAGAGCAAAGGTAATATTTCATTCTTTAACAACTTCAATACCTTTCTGGGTTGCTATTATATAATTGTTAAATTGAAACTCAATATATAGATGAGAAGGTGGAAGCGATGGGAAGTAGAAACCAAAACACCAGAGTACCAAGTTTCACACGGTTCGTCCTCTCTATAACCCAATATATACCTTTTTAAAGAACATTTTTGTGTCTTAATTATATCCCTACTTAACGCTAATTATAGCGAATACAACTATTGGAGCCCTTTAATAATATAAAACAAAGCCTAAAAAATTATTCAACCATTATAATATTTCTTCTTCAATTTAAGATATGACACATATTCCCGTTATTCTATTCTTGTATTCTTGGTAAAATTAATCTTCAGTCCCCAATCTAATTCAGAATACCTTAAAACACATCTAGTGATCATGATGTTTTTTACATTTACATTTCAAAAGAATATGATGTCATCAACCAACTACAACATGCTTACATTTATTAGATTTTGGCTCGCTTTAACACCCGCACATTCTACACCCCTTTCTAGCTCTCTCCGGAAATGACTGATGTGCTGAAGAATCAAAATATGAAACGTATATAAGGTTTTTTTCTTTTGTTTTCTGTATTAAATATTTCCTTCCACAAATTCAAATTTGGACTAATAATATCCATGTCATAAGATCTGTTAGTAGAAAATCTAGGAAAATATTGAAAAAAATATTTTTTTTTCATTCATTCAATTTTCAATCAATTTGTAAATAACAAAAGGATTACGAATCATTTGTCTCGATCTCACTACAAAAAAATTATGATTAAAAAATAATTTTAGAGATGAAAAATAATTAATTAATATAATGACTAAATTAGAGGTCATTTTAAAAACTAGAAAAAATTTAGATTTCTAAATTAATTTCTATTATAATTAAATGATTTATAAATTGATATCTAATTAACTATCTAATTTAAAATCTAAATAATTGATAGTTAAAACCTTGGTAGCTAACAATTTAGAAAAAATATTTAACAATTATATAAACTAATGTAGAAACCAATTTTTTCTAATCTCTAAAATAATCTATAATTTAGTCAAACATCTTTTCTAAAACACCAGGTGACCAAAATCCAGTTCATATAAACATACTATAGTCGAAGGACTAACTGATGTTTTTTTTAAAAAAAAAAAAAAAATAATATTAAAAAATTTCCATAGCCAAATACAAGGTAAAACAGCATAAATATATAACAAATAAGAACTATACCATCCTTATTAAAAATAAGATAAAACATCAAAGCTCATTTTGGACCTATTATCAAACACTATCAACTCTCTTCTCGGATTTCACCTATCTGTCTTTTACTGATACTTTTCTTTCTCTCTCGTAACTACCATTAATAATAAACATATTTTAATTGGAATATCTTTATATTTCAACAAAAATTGTATGAATGAAGTATTTCTAATTAATAAATTTAGATAACGCTGAAAAACTCACAATTATAAGTGCAATATTTGCAAAATTGTTTGTTATTTAGCGCAGATCCTCAACGATTCAGATTTGCAAGAGAGACATCGTTTGGAAGAAGACACCTAAGTTTCTGGACCCAGAATGCTGTCCTGGTTTGGATTGTAAGGATGCCCATTATATGCATTTTTTTTTCTTTCGAAGAACACCTATTCAACTGTTTTCTTTGCTTTACCTTATTGCTGTACAGATTTGTTTCTTCAGACAGTTTGTACACTCAGTTCCTAAAGTTGATTACTTGACCTTGAGACATGGATTTATGATGGTAATCACATTACACCCCTTACTAATTTTCTCTTTTCTTTTTACTCATATTTGCTTTTCTCTTCTTTTTATTTCTACAATCAAATCGTTTTCAATTCAACTGTAAACTGTTTCCCCTTTAACATCAACATGTCCAACATTAACTTGAATTTCTTTAGGCACATTTGGGGCCTCACAGTCACCAGAAATTCGACTTTGGGAAGTACATCAAAAGATCTTTGGAAGAGGACTTCAAAGTGGTCGTTGAAATCAGGTTTTGTGCCTCACATAAATAGAAACCACTTTTCAAAGTAACATATATGTATAGTAATTTGATCTAGATATTTACAGTATATAATTAGCTGCTTTCTTTCAAATTTTGTAGTCCTCCAATCTGGTTCATCACAGTGCTTTTTCTCCTATTTAATACTCACGGTGAGTGAATAATTCATGACTCACTAAGCCGAATCACTCATTTTATTGACTATTAAGTGTCCACACACTTACGTTTTGGTACATGGTCAGGCTGGTACTCTTATCTGTGGCTGCCATTTGCTCCTTTGATTGTAAGCACATGCAAATTAAGCCTTAGCTTGATTAATAATGGTATCTTATTTTTTGTAATCATAATTAACGTAGTGAAAATGCTTGTAGATTGTTCTATTAGTGGGAACGAAGCTGCAAGTGATTATAACGAAGATGGGTCAGAGAATTCAAGAACGAGGAGAGGTTGTAAAGGGCATGCCAGTGGTGCAACCTGGGGATCACCTCTTCTGGTTTAACAAACCTCGACTTATTCTCTACCTCATTAATTTTGTGCTCTTTCAGGTATGTGAAGTAATATCATCAATCAATCTAATGCAGTTTATTTGTCAAATGAAACTTCTTAAGCTTTTTTCATCTCTGTTAGAGACTAATAATCCAAATCTTACATGTTTCTTTTCTGGGGTGCTGATCACTGGAACAGAATGCTTTTCAGCTTGCTTTCTTTTCATGGGCTGCGGTAAGTCCTGCAAAATAAATTAACTCCGTTTAACACTGTTGTTATGTTTCTACTTGATGAAGACTAGTGAGTGCATTTCTTATTTGAACAAATGCTATTACATGGTTTAGAACTTTTTTGTTTTATGTGTTTTCAGCTTCAATTTATGATGAAGTCATGTTTCCAGTCCCAAAAGCAGGATGTGGTGATCAGAATCTCAATGGGGTGTGTCCCATTTTCTAGATCCATACCTACTTAACAACTCATTCTAAAACTTTGTTTGCCAATAACAGTCCCAAGTTAATCGTATAAAATTAACATGCATGATGTCGCAGGATCTTCGTTCAATTCCTTTGCAGCTACGTCACTCTTCCTCTCTATGCTCTCGTGACGCAGGTACTTGAATTATAATATCAATATTATGGGTTTAAAATTTTGTGGATAGTTGAATTGAAAAGGTTGTGGGTGAGAACAGATGGGTTCAACAATGAAGGCAACGATTTTCAACGAAAAAGTAGCGATGGCTCTAAGAAATTGGCACCACACTGCGAAGAAGAACGTGAAAGAGAAGCGTGGAGTACGATCGCAGAGTCCTTTGTCAACTCGGCCTTCAACCCCGCAGCAGCAGCCAAAGTCGCAGGCTAATCTGCTGAGACGGTACCACAGTGAAATGGCGACTTATCCATCTTCTCCGATAAGGTTCGATTTTGAGGCACATCTTCCTTATGGGATCCATTCACCCCCCTCCTCCATGGTTAATGCTGCAGCTACTTCTTCTATTCATCGCCATGAAATGGAGATGGAAACGGAAATTGAAATGGATCAGGTCTCAGCTCTCACTCAACGCCAGATTGATATTGACATTGACATTCAAGACAATCAAGAATTTTCTTTTGCTAAAAGATAACAATTTTTATTAAATGCCAAAACGACGAAGATGATCATGATTTTAGTAGCATTTCATCTTTGTAGAACTCCAAGGAGGCAAACGTTAAGGTTAACATATTGTTTTGTTTTATGCGTTTTTTTTCTTATAAAAAACATGTCTTTCTTGGTTATGTATCCCTCCATAAAAAGAAAATTAAATAGTTCCATTTTTTTTGTTTTGAAAATGCCTCGCTTCTTACTCACAAATAGTAATGTTTAAAAATAGTGAAATTGATATATTTAATAAAAAAAAATAAAAAATAAAAAAATAGCTTGTGTATTTTTAGAAAAAGAAAATTGAATAGTTTTTAATTATTTTATAATAGAATTAAATATGTTTTTCTTTCATTTATTATAACACGATTTTTGTCTCTAATCTAAATTTAGACCTTAATACTTGTAATAAGTGAATAATTATAGTAAAGAAACCATTAGAATAAGTTTTTACCAATATTTTTTTCTACTTAACAAATAAATGAAATTTTCAGGACTTTTATAATATTATATATTTACATTAATAATAAATCAAAATGAAATATTTTAACATATTAATTTACATTAGAAATTGTTTGTTACGGAAAAAAAATTATAATGACTAATTTCAATAATTTTTTTTTACTAAGTAATAAGTTTGGATTAAAAACAGAAATTAATATTTAACATAATAATATGAAACCATGGTTCAAACTTCAAACCTCTTTATTTATGGAATCTAAATAGGAATTTGCTTAGTAGGCACCAAGGTGAGTCAACTAAGTTACAGCCTTGTACAGAATTCTAAGCCTCCAATTAAGTCATTATCTCGATCGCAACAAGTCAAATACGCGTAGCTAGAATTTAGTTTTTGATGTTCATGAATACTTATTTGATCAAGTAGTTATAACTTATAGCTAAATTAATTCCAAGAACATTCCGAAAGAAAAATATAGCAAAAAAATAAAGAAAGGTAAGGTTTATACGTGAATTAATTCAAATGCAACTTATCGCAAAGAATTGTTGTAGCCACTTCTTGACATTGTAGCTTTAATGCATAGCACCCTAGCTATCATTCTTTATAATTCAGACCATAGTTTCGTGAAGATTCCTACCTAATAAGATAGAAAGTATATATTAGATTTTGGGACGGTCATATTTATAACTTAAGTTAATATTGTATTTGATATATAGGGAATTTTTTTAATTTACTATGGTAAAAACTAACTATGCATCACATGAGGAAAATGAATATTTCGACATTATATACCACTCTTGATGTAATAAACCTAAAGCAGAGGACATTTCATAATTTTGGGTAACTGTGCTTAATAAATATTTTGGACCTTAGTAAAGTAGCCAAGGCAAGATTATAACTCGATGCAAAACAATTAATATTTTGGTTGGACCATAGAACATAAATGAACATAAATATGCATGTATTTTGGCTGCTATATATATACACCACTGGCGAATTAATAGAGAAATTAGGTCTGATTGCAATGATCTTGTTGGTGCCTGTCCTGCAGGTATATGCTTGAAGATAGTTAGGTCCTTAATTTTTCCACCAAAGACCCTTTGGCCATTCCTAAATCATCAGGATTCAGTGCATCATCTCATTGGAAGATTTCCTGCACTTACCCACTCTGCACGTCATTCCACTAATTTAATACACTTAACATTTATTTAGTCTTCTTCTTCAAATATTATCACTAGTATTCCAGTCAATAATATATTTGAGTCAAGTCATCAATCAAAATAGTACATTGCTCATAAAAAAAAAATCAAAATAGTACAATTTAAATAACTGTAATACCTTTAACCCCTTAATTTTTGAACTAACTATCATAAAATCGTTTCTTTAGTTCATTAATTTGGAAAATATTTTTTTTTTTAATTTCTCTCTTTTTGAATCCTGTTAAAATTTGTGTTTAAATAAGTCATAAATGCCTGTTATTTATATAAGAATCTATTTCGATTTTTGTTTTAGGATAGTGATTTGTTTTGGTCATCAAATTTTGTGAGTCATCATGACCATAATTTTACGATTTGGTTCGCTAAACTTTATGTTTTTTTCAAAATTAGTATAATAAGTAAAATAAATAACAAATTAAGTAATAAATAGTTTATATAATAAATAAATAAAAATAATAAATAAACTTAACCAAAATAGTAATAAAAAATATATTTAAAAGCACGTCAAATCATCAATCAAATAGTCCATGTATATACTGTGTTTTGGCTAGATACAAATCATAAAAAAAAATATTTGTGATTTTAAAGATAATTTATGGTTTTAGTCTAAATTCTAGAACTTTGTGAATACTATTATGAAACTATGGAATGATTATGTGTTTTTTTAATAAAAAAAATAATCTACTATGGAACTTTGTAGTAGTGTGAACTTTGTCACACTACTAGGGTATATATTTTTGCGTTCAAAATCGGGGAGCTAGCTAAGCTTTTACTCCCTACTCCTCCTGTCATTCATCACTCATAATCTACTATCTATCTATTTATACATTGAAAGAAACTAAGAAGCCAATAACTCAGAAACATGGGAGGAAGAAGCTTGGAGGAAACTCCTACTTGGGCTGTAGCCGTTGTTTGCTTCGTTTTGCTCACCATATCTATCGTCATCGACCACATCTTCCATCTCATAGGAAAGGTATCCATGCATAAACCCATCTGTAACTGCTTAATCTTAATTATCAATACTATAACGAATTGTTGCACCATGTATCTTCGCGAAGTGGTTGAAGAAGAAGCACAAAAGAGCACTATATGAGTCACTTGAAAAGATCAAATCAGGTGTGTCAATCTGAACCTTTTCACTTTTTTCTGTCACGATTAAAGGTTAATCACTCAAGTTAACACAGGTTTTTAATAATTGTATGCAGAACTTATGTTATTGGGGTTCATATCGCTGCTTCTAACGGTAGGACAAAGTGTAATATCGAGGATATGTATATCAGAAAAGGTTGCAGGGACATTCCACCCCTGCACTCACAAAACAGACCACACCCGCAGATTACTACCGGAGCTTTTCCGTTCCGATCACAACCAAAATCTACGCCGTATTTTGGCGGCGGGAGGAACTGACAAGTGTGCGGCACAGGTAACTACTATGTCAAATTTTAAGAACTATCAGGGCTGCTGTTTAACAGTTCATATAAAAACTATAATTGTATTTTTTTGTGTCTAACTCGTTTAAATTTTTAACCTAACTTTGGCATATCATGTGATTTATATTGTGAAATGTGTAGGGTAAAGTCCCGTTTGTCTCATCAGAGGGCATTCATCAACTCCATATATTTATCTTCGTGCTGGCTGTTTTTCACGTTCTTTACTGCATTCTCACTCTGGCTCTTGGTAGAGCAAAGGTAAAATATGTATGTTTAATTCTTTAACAACTTTTATAACACATCTCTCATTTACTCATTTTGTTGAATAAACCAATGACAGATGAGAAGGTGGAAACGGTGGGAAGAGGAAACAAAAACAGCACAGTATCAATTTTCACACGGTTTGTCTGTCTCTGCACATGCCAATATATAAATATACTCTTTAAATTTCAAAATAAAAAATATTCACGCCCACCTTCTTGTTTTAAACATTTAAGAATTCCCTTGAAAATGTGGTGAATTGAATCCTCACT
Source organism: Phaseolus vulgaris (assembly GCF_000499845.2). Lineage (NCBI taxonomy): Eukaryota > Viridiplantae > Streptophyta > Magnoliopsida > Fabales > Fabaceae > Phaseolus > Phaseolus vulgaris. Next base: position 37,853,841 of record NC_023755.2, on the reverse strand, counting down.
TCATTATATATTTATTTTAAGTCTTAGCTACCATTAATTAGTAATAAAGATATTGTAATTAAAGTAACAGCATTTTATAACAGTTTGAAAGAAAAGTACTGCATAAACTCACATTTTGTTTACCACAGATCCTGAACGGTTTAGATTTGCGAGGGAGACTTCGTTTGGAAGAAGACACTTGAGTTTCTGGACTCAACACACTATCCTAGTTTGGATTGTATGTGATCTCATGCTTCTGTTTCTTCTTTTTTCTGTCAAACCTTTATGAAATTTCGTGATCATTAACTGTATAGAAGAACTTTTTTTCATCAGACCTATTCAACTGTTTTCTTTGCTTTACCTTATTGGTATGCAGATTTGTTTCTTCAGGCAGTTTGTACGCTCAGTTCCTAAAGTTGATTACTTGACCTTGAGGCATGGATTTATGATGGTAATCACATTACACCCTTACTAATTTTCTCTATTCTTTTTACTCATATTTGGTTTTCTCTTCTTTTTATTTCTACAATCAAATCATTTTCAATTCAACTGTAAACTATTTCCCCTTTAACATCAACATGCCCAACTATAATTAGTCTGTGATCAACAAATTATATTCACATCCCTACCAACATAAGTATTTGCAACAAAGTTTATATCACAAACTTAACATGAAACTTATTATGAAATTTATTGAAGTAAACTTTAAAAAAAATATGAAACTGTTACGACTTCGAACGAAGTAGGTGTGAACTCTTTGAACTTGTCTTCTTAATAAAAATATAACTTGAATTTCTTTAGGCGCATTTGGGACCTCAAAGTCGCCATAAATTCGACTTTAGGCAATATATCAAAAGGTCTTTGGAAGAGGACTTCAAAGTGGTCGTTGAAATCAGGTTTTGTGCTTAATTTGCTTATCGTAAAAGCAGTAACCATTATTTGAAATAATGCATGTCAGAATTGATTTAGAAAATCATTGTATAATTAATTAACAGTTTTTTCTAATATTTCAGTCCTCCAATCTGGTTCATCACAGTGCTTTTTCTCCTGTTTCACACCCATGGTACACATCTTATATATAATAACTCACCAAGCTAAATAATATTTTATGATTAAACTTACGTTTCCTTACATAATTTTTGTATATGGACAGGCTGGTACTCTTATCTGTGGCTGCCATTTGCTCCTTTGATAGTAAGCCCATGCAAATTAGGACTTGATTAATAGTTAATGATATTTTATTTTCTGTAATCATGATTAACGGGGTGAAAATGCATGCAGATTGTTCTATTAGTGGGAACGAAGCTGCAAGTGATAATAACGAAGATGGGTCAGAGAATTCAAGAAAGAGGAGAGGTTGTAAAGGGCATGCCACTGGTGCAGCCTGGGGATGATCTCTTCTGGTTTAACAAACCTCGACTTATTCTCTACCTCGTCAATTTCGTGCTCTTTCAGGTATGAAAGCGTGTACCACTTTTTCAAAGCATGAACATCAATCAAATTCAGATTCTTAATTTTCTCTCATAAAGTGACTAATCCAAGTCTTCTATGTCTCTTTTTCTTGCATGTTCATTGGAACAGAACGCTTTCCAACTTGCCTACTTTTCATGGACTGCGGTCAGTCGTGCATTTATTTCTGCATACCATTGGAAAAAAAATAAAAATTTCACACTAAAATACATAAACTATTCAACAATATATGTAAACATTTCTTCATGATCAAGACTTGTGATTTGTGATAGCAATTGTAATAAATGCTAAAATTTTTATTTTTATTTATTAAGATTCCACGTCAACTATAAATTAAGATATTTTATAGTATATTTAGCTATGAAACTCGGACACTCCTCTTAAATGGCGTATCGAACACCGACACTCGTATGACACCGATAGGATACGTATCCGTAAAGTGTCCAATTCAAAGAGTATTTATTATATTTTTAACAATTTTAATACTGTTCTAACATAATTTTAAAAAGGAAAAATACATTAATTTTTTTAAAATTCAAACTTTATTGTATATATTGTTATTAGGATTATAAAAATAAGAAACAAATCCTTGTGAACCAGTCATGAAAAGAATCTTTCTGCTCCAAAAAATAATCTGGAATATACTTGTGCACATAAATCTTTATTGTTAATTTATATAATTCATAATTATATAATATATAAATTTGTGTCCTCGTATCCTATATTTTAGAAATTTTACGTATGTTTGTGTCCGTACTACTACGTAAATATTTAGAATCTATTTTAATAACAACAGTTTTTTGTTAAAGTTGTGATATTTTAAAATCCACTTTTTTATACTATCATTCATGAATAAGAGTATCGTGGGTTCTACTGCTGTTAATTATAGTTATATGAATTGTGGACTTTGTTTTACAGGTTCAGTTTGGGATGAAATCCTGTTTTCATTCGCAGACGGAGGATGTGGTGATTAAAATCTCAATGGGGTGTGTTCTGTTTTCTAGATAACACACTCAAACTAAAACTTTGCTTATATTAATCTGAAGTTAATCGTATAAAATTAACGTGGATGATGTGGCAGGGTTTTCGTTCAATTCCTTTGCAGCTACGTAACTCTTCCTCTCTATGCTCTCGTCACACAGGTAGTTTAATCGATATGATCTCATTATATATAAAATGCATGCAACGTTTTTGACCTAGAGTTTCTGAAAGAGGATTTAAGAATGAATAAAAATTGAATGGTGGTGGGTGAGAACAGATGGGTTCAACCATGAAACCAACCATATTCAACGAAAGAGTAGCCATGGCTCTGAGGAATTGGCACCATGCAGCCAAGAAACACGTCAAGCAACAGAACCGTAGATTACAGTCAAGGCCCACAACCCCCAATCACTCTACATCTCAGGCCCATCTCTTACGCCGCTGCCACAGTGAAATTGACATCTATCCCACTGACTCTGAGGCCCATCATCCCTATGAGATGGATTTGAGCCCATCATCCAAGGTGCATGATCACGAAGTGGAAATGGAAATGGGCCACTTGGATCATGGCCCACTAGAAGATGTGAATGAGTTGAACTCAGCCCTTGCGGGATCAGGTGTGACTCAACACGAGATTAATATTGAACACGGCAAGGAGTTTTCATTTGATAATAGATGATTACAAATTTTATATAGCACTTAGAGATTCACTTTGATTTTATGGTGCGTGTGTATTAAACTATTGTATAAAAGGTCAAAAACTCAAAATAACTCAAGAGAGAGATGTGATAATAATGATTGTAGTTGCATCTCACCTTGAGTAAAATTTTCAGGCATTAGATCTTTCATTTATAGTTTTCTACACATGGTTGTAGGAATTCCTCCACTTGAATTTCAAGGTTTTTTTTTGACCATGATGGGGTTATTTTTTTTGGTTTTTACCAAAATGGAATCCGTTTAAAAAAAATTACAAATTTATGCAAGTCGTGCCAATTGACACGACTTCATATGCACAAATCGTCGCAATTAGACACGACTTCTGTCATGTCATACTGAAGTCGTGTCAACTTGGCACGACTTCTGCCCTGTCATACTGAAGTTGTGTCAACAAAATTTATTTATATATATATTTTATTTTATTTTTAATTTTATTGTTTATATATTGGGTAGTAAGTTATGTAATGTTAAAAATTAATTTGATACATAATGTAGCAAATAAGTCAAATCATAAATAACAAAATAATATAAATAAATTATTTTATTTGGATTTGTATAAAGATATTAAAGTATCATGAATGAATTATTATAAAATTCTTGTTTGAAAGCAGGAATAATCTGTGAATTTTGTTATTTGAGATTTGTTACCTAAATGCAATTATTTATATTATTTAAATTATATTCATAATATATATATATATATATATAAAAGTATTTACAGTTATTTAATCATTTTGAAAATAATTATAATACTTATATTTTTTATATTTTAATATAAATGACATTTAAAAGAATAAACAGATTTCCGAAAAATGTATTATTTGATTTGTGATAAAAATAATTATTAGTTCAGACAAAAAAAATCATAATTTATGATTTGTTTATAATTTTGTTATTTGTGATTTGCTACATTAGTCAAATTATTTATATTATTTGACTTATTTAAAATATATATAATTCTTTTTAAATTATTTATGATTTGTGATTTGACTCATTTGCTACATTATGTATCAACTTAATTTTTAATATTATATAACTTACTATCCAATATACAAACAATAAATTTTAAAAAAATAAAAATTATGACGTGGCAGAAGTCGTATCAAGTTGGCACGACTTCAGTATGACAGGTAGAAATCGTGCCAAGTTGGCACGACTTCAGTATGACATGACAGAAGTCGTGCTTAATTAGGACGATTTGTGTATATGAAATCGTGCCGAATTGACACGACTTGTCTAAATTTGTAATTTCTTTTAAACAGACCCCATTTTAGTAAAAAAAAATAAAAAATAACTCCATAATGGTCAAAAACTCGAATTTCAAAGGGACAAAACTTTTCACAAAAAGAAATAAGAAGAAAAATAAATAAGAAGAAAAAAATGAAGTAATTTTTTTATAAATTAATCCAAAGAGATTTTTTTTACATATATTTTTTAAAATGTTTATATCAGCTAATTCTAACTTATGGAAAAAATCATTTTTAAGTTTTGCTTGTTACTTTTTTTATTTTAAGAAAATATTTATTTTCTATTTTTAAAAAAATGTTTATGGATAAATTTGTCTGTTGTATAAGTGTTTGAGTTTCATGGGGAAGTTATATGTTATTTATCATCATAGTTTTATAATAGTTTAACACTAATGACATTCGAGTAATACTCCTAGTTAGACTTGTATAATCTAACATTCATATATAATATCCATTACACCTATATTTACTTATATTTACATTTATCATTATAAAAAATTAAAAAAAAAATCCTCAAAAAATTAAAAATATATTTAAAAAAATTGTTACTCAAGAAATTAAAAACATATTTAAAAAGAATTGTTTCTCAAGAAACTAAAAACATATTTAGCGAGTGTTCTTATTAAGTTGAGACAATTTGTTTAGTACCATGTACTAAATAAATTTGTTTTTTTTTTATGTCACCTCAACTTATACAAATTTAAGTCACGAGTATATATTATGGATGGTCCGATAACGACTTGATAATGAATAACCTTTTGATAGCGAGTGACCTGATAAAATCAACAAACACTCACTATGATACTATAAATGACTTTAATACCATATTAAGAAGTGAATTTTAAGTTTAACTGAACCTTATAAAACCGACTTATAAAATGAGATTTTTCAAGTATAATTTGAGATAATGCAAGTTTGATGGACATGTTTGGAGATGAATAATTTATGTTATTGAGATCATCTCAACCACCCAGAATAGATTGGATCTAATATCTATTAAAATATTGTTGTTGAGATCATGTAGGCACTGCTGCTACTTCTTCGTTTCGGAGTTAGCCTTGAATTGGCTTACGAAAACACTTAAAACAAAAGTTGACTTTTCTTTCCTATGATCCTATGAGTACCGTCGTATAATTTTTATAACCATGGTGAATTCATTTTCTGATTCTTTAGGTTCTATGACTTACAAATTAAAAAATCTTAATAGTATTTTTAATATATTAAAAACAAAATAACTTTTTAAACCAACAAAAGATGAACTGTAAATCCGATTTTAATTTATGAAGTCCTAAAATTAATTTCACATATGCTTTAAGATAATTTTTTAAAATATTAAAACTCGCTAAAAGAAAATATCCATTCTTAGAACATAGCAATAATTATTTTTCCCTTCTAAAAGTATCTATGATATCCATTAAATAAATTTAGTTTAAGATATACATTATTTTAAAATATAAGTAAATATAACCTATAAGATTCCTTGATTATAAATATCTAGTTAATCTTAAATTTTAAAGAAAGGAATAAAATATAAAAGAATTAAATTGTGGAAATTTTATGAAATACATTTCTGTGTGTGTGCATATTTATACACATGTTTGTCGCATCAACTACCAAATCTACCCAATTTAATAATTTTTTAATCCATCTCTTTAATACTCTAGAATAAAAGATTCATTAATACATACATACAAATAGTTAAAAAAAAAATAGTATAATTTATTCTATCTATCTTGCTACAAAGACTAAATTTCTTATTAAAGCTAAGATGAAATGATTATAATATTTTAACCCACAAAAATCCCAATTTTGATGAGACCCATCTAATTTCACTATTGTAACCCTAACTCTTTCTTATTTTTTCTTCTCTCCACAAATTTCATTTTTCCCAATTTCTCTGCTTCCTTCTTCATCCTTGTTTTTGCTACATGGCCAGAGGTTCCTCTCAGTCTCAGTCCTCCACTTCAACGGCCGCGCGGCCAGGAATCGCGGCTCCCCGCGGCTCTGCTGCTGCCACCGCCGGCATGCGCCGTCGCCGTCTTGCCGGTGGAAACAGCTCCACCAGCGCCAGTGTCGGCGGCGGCGGCGGAGGCGGCAACATGCTGAGGTTCTACACGGACGATGCTCCGGGGCTGAAGATTTCGCCGACGGTGGTGCTGGTGATGAGCCTCTGCTTCATCGGCTTCGTCACCGCTCTCCATGTCTTCGGCAAACTCTACCGCTCCAAATCCGGCGGCGCCGCTTGATCCCACGATCCTCTTTTGGATCTGTGGTTCTGATCCACGCTCTCGTTGGTTTATTTCGGCTTTTCATTCACATTTGCAATTTCAGTATTTTGTTCTTGTGAAGTCAAATCTCTTACTGTGCCCTTAAACATAGATCTATGTCGTTTCTTTATTTAATCATGTATACCAGTTAGTTTCGTTGTTATCAACTCTAGTTTGTTTCGTTTTTTTCCATCTGAATACGAATTGAGATATTTTCCTGCAGAAATGATTTCAAGAACTCACGTTTAAAATGAATCAATCTCGCGATTATTGAAGTTAAACAGGTGGAGTTGATGTTTTCTACCATTGTTTGGTGGTAGGGAGAAAATGCATGTTCCAGGTCCCAATCCAATTGTGTTTCCCAATTTCTTCTTTTTGAAGAAGTTAGGTTTTTTGTTGAAAACAAATCCAAATTTAGAAAGACATATATTTGATGTTTCTCATAGACTAAAACACTGATGATTGCCGGAAGACTCAATCTAACTGAACAATGTAAATTAATTCATTTATTTTAATTTAGGTGAAATTCAATATTTTTTTTCAAATATTAAATATTATAGTCTATTTAAATAATTATTCAAAAAAAATAAATTTTGAATTTAATAAAAAAATCAAAATCTAAAGTTAATAAATCTGAGATTTTTTTTTCTGATTGAAAATGATAGAAAAATAAGAAATTTAATTTTTTATTTGCATTTTTTTATTTTCTTAAAACTAAATAGGAATAGATACGTTAAACAACTCAATAACACTCTTAATTTGAAACAAGATAATTGTTTTAAAATGTTTTAACCGATAAATTTAATAAGCATGAAAAACATCGACACAATTAAAAATGAAGCAATAACTTTGACCTACATTGTTTTGGTAGGTAATTCAATTAACTAACTTCATTTATATTATTTGATGAGGATTTTATAAATTTGATTGAACAAATTTTCCTAAATAATTAGCATAAAGAGTGGTTTATTAATAATGAGGTAACGTTAACTATAATGAGGCGAAATTGGGAATAGAAAGGCATGCATGCATTGGCATTGGTAATGAAGGGTTGTGGCAGCGAATTGTGCGTTGAACGGCTGGTTTGCGTTTGAGATGGAACAGTGGAGAGTAACAAAAAAGAAGCACTTTGACAACTTTCTCTCTCCCCAAATCGTCTCCATTGCCACTCCTTATTTTGCAGACTTTCCCTCACAAATTATCAACCTGAGGAGAAACCAGAGTAACGGTAACAATGTCCGTGATCGACATTCTCTTCCGCGTCGATACCATTTGCCACAAATATGACAAATACGACATCGACAAGCAGCGCGAGCTCAACGCCTATGGCGACGACATATTTGCTCGCCTCTATGCGGCTGTCGAATCCAGCATTCAAACCGCTCTCAATGTTCCATTCTCTTCCCTTCCCTTTTCTTGTTCTTCTCTCTTTTCTTTCCGCATTGCTTTTCTTGGAATTGACGTTACGCGCCTGTTTATTTCAATGCAGAAATCGGAGGCTGCTGCCGCGGAGACCAACAGGGCCGTTTCTGCTTCTTTGAATGCGGAGGTTCGTCGAACCAAGGGTAGACTCATGGACGAGATTCCTAAACTGCGCAAATTGGTGAATAAGAAGGTCCACAAAGCTTCCTTCACAACCTATTCATCAGCTTTAACGTTTCTCTGTTTTGCTTTTTCACCTTTTAAGTGAACTTTTATTAGCATTTAACAAAAGACTTGTTTTTCTATCATCAAGTCAACAGGGGAGGTAATTATGGAATATGCCTGGGTAAAGTATGATTAAGAGACTGAAAATCAATTCTAACTGATCATGGTTTAAACAAAAATACCATATTGACATTTTTTTATGGCCTTAGGAATAGCCAACCTAATGGGCCCGGTGGAGGGAGATTTGAGTAGTTTCATTGAAATCTTCATTTAGTTATTGTACACCAAATAAAGAATGAAGGATTAGGAATGACTTGTTAGACAAGTTACACAAAATTCTTCAGAAGGGATGAAGATGTGGACGAGACGCAGATGATTGTGATCATGAATTTGAATAATTTGTCTGGTAGAGGGCTTAACAAGCTTAAGAAACAAGTTCCATTCTTTTGAGTTTTGATTTCACTAGAGTCTCTTTGTCACTGGTTGAGGGTTGGCTGAGGATCAAGATATTGGCTACAGAAATCTTTCGAATGTGCTTAATGGCCCACCTTCTATTGGTGTTTGTTTCACCGAGGAATCGATGATTAAAAATAAAAATAAAAACTAGGGTGCAAATAAAAGTAACTGCTATTTAATAATATTTTCGAAAGAGGGAGGTATTAATATACTTCAGTTTGCTTTGTGTCTTGGGTCTATGCTATCTTCAAGTAGTAATAATGGAAGCAAGGTTTTGGATGCATATAAAAATCTAATACTAACATTAACAGGTTAAAGGTCTCACAAAAGAGGATATGGCCATTCGTCAGGATCTTGTTCTGGCATTGCCCGAGAGAATCCAAGCAATACCAGATGGTATTTCTGGTATCCAAACTGCAGGATGGAATGAGACCTCAACTCAGCCACATATCAAGTTTGACTCATCAGGTGATCGGCATTACTAATATTGAATGCATTTACCATCAGCAGCATTTGAATTAATTGTTAATCGCGATTGTCACTTTCATTCCCAACCTCAGAGGGACAACTTGATGGTGAATATTTCCAACAAAGTGAAGAATCCAGTCAGTTCCGACAAGAGTATGAGATGCGCAGGATGAAACAGGTATGCAAAATTTCTTCAGTATTCCAATTACCTTGTTGTCTACGTTAATTGCTAAATTAGGAACTGCCTGACGTTTATAATCATTTCATTATATGGTATTTGCCACGGGTTGATCTATAGTCTTGTTGAGTCAAATTTTTATTTGTACAGGATGAAGGACTTGATATCATATCGGAGGGATTGGATACCTTGAAGGATCTGGCCCGTGATATGAATGAGGTTTGTTCTGTTATGCATCTAGCTCTGTTTGGGAATTTTGTTGAAAGATGTGGGTTTTAAGAGGGTAATTTTTTTCTCATATTTCCCCCCAACTATGTTCAGGAATTGGATCGGCAAGTTCCACTAATGGATGAAATTGACAATAAGGTAAAATAGATATTTATTCAGTCTTGTTTTTCTCAGAATGATGTTGTCATGAATGCATATAAAGTGCGGCCTGATTATACAGGTGGATAAGGCAACAGCTGAAGTGAGAAACACTAACGTGAGGCTGAAGAAAACTCTCAACGAGGTAATTGACATGATTAATTGCACTCTCCTTTCTATGAAATTTTTTTCAAAATACAAGTTTCAATTATCTTGCAATTTTTGTTTCCTCTCCAGATAAGGTCTAGTCGAAACTTCATCATTGACATCATTCTACTCTGTGTTCTTCTGGGAATCGTTATGTATTTATACAAGTAAGCTGCAATTGTGTTCATCATAACAAAACTAGCCAAGAGTGTTAATTAATTTCTTTAATTATGCTAATTCTGTACTCCTTCGTCTCCTCGCTAACACAATATCCTGTCTTTATTTCAGTGCTCTGAGGTGACTTGATGTTGAATTCTCTCCCTTGTTGTACTGGTGTCCGGTTGTAACATGGTATTACATCCTTGCGCTATCTGAGGGCTGTCACTGTAATTTTCCAACACTGCATCATGTTTCACCTGCTGGAGAATGGCAACATATATTTTACCAATGTGCTTTGTAATTCTGTGATGTATCAATGGCCACTTTAATATATCATCACTCTTTTCTACGAGTCTTGCCTACTAATTCTATTGGCATGTAAGTTTCTGCATACTAGTTAAAAGATTGATGTTTGGGGCACATCTGTCTTCTAACGCCATTCTTTCATAACCTCTCATAAAACAACTTGTATTATTAAATATTACCTCAATTACCATCTATGTTAAATCAGTGACTGAAACAATTGGTGCAAATTGTACTGCAAAAGAATTCTGAATGCATATAAACATTTACGTGAAGTTCATAATGATTTATGCTGGTTCAACGCTGAAGTGTTCATAATGGAAGAGGTTAGATTCCGATAACAAATAGGCTCAGAGCATCTCTAATGAAGAGGTCTTCATATAAAAAAATTAATTATAATAGTAGTAAAAATTAAAGTAGAAATAAAAAATTATAAAATGTGAATTTTATAAAATTTTAACATTAGAGTAAAACATGCAAAACAAAATTAAAAATGATAAATTACTCTTAAACAAGTAAAATAAAAACTCCTGAGAAGGTATTATAATACGCAGAAGCATGTAGATGTTCTTTACATGTGAACTTTAAATAAGAAGCAACTCCTGTAGGTTGGATAGATACAAATGGTTTCTACATGCTATGATTACTAGGGTAGGATAAAGTACTAGTTGAACTGACACAGGTCACGCTCAAGAAGCTAATTGGCTGGGGCATTATTTACATTGTTTCCAAGGAATTTTATGAATACAAGGAAACTTCTATACTGCCCCATGTTAGCCATGCATAAAGAAATAGATCAATCATTCGCTTGAATATTGCGGGCTATCATCTTTCCGGTTACACCTACGTCATAAGTTGCATAGTCCACACCTGTGAAGTAAAAGAACTTTGACTGTCTTATAAATTATAATAAGAACTTTCATCACTGAGGGTACCTTCCTGTAAAGACTAAATCGTTAAGCTCTTGAAAATTGATGCCAGTGTCAGGTAGGTTCTCACTGAAAATGTCATCTTGAGACTGGTTTTGGTTATAACAGTTCAATTCTCTACTGGCCAACACCCTGCTAGGTGATTCATCCATTTTGTTCTCAGACTTCCTGTTAAAAGAAATGAGATTTCCCTCCTGTTCATCTTCATTAGATTTTCTTGCCAGTGGGTTGAAGTAACTGTCCAAAGAAGGAAAAGTCATCTGAGAATTCACTTTAGTGAAACCATCTTCAAAAACTGAAACTAGATTGGTGCCTTTGCAGCCCTTAAAGCTCATATTTGGCATGTTTTCAGTGGGAGATACAGGTGCACCAACAAGAATAGAGGCTATGATCTGATAGTCTTTGTATTGATAATCAGTGATCATGTCAGTCCGACAGTTCATGTTTGTTGGATATTCTTCACTCCTCGGTAGTTTTGCAGAAAGGTTTAGTTCACTAGGATTCTCTTGATTTTCACATGATATCTTCGAAGAGTAGCCTTTATGTCGAACCCGGCACAGTACCCAGTCATCCAACTGTGACAGCAAGAGACATGCTTATCATTATTGCATCAAGTTCATGTACTAAGAATAAGGGATCACAGTTTCAGAAGCATGTTTGAAAATAGTGTGAATAGACCTCGCAAGTTGTCTAGTACAAAAATAATCCTAGATATCTTTTTCTTTGGTTTAAAATGATTGGTGTGTCCACCATTAATATATAGCCTTTTAATAATCCATAAATCTAATTTACTTGCATAAAACCGAAGTCTAAATTCGTACCCTTGAGAAGTTGCCCGTTTCATACGGTTCATCAATGGAATCTATATGCTGTTCAATTGACTTTGTTACGAGGTTTTAGCAGAATGGTTGAAGTTTATTTATTTATGTAAAAAATTAAAGAACTATTCATTCTTACATTAGTTTAATATCAACTTCAAATTGGGAGTGATATTTTTAATGATGAATTTTTTATCTCCCTTTTCATAGGGACATCAGACCACCCTTTTAGCAGGACAAAACAAGTATTTAATTGGTTGAAAGATTCGAGCAGACATTGTTTTTATTTAGACTGTAATGCACTGCATTTCTTATTTCAACACTTTTAAGTTCGTAGTAATCATGTGTTTGATGAGTTGGTTTATAACCTGCAGCTAGAAAATATGAAACCAAATGGAATGGCTAGTTTGTGTGGTTCAAGATCCTGTTTGAAAGCAATTCTGCTATAAATATCCTGTTATCCTAAACTGGTTATTTTCTTCCATGGAAGCAAAATGTTTGTTTACAAGAACACTTACCCGCATGGAGCCTTTTAGCCTGGAGGATTTGGTGATTGTGTCAATCAATCTATATTCATTCATGATCCAATCCGTCTTAGATCCCTTAGGAGGTCGACCTGAATAAAACACCAGAGCTTTCTTCACTCCTATGCGCTTTGATCCACTAGAAGAAAGAATTGGCTTGTCCGTTCCTGTTGCCTTCCAGTATCCTGAGGCTGCTGCCCTGTTTGGCCTCAACCCATTTGGGTACTTTCTGTCTCTTGGGCTAAAGAAATACCACTCCTCTTCTCCAAACAAAGACTTATCTGCAAATTCACAACAAAAACAAAAACAGGATTCATTTTTCTTAACTGCATTCATCAACATGACTCAGGACGTGTCTCAATAAACTTTTTTCAGAAACATTTATAAGAGAAGAAAATAAAATAAAAAATCTCATAAGCTAAAACAAGTTTTCTCATCTTATCTCATGCACCATGCACAAGTTATTTTCTTATGAAGAAGTTAGTTTGAGCATAAGTTTAACAAATGAAGAAAGTTCTTAAAATTTTCATTGTATTTTCTTCTCTTTGAAAGCATTTCAGAGAAGTTTATCTAATCCCTTGGTAAACAGAAGGAGTGAGTGCATGGCGAAGGACACACTGGGTAGCTCCCACGGGTTATACTTGTAGAGATCTATTTCAGCTATAATAGATGCTGGAAGTGGACGTGAACTGATTTTGTTTTGCAAGTAATGAACTATGAGTTCTTCATCAGAAGGGTGGAATCTGAAGCCAGGTGGGAAAGAGTAACCCGAGTTCAGTTGATCTCCCTCCATCAAAGAATACTTTTCTCTTAACAAAAGAGAGAGAGAGACCAATGGAATCAACAAGTGCCGATAATACCAATTTGGCTCGGTTTAAATAAAAGAGTAAAGTGTTATCTACTTATCCGCAGTATATATAATATGTCTCTAGTCCCATGCAGATATTACCAACATTGTGGAGAAGATACTAGGGACAGGAACCAATTAGTTGCAAGTAAAGTTTGAGAGAAGAAGACAGAGAAACCCATCAATTTGGCTTTACTCAATGATTTGACCTTCACCTACGTACTAGATAGCAACTTGCCCATGATAGATAAAGTACAATCTGCTTAACACCTCATCACCACAATGCATAATTCTGCTATAAATTGAGCATTGCACAAACTTAAAACTGAGATATAAAATTAATTTTGTGACATAATAAGTTAGTGTCACTTTCTCAACCTTATTGTAGACGGGACTCTTGTGCAAAAAGAAAAATGTATCCAAAATGAAGCAGATTAACAGGTTAAGATAAGTTGCTTGTTTGATTGAATTACACAATGCAGACGACAAATTTAAATAGCCTCTGATACTGACTCTCTGATAATCATAGCAAATAATAACTCCCTCCCTCCACTAAAAAATAAAAAATCTCAGGGTACCTAAGGGCTTTTGTTTTTCTCACTGTTTGTTTGGCTAAGTTACAGAACCCTCTTCAACACTAAACAACTATGTAGTATTTAAACTTAAGGCTATGGTGAGTCTGATTGCATAGGTTTCTGCGCTGAGTTTGTGTCCTTGGAGAACTTCGCGAGTTGTCTTATTACAGAGACATAATAAAGCTTCTTCAAATGTCAAGTCTTCCAATGCCTTGAAACTTCCTCATTTCAATATTAACCTTGTCCTCATTTCTTGTCCTTTTTTTCCCATTTCCAAGCAGTGAAACATAAACCAAGTTTAGTGGGAACTTCATCAACGCATGAGCTTCCCACATTATTATTTTTTTCATTATTCAAATGCTAGCAAATTAAGAAATGGAAAATAGTCGTGCTGAACTAGAATCTCGTTAACAAAAATAGACCTAATCAAAAGCAACAGGGAAAACATTACCTTAATTCAAACATTGCACTAGCATTTTGGTCGCAAACAAACCGATGATACCCAGGTTTTTCAATTTGTTCGTCACCAGCGAAAGCAGCTTTTGATTTGGAAACTACCTGGCATAAGTTGTAAATAATCAAAATTCTGGTTCACGTTGACACAAAAAAAAACTTAGTTCCAATCGAGTTTCTTCGTCATCTTTTGTCCATTAAGACCTCGAATCCAAGGATGGTTATTTCATGCGTCCATCACTAAGTTATTTTAGTAGCCAAACATTTTTTTTACTCTGCAGTGACCTGCTCATACCTCACTTCATGCTTTGTAGGTTTCATTTTAATGATGAAAAGTATCTACTCTAATGGCATAAGATATATGCTTCTCAAATCACTCACTTGGTTAAATATAAAATTATCATTCTTGAAATTATAAGAATCAATCAATTTAACTATTACAGATTTTTCTACAGAGATACATTAGAAAATTTACCACCAATAAATCAAGAAAAAACCATATAAGATACAATAACATATTGGTAGTGAATCTCTCCGGTGTATCTTCTAAAAGAATTTCAACAGTGGTATCATAAATAATGATATTGGTGAACGGCTGGAATAAAGACAATTCAAACACAGTTAGATAATTCTCTTGAAAGTATAAATCGTGTATGCACTTAATCGATTGCTATTCAAACCTTTAACATTTTATCTAACCTTTCTAACAGTACATAACACTACGAAGAGACTAAATTTCAAGGATTTTTTTTTTCATTTTTTTCAATTTCAAAGTTAATTTTAACTCTTCATTACAATATTAAAATGTAAATTGTCTATTAACTCAGTATATCGCTAAAAATATAAACTCTTATATGTATAGAAGATATCAGGTTATTCTTAGTCTTTATCATTAATTTATTTTAATCTAAAACCTAAAAGCAAGTTACTAAATCATTAATTAAGATAAAAGGAAAGATGAGAAAGAAGAGTTATTCCTAGTGTGTGAGAGTGATGTTTATAGGTTTTGTAAAAATAATTATATTAATGGGTTATTGCTTTCTACATCTTTATAATTTCCTTCCACACCTCCCATCATAGTGGAACAAAAAAAATAAAAATTTTACTAATAAAATGTAATCTAATATACAGTTAAGTCAATAGACTTTTTTAGGTAGAATCCAAATTTTTGGGTTTAGGTTATAATTTTCTTTTGGCAAAGAATTCTACACGTTAATAATGATAGAATATTAATTTATTTATGTTATTTCACCCATTTTAATGTGAAAAGCATCTAGTTTGAGCTTTAGGCCATAAACCCAATTGAAAATTGGAGGAAAATTGAGGTTACACCCAAATTTCTCTATTTCCAATTTTCGTTACATTTCTCTGAAATCATTATTTATCATAAATGGCCAAAGAAAAAGAAAAAAGTGTCATAACTTTTTGCAAGCTTCTTTTCAATTTTTTCCTGGGAACCCATGTTCTTGTGGCCCCACTCATTGTCAACTACACCCTGCACAAAAGCAATCTTAATCGTAAAATGATCGTTTCATTCCAAATCTTAACAATTTCTTTTTTAAAATGCAAATATGGTTACCTTTGAGTGGACAAAAGATGGGGAAATTTGTTATCTTTTTTTTATTGTATTCTTTTCCCAAAATTATTGAAGCCCCTTGCTATTGATATATGTTCATTCTAAGCAATAATGATATTTAAGTATTTTGTTAAAGTTGTGTGTTTACCTAAATCATATAAGGAAAGTAAGGAGGAGAATCTTAATTCATGAAATCTGAAAATTCTCAACGGGTTCTTTTAAAAAAATTATTTTCTTTTTCCAATTCTTTTTTCAAAACATTTTCGATATCCTATGTTTTAAAAGATATTCAAATCTCAAAAGTTTCAATTTTTTTTATTGAGCTCTAATAATAATTTTGAAAGAAAATATCTACTTTTAAATCGATCACGTTATAGTTAGTCGGTTCTCTATTCAAAAGTAATGTAATTTATTTAAAAAGTCAGTTGATTATAGAGTATATTAATCACAAACATAGATATTCAATAAAATTATTTAAAATCTTAGGCAAAATTAAGGGATGTATGCTTGTGGTATTTGGATTCGATTGAGAAAAATACAAAACTTTAAGGATTTGATAATATTAGTTAAGTTTGAGGGGATAATAGAACAATTAACCAGGACTTATAAAATACACTGCTTACTATGAACAAATGCACAAACTTTTGGATACTCTAGCTAGAAACTATATAAATCAAATTGAGGTATTTTTTGCTAGAATATTTTGGTATCATATGTGGGACGTTAATACTCTAGCTAGAAACTATATAAATCAAATTGAGGTATTTTTTGCTAGAATATTTTGGTATCATATGTGGGGGACGTTAAAATTGGTTCCACACCACATTGAATATTGCAAAGTGGACTTTAAGCCTAACTCAACCCCATAAAACCGGCTCATGAGGTTGAGGTTTGCACCCACTTATATACAATGAAAGGCTCTAATCTCTAGTTGATGTGGGATCTCCAACACACCCCCCTCACGCCGAGACTACCAACTCGTGCGTGGGACTATATATTATGGGTGGTCCGATAGCGGGTGGCACGATAGTGCCCAACACAAACACTCGCTAGGATAGGCTCGAAATGGCTCTGATACCATATTACGAAGTGGACTTTAAGCCTAACTCAACCCCATAAAACCGGCTCATAGGGTTGAGGTTTGCACCCACTTATATACTATGAAAGGCTCTCATCTCTAGTCGATGTGGGATCTCCAACACACCCCCTCACGCCGAGAGTGATAGATAGAAGCTCGTGCGTGGGACTATATATTATGGGTGGTCCGATAGCGGCCCGATAGCGGGTGGCACGATAGGCCCAACAAATACTCGCTAGGATAGGCTCGAAATGGCTCTGATACCATATTACAAAGTGGACTTTAAGCCTAACTCAACCCCATAAAACCGGCTCAATGGGGTTGAGGTTTGCACCCACTTATATACTATGAAAGGCTCTCATCTCTAGTCGATGTGGGATCTCCAACATTGAGTAAAAAGTCATATTACCCCTAATTTCACATGAGAAGTCCTTAACCTCAAGCCTCAAAAGAAGGAGATTTCACATCCTTGCATCACATAATGTAGGTAGTTGATGAATTAAGAAGAGAAACTGAGATGACACAACAACGAGCATAAGAGCCTTATAGGCCCCATTAAAAATTCCATCAAGGAGTTTCTCAAGAGCAAATAGCTTGGGACGAATTAAGGTACCTCTTCCGTCATAAATTAACTTATTATAATGAGCAAATTTTGTCAACTTAACAAATCTTAAGGCTTAATTCGTCCAAAATTTGAGTATAGTTATGTCCTTAGCCTTAACAGACTTGAGTAAGGGGGTTGTGTACCGTTAGTTAGTTTGATCTCCTATTAAAATGGAACGTAACTTATCTAAAAGGACTCTAATAGGGTCTACTAATCATTAACAGATAAATTCAATAAAATTACCTAGAATCTTAAGTAAAAATAAGAGAATGTTTGCTTGTGGTACTTGAAATTGGTTGAGGAAAATATAAACTTTAAGAATTAAATAATATTAGTTAAGATTAAGAGGATGACATAACAACTAATTAGGACTTATAAAATACATCTCTCACTATGAACAAACACACAAAATTTTGGATGCTCTAACTAAACCCTAAGAATCAAACTAAGGTATTTTTTACTATAACAATCACCAAACTTATTCCTACCAAAAGACCACATATCAAGGAATACGTCAAGTCCTCCAGATGGAGCAATGTTCACTAATAGCTACGTCAGAAGAAAAATATGTTATCATCAAGATCCCTAAAAAGCTCATCAAACATTGACAACTAGAAGGATTCTCCCATCTTCATTATGGAGTAGCAATTAGACTCGTTATTTCCCTTCATGGAAGAAGATGTCTCTCTATCTCTACAAGATTCTCTCTATTGGATACTAGTTATCTTCATTATCAGAATGTTATGATACAAACCATTTTAACTACGCTACATGTTGGAAGTGTATTTCTCACCATCTTTCCCAATTACAATGTCAGCCTAAAATATCTCACTATTTCTCAAAGGCTAAAAGTTCAAATTTAGATAACTGAACTGGATTAGACAATTGAAGCTTTATCTATCACACTTCAACATCAATTTATCTACAAACTTCAAGACCATGCCATTAATTTCTCTCTGCTAACCAATGATGATGGAACATTACTTTTTTTAGCCAACTACCAAGAGGGAACTCCTTCAATTGTTCAAATCCCAAGGAATATCTCACACCAGAACTACAAGAGCTTATTACACATATTTATTTTACACATCCTTATTTTGCTAGAGTCCTAACTACATTTACATAATACATATCCTTACTAACATTTATACACACATAAACATATTCTTTAGGGATAAGTCCTCAATTTTTTTTTAAGTCCGTCTAGTCCAAAGGCATGATGTACAACAAATTGATGTGAGTGGAAGTGGCAAATCTTATGTTACTTTATATTTCTCATATACAAAATTGTGTCAAAATTTATATAAGTTTTATATGATTTTTTTCTTTTTTTATGTTTCACATATACAAGTTTGTTTGTGTTCTTTTATTTAATTTAATATCATATTGCTTTATTTTATTTATTTTCAATAAAAAAGGAGAATTAAAAAGTGGGAAAGGGTCAAACATATTAGAAGTATGGAAAGCCATATGTATGAGATAAGAGGAAACTTGATTATTTCCAATGGAGAACAAATTATAGTAAGTAAAAAAAATATTTTCACTTTTATTTTAATAGATTTAAAAGTTATATTTTGTTCTCGTTAAAGTTTTAATATTTAAGTATAGACATTTGAATTATAGATAGAAAATTTAAGTTGAAATATGTAAATAAAATGACATATGGAAGTATTTATGGAGATATCAAAAGTTATTTTTACAGTTTGTTTTATATGTTGATATTTTGAATGTCATATTATCATTAAATTTATTTTGAATGTTTATATTTGGAATCTTTCTTTATTTGGTTTAATCATATTCATAGAACTTTATTTAATATTTTGAAATATTCTAAATGTTAATTATTTTGTGTTAACATTGCATAGGATAATTTAAAAATGTGGGTGAAGTGTGTGGAGAAGAAATTTAAAAAGCATTTGTGCCATTGGTTAAACATTTTGGTTTTGTACTAGGAATAAAATCAAATTATTCATGAGGTATAGGAAATGAATGGATGTCCAAAAAATAAAATGTAGAGGTTCAATTTGTTCAAAGTCAAGCAAAATGCACAAAAATGACTTAGAGTTAGAAGTGCAAAGTTTGACTAATACTATCCAAAAGCAAGAAGATGCTAACATTCAAATATAAAAACTTGAGCATACAACTTGCTATGAAAACTTAACATGAGCAAATGAAACAAAATATTGAAAGAAGATGAAACGTTAAATGGGTATTTTATTAGGAGGTTTATCATTTAAATATAATAAGTTGTATTATTATTTAATTGTTTTCATTAATATATCTATAATTATATCTTTATATTCCTAAAATATTATTAATTAATTTTTAATTAATATTAATGATCTATTTTATTTATTTTGCAGGATCAAAATTCTTGAGCATACAAACTATTTATTATTTGAAATACTTATTTAGTTTAAATGTTCTGAGGTAGAATTATGCATATTTGGAATCATTATTGAATATTTAAATTTTATCATTTTAAATATAATGAATATTTTATATTTATATTTTAATTTTATTTATTTTAAAATTTTAAATATGTTTTGTCTATTAATTATGATATGATATATATTTATGACAGCTATACTCTATCATAATTTCCAATAATGATGATAAAATATTAATAATTAAAAGAAATTAATAAGTAATTGTCACCTATAAAACTTGACATTAAACTTATACTAATTATTATTATGAATTAATAATAGTCACAACTAATTTATCTCCTTTTTGTTTGTGATATTATTAGTGACGATTAATTTATTATTGTTGTATTATATATTTGTGATATCTTATTATTATCATTGTTACGTATGATTATTACTGATAGTTATTTTTGTTACAGTAAAATTTAATTTTAGTAATATTTAAAATTATTGTCATACAAATATTAATAATCACATAAATGAAGAGATTATTCATAGAAGTATGTTCTCTTATGATTATCCTATGTGTGGTAGCATGTCCAAGAAGTTTCAAGCTTACCAGTTCAATCGTTCCAACTCCACCATATCAAATTGAACAGAGAAAAAAAAAACTCTAACGTGTAATTAAAATATGATATGATAAATAAAGATAACTCATTATACACATTATCATGAAAGATTCCTCTTATAAGATAATGTGTGCCAATGTAAAGTGTCAAAATTACACTTTGAGTTGGATTACAATAAAATTATTTATTATAGTACGTGTGAATAAATATAATATATAAGGCAGAATACAACAATATTAACGTCTTTATAAATGTGTCAAAATATAATTTCCGAGATAAATTATGATAAGGATAAGTCTATGTAAGATGGGGTAAAATTCCACTATGGATATGTGTAAAATTTCATTAATACTATGTTGGTAAATGTGCCCCGGGGTTAATGTACTGCCCAAATGCAACCTTGAAAAGGCAAATTCTTGAAAATACTCCTCATTCTGTAAATAAAAATCTGAATTAAAAAGTATAATTTTGAAAAAGTAGATCTTTTCCAGATTATTGTGTTTCAGAAATAAAAATTCGAAAAAAAAATCAAATTTCATTCCAGATAAAAAAAAATATGTAATACAAAAAAATTGTTTTGAAAAAAAAAATCCAGAATATATTCCAAAAAAAGGGAATCCAAGTGTATTTTTATATATACCTCCATTTTATTTTTTTATAAATGAGATTGGGTAATTGCTCTTTAAAAAATGATGGCCCAACAAGGCCCAGTTTTGTAAGTGTTCCAGTTCTCTATTTTGCAACTTCTTTCTGTACCATATCAATTCTAAATTGCATCTTATTATCTTTTAAAAATTTTAAAATTATCCTTATTTTGGATTTGAAAATATAGAATTTAATAAATATAATTCAAAGCCAAAAAATACATTCTAAAAATAAAGAAATCTGGAACACAAAATTACAAATATATTTTAGATAAGAATTTTTGAAATTTAAAAATGTATTCTGAAAATCTAAATCTTAAATACTCATAGAAAAAAGTGTTTCAAAGTAAAACCAAGCCCTTTGATAAAATTGAAATTGTAGTTCACATCACATTATAACAAAAACATAAATTGTTTTAAATTTGTTATTCTCTATTTTATATAACTATTTAATTTTATAGATAAAAGGTAAAAAAATTACTTGTTCTTTAAATATTTATTTTATTTAATATATTAATTTTAATAGTTATCATTTTACCCATATGATAAATTTTTTCCTCAAAATATAATAAAATTTTGTTACACTGTAAATATGGCCTAAAACACTTGTTAAAGCCGTAAAAATTAATTAAAAAGATGAAAATATAACAAATAAAGTATAAAATATATAATAGTCTCCTCCAATATTAATAATGTCTTCTCTAATTCTTGACTGTTTATCTTTATAGATGTATAACCTTTATTTTCTAGTTTTTATTGATTGACTCTTTAGTTTTTTTTTTATTAAAGAACATGGTTACAAGAGTTATAGAAAAATGTTAATATTAATTGTGTATTTTTTAATTCTTAGTTGTTTGTCTTTATAGATATAATTTTTATTTTGCATGTTCTAGTTCTATTATTTATTTATTGACTCTTGAATTTTTTATTAAAGGATATGATTAGAAGATGTTAATATTAATTGTATCTTTTTAAATTTTCAGTTGTTTATCTTTATAGAGTTATATAACTCTTTATTTTGTTGTTTGTCTGTTCTAATTCTAGTATTTATTGATTGACTATTTGTTTTTCATTTTCTCTCTTTAGTTAAACATAAAATGAATATAATATTTATATATATTGAGACCAAATGAAAGAGATATTCATTCTCATTTCCACCATGACGAAGAACAAGCAGGGCAGAGGTACTGCGTCTGAAGATAGAAGGCCAAGCTTTAAGATTGCTAGAGAGGGTGAGGGAATAGAGAATGATGTGAGGCAACCCCAGGAAATGGTGAAAGATTGGTGTCTGGTAAATGGGAGAATACTTACCAAGAGTGAGTCTGAGTGTCTCGAGACAGCTATACGAGGTGGTGTGTCTGACCCAAACCATTTTGATTGTGTCCTTTTCGGATATGCCATTAGAGGGGAGCAGAACCTCGTCGAAGAAAGAAAACTCTTAAATGCCATGCAAGAGCTCATGAATGAAATGCTAGCTGAACAGAGGGACTTTCTAGACAGATCCAACAACGTCCTCGAAGGGATAGTAGCCGCAGTTTTTCGCTAATTCCTGAAAGTTGTTATGAGAATATTTTTATGAGTTTTATTGTTTTTATCTTTTAAGCACCTACTTATGTTTCTCCTTCTTTTTTATAAATCTCTCTTATTCTGTCTTATTGCACACTTTCATCTTTTTCTATACTTCACTTAGTTTTAAAAAAGAGTATACATATATAATTTGTCTTTTCTTAATTATGGATTAAGAAAAAGCTCACAATGTTTAACTATGTTATTTTTAGTTACTTATTTTTTTTTTTATAACATATCACTACCGAGTTTCTTTTTCTATCACATTATTCATAGTCACACTTTTTTCACTTTTAGATTGCACAAAATAACATCACCAAGAATATAATATAAATAGTTTTAATGATAAGTTATTGCGTGTGGTATAGGTTTCGTTTTGATGGCGAAAAGAGATTTGGTGGTAATGGGAAAAGAGCATGGAGGCCAAAGAGGATGATTTCAGATTTTAGGGTTTGTTAAATTTGATTGTACATTCAAACCGGGAGTAATTAAACTTAAAACCCCTAACCATGATATTTCTTAAATTTCAAATTCTTAATTTAGATAATATAATTGAATTTTTATTATGTGTTTAAAACGCTAAAACATCTAGATTTTCTTGGCAATTTCTCCATCAACGTCAAAACACCAATATTCCAATCTGAATTGATTTTATGACGTGTAAATCTTGATTGACTCATTTATCTCTTAATTAATTAAGGTCAAATCAGCAATATTTTAAGTATAATTATTTTAATATTATAAAAAATAAAAATTATTATATTATTTTAGAGATTAAAAAAATATTTATATCTAAAATAGTTTAATTATTAATAAATAATTTTTAAATTTTTATTTAATTAACTATCGAGATATTAACTATCAATTACTTTTTTTTTCCAAAATTAATATATATTAAATCAATATTATTATTATTTTTTTAAAATTTATTTATATTTAGTGATTTTTTTATCATTCTTAAAATAATATAAATTATTTGTAATTGTGATATTAAGAAAATGATAAATCCTGACTATTAGTCTATATTAAATAGACTGAAATATCAACTTATAAAATGATTAAGGATGTTCTTATATCATGTTACGTAGAGTAGATATAAAGAATTAACAAAGACATGGAAAATTGAAATTGGATTATCAATATTATTTTATATAGGATCAGATATTATAATATCTAATGAAGACACATTCAAATATATATATATATATATATATATATATTTTAAAAGATATCAGACAAATTATTTTAATATTATAGAAGATATAATAGAATATTTTTATAATCTTAAATTTTTAGGAAGGTATTATTTATTATTGTTATGGTTCACAATATTATAAATATATATAATTACATAATTATGTTATTTGATGGTGGGTTCTATTTTGGATTAAAGCACATGTTGCTGAGTGTGATTCAACCTCAGATGCTGGTGGGGAGGAGTAAGGAACCAACATACCTTTGTGGAGATGTCATGTCTTATATCATTGACATGGGTTATGTTGTTGTTTTATTTTTTTTTATTGTTGTTTATGTACAAACTTTGGCTAAGAACTAGACTTTTTATACATGGGTTGGAGTACCCCAAATATTCCCATTTATATTATTCTTTATCGCTGATTAAAAAAAATGTTATTTCTTTGAATTGAAAATGAATAATGAGAATGATATGAATAATATAATAATTTAAAAATTTATTTCACCCTTATATTGTACTATTGTTTTAATCTTACACAAGAAAATCATGAAATAAAACTAATTTTAGAAAAAAAAATAATTAGTTGTTATAGTGACTAAATTAGAGATCATTTTAGGAACTAAATAAATTTTTAGTTTCTAAATTAATTTATATTATTATTAGATGGTTTCTAAATTTGTATCTAATTAACGACAAAGGTTTTTGCTATCAAATTTAGAAACTAAATAATTTATAGTTAAAACTTCAGTAGTTAATTAGATACCAATTTAGTTAAAACCTTAGTAACTAATTATTTTGGTCTCTAAAAAATTATTTTTATTTGATGATTTTCTTGTAGTGTTACTTACCCTTTTATAAATTTAAAATATGAGAATTTAATTAATAGTTTATAAATAATATACTAATTTTTGTGGTAAGCAAAACTTACATATTAATATAACCAAGCTAATTTTTTTTGCCATTTGGTGGAATCTGTTGAGCCGTTTTATAGTTATAAATAACTAATAAAGAAACATCTAATACCATTGAAAAAAACAATTATCTATAACATAAAATCAGTTAAAAAGATGTACCTCATTTGTTAATTTTTTCATATAAAAGATAAATAATAGCTAGTTGTCTTGCACATTCCATAGAGTAGCTAACTATTTTTGTGAATATAAGAATTTTCTTACTAACTTCTTATATATAATTTACTTGGATTTTTTAAAGCATCTTTTTAACTTATTCTGACACACACATCTATGCATTAGATTAACTATTTTGATTTGAACAGGGTTATAGGGTTTAGAATGCATAAATGTGAATATTCTTTGTAGATTTGAAAATTTGGGATTTCAAACTCGTGACAGACAACAAGGAGCATTTTAAAAATTAGATATGGGATACTATGTTTAGCCACCATTCTTAATAATTTATTTATCACCTTCACGTGCACATCTTATGCTCAAGTGTTATTGTCCATGTACCATAGGTATTGGATCCAATGTTTTTAAGGTTTTTTCTTTTCATACAAGATTTAGGTTTTTGTTTTTGTTTTTGTTTTTTCACACTAACTTAAAAGAGCTTTTGTTTTATCTTTGATGTTTTTATAGTTTAACTAATATTTGCATATAATTATAGCTGAGTAGGTGAATATTTTTTAAAAGGGCATTGGATCCTCTACATTTCACCCTTCCTATTTTTCATAATATTCTTATGAAGAAGACAAACCCTGAATGTTCTGATATGATTTCTGACAATACTGACATTTTTTTGTAAAAAATATATTCTTTTCTTATTTATTTAATTGCTGAAACTGATAGAATTTTTAAAAATTAAAAAATATTTCACATATTTAATGCAAAAGAAAACTGCTATAGTGTGCATGAAGCGTCTACAAAAATTTTGTAAAATATTATCCTTCTTTTATCATTTTAATTTTTTGTCTACCATAAGCATAATCATTATACAGTGTTGCTCCACTTTTTTTTTTTAATTCACATGGATAGATGGGATTATATTATATAAAAGGGCTACACATTTAATGTTATAAATAGTTTTGTGAATTTAAGTTAAATTTTAATTTTTTTAAGACTGCTTTTTTTATTCTATTATAAAAAATAGACCTAAATATATACAAAATTTATTCTATTATTTAATTATTTTGAAAATATTTAAAAATATTTTTTAATATAAGTAATATTAAATGACCTTTCCAATTATAATGATGATTGGTTAATTTTACTGCTATATGAACTAAGGAGGAAGTAGCTTATGAAGCCTACATGTGTTAATCATAACTAATATATGTGTAAAGAAATCACATTAGGGGTTGAAATGCGGGAAGGTTATGGGTTCACGGCCTTGTATTAAAAAAAAAAGGCATAGACTTATTAATCTAATTTGTTATCCACTTAGGTCTGTTATATATAACTTGTCGTCCGTGCGAATTAATCATGGACATGACGGATTGAATCGGTATAGTATGCACAAATAAAAAAAATAATTATTTTATTTTTAAAAAAAAAATTACATCTCACTCACATTATTATTGCAGAGTGATATTTATTTTATTTTATTTTAAAAAATAAATTTAATGTTTTTTTTTTTTAAAAAATAAATAAAATAAAATAAAATATTTTAGAAATGTTTCAAATCCTTGTGGCATCAACACCACATACAATTTTAGACTAATATGAAGTACTAAAACTGTAAATATCCTTACAACTTATACCCAAAATAACTAAAACTATCCAAATAAATACTCAACCCTGTATGGTGCCAAACCAAAGAAGTAATAAATCCTATAATCAACTCTAACCCCTGCATCAATACAAAACCAACGCTCCAGCATATTTTCATCTTGTTGCTTAATTAATAAGAAGACATTCTTCCACTCTAGTTGCTTAATTAAATTTAATGTATTAAAAAATTGTTTTATTTTAATCATCTAATAAAGAAATTAATATTAAAAATAAAAATGAATTTAATTTTAAATAAAATTTTACATTTAAATTTTGTTAATAAAAAATAACATAAAAAGATTTTATTAAAATATTTAATAATAAAACTTTGATAAGATACTCTAATATATTTACATTAGAAAAATATATATAAAACAAAACTTTAATTATTTTTAATCAAAATCTTTTAACAACCCTTATAAATGTCTTTATATGTTTCATATTAATTGAATGAATTAAAATAATGATAAATTTTAATTTTTCAGAAAAAAATATTTTTTATAATTAAATTTTAATTTAAAAAATATTTTTCTTATACAAATTCATCCATAGACGAGTAAAATAAACTCACACGACAAACTAATCTATTCCGTATTTTGTATACTAAATGCGTAAATGCGGGAGAACCACCGTATTTCTGATATATATTAGTATGTGAGTCAAGGACAATCAAATCAGAGTATCACGTATGTCAAAATATTTTAAAATAATATTATTTTATTGATAAAAAATAAAAGTAAAAGTCTAAATTAAGAAAAGCTATTGATTTTTTTTGAACGGTCATTAAAAAGTATTTACTAGATAAAAACTGCATATACTCCTTTGTCATAAAAATATAATTTAGAAATATTTGATCACATTAAATATTTTTTTTGACATGCAAACAAAGTTAAAGAAAGAAGACACGAAATATTGCAGGAGACCAGATCGGTGATGTGGGTCACAGGAACGAATTTATGGAGAAAAGTGAAGCAATACAATGACTACTATCTTTTCGAATTTATCTATGAATTAAATATAACTTTTTAAAATAATATATTAGATATATTCAATATTTTGAAATTCTTTATAAACAAAAAAAAAATATTAAATTTTGTGAGATAATTTAAATTTATTTTTAATAAAAAATATTTTATTTTAAATCATTTTCATGTTTCGAAGGTTTATCATATTTAATAAAGTTTAAAAAATTATTTTTATTTTATTTTTATCCAACCATTTCTACATGTTTATTAATTATATCCAAATAACAATAAATTATTATTTTTAGGTATAGTTTATTAAATAAATTTTTTATAAAATATTGTAATAAGTTTTTTATTCATTTATATTAATTATTAATTTTTATTTTTTATATTATAGAAATTTAAATATTAATAGAATACTATAAAACAATATTTAATAAAAAATAATTAATTATTATATTGATTAAATTAGATATTATTTTAACTGAAAAAAATTAATTTACTGAATTTTTATAATTAATTAGATATTAATTTTAAAATTAGTTTAAAGTTTTTATTAATAATAAAAATTATTATAATATTATTTTTTTAGTCTTTAAAATACTATTTAATTTAATTAATATAATAAATATTTTTTTTAAATTATTTTTTTATCATAAATATTTAATTAAATTTAAAAATAATTATGATATATAAAATAATAAAATAAGTTATATTTTAAAAAATAAAATGGATAAGAAAACGTATACAAAAAATTACGAAATCAATACAAAGACGATTTTTTATTAATATTTATAAATAATTTTTAGTTTTAACTTGAATAATTTAATCTTATAATATTAAAAATGGAAAACTCTTATCCTTCATTATTGTTATTTAACATTCTCTTATTTGGTAGCCCACCATATCTCAACTTTTTAAGTAACAGGCAGTGGTTTTGTGTTGTGGATTCTCTTTCCCATTTCGAATCATTTAAGTCTCACGGACAAAATCGTCACCACAACGCCACCTTCTCTCTCTTCCTTTTTTTTTTTTAATCTTCAGATTATATTTCCCATTAAACACTGTATACTTAATATAATATAATGCAATTATGGCTTAATCATTTTTATAGTTTTCTGTAGAGAGTCACGATATTTGTATACTCAACTTTAGTATATTAAATCAATAAATAATCATTGCACACAAATTAATGGTAGTATAGTAAGACTAAGGATTATAAATACCTTTTATAAATGTCAATAACAAAAGTGCAACAACGAGAATAAAAGAAGTTAGCTTTATATTCATTTATTAATATGCTATATCTAATGATGATATTAGAAACGCTAATAGAATGTATTGGCAAAAAAAAAAGGTAGAAATAAGAAAGCTATGCGAATTAGAATTAGGTAAAATGATTAGGAATAATGTGTAAAGGTGATTAGAGATAATTATTAAGAGATTTGAAGAGATGGAGAAAAGAAATTATGACAATAGGGTAAAGGGGAGGAAGGGACACACATAAATAATCATCAATAAAAATTTTGAGCACCAACACAAGAGGATTCAGCAAATAACTGATATATTAAGCATGAAATTGATATGATGTCTATTCAGAAAATTAAGAGGAAACTTGTTGTAAAATGTGGGGACATATAGATATAGGGTGGATACAAATCCAGTAATTAATGCATCTGGGCAATTCTGAACATTTGAGATATATTCTAGTGTGAATAATGGTCCATACGTGAAGGTTTCATTTGGGTTAAAGGTTCTTGGGGAAATGAAAAAAAAAACATCAATTTCAGTCATTAATGTTCATTTAGCATATCTGTACAAAGAAAGAAAAACAATATGGGAAGAGTTAACAAACATTAGAGCTTTTGACAATAACATCGTGCATGCACTAAAAAAAATCATTAAATACTATTTCATAGATTTTTTTTATATTTAAAATAATTTTTAAATTGATATCTAAATTAATTATTAATATTTTAAATTTTAAATTAGTTTCTAAAAGATTAATAAAAATTAATTTAGAATATAAGTAGTAAGGTGAATCCAGATACAAAGTAATAAAGGATTTAAAGAGATTGTGGATAGTTATTGAAAAACTTATAGAGTTAATGGGGACAGAGATATACATGGTTAAAGAGAAAATGAAAATATTTAAAAGGATTTTAAAGGATGAAATAAAACAATTTTTGGGGAGATAAATAAGAAAAAGAAAGATTTAATAGGAAAAATTAGCGAATTAGATCATATTAAGGAGAATGTTGGTTTAAATGATGATAAGAGGGGAAGTGATAGGAAAGATTTGTTTGCAGAACTGGTTATAGACAATAATCATTAGACAAACAGAGATTTAGAACTAAATGGATAGCTCTAGGGACTCCAATTCAAAAAAAAATATTCAGTCAGTTATGAATTGGAGAAGAATAAAAAATGGTATAAAGGGTTTAAATGTTTAGGGAGTTTGGACTCAAGACTCATTGGTTGTGAAAGAAGAGGTAAAATGATTCTTTGAAAATTTCTTTCAAGAGAAGGATGTTATTATGGTCAAATTAAATGGATTACATTTTAAGTCACTTTGGGAGGATAACTTGGATTTAACATCTAGTTTTACAGAGAGAGACAAGAGACAATTAGGGAGTGTGAAGGAAGTATGAGTCCTGGACACATGATTATTATTCTAATGGAGAATAGATCAAAGAAAGTAATGTGTCATCTATTATCTTGATTCCAAAAGTAGAAAATCCTCATAACTAAGGAGAATACATAACAGTCTCATCCCTTTGTATAAAATTATGATTAAGTTATTGGTTGGAAGGTTGAAAAAATTTCTTAAGAAACTTATAATTGAAACTCAATCATTTTTTCTAGTAGGATAAACCTCCTAGATAATATCTTGGTTGCAAAATGAAGTTATAGATGATGTTAGACACAGAAAGAAAATTTGTTTGATAATGAATGTGAACTGTGAAAAGATATACAATTTAGTTAGTTGAGAATTCTTATACTATATGATGGGAAGACTAGGATTCAATGAGAAGTGGATAAATTGGATTAGAGGATGCCTAGAATCTACAACAATATCAATTATAGTTAATGGGTAAAGAGATTCTAACCAGGAAGAGGACTCAAGAAGGGTGACCCCCTAACACCTTTCTTGTTCATTATTGTGGTAAAGGGATTAACTAGATTAGTCAAACAAGTTCTATAGGTACAAAAGTTGGATGAGGTGAAGATAGGTAAACATAAGAAAGAAGTAAATGTGTTGCAATATGTAAATGATACCTTATTCATATGTGAGGACAAAATTCAAAATATAATGACTTTGAAATGTATTCTAAGATGCTTTAAATTAGCATATGAAATAAAAGTGAATTTCACAAGAGTAAGTTGGGAGTTATAGGGATAAAAACCCATAACATAGATAGATTTGTTACTATACTAAATTGTAAAAATATGTCTAGGACTTTCACATATTTGGAAATACCAATAGGAGGGAGTCTGAGAACAGTGAGTATGTGGGAACCTATGCTAAGTAAGATTCAAAAAAGACTAAGTAGATGAAAAAGAAGATATATTTCATTTGCATGTAGGGTAAGCCTAATCAAATATGTTGTAGCAGCTTCTATTCCCATTATTCTATTTATCTTTTTTTAAATCCCAAAAAGTGGTCGGAAAAGAATTTGGGAAAGGATATAGACAAATTTTGTAGGGATGGAGAGTGGAACGCAAGAAAATTTCTAAGGTGAAAGGGTTGAATATGTGTAAAACAAAAGAAGGTGGGGTTTTGGATATAAAAGATATATAAAGGTTTAATGAGGCACTTATAGGAAAGTGGAAAGAAGAGCAATGCATGAGAACATTGGACTGAGCAATGCATGAGAACATTGAGCAATGCATGAGAACATTGGACTGTGAAAGAAGATAATAAAATCAAAGCATGGGGACTAAAGAGAACTTAGTAAAATAGGTAAAAATCCTTACGAGTGAACATGGTAGCAGGAGAAGTGAAACGAAGACCACTAACTTCAACTTTTGTTATTCGGTTGATCCTAATCTTCATGCTGCTTTATGTCTCAATTTCCGTTTATATTTCGGTCTCGTCTGGTTTAGTCTTGGTTGCAAATCTTGGTCTCGACATGGGATACCTGTTGTTGAGACTCTGGACGGTTTGGACAATCTATCTAGACGGTCTGATACAACCATAGATAGTCTCTTGACCAACTAGACGATCTATGAACCATTAGAAGGTTTGATGACCAGAATATCATATGTGAAGTTTATGTTCTTATGTTTTGTTGCAAAGAAGAGTTCAAGCTCCATTCAATACCTTGAGGATGGTATCGCCCGAAGTATACAAACAAATCTATATGACATTATATCTCTCCAAGATTTGGCTTTTCCAATTTGGCAAGAATGAAATTTCCTTTGTATCTTCCATGAAGGGATATCGGCAAGCAGAGACACCAAAAGTGTACATAGAGACCGATGGTCAGGATTGAGCATTTTGGAAACTACCAAGCTCTTGAACTTATGAGACGGTTGATACATTGGAGCTAGTTGGATCTTTGTGTTTGGTGTCGGCCTATGGTCTCGTTCCTTCCCAGCTTCTGTCTCAAATCTTGCATTTTTAGATCGGAGGGAATCAAATTTTTTAGCGTTATTTCTCTTTAGTGTTTCTATTGCTCTTCGCAACTCCATCATCATTTTCATCTTATCAACGTAGTTATCACGAGGTTCCTCGTGTTAGCGTCTATCGGTTGTCATGTTTCACGTGGTCACGATGTAATCTGTTAAATGATTTTCTCAATTTCTATGATTGCGCCAAAATGTTCTTACAATATCAAAATGATCCCATAAGATCACTAACTTTCACTTCTATTGTTCGACCAATTTTCACTTTGGTGTCTCGATTGTAATTGTAAGTCTCGGTCTCCACTTGAGGTACTTGCAACCCCTTTGAGGTTCAAGTTAGTGTAATCTTGATATTGAAAAGTGGGTTTTGTTTTTTTTTTTTAAGTGAGTACCTCCTATAAAGAATCACTCAATACTATTTTTATGTGGGTTATCTCCCTATATTTATTTAAACTAATGCCCACATGGGCCTGGTATTACACGTTCGGGGTGAAACTGAAATAAGAGTTGGAAGGTGGTTTAATTTGACTTGGTAATACTCTTAGTTTGATTAGTAGCTAGTAGGTACTAGTTGTGCTAGTTATTGGCTATTGGTATATATGGTGAACGAAAGCGAGAGACAGAGAAAGTGGTCCAGCTTAGTCTATGGCTGACTGACACCCTCAGCAGCCGTGTTGATAAGGAGAGAAATGAGATTCAATTTATTTTAACACATTCACTCGCCAACTATTTCCTTATTCTCTCTACTCTTTCACCAATTCTCCCCCCAAACTCTCAACCTTTCTCCTGTCACCGCGATTCACATGTACGTGAAACAACCATTTTCAATTTCTTCTCAACTATATATGTGTACCTTTTTCTTGTCTCAAATCGATAAATTAAATAATATTTTTTTAACTTCTTGGATGTTATGCTACTTTGTTTTGCAGTGCCTGTGTCACGGTTGTCTGCTTCAAAACTTGAGGTAGCTTGTACTTTCGGAATTTGCGAGGTTGCTTGTTTAGGACACTCCAATTCTCTTCGGTTCCAAGCATGATGTCTGGTGAAGCAATAACTGTCCCTTCCAACCTCGGAGATTCCTCGGTTCAAGTCCATGACCCAAACTCAAACCCTAATCCTAACCCTAATCCAAACTCATCGGTTAAGAGAAAAAGAAGCCTACCCGGAACACCAGGCAAGTTATTATCAAAGTCCTTCTCTTCTATCAATCTCGATCTTCAGCTTTTGTATGTGTTATTTTTCTTATATAATTCATAAAAATTACATGTAATTAATTACGGCTTAGTTAACTAATGGACCAATATAGCAGATCCGAATGCAGAAGTGATTGCTCTGTCGCCAAAGTCGCTGATGGCGACGAACCGGTTCATCTGCGAAGTGTGCAACAAGGGGTTTCAGCGAGACCAGAACCTGCAGCTGCATCGGCGAGGGCACAATTTGCCGTGGAAGCTGCGGCAGAGGACGAAGGAAGAGGTGAGGAAGAAGGTGTACGTGTGTCCGGAGAAGAGTTGCGTGCACCATGACCCTTGCAGAGCCCTGGGAGACCTCACTGGGATTAAAAAACACTTCAGCAGAAAGCACGGTGAGAAGAAGTGGAAGTGCGAAAAGTGCTCCAAGAAATACGCTGTTCAATCTGACTGGAAAGCCCATAACAAGATTTGTGGGACTAGACAGTACAAATGTGACTGTGGCACGATATTCTCCAGGTATCTACTCTTACTAATACTATTAGTATTACCACACGCTTTATATATCAACCTCGTTCAATCAACTGCTGCATATATGTCTCTACTCAATTTGATGCATGTTGAATTATTATAGGATAATCTCATTAATTCATCTGATTCATGAATTTAATGTATGTTGGGGACGTTAACTAAACGCAATTAATGTTTTGAGCTGAGAAGTGGAGAATGTTGAGGAATGATGTAAATGGCGAAGGAAATTAATTAATGTAGTTGTGTGACAAATCAGGAAGGACAGCTTTGTAACACATAGAGCCTTTTGTGACGCTATGGTGGAACAAAGTACGAGACTTCCGGCAGTTTTATCAAACCACCTTGGAAACGATATTTTGATGAACGCTCAAGGCCCGAGGGTAATGCCTCAGGGTCTACAATTACACGGGTTTCATTCAGAGTTTGGTGGGCCAGGTCCAGAATCATACATGGGGAATTTTGCTGATGCTGAACATGTTGAACATAAGCTAAGGTTGCCGTTATGGCTAGACCAGACAAATCTTCAACTCAACCATCCTCTTGGCGTTGTTCCGGGCAACTCAAGTGTATTCTCACCAGGAGCAACCTTGCCTGAAACAAACAACATTTTCGGGACATCGTCGTCACAGGCACAGTGGGCGAATTACCGATACCCAGAAGCATCTTTTGCATGTGCCAGTGTTTCTATGCCTCATGGACTGAAGCTAGAGCAAGAAGACAACAAAGGGGAGTTGTCGCATTGCGTGAGCTCTTTGTACCCAAGTCACATGGAATCTACAAGGATGAGTGGTACTTCACCCTTCGACAACTCTAACTTCGGCCTGTTAGACCCGAACATGTCAAGCACGTCAACCAACAACCGGAGCAACGTGGTTGAAATTCAGAAGTTATTCAAGCAAGGAAACCAGCCTGAAAACTTGAATCTCATGGTGAATTCCCAGGCAAGCAGAGGTGGGTTTTCCTTGAGTTGCAGGAAGAGTTTGGAGCATATGGTGATGCCACGGATCGAAGAGTGGGGAAGTGGAGAAGCAGAAATAACGGAGAAGCAAGTACGTTCAAGTTCAAAC
Source organism: Phaseolus vulgaris (assembly GCF_000499845.2). Taxonomy (NCBI): domain Eukaryota; kingdom Viridiplantae; phylum Streptophyta; class Magnoliopsida; order Fabales; family Fabaceae; genus Phaseolus; species Phaseolus vulgaris. Next base: position 37,818,544 of record NC_023755.2, on the reverse strand, counting down.
ACTGAAGAGCACTTAACCAAAGACTTCATGGGTGTTGGAGATGGGTCACTAAGCAGGCAAATGGGGCCAGTGATGAACCTGCAAAGGCAGTTCCGTGGACACTACTGATTGCATTGCTATGAAGTATAAGGAAGTGAATTGATTGCATGATGATGGATAGCATTAGAATTTAGAATGAATAGGAGATATGTACCTCAAAGTGACGATAACAAGAAGATTACAGGAAGCTGATACCGACCAGCGAGTGATTGGGTGGGCATGCACAGTGAACAGGAAGCTTATCACGTGATGAAATCGATATCATAGAGGCATCCCGTGAAGGATGTGGGGGCCATTGCGTTTTGGAAGAGACAATAGATATTCTCTCTATTCTATGCTACCTAGCTTCTTCTATTGTATATTCTCAAGTAACAATGTTATTTCCTTCTTTTTCTTTCTTTTTCTTTAAGGTTCTTTTCATTCTGCATCCTAGTTCATAATGTTGTACTATAGGGCAAGCAATAAGTAGATACACGTAAACAAACTCTTTTCCTCCGTCAATCTTATGTTGCTCAAACACTACCACTTTCATGTCTTTGTTCAATGCTTTACTTTATTACTATCTTAATTAATATTTTTTTAATGATGTTTTTACCTTTAAAGTATTCGACAATCTTATTAATTTCTATATTATGTATTACAACTTACAAGATCTTTTAGGATTCTAGTTCAATATGAAATTTGTATCTCAAACCAAGTTATAGGTTTGGAAACAGCTGTGAGATATAATTTGAAGAACACTGTTATGATTTGTTTACCACTACAGTACTTTTTTTCATGTTACGTTTTTACGTTGATGCAAACTTTACCAGCTACAGCATGACCTACTTTTATTTGTTTCCTGTGACCTTTGGGAGGCCGTGAACTACTTTCCCCTCAAATAAAATAATCACAATGAGGCAAAAGCTTTCTTTCCAGCTATTTCATTTTTGTTGTTTTTCACACACATATTATTTTATGTACAAAAGCATTAGCGCTGATTCAACAATTAAATAAAGTCATTTTTTATCAACAAACAAATGAAATAAATTAAAAAAAAATATTTAAAAAATGTTCTAATTCATATACAAAATATATCATAATTTTTATAAATTTTATTTTCCTAGTCACATGTATACTACTTTTTATGTTCAAGCTACCAAATAGATATTTCGAATGAAGTTATCAATACACTTTCACAATTCATTTCTTTATATATATAATTAGTCAATATTATGTTGACATGCATGCTTATATTTATTATTTTGCAAATATAAGGAAACAAAATATGGTGCAACTAAAGTTTTTTTGGTTGACATTTTTTTTTAATATTGAAATATATTATATATATATATATATATATATATATATATCAAAGATATTTATTATGGAAGACAATTTTACTCAAATTAGACGACAATTTAGACATGTAGAGTAAAATTATATTTTCAAGGACTTGAAGATAAAGGAATTTTTTTTATGGCTTTCCCATCTTTCACCTGATGATTTAAGAGAGGAGACCATTCTGATGCAACTTCACTTTCTCGAAGCTCTCCATGACAAAATTTTTCACGTAAGGTTGATTTTCAACCAGTAATAGAATTTTCTCACCTTATTGATTTTTTTTTTTACCTTATTGATTTTTCTTTTTCTATTTTTTTTCAAAGACAATACTTGAATTATTTGAACAATGATCCGTCGATACATGTGTATATCTAAAAAATATATATAATCTACTCATGTATACAAAACTCTTATAAACGTGGTTTTCGAATTAAAAAAAAAAAACTTACGTAAGTAACTTATAAATTAACATAAAAAAATATGAATGGGTTATCTTCATGAATGTCACCTTTAGCATTTGCGTTGATTGGAAAGAGAATCGCCATAAATATACAATGTAGGTAAATATTACGAAATTATAAATATCACAAAACTCATTTACCTATGAGCTCAATTATAATGGTAAGTATATTCACATATACACTGAGACATGGTAGGACACTTAAAGTTGTTGGGCTTATATAGAGTGACAAATAAATTCGTACTCTATTTAAAAAAAATTATAATAGATATTAAATTATTCTTTAATAGATATTTAATATATATATATATATATATATATATATTCTTACTTATTAATGGATGGGTATGATATTATAATTTGATTTCTTACTTATATTTAATTTTATATTCTGGATTTCTTGAGTTGGAATGAACCACGACCACGACCACCACATGTGAATGTCCCAATCAGCAAAAAATCCCCTCAAGCTGTACAGCAAACACTTCTAGATTAATCTAACGGTCCAAACTTTCTGTGAGAATCTTGTTGGATGCTGGTGTAAATTTAGGTTCATAAGTCCTAAATGATTCAGAGTTAACCTCTTTATCTCATAAATATGGAGTTGATTTTATCCATGCCTTCAAGTTTCCTATGTAGAGTCATAATTCTCTTCAAGAACATATTTTGATGTATTATATTTTAGCACTTTTCAATATTCATCCAAATTAAGATACAAGTTGTAGCCATAAAACTACAATAATTTTCTCCCTTTAAATTCCCCAATCAAGAAACAAAATCAAGAAAATAATAAGAAAAGGAAAACAATCAAACAAAACTTTCTTTAATACTTATTGTACTACAATAAAAAGTAAAAAGTAAAAATACATATTAGAGTAAAGCGGAAGCAAAAGTGATAAAACCGGTTAGTTAAGTATGGGTAGTGCATTGGTTTAACAATGAGCATTATGGAATCTTATTTAAGAAACCCAAGTACCGGGGATTAAGTCGATAAACATATAATATTTTAATATTTATGAAAAACGTAGACTAGGTTTATGTTAATGTCCACACAACAGAAAAAAAAATATATGCGTATGATAAATTGACGCTAAATTTCATACAAATTAATAAAAAAAATGTGATCTAGGTCGATGTTAAAGCCCACAATTTTAAAAAAAATACTAAAGTTCACATTTATCATCCTCCTCTTATTTTGTATTTTTCTTCCTAGTTTTCGTAGATACCCCTCCAAACTTTTTTTAGAAAATTTATAAATTTGGGATAATTTTTTCACGTTTTTACATAAATGGTAATTTTTTAAAAAATACAAAAATTGGTAAGTCGTGTGAGGGAGAACGATTTTAATTTGAAAAAGTCGTGCTTAATAAAAAGGGACAATGGTATATTGTAATAACCCTTTCTCAAGTTGGAAAAAAAATGATTTTGAGAGCCAAGATGCTTGTGAGAGGTTGAAACTTATGCCTTGGAATAACTTTTTTATTTGTTTATATGACTTAACATAGACAAGTCTTAAAAAACCTAATTCAACGTGCTTTTTGACAAAATGGACATCAATATCTATGTGTTTTGATCTGTGATGCAATATATGATCAGTTGACAAATATTTAATTGAAATAGTATCACATAAAACCATTACAATTTAAGGATAATTTTGGAAGAATATGAATGTTTATTCCATAATAATTTTTAAGTTCTACTGAAGACTGAGATAAAATAGTTTGCCTTTTTTATTTCCATGTTAGAAGAGGATCTCCTATGGAGATGCTAAAGCCTGTGCTAGACCAGCCTGCATCTACACAAACACTCAAATTAACTTGGATTTTGAAGAGAAAAAAATGTGTTGCTCAGGAGTTGCCTTTAGGTATCTTAGAACCTAGGCAAGTTCAAACTTTTGTTAACATGAATCATTTTAATAACAATATCAGATAAACAGTCTAATCTACAGTGTTATTTGTTTACATCAATGTTTCTTTTATCATTATTACTAACATTGACAATAATATGATTTAAAGAAGGCAAGAAAAAGCTATAAGACTTATTGTTTGGATTTTTTAAAATGTAGAGGTAATCGAGGATTCTACCTTTGCTAATCACCCTTGAGTCTTGGTGATCCTGGATGACAAAAGAAGAATGATAAAAAAAATATTGTTCCTAGTAAATTGAGTTAGGAAACTTACAAATATAAGATTGACTTTAAAGTCTAGTATAAACAAGACTTTGTGGAGAATGACATTGTTACTGAATTTAACATAGTGTCAATGCCTATGACTTTTACTTCAACAATACTTCTAGTGGGAAGGTAAACAAATTGATAGTCTAAGTTGTACAAAACATGTAATATGTGTAATAGCTCCTGAATCTACTATTCAAATGGAAGAATTTTCTTTGTTTGGATGTATTGAAGGTCAAGTTTTTTTAAAAGGAAAAAACTCCATGTACCATTTTTAAGCGAGTTTGAAGCTACTATGATGTTCCAACATGTGTTACCTGATTTTGAAGAAGGTTTAGAAGATAATCATATTGAGCTTTTTGTCAATTTCATTGGGTTATCTCCTGTGTTGGATTCGTTAACTTAATTTACATTGGGATTAAATTTCTTGTAACTTGTAGGGTTTCCATGCTTCTTATAGCATTCTTTTGGTATGGCCAAGCATTTTGCAGTGACTAAATTTGGATTTTTTCTTATTGATTGGACTAGATTGTTGAGGTCTGAAATTTTATTAAGGAACAACAAAAAGACAATGGTTGTTGTGTAGGAATAGAAACTTTCTTGAACTACCCCTAAAGTGATTCTCATTTATTTATTTTTTATTACTAATAAAAAAAATATCAACTTTCTATCTTTTTTCTTCCTAAACCACGAGAGAAAAACTCGACTTATTGGAGGAATAAGATCCATTATCAAAATTTGACCACTGATCTAGAAATAGTTTTCATTTAAATCCTTTAAAAAAGATATCATATGCTCAAAATGAAGGTACACTCAAGCAAAGGCTTCACTTCCTCACATGCACAAGAGTGAGGTGGTTGGAAATCACTCAATTTTTCCCAATGACTATTGATCATGGTAAAATATTGACAGGCAATCCTTGATGGCAAGAAAAGATTGTTTCCTTCAATTGGAAAACTTAAGACCCATTATTGTTGTCTATATCTCGAGTTTAAATCTCCACACAAGATCACAATATACTTGTTAATAGAATTGAGAAGGCAACATCTCATGATGCCATCATTTCTTTTCGATAAAGAAAGTTTAGTTGAACCATCAAACAATTTCATCTTGTTCTCTGAAGTGCAATAGCAAAAACACATCTTTAAAAACCAAAGTTGTCACCATTTAGAACTGTGAACACAAGAATTTGACTGTGATGATCAACATGATGAATGAAGAGAAGATCATGTGAATAAATCTAAATTGAGAACCATATCAGTTTTTCGTAGTAACAACCATAATAAACGCAAGAAGAAGAGAAAATAAATAAAAAATATGTTGAAGGTGTTTAAAAAAACTAATGCCATATCAAAGTTCCTTCAACGATAAAGGAGATGAGTAAAGAACTGAAAAAAAAGGTATCCAAAGAGAAACAAACAAATGCAAAAGAAAAAATATTGAGTAATATATATATAAACAGAAATAAAAAAAACCTAACCTGCGCATATTAAACTGGTCTAAACTAACAATTATAAAAAAATGGACAAAAGTATATTTAACAGTGAGTGAGAAAAACAATATGGTTATATCTTTGGAGGGTTGCAACTAAGAGAAGAGAAGTCGTGATGATAGTCACAGATCTCGTGTGGAGAAGATATGACTCTTAAAGAAGTAAATTTTAAGCGTAACTCAACCTTACAAAATCGGTTTGCACCCACTTATATATTACGAATTCACATTATATCTAATCGATGTGAGATCTTCAACACCACTCCCTCATGCTGAGGTTAGTAAACTCGTACGTGAAATTATATATTTATGGATGATTCGATAGCAGTCCGATAATGAGTTGCTTGATAGACCAAATGACTCTTGCTAAGATAAATTCTAAATGATTCTGATATATTCTTAAGAAATGGACTTTAATTTTTACTCAACCTTACAAAATCAGCTTGTAAAGTGAGATTTGCATCCATTTGTCGCAACTTTGGATCACGAAGGAACGACACAACATTTAATTATTTTCGAAAAAAACAAAGATAGAGCCGCCACCATAGTTTATTATGAAAAACTAAAAAAAAAAAACTAAAAAATGATGGTCTGCGAAACTGGATTAGGGTCTAGAAGTCAATTACCTATAGGAAAGGTATTAACACACGGTATAACATTCATAAAAAAAAACGATACATTTAATTGAATGTTGCTTAGAACATTTTATTTTTCCAAAACAAAGAAACACAAATATATGCAAAAATAAAGAAAATATTTTGAAATTTTTTTATTTGGACCCGATAAGGATTAACCTTGGTCCTGCATATTTCCATTCACAATGGAAAATCAGGGTTTGTGTAGTTCTAAATTAAAAAAAATTATTTATTGATGTTAATTTTTTAAAGTTTTATATTTTTAGGATTTTTTAATGTCAAAACTATTTCTTTATTAAAAAAATTGGCTTTTATATTTTGTAAGATTCTATTTCTTTATTTTTATAAAATTTAAAAAAAAATAACAAAAATGAGAAGCTTTGAATGAGAAGGGTTGCGTAGGTAAAAGAGGGGTGCAGCAAGTAAAATACTACTGGACCAGAGAAATGGGCCCAATTTTTTTTAAAAGAAGAGGGAGTGAGACGGTAAAAGAGGTATGCATCGAGTAAAAGGGTAAGCGGAATGGGCCCAGATTTTTGTTGTTGTTTGGACAATGGGTTAGACGGTGCGCTAAGTGAAACAGGGGTGCAAAAAGAAATTGAAATTTTTATTTATATGTATAAAGTGAAGATGGTTGTTGATAACAGGGTGAGTTACAGGGCAAGTGAGAAAGGAAAGACTTTACCCCATGTTAGTCATTGAAATTGGGAAGATAAAGTAAGTCTGGTACTTATTTTGTTCACAATAATGAATAGAGTGAGTTGTTTGGTTTTTTATGTCTTATGTTAACTGTAAGGAAAAAGAGCAAATTGTTTTTTTTTATATATGTAAAGTCGAAAAATTATACTTTTTCACCATTCAAAGAATTGTATACAATTTCTAGTATAATAATTTTATTAGAAGATATATAATAAAAAATGAATTTATAATTAAATAATATAAAAAAGGATTAAAATAATAATATTAGAAGTTGTAGGAAATAAAGATAAAAAAATATGTTATTAATGTATTATGACTCTATCTATAAAGTTTCGAAGGAAACAATAATGATAATTAATCTATAAAAAATGTTATTTTAATAATTCTACTGTAAAAAAGACAAATTTACAATTAAGATAATGTAATTTTAAAATTGCTTTATTTTAATGAAAAAATATTTTTTTTCTTCAGTTATAATTGTTATAATAAATTGGGCTGGTTAGCGATAACTTTCTGCTCTTGGCAGTGGAGGGTTATGAATTATCATATCTTTAATTTTTAAATTACATATATACTGATTTTTTATATCAATGGAAATTAACTGAATTTTTTTTATCTAATTTTCTATTCTGTAACTGATTTTTCCCTTAATCCTTATATGGTTTATTTAATAAAATCTCTCAAAGTTATAATTTTTGTTTTGAAATTGCTTGAATGTTGTATAATTTTTAATACATCTTTGGGTTTTGAATAGTCCAATTGAAAATCAACAACTAAATAAATATATGATATCACCATATAAACACTCTTAAATTTATAAGTAGAACTTGATATAAAAGAATGTATGAAAGGTGGTGCATCCATGATTTATGGTTTAGAGGTCAAGTGAGAGAAGCTTTTGAAAATTATTTGAAGGGATAAATGTGATATAAGTTGCTTTCGGTTATATTCGCTTGCCTGCGTCCAAAACTACCATTGTTCAGAATGACGGTTAAATGTCGTTACTGAATAAAACCAAAATTGAAAGAGTACTACTTTAGCTACGTTGGTTCAATACGCTAACAATAATTAACCACCATTCTGAATTTGATGTGGTCGTTTATAGAAGTTCTTCATAACCTATTACTTGTCACCTTTGCATCCTCTTTCTCCTACTCTTTATTGGTAGTTCTCAACCCCAAACCACTGTCACAACAATTGTAAACTCTCGTCAGTAAGCAAATAAACACAGATGAATGTCGAAACTATAAAGCATGAGAGAGAAGATTACCTGGTAAATTTCTCGTAAGCCCACTGACCAAAAGTCTCAGACTCTTCGGTGCTAGCTCCGGGAGCGGCGGCATCAACAGCGGGTGCAGCGGCGTCCTTGTCAGACTTGGCACTTGACGCGGCGGAGTCCTTGGCAGCGTTGACCGTTTGAGTGGAAGCTTCCTTGGTCTTCTCTTCATTGGCTTTGGCGCTGTCATGACTTTTGCCCCAGGTCGCTCCAATGCACACGGCAAGGCACACCACCACAACAACCAACTTCATGTTCATGTTTTTTATTCTTAGGAATTTATTTGAAAAGCTTGTGTTTTATTCCTTTTTTATTTTGCTTAATTGATTTGCTAAAGGGTGTATTTATATGCGTAGTGAGAAATAGGTTGATATTGTTTGTGAGACTAATGGTGCGTGGTGATCGCTTTAACAATTGGTTCTGGGTCATCAGCCACACAATAACCCAAAGAAAACGCATCGTTGAGGATCAACACTTTGTGTTTTTATGGAAGAGAATGGTTATGTACAAATATCTTTCCTCCTTCAAAAACATAATATGTTTATAATTTTTGTTATTTATTCCAAATCAAATTTATAATATTCGTAAATTGATTAACTTTAAGATTAGTGGTAAAACTAAACTCAGAAGTTAAAATGAGAATACTGAGTTCATACATAAGAAATATAAAAAAATTATTGTCAAATTACTAACATATTTTTTAAAATTTATAGAGTTAAAGGCTATGTATTTCAGTTTTAATATTTTATAGTTTTATATTATTATATGGATATAACGTGCATGATATTAACTAATTTTGATGATAAAATAAAAACAAATAATTAGATAATGGGTAATTAAAATTATTAAATTTAATTTAGGTTAAATTTCTTGGTTGGTCTTTGAGCTATTTGACAATTTTTAACCAACTCTTTGGATTGTAATTTTTTAATTGATGCTTAGACATGTATTGGTTTGTAATTATATAATTTTGTCTACTTATTGTACAGAATTAACTGCATAACTCACTTGGTAAGTTAGCAGCTAGATTATTGTAGGTAAGCCTGAAAATGTTTGTCAAAGAAAGAATATATATATATATATATATATATATATTAATATAGATTGATATTTTTTTTAAACACAGTTTAACAAATATAATAATTATAAATATTCTGGTCAGGATATATGTCTCTAATACTACAAGACATTATTCATTTATATACTCATTATTATATATGATACAAATTGGATAAATTGAAGGTTTTATACATATATTTACATACAAATTTAATTCGATATATAAATAGTTATTATATATAAATGTTTTCATATGTAAAACAAAGAAGATTACATAGTATAATCTATATGTAACTTTGATGTTATGAAATAAAAATAATTAGATTATATCTATATATAATTTATTAAATATTTAATTAAAAATTTAAAATATTTATATATAAATTATATGTGTATATACCGTATTAAATATTTAATTATAAAAACAAAAATAATTACATACAGATGATATCTATATATAATTTATTAAATATTTAATTAAAAAACTAAAATATTTACATACAATTTTTATCCCTATGTATTATATTAAATATTTAATTAGAAAAAATAAAATTTTTAGATACAAATTTTACCCGTTATTATATTACATATAGTATTTAAATAATTGGAAACAGGTACATACAGTTAAAAGTATTGCAAAATTAAGTGCTTCTAGAGTATGTAATTTTGGCAACCCACAAACTCAGAAAATCTCCCACAAACTGAAAACCTACAATTTGGAAGCAAGAAATTGAAATTCCTCAAAGGCAATTGAAACCCATTGTCCAAATTTCGTCTATCTTTAAGAAATCGAAACCAGTTGTCAAACCCCGCAATAATCCTCATTCCCAAATCACGCATTTCTTCCAGCTCCATTCAGTCTTTGTTCCAGTTCCATTCGGTCTTTGTTCCAGCTCCATTCGCAACCTTAGGGTTTGCGACCACCATTGTCAAATTCGAAGGTGAAAGATTTGGCAACGAAAGTTTTAGTGAGATTGGAGGTGAAGGAGTGTGGAACATCATGTTCAGGTATTTTAGAAATATTTATCTCAATTAGTGAATATAAATATTTTAGCAATATTTATCCCTTGTGCATTTCTTCATGTCCCGTGCTCCCATTTCTTGCTGCTGCACCCATTTTTTCTTCTTTGCTTACACCGTGAATGTACTAAGATTTGCTTGGAAAGTGTAGATGTTAAATTGAGGAACCCTAATCGGTTCAATCTTTCAAATTGATAGTTACTGAGGATTCTTGGTAGGAGGTGGAGGAGTTTGGGTCAATATGCAAATCTCTCTGTTTCCTTTCTTATTTCTTAGTTTCAATAGTGAATGGAGTTTTTGGTTCTGATTATTCTCTTTGTCTTTTGAAATCCCTGGTATATAAATGATAAGCGGTAAAAAAAGTATATCTTCGAGAAGGAACACTTGTTAAAGGGGTTGTAAAAATATCCTTCCTTAGGGTGCCCAAATAAGTATAGGAGAAACAAATAGAAGGTGAGTGTTAGAATCGCTATTTTAATCTTAAACTTGTTATTCTCATCCCTTTTTAGTATGCATTGCATCAGGATAGGTGCTTTTATCTTATTTAAAACACAATATCTTACCCAGTCTAGTAATTAGTTGATGGGCATTCTTTAACCATATTCAGAAATTAGAACTGGGTAGGTGCCAGATAAAGAACTATAGTTGCGGTAATAAAATAGTCAATAAATACAAGATTCCTGGTTTTGGATGTGGGGATTTTTTTTCACAAGACATTACGTGGTCTGCATGTGTCATGTGAAGGTGATACTATTAATTAATGCACCATTCAGACTGACACTTAAATCCTATTCAGTGTATCAAGAGTTATCTGTAATGGGAGGGGTAGAACCAAGGAGAGCCTTATGTGGAGAACAAAGCAGATGGTTATGTACTATAGCAATGATAAGGAGGGGGTTCTGTCATCGGTGTGCTGGGTTCAGTGATATGCTGGGAATATGGGAGCTACCGTTGCACAAGGTCAATAGTTGAAGGGAGTAGTTAATGCTCTGACGGGAGCGTGGGGGATTCTTGGGTACCTTTAATTGTTGTATCTATGATGACTAAGTGAGGCCATGATCCGGTTAAGCATGCTGTACTAGGCAAAGACTAGTAGGAAATAGATGTGTACATGATGGATGCAAACAGTTGGCATGTGTGGAAGCCAACTAAAGGAGGGTTGTAGATTGTGTGGAGGATGCTGGAAGAATGGGAGAAGAAGTTCTGATGGTTGTGTAGCAGGGATCACGTTTTGATGCACATGAGGGGGTGCATAAGATGGTTTAAGATGTTGCATAATTATGCAGCAAGGGTATGTACATAACAGAGTTGTGAGCCTGCTGTCATTTGCAGTATTCCACAACAGCTTCTATCCTGTACTGTAGCTCTGCTCCATCTATCTTAGGGAAGCTATTGGGTTTGGTTTGTTAAGTAGTGTAAGGGCTCATCAATAATCAAATTATGCACTGCTTAGCTTTTCTTTTCTTGTAAAAGGGTTGGGACTAGTTCCTCCTCTGTATATATTGTGTTTACTGATTTTTGGCTAATTTGGCGTCACTCACTAGTTCTTCCCACAAAATGCAGCTGTTCATAGTTCGATAATTTAACGTAAGAAGTGTTTTTTCATTGTTGGTTATTAGCTGAATTAGCGTGTTTTGGCGTTTTGTGATGGCTTTTCATCTGAATCTAGTCTAAGTATTTGGACTTGCCAAATTCATAGTGCAATTTTGAAAATTATAACTTAATGTATAATATTAGTGTCCAGTCTTTTGAGCGTGACTTAACCAGGAAAGTGATGCAAGTGATGAAGTTGATCTTGTATTGTGATTGCTGAAGAATGCAGATTTGATTTAAGATTTTGATAACGACTTTGAGATATTGGAAGTACCTTTCAAATGTTTTTGAAATGCATAAATTTCTAAGCTTTGATGTTTATGCATTGATTTACTATTTATATCACTGGTTTGACCTTTTGATCTTTCTTTGATAGCCTTGTGGTGCTGTAATATTCCTTGGGTTCCTATGTAGGCATGTTATTTGGAAATGCTCGTGATAATAAATTGTTTGAAATGGATTGATTCAAGTCATTTATTTGCATTAATAATTATATTATTATTGAAGAAGTTATCTTAACTGCCTCAAAGAAGAGCTTTGGACAACTTTTTTAGAGATATATGAATGAAAGAAAAATGGTTCTCATTTTGAACTTTTATTTTTTGTTTCAGGAAATAACTCACATTTCAAAGGTAACCGAGGAGAGGAATTTTGTTATTGAGCAAAACAAAAGACTTCAGCAAGAACTAGTTCCTTAGTTCGTTTTTTTTTTTTCATATTTGGTTTTGCTTAAGTTGGTTCTTGCTTATGTTGACTTGGAGATTGAGTTTGTGTTCCATTTTCATGGTTATTTTTGTATAGATTGAGTTGTTTAGAGGTTAGAGGTTGTAGGAGGACTGTTACGTGGAATTCAAAGCCTCTTTTTGTACTGATTGAAATGTTAGATTTAAGAGTTCATAATGCTGTAATAATTTGAAGAAATTGCATAAGATGTCCAATTTAAAAAAATTGCATGATCTGAATTAGTTTGAGATAAATTTGATAGATTCATTTGAGTTTGAGCTGAAATTTTTTGTTCGCATGAACATTTTTAGGTTCACATCAATTCTTACACTCAAACTGGTTTTTTACATCATTTATTACATTTTCAAAATGAGTCATTTCATACTTAGATTTACTGTTTCATGAGCCATTTCAGACAATTTGTTTATTTCCAGTTACTGTATTGCAGTTTTGAAAATGTTAGATGCAATAGTGTTATTTTATCAGGAATAGTTTTATCATTTTATCCTGTCTACAATCTTAAGATTGTATGATGATTTTAAGCATAAGAGGCTTAAAATTAACTAGAAATTAGACTGAGTTCTAGCCTTTCAGTACTGAATATGATTAACATATAAAATTCACAAAATTTATATAAAGGCAAATTAAACTTCTCTCTTTTCGTGCTTTTGGTAAAATGTCATGATTTTATGTAAAGACAAACATGACTGGTGTGTTGTAATCAAAATGAAGCCTAGATGTTGTATCGATACTGATGATATAGAAGTTGAAGTGTCATATCAAGTTGATGAAATGTCACATGTTAATGAAGTGATTGAAGTTGAGCAAGTTCCAGGATTACAATATTTAGAGGCTGAGCTTGAATAAATGGACATAAACAATGTATCATCGTTTGAAGATCAAATAGATGAAGAAACAAATGAATGAGAATACAATGAAAGAAGGAGAAAGTGAAGATGAATACGATGATGACTTTGACATCTCTAGCTCTAAGTAGACTTAAGCATCTAGTGTTAACAAATAATATCTATTGTTGTCGTTAACATACTGTTTATTATATTAGTTAATCTGATGTCATATTCTTGGTTTATGTTCGGTGTTTAAATTTCTGCATATTTATTTGAATTTTTTTATAAACTATATTATGCATATTTTTCTCCCCTGATAAACTTATGTTACCTTGATTATCATTTTATGCCATATATATAGATGTCATTAGGAGGTTCTGATCAACCATCATCGAGTGCCAACAAAAAAATGGGAAAGAAACATTATATGATAAAATTGTTATCACGATTAAACAACTTAAATCCATCATCCAGTCAATCCAGTACACATATTCCATCTTCAACTCATGGATCTACCCCTTCAGTAGCATATGCTACTGCATCCACCCCCACAATAGCAAATGTTACTGCATCAACACCATCTCCACGTGTTGGTTCTAATGCATCAACCCCAAACCTAGATATCACACCATCTCCATATACAAATCTTGGAGGGACGCATTCAACTTTTGCAGCCAAACTTAGAGGAGGAGGTCCTCTCAACTGGTGATCGCCCTCTGATTCAGCCTATTGGAGGAGGGTAAAAATATAATAAAATTCAATTTAGGTTTTATCCATAAAAAATTCAATTTTGGTATTTAGGTTTTATCCATAAAAAATTGCATCAAAGGTCATCACTGCCACCATTAAGCAACAATTTGGTGAGCCATGGCTAACATGGGGGCAATCCCAAAGGCTGATCTCATAATCTATTTTTTTAACGTTTTAAGGTACTTGGTCTTTTTATTCCCTTTAAAAATGTTTATATTTTACAATTTGGATTGATGATTCTTGTTGTTTTACAGAGGAAGGTCACATGGAGGGTTGAGGATAAGGAAAAAGTTAAGAAAAATTTTCACACGAAGGCTTCTCACACCCTTTTACAAATGTTTAAAATGGTTCACTAAGAAGGTAAGCAACTAGAATGAATTGGCAATAGTGTTTGGAACAACCTCCTAGAAAAGTGGAACATGCCTGTGTATCGATCCAAATGTGATACAACTAAAAATAATCGTTTGTCCGAAAAAGGTGGATGTCTGCCCACTGGAGGATCCATTAGCTTGCATGAACACGCGATTCGTTTGGTATGACTTCCCTATAAGATTTTGTATTAATCTATGATTAATTATTACCTTCTTAATTTATAAAATGTTTTGTTTATAGATAGAGGAGCTTGACCGCTCGATTCATGTTAATGAAGTGTTTCAACAAACACATATACAAAAGAGCATTAGGGATTTTGTAGATGATAGATCGAGGCAGACACATGTTAATTTTTTTTTTATGTACATTAATTACTATTATAATAAATATTTTTTTCATTTTAATAGGAAGATTTTGAAAGTAGACTCTCTCGAGCATTATTTGCGTCTACCTCGATATCTACTTCATTAGATCCTACCGAGGAGGAAAGATTAAGAAACAGTTGTTGCTTACAAGCTGTAGGTGGAAGGTACAAGGGACGAATGTACGAGGTTAGATGTGTCGATCGTCAGGACGACTGTGTTGATCGCTACCTACAAGAAACACAAGCATCTTCTAGTAAGAAAGTTGATTCAGAAGAAATTGTTGAACTTAGACAACAACATCAACAAGTGAGGAGCATATTCGACACAAAAATTCTCGGTTTTAATCATTTCAAGATCTTATGATTCAATATCTACCACATGAAACAGCAGCAGTTGCACAACATATTTTTTAACAGTCAAATATCCCGCAACCAAATACTCAATAGAATCAGATGTAAGATAATGATGATGAGCAACAAAATTCACCTGGTAGCTTCTTAAAAACTTTGTAATGACTTGAATTTTCTTTTATTAGATGTTTTTTCTGATTGAATGAAATACATTTGGATATTTTGAATATTTGGGAATAGTGTGATATTCTATCATGCTTTTCAATTTATGGGCAGGTCTGAATGTTGATGAATATTTGTTTTTGAATGAATTCTATTGAAATCTGGAATGACTTTTGGTATATGTAGTTGTTGAAGTGATTTCTAGTGCTTTCAAATATAAAAAAACAAATTACAGTTACATATATCCATATGTAACTTGAACACAATTATATTATGTAAACTTTATTATTTATGGACTAATTCAAAAATATTTCAGATGTCACAGTTTTTCAATGACCTACAATCGCTACATTCGAAAGCACCGAAGTATGTAAAGACGATATGATCAAAATATTTTGTAACCATGTATACCACTTAGGATAAATGAATAATTAGAATGACATTATAAGTTTTTTTGTTGAACTTTTTCATATAAAATTACTTGTGTTAAATTATGATGTTATAAGTACTTATTTCACTACAAGAAATTGTCCATTTATATACCGATTATTGCATATGGATATGAATGTATGTAAAGTGAGCATTACATACAAATTTAATTAAGTATGTAAAAATAAACATTACTTACAGATTTTTCTGAATGTAAGAACAAAAGTGATCACATATGAATTTTTCTATATATAAGAGTTTATATATGAATTTTTCTGTATGTAAGTCAAAAATAATTACATACGGATATTTACATATGAATTTAATTCAATATGTAAATAGACGTTACTTACAAGTAAGCCAAAAGTGATTACATGCGAATTGAATAAGTATATAATTTTGACGTCATGAAGTGAACATATAGAATATTTTTAATAATTATAATATTGATAATAATATTTTTATTATTAATAATAATAATAATAATAATAATAATATTAATAATAATAATAATAATATTAATAATAATATTAATAGTTATATTAATAATAATAATAATATTCATATTAATAATAATATTTATATTTATATTAATAATAATAATAATATTTTTATAATTAATATTAATGATAATATTCATATTAATAATATTTAATAATATTAACAATACTTAATAATATTAACAATATTTAATAATATTATTAATATTAATAATATTTATAATATTTAATAATATTAATATTATTTAATAATATTAATATTATTTAATAATATTAATATTAATATTATTTAATAATATTTACAATATTTAATAACATTTACAATATTTAATAATATTAAAAATATCTAATAATATTAAGAATATTATTCTTCAAAATATCACCTTTTATAAAAAGTTAACGGTGAGAAATCGATTTCTCGGTAATCTAGAATTGAAAAGGAGAAATCGGTTATGAGTGAAAGAATTTTTGACTTTGGAATTTTTTTATGTTAATTTTTTTCTTATGTATTTAATTAATATAAGTTTATTCAAGTGATAAATTGAAATAAATGTTTTAAGCTCTGTGAATAATTTATTTATTTTTATATTATTTTAGACTAGTTGAATAATAAGTTAATTTTGAAATGTTATGAGTGAAAAAAAATTTAACTGCTAAATTTATTTATTAAATTGATGAAATATAAATCTGATAATAACTGTGTTAACTTTTGTTTTGGCTAAGAAGAAGACAAACATTAGAAATAAGAAAGTAGAATAAACAACAGTGATTTTTATTTCAACACTTATGAATTCGTAAAGATTCAAATACATTAAGAGATAGAAAGATGTGGTATAGCAGTTAGTTCTTGAATCGGTGGGCATATTCAAACGCATCACCTTCCTATATATCCAAAAACCCAACAAAGACAACACCAAGAACAAGAACAAGGGGCAACACCCACGTTCCACTCACACCAATTCTCCTACCTCCTGACGACTTCGAAGATTCTTCGGGGGACGGCGCCATCACCATCGCTGGTTTAGGCGTCTTCGCCGTTTCAGTAACCACTGTCACAACACTTGTAAAATCTCATCAGTAAGCAAATAAACACAAATGAATGTCGAAACTACAAAGCACGAGAGAGAAGATTACCCCGTAATTTTCTCGTAAGCCCACTGACCAAAAGTCTCAGACTCTTCGGTGTCAGGTCCGGGAGCGGGGGCATCAACAGCGGGTGCGTCGGCATCAACAGCGGGTGCATCGGTGTCAACAGCGGGTGCGTCGGCATCAACAGCAGGTGCGTTGGCATCAACAGCGGGTGCGCTAGCGTCCTTGGCACTTGACAGGGTGGAGTCCCTGGCAGCGTTGACCGTCTGGGTCGCTCCAATGCACACGACAAGGCACACCACCACAACAACCAACTTCATGTTCATGTTCATGTTTATGTTTTTTATTCTAAGAAATTTATTTGAAAAGCTCTTGTCTTATTTCTTTTTTATTTTGCTTAATTGATTTGTTGAAGGGTGTATTTATATGCGTAATGAGACATATGTTGATATGTTTGTGAGACTAATGGTGCGTGGTGATCGCTTTAACGATTGGTTTTGGGTCATCAACCACACAATAACCCAAAAAAAACGCATCGTTGAGGATCAACACTTTGTAATCTTTACTCCTTCAAAAACGTAATTTGTTCAATATTTCTCTTGTTTATTCCAAATCAAATTTATAATACTCATAAATTGATTGAATTTAAGATCAGCGATAAAACTAAACTCAAAAGTTAAAATGAAAAGACTGACTCCATGCATAAGAAATATAAGAAAATTATTGTCAAATCACTAACATAATTTTTTAAATTTAAAGAGTTAAAAGGCTATGCATTTCAATTTTAATATTTTATAGTTTTATATTATTATATGAATATAACGTACATGATATTAACTAATTTTGATGATAAAAACAAAACAAATAATTATATAATGGCTAATTAAAATTTAATTTAGGTTAAATTTCTTGGTTGGTCTTTGAGCTATTTGACCATTTTTAACCATCTCTTTGGATTGTTATTTTCTAAATTGATGCTTAAACATGTATTGGTTTGTAATTATATCATTTTCTCTACATATTATTGTACATAATTAACTGCCTAACTCACTTAGTAAGTTAGCAGCAAGATTATTGTAGTTAGGCCTGGAAATGTTTGGGAAAGAATATGTAGAAAATATAGATATAAAAATATAGATTGATAATTGTTTTTAAAAAAGAAAAACACTGTTTAACAACTCTATATTAATATATAATAATAATAAATTATGGAAACATGACTCTTATCATGTATGTGTATCCATATTTTTTAAGAGTACTAATTATTTGACAATCAAGGAAATGGATATGTCAAATTACACCTCGTGACATGAACAAGTGGCGTTTGTATCATCCAATGGCAATCTATGTGTCTGGGATGTTCGAATGGTGGCCAGAGAGAAACCACTAGCTGAATATAATACACGGTCAAGATTGACATACTTTAAAAGAAATAATTAATCTCTCATTGTAAGATTGTAAATTCGACTAATGTGTTAGTTCACATTATTTTCTTTATTTTCTTTGTATATCTACTTGTACCTTTTATATATTGTGTTTTATATACAATGATTTGGAGTTTATATTGGAATCTCTTGTAAAATTATACTTTTGTTCTTGTTTTTTTTACGCTTTTCAATTTTTTCACTTGGAGTTGATTACGACCGAATATTTTGGAGTTTATGTTATCTAATTATTTGGACTTCTCTGAATTGTGGTTTTCTATCATTGTTTGTTGCTATATATGAGTGTATGTTTAATACATGAACTTCCAATTTAGTTTTTTTTAACCTAATTTGAAACTGCCAAGAGACAATATTACATGCGGAAAAATATTCGTATGTAAATGTAATAGACGGTTACATACGGATTATATATAGATTTACCCATATATAATTACATATGGATTTTGAATCCATATGTAACAGTTACCTACGATAGTTTTACATACAAATATTTTTTCGCATATAATCCATTTGTAACTATGTTTTACATACGAATTTGGTCTCTTACATACGGATTGGTGTTGTATGTAATACCAAATTTTCTTGTAGTGTTTTTTTTTTTTTTTTTTGCGTTTGTTTTTTTGGATATTGGAGTTTTTTGGTTTTTGATTTTATGGGGGTTATTTAGGATACCAATTGGGTTTTGATTTTAGGAATTATTTAGGATTTTGTTTTGGGTTTTTATTCTAGGTGTTATTTAGGGTTTTATTTTGGATTTTGACTGTAGGGTTTATGTAAGGTTCCGTTTTGGTTGTTGATTTTAGGGGCTATGTAGATTTCAGTTTTGGGTTTTGATTTTAGGAATTATTTGAGTTTTGATTTTAGGAGTTATTTAAAGTTCTATTTTGAGTTTTGATTTTAGGGGTTATTTAGTTTCCTTTCATATATGTATTGAATTCTCTTATGCTTTAACCATTCTTTACTGCTTTTCAATTATGAATTTGAAATCAGTGTTTCAATATCTGATTACATTTCTTGTTTCTATTTTAATTTTAGATTATTTTAAAATCAATTATATTTGCATTCAATATCAGTTTGCATTCATATATATCTCTTATGTATACCATAAGATAGTGAATTCCATATAAAAAGCCAATCTAAGTCCGTGTTCACTGCTACTGCATGATGATTTTGTTTTTGTATAAACTTTGTATATGATGTGATGCATGTTCAATGACTTTGAAATGGTAAGTGGAAAACATAAATGGTGGGCTTTGGTTGCTTTTACATATGTTCAAATTCATTCCATCTTGCTGGATTTTTTTGAATCATAAAGTAGCTAAGGAGCTGCACAATTGGAGTTTAATCCAAAGCAACTCAAGAGAAACAATTATGAGCTTGAAGAAATTGATGGTCCTGAAATGTTGTTTGAATGCATGGTATTCTGTTGGCTTCTATACTGAAAAGTAAGTGCTAAGCAAGTTTTATTTATGATAAATGTTGGTCACTTATCATTAAAGCATATTTCTAACTTGTTATAGGTAATTGAAAAGATTTTTTTAATTATTTTAACAAAATATAAGTTTTTCTTGGATTATCTTAGCATTATTGAACTTTGGCTGGTATAGTCCTTTAACTCTCACTTTACTTAAAATCAAAGGAGTCAAGTGAGTTATAATTGCTCTCATAATTGGATTACATATTCACTTAAGTACAATCTGCATGATGCTCCAATCCATGTTCCATTAACGCAGTAAACTGTTAGTAAAATGTGTCTGAGTCTTCGGATTTCACTATCTATTGTATATATTTTAACTAAATATATCTATAAAGTATTCTATAGTATATAATAATTAATAAATGTAGATTGATTTTTATAACTACCTTTTTATATTTTTATTACTTTTATTTTTAATGATACAATCAACTTTTTTTCACTTTATAATCTTTAAGAAGTTATACCCATAATAATCACGATGAAAGATAATAATCACTGTAATTATAATAATTAATAAAATAAAATATTTTTATAATTAATTTCTTTATGTATATATTATTTCACAATTTTAGAATAAGTTTTAATGACCATTTTTTATTTTGATCATTGTTGTAATAATTACCTTTTAATTATACTTTTTTATTATTAAAATGTAGATATTTTTGTTTGAACTAGTTATATACAAAGAAGATATTATGTTCTCAATTCTCTATTTGTTACTTCTCTTACTTTATTAAAGGATACGGATACCAGAGTTACAGAAAGATCCTAATATTAATTGGGAGTCTTTTCTAATTATCAGTTGCTTCTCCTTATAGGAAAGAATAACCTTTATTTTATTTTTGTGTTATGATTCTAGTGAATAATATTGATTATTTCCTTCTTTAGTTAAACCCTATAATGAGTGTATTACTTGTATATATTCAGACCATTTGTTTTGATTTGAATAACAAGAAAGAAGAGATATTCATTCTCATATCCGTTGTCTTCAGTTTACTCTTTTTGTTCATCTCTGTTCTCTTTTGTTTATCTCTATTCTATTTTGTAATATGGTATCAGAGCCATTTCGAGCCTATCCTAGCGATTGTTAGTGTTGGGCCTATCGTGCCACCCGCTATCGGGCCGCTATCGGACCACCCATAATATATAGTCCCACGCACGAGTTGGCAGTCTCGGCGTGAGGGAGGTGTGTTGGAGATCCCACATCGACTAGAGATTAGAGCCTTTCATTGTATATAAGTGGGTGCAAACCTCAACCCTATGAGCCGGTTTTATGGGGTTGAGTTAGGCTTAAAGTCCATTTCGTAATATGGTATCAGAGCAGTCTCCCAAGTTTGATTTGACTCTAAAGCAGATATCTCACATAAGTGTTTGGCTCAACATGTGAAGAAAGAGACATAAACAATGCCTTTTTACATGGAGATTTGAAATAAGATGTATACATGGTTGTTCCTCCTGGATTGACTTCTATTCCACCAGGAAAAGTTTGTAAACTAAAAAAGGCTTTATATGGTCTTAAGCAAGCTAGCAGAGAATGGTTTGCCAAACTGTCATCATTTTTGCTTTCTATGGGATATACTCAATCTATGAATGATCATTCCTTATTCATTAATTCTTCTGAAGGATCTTTTACAGCATTATTGGTATATGTGGATGATATAATATTGACAGGAAATGATAAAGAAGAGATTGCTCGAATCAAACAAGCCTTGAATCAGACATTCAAGATTAAAGATCTTGGGAATTTAAGATATTTTCTTGGTCTAGAAGTAGCAAGAAGTAAGACAGGAATAATGGTAAATCAAAGGAAATATGCATTGGAATTATTAACAGATGCAGGTCTTTTAGCCTGCAAACCTGCACCCACTCCTATTGATAATCATGAGAAATTCTCTTCTACTGGAAGTGTTCCTTTCACAGACATTCAAGCCTACAGAAGATTGATTGGAAGACTTATGTATCTCACTAATACCCGACCTGACATAACATTTTCTGTGCAACAACTTTCTCAATTTCTTGCTAAGCCTACAATTGCTCACTATAATGCAGCGATTAGAATTCTCAGATATATCAAAGGGGCTCCAAGTCTTGGTCTATTTTTCTCTTCCACTACCTCTGTTCATCTGAAAGCCTTTTGTGATAGTGATTGGGGGCACATGTAGTGATTCAAGACAATCAGTGACTGGTTTTAGTGTGTATCTTGGAAATTCTCTCATATCTTGGAAATCAAAGAAGCAAGGAACTATATCAAAGAGTTCTTGTGAAGCTGAATACAGGGCAATGGCTACTGTTACATGTGAAATTCAATGGCTAACTTATCTTCTTCAAGATTTCAAAGTTCCTTTTGAGCAACCATCTCTTTTATACTGTGACAATGACTCAGCAAGATACATTACAACAAATCCAGTGTTTCACGAGCGTACAAAACATATAGAAATAGATTGTCACGTGGTCCGGGAAAAATTAAAGAAGGGTCTCATCCATTTGCTTCCCATTTCCACCACAGAGCAACTGGTTGATATTTATACCAAAGCTTTAAGTCCTCAATCTTTTAAGAATATTTGTTCCAAGCTGGGTCTCATAAATATTTGCTCTCCAGCTTGTAGCGGGGTATTAAAGGATACGGATACCAGAGTTACAGAAGGATCCTAATATTAATTGGGAGTCTTTTCTAATTATCAGTTGCTTCTCCTTATAGGAAAGAATAATTGGGTGTCTTTTCTAATTATCAGTTATTTCTCTTTATAGAAGGGAATAACCTTTATTTTATTTTTGTGTTATGATTCTAGTGAATAATATTGATTATTTCCTTCTTTAGTTAAACCCTATAATGAGTGTATTACTTGTATATATTCAGACCATTTGTTCTGATTTGAATAACAAGAAAGAAGAGATATTTATTCTCATATCCTTTGTCTTCAGTTTACAATTTTTGTTCATCTCTGTTCTCTTTTGTTCATCTCTATTCTATTTTGTAATATGCTTTATGTCTTTTAAAGTTTTCGTGTTCTTTTTTTCTAAATTGTGCCATATGAATTTTTTGATATTCTTCTTGGCTTTGACCAGTTTATAAATTTAGTTGTTGACAACACTTTGGAAGTGAATGGCAATGAGAAAACTAACATAGGGATGGTGGTGATAACATACAAAACTAGAGAGAAGAGATAACATACAAAACACGAGAAAGCAAAAATATATAAGAACCTTCTTGAGAACATTTTTATAGCTAGCTCTACTAATAACCGAGAAGGCTAAGACGAAAATGTTTGCTCCTTGCCCTGCATATTCATAGGCTATTGCTTTCGAAAATAACCAACAAAATTCTAAAAACTTCATTAATCATGCAACTACAAAATTAATAAATTATACATTAATATATCAGGACTCTTAAGTATATGGCACAAAAGACTCATGCATCTATTTTTAAATTTTATCATACTGCATTTTCTTTAAATATTATTATAAATTTATACAGTAAATTTATAGAGAAAGGAAAACCCTAATTTGTCGCACCACCGTTGTTGCTCGCTCGCAATAACCGCGACACCCACCCCACTACTAAGAACCGCGACGTCCGTCGCTGCTGCGAATCGCACTCGGTTGCTCTGCTCCGTTCCGTGTGCCCACCGCTACTCCGCTCGCAACATGTGAAGAACGTTCACGTCATTGCTCGGAACCCCTCACACCAAACCACGTGCGCCCACCGCCGCTAACCACTCTACGTCGCTCGTGGCTGCTCCCTACCGCACCTCCCACCTCCACGAGCCTTCTTCTTGCTACGAATGCATAAAAAATGACATTTGGTGTTAGTATTTTATTTACTATTATGTATGTGTTGACATGTTTGAATTAGGTAGTATTTGGATATATGGAACGCATTGATGTCGAATGAGAGTGTTCGACCTTTGATAATTTGGATTTAATTTTATAAAGAATTAGATAGTATTATATGTATTAAACATGTTGATGTTGAGTCCAGGGATCTCACATTCGATAATTTTAATTTAGATTTTCTTAGTTTATTAAAGTTAGATTAATACATCATGTATAAGTGATGCAGACGAGAGAGGGGTGGAAGAATTCATATGGTTTGCACAACGTAATATCCTTAGTAATCATAAGGTGTATATAGTATATTTGTTCCCTCACTTCAATATCACTGATTTATTTAATAACATTTATTTTGATTTGTAGTGCAATAAGTAATCTTGAAATTATGAGTGTGGTTACTATGTGATGAAGTGAATATCAACTATTGTGCGATCTAAAATTGATGGAGGTTAGGATCCAATTAGCATCAACACATACAGACATTAAAATTTTGTGTTTATTATTTATGGACTAATTCAAAACTATTTCAAATGTCACAGTTTTTCAATGACCCACAACCGCTAGATTCAGAAGCACGAGAGTATGTAAAGACAACATGGTTAAAATATTTTTAACCATATATAACACCTTATGATAGATGAATAATTAGAATCACATTATAAGCCTTTTATATTTAAATTATGTTGTTATATACATGTAATCTGAAATGATTTGTTGAATGGTTGAAAAGAAGTGATATTGCATTGATAAAGGATATCATTGTGTATTTCTTTCACCATTTCTCTTTAAATCCAAAAAATCAAATTCAAAACTACTCCATGACAAAGAATAATGATAAAATAGATTAATAAGATATATTAGATAGATAAAATAGAAAAAAAAATTGTGCACACCAAAATTTAGTCCAATCAATTTGAGGAGGAATCTCCTTTATATATAAGTAGAGATGATAATATATATTAAAATTTAAATTAAAAAATAAAATAAATATTATTAAAATATTATTATTTTGAGTTATGAAAAGTTAATATATTTTTTGGTCGGTGTTAAGATATCATCATCTTTTTATAAAATAATTACCCAAATAACTTTATATTATTCATCAAAATAACACCTTTTATACGGTGAATGGTCAGAAATCAGTTTCTCTGGGTAATCTAAAATTGAAAAAAGAGAAACCAGTTATGTGTGAAACAATTTTTCACTTTAGAATGTTAAATTTTTCTTATGTATTTAAGTAATATAATTTTATTGACACTACAAGAAAATCATGAAATAGAAACCAATTTTTAGAAACCAAAATAATTAATTACAATAATAATTAAAATAGAGACTATTTTAGAAACTAAAAAAAATTGGTTTCTAAATTAGTTTCTATTATTTTCTATTATTGTTAAATAGTTTCTAAATTGGTATCTAATTAACAACTAAGGTTTTAACTACCAATTATTTAGTTTCTAAATTTGGTAGCAAAAACCTTGGTTGCTAATTAGATACCAATTTAGAGACTATTTAACAACAATAGAAACTAATTTAGAAATCAAATTTCTTTTTAGTTTCTAAAATAGTCTCTAATTTAGTTATTATTGTAACTAATTATTTTGGTTTCTACAAATTGATTTCTATTTCATGAATTTCTTGTGGTGTGAAGTGTTAAATTGAAATAAATGTTTTAAGCTTTGTAAATAATGTATTTTTTATATTATTTTTTAAGAAATTATTATTTAGACTAGTTCAATGATAAGTTAATTTTGAAGTGTTGATAGTGAAAGAATTTTCAATTGCTAAATTTATTTATTAAAATGACGAAATATACATCTGATAATAATTGTGTTAACTTTTGTTTTGGCTAGTAAGAAGAAGACAAACCTTAGAAATAAGAAACTAGAATAAACAACAGTGATTTTATTTCAACAGTTATGAATTCGTAAAGATTCAAATACATAAAAAGATAGAAAGATGTGGTGTAGCAATATAGTATAACAGTTAGTTCTTGAATCGGTTGGCATATTCAGACACATCACCTTCCTACATATTCTCGGAGGATGGCGACTTCACCTTTGCAGGTTCAGACGTCTTCACCGTTTCAGTTACCACTGTTACAACAATTGTAAACTCTCATTAGTAAGCAAATTGACACATATGAATGTCGAAACTATAAAGCATGAGAGAGAATATTACCCGGTAGATTTCTCGGAAGCCTGCTGACCTAAAGTCTCAGACTCTTTGGTGGCAGGTTCGTGAGTGGCGGCATCAACAACGGGTGTGCCAGCAGAGTTGTCACTTGATGTGGTGGAGTCCTTGGCAGCGTTGACCGTCTGGGTGGCGGCTTGCCTGGCCTTCTCTTCATTGGCTTTGGCGCCGTCATGACTACCGCCCCAGCTCGCTCCAATGCACACGGCAAGGCACACCACCACAACAACGAACTTCATGTTTATGTTTTCCATTCTAAGAAATTTATTTGAAAAGCTTGTGTTTTATTCTTTTTTATTTTGCTTAATTGATTTGCTGAAGGGTGTATTTATATGCGTAATGAGACATAGGTTGATATGTTTGCGAGACTAATGGTGCGTGGTGATCGCTTTAACGGTTGGTTTTAGGTCATCAGCCACACAATAACCCAAATAAAACGCATTCAACACTTTGTGTTCTTATGAAGGAGAATGGTTACATACAAATATCTTAACTCCTTCAAAAAATGTAATATGTTCAATATTTCTGTTGTTTATTCCAAATCAAATTTATAATACTCGTAATTTGATTAACTTTAAGATCAACAATAAAACTAAACTTAGTAGTTAAAATGAAAACATTGAATCCATGCATAAGAAATATAAGAAAATTATTGTAAAATTACTAACATAACTTTTTAAATTTAAAGAGTTAAAATTAATTAATATTTTAATTATTATATGAATATAACGTACATGATTAATATTATTTTAATATTATATTTCAATTATATTTATTAATATTATTAATATAAATAATATTATATTTATTAATATTATTATTATAAATAATAACTATAAATAAATAAAAAATTGTTCAATATTCACAATCAATATAAAAAATTTCAAAGCACATAAAATAGTATATGCAAAACAAAAGTTGGAAATGACGTGCTTTTAAAACATTTTTAGGATACATTTTCTTTTGTTTCAATTTTACATTGTCTCCTCTCACATACTCATGTTTATTAAGACACAAATATTTATATAAACAATTATAAAATTTGATAGTTTTCTAAAAATTATATTAAATTTAAAAATATGATATTAAAATACATTTTATATAATATTTCAAAAAAAAAATTACTATAGGTTTCTTTATAAAGGTTATTATAACCTCTAGTAAGTCATTAAGTTGTAAGTTAAGTTGTAACAATCTGTTTTAAATTATTCAATTTGTTTTTGGTTCTTGAATTAAATGTTTTGACTATATGATTGGAGTTTAAATAGATTGTTTTACACTTATGGACATTAATTAAGAAAGAGAGATCAATCAAAGAGAGTTTTCAAAATTTCAAAGAGCTTTTGGATTATTCTCAAGTGTGGAATATGATTCTCTATATTCTTTGTACTTTAATATTTTATATTATCCATGTGTATTCTATTCCCTTCTTGCTTAATCATTGTATTTCTGTGTGAATTGGTGTGTTGCAATTTCAGAGGGTTTTTTTGAAAACTATGTGTTTTTGCCAAAGGTGGTGTGTGTTCTTGAAGGGTTCAAGGTCATCACTTTGGTGTGTGGTGTGTGATCTAGGTTTCATTACATAGTGAGTTCTCAGTGGTTAGCTGAGGATTGGATGTAGCTTTTGGTTAAGAGTGAACCAGTATAAACATCCTGTGTGAATCTCTCTATCCTTACACCTATTAAACTACTTTAGCTTTGATTTTCTAAACTTCTGCTATAAATAACCGGTTGTTTCGCAAAAACAACTTGTTGATTTTTTGGAATCAAACTAAAAAAAGTTTTCCAATTTGTTAAATTGATTTCGAATTGATTGATTCTTCATAGTCTTTCACAATACCTTCAATACTTGCGAAAATCTTTTAAAAAAATGCACCCCTCTTGTTTAAGGCCTCTATTTCTAACAATTGGCATCAAGAGCTGAGTTCTTGAAAGTCATTCAAGTTTTCGATCCTAAACCTTTTTTAAATGGTTGGAAACCTACCCTTTGAGGAGGGTGCTTCAATAAACAGACCACCTCTATTTTGTGTATTAAATTATCAATTCTGGAAGCCATCTCAGATGTGCAAAAGAGAAAAACCCACATTGTGAACCACCTCATCAGCATTGGCAAGATCTTTGAAAGGGAGGAACAAAACATCAAGATCCTCAAATGCTTGGACAGATCTTGGTAACCAAAAGTCATTGCAATCTTTGAATCCAAGGATTTGATAACCTTGACTACAACCTCTTTGTTTGGTAAGCTAATGGACCATGAACTTGAGATGAACCGTCTAAATGACCAAGAACATGAAGAAAAGCATGTGAGGAGCACTAGAGATGGTCAAGAATGAAATGAGGGTAGTGGTGGTGAAACTCTCAACTTGCTTACCAGAAAATTCAGCAAGTTCTTGAAAAATAATAGCAAGGACAAGAACCAATCCTCAAATATGTATTTTTTTTATCAGCAAAGAATGAAATTAAATTAAGAGGGATACAAAAGGGATATCCCAACCCTTTTACATAAACCAAACCACATTAAGAATCTCCAAGAATAAAGAGATGAACAAACACCCCAGAAGTGCATAAGCTAGACATCTTATTCCAGCTAGCACCGTGCTCGTATTGGAATGCTATGAGCACTGCAAACTGCAGCTACAAAACCATCAAAATACACCAAAATATTGGTTATCTCCACCACCTCATTGACATTCCTTCAAATAGGTATAACAGTAAGAAAATTATTTCAATTCTACAAATTATACCTATTTTGGATGTGGTAAACATGGCCTTATCAAAGTCGGTTGTCCCAACAATGAAAGTAAGGAGAGAGGAGCAAACAAGAAATTTGAGAATAAGGGAAAAGCTAAAAGAGTCTACATTGCTTGGCAAGATAATGATATTTCTTCCTCTAGCTCATCATCAAATGGAGATAAAGAGGCAAATTTGTGCTTGATGGCAAGGGAGAATAAAAAACAAGCAATGTAAGTTTCAGCACCTCCATAAACTTTGAATATTATAGCCAACTTCTTGATGCTTTTAAAGAGACTCATAAAGAAGCTAATAGATTGACTCTTTTGAATAACCGGTTTAAAAGGCTTGAATAATTGGCTGGAAAACAGAGTCAAGACATTGGAAGAAAAGCTGAACAATTCGAAAACTGATTTTGAAAATTTGGAAATGATTTAAAAAAAAATCTTCTTGCAAATTTGACTCTAGCTTTTGTGAAAATTGTGAATCACTTCAAAAAAAGATTAGTTGTATGTTGAATTATATAATAGATTTGACTCTTTTAACTTGTTTTCAATAATTTTCGTTGTATAATATGATTTACTTTTAATTTGTGTACTACTCTTTCTTAAATTATGTATTTGAAGTTCATTCCAATTTAGCTTGATTGAATTTTGAATATCTATAAGCAAGTTTTAATTTCTTTTATAAACAGGTCAAAATACCATTTAAATTTTTTATTAATAATACGTATAAAAATAGTCACCGAAACTGATTTGGTGGCTATATCTACAAAGTTGTTGTTTAGCAACCGAAACAGAATCGGTTGTTTTTGCTTCCATCTTTATTTGGTGACCGTTTTGTTCGCAAATACGTTTAGCAACCGATTATAGTGCTTTTAGCGACTGAATTTGGTGGTTGCTAAAAATGATTTTTTTGTAGTATAAAAATATTGTATAACAACTCTCTATTAATATATAATAATAATAGATTATGAAAGCACGATTGTTATCGTGACTGTGTATCCATATTTTTAAATTTTATCATAAACTTATGTGTATATGTGATGACATTTTACGGCAAGTGCACCGTGTTTGTCAGAAGTAATAATTGTCTCTAAGGACGGATATCGATCTCACAAGGAACAGTAAATTATGAAGTACAATATTCGCTAAATATAACAACATAACAATAAAAAGAGTTTATAAGTGATTGTGTTGGCACTGATCAATAAGAAAACAAACAAAGAATTAGTTGATTTAATTGGAAAAATAGGGATTAGGTTTCCTCTCTCCCACTCTCATGTATTTTGATTAGCATGTTAATATTGAGTTCTTTAATTGAAATTGATGCCCGTAGAAAATTCATTTATATTTATCTCTCGCATATAAAATCCTTAAGAATGTTTCCTAAATATCGATCCCTCGCATATTTTTAAAAACAACTTAGAATCACACTCAGATGTTAATGGCAATTAACATTTCAAGTTTATCCCTAACACTCAAATATGCTAAGTATTGATGTTTAGGTATAAATCCTAAAAATACCTCTCGGTCAGATTTAAGATTCTCAATTTGTCACGGAAAGTTAAAAGTAAAACAAAAATACCAATAATCAATCAAGAACTGAATATTAATATATAAGATATCACCTCAATACATAAGAGTTTGAGCAGATTACTCCCAATCCCAAAGGGTAGAATTAGCTACGCATACTTCTAGCACCTTCCATTCTCCCAATTGGTTACAATTCACTCTATGGTGTTTTCCTCTCAATCTGACACACTAGGATTGAGCCTCTAGCCCTCTATTTATCCTAGTTTTCTAGGGTTAGGTTGCTTCCTGTGTCGCGCTAATGGGCTAAATGATAAAACATAAAAAATGTCCAATCTTTCTTTGCATCTTTTTCCATTCTGGGACCTTCCGACTTTATCTTTTTAGCTCAAATTATTCTTCTTTATTTCAAATCTTCAATCTTCCCTAGAAATCTGCAATTAACACCAAATTTGGGAATAAAATGCTCTTAGTCAAATAAAGCTCATAAAAATATAAAAAGGTATAAATTCATAAATTAGAGATTATTTTATATGTAAATTAGCAATAAATCCTCATAAGTGCCTATATTTTAATATGAAACATTACTGAAATTAGGCACTTATCAATATGTATTTTTTAAATCCTATTGTAAATTTTTATGGTAAATTTATAGCGAAAGGAAAACCCTAATTTGCCTTCAAGGTGTCACTAGTACAGAATATCCTAACAAAAACCCCAAATAACGACTTTTATAAGAAAATCATCATAAAAAAAGATTGTTGGCCATTTTTTCATTATTAATTTTTAACCAAGGTTGTGTGAGGAACCGAAATTAAACAGAGTTCAAAGAGAGAATTAACGACAGTTTTGGCACGAACCGTCGTTAAAAAGGGTTCCGGAGATAATTAACAATGGTTCGTGTGAAGAATTGTCGCTAAAAGTAACGTTCATCTCTATACCACTGTCGTTGCTCGTTCTGAACGGTCGCGACACCAACCCCCACTACTAAGAATTGCGACTCATGTCGTCGTTTGTCTGAACCAAGACGCCCATCGTCGCTACTGCGAACCGCGACGCCCGTCGCTATTGCTCTGAATCGAGCGCCTGTCACTACTCCGCTCAAAACCTGTGAAGAACGTTTGCGCCACTTCTCGAAACCTTTCACACCGAACCATGCACGTCCACTGTCGCTAACCACTCTACATCGCTCGGGGCCGCTCCCCACTGCACCTCTCACCTCCGCAAGCTTCCTTCTCGTCACGAATGAATAAAAACTGACAATCGAGGTTAATATTTTATTGTTATGTATGTGTTGAACGTGTTGATGCTCAGTCTCGTGGGTGTATGACCTTCAACAATTATTATTTAGTTGTTAATGAATTAGATAGTATTTGTATATATGGAACACCTTGATGCTGAGTCCGAGAGTGTTTGACCTTCAACAATTTGGATTTAGTTTTATTATGAATTAGATAGTATTATATGTACTAAATGTGTTAATGTTGAGTCCAGGGGTGTTCAACCTTGGACAATTTTAATTTAGACTTTCTTAGTTTATCAGAGTTGGATTAAACATCGTGTATAAGTGATACATACGAGAGAGGGGTGGAAGAATTGATATAGTTTGCACAATGTAATGTCGTTAGTAATCATAAGGTATATAAAGTATATTTGTTCCCTCACTTCAATGTGTGTCATCGATTTATTTAATAACATTTATTTTGACTTGTAGTGCATAATTAATCTAGAAATTATGAGTGTGGTTACTATGTGATGAAATGGATATCAATTATTGTGCGATCTGAAATTGATGGAGGTTGGGATCAGGTAATACATCAATACATAAGGACAATAAAATTTAGTATTCAAATGTGACAGTTTTTCAATGACCCACAACCAATAAATTTGAAAGCACTGGAGTATATAACACTACAAGAAAATCATGAAATAGAAACCAATTTTTAGATACCAAAATAATTAGTTGCAATAGTAACTAAATTAGAGACCATTTTGGAAACTAAAACAAAAATTGGTTTCTAAATTAGTTTCTATTATTTTCTATTATTGTTAAATAGTTTCTAAATTGGTATCTAATTAGCAACCAAGGTTTTAGAGACTAAATTTAGAAACTAAATAATTGGTAGTTAAAACCTTGGTTGCTAATTAGATACCAATTTAGAAACTATTTAACAATAATAAAAAATAATATAAACTAATTTAGAAACCAATTTTTGTTTTAGTTTCTAAAATGGTCTCTAATTTAGTTACTATTGCAACTAATTATTTTGGTTTCTATTTGATGATTTTCTTGTAGTGTAAAGACAACATGGTCAAAATAATGTGTAACAAAGTATAACACCTTAGGATAAATGAATAATTAGAATGACATCACATAAGTATTTTATATGTATTTTATATTTAAATTATGATATTATATGTAGTCATAATTTTGTTACAATCAATGATTTTTTTGTATGGAATATTTATACATTATGAAGAACAAACGCATATATAACAATATTGGAAAATTTCTAAAAAAAAAAACTTCTAACAATGATTCTGAACAAAAAGTGTCTTATAAAAAAACTCACTAAGTCACTTTTAACAATGGTTCCAGGATAGAACCATCTTTAAAACTCCTTCAGAATTACTTTTAACGACAATTCTAGAACCATCGTTAAAACTAAGCTATCATTCTCTTCTTTTTTTCTACACTATCGACAGTTTTGCATTTAGCATCATAATTTTTGTTTTATAACGACGGTTTTATAACAATCTTTAAAAGTGATTAATTATAATGACGCTTTCATTAATGACATACCGTCTTCAAATGTTGTTTTTAACCGTTATTCAAAGTTGTTTCTACATTAGCGTGTCATTCTTTAATATAAATTACATATAAGTTTATGATAAAATTAAAAAATACAAATACACATAAATTTATGATAAAATTAAAAAATACAGATACAAATAAGCTTATGATAAAATTAAAAAATGCATACAAACATAAGTTTATTAAGACCTAAAAAATGCAGATACGCAAAAGTTTATGATAAAATTAAAAAATACATATACACAAAAAATTATGATAAAATTAAAAAATAAATATACACATAAATTGATGATAAAATTAAAAAATGTTGATACACGTAAGTTTATGAAAAAAAATATGAATATAATAATTTTATGATAAAATTAAAAAATACATATACACATAAATTTATGATAAAATTAAAAAATGCGAATACACATAAATTTATGAAGAAATAAAAAATATGAATACAAATAAGTTTATAATAAAACTAAAAAATGAAAATATAAATAAGTTTATGATAAAATTAAAAAATACAAATACAAATAAGCTTATGATAAAATTAAAATATGCGAATACATCATAAATTTATAAATGTACATACACATAAGTTTATAATAAAATTTAAAAAGTGTAGATACACAACTTATGTGTATGCATTTTTTAAATACATAGGTAACATATACACATAAAATAAAGGGAGGAGAATGGACCCAAACAATTGGTTGAATGGTTAAAAAGAAGATCTTGCAGATAAAATTTCTCTCATCATTTCTCTTTAAATTCAAAATCGCTCCATGAATCAAATTCAAAACAACTCCATGGCAAGAATAATGACGAAATTACAAAATGATTTTTCTTATAATTTTAAATTTTAAAAGATAAAATAATATAATGAGATATATTAGATAGGTAAAATGGAAAAACAAATTGTGCACTGATAAGTATATAATTTCAGTAATATTTCATATTAAAATATAGGCACTTATGAGAATTTATTGCTAATTTACATATAAAATAATCTCTAATTTATGAATTTATACTTTCTTACATTTTTTATGATCTTTATTTGAATAAGAGTATTTTATTCCCAAATTTGGTGTTAATTGCAGATTGCAAAGAAAGATTGGGCATTTTTTTATGTTTTATCACTTAGCCCTTTAGTGCGAGACAGCAAGCCACCTAACCCTATAAAATTAAGATAAATAGGGGGCTAGAGGTTCAACCCTATTGTGCCAGATTGAGGGTGAGAGAGATGAAACTAATCCTTATTTTTCCAATTGAAACAATTAATTCTTTATCTGTTTTCTTATTGATAAGTGCCAACACAATTAATTCAAAACTCTTTTAATTGTTCTACTTTTATATTTAGATAGGTAAAATGGAAAAACAAATTGTGCACACCAAAGTTTGGTTACCAATTCGTTTGAAGACATATCTTCTTTATATATAGGTATAGAAAATAATATATATTTAAATTTTAAATTAAAAAATAAAATAAATATTATTGAGTTATGGAAAGTGAATATATATTTTTGGTGGGTGTTAAATATATCATCACCTTTTTTATAAATAATTACCCAAATAACTCTATATTATTCATTAAAATATCACATTTTATATAGTTAATGGTGAGAAATCGGTTTTTCTGGGTAATCTAAAATTGAAAAAGAGAAATTGGTTTCTCTGGGTAATATAAAATTGAAAAAGAGAATTTGGTTATGT
Organism: Phaseolus vulgaris; assembly: GCF_000499845.2. Lineage (NCBI taxonomy): Eukaryota > Viridiplantae > Streptophyta > Magnoliopsida > Fabales > Fabaceae > Phaseolus > Phaseolus vulgaris. The sequence goes on along the minus strand of NC_023755.2, from coordinate 37,783,461 downwards.
GTGAAACAATTTTTCACTTTGAAATGTTAAACTTTTCTTATGTATTTAATTAACATTGGTTTATTGAAGTGTTAAATTGAAATAGACGATGTTTTAAACTTTGGGAATAATTTATTTATTTTTATATTATTTTTGAAGAAATTATTATTTTAGACTAGTTGAATAATAAGTTAATTTTGAAGTGTGGAGATTTCAACGGCTAAATTTATTTATTAAAATGATTAAACATACATCTGATAATAACTGTGTTAACTTCTGTTTTGGCTAGTAAGAAGAAGACAAACCTTAGAAATAAGAAACTAGAATAAACAAGAGTAGTCTTATTTCAACAGTTATGAATTTGTAAAGATTCAAATACATAAAGAGATAGAAAGATGTGCTGTAGCAATATAGTATATCAGTTAGTTCTTGAATCGGTTGGCATATTCAGACACATCACCTTCCTACATATCTTCAGAAGACGGCGACTTCACCTTTGCAGGTTCAGGCGTCTTCACCGTTTCAGTTACCACTGTCACAACAATTGTAAACTCTCATCAGTAAGCAAATTAACACAGATGAATGTCGAAACTATAAAGTATGAGAGAGAAGATTACCCGATAAATTTCTCGTAAGCCCACTGACCAAAACTCTCAGACTCTTCGGTGGCAGGTGCGGGAGCGGCGGCATCAAAGGCGGGTGCACCGGCATCCTTGTCAGATTTGTCACTTGACACGGCGGAGTCCTTGACATCGTTGACCGTCTTGGTGGAGGCTTTCCTGGCCTTCTCTTCATTGGCTTTGGCGCCGTCATGACTACCGCCCCAGCTTGCTCCAATGCACACGGCAAGACACACCACCACAATAATGAACTTCATGTTTATGTTTTCCATTCTTAGGAATTTATTTGAAAGGCTTGTGTTTTATTCTTTTTTATTTTACTTAATTTCTTTTTTATTTTGCTTAATTGATTTGTTGGAGGGTGTATTTATATGCGTAATGAGACATAGGTTGATATGTTTGCGAGACTAATGGTGCGTGGTGATCGCTTTAACGGTTGGTTTTGGGTCATCAGCCACACAATAACCCAAAGAAAACGCATTCAACACTCTGTGTTCTTATGGAGGAGAATGGTTACGTACAAATATCTTTACTCCTTCAAAAATGTAATTTGTTCAATATTTCTATTGTTTATTCCAAATCAAATTTATAATACTCGTAATTTGATTAACTTTAAGATCAATCATAAAACTAAACTCAGAAGTTTAAATGAAAACATTGAATCCATGCATAAGAAATATAAGAATCCATGCATAAGAAATATAAGAAAATTATTGTGAAATTACTAACATAATTTTTTAAATTTAAAGAATTAAAAGACTATGTATTTCAATTTTAATATTTTATGGTTGTATATTATTATATAATATAACGTACATGATTAATATTATTTTAATATTATATTTCAATTATATTTATTAATATTATTATTATAAATAATATTATATTTAATATTATTATTATTATAAATAATAATAATAATAAATTGTTCAATATTCACAATCAATATAAAAAGTTCAAAGCACATAAATAGTTTATGCAAAACAAAAGTTGGAAATGACGTGCTTTTAAAACATTTTTAGGATTTTTTTTTTTTATCTTTAATTTGTTTCAATTTTACACTGTCACTTTTTACATACTCGTGTTTGTTAAGACACAAGTATTTATATAAACAATTATAAGATTTGATAATTTTCTAAAAATTATATTAAATATAAAAATAGGATTTTTTTTTTTTTCATTTTATAAAATGCTTCGCTAAAAAAATTAATTTTACTATAAAATTATTAATGAAGGTTATTATAACCTCTAGGAAGTGATACACATACACTATAAGAAAAGTTAAAAAAAAAAGTGACAGTAAAATAAGCAAACTGACTAGCTTCCACTATGCCAGCACAAGAGAAACACAAAAATAAATATTGCGTTTACCATAAAAACGTTAAATTCATGTTAAAATTTATAAAAAGAAAAGAAAAATAATAATGTTAGGGTTCACATAAAGGGGTGGCAAAGTGGGGCGGGTCGGCCCTCGACCTGCTGAAAAAAAGTGCCTAATCATATTCCAACTCAAGTTGAATTCATAACATGTCCTTAGAATATCCTTATCATGTTATTGGAATCATATCAAAGGATGTAAGGCTCCAAGGTGAGTGTAGATGACGCCACTTGAGGTTCCAAGATGCACTCAAGATGAGACTAGAAGAAGAGAAGACATAAGTCTCTCAATCACTCACCAATTTGGGAGAATTTCTTTACTCAAAATATCAAATTTGTATTAGAAAGACTCAAGCCCTCCTTTTATAGGAGAAGGACCGATCATGAGTGTACAAGAAGCTTACAAAGCAAGCTATCCAAGGTTACCTTGCAACTCTTCCACTTCTAGCGCCTAAAGTGGAGAATAGAAGGGATACCTTCTAGATTTTTCTAAAGCTAATATCTAAAGATGCTTTACACAAGAGGTATTTTTAGGTTTCCCTCTTAGCACCTACCTAAACACTATTCTATATTATTTACAAATTTATACAAAAGAAACTATAAAGAGAGATATTAATTGAAGCTCATTCTTGAAAGCTTGTAGTCTTCTTTTGGCTTTAGGCTTGGTCCTCTCTTTATTTTAATTCTTCTTTAATTTTTTAGAAGACTAGAAGGAAGAACTACAAATGTTTGGGTGAATGACCTCTTCCAAGTATATTCGTGATTTGCTATGACGAACCAACATGCTTCACTCCAAGCCGCAACCTACTCCCATGGTTTCCTCTCTACGTCTCACAGCAGATCAATCTATCTTTGTTGACGATCCTTCCCTCTATCGCTCAATTGTGGGAGCTCTTCAATATGTCACTATTACTCGTCCTGAGCTTTCCTTTTCTGTGAACAAAGTTTGTCAATACATGCACAAACCTCAGTTGAGTCATTGGCAGGTTGTCAAACGGATTCTTGGTTATCTCGCTGGAACTTCCACCAATGGGCTTCACTTCTCTTCATCTTCTACTTATTCCATCACCGGATTCAGTGACTCTGACTAGGCTACTGACTTGGATGATCGCAAGTCTACAACTGGATATTGCATTTTTGTTGGAAATAACTTGGTTTCATGGTCTTCAAAGAAACAAAAGGTTGTTTCTCGAAGTAGTATTGAGGCTGAGTATAGAAGTGTTGTTGTTGCTCTTGCTGACATCATTTGGATCCAATCGATCTCATGCATGAACTTCGTGTAACATCTCCCACACCACAACTTTACTCAGACAACCTAGGTGCAGTTCAGCTTGCTGCAAATCCTGTCATGCACTCACGATCCAAACACTTTGAACTTGATTTGCACTTTGTACGTGATCGTGTTCAAGATCGACGTCTCACTCTGGTTCACCTCCCATCCCAGTTTCAAATAGCTGATATTCTCACGAAACCTGTTTCAGGTGTAGCTTTTCATAAATGCAAGGCTAAACTTAGAGTTTGTAAATTACATATAAGTTTGTGATAAAATTAAAAAAAATACAAATATACATAAATTTATGATAAAAATTAAAAAATTACAGATACACACAAACTTATAATAAAATTAAAAATGTATATAAACATAAATTTATGATAAAATTAAAAAATGCGGATATACATAAGTTTATGATAAAATTGAAAAATAAGATACACGTAAGTTTATGGTAAAATAAAATAAAAAATATAAATACAAATAAGTTTGTGATAAAACTCAAAAATGCAAATACAAATAAGTTGATAAATTTAAAAATAGATAAACACATAAGTTTATGAACTTGTTTTTATTTGCATTTTTTAAATATATATTACGTAAGTTTGTGATAAAATTAAAATATGCAGATACACATAAGTTTATAATAAAATCACAAAATGTGGATATACAACTTATGTGTATCTGAATTTTTTAAATATATAGATAGCAGATACCCATAAAATAAAGGGAGAAGAATGAGATTTGAAGAAAAAAAAAACGATTTGTTGAATGGTTGAAAAGAAGTGATCATGCAAATGATAAAGGATACCATTGTGTATTTCTTTCACCATTTATCTTTTAAATCCACAAAATCAAATTCAAAATCGCTCCGTGAATGAAATTCAAAATAAAATAGTGTAATAAGATATATTAGATAGATAAAATGGAAAAAAAGTTGTGCACACTAAAATTTGGTTACCAATCATTTTGAGGATGAATTTTTTTTATATATAGGTATAGATGATAATATATATTAAATTTTAAATTAAAAAATAAAATAAATATTATTAAAATATTATTATTTTGAGTTACGGATAGAATAAAGGGAGAAAAATATTGACGAAATGACTAAATAAATTTTCTAATAATTTTAAATTTTAAAATATAAAATAATATAATGAGATCTTGACTCGGCATCTAGTCAGGGAGACCAATTAATGATCCAGCATTTGTTAATATTCTTTTATTAGACTCATTAACCATAATGAGCCCACAATAATCATTTAAATTAACACAAATCCCAATGGATCAGGTACGCAACCATCCAAGACCGCAACGAGCAAGGAGGAGGAGTGGAAGAGCGAGAAGGTGAAAGTTCAACTAAGAGGAAGGAGTGAAGTGCAGACCGACCAAAGAAATGGTTCAAATTGTTTTCTTGGTTCCGACCACTTTCAATTCGAGGAGAAATCTCCTTTATATATAGATATAGATAATAATATATATTAAAATTTTAAATTAATAATATAAATATTATTAAAATATTATTATTTTGAGTTACGAAAAGTGAATATATGTTTTGGTGGGTGTTAAGATATCATCACCTTTTCATAAAATAATTACCCAAATAACTCTATATTATTCATCAAAATATCACCTTTTATATCGTGAATGGTGAGAAATCGATTTATCTGGGTAATCTAAAATTGGAAAAGAGAAATTGGTTTCTCTGAATAATCTAAAATTGAAAAAAAAAATCAGTTATGTGTGAAACAATTTTTTCACTTTTGAAATGTTAAATTTTTCTTATGTATTTAATTAATATAAATCAATTCAAGTGTTAAATTGAAATAAATGTTTTAAGCTTTGTGAATAATTTATTTATTTTTATATTATTTTTGAACAAAATATTCTTTTAGACTAGTTCAATAATAAGATAATTTGAAGTGTTGAGAGTGAAAGAATTTTCAACTGCTAAATTTATTTATTAAAATGATGAAATATACATCTGATAATAACAACTGTGTTAACTTTTGTTTTGGCTAGTAAGAAGAATACAAACCTTAGAAATAAGAAACTAGAATAAACAACATTGGTTTTATTTCAACCGTTTTGAATTTGTAAAGATTCAAATACGCAAAGAGATAGAAAGATGTGGTGTAGCAATATAGTATAGCAGTTAGTTCTTGAATCGGTTGGCATATTCAGACACATCACTTTCCTACATATTCTCGGAGGACGGCAGCTTCACCTTTGCAGGTTCAGATGTCTTCACCATTCAGTTACCACTGTCACAACAATTGTAAACTCTCATCAGTAAGCAAATAAACACAGATGAATGTCGAAACTATAAAGCATGAGAGAGAAGATTACCCGGCAAATTTCTCGTAAGCCCACTCGCCAAAAGTCTCAGACTCTTCGGTGGCAGGTCCGGGAGCAGCGGCATCAGCAGCGGGTGCGTCGGCGTCCTTGTCAGATTTGTCACTTGACGCGGCAGAGTGCTTGGCAGAGTGCTTGCCAGAGTGCTTGTCAGAGTGTTTGGCAGAGTCCTTGGCAGAGTGTTTGGCAGAGTCCTTGGCAGAGTCCTTGGTAGAGTGTTTGGCAGAGTCCTTGGCAGAGTCCTTGGCAGAGTGTTTGGCAGAGTCCTTGGCAGAGTCCTTGGCAGAGTGTTTGGCAGAGTCCTTGGCAGAGTCCTTGGCGTCCTTGGCAGCTTTGACCGTCTCGGTGGCGACTTTCTTGGCCTTCTCTTCATTGGCTTTGGCGCTATCATGACTATCGCCCCAGCTCGCTCCAATGCACACGGCAAGGCACACCACCACAATAACGAACTTCATGTTTATGTTTTCCATTCTTAGGAATTTATTTGAAAAGCTTGTGTTTTATTCTTTTTTATTTTGCTTAATTTCTTTTTTATTTTGCTTAATTGATTTGCTAAAGGGTGTATTTATATGCGTAATGAGGCATAAGTTGATATGTTTGCGAGACTAATGGTGCGTGGTGATCGCTTTAACGGTTGGTTTTGGGTCATCAACCACACAATAACCCAAAGAAAACGCATTCAACACTTTGTGTTCTTATGGAGGAGAATTGTTATGTACAAATATCTTTACTCCTTAAAAAACATAATCTGATCAATATTTTTGTTATTTATTCCAAATCAAATTTATAATACTTATAATTTGATTAACTTTAAGATCAGTCATAAAACTAAACTCATAAGTTAAAATGAAAACACTAAGTCCATATATAAGAAATATAAAAAAATTATTGTCAAATTACTAACATAATTTTTTAAATTTAAAGAGTTAAAAGGCTATGTACTTGAAGTTTAATATTTTATAATTATATAGTGTTATATGTATATAACGTACATGATAGTATATGTAAAACTGAAGTTAGAAATGACGTGCTTCTAAAACATTTTTAGGATACATTTCTTTTTTTTTTATCTTTAATTTGTTTCAATTTTACATTGTCACCTCTCAGATACTCATATACTCATGTTTGTTAAGATACAAGTATTTATATAAACAATTATAAGATTTGATAGTTTTCTAAAAATTATATTAAATTTCAAAATTTGATATTAAAATATTTTTTATACATTTTATAAAATACTTCACTAAAAAAATTTAATTTTACTAGAAATTTAATTAATAAAAGTTATTATAACCTTTAATAATACACTATAAGAAAAGCTAAAAGAAAAAGGAAATTGACTAACTTCCACTAAATCAACACCAGAAAAACGAAAATAAATATTAAAAGTAGCGTTGATCATAAAAACATTAAATTCACGTTAAAAAATATAAGAAAAAAAGAGTCAAATGTTAAAATAGCATCCACATAAAGGACGATCGTTATGGGTGTATAGAAGTGAACAATAAAAGAAAGTTTATTCCACACTACAATATTTTTAAAATTTGAAAATTAAATTAAGTATCATATAATTAAATGGAGGTTTAGCTTACATAAATAAATTATATTTGTGTTAGCGTCGCCATGACGTATAATGTTAGTTTACACTATTTTATTTAATGTAAAAAAAAACATAAAATTATTTGAAATAAGTAATTAGAGGTATTTAAGACAATCGTTCACTGCTGAGGAGGTAGGGGCTTAGTGATTTTCTTTGATTCTGTTTTAGGAATAATGGAATGTGTTTGGTTTCGTTTTTTTGTTCCATCATACGTGAATGCATTGTGAATAATCTTTGAGTTCCTAATGTTGTATTTTAAAGTATTGTGTTAGGTTTCTGTTGTTTTAATTTTACATTGTCTAAACTTTTGATTTAGCTTCTTTCTGATATAATCTTGGTCACTCACTGTTTTTGTTGTTGACGATGCTCCTGCTCCTCTTGAGGTGAAGATTGAAACTGAGAGTGGTGTGGGGTTTCAACTTGCTCCTCCTCCTGGCTGGCCAAAAATAATTGTTGTTAGACCAAAAGCTGCAGGAGGTATCAGAATAAAATTGGAGCCAATGCTTCATTGGTTTCTGTTCTCGCCGGCTCGACGTTGGTCGGAGTAAGGATGAACTTTTTTCGGATTTTCTTTTATTGTTCGATTGCCTAATGGATGAGACGCTTGGTGAATGGCCTCTAGGCTTCAACAGACCGATCTCCTGGGTGATGAGGAGGGTTTCACCAGTGATTGCACTCCGATGTTCAAGTCAGTGAGAGCACTCAATATAAGGTGTATGATAAAATATACTGCAAAGATGCAAATTAAGATACTCCTTGTGGGTGATCGTCTATTTATAAGCGTCCACGGGTTTGGATTTCAGACCTGGATCTTTCCCGGCATTAATGTGTCATTTCTCAGTAACACTCTATAAAATTTGGATATAAAGTATGTAAATCAGAATAGTTAATCGGCATAATCAGGGATATTGATGATAATATTTATTACGTTATCGGGGATATGAGCATTTATATTTATTACACTATCGGGAATACGTGTTTGCAGGACAAACGTTATACTTTCCTTTAGTGAGATTCGTTCTTTGCTGGCGTCGCGCGATACTGGGCCAAGGCCCAAAACAGGTCGTGTTTTTGGGCCTGTTCATTCGGTCGTGGCCTATGCCAAGTTCTCACGTCGTCACTTCCTCCTGATGGACCCTTAGTGAGCTCGGTCAAATACCTACCCGATTCGGAACAAGACAGTTTGAAATGCTTTGTTTAATTTGTATTAATTTGCACTAGTTCTTAAGGAGTAATGTGTTTCAGTCTTCACAACTTGTTTGCGTTTTTATTTCAATAAATATTGGATTTTACTCTTTTCTTTTCTGGGTATGTGATAAACTATGATGGGAGCAACAACAATGCTAGTAATTATTTTAAGGTTTGAAGCAAAAAGTTCATATTTTTTAGGTTCCAAAGTGTACTGGTAGGCTAAAACCGAGAGGTTTAGGCCGAGAACAACATTGAGTAAACAAGGGAAAAAGGTTGAAACCGAGAGGTTTAAACCGAAACCTGAAAGGATAATAAAAATCATAATAAAGCCCAATTTAAATAAGGAACTTGCACAAGGGGGTGTAAAAGTAATAAAAAGGTGTGAGAAGAAAGTCCAAAAGTACTGTAGAAGGCCCATCAACGAAACCCTATAAATAGGAGGTCAGCACAAGAAAAAGGTAGGAGTGATTTTATCTGATGAACGTTAAACCTTTTCTGACTTTGGCATCGGAGCGACTTGCAGGTACCCCCCACCTGTCGTGAGGAGAAGCCGAGAGCACCAGCCGAGAGGAGAAGCCAAGAGTTTTCATCCGAGAGGAGAAGCCAAGAGTTTTCATCAAGGAGAGAAGTACCCGGCCCAAGATAGTATTCAGCCCAAGATTGAAGGATTAGTCTTGATTAACCTATTTCAAGTGTTCTTGGTCCTTGTTGTAAGAACATTTTGGCGCCCACCGTGGGGCCGAGGGTCAATTGAGAAGGGTTAAAGACAAGATGAGTCAAGGAGGAGAACAAGGTGGAGATCGGGAAGACAATGTTAACATGCCAATGGCAATGTTGGTCCAATTACAAAAAGAATTCGAGATGTTAAAAAAGAATAATGAAGAAGAATTGAGTATGTTAAGAGCCGAAAACGCACACATGAGGAGAAAGTTACAAGAGGAAACGGTTTTGAATTCATCTTTCGAAACTGTCCAACCGGGGATACAAGTGAACGAGAGGATATATAATGAAAATTCTCAAACCAGAAGAAGATGGCTTGAAAACTCTGGGGTTTGTGCAGGAACATCTTCCAGAAAACATCCGTTTTATGATGTTATAGTCGATACTCCGTTGCCTGACAATTGGAAGAACTTAACCATTGACAAATATGATGGAAGTACGGATCCTGATGAGCATATTGCAATATATACTACTCAAATCAGCTTGTATACATGGAATGATGCTGTTATGTGCAGAGTATTTCCTACAACTCTGAAAGGGGCAGCATTGAGCTGGTTTACACGCCTCCCACCTTTGAGTATAGATTGTTTTGATACGTTGATAGAAAAGTTCGGTGCTCAATTTGCAACTAGTCGTCCCCATCATTTAACGTCAATCGCCTTAGTGAACATAAGACAAGAGAAAGGAGAGTCTTTAAGAATGTTCATGGAACGTTTTGGAAAGGTTGCTTTGGGAATCCGAAATCTTAGTCCAGAGGTCACCATGCATCATATGATAACGGCATTAAAACCGGGACCATTTGCCGATAGTCTTTGCAAGAAACCTGCGATCAATCTGGATGAACTAAGGCAACGGGCATCAAAATTTATGCAAATGGAAGAATTAAGGGAGTTTCGAAACCAAGTAAGGGTTGATGGAGGCGAGAAGAGGGTGACAGAAAGAGAACACCCGCCTGTTGCAAGAAGAGCCCGAGAAGAATTCAGAGCTCGAAAGTTCCAGCAATACACACCTCTAAATACGAACAGAGCAAGAATTTTACAGGAAGCCATGGCAGTCGAAATAATACCATCACCAAGAAAAGCAAGAACACCAGAAAGGGCAGACCGCACCAAACATTGTGAATATCATAAAAATCATGGTCATCATACAGAAGAATGTATTGGGTTGAAAGATAAAATAGAAGAGTTGATTCATGCCGGACAGTTAAAACGTTTTGTTCAAAGGGGAAATCCAAGAGTATGGTTGAGTCCAGAGAGAGATACGAGGGGGCGAGAGCTTGGTGAAAGAAGGGTTGAAAGGTTGGAAAGGAGAGAAAAACAAGTGGAAAAAAGAGACGAAAGAAGGGTTGGAAGGCCAGACGAAAGAAGAGATAGAATCTATCAAAACACTCAATCAGTAAGACGAAGCAGAGAGCGAAGTTTGGGAAGATCGGTTAGGGGGTTTATAAATACGATCTCAGGAGGTTTTTCTGGGAAGGAATCCTCATCTGCACGAAAGCAACATTGGAGAAATATCAGGTCTGTTAATCATGTTTTCAAAAGAAGAACTTTACCACCAATGCTTTTCACAGACGAAGACTTCCAAGAAATTGATCCAGATCATGATGATCCTATGGTAATCACGGTTGAAATAGCCGAATATGCTGTCATGAAGACCCTGGTTGATCAAGGGAGTTCGGTCGATATCTTGTTCTGGGATACGTTCAAAAGGTTACATTTGAGAGAAGAAGACATAGTGCCTTTTCGAGAGCAAATCATTGGCTTTTCAGGCGAAAGAGTTAACAAAAAGGGATATGTTGATTTGGTGACAACATTTGGAAGAGGTAGCAAAGTTAGAAAAATTAAAATCCGATATCTGGTGGTGGATGCATCCACCTCATACAATGTGTTGCTAGGACGATCTTCCTTAAATAAGTTAGGAGCAATCGTGTCAACACCACATTTGGCCATGAAATTCCCAACAGAAAAAGGAGAGATAGCTACAGTTTATGTCAATCAAAGAGATGCTCGAGAATGTTATGCAGCAGGTTTAAAAATGAATTTGAAGGTGGATAAAGAGGCTGAAAAAATAGTAGCCATGGTGGACTTGGATCCCAGATTGAATGAGGAAAGGCTGGAACCGAAAGAAGAAACGACGGCAGTACTGTTAGGCCAAGACGACAGACAATGCACTTATGTAAGTGGAAGTATGCCTGATGAATTGCTTAGCAAACTTATCACACTGTTGCGTAGTAATAAGGATTTATTTGCCTGGCGGCCGTCTGATATCCCTGGAATTGATCCAGAGGTAATGTGTCACAAATTATCTGTTTGCCGTGAAGCAAAGCCAGTATCTCAAAAACGAAGAAAGTTAGGAGAAGAACGACGACAAGCAGCAATTGAAGAAACTCAAAAGTTAATACAAGCTGGTTTTATCCGAGAAGCTAAGTATACCACGTGGTTGTCTAATGTGGTACTCGTCAAAAAACCAAGTGGACAATGGAGAATGTGTACAGATTACACCGATTTGAACAAAGCTTGTCCGAAAGACACATATCCATTACCTAACATAGACCGACTAGTTGATGGGGCATCTGGCCAAGAGATGATGAGTTTCCTTGATGCTTATTCGGGGTATAATCAAATACAGATGTATGCACCTGATATCCCGAAAACAGCTTTCACCACTGATGTTGCAAATTATTGTTATAAAGTCATGCCTTTCGGCTTGAAGAATGCTGGGGCAACATACCAAAGATTGATGGACAAAGTGTTTAAAGAACAGATTGGAAAGAACCTAGAAGTGTATGTTGATGACATGGTTGTTAAATCAAATGAGATACAGAAACACCTGGAAGACCTTGAAGAAGTGTTTGCTCAAATAAGGAAATACAATATTCGACTTAATCCAGAAAAATGCATTTTCGGCGTCAGAGGAGGAAAATTTTTGGGATTTATGTTGACAAACAGAGGAATTGAAGCTAATCCTGACAAATGTGAGGCAATCATGCAGATGGGAAGACCAAAAAACCTAAAAGAAGTGCAAAGGCTAGTAGGGAAGTTGAATTCACTATCAAGATTTCTGCCAATATTGGCTAAGAAAACTAAACCGATTATAAACTTGTTGAAAAAATCTGAAAATTTTGTGTGGAGTGAACAATGTGAGCAAGCTTTATCTCAAATAAAGAGCATGGTGGCTGAACCTCCAATTTTAGTAAAACCTGTACCCAATCAACCCATCATAGTCTACTTAGCTACTTCAAATGAAGCAATAGGAGCCGCTTTAATCCAAGAAAACCCAGAGCAGAAACCGATATATTTTGTGAGTAGAACCCTACAAAATGCCGAAACCAGATATCCCAAAGTTGAGAGAGTTGCCCTAACATTAGTGTATGCTGCAAGACGCCTTCGACCATACTTTCAGAATCATCAGGTAATAGTGAGAACAGATTTTCCAATATCTAAAATTTTAAAAAAACCAGAGCTTGCAGGTCGAATGGTGACATGGTCAATGGAGCTTTCGGAATATGGAATCAAATACGAACCAAGAGGACCAATCAAAGCCCAATCTCTTGCAGATTTTATCATTCAGATGCCAACATCAGCACAACAGGACCAGTGGACTTTGTATGTAGATGGCGCGTCAAGCAAAAGAGGAAGCGGAGCAGGAATAGTACTTGAAGGACCCGATAACTTCCAAGTCGAAATGGCGCTCAAATTCGAGTTCAAAACATCCAACAATCAGGCCGAATATGAAGCTCTTGTTGCAGGATTGTTATTAGCCAGAGACATGGGAGTGGAAAATGTCCTTTGCAAAACGGATTCACAGTTGTCGGTGGGACAAGTGCACGGGGAGTATCAGGTAAAAGACCCTTTGTTAATGAAATATTATCATAAAGTCTTAAATATTATGCAATGTTTTAACAAGGCCGAGATGAAATACATTCCAAGAGAATTAAATATGAAAGCAGATTCATTGTCTAAGTTAGCAAGCCAACAAAGACAAGTGCAACACAATTCCATCATACAACAAACCCTCAGTCATCCGACAGTTAGTCTCGACGAATGCTTCAATATTGTAACAGCCAAAGATGACTGGATAAACACATACATCGAAATCATAAAGACCCAGGAGCAAGGTGTTCAGCCGAATGTCAAAATAGCAAAGAAAGTCGCTAATTTCATTCTAATCGGTGATGAGCTATATAAAAGGGGATACTCTACGCCCTTGTTAAAATGTTTGACCAAAGAACAAGCAGAATATGTGGTCAAAGAACTTCATGAAGGAATTTGTGGACTGCATTGTGGAGCTCGAACAATGGCAACAAAGGTTTGTAGAGCTGGTTATTATTGGCCAACAATCCGAGAGGACTGTGAAATTTATGTCAAAACATGTAGAAAATGCCAAGAGTTTGGGAGCTTAAATCATATCCCAGCGCAGGAGTTGCAAGAAATCATATCTCCATGGCCATTTGCAAAATGGGGAATTGATATACTTGGCCCATTCCCACTTGGACAAGGCCAAACAAAATTCATGATAGTAGCTGTAGACTACTTTACAAAATGGATAGAAGCAGAAGCATTGACAAAGATAACGGCACAGCAAGTCCAAACGTTTATATGGAAAAATATAATATGTCGATTCGGAATCCCACATACTATTGTAAGTGACAATGGCCGACAATTCATTGACAAAAAACTTATGGAATTTTATGCAGATTTGGGAATCAAGCCCACAACCACTTCGGTCGAACATCCACAAACGAATGGACAAGCTGAAGCCGCAAACAAGGTTATTCTTGGACAATTAAAAAAGAGGTTGGGGACTGCTAAAGGATTATGGGCAGAGAAATTACCGGAGATTTTATGGGCATATCGTTGCACACCGCAAACATCAACTGGAGAAACACCGTTCAATCTCACTTATGGAACAGACGCAATGTTACCAGTAGAAGTTAATGAACCCACATTAAGAAGACAAATGGAAGACTGGAATATCAACAATGAGTGTTTGAGAACCGATCTTGATCTTATTGAAGAACTTAGAGAAAAAGCAAAAATAAAAGAGACGGCAGTCAAACGAAGAGCAATGAAGAGATTTAATGCAAAATTCAGATTTAGGGCTTTTAAAGAAGGAGATCTGGTGTGGAGAATGCGAACTGATGCTCGAAAGGATCCACGACATGGAAAATTGGCATCCAATTGTGAAGGACCTTTTAGAGTGCTAGAAAACTTACAAAATGGAGCTTATAGGTTAGAAACTTTGGAAGAGAAAATGATACCGAGAACCTGGAATGCAAGTCATCTAAAATTTTATTTCAGTTAGAATAGATGTAAATTACTTATCATATAATGAAGAGGAATTCTCAAGAAACAATCCGTTTTGTTATCTTCCATTATGTACATATACATTCTTCGTCTCTCGGCCTTGGATGCTTTCACTTCAGGTGAAATCCCACCCGAAAATAGATTTACATAAACTCTCGGCTTTGGATGCTTTCACTTCAGGTGAAATCCCACCCGAGAATAGATTTACATAGTTTTTTTTTTGGGTTTGGATGCTTTCACTTCAGGTGAAATCCCACCCGAAAATAGATTTACATAAACTCTCGGCTTTGGATGCTTTCACTTCAGGTGAAATCCCACCCGAGAATAGATTTACATAGTTTTTTTTTGGGTTTGGATGCTTTCATTCCAGGTGAAATCCCACCCGAGAATCGATTTACATAGCTTTTTCGGGCTTGGATGCTTTCATTTCAGGTGAAATCCCTCCCGAACAAACAAATATAATGCTCATTCTTGAAAACCTTCAAAACACACGAAAACCGAAAGATCAGAATTAGCTTTCGTTTTTTGAAAAACCCTGCTATCAGAATCTTCCTTTAAAATTTGTCAATCTTAAACATTTTATCTCAAACGAAAACCGAAAGATCAGAGCTAAAACACAATTCCAAAAACCGAAAGTCACTCGTACAACTTACATTACTAAACCGACAGTTGCATATTCCAGTCAATAATATATCAATTACGAATCAACCTTAATAAATTAAAGGTTTTTTATTAATAATTTTATACTTCACAATTTTTTGACAAATAAAAAAAAAAACACCGAAAGGTCCAAGTCATAACAGTTAATATCTTCATGCTCCAACAAAATGTCGTCTTTAAACTAATAATAGAAACCGAGAGGTAAACTCCAATAATTCTAACATTTCTAACGCTTTCAACAAAAGAACTGAAAATTAGCAAGCCTCAACGATTATAACAAAATTATCAGAACATAACAGGATAAAATTACGATGATAACCACAAAAGCTTAAACATTTATATTAACAAAAGTTCCCAAAAAAAAGGAATTACATCACGAATGCAAATATCCAACAAAGCTTAGCATTCCAAAACAATTATACTTCTCCACAAGTAACCGAGAAGTATCCGACAAACTAAACCTTAAAACCCTATACCTAATTTTCAATATTAATATCTTCAGCATCATTATCTGGAATCTCATTAGTAGGAACTAGCTCACCATTATAAAAGTCCTTCTTAACATCAAAATTACCTTCATCAATAGGAATTTTATAAAAGTATTTTGCTTGTTGAAGAGCCTTCTCAAAGCCAAGTTTGTGTTGTTCAAATATAAAACTTTCGGCTTCAAAAACATTGGTCTTTAGCTGATTAATCTCCTCATCCATAAGTTTGATGGTGTTCTTGTCAGATTCATTAGCAGAAGATAGCGCCGATACCTTCTCGGTCAAAAGTTGATTCTCCTTGCACAATTGAGCATTCTCCGTAATACATTTCAGGTTTTCATTCTTCAAATCAGAAATTTCTTTTCCAAGACCTTCATTTTCGATTTCTTGTTGTTCTTTCTGTTCTACCACCTTCTCTAACTCTAATGATAAAGAGTTCATTCTATCCTTATACTCAGCAAGATCATTCTTTAGCTTCTCAAATTCGGACAACGACACGCAGTTTCCATTCTTCTCTTTCATCATTTTTCCAATCAAAAGATTTCTACTTGATAATTCAATAACAGAATCCGCTAATGAAGCAGCATCCATATTTTTCAGCATATTGTAAGTTGATTCACTAAAAGATGTTTGAACGAATTTTGCATATTTATTCGTAGCACTAAAAATCGTTTCGGGAAGAGGTTCACATGAAACATTTCCACTATGGCGATGGCGCCGAGAAGATGAATGTGACTTCTTGCTGCTCCTATCCCGTTTCTTTGATTTCTTCGAAGGACCAGCAACATCAACATTACTTGTCGGTTCCACCACGTCAACATTAGCAACTGGCTCCACGTTTTCTACTTCCACAACAGGATTTACCACATTTTCGCGTCGGGGAGTAACATCACCCACTTTGTTAAGCAGTTTCGAAAAGTAAGATCGAGCTTTCGGATTAGTACTTGCCATCAGAGCTGAAAATCAATAAAAAATTTAGCGAAGTTAAAAAACTTATCCTAAAAAGCAAGAAAATGCGGAATAACCACGTACCAGTAAGATCTTCTCGAGGATGTGATGAAGTATACAACTGAAGCAAAGCACGAGTGGGAACTTGATACGAGAAATGACTAAAAACTTCAATAACATGACGATCGGCCACACCCATCGAATGAAAGGATATTGAGTTAAACTTCACAGGATCTTTCGTCCAATACAGAGGAAATTTTGGAGAATTTCCATTAAAGAAATATTCTCTTCCTAGTGGCTCTATTAGAATTCTGAAAAAACTTCCTTTAAAATCCTTATACGACGACGTAAAAGGCTTAAGAAAACACACATTGGACTTGCTAATAAGGGATAGCCACCCTGGCCGTTTACCAGGCCGAGAACTATAATAGTATAGAAACGCAGAAGGACTAGGAGAAAGTGACAATAATTTACACAAAATACTGAATGCTTGCATCGCAGCCCAACCATTAGGATGAAGCTGAGTAGGAGCAACATTAAGAAAATTAAGAACACCCATTTGAAAATTGTTCAAAGGCAATCGAATATGAAGATCTCTGAAAAAGCAAGCATAAAAATAAAAAAAAATTCATAGCTATCACCTTCTCGGCCATGACACACATTATCAACATCACCAACACGCCGAAATGAAATGATATCATTTTCAATATCAGAATAATAAATTTGAGAACGGGAAAGAAAACTCCGAAGTTCGTTAGCAGAACGATACTTCGAGAAATACTCTCGGACTTTAGGATTGACCCATTGATAACCAGGACGAAGGTTTTTCTGGGGTACGATAAATCCAAATTCTTGAGGAACATCAACAGCAGGAGCTCCACTTGAATCATTCATACAAGATGGAGTAGCAGAAGAAGATTTTGACTCAGGAGGAACTTCTTCTCGAACCACTCGGCCAGTTGATTCACCACCCGCGCTTGAAAATTCATCAGTAGCAGAAGAACTTGAAAGAGACATTACCTTCGCAAGAATTGAACGAAGATTGACAATATGCTTCCTTCTAAACAGCAGCAAAGCTCACACAATCATAAAAAACCCAATGGCAAACCTATTTATAGCCCAGGCAAAACCCTAGAATTTCAAACGATATAAACAATGTGGCATCATTCAAACATATGTCATCTAACGGTCAAAATAGCAAGTTCCTGTCAAGTCATGAAAACTGAGCAAAATAAAGCGCAGAAATCAAAGCGTTCCATATCAAATCAAATCAAACGTCAAACATTATTATATTATATTAAGACACAAATATTTCTTTAAACTTGAAATAAAAATATTTTTGTCTCGGGGGCTAGTGTACTGGTAGGCTAAAACCGAGAGGTTTAGGCCGAGAACAACATTGAGTAAACAAGGGAAAAAGGTTGAAACCGAGAGGTTTAAACCGAAACCTGAAAGGATAATAAAAATCATAATAAAGCCCAATTTAAATAAGGAACTTGCACAAGGGGGTGTAAAAGTAATAAAAAGGTGTGAGAAGAAAGTCCAAAAGTACTGTAGAAGGCCCATCAACGAAACCCTATAAATAGGAGGTCAGCACAAGAAAAAGGTAGGAGTGATTTTATCTGATGAACGTTAAACCTTTTCTGACTTTGGCATCGGAGCGACTTGCAGGTACCCCCCACCTGTCGTGAGGAGAAGCCGAGAGCACCAGCCGAGAGGAGAAGCCGAGAGCACCAGCCGAGAGGAGAAGCCGAGAGCACCAGCCGAGAGGAGAAGCCAAGAGTTTTCATCCGAGAGGAGAAGCCAAGAGTTTTCATCAAGGAGAGAAGTACCCGGCCCAAGATAGTATTCAGCCCAAGATTGAAGGATTAGTCTTGATTAACCCATTTCAAGTGTTCTTGGTCCTTGTTGTAAGAACACAAAGTGATAATATGTGAGCTTTGGCTTGAATGTTTATGGGCAAAAGTAATTCATTGTGGTACACGGTGGTAAGTTGGACATTTGATTTGATGCTTGTAATGGGTTACTTTTGGTAGATTTTACCTTTTTCCTAGGTATGCATAACCATTATCATTATAGATTTGTTTTTGATATGTAACAAATTCCTTTTTGATGAGCAGACCACTGTAATTGATCCATCAGGTGTTGGAGCCTTAGAAACTGCACTGGAGCAGCACAATATTAGTGAATTTAACAAGGATGGTAATTGGTGAATTTCTTGATGATTTTGGGTTGTTCTTATTGGTTTTAAGGTATACCTCAAAGATGTTGCTTGCTGCAATTGATGAGAATCACCAGGCTACATATTTTTTTTATTAAGATTGGGGGATTTTTCATCCCTGGATGACTTAATTCTTCTTAATGCCTATCTTTTCTTGCAGAATAAGTGTAATGTGGGTTATGCTTTTATCAACAAGGTGTCTCCTTCACACATTATCAACATAGTACCAGGTAATGTGATTACTATCAATTACAATTGCAAGATTACTGCATGAACACATTGGTTATGAGCTAAGAAGTCATGCAAATCTTAAAATTTTAAGATTTTAAAGTCATATAGCCTATAGGACTGTGTATATGTTGCTCTTACCTTTACGTAGAAGATGTAGTAAATAATATGCTTATTTGTGATCATCTTGATCTTTAATTTCATCCAGTTGTCGAGTTACATTACCACGCCCAAAATATGAATATGCCACAATTTTTTACTTCCTTAATAGATATACTTGTATAGACTATGTTTTCCATCTCCTGTACATTCTATAATTTACATCCTTCCCCTATTTGCTTGTAGGTTATAGTCACTAAATAACTACGTGACTTAGCACCATTGTTTGGAAGGTGTCTTTGTGACATTCTAACTTAATAGTTATGCTTCAAATTGAGTTCGTTCTACTTTCAAATTGGTATGAACCTGTCAGATAGTGGATTAAACCTTGTTAGAAAGCAAGTCACATATTTCAAACAATTTATGGAGTGTTTTTCTTACTTATTTATGGTCCTTCACGACAAATGATGGTTGATAAAGGCTTCAAGTATAATGGTTGTGGGTTTTGTTCCAACACAACTGATTTTTTTATCAGCCAAAAAAGAAGAAATAATGAAGGTATTTCAGGGATACCTCAACTCTTATACAAAAAGTCAAACACTCCACCTCACACAAAAGTCCTGAACTTCACTCCTCAAACTAAAGAGACCAAGCTCTTCCAAGCTTACCTCTATTTAACCATTCACACATCTAACTTTTACTCTTATCGGTAGACCTCACACAGCCTACTGGTTCAAGACACCAATCAAAATAAGAAAAACATGTTACTTTTACCTTCGCAGTTACCCACGACTAGACCTTAAGTTGTGTCATCGTGAATATTTCATGATGATCTATTCTTCCACTCCTAAAATCTTCTTATAACTTTGCTTCCACAGTTCTCATACTTTTGCTATTCACATGCAAGACCATATTTGATTGACAACTTCACTTTCCTTAATCATCCTGAATTGTGTGAAGTGTTTTTTTGGTTGATGATGAACCGTTGATGTCATACTCACCCATTCATAGCATTTAGACCACGCCAACCAAGCTACCCTGCATATACAAAAGAGATGTGACATTATTTTCGCTTCCTCCCCACACATGTTACAAGTTTGTGAGGGGTGGGAGAATTCATATAGTTTGCATAACGTAATGTCGTTAGTAATTATAAACTATATAATGTATATTTATTCCCTCACTTCAATGTGTGTTATTGATTTATTTAATAACATTTATTTTGACTTCTAGTAGTGCAATAAGCAATCTAGAAATTATGAGTGTGGTTACTATGTCATGAAGTGGCTATCAACTATTGTGCAATCTGAAATTGATGGAGGTTTGGATAAGGTAATACATCAATACACAAAGACATTAAAATTTGGTGTTCATTATTTATGGACTAACTCAAAAATATTTCAAATGTCACAGGTTTTCAATGACCCACGGTCGCTAGACTGAGAAGCACTGGAGTATGTAAATACAATATGATCAAAATATTTTGTAACCATGTATAACACCTTAGAATAAATGAATAATTAGAATGACATTATAAGTCTTTTATATTTAAATTAAGATGTTATATGTAATCAAAATTTTGTTACAATGTATGATTTTGTCTGGAATATTAATACATTATGCAAAATGAAAGCATATATAGCAATACTGAAAAATTTCTAAAAAAAAAACTCTTTTAACGATAATTATGGACCAAAATTTTCTTTAAAAAAACTTCACTAAGTTACTTTTAACGATGGTTTTAAATAGAACCATCCTTAAAAGTCCCTCAGAATTACTTTTACCGACGATCCCAGAGTAGAAAATTTTTTAAAACTAAGCTAGCATTCATGGTTTTATAATCGTCGTTAAAAGTCATTAATTTATAATGACATCTTCATTAACAACTGTTAAAAAATCATCTTCAAATGTTATTTTTAATCGTCGTTCAAAGTTGTTTCTAAAGTAGTGTATCATTCTTTAATATAAATTACATATATAATTTTATGATAAAATTAAAAAAAAATATACATAATTTTATAATAAAATTAAAAAATGCATATATACACAAGCTTATGATAAAATTAAAAATGTACATAAATTTATGATATAATTAAAAAATGTGGATACACATAAGTTTATGATAAAATTGAAAAATAAGATACACATAAGTTTATGGTAAAATAAAAAAAAATATGAATACAAATAAGTTTGTGATAAAACTCAAAAATACAAAATTTATTTATTTACATTTTTTAAATATATATTAGGTACAAGATACACATAAGTTTGTGATAAAATTAAAATCTGCAGATACATATAAGTTTATAATAAATTTAAAAATGCACATACACACAAGTTTATAATAAAATTAAAAAATGTGGATACACAACTTATGTGTATCTACTTTTTTAAAATATATAGGTGGGAGATACACATAGAATAAAGGGAGAAGAATGAGATTTGAAGGGAAAAAAAAAAATTGGTTGAATGGTTGAAAAGAAGTGATCTTGCAAATGATAAAGGATACCATTGTGTATTCCTTTCACCATTTCTATTTAAATCCAAAAAATCAAATTCAAAATTGCTTTGTGAATCAAATTCAAAACTACTCCATGACAATAATAATGACGAAATGACCAAATAATTTTTCTGATAATTTTGAATTTTAAAATATAAAATAATATAATGAGATATATTAGATAGGTAAAATGGAAAAAAAAAAGTTGTGCACACCAAAATGTGGTTACTTTACTGGTACGGTCTGCACGACGAGATCTTGACTCGGCATCCGGTTCAGTCTGACTTACATGATCACTAGCAAGGTTGATTAATAACTCAACATTTGTTAATCTCCTTTTATTAGGCTCATTAACCACAATGAGCCCACAATAATCATATAAATTAACACAAATCCCAATGGATCAAGTATGCCACCATCTGAGACCGAAGCGAGCAAGAAGGAGGAGTGGAAGAGCGAAAAGGTGAGAGTTCAGCTGAGATAAAGGAGTGAAGTGCAGACCAATCGACGAACTTAAGGAGTGATTTTAATCGTTCTTTTGGTTCCAACTCTGTTCAAAAACAGTTACCAATCATTTTGAGGAGGAATCTCTTTTATATATGGGTATAGATAATAATATATATTAAAATTTTAAATTGATGAAATAAATATTATTAAAATATTATTATTTTGAGTTATGGAAAGTGAATATATTTTTTTTTAGTGTTAATCACCTTTTTTATAAAATAACTACCCAAATAACTTTTTATATTATTTATCGACATATCACCTTTTATAGTTAATGGTGAGAAATCAGTTTCTCTGGTTAATCTAAAATTGAAAAAGAAAAATCGGTTAAGTGTGAAACAATTTTTCACTTTGGGAATTTTCTAGACGTTAAATTTTTCTTATGTATTTAATTAATATAAGTTTATTGAAGTGTTAAATTGAAAAAAAAAATTTAAGATTTGTGAATAATTTATTTATTATTATATTATTTTTTAAGAAATTATTATTTAGACTAGTTGAATAATAAGTTAATTTTGAAGTGTTGAGAGTGAAAGAATTTTCAACAGCTAAATTTATTTATTAAAATGATGAAATATACATCTATAATAATTGTGTTAACTTTTGTTTTGGCTAGTAAGAAGAAGAGAAACCTTAGAATAAGAAACTAGAATAAACAAGTGTAGTCTTATTTCAACAGTTATGAATTTGTAAAGATTCAAATACATAAAGAGATAGAAAGATGTGGTGTAGCAATATAGTATAACTGTTAGTTCTTGAATCCGTTGGCATATTCAGACACATCACCTTCCTACATATCCTAGGAGGACGGCGGCTTCACCTTTGCAGGTTCAGGCGTCTTCACCATTTCAGTTACCACTGTCACAACAATTGTAAACTCTCATCAGTAAGCAAATTAACACAGATGAATGTCGAAACTATAAAGCATGAGAGAGAATATTACCCGGTAAATTTCTCGTAAGCCCACTCGCCAAAAGTCTCAGACTCTTCGGTGGCTGGTCCGGGAGCAGGGGCATCAACAGCGGGTGCTTCGGCGACCTTGTCAGATTTGTCACTTGACGCGGCAGACTGCTTGGCAGAGTGCTTGCCAGAGTGCTTGGCAGAGTGCTTGCCAGAGTGTTTGGCAGAATCCTTGGCAGCTTTGATTATCTCGGCGGCGGCTTTCTTGGCCTTCTCTTCATTGGCTTTGGCGCCATCATGAATACCGGCCCAGCTCGCTCCAATGCACACGGCAAGGCACACCACCACAATAACGAACTTCATGTTTATGTTTTCCATTCTTAGGAATTTATTTGAAAAGCTTGTGTTTTATTCTTTTTTATTTTGCTTAATTTCTTTTTTATTTTGCTTAATTGATTTGCCGAAGGGTGTATTTATATGCGTAATGAGACATAGGTTGATATGTCTGCGAGACTAATGGTGCGTGGTGATCGCTTTAACGATTGGTTTTGGGTCATCAACCACACAATAACCCAAAGAAAACGCATTGTTGAGGATCAACACTTTGTGTTCTTATGGAGGAGAATGGTTACGTACAAATATATCGGTTTCTTTTCACTCTGGGAATATTTTAGACGTTAAATTTTTCTTATGTATTTAGTTAATATAAGTTTATTCAAGTGTTAAATTGAAATCAATGTTTTAAGCTTTATGAATAATTTATTTATTTTTAAACAAATTATTATTTTAGACTAGTTCAATAATAAGTTAATTTTGAAGTGTTTAGAGTGAAACAATTTTCAAGTGCTAAATTTATTTATTAAAATGATGAAATATACATCTGATTGTGTAACTTTTGTTTTGGCTAGTAAGAAGACAAACCTTTAGAAATAGGAAAGTAGAATAAACAATAATGATTTTATTTCAACAGTTATGAATTCAGAAAGATTCAAATACATAAAGAGATAGAAAGAGGTGGAGTAACAATATAGTTATAGCAGTAACTTCTTGAATCTGTTGGCATATAGACACATCACCTTCCTACATATCCAAAAACTCCACAAAGACAACACCAAGAACAAGAACAAGGGGCAGCACCCACGTTCCACTTACACCAATTCTCATACCTCCTGAGGTCACAGTAGGAACAACCTGCGTCGACGAAGCCGAAGATTCCTCAGAGGACGGCGGCTTCACCTTTGCCGGTTCAGGCGTCTTCACCGTTTCATTAACCGGCGCCGGCGCAAGAGTTGGTGCAGCAACGATTGTCTTCTTCTTAGTAGCGAAAAACTCGGAAGGAAGAAGCACCTTACCCACCTTGTAAACAGCAAGATGCTTATCCATGTATACGATCCCATTGATGGTGGTGTTAACTTGTCCCGTGGAGATGTTAACGCTGCCGCCGTAACTTATGACATCGAGTTCCACCTTCCCGGGCTTGTTTCCGGCGAGGGTTCGTACGGGGTTGGTGAGGGTGTCGAAGCTGGCGCTGGAGATGAAGTCGGGGAGGACGTGGAACTGGACGAGCTTGAGTTTCTGGCCGTCGGAGAGCGTGTTGAGGAAGCCCGGTGGGAGCTCCGAGAAGGCGCCGTCTTCGGGTGCGAGAATGGTTAAGCCACCGGATTTTATGGTAATGAGTTGGGAGTTGAGTTGGTTGATCAGTTGCGTGGTTTTCATGAGGCGGAGGAAGATGTTGAAGGAGTTCGTTTGTCTTAGGACTGATGCTATGTCGGTAGCGCCGGGAGTGTTGTCGGTGGGAGGCGGCTGGGGTAGGGTGGGAGTCAAGGGTTTTGTTGGGGCGGCGGCCGGCGCGGTGGTCGGAGATAGAGGTGTTAGAGCGGTTGCATGCAAGAGGGAAAACAGAAGTGCAAATGAGATGGGTAAAGGAGGGTGTTTTGTCATTTTTGAGAAACTAAGGTTGTGAGGGTGTTAGTTTGGCGGTTGTAATGATGAGTGTTTGGTTGGTTGGTTGGTTGATGTGTTGGAGAGATGAAATGAGGGGGTTTATATAGTGTGGATTGTTGATAAGGAGTAGCAGGTAAATGGCTTGGTTAACTGTGAGTTGTGTTGTTGTGTTGGGATATAATTAAGGTGTTGGATCATATGAGATGAATATGTGAATAAGATGTGAGAAGAGTTGGATTCATTGTTGGAAGGAGATTAAGGTAGGGCGTCAATGAGGATTGAAACAAGGAAGCACTTTTCTATTTGTTTTATTTTGCTTGAGAAGGATCTATAAATTACATGGGATACAAATAAATGTAATTGTGGTTTGTTTTGTGGATTGTGTGATGTATCAAAGACACTAAGGATCTTTACTTTAATATGTTGTCACCAACCTTTATCAAATCTTAGTGGATGCATTAGATTGCAGTATGTAACTCTGAATAAAACATCAAACTCAGATGTGGTGAGCTGCTGAAAGACACATAACACTTTTGTTGATCAAATTGTGCAAAGAAAGAAAGGAAACAAAAATAGAGGTTACAGTGGAGCCCTCATACATCTTGGTAACAAATAACTGTTCTATAATATTACGCACGCGATTAATTTGACACGATCGGCCATTAGAAAGACATGAAGATACACTTCAGTAAAAATACACACAAAAATCAATGATTCATAAAAAAAATCTTAAAATTCATTTGAAACTGTATCATTTGGATAGCAGAGTGGACGATACCGGCTCTCCCGGCTCTCCTAATCCGTTTAGATTCATTCTACATAACTCACAACCTACACGGGTCAAGTACAGAACGACACGAGTTGATCCACACATTTAAAAAAAATTATGCATCCCCACAATTTCTTTTTCTAGTCTCATATTCTAAAATTTTTTAAAATTATTTATTCTAAATTTTATAATCTGAAATACAAATTTGTATTATGGATTGTACAATTTAAAATATTG
This sequence comes from Phaseolus vulgaris, assembly GCF_000499845.2. Taxonomy (NCBI): domain Eukaryota; kingdom Viridiplantae; phylum Streptophyta; class Magnoliopsida; order Fabales; family Fabaceae; genus Phaseolus; species Phaseolus vulgaris. Next base: position 37,757,542 of record NC_023755.2, on the reverse strand, counting down.
TACAATCCGAAAACAAAATTTTAACTTTCAAATTTTATAATTTGAGAAGTCTTTGAATTCCATATTCTGGAATTAAAGAAAAAATATTTGATGAAAAATGTCACAGGGTAATTTGAGTATTTTCTGAAGTACAGGGTGCAAGAAGAAAAACATGGAAGTGAAAAAGAAACTACTATCAATCCTTAATTCATAACACATGTACATTCACAAAATTCGATAAATATTTTTTAATATTTAATAATATTTTTTATCTTTCTGAAATGCATACATTGTTTAAGTTTCAATATTCATTGAATTTTAAATATGAGACCTTAATTTTTTTTAATAAAATTTAAATATAATATTATATATATATATATTATTTTTTAAATTAAAATAATAATCATGTGTCTACCTATATTATCTTAACAAATTGTATATATTTAATGAAATATTTTATTGATTAATTGTATATATTTGATTACTCACCACTTCAATTACGAGATTGAAGTATAAAATCAAATTTCAGTCAAACATCTTATACACTTATAAAAATCATTCGTAATAGGAAAAAGGAGATATACATTCAAAACATAAATTACAATTTATAAAAAACAGAGAATATTTTCTCAAACTAAGGATTTTTTTGAACGATTAATAAATATAGTGTACTATCTTAGAAAACTTGTTAACATTGTTCTCCTTTCCAACAAAAATAGTATTAGTAGCCCCTCCCCCTAACCTCCCCTTTCTGCTAAAAGGATCGAAAATGCAGAGACAAAAAAATGTAGTTGTAATAGGAAAATTATCTTTTCTAATCATGGTTTTACTAACAACTTCATATCTCCTTTCTAATAATAAAATATTACATTTAAGTTAGTTAATGAACATATTACTAAAACAAATGCTATTTAAAATTTAAATTGATAGTAGAGAGATTGTACGAAATAAATTGATTGTGAAAATATCCTAACTCGTGATAAGAGAACCCAACAGTGTGATGTTTTTCAGAAAGAGTTAGTTTTCTGTAAAGTGGAAAACAGTAATGATTCTAGTTTTCATTGAGACAGTCATACTTGGTGCTTAAGTATTTGAACATGATCACTTCGTATATGGAGAATATTTAAAAGATAAAGAAACTCTACGGGATTAAATTCTCTAGAAGGACTAGTTTTTCTGCTCATTTTCAGTTCAATTTCTTTATTTGAAACACTTACGTTTAATATCTGATTCTGTATTGAGTAAAATGTATAATCTCTTGTAGGTTGAAAACACCAAAGAAGAAAACAAATATATTTATTTAACACAGACGTACATGGACACCAATACAACATGGACACACATACGAAGATACGTATAATTTCTAAAATGTAAGACACGGGACACGGATGTATATTATATAATTATTAATTATATAAATTAAAAATGAAGATTTATGTGTACAAGTATGTTTTAGTTTTTTTAGCAGAAAAATGTTTTTTTTATGGTCGGTTCAAAAGGATTTATTCCTTATTTTTATAATCATAATAATAATTTATTCAATAAGTTTGAGTCTTTAGAAAATTAATATATTTTTTAAAAAATTGTTAAGAATCATGCAAAAATTGTTAGAAATCCAACAATATTTTTTGAATTTCACAATTTAATGATAAGTATCCTACGAGTATTTTAAAAGTATCGTGTCCAATACGTGTGTCCGACACAAATTCACTATGGGTGTAGGAGGTTCATAAATACACAAAGAATAAATTAACCTAAAGAAACTTATGTTCCATTTTCTGTTGAAACTTGGAAAAATCTTTGTTGGCAGCTTACAAGAGTACACAAATCCCTATAACATGAGACGAGAACGAGTAAAGAAGAAGAAATATACCTTCAAAATCGAATACATATTTCACCACAAAAAAAAACAAAAAAAAAATGAAAAAGAAGAAAATGATTGAAAAGTGCTACAAAAAGTTCACGATTCCCCTTGAATCCAACCAATCACAAAAAAGCAGGTGGAAATTAACAAAGCACAACAACATTGGACCCCAAGTAACGTGGTTGATTCATGGTCACAATGAGAATACTACTGCTGCTGCAACTGCAAGGGACACCCACATTCCGTTCTTGAGTTTCAAACTGATAGCAGCAGAGTCGTTAGCTGAAGCAGGACCATCTGCAGATTTCTTTGCAGAAGAAGCCTTAGCCTTTGCAGGTGCAGGAGCAGGTGGTGGAGGCTTAGGAATAAAGAAGTCCCTCGGAAGAAGAACCTTATCCACTTGATAAATCGCAAGCTGGTGATCAGAGTACACACTGCCACCAACTGTGGTGTTAACAACACCTGTTGTCATGTTCACCTGGTTCCCCGAACTTGTGATGTTCAATGCCAACCTATCAGGGTCATCACCAGCCTGTGTTCTCACGGGGTTGCTCAGAGTGTCGAAGTTTGAGATGGAAACAAACGTGGGCAGCACGTGGAATTGGATGAGCTCGTTCTTCTGCTGGTCGTTTAGGGAGTTGAGGAAGCCAGGTTTGAGGCTTTGGAAGGCATTGTCGTTTGGTGCAAACACTGTTAAGCCGTTGTTTGAGTTGAGGAGTTGGGCGTTGATCTGGGTTGAGACCTGTGTTGTGGTGAGAAGACGGATTAGAGTGGTGAAGCCTCCTGCTTTTTTGAGGATCCTGATGATATCTGTGGGGGATGAGGATGGTGATGGTGCTGGGGTTTGAGCTGAAATGGTGGTGGTGTAGCACATAACCATTAGGAAAAGTGAGAGAGAGAGGAAAGGGTGTTTCTTCATCACCATCTTTTGTGTTATGAGAATCGGTGAATGGAAGAGTGGTCCTTGGTGTGGGAGTGAGGGAAGGAGTGTGGAATTTATTGGGGGCTTCATAAGGATATGAAGTTGAAATTAGGTGGAATGTTTGGTTAGCAATTAGCAAAGCTTAGCTGTTAGAGTATGAAGTTGGAGATTATTGAAAGGTGGTGTGTGTGTGTCAATGGAGAGGTAATAGCACTGTAGTAGGCTAGTAGCCACTTGGATTTTGCTTGGGAAGGCAGGAAAAACAGTGGAATCTCAAGTGGGGGCAAAAAAAGATGATCATGATTGCTTTGCGTTGGCTTGTAAGTTGAAAATTGTTCTGAAATAGGTAAGAGAATCAAGTGCTTGCTGATATCTTAAGGAACAAGTCCCTTATTTATTTATTTTCAATCTGAGTAAGTTTGATGATGATTTGGTTGGATGGTAACCTCTAACCTACGGTGCATTGCTACTTGCTCGGTGTTCAATGCCTGTGGGTCATCTATATCATTGCCATCTTTGCTTTAGCTCATGAAATTTTCTCATTGTCCTATGCACACAAAGAAGGAAGTGGTACTAAATTTACCCCTTCTCTCTGCAACTTTTCTTTTTATTGCATCATGTGATCTACTATTGATACTTTCACATCATCGCCATAAACCAATGAGACAAAGTTTAGTGAGGTTTGAAAGCTTGACAACTTATATCTAAAATTAGCAACTGCTATTTGCATTCATACCTAAAACTAACACTACAAATACTCATTTCGACTTGATCTTCACCATTCAACTAAGGAAATCAATTCCTTAGTTGGCCAATTTAAATCTCATATTCTTAAATAACAATATTGAAGAGGAAACAAAAAAGGCTAGATTTTATCAGGTAATGTAAGCACTTATCATTATCAGATATATGATTTATCAGATAAAAAAATGTATCTCTGCAGAAAGGAATCATATCTCATTATATAGGAACAGGAAATGATGATCTCAATCCCACTTTGCTAGAGAGATGAAAAAGAGGGATCACTCTTCACCTGCACTCCATTTTAATTGGAAAGGGGTTCATATAAAATGAGATTCAGTAAATGGCTTCAGCTTGTGTGTACATGGGTCATGTACTCAACTGTTCTTTAAAATATGCATTATGGTGACTCTAAAAATCTTCAATTTGGTGCACAAGGCAATTAAGGTTTGAAAATGTGGTTGGAATATGCAATCAAAGCCTAATAAGTTGCTGAAGCTGCTTCAATAAGAATGATGAGTCCATAGCTATGTAAATATGCTTTAGAATTACAGAACAGGTTTAAATTCCACATTCAGTGAAAATAAGTGTTAAGTTTTTCAGTATATCTTTCAAAAGTTGTGCCACAGTTTTTTATTTCAACCAATGAAAATAAATAGTTTACAAAGCAGAGAAGCATTATTCTTTTATGAATCAAAATAGAAAACATTGAAAGAGGGTTTTGTCATGTGACATGCCTACTTCAGTTGCTTATTGCTTACACCATAAATTACTTAAAAGAAATAAAGCATTCTATCAACTTCAATTGGTGGCCAAAAGTCTGGGTCCCAGTCAATTAGATAAAAAATTGAATTGCTCTGAGATATTTGTATATTAAATAAAACCATCTGAAACTAAAATGAACTTTTTGTGGTTATTTAATAGCCAACAGAATTTGGGTGCTCCATGGAACACGATATCATGTTTCAGGTTTACAGTTTCTGCACTGTAAATACAGCGTGCAACTTAAGGCACTGTCTATATGTAATATTGATATTAGATAAGGAAGAATTATATAATTTTTATTTTTTATTAATTTTTTAATATTATATTTAAATTATTTATTATTATTTTATAATAATAAAAATATCTATAATCAATTATAATTCTTGTTTTAGAATAAATACCTTTTAAAATATTTACTTCGAATATAATCTATTATTACATTTTGCGTTTTTTAATTGGATAGAAATTGTAATTATTTTGTTGGATTGAATCGAATTATAGAACATATTTAGTCATTGCACGTTGCTCTAAGTTTTTGGTTCGCAGTTTTGAGTTCTTAGTTTCGGATCTTCAGTTTTTGGTTTTGTCGGAGATACATGTAATTATAATTTAACGTTCGAGTCAGTTATCGGACAAAATAAAGAGTATATAATAATCGTTAAAGATTAGTTATTTTTTACTTTAGGATGTTTATCTGTTTATACCAATCGTGTTGGGTTCCTTCATGCACAAATGACTAAAGTAGACCTAAGTAGGTTTTAGTGTTTTCTTAATCACAGTTTATTAATTATTTGTTGTGTCATATTTGCTAATTATGTGATTAAACTCTAATCTTGATTGTCAAATGTGTTTTCGAGATATTGATATGTTAAGATGAGGATCTCAAGTACTCACATAGTACACTAATCCCCTAGGATTGAGGGAAAACAACGAGTCTTTTGAAAAACAAATTTATTTCTTTATAATGTCAAAACATTATTGTATAATGCATATCATTCGTGTATAATTATCTTTATATAACAAATTCACATGTATTCTTATTCTCATTTTTGTTATATATATGTATTTCCGGTTGTTCTCATTTGTGTCAATAGTTTTAGTATTTAATAATAAATACATGTAATTGAAATTTTTGACAAATATGACATTTTTTATTTTTTCCAAATGTTGAAAAGGAAAGTAGCAATAAACTTGGTGAATATAAAACTTGTGTGACCGAAGAGTTAATAACCAAAGAGAAAAGATAAACTAAACTAAATGTTTGATTGAATATTTAAAATTTATAGTCAAATATTTTCAAGTAATAGAAAAAGCAACGGTAAATAAAGATTTTAAAACAAAACAAAAATGTTCATAAATATGTCGAATAAATAATTAATTAAATATAATTGAAGTTTACATTGTCTTAAATGCAATGCATCTTTGAATCACCAAAATAAAAATATATAATTGAATTTAAGATGAAACAGGTCTATGTAAACTTATACATATGAAATAAGTCGAATAATTGAAATAAATGATTATGAAAAAATTAAATAAATAATTAAAAAAAATTTATGTAACAAAAGAAGATTTATTCAAATTAAAAAAATATAAAAAAATAACAAGTTTTTTAGATTTTTTAATAAATTAATGGTATTTTGTTTATTATAAACACATACTAGTATAATAACTAGATAAATATATACATACATATTCTTGTCTCATACCTAACTTAAAATATGAGACATTATCTATGTATATAGCTAGTGTACATACCACAATTTCTTATTAAAATTATGATATATTTAAAATTTGGCACTTCTAAAATAGAATACAGTATAAAATTAAAGAAGAAGAAAAAGTATCAGCTATAATTGTTGGTTTGTAGGTAAGAGAATGACTTTCTTCTTTAATGAAATAATAACATTTAAGTTAATAAAATGCATTTAAGAATTCATACTTTTATGTTATTAGTTTGTTTTCATATCCACCCTATCTTTCTTTTTATTAAATGTCAGTTTAAAATTTTATAAAATAATCAAGCAGTATAATAATTTTTTTAGTTATTTGATAAAATATTTATAAGATGAAACTAATTAAAAATAAGATAAATGGTAAGAATATAAATGAAAATTTAGTGTTATTTTAAACTTTAAAAATAACAGTTAAACAAAAAAAATATTTATAAAGAAATGGAAAGAGGGATGCATACAAAGAATGAAAGAATTCAATTGGTATGAAATGAGAGAAAAATTATCTCTTTTTTATCTTATTTCATTATTTTAATTTCTTAAATATTAAATGAGAGAAAAATTATCTCTTTTTATCTTATTTCATTATTTTAATTTCTTAAATATTAAATAGTTTTGTTATAGCATAACATTCTCTTAAGAAAAATAGTAAAAATTATGTTAATAGTGTTTTCAATGCAAGAAAATAATTAAATAAAAATCAATTTTAAAGATTAAAAATAATTAATTGTTATATTGACTAAATTAATTAGATTTTATTTTAAATATTAAAAAAATTATTAATTTTTAAATTAATAGTGTCTATATTGGTGTTTAAGATTTTTGCTACCAAATTTATAATATAAATAATTGGTAGTTAAAACCTTGATAACTAATTAAATATCAATTTATAAAATATTTATCAATAATATAAACTAATTTAAAAATCAATAACTTTTTTAATATTTAAAATAAAATTTAATTAATTTAGTTAATATAACGACTAATTATTTTTAATCTCTAAAAGTAATTTTTATTTAATTATTTTCTAATAGTGTTTCATCAACGTAAAATTTGAATATCATTGATTAATCTTTTGTCCCTGCATTTGGTAATTATCCAAATTTCCATTAGTATATTGTTATTTGTCTTGTAGATCCATCCATGCAAATTAACATTGCACTTATGTATGCATTAAATTAAAATCTAAAGCGTGTATTTTAAAAATATTTTGATATAAAAATATATTGTAGTTTTAGGTATTACGTAGGAATTGTAATTTTTAAAATAAATTTATGATTAAGATTTTATAATTTAAATCTTATCATTAATATCCGAAAGAATTTAAGGGATTTATAAAGTTGAAGGAACTCCATACTTTGTTTAGAAAAGTTTCAAAATTACAAGATCCAATGAAACATAAAAATGAAAAGATTTGGATAAAAAATTCAATTTTGTTAATATTTTACGCCAATTAGTTATCATTTCGTGTGCTCCTAAATGCATTACCATGTTATGACAAGGCGTTGTATTCAAACACTCATTTATTTAGTTTAATTTTTCAATGTTTGGGCATGTTGTATTTTAATGCCCTATTTCATCCTTTGCCATCGAAATGTTTTTTATGATTTTGGAGCCTAATTCACTACACAAAAGAAATAAAATCAAAATTAAAGAAACATTTTGTTTCACTCCAAAAAAGTGTGACCTAGATTATCTTCAATGTGGAAGTCAAAACACAAGACTATCCCACACCAACACTTCCTTCATTCACCCTTTAACCCATTCATTATAAGAGTCTTGTTTAGACAAAATAAAATCAGTCATTCTCCTTCTATTCTAGAGCAATATAGTAGTATTAGGTAATGAGAGTTAGAATTAGAGTTAAAACAAAGTATCCACACTATAAATTTAATACAAAAAATTTAATTTTTAGATATCAGATAACCCTGAAACATTCTATAACTACAAAGATAATTATTAAATTGTTAACACATCATAAAGGTAAATAATTCGTTACAAAATAAAATTTTTAGTAAACACGTCACAATTAATTACTTTTTTTTTAAAATGAAGAAATAATTTCTATTTTCTCTACTGTTTAGTACAACAACGAAGAATCAAATTATTATTATACTTCTTTTTTTTCTAATTGCTTGTATGTAATTATACTAGTCTTTACGGCCTTTATCACTAGTGGGTTTTAGGACAAATTTTAAAATGTGTTTAGGGAGAGTCGATGGATAATTTAGGTCTCTTGTACATACTCATATAAATAGAACTTTCTGGTGGAGCTAGAATGTATAAAATTGTATTTATTATGAAATTGATCAATAACATGCTAAAGCTCATGGAGGTGTATCTGTATTTGGTAGAATAGGTAAGCGTACTCCTGAAAAAAAATATCTTTATATAAAAATTGAAAGCAATTAATGAAAAAGATATTACCTAATGAAGTAAGTTCAAATTGATGTAACATGAAATCCATTATTCTAAAAGCACGAATTTGATCTCAAAGTAAGTAATAACTAATTATTCCAAAAAATACAATTACAATCAAAACTACACATCACTTTGTAACTCAAGTTAATTTATACAAGATGTTTTTAAATCACTTGTAATTAAGATACACACGAATCACTAACCATCATACTTGCCGACTACCAATGAATTTATCAGATTAACCAACCACAATTAACTTTAATGGTTATATATTAAACAAAAGAAAAAAAATTAGTAATGATTAATAATAAAAAGTCATAGTAAATTTCGTTGATGGAAAATATTTGAATTAGTTAGACAGAATATGAAAATAAGTATATATTTATCACTTTATAGTATCATCCTTTATTTGATTGTGGAGCAAAATCTAAGATAAATGCAGAGAAAATTAAAGTTTTTATACACCACTTAAAATCCATTCTCTAAGAAAATTAGGAGTTGAGTGTTCCATGGTCAAGATGCTCATGTATTATTTTTTTTATAGATACACCTCTATTTATTTTTTTTATATAAATCAAATGGGTAATTGCAAATGCCATTGCACTCAACTTTGTGCCAATTTTACAAACAACTTTTGTATGTTTTATTAATCGCAAAGAATAGTTGTTGAAAATGCATGGTATGGCTAAGTGTTCTGCAATTTGTGTGGCTTTCATTTCATGGTCCCACGCTCTCGATTTTTAATTTAATTAGGTGAAGTGAAGTGTGTATATAAAGATAAGGAAGAGATCATTGTCATTTAGGTGTGGTAGTAGATGAATCAAATTGAAGTAAGTGATCAACCCTTGAATTCTGTTAGTACGAATTTTTTATGCAGAAATTTTAAATTCCACGTTAATTATTAATTGTATATTTTTATAAATGTAAAACTTTTAATATATTTATTTACTTTTACCTTTAATTTTGAAATATTAATTCTTTTTAATATATATATATATATATAAAAAGTAGTTAGTGTCTACTTTTATTTTATCAAATAATTACTCTATTTCTTTATGACCTTCATTGCCATGAAGGTGGCACGATAGGCTCGAAAATTGCTCTGATATCATATTATGAAGTGGATTTAAGTCTAACTCAATCCCATAAAACCGGCTCATAGAGTTGAGGTTTGCATCCACTTATATATAATGAAAGGCTCTAATCTCTAGTTGATGTGGGATCTCCAACAAATAATGAATTAAACCAATTTTAGATAAAAAAAATTAATTATTATAGCGACTAAATTACAAACCATTTTAAAGATTAAAAAATAATTTATTTTTAAATTAGTTTCTATTATTGTTAAATGGTTTTTAAATTGATATTTAATTAGTTATCAAGATTTTTCTACCAAATTTAGAATCTAAATAATTGGTAGTTAAAATCTTCATAGTTAATTAAATACCAATTTAAAAATTATTTAATAGAAACTAATTTATAAAAAAAAATAGTTTTTAAAATGATATTTAATTTAGTCATTGTAATAATTAATTATTTTTAGTTTTTAAAATTAGTTTTTATTTTATGATTTTTTATTTTGTAGTTTTGGTGGTGGAGATTTGTGACCTCTGCATTAGGTTTTGGTGGATGAAAAGGTAGAATTGGCATGGAATTTTGTTGTGTTTTGTTGAAATAGCGATTGCATGTGTGGTGTTAGGAATCATGCAATAGAAAATAATAATCGTTTAGTGGAATCACGCTTATAAATAACCTAGATAGAATCACACTTATAAATAAGAGAGAGATCATAAATAAATTTAATGTTATTTCTATTTCAAGTTCTACATTCATAAATATTTAATAAAAGTATTTTTACTTTAACATACAATTTTTATTATGATAAAATTACAAGTTCTCTAATACAATTTTTATCGGGATAAAATTATAACTTTTTTTAATACACATAACTACCCAAGTGTCTTATACTTAAAAGACTTATTGAGATACGATTATAACACTTATATTAACTCTTTCTTTTTATAATAATTTTTATTTTTCTCTTCTTCATATTATTTATTTTAAGTCTTGGAGTATATTTACTTCAAAACAGTATATTCTCTTTTCTTCAAAAAAAATATTAAAACAAGTAACTCCATATATCAAAATTTCAGATAAGCAATTACATACTCATCTTTAAGTAATGTGTCAATGAGATCAACACCATGTTCCATAAATACTCAAACACCATCCATTCTTCTTCTTCTTCGTCACGAATGCTTGACACTTTGTCAACCACTTGCATTGCTCTCACCATGTGTGACAATACATCGACACTAACAATCCTTCCCTGTCATCGATCCTCATCGCCTTGCACCTTAGACTCGTTGTCGATAACTTTCATGTCATAATCACTGGAAACTTGTTAGTATTGAAGGTGTAATTCATCGCTGACACCACCTATCAACACATTATTTTCTTCTCCCTCTCTCTATATATATGGAATCTTGAAAACATCAACCATGAAAGAAAGATCACATTCAAAAAGTGAGGTCATCCTCCAAATAATTCAATAACCAAAATATTATCTAGTAACTCAACTTTTAAAAATAAATAGAAAAAAAAACACTAATAAATTTTTCAACACTTATTATAAAAAATCCTACCACAAGGGATAGTACTATGTATATTATCATCAATGTTGAAATCTACAAACCCAAAACTTTTTCACATGATCATGTATGTTAAAATATTTAAGAATAGTGACATCATTCAATCTATTGATAAACTTAGATTCGCTAATTAAGTAAGAAATAAAGATAATCAAGTTAAACAATTTCTCTTGCTCACTCAAAATGATTTTTTTTCTCAATCAACCATTTCTATTATGGACTAGAGAATAACATTTTTGAAGGATCATATTTTTTAGTTATCTAGTGCAAACTCTCGTCTAATGTGCTCTATTGATAAAAAAAAATAGAAATAAGTATTTCCAGATCTTATTTTTCTGATATGATCAGGTATTATGATTTAGTTGTGATTGAAAACAACAATTTTTTTAATAAGATGTTATCTAACATCACAAGAAAACTAAATGTGCTATCTTATACTTGATATACAGTCTTCGTAAAGCGAAAAAAATAATTACCCTAATTAATTGTAAGACAAATTATATTTTATTTTTATACTAACTATTTCTACATAGTCCTGTTCCATTATTTTAGTGTTGGTTTGGTTTCAGTGTAACATAAAGGAAATAAAAGGTGAATAAGAATTCATTTTGATTTTAAGTTCTACTTAGGAAAGTTCTCACTCTTACTCTTTTGTCTATATTTTCATGACATTTTTTATTTTTTTAAATTTTTTATTATAAATATTAATATTTTATTATAAATGTAAACTGAACAGGTGTCAAAATATCATTACAATTTTTTCAAAATATGTCCACCTCCACCTCCTTAAATAGAATAACCTTTTTTTTCCATTTTTAGCGGTTATATTCTTAAGCAATTCAGCTTTATATAAGGACTCTTTTGCCACAGACTCTGACATTATCTGTGCTTTTACTATGGCATACGGTGTTAATAAAACATATTTCATTTTGAAACATATGTTAAAATTAAGAGTTGCTTTTACTCGGCGTTAGAGAGTGTTAAAGACAACTTTTGATTGACGAAAGTAAAGTTAACATAGGCACAAACAAAACTCTGTTTCATGCAACGCACCTGAATCCAAATACCATAAAAAGAACAAAAAACTAGGGGGAATAAATATCGTCTGAAACCGTTTGGTCATTACTGGTTACAGCTGCCATGCCCTGTGTTTGTGTCTCCCCACCTAAACCACACCCTTCAGCTTTCGACACAAATCTTAACATCAGCAATATCACCATTTTCCTTTTTCACTACCAATTTTTGACCCCTTTGCATAAAATGCCTCATCGATAAGACCCCATTTCCTATGCTCCACCCTTCACCATTGACTCGCCGACAGACCAACACGATAATCTCACCGACAACCTTTTTTTTCTTTGTTAACACACACATCTGACACCTGGAGTGTCCTTTTCTAACAGCAGAATAAATGATAAATAACAAATAAATCATAGATGTACATATATAGCTTGTTAGCCTAACTCTTCACTCTACTTCTCCCCCCATTTGATTCCCTTCCCTCTCTCCAAGTTTTATTATCTCTTTCATTTCAACCACTTTTACTTCCCATTAATATCTCTCCGCAAAGCAACATCATTAGCATTTGCATTTCGCACGCATGTGAGGCACGACACAAGTAACACATCGAGCAAAGCAAGATCGCTTTGCATTGTGTTACCAAACAAGGCAACCCCATTATTTGTTGCCATTTTGGTTTGGATAAAGCGTCTTCCTTTCCTTGTGGGTTTGCTCCTTTCTCTCCGTTGTGCCAAAAAACTACAACATGAGAGCAACACATATTGTGTTGGTTGTGTTCTGGTTTCTCTGCATTTACACTCCCGCGTTGTTCTGTGCCAATGTGCAGTATGATCACAGAGCATTGGTCATCGATGGCAAACGCAGGGTCTTGATCTCCGGTTCTATTCATTACCCTCGCAGCACTCCAGAGGTTTTTTTTCTCTCTCTCTCTGTGCTTGTGTGTGTGACTTCTGCGTGGTTTTTTTAACTTAGAAGGGAAATGTTGCAGATGTGGCCAGACCTTATTCAAAAATCAAAAGATGGAGGATTGGATGTGATTGAGACTTATGTTTTCTGGAACGCACACGAACCAGTTCGAGGACAGGTTATGACTGTTCTCTTTTCATTTTTTATTTTATTTTAATTTTGCATTCTCCTATGGCTTCCGGTATCAGCATTGCATTTGTTGAAGCATGGAATGTTTAGCAGTTTCTTTCTGTGGTTTTGAATGAAAATACTAACAAGAAAAAATGGCAGTATGACTTTGATGGGAGGAAGGACTTGGTGAAATTTGTGAAGACAGTGGCAGCGGCGGGTCTCTATGTGCATCTCCGCATTGGTCCATACGTGTGTGCTGAATGGAACTATGGGTAAAGTTTGGTCCTTTTGTGTTCTATTTTCTGGGGGTGTTCATGTCTAATTGAGGGATGTCATTTTTCAATAGTGGTTTCCCCCTTTGGTTGCACTTCATTCCAGGAATCAAGTTCAGAACTGATAATGAACCCTTCAAGGTAACTCTCCTCCTTCTGCTTTGTGATGCTGTCCTTGGATCCGAGTTTACTCACCGACCACTTTGTACTCAGGCAGAAATGAAGCGGTTCACTGCCAAAATTGTGGATATGATGAAGCAAGAGAAGCTATATGCGTCACAGGGAGGACCTATTATTTTATCTCAGGTTTTTCTTCTTTTAATTTAATGAGAATTTAATCATAATTGCATTGATAGTTATAACAACTATCTTACATGTCATATCTAACACTTTCTAATCAAGGGTAACAATCTTTTTACATTGGTGGTGCATACAAATTAGTCTCATTTAATAAAAACATTTTTTTGTTTAAAAGAAATTACTAACATCCAGATGTTGAAGTATGGTTGTAAATTACAATATTTGTCAATATAATAATATTAGTACTTTCTAATGCCAGATTGAAAATGAGTATGGAAACATTGATTCGTCCTACGGTGCTGCTGGCAAATCCTACATCAAGTGGGCAGCAACTATGGCTACATCTCTTGATACAGGGGTTCCCTGGGTCATGTGTCAACAAGCTGATGCTCCTGATCCAATTGTGAGTTTTCTTCTGTTTATTTTTCAACATCAAGGGTTGGTGGTTTATGTTTTTTACTAGATTGTTTGTCTTCCTGGAAGGAGAAATCAGGGTGTTCTGTCTACATTCTCTTTACTTTATTGATACTGTAACAACCCGCAGATTAATACATGCAATGGATTTTACTGCGATCAATTTACACCAAACTCTAACACAAAACCAAAAATGTGGACTGAGAATTGGAGTGGATGGTTAGCATCTTTTTCTATTTAAATCAGTTAGTTATTTCAATGAAATATATCCCTTGAAATGTCATCTGATTAGTTTTTGTACCTTATATTAGAGTCTATTTTTTTCTTAATGTTTTTTAATCTTTTGAACTTCTTTGGAACAAGGTTTTGTTTTTGTTGTTTTAAACTCTTTGGAATGGTAGGTTTCTTTCATTTGGTGGTGCTGTTCCTTCCAGACCTGTGGAAGATCTTGCATTTGCTGTGGCACGCTTTTTTCAGCGAGGAGGAACATTTCAAAATTACTATATGGTAATGCAACTTTAAATGTGGTGGCTGCATTTCATTTGATATGATACTTCAAGAAAGAATTTGATGCGAAGAGGAAATATATTGCTTGCTTTGAAACAGTACCATGGAGGGACCAACTTTGACCGAACTTCTGGTGGACCTTTCATTGCTACAAGTTATGATTATGATGCACCAATTGATGAGTATGGTATGCACTCATTCTTCCTTCATATTGCATATCTTTGGTTGATATTGCAGACATCACAATTGTGCTAGCAACTGTCAGTTGAGGGCAGCTTAACTTCCATATGCATTGAAGAAGTTGGATAAACAGTATTGCATGCACAATTTATTAATTATTTATGTAAGACAAATTACACTGACAAATTTGTGTGGGTTTTTAAACATATCTCTACCATATGCTTCAGGAATTGTTAGACAGCCTAAGTGGGGCCACCTTAAAGATGTTCATAAGGCCATAAAGCTTTGTGAAGAAGCATTGATAGCTACTGATCCATCAATTGTATCCCTTGGTCCAAACCTAGAGGTATGAATGGTTTATGTTAAAAAATTTGGTCCATTAAACGTGTTCTTCATGTCTTGGGATGGAATTTCTTTGATAAACTTATTTGTAATTCTCCTTATTTATAAAATTTTCGTTAGTTTATTTCCCTTGAAATGCCCCGTGATAGTGGAATGCTAACTTATAAATTGGTACACTGGCTCGCTGTCATAGGTTACACTGGTTCCTTCCTCTTGCAATAATGCTATTGCATGCTGATGTTTTTTTTTTTTTTCTGCATTACTACTTATATGCTTTATGAAAAATCAGTCTCTCCATAATGTATTTTTTACTATCTAAACCACAGGCTGCAGTTTACAAGACAGAATCTGTATGTTCGGCCTTCCTTGCTAATGTAGGCACCACATCTGATGTAACTGTAAATTTCAGTGGCAACTCATATCACTTGCCTGCATGGTCTGTGAGCATCTTACCAGACTGCAAGAATGTAGTGCTTAACACTGCAAAGGTTCGCCTCATTAACTTCTTTTTCATGTAAATGTGGCTTCACTAATGAGTGGCTCCCTAACATTAAATGTGTTGTTGGTTGATTTTCCCAATCTTATAACTAGTTTAATTGACTCGAGTTACTATGAAATTGTAATGAGTATGGTCATTTTGTGATTAATGCTTCTATAGTAAAAAAAAGTTGTTATTTTCTACTCCAAGAAGCAAGTAGCATATGATAAAAATAATATTTTTCATGGCAGATTAATTCTGCTTCTTCAATTTCAAGCTTCACAAATGAACCTTCAGAAGAAGATATTGGTTCTTTAGAAACTTCTAGTACTGGATGGAGTTGGATAAGTGAACCAGTGGGTATTTCAAAGGCCAATTCATTCTCACAAACTGGATTACTGGAGCAAATAAATACAACAGCTGATAAAAGTGATTACTTGTGGTACTCATTAAGGTAGATAATAGGCCTCCATGTTGCAAGACATTTCCCCTGACCTATAATTCTTTCCGCTTTGTTAACATTGTTCTTGTGTTTTTCTTAAAGCATTGATTATAAGGATGCTGCTGGTTCTCAAACTTTCCTTCAAATTCAATCACTTGGTCATGGCCTTCATGCTTTCATCAACGGGAAGCTTGCAGGTAAATAAAAGTAAAACAGTTACTACAACTGATGTTATATTGGGATAACTGTGAATCTCTACACTCTTTCTTCCTAAATATTCTTATGTTTTTGTTTTATATGATTGAGATTCATATTTAATTGTTGGTTATGTAGATCCTTGGTATCATTTTAGTAACTGCAGCACCTCTTGAAATTGTTGCTAAATGATGAGAGACTTAGATAGGTATAAATTTCATTGTAGAGAGGAATTTTTGAAGAGTTTGAGTGGTATTGTGCATCTAATTTGAATCCAGTGGAGGGGGCAACCATTGTATGTAGTCAGAATTGAAAATAGCAGACATGTTTGGTCAGTTATTGATCAGAAACCTGAACACAACTTAAATTCTTAGCTAATGGATAAAATCAATTTAAATCAAATTTCACCTAGTTATATGACCTTACAACATTATAATGTATCTAACCCAAATGAAAATCAAATCAGTTGAATCATACGAAACATTAAGTACTGGTCTGTTGTACAGGAACCGAAATCTCTATTTAATTTATGTGTAGAAGAGGATCCACCAAATTTTAAATTTTGAGTCTTTGTTGTTATGCAAAATTCGAATCCCTTTAAAGATGTTGGGAAAATAAAATCAAAGCTTAATTTAAAATCAAGCAAGGACGTAAGAGCAGTTTCTCCTTCCTAAAATGTTCAGATTTTATTCCTTCAATTAAGTTCTTGAATTAATTTTAATTATCTGCAATATTATTGAAAACTTCTTAGGGAGTCAAGCAGGCAACAGTGGCAAAGCTAAGTTCACTGTGGACATCCCTGTCACCCTAGTGGCTGGAAAGAACACAATTGACCTCTTGAGTTTAACCGTGGGACTTCAGGTTCAATTTTCCACACCATACTATACACACAAATTTACAAGATATGAAATTATGGTTTTATAGTATGCAATTATGTATTGGCTTGTTAGTTTCTGTTACACATTATCTTGCTTACTCGTCCAGTCATTTATATCGATGATTGCTACAACATTGACTAATTAAACCTTATACACATCAGAACTATGGAGCATTTTTTGACACATCAGGAGCGGGGATCACTGGTCCAGTGATATTGAAAGGTTTGGCGAATGCCAATACACTTGATCTCTCCTCCCAGAAGTGGACATATCAAGTCAGTTTTTGCATTTGGTTAAACTCTATTCTGTCTCCTTTGTATATAACTTAATCAAGTAAACATTTGTGAGATTCATGTAATACTTAAACCTATCCATAAAGTTTACTTGTATGTTTCAGTTATTTTCTCTATTCCCGCCAATGAATTTCATAGATCAATAAGTTCATGATAGAAGATGTAAAGTGCTATTTTTTAGTTCAAGATCCTAAAAGATATAAAACTGAAGTCAGTTGGATTCCCTATTTCCGTTTTGGTTAAAATCATAGAATGCAGTCTTAATTTTTTTTATGCAGGTTGGACTCAAAGGTGAAGACTCAGGCCTGTCTAGTGGAAATTCTGAACAATGGAATTCACAGTCTACCTTCCCTAAGAACCAACCTTTGACTTGGTACAAGGTAATCTGATTTTCATTTCCTTGTTTTACTGATCAGGAGTAAGGGAATTAGAATTATTACTCATCCCAGGCTTGTAGACAATTTAAAGATTCCCATCCTCCTGGCCACCACCCACTTCTTTTAGAACTCCCATATCTTTGTATAGTTTTACCAGCAATGTCTACAACTGTTATGTTCAACTTGCATTAGCATACAATAATTGAAATGAAGGGAATGCTCTATGGGAAAAATACTTCTGCTACTAACTAATGTAGTTCATGTTGCATTAGACAACCTTTGCTGCTCCATCCGGCACGAGTCCAGTTGCAATTGACTTCACGGGAATGAGTAAAGGTGAGGCTTGGGTGAATGGGCAAAGCATTGGCCGATACTGGCCTACATATGTAGCTTCAGATGCTGGTTGCACAGACTCTTGCAATTATAGAGGACCTTACACTGCATCCAAATGCCGCAGAAATTGTGGAAAACCATCACAGACACTGTAAGTGTGGGATATCATAAATGAGTGAAATTGAAAAATGAAGTTAGTCTTTGGTTGATAATATCACTGAGGCATTAATCCTGCAGGTATCATGTACCACGATCGTGGTTGAAACCAAGTGGCAACACCCTTGTTTTGTTTGAGGAGAAGGGAGGTGATCCAACACAAATATCTTTTGTCACAAAACAGATAGAAAGTTTGTGTGCACATGTATCTGATTCTCACCCACCACCAGTAGAATTGTGGAACTCATATACAGAATCAGGAAGAGAAGTAGGTCCTGTACTATCACTCACATGCCCTCAGAATAATCAGGTCATCTCTTCCATTAAATTTGCAAGCTACGGAACCCCCCTGGGGACTTGTGGGAACTTCTACCATGGACGCTGCAGCAGCAACAAGGCTTTGCCTATAGTGCAGAAGGTGTTATTTAGCTTCCTCTTTCTCTTTTTACATTGATATCTTTTCGCTTTGGTCTAGAATGACTCATCAAATGATTTTAAACAGGCCTGCATTGGATCAAGCAGTTGTAGTGTTGGAGTGTCAATCAATACATTTGGAGATCCTTGTAGAGGAGTGGCAAAGAGTTTAGCTGTTGAAGCTACTTGTGCATAGACAGAGACATGTTGTTACAAGAACACTCCCCAATTGTCTCAAGATGATTCCTACTAATAAGCCACACAGTAGATTTGCAATCTAGGAACATCCATGAAAATTTGTCAACTAAAACTGTCTAGTCTCACGTGCAATAAAAGAAAAAAAGTCTTGGCTTATGCAAGATACGCCACAAATGGTATTTTTTTTATTTATGCTTTTACTGAAAAGGATGACTAATTTCCCAACTTGCAAGACAAGTTGTTCTCATGATTGGTGTGAGGAAAGCGAACAGTAAAATGTTGAAATTAGGAGCATGAAGTTCTTCTCGTGAGACAAATTGTATGATAAAATTTACTGAAATGTAAAAGGATGTGTAGAGCTTTTGAAATTCACAAGTTGGATCAGTAGAAATCAACCCAATGCGTTGTACTTGCAACAAGAAAAAAAACCCTTCTCCGAATTTGAGTTTCCACAACTTGAATGAATTTAAGGTTCATCATGATTAAGGCATAACAATTGGTAATGAAAAGTTTGAAGCAGCAGGAATAAGAGATTCCAAAAAAACCTGCATTACTTCCCTTGTATGATAAATATAAAATGTGATTTATATTTTTAAAGTATGAAATGAAATGTATTTAGTTTTCAATTGATATATTTTTAGAAAAATAATAGAGACGTTTATAACAAAGTATAACATTACTTACATTTTTTGGTAGAAACTACACAGAAAAATAATATCATATATATTTGAGTTTAAAGAAACCTATTCTCCCTAAAAATTTGACTTCTAAAAAGATTAAAATTTGGAGCTCTAAAAGGTAACTTGGCAGAAAGTGATATAAATGGAAATAAGTTATTGTTAAAAAAATTTAATAGTTGAAGAAGTTAGATTTTAATTCTAATTGTGATGAAGTATTAAAGTATAAAAAAGCGTTTATGCATTTATGGGATGCAAGAAACAGTTATAAATTGTATTTATAGTCTGAAAAAATGAGTGATGCCGAATGTGGCCAACCTGTTACCGTTGTTGGATTCCTCCTAAAAATTGAACAAAATTTTTAATTGCTATATTGCCCCTCTTTTTAGCTTCGCACTTTTCACAATACCCTGTATTTATTCATTTTTTCTTCACTCTCTTTCTTCCCGACGGATCGATTTCCTCCGCCTAGGGTTTTTCCGCATTCCGATTTCCCATTCCAATTTTTCTCCTTCCCATTCACAACGGCAATTGCAATAGGGTTTTCGTTTCCTTCGGTTTCCTTCTGTGCTAATTGCAACTCTCTCCATTCAATTTTGGATTTAGGGTTCCGAGTCTTACTCTGAAGGCCGTCGATTCGTGCTGGATTTTTAGGCTTTCGGAGCCACAGGGATAGGGTTCTTCCGTTTTGTAATTTCCCTCCTGGAGGAAAAGAGAGAGGGGTAAATTATTGAACTTTTCATTAATTATAATTATAATTATAATTATAATAATAGACTCAGCCGTTGACGTTTCTCTTTGATGGCGTCCAAAACTTTTGTATTCTTCTTATTTCTATTTTCCCAATATTATTTTATCAATATGTAGTTTTTATTTTTTATCATCTTCTTTTTAAAAAAAATTCCTGTTCCTGTTTGTGTAAAAGGTCAACGAATTATTGGTGGTGAGTTGTGGGCTGAGCCTGCAACCGTTACTATAAACTGGAGCTATCGCAATGTTGGGTGTGAATCGCTGTGGCTTTAATTTCTGTAGCCGTTTTCTCCACCTAGCTGAATGGCATCCTTTAGAATAGTAATGTTAAACGGGGCTTGAGGCCCTTCTCTTCCTCTCATATCAGGTAATCATCTTCCCCTTAAGGGATAAGTAAAATCTTGTTTTGTGATTGTGCTTAATCCTTGCAGCTGTGTGGAGGTAACCCACCCATTTGCTGAGATTCCTATTGTGAAAGCAATTTGCAGGGTCAGCAGAGACAAGTTAGTTATTAGGATATTGGCTTTGCCCGTTTGAGGTGAGTTACTGCTGTGATGGGAGATTATAAGAGTTTTTCATTTTCCAAAATGATGGGCTGCTGTGGTTGCTTCGGATTTGTGAAAAAACCTAGACGGCGTCGGGCTAAACGTAGCACCAACAATTTTCTCTCCCATGGCCTATTATATTATGGAGAAACTGAATGTGATGAGTCGTGTAGTGGTGATGTTACTAGTAACGCCACCAGTGGAGATGATAATGAGGTTCAAGCTGTACGGAACCGTTCCGAGGATATTTTGAACTTTAGAGCTGAGAATGGCATGGTTTGTAGGCCATTTCCTGTCAAGGAGACTTTTGAACTTGTTCGCACAGAGGTATATGTGGAGATAGCTTTTTAGTTTTTTCTATAAAGTTGCTTTCAGTAAAACGTCAAAACTAGCTTGACTAGTTTTGATATGTGAGTGGGATCATTATTAGTGAATATTGAATTCGGTGTTTTTTTCCCTTTATGGTATCCAAACTTTTGCCTGAATATTGGTGATATGACATTGAATTAAGACTAAACTTTGAAATGTTTGGTGTAAATTTTTTTCTGCCTAGTTGCTGCTTTGTCCTACTTTCCTGCACTTGCAAGTTGTAACCATAAATATAGAGAGATTACTTTACATTCTACACGGTAATCTTGGTCTTGAATTTTGTGTCTTTTTAGTGTGTCTATCCTCTTACCTGACAGGTGTGAACTGTATTCAGGCAAAACGTCTGTACTTTGATGAATATCTTCTTCTTTTTCATGGTCTTTATTTTAATGTCTTCATTCCTTCAGGATGAAAATGGGAACAAGATGATAAATGAATATGTCCGAGAGTACAAAATTGGTTCTGGAAGCTATGGCAAAGTGGTAAGCTTAGTTTTTGAGAAATTGTGTTTCCTTTATTCTCATTGGATCCACTGTCCTGAGTCCCTTCCCTTCTTCAAATTTCAGGCTCTTTATCGAGGTTGCTTTGACGGAAAGCATTATGCAATTAAGGTATGGACACTTTTTGTTGTGAACATGCAGACTATTTTATAATAGCAGGTTTTTAACAGGTCCTTAGTCACTGCTCCTGAGTAGGGAAGTGTGACGCTGGTAGATTGTTGGGCTAGCTAGTGTGACTGAGAAATTGCAGACTGTATTACTTTAAGAGACTGAAAAGAACATACGAACTCTAATAAAAAGCTCACTTCCTCATGGCAACATGCATGTGTGAAATGTCATTATCGTGACAAGGGCAAAATAGTCATTTATTGAGGTTAACTTTTTTGAACTGTAGGCCTTTCACAAGTCTCATTTACAAAAGCTTCGTGTTGCACCCTCTGAGACTGCCATGACTGATGTTCTAAGGGAGGTATGTATATATATCCTTTTAGTATCTTTCTATGAACAATATAGGGTAGGGAGTCCTCATTTCATGGTGGGAGCATTGGCCTTTTCTTTTTAATCTTCAATCATGATTTGTGGTAGAAATGTCGTCCAAGTGTAAATATTCATTGAACTTGATAACACAATGGTTGGCAGCTAGTGGCTAGCCACCAACTGCTTCATATGGCTCTTTAACTTCACTAACAGTATATGGAAACTACTTCTAAATTTGCTGCTTTTCTGTTCTTATGGAATATGTTGTCGTCTGTGATTTTTTTATACCATAGCATGCATATAGATCAGTTTTGGAAAATGGAGACCTTTTTTTCTGGTGCAAATGTTGTGTTCCATTTTCTTATAAATTTAGCTTAGGGCCTAACACAACCCCTCATAAGGTGAGGATTGATCCCCATTTATATATTCTATTTAGACACTTATTTCTAGTTAATGTGTGACTTGAGTTTTTCCTAATACTCCATCTCACGCCTACTATTTATTGGGCTTGGTGTGGATAATATGGTAAATGATGTCGGATTTAGGGCAGGCTCTTATATGTTCTTAAAATTTGAATCTTAACCTAATTCAACCTCAAAAGCTAGCACAGGAGTTTAGAGTACCCTGCTTATGTTTACTTCTCAAGCACTCTCTCTAGTCATGTGCAAATTGGTTTTTCCAATAAATTTCAATATTTTTAATCTTTTGCCAAGATTTCACTTTTATATTTTGCTTCCTATTTTGTTCATTTTATGATTTATAATAATGTTTTTAACTCAATTTTTGGGATGTTCTTTACTTCCCCTGCAGTATTTTAATAGACATGTGCGTTATTTCAGGTACTGATTATGAAAATGGTGGAACATCCTAATATAGTCAATCTCATTGAAGTAATTGATGACTCGGAATCAGACGACTTCTACATGGGTACTCAATACTAGTGTCTTGGTTTCTTAATTTAGAGAAGACTGTTCCTGTAAATTGTCCTTATGTATTTGAACCTGAAGTTTTAATAAGAATTACTAATAACTACTTTGTTTAACTGCTGTTTTTTTACTTTTACAGTACTTGAATATGTGGAAAGCAAATGGGTGTGTGAGGGTACAGGTCGTTCCTCTGCATTAGGCGAAGAGACTGCTAGGAAATACATGCGTGATATAGTCTCAGGATTAACATATCTCCATGCTCATGTATTATCTCTCAACCAAATCTTATTGTGGTTGATGATGACTAACGCCCCCCTCTATCACAAATGCACACTTTGACCTTCAATTATATGCCTGAAGTTTTTATAGTTGTTTTATTTTATGTTTTTCACATTTCTATGATTTTTTTTTTGTAGAAAAAAAACATTTATGAGAATTGAATTACAAATAGACACTACTGCTTCTATTTTTTGTTTGGGCAATATGTATTCTAATTTATGCAATCCTTCTTACACTTAAAAGTCAGTTTTGTCTGTCTACTTGAAGCTGTAAATATTTATTTGTCTATAGTTGGTTGAAGTATATTTTTGCATATCACTGGAAATGCGTATATTAGATATGCCTGCTTAAAAACTTCATAACTAACATGCTCAGGCTCATTGATGTTATATGCTTCAAAATAGTTTGACTATGTTACTATGGTCATTCAGTATTTGTTCTAATGCAGAATATAGTGCATGGGGATATAAAACCTGATAATCTGTTGATTACTCGTCATGGCACAGTAAAGATTGGGGATTTCAGTGTCAGCCAGGCTTTTGAGGTGATGTAATTACTGAACTAAAAAATTCTTGAAAAAATGTGAAAGCGGATTATTTACTCCAGGTTTCTGATATTATTTTCTTGTGTTTTCGAAATTTGATATTTGAAAAGACATTGTTTTATGAGTGAGTTCGAAATTTGATTGGTTGAAGGAAAGCTGGTGAATGTACCTTGCTAATTTGTCCTTGAAAGATGAAAATCATTAACATGTCAATTACATAATATAAGTTGATTTTTTTTACTTCATTGTGCGGATAGCACACGTCTCTGCAAATCTATAGGATTCTGACTCCACTCTTGCAATTATCACGGTAATAGGTCCAAAGCAGTTGTTTTTTTGGCACTTAATTTTCTTTCTTGGCGATACCTATAAGAATTGATCTAATCTTAGGATGGGGCAGGAGCTAGGAAGTTGAAAATGGTTATTAATCAGGGAGAGATTTTTGTTTTCTAATTAATATGTTTGACATCTCGTAGCACATTCCTGTAATATATTGATGACATTACATGTGTAGATATAACCTCAACTAATAAGGAATCAATACCTTGATTTCATTTTGCAGGATGGCCAGGATGAACTTCGTCGATCACCTGGCACTCCTGTTTTCACTGCACCAGAATGTTGTTTAGGTTAGAGGTTTGCTTTCAAGCATGCTAGACACTTCTCCGTGGACTATATGAAAAGTACATGTTCTCACTGGAGTTATTTGTTGATACTATTTAGGTCTTACTTATCGGGGTAAAGCTTCTGACACGTGGGCCGTAGGAGTTACTTTGTACTGTATGATATTGGGTGAATACCCATTTCTTGGAGATACACTTCAAGATACATATGACAAAGTATGACATATATTAACTTAACCTCTGATATTATTACGTAGAGTTCATGTTTTTAACCTTTCACCAAACTCTGAGCTTGTTGTTTTCTTCCCTGTCCAGATAGTCAATGATCCTTTACTTCTGCCAGATGACATTAACCCCCAGTTGAAGAACTTGATAGAAGGATTACTGTGCAAAGGTACGTGGCATTCAAGTTTTCACAGACGTAACTGTATATATTCCATCTCAATTTGCTGACATAATTTTATCATCATCCTAATTTTTATTTTGGGATCATTTTATGGTTCCCAACTGACCTGTGTTATGCAGACCCAGACCAAAGGATGACATTGGGCGATGTTGCCGAGCATGTGTGGGTTATTGGAAATGATGGGCCAATTCCTGGGTACTTATGTTGGTGCAAACGCAAGAGCCTGGTTGCTGAAGATTTTGATGGGAGCAATACACTTGCTTGATCCATACTGGTTTTTAAGTTAGATTTGTTATGTACAGTGTGAAAAGGCCCATTACTTGGACCCCACGGAGGGATGTTATGATTAAAGGGAGTCTCCAAAGGATCCTTGGAATTTAAGCAAATACAGCTCATGTTGTCGACGATAAGTAGCCAACTAAATCATGTTTATTTTTTTGTTATAAAGAAGCATTTGGTGCATGCGGACATAGAGGTCTTGTATACGGCTCTTTCGCATACAATGAGTTTTTTTCTCAAACACGTGCCCAATTGTGTTCACTTCATATTCTATATATTATATATTACATTCCTTGGAGTGTTTGCTTACATACATGGTTTGGTTTAAGATTCAAAGAATTTGATTATTCAACGATCCACGCTAAGCTTGAATTTAGGCTTTGATTGTCAAATTTATGAAACTCCACTCCTATCATAAGGTCTTTGTCTGACAGACAGTGGATTCTTGCCAAACCCTCCCGGAGTAGCAACTCACATTGTATTGTATTGTATTTACTTTTAATCTGCTTTTAGATGAGAAGTGAGAAGTTCCAACTTAAAAGGTATTGCAAGTATTATTGTAATGGGATAAAGTTGTTATTCGTTGCATAAGTTCGGTTCTGGTTGTCGTAAACGCGTGGTACTCTTCAACAAAAGTCTTCATCCACGCAAACAAACAAAAGTAGAGCCAATCTTTGGCTCTATTGTCGTCACCACCCTCCTTAGCCTTTGTTTTTATATTTAGGATTTTTACCATTTGACTTGCATTTTAAAGATCTTCAACGATAACTGCAACTCCCATTCTCTACGACTCTCATTCTAACCTCAGCCAGTGCATGGAGGAGCAAACTGGTATCCTTTCAACAGAATCATATACTTTCATACGGCACCAACAGTATATATACAAGTTGCATATGAACTTCACTTCAAAATAGCTATTTAGAATCCATTAATTTATGTGTACTTATTCCTTTTTGTTTTAGAAAAAGAGGTGTAACGAATAAAAGAATTGAAGGGATGGATTAAATAAGAGCCGTTGAGAATAACTAAATAAATAAACGTATATGATGATGTTGTTGAGATAAGGTGAAAGTAGATGAATAAAATAAAGAACGAACCACGTCAATCTGAGACTGATTGATGAGACCTCTGTCAGCCGAATCAACATTCTCTACATACAAATGCATCCTAATTTTTATTTCAATTTTAGTAAACCTAAACAAATTATAAATCTACTAACAAATTCAAAAATCATCAACAACGTTCTTTTTTACCATAACCAATCCTTACAATCACCCACGTAAAAGAATTTCAGAAGAGAAAATGTTAAATAATTGTGACAAAAAATTGCAAGTTTATAAAGAGCAGTGATCTATGTGCATATAGATAAAAGCCATCATTGACCAAGACCCTCTTAAATCAACGTTGAAACACGCTGAACGTGCATTTAACGTGAAACATGAAAAGTATATTCCAGCTTGATATTATGATTTATTTGGATGGCAGAAAAGGTATATGAACAATACAATATTTTGTTACTGGTAAAAAATGGTTAGCAAAAAGGGAGGTAGAAGTAGAATGAGTTACAGTTACAGTTACAGCAGTTACAGTTAGAGTTGTATTCTAGTATGAGTGATGACATAAGATAATGAGTAGAGATTGGTGCAGAGGAAGGAAGGAAGAATAGTGAGTTTTCGAATTTGTTAATTGGAAAGAATAAAGTTGTTGGATGGTGGAATGATGTTGACATGAAAACGAAAGTTGAACAAAATGAAGGGGATATCAAACATGTGGCCTATGATGTTCTGATTAGATTAGCACAACAAGTGATAAGGTTTTTTGTTTTTAAGATCATATTAGCAACTAAGTATTTCACGCACGCTACTACCATCTAACTTTATGGATCATTTTTCTACAACCATGCATGTCTGTCACTATAATATGCTTTCATTTAGTTTTCTACAATTCTCAAACTAAACCTTCTTCTATCCAACTGCCAGATATCACACATGCATCACTTTTTTTCAATTTTCTCACACAACATATGAGTTTTATCATATTTTTTACATACAAAGTAAATAAATAAATGATCTTTTTTATTATAACTGAGAGTTAATAAAATAAATTATATTCAAGCTTATTTTTGCCTTTAGGGTTTGTTTAGAATGAGTGAATGAGGAAGAAACTACACAAGATGGAAAGTGGTAATATTAATAGTTTTTCTGCTGTTTGAATCCTCTGCAAGGAAGCAGGAATGATTAAAAAAGAAAAAAAAAGGTGAGACTCACATTTGTTTGCAATCTGTTCAAAATCTGAAAAAGAAAGAGAGAGAGAAAGAGAATTGCTTTATACAGTAAAGGAGTAAATTATCATTATTTTTACATATTTTTATTAAAAATGTTTATGCCATTTTATGTACTAATTTTTTTCTTTTACTTTTCATATAATTAAATAAAACAATTTAACTTTTTTCTTTCATTTAATTCATTTCACTTTCTCTCTTTTAACTTCTTTTCCTAAACAAAATAGTTTATTTCTCATACAAGGTACTTACCCACATTGTTTGGTATTTATGTTAATTACGCAATCCCTTGAGACTTTTCAATCACTTAATGCATCTAAAATATTTATTTGTTAGGAACAGACTTTTTTTAAAATATAATAAGCCATCGATATAAAAATGGAGAAAAAACTATATGTTTTTTAAGTGTTTTTAGTGTTATTTAAATTTTTATCTAAAAGTATAACTATACCAAAAGCACCTTGAAATATCCAAGTTTACTCCAATAATAATGACTATTTTTATCTATATCCAAATTAGTATTTTATTATTTTATAACATTTAATTATATCTCCCTTCTACCTTTTTAGCGTTTTGAATTTGTATTCCATTTCAAAAATTAAAGACTTTCAAAACCAATAATAAGATGAATTAAAAAGTAGTAGATCAATTTTAAAATAAATTTTTTAATCAGTATTTTATATTGGTTATTTGATGATTTATTTTAACAAATGAAGGTACTGAACAAACTATCAAAACAAATTACAAGTAGTGACTATATGAAAAATTAGATTTTCTATTCATTATTTATAAAATATTAACAGCATTTACACTTAGTTTAAATATTGTTTACAGCTTACTTCGCATATTGCAAATGAATTAAAATTTATTCATAATATTATCTGTTAAAGATAAAATATTAAAAAAAACACTAAAAAAATTATTAAATAAAAATTAATTCTAGAGACAAATAATAATTGATTACTATATTGATTAAATTAAATATAATAAAATTATTAATATCTAAAATAATTTTTATTATTAATAAAAATTATAAACTAGTTTTTAAATTGATAGTTACCAATATTTTAGATTTTAAAGTTACTCCTAAAACATTGGTATTAATTATATCAATTTAAAAATAATTTTTAAATTTTATTAATAACATAAACTATTTTAAATATCAACAATATCTAAATTAATCAATATAACTAATTATTTATTATTTTTAAAATGAATTTTTATTTAATTATTTTGTAGTGAGATATTTCATTTAAGAGTTGCATAAAAAAACAATGTTATAGATCTACCCACAAAGTTTACCCTAATGAGTTAAACAAATTATTTAATAAGTTTCATAAGAAGATTGTTAAAATAAACTCTGAAGAACTAATCCAACAAATTACGAGCCCATATAAATTCTTTTACAAAAAATTGATACATAGTTTTGAAAGTGAGAAAGTTAATTAGAGAGTAAAAATAAAAAATAAAAAGTGTTAAGATTAAATTGATTAGATATAATTTGAAGAAAATTAGAGGTCCGACAGGAGCAGAGACAGAAGACAATGTTGAATGAGTGAACATCTTTTCCTAAAAATAATTATGTCAGTTGTTGTATCGCTTTCTTGGCTCAACTCTGTTGCTATGTATTCTATTAATCAATAAAATGTTAAGTTCTCCTTCAAAATATAAATACTTTCTAACTTTTTTTCCATTTTTCACTTTTCTTTTGCGTTTTCAGAATGAATTGCCAAAAAGCAACAAGGCTTTTCGAGGTCGACAAATGGCACAATCATGCCTCCTTCTTTATTACTCTATTTTCTTTTTTTCATTTTTCATTTTTCATTTTTCTTTCACATTCTCGAATAAAGAAAACGTATTAGATTCTCTTCCAGCTTCTCCTGTTCCTCTTGCTTTTACTGATTCCTCCCTTCCTATTTTCCCATGCTTTTTACCAAACTATTTTCTATCTAATCATGTAAATACATTCTCTGCTATGCGAAAATACACAATAAAATCATGAAATGAAATAAAAACTAAATTTAGATACCAAAATTAATTAGTAGGTATAATGATTAAATTAGAGATATTTTAAAGATTAACTATTATTGTTAAATAGTTTCTAAATTAATATCTAATTAGCTACCAAAGTTTTAACTATCAATTATTTAGATTTTAAATTTGATAGAAAAATTTTGGTTTGCTAAATAGATAACCATTTAAAAATAATAGAAATTATTGTAGAAAACAAAAAAGTTTGTATTCTCTAAAATGGTCTCTAATTTAGTCATTGTAACAACTAATTATTTTTTATCTCTAAAATTGGTTTTTATTTCATGATTTTTTTTTTTTTAGTGATGGTACACTTTTATTTAGTTTTTAAGAAAGATAATAAAAGAAAAAGAAGGAATGTCTCCCCATATTTTTGTATTTTCTTTCTTTTTTCTTTTTTTAATAATATTTTTTCATGTGATGGCAGATGATTGTTGTTACTTGAGGTGTCAGCTTTGCTGAGATGTCAAGTTGCATAGTGATGCCTAACACGACAACTTTATAAAAAAAAAAAAAAGGAATGGAAGAGAATAAATAGAAGGTTGAAGGTTTTTATTTTATTTTGTTAAAGAAAATGAAATGAGAAAAAGTTAAAAATAAATAAAAATTGGTACTATAGAAAGTAGAAGGGGGGGAAACTATACACAATTATGAAAAAAATTAAGGATATATTTGATCTTTATACATTAAATAATTAGTTGCATCTTTTTTATGTTTAAGTTGGAATATAATAAAATAAAATATAACGGTAAATAAAAATTAAGCGAGTTTTAATATTGCTTAATTAATATTTGATAATATTATATGAGATCGTGAGACCTAATTAGAATTATTAGTTTGCAAAATTTGTCATTTCTAAATATTTTCATTTTGCTATTTTTTTACTTTTACAGGAATTATATTTTAAATTGTGATTTGGCACTTTTTGTCACGCAATTTTCTTTTTAGAAAGATGTTCAGTGAAGTGAAAATCCTATCACTAAGAGAATGAAACTTTCAATTCATGTATTTAATTGAGATGTTTAGAGTTAGAGAAAAGTTAAGTAGAATAGAAATTATTAAATAAAAATTAATTTTAAAAATATATAATTAGTCATTATATTAATTAATAAAGTTTTTCTGAGTTAATATTTTGATTTCACTACCATCACATTGATATCAGAATAAACATATTTAAAAGTGATAATAAATAATAAAGATATTATAAAGTTATATATATATAATAAGTTTGTAATAACTTTAAGTTTTTTTTTGAGGTATTTATGTTTATAATATCTCATTTTTAAGGATGTTACATGTTAGTAGATATTATTTATTAACTTCTCAATAAGTGTACTAAATCATACCAGTAATTAAATAAAAAAAATTCAAATATCATTTTTCAAGAAATTTACATGAGTTTAGTCAATATGAATTCTTATTAATTTTAACTAAAGGTTTAAAAGCATATATTAAGACCTAAGCTAATTATAAATTTAAAATATTAAAGTTACCAACTTAAAATTATATTATTTGATCATGTCAAAAATTCATTAGAGTTGGATTTCATGAACTTAACTCAATGGACATTTTCTAACCAATATATCTATCGCATAAATCCAACATTCACACAAAAAATTCATTAATCCTAGTTTATTGGAGATGAGTTCTAAATCTTAATGAAAATTATTTAGAACATAGATAGTTAGTAAATAAAATTTTGTAGCTAATAGTTAGATATTAATTTAGAAACTACTTTATAAATTTTTATTAATAATAGAAATTATATTAGATACCAATAATTTTTTAATTTCTAAATTAATATTTAATTTTTTAATTTCTAAATTAATATTTAATTTAGTCAATATAGTAACTAATTATTTTTATATTTAAATTTAGTTATTATTTAATAATTTTCTTGTACCGTTCAATTTAAATAAATTTTTTATTATATTTTTTGTTTTGTTTTCTATTTGCATTTAATGTTCAAGTATGTAAAAAATGCAGAAAAGAAATGTCAATATCTTGACAAAAAATAATAATAATAGATTATATTTAATTTAATACTTCGTAGATCCTTCTCATTAAAAACTTATAAATGAACTTATAATCAGAGTTGCTATTCATAAACCTTGCCGTTTTTAACATATCAACTTCATACTTATCTTGATTTATTTATAAATTATATTAAATTATCAGTTAACATCAAGTTCAATTTTTTATAAACTTTGTTCCACGATAAAAATTAATCATGTACATATAATCAACTATGTATATATAAGTTTATATAGTTATATTACTTGTTTTGAATATTTACTTACATTTTAAAATATTATATGCATAAATAAATAAATAAAAGTTATTAAATAGAACAACATTTGACAGACCTACTTGAAAAAATTAAAAAGAAAAATGGTTTCTTCAGTTTATATATATTCCATAAATTACAAAGAAAAAACTACCTTTTTCCCTACAAATTTTCAGATTATTTTTTTTGCACGATTATTTTCTCTTTTTCCCTAATATTTGAAGTCAAATTTAAATTTTCAAAAATAATAATAATAATAATTGAAGGCATGACATTCCCAACACAATCTAAAATATCACGCCTGCTCTTATTTAATGGGATAAGTTTATAAAAAATTTAATAATACTTTTGTTCTCATGGCTCTAAAATGATTTAAATATTTTTTATTATATGTTTTCTTAATATTTGGTTCTATACATCACAATTGAAATAGATTCTAAAATATATTTTATTCCTAAAAGTCTCCCATGCAATATGTTGAATAATATTTCATGTCATTCGGGAAAAAAATTGTCTAACGTAATAGATATTTAAAAATATTTGTTCGATATGTTGCTAGATTTGCCTTTTCTTCTAACATGAGATTACCAGAAAAATAAAATAAAATAAAATAACATTTCTTAGGAACTATAAAACTATTATACAAAGAATCATTAAGTTCAACGCATTTATTTTAGTATAATACAAATATTAAAAAGAAGTTGGACAGTTAACTAATTGCATTTTAAATTATTTATCAAGTACATCTGCATTTAATTAGTGTTTAAAATGGAAATTTTATGAAATGGACAATTTTTACTCATTGTTACTAAAAACGATTTATTTTTAGAAAATTATAAATATAAAAAGGTCTGTAACAATCTGATGCTATTTCATTGTGAAAAAAAATAAGTGAGAAAAATTCAATATCATCTGTTTAAATTAAAAATCATATTATTTTGAAATAATTTTACTTTAAAATATAAAAATTATATTATTTTGAAATAATTTTACTTTAATATATTATAAAATAATTTTAAAATTGATATCTAACTACTAGTTATCCAGTTTTAATTACTTACTGTTTTATATTTTAAATTAGTAACTTTTAGAGATTAATTTAGAATCTAAAATATTAATAGATAAAATTTTAGTAGTTAATTTAGATACTAGAGACTATTTTATAATTTTTAATTAATAATAAAAATTACTTTTTTATTTTTAAAATGATATAATTTAGTTAAAATAATAATAATAATAATAATTTTTTATTATTTAATTATTTTTTAATGAAAGTGTTAAATAAGCATGTCAAAATATATATATATAGATATGAAAATGTGACAAGTTGGGAATCATTTCACGCAGCCAGACGTATGTTGTTTTCCAATTTATCGAAAAGAAAATGAGATTTGGGAAATGATTTTTTTAGTATAGACTTTGGTTTTCCAAAGCAATGGAAACTCAATCTCTGAGACGACTAGTCAAAACTTTGGTGCCAATTTCCAATCTCTCAATCTTAATTTTTTTTTCCGCATGTTGTCTCATTCCAATTTTATAATAATTATAAAATAAGTGTTTTTTTAACACCAATCCCATGTGTTACACTATTTCGCCATACTTTTCATTGTTTTCTTCTCCCAAACTACCGTGCCAAACCAAACCTTCTTTCTTTTATCTCAAAAATTCAATTCATTTACGTTATTATCTTCTGAACCTCTACTACTACAATGCCCTTTAATACGCCTCATAGATTGTTTCAATGATCAAAATTTGTCTTTCATGATAAATTTATTCAATATTAATTTTTTTTTTTAAAAAGTAGAGTTTAACTGCAAATATTTATAAATTAAAATTTGTATTTATTTATATATTATAAATTATTTTTTATTAATATGTCTCATATTAACATTATTATTAAATAAAATTAAATATTTTTATAGTCTGACCGATAATTCTAATAAATTTTTATTATAAACTCTAAATAATTATGATAATATTTTAAAAAATAAAATTTAAATTTAATTTAATCTTACAAAATTTATTTCTAAATTAATGTCTATATAAACTATCTAATTAATAGAATTAATCTCGAATCAAATTAGAGTAATTTTATTTTTTTTAAAATATATAGATGTATTTGAAGAGGTTTTTTTTTGTGTATAATGATAAGGTTTAAGATAGTCCAACTTTGAATTTTATTGATAAGAGATAAAACATAAGAATCCCTGCTTAACATTGAAATGGCAAAATAGTCAACAAGTTTTTTTTTGGGTCTGCACAACCAGCTTACCGATGAAAAAGATATTAAAAAACTTGATTCGTTCCACCTAGGGAATCAAAGGAAAATGAAAAAATATATATTATTTTTTTATAAAGTTAATTTGAGTAGAGAAATCTAATTTGAGGATGTAGAATATAATTAACAACTTAATCCAGATTAAATTCAAATATTAACTTTTTATTAGTATTAAAGAAAATAAATTTAACATGTATTTTATTTTTTAAATCTTTAAGATTATAATTCCAACAGTACATTAGGTGACATACCAACTTTTTAGCATAATAAATAAAAAAATATAATTAAAGATAACCGGTTAAAATCATGATGGAAGATAAAAATAAACAACACGTGGAGTGTATAGTGTTTGGAAATTGTATTAAATAACACATTTAATTTTATAATGGCGTGGTAGGATGTTGGAAGTAGCAAAGATGTAACGTTGGTGAAAGGAGAAATGTTAATAGAAATGGAAGAATTTGATGTTATTGATGAACGACAGAAGCTTTGAAAATTGAACCCAACCCATTAATTTCATTCAACAACTTCAACTGTTTTCAACTGTTGACCTCGTCAAGTTTTGGGCACTTGAAAAAGTTATGAGGTCAAAAATACCCAAATACGTCAACCCAATTTGCTCGCTTCAATTTTAATCAATCAAGTTAGTTTAAGGTATCATTCATCATGTATCTACCAAAATCACTCAATTTTAAAAAAATATAGTTAAAACTACCAATGGTGCAAATTGGTTAGCAAATTGGTTAGCATAATCACTTATTTCATACCGATAACAGTATTTGACTTAAAAACACCTACATATCCTAAACGAACTACATAATAATCTTCTAATTTAGTCAATACTTTTAAATTCAAGTCTTATATTATATATGTACGTGTCATAAAACTTGTTTTTTTAACTAGTGTTCTTAATACTGAAACCTAAATAATGTATGTCTAAAAACTAATAAAATTTCTACCATAAAATATAGTTTATTTTGTGCAATGTTGTACAAAACTTGTACATTATTGAGATAAAGTTGGATTTTATTAGAGATAAATTTTAAATAGATAAATAATAGAAAGTTTATAAATAATTTATATACATTCTTTATTTATTTTCTTAGAATTTTTTTATTTTCAAATTCTATTATATATTAACTCTTTTTAAGATTAAAGGTTAGATAGTGTACTCTACTGATTATGATTTTGGGAGGTACTAATGTGAGTATCAAATTTAATTGATTAGATTTTTAATTTGGATAAGTAGTTTATTTCATGCTAAGGATTTAATATATTTTATTATTATGTTGGTAGTATATCGTTTGATACTTTGATTACTTTTAGATGTGCGAATGTTTGTGGTATTGGTATGGAAAATAGATTGTATATTATGTGTAGGATGATTGAGAAATAAAATGTGTTTATGTGAAATTCATGGATGATGGTAGAGGTGATGGTAAGCGAAAATGGATGTTTTGTAATTGATGTAGTTAATATTTTGTATGTTTTACTTGTGAAATATGTTCTTTGGGTTTATATCGTTTAAAGTAGTGGACTACTGCTTAAATGATAATGTTTGCACCACTTTATCATTCAAGCTTCAACACGAATGCTTAATCGATAGAAATTAGAAATTATAGTTCAAGAGATGACTTGAAGTGATGAAATCACTCAAACAAGAAGGTCTTTCTCAATTTGAAGAAGCACTGTCACTCAAGTAAAATGATTTTGCTTAAATGATACTTATGTGATGGTGATGATATATATGTGATTGATATATTGATATGCATGTATGGTATGATTATTAATGAGATGCACACATGTGTATGACATACATTATGTTGCAAATTGTATGTAATATATACATTATATGTTGTTCTTCATGGATGTGACCCTAATGAGTGTGTTATCCCTTGTAGGTGTGTTGCTCTTTATGGTTGTTTTTGGTGAGGATATTGGGGATGGTATTATGACTTCAATGGTCATAATATCAAGCACAAAACTCATTACACTGAAGAAGGTTCTGTTAACAAATACAAAGAATCACCTTGACATAAAAAATTAAGATTGATTTTTATCAATGATATTTCGATGGGTCAAATGTTAGTATCTATTAGAACATACTTAATACAAGTCTTCCAAAATGTTTTAAGTTTAACAAATTAGACTATTTTATTGAGATGCACTTGAGAAGTCCTGTATTCTTAATTGAAAGTTATTTAGTTGTAATTTGTTTTGTATACTTTAGTGTCAGAATGTGATGTGATTGATATATGTATGTGTTATTTATATCATGTTGTATGATGATTAATTTAATTTAATTTATTATTGTATAGGTGTAATTTGTTATAATCGTACTTAGTACGAGAACACATGATGTTACATGTAGAAGAAAAACATATACACCTAAACACTTACATGTTTTAAGATTATCATAAACTTTACAATAAGCTTCCTTGAGCAAGTGAGAAATAATGGTCATCCTCTCTTGTGTGAAAACTACTCGCTTAAGCTATGACTAATAACTCAAAGCTATGAAGATTTGAGGATTTTAAGAGTTTTTGGTATTTGTTTCTTAAGATTTTACACCTAGATATTGTTCAAGCAACATATTGTACATATTAGTACTCTTATAGTGAAAAAAAAATACATATTATGGCAGTCAAAAATAAAAATGTACATTAATTAAAGTTAAGATATTTTAAGGAAAAACATCATCAAGTAAATAAAATAAATAAAATAATTAAAATTTGTAGAACAAGAAAATGTTTATTTTTTCTGATAAATAAAAGTGGAGGTAGTATAACTTTGAAAGGGAGGGAGTATCTCCATAAAAAAGTAACGGTAGTTTTAGTAGTTTTTTTAAAAGATTAAACTAAATTATGCTTTTAATGTTCAATGTAAATTAATAATTTTATTTTAAATTTACCCTTAAATAAACTAGTTCCTTATTTGTTTGTAACATACAAACAATATATTTATCAAGAGACTACATTATTTTAATAAAAAAATTCAATAAATAATACATCCATAAAAAATCTGTATGAAAATTTGTTCATTCTATGTGAAAAATCTTAAAATGCCATCATTATAGATGAAATTATTATATTATCTTTAATAAATACAATAAACAAAATTATTTAGTTTTTCTGTCTAAATACTATATTAATAACATTAATTTACTAACTAAATGTAGTGTATAATATATATTATATAGTAAATGGACACATTAAATACAATATATAATCAATATTATATATACATAGCAAATACTATTAGTATGTGTCTTTTAAATGCATAATAGTGAAGGTATAATATTAGTGACATATTATATTAAATAAATATATTTTAATAATAAATATTTATATAAATATTGTATTGATGATATATTATATTGAATTGTAATATTTATTGTTATTAGAGCAAAAGAAAAAGGAAGAAGAAGAAGAAAAGGAATAAGGAAAAAAAGAGGGAGAAAATGGAAATAGAGGAAAAAGTGGGGTTAGAAGAGGAAAGAAGAAGAAATGTGTAGTGTTAGAGTTATTATATTTATTTATTTATAAGTTATAGCTGGTAACTCACACATAGTACCTCACTCATTCCATTCCGTGTCCAAAGTTGCAAGTTATCTAAGCCAAACCAAAGCCCACTTTCTGTTTAACTCTCTTTCGCTCCTTTTCTCTTCTCTTCTCTTTCCGGCAACACCATGCCTTCACGCCCCACACACCAATTCCTCCATTTCTGAGATCCAAACCTTCTCATCCTCAGGTACCCTTCTTCCACATTTCTATTTCCTCTCTTCCCACCTTCTCAAAATCAATCATTTTCCTTTTCAAAATTATTTTTTTATTTCGATCCGAATCTGGTCGCCGCTCCTTCAATTGGATCAGACCACACCCTTTTCCTCAAATTTCAATTTTTTTTCCATCACGCCTTTACCGTTTCAGTCGGGCTTGTTTCATTTACTATTCTCGTGAATTTTGCAGATGGTTCTCTCTCCTTAGCTTGGAATCAGGCAGGAGATTTTGCTGGGGGAGTTTCAATTTCGAATCCTCACGTGATTCATTCGGTATTGCCCTCACGTTTTTCTCTCTCTATTTTCTCCAGGGTTGTGGTTGTTTCGTTTCTACAGGGGTGGTTTGTTTTTTTACTGTAAGGCAATTACGGAGTGGGTGAATTGATTGAAGATTGGTGCATGTTGATTGTGTGATGAATTTTTGTTTTTATGGGTAAAGGCGGTATATGAATTGAAGGGATTGTTGGGTTAGTAATAATCATAATGATGGTCTTTGCTTCTTCTGCCTTTCATGGTTGATTTTCCATCTGCTATGGTTGTATTGGGGTGTGCTGAGGATTCCTTGTCATGACAAAGAAATTACGTTTGGGTTGTTGTTTGCAGGCGGAAGAGGATGGGCAGAAAGTGAATAACTTTTTGGAAATGGTTAGGGGGGAAGGAGTGAATGATGGTTTTTCTGGACCTGGACCAAATGATTCGCTTCTCCCTGGTCTAATTGATGATGTTGCGTTGAATTGTCTTGCTTGGGTTAGTGGATCCGATTACACCTCATTATCTTGTATTAATAAAAGGTTCAATAAATTGATCAATAGTGGGTATCTATATGGGTTGAGGAAACAATTGGGGGCTGTGGAACATTTCGTGTATATGGTTTGTGATCCAAGAGGATGGGTGGCATTTGACCCCAAAGTAAACAAGTGGATGTCATTACCTAAGATACCTTGTGATGAGTGCTTTAACCATGCAGACAAGGAATCCTTGGCCGTGGGCTGCGAACTGTTAGTCTTTGGTCGGGAAATGATGGAGTTTGCCATTTGGAAGTATAGCATGGTTTGCCGTGGCTGGGTGAAGTGCCAGGGGATGAACCAACCTCGCTGTTTGTTTGGATCTAGTAGTCTTGGTTCAATTGCTATTATTGCCGGAGGAAGTGATAAGTATGGGAATGTTCTAAAATCAGCTGAGTTGTATGACTCTTCATCAGGTATGTGGGAACTTCTACCGAGCATGCACACTCCACGTAGATTGTGTTCGGGTTTTTTTATGGATGACAAATTCTACGTGATTGGTGGAATGTCAAGTATAACCGTTTCATTAACTTGTGGAGAGGAATATGATCTTAAGACAAGGAATTGGCGGAAAATAGAGGGTATGTATCCATATGTTAACGAGGGTGTTCAGGCACCGCCCCTTGTGGCAGTTGTGGATAATCAGCTATATGCAGTTGAGCATGTAACTAACATGGTGAAGAAATATGACAAGGAAAAGAACACCTGGAATGAGTTGGGGAGGCTTCCTGTCCGGGCAGATTCATCTAATGGTTGGGGGTTAGCTTTCAAGGCTTGTGGAGAGCAACTTTTGGTTGTGGGTGGACAAAGGGGTCCGGAAGGTGAAGCAATTGTGTTGAGTTCGTGGTGTCCTAAGTCCGGGGTCAGGAATGGCACCATAGATTGGCAGGTACTTGGTGTGAAGGAAAACGTCGGGGTGTTCGTGTATAATTGTGCTGTTATGGGTTGTTGAGGTAATTTTAGATTGACTCAACAGAGGATGCTGTTATCCACAATCTGACTTAGCCTCGAAGGGTGCCTCCATGTTCAATCATCTCATTTACTGAGTTAATTGTTGCAGGGATAGCTTTCCGAATTTGGTTTCTTTCTTTTAACATGGTTTCTTTGGATGTATTTCTCACATTCCTGGTCCATAATTCTAAATTGCTTTTCAGATTACTGAGTAGGCTTACATAGATATGTTCTGTTATCTTTTTTAGCCAAATATGTAAACCAATAAATGAAAGATTTTCATTGTTTAATGTTCATTGCTTGCTGCTTCAATCATGTTGTATAGATATAGTATGTTTGTCACAATCTATGCCCGTTGTTCATGATTAGAGAAATCTAGTATGTTGTAGGGGAAGGGGTTGTCAAATTGTTTTGTCTGACTAGAGTTTTAAGAGTTTAGTTTCTCTGGGACTGTGGGCTGTAGCCAAGGTGCTCAGAAAAGGTCAAATGAGAGAGACCGCTGCTAATGCTTTGCTCACCAATCTATCACCACATTTGGCTCAAAATTTTAATGTTACATTACATTTGAAGCATAGGTGAAAACAGTTACCAACTATTTTGAAATCATTTTCTTGGTGCTACCTTTATGTGTAACATGAAAACGAGGTCCCCTCAGGTCTATAATGTGTTCGTGCTCCTTGTTTATCCGTCCAGCTGTACTTCCTGAATTAAGGTCTAGTTTTCTTCTTCCTATTTATGTGGCATACACTTAATCAACAATGTGACCTTAAAATGATTTCTCTTCTTAAAGCCTTGGAAGATTAATTGGGACCATGCTTCATTACTCTGTTTGATTCCTTTGTCCTCTGCGTTTGTAACCCATCATTTAATGCTTCACACTCCTTAGTACATCGTGTACACTTCATCATCAATTTGATGTTGAGATGAATACATGGTTTGACCTCTTTCCCCGCCAATCAACTACGTGATTGTGTGAATCATGAAGCAACCCTCACTGCAATGCCCACTTTATTTATTGATTAATCATAGTTGCACATGCATATTGCAGGCTTATTTTAACTCATTCAGTAACATTTTTAGTTATGCTATACTTTTCTTTTACTCCAATGACATGTTCTTAACTCATTATTTTATTTTCATTCACACTGTAAGACAGCAGTGAGTTAGAGAATGGGATTCATTTTAATTATTATTATTGTTTCAGAATGGAATCTGCTCACTTTTACTGTAAGAACTAAAATTTCCCTCCACCCAAACTTTTTCAACAAGGCCTATTCGTGTAGCCAGTTTTCTATTGGACAACTCTGCGTTTGTGAATAAATTGCTAACTGTTCCCAGTAAGTGATTTGGAATCTTGTTCTATAAAATCACGATGCAACTTACTCCATATATCATAATCCAATTCCTTTTATTTTCAAGGGACAAGTATTAAAGTAAAAGAGATTATCTGTTTTATTTTTGTTAGATTTAACTATTATTTTCTTTATTTGATTCTATTTTAGGTTATAAAAAAAGTAAAGTTAGGATTCCGATGAATCAAGAACTTTTGTATACTAAGCTTTAGATAAACTAGCAAATC
The DNA here is from genome assembly GCF_000499845.2 of Phaseolus vulgaris. Lineage (NCBI taxonomy): Eukaryota > Viridiplantae > Streptophyta > Magnoliopsida > Fabales > Fabaceae > Phaseolus > Phaseolus vulgaris. The sequence continues at coordinate 37,716,245 of NC_023755.2, read as the reverse complement.
CAATAGACAAAGTTAAAAAAAAAAATGAGCTAAGATGCAAGGAGGAGCTTTTGTTAGTATACTTTTCGTCATACAATCTTGCTAGAGAAACAATCACATCAGCTGATCATGCAATAACTCTATTTGATAAAGTTATGAATGAATGATAGAATTCATTACAAATCCAGATTGTGACAATTTACTCAACGGATTTTGTTACAATGAATATAGATTAATCCAATCACTTAAATCCATTTGTTTAGTTATGCGTTCATCAAAACAACAAATTATCACCTTGAAACAATTTTTTTGTATTTGGTATGGTTTTATTATTTGATAGGTTGAACTTGTTTTCAAACACACTTTATCAATCATGTAAGAATGAAAACTTAGTGCATGTTTGGATCGATGTTTCATGTGTCAGATGTGGATTCACTTGAACCAACTAATACTTGTGCATGATTTGAAGTTATTGAATGTGACTTTGTTAGAAAATATGGATCGAAAACATTTATCAAAACACTGTTAATGTTTTTTCTTCTATAACATTACTTTTTGTTGCTGATAAAAAAAAAATTACTGTTTTGTTTTTAAATCCTTAAGCTGTTGGTTTTATATAACTGTCTTAACGAATTAAGAGAGTCACTCTTTAATTCTTAAGAACATTATGAAAGGCTGTTTTACTGTTTATCGATTACTAACTCTTTCTTTTTCTGTTTTTTTTTACTGTTTATTCATGCACTTCCATATCTTCTTCTGTCACCTCCATATCCAACATGAAAATACATTTTTATCCTTTTTGTGTCATCCCCATAGAGTAGTTTCCGGATTATGTAATCCAGAAACTCATTTGAAAAAAGATTTTCGGATTACATAATCTGGAAGCTAAATAAGACTTTTGGATTGTGTAATCCATAAAATAATCATGCATTTGAAAAAAAATTGAAAAATGACTTCTGGATTACGTAATCCGAAATATTATAGAGATATTTTTGGAAATTCGAAAATTTATGGATGTGAGAGAAGAAGATATGGAGGTGTAGGAAGAAACAGTCTTTTTGTTGTATTACTTCCTTCACTGTGTTCCTTTTGCTAACGGACTATTTTGTAAGGGCAAATGCTCCCTGCACCCAACACTTTTGAACCTGCACCCACGATAATTTCAAAATTTTCAAAAATACCCTTTATTCCGGAAATAAAAATCCAGAATTGAAAATAATGCATTCCAGAAAAAAAAATCCAGAAGAGGTTTTTGTGTTTCGGATATAAAAATCCAGAAAAAAAAAATCAAAATTTCATTTCGGATAAAAAAATCCAGAACTGAAAATAATACATTCCGAAAAAAATTATCCGGAAGAGATTATTGTGTTCTGGAAAAGGAGGTCCAGAATGTAAATTTATATGTACTCCATTTTCTTAAGGGTATTTTCGGTATTTCTCCTGTGATTGAGTGCAATGATATGATGCAGGAAGCAATTGCCTTTTGTAAGAACTAGGGTTGGCCCAAAAGTAAGAAGCCCAATTCTTTGGACCAAGACAATAGAATAAAAATTAAGATGAAGAATTAGCTAATATTACTCCACCATCCCTGGTAAATACTAAGGATATACTTTAACACTTAAACAGTAAAATATACATTTAACAACCCCATAAATTATTATTTTAACTATATTTATTTTATTTTTTAATTTAAAATATTATTATATTATTATAATGGATTGTAAAATATATGTGGTTATACTTTTTAACACAGTAAAATACATACATTTAAAATCCCATAAATTATTATTTTAATTATTATTTTTTAAAAATTTAAAATATTATTATATTATTAAATTGATTGTCAAATGTACGTGGTTTTCTTTTTGAGTGTGAATAAAGGACAAGTCAACTTTCAACAGTAACTATTTATTCGGTAATTCATAGGAATTTCCAAAGTTACAAGACAAGAGAATAAAAATGTGTATAATAAGTGAGTAACTACGAACAAGGTTATTTTATAGAAAAAAAATACTTTTGAACATCTGAAATGAAAAAGTAAAAATATTTATTTTACAACTCATTATAAATAATTTAAATTACAAAATAAAATAAATATAATTAAAATATTATTTTATTGAGTTAAAGTAAATTTAATTTAAGATAATATACATTGAGAATCCCAATTTTTATATATTTACGTTACAACTCTCAATACTATAATTTTAATATTTTTTATATCATTTAATTATAAATTTATTTCTTTTTTTTCCCTTCTTGTTAACCTATTTAATTTTCTATTGTAAATTATTGGGCTTTGTTTCTTTGGCCCAACTTTCCTTTTCTATTTTAGTTAGGTCTTAATCTTTCTCTTATATATACACCATGTATTTTACTCTTTAATATACAAGTGAATAAAAGTTTATTTTATATTTAGTTTTCTTTACAAGTAGGGTTTATCAAAACCTTTTTTTTCATTACGATTACGTACAATTAGTTACACTACATTAAAGCATCACATCAGGAAAGGAATATTCATCATCTTCATTTACTGTAGTATGGTATCAGAGCCATTTCGAGCCTATCCTAGCGAGTATTTGTTGGGCTTATCAGGCCACCCGCTATCGGGCCGCTATCGGACCACCCATAATATATAGTTCCACGAGCTTCTATCTATCACTCTCGGCGTGAGGGGTGTGTTAGAGATCTCACATCGACTAGAGATTAGAGCCTTTCATTGTATATAAGTGGGTGCAAACCTCAACCCTATGAGCCGGTTTTATGGGGTTGGGTTAGGCTTAAAGTTCACTTTATAATACTTCTCACCTTGGATTCATACAAATTATGAATTTAATTTAAATGTTCCTGTAAAATCTTGGATTTTCAATTTTTCTTTCAAAACACGCCACTTAATCAATCTGAAGTCTCATGCATTGTTCGTTAGTTTTTAAAAAGATAAAAGTTTTATTAACACCATGAACAGTAAAAAAACATCCTTTTAAAAATTAAGTTCTAACATGGCATTGGATGATTGCATCCAAATTGATTTATTTTGGTTAAAGAATTCGGTTCTAGTTTAATCGTCTCCATGTTGTGTGTATCTATGATTCATGTATAGTTTTGTCATCAAAAGTTTCATGCAAGCATGAGTTCAAAGTATTAATAAATGAGAAGGTTGTAAGGAAAAACAAAACCCACAAACAGTGTCTTGAAGGTTGAGTTAAAGGGTGCTAGCATGAAGTTTTATATGATATTTATGACTCATATCCTTTAGATATGGTCTTTTCATAACTCATTCTCTTTTCTAATTATCAATTGCTTCTCTTTATAAAAGGAATAACCTTTATTTTATCTTTATATCTTATGATTCTAGTATTTAATTATTGATTCTTTCCTTGTTTAATGAAACCTTAGAATGAGTGTACTACTTGTATATATTGAGACCATTTGTTTTGATTTGAATAATAAGAAAGAAGAAATATTTATTCTCATATCTTTTGTCTTCAGTTTACTCTTTTGTTAATCTATGTTCCATTTTGTTCTTCTTCGTTCTATTTTGTAATAATCCTTTAAATAGATTTCAGTGTTAAAAAAAAAAATACACATTTTGTAAAATTGATTTGAAAGTTTTCTTATCTAATCCTTTGCTTGACCAGTAAACGGTTCTTTGCTGTTCTTTCTTGTGTGATTATTTTGTTTACGGGTAACACGATAGACCCAACAAACACTCTATAAAATAGGTTTTAAATGACTCTGATACCACAATACGAATGATATGAAATTTGCACCCACTTATATATAATAAAATTGTGGATGTGGAATCTTCAACCATCCTTTTATCTTCCACCTTCTTGTTCTGCTTTTTATAGTTTGGTGATTAATTGATTGATGTTTCAGTTGGTACAGTATGTGATAGATTCCCATTAGTTAGTTAGGTTGGTTTAGTCCAAGAAATACAAGGGTTTATGTCAGAAACAAAAGAAAATTGAAATGTATTGGTTCCTATGGGCTTTCTCAAAAGTTTCATTCAATAAGAACCAGTTCTTTTTCACTGTTCTGATACAAGTTCTATCAGTATGATTGTGTACCTGCCATGTAAGCCACCTTGTGGTATGACTGTTTCTAAATGGACTCACTTCAACATAGAAATGCATGCTATAATTGTTATTATATTTGGTATAACTCTTCAATATTATTTCCTTTTAATTAATCTTTGATTACCAAAATGACTTATTATGGTTGAATTTGATTTAGTGAACCCAACAATTTTCTCCTACACCCCATTATTTTTGAAAAAAACTATTTTATCTTTTTTTTAAATGATTTTTTAATTATTTTTTCTAAATATATTTTTTGGAAATTATTACGAAGTGGATTTTAAGCCTAACTCAACCCCATAAAACCGGCTCATGAGGTTGAGGTTTGCACCCACTTATATACAATGAAAGACTCTAATCTCTAGTCGATGTAGGATCTCCGACAGAAATATTTAATAAATTTCGAATTTATCATTTTAAAAATAAAAAAATATATATTTAAGATATTTTGGATTAATTTTTTTTCTTTCAGATTTTCTATTCCGATTTACATAACATTCACATTTCTAAATTATCCAAAACTATAAAAATAATTTGAATATTTCAAAATATATAAGGTTGAAGAAATAAACACTCATATAGTTTTAGTCCTACAAAATAATTTAATCAGATGGAGTCCGTAAAATATAGTATAAAGTTGAAAACCAGTATATTTTAAAATTTTGATATTATTAATTATTTTAATGAAATAATTTTTAATGTGCATTAATTATTTTATATTTTTTTCATTTTAAAATAAAGATTATTTAATAGTTATATATAAGTGCTAAATTAAGCTTTTAGTTCTTTTATAGTTTTCAATATATGATTTTTTTATTCCCTAAATTTAATTTCACAATTTCGTAAAATCTGTACTTTTAGTCAAATGTTTTTTCGTTCATAGTTAAAATTGTTAAGTTTACCACAACTTAGCATTAACATGACATTTAATAGTTAAATAATGTACTTTTAATCCTGATTTCCAATCTATTTTAGTTTTTCTCTAAAAAGTATACACTGTGATTCCCACCAAAGTTATGGTTTGAGAAATTATAAAAGTGATTGAGGAGGGATTTGAGCTAATAATACTCTCTCTCTTTTTTCACCAACTAAACTACTTAATTTCTTGCCAATATCTAAAAACTAATGTGAACTATAATCACATTATGTTGAGGAGTTTAATTTTTAAATTAGTAAGCTTATGAATATTTATGGAAAAAAATAACTTATTTTGTAAGAATGTGATTTTACTAATTTTATGTGAGATGGTTAAAATAATAATGATTTAATTTCATTTTAAGTTAATTATAAATTTAATTATTATTTTCATAAAATTAGCATATTTCTATAATTATTTTTTATCTGTATTTTCTTTTATTTTTGAAACCAATCTAATCCTTTTCTAAACCAACATTGTCTAATCGAGGGTAGTTGAGAGTGTAACATCTTTATTTAATTGGAAAATTTATGAAAAGTAATTTTTTCTTCTACTCTCAAATCTATAACCCTTTTTTTTGGATTTTTGTTTTCATGAGTTAGGTTAATAGTTTTATAAAGAAAACCTTACGAATAAAACTGAATCTCTATCGATTCACAAGAATAAAAACTATTAAATATAAATTAATTTTAGAAAAAAAAGTAATTATTCATATTATTTTAAAAATTAAAATAATAATTGATATTTAAAGTAACTTATATTATTAATAAATAATTTTTAAATTAGTTTATATTTAATACTTCTATCTAGTATAGGGAGCAATTTGTTGGATAATGTACTAGGGGCTAATAAAGTTTTGGATGAAATGAAGAGAAAGAAGAGAAGTTGCGTTTTCTTTAAGGTTGATTATGAGAAGGCATATGACTCTTTCAATTAGAGGTTTATATTATATATGTTGAAAAAGAGTTGGTTTTTGTGACAAATGGATTCATTGGATTAAGTGTTGCTTAGAATCAGCTTCAATGTCAGTGATTGTGAATGGTAGTCCAACTAAGGAGTTTCTTCCTAAGAAGGCCACCAAGGTGATCCGTTAGCTCTTTTTTTGTTTCTTATTGCGGTAGAGGGCTTGACAGTTGTGTCAAGGATGGTAGTTGAGAAAAACTTGATTGATAGCTTGGACATTAGAAGGAAGAAAGTGAAAGTAAACATGTTACAATACGCTGATGATACCTTATTCTTTTGCGAAACTAACACTAAAAGCGTTTTTAATATCAAGGTGGATCTGAACTCTTTTGAACTCTGTTATGGGCTTAAGGTGAATTTTTTGAAGAGCAGGATTGACGAGCTGGGGATTGACCAATTATCGCTCCAGCATTTTGCAGCGATTTTTAATTGCGACGTGATGGTAATCCCTTTTGTTTACTTGGGTATGTTGGTAGGGGGTGTCATAAGAGATGTGCGTTTTGGAGTGGAGTGATAGAAAGATTGAAGGCTAGACTGTGTAGATGGAAATGCATATTTTTGTCTTTGGTCGAGAGGATTTGTCTGATTAAGTATGTACTTTCCTCTATTCCATTATTTTATCTGTCTTTAATCAAAATGCCCTTCATGGTGGCAAATGAGATAATGAGGATTCAAAGGAATTTCTTATGGGGGTGGGGTGCTGACAAAAGAAAGGTCGTCTGGGCTTCTTGGAGTAAGGTTTGTGAGTCACGCAAGGTTGGTGGTCTCGGTATACTAGACTTAAGGGTATTTAACACGACTTTATTAGGGAAATGGATTTGGCGGTTGAGGACGGATAAGGACGGTTTGTGGAAGGAGGTTCTTGAACCCAAATATGGAGGCTGAAGAAGCCTGAGAGAGGGCGTGAAAAATAGTAGGGTCTCTCTGGTGGAAAGATTAGAAGGAGGTTTGGAGTTTGGAGGGATGGGAAAGGAATTTTGAAAATGCTTTCAAGTGGAAGATTGGCAATGGAGAGGAAATTTCCTTTTGGGAGGATTGTTGGGCGGGTAGTAGGGCTTTAAAGAATATCTACCCGAGGTTGTTCTCCCTGACCTCTTGCAAAGCTACTAAGGTGGTCGAGCTTGGGATATGGACTAATGGTGTTTGGGAGTGACAACTGGCATGGAGGAGGAGTTTTTTTTTTAATGGGAAAAGCCTTTGGTGAGCCTTTTTTTCTCGGAGTTTCAAGGGTTGAGCTTTGACTTGGAAGAGGTGGATAGTTGGATTTGGAAAGATGAGAATTTATACGATAAAAAGTGCTTATAATTGTTTAAGGAGGGCACGAGAAGGGGAGAATGTTTCTGCGTATAAAAAGTTTTGGAGGAGTAAAGTTGTGCCCTCTGCACTTGTCTCTACTTGGAGGGTGCTAGAAAATAAGATTGTTACTATGGTCAATTTAGAAAGGCGTGAGATCACAGTCAAAAGCCTTTTTTGTAGTCTTTGTGGGATGGAGGAAGAGAATTGTCGCCACTTGGTTTTTGAGTGCATAATAGCTTGGTCAGTATGGTGTCAATGTTTTGCTTGGCTTGGTGTGAAGTCAATGTGTCATAATGAACCACTCTTAAACTTTTTTCAATTTAGGTTGTGTAAGCTTCTGATTTAGTTAATGATGTTTGGAGAGCGGTTTGGATTGCAGTAGTTAGTGAGATTTGGAAGCACAATAATAATGTCATTTTCAAAGGGGGTGTGGTTGACGATTTAGAATTGTTTGTTATGATTCAATTAAAGTTTTGGTCTTGGGTTACTTTTAAGTCATTGTTTGTTTTTTCTCTTATTATAACCGGTGTCTTGATCCTTTGGTCTATACGAGGTTAATTACGTGATGAATTATTTTGCCAAGTAATTCTAGAATTAGTTTGTGAGGTTTGATAAATTTTGTATAAAAGTTAGACCATTCTTAAAGTGATTGATATTTAATTTATTTTTTATTAATTAAAAAACAAATTAGTTTCTATGTAAAAGGTGTTTTCTTTTCTTAATTCTCTTTCTTTTTGCTCACGTGATTAATATTTTGCTTCTATCAGCGACTCTATTAATGGTGTAAGTTAGGTGGTAGTTGTTGCCAACACCTGTCATAGGAATTTTTTTTTTTTCTTTTAAAAAATGAAAGTTGTGAATGCATAATCATAATTATTAATTAACAAACTAGTGCTATAATTAAATTTTGATAAATCTTTTATAAAGTAACTATATATTTAGTTTAAAAAATCCTAATCCGTCTTGATTAAATAAAACCGGCAAGTATTTCAATAACACTTGAACTAAAAATAGATATGTTCTAACATAAACATCTAAAAACCTTTTATTTTCAATACTCTTACATCATTTAAGAGTTGTTGAAATATAATTTTTCTTTCAAAACATTTTTTATTAACAATATTATCTGAATAAACTTGAATTGAAAACCCTCCTAATCTTCTATGTCCTCTAACCGATGATAATTTGTGTAATATTCGAGAAGCAGCACAATTTGATTTAAATTTTCCATTAATGATGGTAATTTACGAGGTTTGACGAATGAAGAAGTAAAATAGGTGATCCAATTAAAATTGGGAATGAAGAATAGTAATTAAAAAGTTGTTTTACGAAATTAAAAAGAGAAGCAATAAATGTGGCATGAGATGTGGAGTTATTATATCCTGTTCCTTCCCTGTCATCTACTGTAAATGAATTAAGTCGGTGATTGTGGCCTTTCCTTTCCTGCATTTTCTTTCTCCACCCTCAATTTAATTTAAAATCACATCACAACAAAAATATTAAACAAATTATAAATTCAAGGTTATGCTCTTACAACACAAAATTTTAAATTTTTTTCTTAATCTCATATCACTTTTAAGATTTTATTATAATGTTTACTTTAATATAAAAAACTTCCATTCTAGTAAAAGAAATTTCTTAAAAGAATTTTTTTAAGACAACAATAATGTTTCATTTTTACTTATTTAATGGTTGGGTGTATTTGATGAAAATGTTTAAAATTTATTTTAATAAATTTTATTATGTGGTCATATTGTTATTGGATTATTCATAAATGTTCACACACGAGTTGTCATAAATGTTCACACACGAATTGACAGATTTTGACATGAGGATATTGAAAATTTTACATTAATTAAAAATTAAAATATTTCGTGATATATAAATGGGTACAACATCATCTTTTATCAACAGCTTAACATCCATATCTAATAATTTTTTTTTAAATCATAAATTTAAATTATATGATTAAATATATGATCTAATGTGAGCATTATGGAAAGTAGTAGTTGGTGGGTATAATAACTAAGGTGACATTGGAAGTGGAAGAAAGTTAAGGGTATAGTCTTGAATTGTTTTATTATGGTTGCTTCAAAACCACAAGTATTCTTGGGAAAACAACAACTCAACAATGCTTATGTCCACTTCCCTGTTTTATAAGTTACTTTTAATTCAATACATGCAAACAATCCAAGAATAAATCCTAATCCATAATGGCTTCACCATTAAACCTTTCCTTTGACTCAGAATAGGGTGTGTAATAATAATGTAAAATAATTTTATATTATTTGATATAGACGTTTGTTTATGTTTACTTTAAATTTGTTTTTTATTAGCAATAAACAATAAATAAATCAGAATTATTTAGGGAGTTAATGTAACATTTCTAAATTTTTTTTTTTTTATAAAATTTTCGTGTTAGGCATCACTATGCAACTTGACATCTCAGCTAAGCTGACACTTCAAGTAACAACAATCATCTGCCATCACATGAAAAAAAATATTATTAAAAAAAGAAAAAAGAAATAAAATACAAAAATATGGGGGGACTAGACCAAAACCCATATGTTAACACAAACGATACATAGGTAGATTATACCTATTCATAAAGAATTCTAAGAACAGACTAGCTGGGAGTCTATTATACCAATGAAAAGATTCTCTATGAATAAATCCTAAATTAGCCAACTTATCAGCACACGCATTCCCTTCACGAAAAATATGAGTTACCCTAAACCTGATTGTCCCACAAAAATTAAGACAAGTATTCCATCGATTCTGAAGCATCCACGGAACATTAGTCCTAGCAGTAAACGCAGCACAAACCAAGGCAGAATCACATTCAAGCCAGACATTAGTAAGTCCCATTTTTTGAGCTTCCTCCATAGCATGTATAACTCCATAAAACTCAGCAACCAAAGCAGTTTGAACTTCAAGAAACGCTGAAAAAGCACCAATAAATTCTCCCATACTCCCACGAAAAACACCTCCACAAGTAGCAAGACCAGGATACCCCCTCGCAGCCCCATCAGTATTAATTTTGACCCAGCCTGGTGAAGGAAATTCCCATCTAATAGGAAGAGGACGAAGAACTTTACCACTATGAGTCTTAATACCGAAAAACTTAATCACGTTGAAGTCCAACATATCATTCTTCATTGAAGCTTTAGACGAATTTCCCACTAGACAAGTTAAATCTTTAATTATCGAAATAGCCTTAGAAACCCCAATCTTATCCTGAAATCTAGCATAATTCCTCATACGCCATATCATCCATATAGAAAAGGTTATCACCGCAAGCTTAATCAATTTAACCAAAGGACTACCATCACTCTTAATAAAAGAAAGTAGATCATCCTTATTAGAGAAATGAGAAGTAAGAAAAATTTGTCGTACCCAACTCAAAATATGCAATGCGTTAGAACATTCAAAAAATAGATGTTGAATAGATTCCTCTTGCTTTTTCACAAAGCGAACACATAGAACATATATGCAAACCCTTATTCTGAATATGTTGATCTGTAGGAAATCGCCCATGAAAATTTTTCCAGAGTACTAGAGTTTTGGAAGGCGGAATAGATGAAGACCAAATGAATTTACCCCAACCACCTGGAACTCCTGGTTCCAAGAAAAAAGTCCTAGCCGATTAAAGAGTGAAACGACCAGACTCATTTAGAATCCAATTAGGAATATCCTGTTCCTCTCTAATCATGATATGATTAAAAAAAAGAGGCATCTGCTGTAAAGAGAAGGGAATATTCCAATCACAACCTGTCCAAAATTGAGAGACTGTATCCGGAATGCTAACACCACCAGATAACCCTGCAATATTTGCTAAAGAAGTAGTAGAGCACCATTTATCATTCCAGAAATTAATAAAAGAACCTGTACCAACAGTCCAATAAGTATAGTCAAGTATGGTAGAATAAAATTGTTTAATTCCAGGCCAGAGAGAGGAAGATCTATAAACCGTTCGAAATTCATATTTTGATTTAAGAACCCTAGCTTTCAAGAGTAAAGACCAAGGTTTGTCGCTATAAGCAAAGTTCCAAGCAAACTTAAGAAGATATGCATTATTTTCATGATGAAGATTAATGATATTCAAGCCTCCATCCTCAAGAGGTGAACAAATTTTCCCCCAATTAACGGTAGCAATACCTTTTTTCAGAATATCACCAGTCCAAATAAAATTCCGACACCACTGCTCAACTTGCTTAATAAGTGAAACAGGCCACTTATACATATTAAAACTATAAGCTAGAGATCCAGTAATCACTGTATTGACCAGCTGAATTCGACTCATCATGCTAAGAGATTTACCTTTCCAAGATGCTAGCTTCAATTTAACTTTATAAGCCAAAGGTTGAAGAAACCGACACTTTGGAGCACCAACAAAGATAGGCACTCCTAAATAATGGAAAGGCAAACAACCATGACTACAGGAAAGAATATTTTGAATTTTGGTGACAAATCTTGGAGAATTATCCATGGTGAAGAAACTACTTTTAGAGTTATTAATATATTGACCAGAAAAAACACCATATGTTTTAAGAAAAGAACTCAAATTTCTAAGAGACTTAATATCCCCCCTACAAAAAATAAATATGTCATCAGCATACAAAATATGAGAGGGAGTGAGATAACCGTGCGGACTGGCCATATTTAAAATCTTCTTATCATTCACAAGCTTAGAGAGACCTCTACTAAGAACTTCCTCTGCAAGACAGAAAAGTAAAGGAGACAATGGATCACCTTGTCTTACCCCTCGACTGCAAGGAAAAAAACCCACCAAACTACCACTTATTCTTATAGAAAGCATAGCTGAACGGAGAATTGTACTAATCCAACCGACAAATGAGGGGTGAAAACCAAAGCGTTTTAAAACTAATAATAAGAACTTCCAACTTAGAGTGTCAAAAGCTTTATGAATATCAACTTTGTAAGCCACATTACCTCCTCTAACCTTTTTAGAAAGCAGGTTAATAGCTTCAAAAGCAATACCAAAGCAATCCTGAATTTGTCTACCCTGCACAAATCCATATTGATTAGGAGAAATGATTCTAGCAGCCACAAGTGCAAGCCTATCCGCCAGTATCTTGGAAATAATCTTAAACTTGAAATTAGCAACAACAATTGGCTTGTAATCTTTAATGGAATCAGCACCCTGAACCTTTGGAATAAGAGATACCACATTACTATTCATTCCAGGGAGAACCCAGTTTTGTTTAAAAATCTGTTGAACAGCATTGCAAACATCTGTCCCAATAATTTCCCAGCAAGAATGATAGAAAACACCACCAAAACCATCAGGACCAGGAGCACTATTACTGTTAAGATTAAAACAACATTTTTAATTTCAGAGAAATCTGGACACTTAATCAACATCATATTCTCCTCAGAGGAAACCATCGCAGGAATATAAGTACCAATAAAATCTTCCATATTATCAGTATCCAGAACATTAGAAATAGACTCAGCATAAAGATTTTTATAAAAGTCCAAAATATGATCCTCAATGATTTTAGGATCCTCCGTAACCTCATTATCAATCCGTAGACGATGAATCCCACTAGAATTATATCTCCTTTTGACCACCGCATGGAAAAAAGCAGTATTTCGATCTCCATCCTTGAACCATAACATCCTAGCCCTTTCTTTCCAAAACAAATATTGACAGTGAAGAGCATGATCAAGCTCCTCCTTAGCAATCTTTTCTTGACAGAAAAGTCTGTCACTATCAGACAAACTAGCAGTCTCTAAGCTTTTTTGAATACCAAGAAGGATGTCCTGCTTAAGAAGAACTCCATTATGAACATTACCAAAAGAATTTTTATTCCAGTCTCGGAGCTCAAGTTTCAACATTTTTAACTTAAGTTGCAAGATAAACATAGGACAACCAACAACCTGATTAGCCCAAGAATCATGAATAAGCTTTAGACACGAAGTGTCCTGAAGCCACATCGAAAAGAAACGAAAATTGTTAACCTTCCGCAAAGAATTACTAGCAAGACTAGCAATAATAGGGGAATGATTAGAACAATTTTTAACAAGAACCTGATAAGAACAAGATTCCCATTCATCCAGACACACTCCATTACATAAAGCCCTATCCAGTCTTCTGTGAATTCTATGCAACCCTCTCCTTCCGTTACACCAAGTATAACAAGATCCAGTAAAAGGCATACAAGAAAGATCATTAGTATTAATCCAGTTCAGAAATTCATTACAAGAAACCTGATTAGGAGCCACCCCCCCTTTACAGTCATCCGCCGAGAGCACAACATTAAAATCTCCCAGAATACACCAAGGCCCTGTGAAGAAACTAAGATCCCTCCATAAAAATCGTCTAGACAAGTATGTGGTAGCACCATAAACACCTGCAAAGCTAAAACTCTTATCCTCCAGACGACAAGTTACAGAGATAAATTGATCATTAACCAAGAAATTTTGGACAAGATTAGGAACCGACAAACACCAAAGCTTAGCAACTTTATTAACAATAGGAGACGTAGCCACCAAATGCATATTAACAGATTTGAAAAGGACGTCGAAAGCATTAGTGTACGACATCATGGGTTCAGCAAGAAAAACCAGGAGAGGTTTATGTAGTTTAAGTAAACTAAGCAACATCTCCACAGTTTTGTGGTTCCCCAATCCTCTGACTTTCCAAAAAAATGAAGAGACCTTCATTACGACGTTGTAGAGAGAACTGCCTTAGCAGTTTTCCTGGATTTACCAATCCCTTAGGTGGTCTCCCTGGTTTTCTTTTAGTGCGAACTGTTTCCTCCCCATTATCACTGTCATCCTCCTCCATGTCATTAGAGTCAGTCCAAAATTTTGAAACAACCTGATTTTCAATATGATCAGAATTAATTCCAACAATGGTAGGCGAAATAGTTGACGCTCCAATATGAGAATCAACTCCCACATCTGTAGTTTCCAAACCATCAAGAGAAGAAAAGTGATTTTGAAGGACCAACGATATTGCTTTAACATCCCCAAGATATTTAGCCTTTCCGAGGGGAGGGATGAGGCGACTGAGATGGTACAGTCACAATAGCAGAGACCTCCACATTAGGAACTGGAGCATTAGTATCCGCATGTGATTTAACCCTTTGAGGAGAGGTAGTACGCAACGGAGATGGTACAATCACAGGAACAGATACCTCCACATGATGATCATCAATAAAAGTTGTTGATTTTGACTCTGAGTCCTTAGCTTGCATAACAGCAAGTGAGTCCAAAGTGGGAGTGGACAACCCCTGCTTGGGTGAGGACCTATCATGATCTGAAGCATCCTCAAGAGGAGGCATAACTGCAAAAACATCCTCCCCTCCACCTGTTTCATCAACTTTCAACTTATCAATGAGGCCTTCCACGAGTTTTGTCTCCGGATCTTTTTTCCTATATTCTTTACGTTGTTTAGGAATCACGGTCCTCCCTTGGTCCCGTTCATCAGAAGATGCCTTCTGAGAAGGTTTATGTTGAGGCCCAAGAACACGACCCTGGTCATGGATCGCCCGACACTGAGCAAGCTCGTGCCCAATCATCTTACAATGAGAGCAAAAAGGAGGGAGCCATTCATATTCCACACCAGCTACAAAAGCAAAGTCTGGACGTTCAACCAAAAGTTGATCGGAGAGAGGGGACAGAAGATCAATATCCACCAACACTCTAGCAAACATACCCCTATTCTTTCTCATAGTATGCTCATCCAAAGACAAAGGAGTACCAAGGCCTCTAACGATGGAATATATTGTATTTGGTTTCCAATACTCCAAAGGCAAATGGTAGATTCTAACCCATGTCTGAGTTTTCGTATTCTTCATGGTAGCTGGGACAAAGTCTTTTGTCCAGGCAAACAATCTCAATAAACCAGGAGATAACTTGAGGGAACCCATTTCGAGGGCCCATCTCATGTCTTCTATAGAAGCGAACTCAAACTCATATAAACCCTTTCCAAGAGGAATTGCTTTCCATGGTCCAAGAGCTTTCCACACCAGTTGCAACTTTTTAGTTAAATCCAGGTGTGTGAGAGGTTTATCCCCCTTAGATAGAATAACCCGACCATGGAGATGGGTTTTGCAATCCTCAAGACCAGCCAAATAATCTGCCTCATTAATCTGGACAACAATCAAGTCACCCTTAATACAAGGGATAGGTAGTTGGGACAAAGGAATATCACATGTATTTCCCAAAGCCTGAGCAAAAGTCTTCCTTTGACCGGACATGGAATATACTTTATTATCAGGACAAACTTTTCGATCGATCAAACAAGTCCATGGAATGAGGAAACCCGCAGAGCCCTCCACCATTTTAAAAGGCTAACAAGTTGCCGCCAAAAACTTCCGCAAAACCCTAAAACCCCCAAATCTTCAAATTAAGGTTTTGCTGGCGGTGCTTGGAGCTCCGGCAATTGAAGTCTCGTTTCAACCAATCACCTTTGTGCTGGACTGCGAAGGTGTTGATCGGTGAGGTTCCGATTTGAGGAATTAGGGCACCACTTTTTCACATTCTTGGTGGAGAGAACCAGCGCGGCGCACGATGGGTGGACCAGCTGCGACACGCGACGGGACAGCCGCAAAAGGACGAACCACTCGCTGGTGGCTGCAGCGACACGACGAGGCGCACGACGCACGTATTCCTTCTTCGTATTCTTTTCTCCGAGAAAATCTTTAAAAAAATATTCTTTCTTGCTTGAAATTCTTAAATTGTTTATAAAAAATTATTTAAAATTTTCTAAATCATTTATACTATAAAAGAATTGTATAGAATCAATTTAATACAAATGATAAAAGAAGTTATTAAAACGCTTTATTATTAGTTTTATATTATTTAAACTTTTTCGTATACTCGTTGTCATATTATAAAAAAAATTATTAAATAAAAATTAATTTTAGAAACCAATCTAATTAATTATTGTATTAATTAAATTAGTAAATTAAAAAAAATGTTGATATCTATAATAATTTATTATATTAATAAAAATTGATAAAAATATTTTTTTAAATAGTGTTTAACTATTAACTACCAACTTTTTAGTTACTAACTATTTATATTCTAAATTAATTTTTATTAATCTTTTAGAAACTAATTTAGAATACAAAATATTAGTAGTTAAATTTTTAGTAACTAATTTAGATACCAATTTAGAAATTATTTTATAATATTTTATTAATAATAAAAATCATATTTATATCAATAATTTTTAACCTCTAAGTTAGTATCTAATTTAGTCAATAAAATAATTAATTATTTTTAATTTTAAAATTTAGTTATTACTTACTGATTTTTTTAATGTGAATGTTAATGTAAAAGGTGTTTTCATATAAATTTCTGAAAATGCTTTCTAATTTTAATCAAATTGTGTGTGTTCATAGACAAACGCACCCTCTGCCACACACAACATTTTCTTCAATAAGATCAACATAAATGTTATTTAAATTTATGAAGTAAAATACATTAAACCAGTGATAAAGAAAACTTAACCTAAATAGAAAATAAATATTTTACTATTTATAAAATTTATATAAAATTATTGATGTATTGTTTATTTATCCAATATATTGTATCTCTAAAATATAAAACATCTTTTTTTTATATTTATGAAGCTGTTTCTAATTTTTAGCTCCATCAAATCCTTTTTTTAGTACATTTTTTTTTTCTTTAGATTTCAATTTGTTTGCATGTGAGAGTTTTCTTATCACACGTGAAATTTGAACCAAATAGAAGAATCTTTGTTAGGCTATATATCTGTATTTGTGAATCAAATTTCTAAGGAGTAAGTTAAAACTTTTTTTAACTTTTTATCCATTCCTTAAAAAGAAGGGAATCAAACTTATTTAGAAAGTATTGAAAATGATAAGGATGAAACTTTGAAGAGCTCAAACCCTAATATAAACACTTGTGAATTTAATTATATTATTGTGGTATTTGAATTATTAGATTTTGGTGGCGAAATGAGAAGTGTATTATCAGTAATATTTTTTAATGATGGGATGGAATTGTATACAAGTGTATTTAATTAATGATTTTATTGGATTTATGTTGATCATTAAGTTTAGTATAAATTTTATTAGTTTTAGTTGATTTGTTAGGATGCTATTTTTACTACAATAAATTCATCAAATAGAAATTAAGTTTAGACATAATAAATAATTATTTGTTATATTAATTAAATTAGATAACATTTTAAAAACTAACAAAATTATTAGTATGTAAATTAATTTCTATTATTAATAAATAATTTTTAAATTAATATTTAATTAGCTACCAAGGTTTTAGCTATAAATAATTCTCTTACAAAAATAAGTATGAAACTTTATCTCTCAAACTACCTTAACTGAAGAGGACTTATTTAAGCAAGATATAGAACGAATTTTGCATAAAACCTAATTTAAAAATGTCCCGAGAACAATTTTTACATTTCAAATGGATTATAATACACCTCAAATCATTCATACAACCATACTAAGTTTTATAATCTCAAACAAAACATATTCAAGCACTCATTCACAACAAAATCAACCTATACAAATTCTAAATACGCATAATCAACTAGTCAAAGTTTAATTTTAATCAAAATACCACTTTATTCAAAATCAAACATCCCTACAAGAAGATTTGAGATTGGTGACTATGACCACATCACCCTCACATCTAGATCTTCTAATTAGGGTTCTATTGAAAATAAAACTAGTTTTTCTTACTTGACTTTGAGCAATTGTGCTCACAAAGAGCTCTAATCCTACACAACTCAAAGGTAGATTAACCTGCATCATAGAGTTGTAATCAATGATCCAAACATATAACCAGGTTTATGAACTAACATGAACTAATTATGAAACTCTAAACATCACATGCAAAGCCTATACTAATAAAAATCTAACTAATTCAAAATTGATTAAAAGAAGAAGAAAGAAAAAAGAACTTACTTTATCCAAAACTATGATCGAACAATCTTGTAGTACTCACTATCAGAAACTCAATGACAAATTCTTATCATCATTTTGATGACAAAGATGTTAAGAAAATAAAAAAAAACAATTTTTTTTTTAAAAAAAAAATCGATAATTCTTTTAAAATGAAACATAAATAGATGATTTTTTTATATATATATTATTTTCACTTTAATAATAAAATATTCATATATTATTCAAAGTATATCACTTTTACATTAAAATTATTTTTTAGATTCTTACAAGTAAAAATACAACAAAAATATACATATATATTTTTTCTCATATTTTTTCTCTTATTAAAATAAATTATATTTATCAAATAAGAAAAAATAAATTAATTATAAATTAGTGTACCTTCGATTATTGACTATTCGTTTAAAAATTTATAAAGAAATACAAAATTGAATTTTCAAAACCTATATAAATTAAAATAGAAAAAAAACTTTAAAATAATAAAAATAAAAAATGGCATAATTAAATCAAAGAAGTGTTGGTGTATCTCATTGATGTAACCATGTAGGACAGATGCAAATGTATTTGAGGGTTTTCTTTAGGAATATTTGAGATTAAAGTTTTTTCTCTTGAAACGGAATTGGTAGGGAAAGAGTACCAAAATAAGTGGTGTTAAAGCTCATCTTCCAGTCCTACCATATTGATGCCAGAAGAAAGCTCTAGAGTCATTAAATACAAGTACTTTTGTCCTGTTCTCCAGAGTTGCCATTTTAATTACCACCACGTAAATTAATCATCATCACATATATAGATAATATTCAAAATACTTAAGAATATCATCCCTTCCAAATATAAGAACCAATAAATTGCAATTGAATATAAAACTTTGGAACTTGATTATTTTTTAAGTACTCCATTTTGATTTTATGTGGTGTAAATAAGATCAATAATATTGATTAAGATTAATATACTGAAGATCTTACATTTATTAAAGATTAAAACATTTTATAAGTTAATGAAAACCCATGTTATAAATTAAGTTTTAAGTTAAATTTAAAGTTGTTTTTATGACGTTAAAGGTTATGCAACCAACTGTTTAGATGTTTACTTTAAAAAAAAAAGTGATTTCATGCACAATTTTTAAGATTAGATATTTTTTAAAAATTAAAAATTAGTCACATTGATTGAAATTTTATCCAGTTAATTTCATTATAAGTAATTTTTTATAATTAAAAAATATCCAATATAATCAACTTAATTAATTTAAATTATAATAGTAAATTATCTGAATTACATTCCCTTACAAATAATTAAATATATAATTTAAAGAAAAATTAAAAGAAATACCAAATAACTAAATACATAAAAAATATAATAAAATTAAATAAAATCAAACACAGCCTCTGTGTAAAAAAAATTAAAAATCATTCCAAGCACAATTTCGACTTTAGTACAATTTATAAAGAAAAATTTAAAATTTGATATTTGAATCATGACTTCTAATCTCAATTGAGATTTCGGAAAAAATTACTCATTTTTTTTTTCAAATCGCCACCTACACATGTGATTTTTCTTCTACATCTTTTTCAAAATCATCATCTACACGTATGTTACATCTCTTCATTTTGAGGGGAGAAGATATTTACGGTTCACAAGTATATACTCTCTTCTTCTTTTCTGCAAAACCCTGGATTCAAACCATTGATATCATCTCACTTTCTTTTTTTGTGAACAGTAAATCCATAGAAGCAAACAAACAATGAGATATAAGCATACTAGGATGATGTATAAGCATGTAGGAGGAGTTGATGAAGATTGGGTTTAATGATGTGTTCCTTAGTCGTTTTGAGTAAAAAGATGAAAAGAAGCCTTGCTCTCTGAGAAAAGAACAAAGAGTGGCCAGAGTTTGGTGTGAGAAAATTCATAGGAAATGCGTGAATAGAAAGGAAGTGGTTAATGATCCCCAAAACAAGCTCAAACTATGGGAAAGTGCATAACTCAGCTACCTTCTACACCGCCATTCCTCGTCATCCCACGTTTCAAGTGGACAACCACCCTTCATTCTTTTCTTCTTTCCTCCTTTCTCCATTTTCTTCTTTTCCTTCCAACACAGGATCACAACTTTTATTGTATATTTATTAGTCTGATAACGAGTGAGATAATAAATTTAATAAACTTTAATTATAAAGATTTTAAGTGATAGTGAGTGACGTAATAAATTTAATAAACTTTAATTAAAAAAAATTAAGTGAGTTTGATAAAATGAACTTTGCTTAATTCATCTGAAAAGAAACAACTTTACTTCTCCAACTAAATTAAAGAAAATAATTTGATGTTAATTCTCACCACCTAATTTTCATTTCATAACAATTTTTACCTAATTCATATTTAAATCGGTAACTATATGCATTTATGGTTATTGCGTATATACATAGACAGATAGAAGTTTTAGAAATACACTTATAAGATGTTCTTATATTTTGAGTTAAAATTTATTGAAAACCGTCACACAGATTGTAAATGGTAATAAATGTAATAAATAATATGTTCATAGAATTTTTGAGAAATATAAAATTGATTCTTAGCTTTAATTACAACTTCTTTGTCGTTTTATAAAAGTTTCTTAATATATTCTTGCAGGAGTATGTAGTATAATATTATATATGTTTTCTTTGTATTTTTGTGAGCTTCTTCTATTTGTATGCATAAATTGTTCTTATGCTTTGATAAATTTGAGATTTTGAAACATGAAGGAAGATTTTGAAAGTGTAAAA
Source organism: Phaseolus vulgaris (assembly GCF_000499845.2). Classification (NCBI taxonomy): domain Eukaryota; kingdom Viridiplantae; phylum Streptophyta; class Magnoliopsida; order Fabales; family Fabaceae; genus Phaseolus; species Phaseolus vulgaris. The sequence continues at coordinate 37,695,328 of NC_023755.2, read as the reverse complement.
TTTGAACACGATTTAAAGGTTATATATATGAATTAGTTTTAAATATGGAAAGAGCAATGAAAACACGATATTCTCCGGGCATGGATGATTTGTAGGCGTTGATGCATATGGTGAGAGCATAGTGGAGAAAAAAGAAGTGTGTGTGGGAGTGAGAGCAGGACATACTCCTACTTTGTTCATAAATGTTTCAATTTCTTCTGTTTTTTCCATTCTCAATTCAGGAACACGCGCACTAAGCAATAACAAAGTGATACTACTACTAATAGTAGTATATATTGTGATTAGTTCCAACTTGTTGCTTTGCTTTGTCACCACGAAATGAGTGCTCAACAAAAAGAAACGGAAAAACATGACACGCTTTCGTCCAATCGAACGGTTTCTCTTCCACTTCACATGCTACATACATACTATGTTTTGCCTTTAACTTCTTGTTCCTTTGTATTTTAGGAACACCCAACATTCAATTCAATTCCGTGTTGTTGTGTTTGTAGGTGGATGATACGATGGGTGCAACCGATGAAACCTCGCATGTAAACAATGAGTGGAAGCCAGAGAAAATTCAGTTCGAAATACCGACCAGAACATCGGAAGACTCTTGTTGGGATTTTGTTGGAATAAGGATGCCACTGACGCCAAGTCCAACTCCCAGTCATAAGAGAGTGAATTTTCTTGTCACTTCTCGCTCTGTTGATGCTCCTAGACCTTCTTCTTCTTCGGCTCCCAGAGGCAAATCATCCATGAGGAACATCTTACCAAGATTCGGCTTCAAGAATCGTCAATCGCTTGATGTTGAAAAGGCTGTTACCGCAGTTTCAGAAGCTTCTTTTTCAGGTCATCAAGAAAAGTCCTCAATCTCCAGATCAGTGTCTCTCACCAAGATATTCACTCATAAGATTAACAGAACGTCTTCGTTACCGGTAGAAGAAATTGGGCGTGCAAACGCAGAATCTGCTCTGGGTGGAAATCTTGGTGCTTCTCCATGCGTAAGATTCCAACCCTATAGCATTTAAGTTTTAAAATCACAATTTATTTAATGGACACCATGTCTTTTTAATCGCAGAATTTGACATGAGGATTTCATTATTTGCTAGATTTCTTCCACTGAAATTAAAATTATTGTTATAATCAGGGTATTTTTTTTTAGATTTAAACTGTACAGATAGAAAAATAGGAATGATGAACACATAAGTTTTAAACTCTTTTTTTGTTATGAGGTCGGTGCTTCTTCTACTTTTTATTTTTCCTTTTTCTGATAAATGATTATACGGGCTGAAATCGTCGTTATAGTCTAGGTCAATTTTTGCATAACATGTAAGAAATATTTATACTATATAATGAAGAATTAATAAAACTCCATTCTTAACCATGTTGACTGGGACATGGTGTACGAGTAATAATTTATCCCCTTTTTCTACTGTCACTTGTTTCTGATATAAAATTGTGGCTTATAATGTGCTTTACTCTGTGTGGTCCTTTTGCAGGGAAGAGAAACTCAGGGGATGATAGCTCGATCTCGTTCAGTGCCTGTCAATAGCAAAGAAAAAGGCATCAGGAGAATGGATTCAGTTTTCCGCATCATTCCTTCCACTCCTCAAGTACATGAAGTGAATGAATCAACTAAGGATACTGGTATCTTGTTATACGCACTTCAATAAGTATTCATAACAAATAATAACTTTTTCATGTTAAAACTCTAACAAGATTCTCTGGATTGACACAGTTATGGCATGCCATTGTCAAATATTATTACCTACGAAAAATATTAACATTATATTGTAATTCTATGTCTTCTTGTTAGCATATCCATTATTTGGATATAAAAAAATTTACATTACATTTCATGTTACATTGCATATAATTATCTCTATCTTTCCTTAAAATTCCTGTTTAAACTAATTTTCTTTTATGGAGTGGTGTCTTTCGTCAACTGGGCACTTAAAAATAGCTTAAATTGTTTTCCTTTTTAAAAGAATCACATTATTTTTCGATTCATCTTACTTTCATTTCTAAATCTTGAACGAACTGTTTCCAAACCTACATGCACTTGTAACTTGAAAGTGTTTATAGGCTTAGAAAATGGTGGTGGTGAAGATATTGGTGAAGAGGAAGCGGTGTGCAGAATTTGTCTGGTTGATCTATGTGAAGGAGGTGAGACATTAAAGATGGAATGCAGCTGCAAAGGTGAACTGGCTCTGGCTCACCAAGAATGTGCTGTTAAATGGTTTAGTATCAAGGGTAACAAGACCTGTGATGTGTGCAAGGAGGAAGTTCAGAACCTCCCTGTCACTCTCTTACGGATCCGAAGTGTTCAAACCCAGAATACTGGAGCAAGGTCCGAGCAGGGAGATGAATACAGGCATGTGCTTTTATTTTCTTATGCAAAGACCACTACTAGTGTACCATGATTGAGCCATGCAAGAACGTTTCAATTGTGAGCTAAATGGATACCATAGAATGCTATAGCCAACCTGCTATAGAATCATACTAAATATGTTGAAGTAATAAACTTGGATGCCATCTCAGAACTTTTCGTGACATCCAATGATAACTTCGTTGAATGAATAATCTATTTTACAGTTATACTTTAATAGCGATCAGATTCAGATCCCTGAATTGCTGTGTCTTAGTTGTAGGCGTTCATAGCAATCTCTAGTTCAAATAGCAACTCTCGTGCTCAAGAAGTTTTTAGAATATTATTTTGCAATCAATGTTTTCCTTGGAGTTCTGCAGCCAATGCTAGTGTTGAGTCGTACAAGTTACAGATGGAATGGACTCTTCTTGCTGTGTCTTTCACTATAAACCGTTACACAGAACGATTCTTAATTCGTCTGTTCAATTTGACAGGGTTTGGCAGGAACTCCCAGTGCTTGTCATTGTCAGCATGCTTGCCTATTTCTGTTTCCTTGAGCAGCTGTTGGTAAGAATAGAAGTCCACATGATTTAGCACTATCTAAGTTATACATTTTTCTATAGCCTAAGTCATTGAACTCTCTGCAGGTTGGAAAAATGGGAACCAAGGCAATTTTCGTCTCTCTTCCATTTTCATGTGTACTAGGCCTACTCTCCTCCGTGACGTCAACAACCATGGGTAGGTTCATCATTGACCTATTTTAGTTTACAAATTGAAAATGGTAAACATTATCTTTGGATTCTCAACATATCAACACTCTTTTCAGAATATTGCAGGGTTTAAAATGATATGACAATTGCTGATTGGTTTATTACATATTACATGATACATTTTGTTTGGCAAATTTTGCTACTGCGTGGTTGTGTTTCACTAATATGCAAATCCTAACTTAAATTTTGTTTTCCCAGTGACGAGCAAGTTCATCTGGTTATATGCATCTGTCCAATTTCTTTCGGTGGTCATATTCGCCCATATATTTTACCCCCTGGTAAGATTTTGATCGAGCTAAATTCTCTGGTAAATTTTCACAGGACAACAAAATTGGTGACATTATTTTGAGAAATAAGTTGTTAAAGGGATCAGCCATTGAGGGTTGGTTCAAATACTGTTTAGATGGATTGTAAGCTCTCAAGCTTGTGACATGTCCTGAATCATGATGATAGAATGAAACCACCTATTCACCTGAATTTTTTATTACCAAAAGGAAAATAGTCAAATCAAGAACTTTTAGCACTTAGACAAGTGTAGGACAAGATGTTTCAAACTTGATCCTACATGAAGAATATCAAGCATGTAAACTAATTCCATTGGATTACTCTCTCAACTTCAGGTTGGTAAGCATGCGGTTTTGTCGATCCTTCTTGCTACATTTGCTGGCTTTGGTGTTGTGATGAGTGGAAGTTCAATTGTTTTGGAGTTTTCTAGATGGAGAAGAAGATGGCTAGCTTTATCAGAGCAGCAGCGTGGTTCTTCAGCGTGACACAAGAAGGACTATGAAATCGTACTGTGAACTAGGCTAAGGGAATTGCCAGAACTGATTGTGAATTGTCATTATATAGGATTTTACTTCAGTGTACATGTGCACCAGACTTCAATGTACAGTTTTATATTATCGTAATTGATAATAACTTAGGACTAGAGTTTCTCTTGCAGTGGAATAACTTTCGTTTTTTAGTTTTTTTCTATAATTAATGACAGACTTCAGTGAAAACTCTCAATATTTGAACAAGGAAAAAAAAGTTGTTTGCAGAGCATTGTTGCTTCCGAAAGTAACATTGTTTTCTCCCTTACGAGTGTAGAAAATGCAAAAATATACGTACATGGATATACATGAAACTAACTCTTCTGAGTTACAATTAAAAGTGCAATATGATTTTATCATTTAATTATAACCAGGGGCGAGACCCAGTTTTTTTTAAAAAAATTCTATGAATATAATAATTGAGAATTAAATTAGGATGATTTTCAATGTATTTTATAACCCACGTCATCTAAGTTAATAATTATTAAAATATAAAATTAAATATAATAAAGAATAAAAAAAATTAGAAGAAAATTAATATATTTCCTTCACATTTATCTGATGGAAAATAAAGAAAAAATTATAGGCTAAAACTATATTTTAAAATGAGATAATCAAAATAAGAAGTTAGAGGAAAGTCCAAAAAATAAAGGGGTTTCCGTATTTTGACTGAATAAGAGATAAGAGAATAAGTTCCCTTTTAAAGTACATGTGTAATAATAACATCTCATTCTATATAAAGATGTCTAAAACCTTTAAGCATAAAGTTCATGAATATGATAATAATAAAATCCTCTGAAAGTGGAAAGAATGCTGCAATTTTCCATCTCACGTAAAAGAATACGAGAAATCCACTATCCCATGCAAGAAGGAGACATCTAATAATGTCAACAATTTTTAACTTTCAAGACAACGACATAATTATAAATTTGAAAGTTTTTTATATTGATTCTAATTTGAATCCACATATAAAATATTTTTTTATATTATTTTAGTTTTAACTAATAAAGAAAGTATTTTCTGTGTCATTTTTAATAATATGAATAGCATGATTAAAAATTCAGTATAAATTTCTAGGATAAAAAAATTAGTATAACATTTACATATTTTACATGTTTTGGTAAAATCGGAATCAGTATTCCCACCTTTATATAAATATAAAATAGGTTTTGGCATAAACAATAAACGGATAAAAGAAAATATATAAACAATAAATGAATAAAAAAATATATATAAACAATAAACCGATAGAAGAAATATAAAAAAAATAATGATATTAAAAAATTTAATGTGAAAAAAATCTTAAAAAGGTAAAAATTCACTAGATTCAATTTCGACAGAGTTTTTACTATAAAAATAATATTACAATATTTATTCTGTCATATTTTAAAGATATTTGAAAATAAATTATCTTCATTAGTTTCATAATTTTTTAAAAGATTATAATTCCAAGACTTTCGAATCAACATTCTTATCAAAGAGATGAATTATGAAGATTTCCAACACTTTATGTTTAGAATTTCTTACTTTCACAGTCAACGATGTGATTCTCCTTTTTAGTGATCAATCTGGTTTCTCCACTGAAATGGAGGTCTGGAACAGTGTGGTGTTTAAGATGGAGGTGTTGGAGTTCATTGAAGAAGGAGGAGATGAAGAAGCAACGTAGTGGAACTGAAGGGAGAGATAAATATTGTTAAAGAGGCGATGACAATGAGAAGCATCCTTAAGGAGGATTTTCTATATCTCTTCTTTTTTATACCAAACTATGTCATATATAGAAAGTTATCTAGAACCAGTGTGAAACCCACATACTAAATCTCATTTAATTATAGAAACTTTAAAGAAAATAATTGTTTCTAAATTATTTTGGAAGAGTCAGAATAATATATATATATATATATATATATATATATATATATATCTCATTTAATTATATCATTGTGACTATTAGAAAAAAAAAATATTTAATATAATTATAACTATAAAAAATCACCATATATATTTAAAGAATTATTCTTTGTTACTTCTAATTCTTAAACACATCAATAATTATATCAAGATTAGAGAAGCAATTACCAAAAGAAATCTACAATAAATAAGTCACATTTAGAAACTGATTATAAAAATATATATAACAATTAAAATTTTATTTTATATTCCTAAAAATAAATTTGTATAAAAGTATTTTTTTTTAAATAATACCACTTAATTTAAAATGTAACAACACTGAAAAAAAAAAGACAAAATGTGAGAATATGAGAAAAAAGTATGAAAAAGTGAGAATATTTAGATTGAGGTATGTTAAAAGTCATTAAGATATGCTAAAGTAGTTGTGTCAGTAAAATTTATGAAAATTTGTGAGTGATTTGATGATTTTCAAAGAATTTTGAATATTCTTAAAGATGTAAAATATTATTTTACAAAATTACCCTTATCTATTAAAAAAATATAATAGTAAAATTGAGTTATTTTTTTAGAAATAAATAACTTTCACTGAGTAAATTTAAAAATTATAATTAAAAAATAAATATATATTAAATATAAATAGGTATAATTTAAAAAATATATATATATTAAATAAATTAAATAAAAACAAAACTTCAAATAATTTTTTAAAATATTAAACATGTCTTATAAAATTAAAAAATTAATCAGATCTTATATAAATAAGAAAATATTATTTAATATTAAAAACTTCTAGTAATAAAAAGTACAACAACAAAAATATATCTTAATTAAAAATAAAAAAGAATTCCATAAAAAATATAATCAAATAAATTATAACTCATAAACATAATAATTATACATAAAAATATATTAATATAAACACAACAATAAATTAAATAAATAATTTCTTAAAATATTAAATATATATTATAAAAATAAAAATAAATCACATCTTATAATATAAAACATATATTATAAAAACAAAAATAAATCACATCTTATATAAATAAATAATAATAATTTTTAATATTAAAATAATAAAAAATAAGAAATATTATAACAATAGAATAAATGATAAATTTAGAAATGATGTGACTTATTCTCTCCTTTCTTTATTAAAAAAAGATATTTACGATTTAAAAATATATTTTATTTTATTTTTTCTTACTGAATTCAAATAGTTGATATTCTTTATTTTTTTCTCTAACATTCACAAAAACAAATAGACCCATCATCTATTATACGTATATTGCTTAAAAAATATTCATATTAATATATCATTAGTATATTAATAAAAAAAAATGTTTTTTACAATGTAGAATAGGTTTTTGAGAAACCTATTTTTCTAAAATCTAATATATCCAAAGTTTTAAATTAAATAATATTTATTAAAATTAAAATTATTATAGCTGTATGCGTGGATATATGAAAACTTTATATATTTTAGCTTCAAATAAATGTTATTTTTTTTTTCCTAAAACCGTTTGAAAGTAACTTGTATACTTAATAAATGTACTTTAAAATTGTAACAGTTTTCGAGGTTTGTGGTGTACTACATCGGAAGTTGCTCCTATATCTCTGTCACACATGCCTATACCTACATATATATATATATATATATATATATACTAGAAAATTTTAACCATATTATATTTAATAAATTATTATGTAAATATATTAAAACTAACTTTCGGATGAATGATAAAAGTTACTATTATGAATCAACAGTTACTATGACGTAGATATAAATACTTATTTTCAATTATATTTGTTTAAATTATTAAAAGATGATTATACTAGTTTATAAAATAATTTAATTTTATAGATAGTTAAAATTTTCAAATAAATATTATAATAAACAGTATTGACGTGTACAAAATAATTATTATAAAATATAGAATGTCAATTAGGTTGGTGTCGAAAATTCAATTGCAAAATTAAAAGAAAATTCATGTCTTATATATAACTAAAAAAATTAAAAAAAGAGAGTTCGAAAAGTGAATTCTGAATACAAGATTCATAATTTAAACTGTTTTCTAATTATTTTTTTTATTTTATAAGAGTTAAACACATTTGAAAAAAATGATAACAAGTGAAATCTTACACAGGTTTGAGTTCATTAGTCTTAGAGGGAACCAAATTTATGTAAAATTGAAAGAAAGATTAGTGGGCAAAAGCACATGACTGAGACAGGTTGTGCAGATCTGTGAAACATGTGAAAGTTTGATGAGTGGATGGGTTTAGCCAATGCATTATTGCCTCACTGCATCTCCAATTGCATTCTTTAAGATTTCTTGGACAGATACCCTTAACAAATCTGCCATCCCTACCAACTTTAGGAATAAAAAAATATAATTAATTGTCATGTGTAAAATCTCTGTTATTTTCAATGCATGTTCACCACTAACACAGATCACTCATTAATTACTTACTTAGGCATAAAATGGGTACATTTATGATTATATTTAATCAGTTAATGTGATATTCACAAATAATAAATCACTCATTGATTACTCACTTATTAATAAAATGGGTACATTTACGATGAAGATTAAATATTGATGAGAGAAGAGAAATATTAACTATTCAAATAAACCCTTTCTCACTCTTCAATTAAAGAGTTTTGATGCTCAGATAATAAAAATATTTAAAACCTTAAATGCTTTGGATTATGATATATTAATTTATTATTTAATAATTAATAAAGAAAGTTCGAGAAGGAAAAGATTTTATTGAGTATTAGATGTGTTTTCGTAAGTCAATTATATTTATATTTGATTTTAATCTGTTTTTGTCTTTCTACGGAACAGTTCCCTATAAAATCATGTGTTTGCTTTGTTTTCTTCTTTGGTGCAATTCTGCATCCAAAGTGGTGTTGTAAAAAAGAAAAGAATAGATCACGTTCACGTTCTTCTTCCTTGTCTGTTACATATTCTAGGGGAACAACAACATGAATGCCACCAGTGTTATTTCATACTCTTGTAATTCATATTTACTTAGTTTTTAGCTGAATTTATTTTAGAAAAATAATCATATGCTTTTATTAAGTTTTATTTTATTTTGAACAGTACAATTAACCCAATCTGGTGTTGTTGAGAGACTAAATATCTCTCAGAGAGGATACTACCATTATTATTATTATTATTATTATTATTATTATAATAGTTAATATTATTATGTTTTTATTCAGAAATTAACATTTGTGGGTTATTGTGGGTCACTTTATTTTTGTTAGTACTTTCTAATCCATTGTTTATCTTACCCACATTATTTGATTATTGTTGATACTACCCTAATTAGACTATCTCATGGTATGTAGTCTCAAGGCATGTCTATAGAGATTCATCGGTTCTTAATGACCTAATATCTTAGTTTAAGTGATTGAAACTATTAGTAGACTTGGGGCTCATTGAATCTACCCTAACATATTGCACCACATTAAAGACAAGTTTTACCTCTCCGGATACAAAGCATTTCATCACGCATCTTAGTAGATTATGGACATCTTTACCTTTGGCTCTAGTCGACCTCACACATAATCAGTAGATTATGGGCGCCAACCCTTAGTTTTACTCGATCTCACATACAATTAGTAGATTAAACATATATTTCTAACTCTACATGACCTCACATCACATACCTAAAAATACAAGCACATAAATATTCAATAATATTTCAATTTTATGTCGGTAGAAATTAAAAAACGTCCAAAAATTATGGTTGATTTTTGTTTGAGTGACAATCTAGTTGCTTGACTGAAATTGGCTGAATTGATTATATTTCTATTGGGTTGTTTTTGCTTAAGTGAAAACACACTTTTTGCTTGGATTATTTTTTTCAAAACATTTTTTTTTAAACGAAAATTGCATTGCCTTGAATCACATTATCATCAACACACTTTTGCTTAAGTGGAAATCGCACTGCTTAGAACATTTTAACACCATTATACTTTTTTTTTTAGTGAAAATTGACTCGAGTCAAACTTTCACATGAAGCAAACTTTCATATTTTTTCACCTAATACACGAGTTTCCCACCCTCATATCATAATAAACAACAAAACATTATCTTATACATCCAAAATAGTATAGAAACAAAATTTTAAACAAACATAACACAATATAATTACTACAAAGATATGTGAAATGTTAACTTTCTTAACTTAGTTGGTTTCTCTTTTCTCAATTAGCAATGTTATAACTTAAATCTTAGATCCCATTTATTAAAGAAATCTTGGAGAACATTACAATAAGAACAAAATCCAATTATAAAAATTCTCAAAAAGTAATTTAGAGAAATTTATAGAAAAAAATACACGTATACTTATTCATTCATAAATTTGATCCAGTAGAGTTTTTCCTTTTTTTTAGCTTTTTATTCTTTCTTTTATATCTAAAAACTAATAAAGTTTCAATCTATTTGTTTTGTCTTATAGAGAATTTCAAGGAGAAAAGAATTTGGGAAGACTATTGTACTGAGAAGCTAAATAATAATATAATATCTTTATAATATATTATATATTTTTTCATCCTTTACAACAGCAACAAAAAGTTATAAACAATGTAATTAGTTTTTATGAAAAACAATTTCTCTTTTTATTCCATAATCTTTTTTGTCAACTATCTTTTAATCAGTAACGATTTAAATAGTTTTGACTTAAAACCTGCTAATAACTATTATCTTTGAATTCTTCAAATTTTTTATCTTAACAAAATAATAATGCAATTTTATTCTTTATTGTGGACTTTCGTTAAGGTAAGTAATGGTTCTTATATGTCTGCTGGCGGCATATTTTTTATTTATTTATTTTGATGGCGAATATCCCCTTATATAGGTATGCTATTAAGTATATTCCCTTTAGAATTCACCTCTCTTATAATAACAATAAATTTAAAAGATATAATAAAAGAAATAAGTAGAGTAATAAATTAAATTGCATTAATTAATTTTTAATTAATGTTAATTAATCTATTTCAGGACAGAATCGTGTGATATAGTACCTAATAAACTCTGGAATGTCAAGTTGCATTTAGATTGTCTACATAATCAATTATTCATAACTAGTTATACAAAATATATTTTTAAAGTTTAATTTTTGTGGCCATAGATGTAATTAACGGTGATGATCACTGCTACAGAGGATCAAACACCAAATTCAGATTTCACTTTTCTCGTTTTATAGTCCTCTCTGTGGACCTTGGACGTGTGTCATCGTCACGCTGGATGAATATATAGTCCATCAATATTATTAATTGATTCTTAATTATTTATGTGGAATAGTAATTATTTAAAAATAATTTTCTTTTTTTAGTTTTTATCTATTTATTACTTTTTGAGATAATTATGTTCCAAACACAGTCCAACATCAAATAGCTCGAGGTTAGAAAAGGAAATAGGAAAAAGGGTAGTTGAGAAACTGAGCCACATGCATGGCTGATCGCAGTAAGCATAATAATAATAATTAATTAATAATAATAATAATGATAATAATAAAAAAATGTTGGTCTTGGTAGCTGTTGTAACCATGATTTTATCGTGTGTTCCTCGAATTTGCAATTCAGTGGCCTCACTAGTTTCAAATACAGAGTCAATTTTGTGAAATAGAGAGGCTCTGAATTTTGGTCCACCACCCACCACACCCTTCTTCTCATCTCCGCCAGGTAAAACTATTTCAATTCTACTCGAATTCAATTCAACGTTTTCAGCTAAAAATTAAAAAACTGCAGTCAATGTTTTGTTTTCCCTCATTGTTTCTTCTTGACTGAATATAATATTTTGTGACTTTGACGTTCGTCTCACCAAGCAAAGATTTGTTGACGGCTTCTTTTGGTTAAATTCTGAAACTTTCTGGTTTCTATGGTGTTCGATTTCTAATTTGTGAGGTAAGGTACTGTTGCGCTTCAGAAATGGCTTCCGGAACTGTGCCAACTTCGTTTTCCTCCCTCAAGACATGGGATTCCAATCTGGGGTTTGCAAAAAGCATTGATTTTGTGAGAGTTTCCGATTTGAAGAGTATGAAATCTTCGAGGAAAAAGGTATCGATTATCAGGAACTCCAATCCTGGCCAGGATATTGTTGAACTTCAACCCGCATCCCCAGGAAGTCCTCTTTTGGGTATGAATGCTTTCTTAGCTTCACATATATTGCTCTATTCTGTTTACTGTTTAAAGCTTTGATTGTTTTTTTCGTCCATCAATTTTCAATTTTCAGTTCCTAAATGTTGTCTCCAAGACTATTTGGGTGTTTGTGCTTAACTACGAGAAAATATTTTGGTTCATTGAAACGGTTCAAAATTTGGTTTTTGCTCAATAAAAATATCATTTTTAGTTCCTACAATTTATCAAAAGTAATGCTATTCTGGTGTCTCGTTAGAGACGCAAAACACATATTTCTGTTAAGATCTGGATAGAGTAAAAACATATTTTTCCCTTGTATTATTTTATTTTCAGTTCACCTGATCCTTGCATAATATTTTGATCGTAGTTCCTAGGCAGAAGTATTGTGAATCATTACACAAAACTGTCAGGAGAAAAACAAGCACAGTGATGGTTGGTAACGTGGCTCTTGGTAGCGAGCATCCTATAAGAGTTCAGACCATGACTACGACAGATACTAAGGATATTGCTGGAACAGTTGAACAGGTTATACAACCGTTACTTCTGTTTTGCACTAATAACTCTTGCTTCTTGCCAATTTACACTGTTATGCCTATCTATTTTTCTCAATATAACTGCCTAATGGATGGAGTAGTTATGTTGATTTATCTGTTATGGGCAGGTTATGAGAATAGCAGATAAAGGAGCTGATATTGTACGGATAACAGTTCAAGGGAAGAAAGAAGCTGATGCATGCTTTGAGATTAAAAACACCCTTGTACAGAAAAAGTAAGCTTAAATTATAGTTATTATAAAGGACATGGTTGATGCTGTAAGCATATATTATTTATGTATTCATCTGGATCCTTATCGATCTTTGTCCAGCTACAACATACCGTTGGTGGCAGATATTCATTTTGCTCCTACTGTTGCTTTACGGGTAGCTGAATGCTTTGATAAGATTCGTGTAAACCCTGGAAATTTTGGTATGCACTTCTTTTATTTTATTTTCTTAATTTTTTTTTCTGAGTGTTGGCTTTCATTCTGAATCCAAGATGTTGATCTTCTCCAGCTGATAGACGAGCTCAATTTGAACAATTAGAGTACACAGAAGACGACTATCAGAAAGAACTTGAGCATATTGAGAAGGTTTGGCCAATCATCTGTTGATTTTATATCTCAAATTTTAGTGAAGAGCATGCATTGTGTTAATTTATCAGTACTTCTCTGTTATACACTCATACATGTATGTCTCCTTAGTCTTTTTACTGAAGATGTGGGAATAATATGTTTCATGTAAGTGTGTTTAAAAAATCACCGAGTATACAGGAAATGGATTTGGAATACTATATCATTCTGTTCCAAGATTCTTCTTTACCCTTTATTTCCCAGAAAAAAAAGAGTATAGGACTTTACTGAAGTTGAACAAAAGTCTAAACAAAAGATTTCCAGAAATGTCTGTCTTTTGTATTTTCTTCTGGATGCATGGATACTGGAAAATCTATTTTATTATTTTCAATTCCTGTTAGAATTAATTACTAATACTGTGACTGAGTATGAACTTATTAACCTATTTAAGCTTTAAAAAATGCTAGGTTTTCACACCATTGGTTGAGAAATGTAAGAAATATGGAAGAGCAATGCGCATTGGGACAAACCATGGCAGTCTTTCCGATCGTATAATGAGCTACTATGGAGATTCTCCTAGGGGGATGGTAAGCAGTCCTTCCCCCTCTTATCTGCATTTTTTGTGTATTCATGTGTGTCCCTCAGAATTGTCGTTCTTACTAAGTCATGATTGGACAGGTGGAATCTGCTTTTGAATTTGCAAGGATATGCCGAAAGTTGGACTTCCACAATTTTGTTTTTTCTATGAAAGCAAGCAACCCGGTTATCATGGTTCAGGCATACCGCTTACTTGTAGCTGAAATGTATGTTCAAGGCTGGGATTATCCATTACATTTGGGAGTTACTGAAGCTGGAGAAGGTGAAGATGGGAGGATGAAGTCTGCAATTGGCATTGGAACTCTTCTTCAGGTATGCACGTGATTGACTGCATTATTTAATAAAAAATGTATTTTTCCATCTGTGTATTCATTACTGACTTACTGTGTATGTTGACAATATGCTGTACATTAGGATGGATTGGGTGATACAATTAGGGTTTCTCTCACAGAACCACCAGAGGAGGAGATAGATCCTTGCAGAAAGTTGGCAAATCTTGGAATGAGAGCTTCTCAACTCCAGAAGGGGGTGGTATGATTCAAAATAACACTTCAATAAGACGTGGCTAAACTTTCTAAATTTTGGTATCCTCGAATACTAAGAACTTACCTTTGATAACATTACTTTCATCAGGAACCTTATGAAGAAAAGAACAGGCGTTATTTTGACTTCCAGCGCCGATCTGGTCAATTGCCCGTGCAAAAAGAGGTTATATTATAAACTATAAAAATACTTGAAACCATATGCAAAAACAGGAACATTGTATTTATATTTTCCTTCCTTCTTCTAGCACTACCCTTACATTTATTACTGAAATCTCCGTCTTCATACAGGGTGAGGAGGTGGATTACAGAGGTGTCCTGCACCGTGATGGTTCTGTTCTCATGTCAGTCTCCTTGGATCAGTTAAAGGTAACATTTTAATAACTCTTCCCTTGTTTTGTCTTCTGTTTGTCTGACTGGATTTCTCTACGAATCTGTTTATGTGTGTCACATTTCCATTACCTTTATTTTCTAATTTATTTGGAGGTGGATAGTTATTAGTGTCATTCTGAAAACTTTTCCCTCCCTGATTTTTACAGAAGCCAGAGCTCCTCTACAAGTCTCTTGCTGCCAAACTCATTGTTGGCATGCCATTTAAGGTTTTTTTTACTCTCTTTTAATGGATGAATGTGTTGTTGATTTAAACAAGTAGTTTTTCACATAGTATGCCTTATATGTCCAGGATCTGGCAACAGTAGATTCAATTCTATTACGGGAACTTCCTCCAGTAGATGATGCTGAGGCTGTAAGAACCTCCACTGTGGCAACCAAGTCTAAATAAAAGCATTTACTTGATCTACTTCATTTTCCTTCAAACTATTTTGGCTTTGTCAATAGTTGTAACGATTGGATTTTTGTTTCCTGTTTGTGATTTTGGATACTGTGATCAGCGACTAGCTCTCAAGAGACTCGTAGATATTAGCATGGGGGTTATAACTCCTTTGTCGGAGCAGCTAACAAAGCCATTACCCAATGCCATGGTTCTAGTAAACCTGAAGGAACTATCTACAGGAGCTCATAAACTTTTGCCACAAGGTGCTGTTCATTATCTGAGACCAATTTCCCTTACTTTTAGATTCCAAATTAATTACATGGACCTCCCTTCAGTTTAACGACATGTATCGGACCTTGTTTTGAAAATAATGTAGAGCTCCCTTACTTTTGAATTTTAACATAAAAGCTAAAGGGGGGATCTACACCGTTTTTACTCTGATTATCTGATGACATCTTTTCCTAGTCCACTTGAAATTCACGTATGATCTTATATTAATTGGTAATCTCTCAGGGACACGCGTGGTTGTGTCAGTAAGAGGTGATGAGTCTTTTGAAGAACTGGACATTCTTAAAGGTGCTGATGTTACTATGATTCTCCACAACCTGCCTTACACAGAAGACAAAGTTAGTAGACTGCATGCAGCTAGGCGGTGAGAAAATTATGCATGACTATTTTTTGCAGCAATCTGGCATTCTGAATCCAATTCGTATAACTGATTGACCTTGCTTTCCGAGTTTAACTGATAAACACTAAATAGTAAAATCATAATTGATTGGTGACAAAATTTATCCGAGCTGCTTGTATATACGATTCCATTCCATAAAATTAATCTTCATTGCTTCTTTGATTTTCTAATCGCGATTCCTCTGCATTGGTGTCAGGTTATTTGAGTTTCTGTCCAACAATTCTCTAAACTTCCCTGTTATTCACCACATTCAGTTTCCAAATGGCACTCACAGGTAATTTTTAAAGTTATAGTAATATGCAAAAAAAAAAAGTAGTTCTCATGAATCCTAATCACTACTTCTTGTAGAGATGACTTGGTAATTGGTGCTGGTTCCGATGCTGGAGCCCTTCTGGTTGATGGGCTTGGAGACGGGCTTCTTCTGGAAGCCACAGACAAGGAATTTGAATTTATTAGAAACACTTCTTTCAATTTGTTGCAAGGCTGCCGAATGAGAAATACAAAGACAGTAAGTAGATCAAGCGCAGACAAGACATAGATTGACTATGAAAACGAAATATGTTATTTATTGATATGCATGATATGAACTTGCAGGAGTATGTCTCATGTCCATCCTGTGGCAGAACATTGTTTGATCTTCAAGAAATAAGTGCTGAAATTCGGGAGAAGACTTCACATCTCCCCGGGGTTTCGGTAATCACCTTATGCTTTCCTCTCTACATCATGCTCCTACCTCCCAATTGCAATAGTGCAAACTAATTTCATCTGAACAAAATGGGAAATGCCTTTGATTTGATATGTTTACTTTCTCCTGCATCAGATTGCAATCATGGGATGCATTGTAAATGGACCCGGCGAGATGGCTGATGCAGACTTTGGGTATGTGGGAGGCACTCCTGGGAAGATCGATCTCTATGTTGGAAAGGTAACATTCTACATGCCCAGATTACTAAAGCTTATAAACATGAAAAAGAAAACTCAACCTGTTTTCAATTTTCTATGCATACTGAATGGATTTTGACATAATGTTCAATGAATTATTACAATTACAGACAGTGGTGAAGCGTGGAATTCAAATGGAGCATGCAACCAATGCCTTGATCGATCTAATAAAAGAGCATGGACGTTGGGTGGATCCTCCTGTAGAGGAGTAAAAGAGAGTTCAATTTTGAGATTGGCATTCAAGATTATTGTAAGATAATTATTCTGAAAGCTTAAGTTGCAGAGCATAGTTTGAAATTCTTCTACCAAATAATATATCTATCTTGGGACCGGGGAAATCGACAGTTACATCATGTATACGGACAATACAGTGTTTCTTTGCCCCCATCAATAATACAAGTAATAAAACTTGCAATGGAATATTCCAATTTGTCCCTATTAGGCTATTAACATGTTTTTCATATCCATCATGGGGACTCTATTTCTTTTGAATCCATCAATTTGACTTTTCAACCAAATCAATTAAGTTAGTCAAAACTGATTTCATTAGTTGGTTTGTTGAATGAGTAAACAATTTTTTTTTGTACCACATAGTCCAAGTATAAATATTGTAAAGACTTTCAAAGACTTTTGATACTTTTATTTAATAACAAGTTATAAAATACTAAATTTATAATTATATTTGCTATGAGTTTTAATGGCGTAATTTTTTATAGAAAAAATATAAATTAAATTCCTGTTTTATTTGAAACCTAAATCAAATTAGTTTTATTTTTTTATAAAAAAGACTATTCATCCCAAAAGCATCGTTATAAACTATGAGATTCTACTTAGGTTTACACTTCAAAGCTCAAATCAAATTAGTTGTAATTGGTCCACCTTTCAAAAATAATATTAAACTTAAAACTATATCAATAACCTAATTTAATTTTAAAAAATATAAAAATTTATACATTTTATACTTTTGTAACATTATATCTTTTTTTATATATATTTTTTCACTTGTTTTGGGTAAGGACACTTTTGTGCCTTAAAATAAGTGAATAAATTCAAAAAGTGATAGCTAAATTTAGTTTATGTTGAATGTTTAATTTAATAAATTATGTGTTTAAGTTATGTATGAGTTTTATAAATTAGTTTTAGTTTTATAAAAAGATTATAGTTGTGTTAAAAAGGAGGATAGGGAATATTTCTGTTACGAGATGTAGAAAGTATAAATAGCTGGACTTTTAGTGCTACTGGGCTTTGAGATAAGAGAGGGGTGTGAGTAGAAAATGATGCAATTGCCATTTTAAGCTTTCTTTTATTTACTAAAAAACACTACATTAGCCACCTCCTTCCTTCTTTCATTCTTCTTCAACCTTCACTCTTTTTGCTCCATAACATTTCCTACCCTTCCTATTTCCTTTTTTGTTTTTCACATTACAAAACACTAAAATGAACTCCATCTTGAGTGTTGTATTAAGTAAATTCATGTTATACCCCATTTCTTCAAATTTTCATCATTATCTCTCTAGATTCTATAGCTACGTGCATGGTTAGGTTTTGTAAGAAAGTAGGATAATCTTGGGTTAGAGCTAAGATTTGAGATTTTTAGTTTATATCATTTTAATATTCAAGGTGATTAAGGAGTTCATTGAGTGTTCTTGACTTCTTCTTTTCAATCTTTAGTTCCGTAGACTATAGGAAAAGTAAGATAAGGAAAAAGTTATTTTGTTATAAAATTTAGTTAAGGTTTATGTGACTTTTGTGAGTTGTAAATTAATGTAAAATCCTTACGTGAATTAAAATTTGTATTTTTGATTAACTGTTATGGATTGATATGTTGAGTTATTTCTTTGTGGCACTTAAAAATTATTTGTAAACTTGACTACATTTTAAATCTTTATGTGCAATGTGTATTAAAAGAAATTATAAAAATATGTATTTTAGGAAGAAGAGATTGAACTTTTACATTTAATATATTTTTTTATGAATTTCAAAATTTTAATGGATTAAGATTTTACTATCATATTTGCTAAAATTGGAAGTTTGATTGTGAGTTTCGAAGTTATTTCAGTGTTTCTAATGGATAAATATAATATAATATTTTGATAATAGTTTTGGTACGATTTTTAAAGTAAAGTGAGGCATTTTTTTTATAGGATATGGTTTAATTTTGAGTAATGCATATATGTATAAAGTTGATATTTGATTCAACTTTGCTAAATTGATTATATATATATATATATATATATATATATTCGCTTCAGCAAAATGAAGTTCGTCCAGGTCATATATACACTATGGTAAAATTACCTCAATATTGAAGCTCATCACTAAAGCAAATTATTTTTAATCAAGTAAGGATTTTTTTTAAGCTTCACCTTGTCATTTGACTTCAAAGGCATGTTTTAATCCATTAAAACCTTTTTCTTTTTTTAATTTTAATATTCTTTACGAAAATTATTTTCTAATTTGATAAAATATTTTCTTTAATTTTAATCCATTCAAAAGCAAATTATTTTCTAATTTAACACACAAAAAACTATTTTTCTTGTGTGAAATTAAAAAAATAATCCTTAGTAAAAATTAATATTTAATGCATTAAAATTATTGCTTTTCTTTATTATCTGATAAAAAAAATTGAAAAATTAACACGCAAAAACTTATTTCAAGTTCTTTCATACCCATTAAATAGTGTATTATTTATCACTGTATTATATAAAAATTGGTTACATAAAAAATATCACATGCCAAAATCAAATAATTTTTTTTCCTTTTAAAGTTTTTACGATTACTTTATTTTTCAATATATATATACCCAATACCTAAATAAAAAAAATTATAATACATCAATTAATGAAAACCATGAGCAGTAGTTGATTCTATAGTTCGATAATAATTATCCAAATTACTCACAACTCAGTCTTAATTGTCAAGTCACCTTAATAATAGGACACACTTAAGGAAGAACGTGAACTCAACAATTAAGATAAAGTAATCATTTTATTGAGTCTATAAATACCTTAATTCTCTTAAGAAGTAGATTTATCTTATTATTCATTTACTCATATACAAAATTATTTGCATACAAAATCATTTGTATTCTTACTGAGTTGAATGTCCGAAAATCTTTTGTAAGTGTATCACCACTCGACGGAACAATTTGGAGAGTCTTACAATATTCACATACACCTCGGAAGAAGGACATCTCATCCTCAGTGAGAACATTTGACGTCTACTTTTCGTGATAAAACTTCAATCTTCAAAGCAGACAATACTCGAATGTGGTTATTGATGGATGTCATCTTAAGAAACTTGAGGTCAAAACATTGACACCGTTTTTTTTAAGACGAAACAAAATTCTAAAGATGAACTCTTCACTTAGCCCTCGACAGGGGGCTCGCTCTAGTAATAATTTCACACCGCTTAAGAGTTAAGATCAAGAAAAGTAAATACATCTTCTTTCCTTAATCCACCAAGATGCCTTTTAACATAAAATTGTGACGGAACTCTAAAATCAAAATGAACAATATCTCAAGTGCAGGTATTCACCCTAGTCAACACAAAATATTTTTTCATAATTATTAGTTATTATAATATTTTTGTAATTTTTTCCTTTGGGTCATTAACCTGTATATTTCACAATTTATATGATAAAATATTGTTAGAAAAAAAATATGAAACATGATTAATTTAAATTTTTAAAAAAAGTATAAATCAGAATCTTTATTACAAGTAGCAACAAGAGAAAACGAAATGTGCAAAATGAAAATGATGATGATGGTTTAGGAAAATAGATGAAAGCAAATTAAAAGAATCTAGAAATGATGTATAGCATATGAATAAAAGAAGCATAATAGGAAGAATTTGTTCAGAGAATTTCTCTCCTTACGGCGTATGCATACTGAGAGCGTCGCATATTCTGCTTCCGCATCTTGTACACCATTCCCGCCATTATTATCACGCTCACCGCCACGATTACTCCCACCACTAATCCTGCTTTCTTGAACCAATTCAATCCTCCTCTTGAAGAATTTTCTGCTCTATCATCCTCGTCGGCGTTGCTACTTTCCGCCTGAGAGCTTCCCGGCGAAGGCGACGGTGAACCTAGAGGAGAGCTGGCGGGGGCAGGATTTGGAGCGTGAACAGACGGTGACGGAGATGGAGAGGGAGACGGTGTGTCGGAGAGAGCGAGGTGCAGTGAAAGAGAGAGGAAGAAGAGAGAAAGCGGAAATAATTTTGCATTTGCCATTGATTAATTATTTGTAAGAAAAAAGGAATAAAAAGAAGAGAGAAAATGTTGATATGAAAATTGCATATATAGAAAACTGGTTGAAGAGAGAAATTGATTCACAGTAGAATATAGTGAAATATAGTATTTAGTACTAATGAGAATATTTGAAAAATACTTGTTAAAGAATTATCAAATGAAAAATATTTAAAAAAATATATACATATACTTAGTAGTATATTAACAATATTTATTAATATTAATATTTGGTGTGTGCATATAAGAAAAACCTTCGTCTCTCGGGTCTCCCAAACGTCAAGTTGATTTGAGTGGCAAAATTAAAAGAAGGGATTCTCTGGATTCACTTTTTTATATTATTAAATTATTGTATATAAAATAGCTTATTATCTAAACTATTCATATTAAATCTTTTTAATTAAATAAATGATAACAATAAAGTGATTAGATAAAATTTATTTGTATGTATATTTAAACTAACTGTAATAAGAACTTTGACGAACATTAATAAAATGTAGCATAAATTTAAATAAATGAAAGTTTATGAAAACTTTTGTATTTAACATATTTGATAGGAACGATGTCTCAACATTTAAAATTTTTGCATATAGTGTTTGTGGACAATTTATTCCTGCACCATATCACTTTTAATCTACACCCTATTATTTTCTAAAATTTTCAAAATTATCTTTATTCAGATTTTCAAATTGGGAATAGTAAATATAATTTAAAACTAATAAAATAGATGCTGGATAAAAAATTTCAAACACAAAATTAAAAATGCATTATAGTCCGAAATTTAAAAATGTGTTTTGAAAATTTAAATCCATAATATTTCAAAAAAAAGGGTTTAGAAGTAATTTTTATTCTCACTCTTTTTTATTTAAGATTATTTTCTATTTTGAAAAGAGATTTTTGTCATTTCAAATGACAGATTCGTGTATGTTAGAATTGATATGGTGGAGGGAGAATTTGCCTGGTAGGAAATGGGCCGCATGGAAACCAAAAGAAAGGCCCAGTCTCTCCAGATAAAACAGTGATAAACAGGAGACAATTTCTCTTTCCACCATATTACATGCACCCAATCTACTGTTTAAAATGATAAAAATGTCCTTTTCTAAATAACGAAAATAACTTTATTTAAAAAAAATGTAAAATAAAATTTACTTTCAAAATTTTTTATCTGAAAATATTCTGGATTTTAATTTTCGGAGTACAGTTTTGAATTCTATAAATTTTTATCCAAAATACATTTTAAATTTTGTGTTCCAAATTTCTTCTGGAATGTATTTTTATTTTTATTTTTTAATTATATTTACTATTTCGGATTTTCAAATTTAAAATAAAAATAATTTTAGAAATTTTGAAAATTTATAAGTTTCATGTTAGAATTGATATAATCTAGGAAGAAATTGTCTAAACAGGAATGTGTTAATTATATGGACTCCTCATACTATATTATTTTATAATTATATCTATTTCAGATTTTTATATAAATATATTGTGGAAGATTACTTTTTCTTTACAGTATTAGTTTTATTGAATAAAGGAAATACAAAATTAAATTGCTAAAATTAAGTATAGTGTAACATGTCTGAAAATTCAATAAATTTATTATGAACTTTTTTTATACATGACTTTTAACACTTATCATTTGTGTTGTTTTTCGTTCTTAAGAGTATGGTTCTTTATCTTCATATATCTTCTTCAACTTTGATTGTTGTCTCTCTTTCTGTATTTTTTTAACTTTAATTTAATATCATTTCTTTATGATAAGACAATGTTAATAGGAGTATTTACAATAATCATTTGTATAACTTCTACATGTATCTTTCTAAAATTAAATACTTAATAATAATACAATATTTCCTTTAATGTGGTTTTTATTTTTCATAAAAAATATTTTATTAATATAATTATTTGAAATAATAAGGTGACTGATACAAATATATACGTTCTCAAATAGAAATAATGATGTGACAAAAAAATTCATATTGATTAGATATTAGATATAGAGATGAGAATAGAAATAAATTTTTTCATAGTCAAACTCATTCTGTCTTATCCAGTTATCATTCCAATTTCTGACTATTTCTCATCATCAAAAAATGACAGTGAACTCATTGTGTATGTATCTCTCTATTAATATTTCTCTTAACTCATAAATCTCTCAAAAGATAAAGGTTCTTAATACTAATGTGTTGTTGAAATAATACTCAATAAATTAAAAAAAATACAAAATATGATTAGAGAAAATAATTTATGCATTATTGATTTGCTAACAGAGATGGAGCTAGAAAGTAATTACATATCATAATATCTTGTATTTCTAAGCATAAATATTGATCAATTATAATAATATCTTCAAAAAAAATCGAAATAACTGAATATAAAAAAAATTAAATAAAAAATATCCATGTTATTATTATTTTAGACTCAGTTTCAACTTGGCACGGATACACCACACCCTTCATTTTTATTCTGGATATCAACTATTTTTTCTAATTTATCCTTCTCATTCAACCCTTTGGCATGACACCGTTTATTTACCTTCTCTTTTACTTTCCTCTCTCAAATCAGTCACGAGTCACCCAAAAATGGGATAAGTGTCGCCACCATGATATATTTAACGGATGATTTAGAATTTTGTTAAGATTTCCAAAAAAAAAAACTAAAATATCAACTAAAAACCTTTTCAAGGAGTCGAATGGAAAAATAAATTATTCACAAACCAATAAACCAACATTTCAGTACCTAATAGGTATTTTACTCTCCTATTAACAAAAATTACTTTCTGTAAAGTACTTAGATGTGTTGTTACGCATTTGACACTTGACAAATGAACCTATCCTATTTTATATATAAAAGTAATGCATATAGAAGAAATATTTAAGGGAAAAAATCTGGAGGCCCACCAGCTAATTAATTTTCAATTATCAGTCATCAATATTGCTGATTAGCCTATATACAGCCTCTGCACTACACCCATGAGCTTATATAATCCTCATTTCTGGGACTACATGGCCTTGTGCAAGGGACGTGTGAGCTGTGAGGTTCCCATGCGTATATTTATCATTTTTCCTTCAACATTATATTGATGATACAGAGAAGAAAACCAGAGGCAATCAAGTAGGTCTACGATACATGCAACTTTTTTACTATCATGAATGCGGAGAAAAACAGAAAAATTTAGCGGGGAATTTATTGAAGTCTCTCAACCCAAAAATTCCCCCAGTTGTAAAAATTGAAGATAATAGTAATACATATGTTGCCTTGCAATTGTGCCCTTTCTGAATCTAAAGCCCCCCCCATCCGTCCCCACAATTTTATTGGCCAGGGTGAGAAGAAGTAGCTGATATTTCACCCTCAGTCACTATGTCATCATAAATCTGATTTTTTTTGTTTTCTAAATAAAAATGTTACTTAACTCTTCATAATTCATCCTTCACGTCACTATTGCTACTCTGGCTCTCTGTGGCATCGGAGCTCGCCTTGGCGCCAGAGCTCTCGGATTGAGTTGTTGAGGTTGGTTTCTGGAGCTTGAATGTGATTGATGCATGTTTCTTGAGGAACTTGTAGAAGGCTACCACAGTACGATCTGTATCAACAGTAATCTGCAAATGCAGTGAACCAATTACATATTTTTTAATTACCCAATGATAAAAGCATATGCATAAGCATATTTAGTATAGCTAAATTTGACTTAATATTCACTTACAGGGTCAAAACTCTTGTTTCCTGCTGGGAAGAAGAGAAGAGTGGGGAATCCATCGGGCTGCGAAGTGAAAAAAGATCAATAATGAAAATTAAATTCTCGTATCTTTCATTACTCATTAAAGATGGATTCATTGAAGAAATAGAGTATTCGGATTGAAAACCCAAAACCTAGCAAGAGTTAGCACTAAATAACGTTTCTATTGATAATTAGCAATAGCATGTAACAAATACTTGCAATTAAAACCTGGGCTTACCTTGGCCCTGGGGTGCTCATTTGTTGTTCCATCCATCTTGGCTATTACAAGAGACTCGATACTACGAAGATGTTTTGCAAGCTTGTCATATATTGGCTCCAGTGATTGGCAATGGCCACACCAGGGAGCATAAATCTGAGTCCATCAAGCATTAAATTAACATGATGAAGGTGCAGATGCAAATATAACTCGAAAAGTTTAGGGTTAAAATTTCACCTCAAGGAGAACATCCTTTGACTCATCCAAGACAATTTCATCAAAATTATTCCCAACTACTATTTTCACATCACCATCATTCTGTTACCAAGTTAGGAAACACGTTAGAAATTAATAGGACATAATTGATGGTCGGAAAATAAAATAACATACTTTTTCAGGAATTGGATCTGACTTGTGAAATGGTTTTAGCTTGTCATCGAGAAAATCTTCTCCAAATGCCTGTGAAAAATGGAGATTAAAAATTTAGTCAAAATTATTGCTATCAAACCTGATGAAGTATTGATAAAAGCATTCATGCACACTTCCTAGCATGTTAGCAATTGAACATAAACCTATGCAAAAAAAGTACCTTAATTCTGTCAGCAGTCACCTCTCCGTCAAGCAGAAATTTTCTTCCATCATCATTCCCAGTGTATGCAAGTACCTGTATTGAAAATTCCACTGGTTAATTAAATATACTAACAAATTATTTAAAGGATGTAATTGTTGATGTCATGATTTTCATGGCTCATCATTTAAATAAAATTAAAACAGTGAAGAAGAAATAATTACTTTTGGAGCATTAAATATACTTCCCAATGATTTAAAGGATGTAAAAGGTTAATGTCATGATTTTCATGGCTTATCATTTAAATAAAATTAAAACAGGGAAGAAGAAATAATTACTTTTGGAGCATCCCCACTGATACCAAAGTATTCTGAAACAGGCTTTCCAACATCTTCATTATCCAGGTCCACATATACAAATATCAACTGCAACATAATAGCAATAAAGTTAAATCATTTGTAAGAAAATCGAAGTACACTTTAGGGGCTAGAGCTAAAACAATGATATGTGAAATTTTTATCAGTAAAATATAGAAAGTAAATTTTATTATTTCCTGTATATAAAATGAGGGAGAGAGGGCTATCAGTAAAATGTAGCAAGATCAGAATGAAAAAACAAATTTCATATATCATTAGGGGCAAGTCCAATACTCTGATGATTTTAAAACGAGATGGATATTTGAAGATACAAGGATATGAAGGTTAAAAGGTGTTTAGCTTAGAAACAATTCTGCACAGCACTCTCTTTTGTACTCGTCTTGATATAAAGCTAATCAAAGCAGAACTTGCTTTCAGAATACGAGCAACTGCCACGCCTGTATGATTTTAAACCTACTTCGTACCTAGTTACCAACTTTTTAACTTCAGCAAACAAAAATTACATCCACCACTAAACTAAATCCCATGCCATCTTAACTATATCTCAGAAATCCTTCCTCCCAATCTACTCTCATTACCCACTAAGGAGTGCCCTGCCCCAGAATTGGCATGAAAGAAGATGAATTCCATTTCAATTTGCATTGTTCTCGTTCTGAAATAAAAGACATGCAAATTTGTCCAGAGAAAGAATGACATAACAGTAATAATTAGTAGCCTGTAAAAATTATACCTTTCCATTGAAAGATTTTGCTGCTTCTTGAAATACTGGGAGGAACTTCTCGGAATCATTTGAAGTTGCAAACAGCAACAACTAAAATTGTGGTTTCAAACACAGAGCAACGTTATCAACAATATTTTTCTTAAGAGATTACAATATAATAACATGAATGTCTGTAAATACCTACCTGTTTCTTGATTGAATTTTCGAAGACTGCTGGGGCACTTTCTCTTGTAAAAATTGTTACCAAAGGAAGCTTGTTGGAAAAGACAAAGTCCGCTATTGCAGACTTCTCAAATTTGCCATCTGCTTAGACATAGTGAAAATACATCAGTTTACAAGGAAAGAAAAATGGCAATAGGAAACAAAGACTAAGAATAAGAAATTAAACAAACCAAAGTGCTTAAGTTTTTCTTCCTCCTTCTTGACGAGGATCAAAGCTGGGCGCTTAACATCGGGGTCAATATGGAAAAGCTTTGCGACGTCGGAATTCACAGTCTGATAAAAATTGACATCATCCTCAATTCTTGAAGCGGAAGCAAGCTCCTCACTCTCAGGACCCTGCACATTATGCATCACAGGAAAATGAAGCATAACGACCAACAATTTCATTTGTCAAATAAAAAAAATCAACAATTTCATACATTCCAACTATACAGCTCAAGGCTTTGATTTAATCCAGAGAATCAAATCAACAATTGCAGAAGACCTTAATATTCCAAAATCGCCAGCTGCATGTGTGTCTGGTGAGTGTTTACAAAATTAATTTTAGATCAAATCGACTCCGAACTGATGTCCTTTATATTTGAATGTTTTATTCTAAAAGCATGTTAATAGCAAGTATAAATCTCTAGATCCAATGAGATGCATCTAAAATTACTTTAAGTCAAAATCAATTCTGGACCAGAACTAACTCCTAAAGTACAACCAAAATTGAACATTGAGTCAAGTCAACGTGACTCTATATTTATCAACCAGAATCAAACCATGCACGAAGAAATCTGAGCACTTACAACTAAAGAGTTGAGGAAGCCCAAAACAACTTTAGTTTCATTGGTCAAAATACGTTGAGCGTCCTCCAATGTAGTCAAGTTGTATATACCAGGTCCAATCTTCTTCTTAATCCACGTCACTATAGCCTCCCTGCATTCCAATCAAGTTCAAACAGAAAACAAAAAACGAGTCAGATCCAATCAAATCAAGAGTTGTGAGAGCGAGAAAGAGGGAGACTTACTTGGTCCTTTGGCCATTATAAGGCTTGTGAATGCCATCAACGAAGAAGTAGATAGTGGGAAAACCCTGCACATCGTACTGCTGCCCCAATTCATTCTCCTCCGTGGCATCGACCTTCGCCAAAATGACATCTTCGCCCTTGAGCTCGGTGGCGGCGGCGGCGTACTCCGGCGCGAGGGCCTGGCAGTGGCCGCACCACGGCGCGTAAAATTCGACCATGACGAAGCGGTTGTTCTTGACGACGTCGCTGAAATTCTTGTCCTTCAAAACGGCGACGTCCTTCTCGTCAACCTCAGGCAGCTTATAGGCCTCGGAGTCGTCGTCGAAGTCGCCGTAATTGGCGTCATCAGCGAAGTCGTGGTGGTGGTGATCCGGCGCGGAGGTCTCGTCTTCGAGGAAGCTGAGGTCTTCATTGTCGTCGTCCACGGGGGCGGGGCTGGCGCAGAGGGTGGAAGAGAAGGAGGAGAAGAGGAGGAGAGTGGCGAGGGAGAGGAGGAGGAGGATTCGCATTGTGAGAGTGAAGGGAAGAATGGAAGAAACTGAGATTGAGATTGCGATTGCAGAGAAAGAAAGAGAGATCTGTGTTAACAACACTCACACTCTATGACTATGTTCTCTGTGACTTCGTTGACTTTCAACTCAACTGCGAGCCTAAACAAACTCAAATCAATTCTCTTTCTACCCAAAAATAACGCTCATGCATTTTTTGCTGCAAAATTGTTGAAACTATTATATCGAATATTGGGTTTTTAATTACTAGTAATTGATCATTCAAAACTTACACATAATTTTTGTCCTTTTTTCGGTTATATAAGAGAATAAATTATTCTTTGTAGTAACAAAACAACAAACTAAAAACAAAAGATAATATCATCATACATCCGACACAATATTAATATCAATAATATTATGATCAAATATATAATCTAGTTCCTTGTTGTTTTCAACATTATATTTACTTTGTAATAATTACAAATGAATAATAAGTCAATAAGGATAACAATAAAAGTTGTGCAACAACAACAAAAATGGTTTCTAAATGTGTACATGGCGAGGCTCATTTATTATTGAAAGAGCTCACTCCCAAGAGTCACGGCACCAATCTCATCGTTGAATTGAGAATACATGGGAGCAATTTCTCTTTGAATCCGCTCCAGCTCTAGCACAATTTGCGCCATTGATGGTCTTCTAAAAGTAACATCCACACATAGCAATGCCAACATCAATATTTGTCTAGCACCATTCTTTTCTTGGTATCCCAGTGTTATGTCAACAAATTTGTCCAAGTCAACACTATTTTTTGCCTTCAAATTGATAAATGTTGGGATAAGTAAGCTTAATTTGGAAAATCCAAGAATATGGAAGCATTAAGCATGTATGGATATACCTGAAATACTATATTTTCATCTGGGTGTAACATGTTTTTGTTATGTGCTTCACTGCCACTTATCAACTCTAGTAAGAAGACCCCGAAACTGTATACATCACTCTTCTCCGAATAGTTTTGTGGAATGTTCAACCTTTGTTCATGGCAAATTAAAAAGTCCATTTAGTTTAAATCAAGAAGGAAAGTTAAAATGGTTTAGATTCCATCAGAGAGTAAGTTGTAGCATACTCTGGGTCAAGAAAACAGTCTACATTTGAAGACGAGCCTGCCCGATCAACTTGTGCTTGCAATTTGCAGAATCCATAATCAGAAACCTTGGCAGTATAATTTTCATCTAACAGAACATTGCTAGTTCTAAAGTTTGTGTGAACCAAAGGAGGAACCAAACTGTGAAGATGTTCCACTCCTGTTACAAAGTAAGATTGAATTGAGTATTTTGAACTACAAAAGAAAAAAAAAGATGATAAAAACCATAGCCAAAATTGGTTTACCTTTGGATGCGCCTAAAGCAATAGACAACCTTCGCCACAAGTTTAACCTTCCAACAGGTAAACCTTCACTGTCTGCATATTGCATAACCACATGCATGAAGCATAAAATATACAACTCAAGGTGCAACAAATCTCACGTAAACACAAAGGGGAAGTTTACCATATAGGTGACTCCCTACATTGCTGTTAGGGAGATATTCATATACAAGTAATTGTTGATGGTTATCTTCATAATAGCCTATGAGCTTGACAAGATGGATGTGGTGAATATGAGCTATCTGTTTCACCTGCTATCCGTTGAAAGAAATCAAAATACTAGGTAAAGGCTTTCTAAACCTTCATATATGGCAATATTGGAGCTAAGAGGCCAGTTTCATACATATATCAGAACAAAAGAGGAGAGATTTAATTTACATATATATTACCTCGACAACGAAATCTGGTGTCAGAGCAAATAGACGCCTTTTTATAGCCACAATAGAACCATCTTGAAGCAAGCCCTTGTATACAACACCAAATCCACCTTCACCAATGATATTATTATGACTGAAATTTCGTGTAGCTTGTTCCAGTTCCAAAATTGTTAACTGCCTTGTGTTTTGTGGAGAGAAAGCAGTAACATGCTGCGTGTTGACTCTTCCCATCTCAACTGCAAAAAATAATGTCATATAATTGTAACAAATTGAATCATAGCACTGATTAGTTGATTATGCCAATTCATTAAAAGGCTAAAATGAACTAACCAGTGGGAGATGGCATAGAAGAAGCAACCTCAGATGTTTGCCTCATAGATTTTTTAACACGCATCAAGCAGATATAGACAGTAACCACAATTACAAGGACAACTAAGGCAGCAATAGCGCTGCCAATTATGGCAGAACTCCTTCTTCCACCTGGTTTTCTATCTCGCGGTTCTGGAAGAGGTGTAAGTGTTGGAATGTCATTATTCCCATCTATCTTTCCTGTCACTCCACCTGTTTCTCAAGTGGAGAGCTTTGCTTACAATTCTTATGATTGAGCTGAATTTTCCAAGGAAAACATTTGAAGTGAAAAGTGAAATTTTGTATATCTAGTCAAAAGAGGACGTGGAGGTTTAATATCCCACCCAAAACCTTAGGTTATAAAAATTGAAGAACAAGTATGGATAACAAATTCCTCCTATATACTCATCAATTAAATTCTGGAGTGAATCTCAATGTTTTACTCAGTTTTGACAAGCTACTCTCAAATATTCAGAGAGACGAGAGAAGGAGCTTACAGAGAATTTGAGAAAAAAGCACCTGGATCTTTTAGTTTATAGCAGTCAAGACAAGGCCATTGCATTTGACATGGATATTTCACAATGCTGCATCCTAATTGCTGTGGACCTCCAAGCGAACCTTTGAAAGTGATCAAAGCCTCAGCTGCAGTCATCAAATGTATAATTCAGTAACTGCAATAACTAGCTAAATCATTGGCTCTCCCCCACATTCTATGTCCCCTTAAACTTATGATGTCTGACACGATGACCAATTTGTTCTCCCATGAGAAAAATGAAGCATTGATGAAAAGTTAATGAATTAGTCTAATTCTGGTCACTCTACCAAACCCACTAGGCTAGTGTTATAGGATTTGGGTCGTATGTACAAGATCATAAGTTATAATGTTGTTGTTGTTGTCACTTCGCAATAATAATAAGAAAAAAAGCACTCTGTCCAACTCATTATGTAGCAGCTACATTCATAACGTGCAAATAGAAATACCAAGCAGCACTTGGAATTCAGTGAACTAAGAACAAAATTCATGGCAAATTTACCCTTTTTCTTTCTGAGGTCCCCTAAAACTTTTTGATACAGAAAACATTTTCAAGAACATGATGTAAAAACAAAAACAAGAAGAGCTTACCGTATAATTTGTAGGTTGATCTGTTGGGAAATAAAAGTTGAATCAGTATGAGTAGGGGCAGCCTTAGCCCCCATAGCAATCGCATTGTAAACATGCATCACCCAAGGAAGTCCTTATGAATTCTCAGTTTTCTGCTCCTTGATTTGAGAAGCAAAAACGTCAAACTCGCCTCTGAGACCTTCCTAGCCCACCCGTACACAGTTTCAACATACAGTCATTAAATAATAAGAAGAAAATCTCATCCCCATAAGTTCATCAAGAAACATAGTAAAGTATGCACATATTCAAGAGGCGAAAACAAATGAGAAACATGAGTAACTATCAGTAAAATTCCGCTGAAAAACTAGCATAAAATAATGGAGATACCACAAGTAAACCAAGATCCAAAGTGACAAAGGAAGTGGATTAGTTAACCAGAAATAGCACGGGGGACAAAGTTCACGAGTAAAAAGTGAACATACCAAGAAGTGTAATGAACTGCCATAATGGGAATAGATTATAGACACAGCAAACTGATTTATATAGCGGTCAAAATTGAGAAAAAAAAAATTCACACTTTGCATGCTTCTAGAGTAAGTTACATGTTTACCAAGGAAATCTGGAAGTAGTAGAAATAATTGTAAAAGTGATTGAAAAGGGAAGGTTAGTGTAAGACTCTAGTCTAAGCATTAGCTTTCCAAAAATCCAAGCAGTGGTCTTGGTTGACTATAAGTATACTATCCAGCTAAGAAAGGCCACAAGAAAAGCTGGAAAACGCTTTAAACAGGTTGTCTTCATTCAAATGGACAGGTGGAATTGCTGCTTTCTATTGAACGTTGTTACGCCCATAAATTTCCACAGCAGGGAAATGGAGTTCCAAATCCCAAAATATTCCCAAGGAATCTCAAAACCTGGACTAAGAGCCAAGAGTTTTCCAAGCACTTGTGAAACAAGAAAGTATTTTCAACTACCCAAACCCCATTTATCTGTATACCAAACTGATTTTCAGAATTATTTTCCAGGCACATCCCCAATTACCTGCAAGGAATTGAAAATGTATTCACTGATTCAGCAAAGTGTAAACAGTTTTACAAAAGCAAAATCAGGATCTTATTTTGTTTTATAACAGAAGAACAGTATTGTTCATACTACAAAGTGCAATGAGAGGAGAACAATGTTGTGAGTGTGGACCATGGTAAAAGCATAAAGTGGTGATTCTCAGGAAGGTAAACTACAAAAGCCAAAAACATGATCTTTGTCAGGAAAAGCTCGTGGAATTTTAGATCTATAGAAAGAGATGAGGCTAAAGCAAGTACAGTACAACTAGAAAGTGGCAAATTGTGATGATAATTCAGGTTGGGTCTAGAACTGATTTGAGAGATATAATCCCAAGAAAAAGAAAAGGTCACCGTTTACAGGACTCATTGCATAACAGAAACAGTAAGAGGAGACAAACAAACAGGGAGAGAATCTGTTCATCAATGCTGTACAGGCTCTTCTAGTGTTGCAGAGGACCTAATCCTAATAGCTGTTTTCTGTTTTTTTTTCTTTTTATTTTGTTTATAGTACCTTTTTTTATATATTTGGCCATAATGTAAAATGCTTATTTCTAAGATCTACATATCCCACAGAAGACCATATTGACTTCTTTGCTTACGCATTATCATTGGAGAAAATTAGAAAAAAAGAGTTCCCACTTCCCAGATAGCAGCCACTACAATTGGTGCAGACAATCTCATTCATATATGGTTCTCTCACCCAAATCATTATATCCACCCTGAATGGTGACTTGTGGAGACTGAGAACTTTGAATTTCTATCTTGTTTCACGTGTCCTTGGGAAGTGTCCACAAACTAGTAAACCTTAGGTTGTAGCTTAAATAGTTAAGATGGATAGCAACTTAAGGAAAAAAAGGAAATGCAATGTTTCCACTTTCCTTAACTTGGTTTTGGTGTGAGTGTTGTTTATTAAGTTGAGAGTGAAGGTGTGGTGTGTCCAATAGCATGGGAGTAGGTGTGCATGGTGAGAAGTGTTGTGATGGTTGAGTAGAAAGGATGGGGACAGAAGATGGAGAGGAACATCCTTGATCCTAGAACGAAAGGACCATGGGACTTTTGTCTGAATGGAGTTGTCTGTTGCATGATGGTGACTGAAGGTGTTTGTGGGGACCGTGAGTGAAATTGTTGAGCTGCAGAATAGAAAGATCACATGAGAAGAAGGGGCTTCAATGCAATGCTGGATTGGCCATTAGCAGGGGAACTCACATGCTCAAAAACACTTTTGCCTTTAATGGTCAAAAACATTATTCTATTCTCTTCTCTAAATTTATTATGACTTTACCAACTTACATGGAACAAACATCCCATCATATAACAAAACATTTAGACAAATTCTCCCATCTCCATATCTTTTCTCCTGCATCTCCATATCTCTCCCAGTAATTCCATACTTTTTTTCTAATTTGGCAAGTCATCAACGTGTTCATAGTTGGGATAAGTTTTGCAGATAATTATATTTTTGCTTCTTTTTTATGTCACAAACACCAACAAGATAAAAATAAGTACAAAATTAAAAAAATAAAAATAAAATCCTGAAACATTGAATACAACATAAATTATCTCTCTATTATCTCAAACACACTCAAATAATAAAGCTACTCTATTAAACTATAGGAATCAATAAAAATGGAACTTCTACAAATTTATCTAAATTTATTTTACTTATATTTTGTCCTTATCCAAGTCGAGATTCCTTTTTATGGCAGTTTCTTCCTATACCTCTACATTTTTCTTCCTGCACTCCCACAATTTTATAAATCTTGAAACTGACCTTCATCTTTTATTTGAAATCGGGATCTGGGAGTGTGCTACAGATTGATCAATTCAGAAGTGAATCGTGTTGCTTTCCAGATGAGGGGGTGTTCCGGAAGTAAAGTTTGCATAAAGTGTTGATTTCCAGATTGCTGAATTCGAAAGCCTAATTTCTATTACGGATTGGTGGATCTGAAATGATTTTTTTCAATTCAATTATGAATTTCTGAATTTGGAATGCATAGTTTGAATTACGAATTTGTGGATCTAGAATTGGTTTTTTAGTTATGGATGTTCTGCATTTTTTTTATTTTGGATTAACACTGTCATTCATGTACTACCAGAAGCACCAATCTGGAAGGTTAACGGACGCGCGACAATCCAAAACTTTACCGGATTTCATAATCCGAAATGCAAAAAAATAAATGTACAGTTTTTATATAGGGACACTTTTGTCTTTGCACAACAATATGGGGGTGCAGGAAGAAATTTCCCCTTTTTATTTATAAGATGTGATCTCAGAATCGGTCCAACGGCCCAAATTATTACAGAAGTCTAAGAATGTTAAGGGTAGTTTCGTTTTCATCTTAGATCCACAGGACCATTATAACCGAAAAGCATTTCACATAATTGTTCATTAAGAACACTTTAATTAAAATGTGCTCAGTTACCACAATTATAATAAAATATGTTTATAACCCTTCAAAGATTGGGTCGACTAATATCTGTAAAGGATGAAGATTTTCATGAATCATCTCAACTCTTATCTACTCAATACACTGATCAGATATTTTTATTAAAATATTTTATATTCTTATTAATTTAATTATTGTTTTACACGAATCACAAGTAACTCAAATTGATGGACGTGTGATTGAATAATACAATTGTACTGTATTCTGTTTTTTCTTAAAACCAGACTCCACTGTCCTAAATCAGTTAAATAACCGATTTAAAGAAATCATAAAATCCGTACGAAGAATCAGTCGTTAAAAAAGTAAAAATAAATGATAAATCAGATAATCGATTTAATTAAAAAATATTTAATGATACATTGTTTTAACTTTTTTTCAAAATAAAAATCAACTTAAATTTTTTATTATTTGTTAGTAATAAATATTGATAGGTATTATTGAAATTTAATTTAGGTATAATAACATTTTACTTTAACTTTTATATTATTTTAAATATTAAATACTTATAAATTTATGTTTTTAACGAGTGAATATTAATATTTACAACTTTATTTATATTAATTCTTTTATGCTCTGGTGTATTTTAAGTTTTGATGGATACACATAACTAAAATTCAGTTATATGTTTTTATAAAATAATCCCCTTATTCTTTTTCTAACAGTTAATCATCTTAATTTATCTTGTCGCACTGTTTTATTAGAGTACAATTAGTATTATATCACGATGCCAGAATACCATCATAAGAGACTGAACTTTATTTCCTCCTAAATGCATAAAGATGAATAAAAGTGAGTGCTAAAAAAATGCAATAAAATACCATGATATAGATTTTTCTTTTAACCCAATCAAGTGCACTGAAGCGACAATACATTATAAAATTTCCACATAAAATTAATTTACTTGTTTAAATTATATATATATATAAAAAAATCATATTGACTCAGTGATACCATTTAAAAAACATAAAAGATAAAAAAAATTGGTCTGAAAATTTATAAAAGATGTTGTTGGGCTTAACCAAGGACAATAGTCCTATTAACTTGTATCCTACTATTTGCACGACCTTCATTACTATTTAATAACAGTGCATGTATTGCCAAAAACCTATGGACAAATTTTTCATGCATCATATCAATTTTGACCTGTACCGAATCTATCATTAAAATTGACAGAAATACTTTTACACAATAATGACAAAAATAACCTTAAATAAAAGGAGCGTGTGTGGATAAAAAAATATTTTTGAAATTTCTTTTTCAGAATATATTTCTAGATTTAAATTTTCAGAACATATTTTTGAATTTTAAATTTTTTTTTCTGGAATGCATTTTCAGATTTTGTACTGTATATTTTTTTTTCAAAATACATTTCCAGATTTGGATTTCTTGAACATATTTTTGAATTCTAAAAAATCTTTTCCAAAAAACATTTTCAAAATTTGTGTTCTGGATTTTTTTTCATTATGTATTTTTTTGCATTTTGAATTTCCTTTGTAAAATGAAATTTTGACTTTTGAATTATATTTTTTGAACTTTGAATTTTCAAATGTAGAAAAATGATAATTTTAAAAATTTTGAAAATGAGGAAATTGGTATCGTAGAGAAAGAACTTTCCAAAACTCTAATTGTTTTCTTGCTCCCATTCCCACCACACTGATTGGGCTGCCTTTGGAGGACCTTAACCCAAATGGAACAATGTAGATACATTTCCAACGATCCATCTCAATTGAGATCATGTGTAAGTTTATTTCAAAATTGGAAGGCTTTCTCATTTTGTTTCTTTAAATAGATTGATTGGTCAACCCGTAAATAATAATAAAAAAAATAGAAAAAAAATACATTTAAAAAAATAGATACTAGAGTGTAAATCAGAGTAAGAATTGAGAAAAAAATGAAAACTAAATTGTTGAAGTATTTGAAAGCATGAAATTAAGACGTAACAAATATTCAATGAGTGAACCTATTGTATCTCAACTTCTTGGTATTAGCAAAATGGGTTAGTGGGTTCATATATGTAACTCAACTCATTTGCTTTCAATCCACTTTCATAGAAATGTTTATAGGTTGATTTATTTTTTTTATATTTGTTATATACTTTATTGGTCTAATATAAAAGTATTTAATTTGCTCATATTGAAATGAGTGAAATCTAAATCCAAAATTAATTAAATAGACTAAGTAATTAAAATAAAAATTATATCATTCAAGAATAATAGTATTTCAGAAGATATATTCTTTGAGTAAATCCATTTGAATTAGGAATATTGTACGGTCTACGACCACGATAATCTCGATTAATAAAAAATAGTCGAAATCATCTTCAACATACATTCTGACATTCTTGAACTAACATGTACCCTCTTCTTTTTATAATTAAGCATAATTAAGTAGATAAATTATACACTCTAAAATCGCAATTATGATTCACTTAAACCTTTGAGAGAGTACTATGCAAATATAACCTCATTAAGATTAGTATAAATAAGGAGATACCTCCACATAAAAATACTTTTGAACATATCCTTATAACTACATACTTTAATATTAAAATTATACTTACTTGAGGGATGAACTAATTGTAAGTACTCCCAGACCAAGACTAAGATATCAACTAAGACAAGATATGAAACAGTAAAGATTATGATTAATTTAAAAGAAAATGGTCGATATTTGGGCATTGTAATAAGAATAATGAAATTGAATTGTGTTTTATTTCTTAAACGCATTTAATCCAGATTCACAATAATTTGATATAATAGTATGACATGGTAATTACTCTTTCAAATAAAACATTTTGATTGGAGTTTTACTCCGTAAGATGTTCTTACAAACTTTACTTAATAAGATGTTAACAATGACTTCCAAACATTGAAGGTCTCATAATTAAAGAAGTTAGTAAGAAAATGGAAACATTTGAGCTTGTTGTTTGCTGAGATCCAAATTGGAAACTGATCACTATATCACGATTCACAACAGTAGATACATTGGCTAACCAAATACAAATGGTAGACGATAAAAGCAAATAAGTAATCGTCTAGTAGTAAGATATTAAGGGAATTAAAGTTCAGGGTAGGTATTACATTACATCCCTGTACAAAATCTAGGGTGAGATTTGGAAGTAATTATAACAGAGACAAAGCATATCAAGCATCTTGTTGAACAGCACCATTGTCTCTGGCTCTACTCATGTTGGTTCGGCGAGTGACCCTCACATGGTAGACCCCCATAGCCAAAACCACAACAAAAGCAACACCAAAGATAATGCCAGCTATGCCACCAGCTCCTAATTTTTTCCTACCTTCTTCGTGTGTTTTGGCTTTGCTTTCATGAATTTCAGTGGCTTCCACCTGTGCTGCTAAAGGCATTGGTGAACATTTTGATGCTGCACAAGGGTCTCTGGTCTCGGGCTTTTTTTCATTGGGATGAAAGAAGCTATATGCTGATGGTGAAAAGGCTTCGGGATTCTCGTAGACAAGCCCATGAGGGGCTCTTTCTTGGGCTGTGACAATTGAGACAAGGGCTAGAGAAACTAGGGAGAGGAGAGACAAACCAATGGGATTCATGTTTTTGTTTTGTCTCCTTGACTTTCTGCAAATCACTTGGAAAGAATGAAAATTTGTGGGTGGGTTTAACTGGCTTTTATAGTGCCATGGTTCTGACAGCAAGTGGTTGTTCCTTGGACCTGAATTTTTGTGTTGGGAAAAGGAGGCTAATGAATGGGAAACATAATTATGAGCTTTGCAATCACCAGACCCCAACCTTCAACTCTTTGTAATTCCCAAACTGCCCACTAAAATTTGATTATACCAGTATCAGCCAAAACTTTCCCAAGTGTTGATCAATGGACTTGTTCAGATTTGACACTTGAAAGATTGTGAATTGTCCTGTTAAGGATAGGTGATGAGTCTTTGACCCTTTGGTGTTATATAGTGATTGATTGTTAAAAGGGTACATTCCAGTTCAAAGAGTGGAACAGATGAAACAACTCTTAACTACTCTCAGATTCCAATTAACAACTAGTCTTCACATCTGTGTCATCTCTCTCTACTGCCACAAAACATATTAGCATTTCTTTAATTCATTGAGTTGGTAATCCTTTATCCATCCATGTGTTGATCGCATGAAAATGGTTGTAAATGAATT
Source organism: Phaseolus vulgaris (assembly GCF_000499845.2). Lineage (NCBI taxonomy): Eukaryota > Viridiplantae > Streptophyta > Magnoliopsida > Fabales > Fabaceae > Phaseolus > Phaseolus vulgaris. The sequence goes on along the minus strand of NC_023755.2, from coordinate 37,656,217 downwards.
CACTGAAACAGCTTGGGCATAAATATGGCTTCTTGTGACGAGCATGCATATTATTATTGTGCAATTTGGAGTGTATTGACGTGGCTCAAAGAATGATGGTTATACTGGAGTGAGTAGCTTGGGACCGTGAGAGCAAGTTACATGTACTTGAGTACCTTGATGAAGTGGATTACAATGTGAGTAATTAGTTACTAGATAATGAATCATACAACAAATAATTAACCATCCTTTTAAATCAATAATCATATTCTTGGAGTAAAAGGGATGGTAGAGTTGGTCGACCTGACAATTTATTATTATTTAAATAGGTATGTCAATTTTTTGAATTCGTCAGTTTTGTATATAGTCCGTCATGAAAAGTCATTCTTCTTTATTCTTTACACTTTTAAATATTTTTTTTTATATTTCTGGAATCAAAATTGGTGATAATTGATTTTATCATTAAAATATTGTTGATATTTACTTTATTAAGTTAGCCATTAAATCTTTTTTATTATAATATTAAAATTTGATTCAATTTTATTATTATTTTAATATTTTTATTATTCAAAAAATGATATCAATTACAACAATCAAGTAAATAGTTTTAAAATAAATAAAAAATTATATCATTTTTAAAAAAAATGACAACTCACCAACCTACTTTATAAACGAACGAATTATTAATTTCAGTTCATATAATCTTAATGAATCAGTCCAATCGATTTCGTTTTTACGGGAATTTACAGATAGAAAAAAAAAATGGATGGGATAACCAATGCATTGAAATTAATTGTTGAAAATCTTGAGTTTTTAAGTGTCTTATTGAGTGAATGTTAACACAAGTATATTAGGGGATGGGGTTTTTAAGATGTATGCTTTGCTTACTCGCTACGTGGAAAAGTAGTAGTAATTGAAGCATGGGGTTGCCTTAGCTTAGAGGTGCAGCAAAGGCCCTGTTTGGCACATTATTGCAAAGGCACAACGCAAAAGCGCATGCAAGAGGTGAATGTTAATCAAAGGTCTTCTTCTCCCTCGGAGGCCCCACTCCTCCACCATCGGTATGTCAATATGATGCCCTGTTAACTAAAAACAGAGTGTGCTCTGTTCCAAAACTAAACTCACTTCCTCATTCTTTGCTTTTATTTTTATACAAATATTCAATTTTTGCAGTTACTTTCAAAATATAATATTATAAAACTTAATGTAACCAAAAGCATCAACAAAAATTGAAAAATAAAAAAGCATCTCTCTCCCAATATCCCCCATATTTTCAAACTTAGCTGTGTTTTGATAGTAGTTAAACTGACAATGCGCCAATCAAATTTGAGTTAATAATGAAATACAAAGAGAAGATATATGAATTAGATAGGATCAAATATTTTTTCAGATTTTTATTTTTTGGGTGAAATTTGAAATCTCTACATTTAAACATTTAATTGCTTTTATAAAGTTCAAAAAAGAAATTTAAATTTTTAACATATTTTGCTACAAAATATTTTGCGTAAAAATAAATTATCCTTTTAAAGTTGGAGAAATTAAATTTTTTTAACATAATTTTTAGGTTAGGTATCAAACAACTTATTATTAAAAAAATATAAACATATAAAAAATTAAACTAAAATTCATATACCGATACATAGATAAATTATACTTATTCATAATAATTCTAAAAACATACTAGATGAAAATTTATTATTCTAATGAAATGGTTCTTTATAAATAAATTATAAATTAATCCTATAAAAAAAATTACTCTATGATACTCTTATTTTTTTCTCTAACTTCTATTTAATTATAAAAAAATATATTTAAGTAATAGAAATAAATATAAATAAAATTTTAAAATAAAATAATAATATAATCAGTTGTCAAATAAAAAATGAAAGTGTAAAAAAAATGTTAGTGTCATACCAAGTTATCATTCTACATACACCGTTGGCTTACGTGTTGCTAATCTGTCCAATTTCTCCATTTTCAACTGTGCCGTGAAAATTCACGGTGATGGCCGAAAAACCAAATCATGGCCTTTCTTTTAGGACTATTTTTTACATATTCTTATTATTCAGCTGTATTCCTCTGAGTTTATTTAGACCATAACTTTATACTCAATGTTCAGACATTAAATATTTACCTGCTTTAAATGAAAACATTGAATTTTTTTAATAATAATCATACGATGCTATTCATCTTGGAAAAAAAATGCATGAGATATAGAAGTAGAAAATGTTTAATAGTTTTTTTTATTCGATTATTTACAGACCAGTCAACTAAACTTGTAATGGGCCTAAAGTTCATGAACTCTGAGCCCATTTGCTATGTTCTTTCAATAGATTTTTTACAGTACGACTTAAAAAAACAGAAAAAAAACGTTAGAGTTATGTTAATTTGGTTGTGTGAAATTAAATTAATGTGATTACGATTGAATTGGATCATCAAATTTATTATTATATAAAATTAATTAAAAAATGATAATGAAGTATAGATTGAGTCTATGATTGTGAATAATTAAAAAAAATTAATTGCGCTAACTACAGACTAAAGTCTTAAAAAATAATTTGAAGGCATTTAAACACAGAATGACTTAAAAAAATAAAAAATAAAAACAGATATGACTCGCCCAAATAGATATATTATTACATAAAGTATTAAAAATTAGTTGTATAAAATTGGGTTATTTTATTAACAAGGAACTTAAATACAAAAAATTCGAAACATTTTATCTATACAAAATATTTCAAAAAACGAGATAACTTTAACTACAAGTAGTTCAAATGTTAAGTATTTCAATTTCTTTGAATTTTTATAATACTCTAACCAAACACACTTTTTGATTTGAACATTGAACTTCGTAAATATTATCTAAGTTCTTTTTACCTAAGACCAATATTAGAAAATGAGAAACCTTTATTTCAAAAAATCTCAATAATCACTAAATTGCTGTACAAAATTTGAATATGAAATTGTATGTCTGTCGTGATACCAAATCATCACTTCCAAAGTAGGTTCTTAGCGTGAAGAATAACTTATATTACTTTAAATTTGAAATAAATTGACTCTCATCTCTAGTCGATGTGGGATCTCCAACACACCCCTCACGCCGAGAGTGATAGATAGAAGCTCGTGCGTAAGACTATATATTATGGGTGACAAATGATTAAATAAATAAATTAGTTGATGTAGTTAAAATTCAAAATTTCTTACTAATATGTGTGACTTTAAATTTCATTTAAAAAGATTATTCCAAGTAATTAATATAATTTATCATATATGATAAAAAAAAAAGTCATCACTTTGGGTATATGACCGTACTGTTTAATCGACAAGTTGATGGTTTCAAATTAGCTATTATTTTGTATATAAAATGAATGTGACATGAAGACGAACCATAAAATAAATATAGTCGTTGATACGACTAACGATTACTTTCTTTTATATTTTGTTTTTTAATAATACTCAACATTATAATAGACCTTTATAACCCTAAATTTATAGTTTTGAAAAAACGTTTTCTAGAAGTTATAACTATGATTTTGACTTATAATATATATATGAATTAATATAATAATAATAATATAAAAAAAAGTCATCACTTAGCTATATGTCTATATGACTTTGCATAGCAATCTATAAGTTGATATGAGTGAACTTAAACGAAAATTAAGCAGATTTATGAATGAATAGAAATTAAGCATGATATAATACACGATTATGAAGTTCACAAGAGTGTGGCTTGATAAGGTCGAATATAATGTAAACTCGTTTAAGTTATTGGCCATGCACAAATATTATATTTTGCTCAGGAAGTCTATGCTAATATTTTAAAATAACTACTGTTTCTTTCAGTAAACGTCATAACATTAATTATTACCCAGAAGAGTATAATAATAAACTAACAACTTTTATTTAATAGTAGTTTTAATAGAAAATAACAATGAATTAAACGGGTAATCATATTTCACATTCATGTTATTAAATGAAATTATATATATATATATATATATATATATTAATCGAAATATAACGAAGTTTGTGTATTCTTAGAGATATTTTCATGCATAAAATCTTCAATATATATTATATTTCAATATAACAGATTATGCTATTATGTTCTTTAATATGTTATTTATTGTCGAATCCACAAATTCATCAATTTGGCATATATTTGGTAAAGATATTGTAAATGTAACAGTTCATTGTCGTATTAATGTTATATAATTTTTTTATTAATAAAAAAATATAATTTCTTAAAAATTAATCATTACAAAAAATATGTTTTATTTTTTGAAACATGTAATATCCTTCCACTATGTTTATTCACTCAATAATATATCATCTTTACTCTATCGTGACTATTATCGATATTATGTTTAAATTGTATAAATTATTTTACTCATTTACACGTGGTGAATTAATCGTAACTTCGATCCATATCTATGTTGTGTGTAAATTATCTCATACAAGACTTTTATTATAGTTCAATAGTATATAAACTTTAATCCTCATTACTTTTATTTCACAAAATTTTGACAACATTTCACATTACTTCAAGAAACACGAAATGAAAGTGATGACATAAAATCTTCACAATCAAACATGTACCTTAAGATTAATCCAAAATGCAATAAACTAAAATTAAGTAAAATGTGTGAAATATAGATTATAAGATATTAATTAACTAATAAAAAGTTATTACTCTTCCCAAACTATTTAATTGGGTAATTCAACATTTAATACAATTATTATTTATACAACATTCTCTACTTTTAATATAAAGTTTACTGTGATAAAAACACTTTTAAAATTGAAATATTGCTACACAAGTTAATGTATTAAATTTTAAATAAAAAAATTAAGGATCTTGTAGTGAATATCTCTAATAAATATTGAACACCATAATACATAAAATATAAACTTCACATAATATAATAATATTTGTTAGGTGGCAGACACCCTCACACTCAATACCAAAACATTCAATAGAAATAATTTTGTTTTATTTTGTGTTTTACGAAGAACATGTTAGGTTTTTATTTGTAGTATTTCATAACAAGATATGTTTTAGCTTCCTCATTCTAAGTTTTTTAAATCATATTTTGTGTTTGAGTTTTAATCTTAATGTGTATACTTAATATATTTTGATATAAATTTAAATTTAGTTATATATGTATAACTTGTTAATGATGAATGTTATATTCATTCATTTATTTATTTTATTTTTCATTTATTTGTTTTGTTTTTTGAAAAAATATTTTATCAAATATGAATAAATAAATTCAATAGATGTATACAATTGTGGTTGAAAAAACACATGAATGATGAAATTTGAAACCCAGGATTTTTAGAGAGGTTCTAACAATTTATAGTATTTTATGAAGATGACAAGACATATGATATTTTATGAAAATTTGGAAACGTACACTACAAAAAAAAATCATGAAATGAAAACTAATTTTTAGTGACAAAAAATAATTAATTACTATAATGATTAAATTAGAGACCATTCTAAATACTAACAAAATTTTGGTTTCTAAATTAGTTTATATTATTGTTAAATGGTTTCTAAATTGGTATTTAATCAGCAACTAAGGTTTTTGTTACCAAATTTAGAAACTAAATAATTGGTAGTTAAAACCTTGGTTGCTAATGTTGGAGATCCCACATCGACTAGAGATTAGAGCCTTTCATTGTATATAAGTGGGTGCAAACCTCACCTCATTGAGCCGGTTTTATGGGGTTGAGTTAGGCTTAAAGTCCACTTCTTAATATGGTATCAGAGCTCTTCGAATGAAGAGTTCTGCTGCGCTTCTCTCTTATTTTTATTTCCCTTTTTGCTGTTCTTGGTTATTTTTTTTTTTCTGTTCTCTTTCAAAATCTTGATTGGTTTTAAAAATCTTTTAGGCAATGTTTAATGAAAACCCTAGTCTTCATAGTCTTAATAGTAGTTACACTATTACATGCAATTTTTGTGGTAAATATGGTCATACTGAGGCTGTTTGTTTTCACAAAGTGGGTTTTCCTTCTGGTAATGTTAAAACCTCAAAGTTTTCTTTTACTAGAAAAGTCTGCACTTTTTGTAATCGTCTTGGCCACACTGTTGACACCTGTTATAAAAAGCATGGGTTCCCTCCTGGCTACAAATTCACCAATTGGACATCCCAAGCCAATAATATGATTACTACTGACACTTCTTCTGAGCTTTTTCCTAAAGAACATGATGTAAAGGGGATTCAACTTACATCACAACAGTGCCAATTCCTTACCAACATTTTGCGTCAGCAAAACCTTGAGGATCCTGCCTCTCACACTCAAATTAATCAAGTCGGCAACATCTCTACGGATGAAATCCCCAATACTGAGCATTCTTCAACAGGTAAGTTTTTCTCTTCACTATCTTCTATAAAAGAATCTTGGATTATTGATTCTGGTGCCACTGATCATGTTTGTCACAATTTGAACGTTTTTACTACTTATACTAAAATTAAACCTGTCTTAATTAGTCTTCCAAATGGCCAAACTATTTATGCCACATATTCTGGTTTAGTACGTTTTTCTGATCAGTTTTATTTGTCTGATGTGTTATACGCGCCTCATTTTCAATTAAACTTAATATCTGTTTCTAAACTCACACACCAACTTAAATGCACTTTAACTTTCACTTCAACCCACTGCATTATACAAGACAATCTCACTCAAGAGAGGATTGGTACAGTTAAAGCCACTGCTGGCTTGTACCTTGTCACTACCTTGCCTGCTTCTAGTCAATCTAAACCGCATTGTTTTGCTCCTTTTATTAATTGTAATATCACAGACAAAACACTATGGCATTATAGACTAGGACACCCTTCACATGAAAGATTACATGTCTTAAGCAAACAATACTCTTTTATTACTGTTGATACTCATCATGTATGTGACACTCGTAGTCGTGCAAAACAGAGAAAACTTCCTTTCACTTTAAGTAATACTGTTAACTCTGCTATTTTTGATCTTGTACACTTTGATATTTGGGGACCATGTTCCATAATTTCTATGCAAGGTTTTCGTTATTTCTTGACTATTGTTGATGATTACTCGCGTTATACTTGGGTTATTCTGCTGCATAACAAATCTGAAGTGCGTCAGCACATCATTAACTTCACTGTTTTCGTTCAAAATCATTTCAAAACTAATATCAAAACGATTCGTACTGACAATGGTGTTGAGTTTGCTATGTCAAATTTTTATGCTTCAAAGGGAATTATACATCAAAAATCTTGTGTTGAAACACCACAACAAAATGGCATTGTAGAACGTAAACATCAACACATACTAAATGTAACCCGGGCTTTACTTTTTCAAGCAAATCTTCCTCCTATTTTTTGGGAATTTGCTGTAAATCATGTTGTTTTCTTAATAAATGTTATTCCTACTCCATTACTTGATAACATCACTCCTCATGAAAAGTTGTTTGGAAAACCATATGACATTTCCTTTCTAAAAGTATTTGGTTGTCTCTGTTATGCTAGTACCATTACTGCACATAGGAAAAAATTAGATGATAGATCTATCAAAGGTATTTTTCTTGGCTTCCCGCAAAATACAAAAGGTTATATTATCTTAAATTTAAAGTTTCATAGCATAGAGATATCAGGACATGTAATCTTTCATGAAAACCACTTTCCATATAAATTGGACCGTGGCTTGCCTAAGGACCCTAACACTTTATCTCTCCCTATTTCTAATGCATATAATTCTGCTTTTGATTTTTTTCAGATACTGCACCTCCTGTCGAGCCATGTGCCTCTACTCCTGCACACAATACTGTTCCTCCACTAGCCTCATTATCCTATGATCTTCCAACAAATAGTGTCTCTGCTCCTGCATCCAACATTGCACCTCCATCAGAATTATCACCGCCTGCATCTCCAGGAAGCATCTCACCCCAATTTCCAAGAAGATCAGTTCGTCCTCACCGACAACCTGCCTATCTTGCAGATTTCCACACTACAACCAACACTGTAAGTAGTAGATATCCTATTCATAATTACTTGTCTTACAATTCCTTATCTTCCAATTTTAGAAATGTTATTTCCTCTATCAATTCTCATCCTGAACCTCGGACATATAACGAAGCCTCCAAACATGCTTCTTGGCAATCTGCCATGCAAGATGAGCTTCAAGCTCTTGCTGCTAACAATACTTGGCAACTTACCCCTCTCCCTCTAGGAAAGAAAACTATTGGTTGTAAATGGGTATATAAAATCAAATACCATTCTGATGGCACTGTTGAGCGCCACAAAGCTAGAGTTGTTGCCAAAGGGTTTACCCAACTTGAAGGACTTGATTTCTTAGACACTTTTGCACCTGTTGCTAAACTCACTACCCTCCGCCTTCTGCTTGCTATTGCCACTACCAAAAATTGGATTTTAAAACAACTTGATGTCAATAATGCATTTCTTCATGGTGATCTCCATGAAGAGATATACATGACCCCCCCCCCCCCCCCACCTGGCCTCTCTCTTCCTTCTCCCCAGCATGTTTGCAAGCTTCAACGGTCTTTGTATGGCCTTCGTCAAGCTGGTCGCCAATGGTACGCCAAACTTTCTACTTTTCTTTTGTCAAATAATTACTCTATTTCTGTTGCTGATCACTCTCTTTTTCTTAAATATAATAATGATAAACTCACTGTTATTCTTGTTTATGTTGATGACTTGCTCTTAACTGGTGATGACACGGAGGAAATCAATACAATTACTGCATCCCTTCACCATCACTTCAAGATAAAAAATTTAGGTAATCTCACTTACTTTTTGGGACTGGAAATTGCTCGCAACAGTACTGGTCTTCATTTAAGTAAGTCAACGCAAGTATACTCTTGATCTCCTTCAAGAAACTGGCATGCTTGACTCTGCACCTGTGGCCACTCCACAGCTAATTAGGTACTAATTTACTTAGTTTTTAAAATGGTCTCTAATTTAGTTACTATAACAACTATTTTTATCTCTAAAATTGATTTCTATTTCATGTTTTTCTTGTAGTAGTATGATATTTTACAGAGAATTTGAAACGTATAATATATTCGGAAAGATATGGTATTTTACGAAGACTTTGAAACATAAAAAAAAAAAAATATTTTGAACCCATAGTACTTTACAAAAGAGTTTTAAAATTTTTGATATTTTATAAAAGAAGGCTTTGAAATCAATGTAGTTAATAAAATTTTGAAACATCCGTTAAATACTAATTTTTTTCTCCAGATTTAAGGAAAAACACGTTCCCAACAAATGATTTATTTGAGAAAACTTAAAGCTTTTAAATAATGTAAAAACAAAGTCAATTAAAAAAAAGTTCTTATACTGAGAGAAGAAGAACATAAGAAAAAGTAAACCTAAAGCCCATTGTCTTACCTATTTTATTTTGTCAATTAACATGTCATTTTAGACATAAATAAATATACCCACAAATGTGTAAATGGTATAATATTTAACATACACTATCAAATGATAATAGTGAGAAATTTAATGATTGTAGAAATGAATCTTATATTATCCCTAAAAGAAATTAAATAATAATATAAGAATTTAATAGCACTGTAACACATAAATTCAGCTGTTCCTCTGATTTAAAAAAGAGACAGAGAGACAGTATGATATACAAACTCTATCCGTTACCATCGAAAGGGGAGAGAATAACAAAATAAAGTTGAAAACGTGATCTACACGAATACCACCAATTATGGGATCACGACAAAACTCATAAATACTCAAATCACCAAAAATTAATTTCAGCCACTATTCTTCTCCTTCCCTATCTCTGTCTCTTCTCTCCACCATCTCCCCACTCTGCAATTATCCTTAATCTAAATCTTTTTTAAAAAATCTTATAAAATTTCTATCTTAAATTTGTCATCACATATAAATATATATAAAACTATACGGAAGAGACAAAAAAAAAGGGAAAATAATATATATGTGAGTTATATATAAAAATAAACGTGATATATTGATGGCTAAATTATGCGTAATCATAAACATATAAAATGGGAACAGAGTAGCAGAAACATAAAATAAGGCAAAGATAAGTACCTTACCTAATCAATCTATTATTTTACGAACACACGACACAATAAAGGAATCCCAACGATCAACCTAACGTCTTTATTACTTATTTTTTGTTTCGAACTACTACTGTGTTATTTTGTTCATAACAACTACGATGAAAATGTTTCACAAAAAATGAATTAATTAACGGCTTTATATCGTGTGCGATACTGCAATTACAATTTAATTATGACGCTAAGCTCTTCCACTGTTCTTCTTTCCAATAATACATTAGTACTAATTGTTGATTTATGAAACTCACATACATGAATTTCTAATTTAAAAAATCATATTTATAAATTTGATATTAAAATTATTTTGTCGATAAATAGTTGTGAAAAAATCGAAGTATCGAGAGAGAGAGAAGATATGTTTGTTGAGGAAAACAAACAGGTGAAGTAATAGGAAGGTTCAAGAAAGTTGTGGTTACTTATTTACTTGTAGCAAGCATGATTGCGAAAGCACACCAAATTTATCCTATTGGGAGGACCACTCACTCCTTTTGTTCTTATTCCTTCTCAAGGTTACGCAAACTAATTGTAGAAGATGGGACAAAACATCAATTATGTAAATATATATAAATTACATTAATTTACAATTAAATCTCTGATAGCAAAACTTTACCAAAGAATTTTCATTAAACTGAAATAACTTTTCTATTAAAGTAATCAGAATCAAACATAACACAAGGCCAGTTCTAGTGCATCCCACAGATTAAAGAAATGCTGCATAGTAGTTTTGGTTTTGGTCTGTTTCCTCAAGTGCTTTGAACTATAGTTATCTCATGATTAAGTGCGTGAAAGAAAGCAAGTGATGATTTATTTTTGATAACGCATTGGGAACAGTGGTAACAAGTGGTAAATTTGATGAACAAGCAAAGAGAAAATTGATATGATAGAATAGAAGAGAATACATGAGGGAAAAGAAAAAGGGATAAAAATACAGGGTTGACATAATAAAAGCATTCTTATCTACAAATTCAAGAGGCCACGGTATCTGGTTTTCCCAAAACCCACGGGTAAGGGAAGAAGCCAAAAGGAACTCCAAGAGAGGGACCTGTAGACAGACTTGAATTGAAACACTGTTATTGTTTTGGGTGACACAGGACAAATCATAATTTAACCGGACAATTTTCTTATGCGTTGCTCCTGAAGGATCCAAGAGCCTTTATTGCTGCAGCTCTCAGAATGTACTGGTGGTAAAATGCAGCCACCGCAGCTCCAATAAACGGTCCAACCCAGTAAATCCACTGAAAATAATCACAACCGTTAACAATTTTTCTTTTTCATGTAAAGAAAAATAAAACAACAACAAATTTTAAGGTTAACTTACTTGGTCGTCCCAGGCTTTGTCGTTGTTGAAGATCACAGCTGGTCCGAAACTCCTTGCCGGGTTAATGCCGGTTCCAGTGATAGGGATTGTAGCCAAGTGAACCATGAAGACGGCAAACCCAATGGGAAGGGGTGCTAGTACCTTTTTTATTTTTATTTATTTATTTATTTACAATTTCAAAGTGAAGTAAGTAAGTAAGAAAGAAAAGGAAAAATAGTAAATTAAATTGAACGATGAAGAAGGTAAGAGATGGTGTGCTTACAGGAACATGAGAGTCCCTAGCGTTTCTCTTAGGATCGGTGGCGGAGAAAACTGTGTAGACAAGAACAAAGGTACCGATGATTTCAGCACCCAAGGCAGTGCCTTTGTTGTAGCCATCGCTCACAGTGTTGGCTCCTCCACCGTACCTGTTGTAGAAGGATTTTTGGAACGCCTTCGCCAACCCAGCACCGGAGATTGCACCGGCGCACTGTGCTACTATGTACAACAACGCCCTCACCAGCGACACCTTGCGCCCCAGGAACAACCCCAGTGTGACTGCAGGGTTGATGTGTCCCCCTGTTACACCAGATCAAAAAGTTAACTGGGTGGAGCAGAAAAAGCAGAGAGTTTGAGATGATGGATGAAAGTTCAGTTTTTTATACCGGAGATGCCAGCGGTGCAGTAAACGAGGATGAAGATCATGCCACCGAAGGCCCACGCGATGCCCAAAATGCCAACGCCGTCACACTCGGTGTTACCGGGAATACTGGTGTCGGTCTGTCTCTTGTAGCCGATAATGGTCAAGACGGTGATGTAAAGGAAGAGGAGGGTGGCTATGAATTCGGCTATGGCGGCTCTGTACAAGGACCACTTGGTGAGCTCATCGGGGTCGAACAACGGCGCGGGAGGTGGGTCGTGGTAGTCCTTGGCGGAGTATTCGGGTTGCTCTGTGACCTGCTCAACGTCTTTGGCCATTGGTGGTAGAATGAATGTGGGAGGAAGATGGTAGTGTAGTTGTTTGAGTGAGGGTTTGGAGAAGAAAGATGGTAAGTATTTAAGGAAGAAGGGTGTAATGAGTGGAATTAATAATTAATTGCAATGTTTTGTTCCTATCTGACTATGTGGCAACGATTACATGATTAGCGTATTTTTTTGCCGCCCTATTAGCTTCATTTCGCTTGCATGGTCCCACTCTTCATTTCCTCCATTTTCTCAAATCTGTTTCTTCTCTGGATCTACCGTTACATGCCCCTAACCCTCAACAACTCATCTATTTAAATTCCTACTCACTTCATAATTAATTACTATTATTCTATAATTAAATGTTTAATCATCACTTTAGTAAAATAGTTTTATGAGTCCCAATATATATTTGACATCTTTCACATGAGAAACATTTGACGTTGTGGACGTGATAATGATGTGATAGATTGAGATTGCACGTGAATAAGCTGCACGAACTTCAAAATAGGATAAAAAAAATATATTATATCGGTGTTAGAAACAACCGGTGTAATGTTTTTTTTTTACTTAGAATGAATAACCACTTACAAACACACGGGTAACCAGTTTTGCGTGTGTTGCATAATCAGCTCTAGTAGGGTTATTACATCGGTTAAGCTATCTAGCGGATGTAATATATGATTTTTACACCGGTTAAACCATCTAATCGATGTAATATATGACTCTTATTAAAAAAAATGAATTTTTTTCATGAAGAGTGGGTGGCCATAAACGTTACATAAGTAAGTACTTAACTAGTTTTGAGTGCGTCTCATAAGTAACCACTTATAGACACACGGATAACAGTTTTGCGTGTGCTATGAGTCATATATTATAATATAGAGTCAGTGTCACATCTTCACCAAATATCACGTCTGCAGCGTCAATTAATATCACGCAAGTAGTGTCAAGTCTTTGTCAGTGAAAGAGGGCGTTAATAAAACATTTTTCTAGTTTTATAGATGAACACACGTAAAATATATTCATAAAACCTATAGAACTTCATCATATAAAGCTCCAATCTCTTACCATCTCATGGCAGATGGAAAATTGGAGTTTTTGCAGCACTCCAAGTTGAAGTTCGTGGCTAAGAAATGATTGCATAATAAAAAAATTGCAATAGGTGAAGATATATTAGAGTAAAGGTATGAATGAGCACTATTATGAATATTAAATAATTGTTGATGTGATTAAAATAAGGAGAAAAGGAGCTGTCACTTTTGTGGAGTGACGAAGGTTTGCCAGATGAAGTTATCTGGAGCCACCTAAAATGAAATAGATGCAGAACAAAAGGGATTCACCTTATCCACCTCACAAAAAAAATAAAAAAAATTATGTGGCCACTATTGCAAAGTTTAAATCACCATGACTATTTTAAAGTCTGTATTAGGGTTCTTGTTCTGATATTATACATTTTGTGCATCTACTTTCATAATCCAACAAAAAGAAGTTTAAACCATAAACAAAGAATATTCGAGGTTTCTTGTGATTTCATTGCTGTCTCGTTCAGTTGATTAGGGAGAGCTGGAAAGAGATATGAATCAAGTCTCATGAACATTTAAATACTTTTTATGCTTTAAATAATTTAACCTTTTGTACTACAAAATATGCAGTTTATTATATTGCTGATTCCGTTTGGATATTATTGTATAAGAGCAATGAAAAAATTATAAACATGTTGGTACTAAAACTTCAATGAGAAAATTATTAAGAACCAGTTATAGGTAAAAGAAAACAAACACAAGATATGTTTAAAAATGGGAGCAAATTTAGTCGTTTTCTTTTCTTGTAAGTTACTAATGTATTAATATTATTTAAAATATTTTTTAAATTATCTCTAAACTAATAGATTAAATAACAAGTCCTTCTTTCAATCTGTATGAAACTTCCGTTGATTTTTATAATAACAGTATTAAACATTTTATAAATTAATTAAATTTAAAAACTTCTTCAATAGTCAATAAGCTAGAGCCATCTTATCTTTCCTTTCCCTTTTTTCAAATAGATTTTTTTTTTTTAAATTGTTTTCTTTCAAAGGTAATAATATTTTGGACAAAGTTAAATATAAACTTATCTCAATAAAAAAATCGTCGTGTTATGGTAAATTATTCCCCTCCACGGTATCTAACTTCATGTGTTTAAATATTATTTGTCATAATAAAAATGCTATGAGTTAATTTGTCTCAATATCTATATAAAAAAAACCTATACAAAAAACTGAGTGCATATTTTAAGCTTTTAAAATCAAGGAGAATGAGTTTTATATTTTAGAGAAATTTAAAACAAATTACAATTATAACTAATTTTTAACATAGAATACTTTAAAGAAAAAATAGCTCATACTTTTTAATTAGTTTATAAAGTAAATCTTTTAAAAACAAGACGGGTTATATATTATGTTTATGTATGCTTTTTTCATTCAAGAAAAAATGTATTATATTTTCCTATGCTCTTTTCTACCCTTTCAATTCTAGAAAAAAATGTTTTTATTTATTTCAATAATGCATTTGTTATTAATTTTTATTATACTCTTATGTGTTTTTAATTTTAAAATAATTTACATATATATTGAATAGAGAGAAAAATAAGTGAAATAAAAAATTGAAAACCTATTTAATTTTGAATTAAAAAATTATTATATTTTTTCATTCCTGAAAAATAACATTTGAAATATATTTACACTGTAACCTAATTAATTTGATCAACCCTAGCACAAAAAGTGTATATCACTCAGACATAAAATATGTAAAAATGTGGACGAAAACAATTTCTCTTTCTCCTGTTAGTGGGGGCCATTTGAAAAATTATTACTCAGAAATGAATTAGAATCACAAGTTTTTTTCCATTGACTATCGTGAATATTCTGGTTCATTTACATTACTATTCCACTTTTAATTTTCTTCCTTCATTTTCTTCTTCTTTCTACATAATCATGATATAATTAGTACAAAATATTAAAGTTGAAAATGTCTGAATTATAGTAGCTGTCATATTTAGTTATTATTTTGTTGTCTTTATATTTTTTCAAAATACGTAATTTAAGTCTCAAAATTTCTCTTATGCAATTTTAATTCTTACATCTTGTAAAATCTATATTTTATTTCTTTAAATACTCTAGTTAAATATTTATATTTTGTTAAATTTATAATTTTGACCAGTCAACTTTTTACACAATTCTAGTTTCTTAATTTTTAAAATATTTATAATTTTGTTCAAGTTTTAATTTTATAAAAATCATATTTACATCTTTGGTTGATAAATATAAACTTAAAACAATAGACATTTTAATTTATGAAATCATAAAATGTAACATCTTTTTAGATAAATTCATTACTATTTATTTCAAACTATTTTATTGTAATTTTTCCTTTCTTAGTTCAACTATTTTTAGTATTGGTTATGGACTTCGGCCAACCCTGATTTAGGAAGGATGTCGATCTAATTATCCCAGGTGTAATCCAATCTGGTGATCGAGTACAACTTTAAGTCAACAGTAGTCTCAATTGTCTGTGCATAAGGTTGGGGAACATGTTTGGTTATGGGCCTTTGACCGACCCTTGGTCATTTAGGTAGGAGACTGATGTAAATGAATAATGTAAAGAAAATAACATAGGACAAAAATTTGGATTAATTAGCATTTATCAGACAGTAAAAAGAGAATCATAACGGCAAACACAGGGTTAAAACCGACTCAATATATAATAGGTAAAACCTCAAAGATAAACAAATCACAAATTAGGTTAAGAAAACACTTGTTATTGACTATCTTAAATGTTCTGGGTTTAGGTTGCCTATTCGCCTGTATACAACACTTAGAAAACAACATTAATATTAAGTCTATAAATATTTTCTTAACTTATATAAATGTTTCTTAACAACAAATGGGAACAAAATGAAAATTTGTGATGTAATTTGTATTAAAAAGACAGGAATGAATGGATGGTGACAAGATGAAGCTGCCTTTGGTTCTTCACAAAAAAAAAACGTGGCAGTCTGAGTCAGAGTGAAGCACACAAAAATCCATTGGTCTGGCTACAAAACACATATAAGTTAATGAAATTGTTTTGTTAGTTTAAAATTTCAAAGGAGCCACCGTCCACCTCTACAGTCATTCTCATCTTACACAATACAACATTTCAAGTCCTCAACAC
Organism: Phaseolus vulgaris; assembly: GCF_000499845.2. Lineage (NCBI taxonomy): Eukaryota > Viridiplantae > Streptophyta > Magnoliopsida > Fabales > Fabaceae > Phaseolus > Phaseolus vulgaris. The sequence continues at coordinate 37,639,689 of NC_023755.2, read as the reverse complement.
GTGTATAATTCTCAGCCACAAATTCACGTTACAAATTCAATTCACTAATTTTTGCTAATTTCTTAATGAATACTTTTCTTGACAATCTACATCAAATTATAAATAAAATAAATAAATATTTAAGATTATATCACAATTATCTCATTATGCAGTATTCAAACTAATATTTTCTCTCGCGTTATCCAATTCTAAAAAAATATGTGAAATTAACATTTTCTCTCTTTCTTATGCACATTATGTTTGAAATAAGAGAATTGTACTATAGCCATATATATGCAGCAGAATTGGGTGGGCGGCTATAAATATTTGAATTGTGTGTTGTTATCTTGTTGGTCGTTATCATTATTTTTCCAATTTTACTTAAAACTATGGTTACAAACATTGCTTCAGTGGCACATTTGTTGTCCATGTCTGGAGAGTGGTTGGAAAGATGCGACCAAAAACATATTTCAAATCCCAAATTTTGTGCACAGATGAGACTATCTATTCCATGTCAGCCTGTCATTTATCACAACCCACTCAAGCTGGAGGATTCCAATAATTCTTCTGTTCTTCTTCTCAATTATACACCTTCATTCTTAATTAAGATAACATATAAGAAAATTACATAAGAAAGATGATAAGAAAAATAAAATCTTTTTATTTATTTTTTATTTAAAAGTACAATATCGTATAATAATTATGTATAATTTAATAACTTTTTTTAATAGAACAAATTGTTATTTTTATATAAGTGAAACAAAAAAAAAGCTCAGTGTAGTTGTTGTCCAAATTCCTTGCTGGTTGTTAACATCTACCGATTGAGAAAAACCTTTTCTTTTGCAATTGTAAAATCATGTACCTAATATGGAACACACACCAATGCTTAGCATGTAGTTAATATGAAAAGGAAACTTATCACACATGCATGTTTAACACGTTGGAATCAAAATTTCTTGTTCTTCTTTTTTTATCTCTCTAATCAAAATTGTGTGTTTTATCATGTCAGACTTGTCGTATTCATTTAGAGTGAAGCTGAAAATAGGTTAAAATAATGTATGTTTAAGATAAAACTGTGATCAATTCATCATGAATTTCATCTTTCACAATGTTAATCACCTGTAAGTGATATTTCCACTTACAGAATGGATTCTTTATCTTCTCTTTACCAATTCACCATTTCATGTTCTCTTATGGATTTTGCTTCCGGCACCTTCATCATTATTAACTCCACCCGACTACTAAGATAAAAGTACCCTCTCTTACTGCATCACACTACCGCTGCCGTCACCATTTGTAGAATAAGAAGAGAGGAACAACACTGAAGAAGAGAGAGAAAATAAGCACATTTAAAAAAACTTTTTCTAGAAATTATTATATACGTTTTAATAAATTTGTTTTTAGAAGTAAGTTGTTCCAAAATATATTTTATGTGTTTTAAAAATTCCGTTACAAAAATTTCATTATGAAAATTATGTTTCAGAAATCTCATTTTTAAAATTCTGGAAAAGTGTTGCAGAAAATTTCTAGAGCGAATAATCCAGAAGCTACTTTAAATAAAAGTCAAATGTTTGATATTTATGAAGGTGCACTAAGAAATTGTAGTGATGGAGGAAGAATAACCTCTCTCTTTTTCTCTCTCTGACCCAATGCAGACGGGCCACTACTTATAGTAGGGCTTATTTTGGGGAGGGAGTAGGGAAATAAGAACGGGCTTCAGGCCCAACGAAAACCATCCATTTAGTTGAACAAGAAAACAAATGAAGGGCTGTTTCTTCTTGCACACATCATTTCCAAAGAAGAATATTTTGTCCTTTTTAAAAATGACTTTCAAATTTTTCTTTCTGAAATATTTTTGGAACATATTTAGCGGAATATATTTTATTAATTCTGGATTTACCTGAAAATAAAAAAAATTATTCCTGAAAAAATATTCTTTTATTTAAAGTTGTTTTTATCATTTCATAAAAATATTTTTATTATTTTAATGAGAAATCAATTGCAAGTTAAAATTGATATGGTAAAAAAGAATTTGCGAGAAGTGACGTCTCTTTGTTCATTGATAGAATATGGACGCAAGATAAGATATATACATTGTGATGGCACCAAGTTTTGGCCCTACAATCTAGGCTCTTTGTAAGGTTCCATTGAAATGCCTAACCCTCATGCCAAAAGCTTAAGGGTTTTCAAATTATTCTTCTTCATCATTGTCCTCCAATATGGTCTCTAGTCTGGGACTTCTGCAAGCCTTCGTAGGGAACTTCAAAAGCGAAGGTGCAACCTCAATCCATAGCTTCATCGTGTGCCTCACTTCTTTGCCCTCGTAACTTATTTCTATCAATCAATACAATACAATGAAAGCTAATAATCTTGCCTCATCAAAGCGGAATTTTGACTATGATGGAGTTATTTTTTTTGCTTTTTATAAAAAATGGGGTCCGTTTAAAAAAAATTACAAATTTAGGCAAGTTGTGCCAATTCGGCACGACTTCATATGCACAAATCGTCCCAATTAGACACGACTCTGCCATATCATACTGAAGTCGTGCCAACTTGACAAAACTTTTGCCAAATCATATTTTTTTTATTGTTTATATATTGGGTAATAAGTTATCTAATGTTAAAAATTAATTTGATACACAACTTTATAAGAGTGTTAGTTTTAAGGAACAAAAAATTAGATAATCGTGTATGAATCATGTTTGGATAATCAGCTTATTCAAACTTTGAGCCATTAACTCCTGAGGACATTGCTACCGGACATGGTTTCCCACTAGCCAAAAAATATATTTTGATATTTAATGTCTCATGTATGCAATTTTTTTGATATTTTGATATTTAATGGCGCCGGACATGATCCATATACGATTATCCAATTTTTTGTTCCTTAAAACAACTAACACGGTTAGAAAGTTATGTATCAAATTAATTTTTAACATTACATAACTTACTACCCAATATATAAACAATAATTTTTTTAAGATAAAATAAATATGACGTGGCAGAAGTCGTGCCAGGTTGGCACAACTTCAGTATGACATGGCAGAGTCGTGTCAAATTGGAACGATTTGTGCATATGAAGTCGTGCCGAATTGACACAACTTGCCTAAATTTGTAATTTTTTTAAACGGACCCCATTTTAATAAAAAAAAAAATAACCCCATCATGATCAAAAACTCCACCAAAACTTTATTATGTATCGATCTCTCTCTTTTTCAAACAAGAGAGAGAAAACTATTGATCAATGAAATGAACGAGTGACCAGAAGTTAATTAAGAACTACAATTTATACACATGGTGATGATCAAATTTACCCTTCAAAACTAATGGAAAAGAGGAAACTAAGGAAAATTTAGTGGGTATATTTCTTAAGATGAAGATGAAAAATCTGAGAGGATGAAATTTATTCCTGGTTTAGAAACATAATGGAGAAAATAAATGAGATTATCAAATTTCAATGCACTTTTTTACATTTTTGAAAGAGACTCAATGAATTTTTGTAAACCCCTCTGCAATTTCATAAGTCATAATATATTTACTTGCATTAGAAAGTTAAAAATAAATCAATATAACATTTTTTTTAAATACTAAAAAGATAAAGAATAACTTCTCCAATTCTCCTATCTCTTTCTTTTCTTTTTACTAAAAAATAAAGTTCCCTATGTTTCCACTAGTATATAAATAATATAATAGTGTCATGTTACACCTTAAATTCCCTTCAAAATAAATTTTCCTTTCCATACACATATACTTGAGAAAATAAATCAAACAAAACAGAAAATATTTTTTACCTCTCTTTAGCTCATCTATGCTAATATTTCCTCCTAAATATCATATGCCCATGATCATCATAATTTTAAAAACAACACACAAGCACTCACAAGACATGATAAACTCGTATTTTAAAATGTCACATACATGCATATATCAAAACCATATACATATATTTTCACAAATTCATACAATCCATTCATATCTCATCTATACATTCTCAAGGACACACCTTCAGTTCATTCATTAAACAAGATTTACACTTGTTACACTACCTTCACGTGAGTTGTCACTACAACAAAATTACATAATTGGGACACATTCACTCATGTGGCAGGGTCAATTCCTATTACATACTAGATATAGTTCTTTTTCACACTACAAACTATGTAATTGGAACCTCTTTCGACTCTTACCATTTAGATATTTTTTTTTTGTGTGATTCAAATACCAATAGAGTCAGAATATCTCATACAAAATCTCAAGTTCAATGCACAACCTAAACATTCCATTCCAACATAGTATTCTCTCTCTGGAAATAACTACAACACATGCAAATAATCACGTACCAGCATGCCATATACATTTCAACTCAAATCATATTTCCTTCCACATCATACATTTTAAACTCTACACATCATGTACATCGTCAATCACATAATAATGCATAAACTTACACATCAAATTTATCATTCAAAATCATATATTTCAATAAAAAAAAGAACTAATAAATTTCAATTTACCAATCACCACGCTAAACAATATTAAAGTATAATAACTTAATAAATATAACATCTTAGTGAAATATAAACAATTTTAAGAATTAAAGACATTTTAAAACATGTTATTTAATTTTTTTTAGACACTAGTTTGTTTGCTCAACGAATTAAGCACATGTCTAAATTCGTTCAACTACCATTCTACTCACTCACCCAAAGGTTTACTTGCCTTGCGACTTTTTAGTTGCCCAACAAATATTTAGTTATTTAAGAATATAGTTAGTTGTAATAGTCGCATTCTTACATCAAAACGTTTTATTTAAAAATGTGGTTATTACGAATAGCTGCATTCTTAAATGAAGTTAATTTCAAAAATGCTACCGCATTTTGAATGATAACGTCTAACCATAAAAACACATTAAATAAATTATTGTTGTTTTTATATTTTGTACTAGTGAAACTCTATTTCCTCAACATCATCATGACACGTTAATTGGAACGGTTACATTAGCAATGATTCAATTTGACTCTTTAATATATTATTTTATATTCCAAATCCATCTTCATATTGATATATTTACTTGCATTAGAAAGTTAAAAATAAATCAATATAACATTTTTTTTAAATACTAAAAAGATAAAGAATAACTTCTCCAATTCTCCTATCTCTTTCTTTTCTTTTTACTAAAAAATAAAGTTCCCTATGTTTCCACTAGTATATAAATAATATAATAGTGTCATGTTACACCTTAAATTCCCTTCAAAATAAATTTTCCTTTCCATACACATATACTTGAGAAAATAAATCAAACAAAACAGAAAATATTTTTTACCTCTCTTTAGCTCATCTATGCTAATATTTCCTCCTAAATATCATATGCCCATGATCATCATAATTTTAAAAACAACACACAAGCACTCACAAGACATGATAAACTCGTATTTTAAAATGTCACATACATGCATATATCAAAACCATATACATATATTTTCACAAATTCATACAATCCATTCATATCTCATCTATACATTCTCAAGGACACACCTTCAGTTCATTCATTAAACAAGATTTACACTTGTTACACTACCTTCACGTGAGTTGTCACTACAACAAAATTACATAATTGGGACACATTCACTCATGTGGCAGGGTCAATTCCTATTACATACTAGATATAGTTCTTTTTCACACTACAAACTATGTAATTGGAACCTCTTTCGACTCTTACCATTTAGATATTTTTTTTTTGTGTGATTCAAATACCAATAGAGTCAGAATATCTCATACAAAATCTCAAGTTCAATGCACAACCTAAACATTCCATTCCAACATAGTATTCTCTCTCTGGAAATAACTACAACACATGCAAATAATCACGTACCAGCATGCCATATACATTTCAACTCAAATCATATTTCCTTCCACATCATACATTTTAAACTCTACACATCATGTACATCGTCAATCACATAATAATGCATAAACTTACACATCAAATTTATCATTCAAAATCATATATTTCAATAAAAAAAAGAACTAATAAATTTCAATTTACCAATCACCACGCTAAACAATATTAAAGTATAATAACTTAATAAATATAACATCTTAGTGAAATATAAACAATTTTAAGAATTAAAGACATTTTAAAACATGTTATTTAATTTTTTTTAGACACTAGTTTGTTTGCTCAACGAATTAAGCACATGTCTAAATTCGTTCAACTACCATTCTACTCACTCACCCAAAGGTTTACTTGCCTTGCGACTTTTTAGTTGCCCAACAAATATTTAGTTATTTAAGAATATAGTTAGTTGTAATAGTCGCATTCTTACATCAAAACGTTTTATTTAAAAATGTGGTTATTACGAATAGCTGCATTCTTAAATGAAGTTAATTTCAAAAATGCTACCGCATTTTGAATGATAACGTCTAACCATAAAAACACATTAAATAAATTATTGTTGTTTTTATATTTTGTACTAGTGAAACTCTATTTCCTCAACATCATCATGACACGTTAATTGGAACGGTTACATTAGCAATGATTCAATTTGACTCTTTAATATATTATTTTATATTCCAAATCCATCTTCATATTGATATATCTAATGACGGACAACTTGAACAAAAGATTTAGGAAATATAGAACTCATATCTAGGTATTTTGTTCAAAGAAAACAAAATTTAAAAAATTATCAAAGCAAAAAAGATTGAGAGCACAAAATAACCTACGAAGATGAATTTAATCCATTATGATCATTGATGGTGACAACACAAATCAAATTGGAGCACATTGGCAAAGTTGTAATTAATAGAGTTTTTGAAGGACGATGCAACCAATGGTGAGATAATGAGTAATGACGAACTACAATCAACACCCATGATGACATTGTCATGGATTATGATGATGGATATGAAGATGGGATCAACCAAAGAGGGGGAGGGAAGAGAGAAAAGAGGAAAAATAAAAAAAAATGCAAAGATAAAATGTTCATTGTAATTACCATATAAGCAATATAAAGACATACAATGATAGTTATTATTTCTTGAATTGTTATCGTATGTACCTATGAGGATGATTCATCTAATAATCATTGTTATAAAGTACATACCACAATAATTCAAAAAACATGCATTCATATGACAATGATTAAAAAGTAATTATTTTTATATGTTTAACATCAATTACAAAAATATCCCCATACATTTCTTATTTTTTTATGATGATCACCGTTACATTATTAAATAATGTTTTTGTAGTGTAAGTTTGTGCAAGATGGTTAAGCTGAAGAAGCAAGTGTATAAATTACTTAAGAAAAAATTTATCTAATTGAGTAGGGTGCACCGATGTTATTGATAAAAGGAAAAAATAGAAGATTTCGTTTTTATTGATAAAAAAGGAAAAATAGAAGATTATGTTTCTATTCAGATTATAGGAACATTAATAAATTAATCACTAAGAATAAGAATAAATATATTTTTTATCCTAATGAAAAATTTGATAGATGATTTACACGACACGTTGACATTTTTATTTAATAAAGAAATATCATTAAAATTTGGTAAAGGTTAAAGATGCACAAAAATGACTTAGAAGTCAAATTTGACTACTTTTAATATGTCGTAAGGTCATTTTATTATAATCTTTTTAAGGATTAGTTGAATATTTCGTCAATTTTTATTAAGTTGTTATTATTTTCAAACTATATTCTGATAATCAAAGAAACTGTGAGAGGTATCTTGAAGACATATTTAGATGTTCCAAGATAAAAAAACAATTTTAAACCAAACAATTTAGATAATAATTTTGGATGAGATAAATTAAATTTTTGGGTATGTAATATTATAGGAGATTGTAGTAAACTCCTTTAAAATAAAGATCGTATAGTATTGTATATAGTATAGAAATATGACAAGAATGTATCTAATCAAAAGTTTAAAAAATCTAACCAATTATTAATGGAAATTCGATAAAGAATTATCGAGAATAATGATATCATTTAGATATCTTTTGACTTTACAAAGTAAAACTAGTTCAAATTTTTACTAAATTACATAATTAAATCTATATCATACAAAAATTAATTTAATTATTATATCACATGAGTTATTATTTTTCTGCACTTGATATATAAGAAAATGATAAAAAATGGTAAGAAGAAGAGATGTTTATTATTCTTATGTGTATATTACATCACTCATGTATAGGAAATATATAGGGAGTTTCTCTCTCCCAAATTACAATCTAATTAGGTAGGATACTAATCATGAGATTCTATAATTATTAAATTAATTGCATATAATTGGGTACAATATCGTCAAATATTGCATATAATTTGATAATTATTATTTCCTTAATACTCCCCTCAAGTTGGTAGGTGAAGATCAAGAACCCCGACTTGTGTCGTAGCGTCAAAAATCGTTCTTTGCCCAATGCCTTCGTAAAAATATCTGCGAGCTGATACTGTGTCGGTACATATGAAGGACTGATTATCCCAGCTTGTAATTTTTCTCGCACAGTGTGGCAGTCTATCTCAATGTGTTTTGTGCGTTCATGAAATACTGGTTTGCTGCTATATGTAATGCCGCTTGATGTTCACAAAAAAGTTGAACTGGCAAGTTACATGGCACCTTTAAATCCTGCAACAGATATCGCAACCAAACTATCTCCAAACAAGTATTGGCCATTGCGCGGTATTCTGCTTCCGCTGATGATCTTGATACGTTTGTCTGTTTTTTTGACTTCCATGAGATAATAGAGGAACCAAGAAAAATGCAATATCCAGATACTGATCTCCGAGTTGTCTGACAACCTCCCCAGTCTGAGTCACAATAAGCTGTCAATGTCAGATTGTTTTCGGATGGCAATAGTAATCCTTGTCCTCGTGATCCTTTGATGTACTTTAGGACTCGAATTGCGGCATCCCAATGAGGTTTCCGTGGATCCTGTATATATTGACTTAGGGTCCGAACCGAAAATGCTATGTCAGGTCGAGTAACCGTGAGGTATATCAGTCGTCCCACGAGTCGCCTGTATTTGACTGGATCCTTTAATAACTCTCCATCGTCTGGTGTGAGTTTTAGGTATTGTTCCATTGGAAATTTGTCTGGACGAGCACCTGTGAGTCCCGTATCCTGCAAAATATCAAGCGCATATTTTCTTTAGGACATGTAAATACCAGCTTTGGAACGGGAAAATTCAATCCCTAGAAAATATTTTAGGTCTCCAAGATCTTTAATGCGAAATTGTTGTAATAAACAATCTTTAACACGCTGAATTTCTGTCAAATCATTTCCTGTCAAAAGAATATCATCCACATAAATCAAAAGGGCAGTAAATGATGAGTTATTATGTCTTGTGAATAGAGAGTAATCTGTCTTGGACTGTTGAAATCCTACAGATTTAATCACATGAGAAAATGTTGAAAACCATGTTCGAGATGCTTGTTTGAGACCATAAAGGGATTTGTTGAGTCGACATACAATGTTCTCCCACTGTCGATGATGTCCGGGTGGCAAGTCCATGTAAATAATTTCATGCAATGTGCCATGTAAGAAGGCATTTTGCACATCTAGCTAGTGAGTAAACCAATTTCTGGCTGCTGCAATGGTGAGGAGACACCTCAAAGTTGTTAATTTTGCTGTTGGTGAAAAAGTTTCAGAATAGTCGACACCTTCAATCTGAGTGTACCCCTTTGCGACAAGGCGCGCCTTATATCTGTCGACGCTACCATCTGAGTTGTACTTTATTTTATAGACCCATTTGCATCCGATGGGTTTTTGCCCAGCGGGTAACAGTGTCAAGGTCCACGTTTGATTTAGCTGCAAGGCGGAAAGCTCTTCGTCCATTGCTTTTTGCCAATTTGAATCAAGGATAGCTTGAGCATAAGTGTGAGGTTCTTTGGTGGCTGTGATGTTAGCAAGATATGCACTATGTGTAGAAGAAAATCGTGAATTAGAAAGAAAATGATGCATAGGATACCTGGTTCCATTCGGTCGGTCTTGGGCAGTGGTCGAATGATTGGCTTGGGATCCCGTTACGTAGTCTTGATGCTAGGAAGGTTGGGTTGATGTGCGACTGGATCCTCGAATAGGAAGGTCGGTTGGAGAACGTTTGGTAATGGGTGCTAAACTTCTTGGCATGGGAGAAGAAGGTTGGTCTACTGGAGGTTCAGGTGTATTATGACGAGTAGGAGAAGAAGGTTGGTTTGATGGAGGTTCAGGTGCATTGTGACGAGTAGGAGAAGAGAGTTGGTTTGATGGAGGTTCAGGTGTATTGTGACGAGTAGGAGAAAAAGGTTGGTTTGATGGAGGTTCAGGTGCATTGTGATGAGTAAGAGAAGAAGGTTGATCGAGTGAATGTTGGACAGGAGTAGGTAAGTCAATGTCAATAGTGGGCAAAATACCTTGTAATGGAGGTGAGGATTGTGTCTGTGACTGTTGGCAGAATGGGAAAACAGTTTCATGGAAGATGACATCCCGACTTGTAAAAAAAGTGCCTGCATCTATATCAAATAATTTGTATGCTTTTTGACTGTGAGGATAACCAATGAAAATGCATTGTCGGGCACGCGGATCAAATTTTTGCTTAGGTGAAACAACAGTTGCGTAACAGAGGCAACCAAAAGTTTTTAGGTGAGAAAGTGAAGGTGGTTGATTATATAGTAGCTCAAAAGGTGATTTATTTTTTAGTAAAGGTGATGGCAAACGATTAATGATATATGTGGCGGTTAAAACGCATTCTCCCCAAAATTCTAATGGCAAATTGGACTGAAATAGGAGGGCTCGTGCTGTGTTTAAAACATGTCTATGTTTGCATTCTACTACTCCATTTTGTTGAGGAGTGTAAACGCAAGTGCGTTGACATTCAATACCTTTTTGAGAAAAAAATCATACATTGAAATAAATTCCAGTCCGTTGTCAACGCGGATGGTTTTAATAGATGCCTGATATTGATTTTGTGCAAATGTAATGAATGACTCTAAGAGATGTTGGGTTTCAGATTTGTGATTCATAAGAAATAGCCAAGTACATCTAGTATAGTCATTGACTATAGTGAGGAAAAAAAAACGATTTCCAAAATGAGTTGGGGTTTTGTGAGGACCCCAAATGTCACAATACAATAGATTAAATGGAGAATGAGATTTTATTGTGCTTAAAGGAAAGGGTAGCCTTGTCTGTTTAGCTTTGGGACAAATACTACAATGATTATGAATGGGAATGAGATTTTTATTGATAGGGATAGGTAGTAGGGAAGATACAAGCTGTAGACACGCCGGAGAAGGATATCCAAGGCGCTTGTGTCATAAATCAGGATCGGTCGATATTTGAGATGCGTGGGCTTGGTTTGGAAGAGGGGACATGTAGTATAAGCCTGCCTGTTGTTTACGGGAGCCAATCATCCTCCCCGTAGCCAAGTCCTGTAAAACGCAACCATGTGGAGTAAAAACGACACAACAATTTAGTGAACTGGTTATCTTACTAATGGACATGAGATTTAAATTAAAAGAAGGAACACAAAAACATCTTTGAGAGTGATTTTGTCATTGAATTTAATTGTGCCTGTAGATGAGATGGGCGTAGTTGAGCCTGTGGGCAGATTAACATTTGAAATAAATGATGATGAAGTGTGTGTGAAAAATTGTGAATCAGATGCAATGTGATCAATTGCTCCGCTATCCAAAATCCATGGTTTCGTAAAAGCAGAATTAGAAGAGGAGTTATGGGCAAGCAGACCTGCAGAGCTAACAAAGTGTCACTTTTACCGTTATTGTTGAGCGAGTAAATAACCCTTGCCAATTGCTGAATTTGCTCGGCACTGAAGCGTTGTACGAGGTTTCTATTCGAACTCGTTACTGGTGCCTTCTTTACAAGACATGATTTTTTATTTAGGGGATAGAAATAGAGAGGCTGTCAGGGCACCAAAATCGGTGCTATGATACCATATAAGAAAATGATAAAAAATGATAAGAGGAAGAGATGTTTATTATTCTTATGTGTATAGGGAGTTTCTCTCTCCCAAATTACCATCTAATTAGGTAGGATACTAATCATGAGATTCTATAATTATTAAATTAATTGCATATAATTGGGTACAATATCGTCAAATATTGCATATAATTTGATAATTATTATTTCCTTAATATGATAATTTTTTAAAACATTATTAACTACACAACTAAACAAGTTATCAATTAAATCCTTAAAATTATCAATTTTTTTTATGATCCTAAATTATTAATTTGTACTTGTACAATTTTTTTTATTAGTTATAGAAATAATAAACTTATCATAATAAATATTTACATTCATACTTATTTATATTATACCACATATAAATTAATTAGAGTCCACAAAGAAAAATCTATATTTCTAAAAGAGAATATTTAATTTAATTTTAGAATTATTCATTTTAAATCAGACAAAAAAAAAAAAAACTTGAATTGATAGTCGAAGTCAAATTAAAATGCAACCCACATTTTACTAAACCTTATAACATGCTACACAGCCTAAGAAATTCAAATAAATCCCAAAAAATATATTACATAAATGTTAACAAATAAACTCAAACTTGTAGCTTCATTTTCTCAATATCATCATGACACATTAGTTGGAAACGTATATACTAGCAATGACTCAATTCTTCTCCTTGATATATTGTCTTGTCGTCCATATCCATCTCCATATTGATATATGCAATGTGCACTCCGAACAAGGTTAATGGCAACTTGAACAAAAGATTTAGGGAATATAGAATCCATAACTAGGTATTTGTTCAAAATTCTCCATTCTTTGTCAATCAAAGTTTTGAAGTATCGACGAACATTTTCTTCTGGAAGAGTAGTTTCGTGCATATAACTTATAATTGAGTTTGAGGTTTCACCCCTCTCTATCTCATCCTGTCCAGAACAACATGTTAGGCATGAAGTTTGATCCATATGAGTAAGTTAATAAGGTTACCAAACAAAGTTAAGATTACCGTTGATGTTGCCAAATCATTTGTAAGTCTGAAAATGGTGAATGAAGAGCTCAACATATCATGGTGATTAGTTAAAGAATGAAGTACTTGTTCTGTGATGTCTTTGCTGACCAAAAAGTAGGAATGAGTAAGAATGACCCCTCCCGAGATTAAGATCCTTGCATTTTGTAGGAACTCGTTGAATGGTGGAATAATTTTGTTGTGAAACCATTTTGCTTCTTGGAGGTATGCCTTGCACAAATTAGACCACTATAGAGTAATCAAACAAACATTTTAGTTTTAGTGATATGTAATTAATATATATATATATATATATATATATATATATATATATATATATGAGAGAGAGAGAAAGAACAAGTTGTGTTGTATTACATACAGATTTTGTGAGGTAAGGAAGACATTTTATGCCCCGTTCTTTAAAGATGTCATAAGCTATCCCATTCACAGTGTTATAGATAGCTAGGAAGCACAATACCAAATAGTCTGGAAGAGTGTTTATGGAATTCACGTTCCATCTTTTGTACATGCACATGTATAAAATAATATATACTAAAATAAGACATTTTAATTTTTTTCAAAGAACAAAGTAAAATGAACTCCATCTTAGATTAGTTGAACAAACCTTTCAATAACATATGTGAAGAGCTCCAATTCATCTAAAGTACCATATATGTCATATATATCATCGATGATTGTGATTAATTGCCCCACCTTAGTGAGTTCTTTGTGACAAATAGGTAAGTGAGGTTCAGGAAAAATTGCTAGCGACCAAATATATAATTCTACTAATCGGTCTCGAGCAAATTTTAGTTTAGTTGAGAGGCCAATGTCCCACCACCACCTAAGTAACAACACATTAAAAACATCAATATAATAATTGCATAATAAAGTAAACTTGAGATCTCACGTATTTTAACTGAATTCTTCTTAATTTTTTTAGTTTTTTCTTCAAAGTAATATCTTTTAAATATTTAACAATTATTAAAATAATTATATTTGAATAATTATTATGAATTTTGACGTTACTTTTTAATCAAAATAAAAATTTTCTTCAATAATATAGACAAAAATTAATATATTAAGTTTTATTATAAAACTAGCTGGGTGAAACTCTACCAATTCTAAAAATACCAAAAGAAATTCGTAATTTTTTTTAACAAGTGTATAGTTTTTCTTTTTCCTTGTGTATTTATCTTTATACCTTGATAGTTCTTTTAATTCGTTTTGATATGATGACTGCTGCATGTTGAAATCCAGCTTTGCAAGTTCTAACAGTAAGAGATTATGCGGTTCTATCTTATCATATCTGTTAATACACTCTCTTGCCATTAGTCTGAAACAACTTCGATGATAGGGAAGCCCCTCCAATACATGTCTAACTTTTTCTGCCATTTTCGTATCCATTAATCCTTCTTTCATTAAATTCATCAGATGTGTTCTTGAAAATGCATTTGCCTCCCAAACACTTTCTTCTTCCAAGCTCAAGTATGATGCTTCGTATAAACTTAACATTCCTTCTACATCATTGCTAATTTCAGCCTTGAATTTTCCTTCTTCATCTTTGAAACTCATAAAAATATCTGCATGCACTTTAAAATAATTAAAAATATTTCATACTATGCCATAATACCAAGGTAAAAGTATATTTTTTTATTTAAAAATATTTATAATATGAAAAATATAAAAAACAACTTTTGTTAACATTTTTTTCCTGGTATTTGATTATAACATTTAAAAAACAATATGGTGTAATTATTGTAAGCAAAATAAGCATTGTGGAATAAGTTTTCAGATGCAATATATAAACACAATGGTTCAGGTTAACGAAGGTCTAGATGTCGTACATAATTCGTTTAGAGTGTTAAGGGGGGAAAGGTCGTAGAGCTGAACAAGAATTTCTGTAAGGCATTATTGGATTAGGGAACATTACAATCTCCTCTCTTTATCTGCTATCCAAATATTCCATGACAGGTGAAAGTTACTGCCAGCAAAATAATTTTATGTGGCAGAGATTTTCAAAGGCAAAAACATGAACATGATGGACCTCAAATGTTAAGTTTATTTATAGTTGGCATAAAAAGGAATCACAAATGCTGAAATTGTATACCTTCCGAGACATCAAAGCCATGTCGCCTGAGAATGCCAAAAAGAAGAGCGGTTTCATGCAGACCTTTTCCGATTCGGTCTTCGAAGTTTTCAATTGAAATAATTTTGAGAAGGGCTTTGTTTATATCCTCCTCAAACTTGAAGGAGAGTCCCAATCGTTCAATATCATCAATCAATTCAAGTAAGTTTAGTGATTCCATGTTTGTTCCATTTATCTGAACTCGTACTTTCTCCTCTAACTTTCTTGCTGTTTCTTGTAGTGTTTCTATCTGCACTTAGCATGCATGACAAAATAAATTAATAATGAAAACAATAATTCCAACAACACACTAATCTTTACACCAAAAAAATTAAAGGAAAATAAAGATTACCGGAAGCTTGTTTCCGAGAGACTGAATAAATTCACGAGTAAAAGGACTGGGTTGGAAATTAGGTGGAGTTCTATATGGGATATGGTGTTTGTTAGCATCAGCAACGAGTTGGCTTGAGAATCTAGAAGGAGTTTGTGTGGTAGACAAGCAATAGGGAAGACTCCATACACTATTTTCCATGGTGTATTCACTCTACGCTATGTTTAGTGTCAAAATGTGATGCCCACCAATGTGTGCCTTTCCTCTATATATACAACTCCAAGCTGAAACGAAAGACACTTGTGGAAACCTACCCTATTAATATACCATTAAGTTTTCATCAACTCAGAAATTTTTGTCCCTCACGCAATTCCCTTACTTAATTCTTGTGTCGATTTCAGATTAGACCATATCAAGTCATGGGTCCACTTGAATGTAAATTACATTAAAAACTTTCCATAGTAGATCCCACTACTTGAATTTCTCAAATGATCTTTCTCTCTCAGTTGTCCGCTGTATGCTATTCAATGTCAGCAAAAATAATGATTTGAGCATAAAAAAAATAGACCCATCTTACAATTCATTTTAATAATATGAATTAAAAGTTTAAGTTAAAAAGTAAAACAAAACTAAATAAAATATTATTACTTTGAATTTTCACTTAAATATTTTTTAATTAATGAATGTTAACATATAACCGCTTATAACTCATTTTAATAATATAATAATAGAAATTAAAATTTTAAATTAAAAAATAAATAAAATTATTATTTTAAGTTGTAAAACGAATTTTTTTTACTAGTTTTCGTGATATATTCTAATTTTAATGTGTGGGACATACAAACTAGTCATTTTGTCAACCGCCAACCAATAGTTTTGCCAACCGCCAACCAATTCATAAGTACTTCAATTAATTGAGCTTACATTTCACTAATGGGATAGGGTGAATTTCTATTACATATTCTTTTTCACACTACAAACTATGTCATTGGAACCTCTTTTAACTTTTACCACTGATATTTTTTTTTATGTGATTCGAATACTGATAGAGTCACAATACAAAATCTCAAATCCAATGCACAACTAAGCATTCTATTCCAACATAGTATTTTCTCATTGGAAATAACTATGTTTACAATACACCACATACAAATAATCACATATTAGTATGTATTCTTATTCATATACATTTCAACTCAAATCATATTTCCTTCCACATCATACATTTTAAACTCTATACATCATGTACATCGTCAATCACATAATAATGCATTACCCATCAAAATTATCATTCAAAATCATATATTTCAACGAAAAAAATAGATACTAACAAATTTCAATTTACCAAGCACCACACTATAATAATATTAAAGTATAATAGCTTGATAAATATAACATCTTAGTGAAATATAAACAATTTTAAGAATTAAAGACATTTTAAAACATGTTATTAAATTTTTTTCAGAGATTAGTTTGTCTGCTCAAAGAATTAAGCACATGTCTAAATTCATTCAACTATCATTCTACTCACTCGCCAAAGGTTTACTCGCCTAGCGACTTTTTAGTCATCTAAAGACTTTTTAGTTGCCCATGTTTTCACCCAATTGAAGTTTTTCAAGCAAACAAATGGTCGCATAGCTAATACGACTCTCATGTGTTTTTTAAAATAAAATAATTTCTCTCAGCAAACAAAATGGTCGTCCAACGACTAAACCTTTTCGGTTTTCATATAAAAGAGGTTTGTCAGGTAAACAAGTGGGGTACCACCAACTTTTCATAGAACAATTATGCATAATTTCATAGATTGTGCTAGATTGGTCCAAAAATTATTCTAATTCATTTTTTTTATAATTGAGCAATTCCTTTTTAAATGGGATCATCTTGAAAAAATTAGATCATCTTGTAACATTCTACATTTTTAACTACCAAATACACAACATATTGTTGAACAAGGTGCTTTGATGTCTCCAAATCCAAGTGAAATGCATGAAGATTCTTGCTGCTGTTTGTGTGTGTGTGTCTAGAAGTAGTTGAATTTGTTAATCCACTCCTTATGATATTCCAATGTTAAATGAATCTTAATCCTTTTGAAAAAATATATATTTTCTAAAGAAAGTGAAAATTCAACTTGTTGAAATATCGATTCAACCGGTTCTTTTACACTTAGTGGTTTTTGAAAAGGATTTTAAAAGCTTGACTTTGTTTGACTTTGCTATCAGGCCAATTAAACCAATTGATTTGTGATTTTAATCGATTGATTTTCTGAAAACCTTAACAAAATTATGTCAAGCTGTGCAAATCTGTTTTAAATGATTCAAACTGATTTTGTTTCTTGAATTAAATGCTTTGAATAATTGATTGGAGTATAAAAAGGTTGTTTTACGCTCCTGGTCATTAACTAACTAATAAAGATCAATCAAAATCAGTTTTCAAGATTTCAAAGAGCTTTTGGATCACTCTCAGGTGTGGAATAAGATTCTCTGTACTTTAATCTTTGATTATACCCAGGTGTATTCTATTCCTTTATTTCTTAATCACTGTACTGACTTAGTGTTGTGCAGTTTCAGAGGTTGTTCTGAAAACTGTGTGTTGATGCCAAAGGTGGTGTGTGTTCAAGTTCATCACTTTTGTGTGTTGTTTATAATCAAGGTTTGATTACTTAGTGAATTCTCTGTGGTTAGTTCAGGATTGGATGTAGCTCGTGGTTAAGAGTGCACCAGTACAAGTACTCTATGTGATTTTTTTCTTACACTCTTTAAATTGCTTTAGATTTGATTTTATAAACTGTTAGTATAAACAACCGGTTGTTTCGCAAAAACAACAGGTTGATTTTATGCAATCAAACTAAAAACAATTTTCCAATTGGCTGAACGGTTTTCTAATTGATTGATTCCTCATAGTCTTTCACTTTACCTTTTATACTTGTGAAAATCTTTCATAAACAATTCACCATCTTCTTGTTTAAGGCCTACAATTCTAACAATTGGTATCAGGAGTTGAGTTCTTGAAAGTCATTCAAGTTTTCGATCCTTAAAACCTTTTTCATGGCTGAAAAACTACCCTTTGGGGAGGGTGATTCAATAAATAGGCAACCTCTATTTTGTGGACTAAATTATCAGTTGTCAGAATGAAAATCTTTGTGGAATCAATTGATAGAGGAATCTAGGATGCCATTGTAAATAGCCTTTTTATTCCAAAATCTGAAAAAAGATGATGTTTTCATAGAAAAACCTTGGTCCCCGACTGAGACTGAAAGCAAAAGAGCTCAATTTGATTGTATTTGTAAAAACATCATCACATTTTCTCTAAATTCTGATCAGTAAAAGAGATGTGAGACACTATTGAGGTTACCCATGAAGGAACAACTGATATGAAGAGAGCAAGAAAACATGCTCTAATTCAGAAGTATGAGATGTTAAGAATGCTTAAAGGGAGACCATTGCTGATGTACAAAAGAGATTCACCCACATTGTAAACCATCTCATCAGCCTTGGCAAGATCTTCGAAAGGGAGGAACTTAATATCAAGATCCTGAAATGCTTGGACAAATCTTGGTAGCCTATAGTCACTGCTATCTCTAAATCCAAGGATTTGACAACCTTGACTACAACCTCCTTATTTGGTAAGCTAAGGGAGCATGAACTTGAGATGAACCGACTGAATGATCAAGAGCATAAAGAGAAGCATATGAGAAACATTGCTTTGAAAGTTGCTAGTCATAGAGATGATAAAGAATCAAGTGAGGACAGTGATGGAGAAACTCTTAACTTGCTTACCATAAAATTCAGCAAGATCTTGAAGAAGATCAGCAACAAAAACCAGTCTTCAAATAGGTATAACAGTAAGAAACTCAATGATTTTAATTCTAACAGTTATATCTATTTTGGATGTGGTAAGAAAGGTCATATTAAGGCAGATTGTCCCAACAATGAAAGCAAGGAGAAAAGAGCAAACAAGAAATTTGAGAATAAAGGCAAAGTTAAAAGAGCCTACATTGCTTGGCAAGACAATGGTGTTTCTTCGTCTGCCTCATCATCAAATGGAGATGAAGAGGCAAATTTGTGCTTGATCGCAAAGTAAAAATAAGAAATAAGCAGTGTAAGTTCCAACACCTCAATAAACTTTGAAAATTATAGCTAATTTCTTTATGCTTTTAAGGACACTCATGAAGAAGTTAATAGGCTGGATTTTTTGAACAATCGATTGAAAGGCATGAATAATTGGCTGGAAAACAAAGTCAAGACATTGAAAGAAGAGCTGAACAATTCGAAAAATGATTTTGAAAATCTGGAAATGATTTACCAAAACTCTTCTTGCAAATGTGACTCCAGCTTTTGTGAAAATTGTGAATCACTTGAAAAGAAAGTCCACTATCTTGTAAAAAATGTGAATAAGTTTTCAAAAGGTCAATCAAACTTTGAAATCGTTCTTGCATCTCAAAAATGTGTTTTTGGCAAAGTCGGACTGGGTTTTAATCCAAACAGCAAAAACAGATAAGTTTCAAAGCCATTTTCTAGCTTCTTTGAAAAACAACCGATTGATTTGTTGAAAAAACCGATTGTTTCGTACTCTTACTGCATTCTACAGAGCAAGTAAATTTTTTTGTTCCTAAAGGTATTTTAAAGTGGGTTCCTAAGAATTCCAAGGATCTTAATGTTCTTGTTAATGCCCATGAACCCAAATTCACTAGGGGACCAAATCTTGTCTCTTGAATCTTTCTTGTAGGTACCCTTGAAAGCCAAGAATCAAATTGGTGTGAAGAATGAAGCCTCAAGGGAAAAGACCTTAAGTACGCTCTTAAGCCTGCAGTTCAAAATTGCATAGCTGGATTCAAGTGATAATCTTGGCTCATGAGAAGTGGCTGGATAAAAGAAAAACTTCAAAAGTTAAGAGCAAAGTGTATTTTCATTGCTCAATTTATGTGTGTGCCTCATATTGATTTAATGAAAACTAAAATGTTTTTTTTTTCTTGGCTAAATCTTTTAAGGAATATCTCTGTGCAATGGTATGTGTAACCCACATTATGCATTTCTCCTCACTGTGAAAAAATCTTGATTTATGAACTCTTAAGTGTTGTCTCAGTAAAATATTTTCATGAAAGAACTGATTGTTTTACCTTTGACAACTCTGTATTAAAGCTGTTTTGATTTTCTGTGCATGAGTACCGTTGTTTTGGTTTTTTGTGCATGTGGGTCAAATATACATTAATTGTGCCTTTGAATATGATCTTAATGGAATATATTCTGGTCATAAAGGAGTATATTCTATGGTTCTTGGAAATTTAAGTGTCTTTTATGGATGGTCAAATCTGGACTGGTGATGTCATTGGTAAATCTGGTTGGGGATGACGTATTGGGATATACCCACTGTAACAGATTCTTTTTTCTATTGAAAAACAACCCATTAAATGCTAATGTATCGTGATTGCTTTATCGGCTTAAATACATGTGCTGGTTCAACTGATTTTTTCACAGGATCAACCTATTGTTTTTCTTTTGTTACTTCACTTGAATCTGTTGGTTTCTCCACACACTCAAAAATTCATCTTTGCCTCATGGACTCAACACCTCCCTCATCAAAAAAGGTTGAAGACTCATGCTGTAAAAAAGGGTGGACATCTTGAGAACTGGTTTTCAGGAGATGATGAGAAGATCAAAAAGTTCCTGCATGAATCAAGGAGGAAAGCTATTAACAATAAAAAGTTGGCCACTTTCAATTGGCTAAAAGGACAGAACCTCAATGAAGTGAGGAATGTCTTGAAGGAACAAAAGCTTAAAACGTTTATGGAAATGTTAGGAAACATATATCCTGATCTTGTGAAAGTTTTCTACACAAATCTTTGCATTGATGGTGAGAACTTGAGCCCACATGTGAAAAGAGTTGATATGGAGATAACTCTAGATGTGTGGACTATTATAATTGGGTTGAAGTATGTTGGGCTGAGGATTAATAAAGGAAACATTGGTGTTGTAGAATAATTCAACAAGATGCAATACTATAGAAGCTGCCTAAAAAATCCTCAAGCCAAAGTGAAGGGTTTTTCTGTGGGAGGCATGAAGCTGAAGGAAAGAATTATTGCTTTCATTGTATCTTGGATGCTGACTCCAAGAGGGAGCAACCATTCGATCCTTACTGAAGAGGATCTTGTTCTTATATATTGCATCATGAAGAAAATCAAGGTCAATTGGATTCACATCTTTAAACAACACATGCAAAAATCAACGAGATTAAGTGACTACCATTATTCCTATGCTATTCTTATCTCTAAGTTTCTGTATTACTTTGAAATTAATCTTGAGGAAGAGCTATCTGAGGTGGTGAAGCCATCACATGAAGTCAATAATGGATCACTTAGAAAGATGGGATTCACTAAAAGTGGAAGCAAATGGGTAAGCAAAGATAGAGAACAAGGTAGTTCTTTTAGTGGAAACCATGTTGAAGATGATGGAGATGATCAAGTTGTTGCTAATGCTGAGGATGATGGAGCTGATGAACATCAAACTGGACAGGGAGATCAAGGAAATGTTGTTCCTGGTGAAGCATATGGTGTTGGTCCAAGCACTAGAAACATGGATGATCGTATCTCTTCCATGACACCCTTTGATATTGATGATAAATCGCATGGATAGCTTTGCATATGATCAAAGGAATCATCATGAGTTTTGTATGGCTAGGATCCAAAACCTGGATGAACATATTGAAGTTGTTCAGAATCAGCTATTTGAGCTCCAATATGGCAAGGAGGATTGAAGGATTTGATGCTTCAATTCTTATTATGTTTTAGCTTGCTAAACAATTTCTTAAGTTATGTTTTTATCTTTTATCTTATTCTATTTGTGAAGACAAATAAGGGGAGAATGATGTGGTTTCTGTGTTGTACCTTGCTGCTACACTCTTTGGTTTCTTATGCTGCTATAGCTGCTGTTATATCTCTGATATAACTCTGGTCTGCACCTTAATTCACCACTATTTTCACATTATTTCTGTGTTGTACCTTCCTATTACACTCTATGGTTTCTTATGTTGCTATAACTGCTGCTATATCTATGATATAACTCTGATTTGCACCTTAATTCACCACTGCTTTCACACTATTTTTCTGCTTGAAAAGCTTATGTAGAAAACTGGTATTTGTATGCTTGTTACACCTAGGTTATTCTGCTGCTATGTATGCCTTGTATCTACACAATTTCTGTTTTGCAGGGTTTATCAAATTAAAAAATGACAACACAAGCAAACCAGGGATTTGTCTTCATCAAATAGGGGGAGATTGTTGAAAACGGTGCTTTGATGTCTGCAAATCCAAGTGGAATGCATGAAAATCCTTGTTGTCGGTTGTATGTGTGTGTAGAAGTAGTTGAATTTGTTAATCCACTCCTTGTGATGATCCAAAGTTAAATGAATCTTAATCCTTTTGAAAAATATATGTTTTATAAAGAAAGTGAAAATTTAACATGTTTAAATTTCGATTCAACTAGTTGTTTTACACTTAGTGGTTTTTGCAAAGGATTTGAAAAGCTTGACTTTGTTTGACT
Source organism: Phaseolus vulgaris (assembly GCF_000499845.2). Classification (NCBI taxonomy): domain Eukaryota; kingdom Viridiplantae; phylum Streptophyta; class Magnoliopsida; order Fabales; family Fabaceae; genus Phaseolus; species Phaseolus vulgaris. The sequence goes on along the minus strand of NC_023755.2, from coordinate 37,616,743 downwards.
TTGTTGTCAAGCCAATTCAGCCAGTTGATTCATGATTTCAATTGATTGATTTTTTGAAAACCTTAACATAATTCTGTTAAGCTGTGCAAATCTGTTTTAAATGATTCAAACTGATTTTGGTTCTTGAATTAAATGCTTTGACCAACTAATTGGAATACAAAAAGGTTGTTTTACGCTCCTGGTCATTAATTAACTAAGAAAAATCAATCAAAATCAGTTTTCAAGATTTCAAAAAGCTTTTGGATCATTCTCAAGTGTGGAATAAGATTCTCTGTACTTTAATCTTTGATTGTACCCAAGTGTATTCTATTCCTTTCTTTCTTAATCACTGTAATTCTGTGTGACTTAGTGTTCTGTAGTTTTAGAGGTTGTTTTGAAAACTGTGTGTTGATTGCCAAAGGTGGTGTGTGTTCTTGAAGGGTTCAAGATCATCATCACTTTGGTGTGTTGTTTGTAATCAATGTTTGATTACTAAGTGAATTCTCAGTGGTTAGCTGAGGATTGGATGTAACTCTTGGTTAAGAGTGAACTAGTATAAATACTCTGTGTGAATTTGTTTTTCCTTACACTCTTAAACTGCTAAATATTTGATTTTATATACTGCTGGTATAAACAACTAGTTGTTTCACAAAAACAACAGGTTGATTTTCTGTAATCAAACTAAAAACAATTTTCTAATTGGCTTAACAATTTTCTAATTGATTGATTTCTTATAGTCTTTCACTCTACCTTCTATACTTGCAAAAATATTTCATAAACAATTCATCCCCCTCTTGTTTAAGGCTTACAATTCTAACACATATCACATTTAGAATTCACCTACACAAACTATACAATTTATCATATTCATCACTTTCAATAATTTAATATATCATCCATACAATACATTAGTGACTAGTAATGTCTATAAGAAACATTAATAATATTGCAAACATATATAGAATTAATATCTCAAAATTATCATCTCGTATACTATGCATATAAAAAAATCTAAATATTTTAAATATTCCTAAACAAAACTTAGCATTTTGACAAAGTCACATTCACAATCCACATAATTTACCTTAAGGTACTAACAATTATAAATAGATTTCTTTACCCTTATAACTTGTTTAAGCAAGATAATGCTTCCAACCACATTCCAATAACAAAAAGGTTAAACATGTACATAAAAAATTTTGATCAATAATATAAACATACTATGACACTCTTGTACTAACAAAGATTCATCTTTCGGTGGCTAAATTTGAGACCTATAGCGACAAAATTGATTTCGGTGGCTAAATATTTTTTTTAATTCCAACAACCGATCCTATTTCAGTCACTAAATCAATTTTGGTGAATGTTTATTAAAAAATCAAACCTGCTTTTAAATACTCAAAATTCAATTAAGCTAAATAAAAATGAACTCCAATACATAATTTAAGGAAGACTTGTATACAATATTATCTTTCAACTCTATCTCTTTTCGATTGCATATTTGTTGATGCAATCCTAGCTTGCATTTTCGTTTGTAGATGCATTATTAATTTCACTATTAGTATCAAAGAATTACAAGAGAATTAATATAAAAAAGCAAAATTATAAAAAAAATCTTCTGATGTTTGCACTTTTCTCTTCACTCTAGTGTTTAGCTCTTGCTTTTGAACTTCTACTTGTTAATTCTCTCAAAAGTATTCATCCTTAGCTTGACTTTTTATTCCCCAATATGCTACCTAACAATGTTACTCAACCTTTTGCAAAGATCATACAAAGAAATAATTTCCATCTCAAGATGTCAATAATACTCAAAATAAAAAAAGCTCAAAATTAAGAAAGTTAAACTCAAGAGATTATACATGAGACAAAACACAAAGATTATCCAAAAATTATGACAAACAAGAAATTAAAGGCTATCAAGAAATTTGGCACTCAAGGAAGCACGCAATTGCTTCCTGCACCATATCACAATTCTAGTAGAAAAGACGAAAATGCCCTTAATGAATTATTTTTTGCATTATGGATTTTTTTTATCTGGAATAGGCCTTTTGATTTTTGTTTTCGAATTTTTATTTCCAAAACACAAAAGGTTCTTCTAAATCTACTTTTACGGAATGTATTATTTTTAATTCTGGATTTTCATTTTGGGTGTAGGGAGAATTTGCCAAGAAGCACCTAAAGATTGGTCTTAGAATTGGATTACAAAAAGAAAAATTAAAGAATATCAATATTTTCAATGGTGCATGAGAACCAATTTTTTTCTGGCCCAAATTAAAAGCTTCTATTTTGCTTTTCGCACCTCCAAAATTACTGCACCAAAATTCGTTAAAAAGAAATGTGCAGCCCAAGTAATAGTGCAACACCAGTGATACGGATGCAATTTTAAACCAAATTATTTAAATAATATTTTTTGATGAGATAAATTAAATTTTTGGGTATGTAATATTATTGGAGATTGTAGTGAACTCCTCTAAAATAAAGATTGTATAGCATGGAAGCATGACAAATGACAAAAATGTATCAATAATAAAAAGTTTTAAAAGTCCAACCAATTATTAATGGAAATTTAATAAAAAATTATCAAAAATAATGATTCATTTACATATATTTCGCCTTTACCAAGTAAAACTACTTGAAATTTTACTAAATTACATACTTAAAACTGTCATACAAAAATTAATTTAATTATTATAACACGTGAGTTATTAATTTTTTTGCACCTGATAATTTTTTAAAACATTATTAACTATACAACACAAGTTATCAATTAAAACCTTACAATTATCAAATATTTTTTATGATCCTAAATTATTAATTTGTACTTGTAACCAAAAAAAAAATATTAGTTATAGTGATAATAAACTTATCATAATAAATCTTTACATTCATATTTATTTTTATTATACGATATATAAATTAATTAGAGTCCACAAGGAATATATTTCTAAAAAAAGAATATTTAATATTATTTTAGAATTATTTTAGAAGAAAAAAAAACTTGAATTGATAGTCGAAGTCAAATTAAAATGCAACCCACATTCACTACAAGAAAAAATGATTTTAACGAGTTTTTTTTACATTATCTAGGATTAAAAGCTCTATTAAGTCATTTACAAGGGTTGCAGTTTCCCCACTAAACCATCCTTGGGAAACATGTTCCCCATGGTTTTTTTAAACCCAAGGAAAAGTCTTTCTGAACCCCTATTAAATACCATGGGTTTAAGAACCTCTGTAAAATAACATGAGTTTCAAAACCTCCGTTAAATACCATAAGTTTAAAAACCTTTGTAAAATACCATGAGTTTCAAAATTTCCATAAAATGACTTGTCGTTTGAAATAACTTTCAACCTCATTTTCCACCATCTCTAACAATCCTCTTGACTTCCCTCTTCTACTGTAGACACACTACTCTCCGGCATAGGCTCAATGGTCGCCGACAACCGTCCTAGCAAGGAATCACAATTCAATCACACTTATGTTTATTATATATAAGGAGAAGAAACACTAAATAAGGCACAATCTTTTTCTCACATCCAATATTGTTTCTTCAATTACCTTATTGCCCCAACTTGGATCACAAGCCACTATTACCTAGATCAACAACAACTAGTGTTTATCACTACTTTGTATATCCTAAATAATTGCATTATTTGTCAGATATGGACATCAAAGTCATGTGTGTTTTTTGCTTAAGATTGCAATAACTTATTGCGATAAGAAATTAACTTTATTACTTCTCACTTTCACTATAAATTAATTATTAGATGCATTTTAAAATAAAGACCTTAATTTAAAATATTTCAAAATTATGAGAATTAAATATTAACAGTTATAAGTAAAACTAAAATTGCACATAAAATACACATACATCAAAAGCTAAAATAAAATAAGTCAGGTTTTTTGAATTATGAGCTCGTAACAAAAAATACTAGGAATTATAAAACAACTACAATCAATCATAAGAAATATGCAAATACAATGTGTCTCAGTCGAGGAAGTATGTCCCAAACCCTAGTCATGTGTTGGAGTTGGATGATGTGAAAGTCAAGGAGAACTTGGCTTTTGAAGTTAAACCCGTTAGGATTAAAGATCATTAGAGTAAGCAACTCAAAGGCAAGACCATCAATACAATGAAGGTATTGTGGGATAATAAGTCTAGTGATTCAACTTGGGAAATAGAAGAAACCATTAGAGAAACATATCCCTATCTCTTTTATGGTAAGTCAATTTTCGAGAACTAAAATTTTTCTTGTTGGGGAGAATGTAAGGATCTAGAAATAACTTTAGAGTAGTAAGTGATATATTTTAAATGACACCGTAATATTTTATTATTAAAAAAAGTATATAGACATTCAGTTATTCAGGTTTCATTTTAAAAGAACCACCATCTCTCTAAGAGTTTTCTTTTTCCTTTCTTTACCTTCTCTCTAAAATTTTGACCTCCTCGCTCATGACGATCGGAGTTCACCATTAGACTCCTAGCAATGATCACTACAAGACTGCCCTATCAGAATCTCATATGGAGTAAGTTTATTTTTGCTTTTTTTTTTCTTTGAGTCAAATTTTGAACTTGTTAGGTTTGTCTCAGTTTAGGCTTTCCATGTGACTCATTTAACTTCAGGATTAGTCTCTGTTAACTCAGAGTCCTAGTGATATAGTTAGAGTTTTTATCAAAACTCTATGGTGTAGGTTAAATTACCTTGAACTTTTGATACATTTGGCGTTATTAGTGAGCACTTGCTCAAACTTATGTAAGATAATATAGTTTTAATTTACAATAGAACCCTAGATTAGAATATCTAGATGTGGGGGTGACTTGGTCACTAGTTTTAAAATCTCCTTGCACGATTGTTTATTTTTTAATAAAGTAGTGTATTAAGTGAAATTAAATGTGAAATGTTTGCTTTTGATAATTGTGTATAGTATATGTTGAATTAGATCTGGATAAGTTAATGAATATGTTTTGATTGAGTTTGGAAGTGTTTGAATGGTAGTATGAATAAGTTAAATTGTATTATGATATAATTAAAATGTAAGAATTTATAAGTATTGTGATATGATTCCAAATAGAACTAACAGTAAAATTTAAGAATTTAGGGTTATGGAATGGAATCAACTAAAAAAAACAATAACTATGAAAACCTGGAAAGAGGGAGGCGCTACAAACAAGGTTTGATAAGCCTAAGGATGATCGTCAAAAGAATTGGTGAATTCTTGATAAGATTGCAAGATGTAGGGAAGAACCCTGACAAAGATATATTCTCTCTATTAAATTGCCAAAATATTCATCCTCATTCTGAATTCCAAAAGTGTATAAATTCAAATTTAGTTAAAGGTCTTGTCTCGTTCGTAAGTAAATAAAATAAAAGTACAATCCTTAAATTTCAAGAAAGGATCATTTGTCTCAGTGGTTAAGTTGATACTTTCTAATTGGTTTTGTGTTCAAATCCTAACTCAAAGCAAAATAATAATAAAAGGAAACAAATCAGACACGTTAGTGCTACTCACATTGTACTTACATGGAAGATCAATCTTGAAGGTATTGTCATTAATTTTTTTCTAACACTTGGAAAGGTCCATCCTTTGTAGGTTGCAGCTTGGATTTTCTTTGTTCAGGAAATCTTTCTTTCCTCATGTGTACCCAGACTCAATCTCCAGGATCAAAGATTACTTTCTTTCTTCCTTTGTTAGCTTGTTTAGAATAACCTTCAACTTTTTTTTTTTCAATTTGTGTTTTAACTTGTTCATGTAGATTTCTTACATAGTCAGCCTTAGTCTGTGCATCTTTATGCTTTAAAACATAAATGTTAGGCATAGGTAACAAGTCTAATGGAGTTAAAGGATTTAATCCATACACAATTTTAAATGAGAACAATTTGTTGAGCTATGACCAACCCTATTGTAAGCAAACTCAATATGAGGTAAACATAATTCCCAAGCTTTTAAAAAAAAATCAAAATAGTTCTAAGTAAGGTACCCAAAGTTATATTCACTACCTCTGTTTGTCCATCTGTTTGGGGATAACAAGTAGTCAAAAACAAAAGCTTGGTACCTAACTTACCCCATACAATACATTAGTGACTAATAATGTCTATAAAAAACTAATAATATCGCAAACATATATAGAAATGATATTATAAATATTTCAAAAATCATTATCTAGTATATTATGCATATAAAAAACTCAAAAATATTTTAAATATTCTTAAACAAAACACATTCTTAAACAAAACTTAGCATTTTTACCGAGTCACATTCACAATCCACACCACTTACCTTAAGGTACTATCAATTATAAATAGTTTCCTTACCCTTATAACTTGTTTAAGCAAGATTAAGCTCCCAAACTCATTCCTATAACAAAAAGTTTAAACATGTACATGAAACACTTTAATCAATAATATAAAAATAGTATGACACTCCTGGACTAAAAAGATTCATCTTTGTCCTAGAAACCTCACAAGAAAAGCCATAACCTTAGGCATGCAACCCTTCCATAAAACTAATTGGAAGAAAGGCAAAGAAAAACTTCTAATATAACAGATCTCTAAGGCAGACCTAAGTATATGAAATAATGAACAATTATTTTAATGATAAAAAAATATTTTGTAAATATAATATGTTTTGTAAAATAAAATTTGAATATTTAACTATTAATTTTATTTATAATTAGATTCTAAAGTTAGTAGCTAAAATCTTGGTAGCTAATTAGATATCAATTTAGAAATTAGTTCATAAATTTTTATTAATAATAGAAACTACTTTATATATCAATAATTTTTAATTATAAAATAATATTTAATTTAGTCAATATAGTAACTAGTTATTTTTTGTCTCTAAAATTAATCTATATTTAATAATTTTTAATAGTGTATATTCTTGTAATTGACTAAATAGAATTATAGTTATGAAGACTTATAATAGTAATGTTATAAAAAAATATTTTCTTATTGTTGTACATGTATAAAAGAAAATAAGATTTACACCAAAAATAGATTATCCCAACATTTATTTATCCACCTAAAAAAAATTTCTAAGCTGAGACTTGTACATAATGTATTAAAATTAATTGACCTGCATTTGTCTTATGAACATTATAGATGAAATATGATATTCTTTAAATTCAATATTGTTGATTTCGAAAAAAAACTATTAATTAGATGTAAAAATGATGAGGTTGGATTCCTTCTATCATATGACAAGTCCCATTTGAAAGGTGTGGAATGGATCGAAGATAAGACTATTAAACCCAAGTTTTAGATGTATTAATTTAAACTATTGATTATTTTCTTTAAAAAGAAAAGATGTTAATACATTGATAAAAAAATATTTTACATATAATTTTCTCATTTAAAGTACAAAAATATTTGTTCCAAATAATTGAAAACCATTACATTTGGACCATAAAAACAATTTATATTTAACTTTGAGAAACTTCGTTCCACATAATTTTGAATGGTCTTAGTGACAACAACATTATCATATATGCGTGGATTAGGATAAAAATATAGGATCATTTCAAATTTCAAGAAGCAATAAATGTCAGCATCATATACTAAAAATCCTAGCTACTCTAGTAAAAAAATACACTTACCAAAACTGTATCTTTTGCAAATCATGATGAATTGTAGATAAATTGACATAGCTAGACAACAAAGGAAACTTATCATGCTAGCTTGCAACATGCAAAATTGGCATAGATATTAACAGGTAATGTATATAGCATGATTACTACAAAAATTCGAAACTTTATTCCATCGTTCATGCCATCATAGCTTGATGTTGAATAGCACCAATAACATATGGACTGAACAATAATTTGTGGTACATTATCTTGTATAGTTTGCGACCATTTTATATAATTCGTATCAACCACCAAATTCTATTGTAAGAGTTCTTTGTTTAACAATCCATTCTTTTTTATAGGCCACCGAATAATTAAGACAATTCTTTATTTTTGCAACTTAAAAATTTGGTCAAAATTGATGGATTTGTTTGGACCGAATTCACCACAAATGAAGCTATTTGGATTGAGTCGAAATTTATGTGATCAATTGAAAGAGAAGTGCTCGAACAGGTGTGAGGAACTTCAACTTCTTTTATTTTTCATTGATGTTTGATTTTTCTAAAAGAGGTCCAGATGCGCCATTGAATCCGTTATTGTAATGACAACGAGTAACATATTTATCCAACTTTAATTCCACCACGAAAAACTTGTAGCCTTGATCAATGTGGTATTGCTTGATTCCATTCAAAGTTGAATCCTTTGTTGAAACACATGCGTTTCAAAAGGTTGAGTTGTATATTTTGGGTTGCACGACTAAATGATTGAATATTGTGGTTGAATGATGTTGGAAAGTTGTCTTGCTACGATATGTACTCCTCTTGTTTGTCCTCTTCATTGAATTCATTAAGCATGTCTCTGATGATAGATTCTTCCTTGATGTTCCCAAAACTTCCATCGGTGTACCAGGAATCCATCCATCTTCATCGTATATATACAACATGAATATACAAAAAAGAATATCACAATATCATGTCCAAGTGAAATATATGGAATTAGAAGGTAATATGATTACCGGGAGCTGAGAAGTGTAATGGTACTCTTACAACATTGATGAGCATATATTTATTCACACTCACTAGCCTTATTCATAGATTATTGGACTATAATAATAAATAAATCCATTGTTTTAATTAATATTCTTATAATTGGGTTTGTTTAGGCCTTAAATATTATTATTGTTAATTTTGTCTTTTTAGAGTAAATTATCCAGAGGAAGCATCTACCTTTGTGAATGGGCAAAATATGCAAAAGTTCAAGTTACTTCTTGAACCAAAACAGAAAAAATATTCTGAGGAGAAGAAAGAGAAAATAAAAGCTACAAGATTCCAGAAACAGAATTGGAAGCAAATCTTCTGCAAAATAAAAAGAATTATGGAAGGTGGAAACTGTTTACAAAATCTAAACTACAATATTTTCCCAAGATCCTTGGAGCAGAAAAGCCTATAAAAGGACACAAGCCTATAAAATATCAAGGAGAGAAGAGGGAGCTTCATAGGGTTTTCTTAGTTTATTTTCTTCTTAGTAATTCTTTTGTTTTGCCTCTGCATGGAAGACTAAACCTTTTTGGTTGATTCCTTTGTAATTCCCCATTGAGTTCCGAGGTTTTGTTCAATAAAAGTTTCAATTTTTAATTCTCTATAGCAGTTGTTTTAATAGTCTAATCTCCTGGAAAACTGGTTTTTGTGAGAGGTTGTACTTGAACACATGATTGAGAGTCTTCCTTATCTTAAACTTTGGTTTCTTAGTTAGTTCGCATTGTTCTAATTAATTTCTTGGGCGCATGATTCAAGAGAAAGGAGGTAAGCATTCCCATGGAGTATACGCATGGAACAAAGTGGGTATGGATTAAACCAGTAGACGCATGCTTTACTGGTGAGTTTCAGTTGAATCAGATCGGCGCATGTTCAATCTGGTTTAGCTCTGTTGGAGGATTGAGAAAAGATTAATTTTTAGAGAACCTGTGAAGAATTCAATGGTGGAAGAACTTGGGATCAACCGTTTTTTATTTTCTATTTTAATCTTTTTTATATTTTCTGCACAACTATTTCAAACCCCTTTTTTATCTTTATTGTTATTGCTAACTTTTATTGCTTGCAGATAGATTTTAAACCCTGATCAACTAATTTTACTATTGGATTCGTTGGGAGACGACTTGGGGACATTTGTCCACAATTATACTATCATCTCTTTAGTGTTAGACAAGTCTACGCTAGAATCATATTAATTTGACAGCAAAACGACAGCTATCAAACATACACAACGAAGGAGTTGTTTTCCACTTTCTCGTGCAAGGATGACACGACTTTCGTATTACCTGTTTTGAACTGCAGTCATGCCACCTAAGCCAAAGTTTCCTTAACAAAATAATAATAATTTCACAAATCAAAGTCGTGACAGGATAGCACAACTTTGTCTTTAGTATTAAATGCATGCCACATTTGCATGACTTCCCTTTGATATGACAAAAATTGTGTCACAATGACAAGATTTCTTCACATTGAAGTCGTGTCATGTTGGCACGACTAACCCTAATTCATAAGTTTTAAAAAGTAACCCATTAGTAAAAATTAGGTCAAATTATTTCAGTTTCATAAAATAATCCTATTCATACCAGCATAGCTTATTAAACAAATTCTAGTTATTTAACTTTGTGAGACCTATTCCACGGAACAACACCCATAATATCTCTCAAACTAGCTTTAAAAAGATCAAACTTAAAAAATATACCAAAATTGGTCAAAGTGTAATTGAATTTAGCTTTCTTAAACTGATTTCTACATTTAAATATTGTAAATAGAAGAAAAATACAAGTACAATCATAATAAAAATTAATTATAAATAAGATTGATAGACAAATATTTTTCACTATTAACATGACATAATGAAACAAAAAGATAATGTTATAACTGCTTTGAATTCTTTGTTGTGAGACTCGTTCTACTACTTATTAACCTACTTGCCTAATTTAAAAATTAATTAGAAGTTTAATTAAAATGCAATTCACATTTTACTATTTCTTGTTACATGGTACCAAACTTAGAGCAATTCAAATAAATTCCAAACAAATATATTTAATAAATTGTAACATATAAACTCAAACTTAAAACTTCATTTTCTCAACATCATCATGACACATATTAATTGGAACAAGTACACTAGTAAGGACTCAATTTGACTCTTTAATATATTTTTTTTTTGTCCAAATCCATCTCCATATTTATATATCTTACCACTCCTAACAAAGTTAATGACAACTTGAACAAAAGATTTAGGAAATATAGAATTTATATTTAGGTATTTTGTTGCAAGAAAACAAAATTTTAAAAATTATCAAAGAAAAAACGATGAGAGCACAAGACAACCTACCAAGATGAATTTAATCCATTATGAGCATTGATGATGACAACACAAATCAAATTGGAGCACATTAGCAAAGTTGTAATTAATAGAGTTTTTGAAGGACGATGCAACCAATGGTGAGTTAATGAGTAATGACGAACTACAATCAACACCCATGATGACATTGTTATGAATTATTGTGATGGATATGAAGATAGAGATCGACTAAAGAAGGGGAGAGAGGAAAGAAGAGGGGACAATAAAAGAAAATGCAAAAAAGAAATATTCATTGCAGTTACAATATAAGATATATAAAGACATACATTGATTGTTATTTCTTGAATTTTTATTGTATCTGCTTATGATAATGGTTTCTTTAATAATCATCGTTATAAAGTACATACCACAATAATTCAAAAAACAAACATCATCATATGGTTCATATGATAATGATTAAAAAGTAATTATTGTTGTATGTTTAATATCAATTACAAAAGTATCACCATTGCATTTCTTATGACGATCTCCTTATAATTGTTGTCGTATTACATTATTAAATAATGTTTTTGTAGTGTAAGTTTGAGAAAGATGGTTAAGCTGAAGAAGCAAGTGCATAAATTACTTAAAAGAAAATTTTTATCCATTGAGTAGGGTGCACCAATGTTACTAATAAAAAGGAATAATAGAAGATTTCATTTTTATTGATAAAAAAGGAAGAATAGAAGATTTTGTTTCTATATAGATTATAGTATCATTAATAAATTAATCACTAAGAATAAGTATCTTTTTTATTCTAATGAAAAAATTGATAGATGGGTTACCCAAAACAAGACATTTTATTTGATAAAGAAATATCATTAAAATTTGGTAAAGGTTAAAAATGGGTAAAAACAACTTAGAAGCCAACTACTTTTAATATGTAGTATATACATGTCAATAAAATGGGTAAAGGTTTAGGGTTTAGGGTTTATTATATGGATTGCCCCCATATCCCAATAAAACATCAATCATGGTGGTGGCGGGACATAGTTAAGGTTTGCAAGGAGGGGGGAGGAGAGGGGTGGTTCCAAAATGAGTTAAGGTGGAAACTAGGGAGGGGAGATAAGATTAGATTTTGGAAAGATGTATGGGTAGGTGAGTCAACTCTCAAAACAACGTTCCAAAGGTTGTTCACATTGTCAACGAATCAGGGACGAAAGGTGGAAGATGTAGGCATGTGGGAGGGAACGGATTGGCGGTGGAGGCTAGAGTGGAGGAGGGACTGAGATTGAAGGAAATCTTATGGAATGCATTGCAAGCACCTCTGTGAAGAGAGATATGGAAGATGTTCAAGTGTGGGGGGATGAGCTGTCTGACGAGTTCACAGTGAATGCAACATATGTCAGCTTAACAAAGCAAACGAGAGGCACGAGGCAGGATGCTTTGGAACTTGTTTGGAAAATGAAAGCTTTTCCTAATGTGTTGGTAACAGCTTGGCGAGTTCTTATCGACAGAATCCCAACGAGAGAGGGGCTTTGTAGAAGAAGAGTGCAGATGAACTCAACAGTATGTGTTATGTGTATGACCCAGGTGGAAACGTGCCAACACTTGTTCATAGAATGCAAGTTTGCCCAGCAAGTATGGTCTTTATGCCTTAATCGGTTGGGCATCAACTTAGTACAACACAACGATCCAAAGACTCACTGTGTGAGTTTTCATTGTGTTCAGGCCAATTCTAAACAAAACTTGGTTTGGAAAGGTATATGGGCAGCCATTGTAAGGTGTATTTGGGATCAAAGAAACTTTATCTTGTTTAATCAAGGAGTGGTGGATGTAGAGGAGATTTACCAGATGGCCCAGCTAAAAGTGTGGTTATGGCTGAAATATAGAACCAGGTTGTTTGATTTTACTTATGCAGACTGGATTCTCTTCCTCTCTTGTTTGTATTGTCTTCGTGTCATTGGTAAGCATTGTCTTCCTCTCTTCTTCTTCACCATTGATTTTTTGTATGTTTTCCGTTCTCTTATGTTTTGTCTTATGTCATTGCTAAGGTCACTATTTCATTGGGGAGGTTTTTGTTTGCTTTCTACTGTGTCTTCCTTGTCGTTGTTGTCGCTTTGCACCGTCACTGCTGACTCCATTGCGGTCGTCGCTGCCTGTCCCGTGTCGCTCTTCACCACCACCGTTTCCTTTACACACAAGGTTGGTGGTGTTTAAAATTTTTATATTTTTCTTATGTTATTAATTTTTTATTTTTTATTTATTATAATTTATATTTTTTAAAATTTATATTATTTTTTTAGGTTAGAATAAAATTATTAAATTATTAGAAGGTAGATAGATTTATGTTATTTAATATTTATAATTAATTTAATAATTTTTAATTTGTGTATTTAGTATTTTTATAATTTGTATTTATTATTAAGTGTTGGTATTGAGTCTGAGGGTGTTCGACCCTCGACAATTGATACGTGCTGGTATTGAGTCTGAGGGTGTTCGACTCTCGGCAAACGCGTGAGATAGAACACTCATTAGAAAACACCTAAATGACTATTCCAGAATATAATGGATTGAAATTGGATTAATTTTGTTCTTATAAGTGATGAGTATGAAAAAGGAGTAGAAGAATTTATACAATTTGTGCAACGTAATAATAGTGGTCATGATGGAGCAAAGATCATGTGTCTGTGTGTTAATTGTTTGAATGGAAGGATATACTGGATGTTAAGATAATTAGGAAGCACCTTCTATGTGATAGGTTTCTTCATTCTTATACAACTTGGACATGGCATGGTGAATTATTAAATTTACCACGTGTTTCCATAACTAAAGAATATGTGGGGTCCACCATGACTGATGCAGTACATGATGATGTAGATGATGATCGATTGGAGGACATGATTCGTGATGTGGGAGTTGAGTCTTTTGCAAAAGCGCATGGATATGGAAGTAAGCTATGCAAAGACTCCATTGTATCCTGAATCAGACACCTCATTTGAATTGTGCCAAAACCTCTGGTAATAATTTCATTTCATTATATTAATTTATATTTATACATTACATCTTATTTGATACAAATATTTTTTATTTGGTAGAAACCTTGTCGGAAACCTAGTCTGAAAAGGAAGCATGAGGTTCTGATTGACGATCCTATAACTTCCTTAGTTGTAGTTGTTAAACAGATTGGTCGAGACCCTCTGGAAGTTCCATGGGATGATACGCTTTTTGAAATAAACACTGAGCTGCCATTGTACATATACATGTCAAATTTGTTAGAATTTGTAGTTGGGGATCAGGAGCTCAATATAAATATAATTCAATTTTTGATGATGTAAGTATCTTTACCTATATTTTAATTTACTTTATGTTAAATTAGCATTGATTATGCTTTAACTAATAACTTGTAGGTTTTTGAATGGTGTCCCTATCATTGAGGGGAAGGAAAATGTGTATGGATTCTTAGATCCCGCATATACTAATCCCACTGGAACAAAGGAAAATGAAACTCAATCATACATCACTAACACCGTAGAAAAAGAGGAAAAAGAAATTTATTTATGCCCTATATTAATGAGTAAGTTTAATTATATGTCGTCAATTATTACTATTTCATCTTTTAAATATTGACTAACTCTTTTCATGGATGATATAGGGGTCATTGGCAGTTACTTGTCTTATCAATGGTTGACAAGACTGTTGTGTGGTTTTGTTCCCTACGCAAGAAGTCATCCACAAGTCTTAAGAATACCATTAATAGTAAGTAAACTATAAACTTAACTCCTTATGTTACTAATTAAGCATTTACTAACGCGGTTTTTTGTATTAATCAGTTCATGGCATTGATATAACATCCTAAAAGGTTGATCCAATTCAAATTTTCAAAATTTGAACTGGATAAAACTAAAGGTTTGTAATTTTTTTCTTTCTCTTTTCATTGTTTATCAATATTAACATTTACTTTTTATTGAATTATAGTGTAATAAACAACCAGAAAAGCTATGAGTGTGCCTATTACATTATGCAATGGATGGTTACCATTGTAAGACTAGGCCTTAAAAGTGATTGGCATGAGGTAACATGATGATAAATTATTTTTATAATTCTTTACCTTATGTATCTTAAAACTAATTTATGTCAACCATTTTGAAATGTAGTTCTTCACAGATGATGTCATAAGCCATCCCATTAACTGTGTTATAGATGGCTAGGAAGCACAATACCAAGTAGTCTGGAAGAGTGTTTATGGAATTCACGTTCCATCTTGTGTACATGCACATGTATAAAATAATATATACTAAAATAAGACATGTTTTAATTTTTTCAAAGAACAAAGTAAAATGAACTCCATCTCAGATTAGTAACAAACCTTTCAATAGCATCTGTGAAGAGCTCCAATTCATCTAAAGTACCATATATGTCATATATATCATTGAGGATTGTGATCAAATATCCCACCTTAGTGAGTTCTTTGTGACATATAGCAAATTGAGGTTTAGGAAAAATTGCAAGCGACCAAATAAATGTTTCTACTAATCTGTCTCGAACAAATTTTAGTTTCCTTGAGAGGCCAATGTCCCACCACCACCTAAGTAAAACACATTAAAAGACATAAATATAATAATTGCATAAGAAAAATAAAGTGAAATTGAGATCTCACCAAATTTTATTTGAATTCTTCCTAATATTTTAGTTTTTTCTTCAAAGTAATATTTATTTAATATTTAACAATTATTAAAATAATTATATTTGGATAATTATTATGAATTTTGACGTTACTTTTTAATCAAAAATAAATATTTGTTTCAATAATATAGACAAAAATTAATATATTAAGTTTTATTTTAAAATTAGTAGGATGAAACTCTAAAAATACCAAAAGAAATATGTAATTTCTTTTAACAAGTGTATAGTTTTTCTTTTTCCTTGTGTATTTATCTTTATACCTTGATAGTTCCTTTAATTCGTTTTGATATGATGACTGCTCCATGTTGAAATCCAGCTTTGCAAGCTCTAACAGTAAGAGATTATGCGGTTCTATCTTATCATATCTGTTAATATATTGTCTTGCCATTAGTCTGAAACAGCTTCGGTGATATGGAAGCCCCTCCAATACATGCCTAACTTTTTCTGCCATTTTCGCATCCATTAATCCTTCTTTCATTAAATTCATCAGATGTGTTCTTGAAAATGCATTTGCCTCCCAAACATTTTCTCCTTCGAAGCTCAAGTATGATGCTTCGTATAAACTTAACATTCCTTCTACATCATTGCTAATTTCAACCTTGAATTTTCCTTCTTCATCTTTGAAACTCATAAAAATATCTGCATGCACTTTAAAATGATTAAAAATATTTTATACTATGCCATAATACCAAGGTAAAGTATAATTTTTTTTTTATTTAAAAATATTTATAATATGAAAAATATAAAAAACAACTTGATATATGTTTGTTGTCTAGCTTTTGTTGACATTTTTTTTCCTGGTATTTGATTATAACATTTTAAAAACAATATGATGGTGTAATTATTGTTAGCAAAATAAGCTTTGTGGAATAAGTTTTCAGATGGAATATATAAACACAATGGTTTCAGATAATCATTTGTACCTTGGGAGACATCAAAGCCATGTCGCCTGAGAATTCCAAAAAGAAGAGCGGTTTCATGCAGACTTTTTCCAGTTCGGTTTTCGAAGTTTTCAATTGAAACAATTTTGAGAAGGACTTTGTTTATATCCTCCTCAAACTTGAAGGAGAGTCCCAACCGTTCAATATCATCAATCAATTCAAGTAAGTTTAGTGGTTCCATGTTTGTTCCATTCATCTGAACTCGTACTTTCTCCTCTAACTTTCTTGCTGTTTCTTGTAGTGTTTCTATCTGCACTTAGCGTGCATGACAAAATAAATTAATAATGAAAACAATAATTCCAACAACACACTAATCTTTACACACAAAAATTAAAGGAAAATAAAGATTATCGGAAGCTTGTTTCCGAGGGACTGAATAAATTCACGATTAAAAGGACTGGGTTGGAAATTAGGTGGAGTTCTAAATGGGATATGGTGTTTGTTAGCATTAGCAACGAGTTGGCTTGAGGATCTAGAAGGAGTTTGTGTGGTAGACAAGCAATAGGGAAGACTCCATACACTATTTTCCATGGTGTATTCACTCTACGCTATGTGTAGTGTCAAAATGTGATGCTCACCAATGTGTGCCTTTCCTCTATATATACAACTCCAAGCAGAAACGAAAGACACTTGCGGAAACCTACCCTATTATTCATATGCCATTAAGTTTTCATCAACTCAGAAATTAGTTTCCCTCACACAATTTCCTAACTCAATTCTTGTGTCAAAATATTATTACATTGAATTTTAACGTAAATATTTTTTAATTAATGAATGTTAACATATAACCGCTTATAACTCATTTTAATAATATAGTAATAGAAATTAAAATTTTAAATTAAAAATAAAATAAAATAATTATTTTAAGTTGTAAAATGAATGTTTTTCTGTGTAATAGTTTTCAAGATATCATCTACTTTTAATATGTGGTCATACAAGCTTGTCATTTTCACCCACCGCTTAAATATACTTCAATTAATTCACATTTCACTCATGTTGAATTCCTATTACATTCATCAAGAGGTGGGTAGCTTTTAACCGATGTGTACGCTTTTAACCGATGTGTACAAGGAAAACCCGAAGGCTGTTCCCGTCCTGTCAGGAGAGATGCCAACCATCTTTCCTTTTAAATTATATACTAGACATAGTATTTTTTTCACAATATAAACTCTTATTGGAAATTCTTTTAATTATATTTATTTTTTTATGTGATTCAAATATCAATAGAGTTAGAATATCTTATATAAAATCTTATGTTTAATGTATAATTTAAACATTTCATTTTAATATAGTATTTTTTTTTTTGAAAATAACTATGTTTACGGCACACCACATTCAAATCATCACATATCAGTATATATTCTTATTCATATTCATTTCAACTCAAATCATATTTCCTTCCACATCATACATTCTAAACTTTATACATCATGTACATCGTCAATCACATAATAATGCATATACTTACACATCAAATTTATCATTCAAAATCATATATTTCAACGAAAAAATTAGATACTAATAAATTTCAATTTACCAATCATCATGCTATAATAGTATTAAAGTATAATAGTTTGATAAATATAACATCTTAGTGAAATATAAACAATTTCAAGAATTAAAAACAATTTAAAACATGTTATTTAATTTTTTTTAAACTTGTTTGTCTGCTCAGCGAATTAAGCACATGTCTAAATTCGTTCAACTACCATTCTACTTACTCAACCAAAGGTTTACTCGCCAAGCGACCTTTTAGTCGTCCAAATACTTTTTAGTTGCCCAATGAATTTTTAGTCCCCCAACACAAACTCTCATGTTTTCACCCAATTGAATTTTTTCAAGCAAACAAATGGTCGCATAGCTAATACGACTCTCGTGTTCAGATAAAATAATTTCTCTAAACAAACAAAATGGTCATCCAACAACTAAACATTTCGAATTTTCATATAAAAGAGGTTTGTCTCGTAAACAAGTGGAGTACCACCAACTTTGCATAAAACAATTATGCATAATTTCGTAGATTGTGTCAGATTGGTTCAAAAGCTATTTTAATTCATTTTTTATACATATAATTGAGTAATTCCTTTTTACATGGGATCATCTTGAACAAATTAGATCCACTTGTAACATTCTACATTTTTAACTACCAAACACACAACATATCACATTTAGAATTTCACCTATACAAACTATATAATTATCATATTCATCAGTTTCAATAATTCAATATCTTATTTATACAATACATTAGTAACTAGTAATATATATAAAAAACATTAATAATATTACAAACATATATAGAATTGATATTACAAATATCTCAAAAAAATCTCATTCATACAATACATTAGTGACTAGTAATGTCTATAGAAACATTAATAATATTGCAAACATATATAGAATTGATATTACAAATATTTGGAAATCTTCCTCTCGTATACTATGCATATAAAAAAAATCGAAATATTTTAAATATTTTTAAACAAAACTTAGCATTTTGACCAAGTCACATTCACAATCCACATAATTTATAATTTACCTTAAGTACTAACAATTATAAATAGTTTCCTTACTGTTATAACTTGTTTAAGCAAGAGTATGCTTCAAACCTCATTCTAATAACAAGAAGGTTAAACATGTACATGAAATATTTTGATCGATAATATAAACATACTATGACACTCTGGTACTACTAACAAAGATTCATCTTTGCCCTAGAAACCTCACAGGAAAAGCCCTAACCTTAGACCTGTAACTCTTCCCATAAAACTAATTGAAAAAAAAGACAAACAAAAACTTTTAATATAAAAAAATCTCTAAAGTAGACCTAAGTATATGAAAGGATGAGGAACTATTTTACAGATAAAAAATATTTTATAAATATAATATATTTTGTAAAATAAAATTTGAATATTTAACTATTTTATTTATAATTAGATTTTAAATTTGATAGGTAAAATATTTGTAGTTAATTAGATATCAATTTAGAAACTAGTTTATAAATTTCTATTAATAATAGAAAATATTTTAAATATCAATATTTTTTTAATTTATAAAATAGTATCTAATTTAGTTAATATAGTAATTAATTATGTTTTTATCTCTAAAATTAATTTATATTTAATGATTTTCTAGTAATATATTTTTGTAATATTTTAAATAATTGATGAAATACAATTATGGTTTTAAAGACTCTATAATAGTAATGCTATAAAAACAATAGTTTTTATTGTTGTACATGTATAGAAGGAAATAGGATTTACACCAAAAATAAATTATCCCAATATCTATTTAATCACCTAAAAAAATTCTAAGATGGGACTTGTACATAATGTCTTAAAATTATTTGACCTGCATTTATGAGCATTCTGTGTGAAATAGGATATTCTTTAAATTCAATACTGTTGATCTCGAAAAAAAAAACTATTCATCCATATGACAAGTCCCATTTGAAAGGTGTGGAATGGACCCAAGATAAGACTATTAAACCCATGTTTTAGATATATTAATTTAAACAATTGATTATTTTCTTTGAAGTACAATAATGTTGATACCAAATACTTGAAAACTGTATTGGTATCTGTCCATACCGTGGCTTGACCCACAATGTCTCTGTGTGGCCCAATTTCGCTCCATTAACGCTCGATCAATGTAAGTAAAATTAAATCATCATTAAGAATTAGGTAATATATTAACGCTCGATCAATGTCAGTAAAATTAAATAATCATTAAGAATTAGGTAATATACCCTTAAGTACGACCTACTTTACTAATCTGGCTCAACAAAATAAGTCTATTAAAATAATATAAATAACGTACATTCCAAGAAGTAGGTACGTCATTAATTAGTGTACTCTAACATTTGAGTGTCGAACACCCTTTGATGACTTGAGCGTCAAAGTGTTTTCTGCAGGTACCTCTCTCATTCGGTATTTTCTAGGAGATCAAGTAATTGAACGACCGAGACCCAAAGGAGTAGCAAGAAGACCGATGGAGTAAACTGAGGTGTAAATCAGCCGTATGATAGAAAGGAGAAAAATGAAACTTCTCAATAATTCTTTAGGTCTCATTTCCCTAGCGAGAACTATTACATTTAGACCCTAAAAACAATTTATATTTAATTGAGAAACTTTGTTTCACATAATTTTGAATATATGTGTGGATTAGGATAAGAATATGGGATCATTTCAGCTTTCAAGAAGCAATAAATGTCAGCATCATATACTAAAAATCCAAGCTACTCTAGTAATAGAATGGGAGTAGTGTGTTTTCCTCTTCTTTAGGTTCGGATGAAGGGATATGCAATTTGTAACTTTCCTTTTTAGCCTTCAAAAAAGTACACTTACCAAAACTTTGTCTTTGCAAATCATGATGAATTGTAGATAAATTGACATATATAGGTAGACAATAAAGGAAACTTGTCATTTTTAACTATTAAAAGGTAATCCATATAGCAATGTTTACTAGATAAATTCGAAACTTTATTCCATCAGTCATGTCATCGTAGCTATCTTCAATACCATCAATGACATATTGACGGGTAATATATTAAACAATAATTTCTAGGACATTGTTTTGTATAGCTTGCAACCATCTTGAAAAATATTATATAATTACCACCAAATTTTAATGTTAGAGTTTTTTGTTTAACTATCTAGACTTTTTTATAGATCACCGAATAAGAATAACTAAGACAATTCTTATTTGTGCAATTAAATATTTTATCAGAATTCATTAAAACAAATACTTTTAGCTATCACTAAATTGGTCGTTAAAAACACTACAATTGGTAGCTAAGCATATTTGCGACCGAAATAGTCACCAAATAAACATGGAAGTAAAAATTTTAGTCGCAAAGCATTTAGTGACCGAAATGTAAATTGGTCACAATTTTGCAACCAAAATTTCAGTCGCAGAAAGTTGGCTACCAAAATTCCTGGGACAAAATTAGCCACTAATTTATCGGTGACTAAATTGGTGGCTAACGTAAAAGGTATTAGCAACTCCAATTTTTGGTCGTTAATGGGTTGAAATAATTAATTAAAAAAAATCTTGTGGTGACTAATTCAGTGACTAAGTTTGAGACCTATAGCAACAAAATTGATTTCGGTAGCTAAATAATTATTTTTTAATTTCAGCAACCGATCATATTTCGGTCGCTAAATCAATTTTGGTGACTATTTTTATATGTATTATTAATACTTATTTAAAATTGTATTTTGACTTGTTTATAAAAAAAATCAAACATGCTTATAAATACTCAAAATTCAATTAAGCTAAATAGAAATGAACTCCAATACATAATTTAAGGAAGATTTGTATACAATATTACCTTTCAACTCTAGCTCTTTTCGATTCCATATTTGTTGATGCAATCCAAGCTTGCATCTTCGTTTGTAGATGCACTATTAATTTCCCTGTTAGTATCAAAGAATTACAAGAGAATTAGTATAAAAAAAGAAAATTCTCCCGGTGTTTGCACTCTTCTCTTACTCTAGTGTTTGACTCTTGCTTTTGAACTTCTACTTGTTGATTCTCTCAAGAGTGTTCATCCTTAGCTTGACTTTTTCTTCCCCAATATGCTACCTAGCAATGTTATTCAACCTTTTGCAAAGATCATTCTAAGAAATAATTTTCATCTCAAGAGGTCAATAATACTCAAAATCAAGAAAAACTCAAAATTAAGAAAATTAAACTCAAGAAATTAGACATGAGACAAGACACAAACATTATCGAAAAAATTATAACAAACAAGAAATTAAAGGCTATCAAGAAATTTGGCACTCAAAGGAAACACCTACAGATTGGCACTAGAATTGGATTAAATTTTTTTTAAAGAATATCAATATTTTCAATGGTGCATGAGAACCAGTTTTTTTCTGGGCCAATCTGTTTGGCCCAAATTAAAACCTTATATTTTTCTTTTCGCACCTCCAAAATTACTGCACCAAAATTCGTTAACTAGAAATGTGCAGCTCAAGTAATAGTGCAACACGGTTTTGGCCCAAAAAACAATATTTGTTGTTGCACATTAATTCTCAAGACTGACGTTTTTTCTTGTGTTCAAGGTCTCTTCCAATTTCCACACCATTGGCAGCCACAATTCACCTCAATTAACCAATTTTCACAACTCAATTTCAACTACACAAATTGCAAATCAGAATAGGCACCAATTTCAACAATATTGTAATTCAGTTTTTTTTTTATTAAAAAATCTGCTACCACTTAAATTCTTGCACCAGAACATCAAAACAGTGCCAAATTTTGCTCAAATAAATTACACCAGAACTTTCAAAAACAACTCCAATTGCCACTACTCAAAATTCACGTTACACTAGTCAGAAAAATGCACCTAGCAGTAATTTGAATCAAACAGAAACACCAAAGAAAAATGACGTGAAAAGATTGAATTAAAGATGCAAAGAATCAACACTCAAGTTTAGATGCACAAATTAAAATTCAAAAGTATGCACCAAGTTTCACTCTATCAATTAAATTTTGTACAGAATCTGTACCAACTCCAACATTATACGAACAAATGCCAAGTAATTCAAGAATAATTTGTATCACCAATTTTTTTAAACTACTTCAACAAATTATCAACAAAATAACAATGATTCAAACACCTTAGCTGCACTAAGGCACAACTAAACAAAATTTATCCAAGCGATTCACCCTCTAAAAGAAGGCACAGGTTGTGAGGAGATTGATTCACCGAATTCACCAAACGATTCACCGAATTCAATTTTCCAGTTTTAATTTTCTTCAACACCTCGTCGTTTCTCCATTTAAACTTCTCCAAAACGAAGAACAATGAACTAAAACGCTTAACCAAAAAAAAATCAGAATCAAAAACGAAAATGAAGAAGGAACTTACATGAATCAATTCATACGAACACTACAATTCCTTTTTGGTTCATGATATCTGATTTCACTCGTCACAAGAATTGGTCGTCCTCGCTTGAACTTCAGTCAATCTAAATATTTTCGCCACCACTGTTTGCACCGTTTGAAGATGAAGCACCGTTAAGCACTTTTGAATTACAATTGTTCCAATCAACCGTGCGGATATGCTTCAACAAACACACCGAACTTCTTCGTTTCGCACCGTCACCATTCTTCCTCAAACTCGCACACCGATTTCGTGGAAAACGCCACTTTCGTTTGCGATTCTTCACTGCTTCGAGTACTACCGTTCTCCAATCAACTTGTGACGAAGCTCCAAGGCATGAAGAACAACAATACAAAATACAAAGAAAAAATTTCAGGAAAATTTGAAAACCTAAATCAAATATGTTAAGCGTGCATATCATTATTCATGAGCCACCCAGTAGAATTTTTTATATGTTGATTGAATCTTTACCAAACTTTTAACAAATTCGAAAAAAAAAACATAAACGGTACTGATTATGGTATTATTCAACAATAGAGAGCAATAGGAAGGGTTAACAATACAAATTAATGCAAGTAATTAAAGAATTAAATTATTGCTTATTACCTCACAGGTACTATTGCTTTGGGCACACATGCATTTTTTTTTGTTTCGGTTTCACTTTTACCATTTACCTCTGAATGAAAAAACCACATCAGATTTCTCATTCTTCCTTGCTGTGAAAAATCAATAGGTAATTAGTTTAGATATTTATTTTATATAATAAGATTTTTTTATTTAATTAATTTTAAAAATTAGTATAATTTTTTACACTTAAGAATAAAATGTTTACCTAATTATAATTATATAAAATAATAATCATATTGACTAATCTAACTTTTTTTATTTTAAAATAAAATATTTGATTAATTATATATATATATATATATTTTAATTTTAATGTGTTATGTGACTGTACGCATGAAGATAGTGCTTTACACCACAGTGTTACACTGTTAGTTTTTTTATTTTTTTTTTATTTTTTATTTTACATAGTTTTATATTATTATGTGTTTTATCAATGGAGGAAATTCAAGTTTTAAACTCAAATATAATACAGTCTTTAAGAAAAAAAAAATCAAAAACGTCAATATTACGAGTTAAAAATGTTTAATATAATATCATTGAGTTTTTCTTAAGAAAAACATTTCAAATAATTATATTTTTTTATTTTATATATAAACTTGTTGTTGTGTTTAATAGATATAGTTTCTCAATGTTAACATTTAAAATTATACATTTTTTTTTAAAAAAAACATTAAAAGAGATATTTAAAGTGTCTCAATCCATTTGTATCCTTAAACATTTATAAAATTCATATATATAATTCAGAAATTAACACTTTTATTTAGTCACCGAAATAAATTCAGTTACTGAAAAGTACACAAATTTAGTCACTAATTCTCGGTGATAGAAATTAGCATTTCCATTTAGTCACCGAAATGCATTCGATTGTTAAAAAATAAACATATTTTGGTCGCTAATTTAGTGACAGAAATTAACACTTCCATTTTGCCACCGAATTTATTTCGGTCACTGAAAAATACACAGACTTATCGCTAATTTGGTCATGGTTTTAACTATTTTTAACTTATTCAATAAATCACCGATTTAGCAACCATATCTCTTGTTACTTTCATTTTCAGTCGCAAAACTAACTAAAATCATGAACACTTTATTCAGTCACTATTTGCCTTGCAGATTCGATATTGAGAATAGTTGGTGGTTATTTCAGTCGCAATTTGCGACGATTGTATTTCGGTCACTAAATTTGGTGACTAAATTGTTATTTTCTTGTAGTGATTGATGGATTTTCCTTAACTGAATTCACCACAAATAAAGTTATTTGGATTGAGTAAAAAATTTTGTGATCAACTGAAAGAGAAGTGCTCAAACAAGTGTGAGGAGCTTCAATATTTTTTTTATTTTCCATTGATACTAGATTTTGCTAAAAGAGGTCCAGATGTGCCATTGTCATTCGTTATTGTAATGAATGCAATGTGCAACATATTTATCCAACTTTGATTCTACCACGACAAATTACATAATTGGGACACATTCACTCATGTGGCAGGGTGAATTCCTATTACATACTAGATATATATAGTTCTTTTTCACACTACAAACTATGTAATTGGAACCTCTTTCGACTCTTACCATTTAGATATTTTTCTTTGTGTGATTCGAATACCAATAGAGTCAGAATATCTCATACAAAATCTCAAGTTCAATGCACAACCTAAACATTCCATTCCAACATCGTATTCTCTCTCTGGAAATAACTATGTTTACAGTACAACACATGCAAAATCATCATATACCAGCATGTCATATACATTTCAACTCAAATCATATTTCCTTCCACATCATACATTTTAAACTCTACACATCATGTACATCGTCAATCACTTAATAATGCATACACTTACATATCAAATTTATCATTCAAAATCATATATTTCAACAAAAAAAAGAAGATACTAATAAATTTCAATTTACCAATCACCACGCTAAACAATATTAAAGTATAATAACTTAATAAATATAACATCTTAGTGAAATATAAACAATTTTAAGAATTAAAGACATTTTAAAACATGTTATTTAATTTTTTTAGACACTAGCAGTACAAAAAAAAGTGTATATTGTGGCGGTTATTTTCGTATAAACTGGCGTTTATAACCGTCGTAATATACGCTTGTGGCGGTTTCCCAAACCGCCATAGAACTGGCCGCCACAAAGTTTTATGTGGCGGTTTTATGCTACCCGCCGCAACACCTGCCACTTTAAAAATAGTGTAAGTAGTGGCGGTTTTTATATGTAAGTACTGTCAGTTATAACCATCGTAATTTACATTCATTGAAGAAGACTCTGACACCATAATATACATAAGTAGTGGCGGTTTTAACTGACGTAATTCTAATTCTGAATAAATAAAATTTAACCACCACTTTTTTGTAATTTCTTTTATAATCTATTTTATACAATTATTAAATTTAAGCACCACTTTTTTATAATCTGTTTTATAGAATTATAAAATTTAACCACCACTTTTTCATAATATAATAAAATAATGTATAAAGTTATAATCATCCATTCATTTCATTGAAAATTAAAGCACGCATAATAATGTTCAAAATTTGTATGGAATTGAAAATTAAAACACATAAACCCAAATTTAACCACCACTATTTTATAATATTTTTTATAATCTGTTTTATACAATTATAAAATTTAACCACCACTTTTTCATAATAAAATAAAATAATGTATAAAGTTATAATCACTCATTCATTTCATTGAAAATTAAAGCACACATAATAATGTTCAAAAGTTTATATATAATTGAAAATGAAAACACATGTCTAAATTCGTTCAACTACCATTCAACTCACTCGTCCAAAGGTTTACTTGCCTTGCGACTTTTTAGTTGCCCAACAAATATTTAGTTATTTAAGAATGTAGTTATTTGTAATAGCCGCATTCTTACATCAAAATGTTTTATTTAAAAATGCGGCTATTACAAATAGCTGCATTTTTAAATGAAGTTAATTTCAAAAATGCTACCGCATTTTGAATGACAATGTCTGACCATAAAAACACATTAAATAAATTATTGTTGTTTTTTATATTTTGTACTAGTGAAACTTTATTTCCTCAACATCATCATGACACGTTAATTGGAACGGGTACATTAGCAATGATTCAATTCAACTCTTTAATATATTATTTTATATTCCAAATCCATTTCCATATTGATATATCTAATGACGCACAACTTGAACAAAAGATTTAGGAAATATAGAACTCATATCTAGGTATTTTGTTCAAAGAAAACAAAATTTAAAAAATTATCAAAGCAAAAAAGACTGAGAGCACAAAATAACCTATGAAGATTAATTTAATCCATTATGATCATTGATGGTGGCAACACAAATCAAATTGGAAAACATTGGCAAAGTTGTAATTAATAGAGTTTTTGAAGGACGATGCAACCAATGGTGAGATAATGAGTAATGACGAACTACAATCAACACTCATGATAACATTGTCATGGATTATGATGATGGATATGGAGATGAGATCAACCAAAGAGGGGGAGGGAAGAGAGAAAAGAGGAAAATAAAAGAAAATGCAAAGATAAAATGTTCATTGCAGTTACAATATAAGCAATATAAAGACATACAATGATAGTTATTATTTCTTGAATTGTTATCGTATGTACCTATGAGGATGATTCATCTAATAATCATTGTTATAAAGTACATACCACAATAATTCAAAAAACATGCATTCATATGACAATGATTAAAAAGTAATTATTTTTATATGTTTAACATCAATTACAAAAATATCCCCATTCATTTCTTATTTTTTTATGACGATCACCGTTACATTATTAAATAATGTTTTTGTAGTGTAAGTTTGTGCAAGATGGTTAAGCTGAAGAAGCAAGTGTATAAATTACTTAAGAAAAAATTTATCTAATTGAGTAGGGTGCACCGATGTTATTGATAAAAGGAAAAATAGAAGATTATGTTTCTATTCAGATTATAGGAACATTAATAAATTAATCACTAAGAATAAGAATAAGTATATTTTTTATTCTAATAAAAAATTTGATAGATGATTTACACAACACGTTGACATTTTTATTTGATAAAGAAATATCATTAAAATTTGGTAAAGGTTAAAGATACACAAAAACGACTTAGAAGTCAAATTTGACTACTTTTAATATGTGGTAAGGTTATTTTATTATAATTTTTTTAAGAATTGATTGAATATTTTGTCAATTTTTATTAAGTTGTTATTATTTTCAAACTATATTCTGATAATCAAAGAAACTGTGAGAGGTATCTTGAAGACATATTTAGATGTTCCAAGATAAAAAAAAACAATTTTAAACCAAATTATTTAAATAATAATTTTGGATGAGATAAATTAAATTTTTGGGTATGTAATATTATAGGAGATTGTAGTAAACTCCTCTAAAATAAAGATTGTATAGTATTGTATATAGTATAGAAATATGACAAGAATGTATCTAATCAAAAGTTTAAAAAATCTAACCAATTATTAATGGAAATTAGATAAAGAATTATCGAGAATAATGATTCATTTAGATATCTTTTGACTTTACAAAGTAAAACTAGTTCAAATTTTTACTAAATTACATAATTAAATCTATATCATACAAAAATTAATTTAATTATTATAGAACATGAGTTATTATTTTTCTGCACTTGATAATTTTTTAAAACATTATTAACTATACAACTAAACAAGTTATCAATTAAATCCTTAAAATTATCAAATTTTTTTATGATCCTAAATTATTAATTTGTACTTGTACAAATTTTTTTATTAGTTATAGAAATAATGAACTTATCATAATAAACATTTACATTCATACTTATTTATATTATACAACATATAAATTAATTAGAGTCCACAAAAAGAAAAATCTATATTTCTAAAAGAGAATATTTAATTTAATTTTAGAATTATTCATTTTAAATTAGACAAAAAAAACTTGAATTGATAGTCGGAGTCAAATTAAAATGCAACCCACATTTTACTAAACTTTATAACATGCTACACAACCTAAGAAATTCAAATAAATCCCAAACAAATATATTACATAAATTTTAACAAATAAACTCAAACTTAAAGCTTTATTTTCTCAATATCATCATGACACATTAGTTGTTGGAAACTGATATACTAGCAATGACTCCATTCTTCTCCTTGATATATTGTTTTGTCGTCCATATCCATCTCCATATTGATATATGCAATGTGCACTCCGAACAAGGTTAATGACAACTTGAACAAAAGATTTAGGGAATATAGAATCCATAACCAGATATTTGTTCAAAATTTTCCATTCTTTGTCAATCAAAGTTTTGAAGTATCGGCGAACATTTTCTTCTGGAAGAGTAGTTTCGTGCATATAACTTATAATCGAGTTTGAGGTTTCACCCCTCTCTATCTCATCCTGTCCAGAACAACATGTTAGGCATGAAGTTTGATCCATATGAGTTAGTTAATAAGGTTACCAAACAAAGTTAAGATTACCGTTGATGTTGCTAAATCATTTGTAAGTCTGAAAATGGTGAATGAAGAGCTCAACATATCATGGTGATTAGTTAAAGAATGAAGTACTTGTTCTGTGATGTCTTTGCTGACAAAAAAGTAGGAATGAGTAAGAATGACCCCTCCCGAGATTGAGATCCTTGCATTTTGTAGGAACTTGTTGAATGGTGGAATAATTTTGTTGTGAAACCATTTTGCTTCTTGGAGGTATGCCTTGCACAAATTAGACCACTATAGAGTAATCAAACAAACATTTTAGTTTTAGTGATATGTAATTAATATATATATATATATATATATATATATATATATATATAAGAGAAAGAACAAGTTGTGTTGTATTACATACAGATTTTGTGAGGTAAGGAAGACATTTTATGCCTCGTTCTTTAAAGATTTCATAAGCTATCCCATTCACAGTGTTATAGATAGCTAGGAAGCACAATACCAAATAGTCTGGAAGAATGTTTATGGAATTCACGTTCCATCTTTTGTACATGCACATGTATAAAATATTATATACTAAAATAAGACATATTTTAATTTTTTTCAAAGAACAAAGTAAAATGAACTCCATCTCAGATTAGTTGAACAAACCTTTCAATAGCATTTGTGAAGAGCTCCAATTCATCTAAAGTACCATATATGTCATATATATCATCGAGGATTGTGAGTAAATATCCCACCTTAGTGAGTTCTTTGTGACATATAGCAAATTGAGGTTCAGGAAAAATTGTGAGCGACCAAATAAATGATTCTACTAATCTGTGTCGAACAAATTTTAGTTTAGTTGAGAGGCCAATGTCCCACCACCACCTAAGTAACAACACATTAAAAAACATAAATATAATAATTGCATAGAAAAAATAAAGTAAACTTTGAGATCTCACGTCATTTTAACTGAATTCTTCCTAATATTTTAGTTTTTTCTTCAAAGTAATATCTATTTAATATTTAACAATTATTAAAATAATTATATTTGAATAATTATTATGAGTTTTGACGTTACTTTTTAATCAAAATAAAAATTTGCTTCAATAATATAGACAAAAAATTAATATATTAAGTTTTCTTATAAAATTAGCAGGATGAAACTCTACAAATTCTAAAAATACCAAAAGAAATACGTAATTTCTTTTAACAAGTGTATAGTTTTTCTTTTTTTCTTGTGTATTTATCTTTATACCTTGATAGTTCTTTTAATTCGTTTTGATATGATGACTGTTGTATGTTGAAATTCAGCTTTGCAAGTTCTAACAATAAGAGATTATGCGGTTCTATCTTATCATATTTGTTAATACACTCTCTTGCCATTAGTCTGAAACAGCTTCGATGATAAGGAAGCCCCTCCAATACATGACTAACTTTTTCTGCCATTTTCGCATCCATTAATCCTTCTTTCATTAAATTCATCAGATGTGTTCTTGAAAATGCATTTGCCTCCCAAACACTTTCTCCTTCGAAGCTCAAGTATGATGCTTCGTATAAACTTAACATTCCTTCTACATCATTGCTTATTTCAGCCTTGAATTTTCCTTCTTCATCTTTGAAACTCATAAAAATATCTGCATGCACCTCAAAATAATTAAAAATATTTCATACTATGCCATAATACCAAGGTAAAAGTATATTTTTTTATTCAAAAATATTTATAATATGAAAAATATAAAAAACAACTTGATATATGTTTGTTGTCTAGCTTTTGTTAACATTTTTTTTCCTGGTATTTGATTATAACAATTAAAAAACAATATGATAGTGTAATTATTGTTAGCAAAAATAAGCTTTGTGGAATAAGCACTACAATAAAATCATAAAATAGAAATTAATTTTAGAGACAAAAAATAATTAGTTGTTATAGTGATTAAATTAAAAACCATTTTAGAAACTATTTTTTTTTTGTTTCTAAATTAGTTTTTATTATTGTTAAATGATTTCTAAATTGGTATAAATTAGCTACCAAGATTTTTGCTACCAAGATTTTTGCTACCAAATTTAAAATCTAAATAATTGGTAGTTAAAATATTGGTAGTTAATTAGATTCTAATTTAAAAATTATTTAACAAAAACTAATTTAGAAACCAATTATTTTTTGTTTCTAAAATTAACTTTTCAGATGAAATATATGAACACAATGGAAGGTGAAGTTTATCATTTGTACCTTGGGAGACATCAAAGCCATGTCGTCTGAGAATTCCAAAAAGAAGAGCGGTTTCATGCAGACTTTTTCCGGTTTGGTCTTCGAAGTTTTCAATTGAAACAATTTTGAGAAGAGCTTTGTTTATATCCTCCTCAAACTTGAAGGACAGTCCCAACCGTTCAATATCATCAATCAATTCAAGTAAGTTTAGTGGTTCCATGTTTGCTCCATTCATCAGAACTCGTACTTTCTCCTCTAATTTTCTTATTGTTTCTTGCAGTGTTTCTATCTGCATTTAGCGTGCATGAAAAAATAAACAAATAATGAAAACAATAATTCCAACAACACACTAATCTTTACACCAAAGAAATTGAAGGAAAATAAAGATTACCACAAGCTTGTTTCCCAATGACTGAATAAATTCGTGAGTAAAAGGACTCGGTTGAAAACTAGGTGGAGTTTTAAATGGAGTATAATGTTTATTAGCATCACAAAGGAGTTGGTTTGAGGATCTAGAAGGAGTTTGTGTGGTAGACAAACCATAGGAAAGACCCGATACTTTATTTGCCATGGTGTATTCACTCTAAAGCTTACCCTATGTGTAGTATCAACATGTGATGATCACTAGTGTGTGCCTTCCCAATATATATACAACTCTAAGCAGAAACAAAAAGATACTTGTCGAAACCTAATAGGCCTCAAGTTTTCATTAACTCAAATTATTTTCCTCCACACAATTCCCTAACTCAATTCTAGCGTCTAATATCAAGCAAGTCATGGGTCCACTTAAATGTAAATTATATTGAAAACTTTGATAGTGAACCCACTACCTGAAGTTATGATATTTCGAAATCCACCACAAAATATTAATATTTATAATAAAAAATTTATAGAAAAATAATTATAATAAAAATATAAGTAAAATATAAAATATTAAAATAATTTTTAAAATTAAAAAATTATAAATTTTTATAAATAATTTAAATATTAATATTTATTGAGTTATAAGTAGAGAATGTGGTAAAAAAAACATTTTTGTTTCTCAAATGATCTTTCTCTGTGAATTATCCGTTCTGCACTATGCTATTCACTTTCAACAACGATAATGATTTGACAGTATAAAAAAATAGACTCATCTTACAATTCATTTTAATAATATAATATGATTTAAAATTTGAAGTTAAACAAAACTAATGAAATATTATTACTTTGAATTTTCACGTAAATATTTTTTAATTAAAGAATTTCAATATATAATCGCTTATAACTCATTTTAATCTATACCTATATATAAAGGGGATTTCTCTCTTAATTGCTCTTAATTTTTTTTTCTATTTTATCTTTATATTAATATTTAATTTTATTATTGTATTATGGTCATTTTGTCATTTTTTATTCCCCTCTTGACTGCTCTTAATTTTTTTTCCCATTTCATCCTTATATTAATATTTAATTTTTTATTATTGTATTCTGGTCATTGTGTCATTTCTTATTTTTTTCTACGGTATTTGGTATACGTTGGGGCGGTTTTGAATTGAAAGAGATGTGGAGGAACAGTTATGAATTGAAAAAGATTATTTATCTTGAAAATTAATTGCATAATGAGAGAGTGTATGTCTTATGAGAGAGAAATAAATTTAATAAAATATTACGAAGTGGACTTTAAGCCTAACTCAACCCCAGAAAACCGGCTCATAGGGTTGAGGTTTGCACTCACTTATATACAATGAAAGGCTCTAAGAGCGTGGGACTATATATTATGGGTGGTCCGATAGCGGCCCGATAGCGGGTAGCCTGATAAGCCCAACAAACACTCGCTAGGATAGGCTCAAAATGGCTCTGATACCATATTACAAAGTGGACTTTAAGCCTAACTCAACCCCATAAAACCGGCTCATAGGGTTGAGGTTTGTACCCACTTATATACAATGAAAGGCTCTAATCTCTAGTCGATGTGGGATCTCCAACACCGTTTTGAATTAAAAAAGATAATTTATTTTGAAAATTAATTGCATAATGAGAGCGAGTTTTCACCAGTTACTTCCACTTCCTTATAATAAGTAGTTGAGCGGTTACCACTTTCTTTCGTAGTTTTCACCGTTTACATCTACTTTCGTACGAAGGAGTAATTTTCACCAGTTATATCCACTTCCTTATAAGGAGTAGTTTTCACCAGTTGCATCCAAAGAAAAAAAATGCTCATAAATTTTGACACATCTTGAACCCTCTTCCTTCACGTTCCATGTTCTTCTCCTACTCTCACCCGTCTTAGTCCCTCTTCAATCACCACTGTACAACAACAACCACCATTGCTTCCTCCTTCTCACACTTCCCAAAGCGTTCGAAGCAGAGACGCATCTCATTGTTATAGGATTTGAACGTTTTTGTTTCTATTGCTTTCTTAATTTTTTTTTATATTTTTGTATGAATCCTAAGTCCAGCTTTGCGGGCAAAGTTTTTATGTCTACTGATGCTTTGATCTATTAGATATTACATAACTTGGAAGTTTGATAATTTGTATTTAGTTTATTATTTTATTTTTTTCAACTTCTTTGTCATTGAAGACGTGGATTCAATTGATATGGTGATAGATTCTACAACTTCCCAACATACAACCCTTGCATAAGACGTTTAATGAACATTAAAGTTACTATTCTAAACTTGAAATGGGAAGATCTTGAATAACATTACCATTTGCATTATGTTTTGACATTATTTGTTGCTCCATTTTTTTAAACCTTAATTATAATTTTGCTAACCTTACAAAGTTCAACATTAAACCCAAGTTAAATCAAAATTTAATATTCAAAAACAATAAAAAGGAAAATACAAAAAAATTGATTTAAAATCTTAATAAAACTATTATCAGTGGTGCATTTAGATAATTTACATATCTTCTCATATAATTTAATATTTATTAAAATTATATGAATATATAAATAGTAAAAATGAAAAATGCGGATATATATGCACGTGAGTGTCTGTGTTCCCGTAGTAATATAATAATAGAAATTAAAAGTTTAAATTAAAAAAATAAAATAAACTTATTATATTAGGTTGTAAAATGAATGTTTTTCTGTGTAATAATTTTCAAGATATCATCTAATTTTAATATGTGGGCCATACAAATTTGTTTCGTCCACGGCCAAAATTCTTAAATACTTCAACTAATTGAGCTTCACATTTCAAGAAGTGTGCACGGATTACCAACAATTGAATTGGAATGAAAAATAATATAAAATTAAAATAAAATAATATATATATCTATACATATATATATAATTAGATTAAATTTATGCAAAATAAAAATAAAAAAGGTAAAGAAACTCTTAAGAGTTAAGAGTCACCTAATAAACTATATTTGAAGTTTAAATCAAAAAATTAAATAAAATAATAACAAGAATACAAAACAAATTGCTTTTTTAATGCTTAGCTTTCATAAAGATAGTAAAGAGAAATGATTTAATCTTAAAATTTTAATCAGATTAATCTTCGTTTGTATTCAATAACAGTAATAATATTTGTGATAACGTTAAAAAAAAAAGGCACAACATAACCTTACCCCCTGCACCACAGTACCTCTTTTATTTCTTTCGCTTTCTCTTTCTCTTTCTCTTTCGAAATCTCTTCCTTCTCTCTTAATTTTCCCCTCCCAATCTTCATCTATTTTAGAATCTGATCGGATCACGTTGTAGCTAGCGAGTTAAGGAACATTTCTACTCGATCAAATTTTCAAACAGAGTAAGTTCATTTTTACTCTAAATATCGTTTGTTCTCTGTTGTTTTTTAGGATTTAGTCATCAATCTTGGTAGGGTCAGTTGAGAAGTTTAATCCTCTCAACTTATTCTATTATATACTGAATTTTTGTTCTGTTTGGATAATTTGCATTAGGTCCGTAAATCTTGAAGCTTATTCAGATTGTGGGAAATAAAACTCTAGAAAGTTGCTTGGAAAACAAACAATTAATTAGGTAAGGGAAGCTAAATTTAATTTTTAATAGAACCCTAGGCTAGAAGATCTGGATGTGGAAGGGACGTGGTCCCAATATTCAATTTCTCTTGCAGGGATGTTATTTGTTTATATATTGTGTGTTTGTTTATATATTATTTAAACTTTATAAATATTATATTTTGATAGTTTGAAAGTTAAATATTTTTTTGATGTTGGAAAAGTTCTTGAATGGTATAAATTTTTAAAATGTTCTGATTGAATGATATGTATTATATATGAATGATGAAAATTGTATGAAATTGATGTCATACATTTGGATAATGTATGAGTTGTTATTTGATGGTACATTAAGTATGAAAAACCTATGTTTAACGGAGGTCCTCTGGCTTCACTGATGATCTAAGTCATGTAGACTAAGATATCAGGTGGTGAGAAGCTGAGAGGGAGTTCATACACACCGGGTCCCGCTGTAGACACTCGGTATTGGATGTTTGAACTTACCCTGATCCTTACTATTGGATTCGCTGGTAATCTTTGGATCAGGTGTTAGTCTCTGGTAGGGACATACTTAATGAGTCTTCCGGAAGACGAAGTGGGATTGAAATGAAATCCAATGATTATGATTGAAAATAGATCCATGTGTGGTCTATATGAATGATGGAATTGGTATTGAAATTTTACATGAAATCATTTAAAGAAATGTTTATAAATTATTAGTCTAAATTGGTTATATTTCCATGAATTATGTTATGGATTTTGTTTGCACTAGCTTACCCTTGCTTTTCGTGTTGTGTTTGAAATGCGATGACTGTACTATGTACACGAGCAGATGACCATACAGGTGCAGGAGAGCCTTAGAGGTTTCAGAGTTTTATTTTGAGTTATGGATATGTAAATATTTGTATTTCTATAAATCCTAATCATGTATTAGGAATGTTTTGAAAAACTCCAAGTTTGTATAGAAACGAGTATAACTTTTATTGTAATAGTTATATGTAAATTATGGGGTGTTACAATATCGATGCATGTCACTATCATTACTTTTTTTGGGTTGACCTATTTTGAATGTCATCTTATTAACTTTCACTTCAGCTTTGGGAGAACGTCCCAATCTTTTAGAAGTTTGAACTAGTTCAACATGTTCACTTAATGATTCTTTCTTATTCATCTTTTCAGCTCAAAATGAGTTATTAGACCAAGAAAGTTATCTCCTAAGTTTGTTGGACCTTATCAGATCTTTGAGGAAGATAAATTTAGTTATTCATGTTTCATTTTAAAAGAACCACCATCTCTCTCGAAGTTTCCTTTTTCCTTTCTCTTCCTTCTCTTTAAAATTTTGACCTCCTCACTCATGACAATTGGAGTCCGCTATTGGACTCTTAAAATTTATCACTACAAGACTTCCCGATCATAATCCCATATAGAGTAAATTTATTTTTACTTCTTTTCTTTGAGTCAAATTTTGAACTTGTTAGGTTTGTCTCAGTTTAGGCTTTGCATGTGACTCATTTAGCTTCAGGATTAGTCTCTGTTAGCTCAAATTTCTAGTCATATAGTTAGATGTTTTATCAGGACTCTATGGTGCAGGTTAAGTTACCCTTGAACTTTTGATCCATTTGGAGCTATTAGTGAGCACTTGCTCAAACTTAGGTAAGGGAATCTGGTTTTAATTTTCAATAGAACCCTATATTAGAAAATCTCGATGTAGGGGTGACTCGGTCACTGGTTTTAAAATCTCCTTGCATAATTGCTTGTTTTTTTTAGTAAAGTAGTGTCTTAAGTTGAATTAGATATGGATAAGTTAATGAATATGTTTTGATTAAGATTGGAAGTGTTTGAATGATAGTATGAATGAGTTGAATTGTATTATAATATAATTAAAATGTAAGAATTTATAAGTATTGATTGTTTGATTCTAAATGACATTGATTTAAAGATGTTAAATATATATATATATATATATATATATATATATATTTGATATTATATATTGACAAAGTAGCTCTATTAGAGTAACTATCCAATGTTGAGAAGGAAATTGTTATTTTGGATTTGATATGTTTGATAGAATAAATGTTAGAATGTATATTTTTTATAAGAACATGCATAAATAAGTTTTTGTGCAAATTTTTCTTCATATCTTGCTCAAGAGAGACATTTTTGCTTAGGCGAGACTTTTCTCGCTCAAGCTAGCTTGAGACAATGTGTTCTAGACCTGTTTTTGCTCAAGCGAGAAGTGAGACCTGTTGATTTTGGCTTAATCCCAAGTCCCACATCGGTGGGTTCATTGTTTGGGAAGAAGGTTTGAGGGTTATAAATTAAACTCTCCCCCTTCACTGTTAAATATCCCAATTTATAATATCTTCTCTCATAATAATAAAAGTGAGTTGTTTTTGCTGTGCTCGGAGATTAGGCTAAACAGGCCGAACTCCGTTAACAATTTTCTGGTGTGTTTTTCCCTCTTTATCTCTTTTATTATTCCGCTTTATTTATTCAATATTATTTGTCGGGTAACTCTGTTAGGGTTTTGTTTTAGTGGGAAAATTACCCGTTTTTCCCAACAAGTGGTATCAGAGCCGAAGGTTCGCCTTGGGTTGTTTGAAATTATTTGTAATATTGAATATTATATTGTGAGTCTGTAATGGCAAATAAAGATCAAGAAGGGAAGGCTCTGCAAGATGCAAATGTTGCAGAAAGCAAAAGTGATGTGTTGATTGTCTCGCTTTCAGCATCATTGCATCCAGATGAGTGGATATTGGATTCAGGTTGTACCTATCATATGTGTCCCATTCGGGAATGGTTCTTTGATTTTCAAGAACTCGATGGCGGGGTTGTTTACATGGGTAATGATAATCCATGTAAGACAGTCGGGATAGGTTCAATCAAGCTGCGGAATCATGATGGATCCACCAGAATTTTGCGGGATGTACGGTACGTGCCAAAGTTGAAGAAGAATCTCATCTCATTGAGGGCTTTAGAATCTAAAGGCCTAGTTGTGACGATGCGAGATGGAATTCTTAAAGCAACTTCAGGAGCACTAGTGATGTTGAAAGGCGTGAGGAAGAACAATTTGTATTACTACCAAGGTAGTACAGTGGTGGGGACAGTAGCGGCAACAACTTCTAGCTCTAAGAAGGATGCTGAGGCAACGAAGTTGTGGCATATGAGGTTGGGACATGCTGGAGAGAAATCCTTGCAAATTCTTACCAAGCAGGGATTGTTGAAAGGTACGAAGGCTTGCAAACTTGAATTTTGTGAGCATTGTGTTATGGGAAAACAACGAAGAGTGAAGTTTGGCACTGCAATTCACAATACCAAGGGTATTCTGGATTATGTGCATTCAGATGTGTGGGGACCTGCCAAGACTCCGTCAATCGGAGGTAAGCATTATTTTGTCACTTTTGTTGATGATTTTTCCAGGAGAGTTTGGGTGTTTACTATGAAGAACAAAAATGATGTGCTTGAAATTTTCCTTAAGCGGAAAGCTCAAGTTGAAAACCAGACAGGAAGGAAGATTAAGGTTCTCCGAACAGACAATGGAGGAGAATACAAGAGTGATCCGTTCCTGAAGGTATGCCAAGATTGTGGCATAGTTCGGCACTTCACTGTTAGAAAAACACCACAGCAGAATGGGGTTTCGGAGCGTATGAACAAGACACTTGTGGAGAAAGTTCGTCGTATGTTGTCTAATGCTGAGTTAGGCAGAGAGTTTTGGGCTGAGGCTGTGACATACGCTCAACATCTCGTCAATCGTTTGCCATCATCTGCTATAGATGGTAAAACTCCGTTAGAGGTATGGTCTGGAAAACCTGCAACGGATTATGATTCTTTGCATGTTTTTGGTTCTATTGCATATTATCATGTGATTGAATCAAAGTTGGATCCACGGGCAAAGAAAGCTCTTTTCATGGGCTTTAGTCCTAGAGTGAAGGGATACCGTTTGTGGTGTCTAGAGGCAAAGAAGACGATTATCAGTAGGGATGTTACCTTTGATGAATCTACCATGTTAAAGAAGGTAAATCCAGAAGGAGTTGATAGTACTCCGCAACAGGTGGAGTTTGAGCCGACAGTGGTGATCCCAACATGAAATACCACAAGTGACTCTCCTATGGTAGAAGAAGAGTTAGATGAGGAAGAGGTTCCTACCCAAGAATCTCAACAGCAATCAGTGCCAATTGCAGTTAGAAGACAGAGACGAGATATTCAGAAGCCTGCTCGTTTCATGGATATGGTTGCCTATGCACTTCCAGTTGTTGATGACATTCCATCCACTTACCCAGAAGCCATTTTGAGTTCAGAGAGTGGTAATTGGGCAGGTGCGATGGAAGAGGAGATGCAATCTTTGAATAAGAACAAGACGTGGAAGCTGGCACAATTACCAAAAGGTAAGAAGGCAATTGGGTGCAAATGGGTATTTGCAAAGAAAGAAGGATTTCCTAATAAAGAAGATGTTCGCTACAAGGCAAGGTTGGTTGCTAAAGGCTTTGCTCAGAGGGAGGGAATTGATTATAATGAGGTATTTTCTCCAGTTGTTAAACATTCCTCCATTCGAATTTTGTTGGCCTTGGTAGCACAGTTGAATTTGGAGCTTGCTCAACTTGATGTAAAGACCGCGTTCCTACACGGTGATTTGGAGGAGGAAATCTATATGACTCAACTAGAAGGATACAAGGTTGATGGTAAAGAAGATTGGGTTTGTAAACTTAGCAAATCGTTGTACGGACTGAAACAATCTCCGAGACAGTGGTACAAACGATTTGATAAGTTCATGAAGGATCAGAAGTACAAGAGAAACAAATATGATCACTGTGTGTATTTGCGCAGACTTGAAGATGGTTCCTACATTTACTTACTCTTATATGTTGATGATATGCTGATTGCAACAAAGAGCCAAGTTGAGATTGATAGGCTAAAGGCTCAGTTGAGTAAAGAGTTCGAGATGAAAGATTTGGGGGAAGCCAAGAAGATTCTTGGCATGGAGATAAACAGGGACAGAGAGAGGGGAAAACTTTGGTTGTCACAGAAGCAGTATTTGCAGAAGGTACTACAACGTTTTGGTATACACGAAGATACAAAACCTGTAAGTACCCCACTTGCTCCTCATTTGAAATTGAGTAGCCGTTTATCTCCGACGACTGATGAAGAACGAGAATACATGGCGAAAGTCCCATATGCAAATGCAGTTGGAAGCTTGATGTATGCAATGGTGTGTACGAGACCAGATATTTCACAGGCTGTGAGTGTTGTTAGCAGGTACATGCATGATCCGGGCAAGGGTCATTGGCAAGCTGTGAGATGGATTCTACGGTACCTCCAAAGTACCTTAGATGTTGGATTGACATTTGAGCAAGATGAATCACTTGGTCAATGCATAGTTGGATATTGTGATTTTGATTATGCAGGTGATTTGGATAAGCGACGGTCTACTACTGGCTATTTGTTCACTTTAGCAAAAGCGCCAGTTAGTTGGAAGTCTACCTTGCAGTCTACGGTGGCTTTGTCTACGACAGAGGCAGAGTATATGGCGATTACAGAGGCTGTGAAGGAAGCAATTTGGCTTCATGGGTTGCTTAAAGACTTGGGAGTTGGTTAGAAACAACTTGAGTTATATTCTGACAGTCAGAGTGTTATTCATTTAGCAAAGAATCAAGTCTTTCATGCACGGATGAAGCACATTGATGTTCGCTATCACTTTGTGCGTGAGATTCTCGAAGAAAAGGAGATTGTTCTCTAGAAGATTCACACTACGGAGAATCCTGCAGATATGCTCACCAAGGTGGTTACAAGGACCAAGTTTGAACACTGTTTAGACTTGGTTAATATCTTGCACATTTGAAGTTGGCGTCCGGAGGCGCAAATTTGAAGCACTGTAAAGTTTGTTTTTGTTATGTTTTGAGAAGATTTGTTTTAGGTGAGACTTGAAATTAAGCCAAGGTGGAGATTTGTTGATTTTGGCTTAATCCCAAGTCCCACATCGGTGGGTTCATTGTTTGGGAAGGAGGTTTGAGGGTTATAAATTAAACTCTCCCCCTTCACTGTTAAATATCCCAATTTGTAATATCTTCTCTCTCTCATAATAATAAAAGTGAGTTGTTTTTGCTGTGGTCGAAGATTAGGCTAAACAGGCCAAACTCCGTTAACAATTTTCTGGTGTGTTTTTCCCTCTTTATCTCTTTTATTATTCTGCTTTATTTATTCAATATTATTTGTCGGGTAACTCTGTTAGGGTTTTGTTTTAGTGGGAAAATTACCCGTTTTTCCCAACAAGACCCACTTTCGCTCAAAAGAGACCCACTCTTGCTCTAGCAAAAATGGGGTGACTTTTGGGATGCTCTTGAGTCCATTTTTGCTTAAGCAAGAGTTTTTCCAGTCAAGGAGACTCATTTTAGCTTAAGTTAAAAAAACATAAATTTTAAGATTTTTGTTTGTGTTTCTATTTTATTATTCTTTATTGTTTTTAATTAAAATTTATGTGAATCTTAATTATATATTTAATTAAAAATCTTTTAGCTTATATATTTTATGTGATTTTTAGATAAATTTTTGTTTGATTTAATTGTTTAGTTCTAGTGTGATTTAGTGGTATGATATGAGATATAAAATATGAAAAATGTAATCAAAATATAGTATTTTTTTAAAAATGAGATATCGTATAAAAATTGTTAAGATGTGTATTGCTTAGGAATTCGTCTAAAATGACATATCATGACTTTACTAATATATTAAAATTATATAAATAAAGTTATTCAAGGAGTAAAAATCGAAAAAATTCATATAAGTCAGATAAGTCATTCTTTGAAGGAGATTTTGTGAAAGAATCGGAGGAAGGACAACTCTTCCGGTTGGGCGAGTTGAGGGAAAAAGTGCGGGTGCAAGTCTGGATAGGAAGTTGGGACAAAGATAGATTGGTCCGTATAGGGTATCTTGGGCCTTGAGGGTAGGAAGTGTCATCATCTTGATTAGTATGGCCTCAAGTTTTCATTAACTCAGAAATTATTTTCCCCCACACAATTACCTAACTCAATTCTTGTGTCTAATATCAAGCAAGTCATGGGTCCACTTAAATGGAAATTACAGAGAAAACTTTCATAGTGGACCCCACTACTTGAATTTCTCAAATGATTTTTCTCTGTCAATTCTCCCTTCTGCACTATGCTATTCAATTCCAACAAAAATAATGATTTGACACTAAAAGAATAGACCCATCTTACAATTCATTTTAATAATATAATAATATGATTTAAAATTTGAAGTTAAACAAAACTAAATGAAATATTATTACTTTGAATTTTCACGTAAATATTTTTTAATTAAAGAATTTTAACATATAACTGCTTATAACTCATTTTAATAATATAATAATAGAAATTAAAAGTTTAAATTAAAAAATAAAATAAAATAATTATATTAATTGTAAAATGAATGTTTTTCTGTGTAATAATTTTCAAGATATCATCTAATTTTAATATGCGGGCCATACAAATTTGTCATTTTCGTCCGCAGGCAATTCTTGAATACTTCAATTAATTGAGCTTCACATTTCATCAAGTCTGCACGGATTACTTGAATTGAATGAAAAATAATATAAAATTAAAAAATAATATATATATATAAATAAAGGGTTACTTCTCTAAAAAAATTCTATTTTATTTTTATTTAATATTTTATTTTATTAATTTAATTTTTTTATTTGGACATTTTATAATTTCAGAAGTTAATAAAGCAATTTTATAAATTTATTTATTTGTTATCATTTAACTGAAGAGTGAAGAGATTGATAGAGTAGAGATATTGGTATGTTATTTTACTGTTTTAAACTGATATTCTTTATTATTAAATAAAAAAAAAAGATATTTGTTATGTTCATTTAAAAAGTAATGTACATTTGAAAAGTAATGTGACTTTACTTTGACATACTTTAGGTATCTCCAAATTAACCCACCTTAATAGCTCTATCAATGCAAAATTAGGAGAGATAGGTTGGATTCTATCAATATATATCAGAAGAGACACCAACAAAAAGGATCATCTTTCTTTTACACACTGGTTAATGATGCACTTGCTCTGAAATATCAATGTCCTAGATTTAAGTAGTCCAACTTCATGCTATAACAAGTTATAATATATATATATATATGTGTTTTTTTTTTTCATTCAAGAAAAAATGTATTATATTTTTCAATGTTCTTTTCTACCCTATTCAATTTTAGAAAAAAAATATTTTTATATATTTTTATTTATTTTAATAATGCATTTGTTATTAGTTTTTATTATACTCTTATGTTTCTTTTAATTTTAAAATAATTTACATATATATTGAATATAGAAAAAAATAAGTGAAATAAGAAATTGAAAACCTATTTTATTTTTTTTAATTAAAAAATTATTATATTTTTTTCATTCCAGCAAAATAACATTTAGAAGATATTTACAGTGTAACCTAATTAATTTGATCAACCCTGGCACAAATAGTGTCTATCACATACATCAAACATGTATAAATGTGGATGAAAACAATTTCTCTTCCTGGAATGAAAAAAATGATTACTCAGAAATGAATTAGAATCACAAGTTTTTCCATTGACTATCGTGAATATTCTGGTTCATTTACCTTACTATTCCACTTTTGATTTTCTTCCTTCGTACTTTCTACATACTAAAAAGTCTTAACAGTTTAAAAATTTATTCATTCTCTTCTTAAATTCCAGAAACATCTTTTATACAAAAAAAAAATAAATTCAAGATATAATTAGTACAAAATATTAAAGTTGAAAATTTCTGAATTATAGTAGCTGTCATACGTAATTATTATTTTGTTGTCTTTATATTTTTTTTTAAATATGTAATTTAGATCTCAAAATTTCTTTTATACAATTTTAATTCTTACATCTTGTAAAATATATATTTTAGTTCTGAA
Source organism: Phaseolus vulgaris (assembly GCF_000499845.2). NCBI lineage: Eukaryota > Viridiplantae > Streptophyta > Magnoliopsida > Fabales > Fabaceae > Phaseolus > Phaseolus vulgaris. Next base: position 37,572,215 of record NC_023755.2, on the reverse strand, counting down.
ATATTTTACATAATTAAAATATTTATATTTTGTTAAATTTATAATTTTGACCAGTCAACTTTTTTACACAATTTTAGTTTCTTAATTTTTAATTATTTATAATTTTGTCCAAGTTTTAATTTTTTAAAAAATCTTATTTACATCATTGGTTGATAAATATAAACTTAAAAATAATAGACATTTTAATTTATGAAATTATAAAATGCAACATTGAAGAATGTATATTTTTTAGATAATTTTATTACTACTTATTTCAAACTAGTTTATTGTAATTTTTCTTTTCCTAGTGCAACTATTCTTAAACAAAATAACATTAATATTAAGTCTATAAACATTTTCTTAACTTATATAAATGTTTCTTAAAAACAAATGAGAACATGAATGAAAAATTGTCATATAACTTATACTAAAAAGACAGGAATGAATGTGTGGTGACAAGATGAAGCAGCCTTTCGTTCTTCACACGTAAAAAAACGTGGCAAACACACATAAGTTATTGAAATCGTTTCGTTAGTTTAAAATTTCAAAGGAGCCACCTCCACCTCTAGAGTCATTCTCATCTTACACCATACAAGATTTTAAGTATTCAACAAGTGTATCATTCTCAGCCACAAATTGACCTAACAAAATACAATTCACTCATTCTTGCTAATTTCTTAATGAATCCTACATCATATTATAATTAAAATAAATAAATATATTTTAAATATGGATGAAATAGAAAAATTTGAAATTAAATTCTATTCTAACACCATTATTAAGATTTAAGATTTATAGTTTAGAATTTAAAATTAAAATTATAACACAATTACAAATTGACGTGTTTTTTATTATGTAGTACTCAAACTAATATTTTATTTCTCGTTCTTAAATTATAAATTATGTACATAATGTTTGAAATAAAAGAATTGAATTAAACTAATATCTTTCATTATCCAATTTTAAAAAAATTGTCAATTCTATAGCTTCATTCTTAATTAAGACAACAAATTCTTCATTTTTATACACGGCTGAACAAAAATCTCAGTGTAGTTCTTGTCCAAATTCCTTGCTGGTTGTTAACATCTACTGATTAAGAAAAACGTTTTCTTTTGCAATATTGTAAAATCATGTACTTAATATGGATGTAGTTAATATGAAAAGGAAACTTATCACATATGTATATAACACATAGGAATCAAACTCAATTCAAAATTGTGTGTTTTATAATGTTATACATGTCGTATTCATTTAGAGTGAAGCTGAAAATAGCTTAAAATATTTTTTCTAACTTACTCAATAATTAATGTATTTTTAAGATAAAACTCTGAAGAATTCATCAATAATTTTGATAGGAAATTTAACACAGTCAAATAATAATTCAAACATAGAATCAAAAGAAAATTATAATTTCTCAACTTGCAAGAATCTCTTAGGATCAATAACAAATAATAACAACAACAAAAACACACCGAAGGAAGACATATAAATTTTAATGTGGGAAGTAAAAACTACGGGCACAAGTCAGTCAATCAAGCTTCACTATGATCAAAATTAAGGTTACAAGAGAATCTCAAATCACAGCACAAATTGTGCTAAATAATCAGCCAAAATAGTAAGACAACAGAGATGAAATAGAGAACAAGAAACCAGAAAATTCACAAAAACTATAGCTACTGTACGCAGCCTACAGGTCACTGTTCCAGTGACTTTTCTACAATCCAAACGGTCAAATTGAAGCACCACGAGTTACGAACTTGCCGACAAAATCTCAACCAGATCCAATGGTGGTCAAAGCAACAGAGGTGATTGGAAAATTTTCCTTCCTCGAAAAATGTTGTTGCAGTGTGAGAGAAATTTCTCACTGCTCAAACAACTTCTCAAAGACGCGAACAGTCAAATTGAAGTACTTCAAGTTATGAACCTGCTGACGATCGGAAGTTGCTGGATGGAACTTCCTTTCTTCACTCTTTTCTCCTTTTCTTTTCTCTTTCTCTCTCTTTGGTGACGCCTCTCTCTGTTCAAGAAAATAAAACCTAAAAGTGGTTAATATCGGGTTGGGCCTCCACATAGGAAGTGAGCCCAACCAACAAATCTCCCCCTCACAACTCTGTGGAGATGATCGATAAGCCGACAATCTCACAACAAGTTTCAAACTTGCTTCTCAGTAGTGTCTTAGTCGTCATATTAGCACAATTATCATCTTATGAACTTTTGCCAACTCCAGCTTTAGGATTAGTCTTTGTTAGCTCATAGTCCTAGTGATATAGTTAAAATTTTTATCAAGACTTTGTGGTGCAGGTTAAGCCACCCTTGAGATTTTAATCCATTTAGAGCTCTTAGTGAGCACTTGCTCAAACTCAAGTAAGGGAATCTAGTTTTAATTTTCAATAGAACCCTAAATTAGAAGATTTGGATGTGGGGGTGATGGTCAGTAGTTTCAAAATCTCCTTGCAGGATTGTTTGTTGTTTAGTAAAGTAGTGTATTAAGTGAAATTAAATGTGAAATTGTTGATTTTGATAATTTTGTATAATATATGTTGAATTTGATCTGGATAAGTTAATGAATGTGTTTTGATTGAGATTGGAAGTGTTTGAATGGTAGTATGAATTAGTTGAATTGTATTATGATATAATTAAAATGTAAGAATTTGTAAGTATTGGTTGTTTGATTCTGAATGACATTGATTTAGAGATGTTGAATATTTACATATAGTTGGTATTATAGATTGAAAAAGTAGCTCTATTAGCGTAACTATCCAACTCTGGGCATGAAATTGTTATTTTGGATTTGATATGTTCGATAAAATACAAGTTAAAATGTAAAAAAAATTATAAGAACATGTATAAATAAGTTTTTCTGCAAATTTTTCTGTATATCTCACTCAAGCGAGATATTTTTCGCTTAGGTGAGAGACCTTTCTTGCTCAAGCTAGCTTGAGACAATGCGTTCTACATTTGTTTTCACTTATACGAGAAAATTCTTGCTCTAAGAAAAATGGGGTGAATTTTGGAGTGTTCTCGGGTTCATTTTTGCTCAAGTAAGAAGATTTTCGCTCAAGCTAAAAAAACTTAAATTTTAAGATTTGCTTTTATGTTTCTGTTTTATTATTGTTTATTGTTTTAAATTAAATTTATGTGAATTTTAATTATATATTTAATTTAAAATCTTTTAGCTTATATATTTTATGTGAATTTTAGATAAATTTTGTTTTGATTTATTTTTTGAGTTCTAGTGTGATTTAGTTGTATGATGGTATATGAGAGATAAGATATGAAAAATGAAATTGAGACATAGTATTTTCAGAAAATGAGATATCGTGTTGAGATTGTTAAGATGTGCATTGACCAAGGATGACTATATTGTTAAAATAGAATCATATAAATGAAACTATTTAGGTGGTGAGAGTCGAAAGAGATTCATATGAATGAGCCAATTGTTTGAAAGATAACTAAATTGACATGTTATATGAGGTAACCTATCATACTAGGTTATATGATATTGAGATTATTTTATACGCATAGTTGTGTGGATTCACAATGAGGTAGTATGACAAGCGCAAATCTCTAAGTCTAAGTCAATGCATAAATCTTCTGGAAGTAGAGTCAAGTGTTTAAGTATGTGAATCAGTTGAAGTCTGACATGAGAAATGTGAATGATGAATTATGAGAGACACTTGATTTTTTGAAAATGTATGAGAATTGATTACTTTATGTTTGTTATTTGAAGTTAAAATTATATAGATTTTTTTTAATAAGCAAGCTTACGTTATTATTTGTTGTGTTTTATTTTTCTTTATCTGTGATGATCGTGTATTTACATGGGAGCACATGAGTTTGCAAGTAAGAGAGGGCTCTCCCGTGAGCAAATGGACTTATGTATTTTGTTTTTGCTACTTTGTTTGATGAAGATAGATGAATTTTGAATTACTATACATATGAGATGAGTATATATCTAAATATTTATGTTGATAAATTCGTGCATGATATGGTTTTTAGATGTGAGAATTTAGGGATGTTACAACGTTCACCTTCACTTTACACTAGAAGAAAAATTATTTTTAACATGGGTTATATTTGACATTTCAGGTGGTTTTAACCCTCGCTAAGTGCATTACCCGTGGTTTGGTTTTCCAGTAGTACATCCAACGTCGTTAACAGATTACCGACAGTTTTTTCTAACCCCTGGAATGACAATTATTTTCCGACGGTTCTTTAAACCCCCGTTATTTATCAGTGGTTTCAAACCCCGTTCACTCCAAAAAAAATTGTTTTTAACGGGGGTTATATTTGGCATTTTCTCGCGGTTTTAACTCCCACTAAATGCATTACCCGCGGTTTGTTTTTCCCCTAAAAGATGCAACGTAGTTAATGAATTACCGACAGTTTTAAGTAACCCTTGAAAGATCAATTATTTTCCGACAATTCTGTGAAACCCGTTATTATTAGAGATTTTGCAAACCCTGTTATTACCAAGGGTTTTACAAACCCCGTTACTGCCAAGAGTTGTACAAACCCTATTAAAATTCATTTTTTTTTGTATTTTTTAAATGAATTTTGTTTTTAATATACATAAATTCAAAAACAACTAAAAAATATAAAAAAACAAATATTTTAAAATTTGGAAAATTTAATTAGCATAAAATTTTGTATTTTTTTTTTTTTAAATAAAGAACCTAAACAAGATGCCACATACATAAATATATAACAAACTATTTACTTATTATAAAAAAAGAAATACTTAATCATTACTTTGGATTACAATGAAAAAGATAATATTTTAGGTTCAACTAACTAATGTCTAACCAATCCGTCTTGAAATTGCACTCGACTTTAAAATCTTCTATTATAAGATATGAACTCTTTTTAAAGGTAAATTTATTAAATTTATTAATTTAAAAAATAAAAAACATTTATTAATTTGCCACTAGAAATATATCAACAATACATTAAAATCTATTTAACCACATTAAAACTTACAGAATATTAATGGCATACACATTCTTTTAAATACAGATAAAAATTACTAAATAAACTAATGTATAAGAAAAAAGATAATAATTAATACTAATTAGGATAAGCATGTGTTAAGACTAGAGGACACAACGTCCAAATTTGGTTTCCTCGTAAGAAAATAACAGTAACTTAAAACACAACACTAATATTGATACTAATAAACAAAGAAAAAAAATTGCATCCATCATCAAGATGACTATAGAAAAACACAGACGCTAGAATTTAAAAACATGCAAAACCCTCGTCCTTTGAAACTCAATCATTGTCCACCTGCCAAAAAAAAAAAGCACTGATTTATTTGAATTAATAAATGCTATCTTTGGACAATAGGTGCTATATCCATATCAATGAGTAACAAGATCAAACAACAATTAAAACATTCTTTATTATTTTATATATCATACTCTTACTCCGAGAAAAATCAAATATTACATGCAATTAACAAAAATGGGTCCAGTCTCATTCTATAGACAACTAAACAAAAGGCACACAATTTATAATTTGTCAATATCTCAATTTAATCGTATAATAATATATTGTAAATAATTTAATAATTAAAATAAACAAGACATAAGTTTATTTTCTATCATTATCAATATTTTAATTAATAAAATATAAAGAAAATCCTATCTCAAATAAAAATACTTATTTGAAGTGTTCAAACTTTCAGTTTTTCTTTTCCTCATTCAATTTCCAATGCTTGTGAAGGTTTTTTTTTTAATTTAAAAACCATTTATTTAGATAAACAAATATTAGTGTGCAATGATTTAACTTGAAAGAAAAAATAAATTCGTTATTTTAGTGGTTTAATTGAACAGATTCTCTTTCCATATAAGAAATCCAAAGGAATGTGTCCCAATTTTAGTGAGTCGACAATTAGAACGGTCGAGACCAATATTAAAAGTAATAAGTTTACCTAAAAAATATCCATTAGTATTGCTCAAATAAATAAACAACCTCTAACAAAAAGCAAAAATGAAAAAAAAAAAAAAATATATAAAAGAGAATTAAAGTAAAGGTGAGATGAATAGAGTTGATGTTTCACATATGGTTCCCACTTCTAAATTACCTTGCAGTTACTTCCTGCAAGAATCAGAAACCATTCACAGGGTAAACAATTTGCACTGCATCATTCACGCAATCTTCTAATCCTAACCTGTGCAATAATGATCCAATAAGGCAACAGTAAAAAGGTGGAAGATAAATACTAGGTTTATAACTACAAGGTGATGGAGCGAGTCACGACATAGTTGAAGGCATTGTTATTCGTCAGGAAAAACTACCTACATATCTCAATGTTGTAGTAATACCAAATCCAGTGGTTTTTACTTACAACTGCTATATTGGTTCTTTGCTAAACAAAACTACTATATTTGGTGGGAGGAAGCACCCTTTCCAAGGTTCCAACGCTCACACTTTCAAGTTTCACACTTAATTAGAAGAGCTCAACCAATTGAAGACCTTTTGTATGAATCATTTCAAGTATCTCGCTAAACGTTGATGCTTAACAGTAAGTTCCCTGGAGTCAACCATTTCAACATGAAGTTTTCAACTTTTTATTTTCATATAGAATTTTTAGCTATAGCAAAGAACGTGTGAATATGCATGTGTGTAGATTTTGAGAGAGAGAGAATTATGTGCTTACTTCAAGTCAATAAACTCTGTAGTTGCCCTTGCCACCAAGAACACCAGAGCTGGTCTCATCCTCTTCCCACCCCCAGCACTAAAAATTTGTTCAGCTGCAGACAATAAAACTGGATTTTCTGCTCCTACAATCCATCAAAGCATCTTTATCAGATACATTAAAGGTTAGCTATCAAACTATCACCATTTGCAAGCAAAAGAAGCTAAATGAAAGAAGGTTCAACAGGGAATGAGAATGATAAAGACTTCGCACAAATTGACTGGATAAACATTCTTACACAACAACAAAATCTAATGAGTAGTAACTTATGCTACAATACAATCAATTTAGAATGGTCTTAAAAAAATATCTCAATAAATAAATCAATAAAATTGAATACCATTAATCCCAAAAATATTGCAATTTGTAAATTGGTGTCCAGATACAAATAAAAATGTAAATACCAAACAAAGTCAAACTAATGAATTCAATAAAGGTAACAAGAACAAAACCCCAGAACAGTTAAAGAACTTCAGTCAAGCTTATGCCCCTTGTTTCCTTCCTTTAAAAATTCTAAACTTTTTTGGTCTGTTAAAGCCACTCTCACTCACAGTATATAGAACAACAACACAAGACTTCATGAGACAGACAATAACAATCATAAATCTTTCATACTAGATAAAATACCAGAAAGCATCCATCCCAAAAGCATTACTTACCAACTGAAGATTTTTATTGAGAGTTAGCAAATCATTAGCGACCACTTCAAAGAACCTAGCTGGGGAAATGGGGGATTCTGAATAACCCTTCAAGTTCAATCCATTGGTTGGTAAGGCTTTCTATTGCTTGAGTTCCCCTATTCAAAAACCAAAAGTTTCAATGTCTAGTTCCACAACTATAACTAACACCTATAGTCATAAATAGTCACAAAAGCAGACATAGTATTTTCAATTACTTAATTAGATAAAGAAAGGTAGGAAAAGCTTTTCCATTAGTGAAATGAAAAGAATACCTAATATAAAATCTACACCTTGATGTGCTAGATTTGCAAACTTGGAATCATCAACCTACAAAATAAATTGAATACACCACATGACCAAAAAAACACGTCAATAAAGCATGTAAAAACAAAGAAATTAATTACTACGTCAATAGTGTAAGATTAATTACTAGTATTTATGAACTATGCTAGGAACAACTGGTGGAAAAAGAAGAAAAGACTTATATGGAGAATTTCTCATAAATTCATTGAGCAACGATATATACTGAAAAACAAAGATTCTGCAAAAACAAGCTAATAGAAAAAAAAATACTAATCGTTTAAAGATAACCAAAACCCAAAAAACTATATAATCCAATTTCATGCATTATTCAAATGTTGAATATATCATTTCCAAAATAACTACTAAAAAACAGTGAAGTATCCTAACATGTGATACAGAGCTGCACAGGTCCATGAAAAGATCAACTAAATTCCTAAGTTGTTCTACTTCAATCTCCTTGATTTAACCTGCGGTTTTAGTTTCAAATTAAAAAACAAAGTTAGTACAATTCCTTATACTTAACATCAAAATTCCCAAATATTAGACATGTCATCTTGAACTATTTGAGAAAACACCGTTCCAATTACAAAATTATGAAACACGCAAATCATCTGCGTGATTCACCATGCAGTCTAACAATCACTTATTTATAACTATAAATGTTGTTAATACGTACCTAAACAAAGCAGATAATAAGACGACTATGATTATACCTTGTTTCAGAAATTGGCCTCGAAGGACATCGCTGAATCTACTATCACAACCAGTTCCGTGTGCTTAGGGTTTACTTCTTCAATTTTGTCGAAGAAATAGCACTTGCAAGCAACATTCTCTGGGAATAGATTGCAGTGCGAAACATCTACAGAAACTCAGAATCAATCCACCATTTCACGTGAATGTGAGTTTATATGTGAGAGAAATGAAAACGAACCTTCAGCGTCCTTGAGATCATCTCTGAGACTCAAGATTTCTTGTTTTCTTTCCGTGGCCTGAGAATCCGAAGGTGAAATAAAAGTGAATATTCAAAGGCGTTGGATTGGGATTTAACGAAGGAAGTGTATAACCTTTCGTCATCGGAGAATAGCGTTGCGAAGGAGATAGTGCATTGTACTCGTTTGCTTTTTTTCAAAATCTTTGATTTGAGATGCGAATCAAGAGACGAACTTGTGAGAGTTTCCGTTAAAAGCTCGGTGACTCCCAAACTCAATGTTTAACAAATGCGAAAAATTAAAATAGAGTAGGAAATTAATAAAACTTGTAGTGGTTATCTATCGGTGGTTTCAAAATCCCGTTACTTGGGATTTTTAAACTCCTACTACTTTCAACAATTTATAAATTATTTTTAGTAATTTTATGACCCCGTTAATTTCATTTCTTGTTCTTTTAACGGGCAATCTAAAATCAAATATTTTAAAATTTTGATTCTTATAATTAAATGTAACATTCATGAACAAAGAATAAAGTCTACAAGTTTAAGATAAAATAATGTAAACGACAAAGTTTAAAGGTTAAAACTAGCTAAACATTGTAGTATCATTTATTCTAACTCATTGGACATAATAAAAAACTAAATAACATTATTCAAATTTTGATATTCATCATTTGTTTCTTGGTTAGAAACACTTCTTTGATCAGATATATAGTATATGAAAAATAACCATAATTAATAACACTCAAATTACAATATAAAGTAGTAATTTAATTGAGACTATCACATTACATTGATTAAAATTTTAATTTCTAATATTGATAGGTAAAATAACAAAAATTAGGTGTAATAGAAAATATTAATGCTTGATTCTATCTTTAAAGATTTGTAAATTTGAACATCTTTTTATTCAAAAAAAAAAATAGTACTAATTGATTTTTGAATATGATTATATAAGAACATGAAAATAAAATACTATTTTTTTATCTTCTAAGTGAGGATGTAACCCTCTATGATTAAAAGAAAAAGGGTTAATGACTTGGAGTAACATTAGTGGTTAGAGTGGATAGGTAGCTTAGCTTAATATATGTGTTTGCTAGCTAGTTACAACAAAACCAAACTCATCACAATTCACAAGGTGGAGCTCCCTTATGTGTACTTTAATAATTCTTACCATACTGCAGTACAAGTCACTTTCTCTTGTCCGTGTTTGTCCCTGAGAACCTATATATAAATAAATAAATATATATATATATATATATATATATATATATATATATTGATATAGTCAAGGTCTCAAGCAAAGTCATCTCTACATTTAAAAAAACTCTCAGTTGAAACTGCTATGAAATTTAATATCTGGGCTCATCCATTGATCTATGTACTTTTATAACATAATAGGCATATGTTCTTTTTCTGCACATACAAACTGTAAATTCGGTAATAGTTTTACAAAGAACTAATCTATTGTATGTGCAGAGTCTACAGTAAACTATTAAATATTTTTTATACCATAGGAATATATATTATAGTTAAACTAATACTACATTATTTATTCTAATCTAAAAACAAAGTTCAGTTCCTAATACTTCCAACTTTAGCATCAAATTCCGCAAATGTTGATGACACCATTCAGAACTATATGAAAACTACTACCAGAATATGATATTTCCTTGTAGCAACAAGAGCACAAATTCACTTTTTCTTGGAAGAATTATGGGGCAACCTGGCAAAATTATAAACAAGATCCATTAAAACTAACATACCAATGTCTATAAAAAGGATTCAATTTTAATTAAGAAAAAAGAAAATTATTTTAAGTAAAATCTAAGCAGTCTCGTAAGGTAGGTTTTATAAGAGGTTAGTATTATAATTTGTTGATATAATTGTATACTTCATTATAAATCACTTGTAGGAAAGAGTTATTTGATACCTTTTTGGAGCGAGCCACCCGAGAGATAAAAAAGAAATGAAATATAAAAGATGGTACAAGAAACAGATGAGTGAAAATACAGATCCTTGTAATATCGGTCTAAATTCACAGGCTAATAAGCAGTGTTTACACATTCTACACATATTTGCAAGGACTAAAAGGAAAAGAGTTATTACAAAGGCTGTTCAAATCCTCAAAACTCATATAACAAAAAAATGTTATCACCATACATAGGCACATAAGCATTGTAACATGACTAAAAATAAAATAAATTAATATTTACCTTTTTTTTGTATAATAAGTTACAGTAACATTTTTAATAATATAATAATCAACTATAACATTACTAATAGAACTATGTTTCTTGATCTACAAGTTCCAAATGGTTAGAGAATATGAGATTTTAATAGATTTTGTTTACCATTAATAAAACACTCTCATGGACTGCACAATGATCTTTATCACTAGTCTTCATCAACGCCTCTTTTAGAATTTGATTCATTTGCATTAGATGGTATATAAATACAAAGAAGTAAGTTTATGGATACTTGATATATTTATTTACAGTATGGATATCATTACTAATTAATTGCAAGATTTAAATATATTTTAATTTTTTTATCAGCAAATCAATATTATATATATAAAAGATATCAAACAAACAAATTATATTTCAAGTATAATTATTATATAACCCACATATATACACATACTTCAGGGGAAACAAATAAATTTCTGGTATAAATGCAACCTGTTGGTTACAATCTGCTAGTTTCATGTGATGCATTATGGCCAGCATTTTCAGAATTTCAAAGTCTGATTAGATTAATGAATTAACAATCTAATAAGATGAAAGGGAGAGGAAAAATCCTGCATGCATGATTTCCAATAACACATCTCTTTCTCGCGGTTGTTAGTATTTTTTTTTCTCATAAAATATCATTCATAATATCTATAGCCGCACAATTTTCCTTAAATCTATGTTATTCTAATACATAAATGGGAGATTGGGCCAAATCAACAACGTAATTATATAGATAAAATCCACATCAAAATTTAGTTAGTAGCCAACTAATAAGGAACCGTATGCCCAATTTTTTCGTCAATTTCTCCATGAAAGAGAGAACTCCTCACAAACATTTTCTCAAAGATACTATCAAATTTGAGGACCTTACCATCTACTTCTCAACCTGAAGCCTTCTATTCATCGCCACAATCACATGCTCCAATATTCCTACGCAACAGGGCAAAATGCAACCACAAAATAAATACCTGCTTTAATAAAAACTAAACACCTTTATCACCCTATGTTTCTATAAAACTCATTCATCCCAATTAAACATCAAATAACCCTTTCCATCTATGTTGTAAGAAGAGAAAAACTAAAAAAACTAAAGAAGAGCGAAACGAAAAACGAACCGGAGAGAGTGTTCCAAAAAATGATTCCGAACTAGTGAAATGCACCGCCGGAAAGAAAACTCACCATTAAACGCAGCACCGGAAGAAAAACGCACCACAAAGTGGTAGGCAAAGAAATAGGGCATGAAAAATGGGGAAAGAAACCAATTCAGAGAAATCAAATAGGATCAAATAAATCATCAATTGGAGCCCTAGTACAAGAACAGAGAAATCTTTGTGTGTCAACAAAATTCTTCAAAAAATATGAATTCTGTTTGAAAGATGAAGATGCGAAAGAGTTAATTTGAATTTTGAACGGGAGCGTTTTCTAGGACGTACACAAAAAGAAAAATTTTGTTTAAAGGGATGTACGTGTCTGATACCGTGCTTCCTAAAAAAATCAGTGTATGAAAAACGTTGAATGTGAAAAAAAATGAGGTGAAAAATTAGAATATGAAATTTTATTGTGGTTTCTTAAATAATCATGGAAATTTACCAGAGGTTTAGAAAACCCTCCATACGCACATGTATTATTTGGGGTTATTACAGTCTCTATGAATAAATTTCCATTCAAATTAAAAGAAGGCAGTTTCTTCCTCCATCCCTGCATTTTTCTTCCTGCACCCCCATAATTTTGTAAATTCCGAAACTGATCCCCACAATTTCGGGATTTAGGAGTGTGCTACGGATTCATCAGTCCGGAAGTGAATCATGTTGCATTCTGAATGAGGAGGTGTTCTGGAAGCAAAATTTGCATAAATTATTGATTTTTGGATTGTTAAATTTGGAAGCCTAATTTCTATTATGGATTGGTGGATCCGGAATGATTTTTTTCAATTATGGATTTCTGAATCCGGAATGCATATTTTGAATTATGGATTGGTGGATCCGGAATGGTTTTTTCAATTATGGATGTTTTGCATTTTTTTATTTTGGATTAACACTATCATTCATGTACTACCGGATGCGCCAATCCGAAAATTTATCGGAAGCGCCAATCCGAAAACTTACCAGATTTCATAATCTGGAATACAAAAAAAAAATGTACAGTTTATATAGGGACAGTTTTGTCTTTGCGCAACTTTGTGGGTGTGCAGGAAGAAAAATATAGGGGTGCAGGAAGAAACTGCCTTAAAAGAAATTGTATTGTTAAAAGAAAGGTTTTTTTTTTCTCAACAATGAATAAATTAAATAATTGAGACACTTTAGGGTAGGGGTATCTCAACCCTTCTACATTAAAAAGTCTTTTACCAGCTTCCTATACTCCAAACCAGTATTAAACAGCAAAAAAATATCATAAAGGGGTTCATCCCCTAACAACACCCTAACAAAAATACATTTATTTATCACATAGTTTTCTATATATGTTGTCTTTCTATTACATTCAGTCAGATTCATAGTTTATTAAGTCAGTTTACCCTCCTTTATGTTAATCATTTGTACAAAATACTAATATACATTTGAGTCAATATTATTTATACTTTCCTTCCATCATCTTCGTGTTTTCTTCCCTGCAAACCACCAAAAAAATTCTCTACTAAAGAGATAAAGTTAGTAATATCAACCCAACCAGTTTATTAGACCATATACTTAATTGGTTCCTTCACTAAATACCACTCCTGCTCCTGTCACCATTATAACTAAACATTACCCAAAAAATTGCAGTCTACCTGAAACAATATCTCATAACCTCACACAACCCTTTTGTCATCTATTTCACATTCATTTCTCCTCTACTTGAGAGATCTCTAGCATTCCTTAGGGTCCATACATCATTGGGGTATGTAATAACAACTGAATATTCTTGACTAGATATCCATATCTACGCCTTAAGTTGTGCCAACGTGAAAATCTCGACACAATCTACTATGTCATTCTTAAAGATAACTTGATTCCTGTTTTCCCATATTTCTCCTACCATCGTTATCCACATACAACCCCACATCCTGTTTATCTTTGGTGTTGCCCATCATAACTTAAATGACTCAAAATTTGACTCTGGCATCCCAATGAAACACCGTACTCATCCTTATCCACGCGTTGCACATAAACCAAAAACCCTCCATGAAACTTTACACTTAAAGAATACGCGGTTGCATGTCTACTCTTCTTCCCCACACATAACGCAGATGTTATTATCCAGATCTATCCCTCTCTTTTCTAGATTAACCCTTGTTGGGAGTCTGTCTACCAGAATGCACCAAGCAGTCGTCATCTTAGAGGGCAGTACTTTAGTACCTTATACGTTAAAAGAAAGGTTAATAATGTTTACTTAAAAAAAAATCATTTAATAGCAATTAATTTAAATAAAAAAATTAATCACTATAATAATTAACCTTGATACTATTTTATAAACTAAAACATTATTAACATCTAAAATAGTTTATACTGTTAGTAAAAATTTATAAAATAATTTTTAAATTGGTATCAAACATTAACTACCAAGATTTTAACTATTAACTACGTATTTTAGATTCTAAATTAGTTTCTATTTATAACTAAAGTATTGGAAAGTGGTAACTAGTGTTGAATACCAATTTAAAAACTATTTTATAAAATTTTATTAATAATAAAAACTATTTTAAATACTATTATTATTTTTATTTATAAAGTAATATCTAACTTAGGGACTACATTAATTAATTATTTTTAGTTTCTAAAATAACAAGTAATATTTGATCTCAAGTTTTAGATATATTAATTTAAACTATTGATTATTCTCTTTAAAAACTAAAGATGTTAATACATTGATAAAAATATTTTACATATATATAATTTTCTCATTTAAAGTAAAAAAATGTTTGTACCAAAAACTTGAAAACCATTACATTTGAACCATAAAAACAATTTATATTTAACTTTTTTAAAAAACTTTGTTCCACACAATTTTGAACAGTCTTTGTGACAGCAATATTATCATATATGTGGATTAGGATAAGAATATGGGACCATTTCAACTTTCAAGAAGCAATAATAAATGTCAGCATCATATACTAAAAACCCTAGCTACTCTAGTAATGGCATGAGAGTAATGTGTTTTCCTCTTCTTTGGGTTCGGGTGAAGGGATGCTGCAATTTGCAACTTTCCTTTTTAGCCTTAAAAAAATACACTTACCAAAACTTTATCTTTGCAAATCATGATGAACTGTAGATAAATTGACATATATAGGTAGACAATAAAGGAAACTTACCATGCTAGCTTGCAACATGCAAAATTGGCATAGCTATTAACAAGGTAATAAAGGAAACTTCCCATGCTAGCTTGCAACATGCAAAATTGGCATAGCTATTAACAAGGTAATTAATGCATATAGCAATGATTACTAGATAAATTGAAACCTTTAATCCATCATTCATACCACCATAACTTATTAAACAAAGTCTACCTATTTAACTATGTGAGGTCTATCTCTTTAACTACCTTCAAAGATCAAACTTAAAAAACACACCAAAATTGGTGGAAGTGTAATTGAGTTCAGTTTTCTTAAACTGATTTCTAGATTTAAATATTGTAAATAGAAGAAAATTTAAATACAAGTACCAGCACAATCAAAATTAATTATTTTCACTATTAATATGACATAATGAAACACAAAGAAAATGTTATAACTTTTTTTTTTCCATTTGAATTCCTTGCTGTGAGACTCTTTTTACTACTTGTTAACCTACTTGCCTAATTTAAAAATTAATTGCTGTGTTTGTTTTTATTGAGTGTGTACTTTTTGTTTAATTGGGTTTGTTAAAATAGTATTTTTTTTTTTAGAGGAATCTTTGTAGTCCTTCCACTTGGTGAAACAAAGAACCCATGAGTTTTGATGGTAATGAATAATGGTGTTTGTTTTTTGAGGATGTCTTTAGCCTTTTCACAAGAATAATGTTAATAATCCATTTAGAATGTTAATTATAAAATTAAAATACTAAGCTTTTATACAAAAGTATTGTTAATATATCTCCTCAGAATTTTCAATATAATCCATTATGATTTCGTATAAAACATATCTATTTATTTAACAATATCCTTAAAATATGCACTTCTAAATATTATTTTTTAATAAAGTTCTAATATGGTATAAATGGAAATAGATACCAAATCCCACTTTGTGAGAGCACAAGATATTGATTATCAACCTTTTGAAAGTTGATCTAGATGTGGCACACAAATTAAAGGATGTGACCATATGTGAGTACATCCTCAAAAAGAAGCAATATATAGATCATATCCTAAAAAAAAACATAAATATATTATTATCTAAGAAATATATAAATAGATTGATAGATTATAATTTTGAGAATCACGAACTTTTAGCAAAATAAAAATAAAATCAAGTAGTTGCAAGTTAAATATGTTTGTTAGGTATTGAACTTCTATATAAATTCCAAACTTTACTCTCTTTATTTTAATAGATGCGGGCTCTGACACTTTAATCACCTGCTGCTGCCAATTATTTTAAATATTTTAATATTTGCATGCAATTCTTTTAAATAATATAAAATTGATTGTTGAGTTGGTTTATCTGAATATATTTGATTTAATATTTTTAAATGTGGAGTATCTATTCACACAATATAAATATATGTACATATATAATTAAAAATTAAGCCTTTTAATTATATATAAATATATATATATCATTAAAAAATTATTAAATAAAAATTAATTTTAGAAAAAAATAATTAATTACTATATTAACTAAATTTTATATTATTTTAAAATTTAAAAAATATTGATATTTAAAATAGTTTTTATTATTAATAAATAATTTTTATATTGATTTTAATTAGCTAGAAAAACTTAATAGTTAAAATTTTATTTGTATGGACTTGACCTTTTTAATAGCTTACCAAGTAAAGAAATTACCTTATGTGAATACTCAATTTAAACATGTTTTTTATATTATTATGTTGGTTTACAAATTTTTTTTGACAAATATATATCAGTTAAAAATAATGATTTGACAGAGACACTTTAATCAAACAAAAATTATTATAATTATATATATTTTTTAAGTTCAAGAAAGTAAAGAAATCAAACTTATATGACATAAACATGATATATGATGTTAAATGAAATAAAAATTATGGTGACGAGACTTTAATATAAAAAAAAGTTCATATGATTTTCGTCGTGTACCAATGAAATTGACTTTTATTTTTAATTTAAACTTTATATATTTTAAGATATATAATTTACGTAATAAACGAAATTTTAACGTAATTGATATTATAATATTATAATATACATATTAGAGATAAATAAAATATTTTAACATCTTAATCTTAAAATATTTATTTATCACGTAAAAAAATATTAATTTTAATAATTTTTTCGCTATAAATACTCATATATAAAATTTAAATTAAGAATGAAAATAAATTTCAGATGAAAATACAAAAATGAAACATATTTAATTTTATAAAAAAATACATAAACTAAAGAGAAAGTCAAAAAGACACAGTGATGCATCTTTAAACACAAATCTCGTGATATAAAATGGAAATGAAAATTGTGATTGGAATATTATTTTGGTTATAACTTTTCTGGACAGCTAGTTAAGTAAGACATTCGAAATGCACTCACTTGTATTTAAAAGTAAAGTAACGCAAATGCCTTTAGAAAAATGTGAAAAGGAGGCTAGTATCATTCATTGCGTCTCACTTGTGAAGCTAAAGTGGACCAGATGCTTATGCTTCAATTCTATTATATTCACAACTTCTGCAAATCACAATCAAAAGTAGGCCACATAGTCAATAATTAAACTTAATTACATGCTTTTTTTTTACTTGTTACTTCAAGAAAATTAACTCAATTTGCTAAAGTTTGAATTAAAAACAAAAATTAAGAGATCTAGAGGCATCAGAAGAAGCATGTGGCTCCAGTGCATTAATGAAAATGGGCAATGGAGAGTGATATGATAATATTGAAGTTTGAAAGGGTAAACATGGTGATTATGGATGTCTCATTTGAGAGGACAATTAATATACAGTTGTATTCAGCTGGAAATATGAAAGGATTGGGCACTTAATCCAACACAATTCACCATAGCCATCATCATCATCATATCATGTTCTTTACCCCTTCCAATACTCAAACCCTTCTCTTAAATGATATATCCGTGTCGGACACACGTATCGATGTCAACACTCGTAGGACACTTATCAGTAAAATATTCAATTTAAAAAATATTTGTTTGATTTTTGATAATTTTAACACAATTTTAACATAATTTTAAAAAAGATAAATACAATAATTTTTTTTAAAACTAAAATTTATTGTATAAATTTTTATTACAATTATAAATATAAGGAACAAATTATTTTGAATCAGTCATGAAAAACATCTTCCTACTCCCAAAAAAATCTAAAACAAACTTATGCACTTAAATATTTATTGTTAATTTATATAATTCATAATTATATAATATATAAATTCTTGTTCCCTTGTTTACCTTTTAAAAATTATACCTATCTTCGTATTCATATCTGTTCGTATCCATATTTGTGTCGTGTGAGTGTCTTGTATATGTGTTTGTGCTACATCCACGCTTCACACGTGTCCGCTTCCTCGATCCTCTAAACGGGACCACCTTGTCCTCTTTTCTTCTATCCCGCCCAGGTGAGTGGAACCCCGCTCCGCGACAACTTTCTCCAATCCTTCTCGTAACCCCCAATTCACTTTTTCACATTCATGCCATTATTTCCAACGCGGGGTACTTTCGTAAATCCACCTACCCATTCCCCTGATTCCTTATCCAGAATGCTTACGCAACCAAACAAAACTCAACTATTTCCTTTCTTCAGTTTTTTTTTTTTTTTCAGAAAGCAAGCTAACCTTTATAAAAGCACATAGAAGAAACCAACACGGTACAGTGACGAAGAAGCTGATACTTCTCTAACAAACTCTGAATCATATAGGTTCAAGTTTCCTCGAAAGTGACATTTTCATGGCCACCAACATTCGTAGAGCTAGTTATCGCTTTCTTCCTGCTGTAGACAGAGATCCACTCTCCGATTCCGCCTTTGAATTCGATGAATCTGATCTCTACAACTCCGCAAACGCTAACTCTCCCGAATTCTGTAAATCTATACGCACCTCGAGATTCCACAGTAACTCCTCTTCTACCGTCGGCCGTGTTGCTGCTTCGGGATCTCTGCCGGTGAACGTGCCGGACTGGTCTAAGATACTTGGCAACGAGTACGGACAGAATCGGAGGAGGAACTGTGACTATGAAGAAGCGCAAAGCGACGAGGAGGAAGGAGGAGGGAGAGTGCCTCCGCACGAGTTTCTGGCGAAGACGAGAATCGCTTCCTTGTCAGTGCATGAAGGAGTTGGGAGAACGCTCAAAGGACGCGATCTTAGTAGAGTTCGAAACGCGATTTGGGCGAAAACGGGATTCCAGGATTAGAATCAAACGAAACCCTATCATAGGAACATAAGCTAATTACTGTTACTAATTTACTACTGCTATGAGTTTTGTTCATAGATCTTCTGAGATTTATCATTTTGCGGAGTCTTGTTTCTTTTTTTGGATCGTGGTCTATCTGTATCAGATCGGAATTTGAGATTTCAATTTGCAGGGAGAAGTTTTTTGTTTTTCAATATTATAATTATTGTGTTCATTATTTTCACTCAATATTATCAAAATTTTTTATTAGGGTTCTTGCGGTGTGGGGATTGGACCGAATATTTTGTGGTAACGACGAAATCGAAATGGTGAAATGGTGGGGCCATTGTGGAAGTAGCAGTTGTTAATGATTGGTGGGGTTTGGGAGGTTCATTGATGTGAGTGGGTTAAGTATGGGACCAAAATCAAAAGTAAAGCCTTGTGGATACAATATGACCCCATATATTTATGACAATTGAAAGAGACTCCTAACTAATCAAAACAACATTTTGCAGCTCAATTTTGCCAATATTAATTGTATAGGTTAAGTCTTCTTTTTAAATATTGCATGGAAAAGATTTTTTTGATATGGAAAAAAATATAAAAAAGTGTGTTCTACTCGAATTTTTCAAAACTTTTTTAATAAAACTAGTGTGATATTTAATTAAGAATTAAAATATTAAAATAAGTTATGGTGTTTCATTTTTTTAAGCACCAAATTTAGTTATATTCAGTTAAAAATTTAAATGAATTAAAAATACTATTTGATATTCAAATTATATATTTTCTATGAGTTATTTTAATAACTAAATTTTTATAAATTCTATATGAACTTTATATATGTATATATTTTTATAAAGCAATGTCATTTAAATACGTGATATATTGTCTTATAATTTTTTTTTAAAATGCAAATATATGTATATTTATTTTATGTAAATGATCCTAATATTATTTTAATAACATATTTTAAATTAATAGGAACGGAAAGTTTATAAACAAATTTCAAACTATGGAAATCTTACCTTCTTAAGATTTTGGGGAATTTTTAATTTATTAAGATTTTTGGGGGAGTTTGATAAATATATTTGAATTGGTTACAGTTTATTAATAAGGATATTTAACCTAATTGAGTTTTAGGGTTTGTTTCTTATTCTTTTGAGTGGATGTTTTAAGGATAGACATTATTAACATATAGAGCTCACCACTTTTTTTTTGAAAGTTTGCCAAAAATTATGTAAAAGATTATAAATAACTTATTGAATAAAGCATGTTTCAAATATTATATATTTATAATGTATTTGTTGAATATATGAAACTTCAATATATGAATTGTGTGATTTTTTTAATGAGATTGTTTGGTTGTATGCATGTTATTTTTGTCATATGTATAATAATATTTGTGAGGTTGTTTGGTCTATTCAAATTAAATATTATTCGAGTGATATATTGTTATTTAAGTGAGACTTAAGTGACATGTAATTAATGTATTTGTTGTCATACTTTCTTCAAGAGATGACTTGTCACTTGAGCAAGAGATGTTATATGATTATTTCTCTTCTAGAAATATATCACTCAAATATTGGACAAGAAGTTTAAGCAAGGGGCAGGAGATGTTTGAATTCTTAAGCATGGTAAAGACAATGTACATGTATCTTAAACATGTAGCAAAGCATGATGTGTGTTTTATAGGTTCAAGCATTGGTTTGACATTCAAAACATCCAGTGAGAGTCTGAAACTTCTTAAAATATTTTCAACAAGTAGTTGTCACTCAAACGGTTATCATTCAAGGGACAAGGTGGTAATTGGATTGAGGCAAACCTAAAGTGAGGTTACTCTAGGGTTTAATTTTGCTCAAACTTCAAAAGAACAACTCAAGCTATATGATTGACACTTTATTTATGAGAGAAATGTTGCTTAAGAGAGAATAAGTTACTCAAGCGACAATGTACTAGGAGGTGACAATTTTATGTTATGGTATATGCTTTTATTCATGTGTCAATGATGGTATGATGAGTAAAATGTATGTTTAATTGTCTATGTTTTGAAGGTATATTATTCATAATTAGGTGTTTGATATGATTTATTCATAATATAGATATGTCCTTTTTGGCTGACCATTTGTGAGAGGTATATCCTAGTTAGGGCAACTTATATACATATATGTGTTGGTTAACATGTATATAAAGTTTGACCCTGATTGGGTGATCCAAGATAAGTGATTTGCATGTCCTTGATCGATATTGTAGGGATACCCAATATGATATTATAATTTGATGGTGTTAATAAACATGACACTTACATTAACATATGTATCTTCACTTCACTAATGATCTAGTAATGTAGACAAGACCTAAAGTGATGAGAAGCCAAAAGAGACTTATATCTAGTTTGATAGTAGGTGTACATGACTTTGTAACAAATGTTTTGAGACGATTTAACTTCAAAAACATAGGATAGATAAGATCTTATGGGTTCAAAATATTAGGTATTAGCTTCTAGTGAGATTTGTTTATTGTGAGTTAGAGTCTTCAAAAGAACGTTTTATATTTAGTCATAACATGATGTGTGATGTGTGGTTAAATGTGAGTTCATTAACATTCACATGCATGATAATGATGTTATATTTTATTTACATGAGTCTACTCTTTTATAATTACAATAATTGTATGTTAAATATGATGATTGGAGGTGGTATAAATGTAATTTTTATTACAGTGAAAATGGACTATGATATTTATAAAGATAAATATTTAGAGAGTATGCTTATAACACAATTTATATTCATGTATTTTTATAGTAGTTGTCAAATAATATGATAATGGTAATTTTTTGAGGTGTTACCTTGTGTAATTATATTTATTATATGAAATAAGATAGTTAATTATGTTATTATTATTTATTGTAGTTATACATTTGTATTTAACATATAAATTTTTAAAATATACTTTAATTCACATGATTTTATATATAATAATAGATAAACAGTTCACTGTATAAGATAAACAAAAATACCTTTTTAATACATAAAATCCTTTAAATTATCGAATGTTCATAAAATTCTTTCAAAATCCAATTATTTCATATTTTATAAATATTTTACAATTATAAGCATAAGAATATCTTAAAACCTTTTTTTTTGAAAAAAAATTAAACATAAAAAACATTTATGGATTTTTTTAATTTAAAAAATAGGCATTTTAAAATCTTAATTAAATAGAGGAGCCCCTCCGTCATTTTCTTTACCGCAATTTGTGATTAATTTAAAAAGTGGAACAAATGGAACGTTATTTTATTAAAATAATAGTTATTGCTAATATATTTTATTATAATTAGTGAAATAAAATCCATGTTTCTATGTTGTTTATAAAATAATTAAGTAATAATAATAATTAAAATAAATGACAAATGTTATTAATGAACACACTTTTGGAGAACTGAATAATTTGAAGTTTATAAATTAATTTAGGAAGATGTAATTGGTATTTAAAATCTTTGTTATTAATTAAATATCAATTAAAAAATATTTTAAATATATTTTTTTAATAATATATAATTTAATTAATATAGTAATTAATTAATTTTTATCTTTAAAATTGATAATTTTCTTGTAAATGATAAATAATAATGATAATTGTAAATGTATAATACTATATATAAAATATGTATCCCACTAGTTATAGATTTTTAATGTATTTTAGCATAGTTATAATTAATTTTGTAGCTGTTGATTCTTTTATGTGATAAAAACATTATTAATTTTTAATCAGCATCTTAAAAGCATTAGTTAATGAATGAGACTATTATTTATACTTATGTTTGTGCATAATGGGAGAGATTAATGATTGCCAAATAATTATTTAATGAGTTGTTATGCACAGACTTAACAACTTGCTTTATACAGAGTCACCAGAATTGACTTAATAAATAAATACTGCACTGTACAAACTTTGAAATCTTCAAACTCGTCAAATAAAATTCAAAAGTTTCGAACAAGGCGAAAGTAAAATAGGAGGAAAATCAATAATAAATAAAAACAAAATAAAATTGTATTAGTTGAATAAGTAGGAATAAAAAATATATTAAAATGTTTTTTATGATTAATTATTAAGAATATTTACTTGATATTTAGACCTTTCAAAATAGTCTAATCATAAAATAAAGACCATGATTAAATTATTTTTGACATCTAGGGACAGCCACATGTATATAAAGTAGCATTGATATTTTTGTTGACCCAAGAATTTGTTAACTGTTATCAAAACATGCATTTTTGAATTTATCAGTCTACATAGACTCAGTCAAATGAATCATTTATCATCTTTAACATACACAGAAATGAAAACTAGAATAATATGGAAACATCCTTTATTTTATTATATAAGTCAATTAACTGCTTCAATTCAACTAATAAGTTTTTTATTCAATTAGTGTGCATCTCAATCCATTTAATTAAGGTTGTAAAAAATAAAGTATTTGTAAAATAATAATTAGTAATTACCGTATTTTAGAATAAAGTGATTTATATTTAAATATTTTTATCTATGAACTAAATTGGTAATAAATTCAAGCGTTAGACTTTTCATCAATGCAAATACTAAATAAAATTACTTAAATTCGAACTAATTGTAAATTAAAAATCACACCCATTGAGTTGAGATCTAGTGTGTAAACATTTGGCTAAATTTATATTAATCAGTATCTTAATATAATATTGGATGAGTGTTTTATAAAATACTTTGATGAGAAGTAAATGTAAGTGTAAAAAAATCTTAAATATAAAATGTACTTTGAGTAACTTAAATTTAGTCCCTAGTATGAGTTTTTTAAGATAGAAATAGTTTCTACTCCATTTATATTTAAAAAAAAAAGTTTTGATATGAAATTAACCATTAAATTAGTTAATGTTATATTTTCATTATGAATATAAAATTCATAGTCAATAAATAATTTTTTTTTCCTAACATACGCGTCAAAATATATAAAAGAAATTGTGAATTTAAAATAAATCTATAAGAAAAATTCTTTTAATGAAAATGAAGACGATATTATAGAGACTATTAAGAGACTTGAGCGTCATAAAAATAAATTTGTCATGACAGCACAAACTAAAAATAAATTATTATATAATATTTTTGGATATTGGTTTTGTGTAGGATTTTTATAGGATTGATGTTACTTCTTGTATATGAGTTTTAACCTAATCTATATCTTGTTGGTATTTTTATTTTATTTTATTTTGTGTTCAATAATATTTTTTTTATATAAAACCAAATGATTATTGGATTTTGAAACGTCATCCTAGGATATCAGATTTTATAATAATATCGAAGTTTTATAAAAGAAAAATATCTTATTGAAAATTTAAATATTATTTAACATTTCTAATTTAATGGATACTTAGCATATTTTGTTTGTTTGCAATGATACGCTAAAGATTTTTTAATTCTTCACTTATCTAATCTAACTTATTCTTCCCTTTTTTGTGTTCGGTAATGTCTTTTTATCATTGTAGTATATATAAATTAAAGACTTTTTTAACTTAATTGAATAGTATTACTATTTTTTCGTTTTAGATACAATTTTAAGTAAAAAAAAATACATTAAGGAGGCTATTATATATTTAACATATGTATAAATATTTATTATTAAATCCATATATTTATACTTATCAATATTGATCAATTATTGTAAAATAGTTAAATATAACCTTGCAGTGCACAGTAGCACACTTGCTTTATTTTATTTTACTTTCTTATTTTTTTTGTCTTTATAACATATGTTTCATTTTTTTAATCATATCATAGTTAGGGAGAAACAAGATGTTTCTATTTGGATTCTATATGAGTCTGGTCGTTTGACTCTTAAATTGGATATGACTTTTTTCTTGGAATTAGAAGTTCCATGTGGTTGAAGTAAATTCATTTGGTCTTCATCTATTCTGTCTTCCAAAACTCTAGTATTCTGGAAAGTTTTTCATAGACGACTTCCTACAGATCAACATATTCAAAATAAATGTTTGCATA
Organism: Phaseolus vulgaris; assembly: GCF_000499845.2. Classification (NCBI taxonomy): domain Eukaryota; kingdom Viridiplantae; phylum Streptophyta; class Magnoliopsida; order Fabales; family Fabaceae; genus Phaseolus; species Phaseolus vulgaris. The sequence continues at coordinate 37,546,885 of NC_023755.2, read as the reverse complement.
TATGTTCTATGTGTATGCTTTGTGAAAAACATGAAGAATCTATTCAACATTTATTTTTTAAATGTTCTAATGTTTTGTATATTTGGAGTTGGGTTCGACAGATTTTTCTTACTTCTTATTTCTCTAATAAGGATGACCTTTTTCTTTTATTAAGAGTGATGGTAGTCATTTGGTTAAATTGATTAAGCTTGTTGTGATAACTTTTTTCTATTTGAATGATATGACGTATGAGGAATTATGCTAGATTTTAGGATAAGACTGAGGTTTCTAAGGCTATTTCTGTAATTAAAGACTTAACTTGTTTAGTGGAAAATTCGTCTATGATATGTTGGATTTCATGGGTCTGTTAGGGGTATCATGATTTTGCTACTTGTGAAGATATTTTTCGTGGGAGTATGGAGGAGTTTATTTGTGCTGCTATGATTGTTGAGTTTTATCTTGCTGCTCAAAAAATGATTGTTGAGTTTTATGGAGTCATACATGCTATGGAGAAGCTCAAAAATTGGGGCTTACTAATGTTTGGCTTGAGTGTGATTTTGCCTTGGTTTGTGTTGCGTTTACTCTTACGATTAATGTTCCGTGGATGTTTCGTAATCAATGAAATATTTCTTTTAATTATTGTGGAAAAATCAGGTTTAGGGTTACTCATATCTTTCGTGAAAAGAAAATGCATGTGCGGATAAATTGGTTAATTTATTATTTATTCATATATAACCATTTCATTGGTATAATAAGCTTTCATTTAATTTGTTCTTAAAATTTTTTATGAATTTGTATACTCTATGTGTGTATCGTTTTTGTTAGTATATATGTTTTGGTCTAATCTCCCATATTTTTGTATTTTATTTTTTATTCTTTTTTTTAATAATTTTTTTTATATGATGACATAATTGTTGTTACTTGAAGTGTGAGCCTAACCTAGATGTCAAGTTGCATAACATGAAAACTTTTATAAAAAAAAATAAAAAGGCAGTTTCTTCCCGCACCTCCACATTTTTCTTCATGCACCCCCACAAGGTTGCACAAAGACAAAAATGTCCCTCTATAAACTGTACATTTTTTTTGTATTATGGATTATGAAATCCGGTAAATTTTTGGATTGACGCTTCCGGTAAATTTTTGGACTGGCGCATCTGGTAATCTTCCGGATTGATGCTTCCGGTAGTACATGAATAATAATGTCAATTCAAAATAAAAAAAATGCAAAACATCCATAATTGAAGAAACCATTCCAGATCCGTCAATCCATAATTCAAAATATGCATTTCGGATTCAGAAATCCATAATTAAAAAAAATCATTCCGGATCCACCAATCTGTAATAGAAATTAGGCTTTTAGATTCAGTAATCTGGAAATCAATAATTTATGCAAACTTTGCTTCCAGAACACCCCCTCATCCGGAATGCACCATGCTTCACTTCCGGATTGATGAATCCGTAGCACACTCCCAAATCCCGAAATTGTGGGGGTCAGTTTCGGAATTTACAAAATTGTGGGGTGCAGGAAGAAAAATATGGGGGTGCTGAAAGAAACTGCCAAATAAAAAATATAACCCGCAATCACATACATACATGTACTTACAAGTGGCAAATTGCATGGTTGGGCCTTGAGAAATGTACTAGGCCCAGCCCACACATGACAGTGCGTGGCGGGTTGCACACTGCACGCGTCTACTCAGACTCACTCATCTCCTCCAAAGCAAGCAACAGGCACAAGCAATATCTCTCCCTCTCTCTCCTCTACTGAATTGCAATGAGCGAGATGAGTTCATCGGAGCTTGACCCCGAACCTCCCATCCGGCTCCATCTGCCTCCCCTCTCACCGAGCCTCTTCGACGCCGAACCATCGGACCTCCAACAACCCAATGGATCCGCCGCCCGACACTCCTCCGATCCCTCCAGCCCTACTAGCAGCGGTTACGCCGGCGAGCGGGGTAGCAGCACCGCCACAACCGTCTCCCAGGTAGAAGAGATCCTTCACAACGAAATTCAGGAGATCACCATCCACGATCCCCAACCGCTCTCTCACTCCTCCTGGCTTCCCGGAAAACGACACGGCGATGAGGTGTGTAAACGTTTCTCGCTAAATTCTTTCCCACTTCGTCTCATTGTCCTTCACTCACTCACTATTATGAACAATTACACTTAACTAATTATTGATCTAAGATTAGATTACAGGTTCATGTAGAGTCACGTGACCGTTGTAATTGATCTTGGCTTAATGCAAATTGGCCTTGTCTAATGAATGATTTCGAAACCTGTTTATTTGGATTTTGTGTTCGCATACTGATTGTTCTTTCTCGCTCGTGCTTCCTTTGCTATTACTCTCTATGATGAACTAGTGTTTAATGAGTGATTTCAAAATTCTAATAGCACATTTAGAACAGAAGAGTGATAAATTTGAAACTGGACTTCCATTTGTTTGCAGTTGTTTTTGCTCCTTAGATTTCATCGACGGAGATTAAATGCTGCAGGGCGGTATAGGGTTTATTCATAGACAGTTTTTTTTATTAAATTCACAATTCAATTATCGTGCTGAGTCTATGATGATGGTGATTTTGAGTTTATTACATAAATAGAAACTCTGGGGAAATTAGCATTGTTGTAGAATCAATAGCGTGAAATTCTGGACCGAGAGAGGGGGTTGGCAACTGAGCATTTTCTCTCACAGTTACGATTCTGGTTGCAAATCAAAGTTAAATGCTCCAGTATAAATGAATACGATGTCAAAATTGCGCGGGAATATGGGTAAAAATCGTGACTAAATAATGTTTTGGTGTCAAGAATTGACTTTTGAATTCCAATAAACTCTTGTGGATACTATGAGCTAGTTGGTAGTTCTGATTAAGAACTTTAGTTTTTCCGATGTGGATTTTTTTTTTTAAATGATGCCATTACAGCGAAGATATCTGTAAAGGCTGTAATATCATATTCTGTTTGATTGATGAATAAAGTGCAGGATGATGCTTCCATTTCATGGAGGAGAAGGAAGAAGCATTTTTTTGTTCTCAGTCATTCTGGCAAACCAATATATTCTAGGTTAGTGTTTATCAGCTTCTTCACTAAACAAACTCCCCAAAATTGCTGTTCATATCTCTTTCTAAGATTGCTGGCTCAAACTTCACCATTCCTCTATTTCTTGTCTCAGGTATGGAGATGAACACAAGCTTGCTGGTTTTTCAGCAACTTTGCAAGCAATCATTTCCTTTGTGGAAAATGGGTAATTTTTTTTTCTGGTTAATTATAGCTCAATAGTTTCTAATTACAGCAGTATTCCTAAATACATTCGAATCTGAACTGTATATAATTTGAATAATTTTTCTAACAACTCTTTTATGTTTTCAGGGCTGATCATGTCAAATTGGTGAGGGCTGGAAAGCATCAGGTCTGATCATACAGTTATCTCTTGTAAAAGTTGTTTGCTCATGAGTATAATTTCATTTAGACATTACTTATAAACCTTCTAGCCTAATAAATACTATGTTAAGCACAATGATATCTTAATCCTTTCTGAGCTTTGAAGTGTAAGTTAGAGATACTAGATATAAGACATGTTTGGACGAACTTTTGCATAAGCACTTCTAAAGAAGAAGAAAATGAAATTGAATTCTCCATAAGCTAAAATTAGCTTATATGTAAGTTAGAAAATAAAAATTTAGAGAGGCTATATGAGAGAACTTCTACAAATTAGGTTGTGTGTAAGCTAATTTCAGCATTTGGAGAAATTAATGTCAATTATTTTTCTTATTTTGTTCTCCTTTAAATGCTTATAGAGAAGTTAATCCAAGCATACCCATATTTTTTTTCATTTTGATTGCTGAGCTTCTCACCTTATGTTATTAGTGTTTAGGAGGAAGAAGCTTTTATCTGTTACCAATAAAATGATTGTGTTATGATTTTTTTTTTTTAATTTATGCTACAGGTGGTTTTTCTTGTAAAAGGACCCATTTACTTGGTCTGCATCAGCTGCACGGAAGAACCCTATGAGTCACTAAGGGGGCAGTTGGAGCTTATTCATGGCCAGGTATAATTGTGTTGGACTTGAGTTGGATGCTTATATGGCCAATGGAAAAGTGGATTTGATGTTTGCTTACTCACTTCCTTTTTATTCAGCTTTTGTGTTTCTGAACTTACTAGTAATTTTGTCTGTTTTATGTCATTGAAATGGACTAGTTATGTTGCAGCAGTTGTATGATACATCTCTATTATTGGTATGTATGCAGATTATTGTTATACTAACAAAGTCAGTAAACAGATGTTTTGAGAAGAATCCAAAGTTTGATATGACACCCTTGCTTGGTGGAACAGACATTGTTTTCTCTTCACTTATCCACTCTTTTAGTTGGTTTGTTTCTCTGCTCTGAACACATTTTTTTCTTTTAATTTTATAATGGAAATGTTAAAACATTTTCTATAACATAGAGAGGGATTTTTGGTGATTTTTATTTATTTTTCTATTAATTTCTTTCGTGGGTTGGTGGAGTAAGGGCTCTTTACATTTCTCAATGATTTTATTTTTGGATGGTGAACGTTGTTCTTTATCTGACTGTATCAGGAACCCAGCTACATTTCTTCATGCCTATACTTGTCTACCTCTTGCATATGCAACAAGGCAAGCTGCTGGTGCTATCTTGCAAGACGTTGCTGATTCTGGTGTTCTGTTTGCAATTCTGATGTGCAGACATAAGGTTCAACACTGAATTTGTCTAGTTACATGCTAACATAACATGATAAAATAATTCATTAAAGGTTGAAGGCAGGTAATCAGTCTAGTTGGTGCTCAGAAAGCCTCTCTTCATCCAGATGATATGCTGCTCCTGGCCAACTTTGTTATGTCATCCGAGTCCTTTAGGCAAGTAAAACTGACACTACTTTTATCTTTCGGATAGCATTTCTAAGATTTTCGGTAGTATAGTTTAATTTTCATTTAGTCTAGACTCTCTAGTTTCTGTTTGATAGTATAGTTTTCTATTTATTCAATCTACTTAACTCAAACGGTAAAACTTCTTAAAACCTGCGCATTAACTTTCATTTGGACTTCTTTGCTTTATGGTTATTAGACTAAGAGAAGATGCAAATCAAAATTGTGTATTCTCCTCTTGAGAATTCTCCATTTATTAGTGATGATACAATAATTTGCAATAAATGCTGTCTTGTAGCTTTGCTACCTAATTATGGAGATAATTATATAATTGTAGCTGTACAATCATGCAAGATCTGTACCGACGAATCTGCACCAATAATAACAAGTATTCTGCAATGTTCTACAATGTACAACAATTAATTAATAGCAAATATTTTGCAAATCAATTCCTTCAACAAAGGAACCTTTTTACCTTTTTCTAAAAATTTATTGGGATATGAATATGCAGGACTTCAGAGGCATTTTCTCCTGTTTGCTTGCCACGATACAATGCTTTGGCGTTTCTGTACGCTTATATCCACTTTTTTGATGTGAGTCGTTGGATTTGATTGAACTAACATTTGCTATATGACTTTCATCTTATAAATGAAAGAGGTCACACAGATCATGACATGTATATATTTGGCAGGATGATACGTATTTGATGTTGCTGACCACAAGTTCTGACGCATTTTACCATCTCAAGGATTGCAGGTAAATGATAGTTTAATGATCTGACTGTTGTTTTTATTGGATTTGTGATGTTTAATTTTGGAGAAAAGAAGAAAATTAAAAAGAGGAAAACAGATAATGGTTCCTAGCAAAGAGATCCTCATTCTCTATGTAGCAATATCTTTCTTGCCTTCATAGCTCAGAAATTTGTTTGCCAATTCACAGGATTAGTATCGAAACTGTCCTTTTGAAGTCAAATGTCCTCAGTGAAGCTCAGAGATCCTTGGTAGATGGTGGGATGCGGGTTGAGGATCTACCACCCTTACCTTATTCTGGATCTTCTCATTTAGGTCAGCATAGGCTTCCATCAGATTCTCCTGAAAGATTAAGGGAATCTGATTGTGGCATTGGTGGTGCTGCTGGGTTGTGGCATTTCATATACCGCAGCATTTATCTAGATCAATATATATCTTCAGAATTCTCATCACCTATTAATACTCCTAAGCAGCAGAAAAGGTAGGGATTTTGTGGAAACTTGTCTGGTTTTTAGGTAGCTGTAGCCTTTTTTTAATGCCTAATTGTTATTGTCGGCAATATAACCTGCCTTCATTGTTGCAGATTGTATAGAGCTTACCAGAAACTTTTTGCATCCATGCATGATAAAGGACTTGGGCCACACAAAACCCAGTTTAGAAGGGATGAAAACTACGGTAACTATTTTTTTATTCTTGCATTGTAGAAGAGATGGATATGTGATATTTTGAGTCTATTGTAGTTATTACCTAAATCGCCTGTTGCAATAATTTATTTTTAATTCAACAGTGGTTTTCTTCTTATGGGGAAGAAGGGAGGTGCTAAAAGTCATTTTTTTCTGTGGCATTTGCCGTTGATTTTAGTCCTGGATGTTTCAGATAGTCATTCTATTCTATTGATAAGCAAACCCCTTATTTTCTGTGAGATGCAAATAGAGATTTATACCAATAATATACTAGCCAATCTATAAATTTTGTTGTGCTATGAAAAGTCAAATATGCTAGTGAAAACTAAACCTTTTAGTTGCATTGAGATATAATTGTGCCATTTCATTTGGATGCTTTGTCGAACAGTGATCGGACTTAGAATTTTTTTTGGCAGTACTGCTCTGTTGGGTAACACAGGATTTTGAGCTTTATGCTGCATTTGATCCCCTTGCAGACAAGGTATTTTTTTTCTTGCCTACAACATTTCTCAAATTTCAATTATTTTGTTATACAAAAATGTCAAGGTCCGTCCTATAACTAATATATTTTCTATCACTGGCCAACTGTATATTCATCATTTACATTCAATGAAAATCTGAATAAAAGTATTTCATGTTTAGATTGAAACAGTTGGTAAAAATTCCTCTGGTCATTACTTTGGGAATAAACGATCAATTTGGTGTCTAAAGTATCACTCTCTCTCCTAAAGGAAATAGACCTTAAACTAAGTTTCTAAAGTACTAGAAACCATGCTTCATAGTCCCTTCAATATTGAAAGAGTCTTGAAATTAGTCTCTCTCAATGAGTAAAATGTATCAATCTAGGGACTAAATTGAGGATATCCAATCCTTTAGGAACTAGTATAATTTCATTATAAGAACTCTTTAGGAGAGAGGATGATACATTAGGGAGTATATTGACGGTTCATTCAACTTGTTTTAGGAATGGTAGTAAAATAGTTGCATTTATTGTGTTACTCTGGTTCGATAAAGTCTGACTATTTTTTGCACACTGGGATATGCAGGCCTTGGCAATAAAGACTTGCAATCGGGTGTGTCAATGGGTAAAAGATGTGGAAAATGAAATATTTTTGCTAGGAGCTAGTCCCTTTTCGTGGTGATTTTTCTATCAAATACTGTAAACGTGTATGAGAATGTTCATTTAATAAAATTTCAATAGAATTTATTATTTCCTTATTTTCCCATCGTGTTCTATTAGGAAATTCTTTGATGGAAAATCATTACATTATCAGTATGTTAGTGTTTACAGCGCTGCTCGGTTGTAAATTTTTTTCAAATATCATTAGTTTTAAAACATATAGGTTTATTTGGATAAATTTATTCACATGTACTGATAAGAGAAGAGAATAAGGTAAAAAAAAATCCACAAGTTAAAATCAACTTGTACACTTAAAAGTTAAGTTTTTCTTCATTTGATTTCTACAATAGTTAAGGTTCATAAATTGATTTTAGTTTAAATGGAAGATTGTAATGTCTCTTACATCGCTTGTAGGTTGCTTACATATTTTAGTGATGGAAAATGTTTTTGGTATTGACAACTTGTTTTCAAGGATAATATAGTAATTAGAAAAAAAATGTAATTATAAAGAAAAGAGGAAGAGAATCAAATAGTAGACGTGAAGGCAATTTCTTCGGGTACCATTATGCTTTCTTCATGCACCTCCATAGAAGATGTGAAGTGATAAATTTTTTCATTGACACCCCCTCTTCCTATTTTTTTCATTCTAAAATCCAAACTTTAGAATTCAAAATACAAAATTGTACTCTGAATTCAAAAATATCTTAAGAACTTTAGAATTTGGAATATTAGAGTTTGGAATGTTTGTGGATTATATAATTTCAAAATGGAAAAAAAAAATCCAACACCTTTTGCCTAGGAACGTTTTTGCTTAAACTTTGGAATTAGCTAAGTTTGGAATTGAAAGATTTATGGAGATGGAGGAAGAAAATACGAAGGTAGAGGAAGAAATTGTCAGGTGTGTATTGCGTGTATAAATTTGTTAGGATATTAAGTATATTATTGTTCTTTATTCAAAGGTTTAGTTGGTGAGATCGTTCAATTCGAGTGGCTATTCATATAATTTATTTAAAGCTCATCATGATAAAGTAGTTATGATTTGATTTCATAGATAGACGAGAGCTTTGAGGAATGTGCAGTTAATTCATCTTTGTTTTTTTGTGTTATTTTATTCACTGAATATTTGAGCAAGATGTGCATTGAAAATTATGTGAATATGTTCAAGCTTATCAAACTTGTGAAAGCTATCTAAACCCAATTCATAAATTTGTTAAGAGTTTTTTTTTATATAAAAATATTAATTTGTACATATAACATACTAATTTAATAGTATAATTAAGCAAAATAATTAAAATAATAAATTCATAATACTAAAATAACTATATTTTGTAGTGAATGACAATTATATAATTTCAAAATGTTTTGAATAAAATAAGTTCATACAAATAATATAAAATATAATTAGTTAAAGTTTTAAAAAATAAATAAATATCAAGTTCTATGTTCAATCTTATAATAATTTTTTATTTTATTTTTTCATTGTCTACATTACAATGTTGATTATAATGAAATTCTGCAATAGATAAAAATTATTGGGCATCAAAGTTATTATTGAGATCATATACTTTTTTTAGTTGGATTTTTTTGTTGTTGCATCTAAGTGATCAATTTCACCATCATATTAACATTGGACTTGCTCAATCTAAAGAATATCATCTTCCTCTTTAGTTATCCATTCACCATCCAACTTATAATGGAAGAGCAACAGTTTTTTTCAGTTTTGTGTACTTCAAATTATACATCACATAAATCAAATCATTCATCTTTGTTTTTATGCAAATGATTTTTTCTCTACGTATGAACCTATAATAAAATATGAAATTTTAGTAAATCTATAAACCAAATAAAAAAATAAATTATAATTAATTTAAATTATCATTTCAAATAAACTTTGATTACAATAGTTTCCAAAAGAGTTACAAATTAAGTTTAAAACTCATATAATAAGCCTCTTTAACTTCGAAGTTTCATCCCTAAATATTTTCTAGCATTTTCCAATAAGCATGTCTGCATTTCTTTTTGAGAAAAGTCCTTTAACATAATAAAAATTAACAAATTGTAAAGTTTTTTTTTTCTTTCTGCAACATCCTTAATCAAGCTTCTCATGCACATCCTCTTTTTTACCTCAAAGTCTAAAATTAGGTTTGTAATGGAAGTAGTTGTAGAGATAATAGACATTATATCAATTGTTTTCCAAACATATTCATGCTACATTCCATACCAAATATGCTATATTAGAAATAATTTTACAAAATAAGTAATTAAATTTTGAAAAAAAAGAAGGTTTAGAATTTTTATCATTTTTAATATTATTAAAAAATGCATTTAATTATCTCTTTTGTACTATTCATTTTCTCATATATGAAACTCCTTCCAGGTTTTATACTTGAGTTCATCAATCTTAGGACCACCATAAGATTGGTAACAACTTTGAGACATGTGGTGACATTCTTTTAAAATGATCTATCTAATATTATATTTTCAACTTTTCTCTCAATCTCTGAAATTTCAAACTTGTTTGTTTTCCACTCTTTAAAGTTAAATATACAAATGTTCATTGGGTCGAGTTATCCAATTCAACTCAAACCAACTCAAATAGATTGGGTTGAGTTTCATTTATGAGGTCAAACCCGACTCAACCCAAAGTAACTCACTTTTATATGGGTTGGGTGATGAGTTTAGTATGAGTGACCTGAGATCCACTCTTATACTTATGCTATGAACAAATTTGTGTTATTTTCATTGCATATCTTGAATTAGATTGGACAAACTTATTATGACTTAACTTTTTAACTTACTTGAAGCCTTAAATTAATTTATGTAAAGATTGTGTTATTTTTTAATTAAATTGATATTTGAAAACTACAATGTCAACCAAAGAAAAAGGAAATTTTTCAAAATCTTAACTCAATTGACTCAACCCAATACATCCTGCTCAAGAGTGCATTGAGTTAGATTGACTTCAACATAAAAAATGCATAAACCGAACCTAACCCAAGATCTTTTTAATGGGTTGGGTAATAAGTTTTTTCAAATCGCAAAAAAACTCCAGCTAAACATGGTCAATAATTATGCTTTCAGTTCATGCAAACAAGTTAGAGTCAAATAAGTCGTGACAAATCTAGTCATTATTAACCCTTTGCCAAATGTAGCAAATCGTAAAAGTAGTAGAATGGAAAATCCAAGTATTCTTTCCCAATGTATTTGCATGTATTTAGTGAATGTGAATTCTCACTAATTCGAAGTACAAACTTAAAGACATTGGTTCTAACAAAATTAAAGAGTTGTGATAAATCTACATTTAATGCATTCAAATATACCAAATTAAATTTCTACTACTTGATCAGGTCAAAGATTCACTGGATTGGATTTCATGAACTCAACTAAATGTAATTACTCTAACCAATATATCTCTGACATACTCCAACATTCACACCATAAGCTCGCTTATCTTAATTCCTCGTAGACAAGTTCTAAACCTTAATGTGAAAATACTAATCCTTTAGTTCTTTTTACACAAGATTTGCATTAAGGATAAGTGTTTAGAATGACAACTCTAAGTTGTTCAAGCTTGAAATAATGTTTTAAAAGTATTTTCCAGTGTTTAGATACAATAAAAAAAAGCATTGATAATAAACCATGCAACACGAACCACCAATAAATAACATATGAGTCATGTATAGATTTCTATTGCAAAGAGAAAATTACATAAAGTTGAGATTTATTACATTCAACCCCAATGAAAAGGGGAGTTAGTTATTCCTATACATTAATACCACAAAAAATGGTGAAGAGAGTAATAAGATTGAAGTGAAAGTCTTTTCGGAGAGTCTCTTCTTACAACAACTCTTTCAAATATTCCTCCTTCCATTTGTCACCCAAAAAGCCCCTCTTTCCGTTTTGATTTCTCCTTTTCAAGCACTAAAAAAAGTGTTTCTCATTGGGCGAGTGTAACCACTCGTTGAATGAGAAGCAACTTTTTAAATAATTGTTACTTTTTTCTTTCATTGAGCGAACTTTCTTCTAGTCGGGCAAGCACATAGGTCATTACTCGTTAAGCAAGAATGTTATTCGTTGGGCGAACAAAACAGTCTATCTTTTTTGTTGGATGAGAGTGTTGCTTGTTAGACAAGGGGGGTCTTGAAATGACTTCCTTTTCTCTCTTCAAGCTTTCGCTTCCCTAGCTTTTGCAACTATTTTTATTATTCAAATTTCATTTCTTCTGAAAGAGAAGCACAAGGTCGAGGATCCTTCCTAGTTCTAGTAAGATGATGCTTGAATTTAAATATTCATTCATTCACATCTTTGAGCAGTAATTACACTTCACTTTTCTATTTTTGCCACTAATATCTATTTCGTACTTCCATCCAATATTCGACCTATTTCTGGAAGCATTTTTACTTCTACTTTAATATTTTATGATGCACTTGGATTTGCTTTAGTTGAATTTGATCCACTCTCACAAACACCTTAAATTTCTCCCTAATTTTTATTTTCATTTTCAAAATTAAAAAACATATTATATAATTATCAAATAATTAAATTATTGTAACTACCTAATTCTAATTTTCCATTAAATAAATAAATTATTTATACACCTTAAACTAAAATTGATTGTAGAGTAGAGAATAAAACCACCACACAACAACGAGAGCAAAGCACGATGCACCACCATGCAACAAAACAATAGTGAGTTTGGTTTGACTTAAGAAAAATAATGACAACAACATAATGAACAATCGAAATGATGTCGTGAATTATAGTAATGACGACATAACAAACAGAAAAAACGCCATTGCAACCAATAGATGGAATGACGACGATCAATAGAGAAGAAAATCCTAATTCTTAAGCAATATAAAAGAAGAAGAACAACTCTCTCACACACCAAACAATCATTAGTAGTGTCAATTTAATTTTAAAAAATAACTCTCTCAACTTATAAACTTAACTACAAGCTTGTGAGTTAACCAAGTTGAACAAGTTTGCACCAAACCTACCAATCCTGCTCCAAAAAATTTCATTGATCTAATTTTTTTTTCATGCATTAAAACCTACTTGCCAAATTTTCTTCAAAACCCTAAACTTGAACAAATTTACTAGCCTAACACTCAAATTTGATAACCAAAAATATGTAAGTAGTTGTTGAGAGCCCATGCTTACCTTCTCATTTACATTGGGATGGAAGCTGTCTTTTGGAGTCTAAAACATAGCATATCATACTTGATGAAATAATAAAATTTACTCTCATGGAGGTGAACAAATTTGGAAGGGTTGCCATTGGCTTTACATTCACCAGCCTGTGGAAACACAGGAAAAGTAAAGATGTCGTTTTCATTTTATTTTCTTCTCCATTATATATCATGTCCACATTGTTCTTTAAGAGGACCACTTTCCTCGAAAAACAAACATTACTAATACAACTAAGTCACACCACCACATCATAAATGCCTCAAATTTTCCTCAATCATTATAGTATTTATGTCTCTTTTCATGATATGTAAGGGAAGCCATTTAACATTTCACAATGTTTAAACTAAAAAAAAAAATATATTATTTTAAGCCTTCAGATGGAACTTTAAACCGATATACAGCTAAATGCATTCTACCTACAATTATTCTAAAGTAATTTTGTACATAAATGTAAAATGAATTTAATTTTAAATGCTATTAAGATTGTGATATATCTTTAAAAAAATATTATAATCTCAATAACATTTACTTCTTTTTTTATTTTAATAAAAGGGTATTCAATTTTCTTATTTTATTTAAAAGTATTGTATTGATTAAAACTCAAATTAAAAATTATAAAAAAATAAATTTTTAAATTTAAGCAAAATAAATTGAATGATTTAATTACTATATGTTTAAAATGTCATCAAATTATACTGCTACTGAATTCAAAGTTGTTTTATAAAAAAAATTGAGAAAATATTACTTTAGTATAAGTTATAAATTTCATAATTTTTTATTTAAATTTCATTGAATATGTTATTTTTAAACAAAAATTAAATATGTGTAAATAAAATAAAAAAAATACATTATATTTTGTGTTCATTTATCTTTCACATGGCCAAGCGAAAATTTTGAAATGAAAAATAAAAAGGAAAGAAGATGAATACAAAAATGTATGTTTAGAGTTTTCAAGATGAAAAAAGTAATAAAAAATAAATAAAGGTTTTGATTTTGAAATTGAGGAAAGGAATGTAAGGAAATAATAAAAAATTATATAAGATGATGTTAATTTATGAAAATATCAGTTATTTTTTTTATCCTATAAATATTTATTATGAACTTTATCTAAATAAAAAAATGAATCTCCCTATTTTAAATTTATTTATCTTTTATATACGATAACTAATATAATTATTAATTATTTTTTAAAACTCCAAACTTTACCAACTTTTCACCTCAACAAAATCACTAAACTTAAATTTCCTCTCATATATTACCCGCGGAAGTTTATAATTTTGATACCATAAATATAGAAATTAGTTAAATACATTATTTTTCATTTGGGTTTTTCTTTCGGATGGATTAAGTGTTTTATTGATAAAAGTTCCTTCTTTTGTAGAGAATATATTATAAAAGCTTTAAATTTATTTATTTTTATCAGAAAAACGTTAAATTTATAAAGGCGAATTTTTCCATTTTTTTTTATCTATAATAATAATAAAAAGTACACTTAATATAAGATAAATTTATAGTAGGATGACAATTAAACATGTGTTTTTGTGAATATTGAAGTTGTGCTTTTGATGGGAAATCACTACATTTGTTGGATATATGTGTAGGTAGAGAAATACTTATTTTTTTAATTGGACATAAAGACAAGATGAGTTTGTTTGTCTCTATACTCGTTCTAATATTTGTGATTGTCTTTGTATTTATCTTGATCCTTATATTTATTTTGTTTTAAATAATTCATAATTCAGTAGGTAATCTAAACAATTTATATTCACCTAACTTTTTTTTTTCACACTTTTTTTTTTTCACTCAATTATTTTATTTGTTCAAAATTCATCAAGTTTACTCAAATGTACAAGGTACTCTCCATCTTATCACAACTTTTATTATATTTTCTTTCTTTTGTGTGATTTCGTTCAAGTGGTATATTGCATTTTATGAACCATAAACCTCAAATTCATTCAATCAAATAATTTTTAAGATACACATTTAATTTTTTCTACTCTTTTTAAATATTTTTATTTATTATTTAATTTTTTCACTTGAGAATGATTGACTCTCAATATCAAGTGTTCAACGTGTAATACAAAAATATTATCTTCTACTAATCTTTGATTCTTCAAGAACTTTTGTTTTGTTAAAAAGAAATGTTCTCTATTAAGAGTATGACTCATTCAATATCTACCAACTTCGTACAAATATTCAAGGTACAACCTTAATCACACAATTTTTTTGTGATTTCTTCTAAACGATGTGTTGGAGATCCCACGTCGACTAAAGATTAGGACATTTCATTGTATATAAGTGAGTGCAAACCTCAACCTCATGAGTTGGTTTTATGAGGTTGAGTTAGACTTAAAGTCCACTTCCTAATATAGTATCAGAGTCATTTCGATCCTATTCTATCGAGTGTTAGTTGGTCCTATCGTGTCACCCGTTATCGGACCGTTATCAGACCACCCATAATATGTTGTCCCTATGTTATCCCCCGCACGAGCTATCATGGCGTGAAAGGAGTGTATTGCATATCATCAATTTCATTGAATTAATGCTTTATGTAATTGTTATTTAGTAATTTTAATTGATATTTATAAAATTATAACTTTTTTGCTAATACTTAATATTGATAATATATATTATTATATTAAATCTTTCGTCATATCATATTTATTTAAGTGTGGGTTTTTCAAAAATATTTAATATTTAAAATAATAAAAGGTGGGTAAAGATATGTGTATTCATTACCAACGAAAATAAGACAAAAAAATTATATGCTCATTGAATAGGAGGATAAAAATAAAGGTAAAGTTTTACTTCAAGAGTAAATATAAAAATACCGAAACTCACACCCAATCAACTCCTTTTTCATCCTTATTGCTCCCGTTTTCACCCTAGCTTATAGATATAAGAACTTAGAGACAAAACTTCATATAATAAAACAAAAATAATAATAAAATTAAAAAATCATTAGTTATTAAGTTTTATGGAGTTATATATGCTATGAAAAAAACTCAAAAGATGAATCTTACTAATGTATAGCTTAAATGTGATTTGTCAATTTTTTTTATTGTCAATTTTTAAAAGAGTCTAATGAAACAAAAGTTTTGCGTTCGGATTGACTTGGTTAGTGGTACATTTACTGTTATGACTAAAGTTCCGTGGATGTTTCATAATCGGTGGAACACTTGTCTTAATTACTATGAGAAAATAAGATTTAGGGTTACTCATATTTTTCGTGAAGGAAATGTGTGTGCAGATAAGTTGATTAACCTAAGATTTATTCATAGAAACTCATTTCATTGGTATAATAGACTTCCATCTAGTCTATTCTTAGAGTTCTTTATGAATAGATATAGTCTATTTATATATCGTTTTTGTTAATATATGAGTTTTTGTCTAATTTTTTCATATTTTTTTATTTTATTTCTTTTTTTTTAATAATATTTTTTATGTGATGATAAATTATTGTTATTACTTAGAGTATCAACCCAGCTGAGATATCAAATTGCATAATAATATCTAATATGAAAATTTTAAAAGAAAAAAAAAGTAAATGTTTAAAACATTCTAAAAAAAACTTGTCATCACTCTCGTTTAAGCAAAGCTTTTCGAATAAACCACTGTTTAAATTTCATCTCACTCTTTTTTTAAGGCCACGCTTCTTCTATCATCTTTTCACAGTCACACTTTGCCTTATTTATTTGTATCACTATATCAGCTAGTTTCCTTCTTATTCTTTATATTTCACACCTTAATATTAATAAATATATTTTTCAAAAAGTAAATAACTAATTTACCAAGATATTTTATAATATGTAACTCAACATGCTGAATGAATGGATGGTTAAATTAGGTTTAAAATTATTTTTTACTATGATATTATAGTAATTTATAATAAAAATAAAATGTATTAATAATACTTTGAAACTTAATTAGGTTTAAAATTCATTTTTTACTATGATATTATAGTAATTTATAATAAAAATAAGAATGTATTAATAATACTTTGAAACTTGAATCAATATTAAAGCAATCAAGTTCATAATAAAAAAATATTTCAAAACTTATTAATAAAGTTATATTCATTTGTCGTTTATGTCGCTTTAGAAATTTGGATTGGACCGAGTAAAATAAAATAAAATTTAAGTATACATTGTCGAAATAATTAAATATGCAATTTGTGAGGTATATTTCATCGACTTGTTACTCATTGCTTACTTATTTAAAAGTAAAGAGATAAATAGCCTTTGCAGCACATGAAGATGCCATTAGCCATAGAATGATGAAGTTTGGATTCAAAATAATGCAGACAAAAACTATACCAGAGTATGTGAATGAAAAATATTGTATTTATTTTATTTTCTAAAATATTTCTATTTTCCCCAATCTTATTTTTATATTTCGATTCCCCTGCCCTTTTATTTTTCTTTTTGTTATGAAAATATGTTGTAAAAAATAAAGAGTGAGAATAATGTTTCTCTATTCTAATGGTTTTTATAACAAATGTTTTGATAGATAATACTTTTCTAATAGACAAAAAATTGTTAATTTATAAAAAAAAGTTGAATTTTAAAATATCTAAGTGATAAAATATAATAAGAAAATTATTATATGTACATTCATGAGAATACAGAAGTTACTTTAAATAGCATATAAAAGTAAGTTATTGTGTTAGTACACGTGCTTATTTTGGCAAAGAGGATTTTAAATATTCATTTTAATTTTTAATTTTTTAAATCAACACTAAGTTAATAATAAATCAACACTAGCTGGCTATTGAAGTTGAAGTGAAAAAATAAATCAACCACACAATATTTAATATTTAAATGTACCCAAAAAAAAATACATAGTAATAAATTAAATGCAGAGTTTTCAATTAAAAGAAAAACAATAATGCATTTTTAATTTACTCAGTAATTTAACCAATATACACAATGTATCTTAATTATCTAATTAAAACACCCCCTTAATAATAAACACCACACATACAATATGGTATAATTTTAATTATATTCTTTATAGAAAAGTTACCTAAAATACTCTAATTAAAACATCCCCTTCAAGTTACCACCCAACAATAAAATTAATTTTATTCTTTATAGAAAAGTTACCTAAAATACTCTTTTCACCTCTTAACTTAAACACATCTATCATCCTCTAATAAAACTTAAAAACTAATCCAAATACATTTTTATATATGTTATTGTTCAAATTTTAAATAACTCCAAATTAGAGCATTCATGTTGAGTCCCTTGTTCATTCTGAGGGATGTATGTTATAAGTCCTAGTTAGTTGTCTCTTATTAGTTCTTTATTATTATTTGAATATTAACTAATATTATCCAATCTTTAACGTTTGTATCTTCCTCAACTAATTTCAAGTACCACTAGTAAATATCCATCTGTACATATCTCTTTATTCTTTGCTAAAATTGTGGGTAGTTTTATAGAATCTATTTGTTAATTATTAACAAGTCATATAATCGACTTTAGATAAGTTACATTCCTTCTTAATAGGAAATCAAACTAATTACCAATACACGAGACCTTCAGTCTAGGTGAATGTAAGTTGTACCTAAGCGGTTTAAGGTCGTTTTAATTTGCTTTCAATGTTTTATCGATTGCTCATATTTCAAATTACGATACAGGTTAAGGCTTGAAAATTGCCTAAGTTAAATTAGACTTACTTGTATCACATGAGTTAAACTTTGAGCAAGTGTCAGTAGAGTTAGGTTGATAATGTCTGATAAGGCTAGTCTTTGTAAATGACGCTTGATAAGGTAAGTTTTTTTTATAGATATCGCCACATAAGATCGGTTTTTTAATGTTTCGACTAAGCCAACGACTAATTATAGTTAGCATTTTTTAAAAATTCAATCGAGTTGGGGACGAGACTGGTCATAATTAGCAATTTTAATAATCCAGCCGAGCTGGGGTCTAGGTTGGGCGCAATAAGCTATTTTATCAATCTAACCGAGCTAGGGTGGAGAATGAGCACTTTGATCAATCTAACCGAGCAAGGATTGAGGCTGAGCATAATCAACAATTTTATCAATCTAGGGTTGATGCTGAGCTGAGTCGAAAAATTTAATAATCCAACCAAGAAGGGGTCCGTAGTCAATAAATTTACAACTGAATATGATAAGACCAAATTCCTCAGCAAAATTGACAATGTCAAGACTAAGCATTGCGAGAATTAAAACACTTTAATTCTTTCCATCTTCCTTGGCTATATCCTCTTGTTGCTCCAAACAAAAGCGAATTTTTAAATGGATTTTGCTAAATTATGGAGGTCCTTTTCTCTGCCTATTTTCTTTATGCTTATGTTTCTTTGTAATGGTGGCAATATCCAATATGTTGAGACCCTTTGCAGTGGAATTATTGAAGGAAGATTTAGAAGAAGATTTAGGGCTTGGGAATTTTTCTAACCCTTTCCCAAGTGAATTTTCTAGGCAAAGTGACAACTGGGAAGTAAAGGAAGAGGTTCTTTTGGTTTTGTTGATTGTGAATTTGGTTATTCATGGCTCGCAGGAACACGAATTACCCTATGAATCTTAACAAATATTATCTAATTTTTAAAATTTGTATATTTCTCAACTGATTTCAATTAGATATTCCTTTATTTTTTACTAAAATTTTGGATTATTTTATTGAATATTATTAGGCCCACCAATATATATTTCTTTATTTTGTTAAAATTTTGTATAATTTTATTGCATTTATCTATTAATAATTAATAGATAATATAACCTACTTTAAATAAATTCATTTCCTTTTAACATAAAACCAATATATATATATTAAATACATAACTCAAATATATGAGAAGAAAAAAATCATATGTCTATTATTTAATTCAAACTAGATGAAAACATTAATTGGTTGGAAATTTGATATCATATCTTTTGTTCCTAAAGTGTATCATCTCAATTTATCTGAAATTTAGGTTGTGTTTGGATTGGGAAGTGAAAATGTGAGGATTTGAGAGAGTGGATGTGTGTGGATTGAGAGAAGAGTGTGAAAAAAGTTAGTGTGTTTAGATTGGGATATGTTAGAGTGGATTTGTGAGAAAAGTTAATTGAGGTTTGTGAGTAATGTGATGATTCTAAGAGTTTTTTTTCTTTTTAAAGTGTAAAATGTAAGTTTACAAATTTATCCTTGTCTTTTAAAAAAATAAATGTAAAATTTTGAATTTATGTAAAGATTGTCAATTGTCATATAAATAAATAATTTAAATATTCATAAATTAAAAAATTGTAATTAGAAAATACTTTTTTATTAAATCTAAATAATATTATATTTATAATAATTATTATTATATAATTTATTTATTATAAATAAGTATATTTTTTGTATTAAAATTTATTTTATTATTAATTATTATTTTATTTTATTAAAATATTTGTGTTAATTAAATTTATTTAATAAAAATATATTCAGAAATAATCTGATACATGACTTTTTCTTTTTTTTCTCTCTATTTTAAGCGGAAAAAATAATTACTCTTCATACTAATATTCTATTCTTCTTTTTTCCATCAATCAAAATTCAAATTGAGAGGATTAATATCCTCTCATATCTTTATTTGTAAATTCATAAAAGTAAAGAGAGCCTTAAAATTGTATAGATCAAGAAAAAGAATAAATACACATGTTTTATGTTTTGTATATAATTTTACTAAATACGTCTCATATTCTTAAAAAAAATACATTAAATAAAGAGTAAAACAATTAAAGTGGCTAAACAATTAATATATTAATTTATACGAGGACTAATTAGAAAATAAATAAGCATACACCATAAATCGAGAACATTACTCTTTTGAGATAAATAAAAAAGGTTAAAATTGTAAATAGTTTAGAAAGAATGTAATGGTAATATTTAACTTTAAAAATATGTAATTTGGCAAACACAAGTTCTCAAAGTTTAACTAATTAAATAATTGTAGTTAACGCCTTAACGAGATCCGTTGAAAGTTTTTAGGTGACCAATGTGAATATAAAATTAATGGTCTCATTAACTATCTGACAAGATATTTGCAGTATTATTATTTAAGGAATTAAAACTAAATTAATATTTTTTCACGCATTGAAAACTACCATTAATATTTATTATAAAAGCAATAAATTTATTATATATAACGATTTATAATTAAATAACAGTAGAAGAAAAGTGTATTTAAATTCTTTATACCGAGAAATTTAGTGTATCGGAATTATTTTGAATGAAAAATAGTTTGGATTTGTTAATGAGTATTTTAAAGATAGCAGTGATATTTATTGAAGGTAGCAAAAGCTAACATTAAATAAGGTAAGTAGTTGATTATATAGATTAGTAGATTAATAATTAATAGTAATAAATGAAACTGGGTGGGGAAAATGCGAAGTAAATAAAGTAGTGGTCATAAAGCATGAAAATATAGAAAAAGATCACATTCACATCCATGCACTGCACTGCTGCACTGCACCCTAACCTTTGAGTTGACTCACAACAACAACGCAATAAATAACCTCCCAATATAATTATATAATAATAATTATTATTATAAATAACTATTATTATTATTATTATTATTATCACTCACAGAAATCAAAGAAATTACCCTCCACTCTCTGCTTCTGCACTTTCCTCTCTTTTTCTAACTCCTCAACTTTCTCTCACTAACCCCGTCTTCTTTCTCCGTCGACAAACCCTAAGCCCATTCATTTGCCGTCAGACCAATTTCTCGGACCGACCCGAGATATTCGACCCGATCCGCGAGTGGCTACCGTCTTCCCGGTGGTGCTGGTGGCGGTGGTGGAAATGTACAAAAACCAGCTTCAAGAGCTGGCCCAGCGGAGCTGCTTCAACCTGCCTTCATACACGTGCATTCGGGAAGGTCCCGATCACGCGCCTAGGTTCAAGGCCACCGTTAACTTTAACGGCGAGATCTTCGAGAGCCCTCACTACTGCTCCACTCTCCGTCAGGCTGAACACTCCGCCGCCGAAGTCGCTCTCAATTCCCTCTCCCACCGTGGCCCCTCGCACTCCCTCGCCGCCAAGATCCTCGTGAGTCTTCTCTCTCATTGCCACTTCTAGGGTTTTTGGTTTCTCCCTTTCTCACTCTGTTTAACCCCCTAATAGCTTGCGCACCCAACACCAATAACCCACGCTCTTTGCTAACCTGCTCCTTCTCACCAACCTCCACCCTTTTATTATACCTCGTTTATATTCAAACTCGTCAACCTCTTTTACGATTATGCTAATGTTTTTTATTTACTCAATTTTGTAAATTAATGCGCAAATGTTGCTGGTAGGTGTAGAACTTTGATCATGCCAATTAATCCGTTTTTATTTATTTATTTAATCATTCTTGAGTCTTTATTAGAGAACTTTATGAAAGAGAAGATAACATGAATTTGTTTCTAAAATTAGAAGTGAACTTTATGCTGCTCTGCTTTATAGCTTGTAGAAAGTTCACCTGCTGTAAACTTGTAGTGTTTTTTTTATCATTTTGTTAATGTGGAAGAAACATGTGTAATGTTTCAACCTCATTGCATGATGGGTCTTCATTGCATCTGTAGTGTTTTTTGTTTCTTTCACATGCTTATTGTGTTCAATGTTTTTAGGATGAGACTGGAGTGTACAAAAACCTTCTACAGGAAATTGCGCAAAGGGTAGGAGCCCCATTGCCTCATTACACAACGTACAGGTCTGGCCTAGGACATTTACCTGTTTTTACGGGGATAGTAGAGCTTGCTGGAATCTCATTTACCGGAGAACCTGCAAAGAATAAGAAACAAGCTGAGAAAAATGCAGCTATGGCAGCTTGGTCGGCTTTGAAACAATGTGAGTTGTAGGTGAACTTTGGTGTTTTCATGTAAATATATAGACTTCATTTCCATTTTTCCTCTGAACATAGCGTGATATAAGGTGGAGATTAAAATGGGACAGTGGAAATATCCAACCCAAGCCTGTTTCCTTGATTCTTCTATTCTCATTACATATGGCGAAAGAATTTGGTTGACAAAAGTATTTGTGATTAGGGAAAATACTTTACAAACTTTTTTACAGTACTTATCTATTTTAGTTTAAAGATAACTTCTTTAGAAGACATCGTGTCAGATAGATTTGCACATGTCTTTTTGGCAACAAAACTGCATTTTTCATTTCCTCTGTATCTGATGATTATGGTACATGTGTGAATAATTGAATACGAATGGGCAATAATTTTCTTACCAGTGGCAAAAGAGACTGCAAGCTCCTCAACGGAACCAGAGAACAATGATGAACTGGAACAGATCACAATAGCGCGGGCTTTACTGAATTACCGTTTGAAGGAAAAGATGACAATGTCTAATCCAAGCACTCCAATTCCATTTCATAAAAGGTTTCAGATTCAAAATCCCAGACCCATCAGTTCTCAACCACCGCCAGCCACTTCATCAAAAATCCTTCCCCTAATTTGCCAAAGGACTGCACCTCGATGTAAGCCATCAATGGCAAAAGCAAATGAAAGTGTTCGAAGCAGGCATCCACAGGCTGCAATCACCAGTGACAATTCCACCCTACCACCACAATCCTGTGCTCTAGAAAGTCGAGGGATCCGTCCCCTTAGGTTCCCTGCAGTAGGAGCAGTACCTTATGTTCCTATTCGACAAATAAGATCATCTTGCCAGGGGATTGCTCCTGCAGTGACTATAAGGACTGTAGTACCAGCCTTTGCTGCGCCACCTTGTCCACCGCCTGCCTCAGTGCCACCCCATCCTGTAATACGGGCTTCTCCAGTGCGAGTTGCTCCTGCAGTCAATATTCGGCAAGCTGTTCCCGTATATGCTGCTCCACCTCCAAGAAGGGATGAACCTGCCCCCATCCCAAAGGATCTACCAACTGCTAGTGTCTCTTGCCAACAAGAT
The DNA here is from genome assembly GCF_000499845.2 of Phaseolus vulgaris. Lineage (NCBI taxonomy): Eukaryota > Viridiplantae > Streptophyta > Magnoliopsida > Fabales > Fabaceae > Phaseolus > Phaseolus vulgaris. Next base: position 37,523,391 of record NC_023755.2, on the reverse strand, counting down.
AAACAACCAATTAAATTTCAAGAAATGGACAAGCCTGAGAACATTCCACCAGAATCGGAGACTATGCCTATTTTGGAGCAGCTGAAAATTTGAAATTTACTGGAGTAGGTCTGATCCATGGGAACACTGTCATGTTTTTGTACTTGATCCTGTAATGAGTGATGTTAAATCATCCGTTCCTTTTTCCTTCCTCTCCTCATTTTGTCCTGTTAAATGTGACAGTTGCCGCAGGTTGATTAGTATCAGCAGTTCAATTTCTGTGAAATTCAAGAGCAGTTTGGCTTTAAATTTTACTCATAGTTTTTACTTTATTTATGCATGCCAAATCATGTTATACCTTGTCAGGAAGTCTGGAGCTTTGATCTTTGTTGGCGCTTTCATGTGATCAGTAATGTTCCACTCTCTGTGAAATGGCTGCGTTCCTCCAGAGGAGAAATAATGGACCATTCTTTAAAAAAGTTATTTTCTTTTCCTTTCCTTGGAAGGGGTGATAGTAATTGGTTTTTTTAAATAAATCGAATTAATTTCGTATTTTTCATCATATGTTCCATGTGGTTGTTTGATTTGAAAAAATCTCGGGTAAAGAGCTGCTGGCAAACACTGCTCTATAGTTCTTTTTGTAAGTCTTTACAATCGGACCAACGTGAGTTACGTGTTCCATGATTGTTAGCTTTTGCAGTTCCATTCTCCAACAAGTTCCAAGTTTACTAGGTGTTCTTGTCATCCTTGGAATGGGGTTCAAAGTTCTCGGATTATTAAAAACTTTTCACCTGATTCACCTCTATATTTAACCGAATTGAATCAATAAATTATCTTGAATAGCATTCCAATGGGGGCTGAGAGATTGAGATTGGTTTTATTTATTTATCCGGACTGTGACTTTTACCCATTCCTATACTAAGCCAAATATTAGTTTCATAAAATAGACCCTTCTCACCACTGAGTTGGGAACTTGCATTGCAATACTTTTTACCTAGTCATCTTTGTCACTCTCTATTCCAGTAATGAAAACACGTATTTTTAAAGTAGTTGCAAGAGTGAGGGTGCATTTAATCAGAAGAAACACCTTCTGTATCTGTGAGGTCACTTTCATCTGAGTGTTGGATTACAGGTCTGAAAGAGTTTCCTCTTTAAGATGGGGTGAAATGTGTTGAAAGAGGGGTAGCTTTTACACTCTGTAAATCACCGTGACACAACAATTCTCAGATTCTATAATTAAAGAAGCAGAGCCTGAGAGAGATAATCTGAAGCCTATGCCGTGTCGGAGACTTAAATGGAACTCCAGAACCACTTATGGGGCGGTAGTTGGTATTTGTTTAATGCTTGTTTGAATTCGACGGAAATTTAAGATGAACCACGTCTCTTCCCAACTTAACAATTTCAAACTGCCTACCCAAATCATACTTCTACTCTTACGTCGCAGTACACCTCGTATTCAATACCAACCAAGTGAATTTTAATCTTATAAAATTGATTTATAATGTGAGATTTGTACTCACTTATATATTATGAAATATCTTAATTATTAGTTGACGTTGGATTTCCAACAAATCGTCATATAAAAATACATTAAAGTAAAATAACATTTAGACAAATTAAATTATACAAAAAATTAGGTAATACATTTTTAATCATGGTACATATGTTAATTTTTCAGTATAATCGTAAAATAATTCATTAAGATCATATAAATAAACAGACACAACAAAATAAAAACTTTTTGCAAGTAAGTCTCAACCAGAAGACGAATCTTAAATATTGAAAAAAGAGTTTAAAGAAAAAAAAGTAAAACATGATCGAATGAGTAAATTGTTCAAAAATTAATTATTTTGTTAAATACATTTCTTCAAGAAGAATACTAGTTGTTTATTCTTATTCATGCATTTATTTATTTATGAGAAATTAACTTTAAATCTAACTCAATTTTGTAAAACTAACTTATAAAATAAAATTTACATCCATTTTAACTCGTGAAACAATATATTTATGAGTGTTTTAATAATGAATAAACGAATAAACTCTAACAAACTTTATATATTTTAAATAATTATAATAAATACACTTTTTAATATATTTTAAATAACTATAATAAATCAACTTTAAATCTAATTCAATTAGTAAAACACATAAATTCACTTATATATTACAAAATCACTTGTCTGTATCTCTAGTCATGAATATATTACAAAATCTCCTAATCTCTGGTCATAAATCTCTAACATCATTTATTATAATTCAACTTTCTTCTTAAAATTAAAGAATGAAAGGGTGATGTGACTTTCCATGATTGAGTGAACGTGTTATTCTTCAGAAGCTCATGACCCTCCTCTTCTCTGTATTTGGAGAACTGTGAACCCAATTTCCCTATGAAACGCATTTTTTACCTTTTCTATTTCGGGGTGAAATTTCTTTGCCAATCGACTGAAACATTCCTTTCTTTGAAACGTTAGATAATAAAACTCGCTTTGTTATATTATCCTCTTATTCCTCTGGACCAATGTCTCATACCACATTTTGAATGATGATGATTCATCATTATATAACATAAAATATATTCATTATTAAGATAAAAAAAAAATATGTAGAAACCAAAAGTCAACTGCAAAATCTATAAATATTTCAGTGACCAAAACTCAAGAAGAAAACTTTTATTAGAAACTAATACAAAAATTGTAAATATTTTAATAACTAAATATTTAAGGTTTCAAGAAAATTAAAAAATAATATTTTTTTCTAAACATATGTGCATTAAAATTTATATAACATATCATTACATATAAACGAAATTAATTTTATTGTTAAACTAAATTAAAAAACATATTTTATTTATTTTTTAAAATAAAATCAAAATTGTTCGTTAACCTCTTAATCTGATATGGGCCGAGTTAGAGAAATAGTTTTGAACTATTTAAAATACAAACACTTGATTAAATTTTAAATACTTTATAAATTTAATCTTTTTAATTAAGTCTTTATTAAAATTTTATCTACTCAGTGTTTAAAATATTTTTTTATTTTTTTAAAGTTTTAATTTTGTCATCAAATAACTAAATGTTGGTTATTTCTGTTTTTTTTTTCTTCAACTTGTTTATTAATTGGCATATTCTCTCTCCAGATTTCTTAAAATTTGTCAATTTTTTTTATAAGAGTAGGAAAAATTTTGAGAGTGCCAAATATGTAAATATACAAACGTTTTTAAAAATATTTTTATTTATATATGTAACAGAAATATGTGCCCCCACATAACAGTATGCTTTCACTGTTCTTGAAGATGGAAGGATGGTTAATTGGAAAGTTGAAGGAGATTGAAGAAGAAGAAAAATAAGTTAATTCATATGTTAGAAATGAGAAAATAAAAATAATGATTAGGTCATCTCATTGATGACAATAATAAAATGAATAAAAAAAATATTGTACATTTTAATTAATAATATTTTTATATATTTTTATTTAAAAATAATTAATTTAAAAAATATTAAAAACTAAACCTAACATAAACTCACTACCCAAATTATATATTATATTTGGAATAGACTGTTCCAATTTTGGTCAAAGATCAACATTTTAAAAAAATAAAATTAGTGAAACTGATAGCAAGTGGTGGTGTTTGAACATATGTGAAAAGAATATGGTGTGTGGATATTAACACAGTCAAACCAGGTTTGGCCTATTAAATTCTATTTATTTATATTGTTAAATTCATTAATGTGGTCTAACGACAATTCTTTATGTAATAATTATGATGAAGCACTCAAATTTATTTATTTGAAAAAATTATCCACAATGGCACAGTTTTGTTTGAAAAATACCAGTGGTAGGTGGAAGTCGCATTCTCCTTCTCTCTTTCTTGACTTCAAAAATCATACTTTTAATATTCATTTACCAATAGTCGCAAACCAAATCATTATTTTCACCTCTCTTCTATTCATCTATTCACCACAACATTATAAGGATTTTCGACTTTACTTTTCTAAAGCATTAAATTAAATTCAAGTGTGACTTAGTGATATCACTTATGTCTTCCAATATATTTGTTAAATGTTTTATTTTATTTATAATAAGAGACGTTTAGTTGAAAATATTGGATATTTATTAAGGACTCGATTTGAAGTTTGATTTAATTTTATAAAATTGATTTATAAGATGAGGTTTGTAATCACCTATATTCTCTGAAATCTCTTCTATTAATATAAGATATTCAATAGACTCTCTTACGATGTCAACTATTACGTATGGACTAAACATTTATGAATAATTCAATAGCGACATGATAGATCCAACAAATTTATTATAAAAGAGAGAGAAAAGATTTCGGTGTAAATTGATGTATGCGTGTATATCACCATAGATAACTCATTTATTATAAACCCGAGTTATATAAATAAGGATTATGTATAACAAAATTCTTATTAGGATAAACTTTAAATGAATTTAATACCATATTAAGAATTTAAATCTAATTTAACTTTACAAGATAAGTTAGACGAGATTTACACTCACTTATATATTATAAAATAATTTTTACTATGAAATAACTTTATTTCTTTAGTTAATCTAATTAATGTGTCATTTCTAACATAAAATTTGTCCATTAGTTTATTTATGTAAAATGAATTCAAATTATTAGAGAATTACAAAATTATGTAATGGGATGTAATATAATGATTGAAACGTTTGCGGTAAAATCGTTTACTGAATGTAAAGAACTAAACGTATTTATATTTAAACCATATGAAAGAAAGTTTAAATATACATTATGAAAAATAAAGCTATTTTATTCGATGAGTAACGAAATCCCCTATCAATATATACTTGCAATGGTCCATTTATAGGTAAGTATAAATTTACAGTTTTTATTTCTTTCTATTTATTGGATATATTTTGTTTTATAATTTCTAAATTTTTCTATGAATAGTCATGTGCATTTTTTTCATACTACTTTTATCAAAAATACATGTTAGGATACTTTCATTTATGTGATTAACATTGTTAGTATTTTATCAATCTATCCGTTAAATGATAATTATATATTACATTGATGGTTTAAGTTGAATTTCAAAAAAATAGATAACAATCAAATGTTAATAAAATATTTTTATCAGTATATATTTAAAAATATATATGCTATGTCAATTTTAATATATATATATATATATATAACTTTAAATTTATATAATTTTTTACATGATTCGAGTAAATAAAACCATCAGTTCAATTATAATTTAAAAAAAATAATATAATGAAAATGATTGAACTATTTATATAGATTAGATTATATTGAGGTAACTATATTCTCTCTTTATAGATGTATGTGTGTAATTAGATTGTCTTTATGTGTGTGCTCATTCAAATATATTTACTTATTTAATCAAATATGAGTTTATAATAACAAATGAAATTACTCCCTTGATGCAATTTAAAGGTAATATCATATGTTGTGTAAAATCTTTATATTTATATTATACATTATGTCAAGTCTATTTTTCTATTAAAAAAGAATACAATTTCATTCATTATGTTATCAAATAAATTAAGACAATTAAAAAAATCACAAATTTCAAAATCCAATTACTTCTAGAACATTATATTTAGTATGATCATCTAAGACAAATACTTATATTAAAAAATCAAATTCTCCCATAACTTCACTTAGAATTGTCCACTCATACACATCAAGATAGCTCAAGGTGGTATGTAGGATTATTCATATACTTTTCACCACCTAATACATTTTCTACATAATTTAAGTTACTAATAAAACTTGAACATTTCATTTTGAAAAATTTGTAACTCAACATTTATATTATACATTATGTCATTACCTTCTATGGATTTATCTTTCATACAACATATTTGATTTGATTCATCCACTTTTAAAACATAAACACATCATAAATAATTACTATAATTATAACAATTTAAACTAAATATATCATTATACTAATATAAATATACCCTATTGATACATCACAGAAAAATATTGCTGGTGTAAAATCTAATAAAGTAGAGCTTGTGTATGACAATATCCAATATCCTCACATGAACCATACAACTCAGAATTTATGTTATGTCATAACTCTTTGCTAACTTTGAATTCCAAAAGGTTTAAAAAAAAGAAGTGGTAATAAACTAAAATTTGTTGTTGGTGAGAAGGAGTAGAGAGTATGGAAGAGAAGAATATAAAGTATTAAACACATGGATGAATGTGAAGATAAAAATTGGTCTCATTGCTTTTAGCATCCTTAGCTCTTTCTAAACACACTCAACTTATTCCTTTCTACTTTTGCTTTCGGAACAACTTCTTTGTGTCAGATTCCTAAAAAGTTCAACCTTCTATTTTTTTTTCTAGTCACTAATATTTGCACAAGGCATCAAACTTTGATAAAATATAATGTATTTAAATATATTGGACTAATATAATCCATTCACTAGTACAAAAATAGGAAACAATGACAAGTTATTATGATGGGCATAATCCACTTGTCATAAAAAGTAATGCAGTGACATTTTTGTAATAAACATAACATTTATTATGTCATTTAAAAATACAACTGACATAGTAATTATCTACTATGTATGTTCAGTATACAACCATCATAGTAAGTGATTTACTATGTCAGCTCTAATTCTACCAGTCATAAAAAGTAGTACGGTTGTATTTTTGTAATAAAGATAAGATTTATTATGTTAGTGTAAAATTAGTAATTTAGTTAAACTAAGAGAGTAAATATTTTCTATGTAAATCTTTAAACTTTATAAGCTAATCCTAAACCCTTCTTTGTTCTCTAATTTCAAACCCTAGTTTAGAATTCTTGTCACTCTTCTTACTCGTGCTACACCATTTGTAGTTGTCATTGTGGTTCATGCTCTATTTATACCTTCTTCTCACCCGTTCAAGATTTGTGGCTCCTGCTCGTGCTCATGGTTCATCATGATTGATAAATATACTTATACACTGCTTTAACGTTTCCACGTTGATTTATCTCTAATTCTTCGTTCTTCGTCATGGTGGAATACACTTCTTACATATTGAGACCTCCTTTAGGTCATGATTTATTTTAATTTATTTTCTATTACTTATGATTTGATTAAGTTAATGTTAAATTGAAACTAGCCTGATCATGTTGTTTGATTTGTATTAGAATGATCCTGAGTAACCTAACTTTTTCAAATTTTGATATTTTGTTATAGGATTTTGGAAATGAGTTAATTGTTAGGAACTTTCAACTCCTTTTTTTATGTGTGAAAATTTATATACTTGTTTTTAGAAATGTCCTCTTTTGTTTAATTAGGGATTTTGGGTGAAAAAGAACAAAAAAAAAGTGTTTTTTTATGGCATTTATGTTATTGCATGATTGTGTCTGTTAGATGTGAATGACTTGGACCATGGATTGGTATTGGTTCTTCATAAATAGATAAAATGCATGTTAATTTGATGAAAAATTGTAATCATATTGTTGTTGTAAAATAATATGGTGCTCTCTGTCAGTTGAAGCACGGATTGTACCTTTTGTTTTTTTGTGAGTAATAGAGAAAGACCATTTAAGTTAAAATTTGACTAAAGTTCATCCTAAAAACTGTGATAATACAAATAAATTGAATTTATAAACATGTTACATGATGTGCACATTATACTTAACCAGCTGATCTGACAATTGGATGTTAAGAATCAACAGACAAAGACAAGTGATATTTACACTTGCCTCATCCTTATATTCGTCTAAATTCAGTGTGCCCTGTACTCGAATAAACGATTCACATGTCCATAACATTTCTTAATTTCATCTTCTTCCAATGTAAGACACGTACATAGCTTGCTAAAATCTCACCCAGTACATCAAATTTTATGTTTTGAAGCCTATCAGGTGGCGTATGCAATCTTGCAGGACAACTAGCAACATTTGCTCCATATCCCTTCTCGGACAATTAATCTATGTTTATCAAACTAAAGATTTGTGATGTTATATTTCCTTCTATAAACGAAGTTGAGTTCTGAAACTTTTTACTTATGCTCTTGTTTTAATAGGAATCTCGTTTGTGTTTACTCCAAAAAGCACATGCTTGATGATCCAACACTTGTTGATATGAAAAGAATTGCAAACATACAAAGTTCTGAAGGTATGCTTTTAAGGTATATCCTTTATTTTATAGCTAAATGACTGCTTTTATTTAGGAAAACCAATCATTGGCCTTAAGGTACTGATTAAAAGAAGAAAAAATGGAAGATATTTATTATAAAAGTATTTAGCAATTAAATTTGAAAACACAATTACTTTCCTTGTGTTTCTTTATGAATAATTAGAGGTTTCTTAATAATTATCCAGTGCCTTGGTACTTTATGCTTACCATAATGATTAATATGAATTATATTTATTATATTTATTATGCTAAGTATTAATTGAGTTTGTATTTAAAAGTTGAAATATTTAGTTCATAATTTTTTTTTAATAAGTTTATATATATGGGTCCGCTTAAGCATCTAGCTTAAGAAAAAATGGTTCCGCTTGAGCGAAAATCTCCTTGCTTGAGCGAATATCAACCCTAGAATACCCCAAAATTCATCCCATTTTTGCTTGAGCGAGATTCGCTCTCACTTGAGCGAAAATAGGTTTGAAACTCACTGTCTTAGGCTAGCTTTAGCAAGAATATTTCACCCACATTAAAACTGCATAAAACTATTAAAATTTAAGTTTTTCAACAAATTATTTTCATACTCAAACATATTAAACAAAAAACAATGAAAATTGTCTGCTCACAGTTAGATAGTAATTGTAATAAAGTTAATATGTCAATTTGTAATACCATATATACATATATATATATATATTCAACACCTCTAAAAAGTCATTCAGAATCAAACAACCAATACTTACAAATTCTTAAATTTAAATTATATCATAATACAATTCAACTCATTCAAACACTTCCAATCTAAAAAAAAACATATTCAATAACTTATGCTAATCAAATTCAACATATACTATACAAAACTATCAAAATCAATCATTTCACATTTGATTTCACTCAATACACTACTTTACTCTAGGGTAGCTTAACCTGCATCATAGAGTTCTAATAAAAAATCTAACTACATCACTAGAACCCTGAGCTAACAGGAACTAATCCATGTTGAAGCTAGAAAGCTCACATGCAACAACATTTACCAAGATAAACTTAACAATTATAAATCTAACTCAAAGAAAAAAGGAACAAAAATGAATTTACTCTGTCTAAAATTCTGATTGGATAGTCTTGTAGTATTTGCTGCTAGGAATCCAATGACGGACTCCGATCGTCATTATGATGACAAAGATGTTCAAAAAGTTAGACAGAAGGCAGAGGAAGGCATTTTTTTTATAGAGAAATGATGGTTCTTTATAAATGGAACATTGTTAGGATCATGTGTTTAACATCCTGCATGTTAGCTTTTTGTTATTGAATAAGTCTCCAGATTATTAGGAAATTAATTAGTTCTATTTTAACTACTGGTTTGTTACCAGATTTCTTTCCTGTTTTTTAGAACAATCTTTGTTTATTCTGTGTATAAATACATAGCTTTCCAGCTTTAATAAATTATCTCAGTTGATCAATCAAACATTATTTTTTATGAAACTAACAAATTGGTATCAGAACTCTCTTCTTAAGTGATCTGTGAGGTCAAAATGGAAGGAGAATCAAGTTTTTCAGTTGTTGCACCACCAGTCTTCGATGGAGACAATTATCAAATGTGGGCAGTTCGTATGGAGACTTATCTGGAGGCTTTGGATCTTTGGGAAGCAGTAGAAGAGGATTACGAAGTCCCTCCACTTCCAGCAAATCCTACTGTTGCACAAATCAAAGCACAGAAGGAGAAAAAAAAACAGAAAATCAAAGGCAAAAGCTTGCCTATTTGCAGTTGTATCTCAAATGATCTTCACACGAATAATGTCCCTCAGAACAGCAAAGGAAATTTGGGATTACCTCAAGGGTGAATTTGTAGAAGATGAGAGGATTCGTGGAATAAAAGTCTTGAATTTGATTCGGGATTTCGAGTTGCAGAAGATGAAGGAGTCTGAGTCAGTGAAGGAGTACTCTGACAGACTTCTCAACATTGCTAATAAGGTGAGATTACTTGGTTTTGTGTTTAATGACTCTAGGATTGTTGAAAAGTTGCTGGTCACTGTTCCCGAGAAGTTTGAAGCCACCATTACTACTCTGAAGAACACCAAAGACCAGTCAAAAATTTATCTTACAAAACTCTTGAATGCTTTACAAGCACAAGAGCAAAGAAGGTTTATGAGGCAGGAAGGGGTGATTGAAGGAGCTTTACCTGTCAAGCATCAAGACAACAACAGGTACAAAAAGAAGAAAAACTTCAAAAAGGAAGGAGGTTCCAAAAAATCCTACCCACCTTGCTGCCATTGTGAGAAGAAAGGTCATCCACCATACAAGTGTTGGAGAAGACCCGATGCCAAATGATCCAAATGCAATCAACTTGAACATGAAGTTGTGATCTGCAAAGTCAAAGGTCAGGTGCAAGAAGTAGATGCACAGGTTGTTGGTCAAGAAGAAGATCAATTGTTCGTGGTCACTTGTTTCTCAAGTAGAGAATCAAGTGAGAGCTAGTTGATTGACAGTGGGTGTACAAATCATATGACATATGACAAGGAGCTTTTCGAAGAATTAAAAAACACTGAAGTTAAGAGAGTGAGAATTGGAAATGGTGAACTCTTGGAAGTCAAGGGAAAAGACGCAGTAGCTATAGCAAGCTATAAATGTACAAAATTTATTTCAGATGTTTTATTTGTACCTAAAATTGATCAAAATCTCTTAAGTGTTGGTCAGCTACTCGATAAAGGCTATAAAGTGTTGTTTGAGAATAAACAGTGCTTGATTAGAGATGCTAGTGGCAAAGACTTGTTCAATGTCAAAATGAAAGGAAAAAGCTTTACTTTAAATCCAATGGAGAAAGAACAAATGGCTTTAAAGTCCAAAGCTAGTGCCACTGAAATAGGCACAAAAGACTTGGGCACTTTCATCATTAAGGATTGTTTCAGATGCAATCAAAGAAGTTGGTTGAAGGACTCGCAAACATTGATGATAATATTCCTCCTTGTCATGCCTGCAATTTTGGGAAGCAACACAGGCAACCTTTCCCTAAACAAGCTTGGAGAGCCTCGAAAAAGCTACAGCTGGTGCACACTAATCTGTGTGGTCCTCAGAGAACACCTTCATTAAATGGTAACCTATACTACATTATTTTTATTGATGATCTAACAAGAATGTGCTGGATTTTCATGTTGAAACAAAAGTCAGAGGTTCCCAGTATATTCTGGAAATTCAAAACCAGAGTTGAAAATGAAAGTGGATGCTCAATTCAGATTATAAGGTCTGACAATGGCAAGGAATACACCTCTGATGATTTCAACAAATTTTGTGAAGAAGCTGGAATTCAACATCAATTAACAACACCATATACTCCTCAACAAAATGGTGTCAGTGAAAGGAAGAGCAAATTCATTATGGAGATGACAAGGTGTATGCTCCATGAAAATAATCTTCTAAAAAGGTTTTGGGGGGAGGCAACAAACACTGTTGTATTCCTACAAAATCGAATTTCTACAAAAGTCTTGAAAGATCTGACACCATATGAAGCTTGGTATGGCTACAAACCTTTTTTAAAATTTCTCAGAATATTTGGCTGTCTTTGCTTCACTTATATTCCACAAGTCAAGCGTGATAAGCTTGATAAAAAAGGCAGAAGCAGGCATCTTTGTTGGATATAGCACTGTATCCAAAGCTTACAAAATTTTCCAGCCACAAACTAGTCGTGTGATTGTAAGCAGAGATGTTCATTTTGTTGAAAATGAGCAATGAGATTGGGAAAGTTCAACTAAGGTGAATCAAAGTCCAAATGCTACAAACAGTTCAACCCTTGGGAGCATGACAGAAGAATCTGAAGATGATGGACAAGATGCTGCAGTTGATGATGCACCTATCAGAGGAACAAAACTGTTGTCTGACATCTATCAAAGGTGCAATGTAGTTGTTTGTGAGCCTGCAGGATTTCACGATGCAAAAAATAGTCAACACTGGATGGCTGCAATGCAGGAGGAGCTTTTTATGATTGAGAAAAATAAAACTTGAGAATTGGTTGATTGACCTCCAAACAGAAAAATAATTGGAGTAAGATGGGTTTTCAGAACCAAGCTAAGTCCTGATGGTTCTATCAACAAATTCAAAGCAAGACTTGTTGTGAAAGGATATGCACAAGTTTTTGGTGTTGATTATTCAGAGATATTTGCACCTGTTGCCAGGCTTGACACTGTAAGATTGTTGCTTGCTCTTGTTGCGCAAAGGAGCTGAAAAGTATACCATTTGGATGTTAAATCTGCATTCTTAAATGGAGATTTGCAAGTAGAAATTTTTGTTGAACAACCTGAAGGCTTTGTGAATGAGGGCAATGAAAATAAAGTCTACTTTCTGAAAAAGGCTTTATATGGATTAAAGCAGGCTCCACGAGCCTGGTACAACAAGGTTGATGAACATTTGGTACACCTTGGCTTTCAAAAAAGCCAATCTGAACTCACATTATATGTCAAACATCAAGGTACAAATATTTTGGTCATTTCTCTTTATGAGGATGACATGTTAGTTACAGAAATCAACTGGTTCAAACTGGAAATGAAAAAGGTATTCGAAATGACAGATCTTGGTCTGATGTCATATTTTCTTGGCATTGAGATCAAACAGAATCAAGATGAAGTTTTCTTAAGTCAAAGAAAATATGCAAAGGAGATACTCAAGAAAATTCTGATGGAAAATTGCAAAGCTGTGAACACTTCCATTAATCAAAAGGAGAAGCTAATCAAAGATGATGGTTCTGACAAGGTTAATGAATCTGAGTTTAGAAGTTTGATAGGTTGTCTGATGTACTTAACAGCAACCAGACCTGACATCCTAAATGTTGTGAGTATTCTTTCAAGGTTCATGCATTGTCCAAACGAAACACATATGAAAGCTGTAAAAATAATTATCAGATACATTAAAGGAACTTGGAATTTTGGTGTGAAGTTTCTGAAGCAAAAAGAAATGAAGCTAATTGGTTTCTTTGACAGTGACTGGGGTGGATCAATTGATGACAGAAGAGCACATATGGTTACTGTTTCTCCCTTGGATCGGGCATGTTCTCTTGGAGCTCAAAGAAGCAAGAAATTGTTGCTCAATCCACTGCTGAAGCATAATTTATTGTTGCAACAGCTGCAATCTCAATCTCAAATAATCTAGTCTTTCATGGAAAGACAAAGCATTTCCACATCAAGCTTTTCTTTGTTCGAGAAGTCCAGAAAATGGTGACATAATTCTTTGTTATTGCAAATCTGAGAATCAAATTGCAGATGTCTTTACCAAGCCTCTGCCAGTCAGCAAGTTCGAAGATTTCACAACTAAACTGGAAGTTTGCAACATTTAAACAAAGAGGGGTGTTAGAATCATGTGTTTAATCCTGCAAGTTAGCTTTTTCTGTTATTGAATAAGTCTCCATATTATTAGGAAATTAATTAGTTCTGTTTTAACTACTGGTTTGTTACCAAATTTCTTTCCTATTTTTTAGAACAATCTTTGTTCATTCTGTGTATAAATACATAGCTTCCTAGCTTTAATAAATTATCTCAGTTAATTAATCAAACATTATCGTTTAAAAATAATAAACCAATCACCTGTATAAAACTATATTTCTTAGTCACTTATATTGAAAATAAGAAATATGATGACGAAGATAACTTTTGTAACTTTCCTACTAATTATGACTATTACTAAGCAAATTCTAATATTTAAATAGAGAAATTTCAGCTTTTCTATTACATTCGTATATAAATGGCAAATTTCTTTTGTAGTGTATGGTATATAAATAGCAAATTTACATTCAAGTTAAATATAATAATTAATGTCAGGATCACTTCATATAATATTATATATTTTAAATTTCAATTTTTTATTTTAATTTCAGCATATAATAATGTAAAGATCTCTATAATCATAAATTTAAATATATTTTTAGGTGCAGTGTTGTAGTTCAAACCATTGTGTTAGAAAAATAAATTGAATTGGTGTATTATAACTTGAAATTTAAATACAACATTTATACTATGATACTGCAAATCTAATAAATTTTAATATTTAATAGTTATTGTTTTATGTTGCTTGCTATGTACTATGATATATAAATATATTTTTTTTCATATATACATATATGTATATATGTAAAACTACATGCCTAACAATATTGATTATCTAAAAATAGGATGAGTTATAAGATTAGAGAAGTTAAATAACTAATCAATATATATTTTACTTCACACTTTTTATTGTTGTAATCGTTTTTTTATTCTAATTTCAATTCTACATATTATATTCGACTCAGAGTGTTATCGATCTTTCGATCAATGCGTATTTGTCAATGGAGGAGTGTACCTATAAAAATATTTTAACGTTAAAGTAAGTTTTATATATTCAAGTTAGTCACTAATATTATTTCACATACATTTTACTTATCCCTTAGACATCTATTTATACATATTCATGTTGGGCTTCGTAGTGGATCATGAAAAATGTTGGACTTTCATTTGGACTTGAATATTTTCATTGGTCCATATTGTTGTATTATTTGATGATTTAATTTGTAAAATGAATTCACATGTGATCTTATCCACAATAAGTGTTTCTCAATATTTGTTCACATTTTTTCATAATAAAAAAGCCAAAAAATCGAGAGTTACAAATTGATTGATCAAGCGGTCGAATAAGATTCAAATCGAGAGAGAGATCGACATGCTGATCGGTACATAAATAAATACATTTACCATAAACATATGCCAATATATTTTCCAAACATAACAATATTAACATAAATTTGCCCAAAAAAATATTCTTCCACTTTAATCAAATTAAATTAAAATCATAGTTATAAACATCAAACACTTTGCACCAAAAGTTCCTATTCCTTGTAAACTTTTACACTATTGTTTGGTAGCTTCTCACACAATCTTCTCACATTTCTAGAAGCCAGGTGAGAACAAAACTCCTTCCATTTACTTCTAATAGTCGTATTTTTCTTTGGTTTATTTCCAATTAATAGTGTACTTCATGTTCAAAGTTTTGGACAATAACTAAGTAATGTTATGATTTTTACGAACATTCTGTCAAGTTATGTGATAAAAAACAGTGGAATGAAATTAGAATTCCAACATTTTTATACCAAAAGTGACAATTAAAATTATAAAATTAGAAAATCAGTACGATGGTATGCAAATAATGTCAAATATTGAAATCACATCAAAGGACTCACTTTGCATGTATATTTCGTCATTCACTTTTTGAGTTAGAAAAATGATTTGATAAAATAATAATGAGATAGTGTATAATAAGACATCTCAAATTTGATACAATTAACCAATTAAATAAATTTTAAAAAAGATTTAATTATTTTAATAACATGACCAAAGTTCTATATATTCTTTGCTCATATTAACTCATTCCCACACAAGATAAATAGAAATTTAGTCGTGTCCATTTAAGTAAGTCTTTAATTATGTCACGATGGACCATAAAGTATAAAAAATTATAGAAATTATGACCAAAAAAAAAATACTAATAAATTATCATTTGATTTTTTAATTTTTTTGTAACGATGACATACTTAAAAATTACCCTTTGAGCTCCCACTATCTATATATAATATTCATTCTTAGTCTCAAACAAGTTAAAGCCCAAAAGCAAGTCTAGAAACTAATAATTTCTTAACATTGATTAAATTTAATTACTATTTTTAAATAACTACAATTTAAAGACTTAAATCACATGTCATCACGAAATTAAGCAGAACTAATGATAACTGACCTAAACTTTGGCACTTTGTTTCGTTAAATCAAATTAAAATCATAATTACCCATAAGCTTTTGTTAGTGCTTTTTCAATCCGAATTACTGGCCCAGCTAAGCAAATGTACTTTTCTCTATGCCATATTTTACATAAAGAAAAAAAAAATTAAAGATAGAGGAAAAGTTTTAATATATATTAAAAAAAAATTAATTAAAGAGGTATAAAGAGGGAAACTCGTGTGTACAAAAGAAAATGAATATATAAAACAAAAATCAAGTGAAATAGGTGTTAAGACAAATCCTTTTCTGCTCATTATCCGACACTTATTTTATTTAGCAGCAAGTATTTTAGTATTATATTATAAAATATAAATACTTTTTATAAAATTAAAATTCATAATAATTATTTTTAGTGTATAATCTATATTAGTATTTTAGTACTATAATGTAGGAACTAACTTTTTATTTTATGTCTCTAAAAATTTACAATAAATAAATATTTTTTGAATGTATAAATTATATTAGAATAAATAATTTTTTTCAACACATAAATTATATTTTGGCACTATGATAAAAAAACATTGATAATTTATTTCAGGAAAACATTGAAATTTAATGATAGATTGAAAATAATAAGAGGTTAAGAAAACAAAATCTAAAAATATTTTTCATTGAAAAAAAAAATCTTATTGAATACTAGCTCCTAAAAAAGCTCACCACTAAATATCTTCATTTACATGTAAAAAGGTTTATAATTAAATTTTATAACACGTCTTTAAAAATATAAGTTATAATTTCAATTTACATTTTTAAGAAAACAATTATATTTGATTTAGAAACAAAGAATGATACATTCAGATAAACGGAAAATAAAAAGTATATATACGAATAACTATATTGAGTTAGAGCATCTATAAGTTTTTTTTAGTAATTTTTTCTTATTGAGAACACTTTTAAATGTTTTTACTAATATCTTATTTCTTAAAAACTTACTTTTTATCATCGTTTCTAAATTAAATTTTACCATTTTTTGAAATTATTAATATAGTCAAAAAAAGTTTATACCGGGACATAAATGATTTATTCTAAATTTAAAATATTTATTTATTGTTTGAAATAAATATTTATTTTTGTATATTGCAAAAATTAAAATAGTAACATACACTACAAGAAAAAATGGTTTTAACAGGGTTTATTTCTAAAGCACATCAATCAAGAACCCACTCCTTCCAATAGTTAAGAAAGGGTTAACCACTAGACCAGAGAAATTTTTTTGTCATATCATCATTTTTATTTTACTTATTATTATTAACATAATTTATACATATTAATATTATATTAACATTATTATTAATATTATTATTATAATTAATATTATATTCATATTTATAATATTATTAATATTAATAATATTATTCATATTATTAATATTTATTAATATTATTATAAATATTATTATAAATATTATTATTAATATTATTATTAATATTATTATAAATATTATTATTATTATAAATATTATTATTATTATAAATATTATTATAATGAATAGTTTCTAGTGTCTGATTCTTCAAAATTTGATACTGCAAATGTAACCAAAAAATAAATTATGATGATGTATATATGTAATAAGTTAATGTCACTTCACATACAACTTATTTTTACTTATTGAAATTCATAAAAACAATCTTTAAGAATTGAATAATAATTTCAATTAATGAAGTGCCTTCTAACTTCAATTAATGAATCAACCTCTAAGACCTAAGTTCAAAGCATATTTAAATATGTATACCAGTTTAGGCTAAACTCACTAAAAAATTAATTATATCTATTTATTAAGAATTGAGAAAATATAAAATATTTTATTGATGTTTTACAATAAACTTTTGACACTTAAAAAAAATTAAAAAACTCTATTATTTTGATGAGATTTTAGAATAAATATTTAGAATTTAACGAAGGTTTTAAAATAAACCTTTGAAAATTAACGAAGGTTAAAAAAACCTTCATTATTTTGTGGAGGTTTTAAAATAAACCTTTGAAAATTAACAAAGGTTAAAAAAACCTTCGTTATTTTGCGGAGGTTTTAAAATAAACCTTTGGAAATTAATAAAGGTTAAAAAAACCTATGTTATTTTACTAAAGTTTTAGAATAAATATTTGGAATTTAACTAAGGTTAAAAAATCTCTGTTATTTTGTTGAGGTTTTAGAAAAAACCTCCATTAATTAAATCAATTCCTAAGGTTATATTAACCTCCACTAAATAACCTCTATTAACCCAATTCCTATAATTAAAAAAAATATTGAAAGTGATGCCATTTTAAAAAATATTAATTTTTTTAGCATTGATTTTTTAGGACAATACTGGTAACAATTTTTTTTTATTATACCTGAAACAAGCATGATGCATCCCATACATGACCATGTATCAGATGAGGTATAATTGAGCTTTCTCCTTCCTATTTATCATCACACTTAGCATCATTCTACACGTGTCACTATTTGACTGACTGATGCTTTAACTGGTGAACATGCCTATTATTTTATTTTTATGCAATAAAACGTGTTTTTATTTTTTTTTTCAGTGGCATAAGGGTATTATTTTTTGTACAATAGATTATGAATGTAAAAATTATACTATAGTTTTGATATGGGGTTATTGACGAAATATTGAATTATAAGTTAACAAAAATAATTAAAGGGAAATGCTAGAAAATAATTAAGTTATAATAAAATAAAAAAATTGGTTCAACCTTGAATTTCAATTTATTTAGATAAGCGAAAATGTTTAAGTTTGAATAGTTTTTTCATATGTCTGTGACACTGTATTGGATTGATAACAGGAGATTTTTTTTTTATAATGAGTTAAAATAATTTTTTTATATAAGTAATACTATTATCTGAATATTGTAAAAAAAATATAGAACCAGAATTTTTTTGATTAAGATTCATGTTAAAAATACATTGAAAATCACACTTAAGATGTCTTAATAATATTTTTGATAATAAAATTTCTATGTTTATTTTCTTAATAAAAAAGAGACTCCGTTTGCCTATGTCTGTATATACACAAATCTTAGGATCGTTATTTTTATTATTACATACTTTCTTTCTTTTATAAGACACGATTAAATAATTATTTAAAGTTAAATCAAAAGTAGTTAATTTAATTAACGAGATTTTTTTTTCTTCATAAATCTATAACTTTCCAATTATTCTTAACGCTAACTCAACGTACTTTTCTATTTTATTTTTAAACACTTTTATTAATTTATTTATTTTTATTTGTTTTAATTATTATTTTTCTCATCATTAACATATTTACTGTCTTAATTTTCATACACTATGAATAATAAAAGTAAGAATGCACATAAAAATTTAATTATTTTTCCTCTTTTCAACTTTGGATTTTTTTTGCATGTAATTGTTTTTTTCTCTCTTTAATGTTTCTTACTTTTTTCTTTTCTTATCATTTTCAAGATCTGATTCTACTCTTTAGTAGCTTTTGGATTTAGGATTGTTCCTAATCAAACATAAGTTATATCAGTAAGTGTTTCTTCTTCTTCAGAAAATCTTGTTATTCTTCTTTATGCTTAGGTTAGACATTAATGTTGGTTTCGATAGTTGAGAAAAATATTCTTTCAATTATAGTTATTATTGATTTAAAGTTTTGTTGCCTTTATTGATGTTGTTCTACGTCTTTGAAATTTTGGTGTTCCTCAAACTTTTCTATAGGGTTGTCTTAATGTGCACATGAGTATTACTTTTCTTCAATTTAACTATATTAAGCCTAAGTTGAAATTGAATTTGAGAATTGAAGAAATAAATAGTTGGTGCATGCGAGAGGTAGCTTTTTTAATGTTGAATTAAATGAAATATTAGATAAATATAAGTTTAAATTGGTTTTTATATTATTTTACAGTCAAAATACATTAATCATTTGCTTAAATGTTGTAATGAATTCTCAACTAACAATGCTATGCACACTGACTTAATTAATTAAAACAATTAAACATAAAAGTTTCAGATATTCAGCATAGTGTTTGCCCCTTGAAATGAAAGGGTAGATAGGTGTTCAATTTCCACAATAATTTAACATTTAATTCCAAGAAGAGTGTGCTTTAATTTGAATGGCAGAATAAACGGCGACGTAACGTTGATCCTATGTTTTCAGTTGAAATTCAAATTGAGTTGACGGAGTGTGGACCGCGTGGCCGTGATGATATATATTATATAAATGGCCATGACATGTATGTAGCATGAGGCTGATGCATGCGATGGCCATGCATGGGATTGGTTTAAAATAATAAAAGAATAAAAAAAATGGAGTAAGCATTATGAAGCGTGCGATAGGTGGTGTGTGTGTGTGTGGCAATTCCGTAGTTCCATGGTTTGTACTTTAGCGCTAGCGATTATTTTGGGGGCATTCTTTCTCTCTCTGTCTCTCCTTTCTCTCTTTTCTCTCTTCTATCGATCTTCACGGCGTGGTTGCTTTTCGATCTCTCTCCCACAAAATTAGGGTTTAGACCTAGATCCGGCCACCTTCATGTTTTGGAAGCTTGCTTCTCTCTCTGCTTCCTCTCCCGTGAGTTTCCACTTTAATCGCGCCAATTCTCCTGCATTTAAACTGAGTTTCAATTCTTCTCTCTCTCTCTCCCTCCATAATTTAAGCGTCACTTAGTTTCATTCAACCATTCCAATGTTATCTTTTAACCATCACTTTCTCTTTCTAATTACCAATTAACTAGTTCTTATTTCACTGCGTTACTGATTAGTTCCATTTTCCGGATCGATTTTCGCTGTTCTCAGTTTCCGCTCTTTTAAATTTATTATATACAGCAACTTGTAGCATGCTCGTTGCTTGTTTTTAACTTTATTTTTTCAATCTGCTGTTTGTTTTTATTGAATCTACTCCAGTGGTTCACTTTATTAGGAGGATCTCAATCAGAGGCAGTTGATGTGTTTTAGCATGCTAATTAATTAACATTTTTTTTCTCTGGAATTACGTCTTGGTTTTTTTTCAGCTGCGGGTATTTTGAATTTGCAGGCTGTCTGCTGTAGGATGTTATTATGTGCATGTTAACCAATGGAAAACACTCGAGCTTTAGTCAAAGCAAACACAAATTAGTGTGAATTTGTGAAAAAGAGGCCACACGATTCTTCTAGAAATTTTTTCTCTTAGCTTTTCGATAGATTTGAATTCAAAGTGTCTATCAGTTCATGACAAGTTGGTTTACTGTTGAGACTACAGTGTTTCTTTTTACAATTCCGTATATGTTGCATGCTTACAGTGGAATTGTAGATTGAATGCCATGCTTGATGGCTGAAAATTTTAAGAGGGCAACTGAATTGACAATTAAAGTCCCTAAGTAGCTTAAAACATGCATACTTAGTTTCTCGTGTTCTCTATGTGTGCTTCTTTGTTACTGTTGAAGTTCATTTTTATGTGATGGTGTTACGCAGGTGGAGGCAATATTAGACAAGGAAAATTTCACTTTGGAAGAGCTTCTGGATGAAGAGGAAGTGATCCAGGAATGCAAGGCCTTAAACAGTCGCCTTATCAACTTGTATGTGTCTGTTTAATTTGAGTCGATTCAGTTTTTTCATTCTCCAGACAAAGAATCTGAATTTCATGCACACACACATATATATTTGAATTGTCCAATTTCTATTTTTGATGCAAATACATAAAGCACAGGCTGGACAGGCGATTACATGTTGTTTCAACCAAATATAATTGATAATTCGCTACTTTTTCCATTTTAGTTTGAGAGATCAAACTCAAGTTGAGCAACTGTTACGGTACATTATTGAAGAACCACCAGAAGATGCTGAAAATAAACGAGCCTTCAAGTATGCAGCTGTTACTGAAAATTTGCTACAAAAGAACTCTTTTAATGTTTCAACTTCATTGAAACCATCTCTGTTTGTAATTTAGGTTTCCATTCATTGCCTGCGAGATTTTTACATGTGAAATTGATGTCATTTTGAAGACCTTGGTTGATGACAAAGAGGTCTACACTTCATCTTCTTTGTGAACTTATTTTTTAGCTTCAAGTCATTTCCCTTTATTGATTTTCCCTTCGCATTCTTGTAATTTCAGCTGATGAACTTATTATTCTCCTTTTTGGAGCCTACTCGCTCACATAGTGCCTTGTTAGCAGGCTACTTTAGTAAGGTATATATAAAGATTCTATTTTTGTTTGCATGACATTTTTGTCAATGTGGCCTATCTGACTTGCATGATACTCATTTCTATGCCATTTTACAGGTTGTTGTTTGCCTAATGATTCGAAAGACAGTTCCACTGATGAATTATGTTCAAGTAAGTAAAACATTGTGCTTTTGAAGTACAGTGGTAGATAGCTTATTCAATTTTAGGGAGGAAAAAAAAAGCTTGATTGATTTTTAAATCTAATCCCTATTATATCTGGAATTAAACAGTTTCTAGTCTGTTCAATAGTTTGGTGTGCATGTTGGATGGTATAGTCTCTTTGTGAAATCTTTAGTTCATGGTTCAACATAATTTCTACAGGCCCATCAGAACGTTTTCCGTCAGCTGGTTGATTTGATAGGAATTACATAACCTTTATATTAAACAGTTTCTAGTCTATTAGTTTGTTGTGCATGTTGCACGCTATGGTTTCCTTGTGAAATTATTCATTCATGGTTCAACATAATTTCTACAGGCCCATCAGAATGTTTTCCGTCAACTGGTTGATTTGATAGGAATTACATCCATTATGGAGGTAAACTTTTACCACTTTGGTTGTATTTATGACAATTCTGAGATCTTGCTGATGTGCTAGAATGGATTCTGAGATAAGTTCTTTTGACAGGTTTTGGTTCGATTAGTAGGTGCTGATGACCATGTGTATCACAATTTTATAGATGTGATGCAATGGTTAGCTGAGAGCAACTTGCTTGAGATGATTATTGATAAATTGAGTCCATCTGTAAGTAAAGCATTTATCCAGGTTTATGTTCCCTTAGCCAGCTTTTACTTGTTTGCTGTGTGATGCTTATGCACTTAGCTCTATGCCTTTTCAGACCGTTAAATGAGATTGAATGTAGCTACATACATTCTTTGATTTTTGGGGATTTTCTAATCCACAAGCCTGACACTGATCACTCTATGATTGCTAGTAGTGGTGTTGTGTTTGCTCCCAAAGTTTGTTTTCTGGTACATAGAAGATGTAATTAATGAAAAGCTCAATTTAGTATTCAATTTTTGTTTTGATGTTTGAATTTGTAGGATTTTAATCACCTTATATTTTGTTGCAAATTATCTCACAAATTTTGCTCTCCTATTTAAACCAGAGTCCTCCTGAAGTTCATGCCAATGCTGCTGAAACATTGTGCACAATAACTAGAAATCCCTCGTCTACTCTAGCAATTAAACTTTCAAGCCCAAGGTTTGTATTGCATGATTTTATGATATTTTCCTCTAATAATTGAATTAAATGATTATATATATGTATATCCTCCCCTCTAATATGTGATTCTGATATAATTATTATATACATTTTATACTTGCAGTCATGTTGCCAAAATATTGGATCATGCACTGGAAGATTCACAGTCAAAGTCTAGCCTTGTGAATTCACTTTCAGTGTGTGTTTCGTTGTTGGATCCCAAAAGATCTGCTATATCATCTCCCCTTTTTCATTCTTTTCGAAGTCAACACATGTATGAGCCACCAATTCCTGTAAACCCAGACACTATCGGTGCAATGCTACCTAAACTCGGTAAGTCCAATTTGTTGTGTTTTTACCCGTGTTCATCATCATGGATTTGGTTTAGTTGTATTGTTATTCTGAATGTTGTGTAACAAAATAAGATGCTGCAACTATTCTTAAAAAAGGTTAAGGTTTTTAAATTTTGAAGTTTCATTGTGGATTTAATTCAGTTGTATTGTTATTCTGAATGTTTTGTAACATAATAAGATGCTGCAATTTTTTTAAAAAAAGGTTAGAGGTTTTTTAATTTTGAAGTTAGTTTTATAACTGTTTTCATTATTGAAGCTTTAAAAGATGTTGTCACTATGTTTTGTTTGGTACAAACAAATTGGTCAAATTATGATAAAGTATTCATATCAAATCATGTGTAAGATTGTTTTTTGTTTGTCTGCAGGTGAATTGCTTACGCTTTTGAATGTATCATCGGATGAAAAAGTGTTGCCTACTACATATGGAGAATTAAGACCTCCACTTGGGAAGCATCGATTGAAGGTTAGTTTTTATTGCTCTCTCAACCAATTATAGGGTAGTTGCTATTACCCATACCTAGGGTGAATTGTCCAACATTTGTTGGCTGCTGATTTGATCATAAATGTTTGCGAATTTGTTTAATATAACAAGGAGGTAATGAATGTTTGATAAGGTACCTTGATGAAAATATGGATACTTTAGTAATCCCTTAACTAGGTTAGTGGTCTGGCCAGTCAATGTTGATTTCTTGTTCCAAAAATTATCTTTGCTGTCTATTTCAAAACTGTTTATGCAATTGTTCTATTCTTATGCAAGGTATTTCTAATATGAATTTTGAATATATTTAATTTTCTGACCTTTCTGCAATTTATTTTAGATTGTTGAGTTCATTGCTGTCCTTCTGAAAACTGGAAATGAAGTGGCAGAAAAAGACATGGTCAATTCAGGAACCATTCAACGAGTCATTGACCTTTTTTTTGAGTAAGCAACTACTACTTTTGTTTTATGTAGTGCATGTTTAGTTGTGTCAGATCAGTCAATGTGGATCCATGATCCACATCCAAGCTGAAGGTACTTTGAATGGATCCCATTTTTCACATCTGAAACGTGGATCCTGTGCTCCAAATGCCAAACCAAATATACACGAAGATGTTTAGAGAAACCTTTCATTTTTTTTAAAAATTTGTAGATATAGAATTATTGCCTATCTTTACTGCCAACCTTTTTTGAACTAATTTGAGCATGCCTTGCTAATACAGGTATCCATATAATAACTCATTACACCATCATGTAGAAAGTATCATATTATCATGTTTGGAGAGTAAATCTGATGCCATTGTTGATCATCTTCTTCGGGAGTGTGACTTAATTGGAAGATTTCTCCAAGCAGACAAACATGCTATTCTATCTGCTGACAAAACTATGGTAAGTGGATGCTTAAATGCTTTGAATCGATATATTGGATGTTTTCATTTTCTTCAATGTTTGATAGAACCTATATGAAGTGCATAGTCAATCATCTCTACGTTGATGCCAAGTCCATTAGAACTGCCTTACTAAATTGTTTTATTTTGCAGCCAACAGTGCTTGCTGCTGGAAAACAGGCGCCACGGGCAGGGAACATTGGGCATATTACTCGAATTATTAACAAACTTGTTCACCTGGCACATAATCGAAGCCTCATACTAACATGTCTTCAGGTTAGCTGCAGATATGATATTTATAGCATCAGGAAAGCCTTGTAGTTTCTGTAGTAATCTATGAAGCTCTGTGAATTATACTTTAAATTGCTTTTGTTGACAAATCTGCTTAGAGTTTATAACTTTTCTCCAAGACTTATCTGAAAGAAGCTTTTGGAGTCTGATAAAACACCAATTAGGGAAATTAATAAAATATAATATGAAAACTGAAATCACAGCAATCTACTTGCTATCCTAGTCACAATAGTCTCCAATCATGTAGATACAGCAATGCACATGCTGTTCCAGAGACAAAAGTCTCCGACAGAGAGTATTCTTTGTTCTCGAATTAACTTCATTTTTCCTAATTACAAATCTTCAACCGGATATATTTACCTAATACATAAGTGCCAGCAGTTATTTTCCACACATAAATGCCACCTGTGCCGCTCTCTATATAGAGCTAACTACCAACAATTATTTTCTACACATAATCCTACAGTTTTTTATACATGCCTATTTTCTAAAGCCATTATTTTGTATGCATAACTGTCTCCAATAAACATCAAAGCTTTATTGCTACCATTGATGGCCCAAAAATTCCTATCTCTATCCAAGAAGCCATGAAAGTGAACATTGGACTGAGGCCATGAGAGGATATTAATGCATTAGAAAGAAACTCAATATGGGAGATTGTTAACAAACCAAGAGACAAAAGGACTATAGGGTGAAATGGATATTTACAGTGAAATATAAGGTAGATGAGACAATAGACAAATAACTAAGCCATATTTGTGACAAAGGGATACACTCAAACTTATGGAATTGACCATTAGGAGCATTTACTCTAGTGGAAAATATGAATTTAGTTTGAGTTCTTGCTTTTGCAACTTATTTTGTTGGAACTTACACTAGTTGAATGTGGAGAATGTCTTTGTGGAGCCTTGAAAAAAGTGTACATGGAGATTGTTCTTGGATTTGAAACTTATAGTGGAAGGAACAAGGTATGCCTCCTAAAGAAGGCCTTATATGGTCTTAAACAATCTCCAAGACATTGGTTTGAGAGATTTACAAAAGCAATGGTTTCCTTTGTATGCATGCAAGCAAAGCCAAGGAAATCATACTTTATTTATAAAGCATCCTCTTACAAGTAAACTCACCATACTGTTGGTCTATGTCGACAATATGATTATAGCAGCAGATGAAGAAAAAGAGAAATTGGCTCAATAGGAAAATTTGACAACCTAATTTGAAATGAAGGATATGAAAAAACTCAAGTATTTCCTTGGAATAGAGGTTGCTTATTCCAAATGTGCAATTTTTATCTCCCAAAGAAATGATTTACTTGATATCCTCAAAGAAACAAATAAGTTGGGATGTAAAACTTCAGTCGTTCCTATTGAACATAATCATAGAATTGTAAATGAAGAGGGTTCTTCTGTAGAAATGACCCACCCAATGTTAGACATCGATAGAAAACCCCTTATTTATCTATCACTTACAAGACCAGCCATTGTGCATGCAGTTAGTGTTGTGAGCCAATTATGCATGATTCAAGAAATGACACATGCATTGATAGAATTCTTTACTACTCAAAGTCAAGCCCAGGAAAGGGCTTACTATTAAGGAAAGAAGACACTCACTGGAAATATACAAGGATGCAAACTATGATGGTTCTTTCATTGACAGAAAATCTACCTATAGGTACTGTATGTTTTTTTGGAGTAATTATGGTAACTTGGAGAAGCAAAAAATAAAAAAGAAAATATCTTGTTCTAGTGTAGAAGCTGTGGTTTGAGCCCTTGCTCAAGGTATGTGCGAAAGACTCTTGATAAAAAGCATACTAGATGAACTTAAAATAATTGTTGACATCTTGTATTGTGATAACGTAACAAGTCAGCTATGAACATTGTTCATGACATGTCATCAAAGATAGTCTTGATAGAGGTCTTGTGGTTACAACCCATAGAGGATCTTCCTTAGGGCAGAGTCCAAGATTTTATTGGAAGGTTGGGAATCATCGATGTCATTTACCAACTTGGAATGTTGTTAAAGCGGATTATTAGGATGAAAATATCGATAATATCTCATTTATTAGGAGAAAAAATATTTAGAAATTTGGTATTCAATTCAACATATTTTTATTTTCTTATTTTAGAGAGTTTGATTGTGACAAATAGAGTTGGTGAGAATGTAATGTGTGATGGTTACCAATAAAATAATTCTTTATTTCCTTATGTAGTTCAGGTCATGACATTTTTTTTGTATATTTGCTGTTATTTTTTCTGTCTATTTTGTTTTATGTGAAATCATGAACAAGCTAACATGTACTTAGAAAGATTATTCTTGCATCTATGATCTTGAAGCTGAACTCACATGTTGAAGTTATTATGCTTTGATAAACTTTAAATATTTCAACCTGATATGTTTAATGTCTGCAGGAAAATAGTGAGTGGAATGAATGGCAAACATCAGTTCTTCAGGAGCGTAATGTAGTTGAGAATGTTCACCGTTGGGCTTGTGGGTAAGCTTTTATCTAAAGCTAAATGCTTAGCAAGGGTTGAATTGGGAGGTTCAACAGCTCCCATTGTAAAGCTTGGTGGGTTTGATTTGGTTGTTGCAATATAATTTACAGGGGACTAAACCATGCCCTTACATTCAGTCTTGTGACCAAAAGTGAGGTTATTTTGGTTAATAAGGTTTGGAGGGCTTGATTTCAGGGATGCTGTTAAATATATAGAGCAGTGGATGTAATTGTTTTGTTGTAAATTATTATTAACTATCAATGTCTTTTGTTTGTGTTATATCTTTACTTTGTTATGTTCTGGGTCTTTCCTATTTTAACTTGTCGTTTTATTTCTCTTTTTTCCTTTGTACAGACGTCCCACTGCTTTACAAGATAGGATGAGGGACAGTGATGATGATGACCTTCATGACAGGGACTATGATGTTGCAGCTTTAGCAAATAATTTGAGCCAGGCTTTTAGATATAAAATTTATGGGAATGAGGATAATGAGGAGGTTTGTAGTAGGGCATCTCTCCCCCCTGTGCCTCTTTTGGCTTAGACCCTGCCAACTTGAATTCTGGACTAATGTTTTTGTTGGCTTGGTTGCAGGAACGTGGCAACCTTGATCGAGATGATGAGGTAGTGGTGCTGTTTACTCTTGGTTACGGTTATAATTTAATTTGATTGTGTGGATCTTGAGAATCAGTCTGGCTCTTTGTTGCTGAGTGATATGTTAACTAATTTGATAACTTCATCGATTATGATCTGTGCAGGATGTCTACTTTGATGATGACTCTGCTCAGGTAGTCATATCATCCCTCAGACTCAGTGATGATCAAGGGAGGTGAGTCAATTTATCATCACTAGAAATAGAGCGTGCTTTCAATTTCAATTGCTTATAGATCTTTCTCCAGTTAGGAATTTCTTCACTTTTACTCATCTTCATCCTTTTTTTGGACTGTTATTGATTAAAAATGTTCACACCCTGTGATAGAAATAGAATATGCTTCCATTTCTTTATCTGAACATATTTTGGTTTTCTTCCCCATGACATGGCTCCTTGACTGTACTTATGCTCTTCTCCCCATCATATGCAAAATTATTGTGAAAGAAGTAGATAGCACAATGACCTATGTGGTTAATTCCCCCTCTACGTTTTTGCTTTCACGCAGAATATAGAAAATTAAGAAATTATTTTAATTTTGTTTCGCAGTAGTCTGTTCACAAACTCCAACTGGTTTGCATTCCAAGATGACAGAATTGGTGATGCAACTGGGGGCACAACATCGTCTGAGATGATGGACGAGATAAACTTGAATGGTGCTGCAAATGGTGGTAACAGTAGTGATGATGAGGTAGTGGTTGGAGAGGATGAAGAATTGACTGAAAGCACAAATAATCTCAATGGTACATCTAACTCAATCACAAACTTAAATGGTGGAACTGGTAGTGATTCCATGAATGGAGACGCCTTGAACTTTGAAAGCAAAAAGGCAAGTGCTTCAAATGATATGGGATTCTTCAGGTTTGAGGCATCTGACAATGAAGAGTTGTTTGGGGAGAGGCCTTTGCCGGAGTGGGTTGGATGGGGTGATCCATCAGATGTTCAAGATGCTGGCTCAAGCATGAATCCATTTGTGGACCATGATGATTCTTCTGTTAGCAACCTTTATACCAAACCTCAAATAGGTAGCCCAAATCCTAGTCCTTCTTCAAATGGGGACTCTGTTCCTTCAAACAGGTCACTAACCCCTAAAGATTCAATTGATGGGTGTGTTGACACTAGTCAAAGATCAATGGTAGTACCATCACTCTTTGAAGAAGATGTTGAATTTGTAGGTGTAGAATTAGAAGGTACCGAGAAGGCTATGGAACAGGCTTTGAAAGAGGGGATAGTTGGAGAGGCAGGACCGTTGAAAAGAAACATGGTTTCTAAAGTGCCAGAAAAAGAAAGTTCTGATGAGGGTGGTCCTGGAATAAAGGAATTCAATGATGCAAATTACTGGAGGGTTGACCAGGAAGTTGCTGTTCTGGAGTGACATGGACATTATGGTAAATCTTGTTTGTATCAAAAGTTAGACCAACACCAGTGGACCCTATTCTTGGTTCGCAGGAGCGAATGCAGCAAATTAATGTACAGTATATTTTTGTTTCAATTATGCCCTATTTCTGTTGTTCACGCTAATTAGAGATTAAGCTTGTTTGTTATTCTAAGTTTTGCCTCTTCCTGTAAGTGATTTATGGGCTTTCCCTCATTTATCGAATTTATTCTGCTCTTCATTTTGGGCTCATTTCAACATTGATGATGATTTGCCATCAGGTATGTAGCTGTCAGTAAATGTTCCCTTGGAGGACTTGTTTTTAATTCGTTGAGGACGCTATGCTTAATTAGTGTTGTGAAATGCATTATGGAGGATATACTCTCATAATTTGCTTGCCAATGTGATTGTGTATTTTTATGTTTTCGACATGGTGAATTTTGCCAAGTCTCTGCAAACACCATGGTAACGCCGGCATCTGGTTAATGAATCGGCTGACCAATGAGCCATAGAATTGCTCATTTATCATTTTATCAAGGTAACATTCTTCTAAGCATGTGGTCCGCACTTTGGTCGTCTTCAGGTTTATTAGAATGAAAAAATATTTGTTGGGAAGATTTGGTCATTTATCTCAATGCCTTACGTTATTAGTCATTATCTTTTGGTTAAGAGATCTGGTTAAAAAATAATTCAATTCGTAGCTACTGGTTCATCTCATGATTTTGAACAAATTAGATTCCAACTTTGATTATTTATTTATTTATTTATGAAAAAGCTAATTAAGTAAAAAATTATTATTATATTTCAAGGTGTTAATTTTTTTATTAACAAATGTTCTTCATCAGTAAAACTCGTAGCATAGATATGCTGTTTTTTTTTTCTTTAGAGGACTATTTTTAAGGTAAAATTTAGTACAAACTTGAGTCTTAAATGTAATTGTATATGCAAAATTTAAATATTAAAATAGTGATTAAGTTGAAACTATTTTTTGTTAACTAGTCTTGTTTTTAGGTTAGAGCGTGCTGGATTTCATACAATTTTATTGTTTAAACATTAAGTAATGGATATTATATTTACTAGCGGAAACACCGGCGTTAAATGCATCTAATTTTTTTTATTATTACTATATTGTATGTTATTTTGTGTATTCATATCTTTTAAATATCAAATATTACTAAGTAAAAAGAAGATAAAAACATTTTCGCTCATCATTTGAGTTTTAACCTACTATTTTAATAATTAAGTGTAGTAAAAAATATATTAAACAAATTTAAATTTATAACACAATACACATAACCAATTTTAATTTGTTGTTACTAACATAAAACTAAAAAAGAAAAATATAATAATGAAAAAAAAAATAATAAGATAAGAAACTCGGTAACAAACCTTAAAAAAATATTTATTTTCTAATTTCTTTCCTCATTCATCATCCCATGTCCACATCAACAATGATGTCAAGTTAACTTTGTAACTTAAAGAAATTAAGTCATCATTCTTGTGAATCACTAATTTTGATTTGTTGTTACTAACATACAACTAAAAAAAAGAGAAATATAATAATGAAAAGAAAAAAAGAAGAAGAATAAGATGAGAAATTCTATAACAAACCTTAAGAAAATATTTATTTTCTAACCCCTTTCATCTCTCCGCAAGAATGTCATATTCAGAACGCATTCATCCTCCCTGTCGATGCCCACATCAACAATGGTATCAAGGATAACTCTGTACCTGTGCAGTATTCCGCCTTCGGTGTACGAAAATGAAAATAAAAATGAGTAACATTAACAATTAAACAACCAACCAAGAAAAGAAAACAGATACTAACGTGGGATGCGTGCTCTTCTTCTTACTCTTATCTTGAAGAATGAATCTTTTTATCTAATGGAACAGAAGAGATAAAATGAAAAAGAGGAAGGAGAGAAAAATGATAATAAAAATTCCAAATATAAATTCAAATTGAAAAAAAAAGTGAGTGAAAACGGAAGAAATAAAGATATATTTCAAAAAATTAAATTTAAAATTGTTTTATGTTAAAAAAATATATCCGGATAACTGTTTTAATATTTACAAAATTATAAAATAACTAAAAATAATATATAAAAAACAGTTATATATATCAAAAATAGTTATGGAAGCATAAATGTATATAAGAAACAGTTATAGGAGAATTCCCATTATATATAGGTATAAATTATTGCATATAGTTTTGTTATTTTCCTTATCATTGTTATATGCACAATAAAGAACGTCAACAAAAATTATCACAATACAATTGTGGAAAACATTCTTTATTTCATGTTGTTTCGAAGTAACCTAGTTTTTATGTAACAACCAAACTCCACCTCAAGTTTAATTTAGTTAAATACAAGATGCTTGTTATTTGATATGAAGGTATTATTTTTAATATTTAAAAATCGTTAATTTTTTTTGCACAAACAATTTTTCCCAACAAATGCTGTGTTAATAAAAGACTCGTATTATAAGGATCAATCTAAAATATTTGAAAACTAAAATACAATATAAGTCTTACCAATGTGGTTTTGTAGATCCTTAATTGAGTCCCAAGAAAAAGGGTATATAGCATGCTCTAGAAAGTTATCGTTTCTGAGGGAGCGATAAGAGAATAGTACCCATGTATGGGACTCCGACCACACTACAAACTCTATTAATCTATTATTTATCTCAACTCTATTTATGAAATTTTAATAAAAATATTTTATTTGTGTAAAGATAATTTTTTTAATAATTTTAACTCAAATAAAATACTTATGTTAATATTTCAAAATGATTTGCTTAAATAAAACTTATATTTTACTATCTTACTCATTAAAATATAATGAAAAATCTTAATGATTATACTCTATTAATGACTATAATGTTTTGATTATTACTATTACACTTCCTTCTATTATTAATTTAACTACTATACTTACATTTTATTGTTTTAATTATTCAATTATTATTTTTCATTTCTAATAAAATATTTATTATTTACTAAGAATTGATAATTATTTTAAGCTATAATGAAAAAAAACTACAAAGTATTAGTTCAAAACTAATTTATATAAAAAATTTAAAAGATTAAAATAAATTTAAAAAATACAGTTTTTAATGATTGAAAATATATAATTACTTTTAATATTAAAATTTGGTTCAATAACTAATTATATTTTTATTTATCTTACAAGTTTTAATCAGTTTGTTAACTAGTTTACTAATTTTAACAAACATAGCATTTGCATCATGCGAAATAAATAAAATTATCATCGTCAATATATAATAATAGTACTGGTTATTACAGTCGACTTTTATTGTAACTTTTAAAATCATTTTAATTTTAAAACTATTTTATATTATTAAATAATTTATTTTCTCAAATAATAATACCGAACCCCCGAAGTGATGTAATGGAATTATAATCACAAAGATACAATATTACAAATTAAATCTTAAATAAGAATTGTGTATTCTGCTTTGTATAGAGTTGGGAGTATAGATTCTTCAATATAGCAAAAGTGATGGTATGATATTTAAATCACAAAAATATAATTTAAATTAAATAATTAGAGAAATATAGCTTGAAGTAATTTAAACTGACAGATCAAAACTATAGGGTTCACAGCAAGAAAACATAAATATGAAGAGAAAGGAAAGAATATAGAGAAAGTAATAAATGTTACAAATGATGTTATGAAAAAAAAAAGTAAAGAGAAAGTGAATGTTTTATAAATTATGGACTACAAATGAATGAATAAAATTTGTTTCATAGTGTACCACTCAGCACAGGTATCTTGATTTATATGCTTTACAGTGATTAATATTACTCTGTTTTTTTTTTTTGCTGGAGCAGATTAAAGTAATGTTAGTGTCATTCCAGTCCCTAAATACTATGGGAAAAATGTTTGAGTATTTATACAAAAAAAATAATAATATGTGATGTTCAATGGTTCAGGAAGAATGAAATTTTCAAGTAAAAGTATAGGTGCACAAAATTACTTATAATTTTGAAAGAAAAAGTGTAATGATAAAAGAACACATATATCAAGGTCTGACCATTCCATTACTAGGTTTGGACAATTTTATCTTATCTTTTTTTTTTTCCATTTTTTCAATGACATATTTTATTTATTTTAAATTTTAAAATTTGAAATACAATTTTATATTTTAAATTTTAGAGTTTAAAAGATATTTTTTAATTTGAATATACATTTTAAACATTAGAATTCAGTACACAAAATTGTGTTTCAAATACTAGAGTTTGAAAAATCCGGATTATAAAATTCGAAAAGAAAAAAAAAATCCTACAGTTTTGTCAGGGTAATTTGGAATTGAGAGATTTATGAATGTGCAGGAAGAAGAAAATATGGAGGTGAGGAAGAAATTGTCCCCAGTTTGTAACTGAGGCTGCTTCTTCCGGTACCTCCATACCTTCTTGTGCCACCCCATAAATTTTTCTTATTCCAAAAATACCCTTTTCAATATTCTGGATTACATAATCTAGAAATTTTTTTTAGATTCAAAATTAGCTTTCGGATTATGTAATCCGGAAGTCTTTTGTGATTAGCTTCTGGATTACATAATCCGGAAGTCTTTTCTATACATAAGATTAGCTTCTGGATTATGTAATCCGGAAGTCTTTTTTTCAGATGTGTTATTAGCTTCCGGATTACATAATCCAGAAGTCTTTTCTAAATATGAAATTAATTTCTGAATTATGTAATCCATTACATAATCCATAGGCTTATTATTTCAAATCCAAGAGGGTGAAAAAAAGAGGATAAAATGGTATTTTCATATTTAGTATGGGGGTGGCACAAGAAGGTATGGAGGTGTAGGAAGAAAGAGCCTGTAACTCATTAGGTGGAGCCCAGAAAAATATAAAATGTTGGGCTAACATTTCTCCACGAGGCTCCTGGCCCACTATACCTCTATGCTTATTGCAACTCCAAATAACTACATTCCATTGTGTTAGACCACTTTTAAGCTTATTTAATGTAAAATTCATATAGTTAATCAATTTAGATTCATGTGATGGATTTTAAATATAAATTGATAAATTCATTTTAACCACATCTCTATTTAATATAAAATCTTAAACATATCTTCTTACACTAAGAATGAGGCATATCAAACCTTCTAATACTAAAACAGAACAGAAAATATGAATTTAAATTTAAATCAATCTTATATTATAAATTTATGATAAAAAAATTTATTATAATTTACAGTCTTTATTTTATTATATTTTCAAATTATTTTTTTATCTTAAACACTTGTTATACACGATAATTATCGTGATTAATTATAATAAAAATTGTTTAATTTAAATAATAGGTGGTGATACATTGACATTATCAAGCATAAAAACATTCCCTTAACATTCAAATAATTTAATATTTTAATTTTTTTAATTTAAAATATTATTATATGATGAGTGTTTTTTCCTATGAAGAAACTCCATGTAAATTAAAAATGGTGAGTTTTGAAAAAGTGAGTAATGTTATTATGATGATCTTTGACTAACACTACTATGTTTCACATTTTCTATTGCAATATGCTTTAACTTTTTTCTTCTTTCTTCCTTAGAATTACTTTTTGTTTAATGCATATCTAAATCTTTTTTTTATCTGCTTCATTTGATTCATCATCATCAAGTCAATTCCACTTTTCTGTTCAACAAAATAATCACAGTAACGACCACAATCATGAATATGTTGCCTTTATCTATCAATTGATTTCAAAAGCACAAACAAAAACTAACACATATAACAAATCATTTTTCAATAAGCACTACAGAAGAAGAAAAAAGTTCTGTCTTTGTATTATGCAATGTTCGCCACCACAGTTATATGAGTTATTACTTTTCTACGTTTTAATTACGCTTTCAATGTCACATACCAGCTCCTTCAAACCATATATCATTATTACATTAGATTTTCTTTTACATCATCATTATTCGAGTTCTATTATATAGTTTATTTAACAGGAAATCGTGAACCAAAACATATTATAACCTTAAAACATTCAACCAAACTCATTATAATAATAATCGGTTAACCCAAAAAGAAAAAAAGGAGAAAGAAAATTTACAAAAATGGCTCACCGTCCCAACAGTGGTGGGTGTTGCATCTCAATCTCAGCATAGTGGTGCGTGAAACACTTATTAGTTATCGCAAGAAAATATAAAAATTATTATTATTTTTCTTCCACTTATTGTTTGATTTGGCGATAAAAATTATTGTATAAAATATTGTAAAATTAATGTGAAAAAGTCATTTTGTATTTAAGAATGATATCTATTTTTGTTTTGTTGGAATTGTGTTAGTGGATAATGTTTGCAAGTGTTGATAAAGTCTGAAAGCCTATTTTGTTGATATTAAATTCTTAGGATCCATGGAAGAAAGTAGGAAAAGAAAAGAAAAGAAATTGATATGCAGGAAGGGAAGGGAAGATGGGTGTTATCCCAATGCAAAGAAAACAACATCCACAAACTACGGTTTTGTAACTGAAAACAAGGCCATTCAACTTCTTGGAACCTGAATTCCTTGTTTTTGCACCTTGTGAATTGCATGTCCCCATCCTCTTCTTCTTTTCATACTCTTTCAACCCTTTCATCATTTGACTATTCTTGCACTACGTTTTAAGATTCAATGTTCATAACACTTTGTTTATGTTTATATTTAATATATATATATATATATATATATATATATATATATTCCTCATTTAGTCATTAATGTTTAAATAAAAACTATTAAGTTATATAACAGGAGGTTGAGTATCGCAGCTGTGTTTCTATTAGAGAGATGATACCTAGGTAACTATTAAAGAGCCTTGTCTTCTTCTTTCCTTTGTGCAGGTTGCTAACACTTAGTTGTAATCTTTCTAGCCTTCGTGCTACTCCTTCGACTTTCGTTCTCTCAGTCTTGGGTGAGTACCAAATGGGGGAGGTATCTGCAGAAGACACTCCAATGTTCAAGTCAGTAAAGAGGATATTCGGCACTCGGAGGTGTACAGTAATAATGACATAGTAATACTGACGTACCTTTCTTCTTGGAATGTGTGCTATTTATATTATTTTAATGGACTTACCTTATTGGGTCTGATTAGTGGAATGGACCGCACTTAAGGGCATATTACCTAATTCTTAATGGTAGGTTAGCTTTATTGACCTTGGATTGAGCGTTAAATGGATTAAGTGTGTCGATCGATCTGCCCATCCGTGCAGGTCTCGATCAGCTCGGTTAAAAAGATCGAGTCATGATAATGAACGGTCTATCCATACCAGTACTACAACCAAACACCATATAGTACTACAACCAAACACCATATGATTAATAAAAATCAAAATATTTTAATTATAAAATAGAAAAATATAAAATAATGATCTATCTTAATACCGTACAAAGACCCCTAAACCCAAAATATTAAGAATAAAGTTAGTAAATATAAAATACAAAATGTAAATATATAAGGTTGATAAAGTTAAATAAAAAAACAATATAAATAGAAAAGTATAGTATTTATTTAGAAAAATAATTTCTTAATCAAATTGATTTTAAAGTACACACCTACTTACGTGATAAAACTAATATCTACCTGTTCAAGAAAACCAAAATCTACCTGTTTAAGAGTAATCTACCTGTTCAAGAGAACCAACCTTCATCTCTCAGAAGAAACTGTAAGGTTTTAAAGAAAAGATTATTAAAATCTATTAGAGAATGAAGGAGGAAAGACAAGAAATATTGTAGTAATTATATTATCTTATTGAAATTCTTGTAGTTAAAATTCTAAACTAGTTAATATCTGAATTACAATGATTCACTTAAACTCAATTCACATCTATAGCTGAATTTTGATTTTGAAGATTTAAAAGGAAAGAAGAAAGGTCATAAAAATGGGGAAAGCAAAAGGCTCGTCCATCAAAACGGTGACACTAACACATGAATATGTCTGTTCCACTCCCGCGTGTGGCTATGACTTAGGACTCACCAAAACACTGAGGTTAAGGTGGTTTTCTCGGGATTGGGATGAACCTGTCTCTCCTCACTCTTCAATGTCTCACCCACAAATACCATTCATTCATTTCAATTCAATTCAGAACCCCATTTCATGCACTACACTCAATATAACAACATCAATTCAGACCAAATCCTATTTTCCTCGTTAATCTTTCACAAAAACTGTTTCAAAACCTGGCCACATATCATGTTTTCTGGTTTCAAATCCCAATCTCTGATTCTGATCTAAAACACCCTCAAATTCAACTGCTACTCAAGTTGTTCACCACTGCCACCACATAATCCTATTAATTAATTCACATTTAGCTTTTAAAACTCTGCCTCAAATTCAATTCTTTCAGATAATACATTTGCCCTCTTCGCAACTGGTTTTCATCCAAACATATGCATTGACACAGCATCCAGATTAAATTATAATGACTAGACATCATGTTTTAGTGAGAAATCTTAATTATTATGTCTCATCTATAATTTTTATTTAAGAATTTTTGTGTTTGTAATAAAATTGTAACAAACAAAATAAAAATATAATTAGTTGTCCGTGTGGATGTAGGTTGCAGATTGGTGACCGAACCACGTTAAATCTTGTGTTATTTATTTTCTGCATTTGATTCGTGATTGTGTGTTGCTTCGTATGTTTTTTCTATCAACTATATCATTCAAATTGATTCATTAATTTTTGCCATGACATTTTCAAGTTTTAATTTGAAAATTCGGAAGATGATCAATGAAATTGACAATTATTCAGTGCTGAGTGGGACTAACCTTTAACAAGATCTGGATTTTTAAACAAAATCACATTATATAAAATACAAAAATGAGGATGGTTTATTATTGGGTGGTGATAAGTTGATAAACTTGCAACGTATTACAACAATTTTTTTCATTAAAATAGAATAATTATGAAATTACATTGTGTTATATGATAGTTATAAACTCATATCTTGTGATTGTACCGTTATCAAAATAATATTTTTATTATTATTTTTATTTTAAAAATAGCTGAAGAAAGAACAAATCTTTTATTAAAATAGAAAAAAATTAAAATTATATTATATCACATCAAAGTTCTATTAAGTAACATTTTCCTTTATTATTTCTACTTTCAAAATAGGAGAAGACACTGTTGGCACGAGTGGTACATGTAATTGTTCTTAGTTTACAATTGAAGAATAAGTTTAAAAACAGAAAGGGTGGTTCGAGTTTGTTGACTTTGGTTTGTTTGAATGAATTGGTGGTTGGGTTTAGGTAAATGGTGCATATATTCCATCATGTGTCAGTAGCTTGCGGCTTGTGCTATGTTTCAAATACCATTAATGTCATTCTAATTCACAAATAGACAAACTATTCCTTTTACCTTTTTACTATCTCCCTTTATTTATCATTCATCAATCTCATTCTCTAAACTTCCATGGATGGACCTTCATATACTATTTCTTATGATTTCAACTTTCTTCACACAATTTCATAAACTCATTTCAGGCATGCTTCACCTTAATTAATATATATTTTTACCCTTAATTTTCTTTGGATACTTTAAAGAAACAAATATTTATAAATTATGTTGGTTATTATAATTTCATGAATGTGAAAGTTTGATTAATGTAAAATTCAAATGATAAATTTGTTCTTCTTATTTTTCAAAATTAAAGAATTTCGATACATCGTATTCAATTTGTTACAAATAATAATATTAACTAAAGTTAATTGTGAAATATTATTTTGTACAAAAATAGTCATTGATATTATATCTCTTATAAACATGTAGTGATTTTTGTAAATGTATCGATTGGGGAGGACAATCTTAGAACCTCCACTGTCGAATACCGATCGATCGACTTGTACAAAATACATCAAGATAAAAAGAATAATTAACACATGTTAAATTAGGTAATATACTTTTAATTATAATTATGCATGCTAATTATGGCTCATATGTAAGAGAATCATCACAAG
Source organism: Phaseolus vulgaris (assembly GCF_000499845.2). Taxonomy (NCBI): domain Eukaryota; kingdom Viridiplantae; phylum Streptophyta; class Magnoliopsida; order Fabales; family Fabaceae; genus Phaseolus; species Phaseolus vulgaris. Next base: position 37,483,619 of record NC_023755.2, on the reverse strand, counting down.
TGTATGAACCATTGTAAGAAAATCATTAAATATAAAGTAATTTTAGAAATAAAAACAATTAGTTACTATATAAACTAAATTAGAAATTATTTTATAAACGAAAAAAGTATTGGATCTAAAGTAGTTTTTATTATTAATAAAAATTTATAAAGTTGTTTCTATTATTAATAAAAAAATATTTATAAAATAGTTTCTAATTGGTATCTAACCATTAGTTACCAATGCTTTAAATACTAACTACTTTATATTCTAAATTAGTCTATATTATTCTTTCAGCGACTAATATAGAATCTAAAATATTAGTAGCTAATTTAAATACCAATTTAGAAACTATTTTATATTTTTTTATTAATAATAGAAACAACTTTAGATACCAATAATTTTGTAATCTATGAGATAACATCTAATTTAAACAATAATGTAACTAATTATTTTTTGTTTTTACATTTAGTTGCTATTTAATGATAGTGAATAGACAAAATAGACAATGGAAAGATACGTAATTATTAGAACATTAATAACACTCGAATATACTCATTTAAACGTCGGATAACCTTTTACATATGCACTCCTTATCGAGAATCGAAACCCGAACCTTAAAAGAAGTAGAGGAAAGGAAGGAAAAATGTGACCAAAGGAAAGAAAAAACTTAACAGGATCAGATAAATTACTTGTTCAACTGATTGTAATTACTGTCTCAACCCCTTAAAAACCAATAAGCAATTAGATGACATATTAACGTTATAATCAAAATTGCTTAAATTTGAAAATTGATAACCAAATCTGAAATTAAAATTTTATAAGGATCGAAATTGTAGATTTATAAATATATGCAACCAAAAGTGGATTTAAATCTATAAATCTTTAACCTTAATTATTAAATGATATAAAATTATTTTAATATACTAATAAAAAGACCTACTATACAAATTAATAGGTTTTTTTTTTATCAATGGTTTGTCGACTGACATTTTTCTTTCTTTATCTTCCTAAAGTCTAGATAACCACCAATTTAATAGAATAATTTTTAAAACAATTGTTATAAAAGTAATCTTTATTATATTACAATTTTTGTATGAAATGAGACGGTATAAACATTTTATATTAAATTTCCATGTACTAATTATTCCAAAATTGAACTCAATACAGCAACAAAGCCAAGAGACTAATCCACTGCTGGAAAGGTGAATAAAATTGCACCTTCTATGAGTTGTTTATCACGAAAATGGTAGAAAATACGATTTAAAAAAAACATTTCATTCTCTTCGCATATAATAAAATATATAGAAAGTGAAAATGTTATATAATTAACCTGATAATTAGATAGTTAATATTTACATTACATAATTAATTACGTCATTAATATGTACTTTATTAATTATGTTATATATATTTTATTAATATTTACTTTAATTTTAGTATAGTAATAATAAACAATCAGAAATAAGATTAAAATAATAAATAAATTTATTTTAAAACATTTATTTCATCTAATTTAAATAACTTCCTTTTCATTATCTTTTTCCTTTTTCCATCACCATTCCAAACAAAGGTATGAAAGTCAAAACCTAAACTTAAAGTCAATATAAAAAACCAGAATCCTTAAACCTTGTGAAAGAATGGATGACACGTTTAAGCTGTTATTTTCACAACCTCTCATTCAAAGAAAACGGGGAAATTATATGGCAGTTAATTGGAAAAGTTAATTAGGTCGATTTTTTAAAATTAGATATATAATTTATTTTATGATTGGGTTTGATTTGTCTTTTGCGTTGTCTATCCCAAAAAGAGATTTTTTGTCCATTCATTTTAATTTTCTTTGAACATTTTGAGAAAGAAAAGCTCTATGCTATAAGGAATATTCTTCTTAAACATTATTAATTTTCTGCTATTATTTATAGTCATGACCACCCCTTCCACACAGAAATATATTTCTCTTAATTTGTACACTTATGTTTATCTCTTACACCGATTAGTATATTTAAACACATAATTAATGTTACTAATTCAATGAACATGGATCATCAGATGCAGATATAACATACATAAGACCCCACAAAGGTTCACAGTAAAAGAAATGTTTTAAAATTCATTTAGTTATTATTTGAATCAATCTCACGCAGAGTGATGTATTTTAGAACAAAATTTATGACTGAAATTAGTTCTGCCATAACCCAACACTCTCGTAAGTACAGTAGCTAATGACGCATTCAAATGATAGCATGGTAACAAAATCTACGTTAATTAATTAATATTAGAATAACAATTGTCCATCATACAAGAAAAATAATTGTTCTCTACACTCTGAGGAAACAAAGACAGAGACGGCAATAGGATTGTATGTTGTGTTGATATCTAAAAAACATGTCTTAGATGCCACGCAACAGCTTTTCAAGCAAATATACTCATAGGACCTGTCTTATTTGAAGTAGCATCCAATCCATGTTCAGCATTTCGAGTTCCTGTCATCCAAATCCTGCATGTAAACCACACTTTCAAGTCACAAAGAGGAACTAACACTTAATATTTCACATCATACAAGAACTATATTTTCTCCCACCTTCTACTGTCTTTGCTGCTTGAATCACTCAGAATTGTCAATCTTTTAGCGGTCTTCATGAACTCACTGCAGAAAACCAGACCCTCAATAAAAGACAAAAAGACTATAAGAAATTACAGATGAACAAGAAATGGACTGATACCTGAATGGTTCTTCTCCAGTTTGTTTGAGAGCACCGGTGGCATCGCGGTAGAGAACATGACTCAACATCTCAGACCGTTCTATTCCAAACATGCTGGCCAGTCTCATGTACAGCTCGTCATAAGAACCAAGACAGGACAAGTCAAGGGTCCGTCCCACATCTTCGGACTCCATGAAAACCTTGCAATGACTGGTATCCGAACCCAGTTGCCAAGAGAACTCGGTGGTGGAAGATGACTTTCCGGGGGAAACTGAAGACTGGGAGTCACTAAAACCCTTCTCCTTTTTCTCCTTGTTCTCATCATCTGTTGCGGTGCAATTTTGAGAAAACACATCACCAGAAGATCTAGAAATTTGTTGCTCGGTGAGTATCGGTTGACCGAAAAGCAAAAATTGGTGTCTCTTCACTCGATCAGATTTCTCCAAACTCTTGCGTGAACTTCCCATGGTCAGCAAGCATGATAGACTTTCTTTACTCTTACCATGGTTGGTGATGTTGACATTAGAAATCCCAGTGTGCAAATCAAGCTGGCGAACGTTAGTTGGAAGCAACCCCAACTGCAGCTTATTATTGTTAAGGTGGAGATCTGACAAAGTTATTCCAATTTGAGCATGCCTGGCTCCCTGTATGCCTGCAGGAGCATTATCAGATAGACAACACAAGGGGCTGCTGGTGCTAGACCCAAAAGGGTTGCCTGAAAATGTTGGTATCGGAAATTGAACATCAAGGGGAAACTCTGGGTGTTGTGGAAACCTAAGCTTCTTCCTTGGTGGAGAGAATGGTGCCAGATGGATGACTGGCACGTTAGATACCAACTCAACCAACCATGGACTTACGCGCTTCACATTATGTAGCAAATCTGGCTCATCCCACGTAACCTGTACCAATATCACCAAGATAAGTCCACAACACTAAACCCGTCTGAACTATTGTTTCAATACAATCAAGAACATCTCCCCAATAAAAAAAAAAGAAGACAAAACTTTAAAACAGTTCTAGAGGTATTTCTGGTGCTGTTCTATTACCTCAGTACTCTATTTTTAACCCTTAAAGCAAAGCTTCGTTACCCAAATAAACTGAGCTTTTCTGATTGAAAACAGTATCAAAAGCAATTATTGAACTGCGTTTAAGTTTAAACCCCCAAAAGATTGGCATTTCAAACTTCAGAATAGAAGTATATGCATACAAATTGCCAAGGTAACCATAAAACTCGAGAATTGACGGGTGCAGGTGAATAATTTTATTACAACTAGCCTCACCCAATCGCAAAAGGAAAAAAAAAAAAGGTTCCCGGATTAGAAAACCTTGCTACAGATAAATTTAATACAAGAATCTTGTTTTGAAAATGTTATCAGAATGAAGAATGAATGAACAAAACAAGTCCCATAAGGTATGAAGCCCCTGATGTGTGAATATGAAGAAAAGAAAGGTGTACCTGAAGAAGCCTCCAAGGTGAATTAGGCCAGCGGATAGGATCAAGAACCTGAACAGAAGCTATGGTGCCCATGAACCAGCTTATCCTGGAAGAGTCCTCAGTCTCAAAGGGCATCTTAAACCTCATCCCAGAGCACCACTGAATCCTCATAGCACCTCTCACAGCAGAAGTCCTAATACAAAACTCAGGAGTGTTGGCTCGAGGGTAATAAACAATCTCAAAGGGTTGGTTGTTAGCAGCCAAAGCAATAGCCTCCCTCACAGACTCACCACTCACTTTCGGCCTCCCACACCCATTCCTCACCACCTTGCTCTCCTCCCTCAAGAAAGCCGAAAAGGCTCCATAAGGCCCAATCCCAAGCCCACCGCCACCACCACCACCAGAACTCCACCCACACGGCGCCTCGGGCCCACCAACACCCCCTCTCTTCGCCCTACGAATCCCCACGCAGAGATCCCCATTTTCAGCCCGCAGAAACACTATGGAATCCCCAGCAACCAGTTTCTTCTGGTTCACGAAACTGCTCCACCCGGTGGTAAGTAAGTGCCGACGCGGCGTCCCTCGGTAAATGTGTCGAAACTTCCACACCTCGCCGTGCACGTCCTTCGCGATCACCGTCTGCACCGGCGGCTCCGCCGAGTAATCCAGCCGCGGGAAAATCGTCTCCGCGCAGTATCTCGGCACAGAGAATCCCCCACCATTGTTGGCGTCCGATTGAGTTAATGTCTTCGCGAAAGACGCCGGCTTTTCAGAACCCTCCGCGCCGTTACCGTCAACGTTGTCGCCGTCTTCGTGGTCAAGCTCGGTGTTTCTGAGAGGAACCAGCCTCAACCTGGCGAAGACCTCGTCGGTTTCGGGGTCGGCGAGGAATTTGACAGCCGCCACGCGGCATAGAACGAGCGGCGGAATCGGAATCCTGGAGGCTCCGAAATCAAGGTTGGACTGCGCATGTTCTGCGTGTCCCTGAGGAAAGTAAAAGACCTTGGAGTTCACCGGCGGCATCTGAACCATGCCGCCGGCGCATGCGTGCCACAGCTGCGGATCCAAACTCTTCTCGGTTTCCTTCATTGCGCCGGCACACACCAAAACTGATTGAATTAAACAGTCTGTGTAGGTGCTGCTGATGTTTTATGTTTCTCTCTCTCTCTCTTTCTGTCAGTGAATGCAAAATCAGAAAGTTTAACTTTTTCCCTCACATATCCACATACAAGACTTTTTCTTTTCCTCACTGAATTTCTTTCTCCTTCTTATTATGTTCTGGGTTGGCTCAGATCTCAAAGAAAGAAGGAAAATAAAGGGACACACACACTCTCTCCCGAGCCTATAAACTGAAGAATTGAATAGAAGCAATGAAGCCTATGCCTATTCCTGAGGAAATATTTATCTGATTATTATAATAAATGATAAAATAAAAAAAGTATTATTGAATTTGAAGAAGAGGGATGGAATAGTTTAATGATGATATGACATGATGCAATAAAGAGAGTTGATAGAGGTAATTAGCAGCAGCACAGCATTAATATTATTAGTATTATTGTCACTATTATATGTGAGGGTATGGTGTCAGAATGATGAGTTAAAGGAAAAGGATATGTGGTGAAGTTCAAATTACCTGGAGCTGTGACAGTGGTAAGTAATCACTCATTCATTCATTATATTATTATGCCACTGTTAACTGCCAACTCAACTCAACATCCCTACTTCTCACTATCCCTCTCTCTGCACTCTGCAATAAGTCATTACCTGACAAGCTAATTTACTTTCTCTATACTAATAATAATAATACCAATACACAAAGTAAATGCTATCTTAACTTCTCTCTTCTTTACTCTCTCTGCATCTGCATCTCTCTGCCTCTGCCTCTGCCTCTAACTAGATAATATCAACACCTTGCAAAGTAACAAAAACAGAAAAAGTGAACTCAAAGACTCAGCCAATGCTGTTCACGCGTACATGCCACGCCTCATAAGGCTCGTGAGCAACGTTGCCACGGAAGTGAGACCCGCGATTTTTTTGTCGGATCAGGTTAATGGGAACACAGATACTTTTTTTTATCTCTAAACACCTTTCTTAACATTTAGTATTTTATTTATTTATTTTATCATGCTATGTATCTTACCATGCTTACATTTCTTTTTTTTGCTTCATGTCAAATAAGTAAAGTGTCTATTAATTATATTTGTTTGATCTCTGTGTCTAATCTACACTTTGCACTGCACACATAAACAATAAAAAAGGTAAAATCTTAATGAAAGAAGAAACTAGAAAGTGAGATATGTGGGCCTCTTCCTAATGCGCATGGGGTTGCTGCTTGTTTCACCTGTCTGTTGTAATTGTAACAGTCACTAAGTGCCGTATTCTTTTTACTACTAAAAGCATGCACTGCACTCGACCCTTCTTTTGTGAACTTTTCCATGCTCCGGTGCTTTTATTAATCATGTTTTTTCACCTCTGAATTAATTAGATTAACAAATATGAAATTGTCAACAAACAAAGATATTGGTGAAGTCGTTCTGTGAGATGTTTAATGAAATGGTGAATAGGGAGAGAATGTAAGTTGCATTGAAAAGGACATGGATCACAGGAAGGAAGATGGAGATGCCCACATGGTGAAGGGTAGGTTGTGTCCACTGAGGAGTGATTGTGCTAATAAAACGCCACTCTCATGCCAACATATATATGGCTCTCGAAAACCTCGTTTGGCTATGAGTTATGACAAAGAAGGAGGACACGGAAAGTTGGTCTTGTTCTTTTCTTGCCGACTGCAGGACACCCCATTTGTTTATGCCCTGTTGACTTTATGCAGAAATCAATTAACAAACAAATCTTAATAATGCTACCTATAACTTACAGCCCTACAAATTAAATTCTGCCTTATGGGTATACGCACATACAAAATACATACTGAACTGCAAGAAAATGTCCCTTATACGTACATTAATTATACATACACATCAATATTCACATTAATATTTGATTGTGATGAGATAGCAAATCAATAAAGGTTGAAGTGAAGGGAAAAAATGAAAGGAAAAAGAAAAGGTGTGAAAGAGAAAAATGAGTTATAACTAGGCAGATGGCGACAAAAGCAATAGGTACAACCACAAGCGAAAACCACCAGCATGTACGATACATAGCCGATTTCAGGAAGCATTGTCAGGGCATATGCATATAGTGATAGTCAAATAAGGTAGAGTATCCTGTAAGAGTTAAAAGGAATAAATTTGCATGCTGCTGAGGCAAAAGCTTAGGAATTAATCAGACTAACTTGGCCTTACTACAAACAAGTGATTTAGGTGAACCGACAACGTCGCCAGTACCAGACTCGATGTAACATCAACAATCCATTAATCTATTCTGCTCAATCAGGGTCAGTTTTTAAATGTGATTTAAACAAGTTTAATATACTCTTTTGTAGTTATGTAATGAGCAAGAACAATAACAACAGGATGGGGATAATTATGAGGAAAAAAAGGTAAATAAAAAAGGTTGATAAATCAGCCAAAAAGATGTGGTTCGGAAAAGAATAGGATTGGTTGGTTAAGAATCAACATTGATACCAACACACAACGTCGAGACAATTAAGACAAGAAGATGAAATGATAGACGCATGGAAGAAACAATCAATGCATAGAGAAATGTTGGGATAATAATTTTAAGAATTCAATTTTATAGTTAGCCCCCCTGGTCCCTCAATCAATATCTCCTTCTTATCTTCTGCTCAAAGGCCATAACTTGAACAATTGTCCCATTTTTGCCGTCCCACACTCACTCCATTATAATCTACATCTATTACACTATCTATCCAAGAACACCTTTCTCAGTGCCCTTCTTAAACATCTCTCCTCTTCCTAATCCAATAAACCCTTTTTATTTACCTTGTGACTTTTTATTAAAAGGGGTGTTAGGTTAGGTTATGGGTAAGTGAGATGCTCCACCAAAACTCAAACTTCACATGCATCGATCTAAACTGAGCAGGTAAAAGAATGCAGTGTTGGTAACAGAAACAGTGAATGGTGAATGGTGAATAGTGAATGTGTGTGCATATCCAAACAAGAGAGAGTGGAGCCAGTAGGTGGGGCAGAAGCACATATAGGGTCCCAAGAAATTGACAAATGAGCATAAATTTGGGCACAGTATTGTTTGTGAGTGTCGAAAAGAATATGACACGATGAAAAAAATAAAAGAAAGTAAAGCAAGGCAGAGCCAAAAAAGGGAGTCGCTGTCCTCTACTCTGATGTGTTCTGAGTCTGACAACGATAATTGAAGATAAAAGGGTTTGAGTGCATCCATTTATCTATTGCCAATACCCATCTATCTCCACGTTTCTCTCCATTGTCAACTCCCCATTATTTACCATGGACCACTCCTTCAACACCAACTCTTTTCTTTCCCACTCACACAACTTCAAATATACCACAAACCCATTACACTGTTACTACTTTCACTCCTAAATAACTATTCCAATTCTCTAAATTACCTCTACAAATAATGATCAGTGAAAAACTTAAACTATTATATTGGAGCATTGTAAGTAACAGTAAAGAGACAAGAAGACACAGGAGAAGGAAATAGGTGGACACGTGTGAGAATCATAGATGGGTTATAGCTGTTCCTCGTTGGCAGCGACATTGATGAAGGGACGTAACGTAGGGAGTGGGACCCAAGAGCATGGTGATGAATGGTGATGTGGATGCAGTCTCTCTCAGGAATCTCTGTCGTTGTGTTCTCTGTGTCACGGGGAAGAGAGAAAGAGAGAGAAAGAAAGATCCATTTTTTCACACTTCAACCAAATTCATCATCGCATTCCACAACAAGATAATAATACAACTCTCTCACTTTCTCAAGTCAAGACAACCAAACTTTAAACATAACGGGCTCTCCGTTTACCCTTTATATTTTTCAACATGAACAGTATGCAAAATTACATCAGAATAATAAATTTGTTAATTGTTTTCAAAACTAGACAGAAGAATTCAAAAAGATTAAAGATTTCTACTGAGATAAAAAAAAGTTGTTGTTTGGGAGTATGAACAGAAGGAAGGAAGGAAGAAGAAGCAATATTACATATGCATGATTGATTGCAACACCTTTCTTTGCCCAAAAATGCCACTACTCTATTCTTATTCCTGCACCAAACTGTGGCTTAGCGTTAAATTTAATCAATGTCTGTGGTAGTCTCACTGACACTGCCCTTTGCCCCACCAGTTGGCACGTGTCTTTTTGTCTCGTGCGAGAGAGAGACACACACTCACTGTCTTCCACACATGCACACACACACACTTTCCTTTCGTTCTCAAGAGAGTTAGAATGTCGGATCAGGAGGAACTTCCCACTTGCTTTAACCTCATTTTAATTTCATCAACCTATCTCCAAAACCATGCTTTATTTTTCATGTCACTCAAATAGTAGCTACCACATCCCACTCAACCATTGTTTTTTTAGTTTTGAAACTTTTGTTATTACGTCTTTGGCATTGGGAAAGAGAAGAATGAATGAATGAATGATGTAGTGTAGGAGTAGTACTAGTCTTGGTCACTTTAATTTTATTAATTGTTCTCAACCAAACAAGAAAACGACACCATGAATACAGAATTAATGTTATGAGCCCCTATGGAATGGAGCAACTAAATTATGTATACTATAGTAGTTCATTACAACCTAGACACTATTCATTGGTTTGAATTGAATGGAATTAGCAGCAGAAAAAAGTGAGACACCAAATAACCAAAATTTAATGTTGACATGCCTTGCTTCTTGATTATTCCCGTATGAGGAGAAAGATGGCACGAACATTGAAAAGTAATTGGTGGAATGTTGGTGTCTAAAAAGAAAGTGTTGTGGTACAAAGTATGGAGTAAATCGATGGCATACATGGGATTTATTAATGCATGTGATGTGCTTTGATTTCAGTTGGAAAAACTGTAGTTAAATCTGGGTTGTTAGGGCACAACATATTATTAAGTCTATTAAACTTTAGAGTTAGATTGGTACTTGGTTGGTAATTAGGTATTAGGGAGTGGGGATGAAATGGGATAATGACCAAAAACACGTACACACCAACTTACTCACTCCTTAATTAAGACTACGTATTCATGACCATTAACTATTTAAATTGGAGCATCTACCAATACAACACCGTCACAAATCCAGATGCAGTTGTTGAAAATCTCACATCGATTAAAATTAAGGACATTTTATAATATATAAGTGGGTTCATACTTTATTTTATAAGTCAATTTTATAAGATTAAGTTAGATTTAAAATTCACTTCTTAATATAGTATTAGATCATTTATAATCTATCATAAAAAAAGTTTGTTGAATTCATCATTCTCCTTCTTCATATCAACATCTTCATTTTTCTATACCATTCTATTTCTTATTCCCTTTTCATTCAATCATACTTTATCACTTTCTCATAATTTTTTTAATTAGTCTTCCCTCCTTTCAAAATCTAATACAACTTATATGAGTACAAGATAAGGTTGTTTGGTTAGCTATGTAAAGTCGACATACGATGTTTTACAATCAATTACCCCCTCAACACCTTGTCTTGCGATGAAAACCTTAAGGAATATCAAAGTGCTTCCTAATGCCCCTCTCTTTAGCTTGGAGAATTCATAGAGGTAAGGTATGGACGAGAGTGAGTCTCTCTAGAAGAGGTGTCATCATCCCCTCCTTGACGTGTCCTCTTTACAATTAAGCTAAGGAAACAACTCATCACCTCTTTATGGAGTGTAAGATAGTGTTCCAGGTTTGATCGATGGTTTCCGGATGGGTGAGGATATAGGTAGCTTTTCATAATGATTTGAAACACCACGTAATTAGTACAATTTTACTTGATGCAGTTTAACCAAAAAAGAAATAGAGTGTGTAAAGGGGTCTGGGTAGTTGTTTTATGGAGTATTTAGAACCAAAAGAATGAGGTAATATTTAAAAGGGGTAGGGTGGATGCAGAAAAAATCTTTAGTTTAGCAATGTTAAAAGCATGATCATGGATGAAGAGAAAAATGAACAATTTTTGTTTCTCCTTTTTCAATTGGATTGTATATCCCTTGAATTGTTTGTTGTCTCTTAGCTAGATGGGTTGAATATGTGGCTTTTGATTAGGGGAGTGGTTAGTTAGGCGGTGTTTTATCGTGCCAATCGTTGCTTGGTGGTATTCTCTCCTCTATGCGCACTAGTTGGTTAAGCACCAAAAACATCATTAGGTTTGTCAGTTGTGCTTTGAGGATCTTAATCTTGGATGCAAAGGTATGGGAGTACAAGTTACATGTCAAAGGAGTAGAAGACGATCTTTGAAGATAAATGCAACCAGGGAACATGAAGGATTGGCTTGTTGTCCTGTAGCTGAGATGAGGCAACATTGCTGAACAAAACAACAAGTGTTGTCATTTTGTTGTCATGTATATGTTGATTTGCAAAATCCATAACAATGCTCATTATATTTTAGGAATTGTTGGAAGAACAATGGCAAAAACATATGTTGTAATTGCATTCATGATCACAAGAGTTTTCTATGATACCTTTTGGTTCTAGGCGTTCTAAGGGATTGTAGAGTAGGCCTATTACACTGCTTATTTTTTGCAAGCATGGAAAGACATTTTTATGGGTTTAGGGTTGTAGTTTATGCAGAGGGAGGGGAAGCAATCATGGCTTCTTTTGTAGGATAAAAGAACCTGCAGCATAGTTGTTGTTGGACTATCTTAGAATCATTTGATGTAGGGAAGGGACTTCAGATTGCTTGTGTAAGGAATTGCAAGGGTTCTTGACGCTAGAAATTATGTAGAATTTGCTTCTTAATATGCTATGAAAAGAGCCTAATGAAGCCTAGCTGTATACACCTCTCTATTGTTTTGTAATGCTTCTAAATTTTAAACTAGGCAGTGAGGATTTTGGCACTTGTATAAAAGTTGAAACACTTCCATTTTAATTTTTTTTTACTAATAAAAAATGATTTATTATAAATTTTATTTGTGTACATGACACTTGTTAGCAACTATAATTTCAAGTATCACATATAGTTTATTCTAGCATTTTAAATATCTCTATTATTAGTTTGAAACTTTATCTGAATTTTAATTTCATCTTCCAATGGCCTAAAATTTATAATAGATCAGATCCAATTATTAATCACGTCTCGAGTGATAAAAAAAACATCTACATTAAAGAATACTCAAATACAATACATATTCATTTACAAGAAAGGAATGAGAATTTTAAAATAAAAAATATATAAGTATATCTTAAAGAGAGAAATATATTTATTGAATTAAAAATTAAGCACAACACTTTGTGATGATGGCAAGCTAGATTGAAATTTGGTATCTAGTTGTCATTGAAAAGGAACAACATACCAACTCCTCAAATTAAAACCACTTAAGCAAGGAGGATGTTACAACAATTTATGAAAAACAGAAAAGTCATTCTCAAACTTATTCCTTTTTGGCCTCATCAAGTCTTTTCATAGTCATCGGGTGATAGATTAATCCTTCATTAAATTATTAAAAATAATTCAAAAGTAGCTTATTAATAAAGAGGTGTGCATCTATTTAAACCCCACAACAACCGGAAAAAAAAATAACACTAAGATCTTATGTTTGAGTTTGGGTGCAGAGATATTTTTGTTCTTTCGGGTTTGAGGTGTCTAGACATAATAAAACAAATTTTACTATAGGTTGTTTCTTCCTGTGTGATATGAGAAAATCTCGGATTATAGAATCCAAAAAGTATTTCTTAATTGAAAATATCTTTCCCATTATATAACACAAAATAATTTTTTTAAAAAAAATACTAGATTATATAATTCAGAAGATATTTCCATATTATAAAATTCAGAAAGTATTTTTAAATTCAGAAATACCTTCCAAAGTAATCTGGAATGTATTATTTTAAAGAAAAAGAAAATCTGAAAGATATTTTCGGAACAGGAGGTGTAAATAGAAAAAAATACATTTTTAGAGAATCAGAATGTGTTATTTACGGACAAAATGGTCTTTTGCTTACCTGTTGGGTGCTGGAGAAGTTATGGAGGTGCAGGAAGAAACAGCCTTTACTATATGGGCTTTCCTTGATATATTAAAGCCCCTGTGATCCATAAGACTAGTGCATTCTTGGGCCGCTAAAATAATTAGGGCTATCTTTTACAATAGATACTATCAAAAAATAATAATAAAAAAGTTTGGCTATTTTGTATAAAAGTAATAGAATAATACCACGAACTTTAGACCAATTAAGTTGAGGATTTGGCGAAAATCAGTACAATTACAGCATTAATTTTTTTTTAAGTATGAAATGACATAATTTAGCGTTATCAAGTTAACAATTCATCCGAATATAGGTCCTTCCCCTAAGAGGTTTTAAGGCATGATGATAGGTCTGAACTTGGTTGCTTCATTCAAATGTACGGTTTAACATTAAAAATCAGCCTAGGAAAAGGGGTTCAATAAAAAGCAGAGACGTAAATGTAAATGGATTCAAGATAAACGTTTAGATCATAATCAAATATCAATTTCAAAATGCACAGTAAAATCATAATTAGGCAAAAGTATAAAAACAATAAAGAACGATAATGAGCCTTTAAAAAAAATTAGGCCAGCCCTTTGAACACTTCTGCTAGAAACAAATTCCACTAGCCTGTTATGAAGGGCAAGTGAAAAAGCCATTTTGAAGCTGAATAGAAAAGCATTAATCTAGCTTGCAAGTCTTCTAACATAAAAAAAAAGCGATGCATGTGCTTTCTTTAAAATGCTGTGGCATGTTATGAGGCATGTGGTATTATTGTCCTTGCCTCAATTTAATCCTTGACTTTATGTTCTGGTGGCACATGCATCAGCAATGGCAAAGATTCTTGCACCTACTTTATAACTCTTTGCCCCACACCACAGCCATGCATGCGATCCAGTTAGAATTTTGCTGGCTGCTTCATCCACCACCACAATCAAAACTACATCATAACCTTCTCAATTCAATACCATGTTCCCCGGGTTCCTCGCAAAGCACTAACCTGCTACTACCTTTTATTTTCACCAATCAATTTACATTAATTAAACAAATGAAGCTAAGCAATATAACATTAGACTATAATGAAAACAACAAACAAGGAGGATCCTGTTTAGGACTACCGTTTCTTCCTCAGTATAATCAATCCAACATAAAAATTATCCTACAGAATTTCCATGGAGATTTGATGAAGCAAACATAGAACCCCTAACACCCTCCTCAACTCTGCTTCTCATCTCCACGACCTTCTTGTGACAGTTTGAGTGCAATGATGAAACAAAAGTTGGGCTAGCTGCTGGCCGGTATTCAGGAAAGAGGCGGCCTGACCTGTATCGAACGCCACAAGCATTGCACAGTGTTTTGGGACCCATAGGTCCCTCTCTCCATTGTGGGGTCTTTGTCACCTCACAATGCATGCATTTTCTGGGGGGATCTGACACCAGATGTGAGGATCTCATCATCTCAACATCTTCTGATAGCAGGGACAAGTCCTTTTTTCTGTGGCTTTTTACTTTGTTTGACATATTCCCAGCAACATTTGTTTCGAAATCTGATTCAGAGGCAGATGTCCTTTGCTGATTTTGCAAAGCCTGTGCGTTAAGGATGTAAGGAATGGAAAATAGTGGACTCAAGCTTGAACGGCGCTGCCGTTTACTTCGAGCACGCTTTACTGGAATGACAGGCCGATCAAAGTTCGAATTCTCAACGGAGGAAGAACTGCTGCTTTCAAAAACTGAAACTGGGCTGTAGGTTCGGAATTGATGCAAATCTTTTCCATTGAAAGTGACATTCTTGAGGGGAATGGTTTTTCCATATGTTGGTCCAGGAGCCTTTGCCAGCTGTTTTATTGGGGAAATCCCATTGCACTGCAATGCCAAACAATCATCAAACCAACAAAAAAATAAAAAAGAACAAGAATCAGATGCAACATCAGTGGATTTGATTATTTGAATAAACAAGTGAGAGGATTCCGTTTGATTTCTTTCAAATTTACATTTATACTCCACAAATCTAATCACGTGAAAGCCCTGCTACTGTTCTAAAATTGATACTCATAGTAATCAATTACCATATACTTACATCCTCATTTCAGGGTCCAGCACAAAAAGACACAGTCACTCAAACTACTTGCATCTTTTTACAATTTCAATTTGCAATACCATGTGGTAGTCTTGTCTCTTAAGAAAGTGTGACTGCAGATATGTAAATAATTTTCTATTTCATTGCCATAAAACAGTATACACATACACAATCGAGAACTCAATACTCATCCCCAGCCAATTAGTATCAGCCATCCAACCATGTCAAAAGAGTTTCTTTAATTAAGCCATGGAGACAGAAATAGCTTGGGTCAAGGGATCTGATATTTAGAACTGTACCCCACCACTTACCAAATACAAGCACACAAGAGATGCATTCTTTTAATCATCCACTTCTTAGGAGAGCAAATTTTTACATCGTTCTACGAAAACATGTCACACTCATTCACCATTCAAAATATCTAAACACTTAAAAAATCCAAGCTTTGTTACCACAACTTAATCACTTTATGAGAGAAACACCCAAAATAACATATGGCAAGAGTTCTATGGTGTTGTTGAGATTTAAGATTCATTCACCAATAAATTTCGAAATATCAACTTATCGTGCAAATTAATTATAAGGAAGCTCATGTTATTACACCTCTTTCAAACATTTTAACACAAATTTAACTGAATAAAATTGATGCTGAATACACTCACACATATATATAACTGAAAAAGTAACTGCAATTCTTCGAATGTCTAATATCTTAGATTATCTCATAGGATCAGTTTTCCTATTTCCTCCTAATCTCGTGAGTTATCATAATTCCTTACACATGGATTAGTGCTCTAGGTTTTATGAATACATCTTTATTAATATCAATTTACTGTTTCAAACTCTTTTATCTCTATTCCTCACTCTATACCTAAAAGCCCATAATTTCAACAGTAGTAAAATTTCAATTTTAGAACCTGACAGTTATGATTGATAAACTGTATTAAAAATTAATCAGATGACTCATTTTCCGGCCAATCTTCTTAACTTTTTCTCACTTTCTTCCTCTTTTGTCTTTCTTTAAACATTCTAATGCCATCCAAAATGTATACCAAGAGAGGGCGTTTCTGAAACTTGAATGGTGGAGGAAGGAGATAATCATCATGCTTCCAACCTTCCTCCTCACATTGTCACACAACCCTGAAGTTCCAACTTCAGGTCCAAAAACACTGAGCACTATAAACAGAATAATAGCAGCTTTTCCAGGACATTTTGACTCGGTAGTAGATAAAATATAGAAATTCTTCGCCTAAATTTGTTAACAACTACATGTTTTATTATTATATCCTGTTACTGCAGAGAATGAGAAAATGAAATTGGCAACATAGTTTCAAGGGAATTCAGACTGCTGCTGCTTCTACTCTTTACTTGTGGAAACAGATCATTAGTAAACAATAAAGCATGTGCTATGCAATTAAAAAGTTGCTCAATAATCCTGCCTTTAAGTAAATGCACCTAACCCCGTATCTTTAACCTTTATAATACTTGAAGGCTCCTCGCTACATGAAGGTATGGGGGATGGCACATTGCACATGCAATGAGACTGTTTGGGGATTTTAGTCCATGACCAACCTGTCGTGAAGGCACAACTTTCCAATTGTACCCGGGCTTGGCCTCTTCTCTTAGATCTCCTAGATTATAACAAATTCATCATCAAATCTATTCTCTTACGCAAGGAGTATTTTAATTGCCAATATTTTTGTTTTGCCAATCCGACAAATTCCAAGACAACATTTTAGGAATAACCACTGTACAAACTCTTAGTTGTCTAAATAACAGAATTAACATCTCTTGTCAAAGGTTTGTGATGAAAGTTCAGCAAGAACATTTCATTCAGAAATTATAGATAACATGAAACAAACCGGTCATTCCAGCATCCGAACCAAAGGACCCAGATCAACAAAATTTCTCCTTTGGATGCATTCATGTAATTTCGGTTTCACATAACAAAAACATCCACATAGTTAGTTCATCAAATATAAGTACAGTGCATCCAGGGTTCATCATCACTTTCCATGTACATAACTAATTGGATATGGACAATTATGGTCTAAAAAAAAACAGTCTTCAACCACAATTGAGGTCACATCATTTTCAAGGTCGTTTGACTCAGCTACATTTTCCCGTAATATCAGCAACAAAACTAACTAAAATCACGACCACGATTTAAAACACGGGGTCAACATGAAAGAGAAGAATTTAGTGGGTTAAAGATATCACAATCTACATTCCTACAAACCATAACTGTGGACAGAATACTCACAGAAACAGAGAACTCCGTCCCAAGTTGGGGGTTTTCAGTTTGAGTTTTGCCACACAGCCCATTTGATGACGCTGAAAAAATCTCAGAATGTTGGTCTTCAAGGCATTTAAATTGAGAATCCCAGTCTTCTTCCACATCTTCCAGTGGGAAATCAAAAAAGCCCACGACATCATCAAAAATATCATCAGACAGACCATTGAAGTTATTGTCGAAAAACCAAGAGTCCTTCATGTTAGCAATATCCGGTTCGAAACACTACAGTACATAAGAAACAGCAAACACACATTGTCATTCCCTGCTCGAACACAACAGAAGACATTTGAAAAATAAACAACACAAACCCCCCATCACTAGTTAAACATCATCAAAAAATCAGAATTTATGCCATGTTCTCTGGTGTAATTTAGATAATAAGGCATTTAACTTAGCGGCAATGAGGATGTGCCTTGTAAATATTCACAAAGAAAAAAAAAACCAGCTAAAAACAGTAAAACACCAGTCTTTCACAATTTCTCAAAGTTGGAAAGAAAAACAAAATCACAAACAAAAAGGGAAAATGCGTGCAATATCTGATTTTAAAAGGAAAGAAAAAGAGAGAGATAAACAAGGAAGAGAAAAAAAAAGGAAAAAAAGGGGAGAGCTTGAAAAACCTCAGACATGGGTTGGGTGGAGTGAGGAAATGGAGCACATTGTAGTAATTTGGAGAGGGAGAGAGAGAAAGATAGAAGAAAATTGAGGATTAATTAGACAGAACACATAAGAAGATGTTGAGGAATGAGAATCTCTGTGTCTGAATTTGGTAAATTAGGTTTTATTTTCCTGCGCCACTAGCGCTGCTTCCATGCGGAAACCCTCATCCTCCTCTAGTGACTCCAATAAATATTTCCCTTTCCATAATAGTATTCCATCTATTTCATACCAAATTTTTATTTATTATATTCATTTAATTCTCTTCTATTAAAACAAAACCCTTTCTTATTGTTTACACAAGTAATTATTATGGTTTTGTACACTTCCAAAAGTTAGACTTATAAAAAAACAAGATCTAACGTTTATCATTTTCTGATAATTTGTTAGATTTAAGCTTTTTGTCTCGCATTCTTAACGTTAAAACGCGTGATTATCATGCTAAACCTTTAGGAACATTGCTCGAGAAAAACTGAAATACCCCATTAAAAGAAAAATATTTTTTAAGAATAAATTTTAATTATTACATAACGCATGTGAAAATACTTTCCTAAAAATGATAAATAGGGCAATTCAATAATCCTTATAAAGTTTTTAATTGTGTTATTTTTTAAATAAATTATGAAGGTAGAAATTTTTGACTTATGCATTTGGTTTTTTTTTTCTGAATGAATGAATAAAATCTTGAAAAGTAAGAAAAAATGGTGGTCAAATGTGTTGGTAAGGGTGATGGAGGAGCATGAGATATGGATCTAAAAGCATTTGTTTAAAGCAAAAATAGGTGGATCTCAAACAAATTATTATTATTATTATTATTTAAATCATTTTATCATTTCAGATTTAATGTAGTGATTTATTTGTAAAAGAAAATACAAAAATTCATGCAGATCACCGACAAAGACCAAGAGAATATTATACAACTATTTTTTATCTTATTTTCAAGAAATGAGTAGATCACGTCTAACTTTATATCACTTTTCGAATATTGATGTAAGAATAAACATAGTTTGTACAATTTTATTTTATTTTTGTACGTTTCATAAGAAATGGGTTTTATAATAATTTAATTAAAAGGTAATACTATTTAGTTATACATTATTATATATCATTTTAGTTACTTTAAAAGGTATATTTAAAATTGTTCTTAATTAATTGATAATATACTACATTGATAATATATGAAAATTAAACTCTATTTGTGATAAAGATTTTTACATTTTACATGTAGGTGTTTAAAGAAACAACTTAAATAGAGGTGAGAAGTTGTTCTGTCTAATTTTTTAATATTTATGGTGGGTCTGAGACTAATCTATATAAATAAATATAAAATATTAAAAAATTTGTAATTTATTAATCTAAATTTGAGTATACTTTAAAAACAAGAATTTAGTACAAGTATAATTATTAAAAAACACTTAAAAGACTAATACTTTATTATTTACTAAAGTAAGTAAGAAAGCATACAATGGAGAAAAAACATATTAAAGTGGACACAATATAGTAAAATCTATATAAAGGTCGAAAAAATGCTTATTATATGATTATAATTATAATTTTTTAAATACAAATTCAAATATGTTATAATTATTTTTTTATATAAAATTCATTATAATTTATTTTTATTTTCATAAAAAATTACAAATGTTCCTATTATATAATTATAATATTATAAATAATAATAATTTTTTGATTATTTTTATGTATTATTTTTAAAAATTTAATATAAATTTTAATAATATTTTTTAATAAATTTTATTATAAGAATTAATTTTTTAATCATATATTTTTTTATTATTATAAAAAAGTGAACAAATAAGAAATAGTTTGTCATAGTGATTTTATTAGTAAATACAATATTTAATTAATTTTGAAATAACTTATAAATTTAGATATTTTTATTAAAAAATTGTCAAACTATTTTTATTTTTTTTGTCAAGGTCAAGT
Source organism: Phaseolus vulgaris (assembly GCF_000499845.2). Taxonomy (NCBI): domain Eukaryota; kingdom Viridiplantae; phylum Streptophyta; class Magnoliopsida; order Fabales; family Fabaceae; genus Phaseolus; species Phaseolus vulgaris. Next base: position 37,463,504 of record NC_023755.2, on the reverse strand, counting down.
ACATTGGTAATATACTTGACTTTGCTATCACCGGAATCTTATAATTATTATTCTCAAACTTATTGATTAACGTGTATATTTTTTCACTAATCTTCTCTAATTTTTGGTGAAGTCACGCTTAAAGAGAGAATGAACAAGTTTGACCCAAATTTACGGATGAAAAAAATTGAAAATAAATAGAAGTTTTTTAATAAATTAGAAAAAAAAATATCCATCATATCATCCCATTAATAATAAATATTATATTAGATATTTAAAAAATATATATGTTTAAACACTCAATAAATATTTTTTTTAATCCAAACTTTTAATAGAAAACATCCAAATTTATTAGATAATTAAAAGTTAATTAAATCTAAAAATAACAATGTTAAAGATAAAAATACACTTATCATTAATTTAAATTTTAATATTAAATATTTTATTAAAATAAAGTATAAACACCATAAATTCTGAAACTAGTATAATTTTAAATGTTAATTTTTATTAGTGATTATAAAAAAATCCCCACTGTTTAAATAACCTAAATTCACAAAAAAAAAATGAAAGACGTAATTATCTTATTTCATATTCAATATTTTTTTATTTATTTACATTTTTATTTTGATTGTTCGAAAATACTAATTTTTATTTTTACATTTATTTATTTTGATTCCTGCAAAAAGAAATAGAGATGGACCATCCGATAAAATAATTGATGGTACTAATTTTCAATGTGGGACCAACGTGTTTTGAAAGATCAAAATGGAGATGCAACCCTTCTTTTGCAAAAATATTAATTTCAGGGAGAGAAAAAAATCTTAAATAAAGTTTGGTATGCTTTATTTTTTTTCCCCTTAAAATTAAAATGAGCCAATCATCCATACAAAAACCTGTTAAAATAATAATAAGTAACTTGTTTTGTTAGAATGAATAAAAAAAAAAAAAGTTTCTCCAAAAGCTAATACTTAATAGGATTTTACCTAACTTCGAATCTAGTTCCCACATACTTCAAAACTAATATGCATTTTTTTTATATTTTATTCTATTTCTGTAGTTTATTATTATTGAATTTTCTTAAAAGAAACTATTGAATGTTTGATTGAGTGGTTTTTGATATATTCTTGAAGATGAACATATTTCAAAGCTGTTTTATTTATTTTGTTTATGTTGTAATGTTTGATTGTAATAATTTTACACTTTACAAAATATTAGTAAAAATAATATGAATTTAGTTAAACGTACAATGATTTCAATATTATTTAGTAAAATAAAATTTAATAACGTAAAATATATATATATATATATATATATAAATACAATCTCAAAACTAAAACATAGACTCTCCTGTATTATTAATATCTATGAGATGTTCCAAAGTTGCATTAAGAATAACAAACATAACTACTTCACACGATAAGGATAAGGTATAAAACACCATAAATTATACTAAACGCATTCATTACTTAGAAAAGTTACTAAAAAATAAAACAACATCATTTCAATATTAAATGGCTTTAAAAAATAATATTAAATTAGTAGGTTTGATATTAATATAATTATATTTTTCATCATAAACACACAATTATTTCACATAAACACAAAATTATTTCACAATTTCATTTCTAAACAGAATATGACATGGAAGTTTCTTATATGTTTATCTATTTCTTGATAATTCTTCATCCCATAATTGGTGATAGAAATCTCCATTAATTTTTCAACAACTAATATATTTGTCTATATAGTTTGGATGATCAATAAAAATTTAAATATTTCATTTACAATATTCATTTCATAACTTAATACTTAAAGTATATTTCAACCACAACCATAAATCCTAAACTCTAAACTCTAAACTCTTAAGTGAATTTTTTTTTTTTATGTAACTAACTCTTGCACCAATCATATTGTAATGATCATTTCACTTCATATGTCAAATATAAGCTCATCACTTATCAAATTTATTCAACAACCAATCGTAACTAATTTAAGTGAAATAAAACTTTAGAAATATAGAATACAAAATTAAGTATAATTATACACTATTTAAACTCTTTAAATTAACTTAAACAAGTAAAACAAGTAATTAACTCTTTCACCAATCATAAAATGTCATTTTGGCTGGACACATAGTTTGAGCAACATTTTTTAAGTAAAACTTAATTTATTATAAATGTCATACTACTCAATTAACAAGTATGTCTTTGAATGAGGTTCTTCTCATTTGAAGGAAGGAATTTAACAAAAAATTGGAATTTTTAAAGTATTTAGGGTTTAAAGTGTCATTCTTCTTTGCTAAATAGTTGTTGGAGACGATTGTACTTCCAGCATAGTTAAACCACTTCCACCGGCATGACGAGGCTACTATCGTCCACAAGCTTCGTGTCGTCAGCAGCGATAATGAACTTATCAGAGGTGGAAAACAGTGAGGACGTGTGTGCAGTTCAAGAAAGGTAGGGGTGCGCAGATAGTTCCAGGAGGCGGGGCGGTGTACGAAAGTGAGAAAATGGGGTGAAAAGAAGGATAAGAAGGTCATTGAAGAAGCGAAGAAACCCAAATTTGTTTCTTTGATTTTTTTTTTCACTTTATTATCTTTTTTGTTTTATTAATATTTCATTTTTTTCACCCAACTTTAGGGTTATGATTTTTGGGATGTGTTTTACCTATTTTGTTATCCTATATATACATTAATAAAAAAGTGCAAGAATATTTACAATAAAAAAGTGCAAGAATATTTACACTGTTTTTTTATAAAAAAAAAGGAAGGAATTTAAGGAATGAAGCCATTTGACTCATCCCATATATCATTTGAACTATATATGTCTTCTTAAATTATATATACACGTATTAACACCTCTAAAACAGAGATAAATTAAAATATACTATTAGTCGTATAATTCAGAAACACAAACAACATTAAACTCACTAATTCTAAATTTCAATAAAAGTACTTACAATAACAATATAGCTCCTTAAGTCATTTGACTAATTTTTTTTTTATTAAATAGCAACCAAATTTAGAAAAAAAAATAATTAGTCACTAAATTAGATACTATTTTATATACTAAAAATTATTAGTATCTAAAGTGATTTCTATTATTAATAAAAAAATTATAAAATAATTTTTAAATTGGTATCTAAATTAGCTATCAAGATTTTAGCTACTAATATTTAAGATTCTAAATTATTTCTAAAAGACTAATAAAAACTAATTTAGAATATAAAATATTAGTAGCTAGTAGATAGCTAATGGTTAAATACTAATTTTAAAACTACTTTATAAATTTTTATTAATAATAGAAACTACTTTATATACCAATAGATTTTTTAATTTATAAAATGATTTCCAATTCAATTAATATAATAACTAATTAGTTTTGTCTCTAAAATTAAATTTTATTTAATAGTTGTTTTTAGTAGATAAATACAAACACATTGTCTAACTGCACTCTTTCAGACAATACTTAAGAAATTCTACCCTTTCTTGTATTTTTATTTTTATTTTTTTTAAACGTAAAAAAATAAAGTAACTAATTTTGAAAAACTTAAGATTTGAGAAATAAAAAGAAACCTTAACATAAAAATTGGAAATAATAATAATATGAAATTTGAGAAAGTAAATAATCGATATAATTAATAAAACAATGAAGCTAGTTAAAAAAAAAAACCCCATTCACATGATAACTTAAATTTATAATATAGAACTAAAAAAATATAAATATAAATTTTTGTATATAAATTTTTGTTGCAAAAAGTGACATAAGAATATTTTTGCAAATACTCACATATTACATTAGCCTATTACATCAATGTAATATGTAGATATCACATTAGTTATAATTTTAAGTAGATGTTTTGAACGAGATTAATTTCATTAAAAAAGTATAGACATTAAAATAACTTGATTTGACAAAAACAAAACAAAAAATTGGATGTTGAATCAAAACTTGAAGAAAAATATCGTAACTTATAAAAGAAAATTCTTAAATATCATTATGAATTTTTTATTTATTTTTATCGGAAGACCTAGAACTGGAGACTTAAAACCAATGTAAAATGTAGACTGAATTTGGGGACTTAAAACTGAAAGAAAATCTTATTATCTAGAAGTTTTTTTAAATAATAAATTACATAATTCTTAATTCTTAATTAAAAATATTTTATACGTCCATTATTAATATAAAAAGTATTTTTTATTGTATTTGAATCCACGTAAAATATACAATACTAATTTTAAAAACTAACTAATATTATATGTAAAAGTTTTTATATAGATTGACTATCAATATAAAAACTTTACTATAGATTATATTTAAATTGGTTACACAATTTATATATTCAAAATAACCAACATAAAAATTATTTTTTTATTAATGGATACAACTTTGAACAAATAAACTAAAATTTAGTTGCTTATATCAACTCTTTTTAATTTATATTTTTACATACAAACTTTTCAAAACATGATCTAAAATAAATCAATTATATATATTAATACAATTTTTCATGAATAACAATTAACATGCAAAGATGTTAAAAATCTAACAAACAAATATTTTTATTGATGAAGATATAAATTTGCATGTTGCACCAAAAAGTTAAGGTAATTAATGAAAGTAAAAGAAATCATTATAAGGGGAAAGAAAACGTTGAACAACTAGGATAAAAAAAAAATATTGGTAGATCTGAAAATAAAGAAACAAGCTTCTCAGATCTACCTTTAATTAATAATGTAGACCAAAGCAAAATTATTAAGCATATCAAAACATGAAAAAAGAATTATTATTATTATTAGAAGAAGAACATTAAAAAAAAGTATAAAATAATGAACATAAACACACTAGCATGCTAAGCTTTTTCTTATTAGATTTTGTGTTTAAATTAATCTAGTCACTTTGATACGAAAATAGATCCAAAGGACATGATTGTTATATTTAAGAAATTGATACAAAGGTGACCAAAGACTTTGAGGGAAAAACCAAGTGAATAATAATAATAATAATAATAATAATAATAATAATAATAATAATAATAATAAAATAATAATAATAAAATAATAATAATAATAATAATAATAATAATAATAATAATAGCAAAGGTTGCAAATTATAGTTTAATCTTTATATTAGTAACTCAAGTAACTCTTGTATAATGAAATGAATGTATATATTTTACCTATAGACCTACGCATATTTTATATTATAAGTCTGAAATTTCAGTTTTAAACGAGATTTTTTTTAAAAAAAAATCCTTAAATTACGTTATTTATCCTATATAAAGTATCTAAAATTTTAATTTTAAAATTTGATTTGATTCACTATCAAATTAAATATATCTTTCTGTTTGGCATAGACTAAATATTGAAATTATTGTAATCTATTCTTATTAATTTAACTATTGAAACATGATATAAATAAATATGATAAATATTGATTTAAATTATATTTTTTAATACTTTTTCATAAATTCTAATTATATATCTCTTTAATTTAGTTTTTTAGTATTTTTTACTAAATTTAAAGAAAAAACCTATCTAATGCACGAAAATCTTGGTAGTATACATATTTATAAAAATGATAAGCAAATTTACACCTTTTAAAAAAATAAACATAAAATTCATTTGAAAACAAAAATTCCAATTTTTTTAAAACAAAAAAATTGACAGGTATTAAGTAATTTTTATTTTACAAGTTTATTATGTGTAGTTTTAATATCTAAAATATTTTATTTCAATAAATATTCTGAAATCATAAAAAAATTATTATGTTTATTTTAATTTAAATATTTATTAATATAATTTAAATTTACTTAAATTTAAGCATATTCACGTAAAGCGTCGGCATACGTTACTTAAATTATTAGCTGAGAGATCTAGCTAGGTCCACCATACGCTTGAGGGAAGTTGCCTTTGATTTTTCTATTTCTTTTTATCTATTTTTTAAAATTATTATTATTTTTTCATTTATAGATATAGAGAAAAAGCAATAACATAGTAAATATCAAAATAAAAAAATAAAAAATAGATAATATTTTTAAAATACAAACAAATATAATACATATGATTTAATTACTACCTCCATTTTATATTATATATGCTCATCTAGAAAACAAGTTTTAATTATATTAGTTTTAAAAATAAGTTCATTTGTTGGTTTATCACTAAAAGGCGTGTTATCATAATAATTTATGTAAATAATATCCTCTTAAAAAAGGCATAGATTTAAGATCTTAAATGACAAATGACATGAGGTGGAGATAATAATTTTGTTAATGTATATACTATAACCTTAAATAATAGACAAGAAGATGTGGAGATGAAGCAGTAACCCCACAAATTATGATTTGAATGAATGTAATATAACCTTGAATAATGGAAGGGTTGTATTTAGAATAAGAAGTGAAAGAGAGAGAGAAAAGTGGTTAAGAAAGAGAAGGGTCTGAGAAGTGACAGAGGGTAATGGAAATGCAATTGAATAGGGTAAAGGTTATTAAAATACAAGACAGTGACAGAGAAGAGTTAAGTACAGGTCACAAACACAAGAGGAAATTGGGAAACAAAAGCAAGTCTGTGTTTGTCTTCAGATTTGTTCCTTTAGAAGCAAAATCATGTATACAAAATTCATTGCAATCTGAGTTAGTTAGTTAGGAATCATGTCAAGTGAAGAGTGGGCCAACTGCTAACCAACTCTTTTGCAATGTTCGTATCCGCATTCACCACACCTCCCTGCACTTCTCTCATTCCTATTATTTTTCAGACATGGAGAAGGCCAAACGGGGTCACCCTGCACTTCAAAAGGGATTTGGAAATCTCAAATGCTCTCTTGCTTTTTTTATATTCAATTTCAAATTGGTTTGCGAATGAAGTCATGTTGGACTTGTAATTCAATCCAACTGCTCCTGCATCCAAGCTTTATGATTAGAGAATCATTGCTTCACCGAATTTAGTTGATGTTCTAAAAAAATAATGAAACTATTATTATAGCTATTATGTTCGATTAAAGATTTTGTTACTTTCATTTTAATCAATAAAAAAATTATCACAGATATATGCACCCATCCATCTGTCTTCTTCCCTTAAGTGGGTGTCTGGTTCAAATCATCACTATTCAGAAAGTACGGCAAAAAAACTCAAACACAGCGAACTATATTATTGTTTTAGACATTTTTTTTAATGTCATAATTTTTTTTTTATTTTCCTTTCTCACTTCATTCACCTTATGCTACTCTCTCTTGGTTTTTATATTATCGGGTAGCGTGAAAATTTATAAGAATAAAATTTATTGATTACTACAGGAGCCTTGGGTAAACATTAGAATAAAAAAGAAAGCAGACTATTTCAGCTCATATTTTTTTGTTAAGGAAATAATAACTTGGAGTAAAATAGTGTCATTTTCGATTGAATTGCGTTGTTATTTAAAGAAATGTACAGAGAAAAATGTAAATGAATCTTTTTCATTCAAAACGCACGCCATTTCCAAGGAAATAAATACCAATATTTCATAGCCTGAATTCGAGACACCAAAACTGGACACAGGCAAAAGGAATGAATGACGTATTTAAATAAAAGGAATAAAAAAATATAAAATCAGGTGTAATGGAAATAAAATTCAACTTTCATTATACAAATTCCCCCAACACCATGCACCCTCACAACGCTCACAGCACCATAAAGTGGTGCAACATTCAAATTGATAGAACAAAAATTACTTCTGAAAGTGAGTTTGTGGAGTCAAGAATCTAAAATTTCAATTATCTACATTTGCAACTTGGGAATTCTCTACTCCACAACGTACTTGTCATTGTCAGGAAGTTTCATGAAAATCACGGTTTCAGACAAACCGCTTTAGTGGCATCCAGATGGTTAAGGCGGCAAGTTCCAAGAAGAAATTCAGGGAGCTCTTCACGCGTGTTTCCCTAAACAAGATGATAGGCATAAATTATTTGTGTATAGAATAGTAAAATCGTTCATAAGAAAAAATGAGAATTGTTTTAATCGGAGACTCTTCCACAAGGGGTCATTGATAATATTTTAGCCTGACAACTAATTAAAAGGAAATAAAAAAGAAAAACATTACTTTACCTGTATTAAAAAAGCCATCTCAATAACCAGATGGTTGAGGTACCCAAGAACAAGACTCACAACACCTCTTGCAACAGTAGATGATCCAATGCCAACCCCAAGCTGAAATCAATGCCAGGATTTCCAGATAAGAATTACATGAAAGATGGTTGGCAGCTAAATTATTTTATGCATCATGCATCATGCACATGCACATCTATTGAGCCCAATTCTTAACTCTCATGATCAGTTCTCCTGCGTGTGTATATATTTTCCGCAGACCAAAATATATTCATACTTCATACGCATAAACTCAAACTGGCAAACACAATATATTTACTCTAGTAATCTTAATTTTCCTAACTAGTTGCTATTCTACTGATTGCCATGCAAAAATTACCTCCAAATAGTTCTTTCCCTGGAAATAATTGATTTCCAATGCTTGCCCAACTAGGCACGCCTTCTTTCCGACACTCTGCTTTACTATCCATGAACCCTGAAACAGGAATGTCAAGACTTACAATGCAAAGGCACAAATGACAAATAGTAGACATTTTGGCTTCTTAACATTGACTATGCATAGTTATCGAGGATACACAATTCTAGAATAGAGTTCCTTAGAATTCAGTGATTTAAGTGAAATCGTGTCGATCACTGATCCAGGAGGAAAAACATGTTCTCAAATAACTTAGTAGGAAATCAAAATGAGTTCAAGGAATTGGTAAGAGGTAAATACAAGGAAAGTAGAGGAAAATGTAATTAACTGGATCACTTGATGAGATTCAATCTCATGCATTCCTACAACTGGGAAAAAGGGTCATATATAAGTGCGCTATTAGGCTGCAATTTATCGCACATTTACTCACCTTAGATATGTATGGTATAAGCTTAAATCTTGAATTTCTGAAGGTATCATCACCCTTAATAAAACTCTCTAGCAAAGGAGCATCTTCCACGGGAGTATTCATCATATAGTATAGTGCTAGGCTATATGTAGTAGAACCTGGAACCTGGTTCATAGAAACACATAATTAGCGCTGTGCTGAATTATGTAACAATCTAAGCACAAAAGGACTATCAATTACCTGAATGTTTACAATGAAAAAGAACTCGGGCCCTCCTTGTGCTGCATATTTCTGCAACTAACAAAACTTCAGCAAATCGATTTTTCTTTATAATAGAAATCATTAGTTGCTCCACGATGGCTGAATATAATTAAAGTCAGGAATAATATAATTGAAGTCAAGATAACATAATCATAGGCAATGAGCAACCTGCACAATGCTCCCAGGACGGCCACCAAGGTCATCTTCTCTTTTGTCAGATCTCACCCAATCTGCAGCAACCATTTGCATCAAGGTTCCCTTCGCTTTAATCTAGTAATTATTACCAGACATTTGAGATTAGTGATGATGTGCATGCTTGAACAAAATAACAAAAGGATAACTGCATTTAACGCACTTAATCTGCAGTTAGTATCTTTCCTCAAAGCATAGAAACTATGTAATATACAAAGAGAATACTAATTTAGTGTTTGAACATTAAAAGATATCTGATGTAAAATGGAGAAATAATTGCACGCACAGGTGGGAACAACCAAGAGCATTGGTAATGTGTTGCAGCTATCATACCTTCAGGCGGTCATCGAGATAATTTTCTCCACGAATCAGGAAAGTAGAAGGATCTGCTTCAGTCAAGCTGCAAGGTAATGTACAAGTAGGATCTTGTGGAAGGGTGGATCCGTATGAGCATGTGATACTACTGTCTTCCCTGACCATCTCTTGCAAGTCAACATAGCCCCTCTTCTGAACTGTAACAGAATCTCAAGACATTGTAAATCAACTTAAAAAAAATCATGGTTAATCATAATCTGCAATCAAAGAGGATACAAATCACCTGCAAGATCATGCAATCTTTTTACAAAATTAGCAGCAGTAGATAACTTCTGATGACGAATGTCCTGAAATTCCCATCACAGCAGGACATGGAAGGCCCAAGTCAAGTAATGAAGTTTGACCGAATTTCCAGTGCAAAATAATAAAAGCATAATATGAGATGAGCAGTCCAGCATCATAAAAATGCTGATAAGTAAATACGCCCAGATGCAGCCCCACCTTTGCATGTACCATCTGGGAATGCCATGGGTAGTGACTGCACTGAGCACCCAATGATGGACTTGACAGGATAAAATGCTAAGTTGTAGGGCTATATGAAAACTGTACAAAATTCAAGTATGCCAAAATACACCTAAGTACAGCTTGCCTTCAATTGAAGCTCTTGGAAGTTGGAATTTCACCAGCAGTGGGTGAACATGCTTACAGTGAGCATCCAAATTTTTTTTAAACAAGATAAAGAGGGAAATTTTCTAGACTATATGTAAATGCCATTGCTAGTTTAGGTTTTGCATACTTGTCATTGGATACCTATGTTTTAAAACTTCTGTGAGCAATCTTAGTTTCATCATTCTTAGTTAGAAGTTTCAAGCATGACAGATTTGTGTTAGGATTCTAAGAGTGAGTTTGTCCCACATTGAGTAGGAATGTACCTCAAGAGCAATATATACGAAAGAAAACCCACATATTCATTGTCTTAAGGTTTTGGGTTGGAAGTGGTATCTTGACTTTCTTATATGAAAAACTCATGGCTTATTGGTGCCGAATCACCCCGGCGTTTTCCCATAGAAAAAAAACCTAACTTGTGCGTTTGTCCCACATTGAGAAGGAATGTGCCTAAAGAGCAATATAAAAGAAAGAAGACCCACATACCCATTGCCTTGAGGTTTTGGGTTGGGAGTGGTGTCTTGGCTTTCTTATATGAAATGCTCATGTCTTATTGGTGCCGAATTACCTTGGCAGAAAAAAAAACCAACAATTTGTTTCTTACATTTTAGTGTAATAAGTTTTGCTTGATAATTAGGTTGTGGATCAATTTTGGTAGACTATACTTTGGTGAGATTTGAGCCTACTTTCTTTCTTGTGTGATTCACTCTTTGAGCCTACTTTCTTTCTTGTGTGATTCACTCATGTCTGTAAGTATTCTAGAACTTGACTCTTTTTTATACTACTTGCTCACATGCACTATTGATATGATTTAGGACTTCTTTGATTTTCAGCTACTTAGCCAAATTGACATACCTTGCATTAATTCCACTTGTATACCCCTTTGAGTCTTATTAAATTTTTTCTTCATGATTTTCGTAGTTCATTACAAGCCTTGAAAGTGAAAAACCATGGCATGCCCAACCTTAGGGATTAAAGGAGCTTTAGAATTGTTTTGAGAATTGGTTAAAAATAAGTGTGGAGGTATTAGCTTGAGCTTTTAGTTGATTTGACGAATACTTAGGTTTTGATGCATTGTAAGTTGATTGAAAGTAGTATGAAACAAAAGCATGGAAAAAAAAGAAAAGAAAACAAGTATTTGTGGTTTGATGAAATAGCAAAGAAAATTGGATGAAAAAGAAAAGAAGAGAAATAAAGAATTAATGTTGGATTTTAGCTCAATGATAGGTAGCTTTCTACTTATATTTTAACCCATTCCCCATTGCTTCTCTTTTCTCTTTGGTTTATATCTTTGTATCCCTTCTTTTAGCACCTTTACCTTTGCCACATTACAAGCTAAATAAAAGTCTTTTTGATCTTTAGTTACATGTGTTTCAAATAGTATAAATGAGGGGCTTGTCAAACCTATGGTAATGCTTACTTTCATGATGTACCTTTGAGTGTAAACAAATTCTTAAACACTTGGAGAGAAAGAGTGATAGACATACTTGTCAGAATTTTACCATTCTTAATCCATGATTTAATTTGATTGTAATTCTTGTTTACTTTCATATTTTGAAATAGATTTTGAATGTCTTGTTTAACACTTTGGATGTATGATTCATTTTCCTTTTAGGATAATTCTTGTTTAATCTTATGTTTTGAAATAGAATTTTGAGTGTCTTGTTTCTTTAACACTTTGGATGTATGATTCAGTTGCATTGGATTCTACATTTCCAGGGTTTCAAAACGGACATATGGTTTACTAGATTTGGAGTTCTCTGCTAGTTTCTACAATTTGTAGTAGGTGGGGTAGATTTGTTGAATTTTTGTAAAGAAACCCATACAAATTTGCTTTTCCTTGTTTTTGCTTGAGCTTTTGTAAATTGGGCTATGGACCAAACTAGAGCCCACATTTAGGCCCATATTTACTTCAGATTTTACAATAAATAACCTAAATGTGCTCTAAACATGACACAAAATAATTTGTTTGGTTTGCAATTTTAGAAATTGTCTCTTCATTTCCTTTTCTCTCACTTTCCGAAATTGCCTCTTCCTCTTCTCCTTCCATTTGTGTTTTCTGTTCTTCATCAATGGAAAACTAAATGGAGAACTAATTCTTGAGGATTAATTCACGAAATCAAAATCAAACAATCCAAATTGAGTTTTCTACCTATAGTTGAAAGCTTTGAGTTTGTTCTTCTCCCTAATTTCAGATTTACATTTTGTGATTGTAAATAGTGTTTCTGATTTTAAGAATCAAATTAGGAATCAATTGAATCTTGACTTGACAATTAGATATGGATTAGATTGAATGATATTTTGATTTGATTCATAAACTGGTTTAATTGATTAGTTGAATCGGTTAATTGTTCAAACTTGGATCTGACTCTTTAGAGAACTATGATAAGAGGAATTGTTTGGTTCTTACATCTGTGAATTGAACTTTCTCCTTGTTTTTCATCTTTGTGTTTTCAATTTGATTCAATTTTTGTTTCACGTTTTTCAATCCCTAAGCCTCCAAAAGTTAAGTTGTAGAATCAATTTAATTTGTATGGGAAGAATATTAAAGATTGAATACAATCAATGTGTCCTATAAGAATCAACCTAAGTTGTGCTCTATATTGCAAAATTTAGAAAAAACTTAGGATATTTAATTTCAAGTATCTAGGCAGAAGCACACAAAATTGGAGCATACAATAAAAGGGAAGGGAAAGAATTGCACAGTTGAACAACTTTAAAAGGTACATATTTGATTAGAAGACCAACTATTGTGAATAACTTCTTAGTAAATTAATATGATGGCTAAGGCACGTGTAGGAGTTTTTTAAAAGGATGGGCAAGGCTAGAAATGAAATCAAATATACAATGACACTCAGATGATTGATTGCTTAAAAAGTTTAATGAAGGAGGAGAGTTTAATTCATGTCATTCTTAAAAGACTCTTAAACATATAGTCGGGTGTCTTAAGACTTATGGATTCTGGAGCAAAGACATATGTACTAAGCAGTGTCTATTAACTAATGGGAACAGTAATTTATCCCTAATGAAAAACAGATATAGTAAACCGAGAACAATAAATGACATTTGAAAGCCCATGCAGTGATTGATCGTTAAAAAGTATATATTGAAAGAAATATCTTAAGAGCAATCCCTAAATATTAACTTCAAGACACAAACTACCTTAAAACTTCAATTGTACACTTCATTTCTGTGCAATGAAAACAATATTTCAAATGTCATTTTTACCTGAGACTTTTGGTGACTACATTCAGTCATCCATCCATTTTCTGACTCGTCATAGTCTGATGGCTCTGGAACATCATAGAACTCATCATCAGCATCATTTAGAGTAACAAGACTTGCATGCTCTGATTGCGTTTGATCTACTTCTTCAACTGAATTATCATGATTGTTCTCATCTGCCTGAATTTCGGTATCAGAATTGGTGATGCCCTCTTCCTTTCCATGAAGCTCACTCTTTGTAGTCAACTCCCCAGATGAATAATCAGAAGAAGAACAATTCCCTAGTTTAGCTTTAAATAACTCCCGTAATGCTGCAAATGCAAAAGAAAGTAGTAAATAAAATACAAACTAAATATTAAATCTTTTTAAACATGTTAATAACTAGCAATGTAAAGTAAATATGGGCGAGCAGGCAAATAATTATGTCCAATAATGTAAACTTCTGAACAAAATAAGACTACCAGCAACTCTCCCAAGCATTTGAATGGTTATGGAATGTGCTGATGAAGATTTAAGATAAGATCTCCAGCATTTCCAATCAATAGCAAGCATATGCTTTACAACTGATTGTTTTCCTTTGTTCACCGGTGATATAACATACCCTCCACCTACAAAAGAATATGAGTTGTCACCCTTCAACTACTCTAACCTACACATCTACTAAACTGTCTACCTAGCAATTTTCATAGGCATTAAAATTCCGAAAAAACAATATCAGAAATCTTCCTAGTACACATAAATTGGATATTACAATGACAATGGGTGATAAAGTGAAGGAGGAGGACTTAAGAATCAGTGACAGTTGAACTACTACTTTAATTTCAGATCAGAATAAAGATGATTAAAAGCAAAGAACAATATGATTCCAAATTACCATCTTTAAGTTTCACAGTATAATTTATTTTGAGGTAAAGTACAATAGAATAATGGAAACGAAAGATTTCTACAGTTTAAGCATACATTACTTTTGAGGCAAGCACGCACATAGCCTTTCTGGGGAGGGCACTTTTTGTGAAACACGGAATGATAAAGAATAACTGTGACAAAGAAAACCAAAGAAGTTAATTTCATTCAAAATGTGTGAGTGTGAATTTTCTTCCACAATTCACTACTACCATATGTTCCATCATCTTCTCTCCTCCAATACCGCCGCAACAAGAGATCTCTTCGTTGCATTCCCCTGTAAAACATGTATGAAAAATTGAAACTTTTATTCTAAATAGACTGGAAGGACCTTAAAACGAGCAGTGATACAATGATCAGCACTAAAGGCTTGGGTCTTTACCAAGGCAACCAATCACTAAATAGCTGTTTGTGAATAATGTCTGTGTGACCATCCAAGTGCTCCACCACAATCCCCTTGTAGAAACAGAAATCCCACCTGCATGCCAACAATTAATGTGTTTTAATGAGAATAGTAACAACTTCCATACTAAATAAATTACTAAAGCAAAACCACGGTTGGTTTATAAAATTGTATCATTATTAAACTGCTCACTACTGCACTGCTATAACCTAACATCTACTATTAAACTTCTTTTTATTTGCAGTTCATTTAATTTTTAAACTTGATTATACATGGCCCAGATAACAAAAGATTTTTTTCAATGGAAACACCCCATTTCACCTTGGCCTGTTGCCATGATCATTAGACTTAAAATGATACGATCTGTGCTCAATGTCCAGTTAAAAATTCTACGTGATCTTGATGGAATTTGGAGCCCTTCCTCACGTCATTCACAGGTTTTGTGGGAGAGTAAAGTGGGGAAGGCAATCCGATAATATGCAACTCTGCTGTTATTTTATTTGGTACTTATGACTGGTGTCATGAGTTTGATGAATTTTTGTTTCACCTATGTGGGATAAAGTAGTCTTTTAATATAGTTATGACGATTGGTTAATGCTTGTGTATCCTAGATGGGGCACAAGGGAGTGTAGTAAGCTTTATTTGGATTATACTCTTTTCTTTATGCTCTGGTTTTTATTTGTTTGGCTCTTATACACTTTTCATTCTCTTGTAGTCTTGTAACATTATAATTCCTTCTTCATCCAATCACTGAATCTTAAGAATAACAATGATGATATAGTAAAATTTAATAGAAGTAACATGCCAATGATGCTGTGATGATGAAATGCTACTTAACATTATTTAAAACAAAGGCAATGAGAAAAAAAAAACATACCAAGACAACTGACAAAAAATAAGAAATGTCTTGCTTAATAAAACAATGGCACTGCTGGAAGATCACAATGCAACTAATGAACTTACTCTGATCTTGAAGGACCAAGAGACATAAGAGTTTGGAAAATGGCTTCTGAAGTTCCATCAACCACACCGACAGCCATTATTGCAGGGTGATCATCCCATTTCTGGAGAAAGGACCATATTAAAAAAAATCATATTTCTATTCCAAATATAAAAATAGTTACTGAAATCAAATTCTGCCAACCTTCCCACCAGAATCCCTGTCTTTCGCTTCCTTGAATAGTCGTAAACCTTCATTATGCGACCATAAAATCATTCATACCACTTTTAGCCAGCTCTAGTACTTATGTGAAATTTTAAAATAGATTTTACAAAACAATGACAACTCAAACAGCAGAAAGAGAAATGAACATTTACCGTTTTGGCAGCCAAAGATTGTCCACGGTGAAGGGGCAATAACATCAGCAGAAGATAGAGTCCAGTCGACAGAATTTGGGTGACTTCTACTGGAACACCCACTGAGTCTGAAAGCATAGTACCGTAAAAATAACCACAAGATCACACAGGAGATACATCAACAAACCAGCTCAAACAATTGAGAATTTAAACAACTTGAATTTTTTATTGCAGTATAAGTTATTCATAGATCAGATAAAAATAATTAGATCACTCTACCTAAAAGATTGCCATCTCCTCTTAGAACAACCTACAGCATCATCTCCTCCATCAGGCGCACCCTATAACGTTCACATTAATAACCTAATCCTTCATTCGAAACAGTTCCACCTCACGCTTAAAACATTTCAGATCGCATACCTTTAACGATGCTTCATGAAAAGACTGAATCCACCTCGCCGCTTCTTCAGGACGGCTTGCTCCTAACTGCACAACACTCGCACTTAGCAATTCAACGGCACAATTTCAAATAGAAAAACTCGGTATCCTAAACATAACAGCGACCTTACCTTTAACTGATCATTGTGATTTGAAGTGTTATAGAGAGTGAAAATGAAAAACACCTGCAATCAGCACAAAGAACGAGCATCATGCACCAGCAGCAGCAGCATCGGTTACAACACACAATCAAAGGCATTAAAAAACGGAAAGAGTGCAATACTTTTCTGTTAACACTTTCCCTCCCGTTATCCATGACTCGAATGCAGGAATCTACAATCGCGCTTCTAACAGGATCCTGCGAGGAAAATTCCAGAGAAAGAGTTTCACATGTCACACTCGATCAAGCAAAACGAAAACGATTAATCCAGAAGCTTCTCTACATTCGCAATCGAATCGACGCAACTTGAATTCATAAAAAAAAAAAAAGAATCTGCGAAATAAAAAAAAATAAAAAAAAAATAAAGAAGAACCTGGTTATTTGAAAGAGGAACGG
Organism: Phaseolus vulgaris; assembly: GCF_000499845.2. Classification (NCBI taxonomy): domain Eukaryota; kingdom Viridiplantae; phylum Streptophyta; class Magnoliopsida; order Fabales; family Fabaceae; genus Phaseolus; species Phaseolus vulgaris. The sequence goes on along the minus strand of NC_023755.2, from coordinate 37,446,363 downwards.
ATTTGAAGCTGCGGAGATGGTTATCGTCAAGAACGAAGTATCGCTTCCGTGAGAACTGAAGTCCAATACGGTTGAAGCGTATGAGGTACAACCAGCCTTCCATTCTGCTAGTTGCATCGGTTTGCGACGCCGATGCAGCACTACTTCCCATTATCTTCCCTCTCCAATTCAGTTGTCACCGTTCACCATTCATCTAAGTAGTGATTGCACCACAGTACACGGAAGTGCGGTTAGAGGTATGAAAATGAGAGAATCGATGGAGGAGGTTTTGAAGTGAAGGTGCGAGTGCGAGTGCGATCCGAGAAGCAGAGAGAATAAGAACGGTGTAAGGGAAGAAGAAGTGTGGCGAGTGGCAGAATGTAGTTGCAACCACTAAATGCAATTGAAATTGTAATGTAAATGTCTGAGTGTGTTTCTCTCTCTTGGGGATGGCTCTGCCGTGTGGTGTGTGTGCGCTGTGCTGTGTTTGCCTTGGGTGTAACTCTGTTGGGTTGCATATGAGACAAAGATTGCCTGTCAAGTTAATTTCATAACCACTTAAATCACGCTACTGCCCTCCTCCCTCTCATTGCTCATTCCTTCTCTCTTACTCTTCTCTTAACTTATTCTTTTCTTTCCACCACAACAACAATGCTTTCCTTGGGATAATAAACAAACACTAACCTCTTTTAATTCATTTTTATATTTCTCAACCCTTTTAATCTACTTTTAGTACTTTATCACTTTTCATTGGATTTAGACAATGTTTTACAAATGCTACTAATTTATTCAGAACAAGATAAATGTTACTATTTTCAGAGGGGAGAAAGGAAACTGAGCAATGTTCTCTACAAATAGTCCTTTTCAAGCTTCAATTCTTGACTCTAATACGGAGTATAATCTGTTTTTGTACTTTAAACGAAAAAGATATTTAATTTAAAACCAAGGAAAATAGTAACAAGGTTAATCTACTGACGAAAGATTATTTTAAAGTTAGATAACTTTAATAAAAGAAATAATAAAAGAAATGAAAAGTTAAACTATCAAATGCAAGACATGTTTAAATAAGTAATTGATTTCGTTAATACGGAAGTTTCTTCCTTCTTCATTTGGGAACGTTAATGGGACGGATTATTATTACCTTCAACGCTTTCTTTTACAGCTGTAGCCTGTATCGTATCGTATGATTGGTTATAGTAATAACTCACGTACACGATATACCTATCCAGCAAGGGTTAACTTTTTTTATGATACTATTTTATTTTAATAATTTTGAATTTAATATTTTATATTTATTTTAAATATATTAAATAAAAAATATTTACTATAATTTTTTTAATTATATTTATAGCGATATTTAATTTATATTGATATATTTAGTACATTATTTTAATCTACAATATATAATAGAATATTTATATTTAGTATTAGTACAGTATATGATGTAGTATGATTGTATATTTTAGTCAAAGCTTTTAAATTACACATGTATACTTTAGTTAAAATATTCAAACTTAATTGTTTTACCTTGTGATTTTTGGTTCTATTTATAAACAACTTATCTCCTCAATTCGTCTTCCCTGACGTTGGGTCATGATAAAAAAAAATCTATTTTCAATGGTTCATTTTTAATCTTTGTCATAACCTATTTGTCACGTGTGTTCAAATTTTACAAATAACGGTAAAGTACTATAAACAACATGTCTTCCTCTTTAGCAATGTTGAAAGTATCTTGAAAATATATACAACTTCCTTAACTTTAAGTAATCATAGAGCTTTAACATCAAATATTGTTGTTGAGAAAAAAAAAACATGAAATATTGTAGCTTCCAGTAGGTTGTGGAGGTGTAAAGCTTTGTCTTCTGCTCTCCTCAAATATTTGGAGGGTGTTGAAGAATAGGATTGCTACTATGGCCAATTTGGAAAGGCATGGAATCGTGATTGACAATCCACTCTGATCCTGTTTCAAATTTTATTCAGTTCGGGATGTGTAATGCTTCAGGTTAGGTAATTGAGTTTTGGGGAGCAATTTGGGTTGGAGTCGTGAGTGAAATTTGGAACCATAAGAACAATGTCATTTTTAATAGGGGAAAGACCGAACGTGTCAAAAGCATTTGCTATAGTTCAAGTCAAGGTTTGGTTTTGACTTTATTATAAGTCTCGCTTTAGGATGTTCTCCTATTCTAATTGGTGTTTGGATCTCGTGGTTTGTATGAGGTTGGCTATTTGATGTTTTGTTTGTTGAGTTGGTTTTATGTAAGTTTTGAGATTGTGACTATTTGGTAGGTTACTCTTAGGAGGAAGGAGGAGATGAAATATTTTTTTGTATAAGAGTTGGGTCACCCATTAAGTGACTCATATTAATTAATTCTTGTTACCGATAAAAAAAAATTGTAGCTTGCAGTGATACACCATCTCTAGTAATATATGACAAAGATAAATATATAATTTCTCAATATTTAATAACGATTTATAAGGAATAGTCTTTGTAGTTGCAATAGAGGAGACAAAAAGTGATCCAAAAGTAAGCTTTAATTTGAAGATAATCGTAAACAGTTTTTCAATATTGAAGAAATATGAAGCTATGATTTCTTTCAACTGGGGAAATTTTGATGTGAAATCTTTTACATTATAACGAAGTTATAGTCTTAAAGGTGGTCACGTATATGTTTGGATAGGATAAGATGATAGAAAAATTAGAAAGGATTTTAAATAAAAAAATGCAAAATATTTTTACTTTTCATAATATATTTTGATGAGTATGAATTGGTTGATTGAAGTGGGGTAATTTCTAGCGTTTATTATATTTGAAATGCAAGCTGTGTTTGAAAAGGTACACATCCTTTGAGTTATGCTATGAGCCAAAATTATGCACTACAAAAAATTCCAAAGAAACAAAAGGATAGGGTGTTAATATTAAATGTTATATAATTAGCAAAAAAGTCTACGTTTTGTTGTAGTGATTTGTTATGCTAAACAAAAGAACAATACATTGTTGAACGGGACTTATTAGATATAAACCACATACGCAAATGCAGGTTTATGTGTTACGGATATTTGATAGAAAAGTGAATGGATGGTTATTGGTAAACCAAAACTTAAAACTTAAATCTGAAAAGGTATTCGAGTTTTATACGTTAACCAGTCACTTTTTTTTCTTTCTTTTAGTGCGTGACTATGACTGCATAGTGCCAATAATGTATAAGAAATGCGTTTTCAAATTTTAAAATACTATGTTAGAGATCCTTGGATTAGATAATATAAGGTTAATTCAAGCGGATTAATTGTTTCATTTTATTATAAATACATATTAATTAAATATAAAGAATGGTACATGAGTTTGCCTTAATTAAAGAATGATACATTATTAAAATCTTAGATTGAGAATACTCAAATAGAAAATACCAACAAAATTGACTTTTAAGTAGATATTTAATTGATTGAGTCAAACATGAACTTTTAATTCACATTCAAACAAAAATTATTTTCAATAACTTTTAATTTTTATATCTAAAAAATATATATAAGATTCCAAATAATATATGCATTCAATTTCTCTTCATTCTAATTCTCTCTCTCTCTCTCTCTCTAATTACATCATTTTATGTACCACCTTTTATATATTTTTTCTTCGTGTCCATCTCCCAATATTTTCACAAAAAATAAAGTAAATGTTTATTTATTCCAATAACTAAATAAGTGTGTAATTTTTTAAGATAATTTTATTATGACTAGTCCTACTCAAATTGTAATTGAATCAATGCAAATTATGCAAAAGGTTAGACTTTATTTTTTACTAGTAATATGTTATTGTGTTAACTTTAACTCTCTTAAACTTATTTGCTTAAAATTTTCGGTCTTAAATGTTAAAAACCTTGTATTGCAATTAGTTCAATATTAATATATACTTGAAGTTACAAAAGACTTTTTTTTCGTATACAAACTAAGGGTATGTATTTTGTGATAATAAACATTTTGTTGGCTCAAGAATAGTCTTTCCTTACGTTTGAGATGGAGAAGTTGTATTGTGTCAAGCATTTTACTTATTTAGATCATTTAGAGTTTTGGTTTAGGTTTTATAATTTATTAAATAAATATAATAATAAATACATTTAAAAATTAATTGTTAGAATAAAATAAGATATTATAGGCCAATAATAAAAAGAATAATCAATTATAAATAAAGACTCTGAACAAATAAAAAACATAAAATTGATATTGAATGTTTAAATATATCTACCTAATTTAGACAAGAATATATTTAAAACTACAAAAGACTTTTTTTACCTATATAAAATTAAGGTTAAAAGTTGAAAACAAGATTGACTCACTTTACATATAAATATTGGAATGAGACTGTTTGTGATTTTTTAAGAATGCTTGCTTCCATAGATGTTTGAGTATTGAGTACTCACGTGAAATCTCTTATATAGATTAACTGGTGATTAATTCTATATAATTTTTTCTTGTTATATACCAATATATATCCATTTAAAGATCTAATAAATTAAAGAAAAAATGTTAAGTATATTTAAACTTAATCTAAAATAAAACTTGCAAGTGATGACAACATCTCTTACAAGCTAGGAAGCTCGGAATTGGCTCTTCCACCCTTTCGTTTCTGAAAGGGAGGGAGTTTTTCCTGTTAGCGCTGGATTCCGAAGAAAGGGAATCCCCTAGACCTAGAATAGAAGGAGCGTAGTAGCTCGACAGTAACAGACAGTAAGGGAGAGGAGCTAGAATAGAAGCACTGGCTTACAGGGAACTCACGCTTGTCGAACACTTTAGTTTAGTTCTATTTTCTCGTGCCAGATCCTTAGAGGACTTCTTTTGGGAACCCTTTACTTATTAGGATGATAGGGCCACTCCCGATACCACCCCTTCTTTCCCGCTACTGCCTTTCCTGTCTCAGCCAACCTGAGAGCCTCTCAAGTAAACCTGTCCAGCAGCTATTAGTCCATTCCATTCCGAGCCCTTTCGAGTCGGCCTTAGTGGATGGGGTCTTTCATTCACTGTTGATTCGGTTCTATCGATATCGCAACGTGCGGAGACGCTCTTCCCAATAAATAGGGATGGATGTTGGGGCACCCCCTGCTTGCCAAAGTCTTATAGTGACGTCTTTGGGAGAGAGTTACTAGTGGAATACTAGTAACTTCACTCCCTTCCCTTGGTTGGAACTGCTATATCGCGGACAGGAACAGCAGACTCTGGCTCGGTCTAATATGCTATTCCCCTCTTTCCTTTCAAGGTACCAGACCCGTCTTAGCCTACCCTAACGTCTGATGAAAAGATCTCCCTGGCCGGGCCTATTGGCTCAACAAAAAAGGATTGGGTTCCCCTTCTTCCTTCCGATCTCTTGTTTCTCGGCTTTTTGGCTATAGCTCTCCAGTTTGGAAGAAAGGTTTGATTGCTGTAAATGAAGTTATATAATATAAATAGTAAACAAGGACCGGCCAAAGCCTTCGAAGTGAAATAGAGTTCAGAGTTCGAGTTCATGGACAGGACTGTAACAGCTACTAGTAACCTCTTCGCTTCGCTCGAGCAGCTCCGCACGTTGCGCTAACGAAAGAAGTAAGAGAAGCACCTTATCGTTTAAGGGTCTCAAGCCCAGCCCTCTCCTTATTTTATTGATGATAGGGCGAGTGACACTTATTTAGGTAGTGGCCAGAAAGAAAACGGAATAGCTAAGGCGCAACACCTTATCCTTCCATCTATCTTTAAAGCAGTGGGTCCTTGTTCGGGTCTTCCTTATCTAGTCTGTCTATCAATTATTTATTTCAAGAAAGCAATTGAATTTCGTATACAAAGAAAGAGCATCTTCTCTAATCTCTGACGCTATCTATTCAACGACAGTCTCCATTCTAGGATTGAAGAACTGAAGGACCAAAGAGATAGTGTAGAGCTCTTTTGTCTATTATTTTCGTCTTCTGCCCTTTCTTTTAGTTGAGCGATCGCTCGCGCTTCCTCCATAAGCAGCTTGTCCGCATTTGCTTGAGGGAATGGGCGTAATCGATACAGAATCCTATCCTCCGCTTCCGAGAGAGCTTGATCCACTACCTCCTTCGGGTGGTCCGATGTGGAGGAGGCAGGCTCCGGCTCAGCCGTTGGAGGACGATTTAAGTCAATGTCCCACCGAGGGCAAGGTTTTGATGAGCTTTATTCCCCGGAAGTCCCCGATACACCCACAATTAGAAAGGGGAAAACAAGATCTCCAAAAAGAATGAATACCCAAGCGATTAAGTAGATAGATGCGCAGGAAATCAAAAAAGAAGGAGATGCAAAATAGAAGGGAGAGAAACACAAGAAAGACACCGTATTTCTAAACCATCATAACAAAAACGGTTCAAACATAACATAGGTTTTCCTACAAGGACCAGATTCTTACCTGTTATCATACTCGCGGTTCTTCCGTCAGATCCGATAGTCCTTGCTAAAGCTACTGCGATCAGACAAGGAAGACAGCGAAGGGAAGAATGGAAATGGATCATTGTGCTATCTGGTTGACCCTTTATCCCACTTATTACTTTCCGCTACCCTTTCTTTCTTTAGAGCAAGAAGCGGAACTATAGAAATGATATGAAAGTTTTGTCTTACGAATCGGAAGATGTCCAACAGCCACGAAGGAAGGTTGCTCCCAATCTTAAAGTTATTTTTTATTTTGAAAGCGAAACTACGACCGACATTCACCGAGGTTGGCACAGGGAGCCGCTCCGAGTGTGAGAATCCGATGCCGAGGTGATGGGAGGGGGGTAAGAGAAGCGAGATTTTTGTATGCACGAGGAAAGAGGAGATTGTTAATCTAAAGCTAATAAGCTTTTTTTGTTTTTGGGCTTCCCCTTTTTCAATAACCTCCTCCCTTATGGAAAGCCCACTGCTTAAGACCCTCAATCGAAAGGTCAAGGATTGTTCGTGCTGTTCCGTATATAGATAAGACCATCTCCGGTTCTTGGAAACCCACCGCTCTGCTTCTAGCTATTCGGATAGACCACACCTCAGAAAGAAAGTCCGCTATTCTAGTCCATATCATGGCAGCAATCCCGGGAATGGGCATCCATTATAAGATGTCTAGGCACAAAAATAGAGATATGCCAGAAAGACAGGATACAGGTACTCTACGGGAGAAGGGATTGGATTTGGCACGCTGAAACCCTAAGTCCCCTGTTCCCTTTCTTATGATAAAAGAGATTGTTGAGTCCAATTGTGGGTGGAGAAGGCGTCTATGCTTGAAACTGATCCTTAAGATTGGAATCGTTTAGCGTCTATCTATTCCGTGTATTCTTGTGAGGAGAAGCCCCCTTTCCCTGCTTTCTATATCTTTATGACAAATAGGTTTGATGATTCCGTTGTCTCTCTTTCCTAGGCCTGTTCCAGGTGTGTACCCGGATCTAAGCTCCGAAACCTGCTTTTCTTAAGCCCGACGCATTACTTGAATGGAAGGCACTTTCAATAGTAAGCTTATTCTATGTCCTCCTTCGCTTGACCTATTTTAATTGAACTAGAGCTTTCTTTCTTGATTGCAATTTTGACTTATGGCAGACCGGATTTCAAAATTCCTATTGAGACCCTTGACGACCTACCAGATGATCATCCTAGAGTTCCCTCTAAAAAAGTTTTGTCAAAAGACATAGACCGTGGCGTGGCATTAGTTCTAGCTCTCATTTCTTGCTTTTTATAGCTAACTGCCCAGACAAAGAAGGTCAGAGAAGGCTCAGGTATGATTAAGTCTCAATCGATTCTCACTACCAAATCGATTTCTCCCAAGGCTAAAGAAAGCACTGAGCCTGCTCCGAAAATGCTGTGAGAAAGAGGATCTGTTGGTTTAGGAAAACTATCACTTTTGGTTCATGAAGAAGCGGCCCCTCCGCATCAAGATAGTCAATCGATAGAGGTGTTGGGGTATTATTCCTAAAATAGGTTATAGGTGAAATGACTCTCATTGGTTGGAAGTACCAAAGACTCCCTAGCTCCCTTAAAAAAAAGAAAGTCAGAGCATCTTCTCCTTCAATTGCGCTAACAGCTCAAATAGCAACGATGGTAATGACGATAGCTTTACAGGAATTGCTTTCTTTATTGATTCTATTTGAAAACAGTATAATGCCACATCTTACTAACTTCTTCTTCCTTTTCTTCTTCATGTGCAAAAGCCCTTCCACTATATGCAAGCACTTTTATTGCTGTAGAAAGTCTAAAGTATCGCAAGTAAGGCAGCAAGAAGAAGAGGAGGCTCGGCCATTAACAGTTGCGTTAGAATTGCCTCTCCATCCGCCGCTGAAGAAAGAATCTCACCCTTCCGCTGTCCCTACTATTCAACATTTCCCGGAGGAGTCAATCAGTGAGGGAGGGAAGATTCAAGACTGAACAGCCTTCCAACTCCATTCTCTATCCTCCAAATCAATCGCTAATGTATAACCTTTGAAAAGCTTTCATTGGAACTTCCCCTTTCCCGATCAATAGGCTGTTAGGGCTTTAGCCCAAGAACCCGATGCCCATTCAATAGAAGAAGTTGTTCTACCTTCGGAACCTGGTTATGAGATTCGTTGTTCGATCTTGAAGCAAGCATTTATCGTCCAGCCGGAGGAATAGTCGTTATTTCACCATTTGAATAACCTTGAAAAAAGCCTTCCTCAGCAGAGAACAGAGAGGTACTACCTACTTTCTTCCATTTTCCTTTTCTGACTGCTGTCTTAAACCTTTCTACTTTAACACAGGCACCTAATACATCAGGGACAGAAGTTTGACCGAATCTTGCAGCACCCCAACCACCTTTGTTTGGAGGAAAGCCAGATGGGACCAATTGAGGAAGCAGATCCAATTCCAACAACTGAACAAATTGGTGTTCAAGTTCCAAGGGCTGAGCACCAAGAAGAAATAGAGCATCAACCCGAGGAAATGAATCCTAACCGGGATGGGATAGAAGGACCTCTGATTGCAGAGCCGGAAGCCAACCATGGGGAATCCGTGACACCGAGCAATGATGCTCAAATCGCTCCGCTGCAACGACTCTCATTTCAGATGAGCATTCTTCTCAAGTAGGTGAAGGTGTCCGATCTACTAGCTCTACTCCAACCAATCCGGAGACTACAAGACCTTCACCTCAATCTCCACCGGTTCCCACTGAAAGCAAAGCATTACCTAAGGTAGATCATTTATCTCTAAAAACTCCTTCCAGTTTGCCATAAACCTTCTTGGCTAACTGTTGACATCATCTTCAATCTCAGACTATTGGGATTGGAGCAAGAGTGGAATGGAAGAAAGCTGTCCTTATCTTCTCCTCCAACCGGTACCTCCTCCCGACATGAAGGAATGCCCGATAATCGGGGGCTGGTATGTCCTTTCAGTTCTGGTCTGGGGAACGCCGATCAAAGAAAGCACTCCTATACTGCCTGGTGTTGATTCGGCAATTTGCGTTGGGGAGCTTTGTCATCTCAAAGAATAAGCGGATCTTCCCTTGCATGCGGATCTGAAAGTCGTGGATCTCCTGATGGCCGGTAGCTGCTTTCTGCTCTCCTTATTAGTGCCAACCAACTCCGCTAGGTATAGGTAGGGAGTCTTCTACAAGTCGCATTACTGGTCGATGACCTTCTTTTGGAAGCAGTCGAGATGCCTGCCTTTCCTGGGGGAACCCTTCCTTGCATTCTATTATTGTATTCGCTTCAATCGCTCCTGAATCGGCGGATCAAAGATCGGAATACCAGCCTTTCACTGCTAGAGGTGGATTGGTTAAGAGGCCAAATGCTATTTGCTTGCTTCTCCTGTTCGCTCTAGTTCACCTGGTTTACAACGGTCTGTTTGCTAGGTTTTTTTTAGACAAGGGCTAAGGGCGAGTCATCCCTTTTAGCAGCTCTTTCCTAATCAATCAGCTTTTGTGCTCTCCCAAAACAGCGGAAATACTTTTAAGTAAGAATTCCACCAACTACTGATCTCATGAAAGGGAATACTTTGATTGAAACAAGACTTTCTTTCTCTTGCACCACGCCGGAACGTATGGACACTGCCGAAAGTGAAGTAAGAAGGAATCGGGGTGGCTAGCTTTCCTGCTTATGTGCTTGTTATTAAGAAGATAGAAAAGAGATAGCTATCTCCCGTAGGCTACTCTTTAGAGCGTTTCACTCGTTTAAGGAAGACTAAGACAACAGGGTTTACGAACAGGGGTTATTCCCATATATCGGTATCGGATACTCATATTAGACACCAACACTCATATGACACTGGTAGGACACGTATCCGTGTGTCCAATTCAAAAAAAATATTTGTTGAATTTCTGACAATTCTAGTACGATTCTAACACAATTTTAAAAAGAAAAAATACATTAATTTTTAAAACTCAAACTTATTGTATAATTTTTTATTATGATTATAAAAATAAGAAACAAATCCGAACCAGTCATGAAAAACATTTTTCTGCTCCAAAAAATAATCTAGAACATACTTGTGCACATAAATCTTTATTGTCAATTTATATAATTCATAATTATATAATATATAAATTTGTCTCCCCGAGTCCTATATTTTAAATATTATACATATTTTTGTGTTCGTGTCATATCAATGTCTCTCCTACCTAACTTACAACATTAAACTATTCAATGTCTTAAAAAAACCAAACTTTTGGCTTACAAAACCAAAAACGATAAATATCTTACAAAAAGAAAATACAAATATTTAATAAACTCAGGCTCGTAAAAAACATTATCATGGTCTTTATCCACCATAGGTTGGTTAGTTGACGATGTTGTTGATAGTTGGAATCAATGAATTCTTTCTATCATCATTGATAGTTATGTTCCTAAAAAAAAGACTAATGCATTGTTTATAATTGCAATGACTTTTTCTTCTGTTAGCTGTAGGATTTATGGAGGAAGACAAAACTTTTGAAATATAAGCATCTCTATTCTTCTTGTTTTCACATGCAACATTTTAACCAAAGACCATAATCTTTACGTGTAAGAGGAATGCACTCTAATTTATCAACAGCTGTTTTAACTCAGTGTCACCTTCATTATAAACATTTTTATTGAGAACAAAATTAAGTTAAAAATCAATTTTAGATCTAACATTAACTAATAAGAAATAAATATGCTTGTACCTAAAATGAATCATGAAATGGTAAATTGTTGAAATTAAATGTTAAATCAAGTTTATTGTGTTGTTTTGATTTTTTTTAATGTGTTTAATGCATATTTTGATTTGTTGGTAAATCTATTGGTTTGAATGAAATTTTTTAATTGAAACATGTTAGAATGATTAGAAATGATTAGTTATATCACATCCTAATTTTTATCTATATATAAAATAAAAGTAAAAGAAACAATATTTAATTAATATATAAATATATATAACTATTTCATAATTATATTTCAAAAAGATATTTACAGGATTGAATATATACACAAAAGTTTAAAAAACAAAACAAAACATCCAACTTAAAAGCATCTCATCTTATGATTGCTCAGTGATGAGCTCTATTACCTACAACCTAATCTGCTCTCATGTAATTACACGATCATCACAGATTAAAAATTTCTATATAATTTTAATTTCAAATTAATAAACATAATTCATCAAGTCTCATATAATTTTTTAAACCATAAAGTGTCTATTAAAATTCATAATTCATCTTTTACATGTCAAATTTCTACTGACTCACAACACATAGACAATTGACTCTACTTCCGGAATACTCGTGCGTTAACTTAGACTTACAGATTTGCACCTGTCTATCTCATTGTGAATCCACACAACTATGCGCATAAATAATCTTAATATCATATCTTCTAGTATGAAAAAATTAATTCATATAACAAGTCAAGTTAGTTGTATACAAAATTAATTCATATAACAAGACAAAATTATCAAATTATATGCAATTATTGTATGCAATATTGTACGATATTGTACGTACTCAATTATATGCAATTAATTTAATAATGATAGAATCTCATTATTAGTATCCTACCTAATTAGATTATAATTTGGGGAGAGAAACTCCCTATATATTTTCTATACATGATGTAAAGTTCATCGAAAAAAAGAAAAAGAAAACAATTTTGTAATAACATGACGGTGTTATCGAGTAGGTAATAATCTGTACAAGCTATAAGTTCCTGTTTTCTATGCTTGTTATTTATATTTGATGTGTGTTTGTATATTGATGTGTAGGAAACTCAAGAACCCACCATTTTTTTGAATAAATACTATAATAAAAAGAACAAACTGTAAATGAAAGTTTCTGTCTCATCTATATGAATTGCTGGAAAAATATCGTACGCATCGATATGAAAAGAAACTTTTTGATACGCGAAGACATAATTGAATGTATTTTTCTATTATTTCTATAAGATTAGATAGAATCTTATAGAAATAATAGAAATTTATTTTTCGGAAAAAAAAAGATTGTTCGAATTTCATCTTTATCAAATTTGAATATCAGAATAGTAGATATAAATATAATTCAACGGGTTAGGTCCACTTACTTTTTTTTATTTTTCCATTTTTAAGAATTGAATTTTACACTTTTTGCATTTTTATTACTTTCTTTACTATATTGAGAAAGAAAAAGTTTTTCTCTAGTTTGTTAGATGGTAGGTTGATATTTGTATTTTCTTTTGTTGATTGTTGTGGTATCTTTAATTTTTTTTTTCAGCATGTGATCTGAAAACTGTGTTCAGGGGTTGGCAAAGTTCTCTCGGAAATATGTCAGGGTCATTTGTTGTCATCCATACGGGTAAGGTGTAGATCATGCTTCTGAGGGAGCTGGTGGAAGGGATGACTTCACTACGACTTATATGGATAGAAACACTTAAAAAATAGTAGTTATATATATTTATATAATTTTTTTAAAAAAATTAACAATTATCAAATTTGTTTATAATTATTTTTATATTTAAAAATGTTTAAAATTGGAAACTTAAATATTTTATATTAATTATAAATATTTTTTATTTAATTTGATCTTAATTGCATCCCTGCATGTGTTGAGGTCTCTGCCTTTTTCCGTTCGCTCTTAGTAACACCTGAGTAGCTCTTCATGCATTCACTATTAACATTTCAAAACAACTTCATAACCATCTTTAACAACTTTTCTGAACTTCATAACCATCATCCAACACCTTTCCCGGCTCGCCACCCCCATTATCTTCCGACCACCCCTTCCAATTCCAACACCTTCCCGGCGCGCCCCCATTATCTTACGACCACATTCTTTCGATTCCAACACCTTCTTACCTATTAAACAAATAATAATTATCAAATTATACATAATTATTGTATGCAATATTGTACGATATTGTATCCAATTATATGCAATTAATTTAATAATGATAGAATCTCATTATTAGTATCCTATCTAATTATATTTTAATTTGGGGAGAGAACTACCTATATATTTCCTATATATTTAGGGAGATATGTTTTTAAAAATAATAATTATCAAATTATATGCAATTATTGTATGAAATATTGTACGATATTATACGTACCCAATTATATGCAATTAATTTAATAATGATAGAATCTCATTATTACTATCCTAAGAGAAACTCCCTATATATTTTCTATACATGATGTAAAGTTCATCGAAAAAAGAAAAGGAAAACAATTCTTTGATAACAAGACGGTGTTATCGAGTCAGTAATAATTTGTACAAGCTATAAGAAGAAAAAGAAAGAGTAATGGGTTGATATAGTCATTGCAAACAAAACCTAACCACTTACGGACTGCGCGAGGAATGTCTGTGCTGTAACAGTCCGATTTCTTCAGGCGGTGCTGAAGGTGGCCAGCGGTCCACACGGTGGCCAGTGGGCCATTTCGCATGAACAGAAAGGAAGAATAGAACATATTGGATTTAGGGATTGAGGAGGGGAGTGAGTGATTTGTGAGGTTCAAAGAGTTGCAGAAATGGTTCAATCCAACTTCGTTCTAAAACTAAGTTATAGAAAAAGAACTTCTATTATATTTTAAACAACTTACCCATTCATATGAACCTCCTTTGACTCTCACCACTTGAATAACTTCATCTATATGATTTCATTATCTCAAGAGAGTAAGATATCTCCTTCTAGACAAATCCCTAGTCAATGCATATCCTAAACAATCTTAACATATTTTCTTTCATAAAAATACTATGTCTTGGTTAAAATTCATATTTTGAATATCACAATATCAAAAATCACACAACTAAATCATATCAAAATTTAGAATTCTCCAAACACACAAAAATTTATTCACCAATCATATAAGTATCTAATTAAATAAAATTTTAATTAAATATACATAAAATAAAAGTTTACATATAAGTAAATGTTTGATGAAATTTATGGTTTTTGTACGTTGATGTTTGATGAAATTAAATTGTTTTTAGCTTGTTAATCATTATGTTTCATTGTTATTTGTACTAGTGATATAACGATGACTCTACCTGAGTAGATATAAATGCATATATAAAAGAAAACATCATAACAAATTGCGTGTATAATTTGCATTATATATATATATTAATTTACATTATATTTTGTATATATCTTCAATTACGTCTATAACAAAGTATATAATTTTGTAAAGTCAGATTACACTTATCTATTATAAATTCCTTTCCTTAGTCATTGTCATAAAGTTACTACACTAACTAATTCGTTGTTTATTTTTTTAATATTTTTTTTTCTTTAAATCAACATTCTCTTCAAACTTTTATTCTTAAAATTAATTGAAACACAATGGCTTTTACTTTATGCTGACCCAAATATGTACAGTGTTTTTTTTTTTCTATATGAATACATCTAGAATTCTAAAACTATATCATGTTTAGCTTACAACTTTATTTCTTTTTAGTCTTCTTTTAAACTATTTATAATTTTGGTTCTTCAAGTCCTTTGGATAAATCATGTTATTTTACTTTTAAATTAAGCAATTTTTGTTCCTTTGTTATTTTTTCTACCTAAATTAAACTCTTAATTTTTCCTATCCGTCTTAAACAACATTATCCCCAACAACAATAAAATATAGTTTATAAAAAAATAATTCAAAAGTACACTTTCAACTAAAAAATTCGTCAACTCGATCTTAATTGAAGATAACTTGTTTTAAAAATTATTTCTGAAAGGCTAGAAATGGCTTATAAAAAACAACATAAACTACTAAAGCACTTATTTACCAAGTTGGTAACAAAATTCAACTACTATAAAAGATTGATAATATTTTTATTTATGAAGTTGAAGATAAATTTGATTTTGGTTTCTTGAATGAAAAAAAAAATATTTCAAATTTAAGAAAAATATGATCTCAATTTTTAAATGTTAAAGTTGAGAGATTAAAATATTTGAAAAATATTTTTAATATTTTAAAGTTAATCATTAAAAATCAAAGTTATATATTTTAAAAATTAAAGCATTAAAATATATATTTTTTTATTTGAGAAACTAAAATGAGATGCATTGTATATCTTATCTTGTAGCACATAATAAGAATATTGAATGGTCCATTAATCAATCAATTTACAACAAATAAATGAACAACTAACAGCTACTCTACAATCAAATAAATGAAAGTAGTTTGAAAGTAATTACTCCACCTCAACACAATAATTTTAGGGTTTCTTTTATATGGTCAACTAGCCAGTCATATGATGTGACATTTTCCAACCTTCAGTATCTTAGAAGTGTTTTTTTTAGAAAAAAAAATTGAGATAATTGATAGAGAGAAAAAATGAAAAATAGAAAATAATGGATATTAATAAATAAAAAATAAAATCATAATTTTAATAAAATCAAAAGACATTACACTGTTTTTTTTTCTAAAGAAAAGGGGGACAACGCTTAAGGAATATAGAAACAGTCAAAAGGGTACATCAATTTATTTTATAAATAATTTTAAAAAAAATTTCCTATTTTTTTCATCTTTTTAATTCATCTTTTTCTTCTTAAATTAATATTTAAAAATCATCTTTAAATCTTTTTATGGTAGAAAGAAAAACTGGAGAAAATACAAAAATAATATAAAAAAATATAGATATATATTGAAAATTATAGGTTAAACATTAGTGAATATAACACTTAACATCAGTAAATAATATTGTAAATTAGTGAATATATATTATTAACAACAAATAAAATCATATATTTTATTTTTAACTAAACTTTTCACTTATTTGTTACATTTTTTTATTACTTACCTCCTACCAAATAAAACATAAAAGTTCAGGAAACCGTATTTAGATATATTTGGGGTTTGTTCACGAAAAATGCTTAAAATACTAATTTAAATTATTTTAATTTCGATAACAAAGAAAACTTTGTTCTCCAGTAACATTTTTTTCAGTTATAGGTTGTAGAATGAACGTGAGTTCACTGTTTATATTTACATACCCTACAAGAAAATCGTCAAATAGAAACTAATTTTTAGAAATCAAAATAATTAGTTACAATAATAACTAAATTAGAGACCATTTTAGAAACTAAAACAAAATATGATTTCTAATTAGTTTCTATTATTGTTAAATAGTTTCTAAATTGATATCTAATTAGCAATCAAGATTTTAACTACCAATTATTTAGTTTATAAATTTGGTAGCAAAAACTTTGGTTGCTAATTAGATACCAATTTAGAAACCATTTAACAATAATAGAAACTAATTTAAAAATCATTTTTTTTTAGTTTTTAAAATGATCTCTAATTTAGTTACTATTACAACTAATTATTTTGGTATCTAAAAATTGGTTTCTATATGATTTTCTTGTAGTGATATAAACAAAATTATAATGTTAATGTATTGTGAAATGAGATATAAACACATTTTAATTAATTTAATATTATTATTCTGAAAATATTCTCAAATATGAACACTCAAATTCTATGATGTATAATTTAAGTGATTACTAATAGGGATGAGATTAGGATACTCAGGGAGACCACGTCTACTAGAGAGATAAAGACATTTCAATAGTATGATGATATATGCTTGAACGACTTATTATAGGCATCACTATCGTTTAAAAGTTAATATGAACACTCAAATTATATGATGTATAATTTAAGTGATTACTAATAGGGATGAGAATAGGATACTCGGAGAGACCACGCCTACTAGAGATAAAAACATTTCATAGTATATAAGTGGTGCAAACCTCACCTTATAAGCCGATTTTATAAGGTTGAGTTAGACTTAAATTCCAATTCTTAATATGGTATCACAGTCATTTTGAGTCTATCATAGCAAAAGTTTGTTAGGTTTGTCAAGTCACCTGTTATGGGACCACCCATAATATATAATGCATCAGTTGACAATCTCGACTTGAGGGGGTATTGGAGATCTCACATCGAAAATTGTGTAGTGAATAATTTTTTTCAAATAAAACGAAACTAAGAACCATAGAGAAAATATAAAATAACTTTTTTAAATTACCTACTAAACTAAGAGTTTACACTATTGAACACTCGAAATTATCAATTAGACATTTTCACATGATAAAAAATAAACATGAAATAAAAATATTTAAAAAGAACATAAATGATCAAATGTATATTTTAGATTCGATTAATTGAGGCTTATGCCTTAAATTTAATACATTATTTGTAAAATAACATGTACAAAATGACAAATAATTGAGGTTGTAATAAAAGAGAGAGCACCTTAGAAACTTGAGTGAATTTTGTGGATATTTAATGAGTCGAACGATTGAGAGAAAATGAAAAGTTGTATAACAAAAGAATGGTTCATAAAATGAAAAGAAAAAAAAGAGGATAAAAAAGCAATAATAAAAACAAGTTTTTCATGTTACCTAATAAACTAAAAATGTTTTACTAATTTAAAATGAGGATGATAGGGAACAAAGCAAGTATGTACATATTTATCCCCGTCCTCATATTCAATTTAAAAATTGGATATTATCCATATCCATACTCGTATCCAATCAATGTGGAGATTCCCCATCAAAATCAAAATAGGTTCGAACAACATCGATAGATTTGGTTTATTTGTCATTCGTAGTGACTAATAGCTTGAGCAAATGGACGTCAAAACAATTATATTTTCTCTAGACAAACAACGCTCAAGCGAATACATGATTACTCAAGCGACATCGAGTATTGGCTATGGTACATGATTTTTAGAATATATGATGATATCAATTGTCCTTTAATGTAGGTCAGGTGAGCCAAGTCACAGTCGAATTATGGTACTTAGACTGCTATGCTATTAAATAAAAATAATTATTGAGGGAGATAATTAGCTATAATTTTTTCCTAATGATAAACATTTAATCCATCAATAATATTCAAAGTGAAGGTCACAAGTTATATTCACAACAAGACAATTATGGAGGGAGAGATTGTTACATGTTTGATTAATTCATTAATGTTCCTTTGACATATTCACTTAAACAACACTTAAATGTTCTCAATGAGTTTAAATAAGTAAGTTTCTAAAAATAGGTACTATGAATAAGAAAAACAAAAGCAATTGGGCCAAGCCCAATCACTCACATTTTTTCCCACCATTGTAAAACAATGTATCAATTCCTTAAAAGATTAAAAAAAACAACGTTTTATCACAATATCTATTTCTTAATAAACTTAAAATGTAACTATAACTTTTTAGAAATATTTATTTATTATAAAATGAATTATTAAATATTTTATAAATTTTAAAACATTTATTATAAATTTGAATCATATAAAATAAACATTCATCTATCTATATATATATAAGATATTATGGTAAAACACTAATGTGGTTCTAAGACACGAGAGAATGAGTAGCCCTCTAAGAGACGTGTGATGAATAAACAATGAAGATAATAAAATAGAAAGCAACAGCCTCCTTCTGTGATTGTTATTGAGAAGAACATAGCTATTGTGAATCACAAAAATAATTGATGTCTACCTTTCTATTGAAGCAAAAAAGGATTACAATTTTACGAAATTTGAATTTCCTGTAGTTGAAGGAATATATGGTTGGTAAAGGAATTGCAGCGACTTAAAGATACAGAAAACTTATTAAACAAATTTGATTTACACTCATTACAACTTCCCTACAAGAAATTGAAGAGACCCAAAATATACCAAATTTGAAAAAGACATGGACCCTATTCTTTCAAATAACTGAATCCTTGCTTAATTTCTTAACCTCATCATTTTCCTCCTTTTGATTACCCACGTTTTTTCCTGCCAAAACTGCTGCACTATCTTTGTCTTTCACCTGTAAAGAGTAAAAAGTGAATAAACAAAATACCCTAAATAGTAGTTTTATTGATCTTATATTAATTATGGTAAAAATTAATATTTTTTGAATTTTAAAGTAATTAAGAACCTGAGAGGCCAAAGGGAGATCACTAGCTAACTGTTTCTTTTTGTTGTCCTCAGTGCAGAAATAAGAGTACAAGCCCATTCCAAAAACGGCAACTAGTATTCCAAGAATGTTTCTTCCAGTGAAAGGGTCATGCAGTAATGTGTATCCAAATCCTAGAACAAGGCAAGTCTTGAGGTGCCCTAGCACTTGATAAGTTACAGGAGATGTTTTTCCTATCACCAGAAATGTGCTGAAGTTCACAGAAACAGCTATCAAGCAGGACAAGATGATGAATGCCTGAATTTTTCATCAACAACAAACAAATGTTAGAACCAAAATTTTTAATTTACTAGAAAGTTAATAAAACTCAGTTATGTGTCAGATAAGTTGAAACTATGATAATTGTGATCTTGAACTACTATACATATATTGAATGTAACAAAAGGTGAGGATTTAACATTACCAAGACAACAGGAGAATATTTGTAGGCAAAAACATTTTGCTTGGTGAGCATTTGATCCACAACAGGGCCTGAAACAAAAAGAATTGCTGCTTGGAATGGAGCAGATTGGTAGAGCAGCTGTGTGGAAGAGACATTAAGCTTCTTTTGTATTGTGTTGGTCAGCTAAATTGAGCACTGAGTTAAGAATCCAAATATATCAGATCTTCCTAAGCTTTAATGATGATAATTAATGATCAAGATTACGGCATCATAATTACTTGATAACAATAATTGCATGCTGCAAATGGAAGAGTAAGCATTGAGCAATAAAGGATACAATTTGACCAACACAAGTCGTTATGATTGCCAGAAGGGAAAGAACTGTTCCCAAAAAATTGAGCTGAAGGTCTGTGATTGAGGCAATGCCAACTCCCACAAGTAATAGGAATAAAGAGAATTTTATTTTAGAGCTGCGTGTATTAGCATAAGACTTTACATTAATTAACACATAAACATTGTTTAATTTAAAAATTACAATTTTAAAGTTCTTTCAACAACTTGTTACCTGAACTGCTTCTTTAGGAAAATAGTTTCTAACAATACAGTGAATGGTATGATCGCAAGTTTTGTCATCTGCAAAATAGTCATTCCAAAAGGTAAAATTAATACAAGTAGAAAGAATGATTCAGAAGACAACATGCATGTGAACATATCATATCTAAAAATACCCTAAAGTTTAACATGATACTATTGTGTAGTAGTAAGATATTGAGGTGAAACCTGGTAGAATCCAATGGAATTAAAGCCAAGACTCAAATTGAGAAATCCAATGGAGATGCCATTCAGAATACCGAAAAGCATGACTGTTTTGAAGTCAATGGATTTGGAGACGAACAGATTCAAGCGTTGAGCCGCATGAAGGGTGCAAAACGTTACCATCAGATGCCAACTAGTAAGTGTTGTGGCTGTTCCAAATGAAATAAAATTACGAGTTAGAGCGATAAGATACGTAACTGTTAATAAATTTGAGTACTGATAGCTAAAATTATATGATTTTTAAAGAGAGGACAAAATGATTATCACCAAAAGGGAAGCCAAGATTGCTCATCAAGGATTTGTTGCAGATGACAATGGAGACAGAAGAAGCCACCGAGAGAAATAGTGCACCGATCACACCCAATTGAAAGTTTGACATCTCTCCCATCTTTTCTGTCACTAGATTCATCAAAAGTGCAGAATTTGAAGTTTATATCATTAGTTTAGTTTTGTGAAATTTAACAGAGGAAAAATCACAGAGCCATTTCCAGAGTTGTATTCCATTTTAATATCATTAAATTAAGCATACACCTTTCTTTAAATATCAATCTAGCTATTTAATTTAACTTTTTTCCTTTACTGCTTCAATGTCGTCTTCATAATTTTCATTTTCATACAAGTATAACGTCATCTATCAATTTATTATCAGATACCAAAAAGCACACTAGTAATAATCAGTAATGCGTTCCTTAGCTTTTACTCAATGGTTGGTACCAAAATCAAATTAATCAACACGTACCTTATTCAATATTGATTAAGAGGAATGAATGATATATTAATCTGAGATCGAGTTTGAAGCTATTGCCTGGTAGGAGCCTGACAGGATCACACAAGACAAGGAATGAAAACCATGATCAACAAACTTTTGCATAACATACAGATGTTGTTTATGATATTTTCTTAGTAGTAAGTGAAGTTATAATTGTGATTGAAAAACATTACAAGCAGAACCTATAAATTTTGTTACAGCAAAGAATGAAATGAAAATAATGATATGATGAATACATACCTTGGAATGGTGAAATGAAATTGCAAGATGTAAGGGCTCCTCCAACTCCAAAAGATGAGCCAAGTTCTTAGTCTAAACGGCAGCGTTTATAGGAAGGGAGAGGTGTATTGTGGAAGTGTAAGGTAGAGAGAAAAATAATGGTGTGAGAGGGAAGAGTGAGTGATAGTGAATTGGATTGAAGGGTAAGCTTGTATGAGTATGAAGCTTTTGTGGGATTTATAATTTTTATGGGTTGGTGGTGGTGGTGCCTAATTAACGCCGTTAACTTCATGGGATGGCGGGAGTTTAACGGCCATTTGAAGCAAGAATATAACTATTGTCAAATGAAAAAGGGATTTGGACATCTGAACTGCTCTTCTGCTGCTGTTGCTGCTGCTATACTAGTGTGTTTCCCTGAACAAGATGATAGGCATAAATGATTTTTGTGTGTAGAATAGAAAAAATTGGTTCATTTCATAAGGAAAAAATGAGAATTGGAGACTCTTGCACATGTTTTTTTGGTCTAAAAAGGATGATGGATGCATATTATTGTATAGGGTATAGCTAATGTGATTACCAAACTCACTTGTCCCACATCGTTTTCAAAAATTGTATGCCAAATGTGTCTTCACTCACAAGTCAGGAAGGTGAGTGAAACCAACATTTCCTTTTAGGCCAGCTCAGCACACATATCTGCCATTTTAAGCAACACTCTCCAACCATCTTCAAGAGACTTCAACCCCACTCCTAATTAACATTTAACATACCATCAATTTTTGTTCTTTTGCATAAAACTTATGTGTCCTTGTATCTTCTCCTACTCCATTCAATTTTCATTACATGTAAGCTCTTAGTTTTAAATGTTCAGCAATCACTGCAACTAGGATCTGTGACCCATGTTCAGCAATCATATGCCCTATTGAGATTTCATTTGAATGTGTTGCTTGGTGATGTGGGTTTTTGATGTTGCTGTTTTTTTCTGCTTATGTTGGTTCTTATTCTTCATTGCAGAAACAGTTGATAACATTTACTCTTATCTTATTTGCACTTTTTGGTGAGGCTGTCTTTGTCAGTACCCTTATGCATATTTGTAGAATTTGATCTTTTATACTTGTTGGAGATATTTAGCTACTTTCTGTAGTCTTCATGTGAATGGATTGCAGTCTGAACTAAGATGGCTGGAGGTGTTATTCGGCAGTTATTGAGGAGGAAAATCCAATCTTGTTCTTCTGTAAGCATGACCTCTCTCTCTTTTTATAACATTGTTTGTTTTGGAATATTTATTTTTCAGGTCCTTGCAACATTGGACATAAAATAGAGACCATTAGACCATAAATAAAAAAAATAAAACTGGTGTACAAATTTGAAGCTTTGAGAACATTAGTTTTTGTGGAAGATGTTAGAGCTGATCATTTATCTTTACTTAAAATGGCTATTTGACCCATACTGCTTGCTGTTTGAGTAATGTGACAATAATGTTAAAAATGATTATCTATATTATCATACCATTGCTGCTAATTTGTAAAAGATTTATCAAAGTTAAAACTATGGTTGTGTTATTATCAAAGATTTATTAAAGTTACCTTAGTCCATATCTTCTCACTTCCCATAGCCCGCAGATGAAAGAATAACACAGAGTCACAATCATGTTTTAATTTGAAACAGAACTTGAATTTGATTTCTCGCACATGGTTCTCAAGCACACCCTCTTGACCTGATTTTCTCTCAAATATTCTCTTCCAAGGATTTAAGTCTCAGTTGTGATGGTAACCACAACCATGATAGCCCTGGATTCATAACTCCATTATGTTATCATGAGTTCATTACTACAATTGCAATTTAAAACCTTTTTCTTTACCTAGTCCTACAGTGTGACATATTAACTTGATCCTTGTGTCTGCAAAATTTTGTTCATCCCTTTTTTTTCTAGTAAAACAGGCATCAATTTGTTCCTCTTCTCATTTAGCATTTTCTTCTATCACATTGTATTGTTGATTGATTTACTAAGCTATGTCATACCCTTCCTCCCTAAAAACTTCAAATTTCAGAAAGAATATTAGTTGGTCCAACTAACATACCATTCTCCATTTTTCTTTACCTAACGTTCTTTTATTCTATGTTAAATCTATTTTGTTCTTTAGTGTTTAAAAGCTCTTGATAGGATTGGCGAGTCTTTGGGCCCAAATAGTCAATTCCAATTCCAGATTTGAATTCGGTTATCCTTTGTGAAGATGTTGAAAATTTCTCAAAAAAGAACTATGTCACTTGAAGATTGAAAGCTTGATTATGGAAGGATTAAATGCTTCATGTGCTTAAATAGTATTCTCAAAGCAACTCTTGATGGATGTCCATTCTGGAAAAGGAAGATATTGATTTGGTGATTCTATTACATTTTGAGGAAGCAAGAACCAAAATCAATTCAATCTTATGCGAGGGGATTCTTTCAAATTATGCACTAAAAAACTACTCGGTAAAAAGCTTCAAAAATAGAGCAAATATCCTTGAAATATTATTCACGTAAATCTTCTGCAATATCTCTCGTAGCATCACCGAGCTTAATTACAATCAATACACAAATCTGAATCAAGTTTGGAAACAATACATTTGGAAGAGAAGCGAGAATGAGATCTAGGATTGATTAAGAAAGAAGATATTTGCTTATTAATAGAGAAAGAAAATATTTGATAATTGTAAAACAATATCCTGAGATAGATTATGAATTTGATTTTGTGCAAAGAAAAGAAGATTATAAAAGAGATTTCAGAGCAAAAACAGGGGCATCAAGTTTTAAAGTCGAATAGCGCTCTTAAACTTTGATTTATTTTTGTTTTGTTTTCCTCTTCGTAATGGAAGACTAAAACTTTTAAATTGATTTCATTGTAATTTTCCATTGAATTATGAGGTTTTGTTCAATAAAGTTCAATTTTTTAATATTTGTAGTAGTTTGTTTTAATCTTTGATCATTTTGAATTCAAGTTTATGTCAAAGGAATATTGTCTTAGAATGCTTGTTAAGAATTCACTTCTTTTCTTTAATTAGAATTCTTGGTTAGTTTGTTTAGTTATAATCAATTTCTTGTTCACTTAGTTCAAGAGATAAATACTTGGAGACGAGTGAGATATTGAATACATTAGTAGACATTTGTTTTACTAATAAGATGTTGTTGAATTTGATTGACGCTTGTTTGATTAAATTTGACATTTGTATGAGAATTGAAGGATGATGATCTTGATATAACCAATGAAAAATTTATGGTGAACTTAGGAGTTAACTTGCTTTCTCTAGTATTTTTTATCACCTACTTTACTTTTATGCACAACAAATTAAAACTATCATTTTACTTTATTGTTATTACTAATCTTACTGTTTTGCAGATAGGTTTTGAATACTGTTTTATTGAATTTACTATTAGATTCGTTGGGAGACAACTTGGGGTCATCTGACCACATCTATATTATCATATTTTTGCTATTAGACGGTCTAACATTGTTGTTAGATGGTCTCTGCATTGGAACTGAAACTTCTTTTAATTTGATTGTAGAACAACTGTTATCACTATGCAACAACAAGTGGCTCTCGATAAATTTTTGGAAAGAAAAGTTAGAATCCTCTTAAAATATTCTTTTCTAGAGGATTTTATAGTTAACTCTTCCTCATTCCTAACTTTTTGTAACAATTCATTGTCTCTATATTCTTTTTCTTTCTTTTTCCTCTTTTTCTCTCTTTTCTTTCTCCTATCTTTCTACTCTTTATTTCTCCTATTTTTTTCCTTAATAATAGCTTTCAATTTTTTATCTAAACTATTTTTTTTATAAACTCTTTTTATCCTACTATAAATTTTCTTCCTTTTAGAAGCTCTCTAATTTATTTAATATTGTGTTTTTCATGTAAGTGAGGAAGGTCTAATTTAGGCTTCCTAGGATGAGTATATTTTAGACCCATGATGATACCTAAGGGATGGTTGATAGAAATCATCATAGTGATAACTGTTATACACCTCTTTACTTCTAGAGGAGTAAGGAACATCATGATGTTCTCTCATTCTATATGATTTCTCACCATGTTTGCTCTTATCCTTTTCTCCCTTTTATTGCATGAGTTGCCTACAATCTCATCCATAACTTTATCTCATTTTTCAAATTTTCGTTTAACATTTTCTCTCAAATTTCTAATTTTATCCCTTAAATTCAACTCTTTATTGTAGATGCAATTAGCTCTAGAAAGGGAGGGAAGATGTTAAATGAAGCCTTAAACTCTCTATTCGCAGCAGATAAAATAATTAGACAAACTGACTAGTGGATCATCTAGTAGACCGTCTAGTAAGATCATCTAATAAATCGTCTAACAATAAAAATAAAAATATAAACAACAACAAAAGTAATGAGATATCAACACAAGAAATTTATCTTAGTTCACCCAAATCTGATCTACATCAAGTATCCCTTAAGTAACTATTTAAGAGCTTTTACTAATCAACTATTACACGAGTATGCTCACATCTCCAAATTTAAATGAATATTCTCATTTTTTTCAAATTATAACGAGTATTCATATCATTATGCTAGTAAGTGATAAAAAGAAATGAACTAAACTAGATATTCAAATTTTAGAATTAATACTATTAAGTTTACATGAACAAAATAGTTTAGTTTAAATTTAATTTTTGAATCTTATCCATATTCACTCTTTCCGAAAGGTTATCAATTTAGTAAATTTGATTGAAATTCAATCAAAATATATATTTTAATTTTTAATTTTTTAATACGATCAATTTAGTTGAAATTTAATAAACTTTACAAAACCATAATGTATTAAAAATAATTATTAAAATCAAATATAAGTTTATTTTTACTAAAGTTCTAACATATTTATTTCATTTATTTAAAATTAATCTAAATTTTCTTTTAAAATAAATTTGATCTCGAATAACCTACCGTGTTAACTAGCAATAATCTACATCTAATTAACTAATCCGTGTTAACTCGCAATATGAATAATCTATTTGATGAAGTTAGTAAGTAAAATGGTTAGAAACGCTGAATACTTATATCGAATCTGAATTCAACTCAACTCGACGACTTTGATGATTAAGCTGTCGCATGTTGTCGGTTCAGTGTTGTAGTAGTCGCTAAACAGTGTTCACGACTAAGGCCATGTGGTCGTTTGCTTATGTAAGTACGTTGACCATAATAACAAATACTAGCTCCATATTTTTCAAATAAATGTTATTTTTAAAATAATTTTATTAAAATAATATTATTTATATATATATATATATATATTACTTTATTAAATCAGAGAAATTACTAATTTATAATAAATTGAAAATAAACAAATTAATATTTTATTATATGATTAGAACGACAACAAATAATTTTAAAAAATTTAAAATTATAGTCATTTTTATATTCCCAACATAAGATTTCTCGAGAACTAGTAGGAATCTTCCTACCATCCCCTCCCCCAAAAAGGAATCGTGCAGAGATATTAAGGCAAACTCATGGCAACACTGTTAATTAGGTGTTTAACAATGATTTTTTTAAGTGTCGTGTTATCCACTAAAATAAGCTCTACTAAATTTAAAGTGTTTAATTCATTTTATTTAAATTTCAAATTTTTTGAAAGAAAATATTTCAATGATTCGCAGTTGAAAGAAGAGTTTAATAACTATACATAGTTAAACTTTTTTTTCACCATAATTCGATCAGAAAATTAAATTGTTTTGTACTACAACTTTTTGCATAGTTCAAGACCTATCATTAAAGCAAACTGGAAAAACAACCAAGTAAATTTTGTAACTACCGGATATTTCTTACCTTTAACCATAAATCGAACCTAAAATTTGAAGGCTTTAATCAAGCCTTTAATTTTTATAATGTCGTTTTTTTTTCATTTTAACCTTTTAAATTAATTCCACGTAATCAATTTTCATTATCAAAGGATTCATTTTAATTTTCTTCTCATTCAATTTTATTTGGGCTAAAAATACTAAATGAAAAAGAAAGAAAACTGACCACTTTAACAATTTTAAGAGAATAAATAAGAAATAAAAATTAGAACAGGATAAAGATTTAACATCTTTCAATAATTTACAAAAAAATATGTTTTTATTGTTCTAACAGTATTGTTTTATCAGATCTTATCGAGGTTGAAAGAAAATGATAATTTTTTGTAATACTATAAAACATATTACGTTCATATTAAGGATCATTTTAGATATACAATTATATATGTACAGACAACAAATTTCAATCTAACGGCTGATAGAAAGTTATTCAATAACATAAAATTGATTGAATTACATCGGTAAAAATTAATTCCTCAAAAAAGATGGATCAGAAAATAGCACGCACCTGAGAGGAGAAAACAATACAAAACAAAACAAATACTACCATTGAAAGTGTACATAAAACATGTACAACAGGAAGATGGATCCGTATATCAACTCTTCCCGTTACGTTTAAGTCCTTCAAGATAAGCCTTATCAGAATTGGTTAGCCGAACTTGAAACTGGGCCCATTCACTTTTGCATCTGGCTCGGACCTGAAAGGGGGTATTCAAGACAAATATTTTATTCAAGAAAAAGGGTATTGTAGTAGGGGGCAAAATGTCGAATTTTAATACAAGTATGCAACTAATATAACTGTTATTGCATTTGCTACAATACGTAAGTGCGTATGTAGCTTTAAAAACAACTTGAGGGATAAATCAACAGTGTTAAGCAAAAAATTGAGTATATAGATTCGCTAACATTATTTAACAGAAACCATACATACCGAATCCCAAGGCTTTTTTCCTTTGTCAGACTCTCCCTGAAATTATGCAAAAATATCCCAAAAGTTATATTTGGAAATGAATACAAATTTTTTTTGCAAAAGAAGTGAAAGGCCATATCTGCATTCATGGGGAGTAGAAGCGCTTGGCAATAATAGTACAATCATGGAAAAAGATAATGATCACTCTAGAAAACGTCCCTACGTCTTTTACTTTCATATTTTCGTTTACCTTTAATAACTATGAAGCAATTCCAACCTCAACACCCCCCCTCCCGAAAAAAAAATGAAAAGCAGAAAGAAAATAAGAATGAAGGAAAATGGTATCATCTATGTATAAAAAAGCCCAAAAGTATAACCGTAAGTGAGAAAAATATCAATTATTCTCTCCAACGTAAGAAAGTCCAATTCAATGCATGAGGCTCCCACCAAGTCAGCCTTATCCTGCAATCAGAGAGGTTGTTTCCAAAATTTGAACTAAGAACTTCCCTTCACAAGGCAACAACCATACTATATCGTCAAGGCTCCTTATTCCATTTCTTTCTGAGACAGAAAGTTTAACACAATAGAGCCTTGAATATGTAATACGTTTTAAGGGAGCATTTAATATGCAGAATCTTTTTCATTTCAAGAAATTATGTTTCCTAGGAATTGTTACTTGAAAATCATCCTTTTTGGGAATGCTATAAATGTAGTTCATATTCTCATAGATTATTGGGAATGTTTAGGCATTGTTTCATGAGTATGCTTTAAACTTTCGCACTTTCATGAAATCTTGGGTTCCCATCCTCTCTCAAGATAATGCTTCTTTGGAAACATGGTTAAAACAAATTCCGTAAAATGTTAAAAATCTGAGAACCCTTTACCAAAAATCCATACCATACATGGGAATTTAATATTCCAAACATAAGATTTCTGGAGAACTTGTAGGAATCTCCCTACCAACCCCTCCCCCATAAAGGAATCGTGAAGAGATATTAAGGTAAATTGCTAATCCTGAAGACATCTCTCCATTTTTAATAAGTGTACAACGGCAACAATAAAGTTTGAACCTAAGATTCTGTAGGTACTACCCAAACCCCTGTCTCCCCAGGCTGACCCAAACAGGTTCGGAGATATATCTATATATAAGCACTGTAATCAATATAACAAGGTGTAAAACACAAAAACTTGCGATAAAATACTGGCCATCAGATTCAGAAGGAATGTCATATCAAGCGCACAAGTCTCTAAAGATATTTTTCAGAATTTCAAATTTCACCTTCAGTTATTTTTTATTTACATAAGCCCCTTTAAAATTTTAACACACTTCCCCACTCCAAAATAAATTAAAAAAAAACTTTCATCTTAGTTTAACCTCTTGCCAATATGAACTACTCGTTGTTGAAACCTTATCCAAATCGACTTATATAATACAAAACACCAAACTATACTAAGTTGAGGAGGTGAAAAAAGAAAAGAGGAAATAAAAATACAATTGGAAGTTAGAGCAACAAAGCCGAATAAATACGACACACCCTAGATTGCAAAGGACACTTGAATTGACCGGCTTAAAGTAACTTTGAACCAGAACAAAAAGTATATTTTTATTTTCTCCCTTACCAAACAAAGCATTAGTAGCCTACACATAAATGAGCAGATGCATTTATAAAAACAATTTGAAATGACAAAAAAAGAAATTGAGTGGCCTATATATACTGTAAGCTAGTGAACTAACCTGGTTCCCGAGAGAAGGAATTACTTGATGAACAATCCATTGCGAATCAATTACACCAATTTTTTCATGTGCTGGCTGCAAAAAGGATTCAAATTAAAGCCAACAAAACTAAATCAACTTGCTTGTTCTAAAAATATTTGAAGTAATGAGATTGTAGCCCCATATTTTCTATTCAGCATAGAATACACAGGTTTCACACTCAAAATAAACTAGGACAAAAAAGGTGGTACTGAGGAAACCTCTTCAACTAATTCAAGAACAGAAAAACCATGAACTGCATTTCAAGAATTACAATTGCCCATAATCCCGACAAATTAATCCATATAGTAACTTAAGAAAAAACATAAGCCAAAATTCACTAATATCAACAGAAACACAAACACAACCTTACAAAACCAGGATCACTGTGTTAGATAAGTTCAAAAGGAAAAAAAAATTATGCTTTAATTAGATTTTTTTTAATTGTATTCCCATAGCTTTCTTTTGAACTTGGCATCTGAAGGCATACTTGACCAACTGAAGCATACCCACCTTTCAACAAGGCTAACAAAAAGGATTCAAACAGTTATCAGTAGGGAGGGTTAAAAGTAAATAGATATAATTTACTGACCTCCACACATCTTCTGAGAGCGAAGTCCAGCCCCCATCCATGCACTAGATCATTCTACAAAAGACAATTGGAAAGCCATCAATATAATTACTAAGATTATGTATCTATCATGCAAGAGAAGATTTACCAGTTCATCCAGCTACATTACTATAGCCAATAAATTCGATGAAGAAAAATAAAATATACCTGAATCATGTGCCACACACAACGCCAAGCTTCACGAGAAAAGACAGGAGCCATAATTTCCACAAATCTAAAATAACAGAAGATATAATCATATTAACTAAGTAGACAAAGGAAAGAAAATCTAGGTAAATGATATTGCAATACAACATTCAAATTTGAAGCAGGATGGAAGAAAGGGCATACGCAGCACACGGAGGCAAATGTGGATCACTACACCAGCCTGGTTTCTCTTCTGTAACCCTATTTGGCAACACATACAAAAACATGTCAAGACTTAAGAACACATTTGAAGGTATGAAAAAAGGAACCTTATTATATCAATGACCAAAGAAGCAAAGTAAGAAAGAAAAGAACGGCAAAGGAATACATGTGAACTTCTTTGTCACCCCTCCTTTTTGTCATCTCCCATGTCAATCCCTTATTGGGCTCAAGACCAGGTTGAGAGATCTCCAAACCATATTTTTTCACTAAATGAATATACCTAGTGAATAGATGAAAGGAATACAGTTAATTAATCAAACTAAAAAATGCATAAATGTCAAATTTGAGCAAACTCTACAGATGAAAATAATACTTGTCTGCATTGAAGTGCTCTACTCCAAGATCTTCATCCCAAATAAAAATATATTCATAAGCTGATACTATATCAGGGTGCAAAAATCTTTTAGCATACCACCTGTACAACATGAGTATGAGAAAATTGTACAAAAGTAAGAGAGTAAAGCAATAAGATAAACTCCGAAGAAAGATAAGGTCTTCTAATCCAAAGTTACATGTATTCACAGAAAAATAGGCTTTCCCTGTCCAATAACATGACTTTCATAATTTAAGTGCAAAAAAATTACAGGAAAAAATTATACCATTTAGTTTGTTTCCTTGCGCTAACATGGATTGCCTTCTTTGACCACTCAAATTGATCCCACTCACTAGTCCGACCATCATAATGAAAGAGCAAAATTGCAAAATCATCAGAAAACTACAGAACAATTTGATAGTCAGCAATTTGGAAAAAATATGAAATGGTAAATATACAAATAAAATTTATATATGAAAGTAGTAAATCTCTATAACCTTTTTCACTGCAGCATTGATATTATGCCTCTGTTCAAGACCAACAGTGAATGTGACTAAATACTTTGGTTTTTTCTTCAGATCCTGCAGCATTCATGGTTTCATTGGAAGATTTGCAAGAAAGATATCAAAGAAATAGACACGTAACATGTCTGCACTATCCACACCGGCTTATCAACATGCAAACCTCCTGACACACTAACATGCAATGGTCTCATGCATGAATAAAGCTGCATAAATACACAATTGAGATAAGTGCACGTCTCTAGCCAATATG
Organism: Phaseolus vulgaris; assembly: GCF_000499845.2. Classification (NCBI taxonomy): domain Eukaryota; kingdom Viridiplantae; phylum Streptophyta; class Magnoliopsida; order Fabales; family Fabaceae; genus Phaseolus; species Phaseolus vulgaris. The sequence continues at coordinate 37,414,225 of NC_023755.2, read as the reverse complement.
GACTTGCAAAGCATGCGTCAAGGGACATAGTTTTGATATGCCTCCTATATCATGTGAAACTTAGATGGAAAATGAAACAGATATTCCTATACATACCTCTCTGTTTTACCATGATAGACCCACCATCACAACAATAGATGAACTTTGGGGTTCGATTAAATTTCATATTTGTAAAACTTTATGAGACTTAACAACTACATGCTACAGATAAATTCTTGCATCATAGATAACTGCTTATCAACATACCTCACTAGGTTCACCCCATAATCTGCGTAAATAAAAATCAGATTCTGATACAACAATTCCAGGGGGTAGTGATTCAGCTCCACGAGGATTTGATGCAACGAATATCTGTGAAAGTAGCAGTTTTGAATCAAACTTTATTTGCTTGTTAAAAAGTATGTTTAAAATCTAAAGCAAGTACAACTATAAAAAATTTATAGCCAACATGCAGCAAGAATCACACCTGGCAGAAAAAATCTAGAGAATAGTTTAATCATAACAAAAACACTAGTGCCTTATGGATGAGACACAGGTAAAAGAGCATTCAACTTCATTGTTTATCAAATTGCTTAAGCAATGATTATAAAAACAGATTACTTCCAAAGTTAATAAGCTCCTGATTCAAGAACACCAGCACCCAAATCCTTGTTCTAGAAACAACTACAAAATGATAATAGTTCACAAAATAGACCGTTCATCTAATTATATAAATTGCGCACCAGTTTCACAAGTTACGTTGATAAGCTCATGAATGCTAGCAACTATTAATTATTTTATAAGCAATATATAAGCTTAGATAAATTCAAATAAAGGCTTACTCTCATTTTTTTTAACGAACAAGCATATTTTTACTTCCTTGCTGGAATTATTAAAGGTTGGGACAAAATTTCTATCGGGTAAGTTTTAACTAATTATGGAACAAGAACTTAAATAACCATTCAAAAATAAATTTTAAAATATAAATCAATTAAAATTACAAATAATATTAAGTTATATATAAATAGACATTTCAATTAATACTACTTAAATCTTGATAGAACAGGATTTAAAAGGTTTAGTTCATGATATTTTATGTAAGATTAAACCATGGCCAGAAAATGGTAATTAATAACACACATAGATTAACCAAACCTTTGTCAGAAACAGTTTAACCTAATATATCAGTGCTAACAAACAAGTAACAACCAAAGGATACTCCCTTAGAAGATAATAATTGATCTAAAGCTTCAGCTTTTAATTTCTGGGAATATACACGCATTGACATCCTTCTAAACAATAAGTATGGAAATTACCTTTGGCAATTTAATTGACCCTAAGACTTCAAGATTTTTGGTTCCAGAAGAGCTATCAATAACTGCAGGAGATCTTTCTACTTCAGCCGAAAATCTGTCTATTTCAGATTCAGCTACAGGTACATCAAAAGAATTCCCTACAGGTGATGAAAGTAAGCTAATCTGCAAAATATAACAAGAGAATGAAAAAAATTAATAGGATGAAAAATGCGTGACACAAAACAGAGAAAAATTACTGTTGTAATTATTACCTTCCTCAAATGCACAGATGAAATTGAAATACCAATAAAAAATCCAAAGGCAATTCCCATGATAGCTGTGACGAGAATCCGAGTACTATCATTTGCTCTTTTAAATGTGCTAAAAAAAAGAGATTGTAAACTAAATTCAGAAATTTTGGTAGAACAGATACAGAACATTTAAGATATTTAAGATACAAGGTAAAGGCAGGCATCATTAGTAATTACTCCAATAAATAAATTTATCCTTACCTGCGATACATTATTGCTGTCAGTTAGTATCGACCACAATCAAGTGAAAGTATGTATCACCCGGAAAAGCCCCAAATCCTCAAGCAAACACCAACACAAATATAACATCCTTCAACAACCAAAAATGAGACCAAGTATAAGACACAAGTAGAGTAGTAGCCAGGTTGAGTGTGCATTTTCTATACATGTATTTATCTGTCTGTCTTTCCATCCAAGTGAAGGCACACGCGTAAACCCAAATTACATACTCAAAATGAGTGAGTGAGTGCGTTAGTGTCTGAGAGAGATATAGACGATAAATATGCAAAATAATAATAGATTTTCAGCAACATGTTGAAGACATTGAGACCAACGGACAGCATCAAGCATTTAGAGCCACGAAGATAGTGCCAGTGGTTAGGAACTTTGCATGATGCCACAAGTTTAAACCTCGTTATTACTAACACTATCATTCAAAAAGACAAATAAAAATAGATCAAGTATTTTCAAGAACAAAGAGAAACCTGATGCGGCTTTAGCGTCAATACTTCACTGTACACGTTACCGAATAGTGATAATTTCTATTTTCCAAAATTCTCGTTCTCTATCAAACTTTCAAACTCAATAGCATACGCCACAACCTACCACAGCGCAAGTTTCCCCCAAAACAGAAGCAAAATCCATTAAAAACGAACAAAGCGAAACTAACGTGGAGTCAAACAACCACCGAATATTATAAATGCGCAATATCAAAATCGCTTCATTGATCTACGCCACTGAATCTCCCGAAACAAAAGCCACAAACAAATATTTATTCACACCGTGGACTACTGTGTTCGTAAAACGACAGCGAAAACTGAATTCAAGAGCTTCCACAAACACTAGCGCGGAATACAGATTTCACAACTAGTCCTTCACTAATAGGGAAAAAAAAGAGCTTACAGAATCGATTGTAGAAACGCTAGGGTTGAAGCTCGCCTTCTTATTCGATACTGATCGAACGAACAAAACGCGATCGATTATTTGCTGCGAATAATCATACAGAAGCAAATAGAGGCACTGCCATTTTCAATGTCAATGATGTTGAGGTTGTGTTCTGTAGCCTAAACTGAAATTTCCTTTCCGCTCTACTAACTTCCTCTGACGAAACTACCCCCGCCTCAGTTTTTCTATTTCCCTTGTGTGTATTTTTTCTTAACGGCCTATGAGAGCGTGCCACTTGGTGAACACGTGTGGGTGAGCTAATGAGTTTGATTTTGACTGGTCAACTCGCTCCGTTGGATTGGATTCAAGCCATGCCATCGACGGTTCAGAAGCGTCTGTAGGGTCACTTCTTCTTTTCTTTATTTTTTTTTTAATTGATCAACAGCACCTCTTCTCTTTGTAATCACATTCATTAAAATTATTAATTTCTCGCTGTTATATTTTTTAATTGTGTAACATCTTATTATTCCTTAAATTAATTATATTTCAATAATTGATCGAAGTTTATTTAGTTTTCCTTTTCAATCTAATTATTCATAGTGTCACGTCTTATTCTTCCTTGCATTAATTATATTTTAAATAATATACATAATAAGAAATTATTATGTCCAAAAAGTTATTTCCTCATAAATCTTCACAAATTCTCTCTCCAATTCTAACTCTTACCAATCAAACATAACATAAAAGTTTTTTTTACTCAAGAAGTTGATTGCTTGGTCTGTTAACCTGTCTTTTTTTTTCTCAACAAATGAGTGATTCATTGTTAAGCATCACCAACCTATCACCATTTTAGACTGAGTTTCAAGCAGAAAGGTGACACCAGTTATACTCCAAATCAAGCTTGTCTTTCAGAAACAAAGAACAAAAAAGCATTGTATTTGTAGCTTAGTATTTGTAGTTTGGATATAATACATCCCTTATATAATAATAAATTCTGTCATTTTCTTATCTTAGTCTTTAATGCAAAATAAACATTCCAAATACACAATATTTTACCACTTCGAATTTCGAACAAGCTTGCAGTGGAAACCAGCTCAAGTTCAGATATTAATATAAACTTATGTTAAGCTATGATCCTCCACTACATAAATTTCTTCTTCTATGTTTCTACTTCTAACCCAACTTTAAAAAAAAATCCATTGTTATTTGTTGGTATGAAGTCATGATCATTTGGGTTGGACTAACTAAACACCCTGTTTAGTGAGTGAGCTTAGTCATTATGTCCCTTTTATAATCTCTATTTAAAGAGATTATTGTACTTGTAATTGGTGTGTAACAAGATAAAATGAAAATCTAATAGTTGTCCGAAACACGTTAAATTTTGTATTGTTTATTTTTGCACTTGATTTGTGATTGTGTATTGTTTTCGCATGCGTTTTTTTTCTATCATTATTTACTCTCGCAAGAGAATCAAAGAGTTTTTGGCCATATTTAAACAAACTTCTCAAAAAATATTTATTGGAAAATAAAATAAGAAGAAAAAAATTAAAATTAACTTCCTTATAACTAATTTAAAGATACTCTATCATTTAAATTGTAAAAAAATGATTTAAATTTATATATAAGTTAACTTTAATTCATGAGAAAAATTATTTTATTTTATAGTTTTTTTTTTATAAAGCCCACTTCATTTGTTTTCTGAACTTGGGCTTTGCCCATTTATCTAAAAAATATTGACAATTCAAAAATGATAATGAATAAAAAGATTATATGTATTCCGTCTCGAGTGCAAGTCCTTTCACAACAAAATAAATAAATAAATAAATGGTGGACCCAGTTGCCATATTTTTCTTTGGCTGATCTTAACATTATTATATAAGTTATCACCATCCAAAGTGATATTAAAAAAATCGATTCTTGAAATTACTTTAATTATAAAATATAACAAATATGAATGAGTCATCGTTAGTGACCTAATTTTCGTTTAATTCAAGATTAAAGAAAATGAGTACGTAAAACTGTGAAGGACAAGGACCATTAACTAATTAATCGAAACAAATTTTATCTAAATTGCCATTTTACTGTATAATTTTATATTTTCATGATCAAAATTTCAAAAATTGTTATGTTTAAGAATATTATTCTCATAAATATTTTTTTACAGACATTTAGTAATTGTATAAATAAAATTTAATTTATTTAATTGAAAAAGTAAAAGTAATAATAGGGAGTTATTCTAAAAGTTGCTTTCATTTTATAAAATATGAGATACTCTAAGAAGAATAAAACTGTTTAGTTTTTTATTTTTTTCAAAATAGAGCATATTAAAAAATATTTTCAATTTATTTTATTAAAATATGAGAATATTTATTTTTGTTCTCATGTTTCTATAGAATAAAAGAATAATGCGAAACAAAATGCATTCTTACTTAGTAATTAAGAGCAGTGCAGTGGCACACTCACAAATTTTGTTGGCTTGTTGTTAAAGCATTTTTTTTTACTTCTGAAGTTGATAGTTGCAATTAAAAAAAAAAATGTTAAGAATATTGAATAACCAGGGACAAAGGAACAAGACAATAAACTCACGGCTGGTAAACGTTGTCCGTGATATTTTTTTTCCCAATATACCCATTCTTAAAAAAGTTTTCACAAATTGAACTTGTGGCAACATTATTTTTCAAAATAGATTTATGTAGTTAGGTTGAGAATTTAAATATTTACTAAAAAAATTATAAAATATAAATTAATTTTTAAAAAAATAATTAATTTTTATAATAATTAAATTAAAAATTATTTTTAAAAAAAAAATAATAATTGAATATGTTTAAGTAAAGAAAAAAACATAGGATTGAAATCATAACTAGATTGCAGTGAAATGTTTACACTAGCAAGGAAATGTAGAAGAGCAGAAAGAATTCGGCTCTTGGAAATTGTGGTCATCATCTACGATAATAGTCTCTACCACTTTCAAATTCTAGCTAACAACTATCATCTACACAAACTTCCATCACCACCACTGGAATTCACCATGTGAGGACTAATGTAGCTTTTCACTTTCCCAGCTCACCTTGGACACAACTCTTTCATGTTGTGGGAAGTATTCCTGCAATGTGAGTGGAAAAATTTCTTTTTATGTTATGCAGAAACTGTAAAAAATTTATGTTTTTGAAGTGTAAGTTATTGGAAGAAAGATGTAACAATTACCTCCATTTCTTTGACAAGTTCTTTTGGTGTTGGTGCTGATACAATTATATGGCGAGCAGTGGGGCTGATGAACCCTTCCTCCACTGCTTTGTCAATGAAAGACAAAAAGGTGTTGTAGTATCCATCAACATTCAGCAATCCCACCTTCCAAAATCAAAACACTGTTAATTTTATATGTACACTTGCAACACTGTTTTATAGGCACAGTTTTCATAATTACTATTGTAATTCTTCTAGGATGCAATGCAATAGAAATTTAATTTACCTTTTTCTGAAGGGTAAACAAATACAACAAATTTGGAGCATATATAAAAGGAGTTTTTACCGGTTTGTCATGGATGCCAAGTTGAGCCCATGTTATCACCTCAAGGAGTTCCTCAAGTGTCCCATAGCCACCTTTATGCACATAAAAGGATATACATTATCATCATGGACTGCTTTTTCTTTTTTGGTCCAAATAATTTCTAAAAAACGAAATTTTGTTAAAGAAAGATGTGAGTGCATTCATGTTCTTTAAAATGACACCCAAAAACCTGAAATAACTTTTTTTAGTTTAATGCATGTTTGCTAACATTTATTTTTCAAAAAGTGATCATTTTTAATTTATTTTTTTAATTAAGAAACAATTGTTTTCTTAAAATAAATTAAATGATTCGCGATCTTGCAGAATCGTCCCAATGAAATAAATAAAAAAAGTTTGTTTTTAGGCCAATGAAAACGTTTTGGTTTTCCCATACACTATGATTTGGAATTGACTAGTCACATGTACAGATTTTGTAGCGTGTAACACCGTTCAGAACAAATAATCGTACGGTACTCCGAACATCAGAATTGAATAATGTTTAAGCTGAGCATAATGGTTTTATTAATTATTATTACGGGAATTGAGGTTTAAAAAATTGAAATAAAAAAAATATTTAAAGTATGATATTTTAATATTTGTGATTGGAGATATTGGCTCTTGCTATTCACGTGTGTGACTTAGGTCTTGTGAGTGGCAATGCTATTAGGTTTACACATTTAATGTGTTGTTTGGTTTTAGTCAAAACGAGTGAAATTTTTGAAGCAAGTATCTTAATAATATTGAATCACGGTGACATCACAGGTGATGTTAATTAAATGTTAGTGTAATTAAGAAGAGATAATGGCATGACATAGTAAATGAATGTTGTACCAACCGGGTAAGGCAATAAAGGCATCAGAACGTTTGGCCATCTCTGCTTTTCTTTGATGCATGTCTGCTACTGCCTTCACTTCCCCCACTGTTTCTCCAGTCAGCTGCAACCAAATGAATGAATCCAAATTATCACTGAAACAGGTTCATAGAAATGTAAAGTGGAAACAGCTTTTGCGCGTGAGAGAGAGAGAGAGAAAGGGTTGCTATGCCACAACAATACAATTCAATACTACAACAATGCATGCCACGGAATATGAGGAAGCTAGGGAGAGGGAGCAGTGCAATGATGAGAGTTGCAGTGTTGGCAGAGAAGTGGGCTCAAATGGAAATCATATGACGACCCTTTTGATCCTCGGGGGAAGCAACAAGTCAGAATAGAGAAAGAGATCAACCAACAAAGTCACTTACTTTCTCCATGATGCCAATTAAAATGGGGTGCTAAGAAAACCAGAAATGCCATGAGAATCTAAAGTGGTATATGGGAATAGGAGAGAAGGACAAAATGGTTCAGAGGGGGAAAGACCCCAGATTGCCAGGTGTATTCTGTATTCAATATTCATGTGTTATAATAATAAATAAATAAGTAAATGTGAGTCATGAGTTGTGAGTGAACTCAAATAATATACTAGTTCTAGTTCCTCTCACTGAGAACCGCACATGAATCACAAAAAAGGACAAGTGTGAAGCTCAGATATTGGGATAACAAAAGCATGATGGAAAATCACTTGAAATAGGGTGTGTGCCAAGGAATTGGAACAAGAGCATTTATATTGTGGTAAGATAGGGAAAAGATGTAGATAATTCTGTGTGTCCCCCCCTGCATATATGTGTTGGGTCATTTACTTTTTTATTTCCAAGGAAATGCTTCCAAAACACCTTAACATTACCTCTCTTGGCATAAGTGTCTTGGGAATAACTCTGCACGCAAAAGCAAGACAAAAATTAGTTGACTTCAACAAATTAAATATATATAACATCATCAGACCAGACCAGACCAAGAAGATGCTCACCCAATTACATGGCGACCACCCTCGTAAACAGCCTGAGAAATCAACCCCATCAAACCAATGCTGCCCCCTCCATATACTAGATCAATATTTCTCGACACCTTTTCAATACCAAACAACACCAATATATTCGTAAATACCTGTAATTTCGTGAACCTAGCAAAGATATGTGCTTTATATAGACAAAAAAAAAACTGGAGAACTCGTGAAAGACAGAGAACTTGAAATGAAAAACCAGTTTAGAAGACACAGGTTGACTATTCGCCGGATTGTAAATCTTAGTAAAGTAGTGAAAAGGTGGAAGCATAGAAAAATTGAAAAATGGAAGGAAAAAAGAAGAGAAAATTAAAGAAAAGAGAGAGGTTGACGTAATTGAAAGTCATATATAATAAGGAAAAAGAATCTTAAAGGCGCACATGAGAAGAAATCCAAATTATGGGAAGAAAAGTTAGATGGTATAAGAAAAGAATAGGATATGTTTGAGTAGGAAAAGAAGAAAGAAGAGAGTGAGAAGGGCATTTACCAATTCCCTTCCAAGCTCAATAGCAGCGTCCTTATAAGTAGTTTTGTTCCCTGGACTACTGCCACAGAAGACACAAATCCTCTTGAACTTGGATTGCTTCATCTCTGTTTCTTTCTCCATCTCTCTCTCTTTCTCTTTTTCTCACACAGAGGGAACAGGTTCTATGTCCCACACTGGACAAAATGGATGAGCGGTTGATGGTGTAAACGCGCGTTATGCTATATATAACAGCAGCACAGGCAAAGAGTCGCACACGTCCTCACCTCATCACCGATGATGACGCTGACTCACACAAGTTGTACGTAGAGAGTGAGGGAGACTTGATCCAATGATGTGTGTGCTTTCTACTTTACCATGGTCCCCTCTCTAGCACCAATGAAAGAACAAAAAAAGAAAAAAAAAATGGTTTTTTTGCGGGTTTATTTTTATTAATTTAGATGGCACAGGAGTGAGATTTGAATGACTAATGAGAGAGCAGGAAGCCGTTAAGTTTTGAAATGTGAGTTTGAAGTGAGGTGTTGCCGGCCTGTCTAGTAGCTTGAGATGAAAGTTGACCAAATATTGGGTAATGTTGTGTGTTGATTCTTTTAATTGTTAACACAGAGTTTGGAATGCACTCTTTGTGATGAGCTCGTGAAAAAGGCTTTGGCATTGTGAATTCTGTTTGTTGTGAGTAGCCAAATCATAGCATCTTCATCTGGGTTGACTTGTAATCTAGTACTATATCATATTCCACATCCAACTAATCCTGTCCACCCCACCCACTCCTATACCAATCTATCACTCTCTCTCACACACTTCCTTCTACTTCTGTTTAAACAATCACCTCATTCTTCAACACACACTTCTCCCATTACCCATTCACTACATAACATCTACATCATATCATCTCATACATTCTAACCAATAACATCTTCATAACCTTTTCCAAAATATTACTTTCTTAAAACACATCAAATTACAATTCTCAAGTTATTACAATTTCAAAATCGTATTTCAATTCTTATCTCACTTATTTCATCGTTCTATTTATAAGTGACCTAATTACACAAGATGATACAAATGTCCAATTCTAAAGTAAATATCCTAAATTATTTCACATACCATATGATTGAACATTCAGTCTTCTCGAGGATAAAGTTTGCACAACTTTGGACCTTCTAAACACTACACCACTAAACAACTTGTATTGACACCAACCTACATCTAACGAACATGACCGACTTATATATCATACTACTCAAATTTCAACAAATGTCCATGTACAAGAAATGATAGTTGGTAAGTCTCATTTCCCTCTGAGTACAATCATTCAATTGTATGCTAAGTTAACATTTACAAAATAAATTATAACTCTTTTAAACCAACCCACTCTAACCTTTTTCACAAACTCCAACACCATCCCTTCCATGCAAGCAATACTTTACTTCAAGGACACTACCCAAAGAACCACCATAATGGAAAGTTTAAATGGTTGGAGTCTTACATACACAATCTAAGAACAATGACAATCCAACACAATTGATTTTTTCATCAACATTTACACAACATAACTTAAGTACAACAACAATACAAAGGCACTATAAAATTCACTGAAATCAATTATCTTAAAGTGGTTAATAAGAAAATAGTGCATGATTTAATACAAATCAAATCTGACATTGATGTTCCATAAATGATCAAGCGTTGAAAAAAAGTTCAACTACTAAATCCAACCGTGCTTCGAAAACAACTATGGGACAACATAAAACTCATTATCCAAACTAATATTTATGACGAGCAAACCCCTATGAATTGGTTTGTAACATAGAAGATAATATTTATATCAACCATCTTGACTTCAAAAGAGTACATTTGACTAACTTATTATTTATTTAATTTCATTCTTATATTTTATCCAATTGCTTGGATTACCTTTAGAAGCATTCATGTAAAAAAATAAATCAATTCTTCCTTAACTAATCGTACAAATGTTTTCTTATTCATTATACTTTACTTCTTTAAAAAAATTATATGGTGAAATTATTAATATAAATAAATTAAATCCCACGATAATAATTTTTTCAACCCAATTTTTAATTTATGTATTATACAATGTCAACTTTGTATACATTCATCAACCTCACTACAATAAGTATAAAATAATGTTACTTCAGGTATTTTTTTACTTGAAAAATTTATTTTTATACATTTCTAATTTTCTTTCCATAAATATTTTTAAAATATTTTTTCCAATTCATCAATATTTCATTTCATTTAAAATATTGATTATACACAACTCAATAATTTCAACTATATAAAAAAATTCCAATATTTTTTTACAAGTCTTTCTTTCCTAAATTTTACTTATTTACATATTTTTTAAAAAGACTTATATTTCCTTAAAATATGTGTACTTTAAGTTCATTATTTGTGGAAAATTTTATTTCAATAAATTTATATGTTACATAAACTTATTTTTTAAAATTAATATATTTTACAAAACTCAATAAATTTTATTATATCACATAAATTTTATTATTTTCTTACAATCCTTTATTTTTTTTCCCAGAAAATTTCTCTCTCTTTTTTAAATATATCTATTATTAAATATTTTTTTATCTAATTTTTTACTTCTTTAAATAATTAAATCCTACACACTTACTAAATATAATTAACTATTATTAAAATTCAATATTTCCTCCAAATAATTATTTTCACTTAATTATTTTTATAAGTTTTTTTCTCCTAAATTTTCCTCTCCAATTAATTATTTAATAAATTAAAATGCAAAAAAAAAATGAAAAACCAGTTAACAATTTGGTTCTCCATGAAACTAAGCTCAGTCAGTCAATGAAGGTGATAATTTGGCTCTTCGGTAACAGAATTCTAACCTAAAAAAACACGTTATCTGTGTAAATACAGAACACAGTTTGTTGTGTATGGGAGAAAATATTTCATCTCATCTTTCTCTATATAAGTTTATTGCTTATAAAATAAAGTATAGAAGAAATGTTTGAAGCTATTACATGTGATCATTTATAGTAAGTTGTTATGAGTGATTTTAAAAATGGGAATTGTGTTTGATAGTTACATCTGCTGCATAGCAATTTGTTCTGCAAGCAAAGCATGTGGCATGATCCTGAAGGAAAGTTTTGAACATAAGTTAAGACATTGCAGTTTGTATGTAATTAAAATGGTTTATTAGGCTCTTGGTGTGTAAGAAGGACTAGAAAACCAAAAGTTTGGATGGTTTTGGTGAATTCATCCGTGCAATAATAGATGTTGAGCAGAGGTTAAGGAGAGGAAAAATAGTGAATGTGTACATCACTGACACCAATATAGCATTGCTCTAGAGAATAGGCAAGAAGAAGCATGTGCCATTCACTCCCAGCCATTCTTTGAGAAGAAAATTATGACAATTGGTCAGAGTCCTATTGGAAAGAAACTTCTCAAAGGCCAATAAGAACTTGACGCATCCAAAACCCATGATCAAATTGGTTTCACCAAATTTGGAAACGTTTAATCTGTCACAGACTCTAGTTTGATGCTACCCTTTCTGTCTCCCTCTCATATTACAACCAGCCATATTTTTTGACTATGTTAATCAACTACCAATAAAGTACGTATCACATCTCTTCTCAGATAAGATGTGTGACATTATGTTGGCAAACAATTAAGATTACCCTTCACTTTCCTTATCCTTTGTTGGGGAAAGCATTGCAATGTGTTTTTATCAGATTAATGTCTTCAATTACTTTAATGCTCTTTGTTTACCTCTTTTCATCAAAATAAGTGATCTCACAACAACCACATAAAGTTATTTGTAAATAAACAGCTATTCTAACCCCCCACTTGCTGATTATTTATGTCAAACGTAAATTATTAAGCATTTTTTTTCCACACATATACTTTAAAAAGAAATCTATCTAAAGAAAATGTTGGAAAACAGTCTACTATAACAAACAAAATACTGTCAAGTCTAACAAGTTTGTCTCAGAGTGACTGTAGCTTTTTCTTTTAAATAACTCTGTTATTAGCACCAAATATTAATTAGTTTTATTAAGGAGTAATTTGTAGATGATTAAGAAGGAAGATTTGGAAGGCAGTTTTAATAAAGAAATGGTTTAGATCAGTTTTAGAAAATCTGATATAATGCAATCCATTTTTAATCCTAATTGAAATCTGTTCCCATAATTTGTTTGGTGGAGACAAGCACACTTGTGTTTGGTGTTCTTTGCTGGAATTTGAATTGGAAGGAGACATGATCTGGTGCATTTGCAAGCAAATGAATGATTGAGTTCATTGAGCAACTAAATGGTGGGAATCCTACTCAGATAATTATCCACGTACCACCTACTTAATTAATAACCCAAATGCATCCCCTTTCCGTTCTCTTTATTCATGCCATGTTATTTCTCCTCATGCCTTGTAGATTTGTCGGTGTAGTTTTAATGGCACATGGCATATTCCTATTATACTTTATACATAAACTGTATCAAATAACAGAAACTAAATGCTAATATTATTTGAAAACCAATGCCAGTTTTACCAGAAAACCACACAAAAGATGATCTCAGAGGTAAGTTGTGTTAAGTCTGCATTCTGTCATATTCGTAAGAGATTAAAACATTTGTCCAAGAGTTGCCTTTTCGGATAAGGCACACATCTCTTTCATCCTATCGTTCAAGCAACGCAAGTATGAATGCTGTTTAGTAACCCATGCATATGTTGCAACCCTCTGTCTTCAACATATATGCAAGAAAAAGGGGTCACTTCCTCTGTTAATCAAACAGAACTTATCTATTTGTAAGAAAAAGTCTTAGTTCTCTGATGCCAAAGTATGCCTAACTAAAACATTTCTATTTCTCACTTTATTTTTCCTACTACCACCAATCCAATGAAGGGTGGTCTTAGTTATCATACACTTAAGAAATTATCTTAAATTCAACCACCCCAAAAAATTGCTTCCTTGGCTTCAATTTTTTTAAAGAAAAGTATATATCGCTCATTTGATTTCAAGAGTAAACTTTAATTTAGTTCATGAAGTATACATTTTGACATGCATAAATTGAATTATGAATGGTGTAATTAAGTGATTGTTCTGACCTTAATTTGGAGAGATAGTTTGATAGGATAAATCACTTTATCTCAGATATTGTTCATTTTAGATGTTGGTCTTGTATTTAAAAGACATATCAACTATGTAACTCGGGCACTTCTCTTAAATGACGTATCCGTGTCGGACACGGTGTCGACACTCATGAAACTCGTAGGACACTTATCGGTGAAGTGTTCAATTCAAAAATTATTTATTGAATTTTTTAAAATTCTAGCACGGTTCTAACACAATTTAAAAAGGTATAAATACAATAATTTTCTAAAAACTCAAATTTATTGTATAAATTTTTATTATGATTATAAAAATAAGGAACAAATTCTTTTGAACCAGTCATAAAACATATCTTTCTGTTCCCAAAAGAATCAAAAACACATTTTTGCACATAAATATTTATTTTCAATTTATATAACTCAAAATTATATAATATATAGATTTGTGTCCCGTGTTCACGTGTCCTGCATTTTAGAGATTGTACGAATCTTCGTTTCAATCTCGACTCCTGATATTATATTAGACGTATCAAAATTGTTAAAAGAATAGCGTACACAGGAGGATTGATGAGGGAACATAGTGGTTGTACTTCGTGAACATCCAAAGAGTGCTCCGTGAACCACCGACTTCCCATCTGTCCTAGGAGGAATGTGTGTCACATATCTTGCTTGCAGACTCACTTCTCTCTCAATCAATGTCTAAACAAAGCTTCCAGTAACAAACCTCGCCATTTATTGGCCAATACTCAACATACAAACCAACTTGTATACGTAATTAAACCTGCCTTTTCAACTTTTCATCCCAATTAGAGTTCTATAAATAATTCTCTTTGCCTTAGTTGCTTCTCCACGTTCTTTCCTTCTTCTATATGTATTATAGAGTGCACCAATTCACAAACTCACACTTTATCACAACACCTCATTGAAAAATTAGACGATTGCGATTGAATTTTTTTATCATAAAATAAATTAAAATATTTAAGGGATCCCAGTCCGTATACAAATCAACTTAAACTAATGTCTCTAAACAAAAATAACCAACATTAGTTAATCCTTTTCTTGTATCGTACCTTCTAATATGAACCTCTATACCATAATCTAGAATCTGCATCAACTCAAAAACTCACTTCCAAACCATATTACTCACAAAACATTGAGACTAAGGTTACTGCCAAAACAAAAGGTATACCTAAGTTATCCATCATGATCATTTGAGCATCTTTTTAACTAGGTACATCTTCTCTACACATACTTTTCAAACGCTTCATAACTGAAATATTATGTTAGCGTTAGCAAAAGTTGAGTGTATTACACATATGACAACAAGACTCGTTCCGTGCATGGTCTGAGTTAACTTAAAGGATCAATACACCATTCTGAATAATTAAAACTAGTTGTGTGTTCTTTAAAGTTAATCCAAGTTCAAGTCTTAAGTTGTGCTATTGAAAAAATTTTAGTTACATCTAGTATTTTTAAATATCACATTATTTCTTTGAAACTAAATCTCCCTAATAATTACGATCTACATTCAACCCGAAACGTTATTTTCATAATTTGTGATTCTATATGACCTAAATTGTTGGAAATATAACTTTGGAGTACAATGTTGACGGATTTCATTCATGCACCTGTTACATTTGTTCCATACATGTTACCCTACATTCAAAGAACCTACATTCAAAGAAAAGGTGACAATTGCGATTGATTACGTATGTAACTATATGCAATTATTTAAACCTTACTACTTTACTTTTAATTAACCAATATAACTCCATATACTTTAAGAATCATGGTTACATATTCCATAGGTTTCTCCAAAATATATATATTCTATAAGCCAAACTCATGAGTGAAATTCCACTTGGTCAACAATGTGTGCACGTGTTGCTTTCACAAAATTGTGATTTAAACTCACTTTTGTTCCAGTGTTATAAAACGTTTATGAATGTGCCTCATCAATTGTATTTATTGGTTATGCTTTTATTAATGGTGCTTTATGGTTGGGATGACAACTTTAGGGGAATCATTTTTCAAATAGATCCTCTTTGCGTCATGTCACAAAAATTTAAGAAAGATAAAACAATTTACAGAACACTATGTATTAAAGGGTGATGGAACGTACCACAAAATTTTAGTCTTAACTAAAGGATTAAAACTATGAAGCTCAAAGCTAGTTTGTTATGTTGGAAAATTATAATTAACAACACTTAGCGTTCACAGCAAAATCAACTCTAACATTCATGTTGCATAACAAATTACTAGCATCAGTCTTTAGTTTTAACCCGAATTAGTGTTGAATTATAATATTGGCCATCATCAACACAATTTCTCAGCCACTCAAACGATTTTGCAAATTTTATCCATATTTGAATCTCTTTGTTTGTGATCATCATTTTAGAATCATCATTCTGGAGGATAAAAATGAACAACATACTCAAAGTAAAAAAAAAAAAAGTAATAGATTTTTTGATAATTTCGCTTTAGTTGTTCAGTAAGCTACACTCAAACTCAGTTTTCTATATATGTTTACTAAAAACATAGTTGCAAGAACTATTTTAATCATTCAAGATTGATATATTACCACAAATATTACTTTTCAAAATGACTGTGATCTAATAGGGAAAAGAAAGTTTGGAAACCTCAATAACACAAACTTCTACTTTATATGGTATCTCAATCTCCATGACATGTTTTATTCATCAAATAATTGAAAAGGTTTACACGACAGAATCGTTTCTTATTTTATATTCATTTTGTCGAATAACTATTTATGTTAATTAAATACTTGAATCAATAAAAAATAATCCACAATTTGTTCTCTCTCATTTTAATTCACTAAATCATAAAATCAATTCAATGTTTTCATTAACTTCAATAGTTATTATATTATTGTTAGAGTTAAAATCAATCTTTAACAACAACAAAAAATGACACAATTTATTGTTACCAAAATCAAAATTTTACCGGGTACAAAATAAGTTAAATATTTGTTCAAATATTTAAGATCTTAAATATATATTCAAATAATTATAATATGTTTCAAGTTTTAACTCCAATGTCGATAACCATTTGTTTAGGTTTTTTTTCTAATGTCCTCTCTTATGAATCTAAACCATATTATTTTTTTTTTTGTCTAATTTTATCCTTCTTCTTATTCATTTTCTCTCTATATCACTTCTAACCTAATAAGCACTAAGCACCAATGCATTAATATCCACTAACTTCTTTATTTTGTTAGATTTAAAAAGATCAGAGGCTAAGAGGGCGACGGAGGAAATAGTTTGCTTAGAAAATAATTTTCTATGGAAATTCAAAAGCAAATTCAACGTTTTTTTACCATCATTATTTTTATTTTAAACTCCAAACGAGCCTAATCATAGTTATGCATGGTGCATGCACTAATTAACTCGTAATTAATCCATTGCGAGCACTATTAAGTAACAACCAATAAGGGTATTAGAGAAAGTAGCCAAAAGAGAAAAAGTATAAGCAACCAATTAGGCATTATAAAAAGTAATTAACAAGCAATATGGGTATTAAAAAAGTGGTAACTACCATTAGTTTCTTTTATTTTCTTTT
Source organism: Phaseolus vulgaris (assembly GCF_000499845.2). Classification (NCBI taxonomy): domain Eukaryota; kingdom Viridiplantae; phylum Streptophyta; class Magnoliopsida; order Fabales; family Fabaceae; genus Phaseolus; species Phaseolus vulgaris. The sequence continues at coordinate 37,396,955 of NC_023755.2, read as the reverse complement.
TGTTTTTAAGTAACAGCCAATAAGATTATTAGAAAAAAAGTGGAAACTCCCATTAGTTTCATTCTTCTTCTTTTGTCCATTTTCTTTGAGAAATCACCACACTATCCATGGGATGCAAAGTACGATTGGGACTTTGATATCCTTCACGTGATGACATGGTGACTTGACATTTATAGGATACGTTCACTTGTTTGAATATAATTTATTTGTGTGAAAAGGAATTTTGCAAAATCAAAGTGCTAAAATGAGGATTCCTTTCGGCAATACCTTTCTATTACTCTTGAAATTAACCCTAAGATCACTACACTATTGCCTTATACATTATTTGTTTATATATTCTGTACAGAATGTTAGAGAAATACTACTAAAGATTGTGTTCCTTTGGAATCAGGTCATCCAATAGTGATGTGACACAAAAAAAAAGTAATAGAAAAGTGATAGTAAGGGAGATCTATGTGTTAGTTGTTGCCGGGTCTTAACATGTTGCATTCCATTAGTTACAAAGAAGCTGCCATTGTTCCCGTAGCTTCTAATTATGATAATTGATTCTTTATGAGAATTCTTGTTGTAAGATTGAATCATATAAGAAGTGTTTGTGTTGGAACCAATTAAATTGAAAATGGTGTCGTTCCATTAAAATGTGTGAAAATGTAGAATCCAATAATTAAGAGGAAGTTGGATATGAGTTATTCTTAGAAGCTATAGAAATAATTAACCTTTTCTCTTATGAATCTCTTGACTTCATTGTCTCTTGATTTGGGTTTAGGCTTTCGGCCACATTGTCTACTGGTTTGGGCTTGAGTTGGTTCTTGGATATAGGATGCAGACTCTCACTGATCGGACTTAGTCAACTTGGACTCTCGACTTTTGGGCTCAGGGTCAGCTCTCGGGCGGGTGTGTGTACCTATAAGGGACTCTGATGATAAAGTCAAAATCGATTTTGTTTAATTAGCAGATAAAATTTACTCTACTTACCTCTTGAGTTGATCACCTATTTATAATACCCACTTATTGGACTTTAGACCCAATTGGACTTTTACTTTTCGTACCTTACATTTATTAAACATACTGTACATATTTGAGTCTATTTAATGGATTTTGTTATAGTTTTATTATTTAATTATTTATTCATGTTTATTTAGGTTTTCATTTCGTTAATTATTCATTCGGTCTAGACAATACATAAGTAATATTGTTGAACATCACACGTTAACAGAAGATAAAAACATTTTATGATGTATAAATAAATATAAATAATTTTATAAAATTAAGTTAAAATTTCACTTTTCAACATTATATTACAACAATTAATATATATTTTAATCAAAGTTGGTTAAACATATAAATCATCTAATATCATATCATCATCTCGAGGTAAAAGGTGTGATGATAATTTTACATTATAAAAATGAAGTTAAAACTCACTTCTTCTTCTTATTATTATTAATAATAGATATGGTATTTAAGTTCAATTTTTGATAAAAACTTCATATTTGGTTACCACTCCCCCAAATAAGACAAAAGTATGAGAATAAAATGTCCATAAAAAAGAGTGCAGAACGCAATAAAAGATTGTAAGCGTTGCGCACAGAGTGTTGAAAGTTGAGATTGATGATAAACTTTGGGTGAGTCAGCTTCCGTGGAGGCCAACATGGTTTCCCACTTTCAGGCACTTGTCTGCTTCCTATCATTCTTCTTTCTTCTTCTGCTCTTTTATTGCTTTGCTTTCTTCTATATTAACTAATCCATTATTTCGCTAATTAACACGCGTTTTAATCAAAGAACAACACGTATTTCGAATCAATAAATATAAATTCTTATACACGTATCTTCAAAATATATACCTCAATCACTACGTAGTACCAATTTACAAGTTAAATAATAATGTCAAGCATCAATATATATAGTAGTTTTTATTGTCTTATTCTTCCTTTCTAGAGTTAGGAATGGTTAGCAACCTTTAAGATGGATTTATGGTATGATGAACTAATTGACAAAACTTCATTCCTATAGTTCTTAACATAAGTATCCAAAAAAAGTCTAAAATTTCCATTTTTCAACGCGTTTTCTCTCAATTTTCTTATAATAGAATTTCAGAATTCAGGTGGCACTATACATTTGTGGGATGCATATGATGGTGAGTGGTTGGTGGATACATTCATATTCATGACTTAGCACGAAACTGTGTGTGTTCATGCAGAGTCAGGTGTTCTTGGTGGAATACACCATGAATCCATTCGTTGGTACGAAAGCTACACAAATCTCACAACACAACAAAATAGCCCAATAAATTTTTAATCGTTATTGCTACTTTTATGAATCATCCCTTTTTCCTGGGAAACGTTTATATCAATCCAAAAGCATCAATATCATGTAAATCATAAACGGAAGAAGGTCGTTAATCTTTAAAAAAGGAGACATTGTCAATTTAGTTTATAAATTTATTAAAATCTCAAAATATCTTTTGGAATTAGTTGCCAATGAAGTTAGTTTCGTCACCCAACAAAGTTATGTAAAATATGGTAAAGTGGCTTGTTAAACATGTATTTGATTTTTGCATCAAGTCAAAGGAGCTCATGTTAACACGTTTATTTTGATACTAAAATTATTTGGGTGTAATGATATTTTAGTTCCTGAAAGTTAAGGTAATTCTAGTTTTGGATTTCGAAATAAAAAAATATGATTTGAATCTCTAAGTATTAATATTGAGAAATTAAACTGATTATTTTGTATAACTTGAATTTCTTTTATATTTTTATACATTTTTTTTTCTGTACAATCATCAAACACATTTAAGAGTCTGATTATCTCACTCTAGGTCATAAACTAGCTACAAGAATCACAGCAACATTTGTATAGTTCATCACAAACACTTTCGTAAAGTTCATCTTTAATCTATAATTGAATTCTGCATATTTTAAGGTTTTAATTACGTGATTGAATAAAATGAAAACAAGAAGAGGGGATATTAGAGAGAGAAAAAAAAATACTCTCAAAATGATTGATTAATTAGGATAATATTATTTTTATACGGTAACTAGTATCGGTTGAGTGTGAAATCAAGACCAATTGAACTGTGTTGACTAGACATCATGTTTTAGTGGGTGGTCTTAATTATTGTATCTCCTTTATAATCTCTATTTAAGAGATATTGTATTTGTAATAAAATTGTAACAAGAGAACCTAATTAGTTATTTGTGTTATTTGTGGATATTAGTCGTAACTAAGTTAAATTTTATACGTGATTGTTACTAAGATACTTGAAATGCTTCATCTTAAAGCTAGCCAACTTAGATTGATTATAATATTTACCATAACATCTTAAAACACTACAGCGTTGCTAATAAGGAAAAAAGAAGTTTAAAATGTTAGTAGAAAAAAAAAGTTTATATATTACATTTTAAAACTTTTTTTTATATTGAATTGAATAATCAATATCGTTCATCAACGGTGAAATCTGGTTCTGCTGGCTTTGGCAAAGAGGAGACAACTCCAGAATCTGTGGGAGAAGAGACATGAACAATTTTCCTAGTACTCTTGGCGACCTTTGTGGCATACGTTGGTGTCCCAGGATGAGCATTGTTAATGGCCCTGGCCCTTAGTTCAGCAACTTCCTTCCTTTTCTTATGCCTTCTCCACGCGGCTTGAACGAAACACGCAGCCCAGGTTCTCCACTGGTACGAATAAAACCTAAATCTGTGTCTCAGTTGTTTGCTGTGCAGTCTTCTGAACTGTGACGCCACGAATTTCAGGTCCTCCGCTATCAGTGCAAAGGCCTCCACTTCCGAGATGGCTTTCACTGTTCGAGTGGACGAAGGGAGGATCACGCTGGGCCCTGGATCCAAGGCCCATGTTAGAAGCTCCTCGCCGCAGAACTCACCCGGCCCAATACGGCACGAGTTGAAGAACCCGGCCCGGCCCCCGTTCGTGGTGTAGGAATCAAGATGGCCTCGGATTATGAAGAGCATCTCGTTCACAGGATCACCCTCGCGAACAAGGAACGTGCCCTCTGTGCCCAGTGCTGGCTTCAGCCTCTCACAGATTGCATCCAACATTCTCTCATCCATTTGATCAAATAAGGGCACCTGTTCATCACCATGATTTTTTTTTAATTCTATCTTCATTCTACCTTTTAGTTATAATAAAAAGATTTAATTTTGAGATGTGGGTATTGTGTTGTGAAGCTGGGACTTACTCCTCGTACTAGATCGAGACAAAGGTGGCGTTTGATGTCTCTCTGAAGATCCACGGGGAGTCCTTTGAGAAGTGATTCTTCATCTACTCCTCTTGTGGCCAGCCATTTGTATTGGTCGTATTTACGCACAGATTCTCTTAGTTCTGGAGGTAGCTGTCTGTGATGCATCCATTGTTCTGTATCAGTTCTTTTCACTCTCCACTCTTCTAAGCGAACAGTGGTTGATTGCAGATATGTCTGCAAAATTCAACTTCTATTATGTGAACTACATTCTAATAATGGAGAAAATACAGGTAAAAGACACTTTCATTACCTGCATATTACCAATTAGCAACGCAAAAAGAACCAATCCAAGAGTTGCAATAACAATAGCGACCATTATCTCTCCAACATATGTGCTGGTGAGAAGGCCTTGTCCCAACGAACTGCATCCTCCAATCAGAAAAGCATTACAGTCATGAAAATTTTATACCAGTTGCTAGGGAAGAGGAATGAAAAGAAGAAAAAAAATTCCCTTCATTTGATCAGAGTGGATCACATTATCTTTTGCTCAAGTAGATGAAAAGAAATAGAATAGAGGAATTTTGAATGAATGATGCTAATAACTGTTTTGAAGAAAGGAAAGGGGATGGCATAATTGTTATAGAAGCTTAACTAAGGTGTAAAAGATGATAATAAGGTAGAACAAAAGAACTGCATAACACTTGCCTCAAATTCCTTAGACCCCACCACAGGCAAAAAAAGTATTTGTTGAAGAATGCTGAGGATGTAACTTCGGAAGTCACGGCATCAGCGTATATACCAAACTGATAGAAGTCATGTTTTGCATTTGGTGAGCATAAATTTGTGATATTACTTGCTATAAACCAGGAGAGCCTGTGGGCATCTTTAACTCTGTGGCAGTCAAAGAATCCATATTCACAAAATGACTTTTCCAAATCGCATACACTTCTCCAACATGCTTCTTGTCGTTCGATTGATAGAAGATACCAGCAAGCCCCTAAAATCTTTTTGGAATATTTCCCATTCAAAAACCAAAATAATGAAAAACAGGTTGCATAATGTTAACATGTGCTAAAATATAAACCCCAATATAGTTTGATTTTGAGAGAGAATAAAAATTGGTTTGCATTAACTCTTTTCTCTTAATGCGAGACTTAATTTTTCTGTCATAAACATGATAACTTAAGGAAAAGGCTTCAGCTGCATGAGCAATCAAGAAAATGTAGTTTTGATTTCAGCTACTTACATGGCTAGCCAACATGTAAAGCATTAGGTTGTAAGCAGCCCCTGCCCATGCTGTTTCTGTCACCACCCCTGTAGCTTTTACAATTTGTGATGAGAGTGGAAAAATCAAAACCAGCCTTGGAAAATATTGGAAAACGATAAAGAAGCGAAGGACATTTTTTGTGTTGCCCATGGTTGAACCCCTGAGAGTTGGGATAATAATCCAAATTAACACCTGGAATCAACGTAGCAAAAAGGCATATTTAACATCTCAAAGCACCATTCTCTAAACATACTTCTACACTTTTTTTTGTAATGAGAAAGAAAATTTTCAGCAAGGTACCTGAGGAAGGGGCAGGGCAGCAACAAAGTCTAACCAGAAACTCTTGCGAAGGTACCTAACTGCAATCTTAGAATATCCTACAACAAGTTCTCCTCTCCCAAAAACCCTTGAAGAAGGAGCAACAAAAGCCGTACGAAACTTCAAGAAAATCTGAATCACGTAGAAGACATCCCCCACTGATCTTACCAAAGTGAGGATAACCTCAAGGGTTATTCCAATATCAATGCACACTTCATCTCGAACCACTGGCAGATAAAAGAACAAAGGGTCCACAAACAAAGACACTAAACATGCTACCAAGAAAATCTTGTTCCATCGGTGTATGGTTTGTCCCCTAGGATCTAATACTCTTCTTTTGACTCTGTCATAGTCTTCTGAGAACACTCTTGACAACATTCTAGCTTTCAAGAACTTCCCCGTCACCTTTTTCTTAGCCATTTTGGAACTAGGCTCAGGTATTTGTGTCCCATCAATGTGGTATTTGATCTTGAAACCGTTGTCACCGTTACTTGCAGGAAATTTAGCTAGCTCCGGATCATCTTCAAACCTAAAATATGCCATGAAACTTACAATTAAATATTAATGAAACTCAATCTCAAATCATGTTTTTACTGTTGAAGGGTAGAGTTGAAGTTTAGTAATCTGTTTATAGTCTAAGCTCAGATGTAGTAATAGTACGTAGTACTAAATAGCTTGAAACTTGAAAAATACAATAAAGGAAACGAACCTTGCAGATCTCGAATTACCAAAAGCCATTTCAATATTCCAGAAGTATCAAGCTTTCTTCAAGAAAAAAATATGAATCTGGGAGCAATTTAAACGCTGAAACTTGATTTTTTCTATCAAATGTTTGTTGATCATCCAAAAGCACCGGAAGTGATTGCAGCAAGAAAGTGCAAATCGTCAAAAGCATAAAAAGGAGATGCCAACAAACAATAGATTTGGTTTCTTACAGTTATTCCAACAAAAAGTGAGGCAGATTCCCGAACATTTCCCTCTGCTACAAGCAAAGCCATGCCCCTTTTGAACCAACTTCTCACATCTGCATCTCTTCCACCTTGCTTCTTGATTTGTCCCCGACCAACTAGAAACCACTTTGAGGATTCAAACACAAATGGATCATTCGAGTAATGCAGAGTGAGAGGAGCAGTATATTCATTTGCTTGTAGTTGTCACCCTTCCCTTGAAGGTGGAGGAACATGTCCAACCGAGATTTATTTATAAAAAAAAATGCAAACATAATCCTGAAGAAAAATATTAAATTATAAAAAAATCAAAAGAGGAAATAGGTTTGTGTGTAAGGAAAGATCAATTCATTTAAACAGTAGAAATGGCTAACTGGGGTTTACTTCATCAACTAAGTATTTTTCACATGGATTGCCGAAAATACAAGATAATTATTTATCAATTTGTTGAGAGAGAAGTACACCTTATGCTATTGCAAGTTAACATTCATACAAGTACAACCCTGAGAACGAAGAATGCAAGTTTTTTGTTTTTTGTTATAGTTTACTTTGATGTTTGATATGGTGGCAATGGCAACTAGGAAGCATCCACGTTGAGGAAGGGAAGAAGTATGGTTTATTATAACAGTGGCACGCTTTTCATCCTCAATGAATGAATTTTATTTCATTTGCTGCCTTGGATTTATGTGATTTTCATCATTTACATGTTTATTCAATGATTATATATTATTGAATCCAATCCAATCCAAGTGGGATAAAATTAAGAGAAGAGTTTAGTCCGGCGGGTAAGTAGGGCCGTAGGGATCATACACCCATGCAGGGGTTGCTGCTTTCCTTCCAACCAAACAAAGTTGTTTTAAGAGAGAGAGATGAATTGTTAACATATTTTAACGTGCGAATGATCCGAGGAAGAGTTGACTGCGTTAGATACGCTGCTATGGAATCTGGACACGTGTTGCATCCTTGTAATTCTAACACGCACTCCCAGACCAGCTCAGGTTCCCATTGCCATAACTGGCGCTGAATCACTACTCTCCCACTTTTAACTTTTCATTACTCCTACAATGTACAGAATGCGACAATATTTGCTTAATTTTAATGATGTTGTTTTAATAATTGAATCTTGCATCATAATATTTTTTTAATGAAACATGTTCTCTCTTCAATTTCTTAACATTCAGTCCTTTGCACACAACACAAGTCCTCTTTTTCTAAATGCTGTCATTTCAACTTCTCTCGAAGTGTTCGAGCATTTTCATCACGTCTTAAGATGAAGTTTGATGCGTTTTCAACGTTGTTTAGTCTCTTGAGCCTCTTTTTGTTGCATTTGAGCCTCCACTGTGTAGATCAATCACCCCACTTTATCACGTAATAACGAAACTAAGTTCAGTGTTGTGCTTTTTAACGTTTGTGAGAACATTAAGTGGAATTGCGATTGGTTGTACCTTCCGATGGGTAGATGTATCAAATTGTTAGTTAAGCTCAAGTACAGACTGGATCCATGCTGGAAGACTCATCCCAAGGATTTGGCAAGATTTTTTATGCACGAGTGTTGTGACCCCACGTGTTGCCATTTCTATCTTCATATATTATAAACAACACCCTCTGCATCCTCTGCCATAATCCTGTTCTTAGTTTAGTCTCACTATTAATTATATGTTTTTAGGAGTCTTTCCTTCAAGCAACCATGCACTTTTTAAATATAAAGTGATTTTGTAAAGTTATGTTTAGTTTATGCACTTTTTACATGCTCAGAGTTTCATGATCATCATTGAGGCTTATTGTTGAATGGGAACAAATTTATATGTCAAATGTTGAGGTTCCAGCAACAACCAAGTAGCAACATTGTCTCTTGGAAAGTTAAATTAGTTTTCACCATCACCTCTGGCAGTAGCTCATACAAAATGAAAATCCTAAAGTACATTTTTTGGACAGAATAAAGCAGCAAAGAGTAGAGTCTAGAGTGGAGGAGGGCCGAACTCGAAAAGGGGAGGAAAACAGCAACTAAATAGACCGCAGCAGCACAGAAACCATAAGCTGAAAATCATATAAAACCAGTACACTATCAATTTCACTTTCCTGTTACATTCCTATAGTTTAGTTTAATAATAAATATGCAGTTGCAGAACTTAAGCAAAGAGAGACTCAAGTTCGTTACCATGTGTCTAAGAATCCTCTTTGAGGTGGAGCTGCACTTAGCAACGGTGTGGTTGGAGGAGGAGGTGGATCCATCACATAAACTATGCATACAAAGGTTACCTCTACGGTTCAACGAATAAGTCATGTGGGTTTCTTATGTACTAGTCCAAGATCCCAACCATACATTCCTCAAGTCACACTCTCATCTACCATTCAAAGGCTCATTCAAAATCACTTATGCCACCCCAGCTAACACATTAACTTTGTCAAGCCAGTCTTAATTTATGAAAGTTGCTCAGAAGCAACCATTCCGATTTATTTGACTCAGTACATAGAATGTAGTAATGTACACAGTCTCATAGGTAATCTGTTTATCTTTCAACACGTGATATCAATCCAATTGATTGGTTGACACTCACCAACCCATGAAATAACACAACTCTTAAAGTGTTGTTAACAACAGAAGAGATTATCACAAGAGAATAAATGATGTTTTCAGAATAAATGACCTCTCAAGTAAGTCTTCATATTTTCCGTCTAAACAAAATGGAAGGTGAAATTAACTCATAATACAAATAGACCCTAAGAATTCCTTTTGTAGAGAAAGTGACATTTATTAAGTAGGTATTATATATTTTCTCATGTCATCAGAAACAATTTATTTTAAATTTTAAAAATCAATAAATGATAATACAAAACCCATCAGACTATAGCATCTTATAAGAATTGACTTATTGAAATATGACAATCTAACAAACCTAAATTGGATTTAATTTATGATGTGTCAGTCAACAGGGCAACTACATTTGGGCCAGTTATGAACTACTTTTTGGTCCAGATCTAGTTTTATCACACTTGAAACTCACTGTCCCCTTAGGGATGTGTTCTGCAGGAATGAATCCAAGCTTGTTGTCAACTGAGCCACGCGTGTTAGTAAGTTCAATTCAATTAGTTCAGTGCTTAGTGTTAATATTTTATTGCTAATTACAAGTTTACTTATGATGAGTGTACAAAAATATCACATTCAAATTCTTCTTCAAATAAAGTAGAACCAGAATCACCTATCCCTTTTCTGTACAACAGTACACCAAATTTATTTTCGTGACATCTAAAACTATGCACAAGACCCTTTAAAGGAAAGTGAAAAATAAATAAATTAGATGAGCATACTCTGAAGACTAGAGTGCATCCTCCTAGGTATCCCACTGAACCATACGCAAGCGAAAGAGTTGTACCATAGTCCACAACACAAAGACTTTTGCTCTATGCTTTTATCAAGAGAAATTGGGGTTTGTCATGAAAAATGATTCGAAACGAGGCTCAGTTAAATCTACCATTTCCTCCTCTGATGCATGCCACCTCTCTCCCTTTGGACTAAAGAGGATCAAACTCTCCATATGCTCACTTGAAACTGCATGTGCATCTTTATTTTCATTCCCAACATTAAGATTGTTGTCAACACCTAATGGCAATAAATCACAAGTTGGAAATATACTTGATGGAGCTTGTCTTTGATTCTCCAAGTCCTCCGGTTCCTTTACATGTTCAACAAGAGAAAACTCAGGATATGGTTTATTCCTTTTACAATGTGAGGATTATCTATGATGGAAGTTGATTTAAGTGTAACTATCAGACAAGCAAAATATACATCATGCAAAAGTTTTGAAAATTAAGAAATGAGGACGGTGAGCACCTGAAAACGGCTCACTGGAATGTTTCTTCTCCTTCTAGATCTGTCTGGGGAGATACTGGAAAGAATTTGAACAACTTCAGTCATAGTTGGTCGAGTGTCAGGATCCAACAGCAAGCACTCCTTAGCTAAGTATGCCATTATATGCAGCTCTTCTTCTGGAAAGTTTCCTTTCAACTGTGGATCAGCCAACTCTGTTATTACTCGCCTGCTATCCTTTAAGCGAGGAGTTGCCTAAAATAGAAGTTTGACAAGTTAATTCAATACTTTTTGAAGTTTCATAATATATTTTTTAGTACAATTGATTAAGCAGGCTATAAACTGAAGATGGTAATCATGAATAAACTGAGTCGTCCAAGTTGAGGATTGTAACTGGAAAATGAAAAACATTACACGGTGTAAAAAGACCCGATGATTAACAAAGCTGCATGTTAGTATATGTATATCTGAGACATTATACAAAGATCCTCCTTCTCATGAAAAATCCTCCAAAGAAGAACTAAAGCAAGTTTAAGTTAATGTAATAAGGAATCATTAGTTTACAATACCCATATAACGAGACTTTGTTCTTTGCCTGCAGATTTGTGGATGGGTTGCCGACCACTGATAAGCTCAAGAAGAACCACTCCAAAACTGAAGACATCAGACTCAAGAGAGGCTCTCCCAACAATTGCATACTCAGGTGCAAAATAGCCAAATGTTCCCTGCATTCTTGCTGGAGAATCTGAACGACTGGGGTGGTCATCAGCTCTCAAACTTTTAGCCATACCAAGATCAGTTATCTGCAAATTGATTATTTAAAGGGACTGTAAAAGCTACGATCATTTAAGTGGCAGCTTCCACCTACAGTTTAGTTAACTTTATTTCTTCATGAAAAAGAGTTCTATGGATTTGAAAAATAAGCTTAACAGTACAAAAGACATGAAAAACCAGTAAAATTAGAATTTGCTTTCGGTATCTTATTACCCTTCTTAAATTGCATTGTCTTTTCTCAAGTAATTACCCATTTTCTAGAGGTTAGAAGTACCGTAGAGAACAACCAACTCATACTTTTGCTTGCCAATTTTTGTCCAGAAGAATGTTTGTTGATTTGACATCTCTGTGCAGAATTCTTGGAGCAGCTGCTTCATGAAGATACTCCAAGCCCCTTGCTGCTCCTAATGCAATTCTAACTCGAGTTGACCAGTCCATTTTTTTTCCAAAAACTCCATCTAAGCGATCCCTTAAATTTCCATTAGTCATGTATTCAAACACTAGCAACCTTTGAACATTTTTTCCTTTTAGTTCTGAGCAGTATCCCACTAATGGCACCAGATGACAATGATGAAGTCTAGACAATAGCTCAATCTAAACAAACCAAAAAATTGTTTTAGGCTCATCCTTCTTTTTATTGAACATTGTAATATAACATGACCAAGACCAATCATAGAAAATAGAAGCAAGATTAGGCACAACCTCTGTTAGAAACTCATAGTCTGCCTCAGGCCCTGTTTGATCTTTTAGTCTCTTGACTGCCACATTACTACCATCTTTCAGCCGACCACGGTATACGTAACTACTTCCACCTAGTCCAGTTAGATTGGAAGTTGAAAATTTTTCGGTGGCATTTTCTAGTTCAGCGAATGAAAATTGAATAATATTTCCATAAAAGGTTTGTCTTTGGCTACCAAACAACAAAGAGGATTTCTGAAAGCATCCTAAAAAAGGAGAAGAGGAGAATTATGAACAAAAAAATATGGACAGTTTGAAACAAATAACATTTAAACTGAGAAATAGACTCCAAGAATAGTGAACACTAAACTGTCTTACCTGTAATATGACTAACAGGCGAAGAAGTTTTATGACTAATTAAGTTGGTGGTGCTACTGTAACTTGTTTCTTTATCTGATGAGATCATTGGTGATTGAATAGGACATCTCTCCCTTCGGCAGACCTGACATACAACTGAGGCAAGAAATGCAATAGTTGTGCATGTAAGACATACTGATAGAATAACTACTACAATCTTGCTCGAAATTTGCTTCTTTGAACCTAGTGGCATCCTGACAGTTCCTGCAGAACACTCAAAATTATGAACTAGATTGAGTATCTTGATATGAGAAAAAGCCATTCGGTTTGTGCAAAGTACAGGTTATGCCGTCATCAATAAGAACAAAGAAACATTGAAGAGAAAATCATTCTTCAAAGTAAGAATCGATGCGCTATGGAATCCTGTTTTAAACCTTCATAAAAAGGGCTTTAAAGCAGTTTCAAAATCTTGGGGTTTTGGAAGTTTCCATACCATGATTGCTGTTGCATCAATCACATTTTTCCACCATAGTCCAAAATTTCTGTAATTACAATGTAACCACCATATAAAGCAATTCTACTTTTTGCGGTATGCATTTTTGTTTTTTGCCTAACTCAGTTTTTGAAATCACAATCAGTCAACAAAAGAGATGGAAGACAGTGGGAGAAAGAAAAATACCCCACGTGCAATTGCAGGCTTTAAAACAGTTAAGGTTATGGCCATCTGCTGACACTTCAGGAAAACCATTCGAATCACATAAGCATGTCCATATGGATGCACTCTCTTCAGCATCTACATGCAAGGTAAAGAAGTTACCAAACAATATTCAGGATGTGACCACACAGTCTCACTCCTTCTCCGAAAATAGTGAATGTGGATCCATACAGCACTCTTGTTATATGCATATAAACTAATAACTACAACTCCCAATTTAGAAGATCATAGAAGGCGAGAAGGGTTAAAAAAGGTTGTGTTCGACTAGCCAATAAAAAACTATCGTTATACCTGAATGGCAATCACATGACTTGGAACAATTAGCAGGAGAGTATATATGCTTCCCTTGTAATGAAGAGCATCTACATTTCCACTTGTTTGGTCCAGTATCAGAAGGTTCATCTGTAGGTAAAAACAAGAAGCAAAAGAGAAAAACATAATGTATAATGATTCATTTGGATTCAATCTATGACTGAGAAGCAAAATGTAAAGCTTTAAAACTTTTTCAAGCAGGCAAGCACCTAAATAAATATAAGTACGTACATAAGGAATACCAGTGGTGACAGCTGGAAGGTCAAATACCAAATGTATCATAAATGGTGATACTAACCACAAAATGAATGCTGAATACAGAGCAAGCTAATAAGTAGAGCCACAGCAACATTGAATTGAGGCTTCATCAATTCCAACCTATTCAAGAAAAGGAAAGGAACCTTTTACCCAAATCATGAGCTAGAATTTCCCTCACGTTAAGAGTGCAGTATGAACCAAGATAAATTCATTAGAAGATGAAGCACCATGAGGCTACATGTTGTCATGGATATATATATAATATGTGTGTGTGTGTAGAGAGAGAGAGAGAGATTTACCCTATTAATGGCTTCAATGTTTTCAAGGTATGAATATACAAGAGCTACGCTAGTTTCTATCTGAAGACTAAATACTGCAAATCCATAACATTTGAAGATGTTAAGCTGTCAAAGTTTGAGATCGACTTGCACCCTCAAACAATACCAAAAGTATATCTAAATAACTTCAAAGGCATATACCAGTCCTTCAATATGACTATGAAACAACTAATAAGAACTTATCATGACCTTGACTATTTCTACTGGAATTTACTTTTCCATTGTGTGCGTGTGTATGAAGTGGCATCAATTGGTGAACCTGTTAAAAGGGATAAACTAAATCTTCAAATTCTCTAGCTGGTTCCAATCATCATCTGTGATCAAATTAGATAAAAGGGCAGGCAATCCAGAAGCAGGCAACAGTGGCCCCAGCGTATGAGTCTCATTCACCCATATGCTTCAGCAAAAAATGAATGACATTCATTTCATACTGAATAAGAAGATGTGATGTGAACTCCCTATCTGACCTCAAAAATTGTGGGCAGTGTATGTAAATAGGGTAAAAATGAGTCAGAAAGAAGAAATGAACGTTTAGCCGACAAAACACCAGAGTTAAAGGTTATCCCATCAACCCAAAGTACTGAAAAATTTAAGATGGAATGACCCAAGTGGGGGCTAGATTAACTAAGTAGCATAGGACAGTTACAGTAGGTTGAGGATCAGCATAAGAATCCATATTTGACCATCAATCCGCAACTGATATAAGCCTAAACATAACACGTTCAATTGAAGAAGGACTCATGCAAAATCAACAGATGGTTTGTTACGTCATTCAATAAATATTAGACAGTGAACTGCAAGAACTTCCTTTGCGGATGGCTTGAGAATTAGCTTCCAAAATGGTATTTAACTCTCGAAAATAGAATGAACTTGACTACTACGAAAATAACACTTCCTAGTTAATTCCACCTGCAAACTCTATTTGAGTATCAGGAGTTTCCTCTGAAAGTAGTGACAAAAGCTAAAAGTTTGAAGTTGTTTTGGAAAAAGCATGTTGAAGTGAGAAAGTCAAAGCAAGGCTGGTACATCTACCAAAGTCTGTGATGAGTGCTACTTTTACTGTAGAAATGCAATTATGATTATCATCATCACTCTCAAAGGCTTCAATAAAACTTTAGTCCATCATTCTAACAGTGGGGCCACAATTAATTTGATTTGATAACAGACATTGTAATAATGAGCTAAAGTGAAGAAAAGCAGGTGAAATTTTTGAGAAAATGGTAGGAAATTTCATCTTTACCAAGCTGCATGTTTAATGTTACAGTCTTGTATACATCATCAAACTTCTCTTTCACTTTCACTTCCCCGAATGGAAAATAAAATATTAACTCCTTAGCATATCAATTGTGTATATGATATTATGGAGAAGTAAGAAAGAGCAAGGGTGAACAGACAATGGCAGCGAATAGAGATCTGGTGCAATGGGGTTATCCTTTAAGAACTTGATCCACACAAAAGAGGAAACAAAGTGAGTCTTGGAAAAGGATCCTTGTAGTGTAGCAACTCTTGGAAAGCAACCCTTTTGCTTACCGACAAGGACCCTTTAACGCCTTCCCATTATGTTCATTTATAACTAAAATGAAACCACATGCTTCTTATTAAACACATTATTTCCAAGGTCAATGGTGTGCAAGTCATCACGAAAACATAGAAGGTGAAAAAAAAGACATCATCGTTACGTTATGTTTACATCATTTCATTATCTAAGGCCTTTTGTCAATTGTCTTCACTGGTTTTTTCCATGAGAAAAAGTGAGGATGGGAAAATGAAATATATGAATGAAAAGGACTCCTAACGAAAGAGTTTCACTCAGGCTTTTCAAATGCTACTTTTACACTATTTTTTATACACTTTTACTTATTTGACAATCAATAATATTATTATTTTATTTTTATTAGTTGAATATAATATTTTATTATTAAAATGGGTTGTACTATTCAAAAATATTTTATTATTAGTTGATATTATTCAAAAAAAATCTTAAAAACATCAAGAGATTTTTTTAAAACGGAATACAAGGATGATTCTTGTACATAATCACGCTTGACTTATCAGAAAACAAATTAAGGTCATATTCTATTATTGATTATGTAAGGATGCATAGGGATACTGATACTGGTATTAGAAACTAGCTTTTAATCTTAGAAAAGGAAATTTCACAGTTAGTAGAAAATTTACATATGTTAAATTTGAATTACTTTTTTTAAAAATATCTAATATTTCAAATGTTTCATTTGAACAAGGTAATGTAAATTTATTAATTATTTTTATTTAGAAAAGTATTTCAATAATCTCTAGATAAAAAATTATCATTTTAGTTATATATATATATAATACAAATTGTTACACCATAAAATAATTATTACAAATTTTAACTAAAATAATTTCGTTAATATCTATAAAAAAAAGTCTGATTAACATTGATTGAAATAATTTAACAAATATGAATTGGAAAATAGTTTTAACTTATATTAAAAAATCAATAATTATAATATTAACTAAAAAGTAATTCACATCAATATTAATGTTGGGAGAAAATCTTACATTAATTAAAAAATAGTTTCATAGAGATCAATAAAAAAAATTAATTCATATAGGAAAAAGAAAATTATGACAATATTGTTAAAAAAATAATTAAAGTTAATTGATAAATAATTTTTAACCTATATTTTAATCATTGTTGTTTAAAATAACTTCAACTAACATCAATTAAACAGAATATTTATTAATATTAATTAAAAATTATATTTAGCATTAGCAGAAAAATATAGTTAATATTGACCAAAAAAACATGAGAAATAAAAATAATTTATATCAACAAAAATATCTGGAAAAAATAACAGTAATTTATATATAAAAAAATGTATTTTTTGTTTAATTAAAATTAAGCTGATGGGCCCAGTGATCCGCTTGTTTGTCGCTTGGGGCCCAATTGTTACAAGCTGTATAAAAGCTTCTGCACAGAAAAAATAATTAAAAAAGAAATTCATGGCTCTCCTTTCATTTCACCATTCTTTTGTGAAATTACAATACTTCAGTACATAAAAAAATCTTGTGCTGCTGTTCTTGCCCCTTTTCTTCATACATACACAACAAGAATGCATTACTGTGGGAATATTTTAAAGGAAAATAACCTAAAAAAGGGGTGAAAATAACCAAAACCTGGGTGCAGATAGTAAAGTCAAAGTAAACATGCTTAGTGTGCCATGTTTTATCTTTTGGGCTCTTCTTTCTCCCAAACATTTTTAGAAAATGCTCACTCTGCCCTATTGTTTTATAGGCTGCTTCTTCCTGCACCTCCATACCTTCTTGTGCCACCCCCATAAATTTTTCGTATTCCAAAAATACCCTTTTCAATATTCCGGATTACATAATCCAGAAGTCTTTTTTTAGATTCAGAATTAGCTTCCGGATTATGTAATCCGGAAGCCTTTTTTTTCAGATGTGTTATTAGCTTCCGGATTACATAATTCGGAAGTCTTTTCTAAATATGAAATTGACTTCCAGATTATGTAATCCGGATAAATATATCCGGATTACATAATCCATAGGCTTATTATTTCAAATCCAAGGGGTGAAAAGAAAAGGATAAAATGGTATTTTCATATTTAGTATGGGGTGGCACAAGAAGGTATGGAGGTGTAGGAAGAAAGAGTCTGTTTTATAATTCATTTAACCTTTAAAATATTCATTGTTATCTTTTATTAGTATCCTTACGAAATTGAGAGATCCCGAAAATTGTAATTTTAATTTCTAGATTATGCAATTAGTATATTATTTCTATAACCCCAATCCAAATATATAGGTATAAATTCATGATGATATCATGGAGGTGAAAGAATAAGGAACTTGTTACTGGGTCTCATTTTCCCATTAGCCCAGAAATAAGAAATGTCAGCTAAAAGTGAAATGGATTTCAAATTCTTCACGCAGCTCCATACCTTCCCCTTGCACCTTCACACTTTTCTCTAATTCTAATGATACTCTTATGAGTATGATGAAAAATATGGTGTCTTCTTTCATTTTTAAGTGGTGATAGTTGTTTGTGGTGACTGTGAATTTTTTTTTATCTAAAACAAATCTTTTCGTTAATCCTCTCACACATCTAATCTCTCACACATCTAAGTGCTCTTTCAAATGTTGGCAGCTTGAAGAATGGAATAAGTGTCTGTATGGCCTGTTTTTCTGTGTTGGAAGGAAGGTATGAGGTGTGGGTGCACTTGTTATTTAAAAATGTGAAGTTTACGTTTAGGACTATTTAAAATTTAAAAAAAAAAGGTTAAAACTAATAAGGAGGTGGAGGGAGAATATCCTAAGGTGCAGGGAGAATTTGTCAATGGATTTATGTGTCAGATTAAAGTTCAGTTTTAAGATAAATGAAAATGATTGCTTGCTAAAATTTTTGCAGAATTAGGATTGAAAACTTATGCTTCTTGTAATGAATAAACTATTAGATGTAATAAAGCCATTGATAGGAAAAGCTAAAGAAGCAGTAGTTATAACAAAGAATGAGAAGTATACCATATATGTAACTCAATGAAGAAATTCTCTCGAATTATCTCCACTGCTACGTTTCTACACCCCCACTTCTCCTAAACATGTACAATTAAACTAAAAGCAAAAAAAATGTGCAACTACTAAGAACTCATTCCATTCCACTTTCCATTATTCCCCCACCTTACCAAAACCATAAGAAAAAAAGAGGTAAAAGAAGAAACTTAAAAGATCTCCAAAGAAAAGTGCATGTATTAGGCTTTCTGAGGAGAAATTTGAAATTTGAAATACTAATTTCTTCGGTGGTGCCTGTCAGAAGAGGATCTAGCATGTTTGAGGAGATTTACAGGTTGAGGCCTCAAGAGCAAGGTTTGAGAACGTGAAACCATGTCTACCATGGAAGGGGTTCGGTATGCATTCACAAGACTGGTGCTGTCTGTAGAGTCTCCTCGTGAAGTTGCCCTTTGCCATGAATGAGCACACAATCCTGAGAGAACATAAGCCCTTCCAGAATGCTCATAGACACGTTGGTTTGCCATTCTTTCCTGCATTTCCTTTAGTTCAGCAGAAAGAGCAGTGCATAGTTGATCACCAGCTTTGGCAGAGATAGTTTCAGACAATGCCCGGAGACATATCTCTAGAACAGAAACAGCAGCAGACAAATCACCACGTTCAGCATTAACTCTAGCCTCAGCCATTGCCTCAGCAACTCGAAGCCTGTTTCTCTGCTTGTCTACTTCTATTGACACAACTACATCTCTGGCTACATCAGGTCTCTCAATCTTTACTTCATTATTTAGTGTCATACCCTTCATTGCTTTTGTGATGGGGTCCCTATAAAAACCTCTGACTACCAACAGAGGCATCACATCACTAGACTTATCCACCGGAATATCCAATGTCACCAAAAAGTCTCTTTCTTCTTCAGCATACAAATCTCCTACCTTGATAAATGCCATTTTTCCAATCAAGCTAGTTTGGTAACTTCCTGCTTTTACTGAACCAAATTGCAGACGGGGGTGAACACACTGAACTTCTACCTGTAATTCCTGAACCACCACACTCAATAGTCCCCCAATACACTGTGCAAATGCATCCTGAATCACATCCTCGTCTTCAATGAAGGAAAAAGTACCCCCAGACATCTCAGAGATTGTGTGCATTGCTGTAGCATCATGGTCAACACCAAAGCCAAATGCATGCACTGGTATGTGCAGGCCCATACAATTGCTCCGACGAATGGAGTTTGGGACAAGGCACCGGTAATCAGTTCCAAGATTGAACCTGCTATAGTTTATGGATGAATCCTGTCCATCAGAGAGTAATATGATACTGCCAACTGGGTTCTTCCACCTGCGGTCTGCAAACACTTTGGCACCTTTCCTCAAGCCTTCTGCAATGTTTGTCACACCATCTGGAACCAATGAAGAAACTGCCTGCAGTGCATCCTGTTTTCCAGCAATAGTCATCCTCCGAAGACGAAAGATGCGATGGGCTGTGGAAGAGAAGGTAACCACAGAAAGCCTGTCTGATGAACTCAAATTCTCTATGACAAACCCCATAGCTCGTTTCAGTAGAGCAATCTTTGTGCCTGACATGCTACCACTCACATCAAGAACCGTGACAAGGTCAATTGGAGCACGAGAATTTTGTGCAGAAAAATATGATGATTCAGTATTGTTTCTGTATCTCTCTGAACGAGGGGGAGCTTTGAGATTAATTGATACAGCAAAGTTATCATGAGAGGCTGACTTTGCAACAGCTGAAACTTCAGGATATGTTTTGATTTCCAATGGGTTTATTACATCGTGATCAGCCTCATTCAAACCATCGGTAACTGAATTTTGTTGACCCAAGACTTCATCATCATCAAAGATAGCTGGTTCAGTAACATTATTAGAAAATGGATGATGTGCTCCTCTACCAGGTTGTTGCGGAGGAAACCTCCCTATGAGAGTTGTCCAGGAATCATTTCGCGATGAATTTACTCGGTTGATCTCATGGGAGACCTTAGATGAAGAACGACTCTGAATAGGAACCTCTTTCCATTTTGCTCTGCAAACGGGGCAAATCCGGCTCCCGTGTTTCACATTGGATGTGATGCATTGGAAATGGAAAGAGTGAGAACATTCTGCAGTAAATATGGCATTTCCCTGCCCTGGTTTCACTGAACTCAGGCAAATTGCACATGTCCCCTGCAGATAATGTAGAACATAATTTAAGCAAAGGAGATACCAAACAAAACTCTACAAACCTCCCTTAAACCCAGGATGGAGGAAGGAAAAGAACCATGTTGAGATAAGTAGCACCATCCGAACACTACTTCACTTAAATCTCACCATCTAGTAAAAACATTGTCAGCAATGCAATTTGATTTCACAATTCTCATAATAAAGATACTATGATTAACTAATCATTAATTATGGTTGGAGGGGAAAAACCAGAAAAAGGGTAGAGTCGAAAAAGCATAGAGGAGATTGACAAAATACAATGAGCTTTTTAAAAAAAAATTCTCCATTCATAGCTCATATTATGAGAACTTGTTCATCTCATTTATAAATTATCTAAATTTATAGAATTGATTCTTTTAATAATAATAATTATTAAACAAAATATCACTTAAGAAAAAAGCGACCACAACACATTCACCCAACCATCAATACCAATTCTTCATCAGTCAAGCTTAAGAACAAAACAAACAAATAAAAACAGAAAGCACGTCAACGTTAAAAAATAGTGTTTATAATTTTTATAAAACTAATCTAATATCTTATAATTTATATTAGATTTTTTAAAATTTAAATATTAAACTTTACATTATTATCATTTAATGTTTTCAATAGAAATGCCTCAATAAAGTATGAAGTATACATAAATAAATGCAAAATTTGGAAAAGTCACTGTTAAACTATTTTGTCTAACACTATCTGTTCTGTTTGTATGCAGGTCCACTACTAAGACCACTGCATGGAAAAGTGAAGATGCTACCCATCTTCACAACAAAGAGACGACAATTGCCAAAAATTTAAGATTTTTTGGCATACAAAAAGTTAAGTTGCCTCATTGCCAAAAATTTAAGATTCCCACGAAAATCCACAACACTGCATAAAGCTCATTTTTTTATCTAAAGAGTCAACGTTAGGTGGTCAAACACACAACCCAATGACAGTAAAGGAAAAATAAACATCAATCAGCTTACGGCTTTCAGAAAGGAGAAGGCAAATTGCAACTCTAACATTGAACTTTTGAAAAAATAAATTAATAATGGAAAGTAAAATATAAAAGGCATCAATAAAAGAAGGAGAAATCATAGAAGATTCGTTCATGCACTGCTATATTGCGTATTTTTTTTCTTAATTAGCAAATGAGATTTTCACAATCAACGAATAAGGGGTGTTTGACTCTTTACATCATTGGCACTTTGAATAAGTGAAACAATACTAGAAGAGATTAAAGGCAACAAATTCAATGCAACCCTTTTACCATATTGGTTTACAGGTTCTCACTGTCTTTCTTAACGTCAAAGTATTAAGGCAAACACAAACAAATATAAGAAAAAGAGAAGAAGAAGAAGAAACAGTAGAACCTATTTTGTGTGGATCCAAATAATTTGCGAACATGCATTTGTCCTTAGAGGGTACTACACATGGCGAATGAGATGAAAGCAACACCAACGCCATGAATAATAAATCGTTTTCCATGATATGGCACTTCGATCAATTTAGCCAAAAACAAAGGCCAAAAATTATTAAAAAAATAACAGGGATTATACTTAGTACTAGTATTTAGCATTTGGCGTAATTTCCTCTGTAATCCCAGAATGCTATATTGAGAAAAGAAAAAGGAAATAAAAGGAAATGCAACGAATGAACCATGACCCAAGTAGTAAAATACTCTAATAAGAATGTACAACAAGCAAAATAGGAAATTTAAAAGGTTGGTCGGAAAAAAGACTCCAACTTTCCGTTGTGAAGATGGAAAAGGTTAAAGGGCAATGCGAACCTTGGAGGATTTGGATTTGGATCTGGAGAGGCGGAGAGCGGAGGAGGCGGAACGGTCGGAGAATGAAGTGGCAGATGGGAGAGAGGAGGAGGAGGAGTTGTTGTCCATGGTCTTAGGGACTTGAACACAGGTGTTGATCCCAATGGCGAGCTTTACTTTTCTCCATTTGCTTTCCATTTTGGTGCGAAAAGGGTATAAGAAAAAGAGGGTGAGATGTTGAAGCAGTAATGGGAGAGTGTGAGGGAGAAAAAAGGTTGTATTTGAATGGGTGTGAGCATTGGAAGGCCAAGAGAAAAATAAGTGAGGGAGTTAGTTGCCAACAAATGAAGAGAGAGATTATGATTTGGTGTGATAACTGATGAACAAAAGGAAAGAGAATAAGTTTGTTTCTTGAAACACTGCACAATTGTAGCAACTTAGTGACTAATTCTCAAGTAGTTATTATGTTAACAAAATTACATGCCAAATCTTATGGATCTTTCTGTGTCATTCTGTTTCAAAATACTGCAAAAACTGTTTCTAAATCACAGATATTCAGAATATATATATATATATATATATGATAATACTTACTTTATTAATTAATGTCTTTGAACACAAAACTTATGTCTTAAGATTATGGATCTTAAAAATATTTAATTATAATAGTTAAATTAATTTTTAAAAAATAAAATATAAATAAAAAAATTATAATATGTGCATCCTATAAGATCGTAGTGTTAAAACAAAATGTATAAGAAATTTTTAAAGAGGATGTAATTTACTTAAAATAAAATAAGACCTTAAGATAAAAAAAATGTACTACTCTATTAAATTAGAGATCATCTTAATTTACTTTAATAATTTATTTTTTAAATGCCACTTAAGAATCCAATTTTCAAATCAGCATCTATTGTCACTCAACTGATCATCCAAATCAAGCTTAAATTCATGCTCAATATAAAAAACTATTTAAGTATTTTATGTCATTATTTAACCTTAAAAAGTAAAATCACTTTATTATATTGTTTTAGAAAATCAAAATTATTATATAAATGACACTTATAAAATATCAATATAATTATCTGAGATTATATAATATTTTTAAAAGGTAAAACAAAATAAATTTAAATTTAAATAACAATGCACAAAAGTTTAGGTTGATTTAAATTTAAAAATAATAATATAGTAATCGAGATAATATTTTTGAAACAACAGAATATGGTAAAACTTAAAATAAAATGAAATCTTATTTGAAATTGATAAAAACAGCATATAAAGACACTATACATTCTTGCATTCTTTTTTTTTTTGTATAACTACATATATAAAAGAGATATGAAACTTTATATTGGTATAAATTTAAATTTTAATCCAAAAGTGCACTTTTTTTATGCTTCTTATTATTATTATTTTAGTGTATTTTGGTAATTGCAATGTGGAAATTTTAGTAATAGTTTAATTGGTATTTTGTACTTGTTGCACATGGGAAACACAAAATCCCTAATGTTAAATGTGAATGATCCACTTCATTGCGCTCATTAATATACCAACGGAAAAAGGTATGGGTATGTTCCTTTTTAATTAAATGAGTGAATAATGTTACGAAATGCATAAGATATCATAAATAATACCAGTAAGATTTCTTATGCCCATTTTCAGTTTAATTACAAAATACAAATTCCAGATATAAATATTTATAATAAAAGAAGACACATATTTAATAAATACTAAATTAAGTTAAGTTTTATGATAACTTATTATGAAACTTAAATTTTCAATAAAAAAAAATGTATGATAACAATAATAGAATTGCTGTCAACTATCTAGATTTGAAGGTTGCATTGTCTTTATTCGTTAAGTTATTCTTTTATTCGATTATTTTTTTTTTCATGTTTTTACATGTATAATTGATTTTTGTCTTTAGAATAAATTTTAAATTTTTTAGTATTTATAATAAAAAATTATTGAAATTAAATTTTGTAATATTTTTATGTTTTAAATAAATCTTAAGTATTGACTCATAATTAATATGAAGATTATAATATTATAATATAATCAAAAAAAATTATTTGATGTAAAAAAAGTAAAAATTTAATTAAATAATTTTCTTATTATAAATATTTAGAAAATATAAATTTAGACTAAGATAAAAACAACTTTCACATTAAAAAGTACAAGGACGAAAAATATATATATTAATTTTTTATTCAATAAAAATAACTTCAAACTGAAATGTACATTTGGAATAAGCAAATAAGCAAGATTTTTAGACAAATTTTTTTATGTTGATAGTCTTATGTAATTAAGACCAATTCCCTTTGCTACTGTATAAATCAATACCTTGTTAAAATAAATAAAAGTTATGAAACTATATAATACCTTATTAAAAAAAATAAAAGTTATGAATAATATATATATATATATATATATATATATATATATACTAGTGTGATATCAGCCTTTACAGATATTAATTTCATGATATACTTTTTTATACTTGTACTGATAGGGTAAAACCGAGAGGTTCATGCCGAGAACTACATAGTATAACAATTAAGATGATTAAGTTAAAACCGAGAGGTTTTGACCGGAAGCAATAAAGACAAGAATAAAACAAATATAAAAGTTGTAAAAGCCCAATTAGATAAAAACTTGCAAGAGGGGTGCACAAATAATAAAAAAGGTGCAGAAAGAAAGCCCAAGAGTAAAGGGAAAGCCCATTAAAGAAACTCTATAAATAGGAGTTCAGAGATAGAAAGAGGTAAGAGTGATTTTATCTGATGAACGTTAAACCTTTTCTGACTTTGGCATCGGAGCGACTTGCAGGTACCCCCACCTGTTGTGAGGAGAAGCCGAGAGCACCAGCCGAGAGGAGAAGCAAAGAGATTCCATCAAGGAGTACCCGACCCAAGATAGTATTCAGCCCAAGATTGAAGAATTAGTCTTGATTAACCCATTTCAAGTGTTCTTGGTCCTTGTTGTAAGAACAATACTCTTGTGAGGTTTCAATATATGCATTTATTGTATTTTATCTTATAAAAATATGCCTTAATAGAGATACAATTATTTTATTTTGCATCAACGTCTTGTTTGATGGGCTGTTTTTAGCTAGAATGTGACTGATTTAGATATAATAAATGAGTGAAGTGCTTGAAAGTTATTAGAAAAAAAAATTAAAAAAATAAAATAATATATATATATAGATAGATATATATTTGTTATAAGTCACATTTTGACTGGATCATATTTTTTGTACTAAAAAATATCAATTTCTTTGTTTGAACATTAAACATAATTGACATAACAAAAATAATTATTCTGACTTACTTTAAAAATACAAAAGTTAAGTGACTTCATTCAAAAAAATCAAACTAAAACTAAAACTAAACCTAAAAATAAAATAGAAACCATGAGTTTAATTTCACCTAAAATATAACCTATCATGTGGGATATATATCACAATATTTTTTTTTTCTGATGTTCATATTCTAAAAATGTTGGATTTTTTTTTTATCATTTTCAATATTAAACAAATCACTATCTGAATGAACTATTATTTATGTTATCTTTTTCTTTTTAATCATACAATTTTCTATATAAATAGTTCTATGTATTAAGGCCTTATTATTCTCTCTCCTGATTATAAATATTTCTCTTTATTAAATTCATGGGCCAATTGATAAAATCTTACTATTTTTCACAAAAATTAGGAGCTATTACTTGTAGTTGCATGGTTATAAATCATGTATGTTTTTTTTTTATATTAGTTAAGAACAACAAAATTGTCAGTAAGAAAAAAAAATTAAAATAATTTTACTCTCTTAATAAATAAATTACTTTTATTAATATATAATTGAGAAAAGTACCTAAAAATATAAATATTGATTCTATTTATTGAGAGAAAAATGAAAAAAAAAATCAAAACGGAAGAGCATCATTTTTTTAAGATTAAAATTTCTGTCATTTTAGAAAAAAAGAAGTATTATTAATGAAAACATTTTTTTGTTATATACTTGTTTTTTTATAACTTGTGCAATTGTTCATAAAACCTCTACTTTTGACATTATCTAAAATTCATGATTAGACTATTGTATTCCTTATATTTTTATTCTTTGTCACAGTATGAATTTCACCTAAAAAGTTTAAGAAGAGTTGTGATTTTAATCATAAAGTGGAACCCCTCCTTTGTTTCAAAATGGGTCCTCTTTGTGTCTGAGTTTTAGCAATATCATGGCTTGTCTATTTTCAATGTGATTGTGACTGTGTAAGAGGATGGTGGGTTTGTTCATTAATCATCTTCATCTCTTTTTTTCATAGACCTCTCTTTTTCAAATTGGGTTGTTGAGGTTCTTGAGAACCTATATTAGTTTATTGAGTCTCTCAAAGAAATTAATATAAGAAATTAAAAAATTAAAAAAAATATTTGTATTTATATAGATAAAGTGAACTTAGATAATATTTGAGATTGACAGTAACAATTGTTGTTGTCCTTGGTCGCTTGATCACTCTTGTTTTTTGATGTTTCACTCCTTCACACTTCAAGAATTTTTTTCCTTAGCTCTTAGACGCTCGGTCGGGAGTAAACCGGTAGAATGTTCTCCGATAACCAAGTAAGTACAATGTGTTATTTGAGTGTATTGTAAAACTGGAAAAAAATGTACCTTACTCCATTGTAGAGAACTTTTTTTATAACGTTTAGTAATGGTCCAACTGATTGATGGGTCATATCTGACATATATCTGCATAAAATCAGTGTTAACTGATTTCTCGGAGTGTATCCCTTATTTATAGGAAGGTATGTTTGGAGAATACCTTCAATAAATCAGTGTTAGTTGATTTCTCGGAGTGTCATCCGAATTTGATGGGGCGTGACCTTGATTTGTAGGGTGTTTCCTTACTTGTCATTTATTATAATTGTGTCTTTAATGTAATTAACCAACTGGCCGGTCGATGCCGAGTGACGTGACTCACTTGGTACCGACCGAAACAGTATCTAAATTGGTTTAAATATATTTTTTATCTTTATAATTTTATACGAAATTAATGTTTTTTAGTTCAAATTTTATATTTACTAAATACTTATAGTAAAGAAACTATTAGAACTAGAATGAGTCTTTATCTAGTTTTCGTTTGTTGTGTAAAAAAAATACGGATAATAACTTATTTCAATAATTCTCTTATTATAAATATTTAGAAAATCTAAAATTTAAATTTTAAAAAAATAATTTTATATTATAATATAGGAATGAAAAACATATTTAATTCATTATAATTTATACTTGAATGTTAGGATAAAAAAATTATTGAAAGCAATAGTGAGAGGTCGTTGTGGAGAAGATAGTGATTAGTGTTAGAAAATTAAAGTGAATGTAGAGTTGTAAATTAGTAGTGTTATTTAAGGGTATAAGGAAGCTTGTTGTGAAAAATAAATGCATTGGTGGGAAGAGAAGTAGCCAAAATTGAATGGTAGAGTGGGAGTGTGTGTTGTGTTGGTTGTGAAAGTTAATGGAATGCCAAAAAAAGTAGGCAAACATGCACTACATCATAATTTAAAGTGATGTGTGGTGGTTTGTGTCCTCAATGCAAAATCATAGTCAAATCCAAAGCCAGTCATGTAATTTGTTGTGTGCAATCACACAGACAATGACCACATAATGGACAGGGAACCAATGACATGCACCAACCAAATTACTCTACACCCATTTTTTTCAATAATATATATATATATATATATATAATTTTTATTTTTGTAATTGAATTGAAAATTTTATAGTTTTTAAGAAACTATAATATATTAAATTTTATTATTTTATAGAAATGAAATATATTATTTACTACTAAATATAAAAAATATCATTGAATAATAATGTAAATCAAAGAATAATTTATGCATATATTAATAAAAAATTATATTATCCATTTTTACTTAAAAAATTATGATTGACAAGTTTCGTTTACATTGGTTAATAAAACTTTGATAATTTTTTTATAAAAGCTTTCAAGCTTCCATATAGATATTATTATGCAACTTGACATTTCAGTTATGTTTAAACTTTAAATAAGAACAATTATTTGTTAGCACATGAAAAAATATTATTAAAAAATATAAAAATATGGGAAACTAGACAATGTTAACAAAAACGATACATAGGTAAGTTATACATATTCATAAATAATTATAAGAACAGACTAGATGAACGTCTATTATACCAATGAAATGATTATCTATGAATAAATCATAAATTAGCCAAATTATCATCACACACATTTCCTTCACAAGAAAATATGAGTAACCCTGAATCCGATTTTTCCATAGTAATTAAGATAAGTATTTCATTAATTACGAAACATTCACATTATATTAGTCTCATAAACGTAACACAAATCAAGACAAAATATGAAAGAAAAGTCTTGAATTATATGGACAAATAAATATTTTTATTAGTGTCAATAAAAAATTAATTAATATTAATAAAGATTAAAATAAATTACTTCAATAAAAAGATAGTCTCATTTTTAACAATAATTTTTTTTTACTGTCATAAATCAGAAAGTAGTTTTATCAAATTTAATAAATAAAAAATTCTTATAATTGATCGCATAACAACTCAAAGTGAAATGAAGTAAATATAAACACAATTTATATTAACGGAAAATATTGTGTAAATATGAGTGAAAAAATATTTTGTTTATATTCAGGAAGAAAACTCTAACGAACATCACTTAAAAAAGAACAACATTGACAAAATAAAACTCTTTGGCAATGATGACACAAAAATAATTTTGACTGACAAAAATATAAATCATGAGATTAACACAACGAGTTTTTTTAACAAAAGAAATATATAAGACTTCATGTTTTATAATAAACGAAATTTTTTAATTATCTCTTTCTTTATGTCATGTCAAATAATATTTACATATTCTATAATTTTAAAATAAACACATTATTTTCTTATATTTTTAATAATATGTGAGTCGCTTTCATCTAGTCTTTAAATAGACTTTCATTTTTATATTTTTAATAAATGACAATTATTTTTATTATGTTTTTAATAAAAAAATACTCAAATTACTCATTTTTTAAAAATTAATATTCACTAAAACTTAAATATCATACAAATTATATAGTATTTTGTAAAAATATAACAAAATTATATTTTTAAAATATTATAAAAAAATAAATAACTATTAAATATATGATTAAATTTATTACCTTAATGTTACATTTATATTTTTAATATAAATAAAAATAATATAAGTTAGAAGTTAGATGAATATCTATTTTAATAGAGTGTGATGTCAGTTTTATTTTTTCACTTTTGTAATATGTTTTCTTGATCCTCAAGTTAATGATTAATTTCATTTCTGATATAACCACGATTAAAAAAAATTCAAACATAGATTTTACACGACATAGATCATCCTTTATAATATATGGATGTCTTACAAGACATTAGAAAAAAATGAAAACACTCTTTTATAATTAAATCATTCAATGTCATTTGAAGTTTAGATAAAAAAAAATGTTATTTTATCAAAAACATAAGTTTAGGAAACTAGACAAAAGTACTGCATAATATATTTACAACTTCTGAAATTCAATAACCAATTTAGGGAGGAATCCAAAACATAGAAAACTTTGAAATATAATCAAGTTTTTTATTGTTTCTGCAACATATAAAATTCTGCCATGAAATATATCCGAATATGCATAATTCTTTGGACTAAATTATTGGTATTCATAACTTTCTTTCCTCGTCCACTCACGTGAATCCGACCAGAAATTTTTTATGTTTCTATAAATTTGGTTTTTATCCTTAATGGGTCAAGTTTCTTCAAGACATATTGGAAGACAATTTGCATGTTACATGTAGCCTTGCTTCTAGTCACACTTGATATTTATCTATTTCGATGAACAAAATAGTTTTTATCATTAACGAAATTGAATTAAAAGTACACTAATAACATTTAATTTAACATATTCTCTGTTGGAAACTTATAAAACCCAAATTTTGTATTGTATGTGAAATTCATTTTCGTGTAACTATATATATATAATTCTTTGTATTTACATATGACTCTAGAATAAATAAATAAATAATATATAAGTTTCTTTTAATTCTCCAAACTATTTTTTTTATGAGACTTTCTATCTACAACATTCTTTACTCCAGTGTAATATATGATGATCATATTTGATAAAAAAGAATACAAAGACAAACAAGGGTAAGTTAGAGTTTAAAAAAATATAATACAAGTATTTTGTTGAACACTTACAATTACATATCTCAAAATTAATCTCAATCATTTAAATCATTCACATAATAGTGTTTTTCACAAGTATAATATATACATACATATATATATAGAGAGAATCTACAACTCAAGTAAGAACATCACTCACAAACTAGTTGACTCAAAGATTTACACGTATCATAACACTATATTGTCTCTTCAACACAACTAAATCAATAGAAACTAAGTTCTTTTATATGACAAGGTAAATTAATATGACCTGTCAGATTAGTTATTTTTAACTCTGCATACTAAGTTATAGGAACTTCACTTGAATCTCACCACCTCATATGTGTTGGTTATTAATTTAGATTTTATTATTATTAATTCTGATTTTATTACCCTTAAACTATTTTAGCGTTATTATTGCATTAATGGTCAGTTTACGGACGGTTAGTATTCCTATTTTATAGCTTTCAGTAATTGTAATTTTATTATAAGTAAATCAAAATGAATAAGATCAATTCAACAATTTTGCAATTTTGTGCAATTATGTTCAATTAGTTGCTACAACCTTCAACTAGTATCAAGAGCTAGTCTGTTATCATGAACTCTACCCAATTATCAGTCCCCATCTTTGATGAAAAGAATTACAATCGGTGGTGTGTGCAAATGAAAGTTTTGTTTGATTATCATGAGTTATGGGATGTCGTTGAGCACTTATAATACAAGTATTTTGTTGAACACTTACCATTACACATCTCAAAATTAATCTCAATCATTTAAATCATTCACATAATCAAGTATCTTTCACAAATATAATATATATATATATATATATAGAGAGAGAGAGAGAGAGTTTACAACTAAAGTCAGAACACCACTGACAAACTAGTTGACTCAAAGATTTACACGTATCATAACACTATATTGTCTCTTCAACACAACTAAATCAATAGAAACTAAGTTCTCTTACATGACAACGTAAATTACTATGACTTGTCAGATTAGTTCTTTTTAACACTGCATACTAAGTTATAGGAACTTCACTTGAATTTCACCACTTCATATGTGATTCCAATATATAAGTAAAATAGATATCTCCTTAGTACGAATCTCTAATTCAATAGATGTCATATGCATCTCTCAACATGGTATTTCATTCCTTAGAAATAATTATATTTACGTCATACTTTGTGTCATATACGAGGTGTTCATACAATTCTAACTCAAATCAAACATCACGAGAAAAAAACCTTTTAACATAAATTTAAAATTTCAAAACAAAATTTCTCACCCAACAAACATTTGATTCGCCTAAGAAACAAATAACTGGAAGTTTTAACTAAGAATCTCGTTCAATAACTTATTCTAAAAAAAAATTATGTTTGGATAACTTCTCCCTTGATTCTTATTATAGGTCCTTATATTCAAAAGAAAGAATAAATTGATCATAATCATAAAGAGAAATCAGAAAAAAAAAAAAGTTTGAGAGATATTGTTTCTTTGGAAATAAAGTTTGAATAATTAACTTTTAATATTTATAAACTTTACATTTTAATAATAAAATATTCATACTTCATCTAATTATACCACTTACTCTTAAACAATTTTTTAGGTTGTTACAAAGCCATATTCCTTAAAGTTATACATTTATTTATCTTATTATATATATATATATATATTTAAAAAACATGTTGATTTATATATAAAAAATAGTTTATAAGTTTAATATCCCATTTTAATTTTTTTTCTAAAATCGTCATTTAAATAAGTTGTCATAGTAATAACAAAAAAATTTAATTATAAGCATATAGTATTACAGTAAATGAAGATGAATATTCCTTGTCTGATGTGATACTTTAATGTAGCGTGCGTAATCGTAATGAAGAAAGAGAGGTTTTGATGAACCCTAATTGTAGAAAAAAATAAATATAAAAGAAACTTTTATTCACTGGTATATTAGAGAGTAAAATACATGGTGTATATATAAGAAAAAGATTAAGACCTAGCTGAAACACAAAAGGAAAGTTGGGTCAAACAAACAAAGCCCAATAATTTAAAATATAAAATTAAATATATTAACACCCCTCAAGAAGTAGATATTTGTCAATCTGTAGCCATCCCCTCAAGCTTGGGAGTAGATATTTGTCAATCTGTAGCCATCCATTTTTATATTCTGTGTTATACTTGTTTCTTATATAATCCACAATATTGCTAATAATTTGTCAAAGGTTGGATTTGTACCATTTGTAACCATCGAGGTTGGACTTTTTAATTATCTAAAGGCAATTGTTTAACAAATTTAGACATCCACCCGATCATTTACTCAAAATATCCTTATAGTTTTTAAGTAAGCATGGGATGTAATTACAAATATATTCCTGATTTGATATTTTGAAATACATTTTTCAGATTTCAGAATCTCTTTTAAAAAATGTTTCCTGATTTTGTTTCTCAAAAATTCATTTTGAATGTATTTTTTAAGTAGGCATGGGGTGTAACTCCAAATGTATTCCGGATTTGATATCTTGAAATACATTTTTCAGATTTCAGAATCTCTTTCAAAAAAATTTCCAGATTTTGTTTCTCAAAATTTTATTTTCAGAATGTAGTTTTTAAGTAGGCATAGAGTGTAACTCCAAATGTATTTGGGATTTGATATTTTGAAATACATTTTTCAGATTTCAAAAATGTTCAGATTTTGTTTCTCAAAATTTTATTCTATTTTTTATATTTCAAAACTGCTTTTCCAAAATTATTTTTTTTCCAGAATTTCAAAACACAAATTTATTCTGCATTTTTTTCCAATATTTTTTAGTTCTTGGATTTTCAATTTCATAATGAGGCAATTTTGAAAATTTAAAGGTTGATTGGGTACTGTCTAAAATAATTGGGAAAGCAATTGCCTTGTAAATAAAGAAATGCGTCCATGAAAAATTAATGATTGGTCATGTGAATGAAGTTTAAATTAACATAAATTATGAAGTAAATTAAAATAATGTAATTTTTTAAAAAGTTATCATCTAAAGATAGCCATACACGAAAAACTGAAGGTCAAACTCTTGGGATAATACTTAAGAAGCAAGGTTATTTGCCAAGCATTCTATACAGTATCAGTAATACTTTCCAAAATGCATGTTCAAATGCCACAAGGATAGAGAAAAAAATTTATGGTTTTCCTCTTTACAAGGAAAATTTATTAGTCATTTTAAAAGTATCTCCCTTTCACACGCCCAGTTGCATATTAAACTTTTGCTAATCGTTTCTAGAACTATACAGTTTAATTCCCTGTGCTTCATGTTAATCGCCCGCCATTCATGACTCATTGCATGCCAGAGAAAACGAGGCAGACAATTAATTACATATATACATTTTAGTATAACTATAATTAGAACAAAGGGATGACAAAAAAACTATTGGCATCAGTATCAGTACTACAATGTTTGCCCTACATATTTCATGTAAGAATCTCTCCCAACAAGGGAGGGAACAAAAAAAGAAAGTTAGTCATGGTCTATAAGGCTGGAGATGCGGTGCAGGGGCGCGAATCTCACCACCATGTTGAAGATTTCCTACTGGCAAAGAGATGGTGTTGATAACTGGTGATCTTGAAGAAGCATTGGGGGGAAATCCTGATGTATTGTAACCACTCCGTATAGGATGTATCGTAAGCTGAGAGCTACCCTTTGTGGATGGAGTCTGCCGACTGGTCGCAGAAGGACCACAAGAAGAACCAGCAACAAGGGATGGCCAATTAGCATTTTGTTGTCTTGAGGGCGGAAGCAACTGCTGCTGCGCAAAACTCGAATCTGACCATAAATAAAGATTAGAAAAGACTCAAATCAAAATCTGAATACCCAGTGCTGCAAGCATCCATATCTAGTTATATGAATGTCTGCTCATGAGCACAATACATAAACAATGCACATATACTCGAACAAGCGAACTAGTACATATTTCCAGACCCAAAAAAAATACTGATGCAATCATTATATAGCATTCATTAGTTCAGGACTTTTAAAATTACATATCTAATTTAGCCTATAAAAAAGGAAAAAAGCTGGTTACGGCAGAATTACTGATGTTCTTTGTTTGCTTGAGGGTTATAGATTTGATACACCCCTTCCAATTCCCACCAAATGAAGGAAAACCTTGCCCCCTCCTATACGTAGTGGCAGTGGTCCATCCAAATTCTTTAGTGCAGTTTTCCCCGTTCTGGAGGGGTGGGGGAAATGGAGCGGAGGATGGAGGTTTAAAATTGTCATAGAAAGGATAAATAATAAAAAGTATAATAAATCCTTGCCAAGGACTCAGGAAAATCTGCACAGCATCTGCCAACTCCAGCTTATTACTTGGGTTCAAATAGGATCAGTCAAGATCGTAGTTGACGGCAAGGATAACCATTATTACTTTTAGAAACATGGTAGAAGTGGAACTGAAGTGAGATTAGATTTTCTCAACATATCAAGCCCGGGCAATAAAAGCAATATTTAAATTTAGATCTCGAAAAAAACCAACATACCTTGCAGCGTCCCTGATGTACACGATGGTTTAAGATTTGAGCATTTAGACCTAAAAGCATCTGCCAAAAACCTATTCATACGAACTACATTAAGACCTGTATCGAGGGTCGTCTTTCTTTGTTTGAATTCAGTTTCAATCCCTTGAATTTTAATATCGTACTTCCTGCGGAGTTCCTCTAATTCCTTTTCAAACTCAGATTTCAACTGCATATTCTGCCCCAGCAAGAATAATATTATATAACAAAAAATGACAAAAAAGTCATTGCAGAAATCTAGTATAACTTGAGCAAACCGGAAACTAACCTTTTCTTCATAGATTTTCATTGTTTGATCTTCTACTTTTCGTATTCTATCCAATTCAATCTTGAGTGGATCATAATAGCTCAAATGCAGCTTTCTGAAAGCTGAATGTGGTTCAGCTTCCATATGTTGATAATTGATCTCCAGAGGAAATGACGAATTTATTGTGTTTGCAGATTGCATTCTTACTTCACTAGGTGTAACTGTATTAGGGTCTGAATTTGAGGAAGGGTGCACCACAACTCCATGTGAATATTCCAAGTTTGAGTCAGATTGCACGTCTTGATTTGGAACCACAGTTGGCTGATGTTCAACTTCAGTTGACAAACAAAAATTAGGTGAATTCAGGTGGGAAGGGAGCTCTGCAGATAGTAATTGTTGCACCTGTTTTACAGGATTCACAATCAGTGAAGCCTGATTGGATTGATCGGCTGCTACAACATCAACTGTACTAGATACCAGTTCAGGTTGTTCAGAAGAACGCTGCAATTCCTCAGACGCTTCATGGTCAGGAGTGGAGTCTATAGATAATTGCTCCACTTGTTCTGGATGATCCATGACATTAACTGTTCTGGATACTGGAGACTCTTGGGACAATTCTGCCATGGTTTTAGGTGCTCCTTCCCGCTCTTCTGCAGCATTTGTTAAATGCTCTATATCATCAAGACAATCAGCCGCTGCTGAAATACTCGAAGGGACTCCATCAGTAGTTCGTTGCTCCAAAAGTGGACTTGAAATGGACATATTATTTGGACCTTCATCACTTGAACAAACAGCTTGACAAGTCCTTGGTGATAAAACCCTATCTAAACATGGGACCTCTAGTCGACCTTTATCAGACATTTGAGTCCTAGATGATGGGGGACTCAAAGGAGATGCATCCTGTGGACACTCGGTAAAATTGACCATCCCTCTTGTTCCCGGGGATACATCTCTTACTAATATACAAACAGTGTCCAGTTCATTTCTAGTTTCTTTCTCTTCAACTGGAATTTGTCCATTAGGTATGCTAGATGGGTCTCCAGAGTTTTGGTGCCATGGACTTGAATGTGTATCAGGACCATTCCTCAGTCCTAATTCTCTATAAGAAAATTCATTTACAGCACGTCCATCAGATTCTTGTTCCATGGATGAAGGAGAATTCACAGCAGCATGATTTTCTGGAGAATCTGTAATATTGATAATCCCATGCAGTCCCGAAAGTTCCTCGTTAGCAATTCTTTTATCAGATAAAGGTGAATTCTCGATGACAGTCTCTGTGATGACTTTAACCTTATTCCAACCCTTTCCTTCACAAAAATGATTCTTTAGACCATTGTCAGGTTGTACTTGACCATAAGTCTGGAAGGACTCAACCCCAGTCCCAAGTTCCTTTGAAGCAACTATTTTTAGAAGTTCATTTTGTGCCCAAGATTCCACATCTTCTACCCAAGCGGCCTCTTTATCTTGAAACTTCTGTTTGTCAGCTGATTGCTTGGCCTCAAGATCCTTGAGTTGTGTTTCATGTTGACATTTCAGTTCTACAATTCCTTTTTCGTATTCAATATTCAAAACCCTAAGCTGTTCCATTCTTATAACATCATTGGGAGAGCAGGATCGAATAACAGCTGACTGTATTTTGTACCTTTCCTCGAATTTAGCCTCTTCTTCCTCAATATCTGCCTTCAACCTTTGCTTCTCTTCCTCTTGCAAAAGGCATAGCTTCTTCAACTTCTTTTTGCACTTCTTCTGAATTTCTTTAATACTTTTAGACATATCTTTTTTGAACAATTCAACCTCTCGTTCAACTCCAGTATGTACCCCATTTGATAGTTCAGATGCTTTTGGAGATTCCGATTCATTATAACTTCCTGTACGATATAAAAATAATTTCTTCAAACAACGCAACATAGAATAAATGTAGTCCACCTCTTCTTTCTTACACTCAAAGTTCAAATCTTTTATAACAGAAGCAATGGGATCGAGTTTGTGCTTTAGCAAAGAAGCTGCAGTCCAACACTGAATTTTGCACGATAAAAAATAAAGAAAAGTATCAGTTAACACATACTAAATGCAATTAGGTGCGTACATGCAATTATAAGAGGTGTGAAACAGAAGTCCTGTATACTAATTATAATGACTACTTTACCCATAACAAAAATATACCAAAAGATATGGCATAATTGCAGATCAAGTAGTAAAATTTTATGTTGCATTTGTGTTGTTAAGATGGTAACCAGTTTGTGAGTATGCAAGAGAAAAAGAATAAAGCAAAATTCCTTTATAGCCCCCAAAAAGAAATTTCCTTTCTTATTCTTCCACAAATATAAAACTATTCATGTGCTTCATCTAATAGCTTAAGCTTTTGAGATGATTCATGATCAGGCCTTGTACTATAATTCTAGCCCAAAACCAGATTATTTTGTGTATATTCACAATACAGTGTTCATACTTAAGTTTGACAAGTTCCACAAAATGTTACTGCAGGAAAGGAAATGGAAGTCAAAAATTGTTAACTTGCTAAAAACATGTGCCTCAGACTATAAAAAAATGAAGAAATAAGCAAATAAAAACATAAGAACAACATTTCTTAAGAAAACAAAAGCAATATCAGAAAGCAATGGATAATGCAACTAAAGGAGTGAAATTGAATCAAACAGAAGAAAACACTAGAAATATTCTGACCAGAGACAGTTGAAAAGCCTGTAATATTGAAAACGGTTCTCTATTGACATCGTGGTTATTCATAACATATTCAACAAATTCACCGATTGTGGTCCTCACTTTATCCTGCAATAGAAAAAAGATGTCACCAGAATATTATCAGTTCAGATTAGGTCAGATTGATATAAATACAAATTCCGCCAAATCAATAGTGATGCCCATAACAATATTATAAAATTCATTCCTGGGGGGAATGCAGGGTGAAATCAGAAGAATTGAAGGAAAAATTAATTTTCAAGGTCAAAATCACAAGGATACGCAATCTAGTGAGACTGGAACGATTTCAAATTCAAAAGGGATGTACACAAATTCCACCTTCCTTAGGTTCTGCTTCCACATTGATAACGAGTCAGTTTCATTAAATGATATGTAAAGTCACTATCCATACCATATATTCCAACCTAATCATTACTGAAAAGGTTTCATAATATAAAAAAATTAATACAACAACGACACAAAAGCAGTCTCCAACAAAACTAAACATAAACATACCTTAGAGAATTAGCACAGTGCACAACACACACACACACACACACATATATATATATATATGTGTGTGTGTGTATGTATAGACACACATTGAACATTATTATGAATTATTTAAATTGAGAATCAAGATTATATTCAAAACCATCTATAAAAAAGGTAGTTAAATATAATAATCTTAACACAGTATTTCCTAATACATAAACAAATCTAATTCATCTATCTAAAATCCAAAAAGTGTAAACA
Source organism: Phaseolus vulgaris (assembly GCF_000499845.2). NCBI lineage: Eukaryota > Viridiplantae > Streptophyta > Magnoliopsida > Fabales > Fabaceae > Phaseolus > Phaseolus vulgaris. Next base: position 37,358,008 of record NC_023755.2, on the reverse strand, counting down.
GGATCTAATTCATTTAAGACATTTCACCCCCTTATTGATCACCTCGCCATCATTGAAAAATACCCCCTTTAAGTTAGATTCATCTAAGGACAAATTTAAACAGAGAAAGTGAAACACAATATGTAAATGAGAAATAGATAGTTTGTTTGTTTAAAGGAGAAATAGAAACATACACAAGTTCTTAAAAAAGTCGGAATCATGTCGGAGCAGTCCGAGTGCCAAAGCCGCACAAAAATGTTTTAAATTCTACACTAGCAAAGTGTCTAACATTGTTGTACATGTGTTGGTATCAGACACGGAGACATGGCATTGAAGAGTTGTGTCCAAGCTTAATAGGTTATAATTATTAAAAACATGAACCTAGTAGGTCCAGAATAAGTAAAATAAGTCTTCACCTATGATTAGATTCAAATATTATTGACATCATTGCCTTAGTTATCATTTTAAATCCATTATCTTCCTTCCACTTATATAATGATTCAAGCAATCTCCTTGGTCCTACCAGTTCAAATTAAAAGCCTATTTTCCCATTTGATACATTATTGTTGGGGTTTTAACAGGCAAAGATTACTTCAAAACAGACAATCAGAAATCCCAACAAAAGATTATTCAATTTAGCAAGTATCTTTTCAAATGAGAGGCATTTCATTCCCACTTCATTATAAGCCTAAAATTACAAGCTTCACACCATACCATCACCAGAGCATTAAAGCAGACTTAGTAATGTATCACAATATCAGAATCTCAACAGGAACACTATCAAATCAACAAAATTATGAAGGCCTTTGATAAGCAGCCAAGCGCTTGGGAAACCTATCTTCAAAACCTAACTATTAAAGGGGGAGAATCAAACACTTAAATATTCAATTGAGCATCCATAATACTCTATGTGGGACTTGGGCCCCCATAATATAGAAGTTCCTACCATAGCACTAAGCCTAAGAGCAATTGTCTCAACAACTTTCACTCTACAACACTTTACTGAACATCCTTGCTGGTTAGAACCCTCCATAGGAAGCCCTTTTTGAGACATCGACAATCGGCTTTGCTACCAATTGATAAGTAGACAAGCACTTGGGGAACCCACCCTCAAAAGCAAGCTCGTAAGGGAGAAGAACCAAGCACTTAAATACCCTATCGAGCATCTGGAGCATCCCACACAACTCGATGTGGGACTTGGGCACCCCATATCCAAGTTCCTATCAGCCCTCAATATTTATATAAATCGCACTTGATCAACACAAACAATCTGGTAGTTAAAATGCAACCATACAAAGAGTAAAGGACCAAAGAAGGAAAAGAGGTCAAACTTAACAAAGAAAAAACACATTTCATACCGGAAGAAGAAGAAAATCACAAAGCTTTGTGATCTCTGGCTTCAGCAAGAGATGTAAGCTACTCTGCTCATCATGCAGTCTGCTTTTTTGCTCAGATTCAACATTGTATCCTTGAGATCTATCTGACATTTGATCAAGCAACCAGATTGAGTAAGGGCCATAAATAATTGACATGGAATGGATTACCAGAACAAGTAATCAGACTATGCAAGAATTGAGAGACATTACCCACTAAATCTCCAGGTGTTCCTGCAAAAATATTTAATGGTTTCAGAGGTTCTAATATAAAAACAAAAAAAGGCTTACAATAATTGTTACTATTTGTCAACTTTTTCATTGAACAATGAAAGCTCATAAGTAAAAGTAGCAAATGTCACCACTAACCTCCCCTGTTACCTGCGAGTAACTTTTCATCTCCAAATTTTGAAGAAGGCTGATCAACAATATTATTAACTTTCCTGCGCTTCTTTGCTGCTACTTCACTTACAAGATCAAAATGATGAACTTTCTTCCTGCTCCGCTGAGATGAATTATTTAAGTACTTCCACTGAAACTGCTTTCCGTCCAAAAGTTTTGTCCAAAAAAATTGGGATGGTTCTTCATCCAGTAACCCAAGTTTTAGTTCACCAAGCAAAGAAAAATTTCCTTGGTATGTTGCCCCATTTTGCTGCACTTTCAAAAAGATTGAACAGTTGCTTGAATCAACATGTTCTCCATCCTGAGATAGTAGGGATGAGAATTCATGCATTGTTTCTTTCAGAAATGGTCGCCCAAACAAAGATTTCACATTTGACGCAGAAGTTTCACCATCATGAAAAGCTTTTAGTTCATCAAATAGACAAGAAGCACCCCACATCAACAGCATATGACTGGTACTCCAGTTTATGTTTTGTAAATTGAAGTCAATTGACTTACATTGCTTAGTAAGGATTAAGGCTTTTTCTTCAACAGTGAAAGTTGAATATAACCGGAATATTTTTATTAATTCAAACTGTGAATCAAGTGTTATTTTCTGAAGGGATCTTATATCATTCATTGGGTTCCAATCACTATCAAATATAATAATAGAATCAATAGATGACAATTTGATGCTTGGAAGGCAAGCACATGTGTCTAACAAAAACACAAATCGTCTATTGTTCTTGTCGTTAAATTTCTTCATGGCAGCTTGCCTCTTAGAAGGCAGAATATTTTTATCAATCCGTTCATACGAATCTGGACCAAATCTTGGTCGAAGTAGGTCTTCCAAATAATTTCCTATAACTCTTCCAGAACCTCCAATAGACTGCAAATTCAGTAATAAATTAACACGGTTCAATGAACTATCTTTCCTAAAGTGAATGAATAAAGTATAAGAAAAAGGGGGGCATCATGGTCTCATGTACTAACAGACACACATGCATGTGAGAAAATTAAAGAAAACAGCTAAAACAGAACTGAACAGGAAAATGTGACCTGCCAGTCTTAGTGAGATGTATCTATGATAGCCCTCTCACACATACAATCCCAAGCAATTTTAATAACTAAAGAAAACATATGAAAAATTGGCTAATTGAGAATTAAAAACAATATATATATATATATATAACTCACCTATATAAGCTTTAATTAGAGAGTGATAATTTATTGAGATATTTGATTCAATCATGGTTGTATAATTACAATATATGTAATTAGAGAGATTCAGTCCTCTTTTGATATGTAAAAGATAGAAAACAAAAAGAACTTCTCTGCCTCTTTTATTCAAGGATTTTCTCTTGTAAAGACCTTGTACACACAGAAAATATCTTCCTGGTGTGACACCTGATCGCTATTCTAACAAAATTAATCATTAGGACAGAGATGTTATAGTTGTAGTTTAGACCAGTCAGACCAATAAAAAATAGTACTTAAACCGAGTGGGCGTGGGTTGAGGGGTGCTATTATCAATACTGCCCGGCTGGGGAAGGAACTTTGTCCCCAAGGTTTGGTTGGAGTGTTGGCCTTATCGGGTTTGGGGGAGAAGTGGGTGGGTTGGGTGAAGTTGTTGTGGGTTGGGCCTATTTGGTGTTCGGATGAGTTTTTTTGTGGGTAGCATTATTGGTGTTTGGTGGGTGGGTTGCCAAAAGCTCTGGTCCAAGTGAATGAGTATTCTCAAGGGATTGAGGCATGAAAGGGTTTGGTGAGGCATTAATGAGGGGAGCAGGGGGTGAGGCTCTAGGGTTACACATGTGTAGCTTCTTATTGGTTGACAAGGACAGTTGGGGAAGAAGGTATAAGGATGTGGAATGTGTGGGGAGATTTTGAGTGGGTAACATGTGTTGAGGGAGTTCAAAAGTGTTTGATGCTGAACAAAACTGAGTTAAAGTGGTTGGTGAGGAAAAAATAGTGGGTAGAGAGTTGAGAGGGAGATTGGATGTGAGTATCTCCAGTGGGTGTAGGACCGTTGAGGGTGTTGAAACGTTTAGAATCTTCCTATTAATTTTAGCATAGTATTTTTTGCATATTTTAAAGAATTTGATTATTAGAAATTGAGGTGATGAAAATGTAATTGGTATGCAACACTAAACCCTAAACCCTAAACTCTAAAGAAATATTTAATAGCCCATTAATAGATACAATGCATGTCCCTTCGGGACTCCAGTTAGCCAATGTATTCACTAAATGACTTCTGTAGAACAGTTTAGGGATCTCACCTTGAAGGGTAGTGTTGTAATACCAGTTAACAGAATTTAATATTAGTCCCTTCAAATTCTTAGCACTATTACATTGAAATAGAACTGAGCAACCTAGGCAGCTACAGGACTTTAACCACATCACAGCCAAACCAAAACCCATCTCCCTGCCCACACCCCAAATTTCTGAGCTATTGATCCCATTTTAGCGGTATTTCATGATTCGCCTTTTCAAAATTATATAGAATACATGCTTTTATTCAAAACACATGAATTGCACCCTCAATTCTTTACAAGTAAAAAACAAGTATGAACTCTGTTTTCTTCTCTCGCATTTATCCTAGCTCAGCAGTATTATTCCCAACCAACCCAAGTATTTTTTAACAGACCACTGCTCTCCAGCATAAGAATCTCTGTTTACATTGCTCTTTGCTCATAAGCCTTCATACTTTAGTTTAACTTCTTCTGACTCTCTTCACAGGGTATCTAATGTGTTCCATTCTTATCTATTAATTTATTTATCACTTCATTCCAATGTTCTCATGCCAGTTAATATGAATATGCCTATAGTTGTGAATATTTTTTAGAATTTATGTATCTATAATATAAAATAGACTTAATTAAGTTCTAAGTCCCTCATAAATTTATGTATTTTAATTAAGTCCTTACTAGTACTAAAAAAAATTATATTTTTCAATAGTGCCTGCAGTTTAATTTTTTTTGTTAGCTGGGTTACTTGACTCTTCGTGTTAAAAAATCAGGTTAAAATATGAGGTTGTATAGTTAATATAAAACGATATTGTGGTTAATGTAAAACGACAAGTAACTTTTATTGCTTTCATTGAAAATATCTCGGATAACAAGGAATCATCATCGCCACATCAATGGTGATGACGGCAACATTGTAGGTGATGACATGAAAGTCATCGAGGAGCATGATGATCTTGTCATCTAATATGTTTTCGATTAAAGCAATAAAAGTTAATTGTTTTACATTAACTGCAATATCATTTTTTATAAATCACAAAACTTCATATTTCTTAACACAGGGAGACGTGTAAGCAAGATGAGGGGCAAGTTGACAACCATGTCACCCCATTATCAAAAAAGTAAACGGCAAGGACTCAATTAAAAAAATTTAAAATTGAGTACTTAATAGACTAAAAAAAAATTAATAGGTACTCAAATGAAAAAACCCAAATTTATGAAGGACTAACTTAATTAAGCCTATAAAATATTTATTCTATATCAAATCTTTGATACGAAAGTCACCAAACTACAGCATCTTTGTGGTCAGCTACTACTCAATGTGATTGATAACTATGAAGCTAAATAAACTAATAGATGATGATGTAAATTTAATGACTTAATGGGTAGACAGTCTGCAAAATGTGTACCTGAAAAAGAATGAGCACCCTAAAATCATTTTTTTTCAACTCCTCAAGCATTGAATCAAGAAGTTGCAACTTGCCACTTGCTTTTAAATCAAAATCAAGATATTCAATTGGTTCGAGACCCTTGTTAAGAGAAGGTTGCAAATCTGGGCCAACAAGATAGGGATGACTACAACACTGTCAAAAGATACCACAAGAAAAATAAACTGTTAAGAAAATATACAAACAAACACTTAACAGCTCTGGAGTTAATTTAAAAAAGTAAAGGAACACCAAATCAACTATAAAAAAAAATACATATTAGTATATCAAATTCATTTTAATCATCAATTAGCGACAACAAATCAGAATCAGCATCAATTCATATGTAGCACAGGATTGTTAAAGTAGACTCCATATAAAACGGAATCGATTTTTTATAAATAATAAATCAAGCATGTACCGAATTGATTATATTTGATATGTCATACTCAAATTGTAAATTGACAGTTTACCGCTAAATATCTATTCAATAAATACATTATTTAAGATAGTGCAACCAAATATTGCAGCATAAAACAGCAAGACTCTAACCAAGAAAACAACTTTGTATTGTCTTTAGTGTTATGTCATGCATGCAACTTATTCAGAAAGTACAACCTAACCTTCCGAGTTGAAATAAGAACATCACGAACAGCCTCAACGCTGTCAACCTTAGATGAGGAGCGCAGAATTGAAGCATTTGAAAGTAAAATAGAACAATACTGTTCAAGCTGCAGATTAGATATTTGTACAGGAACCCAATACTCAACAAACCTAAAGGAATCAGACTTGCATCTGTATGGATTATGACTTGGCAACCTCTCCTTCAGATGAGTGACACTATTAATGGAATTAGTTATTAAACCAGCTTCTTTTTCATTATCAATTTGAGAGTCCTTCTGCAGCATGCTTGCAGCAATAGAATCCCCATCTTCAAGCTGATAAAAATACCAAGAGATCAGAGATGTACCCACAGATAAGCATATAAACAAATATTATGTGTGAGTGTGCACGCGGGGGCGAGTGTGTGTGAATATACATGATTAGTTAATTACACCAACTTGTCTACCTGTTAGTAATTTGCTGATCTATATATAGGATTCTGATCAATAAAATGTTACTCAAACCACATAATTCTCACAAGCTGGATTTCCTTTCACAAGAATGTATCTTTCTTAGATATTCAACATCTTACAAGGGTTATAATGATAAGTGCTTGTCTCCTTATGGCAGATTATAAATATTTAAAGATATGTTTTTCAATTAAACCAGGTTTTCATATCCTAAACTCTTCTAACATACTTCACAACTACCTACATCTTCCCCAGCCGTTTGATCTATTATCCCTACTATTTCATTTTCTCAAATACCTTTATCTATAGAACCTTTGTCACCACGGTCATCTACTGGACCCTCCTCATTAGATTCTTCTCCCCCATCTAATTCCTCAAACTGAATATTCACCACCTTCTAATACCCACCCTATGTAAACCACATCAAAATCTGGCATTATACGTATTCACCCTACTCTACTTATTGTCAATATCGAACCAAAAACCACCAACAAGCCCTTAGTGATCCACAATGGTTATCTGCTATGAAAGAAGAATTCCTTGCTTTACAATGCAATGAAACCTGAACTCTTCTTCCTTTTCCACCTGACATAACTGCCATAGTACGCAAAAAGGTTATTAGAGTAAAAGAAAATCCCGATGGTACTGTACAGAAATATAAGGCACAGATTGTTGTTAAGGGGTTTAATCAACAACATTGATTTGATTTTAATGAGACCTTTTCGTCAGTTATTAAACCTATCTCTATTTGGATTATTCTTACATCTGTTCCTACTTACAACTTACAAGTGGTCTATATTTCAATTGGATGTTCATAATGCTATTATCAGTGGGCGGATATTCTTACTAAACCCCTATCTCGTACAAGATTTCTTTTTTTCAAATGCAAGCTGAGTGGTTGATGTAGAAGCTGTATCTCACCCACATTGAGCTTGCAGGGGGTGTTAGAGATATTTCTATTTTCTGTTTGTTGTCAGTGTAACTGACTTTCCGTTCTTCTGTTTTCAGTTGTAACTGACATGATTAGTCAGTTACAAACATTGTCTACCTGTTAGTACTTCTCTGATCTATGTACAGGATTCTCCAACAGAGAATTACAAACTCTTTATAATGTGGTACATATTCAATTTAGTATCAATAGAATTCTCTTTCAACACACCAGATATATCTTTGTAGCTATCGGAGTATAATTCTACTCTATACAAACTTTTTTGTTCGCATGTATAGTATAGTAGGATGTTCTCTGACAGCTATGGTCTGACAGCTGTCATCTCTAACTAAAATTAGATATCCGAGGTTGCAACGGCTATATACTATATAAACCTCATGTAATGTTACAACAGTATTATCAAGTTTAGAAGGAATAATATTTTCTTCTATTAAATTATGAGGTCATTAGACCTATATATACATGAGCCTGCTAGTTATTTTAGGAAATATGGACAACTAATTCTAGAGAAACAAATCCCTATGATTGTGGGATTGTTTCTAAATACATAATCCTAATATTAATAGTAAGATACAGCTGTGATACAAAATAAAAATATAATAAGGATAAAATATAAAACTTCCTAAAAAATACAACACAGTTTTGACAAGTATAAATCAATAATACAATATACAAAAAGTCTCTCACTCTAAAACTCGATATTATAGGTGTAACTAGGTTGCACTCAACCTGCGAACCCACCCACCCAACCCAATCCAACCTAACCCAATCACATTTTTTTTTTGAGTCGGGTAACAGGTTTATAAATTCTAAACTTGATGAACCCAACTACATAAAGATATATAATAAAAATTCTCTTTGTCTAATAATTATATTATAAAAAATAAATTTATATTTTATCATGTGAGTATTAATTTATGTATGTATTGTAAGTATCGTTCGTTACCTTAAAAATATTAAAGAACATTGAAAATATTCACTTTGAGGTTTCTTTTTTCTTAATAGATGGTACTTTTTTAAATTACTCAACCGGTGATAACTGTATTAGGTTGCTAATAAATAAAAAAGTAAACCCAACCAAACTCAATTACATTTATCGAAAATTAGATTGAACTTGAACTAATCCAGACCATTTGCACCCCTACTAAAGGGATCAGTTTGATCCATCCAACCCTAATCTGATCGATTTGCATATTACTACTACTATCACATGCATAATACTAACAATGAGGAACAAAGAATCTGACCAACCTCGGTTGTAGATGGGCTACCAGACTCACTGACTGTAGGATTATAATCCAACCTGCAAAGAAAATAACAAATTATTTAGGCCTGAAAACACCAAATAAGTCAAAATGTAGGTAAATCATCATGAACTGGTCAACAAATAATGCAAGGTAAAGATGCAACAATTCCTGCAAAATATTCCATCTACATATTTCAGCAATCAAATATAGTATTAGAAAGGGGTGAATAGAGGTCACAGGGACACCTTAGAGCTGCACATGACTTGTGACAACGCAGAAATCAGTTATGTAGTAACTGGTAAGAATACCCAACGCCTTCCAAAACCAAGATGTTTGGCGATAACACAATCTAAAAGGACAAAAGGTGCTTATTGGAGATATACGCAGTGCTTTTTCCATATGCATTTGTAATTTCAACTTAAGTAAACAGATTTAGTTCTCTAGTTTTCTGTATAATTCAGGTGCCAGTTAAAATTATCTTCTTAGTCAGCAGTTAGTCAGACAGCTGATGTATAAATTTTAATATCACTGTACTTTGAACATAGTAGAATTCTAACTGATTCTCAAATCTATCTCACTGTTTGCCTAGTCAGCAGTTAGTCAGACAGCTGACATAAATTTTAATATCACTGTACTTTGAACATATTAGAACTCTAACAGATTCTCAAATCTCTCTCACTGTTCGACTCACTCTTCACCCTCTTTCTCTCAATTATCTTTTTGACAACACTAGGAGCAGCAAGGTGTCACTTCTCTCTGCTACCCAACTATCATGTGACTGAAAACTATGCTCATAACTTAATAGCTCCTTTCACCACTCCCACGATCTTGTGTGACAACCTAAACATTGTTACACTATCTCACAACCCAATATTGCATGCCAAAGCAAAAAAACATGTGGAACTTGCCAATTTTCTTTTTACGGAGGCCCTCAACAAAACTATCATAGTTCAACATATCCCAGCCCCTAATCAAAATGCTGACTTTCTCACTAAGCTTCTCACTCCTCTTTAGTTTCCAGCCATACCAGAGAAACTCAGGGATGTTAACAAGTTCTCCCTCACCAACCGCCATAAGTTTGAGGGGAAATATTAGAGATATACTTATTGCATTTCATGTGGATTTCATATACATTTGCAATTTCAACTAATGTACAACTGAATCACAATCTGCTGAGTCAGTAGTTAGTAAAACAGCTAGGTCATATAAATTCTAATATCACTGCATTTCGAACATAAAGGAATTCTAACAAATTATCATATCTCTCTCCCTGCTCAATTCCATCTGCTTTATTTTTATCATTGTTGCAATTTTTATCAATGCTTAACACGAAATATCAAGCAACATGCATCAAATGAATAATATAGTAAAAGAACTTATGATTCAAGAATTTAAAAATCCTCTCAAGAAAAAAAATATAATAAAGAGATGTCATACTAAATCATGAATAAGATATATAACATTGTTTTCCATCATTTTCCAACAATTAACAAATACCTTATCCGCTTGGAATGTGAACCTTCAGTCCTCAATACACAATCGGGCTGCTGAATGCTTTCAGGCGCCAAACCATTCTCAAAAGTTGCAGCATTAGATGGTGCCAATGAACCTAGAGAAACACTATTTTCTACTAGGTCTTTCAAAGGACCACTCAACTCATGGTCAACTCTCATCTCTTTTGATTTTTCATCTTCAGATAGTAGCACACCATTCTTGGAGTTGCTTGATGGTAATGTTTCTTCTCTGCAGTGATCAGGCTGAACCCTTTCAGATACCAAACCAGTCTCAAAAATTGTGGCATTAGATGGACCGTCAGCCCCCATAATTTTGCCACTGATCCTGGACGGGCCACCAGAATCAGAAGTCAAGTTGCAATTGTCACCCTTGGCCAAGGTAGCAGAAACAGCTAAATCCATACCCACAGTGACTTCCTTTCTCTTAGAAGGCATTAATTTTTCAACTCTATTGTCTCCAACAGTTTTCCTGATTAAATCTTCATCCAATGTCCTTTCAGGTGCCAAACCAGCCTCATAAGTTGCAGCATTAGACGGTGCCAATGAATCCAAAGTTTCGGTATTTTCAAACAGATCTTTCACAGAGTCACTCAACCTAGAGCTAACTCTCATCTCTTTTAACTTTCCATCTTTAGATGGTAGTGCACCATTCTTGGAGAGTTTTCCACAATCAGAATGACTACCTTCAAAGCACCCATCAATCTTGCCTCGAATATTGTTACCATCTTGATTTGACTTGTCGATCCTGTTAGGCTCTGCAACTGCAAGGCAATCTTTTCAGTCAACCAATTAAAAATGATAGATAATTAAACAAAACCTAATAATCATTAGCAAGCCTCTCTTAGCAAACTTTGACTTGTCCTCGTTTTGGTAAGTAAACAAAAAATCCAAGAGACTTGAAAAAAGGACCTAGCATCACAAGCACCTTTAACTACTTTTTTTTATTACATGATAGAGTATATAACAATAATCATCATATTGACACTGGTTTTTCTGACATTTAGATGTGTAAGAAAACTCTCAGGGTTCAAAGGAAAACAAAATTGTTGAAATAAGAGTGACACTAGGCATACTCAGTATATTACCTTCCTTTGGTAAATCAAAGAAAGACCTGTACATGGGAGCAGTAATTCGCTTTACTTTACCCTGGGGTGTTCCCAGATCTTGTTCCTTATTGTCCTTTACTTCTTCAGCTTGAAATGTCAACTGTCTCATACTCTTCTCTTTTTTTGGCTTAGGGTTTGAATTTAATGAACCTGAGCTGTCAGAATGTCTGGTAGACGTAGAAGAGTAAGTCCTAGCCCTTCCAGATCTTCTCAAAGGACTTGGCATGTTCTTTATTTCAACCAATTCAGATTTCTTGTTATCAACAGGTGTTGGTCCCTTTTCAAATTGCCTGGACTTACAAGTACTTGAAGAGCTAGAAATTATCCTCCTTGATGATGTCTGTCTAGGAGACCGTCTGAAACCAGTTGCACCTGATACATTAGAATGTGATTTTTTTTTTCCCTTGTCACCATTTTGTGTGACCCTCCCATATTTATTGTCTTCGTCCTTAGCACTGTGACTAGAACGAATACCATTTACCATCTCTTTAGCAATACACTGTATCTGAGACCTCCAAAATAATACTTCAGATCAGTATAGAGACACACCAAGATCAGTCCTCAAATGTTGTTCGGCATGTGGCAAACTTCACCAAGATGTAGTACCCAGCATAGTATCAACTGAGAAGGGCAATAGAAAGAATACAGTCAACTAAAATTCAACCATTTATCATTATTCAAGTTGGAGTTGTGGAAAAATAATAAAGCAATGATATTAACTTATTACAGAAAAGGATGAGAAGACATGTATAGCTAGAATTATTATCCCCCAGTTAAAGAAAATATCTGTGTTTGCTCAAGTAGTACAAGGAAAAAGCACTCATCTCAAAAACGCAACCGAATCAAGAGAGTAACTGTCTACTTGTGGGGAACATATCAATGTCCATAAGACAAATCATCCCAACTACCATAGACACATTAAGCCTTGAAAATGCAGATTAAAAGAACAAATCAGATCATAGAAGAAACAAGCGGATGAAGGATGAAAACATAATACACATAATATAGATACAGCTTATGAAATTCACAACTGAACAATGGGGAAACCGGAAAGCTTGTTCTAGCTGATATCAAGAAGATTGTCAAAATGCCAGGTCAAAAATCAAACAAAATAGAATGCAGAGAAATTCGGAGGGTTTTACCTTTCAATGGACAATCAGTCGAACCAATGTGATTATCGCTGCATACTCGCCAGAAGTTCGGCTTAACAATTCAAACAAACCCTAATTCACTGACAACAGAAATTACACAGAGACGGTCATCTGCAGCAACGTAATGTCCCAAGGGGTTAAGAGGAAGAAGAACAAATAAACAGGTATAAGGAAAAAAATTAAGAGAGAGACCTTAACCAACCTGTATCAAAGGCCAATTTTGATAAATGTTTAATTAGGGTAGTGTCACAGAAATTTATGGCACTCTATATTCTCAGCTTTTCTATTTATTTGGTGTTAAATTCCAAAAGAAATCCTTATGGAAACTTCTTTTGTTGTCAGGAGAAATTTATATTCAAACAAATATTAAAAATAGGTATACGATATGCATTTTACATTACCAATATGTAATTAACTAAATATTCAAAAGATAAAATCTTTTTATATAAACTCTTCTAACAAGATGTTTGTTAATATATATATATATATATATATATATTTTAAATAAAAAAATTATGTTAGATATTTATGTAACTTCACATCTCATGCATAATAACAATTATTTATCATCACATAAAAAATATATTATTAAAATATATATATATATATATAAATATGGAAATTAAATCAAAACTTATATACTTTTATGAATATAAGGCATTTTATTTATAGAAAAATTAATAATAATTTTTTATATAAATATTTGTTTATTTACAATTTGTAATAAACTTGTCTTTTTTATTTTATTGTTTATAAATAAATTATTTAACTTTTAGTAATAAATATTTTTTATATGCATTTTGTGGCTGTTTATGTTTTTTTATTAGTTTAGTCAAATTTTACTAATACAATGATTATTATAATGTTTAATTTTTTAATTGTATTTTTTATTGTCACAGAAAAGTGTTTGCACTTTAACATGCATATTTTCGCTAGTGTTTATCGTAATAATATATTATTACAAAATTGAGTCGTGTTTTTTTAACCTTTTATATTTAAATAAAATTCCCGTACATATATGATCATAATAACAATTCAGTGAATGTGTTTCTCCTATTCAATAATTTTAATTCCGAATATGTATTCATATTATATTCAGATTAAAAAAACACATTTCAATTAAGAACTTATTAATTGATAAGAAAAATAAATAAAATATATACTCCTCCTTATAAAATTATAAAGAAAAATTAATAAATATAAACTTATTTTAACTATATTCATCCTATTTAAATATTTCATGATTGCAGACAATTTAAATTTTATTTTCAACAACTATTTTTTATTCATGGTATTAAGATTGTAACAAGAGCATTTTTGGAAAATAAATACTTTTTAAATGAGTTTATTGAAAATAAATAATACTGCTATAAAATTAAATAAAAAAATGTTATATATGATAAATTTAAGCATAAAAATAATTAATTTCATCCCTTTATCCTCAAAATACTAATTATTTTATTGTTATCCCTAAAAAAAGTAAAAAAAAAATATTAGAAATATAAATATATTTTTGGAAAATATTTGATTAAATAAAATAAACATATTGGTCAAAAGAGATAAATTAGATAAAATAAGTAAATTAAAAGCAAGATAGATTAAGTTCAAAAAGATATAGAAAAAAAGATAAGATAAATTTAGTTCAAAAAGATAGAAATGCTACAATATAGATTAATGTAACAGCACCTTTTCTTTTAAAAAAAAAGCTGAAATAGAGAACTCCCCACGCAATGTTTATTTCTTCTTCTTTTTCTTCCTTATCTCCATTTCTCTCTCTTTTCAATTCTCTTCTCTCCCTCTCTCTTAATTTCTCTCTTAATCTTCATCTATTTTAGAATCTAATCACACCACGCTGTAGCAGAGGAGTTAAGGAACATTTCTATCCGATCAGATTTTCAGACAGAGTAAGTTCATTTTTACTCTAAATATCCTTTGTTCTCCGTTTTTCCTTAGGATTTAGTCATCAATCTTTTTGGGGTCAGTTGAGAAGTTTATTCATCTCAACTTATTCTATTATATATTGAAATTTTGTTTTGTTTGGATAATTTGCATTAGGCCCGTAAATCTTGAAGCTTATCCAAACGGTGGGAAATAAAATTCTAAAAGTTGCTTGGAAAGCAAGCAATTGAGGTAAAGGAAACTAAATTTAATTTTTAATAGCACCCAAGATAGAAGATCTGAAAGCGGAAGGGACGTGGTCCCAATATTCAATTTCTCTTGCAGGAATGTTGTGTGTTTATATATTGGGTTGTTTGTTTGTATATTATTTAAATTTGTAAAAGTATTATATTTTGATGATTTAGTATTAAAGTGTTATTTTTTTCATGCCAAATAGACTTTTGAATATTGTGGATCAATTTTTGAATGATATTGTATGATGAAATGGTGTGGAATTGAATTCATACATTTGGGATAATGTATGGACTGATGTTTGATGTGTATTAAGTATTGATGCCTATGTGGTAACAGAGATCTCCGAGCTTCACTGATGATTTAAGTCACATTGACTAAGATATCAGGTGGTGAGAAGCTGATGGGGGAGTTCATGCACATCGTGACATATGAGATGCACGGCTTGGGTTGTATTGAACTTACCCTGATCCTTTCTGTTGGATTCGATGGTAATCTTTGGATCAGGTGTTAGTCTCTGGTAGGACTTACTTAATACGGGTCTTCCGAAAGACGTTGTTTGTTGAATATCTTGGATGTGTAGATCCATGTGAGATCTATGTGATTGTTTTAATGTTGGGATTTGAAGAAGATTGTATAATTTGAGAAATTGATTATGTAACTTGGTTTTCTCTTTTGATTTAATTGCATATATTATAAAATTCTATTTTCACTAGCTTACCCTTGCTTTTCTTGTTGTGTTTGAACTGCGATGACTGTACTACGTACACGAGCAGATGATCTTACAAGTGTTTGAGGATCAGAAGAGTTTTAAGGCGTTGATTTTGAAACTTATATTGTAAATATTTTTATTTCTATAAATCCTAATCATGTATTAGGAATGTTTTGAAAAACTCCAAGTTTGTATAGAAACGGGTAGAACTTTTATTGTAATAGTTACATGTAAATTATGGGGTGTTACAATTAACACATGCTGCGATAAATAAAATCTAAAGATATAAATATATTTAAATGTGAGAAGTTTATTATAAGTCTGACAAATGAAAGATTAGATAATGATAAGATAAAATTATTAATATTAAAATAGTTAAACTTTTTTTTTCTTTATATCAATATTTTTTTTCAAATTAAAAATAATTTATTATAATAGTTTTCTTATTACAAATATTAAATTTATAAAAATTAAATTAGAAACAAAACTAATTTTGTGTAAAAGTATTAAATTAGAAATAAAAATCAATTTTGTGTGAAAGTATAAAAATAAAATATATTAAAAATATAAAAATTAGCCGATATATCAGGGAATTAGTTTTTTATTTTTGAGAGGATATAAAAAATTTAAAGATATATTAGTAGATAAAATCTAGTTGCTTAATTATACTATGTTAGTTTTTATTATTTTAACATAATATCATATTGAAATAACTAACATAAAAAGATTAAAGATATATTAATTGATAATATTTTGTTACTCAATTCTATTATGATAGTTTTAATTCTTTGCATATAAATTCATAACTAACACATGAAAAATATATACTTGTTATTTAGATAGATTATAATATTATTCTGAAGATAAAAGATAAGTAGGAGGAAATCATCCAAAAAAAACTCTTTTTATATACTTGTTATTTAAATATGTTATAATATTATTTTGATGATAAAAGATAAGTAGTAGGAGATGAGCCAAAAAAACTCTACATAAAGATGATGACCCACAAAAGTAAGATAACTCTTATTCTATTAATACTTACTACACTCAGTATATTTTATGTTCGGACTGACTTGAGCGAGTATTCCTTACCACTCATATTCTATCAATACTTATTACACTCGTATATTTTATGTTCTCACTAACTTGAGCATCAGATTATTCTCTACAGGTGGAACCCTCTCATTCCTTGATGACTTCCAAACACCAAAGGTTGTTGTTACAGAGAGATCGGTCACCACCTCCAATCATTCTGACTCAGTTCAGTGAGAACATTTAACATCCACCGGGAGACAAGTAAAATTGGTCCTACTCCCTTGTAACTACTATACGTTGATTTGAGACTTTTTGGAGATAAAATGGGTAAAGATGTGAAAGGAAAGAGAGTGGAGGGCCTCGCAACAGAGTTTAAGTTAGGCCACACTTCTTGCTAAGGTGAAAGGCAAAGGAAGGGTTGATTGCAAAACTTGCAGGGTTGTGTTTCTTTCCTTTTGCAGGTACATGGCAAGTGAGAGAAAGCTTTGGTGCAGATTGCTTTTATGGTGTGGAGCTCCTCTGTTTGTGGATGATGGCAAAGATGTTGGGAATCTGCTATGCATCCCTTTAGGCGTTTAAGTTGTTTATTTGGCTCTTTTTGCTAACTTCGTGGGTGCTGAGTGTAATTTTCTTTCTGGTTACAATTATGGCCAAGTGAAGTGAGTTGGGGCACATGCTTTGCTACACATGTGCTAGTTTTTAACTCAGTACATAGCAATTGGGTGCATAGATCATGGGTAGGTGCAGGGAAAGCATAGTGGTGGAGTGCAACTTGATTAGGAATAATATGGGTGGTTGAAGTATTTTTTTGTGTCTGAGGTGAAGTATTATAGCGAAGGCGACATTAAGAGACCATAACATAGGTCATTGTTTTGGTTTTGATTGGTATTACTTGAAATTGCCTTGTTTTCTAAGATATGTAATTTTGTTAGGATGTATAACACTCCAAAAAATATATTTAACTATAATAATAAAAGTTCTACCGGTTTTATATAAATTTGAAGTTTTTCAAAATATTCTTATTACAAGATTATGACTTATAAAAATACAAATACTTACAATATAAAATTTAAAACATTCTAAAGCCTTCAGAACCTCCTACACTTGTACGATCATCTGCTTGTTTACATAGTACAGTCATCGCAGTTCACAACACAACAGAAAAACAAGAATAAGCTAGTGATTTTTTTTATAATATACACAATTAAACCAAAAGTGAAAGCCAAATTACATTATCAATTTCTCAATTATTCAATATTCTTCAATTCTCAACATAAAACAATCACATTGTTGGAGATCTCACATCGACTAGAGATGAGAACAATCTATTGTATATAAGTGGGTGCAAACCTCAACCTCATGAACCGGTTTTATGGGGTTGAGTTAGGCTTAAAGTCCATTTTGTAATATGGTATCAGAGTCATTTTGATCTTATCTTAGGGAGTATTTGTTTGGCTTATTAGGTCACCCGTTATTGGGACGTTATTGGACTGTTAGCGAATCCAAGAGAAATGATCAAGGTAATTTCAATACAACCCAAGTCATGTACATTATCCAAAATGTATGAATTCAATTCCATAGCATTTTTTCATCATACAATATCATTCAAAATGTGATCAACAACATTCAAAAGTCTATTTAACATAAAAAAAAATTACTTAAATACTAAACCATAAAAATATAATATTTCTACAAGTTTAAATAATATATAAACAAACAACACAATATATAAACACACAACATCCCTGCAAGATAAATTGAATATTGGAACCGTGTCTCCTCCACATTCAGAACTTCTAGTCTAGTGTGCTATTAAAAATTAAATTTAACTTCTCTTACCTTAATTGCTTATTTTCCAAGCAATCTCTAGAATTTTATCCTCTTAGTTTGGATAAGCTTCAAGATTTAATGGCCTAATGCAAGTTATTAAAACATGACAAAAATTCAGTATATAGTAGAATAAGTTGAGATGATTACTCTTCTTAACTGACCCCACCAAGATTGATGACTAAATCATTAGGAAAAACAAAGAATCTTTAGAGCAAAAATAAACTTACTCTATTTGAAAATTTGATTGGGTAGAAATGTTCTTTAATTTTTCAGTTATAATGTGATTCGATGAAATTCTAAAATAGATGAAGATTGAGAGAGGAAATTAAGAGAGAAGGAAGAGAAGAGAAGTTGAAAGAAATAAAGAAAAGAAAATGGCACCGTGAAGGGGTTTGCACATTTTAGGGTAAATTCCCTATCTAGCACCATTTAGACTTTTATTTCCCTAACTAGCACCCTTTTGTTTTTATTTCCCTATCTAGCATCCTTTTGCTTTTATTTCTCTATCTAACACCCTTTTACTTTTTATTTCCCTATCTAGCACCATTTCAAAAATAAATAAATAAATAATAATTTATTTATTTTTTGATAATTTTAATTTTGAATGCATTAAAAAATAAATATTTTTAATGTTTAAAATAGTTAGAAATATAATTAATGAATAAAGAAATGAGTTTTTATAAAAATAAAATATAAAAAGAATTAAAATGTTTAGTTTAAAATTATTTTTTTTAAGAATAAAGAAAATAAAAAATTAAACCCTACAACAACATAAAAGTTGAATCTATAAACATAAATTACTATTTATTTTTATTATTATTGATGATGTAATCATGTTAATTTAAAGTAAAAAATACATGACATAATTACAAAAAAACCAAAGTCAATTAGTATTAATTAATAATGGATACACAAGTAATATTGAAGTGTCTATCCTAAATGCAAAATCCTAAAAAAAAAACTAATGCAAATGTTACACTTAATGCTTAAAAATGAGAAGCAAAAAATGAAAAAAAAAAGTCTAGAAAATAAAAACAGCAACAATAAAAAAAATGGTAGAAAAAAAATAATAACTAAAAACATAAAAAATATAAAATAAAGGCAAAACAAATTAAGATAAAGATAAAAAAATATAAAAATAAATCCAAATAAGATAAATATAAGAGATATAAGGCGATACTAAATAAGTATATGTTGATCATAAAAATGAAAATAAATGAAAAATGATAATTCATTTAATATTTTCTTCAATGGTACATTAAATAGTTTGTGCGAAATGAAACATAATTAATGACGAGAAGTGCACAATCTAGTAATGTCGGGACATATTCTTTATGTGTGTCTTGGTGTTTGACAATATGAACATTTTTTTTTCGATCATGTTGTTCTTCTATGTCCATATCAGTTCTTATTTAACTTTGTTTTTTTTTATAATCATGTCCTGTATTTTTTACTTGAAATTAACATAATTACATCATCAATAATAATAAAAATAAATACTAATTTATGTTTATATATTCAACTTTTATGTTGTTGTAGAGTTTAATTTTTTATTTTATTCATTCTTAAAAAAATAATTTTTAAACTAAACATTTTAAATTTATTACTTTTTTATTTTTATTTTGTAAAAATACATTTCTTTATTCATTAATTATATTTCTAACTATTTTAAACATTAAAAATATTTTTTTTTAAAGCATTCAAAATTAAAATTATCAAAAAAAATTAATTTATTATTTTTTAATTTATTTTTAAAATGGTGCTAGATAGGGAAATAAAAAATAAAAGGGTGTTAGATAGGGAAATAAAAACAAAAGAGTGTTAGATAGGGAAATAAAAACAAAAGGGTACTAGTTAGGAAAATAAAAGTATAAATGGTGTTAAATAGGAAATTTATGTTGTAACGCTTCCATAGTTTTATTTCTTTCTATTTTTAACTCTTATGCAGTAAGTCTTTTTGAGGTGAAATTGGAAGGGTTTTAGACTTTTTTCTGTATGAATTTAGAACATCTTTTGAATATTCTGTTTTAACTTAATTCATTCCTGATAAAAAAAATGTGATTGAAACATTAAAAATGATAATATTTAATTGAAAGGCTAATAAAGATTAAGAGATTTTCCAAAGTAATATATTATACTACTTCTATCCCTATATATAGACGTAATGTTTTTTTTTTTTTATAAAACTGTTGTCCAAGTTATCGCTTTGATTAGTTATATTTGTCATCAAAATATCCTTAATAATTGGAAAGGATGACCAACATTAATTAATGAGTGAAAGGCAATTAAGTGAAATGACTGGGACAAGAAGTATCAATTATTTGAAGGGTATTTTCGTACAAACAATATAAATTTCTAACAAATTTAATAATTAATTAAATTAACCGCCTTATAAATAAATATAAATTAGTAAAAAATCGTCTTATATATTTAGGAAAATTTTATTATTTATAATGCAAAAAATCAAGTTTTTATTATCTATACTGTATTTGTTCTTAAAAAATGTAATAGTATTTTTAATTTTTAATTTTTAATTTATGGTATAATTTGAACTATGTTATTCCATATTCCATATTATTTATTTTAACCGGTATTTTTTGCTTGTAATAAATTTTATCATACATAAATATTTCAAATATACAAATTATACTATAGTTATATTTTAGATCTACAATATACTCCACACTATTTAGTCTGCAATGGCAAGTTCTCTAGCTTAATACTTGTAAAAATTATTTTTATAAGAATCACACACACAAAAAAAAAAAACTAATATCACAAAATTATAGCTTAGACAAAAGTTAGAATGAGATAAGTATTTATTTATTACTCATTGTTGTTGAGAACATGCATGACATTTTTAGCATTGTTGCAGTTGTTTAATAATGTTTATTTAAAGCTATAATGTGTTGTTTATCAACTGCCTTAAACAAAGTGTGGTTCAATTTCTATGTTGATGTCTAGGTAAGTAGAGTTGCACTGGACGACCGTTTCTTGGCTGCACTGGTCTAGCACTCATAAATGTTTCCTACAACATCAATAAGAAAAATGCATTAATATTATAACTCATTCAATCTTTTCCATTAGGTATAATTTTTCTTTTCAAATTTTGAATAAAGAAAAACGAATCCATGTGAGTGTTATACTGTAGCTGTTATTACTCTAAATTTTTTAATCCAAACTTTAATCATAAATTAGCCATTTAGCTAGATATAGGTAAGAAGTGATAAAGCAATAATTTAAATAAAGTGAACAAGTATGTTGGCAAAAAATGTTAAAAGATTTTTTCATACAGAGAAATAGAGAATATTTTACATCAATACACCATGATTAAACTCATATGAAAGATTAAAACATTATATACGAACTTTAACAAAATAGATTTGCTATTTTTTTACATATTGTGTTTTTTATTTAATGTAAAATACCTTTTTTTTAATTAAAGAATCTTACTTTTGTCATCGTTTACACTCATCATTATAAGAAATTTCAAATTTACTTATAAATTATTATATACAGATGTAGATTCATAAGTTAATTTCTAATTAACATTATATACATATAATTATCACAAATACAAATTTATAGAACATTTAGCATTATTTAGAATTATTATCTATAGATTAATAATAATAATAATAATAAATAAATAATAATAAATAAATAATAATAAATAATAATATCAATAATAATAATAATCTTAATGTTAGTAATAATAATTATAATAATAATAATATTATTATTAATATAATTTTTAAATTTATTTAATACAGTGGTTAGAGGTCCTATGTCCACTCATAGAATTTAAGTTTGTTTCCATGGATAGTTTTTACCTAAATGAATTATTGACTTCAATACCAGTTCTTTACCTAAAAATTATTGACTTCAATACACTCATTAAATTCAGTAAGAAAAGACATTAAAAATACTTAACTCTTATGATCTATGAGCAAATTCATCTAAAAAATAAAAATATCATTTTCTAACTCAACTTTAAAATAACATTAATGATAATATTTTTTATTTTATATATTAATTTGATCGTACTTTTTTAACTGAGGTGACACTCCAACTTATAATTGACTCTAAACACTTTCTTTTAAAAAATTAGAAATGTATATTAAAAGCTACAATTTTAATTGTTACAATAATGTGATCTATGCATTGTTTGTGTGATGATATGAAGGAGAAATGTTTAATAGGCATGATAAATAACTTACATCACCAGCTCCATCAACTGCTGCTCGAATCAACCTGTTTTGCGTCCTTGAGACTCTTTTATCCTGAATCCAATATTTGAAGAGTTATTGTTATTTTTTTAATATTTTTCTTGTATATATATTTTTTTACGTTTATTTATTTTCCTTTTCCACTCATGCACTTAAAAAAATGTACGTTCAACATTTTCTTTTTTCATAGTTTTCTTCATAGGTAAAATATGAAAATAAAAAATTATTTTGGGAATAAATACTCTAAATTATTTGGAAATAATGTATGTTCAAGGTCTATTGTGATAAAAACACATACATTCTCAAGTTTTTAATTCTGCAATTTCATAATATATTATCGGTTTAAGGTTTAAGTTAGGGATGAAAATGCAGGATTATCTTATATTTAATTTGTAAAAAGCAGATAGGGTTGATTTCTTTTGCATAAAGTATTTGGATGATTTTACTAGTCTACCTCGCATAAAAATTGGTTCGCGGACATGTGATCAGTCCGTATAAGATTTTTTTAAAAATTAATAAAAAATAAGTTTTTAAATATAATTTTAGAATAAATTTAATTATTATTTTTATTTAGATGCATTAGGTAAATGATCTGACAATATTATTATCACAATATATGCATAATAAGATGTGAGTATAAATTTTGAAATGTGAAATATGAGACTGCATGAAGAAAATATAGAAGTGTAGAAAAAAAATTCTAATTTTTAAGTTATACAGATCATGTGAGTCAGTTCGTCTCGCCTCGCACTAGATCCGCACGGATTGTAGATTGCGCAAGACGGACGTAAGTAGACCAACAGATTTAAAAGACAATATGTCTCACATTTTTCTCAATAGATCATGAATCGGTTCACCCCACTTTGTCATTTGTGATCTCTAATTTAAGTTATGAAAGTAAATTTTACTGAATTATAAGTAAACTACTATTAAATTTTTAATATGGTATTGTGTGAAATTAAAACTTCATATTTCTAATGGTTGTCCCAGTAAAATTAATGGATAATAAAAGAACTCACCTCTTTAATGAAAACAGTCCAAAGAACATTTTCACTGCAAGGAGGAACTGTAAGAGAACCATTATATCTAAAATACTTGTTTCCTGTGATCCCTGCTACATCCTCTGGATCAACAATACCTAGTTGTGTTACTCTCGTCTGATTTTCAGCCATCAACTTTAAATCATATTCTATCTGTAAATCAAACAAAAGAGTGAACACTTTATCTTCACAGCAATAAATTTATTATAGAATTTGTCAAGTCCTACTATAACACTTTCATAATGTTTCACCTGATTAAGCTTTTACTATTTTTATTATTATAATGATTTTTTAATAACCATTGTGTATGATACGATAATATTTTTCCCAAACACATGCATGCTGACAGAGTAACATCTGTGAATCATATATATTATCATAAACAGAGACCAGAAGAACAAAAATCTCCTGTGTTTACCGTTGATATGAACTCATCCCCTCGAATCCCAAACTTATATAAAATCCCAGTCACTGCAAGTCTTGCATCTGAACTTCTATGCACCAAGTGTAACTCTAGATCATACCTGCAATTTGAAAAATATATGAAAATTTTAATTTAAAAATATTATTAAAAAGTAAACTTTAATAAACTAACTCAATTTTATAGAATAAAGTTATTAAAGTTTATATTTATTTATATATTATAATATTTTTATTTTTAGATGTGATGTGATTAATGTAATAAATGAAAAAAAGAAAGCACCTTATGCCACTGATTGTGTGTTCAGAGGGAGAGTGCCAATGACCTTGCAGTAGATGGTATTGAGTTCCGTTAATTATAATATGCCCTGCATTCTCAGTCCAGTTCACCTATTTTACAAATAAACAAAATGAAAGACTTGCTAATTAATCAAATAAATAATGGTTATGGATTATGGCAAGTATACTCTTAAGTTTTTGTTTTAAAAATAACTTTAAATTTAATTTAATTTTATAAAATATATTTATAAAATTTATATTCATTTATATAATATAAAATATCATAATATTTAACTACCATAACGTCATGCCCTGAAGTGAGAAGAGTGGCGTTTGCAGGTTGATAGTTCCTTTGAATCCCAGAAGTGTAGGTCACATTCGCCCTGGAAATTCTGAGGTCAATAGGAGATTGTGTGCTTCCATCTCTACACAATGGCCATGTATTTCCCCAGTTTGGGGGTCCATTTGGGCTTGAAGGATCATAGTTAAACTCCTCTGCATTTGTGAAAATAAAATATTTCAACTCTATTTTCTACACAACTGAATTAATAATTAATCAAAAGTTTAAAATATTATTATTCAAATAAAAATCAGTCAAACTTTCAATTTTTTTCACTAAAATATTTTCAAAATAATAGGTTATGCTTGCGAAATAAAGCTCATATTTAACATATTTCTCACCAGACGTTGCTGGGCGGAAGAGTAAAACAATGAGAATGAATAAACTTTGGATAGCCATTTTTCCGTAACTAACTGTATTGTATGGAGTGTGAGGTGTGAGGAATACTGGATCGTGTTCCTTTTATAGGTAAATTCTGGGAAAATCTAATTAAATGAAAACATTGGATATGATCATGTTCTTTATTTTATTTAGTTGACTTCTAAAACTTGGAAGCAGCCTTCTACAATTAATGAGTTTTAACTATAGTATTTATTTCAATTAAATATTAATTTAAAGATGTGAAATATACTATTATCTATGAAGCATAGACATGAGTACAACATGCAGACATTCACACCAGATACAATTAAATTAAAAATTATAGATTGGAGACAGGAATATTTATATATTTAAATATACTAATATATTTTGTAATCTCAAAATATTAAGAGATCACTAAAAAAAAATATATGTGGTGGCGGTTATTTTCATAAAATATGGTGTTTATAACTGTCACAATATACGTCTGTAGCGGTACCGCGTACCGCCAAAATTCTTGCCGCCACAAAGTTTAATGTGGCGGTTAATTGAGAACTGTTGTAGCATACGCCATATATTGCATTGTATAAAGTGGCGGTTTTAAACGTATAATTTACGTCAGTTATAAATGTTGAGAAGAATTAGGGTGGAGCTAGGTTGGAGCTACGTTGAGAGTCCTAAAGACTCTCATTATGAACTCATTAAAAGGAAAAGTAATATGAAGGTCGATAAAAAGACAAGTATAAACATAAATAAAATCTTGATCTAACCTCTCCCGGTCGTGACAAACACTTTCAAAAGGACTACAACTATCGGCTGAAACCACATCCAACGGTGAGTTAGGATTTAAAATGGTTACTCTTGACACAAACTCATCAATCGAGGACGAACCTGATATTGAGTGATATGATCAATGACACGATGATCTACCTAATCATAATTAGCATGATGAGGCGGTCAACTAGCAAGGTCAGTCGTCCCACTTGGACCAACCAACCTTTCTGGGACATTACTCGGTATGACCAAGACTCTCCCAGAAGATTTAAAAGAAGGTGAAGAGGACAAAGACACTGAAGAAGACATCACTAACCTTTTGAACATAGTGGAAAACACCTTGTCATAGTTCGACACTCAAAATATCACTTAGTATTCGAAATTGGAGAGAATAAGCAAAGGATAACATTTTGAAATGAACCACTATTTATAGAGGTTCAACCACGAGAACGTGAAACATCATGTCCCTTTGAACCATTAGATCTATTCAAATTTAACGGGTCTAACAATTTACACTCGAAACAACACGACCAGTAGAATCGTTATATCTATTTAGATTGGGCATTTAGGTTAAACTTTAGATAAACATTACGAAACACGTCCCAACAATGCCGAATTTGGAGTAATGAATGCTCAGTATTGTCCCTTCTAACCTCAAAACACTAAATGGTCACATCTAGACTATTCTGAAAGAATTTCCCTCGAGCATGGAGGGTTAGTGTATCGGTCGAGGCTGGACTAACCGATAACACCCGGTATCAGCTCCCGCTCGACTTGACAGAGTAAATACACCAAGATAAAATAAGAAAATACACGACAAATAAGATAATTCCATTTAAGTTATGATACACATTAAATACGACCATCAATAAAAGCCATTACAAACCCTACAAATAAGTATGTTATATTAGAGTAAGATACATTTTTATTACTAAATTAGCCACATTTGAATACCAAATACTCAATTGATCGAATAACCTTTTACAGGTGCACACTTCCGACTAAGAGCTAAAACCCAAACACAAGAAAAAAAGAAAAACATGATAAAACAAATTATTTAGTAAGCCAAATAGAAGGTAGTGTCTAGGTCTATACAATAACCTGTAAATAAAAGACATAATAGCTTACAGTTATTTAAAAAAAAAAAAAGATCACACATATATATATATATATATTATTTTATATTTATTAAATATTTCAATAAATAATTTTACCAAAATATAAACTAATTTAACCATTTTTTAACTATTAATAAACTTCATAGTTAAATTTTAATGTTTCAAATACTTTTTCAATTTTACTTATGCAATCAAAGCCTTAAAACAAGTGAATATATGTTGATGGTTAAAACAAAAACACCCAGCATTGCATAATTAAATAAGTTACGGAAGACTATTTGTTTTGGCAAATTTACCAGGAAATTGCTGAGAAAATACTCTTTAATAGTTGTTTTGTAAAGTAAATAGCTAAATAAATAGACATTTCTGAACACTTTTTGTTCTAATTTTTTTTAATAGAGTGTTTCTTTTAATTCTACTTAAAATTACAGTATACGAGTGACATCTATTGATATGATTCTAAATAATACAACAATGAAAATCCAAATATTATAGACAATGCAGAAAACTGTTAAATGTTTAAATATGTTTTTAATTTCTCAAATTTATATAATTATTTTTTATATTTTAAAAAAAAGAATCGGCAAAAACTAGTTCTTAAAAAATATATTATTTTTAATATTGAAAAAAACATAGATATGAATCCTTTCAAAAATATAATTATTTTGTAATCCTTAGAAAAATATACTCTTTTTTTCTTAAGAGAGTTTAGTCCATAGTAACTATAAGAAAAAATAGTTTTAATGAATATTTATTTTTACATTATCTTGGGTTAAAACCTCTATTAAGTCATTTATACATGAAAGCAATTTCCCCCACTAAACTATACCTGGTGAACTTATTTTTCGAAGTTTTTTTAAACATCAGGAAAAGTCTTTCAGGACCGCTGTTAAATATAATGAGTTTAAGAACGTTCGTAAAATATTATAGGCTTCAAAACCTCTGTAAATTACCATGAGTTTCAAAATTCCATAAAATGACTTGCCGTTTTGAATAACCTTCAACCCTATTTTCCACCATCTTTAACAATTCTCCTAACTTCTCTCTTTCATCGTAAACACATTGCTCTCTGACACAGGTTCAATGGCCGCCGAAGACAGTCCTAACACGGAATCACAATTCAGCCACATTAATGTTTATTATATCTAAGGAGAATAAACACTAAATAAGATATTATATTCTTCTTCCCCCAATATTGTTTTTTCTATCAGATGTGGGCTTTAAAGCTATGTGTATTCTTGGCTAAAGATTGCAAGAACATATTGCGAGAAGGTTACTCAAAGTTAAAAAAACCTCTATTATTTTGTTAAGATTTTAGAATAAACCTTTAGAATTTAAAGAAGGTAAAAAAAAAATTTGTTAGTTTGCTAAATTTTAGAATAAACCTTTAGAATTAAACGAAAGTTAAAAAAACATATATTATTTGGCTAAAGTTTTAAAATAAACTTTTAAAATTTAATAAAAATTAAAAAACTCTCTATTATTTTACTAGGTTTTCGAATTACCTTTGTAACTTTAAAAAAATTTAAAAAATCTTCATTAATTAAATCAATTCCTAAAGTTATATTAATATTTGTTAAATAACCTACATTAAATTTTTTTTTTACTCGGTGATAATGTGCTTGCTTATGGAATATTTGTTAAGTCTACAATTTATTTTATTTTATGTTAAATAAATATTTTCTTATTTGTTTTATTTTAACGCATCATCATCCCTTTTTTTTATCACCATCTTTTTGGCTGTGCATCCCCACAAATATATTTTCACCGCCAACATAAAATTAAATTTATATGAATATACATTTTCGATCATTTCTTCTAGTTACCTCAATAAATAATTTAAAAAAATACATTAATCTATACCTATATATAAAGGGATTCTCCTCTTAACTGTTCTTATTTTTTTTTTCTATTTTATCCTTATATTAATATTTAAATATTTAATTTTATTATTATATTATGGTCATTGTGTCATTTCTTATTCTCCTCTTACTGCTCTTAATTTTTTTTTCATTTTATCTTTACTTAATAATTTATTGTATTAATTTATTTTGGTTATTTGGACATTTTATAATTTTAAAAATTAATAAAATAATTTTTTAATTTTTTAATTTTAAAATTTATTTTATTTGTTATTATTTAAATGCAGATGGAGAGAGTGGAGAGATTGATTAGTTACTTTTCTGTTTTAAAGATCTTCTTCTCTATTAAATAAAAAAATTAAAGATATTTGTAATATTTTGTGGACCACTTTAGCAGGAGAGTGGAGATTTGATACGTTACTTCTCTGATTTAAACTGATATTCTTTTTTTATTAAAATTTTAGAATTTTAAAATTGATTTAAGAAACAGATTTTATGATTCTCCACTACACATAACCCACTATCCTACTTCCCACTTTCTCTCTCCACTACACATAACACATTCTTTTTTTTTACCATACTTCTCACTTTTTTTTCTCTTTCCTCTTTTCACTTTCATGTAAAATCATACTTTCATTTCTTTGATTAATCTATCTGAAACCCTAATTTGACATTTGTTTCATGAAATTGTAATTGAAGTTTGTGACTAGAGGGAACGAAAAGACTCAAAAGTTGTGCACTTCATCACAACAATAAGTAATTCTCTTTATATGCATTTCAATTTGTAAAACACTAATTTGTCTTCTGAAATTGTGATTGAAACATGTGACTAGAGGGATAAGAAGGACTCAACAAGAGAAGACAGAGGTACATGATGAAAGTCATCATAAGACCCTTTTTGGTAACAATTTTATGGATTTAAATGAAATCATACAGAGCATTAACTAAACTATATTCTCATTTCCTCATATTTTACGGAAAAGTTACTTCCAATTTGATTTTTAAGTTTTTTGTCATCATCATTTCTTTATCTTTGCTCTTCCTCTATATTTTCTTCTTTTAGGTTTTTGATTTTTGAAATCATCTTAACTTTTCATAAAGTTATGATTTTAGAGACCACCTTCAAAATAGGTTCTCTCACCAGAGAGCATTATGTAGAGAGAGCATTATGTAGGGAAGGTATG
Organism: Phaseolus vulgaris; assembly: GCF_000499845.2. Taxonomy (NCBI): domain Eukaryota; kingdom Viridiplantae; phylum Streptophyta; class Magnoliopsida; order Fabales; family Fabaceae; genus Phaseolus; species Phaseolus vulgaris. The sequence continues at coordinate 37,328,249 of NC_023755.2, read as the reverse complement.
TCATCGTGTTCTTAAATCTATGTTTTACATGTTATACTAATATTTTGTTTGTTTTTTATTTGTTAATTGTATAGAGTTAATATTCATAGCAAAATAGAGGAATCAGAGAAGGATTGTCGCGCTCACTCCCCCAATCGTAAGGTTCTAACACGAAGGAACATTAGATTTGAGTGCGAAAGATGGGAACAATTTAAACGAGTCTCTATACTCTTTAACTTCTCATTTTAATGTTATTAAGAGACATTGTTTTTGAAGAATAAAAAAATACTAAAGAAAGAGAAATAAAAAATGCGAATACACACTACTTTTAACTGTATACTCTTTAACTTCTCATTTTAATGTTATTAAGAGAAATTATTTTTGAAAAATAAAAAAATACTAAAGAAATAGAAATAAAAAATGCGGATACACAAACATGTCAGTGCCTGTGTTCCGCTAGTTTTAATAATGTAATTTAATATTGTTTTCAACTACTAACAAATTATTTAACTTTAATTTTCAACCATTTGTGAATAAGATGCTTTCAAACTTTATCGTGGACCAACACACCGCATACATAGTAAGTTTTAAATTTTTCATAATTTTATCAATATTAAGTGATTTCCTGTTTTTGGTGTACACTAATTTTTTTCAATTTTATTTTTATTTAATATATCTCATTTGTATTGTATTTTGTCATTTCGTATGAATTATTTAAAAAATAAAATTATTTTTTAACTTTTTAAATTAATATTAATATGCAGTTTTATATGACTCTCCCACTTTTCTCTTAGTTCCTTATTTTAAGGCAACAAAGAGAATATTCTTTCACAAATTTCTACATCAAATCTCACATATAAAATAAAATAACTTTCACTTTCAATCCTATTTTACACAATTTTTTGTTTTTCAATTTTAACTCATTCAAAATAATTTTTTTTATATATGTTACATTAATATAGATACTGTAGAACTAACAATAAAACACTTCAGAGAATATAAAGGGTTACTAGTTATGCCAACCCATGTTTAATCTTTCAGAAAAGGTATATGCCAACCAATGACTTTTTGAAACGATATAACTTTTCTCCCTTTTCTTTGTCCTTATTCCTTATTTGTTTATATTTTGAAACAAAGGGTTTACCTATTCAGAGATTTGGTCCACAAGACATTAAAATGGTGGAAGAAGAAAATAGGAAACTCGTATCCTTTGTACACAAAAGATTTTATTAGAAAACTATTCCTTAATGTACCAAGTGAAGACTCTCTATTAAAAGTTGTTTAAGTAGATCAATATAAATATTTTAAAAAATTAAATATATTTTTCACATAGAAAATTGATTTTTGTCCAACCTTACTTACTATTACTTATAGTAAACTAGAATGAGTAATTGTTGTTTCTTACATAATAAATAAAAAAAAACTTATATTATATTATAATATTATAACATTTACATTATTAACGAGTTAATATAAAAATTTTAATATTTTAGTTTATACTGAAACAAATTTGTTTGTTATAAAAAAAACAATTCTTTATTTCAAATAGTTTTTTTACTAGACGAAAATCAATTTCTCTTAAAAGAATATTAATGAAAAAATATCTAATAATCAGTATTTAAAATTTAAAATAAGTAGTATGATGAATTGCTGAATCTGCAAGGCATTGTTAATATTGGGAGACAGAGAACACCTTTGTCTTGACGAAATTGGGTAGCTAGTAATTAAGTAACCCCAAGCTAGTAAAAAAGAATTCCAATTTGGCAACTAACTAGTGTTAACTCCAATTGGATTCATTGAACCAAATTTTATCATTTGAGGAGTATTTGGACATTGACTGCATAATTCTCGCAATTATGAATTATTCAATGTGGGTTAAAGTTCAATAATGACGGTGAACCTTTTTTTTTATATATTTTTATTCATACAATCTTTTTCTTTATTTTACTTTTATTTGTATTTAATTTTCATGTTTCATTTTCGTCTATCACTTTCATGTATAAAGAGATTTTTCAAGTTTGTTTCAATAATGTGTCTTGTGCAACTTCAATTTTGACATCGAAGACACGTCTCTTGTTTTAACCTTTGGAGTCATGCACATTAAGTTTTCTCGCTCTTTTATATTTTTATTTGTTAATATTGTTAGTTGTATTTTGTTCCACTTATTTTGATTTAAACTCCTTTCTTCCTTTTTGATCAACTCTCTATGAATTTATGAGAGCATATTATATATTATTTCCTTCTTTTCCATCAACTTTTCTTGATTTCCCTGTAATCACAATATATATTCTTCTTTTTTCTATAAGAATTCTCACCTATAATATTGTTTAAGAATTTTGTAGAAAGTTAATCTTATGATTTTGTTTTACGTAAGTTATCCTCCCTTTATTTTTATTTTCATTTTCCCTCATTCTTTATTCTTTATTTCAGATACATGTAATATTAGGGTTTAGACTTACAGAGAAATAAGAGTCTCTAACTATATTTTGGGTGTTGATGACTATGTTTAACTTTTTGAAGTGATCTAAAAGTTCCTATGATGTTAGTTTCTTATAAAGAAAAAACTTAAAAGTAAGGAATGTTAACTTAAAGTAAGGAATGTTAACTTTATTTTAAATTCTAATTTATGTTTTACACAATAACTTGTGATAGCTTTAATTTTTTGACCTTAAATGTGATAATATCAGAAGTTAAAGTTAAATGACATTGTGATCAATTAATTAAATAAGAGGAATTATGATGTTATACTGTGTTGAAAACGAGTAAATAAGTATTTAATAAACTTTAAATTTAAGTATTGTCTTGGAATGTGATAATTATAACAATGTGTTTGGAGGTGATTTTTTTTTTAATATTTCATTGGAAATACTGATACTCATTTAGTGTATGATAAATTATTTGGAAAATAACTGTATAGTTATTAGTAGTTGATGAATGTACCTATGTTTGGAAAATGATTGTGAAACATATTGTATAATATTGTGGGAGGTGATTAGTTAGGTAGTGAAATTTGACTATAGTATGAATATTGAGTCATAAATCTATTAAGGAAATAAAATAATTTAGTTTTATTAATGGTTTAAAGAATATAGATAACAATATGGAGGTTGAACACCAAGGACAAAGATGGAGATTGAAGAAACAAGAGGAGTAAAAGTGACATTTTCTTAAGAAAGGGGGCTAGGAGGTAAATATGAGCTACAAAGAAGAAAATTCCTTTTAATTCAAGTGGGTTGTAGTGGGATGAAGGCCTAGACAACCCATTAATAGTGTCACACTCTTTCTTCCTGCACTTTCATAAGTTTTTCTGTCACTCAATATGAAAATATCTTTTTATCATTTTTCTGTCACCTCCATAAAGTAACTTTCAGATTATGTAATCTGGACACGCATTTGAAAAAAGACTTCCAAATTATGTAATCTACAAGTTAAAAAAAACTTTCGAATTATATAATCCGAAAACTAATCATGCATATGAAAAAAAACTTTTAAATTATGTAATCCAGAAACTAATTATGAATTTGAAAAAAGACTTCTGGATTAAAGGGTGTTTCTGAAAATATGAAAATTTATAGAAGTGAGAGAAGAATATATGTACGTGATTTTTTCACATAATCATTACTTGTCGATATATTCTAATATTATTATTTTTAAAAATATGTCTGTTCATACCTATACATTTAACTTAAGAGACTAAATAGACTAACTAAAAGTAACTGATTTCTATTAAAAGACTTAACGATATATTTTTTTTATTATATTTGTTTAGACAAATTTCATTATAGGTATTTATAGGAATAAAAATAAGAAAAAATGGAAATTAGTATTTTCATAAGCTGAAATTAATTTAATAAACTACTTTATAAAAAAAATTATCGTATCATTTCTGCATAACTTTAACCTACAGAGAAGTATACTTATTTATTTGTTCTTATTTAGATGTGAATTTGGAAAACCCGTCCACAAATACTTTATTATATTTGAATACTTTTAATATTATGTTAGAGTGATTTTAACAGTGAAATTACAAATTTTTCATTGATCACTTTCTAAATTAAGAAAAACTTACGAAGCAGTGTTAAATAATTACACTTTTTATTCAATAAATATACCTTTTTTTCATAATTCAATTGAGAGGTGATAATTTATTTTGTTTAACTTGACCTCTTTTATGAGCTTTTCAATCTCCAATTTATTTTTATACTTTTATTTCTACCACGAAAAAATGATATTAAGAAAGATTGGGAATTAGAAACTTTATACAAGAAGAAAAATATTTAGCTTTTGTGTAATAACGTAAATATAAAGAAACAGAGAACACTTTTATGGTTTTTCTTTTTTTCTTCTTTTTCTCTCAATCTCTCTGACTCTCTTTCTTTACTCTTCATTACACACTCTATACATCATCTATTTTAGAATTTGATAAGATCACGTTGTAGCTGATGAGTTAAGGAATATTTCTATCCGATTAAATTTTTAAATAGAGTAAGTTATTTTTGCTCTAAAGATCCTTTATTCTCTATTTTTCCTTAGGGTTTAATCATTAATATTGGTGGAGTCAATTGAGAAGAGTAATCCTCTCAATTTATTCTACTATATACTGAATTTTTGTTATGTTTGAATAACTTGCATTAGGTCCTTATATCTTGAAGTTTATCCAAACTGAGATGATAAAATTCTAGAGGTTGCTTGTAAAGCAAACAATTAAGATAAGGAAAGCTATTTTTTTTAATAACACCCTAGACTATAAGATCTGAATGTGGATAGGACATGGTTCCAATATTCAATTTATCTTATAAAGATGTTATTTGATAAAATTGTTTGATTTTATGTTGTGTGAACATGTATAAATATTAGATTTTGATAGTTTGAAAGTTAAATATTATGTTGATGTTGGAAAGATTCTTGAATGGTATGAATTTTAAAATGTTATGTGATTGGATGATATGTATTATATATGAATGATGAAAAATGTATGAAATTGGTATCATACATTTAGGATGATGTATAAGTTGTGGTTTGATGACATTAAGTATGAAAACCTATGTTTAACATAGATTCTTTATCTTCACTGATGATCTAAGTCATATAGACTAAGATATTAGGTGATGAGAAGCTGATGAGAGAGTTTATACACACCAGGTCCCGCTGTAGACAATTGGTATTGGATGTTTGAATTTATCCTTATCCTTAATGTATGGATTAAATGTTAATCTTTGGTAGGGACATACTTAATGAGTCTCCCGAAAGACTATGAATTCATTTGTAGTCAGTGTGATTGAAATGAAATCAAAGTGCTATGGATTGAAATGAAATCCAGTAATTGTGATTGAAAATAGATCCATGTGTGTTTTATATGAATGATGTAATTGATATTGAAATTTTATATGACAACATTTAAAGAAATGTTTATAATTGATTATTTGATTGGTTATTTTTTTTTCATTAATTAAGTATGTTATGAAATTTCTTTTCATTAGCTTACCCTTATTTTTTTTTTGTTATGTTGTGAACTGCGATGACTGTAATAAGTACATGAACAGATGATCATATAGGTGTCGGAGGGTCTGAAGGGTTTTAGAATGTTGTTTTGAAACTTATATTTTAAATATTTGTATTTCTATAAGCTCGAATCATGTATTAAGAATATTTTGAAAAACTCTAAACTTATTATATAGAAATATGTAGAATTTATATTGTAATAATTAGATGTATTTTTGGATGTTACATTGTTACCTTTGACTAATAATAAGAAATTTTTAGAAAAAATTCAACTTCATAAAATTTTGATTAAGTATTAAAAATCACAAATTATAAAACATGAATAATGTATAATGAGTAAGAAATGATTTCAATGTGTGTGCGGTGGTTTTGTTTTTATGAGGTTTTCTTGAATCTTATTTCATGTTCTTTCGTGGAAAGAAATTGCGGAGTTTTGTTTGCTTTTTCTAAGGTTCATCCGCATTCGTTAGAGGCTAGAGTGAGGAAAAGTCAATTAAATGCAAATTGGTGGAAGTCTTAGAAAACCTTAATTGAAATTTTTGTTTTTTTTCATAGAGTTCAAAGTTTAAGATAAAACTTTTTGGTGAAACCGGAAGATAATATCGAATTTGAGGTTATCTATCAAATTGTACAAACCAGATTCTAAATCTGGTAGACAACCTGAATCCGGTATATACAGATAGTAGATAGTGACTAGTATATGTTTGAAATTTTAAAATTTGAAAATGATAAAAATCTTGATGTGATGGATTTAGAAATAAATATATAATAAAGAGTAAGTTTAGAATTAAATGATATGAAAAAGTATTAAAATAATAATATTACGAGTTGTAATGTGGTTGTATAAAAAATGTGAGTTGTCAATGTATCATTATCCTTTAAAATTACATCGACATGCATGAAAATTTAATGGAGGTGTAAGAAGAAGTTACCCGTTTTGGAAAGCCTAGGCCCATTGGACTAGCCCAGTATTTTGTTATTTGACACTTGCTTTTTTGAATGCACCATCATAATTTATTTTTGAAAGTGTAGATCCTTTTGATTGTTCCAGCATTTTAACTATTCACGTTTACACCCATCGTTTCTTAAAATCTGGTTCCATTAGTTTGGCCCAATATTTTTGTTATTCGACACTCCCTTTTGTATATTTCTGCCATCAGCAATTTAAAAAATCTGAGCCCACACGTTTGATACAGTACTTCTGCTATAATTATAGTAAATATAAAATCCTAAAAATATACAAATTTTAAATTAAAAAAATATTAACCCAAATATTTTTTTACTATTAGAACTACGTAAACTTTGTTTTTATATTATGAATAAAAATAGGTAAAAGTAGATCAATCCTTGTCAGACCCCATAAAAAAAAATTCAAAAATCTTTTATTTATTTGTTTTTTTTTAAAGAAAAATAAACAATTACATTTTGCATATTTAATTGAAGGTTATTATCTTAGGAAGAGTATTATAAGTGATAATATCTTTTCTACACGCTGTTTCTTTTGGTTCTATAAATTTTTATAATAAACTATGGTAATAATTTCTCTGTTTTTTTTGAAAATTATTTTTTAAGGTCCCGTCCTAATCCCAGTTACATTTCTCACTCTGACTACCACTAAGCGAGATGAAAAAACTTAACAAACCAAATCTTTAGTTGTAATTAAAAAGGAGAGTATTTTATAATACAAACCATTTCTCCTCATATATATATATTTACTTTAAGTAACTAGATTCAAAACACTCAACTTATTGAATAATAGAACATTCAAATACAAAATCCAAATATTCCCAAATCAAAACCAAACCAAAAAAAAAAAAAAAATTCAATTTCAATCACACATGTCATAAAACTCAACCATACACAAACACAATATATTCATAAAACTCAACGATACATAAACACAATATATTCATCAAACATACATGTAACAGCGAGTTTTTTTTTTTAAAAAACACCAACATGAACCTTATCCGCTGCACCACAGTACCTCTTTTATTTCTTTCTCTTTCTCTTTCTCTTTCTAAATCTTTCCCTTCTCTCTTAATTTTTCCCTCCCAATCTTCATCTATTTTAGAATTTGATCAGATCACGTTGAAGCTGGCGAGTTAAGGAACATTTCTACCCGATCAGATTTTCAAACAGAGTAAGTTCATTTTTACTCTAAATATCCTTTGTTCCCTGTTTTTTCTTAGGATTTAGTCATCAATCTTGATGGGGGTCAGTTGAGAAGTTTAATCCTCTCAACTTATTCTATTATATAATGAATTTTTGTTCTCTTTGGATAATTTGCATTAGGTCCGTAAATCTTGAAGCTTATCCAGACTGTGGAAAATAAAATTCTAAAAGTTGCTTGGAAAGCAAGCAATTGAGGTAAGGGAAGCTAAATTTAATTTTTAATAGAACCCTAGGATAGAAGATCTGAATGCGGAAGGGACGTGGTCCCAATATTCAATTTCTCTTGTAGGGATGTTGTTTGTTTATATATTATTTAAATTTGTAAAAATATTATATTTTGATGGTTTAATATTTAAGGTGTTGTTTTCTTATGTTAATTACGCTTTTGAATGTTGTGGATCGTGTTTGGAATGATATTGTATGATGAAATAATGTGGAATTGAATTCATACATTTGGGATAGTGTATGGACTGATGTTCGCTGTGTATTAAGTATTGATGTCGGGATAATGTATGAACTGATGTTTGTTGTGTATTAAGTGTTGATGCCTATGTGGTAACAAAGATCTCTGAGCTTCACTGATGATCTAAGTCACATAGACTAAGATATCAGGTGGTGAGAAGCTGATGAGGGAGTTCATGCACACCCACTACACCATTTTTCACTTTAGGCCACACTAATATGTCAACATGTAAAAAAGTGTTGTCTAAAGGAGGTATAAGCAACGGTTTTTTATTGTTGTCCATGTAATAAGATTTTTTTTGTTTTTGAGTTAAAGTATTTAGGAAAAATGTGGTCTATTTATTCTAAGCAACATTTTATAAAACGTGGACATGATTAATAAAATGTGAGTATTTTAGACAACACTTTTTAAACTGTAGGTATTTTAAATAATATTTTAGACAATATTTTTTAAAACACTTATGCTTTAACTAATATTTTAAACAACAATTTTTAAAGTGTGTATGTGTTAAATAACATTTAGAACACAATTTTTAAATTATAGATAATTAAGTTCAAGTTTATTACCTATTAACTAGAGCTGATAGGAGAAAATTAAAAAAGCGTTGCCTAAAATCTTAAAAGAAGAGTAAGCAATGATTTTTACCTTTGAATTGAAACTTACAGGAAAAAGCGTTGCTTTAAGAAACATTGTTTTAAACATGGATATTTCAAATAACAGACTATACTCACACATTCTACTAACTTCCCCAAGCTACACAGAACTCAACCCTCGATTCCAAATGCACTCTCACGCTCCACCACGCTCAAACTCCATTTGCGGCCAACGATTTTTCACAGCTTCCTCCGTATGATAAGCCCTTGCTCAGGTTCGTTTCTTCAAACACTCCTTCACAACGTTCGATTTTTCTGTCTCACTGTTTGCTCTAGTTCATAATCGATTTCTTCAAAATCTCCATTCACAACCTTTGAATTAGAATTTGCTTTGCACCGGATTCAGTTCGACTTGAAGTGATTCGGATTCAGTTCGACTTGAAGTGGTTCGGATTCATTTCGATTTGATGTTAATTCCTCTACTGGTTTGAATGCGGTGATTGATTGATTTTGTTTTTTTATATGAATTTTAGGAATTGTAGCTAGTCATATATGTGTATGAATGGAAAGAGTGTAGGGGTTTGAGGTGGAAATCTGTAGTTTTTAAATTGATAAGAATTAACCTAAAAATCTTTATGAAATTCAAAATTAGGCACTTTTTACTTTATTTTGTTCGATTTATTTTGTCCGACTCCAAGTACTTTCGTGCTGCTTGGCTGAGAAACAACAGACCCCAGGTATTGTTAATTATGCTCAATGACTTTAATGTAAAGTGTGAGACTTATCATTGGGTTGATTTCTCTATTTTACAGAGTCAACATTGCATCTTGTTTTAAGGCTTCGTGGTGGTATTATTAAGCCATCTTTGATATTGGCCAGAAGTGTAACCAAGATAAGATTATTTGTCGCAAGTAAGTTTACACATCCTAGTACTGGATTCAGTTGGTTCATTCAGAACTAATTTCAAATATTGTTCTTTTGTTAATTATGTTGTAAGCCTTATCTGTCAGCAAGTATACTGATTTTAGATAAGAATGTTGAATGTGGTGTATGTGTACACTGATGTCTGTATGGAAAATGTATGGCAACAACAGGTTGTTGTTTTCTCTTAGCTGCATGTTTCTGAAAATCTCTGCACCGAGGCCTTATGGCTCACAACCCAACCACTATCTAGAAGACCTATGTTTTGTTCCTTTTCTTTTCAAACATGGAACACAAATTTGATGTTGACGCATACACATAACGTTATAACTATGGAGTTAAATAATATGTTAAAAAATGATGCACATTCTTACAAGTAGACAAAACTTACTGATTTTTCAATAACTCAAACTAGGTTAGGTGTTGGTGGTGTTGAACTGTTAATGTGATACCTTCTTTCACAAGTCATTTTATTTCATCTGTGCAGCTACAAGCATTTTTCTTCTTTATTTGGTTTGGTTTTTTATTATATAGAGATTGAGTAGTTGACTTGTAATACAAAGTTGCCAAGACATATATTTAAAAGTGTAAATACCAAATTTAAATGCTTTTTCCCTAATATTCCAAGAAAACGGTATACTCTTGATACGTATCAAATCTAATGTACATAATAAATTTTAGAGTGTTTATTTTTTTTAATAACTAAATGTACTTTTATTTTAAATAGCTGTATATAAATATGTTTGTGTTTTTTTTTTGTAATATATGGCTTATGAATTACTCGCAAAACGATTTCTTCTTTATTTACTTATTTAAAGAAAAAGGAATATAGTTTTCCTAACTTTTTAATTAATATCCTTAAAAAAGAATTTAATTAATAATTATTTTTCTCTATCCAGTACAATAAGATATTTGAGCATTATGGGTAAACTGATACGTACTAATTAAATTATTAAAAAATTTCAACACCTATAATTTAATATTTTGATTATCAATGAAACATTCTTTTATCACTCTTAAATATTTTTAATAATTCATGTCTGTTGACATTTTGCCTGTATTTATAAAATGAATATGATATTTGTTCATAGTATATGTCAAGTACTTAATTGAATTAAGGAAACTAGCTGTGGTGAATGCATGATGCATTGATTTACTAACCTTAGAAGATCAATATGGTTGCTTGTTTTGCAGTGCATGACCCAGTTATTTTTCTCACCCTAGGGAGCTCTACCCATGTAAAACACCAAACTTTTCTTCATCCCTATCAAAACTCCTCCACCAAATATCTCCTTACCTTTTTCCTGTGGTTTCCCAATACCATGATTCGGTGGCTCGGTTCGTTCGAAGCCTTGTTGGATATTTCTGATCTTTCAAGATGAAGATCTATAAAACATAACCAATTGAAGCCATTTGAAGAGGTTCTCCCAACTCGGTCGTCCTTTCCATCTGCTGCATTTTCTTCTTCTGTTTGTACTTTCTCATCCACAAAACAAGAAGTGAGAACAACACAAACAATACTAGTCCCCCCACAACAGACCCTACAATGATCCATGCCTTTTTATTCTCCTTCTCACCTTTTCCTTGAGCACTTGGTTCTGTTTTCTGTTTTTAATTGATGTTTCTATTCTATTTTCAGTTTTTGTTTTTAATTTTTGGTTCTGTTTTCAGGAAATTGTCCCTGTTTATAAAGGGTATGTTATTGAAGTGAATGGTATGGCAAATCATTGCCTGCGAAATATATCAACATTGCTTCTTCAATTGGTGGTCCACTATAGCCATTTCAGAGGTGAACTTCTGCTCTAACTTATCTTAGTTTTTCTATAGCATTTGAGATAGGTTGATTATTCTTAGGTAAACTGGTATTTGCATGTTCATTATATTTGTGGGTTGCAGTTATATACTGGTATTTTAGTACATAATATCACTAGGGAAGTGTTGGTTTAAGCTACTTAAAGTTATAGATTTACTGAGAAATAATCTTACCTTTGCAAAATAGATTTAATCAATAAATAGGTCATCAAATATTTAATTTAGGAAATATACATGACCCTCGTACTTATTTTTGCAGCACTGAGGAGTCAGTAAAGAAAATGCTATGAATAGGAAAAAACAAGAGTATATGCACTGAATGGGATCAATAAACTTTGTTAGAGTTTGAGCTCAATTGGTTTTGTGTTAATTGCTTCTCTTTCATCTTATAAATCTAGTTATAACAGTTTTCTTGCAACTTAATACTCATGGGCTTTAGGGAAAGAAAACATTGTAGTTGCTCCACGTTCATCTACTTCCACTCATGTTCCTTTACTTGGTTCAGGTATGGACATATCATTTGCATTCAATGTTATAGGCTAGGTATTTTGCATTTATATATTATTTTATTTACAAACTTGATAATATTTTAAAAGATTTGTACGTTTTGTTTAATTGTTTCAGGTTGGACGTCAAGATAATACTAATACTGAACATGAAGAAATGTAGAAATTTTAAGAGATTTTCTTTATTAATTTCTCTTTGTTAATTTCTAACTCTAATTAGTTGTAATAATTACAATTTTTACTGTTTTGATATACAATGGAGTATGTAACTTGGCACATTTGAAATATTTAATATTATATACATTGTTCTTACTTAAATTATAAACGTGATCTAAATGTAAAATTATAAATGTGGTCTAAATGTGTAATTACGTTTTAAATTAGTTTGAAAATTTTGCCTATTGCGTAATTTTATAAATTAAGATATATTTCATAATTTTTCACGTTAAAAAAGTGTTGTCTAAAAATATAGACAACATGTAAATAAATGTTGTCTAAAAAGACTGACAACATGTAAATAACCGTTGCCTAAACATTATGAAAAAAGTGTTGTTTATTCTATCAATATGCAATAGTAAAAATGCGTTGCCTAACATGTAAATAAGTGTTGCTTAAAAAGACAAACAACATGTAAATAAGCGTTGCCTTTACCAATAACAACATTTAAAAAAACGTTGCCTAAACAATAGGCAACACTGAAAATGTATTGCCTAAACATTATGAGAAAAAGCGTTGCCTAATTTTTTTTTTCAAAAAACGTTGCCTATTCTACCAATATATAGCAACGACTACAAAAAAGCGTTGCCTAAACCTAAGCCCACGGCTGCATACTCCACGCCTGAAAAAGCGTTGCCAAAGTGTTGCCTAAAGTTAAGGCAACGCTTTTCCTACTTTAGGCAACGCTTTTTAGGCGTTGTCTAAGATCAAAAATGGTGTAGTGACCGTAACATATGAGATGCACGGCTTGGGTTGTATTGAACTTACCCTGATCCTTTCTGTTGGATTCGCTGGTAATCTTTGGATCAGGTGTTAGTCTCTGGTAGGACTTACTTAATACGGGTCTTCCGGAAGACGTTATTTGTTGAATATTCTGGATGTGTAGATCCATATGAGATATATGTGGTTGTTTATTTGTTGAGATTTGAAGAAAATTGAATAATTTGATAAATTGATAATGTAATTTGGTTTTCTCTTTGGATTTAAATGTGTACATTATAAAATTCTATTTTCATTAGCTTACTCTTGTTTTTTTTTTCTTATTGTGTTTGAACTGCGATGACTGTACTATGTACATGAGCAGATGACCATACAGGTGCAGGAAAACCTTAGAGGTTTCAGAGTTTATTTTGAGCTATGAATATGTAAATATTTGTATTTCTATAAATCCTAATCATGTATTAGGAATGTTTTGAAAAACTCCAAATTTGTATAAAAATACGTAGAACTTGTATTGTAATAGTTAGATGTTATTTTCTGGAGTGTTACAATACATACCCCTCGAATAATTAATTTTCATCTTAGATAATCTCTGCAAAAATGGTTCTCATTTTCTTATCAAAACCAAATTACCCATTTCCAAATCAGTATCAGATTATACACAACAATTTATCCATAATTCCAAAAGTTTACATAAACCCCATAAATATCCTCTAATATGTTTTCACATGTATAAACTCAACATCATAATTTTTAAACTCGTTCTCAATCAAAATAAATCAATATCACACAAATCCAATAGCAATCTACCACAGGATACAATCACATAAAAGTTTCATTATAACCATTATCAATTCTTTTCCACATAAAAAATAAATTAATTTTCCTTACCTTAATTTCTAAGCTCTTCAAGAAATTGCTCCAAAACTTATATCTAAGGAAAAAGAAGAAAAACTTACTCAAAGCCAACATCTAATCAAGCCAAATTGTCTCATATTTTGTGTGAACTTCTAATTCATGTTTTCAGATTAAAAAAAAGAAATTGCTTTAGGAATCTAACACTACAAAAGTTATTGCATATACCTAATAAAAATCTATAGGTAAATTCTATGATTATTATTATCTCATTTAGATTATTATTAATATTAACAATTTTCTATTACAGAAAATTGAAGATAAGAAAACATAAAACATTTAATCAATACATTAGATAAATGATTATTGTTTTTATTATTATAAATATTATAATTATTAGTATTGTTGTTATTATGACTATTATAATAATAATAATAATAATAATAATAATAATTATCATTATTATTGTTAATAATAATTATCATTATTATTGTTAATAATAATAATATTAATAATAATAATAATAATAATAATATTATTATTATAATTATTAATAATATTAAAATTATTATTATTATTATTTTTATTAATATTAATATTAATATTATTTTTGATAATAATGTTTTTAATAATCTTAATTTATAATCTATACCTATATATAAAGGGGATTCTCCTCTTAACCGCTCTTAATTTTTTCCCCCATTTTATTCTTATATTAATATTTATTTTTATTATTGTATTATGGTCATTGGGTCATTTCTTATTCCCCTCTTAACTGTTCTTATTTTTTTTTCCATTTTATCCTTATATTAATATTTAATTTTATTATTGTATTATGGTCATTGTGTCATTTTTAATTTTTTCTACAATATTTGGTATACGTAGTGGGGCGGTTTTGAATTGAAAGAGATGTGGAGGAACAATTATGAATTGAAAGTAAGGTGGAGGAGTGGTTATGAATTGAAAAAGATGGTTTATATGGTTTTGCCTTTTTCTTTAGTCGTTTCTTCATAACAACTTTTTCTTTAGTCGCTTTTTCTTGTTCCTTGGTTTTCTATTACTATTGTATATGTCTTTACTATAGTAACAACATGGCCGCTTTGGTAGCTTTTTCTATTTTGAATAGTGTACATACCAAAAATGGGGTTTATGGGTGGACTGGATTGGAGCTTTATGCTTTTAAGATAAAGATGTGTTGTTGTGTTGTTCTGATGTGCAGATTTTGAAACTGTTTGCATTTGGGATAAGAGCAACAGTAATACGACCATGTCATCGCTTATTACACAACCCAGGTTTTCCCTTATCCCTCCAATTTCCCTTCCATATGGTTTTGCCTTTTTCTTTAGTCGTTTCTTCATTTTGTTTCGTCACTTTCCGCTCATACCTTTACTTCTCCTTCAATCTTTTAAGTTTATTATACCAACTCTTCTCAACACAAAACAGCGTCTGCACCTTATTCATTCCTTCCTTCTGTGACTACAATTTTAATATTGTTTATATCGTGAGAGGTGAATTTGTTTGTTGTAACTAATTTGGTGTGTGGTCATTGTAGTTACTTGCTTTTCAATGTTTGAAAAGACCTTGATTGCAGCGAGTCGTGATGGAAGCCAAATTGACCAAATTGAGATGAAGATGTTTGGACGAAAAAGTTGTTTGTAGAATCACAATAACATTTACAATGGAAATGGACATGCTACCAATATTATCGAGATTAGTCTTTCCATTTTATGGTGTAAAGTAGATTCACTTTTACTTTTACATATTATTATTTTGTTAAAAATTTATATATTTTAAATATTCACTCAAATAAAGAAATACATTATGCACAATAACTATATATAATCATGCCATGGTGTTGGTACTGTGGTTGGAGACATGTGTTTTTTTTTGTTTTTTTTTTTATCTTAGTACATTGCATTTATCTTACTAAATTTTTGGTTTGAGGGGAATGTAAAGTACTTTGTGTGAGATAGGCGCGAGAGCGCATGTGTTCCCGCTAGTAACATATAAAAACTATTCCTCTTCAAATGGTTTCTTAACCGTTTTTTTTATAAATCTTTCTTGATTTTACTGTTATTAGTATATCTCATTTTATTATTTTCAAAATTATAAGAAGAAATATTTTATCATTTAAAAATAAAATTATTTTTTAATTTTTAAAATTAATGTTAAGGGACAATTTTGATATGCAAAATTATCAACATTCATTATATCTTTTTATTCTCTATAAGCTTCTCTTCTAACCGCTTTTAAAATTAATTTTTACCCTAATATCCACTCTTTCTTTAACCACCCACTCTTCCCTTAACTCCCTATTTTAATTGCCTAAGACACAAACTTTTTGCCTAAGACACAAACTTTATGGGAGATGTGTTTTTGAAGAATAACACAAAGAAATAGAGAACACACCTTTGTCCTCATTCGGTTCCTACATTGAATCTCACATATCAAAGAAAATAACTTCATTCTCCAGTCACTCTCTCCGCTGCTCCACTCCACTCACAACTCCATTCCTCCATGAAGTCATCATTCTTTTTCTTCTTCTACCGGCCGGTTGTACTACCCTTCAGCTCCTCAACAAATTCCTTGTTCTTCCCTACTAGCCTCGGCCTCTCGATCTTCTCGTAGTCTAGATTTGGAGGGTACCTGCAGAAGGCACTCCGACGTTCAAGTCAGCAAAAATTTTCGACACTCGATTCTTAGAGCACTGCATATGATAATGTACCTGGATCTTGGAATGTGTGCTATTTATATTATTTTAATGGGTCTTTCTTATTGGGCCATATTAGGGAGTTGAATCATACTTAGAAATACATTACCTAACTTTTAATCATGGATTAGTTTCGTTGACTCTACTTAGGCGTAATTGGACATGTGTATGTCGGTCGGTCCTACGGGAGTGGGCTTTCACTTCGATCGGCCCAGTTGTGTGGGCAGAGGCTTTCACTTCAAGTGTTACACCCCGTAAAGAAGGTGGTTAGGGGGGATGATCTGGGTATTGTTGTCGACCGGTCAGACTCCCCTGAGCAGGTCGTCTCCCCCTTAGAGATTGATTGGGTAGATCTTAAGGTAACTAGGATCACCTCTGCCTTCACTACCGTGACCTTTGTCATCAAATTTTTGGGAGGGGTCCCGATTTTGAAGGTAGATGCTGGTCTTGACTTTTTTAGCATTGAGTCGTGTTTACCGAGCGAAACTGTATGTCTTGGTCAGTCTTCCATTGAGTCACCTTTCTTCTATATGTACATTTGTCTTTTTTTTTTTCTTTTTTTTTTTCAGATTTGCACGTGTCTTTACCTTTCGATACCTTCACGATGAGAGTCTTTTGGACGCTTAACATGGCTCCTACTCAGCTTCATCTAAATACCTGGGTGTCTATCCAGGTTTTCTGCCTGATATGTGACGTTCTGCGTTTGCATCCTACCCCTTCTTGCTTTCTTAGTTATTATACTTCCCACCCGGACGAGCCTGTTCTGTGGCATTCACTGATCAGTCGATTGGGTAACGTTCTCTACGATTCCTTCACCACCTCGCACAAAAGATTGAAAGAGAAATTTTTTCAAAGTCTTTATCTGATTAGAGGCCACACCATACTTTTTTGATGAAGCCGATCGGTCGAGGTTTCCTTTGTATTGGACTAAGAAACCTCTAAAGTTTAAGGAGTGACTTCGTCCGACCGTGGGTGTCGAGGAGATAGAGATTCTCTCTCTTGGATATGCTCCCAAGGAAACTCCCTACACGGAAGTTGATCGTCGTGTATGCGAAGTCATCTCGTTGGGTGGCCTTTAAAGGTATGATAGTTTCTTCTTGTCTCGGTCAGTTATGTTTGTTTTGTACTTACGTTTTGTTTGTTTACAAAAGTTATGGATTAGAACGTCCCCTGATCGAAGGGCATGCTTGAACCTTCAAAGAGAGAGTTGCTCAACGGAAGGGTCGGCCCAGAGTCCTTAGCGACTGGGAAAGGGTCAGCCAATCGTGTGGGCCCTTCTGGGAAATCAAAGAAGAGGCCGGGGGAAAGGAGCAATATTGCTACCACCACCCGCTCCACCGGGTCATTGTCGACAACACCTCCTCCTCGTTGATCGCCAATCGACATCGACTTGCCATCGAAGGACAAGTTCGATAAGCCCATCACCCTTCTTACGGTCCAACGTGCAATGGAGGCTTCGATGTCACCCCTCTCGGTGTTGGAGGGTGACTTGCAATTTGCAAGGGGGCTTAATGTTGCCCTGCCCGAGCTGACTAATGAGGTTATCCAGAGCCTCCCCCAACAGACTTGCTCAAAGACAACATCGAAATGATGTGCCGAGCGTTTGTCCTGGTCCAGCTGGGATCTGACGATCGGGACCAACATCACGATCAGGACCAACTTTTTAAAACTTTTGTGTATATATATTAGAATTCCTAAGAAGATGGATATATTTTGAGATACAAAATGAGAAAGTAGTATATGTTTATATGTTAGTTAGATGCATAATATATTATCAAATATGGGTAAAAATAGGGATGTTACATTTGGTATCAGAGCAATTCATCCTTAGGATGACTTGAGGGTAGTGAGTTTATTGTTTTTCTTTTGCTTATAGATAATATTTTGAGTCTAAATTAAAAATATAATGAAAATTTTTCAAATTTTTTTTTTAAAAAGGTTTTTGAAATCTTGTGTGTTCTAAATAAATTTTTTATTATTAAGAATGAAAGGATATTGGTAAAGTGGTGAGGGTGCACACTCATAACTGAATCAAGATGATTTTCTATCTTAATTCTAAAAGTTTGATGTTGAGCATATGTTTTCACTTTGTGTGGTATATTTCATTTAATTAAGTGTTTATTTATTTAATTGAAATTTGTCCTTTAGATTAATAGTTTTACACCAATAATTATTTTGGTATAATACTTTATAATACCAGTGTTATGGTTTTATTAATAAACTCAAGTTCTATAAGAATAACAAGTAAATTACAAATAATTAATTACATTTTTATATTCCTAAAATGGAAAAACATTTAGTTGCTTAAGGATGAGGTGATTCAATATTAAGAGTATATTGACCTAATTTTTCAAAATCATAAACCTTCATAAAAGTTCTACAAATTCTACGTACTAATTGTGCCAAAATTTGAATTATTTGGTCATGTACAATTTGTTTGATTTAATTTGTGCTATAATAATGAACCCAAACCAATATAAGTAATGAATGTACATATAATTAGATTAAGATATATATGTACAAATTAAGAAAAATTGGTGTAAATATATATTAAAAAATGTTTATTTGATTCATTCTTTCAAATAGATGTAGTGGACGTTTCTCAAATAGTTTTTTTTTAAATTTAATATTAATTATTTTTTTAGTTTTAAATTTAATATAAAATGATGAAATAACCAAAATAAAATAATAAAATAAAATATTGATACAAGAATAAAATAAAAACAAATTTATGTACAATTAAAAACAATTAAAATGAAGAATATCTTTTTATATGTAGGTATATATATAAACCAATTTAACCATTTTTAACTATTTATAAATTTCATAGTTAAATTTTAATATTTCAACTAGTTTTTTCAATTTTACTTGTGCAATAAAAGCCTTGATGGTGAAAACAAAAACACCCAGCATTAGATCGTTAAACCCATAACGGAAGACTGTTTGTTTTTACCAGGAAATTGCTGAGAAAATACTCTTTAATAATCGTTGTGTAAAGTAAATAGCTAAAATAGTTACGGAAGACTATTTGTTTTAACAATTTTTTTTTATCAGCGTCTTTTGGCTATATATCCCACAAATATATTTTCACCCTCGACATAAAATTAAATTTATATAAATATACTTTTTCGATATTTTTTCCAGTCACCTCAATAAATAATTTTAAAATATACATAAATTTGAATAATATAATTTAATATTTTTTTCAACAACTAACAAAATATTTAACTTTAATTTTCAAGAATTTGTGAATAAGATGCTTTCAAACTTTATCGTGGACCAACACACTATCAAATACATAAAATAACCGTACAACACTCAAAGAGACTATAAAGGGTTACTAGGTATGCCAACCCATGTTTAATCTTTCAGAAAGGTATATGCCAGCCAATGACTTTTTGAAACGATATAATTTTTCTCCCTTTTCTTTGTACTTGTCCTTATTTGTTTATCTTTTGAAGCAAATTGTTTTCATAAATTATTCAGATATTTGGTCCACAATACATTAAGAAGGTTGAAGAAGGAAATAAGAAAGTCGTATCCATTGTACACAAAAGATTTTATTAGAAAACTATTCCTTACAATAATGTACAAGATACACTACGAGAAAAAAATATTTTATATAGATTATTTAGTGGATGTCAATATAATTTTAGGAATTGATTTAATTAACACCTTATATAGTTATGACAATGTCTCCGCCATTATAAATGTCGTTTGCGAAAATGTTTGGATTGCGGTTGTTGATGAGTTTTGGAGACATATAAATAAACACATCTTTAGAGGTAGAGTGATTGATAATTTTAAATTTTTTTTCTTAGGTTCATGATAACTTTTTACGGGGCAAGTGCACTGCGTTGTCAGAAGTAATAATGTGTCATTAAGGACGAATATCAAATCTACAAGGAACAATTGAATATTCAAGTACAAGATTAACAGAATAATAAAAGTTGGTTTGAGAATTGTTGTGATGGAAAGAATTAACAGGAAAACAAATTAAAGAGTTTTTGCTTCAATTGGAAAAATAGAGATTGAGTTTCATCTTTTTCACTCTTTTGTATTTTGATTAGCATGACACTATTGTGCCATTTTGATTGATATTGATGCCCGTTTAAAATTCATTTATATCGATTCCTCGCATATAAAATTATTAAGATGCTTCCTAAATATTGATTCCCCGCATATTTATAAAAACAACTTATCATTGACGTTCATAGCAATTAACATTTCAAATTTATTCCTAACATTCAAATATGTTAAACATTATCGTTTAGGTCAGAACCTTAGAAGTATTTTCCAGTCAAATCTAAAATTCTAAATCATGGTAAACCAAACATTATAAACAAAACAATAATACCAATCATCAATCAAAAACATAATATTGTATTTAGATATCACCTCAATACATAACAGTTTGAACAAATTATTCTCAATCCCAAATGGTAGAACTAGGCTCACATGATGATTGTTACAAGCAGGGATGACATGAAAAGAAGATTCAGAATGTTTCTCCTTGACGACTCTACCTCCTTTATATCTTTAAATAATAAAATATTTGACATCCATTTATTTCAAAAATTTCATTTTAAACTCATCAAATGGTGTTTTCCGTAATATAAGTCCTAAAATTATTAATTTGAAATATATATAACTTTTTCTTATAGTATTTATATATATGAAATTATTTCTTATCATCTTTTGGTTTAAAAAATATATAAAATTTTAGAAATAACCAACATATTAATAATAAACAATATTAATGTGAAAAATCAATTTTTTTATTAATAGTAATTATGTCCATTAAATTGATTAGATCCAACTACTGTTTTAGTTTGAAATATATTGATATTTTTAAATAGCTATATATATATATAATAACATTAATGTAGATATATAAGTTGAGTTTTAACATTAATTCACTTTCCATTGATAATAATTAGATCTATTAAATTGATTAGAGTAAAATATTATTTTAGACGATTTGTTTTTACTTTTCTTATAATCTTATTTTTAATTTTATATATATAAAAGTTGAGTTTTACTAAAAAATATTTTAGATTTTTAAAAGGATGTTATTTTCTTTGAACTAAATGACAATGTTTCATTATACTACTTTCAACTATTTGTTCATCAAAATATTAAATTAAATTTGATGGATACTTTTCCTTTTCGTAAATCTTAATAGAGCCTAAAATTGATTAAAGCTCTACCTAATAACATAAATGCATTTTTAAATAGCTATTATGTCCATTAAATTGATTAGATCCAACTACTGTTTTAGTTTGAAATATATTGATCCAATACATTAATGTGAAAAATCAATTTTTTATTAATAGTAATTATGTCCATTAAATTGATTAGATCCAACTACTGTTTTAGTTTGAAATATATTGATATTTTTAAATAGCTATATATATATAATAACATTAATGTAGATATATAAGTTGAGTTTTAACATTAATTCACTTTCCATTGATAATAATTAGATCTATTAAATTGATTAGAGTAAAATATTATTTTAGACGATTTGTTTTTACTTTTCTTATAATCTTATTTTTAATTTTATATATATAAAAGTTGAGTTTTACTAAAAAATATTTTAGATTTTTAAAAGGATGTTATTTTCTTTGAACTAAATGACAATGTTTCATTATACTACTTTCAACTATTTGTTCATCAAAATATTAAATTAAATTTGATGGATACTTTTCCTTTTCGTAAATCTTAATAGAGCCTAAAATTGATTAAAGCTCTACCTAATAACATAAATGCATTGTCTAAAGTCTAATTGTTAGTTTTATAATTAATTTACCTTTTATGACCATTTGAAGATGAAGTGTGATGAATTATTAGAATTACTTTTTTTGGTATTTCGTTGGTTTAATGTCGTTAATTGCATGAATTTATACTGAATAGGTAATACAATTTACAAGTGATAAACTATCTAGATGTTATAAAGTATAGAATTCAAATATATTTTTTAAAATAAATATTGCTAATTCTATGTTAAATATATTGTGAAAAATACTTATACTACACTTATTAAAATGCTGTCAATGTTAGCCATTTTATTTGTAAATTTAGTATTTTAGTGATTTAGTTTGTGGAAAGAATGAATCAATTTCAATATATACATTTTATTGTTATAATTATTTATCAGGAAAAAGGAATCACATAATGCAATTAAAGTAAATTAGATATAAATGACCTCGACTGAATTTCATAAATTCACTTAAAATGAAAATAAAATATTTTCTTTTTGAAATTTAAAAAAAAATTATGTAAAGTATGAATAAATAGATAACTTCTTATATTTAAAAATACAAATATTTTTCATATATAATTTGTATTTTAGATTTTCAATGAGTTATGTATATCGTGGATTCGTGGTACATTATATTTTAATTACTAATATTATTTTAAAACATTAAAATTTATTTAAAAAAATGATAGATTATATACTAAACCTATAAAAAACTATATATTATTGTTCAACTAATTACAAATGATGAGGATTATTTGTTAAACTGGTAAAATTCAAAGGCTTAATAAAAAAAATATTTTTGGTCTTTTATTGATACATTTGGTAAAGTTAATAAATTTTAAATTAATAAAAAAATATGTAACTATTTCCACTTTAAATGTCTATATACTTTAAAAATAAATTTCATAAAAAGTATTTAACAATAATAAACAATATATATATATATATCTTTTTTTTCAACAATTTTTTTATTTTAGTACGTGTGACGTATATGAATATTAAAACGAAGAAAATAAAATAATTAAAAAATATATTTTAAATAATGTAAGGTCCAAATAGTTATAATTTTAGAGTAGATGTGATATATTTTAAATGATAATTGAATATTTTTTATTAAATCTAATTTTTTTTCTCTACCTTTTCTCTATCTTTTTGCGCCTATCATTTATGGTATAGGCTTTGCATATAGTGCTTTTAGTTTTAGGATTAGTCTTTGTTAGCTTAGAGTCCTAGTGATATAGTTAGACTTTTTATTAGGACTTTGTGGTGCAAGTTAAACTACCCTTGAGATTTTCTAGGATTGAAGCTCTTAGTGAACACCTATTCAAACTCAGGTAAGGGAAGGTAGTTTAAATTTTCAATAGAACCTAGGCTAGAAGATCTGAATGTGGGAGTGACATGATCATCAATTCCTAAATTTGTTTGCACAATTGATTATTTATGAATAAAATAGTATATTGCTTGAAATTTAATGTGAATATGTTGATTTTGATCTCAATGAGTTATTGATGATATTTTGTTTGAGATTGAAAGTGTTGAATGGTGGTATAGATTGACTTTAATTGTGTTATGAAATCTATTGAAGTGTAATAGTATATGTAATTGTTCTGTAGATTTGAATGATTGGAGATTGGTTTAGAAATAATGAATATTATGGATGGCAATGCGGGATGACCCGCCTCGCATAGGCCTGTTCCGCGTTTGGTCCACAAAATGTGGATCAGATTGACCCCCCCACGCAAGGAATGTGGATTCATTTCACTAGTTCGTCTCACATAAGAGGTAGCCAGCAGACCAACCCACATAATATTTATTTTAAAAAAAAAAATTAAAATTTTATCTATGTTTCAATTACATTCAAATTTTAAATATAAGACTTTACTTAAAACTAGATTCACTATCACCCTTAATATTAACTCCTTTAGATGATTAAAATAAAAATTCCATTTTTTAATAAAAACTTTCATGTTAGGTATCACTATGTAACTTGACATCTCAGTTAGGCTGACACTTCAAGTAACAACAATCATATGTCACAACATGAAAAAAGTATTATTAAAAAAAAGAGAAAAAAAATACAAAAATATAAGAAACTAGACCAAAACCCATATATTAACAAAAATGAAACATAAGTAAACTATACCTATTAACAAAGAATTCTAAACCAAATCCCTTGAGTGACCAAAAAAGCTTTAACCATTACACTAGACAAGTTCTTTTATCATAATATGATTTTTATTATATTTATTATTATTAATATTATTAAATATTGTCAATATTATTAAATATTGTCAATATTAACAACATTAATAATATTAACAATATTGTTAATATTAATAATAATAATATTATTATTAATATTAATATTATCATTAATATCAATATTATTATTATAATTATTAAAAATATTTTGTATGTAATACTTTATATAGAATACAATTCGTATATAATTATTCTGCTTCATGGTGTCAAAACTACATATTGATTAAATCCGTATGTAATCAGTTTTGGCTTACATATGGAATAATCCGTATGTAACGTCTATTTACATATTGAATTAACAAATTCGTATTTGATGTCTATTTACATACTGAATTAAATCCGTATTTAATGTTCACTTTACATACGAATTCAGATCCGTATGTAATAATCGATATGTAAATGGACAATTTCTTGTAGTGTTTTTATGACTAATTTTTTTGAACATTTTTATATAACCGATGTTCTTTATATTCTTAAATTTAACTTCATTATGATTTCGGTTCAGTGCATGATACATTCCTTGAATTGCATACTAATTTCTTCTCATAAGTGTTGTCAGATATAGGATCAGTGAGTTTGGAAAGTAAGTGCTGCCACAGAGTTTATAGTCCAATCAGTTTAGAGACTTTTAAGAGGTAAAAGTCAGGAGGAAGAAATTGCTATGTCCGAGGGGTTTTTGAGGATTAAGGCTCAACCATAAACGTATTTTATAACATGGAGGGTGTTCGAGGATAAAATTGTGTCTAAATGTAATCTGGTGAAAAAGGGGATAAGTGTGGAAAGTAGTGTTTGTAATATGTGTGGGGAGGGTGAGGAAACCACATCTCATATCTTTTGTACGTGCAAAGTTGTCTAGCTTGTATGGTTTAAGTGTTACGAGTGGGTGGATTTGGCATTGATAGTACATCAAGAGACGGAAATGCATTTCTCACAGTTTAGGATGGTCGAGGAAAGTGAAGTTGTTAATCGAATCTGGTTGTGCATGTGGATAATAGTTATAGGAGAACTGTGGAAACAAAGGAATAAGAAGATTTTCAGAAACGGACACATATACCATATGGAAATTTTCTCGAGGACGCAGTTGAAGGTTTAGTCATGGGTAACATCGAATGTATGCTTATCACGATTTTCTTACTCTAATTGGTGTCTAAAACTTTTGGTATGTATGAGGTCCATCAAAAAGTGCAGATTTCTTCATTTGGTAGTTTTTGTTTAATTGGAAATTCATCAAACAGTTTGATCACGAAGCATAACGCAAGACTTGCTGTCAAATAAATTACTTCTAAATCTCTTACTTAAGATTTAATTTTACAAAATTGTTTTGAATTTTTTCACGTTATAAATTAGATGTTCATATAAGTCATATCCGACTATCTTCACAATGAATATAATTGAATCTATTTTAATTGATATTTTTTTCTAAAAAAGTCAATTTGATTTTTAAGTTTTGGATTGAAAATATTGATAAGAAATTATTAAGTGAAAATAATGAACTAGTTTAAATTTCTATGAAACTGAGACTTTCTCCTCCTAAAGTTAGAGTGAAAGTTAATAAGATGACATAAAAAAAAAAATATCATCTTAAGAAAAAGTAATAATAAAATATTATAAAATTTTATTACCGTCGCTAAACGCAAATGATTTGATTGAATATTTAAGATTCAATTATTTTTCTTTATTGTCTTTATGGAAGCTAGATATTAGATATTTTTTTTTACCTTCTTATTTTTTTAATTTTTTTTAACTCTTAATATAATTGCTTAAGTCACATTTAAGACTTTCTTTGTTTTTTGTTTCATGAATTTAATCTAATTCTCTATTTTATTTTATTTTATGCTATTTTTCATTCCAATTCAATTGGTGGTAATCAGTGCACACTTTCTGAAATGTGAAACTGAATTCAATTCATTGAAGTATTTAAGAATTTGCAGCGCAGTAGCGGGAATTGTGAAAATGAGAAGCTTGTATGGCCCACGTATTGAAATTACAGGAAATACTAATATTTTATTTCATTTTTAATTTAAAATTTTAATTTATATTATTATATTATTAAAATGAGTTATAACCGGTGATATGTTAACATTCATTAAATAAAAATATTTACGTGAAAATTCAAAGTAATAATACTAATTATTTTTAGTTTTGTTTTACTTTTTAACTTCAACTTTTAATTCATATTATTATATTATTAAAATGAAGTGTACGATGGGTCTATTTTTATAGTGTTAAGTAGTTATTTTTCTTGAAATTAATAGCATAGTGTAGAACGGAGAATTGAGAGACCTAGAGCATTTGAGAAATTCAAGTAATTTACATTAGTCTAATTAGAAATCGACTCAACTATTGAGTAAGGGACTTGTTTCAAGGAAAATAATTGCTTAGTTAATGAAAACTTAATGGCATATTAATAGGGTAGGTTTACACAAGTCTCTTTTGTTTCTGCATAGAGTTGTATATATAGAGGGAAGACACACATTGGTGATCATCACATTTTGATACTCCATATAGGGTAAGTTTAAAGTGAATACACCATGGCAAATAATGTAAGGAGTCTTCCTTATTGCTTGTCTACCACACAAACTCCTTCTAGATCCCCAAGCCAACTCGTTCGTGATGCCAACAAACACCATATCCCATTTAAAACTCCACCTAATTTTCAACCCAGTCCTTTTACTCGTGAATTTATTCAGTCCCTCGGAAACAAGCTTGCGGTAATCTTTATTTTCCTTCAATTTCTTTGGTGTAAAGATTAGTGTGTTGTTGGAATTATTGTTTTCATTATTATTTTTTTTTGTCATGCCTGCTAAAATGCAGATAGAAACACTGCAAGAAACAGCAAGAAAGTTAGAGGAGAAAGTACGAGTTCAGATAAATGGAACAAACATGGAACCACTAAGCTTACTTGAATTGATTGATGATATTGAACGGTTAGGACTCTCCTTCAAGTTTGAGGAGGATATAAACAAAGCCCTTCTCAGAATTGTTTCAATTGAAAACTTCGAAGACCGAACCGGAAAAAGTCTGCATGAAACCGCTCTTCTTTTTGGAGTTCTCAGGCGACATGGCTTTGATGTCTCCCAAGGTACAAATGATTATCTCAAGCCATTGTGTTTATATATTGCATCTGAAAACTTATTCCACAAAGCTTATTTTACTAACAATAATTACACCATCATATTGTTTTTTAATTGTTATAATCAAATATGATAATTTTTTTAACAATCTAGACAACAAACATGTACCAAGCTATTTTTTTTTTATATTTTTCATATATTATAAATAATTATAAATAAAAAATTTATACTTTTACCTTGGTATTATGGCATAATATGAAATCTTTTTAATTTTTTTTGAGGTGCATGCAGATATCTTTATGAGATTTAAAGACGAAGAAGGAAAATTCAAAGCTGAAATTAGCAACGATGTAGAAGGAATGTTAAGTTTGTACGAAGCATCGTACTTGAGTTTGGAAGGAGAAAGTGTTTGGGAGGAAAATGCATTTTCAAGAACACATTTGATGAATTTAATGAAAGAAGGATTAATGGATGCGAAAATGACAGAAAAAGTTAGGCATGTATTGGAGGAGCTTCCATATCACCGAAGTGGTTTCAAACTAATGGCCAAACAATATATTGACAGATATGATAAAATAGAACCGCATAATCTCTTACTGTTAGAGCTTGCAAAACTGGATTTCAACATGGAGCAGTCATCATATCAAAACGAATTAAAAGAACTATCAAGGTATAAAGAACATCAAAATTCATAATAATTATCCCAGTATAATTCTTTTAATAACTAATGTTAAATATTAAAGAGATATATTACTTTGGAGGGAGAACTAAAAATTTTAGGAAGAATTCAAATAAAACGATGTGAGATCTCAATTTCACTTTTTTTTTTCCATGCAATTTTTGTCTTCATTGTATTTATGTCTTTTAATGTGTTGTTACTCAGGTGGTGGTGGGACATTGGTCTCTCAAGTAATCTAAAGTTTGCTCGAGACCGATTAGTAGAATTCTATATTTGGTCACTAGCAATGTTTCCTGAACCTCACTTAGCTATGTGTCACAAAGAACTCACTAAGGTGGGGCAATTACTCACAGTCCTCGATGATGTATATGACATCTATGGTACTTTAGATGAATTAGAGCTCTTCACACATGCTATTGAAAGGTTTGTTCAACTAATGTGAGATGGATTTCATTTTACTTTGTTCTTTGAGAAAAATTAAAAAATGTCTTATTTATATTTATATATGTGCATGGACAAAAGCTGGAATGTGAATTCCATAAACACGCTTCCAGATTACATGATATTGTGCTTCCTAGCCATCTATAACACTGTGAATGGGATGGCTTATGACATCTTTAAAGAACGGGGCATAATATGTCTTCCTTACCTCACAAAATCTGTATGTAATACAATACAACTAGATCTTTTTGTCCTATATATATATTAAGTATCACTAATACTAAAATGTTTGTTTGATTACTCCATAGTGGTCTGATTTGTGCAAGGCATACCTCCAAGAAGCAAAATGGTTTTACAACAAAATTATTCCACCATTCAACGAGTACCTACAAAATGCAAGGATCTCGGTCACGACAGGGGTTGTTCTCACTCATTCCTACTTTTTGGTTAGCAAAGAGATCACAAAACCAGGGCTTCATTCTTTAACTATTCACCATGACTTGTTAAGCTCTTCATCCACCATTGTAAGACTTACCAATGATTTGGCAACATCAATGGTAATCTTAAATTTTTTTGGTAACCTTATTAGTTAACTCATCATGTGGATCAAACTTCATGCCTAACATATTGTTCTGAACAGGACGAGATAGAGAGGGGTGAAACCTCAAATTCAATTATAAGCTATATGCACGAAACTAGTCTTCCAGAAGAAGATGCCCGTGAATACTTCAAAACTTTGATTGACAAAGAATGGAAAAACTTGAACAAATACCTAGTTATGAATTCTATATTCCCCAAGTCTTTTGTTCAAGTTGCCATTAACTTTGCTCGGGGTAGTCATTACATATATCATTATGGAGATGGAGTTGGACGACAAAACAATACAATAAAGAGCCGAATTGAGTCAATGCTAGTGTACCCATTCCATTTAATGTGTCATGATGATGTTGAGAAAAAAAAGTTTTAAGTTTGAGTTTATTTATTAAAATTTATCTAATATATTTGTTTGAGATTTATTTGAATTTCTTAGGTTGTACCATGTTATAAGGATTAGTAAGATGTGGGTTGACTATCAATTCAAGTTTTCTTTTTTAGATTTAAAGTGAAAGCATTCTAAAATAACATTACATATTCTCTTTTAGAATATAGATTTTTCCTTGTGGATTCTAGTTAATCTATATGATGCATAATAGAAATAAATACTTAGGTAAAGATTTATTATGATAAGTTTATTATTATTATAACTAATAAAATTAAGGTGTTCAAATATGTTTTTCGTCTTTATATTTTTTTCATGAAATTAGTTTTAGTTCCTAGTCAAAACTATAGACTACTTGAGTCATTGTACTATGGAAACTATTGGATTGAGTCATCGTAAGCATTTGTCACGTGAAAAACAAACTTCCAACGTGAAGTCCATTAAAACGTCCAGGTTAGCGAGGAGTCATGGTCTACGTCAACATGAAAGTTCAACTACTAAAAAAATAATTTTAATTCTATTTTTTACATAATTTTTTTTATATAAAAAATGTTTTAAATATTTAAAAAATGTAATACTCATATATAATTAAGTTATATTAACATAAATAATTTAAAATTAGGATATTATTCACTTATATAACTATAATTTTTTAATAAAAATTATGTGTGAATATATAACTATAAATTTTTAATAAAATTATGTGTGGAGATGGTTCACAAATAAAAAATAAAAAATTTAAGAAGTTAATTTTTTTTATATTACATTTAATTTAAATTAATTGATAAAAAATATATTTTAATTTATTTATAGTTAAATTTTAATTAATTTTGAACTCTTGTAATTTTTTGAAGTTAATTATTCTGGTTATATTATTTAGTTTTTATATTTTCTTATTGTATATTATATACTAATAATCTTATATATTTTCTTAAAATATTTTCAATAAATTTAAAATAAAATATCATACTTGAAGAAACGAGATAATTTTTCATTATATTGATCTGTGTATCTTAAATGACAATTAATTTATTTTACTTTAAAAGATAAAATACTAAATTACGCATTATAAAGACAAATAATATTAAATATAAAAAATTGAGAAATGAACATTTTATGTAAAATAAATTATTTATGTAAAAAAATTAGAGTTAAAATAATTTTTAGTTGTTGAATTTTAGGAAAAACATATTTAACCCAAATAAAAAATATAAAAATCAGTGTATAAGTGCAAATTACTAATTTAGGATCATTAAAAGAATTTGATTGTTGTAAGATTTTAATTAATAACTTGTGTAGTTGTATACTTAATAACGTTTTAAAAAATTATCAGGTGCAAAATATTTAATAACTCATGTGCTATAATAATTAAATTAAATTATGAAAAACATAAATTTAGTTATGTAATTTAATAAAAATTTCAACTAGCGAAAGTGATGTAAAGGAATCATTATTCTCGAAAATTCTTTATTGAATTTCAACTAAAAATTAGTTAGACTTTAAAACTTTTGATTATTGATACATTCTTGACATACTTGCATGATATACAATCTTTATTTTAGAGGAGTTCACTACAATCTTCTATAATATTGCATGCCCAAACATTTAATTTATCTTATTCAAAATTATTATTTAAATAATTTGATTTAAAACTACTTGTATCTTAGAACATCCAAATAAGTCTTTAAGTTACCTCTCACTTTCTGGGATTTATGGTCTATGAAAATAATAGCAACTTGTATAAAAGTTGACGAAATATTCATGCAATAATAAAAAAGATTATAATAATTTTTACTTCAGATAACATTAACACGTACAAATATAAATAGTAGTCAAATTTGATTTGTAGGTTATCTTTTAAACATTTTTAACCTTTATCAAAATTTAATGATATCACTTTATCATATAAGAATAGTGATGTTTTGTGTAATTCATCTATCATATATTTCATTATGATAAAAAGATATAGGGGAAACTTTATCATGTAATTAACCTCAAAATAATTGACTAAAAAATAGAATAAAGTGAAACTTTATGAGACAAACTTATAATTGAAGAGTTTTTTTTTAATCTTTGTAAAAGTTGTACACAACAGTGTAAGTTTTATTTCGACTAATTTTCATAACCATGTGTAGAGTAGGGAGAGATGTGTAGAGCAGGGAGAGGTGAATTGGACTTATAAAATTTTCACAAGAAATTCACATCCTGACAAAAAAAATAACAGATTAATTTGAGAAAAAACAGATTTATTATCTAATTTAACAATTCACTATACTACTTGAATAATTGTACTATAGAAACTACTAAAATAGATCCGCATAAACGGATGACGATATAAACATCCAAGTCAACAACGAATCATTAGTTAGTTTAACATGAAAATTCAACGACTAAATATAATTTTAACTCTATTATAGTTAGGTAAAAATAATTTTTTTATATAAAAAATGTTTAAAATATTTTAAAAGATTATACTTATATATGATTAAGTTATATTGAAACAAATAATTTAAAATTAGAGTATTAATGACTTATATAACTATACATTTTTAATAAAACTATGTGTGGAGGTGGTTGATAAATAAAAAATAAAAAATTTGAGATGTTAAACTAATATTTTTATATTACATTTATTTTTAAATTAATTGATAAAAATATTTTTTAATTTATTTATAGTTTAAATTTTAATTAATTTTGAACCTTGTAATTTTTGGAAGTTAATTATTCTGGTTATATTATTTAGTTTTTATATTTTCGTAATGTATATAATATACTAATAATCTTATATATTTTCTTAAAATGTTTTCAATTAAATTTAAAATAAAATATCATACTTGAAGAAACGAGATAATTTCATTATTTTGATTTGTGTGTCTTAAATGACAATAAATTTATTTTACCTTAAAGATAAAATACTAATTTACGCATTATAAAGACAAATAATATTAATATAAAAAAATTATAAATTAACATTTGAGAACAGTGTACAATGGACATAACGTTATTTAACTCAATGAGTCTCCCTACAAAACATTCCTCCAGCCACTTGGTAGACTCCACTGCAACTTGAAAACAAACCACGCTATTATCTAGGGCCTTTTTAGAAGTAGACTCGTCGCCGTCCCTGACCACCTGAGCAAAAGTGCGTGGTGGATTCACCTGCCTCCAAGTCGTCCTTGCCTGTTCATTCTTCCTTTCACCACTCATCTCTGGTTTACGTGTTTCCTTCCTGCTAAACTTAGGTAAGTTTACCCGCAACTTCCACAGTCCTATCCAAATGGCATCTAGCCTCCTCTCCAAGACTTGTGCATCCATCACTCCTTGAAAACTCACAAACCCGAACCGCCGGTTTCTTGGGTCTAGCCTTCTTGAGATAAAGACGTCAATAACCCTTCCCCACCTCTGAAAAATCTTCCACATGTCCCTCTCCGCATACTCGTGAGGAAAATTTGTGAAGAAAAACTTCATTTCCGCCATGCTCTCTCCCTCTCTCTCTCTCCTTTCTCTCATGTGTGATTAGTTTTCGAATTACATAATATAAAAGTTTTTTTCTAATATGAGATTAACTTCCGAATTATTTAATATGAAAGCCTTTTTTCAAATGCATGTCCGGATTACATAATCCGGAAGCTACTCGCAAATTTAGACTTTCAGATTATATAATCCAAAATACTATTTTTTAAAAATATATTTCGAATTACATAATCCATAAGTTATTTCCTAATTCAAGATTAACTTCTAGATTATGTAATCCAGAATATGAGGGTGGCACAAGAAGGATATAAATGTATTTTTCATATTTTGTATGATGATGACAGAAGAATATATGGAGGTGCAGGAAGAAACAATCGGCAGTTGTGTTAAAAGAGAGCACAAACTCTCTCACTTATCCCACTCACTACTCACGTAACAGTTTTTGGTTTTGATTATAAGGGTTTAGTTTTGAGACTCAATTCCTCATATAACACTATTTACACTTTTATTTCCCCATTTAACACTATTTTTTTCCCTATCTAGCACCCTTTTATTTTTATTTCCCTATCTAGCACCATTTCAAAAGTAAAAAAAAATAAAAAAATAAGAAAATTAATTTTTTTTAATTTTGAATGCATTAAAAAAATAAATATTTTTAATGTTTAAAATAGTTACTAATGAATAAAGAAATGAGTTTTTACAAAATAAAAATAAAAAAAGTAATAAATTAAAAATGTTTAGTTGATTTTTTTTAAATGAAGAAAATAAAAAATTAAACCCTACAACAACATAAAAGTTGAATCTATAAAACATATACTAATTAATACTAGTTGACTTTGGTTTTTTTATCCTTCAAGGTAGAACTACTAATTAGTCCACTACTAAACCCTAAACCCTAAACCCTCAATGTAGAACTATAAGGAAGAAGACATTGGTTCAACTTTTAACTTTGAAGTTAGTTGGAGAGGGAGAGCAGTGAGAGAAGGGAACAAACCAATGAGGGGATCACCCCCTTGCTCTTTATGGCGCTAGGGGTAGGAGGGAAGGTCAACCGTGGCACAAATCTTGAACGTCAGATCCAATTAAGAGGAACAACTTGATTTTCTGACTGTTCATGAACTGACATGACACGTCAGCTACGTGTCAAGCCTGGGGACAAGTGTTCTACCAGAAATGAGTGACCGGTCATCCTAGACTGTCTGACGAACTTTCGGGAAAAGCAGCATACACGTCAAAACACAAGTTAGCAACATTAATTATGATTAAGAGCTGCAAAGCATAATTAAATGATCATTGGACCTACACTAACCCTTCTGACACCATAAATCCTAATAGAAAGGTATAAATAAGAAGAAATCTCCATGATAAAAGGTAATGATTATTTAAACTCTATACTGAACCAATTAGATCTATCTCATTTAATTTGAACGTAGGAGCATCTTTATTGGTACCCCACCCTCTTAAACCTAAAATAGACAGTCAAAATTAAAGAAAAAGATATTCGGACAATTATTAACATTGCAAACAAGTATCTTGAATTTCTGTTCGTGAGTAGCCAACTAACTTTAGCTTGTCTTTAGCCTCTTTTAGTCTTTACGTGTTTTTGTACTACTCTGTTTATATAAAGTTTGCTTCTCTTATGCAAAAACATTGTATGATTTGATATTTTAATTCATATTATTATATTATTAAAATAAATAGTAAGATGAGTCTACTTTCATAATGTCTAATTTGAAATCGACACAAGAATTGTATGGGTACACAGGACAACACATTTGAAGTTAATTGAATTTGTCTTTGAAATTTCTTGCTATACGGTGCAGCAGTTGATCGAATTTGACAGCAAAAAACAATTGACACTGAAATTTGTTGATGGTAAATGGAAATATTCGTCTAGTGATGAGCTGAAATTCATACGTGAAGCTGAAATCCATATATTGTGTCATAATTATTTTTAGCTTACTTTAATTTGAGTTTCCTTCTTAATTTTTTTCTTTGAGTTCTTAATTTTTTTTGATACATAGTCTTGTGAGTTAAATAATTTTCTAGCTTGCTTATTTTGTTTTAATTTTCTAGCTCACTTTATTTTATTTTATAATTTTCTAGTAGTGATTTTAGATATATTTTTTAAAGTGTTTTTCTTTTTGTTATAATTTTTTGTTTTTTTATATTACTTTTTAATTTTTTGTTGGTTTTATCTTAGAGTTTTCAGTTTGTAGATCTCATTAAGTTAAATTTCTATTTACTAAAATTTTTACTTTCAATATAAAATTATTGATGAGTTGATTGTCAATTCTTCTTAATAGCTAAAGAGTAATTTGAGTGAGAATTCATAATCTTTCAAGAGACATATACGAGAAAATCATGTGTAAACACTTAGTGAGTAGTGAGATTTATCTTATCTTTTTCTATATTATTTGTGCTAATTGATTCTTTTGTTTTGTGTTACTTCTTGTTTTTCTAATTTTTATTGTAGGTATGAGGTTGATTTTGGTGAAATACATTAATATAATTGCTTCAAGAATAATAAAGTTGAATAACAAACATAAAAAGCATATAAAAAAAAATCAATTTTAAAGATCAAAACAAGTATTTTTAGATGTTTCAAGTATGAAAGGTATAATTAAAATATTATTTTATTGGTTTGTTAAGTATATATTTATTACTGTGTTTGTGTTGTTAATTAACACATCACCATCCTTTCAAAAGTTAGAGAAAGAAATGAAAAAAAAATGTTAAAAAATCTAGAAAAAAGGAAAATGTTAATTATAACATCCCTACAAAAATAATTGAAAAGGAATTTGGAGATTGCGTCAGATTAAAATAACAATATTAATTGTATAAGAAATGGAAGTTGTCAATATATTATCCAATAAAGTTATTAGTTAATGAGAACTTAATGTCATTTTCGTAGGTAAGTTTCCTCAAGTATTTTTTTTTCTACTTAGGGTGGGTTGTATATATATATATATATATATAGGGAAGGCACATTGGTGACATCACA
Organism: Phaseolus vulgaris; assembly: GCF_000499845.2. Taxonomy (NCBI): domain Eukaryota; kingdom Viridiplantae; phylum Streptophyta; class Magnoliopsida; order Fabales; family Fabaceae; genus Phaseolus; species Phaseolus vulgaris. The sequence continues at coordinate 37,292,120 of NC_023755.2, read as the reverse complement.
TGTTTGATACTACACATAGTGTTAACTACCAATTATTTAGTTTCTAAATTTGCTCTATAAAATCTTGGATGTTTATACTATACATAGTGTTAACTACCAATTATTTAGTTTCTAAATTTGGTCTCTAAAATCTTGGTTGTTAATTAGATACCAATTTATAAACTATTTAACAATAATAGAAACTAATATAGAAACCACTTTTTTTTTAGTTTATAAAATGGTCTCTAATTTAGTTACTATTGCAACTAATTATTTTGGTCTCTAAAAATTGGTTTCTATTTCACGATTTTCTTGTAGTGTATTTAACAATATTAATAATATTTAATAATATTAATAATATTTATATTATAAATAATATTAATAATATAAATAATATTAATAATATCAATAATAATTATATTATGAATAATATTAATATTTATATTATTAATATTAATAAAAATAATAATAATAAACATAATAAAAATTATAATATGATAAAAGAATGTTTGTGGTTAAAGTTTTTTGTTACTTAAGAAAATCTGAGTATTTGCTTAATTAATTAGATCCATAAAGGAAAATAGCATGGGTGATAAAAGAACACAAACCTGGTTATTCTTGTAGCGATATAAGCAGTAGGTGAATATTAGGCAGACTCTTATCAAAATCAATAATCATGCATGATTATTGATTGTCGACTCTTAATTATTTTAATAATCATATGATACCTCAGTTTGATTGTCGACTCTTAATTATTTTAAATTTCAATTCTTTACCTACTTACTTTTCCTTTTATAAATAGGAAACTTATGCTCTTGAATATATAATGTTCAAAATACGACACCCCATGTTTCTTTTTGTTATACTTATATTTAATATTTACGAAAGGTAAAATGCGAAGACTAAAATGACTGTATCACCTTTATTTGTTTAGATCATTAAGTTATCTGGCTTTTCTCATTGATAAAAAATTACTTTGTTATGTGCTTGAAATTTTGACAACGTCAACTTAAGCATGCTATTATTTCTTGCATTTTAACCTTTTGCAGGAATCAGAAACCAACGCAAGCCACTGCAACTAATAAATAATCGCTTGCTGCAACTTTACGCGCAAAAATAAGATTATACATAGAATAATGCAGTATCATTTAATTATAAACAATTATACATAATAAATTTATTAATTTTAATTAGCCACTCACTGGATTCTCAGATACATCAAGAATGCACAAACATAGGGTTTATTTCTCAAAAGATTTTGTTTTACAACTTAAAGGTTTCGCTAATTCAGACTGGTTTGCATGTAAAAGTACACGTCGTTCTACAACTAATTATTGCATGTTCTTAAGTTCATCTCTCATAATTTGGAAATTAAAAAAGCAAACCACAATTTTCAGATCATCCTCGTGCATTAGCTACTATAATTGGTTAGATTCAATGACTCACATATCCATTGAATGATCTTAGATTATACGTCACGATTTTTGTAGTTTTGTATTGTGATAGCTAGAATGCAAGATATATTACATCTAATCCAAGTTTTCATAAACAAAACACTGATACACTGTCATGTAGCTCATGAGAAGCTTTAGGCAAATCAGAACTTCGCTCTTTTTCTTCTGCCTCGATAGAACAGAGCCTACTATCCCAAGACCGTCTACACCAAGTTTGGATCCTATTGATGAGGTGCCTTGTCCATATCTATTACCATCAACAACTCAAAGAAGTGTTTATAAATCCTCTTAAACCAAAGTTTTTCACAAACATTATAAACATGGTTGGTGATAAGTGTCATATTTCAGTAATATTTCATATTAAAAGAAAGACACTTGTGAATATTTATTGATAAAATAACAATAATTTAACCATTAATTTATGAATTTAAACCTATTTACATATTTTGTGATTATAATATGAATAAGAACGATTTACTTCCAAATTTGTGTTAATTTCAGGATTATAAGGGAAAATGGAGATGAACGAGCTAAAAAAGAATAAACAAGATGGAAAGGGAAAGTTGGAACGCTCAAAACTCACCCAAACTCATCCAAGCCAGATCACTCTAAAGGAACTCGCCCATGCGAGATCACTCCAGAGAAGTTGAGATTTTTCTTATCAAACTCACCCAAGCGAGAAGTATCTTAGAACAAACCAAACTAGGTTAAATATGAGGTGTGAGTCATAACCTTAGACATCATTGGTAGAATAGAAGGAGAAAGAAAATTCTAGAGGAGGCAACCGTCAAGGATAAACATCCTGAATCTTCTTTTCTTGTTTTATATGCTTATAATGGCTAACATGAGTGACTAATTATACCCTTTGGGATTAGGAGTAACGTGTTCAAACTCTTATGTATTGAGGTGATATTTAAACATAATATTATGTTCTTAATTGACAATTGGTATTGTCATTTTATTCTTAACACTTGTTTTATCATGATTTTGATCCTTAAATTTGACTGAAAAATACTCCTAATCATCAAACCTAAATGATAATGCTTAACATATATGAATGTTAGGAATAAATTTGAAATGTTAATTTCTATCAACATCTGATCGTAACGATAATGAATTTTTATAAATATGCGAGGAATCGATATTTAGGAAACTAACTTAATAATTTTTTATATGCGAAAAATCGATATAAATGAATTTTATATGGACATCAATATCACTCAAAGATAGAATATTATTATGGTTTCTTTTCAAAATATGAAAGAGTGAGAAAGATGAACCATAATCTCAATTTTTCCAATTGAAATCAAATAACTCTTTACTTTATATATATTCTTACAATCTCCTACGTAACAAATATCTAATAAACTTTTATATATTATTTTTTATTTAATAAATATTATACTTAAAAATTTAAATGTTTCTTGTAGGTTGGATATATACTATTATTACTTGTGACAGATTACATTTACCGTCGAAAATTCATCGTGTGTACCATGAATATCCATAACCAAACTTCACGAGACTATTGTAATCTCTCGAGTTGTTTTGGTACTTTGTTTCGTTCATGATCAGAATAACAATAGCCAAACTACCTTTAGCTTGTCTCTTGCCTTTTTTTCAATTTTATTTTTATTTTTATGCAACTGTATTTATATAAAATTTACTTTTCTCTTTCGGCGGCGATATGATAACATTCATTGACATATTTACGTGAAAATTCAAAGTAATAATATTTTATTTAGTTTTGTTTTACTTAAACTTTTAATTCATATTATATTGTAGGATGAGTCTATTTTTACATTATTTCTCTTCAAATTAATAGCACAGTGCAAAGCATTGAATTCTTACATCTTTGTTTACTATTTTTTGAAAGGAGATTTGCGGGACCCACATTTTCGTGGTGAACTGAATTGAAATCAATTGGATTTGGTGAAGTGCGAGAGAGAGAACATTTGAGAATTTCAAGTAGTGGGGTCTACTATAAAAGTTTTTTAATGCAATTTGCATTTAAATGGACCCAGGCATTTGAAGTCTAACTGAATCTGGCAGCAAAAAATTGAAAGCAATTGACACTGAAATTTGTTGATGGCGCATGGAAATATTCATGAAAATCACTACTACATATATATAAGTAGATATATAAGGAGATATGAGATCTTTAATGATATACCATATTAAGAAGTGAATTTTAAGTCTAACTTAACTTCATCTTATAAAATCGATTTATAAGGTGAAATTTGTAGTTCCTTATATACAATAAAATACTCTAATATTTAGTCGATGTAGGATTTCCAACAATTGCAAATACTTTAAAGAGATAAAAAAGAAGGCATTTTAAAAGCTAGAAATGTTAGAGAAAGAAAAAAATGAAAAAAAAGTTAGAAAAATCTAGAAAAAAGGAAAAGTTTCTTATAACATCCCTAAAATGAAATCTTAATGTCATTTTCACAGGGTAGGTTTCCACAAGTCGTATCTTTTGTTTCTACTTAGGGTGGGTTGTATAAATAGAGGGAAGGCACACATTGGTGAGCATCACATGTTTGATACTACACATAGTGTAAGCTTTAGAGTGAACGCACCATGACAATGAGTCTCCCTATATGTTTAGCTACCACACAAACTCCTTCTAGATCCTCAAGCCAACTTGTTGGTGATGCCAACAAACACCATACCCCATGTAGACCACATAATTTCCAACCCAGTCCTTTTACTCATGAATTTATTCAATCCCTGGAAAACAAGTTTGTGGTAATCTTTATTTTCCTTCAATTTTTTTGTTGTAAAAATTAGTGTATTGGAATTATTGCTTTCACTATTAATGTTTTTTTTTTGTCATGCATGTTAAACGTAGATAGAAACACTACAAGAAAGAGCAACAAAGTTAGAGGAGAAAGTACGAGTTCAGATGAATGGAACAGATATGGAACCATTAAGCTTACTTGAATTTATTGATGATATTGAACGGTTGGGACTGTCCTTCAAGTTCGAGGAAGAGATAAACAAAACCCTTCTCAAAATTGTTTCAATTGAAAACTTCGAAGACCGAACCGGAAAAAGTCTGCATGAAACTGCTCTTCTTTTTGGAATTCTCAGACGACATGGCTTTGATGTCTCGGAAGGTATACAATTTCAGCATTTGTGATTCCTTTTTATGTCCACTATAAATAAACTAAACAATTCACGACTAACCAAATATTCAAATTGATTCTGATTGGATTTTTTTTTTCAAATTATCAAATTTTATAAAAGCAGTTTCAAATTCTAGTTTTCCGTTTCAATAAATAGTTTGTTACTTTTAAATTTCTTGTTTTAGCTCTTCCTTTAATAATTTATGTTAAAAATATATGTTGAGTATATTTTTTTTCCACTTACAAATAACTAAGTTAGTAAGTTATTTAATTTCTTTTTATGAGAAAAAATATTTAATGAAAGTAATTGGTTCTGTTTACAATAAAAATTGTAAAAATATAATCTTAATTCCTATTGTTGGAGATCCCACATCGACTAGAGATTAGAGCCTTTCATTGTATATAAGTGAGTGCAAACCTCAACCCTATGAGCCGGTTTTATGGGGTTGAGTTAGACTTAAAGTCCACTTCGTAATACCTATAACATACCTTCTACTTTTATTCCTCAAAATATACATTCATTCAGTCGTCATACCCTACCCAATCATGTATGACTTCAGACCTTGAAACCATTGTGTTTATATATTCCATCTGAACTTATTCCAGAAAGCTTATTTTGCTAAGAATAATTACACCAGCATATTGTTTTTTAATTGTTATAATCAATTATGAGAAAAAATTTAACAAAATCTAGACAACAAACATATACCAAGTTGTTTTTTTATTTTTTTTATTTTTTTATTTTTTCATATATTATAAATACTTTTAAATAAAAAAAAATTATACTTTTACCTTGGTATTACGGCATAGTATGAGATATTTTTAATTATTTTGAGGTGCATGCAGATATTTTTAGGAGTTTCAAAGATGAAGAAGGAAAATTCAAGGCTGAAATTAGCAACGATGTAAAAGGAATGTTAAGTTTGTACGAAGCCTCATACTTGAGCTTGGAAGGAGAAAGTGTTTGGGAGGCAAATGACTTTACAAAAACACATCTGATGAATTTAGTGAAAGAAGGATTAATGGAAGCGAAAATGGTGGGAAAAGTTAGACATTTATTGGAAGGGCTTCCCTATCACAGAAGTTGTTGCAGACTAGTGGCAAGACAATACGTTAACACATATGATAAGTTAGAACCGCATAATTTGTTACTGTTAGAGCTTGCAAAACTGGATTTCAACATGGAGCAGGCATCATGCCAAAACAAATTAAAAGAACTATCCAGGTATAAAGAGAAAAACATAAGAAAATTTACGTATTTCTTTTGGTATTTTTAGAATTGGAGTTTTATCCTGCTAACTTTATATTAAAATTTAATGTATTTTTTGTTTTTGTATATTATTGAAGCAAATTTTTATTTTCATTAAAAAATAACATTAAAATTCATAATAATTATCCAAATATAATTCTTTTAATAATTAATGTTAAATATTAAAGAGATATTTCTTTGAAGAAAAAACAAAAAAATTAGGAAGAATTTAAATAAAATAATGTGAGATCGAATGTTCACTTTATTTCTCATATGTAATTATTGTTTTCATTATATTTATGTCTTTTAATGTGTTGTTACTTAGGTGGTGGGTTGACATTGGCCTCTCAAGTAAATTAAAATTTGCCCGAGACAGATTAGTAGAATTATATATTTGGTCGCTGGCAATTATTTCTGAACCTCAATTTGCTATCTGTCAGAAAGAACTCACTAAGGTGGGCCAATTACTCACAATTCTCGATGATGTATATGACATCTATGGTACTATAGATGAATTGGAGCTCTTCACAGATGCTATTGAAAGGTTTGTTCAACTAATATGAGATGGAGTTTATTTTACTTTGTTCTATAATTTTTTTAAAAAAATGTCTAATTTAAGCATATATTATTATACATGTGCATGTACACAAGATGGAACGTGAATTCCATAAACACTCTTCCAGACAACTTGGTATTGTGCTTCTTAGCCATCTATAACACTGTAAATGGGATGGCTTATGACATCTTTAAAGAACGAGGCATAAAATGTCTTCCTTACCTCACAAAATCAGTACGTAATACAACACAACTAGTTCTTTATGTCGTAAATATATTCAGTGTCACTAAAACTAAATTGTTTGTTTGATTACTCCATAGTGGTCGGATTTGTGCAAGGCATACCTCCAAGAAGTAAAATGGTTTTACAACAAAATTATTCCACCATTCAACGAGTTCCTACAAAATGCAAGGATCTCAATCACGGGAGTGGTTGTTCTTACTCATTCCTACTTCTTGATCAGCAAAGATATCACAGAACAAGTGCTTCATTCTATAACTAATCTCCACGACTTGTTGAGCTCTTCATTCACCATTATAAGACTTGTCGATGATTTGGCAACATCAACGGTAATTCTAACTTTGTTTGGTAAGCTTATTAGTTAACTTATATGGATGAAATATCATGTCTAACATGTTATTCTGGACAGGACGAGATAGAGAGGGGTGAAACCTCAAATTCAATTGTCAGCTATATGCACGAAACTAGTCTTCCAGAAGAAAAAGCCCGTGAATACTTCAAAACTTTGATTGATAAAGAATGGAAAAACTTGAACAAATACTTAATTATGGATTCTATATTTCCTAAATCTTTTGTTCATGTTGCCATTAACTTTGCAAGGAGTAGTCATTACATATACCACTATGGAGATGGATTTGGACGACAAAACAATACATTAAAGAGCCGAATTGAGTCAGTGCTAGTGTACCCATTCTAATTCATGTGTCATGATGATCTTGAGAAAAATAAATTTTCAGTTTGAGTTTATACAATATATTTGTTTGGAATATATTGGAATTTCTTAGATTATGTACCATGTTATAAGGATTATGAAAATGTGAGTTGTATTTTAATTTAACTACTTCTAATTGTAATGATTATCAAAAGTGTTTTTTTTTTCTGATTTAAAGTGAATCATTCTAAAATAACATTAAATAGTCTCTTTTAAAAATATAGATTTATCGTTGTAGACTCTAATTAATTTATATGTATAATATAACTAAATATGAATGTAAAGATTTATTATGATAAGTTTATTTGTACTAAAACTAATAATAAAAAAAGTGTAAAAGAACAAATTAATAATTTAGGATCATCAAAATTGTATGGTTTAGTTGATAACTTGTGGAGATGTATACTTAATAATGGTTAAAATTAATTTATGAATAAAGACATAAATTTAGTTATTTGATTTAGAAAAAAAAAAACTAGTTTTACTTGGTAAGGCAGAAACATATGGAAAGGAATAATTATTCTCAAAAATTATTTATTGAATTTCCACTAATAATTAGTTAGATTTTTAAAACTTTTGATTAGTGACACATTCTTATTCTTTATTGAATTTCCACTAATAATTAGTTAGACTTTTAAAACTTTTGATTATTGATACATTCTTGCCATACTTCCATTGTATACAATCTTACAATCTTTATTTTAGAGGACTTCACTACAATCTCCTATAATATTACGTAGGGATGGCAAAGCGGGGCGGCCCTGGCCGGCCCGCGGCCCGCAGGTAAAAAACGCGGGGCGGGATGACCTTTTCAACCCGCTAACCCGCATTAGCCCGCAACCTGCGCGGGCCAGTTGCGAGGCGGGGCGGGCTGGCTCGCAAACCCGCAAGAAAAAAAATATTGACACTTAGTAGCAGCAGGGCAACCTAAACTGGGTCATGCCAGTTAGAGAAGGAGAAGTAAGCAGAAGGTATTTTAGAAGTTACCCATGACCAAACCATCAATTGAGCCCAAAGTTATCTTATTTTTATTGTATTATTTTTATGAAAAATTAATTAATTAATTAATTGTCATTGTTTTAATATATGCAGATGACGGGGAAGATTATAATTATTGAAATGGAAGAATGTCAATAATGTTTATGTTTAATGTTTTTGAATTAATGTTTATGTTTAATGTTTTGGAATTAGGTATTTTTAATGTTTTGGAAGTGGAAGAATAGTGATATTTGATATTTATCTTAATGTTTTGATGTTTGACTATATTTGAAAAGAAAGGAAAAAAAATTAGGTTTGATAATAACAAATATATAGGTTTAATTTGACAATTTTTTAATAACAAAATGTAAAAAAATAAATATTTAATTTTAAAAAAAAGAACGCGGACTGACCCACAAATCTGCGGGCCAGCTCTTATGCGGGGCAGGTCGGAAATTCTAGCCCGCAATAACTTTGCGGGGCGGGCCAACCCGTCCCGCATTTTTGCGGACCAAGCGCGGGGCGGGCCAATGCGGGGCGGGCTGACCCGCTTTGCCATCCCTAATATTACATGCCCAAAAGTTTAATTTATCTCATTCAAAATTATTATTTAAATAATTTGATTTAAAACTGCTTTTTATCTCAAGACATCTAAATATGTCTTCAAGATACTTCTCACATTTTCTGTGATTATAAAAATACGGTGTGAAAATAATAACAACTTGTATAAAAATTGACGAAATATTTATACAATCCTTAAAAAAAAGGTTGTAATAATCTTAACGTCAATGACATTATCACATTTCAAAATTTGGTTTGTCGGTTATCTTTTAAGTATCTTTAACTTTTACCAAAATTTAAAATTTAATTATACCATCACTTTATCAAATAAGAATACCAATGTTTTGTGCAAGTCATTTGTCAAATCTTTCATTGTGATAAAAAAAATACTTATTCTTAGTGATTAATTTATTAATGTGCCTATATTAATATAAAATGAAATCTTCTATTCTTCCTTTTTATCAATAACATTGGTGCACCCTACTTAATTAGATAAATTGTTCCTTTAAGTTATTTCTCCATTTGCTTCTTGAGATTAACCAACTTTATTGAAATCATTTTAGATGAAGTCATTGTATCCAATAAGATTTATGGAGAATTTAACAGGAGAAAAGTTTAAAAAATATTTTCAAGGGAAACATTCATAATATAGTACAAATATATTTTTCACGACACCTCTATGATTAATATCCTTATATAAAGAACTATCAAAACATCTTGCTTACAAAAACATTATTTAATAACACAATACAACAACGATTATAAAAAGATCATCATAAGAGATGCGATAGTGATACTCTTATAATTAATCTTAAACATACAAGAACAATTACTTTTTAACCATTGTCATATGTACCATATGATATGATGATGTTTATTTTCTTAATCAGCGTTGTATGCACTTTATAATAATGATTCTTAAAGGAACCATCGCCATAGGATACATACAATGATAATTCAAAAAAGTAATTATCATCGTACGGTCTTTATACTGCTCATATTGTTGTTGCAACGAACATTTTTCCTTTGCATTTTATTTTTCCTCTTCTCTCATCTCTCTCCCTATTTGGTCTTGCGATGATTCATGTCGATGTCATCATGGGTGTTCATTGTAGTTTGTCATTACTTATTGTTTCCCAATTGTTTGTGTCGCTCTTCAAAAACTCTGTTAATTACAATTCCTCCAAAGTGCTCTGATTTGATTTATGTTGCCATTATCAGAGTCCCAATGGATTAAATTCATCCTAATAGTTTCTTTTATGCTCTCAATTTTTTTGCTTTGATAATTTTTTAAATTTTGTTTGCATTCAAAAAATATGTTTCACTTTGTATGATTTTGAAATATATTTTTAATGTATTATGCATGTTTGTATTGATTATTTTGTTCAACGCCTTGAAATGATTTAAAGGGTTTATATTTTTGTCATTGTATGTGACGAGTATCAAATTAAGGGAGGACTTTGGAAGGAAATTCTAGAGTCAAAATATGGTGGTTGGAGAAGTTTAAAAGAGCAAAGGTTATGTAACTCTGATTCTCTTTAACGGAGAGATCTAAAGGAGGCTTGGAAGCTGGAGATTTGGGGAAGGTCTTTCGAAGACCGCTTAAGGTGGGTTGTCGGTAATGGGAAATTTTTTTTTTCTGTGATGATAATTGGTTGGGCTCAGACACTTCGAAAAGTAGATTCCCAAGGTTTTCTCACTGTCAGAAACCAAAGATGCTAAACTTTTCTATTGTGAATGTGAAATTTACTTGGAGAAGGGAACTTTTCGATTGGGAAAAGGACCAGATTAGTCAACTTCTTGGGGTGGTGCATATTTTGAGTCTCTCTCTAGAAAACGGGGATAGATGAGTGTGGAAGGATGATGATTGCATTGAGTATTCAGTTAATTCATCGTATGTTTTTTTAAGGAACAAGGTAGATGGGATCCCATGAGTCCCTAAAATTCTTTTTGGAAGATTAAAGCTTTGCCCTTAGCCAATGTCATTGCTTTGAGGATTATGGAAAACAAGATTGCTACCAAGGTCAACTTGGCAAAATGAGGGGTTGTGGTTGATATTATATTGTGTGGCCTTTGCATGGAAAAAGAGGACACAAGAAGTCATTTGTTCTTTGAATGCATAATGAAATAGAAACCAATTTTTAGATACCAAAATGATTAGTTGTAATAGTAACTAAATTAGAGACCATTTTAAAAACTAAAAAAAAATGGTTTATAAATTAGTTTCTATTATTGCTAAATAGTTTCTAAATTGGTATTTAATTAGCAACAAGGTTTTTACTACCAAATTTAGAATCTAAATAATTGGTAGTTAAAACTTTGGATAGAAACTAATTTAGAAACTATTTTTTTAGTTTCTAAAATGGTCTCTAATTTAGTTACTATTGCAACTAATTATTTTGGTATCTAAAAATTAGTTTCTATTTGATGATTTTCTTGTAGTGCGGGTAAATAAAGTTTAAAAATAAAATAAAAAATAACAATTTATTTTTTTGAAAAAAAATAAAAAAATCAAGAAATATAGAAATCTTTAAAATTATTTTTTAAAATATATAGACAAAAAAGTTAAAATATTAAAATGATTAATATATATATATATATATAGTTTATTTTTATTTTTTAAAAATATCTAAAAAATAAAGTAGAAAATTTTGGTTCCAACCTAGAAGTTTATTTCATCCTAAAACATTTAATGATAAGCTGCAACACAAAAAATAAGTCATTATATCAACCTCTTTCATTCAAACTCAATTTCTTGTATAACACTATTTACATTTTTATTTTTTTATTTAGCATTCTTTTGTTTTATTTTTTTATTTAGCACTATTTTATTTTTATTTCTCTATCTAGCACCATTTGAAAAGTTAAAAAATAAATAAAATATTAATTTTTTTAAATTTTAATTTTAATTGCATTAAAAAAATAAATATTTTTAATGTTTAAAATAGTTAGAAATATAATTAATGAATAAAGAAATAAGTTTTTACAAAATAAAAATTAAAAGAAGTAATAAATTAAAAATGTTTAGTTTAATTTTTTTTAAGAATCAAGAAAATAAAAAATTAAAATTACAACAACATAAAAGTTGAATCTATAAACAAAAATTAGTATTTATTTTAATTATTATTGATGATGTAATCATGTTAATTTCAAGTAAAAAATATATGACATAATTATAAAAAAAAAAAATCAATTAGTAGTGGACACAAATAATATTGAAGTGTCTACCATAAATGCAAAATCCTACAAAATAACTAATGCAAATGCTACACTTAATGCTTAAAAATGAGAAGAAAAAAATGAAAAAATAAATAAATATAGAAAATAAAAACAACAACAATAAAAATAAAAATAAAAAATGACAAAAAAAATAATAACAACTGAAAACATAAAGGATATAAAATAAAGGCAAAACAAAATAAGATAAAGATAGAAGATATAAAAAAAAAAACAAATCAAAACACGATAAAGATAAGATATGTAAGACAATACTAAATAAGTATATGTTGAACATAAAAAAGAATATAAATGAGAGATGATCATTCATTTAATATTTTTCTTCAATGGTACATTAAATAGTTTGTGTGAAATGAAACATAACTAATAATGAGAAGTGGAGGATCCAGTTATGTTGGGACACGTTCTTTTTGTGTGTCCTGCTGTTTGACAATATGAACATTTTTTTGTTCGATCATGTTCTTTTGTTATGTGCATATCAGTCCTTATTCGTCTTCAATATTATCTGTGTGTCCATTACTAATTAATACTAATTGACTTTGGTTTTTTTATAATTATGTCCTGTACTTTTTACTTGAAATTAACATGATTACATTATCAATAATAAAAAAAATAAATACTAATTTATGTTTATAGATTCAACTTTTATGTTGTTGTAAGGTTTAATTTTTTATTTTCTTCATTCTTAAAAAAAATTAAACTAATTTTTTTTTATTTTGTAAAAACTGATTTCTTTATCATTAATTATATTTTTCTAACTATTTTAAACATTAAAAATATTTATCTTTTAATGCACTCAAAACTAAAATTATTAATTTTTTGAATTTATTATTATTATTATTATTATTATTTTACTTTTGAAATGATGTTAGATAAGGAAATAAAACAAAAGGGTGATAGATAGGGAAATAAAAACAAAAGGGTGCTAGATAGGGAAATAAAAACAAAAGTGTGTTAGATGAGAAAATAAAGATTTAAATAGTGTTATATGAGAAATTAAGTCGTTTGCCTAATTTTAAGCTAAAAAGAGAAAGTAAAAAGTTGAAAGAATAGAGGAAAGACGGGGCGGTTGGGACTCTTTCCGTCATGTTCTTCTATCACTTTCATAAATTTTGGTATTTTCAAAAATATTTCTGTGTAATATTTTGGATTATATAATCTGGAAGTTTTTTTCTAAATTCATAATTAACTTTTGGATTACATAATTCGAAAGTTTTTTTTTTTTTTTTTTTTTTTTTTTTTTTTTTTTTCAGATGTGTGATTAGTTTTCGGATTATATAATCCAAAAGTCTTTTCTAATATGAGATTAGCTTCCGAATTATGTAATGGAAGTCTTTTTTCAAATGTGTGTCCGAATTACATAATCTAGAAGCTACTCTTAAATCCAGACTTTCAGATTATATAATCCAGAATATCATTTTTTAAAAATATATTCCAAATTACAAAATCCGTAAGCTATTTTCGAATTCAAAATTAACTTCTAGATTATGTAATCCAGAATATGAGAATGACACCAGAAGAATAAAAAAGTATTTTCATAATAAAAGAACATATAGATATGCACGAAGAGAGAGTTGGCTGTTGGATTAAAGAAGAGCACACACTCTCTCACTTAGCCCACTCACTACTCACGTAACAGTTTTTAGTTTTGATAATAAGGGTTTAGTTTTGATTAAAGACTTTTTCACTTTTATTTTTTAGCTTATTGTTGGTCCAATTGCAATGAGATTTTGAGTTCATGATATTGCTTAGTAAATTAGATGATGGTTGTACTTTTGTGCAAGGTTCTAAAAGACATTATGTCTCTCATGGTTTTGTTTATTTGTGTACTGAGATTTTGTTTTGTTAATGTTTTTTTTGTCTTTTACTTGTTCAGAACCCTTATAGTTTTAATTTGGGATTCAGATTTGTGTCTGGTGCAATGGTTGTTATATGTGAAGGAATGGATGATAATTTTCTTAGAGTGATTTATAAAAGACTGTATACGTTGTTCTCTCATTTCTATAAATTTTTGTATTTCTAAAAATATCTCTATGTAATATTTCACAAATTAAACAAAATACATAGTGATAGTCATGTAGTTGGTGAGAAGCTCTAGAAACTAATCGGTTTGATCTTATCCTTATCTCTTTCCATCAGTAACTTGTGGACGTGTTGCAAATCTCTTCAACCAAAGTTTTCACAAACCAACATTATAAACAAGTTTATCATAACACAACTTCATGCTTATTGTAATATCTTGGATTTCTGATCGTGAGTAGCCAACTAACTTTAGCTTCTCTTTAGCCAAAAACATTGTATATATTTGATATATGTAAACTTCTTATCATGTATAGTGGAAAGATGAATGGTAAGATGGGTCTATTTTTATAATGTCTAATTTGATGATAGTTGTGTAGAGACTCCTCAAAAAATGTTATTGTGGAAAGAAACTACATGCGCATACTTAATATCACTCCTACCCTTTTATTTTAACCTAATATTCTTCCATTCAATATTTGGTTTTACGTCTTAATGAATGTTGTGCATCTTTTGAATAGGATTCCTCTACTCATAAAGAAAAAAAAACTCCTTACGAACTTCTTCATTGAAAGATACATGACTATAGAAATTTAAGATTTTCTGGAAGTCTTTATTTTGTTTATACTCTTGAAATAAATAGGTCAAAGTTTGATAATAGAGCTAGAAAATGCATTTTTATAGGATACCAAAGATGGAACAAAATGATATGATGTTCTTGACCTAAAAACCAGAGAGATTCTTGTTTTCAGAGATATTATATTTTATGAAAATAGTAAGAAATAGAGTGCTTTAGATTTTTTTTCATTGAAACTCCTATTAAACATAACATTATTGATAATGATGTTCAAGTTGAACAAACTAAAAATATTTATGTTGATAACATAAGAAGATCTACGACAAATAGAAGAGTTTCAGCTTTTCTCGATGATTATCATCACAATATCTCCAATGTCATTAATACACAAAAATTAAGTATCATATATCTTCTGTTCTTAGTTACAATAGTCTTTCTAAAAAACAACTCCATATAAAGTTGGCTCGTTTGTTAATTTTGAGTCTATTTATTTTATTAAGAAAGAATAATTAAAGAATAATTAAATAAAATACACCATATTAAGGAAATAATAATTATTAAATTATATGCAATTATTGTATGTAATATTGTACCCAATTATATGCAATTAATTTAATAATTATAGAATCTCATTATTAGTATCCTACCTAATTAGATTGTAATTTGGAGAGAAGAGAAACCCCTATATATTTCCTATACATGAAGAGATTTCTTCTTCTTGCCTTTTTTTTTTATCATTTTCTTATATGGTATCAGAGCACCGATCTTGGTGCCGTGTCTCCATTTTTATCCCCTAAATAAAAGAAATCATGTCTAACAAAGAAGGCATCAGTAACGAGTCCGATAAAAACCTCGTACAAGTCTTCAGTGCCGAGCAAATTTAGCAATTGACAAAGGCTATTTACTCACTCAACAATAACGGTAAAAGTGACACGTTTGTTAGCTCTGTAGGTCTGCTTGCCCATAACTCCTTTTCTAATTCTGCTTTTACGAAACCATGGATTTGGGATAGCGGAGCAACCGATCACATTGCATCTGATTCACAATTTTTCACACACACCTCATCATCATTTATTTCAAATGTTAATCTGCCCACCGGCTCAACTGCGCCCATCTCATCTACAAACACAATTAAATTCAATGACAAAATTACTCTCAAAGATGTTCTTTGTGTTCCTTCTTTTAATTTAAATCTCATGTCCATTAGTAAGATAACCAGTTCACTAAATTGTTGTGTCGTATGGTTGCGTTTTACAGGACTTGGCTACGGAGAGGATGATTGGCTCGGGTAAACAACACGCAGGCTTATACTACATGTCCCCTCTTCCAAACCAAGCCCACACATCTCAAATATCGATCGACCCTGATTTATGGCACAAGCGCCTCAGACATCCTTCTCAGGCGTGTCTACAACTTGTATCTTCCTTCCTACCTATCCCAATCAGTAAAAATTTCATTCCCATTCAAAATAATTGTAGTATTTGTCCCAAAGCTAAACAGACAAGGCTACCCTTCCCTTTAAGCACAATAAAATCTCATTCTCCATTCAATCTATTGCATTGTGACATTTGGGGTCCTCATAAAACCCCAACTCATTTTGGAAAACGTTTTTTTCTCACTATAGTCGATGACTATACTAGATGTACTTGGCTATTTCTTATGAATCACAAATTTGAAACCCAACATCTCTTAGAGTCATTCATTACATTTGCACAAAATCAATTTCAGGCATCTATTAAAACCATCCGCGTTGACAACGGATTTGAATTTATTTCAATGTATGATTTTTTTCTCAAAAAAGGTATTGAATGTCAACGCACTT
Source organism: Phaseolus vulgaris (assembly GCF_000499845.2). Classification (NCBI taxonomy): domain Eukaryota; kingdom Viridiplantae; phylum Streptophyta; class Magnoliopsida; order Fabales; family Fabaceae; genus Phaseolus; species Phaseolus vulgaris. The sequence goes on along the minus strand of NC_023755.2, from coordinate 37,275,605 downwards.
GCGTCTACACTCTTCAAAAAAATGGAGTAGTAGAACGCAAACATAGACATGTTTTAAACACAGCACGAGCCCTCCTATTTCAGTCCAATTTACCATTAAAATTTTGGGTAGAATGCGTTTTAACCGCCACATATATCATTAATCGCTTGTCATCACCTTTACTGAAAAATAAATCACCTTTTGAGCTACTATATAATCAACCACCTTCACTTTCTCACCTAAAAACTTTTGGTTGCCTTTGTTACGCAACTGTTTTCACCTAAGCAAAAATTTGATCCGCGCGCCCGACAATGCATCTTCATTGGTTATCCTCACAGTCAAAAAGCATACAAATTATTTGATATAGATGCAGACACTTTTTTTACAAGTCGGGATGTCATCTTCCATGAAAGTGTTTTCCCATTCTGCCAACAGTCACAGACACAATCCTCATCTCCATTACAAGGTATTTTGCACACTATTGTCATTGACTTACCCACTCCTGTCCAACATTCACTCGATCAACCTTCTTCTCTTACTCATCACAATGCACCTGAACCTCCATCAAACCAACCTTCTTCTCCTACTCATCACAATACACTTGAACCTCCATCAAAACAACTCTCTTCTCCTATTCGTCACAATGCACCTGAACCTCCATCAAACCAACCTTCTTCTCCTACTCGTCATAATACACATGAACCTCCAGTAGACCAACCTTCTTCTCTCATGCCAAGATGTCTAGCACCCATTACCAAACCTTCTCAAACCGACCTTCCTGTTCGACGATCCAGTCGCACATCAACCCCACCTTCCTAGCTTCAAGACTACGTAACGGGATCCCAAACCAATCATTCGACCACTGCCCAAGACTGACCGAGTGGAACCAGGTATCCTATGCATCATTTTCTTTCTACTTCACGATTTTCTTCTACGCATAGTGCATATCTTGCTAACATTACAACCACCAAAGAACCTCACACTTATACTCAAGCTATCCTTGATCCAAATTGGCAAAAAGCAATGGACGAAGAGCTTTCCGCCTTGCAGCTAAATCAAACGTGGACCTTGACATAGTTACCCGCTGGGCAGAAACCCATCGGATACAAATGGGTCTATAAAATAAAGTACAATTCAGATGGTAGCGTCGACAGATATAAGGCGCGCCTTGTCGCAAAGGGGTACACTCAGATTGAAGGTGTCGACTATTCTGAAACTTTTTCACCAACAACAAAATTAACAACTTTGAGGTGTCTCCTCACCATTGCAGCAGCTAAAAATTGGTTTGCTCACCAGCTAGATGTGCAAAATGCCTTCTTACATGACACATTGCATGAAATTATTTACATGGACTTGCCACCCGGGCACCATCGACAGGGGGAGAACATTGTATGTCGACTCAACAAATCCCTTTATGGTCTCAAACAAGCATCTCGAACATGGTTTTCAACATTTTCTCATGTGATTAAATCTGTAGGATTTCAACAGTCCAAGACATATTACTCTCTATTCACAAGACAGAATAAGTCATCATTTACTGCCCTTTTTATTTATGTGGATGATATTCTTTTGACAGGAAATGATTTGACAGAAATTCAGCGTGTTAAAGATTGTTTATTACAACAATTTCGCATTAAAGATCTTGGAGACCTAAAATATTTTCTAGGGATTGAATTTTCCCGTTCCAAAGCTGGTATTTACATGTCCCAAAGAAAATATGCGCTTGATATTTTGCAGGATACGGGACTCACAGGTGCTCGTCCAGACAAATTTCCAATGGAACAATACCTAAAACTCACACCAAACGATGGAGAGTTATTAAAGGATCCAGTCAAATACAGACGACTCGTGGGACGACTGATATACCTCACGGTTACTCGGCCTGACATAGCATTTTCGGTTCGGACCCTAAGTCAATATATACAGGATCCACAGAAACCTCATTGGGATGCCGCAATTCGAGTCCTAAAGTACATCAAAGGATCACCATGACAAGGATTGTTATTGCCATTCGAAAACAATCTGACATTGACAACTTATTGCGACTTAGACTGGGGAGGTTGTCAGACAACTCGGAGATCAGTATCTGGGTATTGCATTTTTCTTGGTTCTTCTATTATCTCATGGAAGTCAAAAAAATAGACAAACGTATCAAGATCATCAGCGAAAGCAGAATACCGCACGATGGCCAATACTTGTTTGGAGATAGTTTGGTTGCAATATCTGTTGCAGGATTTAAAGGTGCCATGTAACTTGCCAGCTCAACTTTTCTGTGACAATCAAGCGGCATTACATATAGCAGCAAACCCAGTATTTCATGAACGCACAAACACATTGAGATAGACTGTCACATTGTGCGAGAAAAATTACAAGCTGGGATAATCAGTCCTTCATATGTATCGACACAATATCAGCTCGCAGATATTTTTACAAAGGCATTAGTCAAGGAACGGTTTTTGACGCTATGACACAAGTTGGGGGTTCATGATCTTCACCTACCAACTTGAGAGGGAGTATTAAGGAAGTAATAATTATCAAATTATATGCAATTAATTTAATAATTATAGAATCTCATGATTAGTATACTACCTAATAATTTGGAGAGAGAAACCCCTATATATTTCCCTATACATGAAGTGATGTAACCATACACATAAGAGAATAAGAAATATTTTTTCTTCTTACCATTTTTTTTATCATTTTCTTATACACCACATCAGGATATCTCAATCCTTTTACGAACATAACAAGCAACAAGTTCTCCACAATTAATTAGTCACGAGCCTTTACACTACTTAACGTAGCAAACCCAATAGTTTCCCTGAGTATAGGACTTATGATGAAGGTGTGAAGAATCCTGAATGGCCATGAATCTATGAAAAATAAATTATTCTCTTGAACAAAATAACATATGATCATCATTGTCTTACCTCATAACAAAAATTCCATTACATGTAAAAGGATTTACAAAGTCAAGTATAAAGCTGGTGGAACTTTCAAACGCTACAAAACTCGTCTTTTTTAAAAGGGTTACAACTCTATATTACATAATGTAGAGTGTTTATTCGGATCCAGAAGAAAGTTTCATACAGGGGTGGCAATGCGGAGTAGGCCATGCAAGCTGCCCTCGTCCGCTACTAAAAAATGCGGGGCAGACTCACTAATCTAGTCTGTTAACCCGCTTAGGTCCGTTCTGCATAATCCACAGCCTGTGCGGGCCAACAGCGGGATGAGGTAGGTTGGCCCAATGGCCGACAAATTTTTTTATTTTTTTACAAAAAAAAAATCATATATCACTCACATTATTATTGCAATGTAACATTTATTTTATTTTATTTTAAAAAAAATTAAATTTATTGTACCAAAAAAGAGTATGTGTTATTTTAATCATCTAAAGAAGTTACTATTAAAAATAAGAGTGGATTTAGTTTTAAGTAAAGTTTTACATTTAAAATTTGTTCATAGAAAAAGAATATAAAGAAGAGATTTCATTAAAATATTTTGTAGCAAAACTTTGATAAGATACTCTCATACATTTACACATATATAGGAGGAAAATATATGTAATTTTTTTAAAATTATTTTTAATCAAGCCTTCTAACTGCCCTCATACTTGAATGCCTTTATATATTTTTTTTATCTTAATTGAATGAATTGAAACAAGGATGAAATTTTAATTTTTCAGTATTAGAAATATTTTTTTATAATTAAATTTAAATTTTAAAAATATATATTTCTTATGTGGATTGGCCAACAAGCCCGCGGGGCGAGGCTGTAAAATGAGCACGCACTCCTTGTGCGGGGCGGACCAACCCGACATGCATTTTGCAGGATAAATGCGGGGCGTGCCAGCCTACATTACCACCCGTAATTCCATATTGCCCAATCCAGAAGATACACACATTTATATTAACTATGGGTAAATATTTTGGTATATATAAGAATTCATATATGTCAGAGACAGTATGCTCTTGACATTCTGATTGAGACTGGTTTACAGAGTGTCAAACCCGTTGTTACTTCCATGATCAGAGACACAAAATGTTTTTTTGATAGTGATGTTGATCCCTATGATGTTATCTCTTATCAGAAGATAATGGAAAACTCTTATATCTAACTCATACTAGACCCGATATTATTTATGTTGTTCAATTCTATTAGATATTTTCTAGATAATAATATTAAACACTTCTATCTATTTAATGGGCTTAATGATAAGAATATATTTATTAACACACAATAGCCTTAATCATAGATTATTGGACTATAATAATAAATAAATCCATTGTTTTAATTAATATTCATATAATTGTGTTTATTCGAGCCTTAACTATTATCTTTGGTAATTTTGTGTTTTTAGGGTAAATTATTTGAAGCATCTACCTTTGTCAATGGGCCAAATATGCAAAAGTCCAAGTTGCTTCTTGAACCAAAACAAAAAAAAAATATTTTGAGGAGAAGAAAGAGAAAATAAACCCTAGGTAAATTATTTTGAAGCATCTACCTTTGTCAATGGGCCAAATATGCAAAAGTCCAAGTTGCTTCTTGAACCAAAACAAAAAAAATATTTTGAGGAGAAGAAAGAGAAAATAAAAGCTACAAGATTCCAGAAACAAAATTGGAAGCAAATCTTCTGCAAAATAAAAAGAATTATGAAAAGTGGAAACTGTTTACAAAACCTAAACTGCAATATTTTCCCAAGATCCTTGGAGCAGAAAAGCCTATAAAAGGACACAAGCATCAAGGAGAAAAAGGAGAGCTTCATAGGGTTTTCTTAGTTTATTTTCTTCTTAGTAATTCTTTTGTTTTGCCTCCGCATGGAAGGCTAAATCTTTTTGGGTGATTCCTTTGTAATTCCCCATTGAGTTCTGAGGTTTTGTTCAATAAAAGTTTCGATTTTTAATTCTCTATAGCAGTTGTTTTTATTGTCTAATCTCCTGGAAAACTAGTTTTTGTGAGAGGTTGTACTTGAACGCATGATTGAGAGTCTTCCTTGTCTTAAACTTTGGTTTCTTAGTTAGTTCGCATTGTTCTAATTAATTTCTTGGGCGCATGATTCAAGGAAGAGGAGGTAAGCATTCCCATGGAGTATACGCATGGAACAAAGTGGGTATTGATTAAACTAGTAGACGCATGTTTTACTGGTAAGTTTCAGTTGAATTAGATTGGCGCATGTTCAATCTGGTTTAACTTTGTTGGAGGATTGAGAAAAGATTAATCTTTAGAGAACCTGTGAAGAATTCAATGGTGGAAGAACTTGGGATCAACCGCTTTTTATTTTCTATTTTAATCTCTTTTATATTTTCTGCACAACTATCTCAAACCCCATTTTTATCTTTATTGTTATTGCTAACTTTTATTGCTTGCAGATAGATTCTAAACCGTGATCAACTGATTTTACTATTGGATTCGTTGGGAGACGACTTGGGGACATTTGTCCATAGTTATACTATCATCTCTCTAGTGTTAGATAAGTCTACGCTAGAATCATATTAATTTGACTGCAAAATGACAGCTATCAAATTTGGTGTCGTTGCCGGGGATTCCAATTTGATTTTGCATATTTAAATTTTGTTTTCTCATATTAGTTTTTATTTATTTAGTATACCTTAAAAAAAAGGAAAAAAAAATAAAAACTAAAAAAATCTAATATTCAACTTATTTTTTTTATAAACGAAAATAATAAAAAAAAAATAAAAAAAAATAAAAAAATCTAATATTTAGGATATCTCATATCTTTATTTTATTTTGATTTGTTTTTATTTTCTCTCTTTATATCTTTTATCTTTATTTTGTTTTGATTTGTTTTTATTTTATTTTATCTCCTATATCTTTTATCTTTATTTTTTGTTTTGATTTGTTTTTATTTTATTCCTTTATATCTTTTATCTTTATCTTATTTTGCCTTTATTTTATATCTTTTATGTTTTTAGTTATTTTTTTTATTTTGTTTTGTCATCTTTATTTATTTATGTTTTTGTTTACTGTTTTTATTTTCTATATTTTATTTTCTATATTTTATTTATTTATTTATTTATTTGTCGCGCTTTTCCTACCTCGCTAAAGGGGGTTACTTTAAATTGATTCACACGCCTCCCATGTTATAAATGTAGGCCTTACACAAGAGGGTGAATTGTTTATGAAAGATTTTCGCAAATGTTGAAGGTAGATTGAAAGCCAATGAGGAATCAAAGAAATAGAAAGCAATTCAGCCAATTTCAAAATTGTTTTTAATGTGATTCCAGAAAATCAATCGGTTGTTTTGCAAAACAATCGATTGTTTTATCAACAATTGTAAAAACAAAGCAAAAAGATTTAAAAGAGAGTAGGGATAGAAAGATCAACACAGAGAGTTTATATTGGTTCACTCTTAACCTAAAGCTGCATCCAGTCCTCATAAACCTCTGAGAATTCACTAAGCGATAAAACACCTTGATTACACAACACACACCAAAGAGGTGATATTGAATCCTTCAAGAACACACACCACCTTTGGCAAAACACCACAGATTTTAGAGCAACCTCTGCATCTACACAACACCTGTCTTTACAGAAATACAGTAGTCAAGAGAGAAAGGAATGAGTACACCTAGGTACAATCTCATATTGAAGTAAAAAGAATACAATGCAATCTTATTCCACTTTTAGAAAAAGATCCAAAGCTTGAAGCAATCTTGGAAAAACTGTTTTGAAAGTGTTATCTTGAATCTATAACAACCAAGAGTGTATAACCACTTATTTATACTCCAAACAGTTGTTAAAAGCATTAAATGCAAGAGCCAAACTAGTTTTAAATCAATTAAAATAGATTCAATCAATTTAACAAAATTTTGTTAAGGATATCAAAAATCAACCGATTGAAAACACAAAACAATTGGTTGAATTGGCTTGACAACAAGGTCAACCAATTCCAAGCCTTTTCAAAAACATCTCTTTTTCAAAAGAACTTGAATCAAGCAACCTTGGATCATAACTATGAGTGGATTAACAAATTCTAACTACACATAACACACACACACACACTCAACAACAGGGTCTTCAAGCAATCTACTTGGATTTGGAGACATCAAAGCCTATGTTCAACATTCTGCCCCTTGAGATTGATTATTTCGACACCCTCTTGTCTAAATTCTTGGCCAAATTCGCCACAAGTAATCCACACCACTTGACTTCCCTTACTCTAGTGAACATCAAGCAAGAGAAGTCCGAAACACTTTGATCCTTCATTGGAAAGGTTCGGTAAGGTAGCTCTCAGTATCTGAGACTTAATCCCAGAAGTAGTCCTCCACCATCTTGTCACAATCCTCAAGCCATGACCTTTTTCTGACAACCTATGCAAGAAACCGATTGGTATCATGGACGAACTGAGACAGCGAGCAACGAAGTTCATGCAGCTAGAAGAACTCAAGGAGTTCAACACAAAGGTGACCGAGGATGCTGGGGGTCGACGAATAGAAGAGGAACCACGAGCAATGCGACCACCGAGAAGACACAAGAAATTCTCGAAGCCAATTAGGTCTTCACAGTAGACCCCCCTGACGGTTGAACGGTCAAGGGTCCTCAATGAAACTTTTAACGCTAACTTGATACCTATGTAACACAAACACTGACACGGACATGACACAGAGATACGTATAATCTCTAAAATGTAGGACATGAGGACACGAATCTATATATTATATAATTATGAATTATATAAATTGGCAATAAGATTTATGTGCACAAGTATGTTTCAGTGTTTTTTTAGTAGAAATATGTTTTTCATGGCTGGTTCAAAATGATTTGTTCCTTATTTTTATAATCATACTAAAAATTTATACAATAAGTTTGAGTTTTAAGAAAATTAAAGTATTTGTGCTTTATAAAATTGTGTTAGAACCATGTTAGAATTGTCAGAAATCAAACAAATATTTTTTGAATTGGACATTTCACCGATATGTGTCCTACGAGTGTCATACAACTTTCGGTGTCCGATATGTGTGTTCTACACAGACACGTCATTTAAGAGGAGTGTCTAAGCCTCATAGCTTGATACCACCATTCAAAAGAACTCCCACTCTCCCAATGCAAACCAAAGCTAACATTGTCGATACCACCGAAACTTCAGCCACACAACCGAAGAATGTGTTGCGTTAAAAGATAAAATAGAAGAGTTGGTGCAAGCCAATCACTTGGACGTTTCATGAGAAAATATTGGAAGGAGGAGAGAAAGTACGATAGACGAGAGCCCATAACCAAATGAAGAGATTATCAATAAAGGTCGCGAATGCCATAACGTAAGGCCGACAGAGAGAGGGAGAAACAAATCGCCCAAGGGAGTATTAACATAATAGCCGGCAGATTCGTGGGAGGAAGAAGACATTGGTTGAACTGTCAAGGTAGAACTATCAGAAAAGGAAGAAGAGATTGGTTACCTCAACTTTTAGCTTTGAAGTTAGTCGAAGAGTGAGAGCAATGAGAGAAGGGAACAAACTGATGAGGGGACCACCCCCTCACTATTTACAGTGTTAGGAGTATGAGGGAAGGGAAATCGTCGCACAAATCTTGAACTTCAAATCCAATTAAGAGGAACAACTCAGATTTTCTGACGGTTCATGAACTGACATGACACGTCAGCTACGCTTCAAGCCTTGGGACAAGAGTTCTACCAGAAACCGAGAGGTCGAGTGACCAGTCATCCTAGACTGTCTGACAGTTCATGAACTGACATAACACGTCAGCTACCCTTCAAGCCTTGGGACAAGAGTTCTACCAGAAACCGAGAGGTCGAGTGACCAGTCATCCTAAACTGTCTGACGAACTTTCGATAAAAGCAGCGTCCACGTCAAAACACAGATTAGCAACATTAATTATGATTAAAAGCTGCAAAGCATAATTAAATGAGCATTGAACCTACATTAACCCTTTTAACAACATAAGGCCTAATAGAAATAGAAATGTATAAATAAGACAAAATCTCCATAATAAAAGATAATGATTGTTTAAACGAACCAATTAGATTTATCTCATTTAATTTTAACATCAAAGTATTTTTGTTGGTATCCCAACCTCTCAAACCTAAAAGAATGCGGTCAAAATTGAAAAAAAAAAAAAAAAAATCAGTCTCGGATAAGTGGTAAAAATAATTATTAACATTGTAAACAAGTATCTTGGATTTCTGATCGAGAGTAGCCAGCTAACTTTAGCTTGTCTTTAGCCTCTTTTAGTCTTGACGTGTTTTTGTACTGCTCTATTTATATAAAGTTTGCTTCTCTTTATGTATGCAAAAACATTGTATGATTTGATATTCGCTAAAATTACAGGACGGCACGATCAGCGTTAATCATGAAGCAATTAAGCTAAATTGGAAACGTGTCATTCCCTGCGGTGTCTTGATTTCAATTACAGCAGTGTCACGTTAATTGATTCATGCTTAATTTCAACGCCATTTCATTTTTTTATTTTCTTTTGGTGCAATTCAAATGCTTCAATGCAAGTTTTTCAATCAGGAATTTACTAAAATTTTTACTTTCAATATAAAATTATTGATGAGTTGATTGTCAATTCTTCTTAATAGCTAAAGAGTAATTTTTGTGAGAATTCAAAATCTTTCGAGAGACATATACGAGAAAATTATGTGTAAACACTTAGTGAATAGTGAGATATATCTTATCTTTTTCTATATTATTTGTGCTAATTGATTCTTTTGTTTTGTGTTACTTCTTGTTTTTCTAATTTTTATTATAGGTATGAGGTTGATTTTGGTGAAATACATTAATATAATTGCTTCAAGAATAATAAAGTTGAACAACAAACATAAAAAAAATATAAAAAAATCAATTTTAAAAACAAGTATTTTTAGATGCTCCAAATATGAAAGATATGATTAAAATATTATTTTATTGGTTTGTGAAGAATGTGTTTGTAGTGTTAACACATTAACACCCTTTCAAAAGCTAGAAAAATTAGAGAAAGAAAAACAATGAAAAAAAAAATATTAAAAAATCTAGAAAAAAAAAGGAAAAGTTAATTATAACATTCCTACAAAAATGATTGAGGAGGAATATGGAGATTCAGTCAGGCTAAAATAAGTTATTAGGTAATGAAAATTTAATGTTGTAGAGTAGGTTTAATGTCATTTTCATAGGGTAGGTTTCCTCAAGTATTTTTTTTTGTTTCTACTTAGGGTGGGTTGTATATATATAGAGAGGGAAGGCACATTGGTGAGCATCACATGTTTGATACTACACATAGTGTTAGCTTTAGAGTGAACACACCGTGACACATAGTCTCCCTAATTGTTTAGCTACCACACAAACTCCTTCTAGATCCTCAAGCCAACTTGTTGGTGATGCCAACAAACACCATACTCCATGTAGAACTCCACATAATTTCCAACCCAGTCCTTTTACTCATGAATTTATTCAATCCCTGGAAAACAAGTTTGCGGTAATCTTTATTTTCCTTCAATTTCTTTGGTGTAAAAATTAGTGTGTTGGAATGAATTAATGTTTTCACGATTAATGGTTTTTTTTTGTCATGCACGCTAAATGCAGATAGAAACACTACAAGAAAGAGCAACAAAGTTAGAGGAGAAAGTACGAGTTCAGATAAATGGAACAGATATGAAACCATTAAGCTTACTTAAATTTATTGATGATATTGAACGGTTGGGATTGTCCTTCAAGTTCGAGGAGGAGATAAACACAACCCTTCTCAAAATTGTTTCAATTGAAAACTTCGAAGACCGAACTGGAGAAAGTCTGCATGAAACCGCTCTTCTTTTTGGAATTCTCAGACGACATGGCTTTGATGTCTCGGAAGGTATACAATTTCAGCATTTGTGATTCCTTTTTATGTCCACTATAAATAAACTTAACATTTCACGACTTACCAAATATTCAAATTGATTCTGATTGGATTAATTTTTTTTTTCAAATTATCAAATTTAAAAAAAAAAACAGTTTCAAATTCCAGTTTTCCGTTTTGATAATTAGTGTTAGTTTTAAATTTCTTGTTTTAGCTCTTCCTTTATAATTTATGTTAAAGTATATGTTGAGTATTTTTTTAAAATAATTTTTTTCCACCTATAAATAACTAAGATGGTAAGTTATTTAATTTCTTGTTCTGCTCTACAACCTCGGACCTGTTTTTCGCTCTACACCCCTCACCACTCTAAACCAATTATGTATGACATCCAAACCTTGAAACCATTGTGTTTATATATTCCATCTAAAAACTTATTCCACAAAGCTTATTTTGCTAACAATAATTACACCAACATTTGTTTTTTAATTGTTATAATCAAATATGAGAACAAAAAATTAACAAAATCTAGACAACAAACATGTACCAAGCTATTCTTTTATATTTTTCATATATTATAAATAATTTTAAATAAAAAATATATATTTTAATTTCTGTTTTTATTAGCAATAAATAATTAATAAATATGAACCACTTCAAGGGTGATCTGACCCTAATATAAAATTGCACTTTATCCTCCTCCTCCCTATCAAGAAACTCCTACCAAACAGACAAAACCAAAGATCTAACAAAACAAAATCTAAAAAAGAACATAAAAAAACCAACCTCATGCAAGCCAAAGGGTCCAAACACCAGTTAGGATAAGAGAATGGCCTAAAGCGAGACTTTGAATAAATCTAAGACCAAACCTTTACTTGAACCATTGCGAACACTTCTGACACATCGGCCGCTCCCTTTTTAAAAATGACATTGTTCCTATGTTTCTAAATTTCACTCACAACTCCAACCTAATTTGCTCCCCAAACATCATTAACCAAACCTGAAACATTGCACATCTCGAACTGGAAAAAAAATTGACACAGGATCGTTGTGAATCACGGACATCACACCAAGTCACTCAAAGCATTGACACCAAACAAGTAAAGCAAATCTGCAATCGAAAAACAAATGGTGGTGGGATTCCTCCTCCTTCCCACACAAACAGCACAGAAGGTTGTCGACCACAATTCCACGACTTTCCAAATTGACCGTAGTAGCAATCTTATTCTCCAACACCCTCCAAGCAGTGAAAAGTGCAAAACGTAAAACTTTACACCTCCACACTTATTGTACACGAAAGACAACTCCTCCTCACGATCCTGCCTAAACAAAACATAGGCATAATTAACCGAATATGTTTGAAGCTCTCCAACCTTCCAAACCCAACTATCCTCATCTTCCAAATCCAACATCGCCCCTTGCAAAACCTGAAGAAAATTACACACCAAAGGTGTCTCCCATTCGAAGAAAGACCTTCGCCAATCTAAGTGTCAAACCCAAACACCATTATTCTAAACCCCAAGTTGTACCACCTTTGCAGCTTTGGCCGAACTCAAAGAGAAACACATTGGGAAAACCCTCTTCAGTACACCACAATTCAACCAACTGTCCTCTCAGAAAGAAATTTCTCTTCCATCGCCAACTTTCCACTTGAAAGCGTCTTCAAAATTCCTTCCCCAACCCTCTGAAGCCCACACCTCCATCAAATCTTTCCACCAAAGCAAGCCCTTACAAAATTTCCGTTCTCTCTCAAGCTTCTTCAACCACCATATTTAGATTCAAGAATCTCCTTCCACAAACCACCCTTATGTGACTCCAATTTCCAAATCCACTTCCCCAACAAAGCCAAGTTAAAGATCCTTAAATCAATAATTAAGACCCCAATCTCGCGAGGCTCACATACCTTTTTCCAAGAGGCCCAAGCAATCTTCCTTCCTTCTGAAACCCACCCCCAAAGAAAGTTCCTCTGAATCCTTACTATCTTATCTACCACAACTGAGGGCATTTTGAACAAAGACATAAAAAAAGCATAACTGATGAAAGAACAAACTTAATCAAGCATATCCTCCCAGCTAACGACAAACACCTGTCTTTCCACCTACTAAACCTAGCCTTAACTTTCTCTAACACCCCACTCCAAAAAACACCTCACTTATTGGAACCCCCTAATCGGCAATCCCAAGTAAACAAAAGGAGTTAGCATCACATCGCAATTCAAAATCGCTGCAAAACGCTAAAGAGAAAGTTGATCTAACCCCATCCCACCAATTTTACTCTTCAAAAAATTAACTTTAAGCTCATAGGCAAGCTTAAAATAGAGCATAATCGCCTTAATATTGAATACACTTTTATTGTTGGCTTCACAAAAAAACAAGGTATCGTCAGCGTATTGTAACATGTTTACCCACACTTTAGCCCTTCCAATCTCCAAACTATCAATCAATTTTTTCTCTTCTTTCATCCTTGACATCCCTGCCAAGCCCTCTGCCACTATAAGAAACAAAAACAGAACTAACGGGTCACCTTGACGAAGCCCCTTCTTAGGAATAAACTCCTTAGCAGGACCTCCATTCACGAGCACTAACACAGAAGCAGATTCTAAGCATCCCTTTATCCAAAGGATCTATTTACCACGAAAATCTAACATTTCTAACATATAATAAATGAACTCCCAACTGATTGAGTCATAAGTCTTCTCATAATCAACTTTGAAGAAAACACAACTCTTCTTCTTACTTTTTACTTCTTCCAAACCTTCATTAGCTACTAACACACTATCCAGCAAACGTAAAGACAACGCTTTTGAAAGAATCTTATATAAGCAACCAACTAACGAAATGGGTCTAAAATCATCAAGTTGCTGAGGATTTTCTACTTTTGGGATTAAGCAAAGGAACGACGCATTAGATCCCCTAGGCCATTTACCATTGGTCGCGAAATCATTCACTGCCAACACTACATCCTTTCTAATAATATCCCAGCTAAACTTTATGAAACCAAAGTTAAAACCATCAGGGTCAGGGCTCTTTGAATTGTCACAACTTTAAAGAGTTGCCCTAATATCCTCTTAAGAAAAGGCACCAATCAACATCTTGTTCTCAGCCTCTGAAATGGTATTGAAACCAACATTGTCCAACCTAACCTGACAAACATCATTCCTGACAAACCTGTCTTCAAAAAATTATTTGGCATTGTCCTTGATCACGTCCTTATCCTCGCACCATTTACCATTAACAAAAATCCCATGTAACGCATTCCTTGCCCTCTTCCAATTGACTGACGAGTGAAAAAGCTTTATATTAAGGTCACCTTGTTTCAACCACTTGTGTCTTGCTTTCTGATGCAAAATTGCCTCTTTCTTAAACAAAAAATTATTAAAGTCAGCTAAAAGAGTCCTTCTATCCTCTCTTTCTGACTCTAATAAGCCTCTTTCATCATCACGTGCATCTAACTCATTAATCCTCTTTTGCAAGTCCTCACTAATGTGGTTTACGTCCCCGAAAACTTTTTTGTTCTAAACTTTTAAATCTGCTTTAAGCTTTTTCAATTTTTCTTTGAAGATGTATATCCCTCCTCCTTGGACTTCGTAGCTAGACCACTTCAAACTCACCAACTCTTTAAATTTACTATCTCTTTGCCAAACATCCAAACACCTAAAAGGTTTCGAACCCCACGCAACATACACATCTTTTAGCACAACTACACAATAATCAGAGACAAATCTATTTAAGACAAATTGTTGATAGTGTGGCCAAATTTTGAGTCATTCCTTTGACATAAGTACCTTGTCGATCCTACTCTTCACCATACCATTGGGTTTATACCTGGTAAACTTCCTACCAACCAACGGGATATCCACCAATTCAGATTTTTCAATAAAAGTGTTACCTTGGTACTATGGCATAGTATGAAATCTTTTTAATTATTTTGTGGTGCATGCAGATATCTTTATGAGTTTCAAAGATGAAAAAGGAAAATTCAAGCATGAAATTAGCAACGATGTAGAAGGAATGTTAAGTTTGTACGAAGCATCATACTTGAGCTTGGAAGGAGAAAGTGTTTGGGAGGCAAATGCATTTTCAAGAACACATCTGATGAATTTAATGAAAGAATGATTAATGGATGCGAAAATGGCAGAACAAGTTAGGCATGTATTGGAAGGGCTTCCCTATCACCGAAGTTGTTTCAGACTAATGGCCAGACAATATATTAACAGATATGATAAGATAGAACCGTATAATCTCTTACTGTTAGAGCTTGCAAAGCTGGATTTCAACATGGAGCAGTCATTATATCAAAACGAATTAAAAGAACTATCAAGGTATAAAGAGAAATACATAAGTAAAAAGAAAAACTATACACTTGTTAAAAGCTTTTAGTATTTTTAGAATTGGTAGGGTTTTATCTTGCTAAATTTATATTAAAATTTAATGTATTATTTTTTATATATATTATTGAAGCAAATTTTTATTTTGATTAAAAAATAACATTAAAATCCATAATAATTATCCAAATATAATTCTTTTAATAATTAATGTTAAATATTAAAGAGATACTTCTTTGAAGAAAAAACTAAAAAATTAGGAAGAATTCAAATAAAATGACGTGAGATCGCAAGTTCACTTTATTTTTCCTATATAATCATTGTCTTCATTATATTTATGTTTTTTAATGTGTTGTTACTTAGGTGGTGGTTGGACATTGGCCTCTCAAGAAAACTAAAATTTGCTCGAGACAGATTAGTAGAATTATATATTTGGTCTCTGGCAATTATTCATGAACCTCAATTTGCTATCTGTCACAAAGAACTCACTAAGGTGGGCCAATTACTCACAATTCTCGATGATGTATATGACATCTATGGTACTTTAGATGAATTGGAGCTCTTCACATATGCTATTGAAAGGTTTGTTTAACTAATCTGAGATGGAGTTTATTTTACTTTGTTCTATAAAAAAAAATTTAAATGTCTAATTTAAGCATATATTATTATACATGTGCATGTACACAAGATGGAACATGAATTCCATAAACACTCTTCCAGACAACTTGGTATTGTGCTTCTTAGCCATCTATAACACCGTAAATGGGATGGCTTATGACATCTTTAAAGAACGGGGCATAAAATGTCTTCCTTACCTCACAAAATCAGTATGTAATATAACACAACTAGTTCTTTCTTTCCTATATATATTCAGTATCACTAAAACTAAATTGTTTGTTTGATTACTCCATAGTGGTCGGATTTGTGCAAGGCATACCTCCAAGAAGCAAAATGGTTTTACAACAAAATTATTCCACCATTCAATGAATTCCTACAAAATGCAAGGATCTCTATCACGGGAGTGGTTGTTCTTACTCATTCCTACTTCTTGGTTAGCAAAGACATCACAGAACAAGTGCTTCATTCTATAACTAATCTCCATGAGTTGTTGAGCTCTTCATTCACCATTTTAAGACTTACCGATGATTTGGCAACATCAACGGTAATCCTAACTTTGTTTGATAATCTTATTATTTAACTTATATGGATAAAACATCGTGCCTAATATGTAGTTTTGGACAGGACGAGATACGGAGGGGTGAAACCTCAAATTCAATTGTCAGCTATATGCACGAAACTAGTCTTCCAAAAGAAAAAGCCCGTGAATACTTCCAAACTTTAATTGACAAAGAATGGAAAAACTTGAACAAATACCTAGTTATGGATTCTATATTTTCTAAATCTTTTGTTCAACTTGCCATTAACTTTGCAAGGAGTGGTCATTACATATATCACTATGGAGATGGATTTGGACGACAAAACAATACATTAAAGAGTCAGATTGAGTCTGTGCTAGTGTACCCGTTCTAATTAATGTGTAATGATGATGTTGAGAAAAAGAAATTTTCAGTTTGAGTTTGAGTTATGTGAGTTGCATTTTAATTTAAGTACTTCTAATTCTACCGATTTTGAAAGTTTTTTTCTGATTTAAAGTGAATCATTCTAAAATAACATTAAATATTCTCTTTTACAAATGTAGATTTATCCTTGTGGACTCTATTTAATTTATATGTATAATAGTAATAAATATGAATGTAAAGATTTATTATAATAAATTTATTACTAATAAAAAAGTGTAAAAAGAACAAATTAATAATTTAGGATCATCAAAATTGTATCGTTTTAATTAATAACTTGTGTAGTTGTATACTTAATAATGTTTTAAATTAAATTATGAAAGACATAACTTTAGTTATTTAATTTAGTAAAAAAATATTTAGTTTTACTTGGTAAGGCAGAAACATATGTAAAGGAAACGAAAGAATTTTGTTGATAACAGCTAAAATTTGTAGATAAATTCATAGTGTTATGACAATTGTAATTAAAGTGAGACTCAAAGTCAAGTTCGTTGAGAAATGTTCAAAAAAGCTTTAATCATTACACCAGTCAAGTTTTGTTGTCACATTATGCTTATTATTATACTTATTAGTAAGATTATCAATATTAATATAATTAATAATATAAAAAATATTAAAAATATTAAATATTATTAAATATTATTAATATTATTAAATATAATAAATAGTGTTAATATTATTAATATTATAATTAATATTAATTTATTAATAGTATTTATATTATTCATGTTATTATTACTAATATTATTAATTTAAATATATTATTAATATCATTAATACTATTAATATTACTAATTTTATTATTATTATTATTAATATTATTCATGTTATTAATATAATACTAATTATACTATTATATTAATATTATTAATTTTATAATATTAATAATATGTTATACTTATTATTTATGATTATTAATTTTTATTATTATTATTTATGATTTTATAATTAATTATATTATAATAATATTTTTAATATTATTTATATAATTATTATGATAATAGTTGGTAGGTAATAGAGATCTGTAGGAAAGAGTAGGTAAGTAATAGAGATTCATGGATAATAGTTTGTATGTAATACTCAATTTACCGTTACTCATAGGTAATATCCGTAGATAATGCTGAACGGATTAAAGTTCGCAAATAAAAATTCGTAGATAATACTGATTTTATATATATATATATATATATATATATATATATAATTTGGATGAATTAGTTATCACTTGAATAATCTATTTTTTTTAAATAGAAAAATAATTTTAGTATGACTAAAAGTTTTTCATTTAAGAAAAAAATAGATATTTACTTTGTCCTCTTTTTTCTGTGAAAATATTTCACCAGAATGGAAAAAATCAGCTATAATAATTTACTGATAAAAAATTATTAAATAAAAAAATCTAAAAATTATAAATAATTAATTATTATATTAACTAAATTATATATTATTTTAGAGATTCATTAAAACAAAATATAACTATTTAACACTTAAAAAAATCAAAATCATAACTTGGTGATATTATTAAATTACTTAAAAAAATATATTTTCATACTTTTTAACATAATTTCTACTACATCTACCTATTTATTCACAACTTGTTTATGATAACCAATACAACTTGACCATTTCAAATCCAAAATTAAAAAACAAATAAAAATATAATATTCACTGATTCAATTCAAACATATACAAGTACAATTTCAATCCTTATATATAACAACAATCATACTAATCTAATGCACTCATAATTTAAAATAGCTTTCTTTATTGAAAGTTGCTTGTGATCTAAGCAATAGCTAAAAGAGACTAGTAATTACACCAAAACTTTTAGAATCCAATGAAAATAACCAAAACAATTAAAACTCAAATTAAAGGATTAATTAATTGAGAAAATATTATTTATCAATTGATTGGACTGATTGGATAAGTGAAGACATTAAACCACTCGCAAAAAAAAGGCTAAAGACAAGAACACGAAGATTTTAGAATAAAAATATCTTACTCTAAATTTAATTATAATCAAACATAATTTTTCTATATTATATTATTTTCTAAGTGGTTAAATCTCTTATTGAAAAATATTAAAAAAAACGTAGAGAGAAGTTTGAAGAAAAAGAGATAGAAAAAGACGAAAAAAACAACGATAATCATAATGACAAACAAGAATATGAAAACAAGAAAAAAAAAAGGGTGAAAAAGTTGTGCCAAACCGATGAATCTTACATACTTATTATAATATATTTCACGTTTTAAGGTAGCAAAAACTTTTTGAAATTGTATTCTTTCTCAATTCATAAGTTAATAACTTGATATTCCCTTATTTTTTCTTCTACGTTCATTTTCTCAACTCTATAAAAATAAAATATTCTTCCTCTACATTCATTTTTTACACTTTACTGTTACCTGAAAGCGTATGAATTAAAATTATTCTTAAATTTTAATTATTTTTCTTATTTATTATATTGCCAATTACTATATTTAAATATATATGATGTTTCCATGTAATTTATTAAATTTTATCTAAGTCATTGGATATATATATATATATATATATATAATTTCCCTTTATATAATAAAATTATAATTATATGTTAACTTTTGTTAACTTTTACTCTTACATGTAAGAACTATCACTCTCAACCTAGCTAGTACTAAGAAGAATAAATTAAAATAATTGAAAATGGCATCTCAATTAATTGGACTGAATTTGAAAAGTAATATCACTAAATAAGAAGAAAGTGATTAATATTTATTTATACTTGGTTCATCAAACTTTCTTTTCTTTATATTAGTTCGAAAGATTATTACTTTTATATTTGGATACAAGAAAAGCACACTAAAGTTAGGAAAGGTGAGTATGTAGATACAAAATAGTACTTGTAGAAGGAATAAGTATACAAAAGAAAATAGAACAAAATAGAATAATGAATCAAGAATTTTTAATGTAGAAAAACCTTCTCAACTTGAGAAATAAAAATCTAAAGGACCTCGACCAGACAATTTCTCTATTATGAAAGTAGAATTACAATATTTGTTTCTCATTCTGAGGATAACACTTAATCTCATCCAACAAGGATGAAATACAATATTTCTCTAGTCTCTCACTAAGATTTCTAATCTCATACCACGGTGGATAACAACACTCTCATTGACTCACTTGCTTGCATTTTTCTTCCTCACAAGTTCCCTTTATCTATAGGGAAGGAGAAAAAGGCTTCCTCATAAAACGATAATGAATAATTAATGTGTATTGGTTGGGTCCAAGTAAGCCATGTCTCTCGACATCGATTGACCGACCGGGAGATCAACGACATTAAAGAACAAATTAACAATAAATCACAAGTAAGGAAACATTCTATAAATTCGGGCCACACTCCGAGAAATCAACAAACATTGATTTACTGAATATATGTTCTAGATATACCTTCTTACAAATTCGGGTAACATTTCGAGAAATCAGCTAACATTGATTTATTAAAGATATGTGTCAGGTATGACCCATCAATCAAATAGCTCATTACCAAACACTATAAATAAGCCTTGTACGAAACAGTAAGGTACTTTTTATCAGTTTTACATCATACACTCTCAATACAAAGTACTTACTTGATTGTCGGAGAACCTTGTGCATTTTTACTCTCGACCGAGAGCTAAGGAGTGGAAGTGTTGAAGTCTGAAGGAGCGGAAGAACTGAAGACCTGGGATACAAAGGAGAAAGATCGAGTGACCGACACCAACATCATGAGTTATAGTCAATATTAGGTACTATCTAGACCCATTTTGCCTATACAAGTACATAATGTTTGTCGCATTTTCAAGATATCTTGAAAATACTATCTCCAACTTTCAAGGTTGAACTTCATAGTCTTCGATAGATATATAATTTCAAGACTTTGGAATAACTATCATTGAATAAGATCAATTACCAAGATTCATTGGTTTAGGGTCTCCCATTAACTAAAGAGAGATTCCAAACAAGGAAAAATATCAATAATTACATAATATTCACTATAGAAAAAAAATATGAATTTTTACCCACGATTTTGAATTCGTAAGTAAATTCAACATTACCTATGAATATTATCCACGGATCAGAATCCATAGGTAAATCTAAAACTATCTACAAAATATTACTTACGGATCTGAATCCGTAACTAAATTCAGACCCACAAATCTCTATCCGTAAATAAATTTTATATTATCAACAAATTTTACACACGAATCTATATTCATAAGTAAATTCAATATTATTAATAATATAAATATTTTTATTAATAATATTAAGAATATAAATAATCTTAATAGTTTTA
Source organism: Phaseolus vulgaris (assembly GCF_000499845.2). Classification (NCBI taxonomy): domain Eukaryota; kingdom Viridiplantae; phylum Streptophyta; class Magnoliopsida; order Fabales; family Fabaceae; genus Phaseolus; species Phaseolus vulgaris. Next base: position 37,254,630 of record NC_023755.2, on the reverse strand, counting down.
ATCATATAAATAATATTAATCATAATAATTACATACATAATACTAAAAATATTATTATAATATAAATAATAATCATAACTAATATTTATAATATTTATAATATTCATAAATAGTAATAATAAATAATAATCATAAATAATAAGAAAAGATAAAAGAAATAATGAAAAAAAGTGAGTATTATCTACAGACTCAAGTTGGTGGATATTATCTACGGACCCCAATTGATAAGTAATATCTACACACTGATATTGGTGATATTACCTACGGACAAAAGTTATTGAGTATTATCTATAAACTATGGTTGATGGATATTTTCTACGAACTAGAATGAGTATGTAAGCATATTATTAACATTATAATGTTAGTAATAATAATATTAATAATATTAATACTATAAATAGTATTAATAATATTAGTAATAATAACAATATTAATGATATTAATATTTTTTATTAATATTAATAATAATAATAATAATATTAGTATTTATAATATTAATACTATTAATAATAATAATAGAATAATATTATTATAATAATTAATAATGTTATTAATTTGAATAATAATAATATTAATGAAATTTATAATATGGATGAAGGTTAAATATATGAATAATATTAATAATGTTTATATTATTAATAATTATACTAATAAGTATAATATAATAACAATTTATAATAATTATAATTAAATATATAATAATTGTTAAAAAATAGGAGTAAATAGATAAAGTTTTTAATTATACTTAAATAACAAAAGTGTGAAACTAATGAGTTTCTTCACGACATCTCTTATTGTTGGTGTCAAATATAGACGTAAATTAACCAGGGAGTCCTGCACATGAGTTCATCATTTGAAAATAGGAGAAGTCCTTTTTTAACCTCTGATTGTCATAAACTTGACTGTGATTGTTCCCCAAACAAAAAATTGATGCTGACTTTGAACATAGAATTCATGTATTAAATGACTTGTCAATTTTTAGAATAATGAGAATTTTCAAATGATTTTTAGAAAAAACATTTTTTTCTGGCAAGATGGATGAATTTTCAATAACACAATGAATATTTTTAATTAAGCAAAATATTTAATAAAATGTTATTAAACAGTTCACTTAAGTTAGACAAATATTCGTTTGAATTAAATAAAATGATCATTTAAGCTAGAATTTAAGCAGTTCACTAATTAAGATGGCCAATCAAGCTAATAAAGTCAGGCAAAACATTTCTTTTGGAGTGCAAAAGCTCCCTTACGGAAATACAAATGTAAAAACATTTTATAATATTAAATATTCTCTTGTAAGATATTTTTGTGTAGTAAATGCTCATATGTAATTTTCTTATTGCAGAATGATCTTTTATATGTAATAATCTTAATTACTTTTGGTGCGAATATGTGATTTTTATTATAATATTAAAGGTTTGTTTAAGCAAAAGTTTTGAACCAAATGCTCTACATTTTTTTTTATTATTTTATGAAGAATCGATACGTTGTTTTATAAAAAAAAGTCAAAAAAATTACACATGTTTTAACCCTCATCCCTTAGATGTTCTTTATTATACTTAATATTGTATGAGACTGACTACCTTTTACACACGTTGAATTGATATTTGATTGATACTGAAAAAGTTTTTGAAATCTAAACAAAATTGAATTTAATACTAAGAATAATTAATTATAATTAATCATATTTAAATCTTTAATCTATAAAGTTGATTATTTGATAGGAATTGTCAAGCAGTTGATTATAAAACGTACGCAAGAATTAAGCCTTAAACAATCTAGTAGGTTATAAACTAAATCAATTTTCTATATAACTTGAATATAAACTAAATGAATTTTCTATATAATTTGAATATAAACTAAATGAATTTTCTATTAATTACATATGGGAAGATTTAGTAAAATACAACTCGGACTACTTAGCTGTAATTCATAACACCACATTTTATATGTCATGTATTCAACAATTTGTACGCAGTAATATTTATTTTTAATGTTATATGTTATTTTAATACCAACGAAACACAAATATTTTCTTTTAAGCTAGAGTATTCTTTTTCTTTTTTCTTTTGACTGTTGATACTTGAACATAAATATATATTTTACGACTATTGTGAATTTGGTATATTTATCGACATCTTAATAAATTAATGGTGTGATTACTAGAATTTAGTATTTAAAGCACACGTGTGACCCATTTGGTACTTAAATTAAGTCATTTTTTTCAAAAAAATTTCAAATTTTTTTTTTATATTTTCTTAATCCATCTTGGCTATAGATTATTTAAGTAGGAATAATTGTCAGTTATTTTTTCATATTAATTACATTTATATTATATTACTTTTATTAATAATCCATATTATTAGAAATTAAACTCATTAATTTCATAAATAAAACTAAAACTTATAATCATAATGAACTCTCTTGTCATATAAACTTATTTGTTGTCATCTCTAGATCATTATAGTTATTATTATAATTATGATTATTTTTATAGTTATTAATATAGACACTAACATGGACACTGATACGATACGGACACAAAGATACGTAAAATCTCTAAAATGTAGGACATGAGGACACGAATTTATATATTATATAATTATGAATTATATAAATTGACAATAAAGATTTATGTACACAAGTATGTTCCAGATTATTTTTTGGAGCAGAAAGATTTCTTTCATGACTGGTTCACAAATATTTGTTTCTTATTTTTATAATCATAATAACAATTTACACAATAAAGTTTGAATTTTTAGAAAATTAATGTATTTTTCCTTTTTAAAATTGTGTTAGAATCGTATTAGAATTGTCAGAAATCTAATAAATACTTTTTGAATTAGACACTTCACGGATACGTGTCCTACAGGTGTCATACGAGCGTCGGTATCCAATACGACACGCCATTTCAAAGGAGTGTCCGAGCTTCATATTATTAGGATTATATTAATTATTATTATTAATTATTATTATTAATTATTATTACTATTATTAATATTGTTATTATTATTAAAAACATTAATAAAATATTAATTATATAATAATTTGGATTTCAGAACTAGGTTTTGGTTTGGATTTCAATTTGTAATTTGTAAACTAGTTAGTGGAATATTTAGATTTATGAATGGGTTAGAGAATGCAACTCATGGAAATGCGATGTTCCATTATATCTAAAAACCAAAGGATGTCCATGAACTAGACAGTGATAACTACAATAAAATCATCAAATAGAAATCAATTTTTATAAACTAAAATAATTAGTTGCAATAGTAATTAAATTAGAGACCATTTTAGAAACTGAAAAAAAAATTTGTTTCTAAATTAGTTTCTATTATTGTTAAATAATTTCTAAATTGATATCTAATTAGCAATCAATGTTTTAACTACCAATTATTTAGATTCTAAATTTGGTAGAAAAACTTTGTTTGTTAATTAGATACCAATTTATAAACTATTTAACAATAATAGAAATTAATTTTAAAAAAAATAATTTTTAAATTAATCTCTAATTTAGTTATTATTACAATTAATAATTTTAGTTTCTAAAATTTGGTTTTAGTGATACTTCACAAACTCTTTCCAACATTTCTGAAACCAAACACTCAAATCACTTTTCTCCAATTTTACGTCCCATTCTGCATAATTTGGAAGCTTAACAAATATTGTGTTGGGTAACTCACAGATACAGAGAAGAACATCTTGGAGGTTATTTCTTTTTCTCTAACTTCCCTCACCATCAGAATGAAAGGAATATGTGGAAGATTTTCCAGAGGTTTGGACGGATTAAGAATATTTTCATTTCAAACATATTGAATATCAAACGTCAGAGGTTTGACTTTGTAATTCAAGAGGTGGTAGATGCTATGTTTGAAAAAAGATTGGGACTTGGAAGTTGAGGTGAATAAACCAAAATAGAAGTTTTGAGATGAGTATGGAAGTGATAAAATGCAATTTGATGATGTTGAAGCTTCATTGTGAAGAGAAGAATATGTTGTTCCCAAGTGGGTATTCACCAAAGTTTCATACTGAGCAATATGAAAAAGGACAAATGTTATACCTTCAACAACATGCGTTGTGTGGATACTTTTGCACGATAAGTTAGTGACCAAATATAACTTAGAACATATAGGGATGTATAATACTACTGAAAAAAAATATTTATGAAATAAAAACTAATTTTATAAATAAAATATAATTAGTTTCTATATTTAAATATCAATTTAAAAATTATTTATTAATAATAAAAATTAATTTAGATATCAATAATTTTTTTTAGTATTTAAAATAATATCTAATTTAGTCAATATAATAATTAATTAATTTTTGTCTATAAAATTAATTTTTTTTAATAATTTTTTTTGTAGTGTGTTTGATGATGAAGAACAATGAACAAATATTTTTTTTCTTCTGTGTTTTTAATAATAAAGAGGATATGGAGTTGGTCCTAGAATTGACAAAGAAAGGAAACAATTCAGGGGAGATTGAATCTGAATTCAAATTCAAGAAAAGAAACTTATAAATAGAAACAAGCTTCAAAGTGAAAGGGGAAGCTCCACGTTCGCATATCTTCATAGAACAAATCATTAGTGTTTTTCTTAGTTTTCTTTTTTTTTATAATTTTTTTCGTTTTGCATAAGACTAAATTTTTTAAAGTTGATTCTTTTGTTATTTTGTAATAAATTTTGATGTTATGGACAATTAAAGTTTTGTTCTTTAATATAATGTGCTAAGCAGCCTAGTCTTTTTGAGATCTAATTCTTATTATTGAAATTATTTTGTTGATGATTTAATTGAAATTCTTGTTTAGTTAAATTATTTTAAATAATCTCTTGTTTGCTTAATTAAAAAAAATTTATAAAATTTCACGAGTAAACGTATAAGATGAGTAATATTTTTCATTGTTATTGTTAATTTTTATTATTTATAGTTAAATTTATTCACTGTTTTAACTGGATTCATAGAAAGACGATTTAAGATCAACTAATTTTACTTATATTATCTTATTTTTTTATATTAGACAGTGTAATACTACGTTAAATAATGTATTCTGGAACTATTTTAATTTAGATGTAAAATGAGAATGATAAGCCGGTCCTGGCGTAAGTGGAGATAGCAATGCATGACACCGTCTCTGAAAAATCAGAAACGGAACAAAGTACAATACAAATTGATGAGCATGAAGTGAAATAAAAAATAATGAAATCAATTTTTTTTAGAACATATTTTTATTGGTCTAAATTTTAGAAGTTTTGGGCAAAAACTTAATTTATGCATATTCTTTGGTATAATCCCCATGCAGACCCTAATATGTGATCTGGCACGTCATAGTTTTTATAAAAAAAAATTATGAAGATTTTAATTTTTAATCATAAGACACGTTCCTCCAGAATTTGAACTTACGTGAATCGATTAATTAAATTTATGGAGATTTTAATGAATTAAATTATAAAATAAATGATTAATTAAATCTATAACATAAAAGCATGTAAAGTATTCATTAAATAAAAAACGTGTTTTTATATTATTCACTTCAGAATATGTAAATATTAATCTCTGTATATATGGTGGTTGGTGAAACGGGGAAAACTTACTCTTATGACACGTGCCACCAAAAACAAAAGGTCTTGTGACTTGTCAATGTGGTCAAATAACTTATTGATAGCTTTTCCAATTTCAAAGCATTGGCCTACCTCTTATTCTCAGTTTCATATCTGGCTAACCTACCCATGAACACTTATAAATATAGGTGTGAAAAATAGCAGCACTACTCCACCACCCTCCATAAGTTAACCCTAAATACCACAACCAAAATGGAGAAGCTTGCTACCATGGTTTTGATTTGCTGCTCACTGTTATTCCTGTCTTTATCAGTGATGTCTCGAGAAGTTGGTTAGGATCGTTTTGCTTGTTCGCTTTGTTTTGGTTTGCATGCATGCTTATCAGAAAGTTTAAATCATTATATACATGTTATTTGTGCTTTCAAAATTATGCGTCATTACTAATACGTATTTTCATTTAATCCAGTACCTAACACGTATTTGTTAGCCCTGAGTTTTTCTTTGCTTATATAGTTTACATGGCTGGCATATAAATTCTGTTTTATTGCAAGTGCAGATGATGAGAGTGAGTTTAGTTACGAGGAAGAGAGCGAGAATGGACCGTCTCATTGGGGAGACATACACCCTGAATGGAGGTTGTGCAACAATGGATCCATGCAGTCACCAATTGATCTATTGAATGAGAGGGTTGAAATAGTATCCCAGCTAGGGAGGCTTCAGATGAACTACCAACCTTCTAATGCCAGTATTAGGAACAGGGGCCACGATATCATGGTGAATAAATATAAAAATGAATTACCAAATCTATAGTGAAATCACCAAGTATAGAGTACAAAGTATGGTATACCTAACAATAAATTAACTTTGATCCAATTATTCTGGTTTGTAAATGCAGCTAGAATGGGTTGCTGGTGCAGGTCATCTTCAAATTAATGAAACTAAGTACGTGCTCAACCAATGTCACTGGCATTCCCCCTCTGAACACACCATAGATGGCAAAAGGTAATACATATACTTCTTTTGAATTTATAGAGAATTAAATTATGGTAATATCGCTCAAAATTTCATATAAATCTTTGCATATTTCATAAAAAAAATACATGGTTTGTGCACTGTGGTTGCTTTGTGCCTTTGTTGTATATTTTTACCTGGAATATTTACCTGTACTTATACGTGTAAAAAATACTGAAAGATAGAATTGCACTGCAGGTTTGATCTAGAGTTACACATAGTGCACGAAACTCCATCTGGACAAACAACTGTGATAGGAATACTGTACAAGATTGGAAGAACACCAGATTCTTTCTTGTCATCGGTAAATTAAATTTCTGTGTCTTGTGCATGAATATGACTAAGTCTGTAAAGACTAATATATAATAAAAAGTTGAAGTAAGACATGAACCCTTGCTTTTTGTAGTTAACCAGTCATATAAAGGTCATTTCTAATAGCACGGAAGCAGAAAGAATGGTGGGTGTAGTTGACCCTAGGCAAATCAAAATTTTCTACAAGCAGTATTACAGGTATATGGGCTCGCTGACTATTCCTCCTTGCACTGAGAATGTTTCTTGGACCATCGTTAGAGAGGTACATGTGCTAACTATCTAGAATTTTAGTTATCTTAGTATGTTTATCATGCATATGTTTGCTGCAAGGTCCTTCTCGTGGTTCAGCTTTTTTTCAGGTCTTTGAACATAGTATAAGTTTATATTATGAGATTTTTAGGTGTTGTTGGGACTTTTATACAAATCTTTGGGTTTGGTATAGATATTTTGGTAACTCTTGATGTATTTTTAATTGCGATGTATCAATTTAAATTTTGAAGTATTGTTTAATTAACGATAGTGGCAGTTCTTTAACTTCTCCTTTCAAATATTGTGATAACATGTCTTAATGTGTTTGAACCTTGTTCAATTTATCAGATACGATCCGTTTCAAAGGAACAGGTTAGATTGCTCCGAGCTGCTGTTGATGATGTAAGTTAATAATGAAGTTCAATTATCTCACGAAACAATGGGACACAAAAGTAAAACCTTGCATCATATGAACATGAGACCCTCTCTGTAAGCTTCTAGGTTCATAATTAAGGTGAAGAATAGTTATTAAAAGAGACTCCACTAAGAGAATATTTGCTTAATTAATTAGGTCCATAAAGGAAATAGCATGGTGATAGAAGAACACAAACCTGGTTATTCTTGCAGTGATATAAGCAGTAGGTGAATATTAGGTAGACTCTTATCAAAATCAATAATCATGATATCTCAGTTTGATTATCGACTCTTAATTATTTTAAATTTCAATTCTTTACCTACTTTTCCTTTTATAAATAGAAAACTTATGCTCTTGAATATATAATGTTCAAAATACGACACCCCATGTTTCTTTTTGTTACTTGTATTTAATATTTAGGAATAATATAGGTAAAAATGCGTAGACTAAAATGACTGCATCACCTTTATTTGTTTAGATCATTAAGATATCTGGTTTTTCTCATTGTTAAAAAAAATTACTTTGTTATTTGCTTGAATTTTTGACAACGTCAACTTAAGCATGCTATTATTTCTTGCATTTTAACCTTTTGCAGGAATCAGAAACCAACGCAAGGCCACTGCAACTAATAAACAACCGCTTGCTGCAACTTTACGCGCAAAAATATATTAAACATTGAAATTCTGGACATTTTCCTGTGTTTAATAATTGGTCGGAGTGTGAATGAGTTTCCACATGGAACAAGTCATTTGTTAATCCCTTTATTTTGTTTTTCTTTTACAGGGATGGACTGTTATAATAATCTGTGCTACGTACTTGTTATAAAAAAAATTGCATATTGTTTGGTAGATTTATTTTATGAAAGACGAATTGAATAAATAATTTAATAATTTTCTGTGGATGCTAATAATTACATTATTTCTGTATGTTTGAGAATTACTTACCGCGTATTTTCTATGGGTCTCATGGATGATGGATGAAAAATAAGATTATACATATACATAATTAATTTATTAATTTTAATATATATATATACACATAAATATATATTATCAACAATTACCTCCCTACCTGTAATAGCAGCGTTGTTCATGAGACTGCTACATCCGAACACGTGCAAAGCTTTAGGCATTTGGCTTTTACGCAAACCCCTTCACACACCTCCATTTTACTCATACTTGTCCCTTCTTATACAGCTGCACCTTCTCACCCTGCTCACCATGTACCTAACAGATACGTGGTGCATCAGTCATCCCCTCTTAGGGAAAATTTAACACAATAACAATAATATCTCCAAAAAAAAAAATTAAGTAGCGGGTAATAATTTCTCCAACTTGCAAGAATCATTGAGAAGTAATAACAAATAATGGCAACAACACAAAACACACTTTAGGAAGACACAAAAATTTTAAGGTGGAAATCGAAACTTTCTCAATGTAAGAAGTAAAGAAGTAAAAACTACCGGCACAAGTCAGTCAATCAAACTCCACTATGATCAAAGTTATGGATACAAGAGAGTCTAAAATCACAGCACAAATTGTGCTTGATAACCAGCCAAATAGCAATACAACATATATGAAACAAAGAACAAGAAACCTGAAAATTTCACAAACTGCAGTTACCGTACGCGGCTTATATGTCACTGTTCCGTGACTTTTGAACAATCCAAATGGTCCAACTGAAGAACCACGAGGTATGAACCTGCTGAAAAAATTTCAACCCGATCCAACAGTAGACGAAACAGCAGCAGCAATCCGATAATTTCCGTCGAAACACTCAGAACGCTGTTGCAGTGTGAGATGAAATTCTCTCTGCTCAAGCAACTTCTACAAGATCTGAACGGTCAGATTAAAGTCACACAAATTATAAACCTGTTTAAAAAAAATTTCAGTCCGATCCAATAGTGAACAAACCATCGGTGACGGCCAGAAGTTGCTGATTGAAATTTTCTCTCTCTTTAATCTTGAAAAAAATAATAAAATTAACTTTTAATAAGAAACTTCGTTACACAATAAAATAAAATAAATATTAATAATACTTAATTCAATTATTTATAAAAAAATTAATGTAAATAAAATTTTATATAAAACATTGATTATCATTAAATGCAATTTCTCTTTGAAAAGTGTCAAAATAAAAAAAATGCTCTGGTCTCATCTTACGTGCTTCGCCAATGTACACAAAATATTATTTTTGTACGAACGTTAAATAAAACAAATATTCTCATCAATTCTCTCACACACATTCACACGTTTAAATATTGGAATTATTCTCTCAAACGTTGTGACTGAAAAATAATGAAAGTATTGTAACTAGAAGTAAAATATGAAGATGCAGAAGTACAACTTAACTTGTTTAAAAAATTAAAATTATATTACATATAGAATTACTTAAAAAATTTAAGAAAAATTAAAATAAACTTTTCTATATAAAATGTGTAAAGGTCGAGGGAAAATTTGTCATTCTAGTGTGGAGGTGGAGGCAAAATTTGTCATCTATCTTTCTAGACTTATTGCAAGGTTCCACAAAAAATAATTTACTCTTCTCCTTCTTAAATAAAATACCTATCATATTAATAAGGGTACCAATAGATTCACACCATTTTTATTCCTTTAACATCTAATAAAATTATTATTTTATATCATTTTATTCATTTAACATCTACAAAAATTATTATTTTAATATGATATAATATTTTATTATAAAAATAGTTGTAAAATATATGTATTCTTAATAATGTATATGAAAGGAAAAATTTCCTATTACTAATTATCATACTCCGATCTCTCAAAGTTATTTTTACTAGTCACTCTATTTAATACTAACGTTTCGTTTGAATTAATGAAAAATTAAAGAAGATAAATAAATAAATATAAAATTAGTCATTTGACGGTAAAATGAAAAAAAATAAGTATAAATATTTTAACTAATTTGATTGAAAATAATAATTATTTAATATGTATTTAAAAATAATGTAATGTAAAATTATTTTAAAAAAATATAAATTAGACTTAAAATAAATTTGAAATATTTTAAAAATATTTTATTTATTAACATATTTATTTATTAACATAATAAATTATAATTTTACATAATTGATTAATTTTATAAATATTTTTATTACTATTTAGGTATAATCGGTTACGACTTTCTGCGTAAATCTCTTCTTAGTTTGTGTAAACGGGAAATCCTCAAATTCAGTAAGGGATGTTAATTTAAGTCAATAACAACCTATGAGGTTCGGACAATTCTTCTTAAATGGCAAGAGTTGCTTTTTGCTGGTGGTTTCTTAGGCCAAGTAGGAAGCTTGGACCGGTTAGGAGTCTCTTGTGGGTCTAGCCCAGTTCATGAGCAGGAGCACTCAGGTATGTGGGAATTTGCAAATAACGTACCTGTAGGTCTACAGGGGGTAACAGGAGGCGGAGGCTTGGCTGAGACGAAGGTGGTGGGCACTCCAAGTGACGTCGTCAGACAGAGAGTGGCTTGCGGCGGTGGGAGTGGGGATCGGCGGTTGGAGGTTATGGTGTCCGAGGGTGAATGCGAGGGTGGTTTCCCTTCGGTAGGGGCGACTAGGGTGGAGCCCGAGCAGGTCAGGGTATTGGAGGTAAACGAAGTCAATCGCTCCTTGGCCCTAACTTCTGGGAAGGAAATGGGTATAGAAGAAGTTAAGTCCGACGTTGCAGTTCTTCAATTTGATGATCCTAATTTGGTGGATGTAAGGGTTGATCAGACAGTGTTTTTAGTTCAGCAAACCAATGTGAGTAAAGATGCTTTTTGCACGACTGATAGTGCAATTGAAAATTGTAATAGAATTTACTGGGAAAAGAATGACAAAAAAGTGGCGTCCAGTGTATGGAGTGTTGGTAAAGAAGCAGGGTTTTCTCACTCCGGACAAGAAGATGCATTTATCAATAGTTTACATGCCTTGACTGTTCGGAAAGTTAGTAAGGGGAGGAAGCCAAGGAAGAAGTCCAGTAAGTTTTGTCAATGAAAATAATTAGTCTGAATGTTAGAGGGTTAGGAGGAACTTTGAAAAAAAGATATTTAAGCAATCTGGTAAGTAAGGAGCAGGCGGATATGGTGTGTTTATAAGAGACAAAATGTACTGAGTTCAGTAGGGAGAAGGTTTGTCTTCTTTGAGGAAGTAATGAAGTTGATTGGGTTGTAAATAAAGCAAACAATAGTGTTGGTGGGGTCCTGACAATTTGGAATAATAAGTTATTTCAGATGTCTAACTATGTTAATAGAAGGAATTTCTCTATTATTGAGGGTTCTTGGAAGGTTGGTAATGGGGTACTTGTAACAATAGTAAATGTTTATTGCTCTGGTTCTTTACGGGAGAGGAAAGAGGTTTGGGAAGAGACTAATGGGTACAGGTCGAATCAACTTTCGAAGGCTTGGTGTGTTGTTGGAGATTTTAACTCAATCAGAAGGCAAGAGGAGAGGAAGAGTATGATCTCGGAGACAGATTATTCTAGAGAAATAAAAGGTTTTAATGAGTTTATTGTAGAATTAGTAGATATCCCGTTGGTTGGCATGAAGTTTACGTGGTATAAACCAAATGGTATGGTGAAGAGCAGAATTGATAGGGTTCTTGTGTCAAAAGAATGGCTCGATGCTTGGCCCCGTTGTCAACAGTTCGTCCTAAATAGGTCAATTTCAGACCATTGTGCAGTTGTTCTTAAAGAAGTGTCTATTGATTGGGGTCCGAGACCTTTTAGGTGCTTGGATGTTTGGCAAAAAGACAGTAGATTTAAAGACTTTGTGAGGAGGAAGTGGGTTAGCTATGATGTGCAAGGACGTGGAATTTATATTTTCAAAGAGAAACTCAAAAAGCTTAAAGTGGATTTAAAAGTTTGGAACAAAGAGGACTTCGGGGATGTTAACCTTGCTAGTGAGGAGTTACAAAAGAGGATTAATGTGTTAGATGCACAAGATGATGATAGAGGCTTGGTTGAGTCTGAAAGGGAGGAAAGGAGAACTTTGTTAGCTAACCTTAATAGAGCTTTGTTTAAACAGGAGACGGTTATGTACCAGAAAGCAAGACAGAAGTGGTTGAAACATGGAGATCTTAATACAAAGTTCTTCCACTCATCCATGAAGTGGAGAAGGGCGAGGAATGAGTTACATGGGATGTTTGTTGACGACCGGTGGTGCGAGGATAAGGAGGTGATCAAGGACAAGGTCAGAGTTTTCTTCGAAGAAAGGTTTGCCAGAAAAGAAGGATGTCAAGTTAGGTTGGACAACGTTAGGTTCAACTCTATTTCGAAAGAAGATAATGAGTTATTGATTGCCGATTTCTCTGGAAAAAAAATTAGGGATGCAGTATGGAATTGTGATAGTTCTAAGAGTCCTGGCCATGATGGTTTTAATTTTGGGTTCTTAAAGCATTGTTGGGAAATCATTAAGTCGGATGTGGTGTCAGCAGTGAAGGATTTCGCATCTAAGAGTCATTGGCCTAGAGGTTCAAATGCATCATTCCTATGTCTTGTTCCAAAAGTAGAAAACCCTCAGCAACTTGGCGAATTTAGACCTCTTTCTTTGGTCGGATGCCTATATAAGATTATCTCTAAAGCGTTGTCCCTGCGATTGAAAAAGGTGATTAGTAAAGTCATTGATATTAGACAATCGACTTTCTTGGAAGGTAGGGGTTTGTTAGACAGTGTGTTAGTGGCGAATGAGGTTTTGGAAGAATATAAAAGGAAAAGGAAGAGTTGTGTTTTCTTTTAAGTTGACTATGAGAAGGCATATGACTCGATAAGTTGGGATTTTCTCTATTATATGCTAGAGAGGTTGGGCTTTTGCGCTCAATGGATTCAGTGGATTAAGGGGTGTTTAGAATCTGCTTTAGTCTCGGTGCTTGTGAACAGTAGTCCAACTAGGGAATTTACTCTTGGGAAGGGACTTCGTCAAGGTGATCCGTTAGCACCGTTTCTTTTCCTGATAGTTGCGGAAGGGTTGGCTGGGGTTTCCAGGATAGCAGAAGACAAGATTTTGTTTGACAGTCTGGAGGTTGGAAGGGATAAAGTGAAGGTAAATATGTTACAATACGCTGACGACACTTTATTCTTTTGTAAAGCTAATACAAAAAGTGTCTTCAATCTGAAGGCGATCTTACTCTGCTTTGAGCTTGCTTCTGGGCTTAAGGTCAATTTTGTGAAGAGTACTATCGGTGGGTTGGGGTTGGATCAGAGCTTGCTTCAGAGTTTTGCGGCTATTCTAAATTGTAAAGTGATGGTAACTCCTTTTGTTTATTTAGGGTTGCCGATAGGAGGGTGTCACAAACGGGATGCGTTTTGGAGCATGGTGATTGAAAGAGTTCAAGGTAGATTGTTAAGATGGAGAGGCAGGTGTTTGTCGTTGGCTGGGAGGATTTACTTGTTAAAATCAGTTCTCTCCTCAATCCCGTTATTTTTTATGTCATTGTTTAAGTTACCTTTTGTGGTGGCAGAGAAGTTAGTTCGAATACAAAGGAATTTCCTTTGGGGATGGGGTTCAGATGATAGGAAGATCGTTTGGGCCTCTTGGAAAAAAGTTTGTGAGCCTCGTGACTATGGGGATCTAGGTATTATTGACCTAAGGTGATTTAATTTGGCTCTACTAGGTAAGTGGATCTGGAGGTTGGGTACGGATAAGGGTGGTCTGTGGAAAGAGATCCTCGTTTCTAAGTACGGTGGGTGGAGAAGCTTGAGAGAGGAAGGTAAAGTTGGTAAGGGTTCTCTTTGGTGGAAAGATTTGAAGGAGGTGTGGATTTCAGAGGGTTGGGGAAGAAGTTTTGAAGATGGGTTTGAGTGGGAAGTTGGTGAGGGGAGGGCTGTCCTTTTTTGGGAGGACAATTGGTTGAGTTGTGGAGCGTTGAAGAGTGTTTTCCCGAGAATTTTCTCTCTTAGTGTGGCAAAAGGTGCAAAGGTGACTGAACTAGGGAATTGGATTGATGGTGTTTGGGTGTGGCACTTTGAATGGCGTAGACCCTTTTTTGAATGGGAGAAACCTCTGGTGGAGCAGTTCTTTCAGTTACTACAAGGGGCGAAGTTGGAATCAGGGAAGGCAGATTGCTGGATTTGGAAGGCAGGGGGTTTCATACTTTTACGGTTAACTCAGCCTATTTTCAGGTTAGGAAGGAAAGAGTTGGGGAGGTTTCTCCAGTTTACAGTAAGTTGTGGAGGTGCAAAGCTTTGCCTTCCGCTTTGGTCACTGCTTGGAGGGTGATGGAGAATAAGATTGCTACTAGGGTAAATTTGGAAAGGCGAGGGGTGGTGGTAGAGAATCTGGTGTGTGGTTTGTGTTGGAAGGTGGAAGAGTCGTCCTGTCATCTGTTTTCCGTTTGCGAGTTTACCTGGCGGGTGTGGTGTCTTTGTTTTGAGTGGCTTGGAGTGTCGTTTGTTATTCATAAGGACCCTTTGGTAAACTTTCAACAATTCAGGTTGTGTTCGGCTTCTGATGTGGTTAATGACGTTTGGGGGGCGATTTGGGTTGGTGTTGTGAGTGGAATTTGGAGACATAGGAACTCGGTGACCTTCGACAGGGGCGTGGTAGATGCGCTCGAGGTATTTGCACTGGTACAGGTAAATGTTTGGTCTTGGATTTTTGCAAAGTCCTGTTGTAATTCATTTACGTACCCCAACTGGGTTTTGAACCCAGTGGATTGTATGAGGCTGGTTGTTTAATGCTTTCTTGAGTAGCTTTGGTTGTTCCTTATTTAAGTAGGAAGGTGTTCCTTGGTTGGAGGTTGGTAAGGTGCTAGCTATTTATGTATAAGGGTTGGACCACTCCTGAAGTGGTTCCCATTTATTTATTTTTTATTGCTGATCAAAAAAAAATGTGTGTCGGATAAATGTATCCGTGTCGACATTCATAGAATACTTATTGGTGAAGTATTCAATTCAAAAAAATATTTGTTAGATTTTTGAAAATTCTAACATAGTTCTAACACAATTTTAAAAGGTATAAATAGAGTAACTTTTTAAAAACTCAAATTTATTGTATAAATTTTTATTATGATTATAAAAATAAGAACAAATTCTTTTGAACCAGTCATGAAAAATATTTTCCTGCTCCCAAAAGAATCTGGAAATATTTATTTTCAATTTATATAATTCAAAATTATATAATATATAGATCTGTGTCCCCATATCTTACATTTTAAACATTATACGTATCTTTGTGTCCGTATTCGTGTTATGTCAGTGTTCGTATCTGTATTTGTGCTACATAGATAACAACTGCTTAAAATTAAATAAGTCTAGTGATTTTTCATGTAATTTTTATGTAATCATTAAACAGACTTTAATTATAATTAGCTGCGTTTAATGTTTATTTGTCGCACCTTTTTATATAAGCAATTCTCTCATTTTATTAATGTTTTTTAATATACGTGTGTATATAAAGTTTAATTGATGAATTAATGTATTCGTGTCGTGACGTTATTTCTTTAGCAAAAAAATAAAATAAATTGAACGGACCTTATACAAAAATTCGGAAAAATAAGTATTAGAATACAGAAAAGAAACATACTAGGAGATAAACACGTATACCATCAGCAAATTGGGTCGTGCTGTGAGACCAAATTATTTTACTGTTAAATAGAAACTCATTTACTATTTTATTCCCTCTTCACTATTATATATCATTTTGACTATATAAAAGAAATACATTTACACAAATGACGAGATCAAAGTTTAAAGTAATACTCAAAAGATATGATATATCTTAGAATATTTTTATATTATTTACTTGAATTGAATATCTACCTTTATATACTTAAAATAGCTTAAAATATTGTGTGATAAAGTGTTTTTATTATTTAAATATTTAATTAATGTTTAAAGTATTTTTTTCTTTGTATTTACCTCTCTTTTACGTCCGATATATTATCTCTATGTTAAATTCTGTTATAATTATTGAGTTTTATGAGGTTATACATGTTATAGAGGAAGATCAAAAGATGGGTATTATTAATGTTTGGTTAGAATGTGATTCTGCTTTGGTTTGTGTTGCGTTTACTGTTAGGACAAATGTTCCTTTGATGCTTCGGAATCGATGAAATACTTGTCTTAAATACTATAGGAAAATCAGGTTTAGGGTTACTATATTTTTCGTGAAGAAAATGTATGTGCTGCATAAGTTGACTAATTTATGATTTATTCATGGATAATCATTTTATTGGTATAATAGGTTTTCATCTAGTCTGTCCTTAGAATTCTTTATAAATAGGTAGAGTCTACTATGTATCGTTTTTGTTAATATATGGGTTTTGATCTAGTCTCCCCATATTTTTTTATTTTCTTTTTTTTTTAACTTTCTAATAATACTTTTTTTCATTTGATTGCAGATGATTATTTTTACTTGAGATGTCAGTCTAACTGAGATGTCAAGTTGCATACATAAAAGAATTTTTATAAAAAAATGTTTTTTTATTTAAATATTTAATTAATGTTTTAACTATTTTTTTCTCTTTGTGTTTACCTCTCTTTTACGTCCGATATATTATCTCTTATTTTTAACTATTGTTTTCCTTTGTGATAGGGCCAAGATAACTATATATTATGATGTGTGGGACTATATATTATGGGTGATCCGATAGCGGGTGGCACGATAGGTCCAACACAAACACTCGTTAGGATAGACTCGAAATGGCTCTCACTACAAGAAAAACTGCATTTACCGTAATGCAAAAAATCCGTATGTAAAACATGATTACATACGGATTACATACGGACGAAAATCCGTATGTAAAACCGTCGTAGGTAACTGTTACATACGGATTTTAAATCCCTATGTAAAATCCGTATGTAATTACATACGGATAAATCTGTTTGTAAAATCTGTATGTAACAGGGAAGGAGAATACATACGGATAAATCCGTATGTAGCAGGGGAGGAGATTACATACGGATAAATCCGTATGTAATAGGGGTCAGTATTTCGTGTAATTGAAAGCATTGGAAATCTATTCAGAACCTGCATTATTAGAAGCAATTCCAGTTTTCAGAATTCATTCAAAAGCAATATCAATCAAACATTAAGAACTGCCCATAAATATTTCCGAATGTTCAAAATATCCAATATCCATCAACATTCAGACCTGTTCATAAATACAATCCTATTTCTAAATGTTCAAAATATCCAAATGTATTTTTTATTAAAACATAAAAAAGCATCTAATAAAAGAAAATTCAAATCATTACAAAAGTTTTAAATAAGCTAATAATTATTATAATCTTCACCAGGTGAATTTTGTTGTTCTTCATGATTACTATCATGTTCATTATGATTACTATGATGTTGTACTTCATCATTGTCTTGTATCTGATTTTGTTGAGTTGGTTGCGGGATATTTGGCTGTTGAAAAATATTTTGTGCCGCTGCTACTGCTTCAGGTGGTAGATATTGTAGCATAAAATTTTGGAAGGATTTAAATTGAGCATTCATGTCTTGAATCTGCTGCTTAAGTTCAACAATTTCTCCTGCATCAGCTTTGTTATTGCTAGAAGATGCTTGTGTTTCTTGTAGGTAGCGATCAATACAGTCTTTGTGATCATCGACATGTCCAACCCCATATACCCGTCCCTTGTACCTTCCACCTGTAGATTGTAACCAACAACTGTTTCTTAATCTTTCCTTCTCAGCAGCATCTAATGGAGTAGTTATTGAGGCAGCCGTAGATTGTGACTCAGAGACTGCTCGAGAAAATCTACTTTGAAAATCTTCCTATTAAAATGAAAAATATTTGTTATCATAGTAATTAATGTACATGAAAAAAAAATTAAAAAACTTTTGATAAAAAACTAACGTGTCCGTCTCGATCTATCATCTACAAAATCTCCACTGCTCTTCCGTATATGTGTTTGTTAAAACACTTCATCAACATGGACCATGCAGCCAAGCTCCGGTGTCTATAAAGAAAACATTTTATAAATTAAGGAGGTAATAATTAATCATAAATTAGTACAAAATTTTATATGGAAGTCATACCAAACGAATAGCGTGTTCATGCACACTAATGGATCCTTCGGTGTGCAGACATCCACCTTTTTCAGACAAACGATTTTTTTTAGCTGTATTGCATTTGGATCGATACAGAGGCATGTTCCACTGTTCCAAGAGGCTATTCCAAACATTATTCCCAATCCATTCTGGTCCTTTTCCTTCTTGGCGAGCCACTTTAAACATTTGTGAAAGACTGTGAGAAGCCTTCGTATGGAAATTTTTGTTAACTTTGTCCTCATCTTCAACCCTCCATGTGACAATTTAAAAATATTTTTGTTAAGATGACATGACACAGCATGTACAAAGTACAAATTGACATAATGGTTAATCCAGGTTTGACTGAAACATGTGGACCAATTACTCTTGGCTTTCCTAATGAATGTGTATGCTTGGTATTGTTGGAGTTGTATCAATATACAATGAAATAAGGTACACCATGTATGCTTTTGTTCTGAAAATGATAGATTTACACGGATAGGTGATTGTATACTGAGCAAAATAGGAGTAAAATGCATAAAACTCAGATTATGCAGCATAGGAAAGTAGTGGCTACCTATGACTCCAGCAACTCCATTATCCTTCAAACCCCTAGCCCATACAGGGCAACAAAAAACCAGCAACTCCATGATTAAAGCTACAGCACACCAAACTAGTTTCGTACCACATTTGAGCCAAGTTGTTGCTCTAGATTGCCTCTTACTAGAAGCATCATCTCTCTTTATCACAATAACGATATCTGCTTTGATTAGAGGTCCCTAAAACACCCCCAAGCCTGCACCCTTCTTCTTCCGATTTAATTCCAGCAACCTGCTCATCTAAGCACTCAGTAATCTATCTGATTCTACCAACCAAGCACCAACCAAATCATCCTTATCAGATCTTGCAACAGCACCAACCAAACTACCAGTGTATGTGAACTAAGACAAACCTACCTTCACCGTACTAAACCTGTTGTTACCCTTCCCACTAGCATTTACTCCTTGCTCTCCTTTGGACTCTTCCTCAGCTCTGGCCCAACTTTTGTTGGACCTGCACCTGCACCTGTTTTACTTCCATATATATTGCAAACTACTAAAACAGCCTGCACCTTTTTTAAACCTACCAGACTTAGGCAGACCCAATCAACTCCAGCTGTGTCTACAGCTTTGTGACCTCTGCATCTCAGCCCTGCACTCTGAGCCCCTCTTACCCTTATATTGGTTCACTACATACCCTATGAACCTCACCTGTCCCTCTACCGCTCACTCCTTCTTACTTGATGCTATTTATACAAATCACTAGGTTAAGAATCCAATCTGCAAAGGAGTAATCAAAAGTGTTGGACCTATATTTTAGCCATAGCCTATTTATACAAATAACCTATTTCTTCTGTTTTTCTATACAACTTTTTGTTTTTGCCTCCTACCCTTTATGTATTTCTGATTATCATACTTAGCTAATGACTTGTACCATCACAAGTATTGGACTTTTTCAAGGTGTTGAGTCTTTTGGAATTATGCTCAAGTGGCTAACAATTTGCCACCAGCAGACAAAGTCCTTGAATTGTTCAGCACCCTTAACCTCACAAAAACAAGAATCTATGATACTAATCCTCAAATTTTGAGTTCCTTTGCAAACTCAAACATTGAAATAATTGTGCCTACCCCTACTTTGCTTACAAGGATAGTCCTAATGGGATTTCTTTGAACTACGTGTTGTTCAATCCAAATGCAGGAATGGTTGACCCTTACACCAATCTCCGTTATGCTTTATCATAACATGTAATTTATAGAATAAGATCAAGAAGGTAATTATCTGACCAATTTGCTTTAATCCTGTAAATGTTGACAGATTTAATAGTTTCTCTCTAAGTGTTTTTCTTTTTGATACTCACAAAAGATGTTTCACTTCTATCTAGATGGATGGCAATTGATCTCTATATCCGGGAAGTGGAGAGCCTCATATTTCAGGTATCCATGAACCAGTGCAGTGATAGGTTATCAAGACCGGCACATGGCATTCTAAGTCATTTGCCTATTCAGTTTTATATTTAGGCAACATCCTCCAAATGCCAATGGATATTCATCATTGTTTTATATTATAAGACCACAAAGCACTGACTGTAAAAAGTACATAAATTCAAACAAGCAAAATCAAACATCCACATCAATTAAAACAAGCAAAACCAAACATCCACATCAATTAAAAGAAAGAATGCAGGTGCAGAACAAACCCTAAAATATAAACTAGGTTCTGGTGTAGAATAGAACCTCGAAATAAAAAGAAAACCAGGTTCGAGCTTCCAATCCCTTGCAAGATTCGAAGCTTTTCTCCCCTTCACTACCTCATGTCACGACCAAGCCCTTCCAAGGTTCCAAACTCTGTGCACAACAACAAATCGGTGAAAGGAGAAATTCAACCTTAAATGCTAGGAGGAAACAAGAAATACAATAATAAACCAACCACGAATGAAGAAATTGAATCCACGAGCAAAAAGGAGGAACAACAACCTACGAATTTCAAAGCATATGAACGCACCATTATAAACAAGAGCTGCCAAATTTTAAGAAAGGGAAAATACAAATGAAGAAAAATGTTACCAAATTCAAAGCATTCAAACTGCAACTCGCCTCATATTAAGCAACCTAGGGTTTTTGAAACGGGTGGTTTGCGAAAATTGGGGGTGTTACGAAATTGGAGATTCAAGCTCAAATTCAAGCTTGAAAATTGAAAGTTAGGTTGGGGAAACTTAGCTTTCAACTTAGGAAAGCATGCATTCGGGTTCACACAAGACTAATAGTAGTGAGAACTCTCGTGCATATACAAAACCACACATACATTACCATTTTTTTATTTTTTTTTTTAAACTTAAAACATCTGTATATTAGTTCTGTATGTAATACACATTGTTATTTACATGCGGATACACTTCTCCTTACATACGGATCCCTCTAAAAAAATATCCCTTTTTTGCGCGCCACCATTACATATTGTTACATAACGGAATTATATTCGTATGTAAAATCTGTATGTATGTAATTATCCGCGGTTAATGAGCGAATTTCTTGTAGTGTCTGATACCATATTACAAAGTGGACTTTAAGCTTAACTCAACCCCATAAAACTGACTCATGAGGTTGAGGTTTGCACCCACTTATATACAATGAAAGACTTTAATCTCTAGTCGATGTGAGATCTCCAACAAGCTAAATATATCGAAAGTTAAATTAATTTATAAACTTTGGTAGAATGATTCTATCAATTTTAGTTAACAATATAAATAAATATATATATATATATTAATTTAAATATTTAAGTCAGTTTTTTAAGAGAAAAAGTTTAGTTATATTAACGATAACATTAAAAGAATTACTTTAAAAACGAATTATTTATTAAATTATTAGATTAGAAGAAATTTAATGATAAAAATGAAAAATAACCCTTGAATAACTTGATTATTTTATTTTTAATATTATATTAAAAATTTAGTCTTTTATGTACCATAACCATTTTAGAGAATTTTTTAGTAAGTATTTGAATTAGATCTTACATAATCATTTCCAATTAATTTAGTCGAGTTAAATTAATCTCACTTTTGTTTATTAGTGAATTAATGTTAATATATACTACATAGTTGGAAAAGCATCTACATCTTCTTTCATTTTTCTTAATAGATTTATTAGTAATTAAAATATTGTTTACATCTACAAATAGATATAAATTACCACTACAAGAAAAAGTTGTATTTCCCATGAATAATTATCCTGAACTCTTTTGGTATGTAAATAGGTTTTACCTACTAGAGGATCTGTGGATAATGTTATTAA
Source organism: Phaseolus vulgaris (assembly GCF_000499845.2). Taxonomy (NCBI): domain Eukaryota; kingdom Viridiplantae; phylum Streptophyta; class Magnoliopsida; order Fabales; family Fabaceae; genus Phaseolus; species Phaseolus vulgaris. The sequence continues at coordinate 37,232,287 of NC_023755.2, read as the reverse complement.
ACGTAAAAAAAATTAAAAAAGAAAAGAGTTGAAGTAGAGCACATTACATATGAAGGTAGTAGGAAATTTTTAATAGTGGCTACCATGCTTAATTTATAAGTGAAATAAAGTATTTTAAAAAAATGAAATAAAATAATATTATGTTGAATTGGAGAATATATGACTCATGCTCCTTTAGGTTCCTTAAATTTTGTGGGTGGAGTAGTTATAGAGATTAATGCAATAAATTGTATATTTGGGACAAAAAAAAATTACTATAGGTGTATTTAGTATTTTAGCGGTTACATAAGGATTTCTTTAATAGATAAATCAATTTTATTTTATTTTTGTAGTGTCCATTTAAAATAATAATACATGACTTTTCTTTTACACACATTAAGAAGTTCTTATATATAAAAGTTAAAGTATCACTCAATATTTCAATCTATTTTATTCATTTATTGTTAATAAAAAAAATAATAAGACATAATAAATATCACGAGAAACGATTTCTACGTATGTGGAATAGAAACCAATACATAATAACAACTATAAAAAAAATAATATACGATTCCATTTTTTTTTCATAAACTTCAAATTCAACTATTTTTAAAACAAATGTCTTACCAGATGATTTCTCTCTCACTCACACACACATATACATATTTTAATATATTAAAATATAATAAAAATTTATTAAATTTTGTGAATATAGAGATATATGCTCATGCTTCTTTTTTTTATCAGCAATAACGTATATATAAATGTGAACCACTTCAGAGGTAGATCAACCCTTATACAATAAATACATAATCCAACGTCCTAACAGTACTCTTCAAACCAAACAGGCAAAAACACAGTCCACTCTAAGAACCTAAAAACCTAAAAAACATCAAATAACCAAACGCATACATTCCAAATGTTCCAAACACCAACTGGAAAAGGAAATCGAAGTAGTGCGAGATTTTGCAGAAATCCAAGACCAAACATTTGCTTGCATCAGGGTACAAACTTCAGACGCGTCAGTCACACCCTTGTTGAAAATAATAGAATTTATGTGATTCCATATTTCCCCCACGACCCCCACCCAAATTGTATTTCACACTTCATTAATCAAATTGGAGGACATAATCATCCTAAATTGGACAAAGTTTGACTTAGGATCATTGTGAAACACGAATGACATTCCCAACCACTTAAAACAAAAACACCAGACTCGCTAATGCTCATGCTCATGCTACATTAGTTATGAATTAAAAGATCTAGAAGTCTGTAATTAACTTTGAGGATTGATATAAAAGAGTTTTGAACGTATGGACATTTGCACCAATATAAATCACATCACTAACCAACCGACTAATAGATGTTAATCGCACTACATTGTGCTCGGTTGACTTGGATTAATATTGATCTGATTCTCTAATCTAATTTGCAAGTTTCTATTCCAATATAATTCTAACAACTACATAGTTGTCTTAAAAAACAATTCTTAGATGATTGTTTGGTCATCCCACTTAATGTTGCTCAATTAGTGGGTCTAAACACGTATTTAATTAATATTAACAGGATAACTCGTAAGCTAGGTTGCTCCTGTATATAAGTAGCTTAATTTGTGCTACCTTCGTCGCTAACTAGAGAGGTAAGATTACCTAGATTCTCTTGCTTTTGTTATCTTTGATTTTGTAGAATCAAGAAGATAGGATATGAGGCTGGAACCTTTGGTGATTCTACTTATGATGTTGAGAGCATCAATGTGGAGAAGAAGAACTTCATTGATGAAATGAACATGAAGAAGAAGTTTCCAATGAAAATGAATACCATAACCCGGGTTTTACGTAAGGTGGAATAAGCAGTGTGAATAATCATCATTACATTCCCAGGCAGGACTTCAACAACAATCATGGTGTTCACAAAATTGGGATTCATGGAAGCGACTGATAAAATTTAAATGTCATGTTCGTATTTGAGATAGATAGATATCTGTTATGCTGAAATATGTATAAACTAAAGTGTATTTAAATTAGGGAGAAGATTTATATAAGAAGTAGTTATGTATGAGATTCGAATTAGGATGTTATAAAGGTATAAAATGTAAGTTTTATAAATTTATTTTTATAGTTTAAAATATTTAAATAATTAAATAGAGATTTTTTAAAAGAAATTGAGTTAAATAAAATTCTGTAAACTATGATGCAAACACACAGTTATGTATCACAACTTTAAAAGCCTCACTTTCTTTTCTTTGAATTTAATTTTGATATTTTATTAGTATACAAATTTTAAACAGTCATTCCATTAGAATGATAACTTTTGGTGAAAGTAGTGGTGGTAAAAAGTAATTATCAGTACATCATTTTACTAATTTTTAATTTATATGGTAGCCTATCATCATGCCACTTGCTAACATTTGTTAGCAATTGTGTTTAGCCTTCACTAAAATTAATTTGACAACTCGAAATAAAAAAAGACACAAATTAAATATTAAACTATACAAAGAAAAGTGAAAAAAATAGATTAAGTAATTTAATTTGCTTAGAAGAAAATTAAGAGTTGACACTGGAAGATGATTTTTTTGAAAAGAATTTCCTGTTATTCACCCACCAACCAAACACCCTCTAAAAGGCTATCAATTCATTTTTTATGATAAAAATATACTCAAAACCTTCAATGCAAAGGTACTACACTCAGGCAAGTTTATTTCTTTTTTTAATATAGGAGGAAGAATTGATAGAGAAATTTAAAACATACAAATCATCAACAAATTCGTATAAAAAATCATGTTCGTTAATGTAGAATCTTTTGTAAAGAAAGATCACGAGCCAACTTGTCAATTCAACCATTTATTTCAGCTCCAAATGAAAAGTAAATAGATTTCTCTCAACATCTTTTATTTTTCTTAATTTAAATTAATTGTGAAATTAAATTAACTACCTTTTACTAATCGGCAACGTAATTGGTTTATATCCATAAATGATCGACCGTGTGGCTTTGGTTGCTTCTCAAAGGCCAAATTCATCCATTTCTAATAACACTGATCGTGGATGTTTGTAACATTGCAACGCCAAGCTCAATAGTGCAAGTAACTTTGTTGTTTGATCCACCTGTGTAATTCATGATAATGAAAATAACAAGGAAATATACTTCACAAACTAGGAAATGTATTCAATATAATAAGAATATTAGAGGTAGAAAGAATTCAAATTTTCAAATTCAATTAATAATTATCTAAATTCATTATTTTAAGTCCATTTTAATGAATTTATCTAAAATCAAAATTCATATTTTTATATTTTAAATCCAGTCAATTTAATTAAATTGGAATTGGATATTTTTTTTATCTTCAAAATCTGAAATAATTAAGTATGACCCACTTAGTTATGAAAAGGTAGGATGAATTATTTTGAATTGGGCTACCACATGCAAAGTCAAGTTGGATTGGACCCAAGTCATGTAATGTTTGGTTGAGCTGGATCTAAAACTAGTCAAATTAAGCACAACAAAGTCAAATTAGGTTAGGCTAGGTTGGGTCGTAGTTAAGTCAAGCTAGGACAACCTAGACCTAGGTCAGCCTAGGTCGATCTAGGCTAAGTCCATCACAGGCTAGATCATGCTAAAGCCATGTCAACTTAGTCAAGTTGGGCCTAGTTCATATTAGGTTAGGTCCGACCCAACTTAGGCCAGATTGATTCAAATCCACATTAGTTTCAATTAGGGAGGGTCCATTTCACGCCAACTCAGGTTGAGACAATTAGTACCCGCTGAATTGGTTCATATCCATTATGGGTTAAATTGGCACGGGTCCAAGTCAGGCTAAGCTAGCCCGAGTCCATTTCAAGGCAAGTCAATGTGGGTTCACGTCAGGCCTAATTAAGCCAAGTCATACCAAGCTTAAGTCGAGCTAAGACGAGTTCGACCCAAGTTGGACTCATGGTGGTGAAAAAGACTTAAAGAATATGTGTGGGGGAAGCAAGGAGGGTGGTTGTTTCGATGACTATATCTCATGGAAAATATTATTATGTCTAGAAATTAGTTTTTGGAAGAATAAATGGATTTGAGGAGAAGGCTTAATGGATAGATATCCTTGACTATATGTAAATTTCATGCTTAGGACATCAATATTAAAGGAGATGGGTAGGTGGAACGATAATAACTAGTGGAATCTAGAATGGAGGAGAGATTGGTTTGAAGGTCCATGTATCTAAATCAATGCAAGAATGAACACAAAATACTCTTAAAACTTAAATTGACTTATAAGAATTATACAAATGTATTCTAGGGGAAGAGCAAGACCTCTATGATATGTTTTTGACAAAGTAAGGTTTTATCATATGCTCAACATTTTGCATGGAGGATGTTACAAAATAGGATAACAATTAGGGATAACTTAACCTATCATGCCTATGGTATGTGTGAAGCATCAGAGGAATCAATGAGTCATCTCTTTTTCAGTTGCTCGATGGTCAACTATGTGTGGAATGTGTGCAATAAAAGGGGGGAGTAAGTACAACTTACGACAACCAAGTAAAATACCATTTTCAATAGGTTAGGATGATGGAACTGAATAGTTAAAGGAACAAGATTTGGAGAATAGTGTGGATTGCATTTGTATGGAACATCTGACATCAAAGAAATAAAGTAATATTTAATGAGGTGATGCCAGATTCAGATGATGTATTTATTCTAACACAACTAAGGGTTTGGCTAACAAATAAGTTTCCAAAGACAAAGTTTACATACTCATAAAAGTATTTTTTGTCTAAAAACATGTATTTTATCCATGTACAGGTAGTGTGTTTGAGGTTTCAGTGATCAGTGTAATACCATGTGGTGATTATGGTAATGAATGGGTACTCGAGAAATTGATATGAAGAAGAGTCCTAGTAAACATAAGGAAAACTTGGTTTATTCACTATAGATAACAAGTACGTAGGCATTGTCATCACAAATGTGATAAGGAAACTTAACTAAACCAGCTTAATCTTTTGGTTCCTTGCAAGTGGTCTTTGTATGCATGTACATGTCTTCTATGATGAAACACGATTCCTTGGAAACCATGCCTATCAACTCCCATAAAGGGTGGTCCGCCATTCCAATTTGGTTGTAGGTGTTGAGATAAGAACAAGAAGTAGGAAGGATGATGTATCCTAGCCTTAAGTGAGGAAGGTGAACAAATAAGAATGAATCAAGGTGATATATGTAAACTTGAGATGCATGAATAATGTGAGGAATACTAGTGTAGTAGAACATAAATTATGTATGATGTTTAATTAGTATCTTTTATAGAATAGAAGTAGTACAAAATCAGGTTTTATATGATTGTGTTAAGTAGATAAGTGCATCTAGGTGGACAACGATTTAATTATGAGACATAGGAACAACAAGTTACATAGAGCTTATGGGTTGAGGGTTATATTATACATCTCTATGCGCTATGTACCATTGTAAATATTATTTTTAATACAAATTACACTTGGTTATCAAAAAAAGTTGGGTTAAGTCGAGCAAATCCCTAATTATGCCAGTTAACTCGAGTCCACGTTAGCTCGAGTCGATATGAGTCTATGTTGGGTTGATCCAAAGTCAATCCAATTGACTTGGATTCACACGAGCCAAATGGGATCAAGCCCAAATTGGGTTGAATAATCCTAAACCAACATCGAGCTAATTTGACCCAAGTCCACATTAAACCAAGTCGTAAGAGTCCATGTCAAGTCAAGTTGAGTCGAGTCTCAATTATGCCAAGTTTAGTGGGACACAAGTCAAGTTGAGAAGGGTTAGGCAGATGTTGATCTAAGTCAAACCTTACCCAACTCAAGTCAAATGTAGGCCCAAGTTGGGTTGGGTTAGCCCGAACCCAAATTGGGCTAATTGGGCCTAGGTCGTCTAAATTAAGTTGAGTAATAAATCCCACATCAGGCAAAGCATAGGCTAAGCCAAGTCAATATAGCCCAAGCTTAGTTGGGGCAAGGCGGATTAGGTTCACCTTAAGCCTTATCAAGGTAAGCCTACAATAAATTGAATCTGGACGAGCCCAAGTCAGGTGGGGCGTAGGTCTAGCCTAAGCCAGGCTGATTTGGGCTTGACTCAAGTCATACCAAGTTGGTTTAAGTCCACATAAGGCAAAGTCGGTTCAGGCTGAAGTTAGGTCGGATGGGGTATGGCCTAGGTAATTTTGTGTCCATAGTCAAGATGGGTCAAATATAGCTAAGTTAAGTTAAGCCTAGGCAGGTTATGTTGGGTCAAACCTAAGTCATGTTGAATTAGGTTAGTTTATTCTAACTCTTGAGTTATTGGAATTAAGTCAGGTCAAGTTCAAGTCAATTTGGATCGAGTCAAGCTAAGTCCATGTTAGGTTGGTTCAAGGTTAGCCCAATTAGTCAAACCGAATTGAGCATAGGTCAGGCTTAGTCAAATCATATCGAGATCAAGTCAAACTAAATTGGACTAAGCCTAGATCAGACTTTGTTCGACCGAACAGAGTCCAGTTAGTGACAAGTTTGATGAGGTCAAACCCATGTTTGACTGAATTTAGCTAAATCAAACACAAGTCAAATTAGTTCAAATTTAAATTTAGATCAAATTAAAAAAATAATATAAAATATATTCAAATATAATTTAAATTATTGGAAAATTTCAATTCAATTTAATTTAGTAACTAGATCCAATCTATTTATTACATTTGGATTGAGTTTTGACCAACCCTAACGAGTATTTTCGTTCTAAAATTCGTCCATATCCATTGAACTTCACATTTCTTTCCATTTATGAAATAGGTTTTATGCACTACCATTTCTTTGAATTGAATCAATGATGAAAACATAAACTTTTCTTAGTAATTAGCATATACCAAAATACTGAAAAGAGTAAGAAAAGATATACAAGAAGCGGCAAAAACGGATGTGTACAAAGAATATTGTGTAGCTAAATGATTTGTGTTGAATTGAATTGGAGCTTTTCAATCAGGCAATAACTCAAAATGGCATTTTGGTATAGTCTTTTCCCAACATAAAGCAAGTTGCAATCGCTGATATTAATTTTAAAAGAAGAAGGAATTAACGATGCCGAATTATTTTGATATCAATCAACACAACACAACCAATACCCTTGAATGAGGTGGAATTATCCTATTTTGTCCACATATAAATTAGGACAAAACGTTTAATTGAATAACATTTTTAATGGGAATCGCACTTAAGCTTGCCTTATTTGGTGACAACACATGCACAACCCCACCATTTTATTATTTCAACTTGACTTACGAAACCTCCATTTCATTAGCCTTATCGTGCTCCCTATAAAACCAGCTTCAGCTTTTTCTTTATTCTCCATGCTAGATCTCTACTTTATCTATTGCATCCAAAGTTTTATCTGGTGAGTTCATTTTGGAACCATACTATATTTATACTCGCATATGCATTGCACCCTCTATAAGAAAAAAAATTGATAATTTTTCATCAATATGAATTACATTTACTTTCACATTATTCACCAACTTTTTAAGAATTTAATTACTATACAGTTATAGTGTAAAGTTGATTGTTATTACTTAGTCGTAAATTATTATTTTCCAATTTTTGTTTATATATTAAAATCGGTACAACATATTTTTTAAATATATTTTATAAGATTTAAAGTAATTTACATAATGAATGTGAAGTATGAGTTAAAAGAATAAATGAATGTGAAGTATGAGTTAATCTCTTCTTTACTTATTTATTTACATAATATAGATAGATAGATTCTAATAAGAATGATAATAATAGAACTTGCACTTTGCATGGAATTTAATTAAATTCAAACTTTATCAACTTTTATCCGTTAAATAATTCCTTGATCCATTGCTTAGTATAACATCCATTGGGTTAGAAAAGAGCATAAAGCATATGAATTCATCTGTCTGATGACTTTTGCTTCTTTGTGGCTAAGCTAAATCCAGTTTCCTATATAAAGAAGAGTTCTGAAGGAGAAGGTGATATCAGTAGTGTCAGAATGAGGGTTATGGCCATTGCATTAATTTTGATGGTAGCATGCTGTTGCTGTGTGGCTGGGGATAGGTGGAGCATAAAGGCCCAAATGCATGGAAAAACCAAGCAACTTAGTAACCAGAATAATCATCATAGCATCCCTCTCAAACACTATGGAAAAACCCCTGCCATAGCCCACTTTGACGTCATTGATGATAATGATCATCATTACATCCCTCCCAAGGATTTTGATAAACCTGATTCTGGCCATTATGATGCCACCGACGATAATCATAATCACTACACTTCTAATATGGATACTTATGGCAAACCTGGAGGACTCATTAAAACGCATGGTTAATGATCCCACGGGCTTCTTCCCTCACACATGCATCTTTGTGGCGAGGAACTAAAATATATCTGTAACTTTGTGCGTAATGTGTGATAAATAAATCAGTTACTGCTAGCTATGTAGTGTGTTAGAGTAGATTACGAGAAATTCTGGCTGATCCTTTCAGAGATACAAGAATTTCTCAGTACTCATAGAACTGAGCGTATCTCAGTGCCTCTATATAATGTCCCCTTCGATCAGTGTGTACCTATAAAGGAGTGCAGTATTATTATAATCATCGTTTTCTGATGATAAATAAAGATATTAGACGCTTTGTTTGCTTGGCACTGCCCCTACCACATTTCTTCCAAAATAAATACATGCACTGTGCTTATACTTAAAATTATAAAATGTAAATTATCTATATCAATTTATAGCAGGAAACATCGATTCTCCTCTACTCTAAATATATAACTAATAAAGGCCTAATAATTACACCAACACCTATTTCTAAAAACATTAAGTCTCTTATCATATTTTCGATATCAATCCTAATGATATTGAATATAAAAATTTATGTCAGAAAAACCCGGTCAAATATTTCAAAATGACCTAAATTTTAAGAAAATCTCATTCATAATTATATAAATGAAAATGGTTCATCTAGTGTCTATGTAATTATTTTAACTAATTCACAAATATTTACACGTTCAGCTCCAGCAAAATGGCCCTTAGCACTTCATGTTGATGACAGCCAGTGTCTGTATATATTATATACAAAGTGTGTGAGATGCTAAGAGTTTACTCAAGTTTTAGAATCACTGAGTTGAAATTAGGAGTCACTTAAATTTAAAAAAAAAAAACAAGATATAATAAAAAGTTTGTGATAGACTTATCTTAATATATAAAAATTAAAACATTAATGCAACCATTACATCTTTATTCACCATTCTTCTTCAGGGAGGAGGAAATTTTTCCATCATATATATATTAATAGATTTTCATAGATATTACACCTCAGCCTTCTTTTCCACACTGGTTACCCACCATCAAGTTAATATAAGGAAATAATTATAGATAAAGGGTCACAAAACCAAAACATAACTCCACCTTATACCCTATCTTGTTTCTTTCATTTGGTTGTGATGCCCTTGTTGAACAGCGTGTCTCCAAAAGTATGAACGTTTGCAGCCATTTTAAGTTCAGAATTTGGAAGTCTGAAGCAAAGTTGGCATGTGATGAGAGTATCAGAAGCAAATGGCACCACTTTCATTATCCCATCACGAAGTTACTACAATCAGCCCACAAAGTCATGGATCATGTGCCCTCCAAGGTGATGTCTAAGCTGCTCCTCTTGCAATTGTTGTGGGTGTTGTACTCCTTCAACGCCATGCCTAAGACCCAACGTTAGTGACACAGAACCAAGTCCACCAACCTCAAGGCCACCACGTCGGTATGGCACAAAACCCATCAGTGTACCATCCATGGTGTTTGATGTCATTTGGCATTCCAATTTAGATCTCTTCTCTTGACTCCATTGTTCTTCGTTTAACCCACTTTCGTCAGCATTGCTTGATTCCATTTCCATACCCTCAAATCGGTTTTCAGGTATTGAATTCATACCAATATTGCTCAAAGGCATATCCACTCTAGGTTGGCTGGTATCACCTTCAGGACCAGAAGATGTTCCCTCATGTCTACCACTCTTCTCCTTGGTGCCTGTTGCTTTTGTTTCCAGCATGTGTATTTCCTCAACCATTGGCTTCCATACTCGTACTCGAGCATTTATGAACCAATTTGATACCTGCATTAATCAGTTACACCATTGTTTCGGTACTAAAATACAACATGAAATATATTACGATCATGATGATAACATACATTAATTTAATTTAACTAGACCATTAGAAATGTCTATTAAATTGAATACTATTGCATTAGTGTACAACTGTAGATCAGCATGTATACTATAACATATTAATGGAGGTCAAACTGTAAATATATAGCATACTGTTATACTTTTTGGAAGACATAACTAGGAAGAACCACATTAGAACACTCATTTTTGGAAGTCAAGAAATATATTAAAACATTTAACCAAGGCTATGAACAGCCTTAAAAGCTGCGAACGTGAACATATGTCAATTATTATACAAATTCAATCAACAGAATAAAAAGCCTTGAGACATAATAATGAATTTGAAGGAAAAGGCCCCCACCTGATTCCGTGATAGACCTGTTTGACTAGCCAGCCTGTGTTTATCAGTGTCTGTAGGGTAACTGAAAAGAAATTAAACAGCAAAAAAGCCAAAATGTTCAATCCAAGTGTCTGTGTGGAATAGAGAAAAGAGTCACGGAGCAAGAAATAGAGACATAGAGACAAACTTACGGATGAAGAAAATGCTCAAATAACCAGGCTTTAAGAATTGCCACTGCACGCTCTGGCAACCCTCTCTGGGGCCTCCACACATGCTGCTGGGGATCAAGATGATCCGTAGTACCCTTGCCAGATTTGTTCCTTAGAAAGCTTTGGTCCATGCTGCATCTTATCCTTGCCATAGTAGTGTCAGCTTTACTGCCAGTACTGGTAGAGGGTATTGACACATCCTCTCCCAAGGCTTCGCTTATAAGCTTGAGCTGATCTGATATAGAATTTTTTAGGCACCTGAAGTGTTTTGATACTGACTTGAGAGCCATGGAGATGTAAGGAGTAGCAGAACTAAGACCCGCTACTGACTCGAACGATGAAATAACCATTTGCATTTGTAGATGGTACTGCTTGCATTGCCTCGTAACCTATAACAATGGCCCAACGCAACTTTTTCAAATTAAACAAAACCAAAATGACAATACTTCACCAAAATTATAACTATAGCATTAGCATCATTGAGATAATCAAACTATTCTTCTGACACTTGTAAAGTCACTATTATAACCTAATTTTACATTTATCAAGGAACTGTATTACAGCATGCCGTAAAAAGTTACAATGAAGCAAAATGACATGTTTTTTTTAATACCTGTGACTTTATGTAACAAGCAAAAATTCTTCTGGCAAAAATATTACCAGCATGTTGAAGTACATTACTTAAAATAACACAAATACCCCGTCAGTTTGACCAAGTTGACAGTAACTAGGTAGGGCATGGCTTCCACGTACTAAATATTTTCTGATGATGTTAGAATATAGTACTGGACTTTGTAAGGTAAGTTTACACGGTTGACCGGTTGACTAATACTATTCTTGCACACAAGATAGATTTTAAAAATTACCGTGTACTTGAAGCAAAAGTAAGTAACACTGGTAAGTTAGTATGTGTACAATGAAGGAGGGTGCATTTTCAACTTTTGCTCTGCCCTGAAACTACAGTTACTAACTCAACCATTAGTAAACCACAGTCATCCTACAAAACTTATAGTTCAGAATCTTTGATTTCAGTTCTTAAAATGGTGCACAATAGGATTTTTGGTAACTAAGTATGAAATTGAATTCACAAAAGCATCTCAAAATTCCCAGGCCATGTCGTAAATGTTACTCATTTGTAGACATGATGGAAGGATTACCAAATTAGAGTTAAGATGAGACATTTTTTGTAAATATAATAGAAGAGAAAATGTAAATCTAATTAATCTATGATCACTAGCTACAATCATGATGTTGACAAGATTAGAGATATCTTTAAAAATTAACATACATAGCGAGTTTCATGGGGATGCCAATTAAGAAATTGATTATATTGATACTTGGGATAATTAAATAAACAAGAAAAACACTTCATAGTTTTTCGTTTTGAAGCAACACACAGTCATTTTTATTGAATAACTCGATGATTTTTTTCATCAATTGCAGGCTGAAAGGCAAGAACTATAATTTTATTATTATAAATTAAGTTTAATATAGAGTTTGTTTCTTATTCGTAATTTGAGGACAATAACATGATGCTTCTTAAAATCTATTTATATGTACATGAGAATTGGACCTTATTATCAATCAACCAATATTCATCTATTCCTTTTTTAATTTTCTAAGCGTTTGGAGAAACCTACAACTTAAATGTATGAGAGAGATCAAGCAATGCCAACCAAGGAAAGGAACAAGATAAGAGCAGCGATTGAAGAGACAACACATGAAGAAGAAAGTAACTAAAAAGGTCTTGTTTTAACCATGAGGAGGTTAATCAAAAGGGATTTAATCATCTCAAATCATTACCAACAACCCTGATGATATTATATTTGTATAACGTCATTATGTGATGAGACCTTTATATTCCCTTTCCCTTTGTTGAACACACATTACTCCGTTACCCTTCTTAGGATACCGTTTAAGCAATTTATGTTTGAACTAGCACAAATCACTCTCTATGATGATAACTTCATAGGTAACAAAAGAAAGCACAAAGAAAGCAATTGACAAGTTAAAACGTGAACAGGGTCATCGTTTTGTTTTCCCATATTCTCCCTGGAAAGTGAGGTTTAAACGGATTTTCTCTTAGCATTGTAGAAATCAAGGCCTGTTGGTTGCAGCAGACGCAGCATAAAAGTATTTGTCCTTTTCCATATTAGCAGTAAGTTGTTCCAAACAGACATTAATGTGCAAAAAGAAATCCACAGAAATTAAAATATAAAATGGAAACAGTGAAACGAACCTCCTCTTGCATGTACAGTAGTTTTGCCTTCTTCTGTTGATAATCTGGCCGCGAAGAAAGATCAAAGCTACTTCCAACTCCCAAATCAGCACTATTTTCCTTTGAGAGATTATACAACATAGTTGATGAAGAACCTGAGTTACTACCTTTTGCAGTAACCCCAGTTTCATTGACAGTAACAGTATCTGCAGAAGTAGAAGCACTAACTTCTGGAGAAACCCGTTCTGAAACATCATATGATTTCGCAAACTTTGCACCAGATAGACAGAAAATCTCATCTAACAACTGTTGGACAGACCTTAAGAACCTTGAACTCTTAAGAATAGTAGCATACCCGGTGAAAGGGCCAAGGGGACCCACACTTCGGTAACTAATAGTACTCTTTGAAGGCATTCCCACCGTGTCTTGAACTGATTTCGCACAATCTCTAGAAACAATAGACGATTTCATGTACTTCAAACAACGAGGATACTCGGACGTAGACCCTTGCTCATGTTGAGAAACAGAAGGTTTGGGTTGTGCATTCGATGAAAGTGACAAGGATAAGCTCTGAGGAAGTGAATCACTCGGGATATTATCTATTGCTCGATTTGTCCATCCAAAACGAACCGGATTTGACTGATTTCCATAACTCGGTTGTTGAAGCTCAACTTCACTAGCACCACCCACCCAGATGCTGTGGTCGTTTTGTTGCATTAGGGAAGTCATATCTTGCCTGGTGTGGGCGCTGATAGAAGTCGACTTCACAATATCTTGAAAAGCATTCTGATACAGTGGAGAAGGAGGAGGAGGGGGATTATGCAGTACACCTAATTGCTTTTGAATTTCTCTATCACTGATTTCATCAGATGCATTGCTACACTGTACATCCATTAGTTCATTGTAAGAAGACACATTGTTGAGCTCAGAAGGCAAAAAAGAATTGGCATTACTTGCATAATTTACAAACCAATCAGATCCTTGTTGGGGAGCACTGTTCCTCCAATTTCCCAAATTACGAATCTCACACTGTTCCTTGTGGGAAGAATGAATAGCAGGCATGGAATGGGAAAATGAACCATACTGATTCATCATCAGCCTATTGCTCGGTTCAGCTGCACCTATTTCTTGATGATACTCCAATGCGTTCTTTGGAGCAGACAAAGGATTCAAAGAAGTGGAGAAGTTTGGCATTTCTAGTGAATAAACAACTGGTTCATCAAGCATGTTAGCATTTCTAACATTCCTAACATGAAGAAGGTCAAAGTTATTAAACCCCGGCTGCAAAGATAACGGTTCAAGATTGTTAGGGAATTCGTGCAGAGGTTGAGAACTGTTTTGGATTCTCAATTTTTCGCGCCGAATTTGCTGTGCCACATGAGACTCAGGCCTTAAACTGCTCATTTCCCAACTTACCAAGTTTAACTATCCGATGACGAAACCTCTTCTCAATGTTCAATGAAAGCCTTTCAAAATAGATCAGTCACTGCATAAACTCAAACCCCGTCATAGCTCTCTCCTGCACACAAATTCCACATCACCTTATTGGTTAAATTATGAAGAAGAAAAATACAAATTTGTAGGAGATAAGTTATTACACCCCTACCCTAGTATAATTTCAGAAATTATTATTATTTTAATATCTGAAACACATTGCACTACAGACACACAAAGAAAGAGATAAATAAGAGAGAGAGGCTGCAGCTGCAAACTGCAAACTGCCATCATAAATAATAATACCACTAATAATAATAATACAATACACAAGGCAAGACAAGACTGTGAGTGAAGTCTGAAGAAAACGATCTAACTGCATAATTTCCTATAATATTACCACCTTGTACATGATGTTTCAAATAAAGTTCCTTGTTCTAGTTTCCTTCCTCAATTCTCGCTGTAACTTGACTCCTTGCAGCAAAATAAAAAATAAAATAAAACAAAAAGGTGGAGAGGTAGCTCCTCCTCCCTTACCAGACACCAAAAGTAATACTTCTCTCAAAAAACAGCTCCAATATGATGCTTTTCCCCCCACCAAACAGCGCAATATCTAAACCTCACTGTCGGTAACAAAAACATGGAAGGAGAACCACACAATTAGCACTACAAGAACAAAAACAAAAACTAAAAGCTATACGTAAACCACAACGACAACGTTAGACACCTCTTAGTGGCAGGCAGAAATAGCAAGTGAAAACCCTAGTTGTAGGGCTCCCTTGAAATAGATCTATGCCCTCACACATCCATAGCGGCCTCCTCATTTTCAAAGCAAGATAAGAACGGGTTGAGCCACAGCGGAGACACCTTGAAAGCATTATTGTTGAATATGCAGAAACAAGAAGTAGGAGGTAAGAAACACGGACTACTACGTTGTGTGTATAGGGAAAACGACGCAGAGACATGAAGCGGCGAGAAACAAAACGACACACAAAAAATCTAGTGTTTCAAATGGAGGAGCCAAAAAAGAAAGAAAACGTGCAGTTCATTATTATTGGTTTGGACAGTTGAAAGGGTGAGAAGTATAAGGAACTAGTTAAGGTACTTTCACCTGTGTCATGGCAACTTGGCGATGATGGAGACCAAACCAGTTACAATTCAGAAGAGAATGAAAGAAGCTTTCACTACTACCACCCTAGCCAGCACCATAATCATTACCATGATGGCCCGTTAGCTTTGACGTTTAAATTAACGTAAAGTTGCAGTTAAAAAGTTAAAAAATAGTATAAAACTACG
Organism: Phaseolus vulgaris; assembly: GCF_000499845.2. Lineage (NCBI taxonomy): Eukaryota > Viridiplantae > Streptophyta > Magnoliopsida > Fabales > Fabaceae > Phaseolus > Phaseolus vulgaris. Next base: position 37,216,658 of record NC_023755.2, on the reverse strand, counting down.
CAAGCATTGGAAAACAGTGACACTTTCCTCATCCAATGTTGAACAAGTGTTGTAGGGGCCCCTGCACTTTCACCTTCACCTCCCTCCTTTTTATTTTGCATATTGTGTGTTTTTTATATTCTGCGTTGGAAACTTTCTGTGTGTTTGTTGGAACTTGGATGCGACGGAGTCTTGTAGGTTCACAGATTGTTTGCTTCCTCCAATTCCTTTTTCCTATTTTTATTTCAAGTGCTTGGTTTTGTATGGCATCAATCAATAAGACACTTTCAACTATTTCTGAACAACTTTTAATTGTGTGATGTGATGGGATGCTTACAAAAATTTATGGACATTTTTGTTTATGTCCATTTTTTTATCGACAAAAAAAAGTGTCAATGGGATTTTAAAAAACATACATATTATTTCTTGATCTAATATCTAATTATATGATTAGTAAGAAAATAATCACATACCTTATTAGATTAAAGTACTTTTTATAAAAAATTCATTAAATAGTAATTAAAATTAAAATTAAAGAAAAAAATAATTAGTCACTATATTAATTAAATTATATACTATTTTAAAAAATAAAAAATTATCTGTATGTAAAGTAATTTCTTTTATTAATAAAATTTATAAAATAGTTTCTAAATTGGTATTTAAATTAGCGATATTTTAACTACTAATATTTTAGATTTTAAATTGGTATCAATTAGTCTTTTGAAAACTAATTTAAAATATAAAATATAATAGTTAAAACATTGGTTAATGGTTAGATACCAATTTAAAAAACTACTTTCCACATTTTTATTAATAATAAAAACTATTTTAGATACCTATAATTTATTTAGTCTTTAAAATGTCTCTAATTTAGTACAATATTAACTAATTATTTTTATTTTAGTGTTTATAATTTGATGATTTTCTTGTAGTACATTCATATTTACAAGTTATTTTTTAGCAAAAAAAACTCTAGACCAAATTTGGTAGACTTCAATTATTATTTATCAAAAACAAAATTCTATAACATTTTTACAATTACATTCTCTTTCATATCTTTTTTTTCCTTTTATGTACATAATTTTTTTCTCATCATATTATCATGTCTCTTTACTTCGAATATATTCTAAATAAATCTGGATAAGTTTCTAAATTTTGGCGCCTTGCTTGTTTTTATTTTCAACATTTTTTTTATCAGCAAGAAAGAATGAATGAATAAATAGAACGCAAATCATGAAAATAAAACACACTTCACCTAGCAACCCACACCCTAAAGAGGGAGAAGAGCCAACACCTAAGAGAAGAAACCGAAGTACTAACAGAAGTTGCCTAAACTTAAACCAACAGAACTAACAATCCAAATAAATGAAAGAAAGAACACCAACAAACAAAAGAAACCAATACATAAAACCCTACATAACTTCATTAAATCTGAGAATTTGTTGAAGAAGAATTTATTTTCTCCTACTTTAGCTAAAAAGTGTTAGTATTTTTCTTAAATTGAATTATTATCATTTATATACTAACTTTAGATATTTCACTCCGACTAATTTTTCGATCTAATGAGAAATTATACTTTAATATTCAAGTTAGTATTTAAAAAAGTCAAGATAATAATAAATTTTTAAAAAAAATTATAAAAACCAAAATCAATGCTCAGACCTTGGGATGATTACTTATTTAAACTATTTTTATATGTATGTATGAACCTTTGGAGAAATTCAAGTCTCCTCTAATCATGATTTTGTCACTACTTAGATATAATGTCTATGTTAATTATGTACTATTACTTAATTGTTTTGGACGATGGTACTTGATTCATATAAATTATGTGGAGAAAGTATCCATTTTACTAAATTGTTCAGAATATCTGAATTTATTAAATTTTCGATAACATTTTGTTTCTACCTTTTACATAATGGATTATGGTATGGGGTTGTCCTCACAATTAAAGTACAAAGATAACAACTTAGTTTCAAGGTAGGTAATATGAGGTGATCCCAATATTTGTGTAGTATAGTGTGTGGGTGGGGGATGTGAGTGTGAATGTGGGTATGTGTATGTGTGGATTGGTGTGTATTGCAACTCTATGCCGAAGTAGGTAATTCAGGGTGGTCCCAATATTTATGTAGTGTAATGCATAGGATTTGGGTGGGTGATTAACTTTCTTTACATGTTTAACTTCTCAAATCAAATTTAAGCTCTCAATTTCACTATTCTCGTTGCAAGGTTAAACTTGTACATTTAAAACTCTAATCGATGATCTGAGCATACCCTTATGATCCTAGACTAATAGAGATTCATCTTTACCTTAGAAGGACCACATGCAAACCCTAGTTCATAGACATCCAAAACTTATCAAAACTGACTCAAGAAAAATGAGCAAAGAGGAACTTACTCTAAAAGAAATTTTGATCAAGAATATTTGTTTTATTTTTCATCGAGATTCTTAAGGTGGACTCTCATCTACGAAGGGATCAACAAATCTTTTAGAAACCTAAAGAGAAGAGATATAATGTAAAGAGAAAGTGTTTTAGAAAGATGGAGATTTTTTTCAAAATAAAGTTTGAATAGTTAACTTTTTTTTTTTAACTTTATACTTAAATAACAAAATACTTATACTTCATCTCGATTATACATCTTTTAATCTTAAATAAATAACTAGGTCCTTACAATTTACATGATAAGATATTTTAATGATAATAAATGATAATAAAAGTTATTGTAGTACCTAATTCAAAATCCATAAATTAGTATGCTCATAAGTTTAAGTTTTGGATGTATTCCCAAAAAGAGTTAGTATCATGAAATAATCATATGCAAATGTCCTAAGATGTTGGAAGCCAAGAAATGTCCTAAGATGTTGGAAGCCAAGAAAACAAAAGTAAGACATTCTGAAATGCTAAATAAAATATACAAAGACCAAACTAAAAGAGAAACTTTAGAAATAACATGTGAAGGTCAAATTATGTCACACAAAAATGTTGAATGCAAGTGTCATAAGACCAAACGAGTCTAAAACAATGTTAGATGCAAGTTAGTAAACATAAACACTTTTAAATTTAATAGACAATTTACATGAATTCAATTCACAAAAACGAAAAGATATTTACTCAAACGATATCCATTTTCGTTAAAATGAGATCGTTTTCACTCAAGCTAAAATAATAATAATAATAGTAATGAGAAGAAGAAGAAAAACTTCAATTTTAAGATTTTTTTATGTGAATTTTAGTTATATGTTTAATTGAAAATCTTTTAGTTTATGTGTTGTATATGATTTTTAGATAAATTTTGTTTTGATTGAATTTTTGAAAAATTCGAAAAAAAAATAAGAATTTACTGTAACAAAGTAATATTAAATTTTTTAAATACTTTTTTTTAAAAATAATCATTTCTTATTCATCAAGAAAAATATTGTAAAAAGGTTAAAGTATAACATGAAAGAAAATCAAAACTTACCCTATATGAATGTAAAAATAATAATAATTTATGACTGATATGAATGAATGATGTTTTTTCAATAAAGTAAAATTTCAACTATAAAAAAAAAATATTGATATAATATTGATAAAATAAGAATAATACATTATTTAAGATATAAACAATTACATACAATAACAAAATATTAAAAGAAAAAAAAATAAACATGCATAAACTAGAGGAAGTGTTGGGTCAACCTAGTCTTTAATGTTTGTAGACTATGAGTTATATGTAGCCCTTACATAATACAAGTTTTGTGGAACATAGCAGCAAGTGAAATGTCCTATCAATACCACGTCCTTTTATTCAACTATTCATTTTCATTCCTAGCTTTCCTTTTCCTTTTCTATATTTTTTTAATTTTATCTGTATTTTAAAATAAACCGGCATAATCTTCAAAAAAATTTAAAATACTTCTAGTTACTTTCTTGTTCAAATTAGCAGGTACAAAGAGATTCCATTAGAATATTTCTTAATATTAATATATAAGTTGATGGAAATATTATTTTATAAATCTTAAAATTATTATTTATTTTGTATCAAAATTATTTTAATGAAAAATTATTAATTTTAATCAAACTACTATCAAACCATCATCATAATGTATAATTTCATGCATAAGTTGATATAAGTAAATTTATAAAATTAAGTTCAGCTTCAAAAATTATGAAAATCAAACACTGATACATTTTCTTTTATCTAATAAATATAAATGGCTCTTGTATATTAACGTAAAAAAGCAAAATTCAATTATATCAAAATGATTCAGCTACCGTAAGCTAAACTCTTTTAATTAATTATGAACATAACATAACCATGTTCCAAATGCTTGATCATATACTTTTTAATTTAATTATCTATTTTTAGTTTTATCGGTACCATTTTTTAAAATATCTGAGTTTATTAAATAGAACATGTTTTTGTTATAATTAGGTTGAGAAAAAGTTATGAAACATGGTATTGCAAAGACGGTAAGAGAGAGAGAGAGAGGGGGGGGATGGGATGGAGCGTGGGGGCGTGGGTAAAGATTGTGACAGAAAACGTAAGATCATTTTTGGCATATTTAATGCGTACCATTTGTGGTGAAATGTCCCAATTCAGAATTGGCATAAGCAGTCAACAGCTTGTTGGAGCACGTGGATGGGTCAGGTTTTGCATATGAGACCACACTGTCACACATCTCAACCATAACACCAACATATAACATCTTTCATTAATTCTGATTGATGGATACCACAAATGTCTCTTAAATACACACTTTTCACACTTACCATACAACCTTGCAAATTACCCTCTCTCTGCATTCCTTCTCACTAAACAACATAATATACAAAATATCATCAAACCTAAAACTATTCTTTTCATCGCTAACCAGTAAAGACATCGTAGATCTGATACAAACACATGTACACACTACACATCAATAAAATATAACCTCATCAAAATAATATAATAACTCTCTTATGTTTTGAATTATAGAAAATTTGTATTTATAGTCATTAGATCAATTTTAAGAGAGTCATCAAAATAGTTATTATGATTCATAAATCATCTCGATTATTCAATCGGTTGTTATCATTATTATTAATTATGACATTAAAAGTCTGATTACTAAATATTGATCGTGTCGAGATATAAGAATAAGTACAAGAAGTAATTTGTAGGTTTAATATACTTAATCATCATTTGTATAACTAAAAATATCATTTTAGATAGAAAGAAACATTAAGGATGTGAAGTATGAAAATTTTGACCCTGAAGTAGCACATTTACTCAAACTCAAACTAATTTAAATATTAAAGTACAATTACAAATACCTCTACTTAAGATAACACTGGAAAAAAAAACCAAAAATACCAAAAGAATCAAGATCACCGAAAAAAACTAAGTATCAGGAAAAAAAACTTATCTTTACAAACCTTGAACAATTTACATTTTTCATCATCTTGCCTAAATAAAGTATAAGATTTAATTTACTTAATGAATTACATTTTGGATATGTTTAGGATTTATGGTTTAAGATAATTCTTAGAATGCAGGTAACAAGCTATGCCTCTATGTAGTAGGAGGTTTTGTTTGTTGTTTGAACTTGATTTTGGGATTGTAAGGGTAGGGAAGGCTCCTTACATAGTTTTTTTTGGAATTAAGTGGTGTGTCTCTTAGTCTTCATGTATTTGTAGGTAGCTTTACTAGGAGTTATCTGTATATGGTTTAGGACACTCTTAATGTGTTCTTTTTTATTTAATTAATTCATTACTGATAGAAAAAATGATTTTTTTCATAAAAATTTATAAAAACTAAAGTTTTTTTAAGTCATTGTGTGAAAATTTATCAAATTAAAACTTGTATAACGAGACCTTAATTCTCTTTATATACGGAATTTAGATCTAATTAGTCACTAAAAAAAATTCAAGTTTTAGTATGATGATTTATTCTAGTTTATATCTTTTGCTTTAACTATATCTTTTAAATAATTAACGTGAGATCTCCACTATCTTATATTACACATAGGATTAGACATATTTGACATAAGAATAAATATTTTACAACCGAATGAATAAGAGTTTAATTATATGTAACATAACTAATTAAATTTACAGCATCCAGAGAGTTAGGATTCTTACGAGTAATCACCTTTCACTCACCGTGTTAAATTCATCTATAACTGATAACGTGAGAAGTTAAATATTTAATACTCTTACATTATTTAGAGATCGAAGGCAAAAATAATTTAAATACAATTTTTTTAACCTTATCATATATCTCATCTTCTTAAGAATAAAAACGAAACTCTAAATATTATTTACTTGAGGGTCCACGCACTTTTAATTACTTTTTAAGATAAAAAGATATGTCAATCATTCCTTAGAGTAAACACGAGATTTGGCACCAACTTCATTGATTCCAACCTAACAATTCTTGGTACGCAGCTGACAAAAAAACCCTCTTACAAGGTCAGTGGTCAACAATAGTGACTTAGTAACAGTGTTCTTTTTAAAAAATGAGATTAACAACTGTTCTTAATATTTTAGTTAAATAAAATAATTTTATAAAATTGTCAATAATACTTATAATATACCTTTTACTGTTTATTTACTGTTACTTTTTAAAATATTTCTTAGTACATTCACTTTTTCTTTTTTATTTTTTAAATAAAAATATTAACCTTAAAAATAGTATTAATACTTATACAGGTACTATATAGTTTTGAAGTTTTTTTTTTAATTATATTCAACGGTAGTACCCTTGGTGATGTATATGTGAAATGTTTGTAAGTAAAAAAATAATAAGAAAATATATTATCATTATATTATGATTATGAATATGGTTTTGTAATTGTTTATTTTTATTTGATAATATAAATGATCAGTTAAAACTCATAAATTATGCAGAAGGTGTAAGATTCCTTGAATAGAGATATAAGAAAATGTAACAGAATGGGTATAAAATAAAGAGTTGGATAAAGTCAAAGAGTTAAGTTAATCCTTAATTTGAAAGATGGAGACAGAAACAGTGGACAGTAATTGTTAACAGAGGGTGATGGATGAAGAAAGAAAGAGAATAATGAGAGACAGGGTTTGTGTGTGCTAGGAATTTAGTGTGGTCAGCTTTTGAATTTATCGGTAAATGGTGAATTATCACTGCCGTTAAGCAAAAGATCTGCTGCTACTGCAACTTCACTGTTACTGTTACTGCTACTGCATGCATGGTTGGAAACCCCATAACTCTCACTCTTTTCTGCTCTGCCTATTCAAATCTTCAGGTGACGTAATCTTCCTCTCCTCTGCCACATAGTTTAATTTTGATAGTTAATTACATATTAATTTAAAAGTTATTTATTGATAATAAAAAAAAATATATATGTCAATTTTTTTTAATTTTATTAATATAATTTCTAATTATTTTTTATTTTTAAATTAATTTTTTTAATATAATAAATTAATTTTAGGAAAATAAATAAATAAAACTTTGTTAATAGGAATATGATATTGAAAAAATAAATCTTATGATAAGTAGCCAATTTTAAATAAAGTATTGTTTGTGATTCTTATTTTGCTTAACTTTATTTTAAACATGGAGAGTAAAGTAAGGAATATTTTGTCAAAAAAATTGGTTAAAGTGTGTTTCATATGTTGTAAGCAATCAAGTCATTTTATATATTTTAGTGAATTTTTTCTTTCGAATATAATAACTAACATAATAAAACAATTACTTATTAAAGTATTGTGATTTTAATTTTTTTTTCTTTTTACTTTCAACCGACTATTGAATGCACTGACATAATATTTATTACATTAAAAATTAGCGTATTTATTATACTAATGAATGTAGCAATATAAAAATATTTTTAATGTACAGGTATTTGGTTGTATTAATCTTATAAAATGAGTTAATATATTTTAAAATCTTTATAAATTGCTAGTATAGTGAATAAATACTTTTTAACTATTAAACTTAAAGGAGTTCTTGTTAAAAGCATTGATTAAGGTAATATCTTCAAAGTTTGTACATAATTGTTTTTAACTAATATAATAAGAATCAGGACAGCTTGTTTGGTGTAGAGATGTCTCATTTTAAAAAAAATATTGTTATTAATAAGTTGTTTTTAAGAAGTGCAAATAAATTTAAAAGATAATTGTGGAACAAAAGGAATATTTAAAAGATAATATCAGATAGACTCATAAAAAGAGAGGATGATTAGAGGTAGAGACATGAGATGTTGTGTGTGTGCATACAGTTGTAAAAACTAGTTTCCTGAAGTTGATACTATTCCTAGTTACTTAAAAAAAAAATTAAATTAAGCTGAGTTTGTTTTGGTCAATAAAACTGGGTTAATTCTTCTCACATAATAATAAGTCCAGAACCTGCTTGCACATATGGGAAAAAAACTTTTATTGTAACTTTTTATAATTTAAATTTGAGTCATTCCTAAAAAATAGTTACTATAATAATAAGTTGATGTTAAACTACTAGAGAGTTAAAAAAAACAAAAATTAGTATTTATTACAAATAAAATAATATAATATACATAAAAAAAGTTAAGCACAATAAATAAAATATAAACCTATATATATATATGTGTGAATAAGTATAAATAATTCATAATTAATGATAGTGTACTTTGATCACTAAACTAGTATATGAATTAAACAATCTTAATTGATAGGTAAGACTTATTAATAATTTATTAATAATTTTAAAAATAAACTAGTTATGGTAGTTGATAAATTAATTTTTTTTTAATTCATTTTAAAAAAATTGGATTTTTAATATTTTAAGATCTTGTGATCCAAAATGTATCCGGTGTTAATTTTTTATACGACTTATTTATAATAGTTTTTGGAAGTTTTAAAAAATATGACACATATTTAATCAATACATCTTAATTGAATACACGAGTTATAACATCTTAATTTTTAAAATATTTAGTAGAGCATAATTGATTATATATCCATTTAAACAGAAAAAAATGAAACTGTGCAATGGATTGCAGTGATTTTGGTTTGAATGATAGAATTACTTTAGTATAAGATGTATGAACATGATAATAATTACATAAAAAAAAAAATACAACTTTCTTCTCTCTTTTTTCCAATTAAGTACACATGCAAAAACTTTCACTGTCTTTTTGTTTTTCATCTTTCCATGTATCTTGCCCCCACCCAATACTCAAACACTTGAATGCTGAGTTTTGACATCCTTAGAAGAAATAGTGGTCTTTCACTATTAGTCATTCTCTTTACACTCTGTTTCTATATTTTTGTTCATACTATTTAAACAGTCTAATGTTGTATTTGGAGATGAAAAATCCAAAAAAGAAAAAGGAAATAAAGAAAAAAATAATAATAAATTATTTATAACACATGTTTTAATTTTAAATCTGGTGAGATAATTATTAAGTTCTATCACCACATTTAAAAATTATTCGTTTTAAAATTGAAGTTATGAATTACATTACAATATTATTCTTAAAAAATTATATAAATCATCATTAACGATTATTAACCGATATTGAACTTAATATACATAAAATAAGAAAGTTAAATCTCTCTTACTACCTTATTATTATTTTTTTTATTTTACTTTTCATTCTTTTAATAGATTGTAGATATGTCCCCAAACAATGCAATGACACGTTTAATTTTAAAATAGGTGGTTAATCTTAATCATAATAGATTGTTATTAATATTAGTATTTGTAATGAATAATATTAGTATTTAAAATAACTAAAATAATGAATAATGAATATATATCTTCCTTCTCTTTTGAACTCTTCAAAAAAGCATTATGCTATTATCTAAAGTAAGTATATTTTTATTTCATCATACTAGTAAAATAATAGTTTTCTTTCTTTTTGTTTTTTTCTCTTTCTCTCTTTATTTAACTAACTTCAAAATTCATATAATTTTTTCACATATTTTTATTCTCTCTGGTCGTATTTTTGAATTACATCTCATTTCTAATCAAAGACTTTAATTTCATTCTTCTTCTCTAGAATTCAAATATATACGAACTTTACTAGCTACACATATACATGTGAATTGTTGGTTTGTTTACCAGACTTAGTCTTCTTAACAAATGAGTCTTATTTATCTACTGTTGTATGTTTGGTATAACCAGCAGTTAAACGAGTTCCCTACCAATTAAAAGTTAAAAGAATTAAAATATATAAAATAAAAAAAATAACCAAAATAAGCAATTATACCTTTTATCTCTTTTTTGAAAATTATTTCTTATTAATAATTAATCAGTTTTTATGCTATAATAAAATAAAATAAAAAGTTAATAAAAACAAAAGAGCTTCACGAACTTGTCTGTTAACGTAAAAATAATCCCCTTAACCCACATGTTAGACGAATTAACTTAATAAAACTCACACTTACCGTAATTTAACATTCACAAGCATAATATTTTGTGGATATCTGTTGCTAAATTTTACTTATAGAAATAATAAAATAAAAATCATTGAAAAATAATAATAATAATAATAATAATTGATTATAATGTAACAAAAAATATAAGAAAACAAGAAAATAGTAAAATAAAAAAGACTTAAAATCCTTAATAAATTATAAACTTTTGTTTAAATCCCTATCCTAATATTATTTTTTAACCAAATTTTAATTTTTTTTATTCAATCAACTTATTTTTTTTTATTGTATAAAACAGCTCATATTCATATAATTACTTAAATTATCATGAGACGGATATGATTTAACGTATGTACATTCTTCGGTACTTTAAAAAGTGTAATACATGTTTTAATTAGACTGGAAGGTGAACAGTGAAATGGATACAAATAATAAAAATACTTAATTTATTAATTATTTAAATTAAAAATATATATGAAACGTGTCTACCCAAAATAAAGAATAGTATGAGAGTATTAAAAATGGTTTTGCGGAACCCACGATTGGGTGAAACCAACCATGTATCTACAAAGTGCGGCACATCACGTAAGATGTTGAAAAATTGGTGGCATGGATACGCCAAATTTCACCACGGCCTCATGCTGCACTCATCTTCTTCTTAACAATGGGTGGAATACAAATCTTAATCCAACACATTCCAAGGATTGTGTCAGCAAAACCCATTTTTAATAAAACAACTACTTTTGTAACCTTTTATTTATTTATTTGTGTTTCGACATCAAATTCATAGGATAAGGGAGTTTAGGATTTGTGTTTTGAAATTTTAATTTTTTTTATCAGTAAAAATAAATAAAATAAAATAAAATGAGATATTTTAGGTATTCTAACATAAAATTCAAAAAATAAGTTTTCAAATTTTTTAACACCTACCTGTACCGGTCGGCACCGGACGACCGAGTCGAATAACTTAATTAAATAAAGAACGTGGTTACACATGGAATAAAGAGCAGATACAATTACCGTTGATTAAGTCAAGCACGTTCTCTATAGCACTCCCTTCATTTCCGAAAGCCATCAGACACGACCTAGGGACCACTAAGCATGTCCCTAGCGAACAGTCGCTTGGTCCACATGGCTAAAGCCCAAGTCAACCTACTAAAGGAACTTCCGAAAGGGGAAAAATGTTCGTTTTTCATTCAATCATAGAATGCTCGCTAAGCACCATCGCTGACCTGAGCGTCGGAGTGCAATCGCAGGTACCCTACCGACCGGCTGAAGCACGCGAGGAGGAAAAGAGGTTTGAAGAATAGAACAATCAAGAGCAAAGAAGGATCGTGTATCGACGTGGATCACCATTACTCAGCCCAACTAAGGATTCAACAAACATTGCACTACAGATCAAGATAAAATCCAAGTACAAGATATAGAAACCCAACAAATACAGTTACATTAACTTCCAAAAGAGATCACACTCTCGATCAAGGACATACATTCAACAACTAAACAAGATCTTTGCCATCATGAAGTACCATAATCAAATGCCAAACTTGACAAATTAATACAAGACATATCATCCAACAACTAAACCATATATTTGTCCCAAATACAAAATAACCAATTACATTAACAAACGGTATTAATATTTCGAGTTTAAATTTATTGAAATAAAGAAGAATCCCGTTGGTTCTTGGTAGTGATGGGAAAAAGAATAGTGGCAGTGGCGTGAATACAGGGCAACCCTGGTGGCAAAAGAAAACAAGGGTTGTGTGTGTGACAGACAGAGAGAGAGAGTGATGGCTGAGAAAGATTGACAGTGACATGCACGCACTGAGTACTGTTACACTATGGTCACTCACCCGCTGGAAGGAGGAGGTGTGCAGGAAGCGAAATGAAAGAAAGAAAGAAAGAAATGTGTTTGGAATCGATGCTGCCCTGCAATACCTACGAATACACTACACCCTCTCTCGACTAGGCTTTCTGTTGTGTTCTTTCTGACGTTATTCTATTGTGTGACCTTACTGCAATTAAGACCTACACTTGTGCACTTTATTAGGGATTGTTCCTTTTGCTGTCTTTTCTTTTTATGGTTCTTTTTACTTTTCTTCCTTCCTCCAATACACCAACAAAATATTCAATCAATCCCTTCACAATTTTTAATATATTTTCTCATTCTCTCTGTACAGAAGATTTTCAATTCAGATCCAATTAACAAAATCTCATCTTACCCTTTATTCTCTTTCACCTCAGAATTCCCCCTTTTTTTTCTAAATTCTCCTGTACCAAACCAACTCTGATTATCTCCTAAACCGCATTAACGAATCTTGAAATGGCCACATGTACATTGAACTAAGAAGAAAAAGGTGTTTTACTGAGATTAATGTTAAAGTTTGTAATGGTGTGATATGAGTGGATGGAGAAGATTCTGATGTGTAGCTGAGAAATAGGGTGGGTATGTGTTGTAGGTTGAAGAAAGAATATAAAGAAGAAATTTCATGGAAAGGAACATTGGACGATCCTTCAGTCACCTTGACCATTCATTTGCTTAGTGACATTAAAGCGTCTAAAGACGTGGGGTCTAATTCAGATGCAAGATGCTTTTCTATATACTATTTCTCTACTTATAACCAACAAGAGAATATCAAGTTGCTACTGGGGGGATTAATTTCTCTTCTTCTCTGTAAAATATATTCTCCTTAACTAAGTTCAAATTCTTTTAATCTATATTTTAAAGAATTTGCTTTTTTTATTGTTTTGAACTAGAGGTGTACTGTCATATCTTATTGGTATGGCTGAATCAAGATTTGTTCCTTTTGCCACCATTTTTCTGGATAACACATTATTCAATTCAGACATCTAACCATTGTTGACACACTTTGCTTATGGAGTTTATATTCATTTGAGAAGACATCTAACTTCATAATGTTGTGGACTTAGCTAAATGGGAAACTTACAATACCAAAATTGACATTGTCTTCTATCTTTTTTTTTTCTCTTTCTGTTAAACCAAAAATCCTCCCTACACTCTTTAGATTTATGCCACTTATGCCTTTTACGTTTCCGTTCAAAGTTGGATGGTTAATCCACAGTAAGAAAATTTCGTTCTTGATTTCATTGAGACCAATTTAGATGTTGATCAACTCTTTTTCTTCACCTTCTTTCTTATCCTTGACCCAGACAAAAGTTCTCCACAAAATATTGAAGTTCATATATTTACTATAAGATTACAAAAATAATTATTTTTTCATGTTTTCTAACAAGAAAAAGAGCCATTTAAAAATACTTAGAATTTAGTAAATGCTGAGTAAGGTAACACTCTAAGAAAAATTATTAACTAAAAAATAATTTTAAAGATAAAAAATAATTAGTTATTATATTGAATAAATTAGATATTATTGTAGAGATTAAAAAATTATTAATATTTAATATAATTTATATTATTAATATTTTTTTAATTAATTTATAAGTTGGAATATAATTAGGTACCAAATATAAGGATCGAGAAAAATAGTTTTAAAGTAGAAGTGGTACAATTAAAATGATACATAAATATTTTTATTAAAGTTAAAATAGTATATAAATAGAAATTCAGTTATTCATGTCTTATTTTACAAGAATCACTATTTCTTTAAAAACTCTTTTTTTTTTCCTTTAATCTACCTTCTCTCTAATATTTTGATCTCCTTGCTCATCAGTTTGATGACTGGAATCCGCCATCAAATTCTTAGTAGTGAATACTACAAGACTGTCTAATCAGAATCTTTAATAGAATAAGTTCAATTTTTGCTATTATCTTTGAGTCAAATTTTGAACTTGTTAAGTTTGTCTCTGAATGTGACTCTTTTAGCTTTAGGGTTAATCTCTGTTAGCTTAGGATCCTAATAATATAGTTAGATTTTTTTTATCATAATTATGTGGTGCAGGTTAGGCTACCTTTAACCTTTTGGTAGATTTGGAGCTCTTAGTAAGCATCTGCTCAAGTTCAGGTAAGGGAAACAAGTCTTCTTCTTTTCAATAGAACCCTAGGTTAGAATATCTAGATGTGAGGGTGATGTGGTCACCAATTCCAATTTTGCTTGCAAAATTGTCTTTTCTAAGAGTAAATTAATATATTGACTGAAATGGTTAATTTTGAATATTATATATTGATTTTAAAGTGAATAAGTTATTGAAAGTGTTTGTGGTTGAGAATTGAAAGTGTTAGAATGGTAATATAAATGAGTTGAATTGTATTTGAATTGTGAATTACATAAAATGTGATGTTTGATGACAATTGGTTGTTTTATTTTAGACGAAGATTGATTTAGAGAGCATATATGAGTGAGAACTATCAATTGAATGTGTAGATTTATAAGTTGAATGTGTAGATTTATAAGTTGAATGAAATTTTAGTTCAGAAATATAATAGGTAAAATAGGTTTATGAAGATTTTTTCTGCATATCTCGCTCAGACGAGAATAAAATGAAAAGATGGGGTGTTATCAGGTCTATTTTCGCCCAAACAAGAAGAAATCTCGCTCAAGCAAGATTTGGGATGAAATTATAGGTGCTCTCAGGTTCAATCTTGCTCAAGCAAGAGAATTTTCGCTTGGGCGAGACTCATTTTCGCTCAAGTGAGATGATTTTCGCACAAGTTAGACTTTATAAAAAAAACAAAAAACAAAAATTTAAGTCAATGCTCGAATCTTCCAAGAGTAGAGTCAAGTGTCTGAATATGTTGGTCAGTAGAATTCTAACATAAGAAATGTGAATGATGTTTTATGATAAACACTTGACGGTCTGAAAAATTGTATGCGATGAATTATATTTGTTAAATTGAAATTATATAGAATTATTTCATAGCTAGCTTACCCTATTATTTGTTGTGTTTTGTTTTCTTTATCTGTGATGATGTGTTTTTACATGGGAGCAGATGATGTTACATGTAATAGAGTTCCTCAGTGAAGAGTTGGAGGATGGGAGGAATTTAATTTGAATGCTTTGTTTTTGTTGTGTATATATATTAAAATCACTATGAAGAGGGATATCTTTTTTAAATAAAATTGTGAGATAGTTGTATATGTTCATAGGTTAATTAGATATTGCTCTTTTTTTATTTTATTAAATATGGATAAAAATAGGGATGTTAAACCAAAATTTTAACTACCAACTACTTTAGATTTTTAAATTGAAGTTAAAATTTGGTTAGCTAATTAAATATCAATAAACTAATTAGATACTAATAAATTAATCGAAACTACTTTAGATACTAATAATATTTTAGTCTGTAAAATAATATTATATCTAATTTAATCCATATAATAATTAATTATTTTTTATCTTTAAAATAATTTTTTTTAATAATTTATAATTTAATCAATATAGTAATTCATTATTTTTTGTTTTTAAAATAAATGTCTATTTAATGATATTTTAGTAGTGTAAGTAGGTTATTAACTTAAATTTTAATTAATATAAAGATGTTTGTAAATAAGTTAAAAATAGCCTATTTTATCAACTTATAATTTAAATCTATAAGGTAGAAGTTACTTCAATTAGTTTATAACTTATGATTATTTTGGTAAAGTCAATGAACTATGTTTTAAAAGTATTTAGTAAATAATTTAATTATAAGTATATAACTTCATACTTTTTATATTACTTTATTATTTCTCATGTAATTCAAACTAAAAAGATTAATATTTCAAATTGAATAAACTAATGTTTCATTTCATGATAGTAACTGAAAATTAAATGCAAAAAGAACAATGGTTTAAATTCAAAAAATAAAAATTTGATTAATACTCATTAGATTAACTCATTTAAATAAAATTATTTCTTCAAATAAAAGAGACACGTATAACTTTTAAAATATAAATAAAAATACTAAAATTATTTACAAAGAATTTAATTATTTTAATAAATCTTTTAGTACTTCTATTTATTTTTTAAAGTTTGTATATATTTTTTTATATTTGAACCTGTTATTTTATGTAAATGAGTTTATCTAACAAGTATTAACAAAATTTAATAATTTTTATTTATTTTTTAAAATTTATTTATTTATTCTTAATTTAAATTACTGTTATATTGAATTTCCTTTTTATAAATTTTATTGATATAATTTTCATGTAACATCACGTAATGCAACATTTTTCACCACAATTTGTAATGTTAAATATTTTGTTTTTGAATTATTCTCTTTGCTTATGGAGTCTTATATTAAAGAGAATAATAAATAATAATCAATTGCATATTTTCAATCTCAAAACAAGAGGCCCGTTAGTGGCCCAATCTAGGTTGAGAAATAGTCAGCCTTCAGTTACATGCCATTGACTGTTTCTTCATGCACCTCCATAAGTTCTTATGTCACCTCCATACAAAACGTGAAATACCTTTTTATCATTTTTACGTATTCCGAAATATAATAGAGAGGTATTTTTGGAAATATGAAAAATTATGGAGGTGAGAGAATAATATATAGAGGTGCAAGAAGATATATACCATGCAATTCAGTTCAGAATAGTTTGATGCAATTGCTTCCTGCACCATATCACTGCACCCAATCACAGGGGAAAAACCCAAAATACCCTTAAAAAAATGGGTTGCATATAAAATTACATTCTGGACCCCCTTTTCCAGAACACAATAATCTCTTTCGGATAAATTTTTTTGAAATGTATTATTTTCAGTTCTGGATTTTTTTATCCGAAATGAGATTTTAATTTTTTTTTCTGGATTTTTATATCCGAAACACAAAAATCTATTTCGGATTTATTTTTTCAGAATGGATTATTGTCAATTCCAGATTTTCATTTCAATTATAAAGGGTATTTTTGAAATTTTTGAAATTATGTTGGATGCAGGTTCAAAAGTGTTGGGTACAGGGAGCATTTGCCATAGTTTGAACCATATTGACGGCCCAAATGCAGATAAGAATAGCCTTTGCCCCATGAAAGTATATTTAGATTTTCTCAAAAAACCCTATTTTTAACACCAGTACACAGTGTAATAATTTTATAAATTAATCAAGATTATGTAATGTAAAAATAAAAATATAATACTTTTAAAACTAAAGGAGGGATTGTGTAGGATTTTTAAAAAATTGGAGACTTTATGTAATTTGAACAAATTTCAGAAAATGCTAATGTAATTTATTTTATTTTCAATCATGTTTGAGCTTCATCTTTATTATTTTTGTCAGTATAAATTGCATGTAATTTAATGCTTGTGTGTTCACATGTTTTAAGTAGTAAAAGCACACTTACCACAATAAGAATAATAACAACAGTTTTATGAAAGAAAAAAAAGAAGAGAAAAGGTTATCAAAATGTCATGACTAAAGATAAATTGGTATAAAAAAGGTATACATAAAAGGTAGTTAAAAAACATATCTTTTTATATATTAGTATATGCGGTTTAAAAACTGATCAAATTTTACAAAAGAAAAAAATTAAATAAAACTCGTTTTATTTAATTTTCAAATTTTTTTATATTTTTTTTATAAATAATACTTATTTTCGTATATTCTTAGTAAAGTGACATTTATTTATTGTGAAAGAGAATATGACATAAATGTAATATACGTCAATAGACTAATAATTAAAAAAGGACAAAAGCAAAATTTAAAATATTTTATCGGATACAAGTTTATTATTAGATTTATTAATTCTTATATATAAAAAACAAATGTAGTAATTTGCTTAACACAAGCATGAACCGGATGTTGTTGCTACATAGAGAATTTTTATATTTCATTTCACTTTATTTAAGATCCCTATTTTTATCCATATTTTATAACCATATGGAATATATATAATTCTATAATGTTTCAAAATATCTTTTTTTATAAAAAATTTAAATATTTACATAAAATTAAAAAAAATATTTAAAATAAAATAAACATTTTCATTCTCGAGTTTCTCACTTTAGTTTTATCACTTGTAACATCAGCTGCTCATGTGTAAATACATGATCATCACAGATTAAAGAAAGCAAACACAAAACAAAAAGGAGGGTAAGCTAGCTATTTTTAAAACTTTTAATGTAATTATAACTTTAAATATCAACATAAAACCATCAATTTTCATACATTTCCACAAACAATCAAGTGTCTATCATAATTCATCTTTTTCATGTCAGACTATTACTTACTCACAACACATTCACACTTGACTATACTTTTGAAAGACTCATGTATTGAAATTAGTATCCAGAGATTTGCACATGTCATACTACTTCGTTGTGAAATTCACATAGTCATGCACATAATGATCTCAATATCTCATTATATCATCATCCCATATGACAAGACATTACAAAATAGAACAATAGAACAAAGATGAATAAAAGAGAACAGAGATGAACAAAAGAGTAAACAGAAGACAAAGGATATGAGAATGAATATCTCTTCTTTCTTGTTATTCAAATCAAAACAAATGGTCTGAATATATACAAGTAGTACACTCATTCTAGGTTTAACTAAAGAGAAAAAGAATCAATAATTAAATACTAGAATCATAACACACAAGACAAAATAAAGGTTATTCACCTGAAACAACTGATAATTAGAAAATACACCCAATTAATATTAGGATTCTTCTATAACTCTGGTATCCGTATCCTTTAATACAAGATAAATCTATTTGGTTTGCTCTGATAAGTTCTTTCAAACCCCAAACTCAGCCAAATGATCCTCTTTCGACTCTCACCAACTGAATAACTTCATCTATATGATTTTATTATCTCCGTATCATCTCATTCATAGGATACTCAAAAATCAATACATCCTAATAACAATTTCAACACGGTATTTCTTTTCCTGAAAATATTATGTCTTAGATTACAATTTCACCTCATTGCATACATCATTTAATACATCAATGCATCATTCAATCACATCATATTTTAAACTTTCTAAACAATCCAAATATATCTAAAAATTCACTTAAACACATAACTAAGTTCCTTTAATCATATTTTAAATAAAATTTATAATTTCACTTAAAAACAACAGACAATAATGAAATAGGGTTTCTAAAGCAAAAATAAAAAAATTAAGTTTTTTTTTACAGGATAGCTTGAACAAAAATTTGCTTGCTTGAGCGAGAATGGGTCTCGCCCAAGTGAAAATTCTCTTGGTTGAGCGAGATCAAACACAAGAAACCCTAGAATTTTAACTCAGGCCTCGCCTGAGCAAGATTCCTTCTTGTTTGAGCGAAAACGGGCCCGAAAGCACCCAATCTTTTCATTCTATTCTTGAGCGAGAATTATCTCGTCTAAGTGAGATATGCAGAAAAAATATTTGCATAATTCTGCCTAATTTCATCATTAAGAGTCAAACAAAACAATTTAATAACTCATTCACTTCAAAAGTAACTTACATTATATTAATTATAAAAATCAATCAAATTTTTAGATTAAAAAAAAGCCTCTAACATAAATCATCATATCAAAATCAACATATTCACATTTTATTTCAAATAATATCCTGCATTATTCATAAACAATCAATTGTGCAAACAAGATTTGGAATTGGTGACCACGTCACCCCACATCCAAATCTTCTAACCTAGGGTTCTATTTGAAACTAAAACTAGTTTTCCTTACCTAAACTTGAGCATATGCTCACTTAGAACTCAAAACCTACCAAAAGCTCAAGGGTAGCTTAACTTGCACCACAAAGTCCTGATAAAAAATATAACTACATCACTAGGATTTTGAGCGAACATAGACTAATTCTTAAGATAAAAACATTACATGCAAGCTTAAACTAAAGGTGAACCTAACTAGATCAAAACTAACTCAAATGAAAAAGGAGCCTAAATGAACTTACTCTATATAAGATTTTGATCGGGTAGTTTTGTACAGTTCACTGCGAGGAGTCCAATGGCAGACTCCAATCGTTGATCTGATGAGCAATAATGTTATAATCTTAAAGAGAAGATCGAGGAAAGGAAAAATGAGTTTTTAGAAAGATAATAGTTCTTTTAAAATAAAACATGAATAACTGAATTTCTATTTATATAGTCTTTTTTATTTTAATAATAAAAGATTTCAGTGTCATTTTAATTATACTACTTCTACTCTAAGACTAATTTTCTCCATCCTTTCATTTTACACTATTAATATTATGAATATATAGTGATGTTATATTTTCTTTGTCTATTAAGGTTTTTATGCATCAACCGATAAATATAATAAGTATTTAAAAAATAAAATCATAATAAAACAATTACAAGCTACTTTATTTTAGGGTTTAGGACCATCATAATTAAATTTTTCAGTTATATTTTTAATTGCAAATTAATTAAATATTAGACATAAAAGTATAATACCAACAAATGATTAATAATTTCTTGAACTTTTAAAATAACAGATAAATAATATTTTTTTTTCTAAAATTCAACCGTTAAAAATAAATAAAAAATATATCTTTTAACATTAGTTGCACCAAGATGAAAATATTAATGTTTTAAATTATTATATGTTTTAAATAAACCTTTACATCTTGGATTTTTGAAGGTTCTTCATGTGCTTCTTGTACATGGCAATTGGCGGTGCAGTGAAAAAAAAGGATAGGAATAGGGAGCGGTGTGCGGTGGTAAAGGGACAGAGAGAGAATAACCACAGTAATTAATCATGGAAGAAAAAAAACTTTATTAAACTTCAATTGAATTCATTACAAGAGAAATGTGTATATGCTAAATACACCCTGATGATGCAATCGGGACGCAATTGGGCTTGGCCCATACAAAACAGAAAAAAGGCCCAGAAAGATAAAACCCCCCCTCAAGCTGGTGGGTGAATGTTCTGTACACCAAGCTTGCTAAGAAGCCTATGAAAAACTTCACTGTGTAGTGGTTTTGTGAGAAGATCTGCAGGCTGGTTTTCGGTGCTTATAGGGAGTAAGTGAAATAAGCCTTGTTGCAGTTTCTCCCTTACCACATGACAATCGATATCAAGATGTTTAGTCCTTTCATGAAAACTGCTGTTATGTGCAATGTGCCTCGCAGATTGGCTATCACAGTAGAGGCTTGCTGTTTTGTTGTTATTGATGTTCAGGTCTTCAAGCAAATATTTGAGCCATTCAATTTCACAGCATGTGGATGCAAGTGCTCGATATTCTGCTTCAGAGGAAGACCTTGATATAGTGCTCTGCTTCTTTGCTTTCCATGATACAAGAGATTCTCCAAAAAAAATGCAGTATCCAGTAGTTGACCGTCGAGTAGAAATACAAGAGGCCCAGTCAGAATCACTAAAGGCTTGAATTTGAATGTTTGTGTCTCTAGGATAGAATATACGTTGTGCTGGTGATGATTTCACATGTCTTAGAATTCTCTGAGCTGCTTGATGATGTAGCTTTGTTGGTGCTTGAACAAATTGACTGAGGAACTGAACAGAGAAACTGATGTCTGGTCTAGTGTGCACCAAATAAAGTAACCTTCCGATAATTCTTCGATATGCGGTAATGTCATGCACAGGGTGGTTCTGTTCGAAAAGCTTCTCATTCTTTTTAACCATAGGAGTTGTTGCTGGCTTAGCATTTAGCATACCTGCATCTGCCAAAATCTCAAGAGCATACTTCCTTTGACATATATGGATACCTTTCTTAGTTCTAGCTATTTCTAATCCTAAGAAGAATTTAAGATTACCGAGGTCTTTGATTTCAAAGGCAGCATTTAAAGAACTTTTCACTTTATTGATCTCATTCATATTATTTCCAGCAATAAGAATATCATCAACATATATGAGGAGAGCCATAAAGGAGGTTTCAGTTTTTTTTATAAGCATAGAACTATCAACTTTTGAATGTACAAAATTAATGGTAAGAAGAAAGGAAGTGAGTTTATCGTACCATTGTTTGCTAGCTTGTTTCAAGCCATATAAAGCCTTGCTTAGCCGACAAACCTGAAGAGATTTTTTAGTGATGACTCCAGGAGGTAATTCCATGTATACTTCTTCTTGGAGATCACCGTGTAAGAAAGCATTGTTTACGTCCAGCTGTTCTAGGTGCCAATCAATGATAGATGCAATAGCCATAATACTTCGTATGGTAGTAAGTCTAGCTACGGGTGAATATGTTTCCATATAATCAATACCTTCACGTTGCGTATATCCTTTCGCTACAAGCCTAGCCTTGTATCTCTCGATGTCTCCATTAGCTCTTCGTTTGATTTTGTATACCCATTTGCAGCCAATGGGCATTTTGTTGGGAGGAAGATCCATGATTTCCCAGGTCTTATTGACTTCTAGCGCCTTAATTTCCATCTCCATAGCTTTTACCCATTCAGGGAACTCTTTAGCTTCTTCATAGCATTGTGGCTCAGTTTGTGTTGAAATAGACAAAGTATACTTTAGTTGTCTTTCTGACAGTTTTCTATAAGAAATAACAGAACTGAGTGGATAGAGTACCTTATCATTGTTTCTGAGAGTCTTGTTACATGGTGTTGTCATGATTTGATGATGATAATCTTCCAGATACGCAGGTGTTTTTCTTTCTCTTGTAGATCGTCTCAGAATTCCATGTTCAGCTTGTTCTTGACTTTGTCTCTGTTCTTCTTGTTCTGTTAAGTTTTTGTCAATTCCAATATGCTTAGGATCATCACAGTGATACCTCATTGGATCATTGGTCTCTTCTGCAATCACCTGCTCATTCCTTTCTTTTAAATCATAAAAATAAGTCTCATAAAAAATCACATTTCTGGATACAAAGGTTTCTCTAGAATGCACATCCATAACAATGTAACCTTTTGTTCCTTGTTTGTAACCGAGAAAGATGCACTTTCGTGCTCTAGGATCAAGTTTGCTTCTGTTTTGTTCAAGAGTTGAAGCAAAGCACAAACAACCAAACACTTTGATATCAGAAGGATCGGGCACACAATTATACAAAAGCTTATAAGGACAATTATTTTGAATAACAGGTGAGGGTAAACGGTTTATTAAATGGACAGCATGCACAACAGCAAAAGACCAAAGAGCTCTAGGCAAATTAGATTGAAACATTATGCAGCGAGTAACATTAAGAACATGTTGGTGTTTTCTTTCAACGGTAGAATTTTTTTGTGGCGTTTCATTACATGAAGTTTGATGCATTATGCCATGCTTATCATAGAAATCCTTCCAACAAAATTCTTTTCCATTATCAGTCCTAACAGTTTTAATATCTTTATTAAATTGACTCTTAGCATAAGTGACAAAACGTTGCATATGCTCTCTAGTTTCACTTTTACTTTTCATTAAGTGTATCCAAGTATATCTGCTAAAATCGTCTACTATAGTTAAAAAATACTTGTGTCCGTGTATGGAGGAAACACCTAGAGGACCCCATATGTCCATGTGCACAAGATCAAAAATGCATTGACTATTAGTTTTGCTAAGGGGAAAAGGGATCTTACGTTGTTTTGCAAGATGACAAGGAGCACAAACAGTTATGTCATTAGCATGTATACTAGCATGATTCTTGGCTAAATTTTCTAAAACTTTATTTGATGGATGACCCATTCTGCAATGCCAAACGTTCAAGTTTTCAACAACTTTAAAAGTGTTATCATTCTGAAAGAAAAAAACAAGACTGTCTTCCTTATCTGCACACAGTTGATAAAGACCATTCTTGATCTCAGCTCGACCAATCATCTTCAAAGTAGTCTTCTCCTGTATCTGACAAGCATTTTGTGAGAAAAGAAGTTGGCATCCTAAAGAGTTTGTCAGTCGCTGAACAGAGATAATATTCAACATAAAATTTGGTATATATAGAACATTATACAAAATAATGTTTTTAGCCAATATAACAGTTCCAGCACATGCAACAGTAACAGTTTGATTATTTGGAAGCTTAACTTTTACAGGTTTAATTTTATAATAGCTAGTGAAATAAGAGAGGGAGCAGGCTACATGATCTGTAGCCCCAGTGTCAATGATCCAAGAGTGCATACCTCTCTTACCTATGTTGTTTTTTATGGCAAAAGAATCTCCTATGGTGTTGTTTATCACCTTGTCTTTGTTCTTTGAATCTTGAATCATGTTTATCAGTTGTTGAAGTTGCTCCGGTCCAAAGGCTTTAAAGATTTGCTCATTGAGAGTTTCATTGTGTGCTTGTTTTTCAGTCTCAGACACCAAATCACCCTCCTTCTCAAGAGCGTTTGCAGTGTAATTCATCTTCTGCTTCATCCAAGGTGGGAACCCGTGTTTTGAATAACACTCGTCAGCAGTGTGATTCATCTTGTGGCAGTAAGAACACTGCTTTCCATAATTTTTTCCTCTTCCTCTTCCATAACTACGCCCACCTTGACTGGTGTTGTTGCTCTTGTTGATTTTCTGATTGGCACTGTTGAACATTATCTTTGTATCTACCCCCATGCCTTCATTCAAGTGACGTTCATGTTGAAGAACCAAAGAGAAGACACGGTTGATTCCTGGTAGAGGTTCTGTCAAAAGAATTTGCGTTTTAACAGCATTATACATTTCTCCCAATCCTTTCAAGAAACACATTACCCGTTCGGAGTCCCTATAGCTGGACATGGTCTTCATCATGTTACAACTGCACTTGACCTTACAGACACAGGTAGGTAAGGGGCGCAAGGCATCAAGTTCTTCCCACAGCGTCTTAGAGTCAGTGTAATATTCTGTAATGTTTCTCTCCCCTTGTTTGATGGAATTTATTTCTTGTAGAAGATCTGAAACACGAAAATGGTTGGTTTTTGAAAACCTTTCTCTGAGATCTTCCCACAGTTCTTTCGCATTGTCTATATACACCGTGCTTTGTGCGATTTGGGTCGTGATGCTCCGTGTTATCCAAGAGATGACCATGACGTTGCATCTCTCTCATGCTTCATATTGATTGTCGCTATGGGATGGCTCTGGTAGGTCTCCATTGACGAACTTGAATTTATTCTTGGAGAGCAAAGCCCTCTTCATCGCTCTGCTCCAGGAATGGTAATTCGAACCATCCAATTGTGGCGTGACCAAGACCATCCCGGGGTTTTCTCCCGGGTGTAGATAATACGCACTAGCGGGATTTTGTTGTTCATTCTTCGAAGGATTTTCCTGGGTTTTAGCCATGGAGACAAATGCGAGAAAAAGAAAACAAGAAATAAAAGGATAAGCAGGGAAAGGAAAACAGAACCGTTGGCAGCGGAGAGCAGAGCGGGTGTAACCCGCTCTGATACCATCTTGGATTTTTTAAGGTTCTTCATGTGCTTCTTGTACATGGCAATTGGCGGTGCAGAGAAAAAAAAGGATAGGAACAGGGAGCGGTATGCGGTGGTAAAGGGGTAGAGAGAGAATAACCACAGTAATTAATCACAGAAGAAAAAAAACTTTATTAAACTTCAATTGAATTCATTACAAGAGAAATGTGTATATGCTAAATACACCCTGACGATGCAATCGGGACGCAATTGGGCTTGGCTCATACAAAACAGAAAAAAGGCCCAGAAAGATGAAATTACATAACAAAAATTTAGAAGAAAAAATTATAAACAAAATAAAATTACCATAAATTAAATTTAACTTATTCTATATAAGTTAAAAATATTTTTTAACTAGAGATCCTATTTTAGTTTGTTGAGTTGCATACATCAATTATTGTAAATTACTACTAGAGTTCCACTCTTCCATGGAATGAAAACGAAATACGTGCTCTGTTACACCTTAATAAAGCTAATTAAAATTTATTCATAGTTACAAAAATGTTTCAGATTCGCTTCTTCGAACTGATTATCTTCCTCGATTTTGTAGTTTTCAAGAAATTTGAACCATTATTATAAAAAAAAAACCATTAAGAGATTTTATTTTAAAAGATGTTCCTATCACTCTTAAATTAATGAAAGAATTTCAATAAATTAATTTACGTATAAGTTAATTTTTTATTTTATGAATAAAATTGATTTTTTTAAATAAAGTATATATATGGAAACAAATTTTTTTTACTTTATATATATACATTACTAACAAAAACTTGTTATTATATATGTTGGTTATTTATTATTATTAATTCTGGTTTTATTATTCTTAAACTATTTTACCATTATATTGCATTAATGGTCAGTTTAGTTAGTATTCATATTTTATAGCTTTCAGTGATTGTAATTTTATTATATATATGATTGAGTAAATCAAAATGAATAAGATCAGTTTTGCAATTTTGTACAATTACGTTCTATAAGTTGCTACAACCTTCTCTCTTATCTTATTTCCTTCAATTAGTTCTTACAATATATGTAGTGAGAAAGTTTAATTTGCAAACACTATGTAAAACTTTTTACATTAAAAATATTATTTATATATACATTAGACAATAACATTACATGCAAATATTTATTATTTGAATCTTCACAATTTGCAAAATTCCTAAAATTCAAATAAATGTTGTTGGACCGTTACCTAATTATTGGGGCATAGGGATGAACGTGGAGAATGAGGTAGATGCATGTTGTGAATTCAAAGTTAATGTTTAAAAATTCCCTTGACTTGCCAAATAGTATAGTCCTTTTACCACCAAATTTTTTGGGAAAAATTAACTCATAAACATCTTTAGTAGCAAAATTGTCTTCACCAAAACCTTTGCAGGTTGATTCTATTATGTTATTTTCTTTGTCTATATTTAAACAAGTTAATTATGTAATTCGTTAAAATTAATTTAATCGGTTAATAAAATTTATTTAACTTTTAATTTATGTGGCGTGTAGATTGTGGGAGGATGAAGGTTGAGGAAAATTGAAGGTCTCTCGTTGACGCAAGCTAAGTAAATTTGGAATCCCTCATCTCCATATTGAGACCATAATGCTTAATATCGGGTCATTGTCACTATGCAACGTTAGTTATGAGACTACTGATAAAGATCTTATACATATAATATAAATCTTTGTTGAGAGGTGACAACACGACACCACTTCCTGTTGCTGAGATGATCATCACTCTAGATAACGTGTCTGCATTGTTCCATCTCCCCATTGTGAGGTAGTTTTCACATCAGTGTTATCATTGTTGGTTGAACTAGTTGGGATAGAGTTTGATGACAATGCGACAAAGTTGGGGCAGTGCCGTCATCTTTGGCTTCACAAGGTGTACGAGGAGTGCATCATACACCATAGATGGGAGTTCACAACTTGAGCTTATTTGTTTCATTTGGTTCAATACATAATTTATTTTTATAAAAGTGCAACATTGGTTAATGTGTTTTACTTGTCGCTATTTGACAATTTGAGGATTTGTGGTGATTACGCATAGAAAGCTACCACACTCACCCATGTGGACGATTAGATTGTTTTGCACAAACAAAGCAATTAGGAGGTTAAGTCACGCTACACTATTATAAGTAAAATATACACATCATTTGAACAATTTATTAGATTTATTTTCAATAAAATATATAATAATATTTTGTTCATAGTGGATCAGACGTCAATATATGAACACTTCCTAGGGATGCGAATTAGGGATATCACTCCCACATATTAAGAGATCCTTCATCGAACGTGCGATTATGTCATCAAACCCCATATATATACAATTGGCGTTGTGCTCATGCAAATCAACAGTCTTACCCATGATGTAATGCTTTGAACTCCTTACAGTGATCATCAACATAGTCGACAATTTGAGGTGATAACCATGTTCTCAGGACATGTTCACACACCATTTACACACCATTTGCTTGAGTGTGTGCTATGCTAGTTTGTTTATAAGCAAACTATTCTTCGGTCTCCCCCACCTTTCGAAAGAGGTGTATTAGTTGTCATTCATGACTAATGGTTGCACTTTGTCAACCATGTTGTTATTAGTGTGACACTAGCTTCACATCCCTCAGCATGTGCAGCCGATGAGTTATTTTTTCCATTATAATGTTAACATACTTATTTTATTTTTTATTTTCAAGTTTCTAATACAATGGTTCAATTAATACATGATATATTTAAGAGGATCGTCAACATTATATTATATAACACATGATCGATTGTGAACATGTAACAAAAGATATTTTATCATATGACAAAATTTATAATACATTACAATTAATTTGAGTCCTCACGGACAAAAAAAATCATTTATATTAGACATTCAAGAATTGTATACAATATGGACGTACTTATAATACTTAGATTTTATATTTTTAATTTAACAATAATATTGTAAAAAAAATATTATTAATATATGAAATATTATCATCATTCAATAACGTTGAATGTTTACTTTCGTAAATATTATTTCTATTAAGAAATATCTTTATATGAAATAAATTATTTATTTTTATATTAAAAAATACTCTTTAAAATAAATTAATTGTGTGAAGTTAATTCAAATAAAATATAAATATACTTAAAAAGAAATATGTTAAGAATATATAATCTGAAATATAAAAAATATATTAATTGTACATAAAAAAAAGGCAATTTTAAAAGAATAAAAGTAAATTTTTAAATTAATTAAATTACAGATGAATTTTATGGGGTGCAAAATGCAAAACACATAACGCTTATGTCTGCTAAGACCAAAGATGAAATATCTGACAATCATGAATGTAACTTCATTGATATCATCAATAAAATAAAGGCTTTAACCTTAGTTAGAGTTTCTCATTCTCAACACTAAAATTTCAATCCGATTTCGAAATATATAATTTCTCCGTTATAATGAAAGTTTAATTTTCGTACACCAGTTAATAATAAATACATCACCTATTAAAAAAAATATTTTTCAATAAATACATTACTTTTAACCAATACAAATATTAATATAATTTTTTTGAAATTTTATAATATTTTATTGAAGCAGATAAGACAGTTAATTTAAGTTTTTTCAAAGACAAATGCTGCCCAACGCTCTTATATACAAATTAGAAATTAAAAAGAGGGACATTTTCTGTTAAGATGCGAAAAAGTTCGTTTCTTATGATTTTTAATATATTTTTTAATATAATTTTAATTTTAATCTGTGTTTTTAGAACATTGATTATGACATTTTTTTAAAAATTAAATATGTACAAAAATGGAAGAAAGCTAGTAGTTTGAATAAGTAGATTAAAAAAAAGAAAAAAAAGAGGAAACTGTAGAAAAGTGTGTAAAACTGATAACACATAACATAATTATTATCAGTGGTTGTATTTTTTTTTCTCTTTTTGTCATAATAATGATAAATAATAAAATATTAATATTAAAAAATGATGATTAATAAAAGGATTAATAATAAATAAAGTCGTCTTTTTTTTCTATTAATTTTTAATTAAGCAAGTTTGTTCATTACTTTGAAACATTTTCCATTTCTTTTAGGTTTACCTTTATTAATTTGACTCAGAATTAATTAAAGTTTTGTGTAAAAAGTCAACGAATGCATCTAATGAAGCAATGGTCAACTTATTCTGACCATCTCTGCAACTTGTTAGCAGTTTGCACTTTACAGCCGTAGCCGCAAAATTGGGTGTCGACCCATTGAATCGGCAACTCCAGGGTGGGATAAGATAAGCTCACGGAACAAACGACATCGCATTGTTTAATAATTTTGGTTTTCCTATAAACAATCCACTGATAATTAATTAAACTGCATAAATTCAATTTAACTTAAAATTTCAAATTAATCATCTTTTCTCCTTTCTCTCTTCTAATCACCATTGGATCTTCCAACATCAAACTCCAAATACAAGAATTCATTTTGAAGACACTTTCTTCTTCTTCTTCTTCTTTTCTCCTTCTTCATTTGCTTATGTGCAAGACAAAGATGGCCACCAACGCGGCAAGTCCCACGCCCACCCCGCGAACACAACAAGGCCCAACCCAAAGCCCAAGACCATCCTCCCCAAGGCCCACTCTCAGGCCCACCACTTCTTTCTCCGACAAACCCTCCACTTCCTACGCCTCTACCGCCAGCGCTCCCTACACCGGCTCCACCGGCTACCGTCTCTCCTCCGACACCTCCACTGCCAGCCGCACCTCGCTCACCTCCCTCCGCGACACGCTCCCAGAAAACCCTAACATATACGATTTCTCGGAAATCTGCGCCGCCACCAACAACTTCCTCGCCAAGCGCCACTCCTCCTCCACCCCCTGCTGGCGCTGCACTCTCCGCGGAGCCGAAGTCATTGTCTTCCAGCGCAAGTTCAGCCGCAAACTCCAGACGAATCAGCTCCAGCAACTCCTCTCTGTCGTCTGCCGCAGCCACCACGTCAGCATCATCAAACTCCTCGGCGCCTCTGTCTCCGGCGACAACATCTACCTCGTCTACGACTTCGTCAACGGCGCCAGCCTCTCCGATTGTCTCCGCAACAAGAACAACGCGCGCTTCACTGTTCTCTCCACGTGGATGTCGCGAATGCAGGTCGCCGCGGATCTCGCGCACGGACTCGATTACATTCACAACAAAACCGGTTTGAACATCAATTTCGTCCACAACCGTATCAAATCCAGCGGTATCATCGTCACCGAACCTTCTTTCAACGCCAGGCTTTGCCATTTCGGCACCGCGCAGCTCTGCGGCGAAATCGACCTCCAAAGCGAGCAATTAGGCGAAATCTTTGAGATAGAGGAGAAATTTCCGCCGTCCCCGGCGAGATCCAGGCAATTCGAGGGCGTGCGGGGGTACATGGCGCCGGAATTTCAAGCCTCCGGCGTTGCGACTCAGAAGTCTGATATATACGCTTTCGGAGTGGTCATGTTGGAGCTCCTGTCCGGGGAGGAGCCACTGAAGTTTAAATTTGACGAGAAAACGCGCGAATTTCTTAGGACGTCGGTGATCGAGGCGGCGAGGGTCGCCGTGGACGGCGGCGATGGTAGCGTACAGGGAAAGCTGAGGATGTGGGTGGACCGGCGATTGAAAGACTCCTTTCCCTTGGACGTAGCTGAGAAACTGACACGTGTCGCACTGGAATGCGTGCACGTGGATCCAGATAAGCGACCAAACATGGGACTCGTAGCTGGAAAGATCTCGAAGTTTTATTTGAAGTCGAGGATTTGGTCGGACAGTATTAAGATTCCTGATATTACGGTTTCGTTGGCTCCTCGTTGAGTTCTTCATCTTCGTTTTCATGTATGTTCAATTAAAGTGACGTGTTAATGATTTTGAGATGATAGAAATGTAGAGTGATGAGAAAATTATTATTGAAATTACAGGCTTTGATTGCGACCGGAGTTGTGGAATATGATTGTTTAATCAGTCACTTTCGGAAAGATGAGCGCAATTTTATTATTGGAATTTGGTTTGATGACCATTTGGTACATAACGTATAATCTTAGTATAAAATAAAGCACGCCTTTTGTTACTTTTAGATTTGAATTTCAAAGGTGGAATGAATAATGTTGGAGAGGCTTAGGTATTCTGAGATCAGATTATTATTATTGATTATGAAGGTTGAAAGACCAAACAAGTCTTCATTTTATTTAAATTAAGGTAGATTTCCAAAACTAATTCCAAATGTGAACCATCAGATTATAACTAACATTTCTAAGATGAAGGTTTGTCATTTGAAGAAAAAGATAATGGTGTCTTCCAATGAACAACCAACATCTCAACATTATAAAGATATGATTTTCATACTGATTTAGAAATGGATACTCTTTCTAAAGATGGAAGAAACTTTTATCAAAATCTTAAAAACATAAACAACGTGAAAGATCTAAGCTTGTGGTGATTATTATATTTCCTCCTTTCTTTTATCTGTTTTAATTATGAAAAAAAATGTTCATTTTAGTAATTTTTTATTACTTTTTCTATCATATCGTTTAGTCCTTAAAATAATTTATAAATAATTTACAAATGTATTTATTTTTTATCAGATAACATGTATTTACTGTCTTAGATGGGAGAGATAAAGTAATAAAATAGAAAAATATACCACAAATTTATTAGAATAAAAAATGATTACATATTTTTGTTCTTGCAAAAATAAATTCAAAAATCATTTTAAAAAAAGGAACGGGTGAAGTATATATCAACATTTTATGTTTATTGAATATTTCTTAATCCATGTGCATTAACTTAAACATTAGTAATTATTTTTAACTGCCAGACTTTTAAAATATATTTGTTTTTAGCTTTCATTTTTAAATATAAATACAACATTAATTACTCTTTTGCGATTTATATCTTTACTTTATCATGATGTATTAGGTTACATATACATAATGTAGTGTTTAAATACAAAAGAGTAGAATAAAAAAAATTAAAATATTTTATTAAGATCAAGAAATTTTATTTCATTTATTGGTTTCTTCAAAATAATCTTAAACTGTCACTTAAAGAGAGAGATAATTATTTTCTTTTATCTCAGTAATTTCAATTTTAACTAAATGATGAGTTTTTAAATTAATTAATAATGGAGCATTAATATTTTATTTATTTTGTTCCCAAATTAATTATACTCCCTCTCTCTATTTATTAAAAGAGTGAAGTTATTTAAATAAAATTACTTCAAACAATAATATATTTACTGCTATTATTAATATGTGTGAAAGAACTTTAAATTGCAATCACTTTGGGATAGAGGAAAATGTTTTGGACTAAGATTATCCCAGTGTGGCTTAAAGTTTCATTAACACAAGTTAAGAATTTTGTAAAATAACTTTATAAAAATAATCTCAATTAAAGGCTTCACTTTTATTGCAATAAAAGAATAATCAATTAGGGGGGAAATAAGAAATAAAAACATTAATGTTTCAAAAGTGGGAACAGAAAGACATCTTTTTAACTTGAAAGTGAGAAAGATAGGATGAAAACATGTAAAAAAAAAACTATCAACATCTCATAGTAGAAGCCAAAGATTTATGTTTGACATTCTTCCTTTAATATGAGAAAATATTCATGGTAAAGATTATGTAAGAAATGAATGAGTATTAGAAGGATTGTGCCCTGTGTATTGTGTGGAGTATATGGAGTATTGTGTGGTACTGTGTACTGAGAAGAAAATTATTTGTTTTAAGGAACAAAATTGGCAAGAGAGATAAGAGAAGTGAGAGATTAATAGCGAGGATTATGTATTGAATATTCCAGACAACAATTGTAATTGATTTGAGACACTTGTATATTTTTTTCATTAATATATTTTGTCTTATCTAGAAACAAGACAAATGTTTATGTTTGACGTTTTCGTTGATATAAGATAATGATTTATACTCGACGTACCTAAAAAACATAAGCCAATTAACACAAACACACCAATCCATAGTTATTAAAAGGAAAGGGATTTGAAAACGCCAAATATTAGTTTAACACCTAAAGATAAAAACATAAATAAACATATGAATGATAAAACAAAATAGAATTTGGTAGTGTTTGCAAAATAAACTCTAAAAGTCCAACAAGAAATTGAGCAAGACTAAGTAATAAAAATAAACATCTGAATTTGTCCACTAGGAAATGTCGATTAATAGTATTTATGCACTTTGCTTCTGTGTCTACACAATTTGAACCTCATGTTAATTTCATAACTTCCCATATTAGTTACCATCGTTAAATTTGATTGTTTAATTGTCACGAAATCCTAAATCGGAGTGCTGCATCCACTCAAAGTCGAAATGGAAAGGGGGGATCGGCTGCTCTGTCCTTGCAACCGCAGCAACGGTGACTAAGTTGGCATCCTGAGCAGCAATTGTGTGTAGTGGCAGAAAGGTGGTGGTGGTGGCCATGAAGGTGGCGGCAGTGTCGACGGAGGTGGTGATGGAAGGCACAATGCCAGTGCCAGTGGCGGCAATAATGGCTGGCTCAGCCTTGTGTAAGAGCCATTCGATGGTCTCACCATCTGTCTTCTTGCCTAGCTCACGGGTGAGTTGGAAGATACGAGCAGCACAGATTGCTGATAGACGAACTCGGCGGTCTCTCCCATTCACCTTGATGTGGCGGTCCCCCTTACTGCCTCTGGAAGGAGGCCTCTTGTTTTTCACCATTGAGGGACCTTCCTTGGCTGAAAAAGATTCATATTCCCTCTCTACACTAATGTTATTCACTGAGCCCATTGAATTCATGATGTTGATCATCCAGTTTTAGCTGCAGCAGCAGGTTTATATAAACTGGTTTTGGGGACTCCTTACTCAGTAAATATATTATATTACTATTAATATTAGTACTATTACTAATTATTAATATTATTAATGTTAATACTATTATATTACACAGAATTATGAGGGCAGGGATTGACTGCAGTGTTTATTTTTAAGTTTCATAATGATAATTAATCAGGCCAGCGCATGATCAGAGTTTCAATATCTCATTTTCTGACACTTGTATGTGGTAAAGTCATTAATGATTTTCTGTAACTCCCTTTGTGAAGTAATTAAGCATGAGCACAAAGCATCATCCATTGGATACATGGTGCGTTACAGTTTCTATTCAAATTTGTCCTATGTTTCAGAGTAGAACTAGTGGCGCCTTTCAGAAAGTGAAATTGCCGTTACCAAAATGCACCGAGAATAAGGCATGGTAACTGTGTTGCAGTCACTGCTGGCACCACAGTTCAAAATTGCAACGTTCTTAGTTGTTTTCTCTACATGGCATTTTACAAGCTCAGTAAATAATCTCTAACTTCTTCATAAACATCCCCAATAATATTGATTAGATATTAATTAAAACAGACTATCAATTAAGATAGGGTATATTTATTTCCAATAATTAACCACATTGTACTTGGAAACATAGTCAGATATACACTTGAGAACACTTTTATTTGTTTTATCTTAATTGAAATATTAGAAACACATTCTTTACTATTTAATGGAATTTATTGAAAATTACAAATTTGTGTCTTACTTATTTAATAAGTTTCACTATCTAACTCATGATTTATAGTTCCTTATAAGTTTTTTTTAACCTGCAATAGAAAATGTAAAGCATGTTAAATAGGGTGTTGCTAACACTCATCCCACTAAGATCCTGGATTGTGAGTGGGAATTAGTCCAATTCTATAAATATACCCTTCATGTGAAAGCATTCACATATCTGTATTGTGTGTTTATGTGAGCTATTTATTTACTAAATAACATTTATTTTTCATTCCATGAAAGGGAGAACAATAAAATCTCATTTCATACAAAGAGCCGGTGCTTATTTGGATCAGTGTCACTATAGTTACTTCTGCAGGTTCATGGTTATGGTCAGAGATGCTCTTGTATAGAAAAATTTCGAACCTTGATTTCACAGTTCAATTTAGCATGTTTGACTACAACCTCAACAAGATAATGCTGACAGTATTAACACTAATTAGAACATACCGCACAGTTCTCTATACAGAATCCATTTCAA
The DNA here is from genome assembly GCF_000499845.2 of Phaseolus vulgaris. Taxonomy (NCBI): domain Eukaryota; kingdom Viridiplantae; phylum Streptophyta; class Magnoliopsida; order Fabales; family Fabaceae; genus Phaseolus; species Phaseolus vulgaris. The sequence continues at coordinate 37,181,127 of NC_023755.2, read as the reverse complement.
CCACACATGTATCTCCAAGACCATTCATGCAAAGGATTGATGATTATCTCCATTTCAAGATCTGGGAACTCGGATTAATGTTACCACCATGCGTATTCCTTTTATTATTCTGCATATCTTATTAGTGGCAAAACAATTCAGCAAAAATAATGTATCACACCTACTCATTTCGCTGGGTTTTCTTCCAACATATCTTCATCACAGTTGTGAGGAAGACTAAAATCTGGCACCTCCTCAATATCATCTACAGGCTAATAATGAGAGATATACAAGCAATATGGTTACCAAAACGAAAATAAGATCAAATGTCAAACACATGCAAGACAGCAAACCTACCTGCCATAGTTCCAATAGCTGCCATAACAAGAAACCAACAATCATGACCAAGCAAAACAGCTTGCCTGCCCACGCTCCACAAAAGAGATATCTAAAAGAACAGAGACTGTCAGCACAGGTAGAAGTAACTCCTTAGGTCATTACAGCAAGTATGCTTTAACATTGAAATGGCATTAGTCTCTGAAAATAAAGAGGAAAATCTTAGAATTATTATAATCAGATTCGTACTCCTCCTTCTATTTGAACTACTACCGCTATAAAAAGAATTGTCATGGCAGCTGTTGAATGAAGATCCAAAAATACATTTCTATATCAAGTATCAACAAGCTTGTGTTACAAGCAGATTTAACAAAGCTATGCTGAAGTAGTTAACAAGGTCACATAACTAAAACCGAATTAACAATGGAGTTCCTATTACAGCTATCAACTATGTTACCATTGCAAGCAAATTGAACCAATGATGTTAAAGAGAGTACCGTGAGAGTCTTTCAAGAAGATTTTGATTGGAGCACTTCAGCGCGCGATCATATACAATTTCAGTTCTTTTGGCAACATCATGCCAATTGTAGAGTTCTCTCATCTATATAGATAACATTAAAAGAGGATCTAATTTAGGCACTAAAAGCATCAGAAAGACCACGAAGACAACAACTCACTCGATTGTGCATGACTTGCGGATCAATCTTTGGCAGCATAGATATTGCCTTTTGAATTGCATGCACCATATCACCAGGATCAGGCTCTGCCAAGACAACCATTTCATCCGGCAAAACCTATAAGCAAATAAGCGAATTGGTATCAAGTCCTTCAAGATAGCATTCAAATTACGTATTGAAATGACACTGTAGTTCATACACAGCACAAACAATATAAAAGGTATATATTCTCAAACTGAACCAGTATAGAGGGAAATATTTTGCATCTACCTCAGGAACTCCTCCGACTCTTGTGCTCACTGTTAATAATCCACAACTTGCAGCTTCTAATATGGCTATGCAAAAAGCTTCTGTTAAAGAACTGAAACAGTGCAAACATCATTAATGATTAAAATAGATATGCAATTAAGCATTGTAACAGTAGCTGACATGAGAACCCCAACATCTGACAATGAAAGAACTCTAGTGTCTAGGACTGCTCAATCTCCAGACTTAGACAACAGAACTATAAATTCGTTGTTCTAAAGCTTAAGGTAAGGAGAGACTTGCTAGAGCCAAACCTGTTTAAGAAGATGTGCCCAGATATTAGAACAGATCGAACTTGTACATGTTGGACAGCTCCCAACATTTCTACTCGATCTTGAAGTGAATGTTTTTCTCTCATCTCTTCCAACCGCACACGCTTAGGTCCATCACCTCCAATAATGAAACGAACCTTCAAATTGATAAGAGTTATGCGTTTGAAAGTGTATAATTACAAAGGAAGAAACTAATCCAAATCATTTCTATAGCATTCCATATTTCTCTTGGAACTTGCTTCCCGTATGAACACATCTATAAAGTAATGATAATGTATGCCTAAATCTACCAAACACAGCTATTTGTTCTGTCAATGGATAAAAAAGTTACATCACAGCGCAGACACATGCCTGAAGACTTAGTTTAGCACTGATATTTGGTAACATAAGCAGAAAGTTCATTCTGGAGCACATATCAAAGGATTAGTACTGTGTGCATTGGCCAAAGTACCGTACAATCTTCAAAAGAAATGCCTATATACTAACTATCTGAATGCAGCACAAGTTGCCTATTCATGTACATTTTTTACTGAATATTGTAAGCAGGAAATTGGGGAGCCTAGATCTTTCACCATCTATCTAAACGTAAATTTTGAAATTAAATGAGATATCTCACATGTTTGAGTTAGCTGATAAAAAATCATTGATGTCGAACAATATATGACAAAATTAACAAAACTTTCTTTTACTAACATTGTGTGCCTCATGTAATTCTTCATCATGAAAGTAGGCCCATCACTCATTTTTCTTGAAGGTTAACAAGAATTAGTCTCCTGCATGAAACTATATGACGTCCTACTTACAATCAGATTTTCTCTGGTAAATCTCCAACTCATCAAAAAGCATTATGAAAAGAACTCATTGGGGATGCTGTGGCTTTTAGAATCACTGCTGATAAGCCATTGCATCACATGTTTATTATTGTTATTTGGGTGAATATTTCATAAAACATTTCATAAAAGCTGCTCTGAAGTGCTACCAAATAAGAGATTGCTAAAAACTCTTCTAAAACTTATCTAAAATTACAAAAAACAGATATGTAGTGATAGCACGAATTATGAAATTATAATCCTACAAATAGAACTTAAAAAAAAGGCACAGGTACTTCAGGTATTGCATATATTTGATACACCAACTACGGCGTTAAAAACTAGTAATTGGGCTGTTCTCAACAGCATCTATAATATAATTCAGTCAGAGCAACACAAAAAGCGCACAAAGAAATTTTACCAAAGTTTGCAGCTTTGAACACTGTAATATAAAGCTAAAGCATTCTGAACAGGGCCTTTAGCTTATTCACGTCTCTTCCATGTAACAAATCGAAATCCAAATTTCCTAGCTATGCAAGACAACAATGTTTTCATCAACTCACATTGGGATGTAATCGGCATACTTCTGGAATTACTTCAACAAGTAAATCAACTCCCTTTCGATAAACCAATCTGCTAATAACAACAATAACAATTTCTGGTCCGCTTGGACGATTCACTGCAGGCTTGAAAATGGCAGTGTCCACAGCATTAGGTACGACAAAAACCTTCTCAGGTGGCAAACCTGACCGCAGCACTGTGTTTTCCTTGCTTGTATGGGAAACACAAATCGCCTGACTCACATCTGCCAAGGTAAACTGTAACACCTTGTTCATGTGGATACTTCCAACATCAGCAAAACCATATAGTGAATGATCTGTAAACACAACCTTGTATCCCATAGTTCTTGCATGCATTAGAGCTTCATGACAAAATGTTGAAAAGGCTTGGTGTCCATGCAACACTGTAATTCTTTCTCGGATAAGAATAGTTCTAATAATTGGTAGTAATCCATAGATCGTTGGTAATGTATTCTGCATAACAAACGGCCTCCATGGAACATAGTAGACTTTCAGACCACCAGTCATATATCTGACCCCAGACCGATTTCCATAAGCATGAGTTGCAACCACCACCTGAATAGCCATTTTAACCCTCAGCATAACTAAGCAAAAAGATTAAATTACTCTCATTCCCCTATATTTTGCATTTACAGCATAAACCTCCCATCCACATATATAATAGAAACCCATATCATGTGCAACTAAATCGAAGTGCTACTAAACCTAATCAATTTGTTAACTCAAGTATCCACTTGGTTTGCAAGATGAACTTAATTCGGGCACACGTCTAAATCAACAGTTCAAAATCAATTCTACCAAAATCTAAAACAAAAGGCAGTAAACTGTTGGATTTCTATAGTCAACGTTTACAAGCGTGTTCACATGAATATTAATTAGCAATCATAAGACGGTTCATATTTTATCTCGATAAATGAGAATTGAAAACACGCATTTGAGATTTGAGCCACCCAATTTCATCACACAAAAATTCAGACTGCATTGAATCTATATCCCTAGTTTACATCTACCCTGGCATGTTGAATCAGCATAGTGGAACCTCCAATTCAGTTCTCCTTAAATGAAACCGTAGTGAGAAAAATACAAAGTTCTCATAATTGAATGAATGAAAGAAACAAAAACACTGGTTTACCTTGTGGCCTAGCTTGAGCAAACACTGTGAGAGGTAATATATGTGATTCTCCACACCACCAAAGTTGGGATAGAAAAAATCTGACACCATCAGGATTCTATGCTTTTGATGATCACCCATCATCATGTCCCCTCACACACATATATCTGCATGCATAATAACAATCGTATTAATAATAAATAATGATAACAATAATAATAATCAGAGAAATCATGCGCTATGAAGGCTCTGCAAACCCTAATACGATCGAGAAATGAAAGACACAACAAGAGTGGAAGCAATGACTCACTTGAAAACGTTTTATTGAAAACCAATGACCCCGACAATGGTGGAACCAAGACTGACTCACTTGAAGAAGCTTGTATGTATAACCAGAAAAAGAATATGATCACGAAATCCTTGCCAGAAAAATCGAATTGAAAAACAAGATTCAATGTTCAACACAAATGGAGAATGTTACTTTCCAGCGAAAAGAACACCAATGCAATTTTCTGCCTCTTACCAATTTTTTGAACTAGGTTTAATTTATCTAAATATCTGCCGATACTAATAAGTTTTATGTTATAAATTTTGCTAAAAGAAATTAACATTTATTAACATTTTAAATAAATAAATAGTTTCTATTATTGGTGAAATAATGTGCCAGTACAAAATCGTCTTTCACTTATATTCAATAAGAAACAAATTAGTTTAAAGTGTACAATTATAATCATTAAATTTTAACACGGTTACTCTAATTTAACAAATTCGTCTGATATATATGAAACAACTGGTATTTGTAAGAAAAATCTTGGCATAAGAGTTGGTGTTACAAACTCGGTCTAATTCAACCATATATGGATTTCCATAAGTCTACCTAAATCGTCTTTAGGTATTATAATTAGTAATAAAAAAATATTTTTCATGCATTAAATTACAGGATTTTATACATCAATAATAGTAATGAGAATTTACCCAATGACAAGATATTGATTGTATTGACTTTTTGAATGATGACTTTATCACTTATGCCTAGATTGACTCAGATGAGGAAGCGAGCCATAAAAAAAGTTCACTGCTATCATTAATTTAAAATTATCAAGTTTTATAGCTAATAAATCCATAGAAAAGTTCACTAAACCACAATTAAAGAAACATATAAAAATATACACGAGCTCATACAATGTATAATAATGTATAATGTATCACTTCACATTTAGAACCACTAAACCACCAAAAAGTACAAAAAAATGTCTAGGTGATACAAAACAGGAAGGTAATACACCAAAACCACAAAGAGCCACAACTCTCCCTACACTTAGATAAGCCCCAAAGTGTGACCTATCACAAAAGAGCCTAGTAATGCCCCTAACAGTGGCAAACCATGGACAGAAAAACAGAGACAAACCAAAGCCCTGCACATTCTCAGCTCAATAACCCAAAAAGAAACCATAAACCAGAGTAAAACTCCTGCAACATCTATGCCAAAATAAATCTGCATGGATTATTTTTTCCAACAAAACCTTAACCAAAAAACCAGTAACTTCCTGCAAACAAAGAGAGCAGCATACAAAAAATTAGATTCTATTTTTTCCTATAATTTCTGTTACATACTAAACAAAACCTGAACGAGTGCAGCGGTGGTGGCCGGAGGTCGCGCGGTGGTGGCGATTGGGCAGAGTACGTCGCGTAATGGTGACGGTTCGTGAGGGTCGGGTCGGTGTTTGCAAAAATCCCGAGCACACGGGATCAGGTACAATGGCAAAGGGGGGAAGCTGGACACTGCTAAACCGAAAGAGATTGCTCAGTTTAGATGCTCGTTCGTGCGTGCGGTGTGCCAGATTGTTGATCGACAACGTCCCGCGGCGGTTCGTGCGGTGTGCCCGATTGCAGATCGACGGTGGTGTCTTTGGCTGGTGCCGTTGGGGGTGGAATTACGGTTGCCGTGATTTAGGTTAATTGGGATTTTTTTTTTACTGAATGAAGAATACGTGAAGTGGGTGGCTGGTTTCAATTCAGTTTTATTTTTTTTTATTGAAGTGAAGCTGGCTTAATTAAGAATACGTGAAGTGAAGGTGGCTGGGTTCCAATTTAAATTCAACATATTTTTTATTTTTATTGTTTTTCGTTTTTTAATTATTTTGTTTTTTAATTTTAATGAAATAATATAAATCACATTTAATTTTTTATGTTATTTTTTTTTAAATTGTTTAGTTATTTTAATTGAATATAATTTATTATTATAATTTAAATAAATATTTGATTACTTTAAGTAATTAACTTTTAAATAATCTAAATAAAATAAAATTAAATTACTTTATGATGGATCACACGTAAATCACCACTTATATATTCTTTTCTATTTTTAATATATTTTTGATTTTTTTATTGTTTTTTTTTCAATTTTATTATTTTTTAATTTTAATCAAATATAATAAATCACATTTAATTTTTTATGTTATTTATTTTTAAAATTGTCTATTTAGTTATTTTTAATTGAATATAAATAAGTACAATACTTATAGAAACAATAAGTAAATAGTTAATGGGATTCTTTAATAGTGATCTCAAGTCTCTTTTATAAACTATTTTTAGGTTAACACTTATAACAACCTTATTTGATTGGAATAGTCTTTTACAATTCGCACAATCTTATGCAGAGAATCTTCTCTCCTTGGAATGCATAAATCATAACAGAATGGTCGTCAGAGTACCAATCATAGTTGAATCTTCTCTCCTTGGAATGCATAAATCATAACAGAATGGTCGTCAGAGTACCAATCATAGTTGAATCTTCTCTCCTTGGAATGCATAAATCATAACAGAATGGTCGTCAGAGTACCAATCATAGTTGAATCTTCTCTCCTTGGAATGCATAAATCATAACAGAATGGTCGTCAGAGTACCAATCATAGTTTAAGTGTAATCTACCTGTGTAATAAATTTTAAATGTTCTGCATAAAAACTTTTATCATAGTTTGATATTATACAAATATTTAAGTTAACTACGTGAAAAATAATTTCTAAATTAAAACCGTAAATAAAATTGAAAGCTGGCATCGCCACCTTTTCATTTTTCATTCTAAAAAAAATTCTAACTTTGTTCCAAAATAATAGAGTTATGCCAAAGCATTTAACTAATTAATTATTATTTTTAATTCAACCAATCCTTATAATTAGTTATATTTTTCTTGTTAAAACTTCTATTTTGAATTATAGCACATGACAACACAGTAATGCCTTATATTTTGTCCCAAACAATTTTTAAAATTTAGAAGAAAAAAAATCAATAAGAGAATGTTGCCAAAGTAAAATTAACTTATGTTTGATAAAGGGGAGTTTCTTCCTACACCCTCACATTTTTAGTAACCCCATATTTTTCTTCTTGCACTCTACTTTTTTGAAATATCTAAAAATATTCTTTGGGTAATTTCGGAATAGAAGTTCTCTGAGCAAAATTATTTCCAGAATAGAGGTTCGTAACTAAAGTGTATTTCTGGATTAGAAAATCTGAAAGACAAAAAATCATTTCAAAATATTTTTTCTGGAACACATTTTTTTTATTTATGAATTGATAAATCTGGAATTAATAAAATATATTTCAGAAAATATGTTCCAAAAATATTCTAGAAAAAGCTATTCAGAAGTCATTTTTAAAAGGGGTAAAATAGTCTTCTTAAAAAATGATGGGGTGCAGGACAAAATTTGTTAGGGTGCAGGAAGAAATAGTCTTGATAAAGTACTTAACATTCATGTTTCATTCGGCCCACAGGTTACATAGCCCTTTTCCTTCTGGGCCTTTATTTTTTTATGGATATGTTGGCCTAATAAAAATAATTAAAGAAAAGTGCAGACCGAAATACAATTAAAGGAAAATAGACCAAAAATCTAAAATGAATATTTCTACTATATGAAGAGGGTAATAAGAAACTTTGAATGTGAAATTATATAACATTTTCTATATATATAATAAAGTTATATAATATGATTTATTTTTATCTTCTTTTTTTCTTATATAATAAAGTTATACAAATCCAATTTCTCATTTTTCCAAAATTTGCTCAATTTTACTATTTCTTTCCAAACACCTTTTGTATAAGGACAGGTATAGAAAAGCAAAAATTGTTCGGTTATTTTTCGGCCTTAATTCATAAAACAAATATTTTCCTCTAGTTAAATTTCAAAAAAATAAATTCATAATTAACCCATTAAAAATATATCTAGCAAAAATTTACGAATGGATTTTTTGATAATATAATGCCCATTTTCAAGGGACAAAATGAGTGGGAAAGTAAATATTTCCTAAGTTGTATTAAATAACTATGGTAACATAATGAAATGACAAAAGAAATCTAAGTGAACAAGAAAAAACAATAGTCTAAATTACAATTTTTGTTTAATTCTTGATTTTTCTTCTTCATCTTTTTCTCAACTTTCTTTACTCTTTCGATTTTAAAAAGTTACACTTTTGGTTTAATTCTTGATTTTATATTTTAAATAAATGTGTTAAGTTTAAGGTTCTATTGTATCATTTAAAAAATAAAATAAATATTACAATTTTGACCAAAATTACAATTTTTATAAAAGAATAAAAATCATGGAAAAAAAAAGAGAAATCAAAATTGTAAATCAAGAATGAAATAAGAACAAATATTAAGATTTAATCAAAATAATAACAACGAGAGATATTAGGAATTGGAATAAGTAAATAAGAGTATTTAATATTTACGAAGTGAATAGATAAAATAGGCAAGGGCTTTACGTTTTCATTTGTAACTACGTTGGAGTTTCAACAAACACTTTAGATTAATTGAAAATTAGAAAAAAAACTAAAAATAAAAGTACAGGTGATAGAAAGAGGAGGACCAATCTTGAGCCATCGTGTTTGTTTTATGAGGAATTTAATTGAAATATATATTAATGATGTATATTTACTAATGAAAAAAATATTTTCTTTGACGGTTAAAGCATATTTTTATTATATCGATTTTAAATGCAAGCAATATGGAAAGCCTTTATTTTTTATGATGATTGTATAACGATTATAAAAAAATTGTTTTCTATATCGAGGAGGATGTGTGTTATGTGTGGGTCTAAACTTGAAATAGTAAATAATCTTTTCTTCACATATAAAGTAACTTCTAAAGTGTGGTATATGTCTAATGTTTGGGGTGGTAGGGTCTCTATACATTGTGATAATGTTATACAACATTTTGAACAAATAGGCCTTGCAGATATAAACTACTCGGGAAATTGTGTCTGAAGATGTATGTGGATTGCCATTATTTGGAGAATTTAGAATCATATGAATGCGATAATTTTTAATAATGTAGTGGTGGATCCTGTTGAAATTTTTGTTATGGCCCCAGTAAAGGTGTGAACATGGGTAACCTATAAATTCCTAAAGTCAAATTTCTCTTATTTTGATAGGTGTATTAATGTATATAAATGTTTAAAATCACTACATCGATGGTTAACGTATTTTCTCTTCTTTTTGGTTGGTTTTTGTTTTGGATGAGATGACATTTTGTTGGGTACAACTATAGGCACAACTAATGTGTGGGAAGTTGTAGTAGATAGCAAGGAAGCAATTTTTTCCTTAGAGCTGCCATGTTTTATATCCTGGAGTTGGGTCGTTGTTGGCTTTCTTGATAGATGTAGTATAATGTATATGTGATGATATTTTGATAGAGATTTAGGTTTACCAGCTCTATATGTGCAGAATATGGCTATGTTCCTTTTCCTCTGCCAAACCTCACCTCTCTAGCTTTGAGGATTTTTGTACATGGGTTGGAGTACCCCTAGTACTCCCATTTATTAAATTTTTATAGCAGATTAAAAATATATACATAACTATTTCTCATGTGCATTCATCCATACATTTCAAATTGTCCTCAATAGCATAAAGATATATACATACTACATGCAAGATAAAATACATCATTAAATACAGATCCTATTATTCTAAATAAATGTATAAGCACAAGTTTCTTATCTATACATGTTTCAATATAGAGAATATCGTTTGATGAACTTATTTTAGCATGAGTGTTTGATTTTTACTTTAGTACTTAAGTAAAAAAGTTATTACTTGAGTGAAAATTGTTGCTTAAAGGAGAAATCTCCATACAATAAGTTTTATGTCTTTGCTTTAATTTGCTCAAGCAAAAATCACTCACTTTAACAAAAATAAAATAAAATAGAAATTATTTTAAAAATAAAACATTTTTCATGATGCAATATAATCTACTAAATAGTTCACAACAATTCCAACACTAGTATATACTTATTTTACATTCCATAACATAAAAAATGTGTTTCTAAATAATAAAAAAATACTACCTCAACCAAAAACAACATATTATTCAGTTTTACCAACTTTATACTTCATCAATTTTTATTTCAAATATTACTAAAACATTCAAAACTTCATATCTCTTTAGTTTAATTCCAACACTATCCACCTCACAGAGAAAGAGAATTCGACCACACACACACATAAATATATATATATATATACATACACTAGTGCAAAAATGTTAATTTACGACAATACATTCACAACGATTTTTTTGTCAAATGTTGTTCATCAAAACGAGGTGCAATTTTCGAAATTAAACGAGTCTAAAATGACGACTATGAATTAAAACACCATTTTAGACCAAAGCTTTTGGTTTACAAAGGCGGCTATGAGTGGTAGCCGCTATTTTAGAGCAAAGCGCTTTGGTCTACAAAGGCTTTAGAGCAAACGCTTGGTCTATAAAGACTTTCGTATTTTCTTTGTCTTCTTGCGCTTTGTCTTCCTTCTTTGCTTCGTGCTCTCTCTGCTTCTTCATCTTCGAGCTCTTTGCCATTGTGTAAGTTTCTTTCATTCACTCACTATTGCTTATTTGTTTCTTTTTTTTGTTTCTCTTATTTGTTTGTGTCCTCCATTGTTCGTGAAGGTTTTCATTGTCTATTATTTCTTTGTCTTCCACCACCGCTGTCTTCATTGGTTGTTTTTTGAGCCTCCATTGGTTCTTCGTTGCTGCTAGTCGTCGTCGATGTCTCTTCACCACCATCGTTGTTGATATTAGAGCACCATGTGTGTTGAGATTAGGTAGGGTATAAAACGCAACTTTTACCATAGTCGTCATTTTAGACTAAATGTAAAACGACAGCTAGATAATCGTCTTATTTACATAAAGAGAATAGACTACGCACTGAAAAACAACTATAAAAAACCACCATTTTAAGATTAAAATGACCGTCATTTTTCACCTTTTCTACATCAGTGATATATATATATATATATATATCCATAATCAACTATATAAAATTTCATTTTAATTAAGCATCACTATAATAGATTCTTAGATTATCAAATCATACCAAAACTTTAGATAAAGTAAAATGAAGTAAATGTATTATTTTTCTTACCTTAATTTAGTGCTCCATAAAAAAAAAGTTAGTGATTAAACAATATTGATGTCCTATTTTTGTTATCAAGAAATCTATTTCATAAACTAAACATATCATTCCACATCTCATATAATCTCATTCACATGTTAAACATATTGAATTATTACTTTACCACAAATTTATATAAGTTCATGGGTATAACACATTAATTTTTTTTTCTTATATATATATATAATTTTAATATATAAGTGAAATAATAAGTAGTATAATAATATTTACAAATAATTTGTTTCGATATGATTTAATTCCTAAGTATCAAATACAAACTGAATTAAACTACAAGATTTAGAAGAAGAAAAAATCAAATTGATCTAATTTTTATTTTATTTTAACCTATTGTAATTTTTCTATCAGTTTCAAACACCTCTAGTAATCATAACTTTTATATATAACAATAATAATATTTTTATGATTTTCGTCATAGTCAGTCTATCTCAATGGGGAATGTACCCTACCTTAAATTCTAAAACAAATTATGATGGCCTTTGTTTTACAACCACATTTCCTACGCAAATGCCACAAACCAACGTGTCTCAATGGCTTATAAAGGCAAAGTATACCCTACGTTTGACGGGTCACTGCCACAAAAGACCACCTACTATGCAGGCCCCTTCAGAATTTAATAACTCGTGTTGTATAATGGCTCTGTATAATTTAAAAGCCATATTTCTATATATTTATAAATCTCATAACTTTTCAAAACTTATTTTAATAGTTTTTTTTTCAATTTATAAAAATAAGTATTCTATTTTAACGAACTTCATCGTAAATAACATAAATTCTTATGTCATTAAATCTAAGTAACGATTTGGTCAATCCAGTTATGAATATGTTGACTCTCATTGAATTGAATGTTGAATGGATGTAAAATACATTAGTGAAGAGAAGTTAAACAATATCTTATAATATAAATATATATTTATAATATATATGTTCAAAATGACAGAATGTTTCTGAAACAAGATATTCATTGTAAGAAAAAAATTTGAAATTCAAAGTTTTTTAAATAAAATCACACACATCTCAAAACCATTTTTTCATATTAATATATATATATATATATATATATATATATATATTTATTACTGTGTTGATACTATAATGCTGCTGAGCTCAGTATACGATGAAATTATTGTAAAGACAGAGCCAGGTGAACTTCGAAAGTGGAGAGAACAAGACGCTCTAATTTATTTACTTCAAAATGGTACATAGAATTATAACATTAAATCTTTAATCCTATAAATTTGTTTACTGAAATATATAACAGTACTATCAAATTTAATAGCTAAATCTTATAAAATTCTTCAATATAAAAGTTGTAGAAACATTTTATGACATAAAAAAACTTACAAAAATTAAATTGAAATTTTTAAAAAATAATTTTTTAAATCTGATTTGGTGAACTATCTTTTTTTAATTCTTTCTAGTATTTATAAACTTTATCTTACTAGTTAAGTTGGGATTAAAGTTTATTTGTAAAATAATATCAATCTATTTTAATAATATTTGTTGAATTGTAGTGTTACTTATTATTATTGAGATATTTATACGTTGAATTTGTAACCATACAAATCTCCAACATGTTGTTTGTTTTGATGCATTATCAAAGGACTTTGACATATGAGCCAGACGTATCTTATAGTCATTTTTTCATGAGGGGTCCAAAACACAATGGTTAATGTTGTATATGTACCTCAACAAAATATCAAAAGGTTACAATTTTCTCCAAAATTATTAGATGACAAATATTTTTATTACAAAATGGATAAATTATAATAAAAAAAAAATTGTGTAGAAAAAAATTGTGAAAAATTATTTTTATCATGTAAGACTTTAAAAAAAAAATCAATAACTGAATTTTACATTAATGATTTTAGTGTAAATTTTATGCAACTACAGTACAACTTTAATTATATAAAATTTATAGTAAAATTGTAGATATTACGCTGAATATCTTTTTCAAAAAGATTTAAAATATAAATAATTAATTAAAATTTTAACAAATTTTATAGAAAAAACTTTCCATGTTAATAAATTCTATGTGTTTGTTTGAAATTTCAATCTAAGTAGCAGTATTAGGTATGAGACTGACACCCGAACGTATAATCTTTAATATATATAATCAATAAAATTTAAAATATATATTATATAATTATAAATTATATAAATTGATAATAAATTTTTTTTTATAAATATATTTAAATTTTTTTATTTTTTATTGTTGATTAAAAAAAATTTATTATTTTTATAATTATAATAAAAATTTATACAATAAATTTGAGTTTTTAAAAAATTAATGTATTTTTCATTTTTAAAATTATGTTATAATCATAATAAAATTAATATATTAACATTTCATCCGGACATATTATTTAATATGTTTGTTGGAACCTCGTAGATTTCAATGAATCATTTATTTTATAATTAAATTAGACTTAATTTATTTTTTCTTAATATCTCTTAATCTAAAGTTGGTGAGAAGATAGTACCACATCTTTCATTCACCTTCCTACTCCTCCCACTTTATAGAAGGCCTGCAAAAGAACTGAGGTACTCCACTGCAAACTCATGAAATTAATTTCTTTAATCTCTAACCATGCCAACAGCAGTGTAGATACTCTCTTTCTGGTGGCTAATAACTGAACGTTCGTTTATACCTTTCTATAAGATACTTTTTTTTGATACAGTGAAACGTGGGAAGTGTAGATGATAGAAAAAAGAAAAATGTTAGGAGAAAAGAGAATTATTAAATAAAAAAAAATGGAAATTATTGTAGAGGTTGACCTTTAAGTATCTAAAATTAGAAAATAAAGATGAGAGGGGAATGAAAGGTGACAGGTGAAGAGGGTGCGTGTCACGTGGGCGGCACTGCTAGGTGATATCGCATTAAAGAAAGTGTACGGAGGGACCCAAAGCCACGTGAAGGGAGCATGGAGTTGGAAGCAAGTCTGTGTGAAGGAGCAGTTTCCACGGTTTCCACTTATCCTTCTCACCATTTCTCACCTTTCACTTTCTCCTTCTTTCAATTCATCACCTTCTTCGACTCAAATCAAAACTATCTCATCATACATAAACATGCACACACAACAAATTAACACCACTTTTTAAATGTATGTTAATATATCAAGATAAAATAAAAATACACAATTTTATTTAAGTTATAATATATATTAAACTCTCTGTAAAATAAGCATTTTATAATCGAATAGTTAAGTTTTGATTAATATTAATTAGATTCAAATATCGAATATTCACTTCATTCCAACTATACTTCCAGTTGGAAATCTAGGATTAGAGATTAAGACATTTCATAATAGATAAATGAGTGCAAATCTTATCTTATAAGTAAATTTTATAAGGTTGAGTTAGGTTTGTAGGAACTAATTGAAAGAAATAAGAGAAGACAAAAGGTCGTAGAAACTGATTGAACGTAATTGTACAAAATTACAAAACTGTTGAACTGATTTATTCATTTTGATTTACTTAAATAATATATATAATAAAATTACAATTACTGGAAACTAAACAATAAGAATACGAACAGCCTGACCATTAATGTAATAACAACAGTAAATATTTTTTTAAGGGTAATAAAATCAGAATTAATAACCAACATTTAAGGATAATAAAATCTGAATTAATAACTAAAAAGGTTTCTTTTCAAAATGATATCAAAGTCATTTTGAATTTAATGACAGTTTGTTGAGTCTATCGTGTCACTTGTTATCGAATCACTGTCAGACCATCTATAAATATATAGTATTACATATGAATTGATAATACAAACCTCAACTTATAAGTGAGTTAAAAAAAAAAAAGAATAAAACACTATCGAAGAAAAAAAAATTATCAAACCGAAACCAATAACAATTACTCTCTAATCCCTATACAACTATGATATAATTTGATGTTAGGCATGAACACTCCCTACAAATATAGGACATGGAAGACAATCTATGAGAGGACTTTTGAATAATAAGTGATTGATAAATAGGTAATGGAGTTATGTTTAATGAAAGATGAGGTGTGATGTCAGGTATATTAGAGAATGTACTGTGGTGAGTGGACCCATTAAGTTTTGAAGAAGAAGTTGAAATGTAAGGATGAATGTTGGAAGCGTGTGCGTGTTGGTGCAATTACTCACCACTTCAACCAGTTTCATTGCCTAGTTAGTAACGATCATCGCATTCAATGTTCAATCAAGCATCCCTTGCTTTGTCACTCTCCAGGACCACTTCCACTCCTTTTCCTCATACCTCACCTCCACTACTTTCTCTTACTTAGTTTCCTTTTTATCTATATTTTATATCTTCTCTTCTTTTCTTCTATTATGTTTTCTATATAATTAAATTAAAGATTAAATATGTTTTCAGTTATTATATTATAACTTCAAATTATTATTTTTTATCAAATTTTGGATCGTCAGGTGTTTGTAATATGAAATAAATCCTTTTTAATGTAATATTGATATTTGAATCACACGACGAGACCTAAGTAATATTGATCCACTTGATACACAATTCGTCGTTATACTGGTAATCTCTGAATTTTTCAAAGTTCTTCTCCACCGGTCGATGGGGTTACCTGCGATTGTACTCCAACGCTCAAGTCAGTGCTAGTGATTAATTTGTTCTCTTAGGATATAAAAAACGTACTTTTCCTCATTTCAGAAGTCTTACTTATAGGTTGACCTGGACCTCTACCTGCGTGGGCCAGATTATCAACTCACCAAGATGTGTGTAGTGGCTCTCAGTAGTGTTGGTGATTTTCTGATAATAGGGGAGTGTGTTCGAAGTGTCTTTGACTCATTCAACGCCAATTAAAATCGTTTTCTTAGCACGTATTTATTATGTTGTATTATTAATTTACGTATTCGGTCGTAGGGTTTCAACCAGTACAAAATCATAGAAAAAAACTAATTTAATGTTAAAAAAATATATTTAACCTTAAATCAAGGAAAAATGGAAACTTTGTGACCATGATTCCCGGTGATTAAGACACAAAACACCATTATAAAAATAATTATTTTTTTCTTACTGATTTTTCTTTTGAGGGAATAATTTTTAAGCAGCTACGAATCAGTGATGGTGAATTAGGAGAAACGAAAAAGAAAGAAATTGTACCGTGGCTATGGATTTTGTTGATGAAAAAAAAAAGAAAGAGAGAGAGACAGTTTGTACGGATTGGGCCATGGTCTTCTGATGTGGAACAGGTGGTGGGAGCCTGCCTTTGACAACAGAGGCAAAATTTTAGGAAATGTTTTAAATAGTTTTTTCTCATTTCTAATAAATTTACGATATTTTGTATATGATTTTTTTTTTCACAATTTTTTTATTTCAATTTGGTCTCTACTTTTTATTTGTATCTATTCAATGATGATCCTCTCTATTGACACGTTAATAGTTAAGTAATAAAAATGTTTCTATTTTGGTTTCTAATTTATTTTTCGTTTGATCTGATTAATTATTATTCATATTTTAATGTAAAAAATTATTTCTAAAGTGAGTATGTAAATAGTGGAATAAAATTAACTCTGTATATATACGTTAATTTTCGTTTATTTTTCAAAATAAGGTTATTTTAAAAAAAATTAGGTTTATGAAAAAGTCATGTTAAAGTGATAAATTTTCTTGTAATTTTTTTAAAATAATACAATTTTATTGTAAAAAAGTGAATTCGTACTATTAGACTTTAATACAATCAGCATGAACTGACTTCTCCTATTTTTTTAAAAATAATTTTATTTCAATAATAAATAGAAAAATCGTCCCAATTTTATAAAAAAAATCAATATTGATTTCTATTTTGTATTATTGTAGGTTATTTATTGTTGATTTTTTTTTTTATATTCAACTGTCAAGATGAAGATGGTATGTATAATGTTTTTTTTACTGTGATTCTCTATTTTTTTTAAGTTTTAATGTCAAATAAAAAATAGTAGATTTTTTTAAAACCCTAACTCAAGAGAGAGAAATTTTTTCACATTTTTTAATTTTAAAAAAAATACAAATATTAGTTCTCTCCTCAAGCCTTTTGTAAATTTCACATTTCAATAATAAAAGTTAAGAAAATAAAAAATATATAAACTCTAATTAAAGAAAAATAATATTATTTACATTTCATTAATTATTTTTTTCAAACTTAATTATTATATAAAAATACATGTTTCAATTATACTCGATCATCATTAACATTTCAGTTAACAAATGACTCGTCATTTAACAAATGATTGTAAATTGTAAAAACTAAAACCATTATATATTTTTTTTTATCAAAAATCATATTGAAAGATTTTTTTTTATCAAGAACTAAACGTAAATTTTGCAAGTTTATGGGAAATAAAAAAAATCTTAAAATGATAAAACAGTTGTTTCTTTTATCAACGAAGAAAAAATAAATGTTTTTCACGCATAAGAAAAT
Organism: Phaseolus vulgaris; assembly: GCF_000499845.2. Classification (NCBI taxonomy): domain Eukaryota; kingdom Viridiplantae; phylum Streptophyta; class Magnoliopsida; order Fabales; family Fabaceae; genus Phaseolus; species Phaseolus vulgaris. Next base: position 37,163,175 of record NC_023755.2, on the reverse strand, counting down.
AAAATAAAACGTGGAAATAAAAGGCAGAGCAACCATAAACTTAATTTGGGCATTTCAATGGTCAACTAAAGATTGAGAGGATATACATATGAAATCGAAATAATTATGATTATTGATAATACCTTATTTAGCCATATTATTGACTATGATATTAATTTCTCTATAAATTTGTTTAGTTGAGATAATAGGTGAAGATGATAATTATTATAATAATAAAGGGATGTATTTACCTTTATTTCATAAATATTGTGACGTGCTTAGTAAAATAAATGAAGAGAAGAGAAATAATTTTAAAAATTATGAAATTATTATATTATTTTTCACCTATTTTTATTTATCTCTTTACTCTTCCTTTATTTCATCTATATCTTTCTTTAATCAAAATTTTCCCGTTTCCATTTTATATACCATCCTTTTCTACTCTACCTATTTATTTTCATTAACCTATTTCTCTTAAAAAATGTGTGTTGACAAAGCCTACTCACATTATATAATACTACGGAAACATACACGTTCTCGCATCTCTGTATTCATATTTTTTATTTTTATCATTTATATATATATATATATATATTTATATTTATATTTAATATAAAAATTTGAATAAACTGTATTATTATTCATACACTTATATTTACAATATAAATTTATAGTACATTTTAATAAATATAAATATATATAAGAATACACATAAATTATCCACCTACATGTAAGAAACACATAACATAGCTAATATATATTAATTTACAAATATCTTTAATTTTAAAAAAAAGAAAAAGTCAGATTAAAATAATCTAAAACAGTCGGTACCAACTTTTCAACTATCCTGATCCACATGACAATTAAGTAACAATAAATAAAATAATTTTTTAAAATTTAAAAACTACTTTATTAAATACTGAAATTACAAAATAATTAAAATAAATTAATAAAATAAAATATTAATAAAGATAAAATAAGAATAAATTTGTGTACACCAAATCATAACGAAATCTCTTATATAGGTATAAATATCCAATTATTTTTTAGTATTTTTATAATGAAAAAACCATGAATAATAAATATAATATATATGTTGTTAGAATTTAGTTTAAGGTTAATATTCTAAGCATATCGACTATTTTTTTTATTTTAGTACTTCATATGTTATAATTGATATATATAAAATCTATTTTTTTTTCTATTATGTGTTTTATACATTGCTATTTTATAGTAAATAATATAAATTAATTTTTACTGATTAAAAATATCTTTTAATCTTATTATCTAAAAGTTATTTTTTATAAAAAAATATGTTTTTTTTAAATAGTAACCCATGGGTTAGTTTACTGTTTGTAAAGAGTTGGATTGGAAAAATTACAGCACACTATAAAGTTAGTATGTTCTTACTTAACTTGAAAAGGGGTTGGTCGTAATGTACCAGTAGCTATCAAGTTCAGACACTTCTCTTAAATGACGTGTCGGTGTCGGATACTCGTATCGAACACTGACACTCGTATGACATTTGTAGGACATGTATTCGTGAGGTGTCCAATTCAAAAAGTATTTGTTGAATTTTTGATAATTCTAGTACGAATCTAACACAATTGTTGGAGATCCCACATCGACTAGAGATTAGAGCCTTTCATTGTATATAAGTGGATGCAAACCTCAACCCTATGAGCCGGTTTTATGGGGTTGAGTTAGGCTTAAAGTCCACTTCGTAACATGGTATCAGAACCATTTCGAGCCTATCATGCCACCCGCTATCGAACCACCCAAAATATATAGTCCCACGCACGAGTTGAGTTAGGCTTAAAGTCCACTTCGTAACAACAATTTTAAAAAGAAAAAATACATTAATTTTCTAAAAACTCAAATTTATTGTATAAATTTTTATTATGATTATAAAAATAAGAAACAAATTCTTTTGAACATACTTGAACACATAAATCTTTATTGTCAATTTATATAATTCATAATTATATAATATATAGATCTGTGTCCCCGTGTTCTACATTTTAGATATTTTACGTATTTTCGTGTTCGTATCCGTATCGTATCAGTGTCTCCGTATCGTATCAGTGTCTGTGTCAGTGTATGTGCTACATAGTTTAGTAGTCTATATAATTTTATAATTAGAATTAAGTATGTGTGCACAAGTTTAATTTAAAGTGGTTACTGAATTTTTACTGTGTCAATTTATATTGTTAATTTCCAAAATAAAAATACTATTAAAAACTTTTATAAGCTAAAAAAAATTAATAGTAAATAACTAGTGAACTACATTGATTTGACTTAAATTTAATATTACATGTAAATTAAATTAATTTAAATTATTTCTTATATAAAAGCAAAACATTAATTTTTTTAGTTTTCCTTATTTTCTTCTTTATAATTCTTTTGTTTACTTTCGTATGGAAGACTAAATTTTTTTGGTTGATTCTATTGTAATTTAACAATGAATCCTAAGATTTTATGCTATTATGTTTTTGTTATTCAATATCTTACTGTGCTAAGTATCTGGTTTTTCTTTTTTGGTAATTGTTGTTTTGGGAATTGTATGCATGTTGATAATTCAATTATGTTTTTAATTAAACTCTTGTTTGATTTTCTTAACAATCTCTTTGACACATAATTCAAGAGTTAAAAGATTAAAAACCTTGTGAGTAGACACATGGAGACAAATAATGTACTAAATAAATTAGTGAACGCATGTTTCATTAATGAAATTTTATTGTCATTGGCTCACGCATGTTTGGTCAATTCATTTTTGTTTAAATAATTGAATGGATTATATATTTATCAATCGATGAAGAATTCATTGCTCTAAAAACTTGAGAGTAATTACGTTTTCTCCACTGTTTTTTATCATCTCCTTTACTTTTTTGCATAACAATTAAAAAAACCCTTTTTACTTTCTTGTTATTGTTAATCTTATTGTTTGCATATAGTTCTAAACACTATTTGACTAAATTTACTTTGGGATTCATTTGGAGATAACTTAGGATCATCTTTCCACAACTATACTATCATCTTTTTAATGTTAGATGGTCTAGCACTATAGTATATGATCAACATTGAAGTCATTTTAATTTGACTGCAAATGACTGTCATCACCCTCACAAAGACTACATTACCTGATCCTCATGTTTCCTTTGAACAATCGTTGAAGAGACTAAGTAAGAACATTTTGTTTGTCAAGTTTAAATAGGGTTTGGTAAAAAAATTTCCAGCTCATCCCAAATGATTCTTAGTTTTGTAAAATACTCAATAATTGACAAATCACCTTGATCCAAAGAACCTGCTTCCATTTGCAAATCTTAGATACATAGGATATCACCTTGAGAATACCTAATAATGAGATCATTCCAAATGATGCTCTGCCAAATAGGGAAAAAAAATCGAATACACAATCCAAGAAACAACCATATTGTTGTAGCAATTCTAGGTGGAAAAATTGATATCCGTCTTGGATGGTTGGGGTAGATTTTCTTTGATGAACTCCTTCTTATTCTTTGCATTGATATCTATAATCATGGATTTGCTCCATGAGTGATAATTAGTTGAGTGAAGAATGAATGACACTAAATCAGTAGCGAGATTTTCATTTTGGTGCAGATAAAGAAAGTTGTGGATGGACTGATTTTTTCCCATAACGAAAAAAATAATAAGAAAAAAAAAATAGAGAGGAAACAAGAATCAGAAGAGGCAACAAAAGTTTTTAAAGGAAGATCTTATATATCATAACAAAATTGTATATATTAGGTTCTTCTAATATCAAACACATGAGATTGCTTTCAGTCATAATATTGCAAGATGAAAATGATATTGCAAGATGAAAAAAACTAAGAAAAAAAGAAAAAGCATGAGAAAGATAGAAATAGACATAAAATAAAAGAGTGAAAATTGTATGTGTTACTAGAGTAAAAAACAAGGTACACACATACATATACAAATAACATACACATAACCTGGAGAACAAAAATAGGTAAAACAAAAAATAGACAAAGTGCATTTTTCTGTTTTATCAATAGTTATATCCATTTATATAATATGATTTAATTATATTTCTAATAGATATGAGACATTTAATAAATAATTACTGAGAGAATGTTAAAAATCCTAGAAAAAATCTTCTAATTTTGATGCTGCTAGTGGTGAAATTTTGTAGGAACTAATTGAAGGAAATAAGAGAAGGCAAAATGTTGTAGCAATTGATTGAACGTAATTGATTCATTTTGATTTACTGGAAGCTATAAAATAGGAATAGTAACAGGACTGTAAATTGAACATTAATGCAATATAACGGTAAAATAGAGTTTAAGGGTAATAAAATCTGAATTAATAATAATAAAATTTGAATTAATAACCAACATCCTCTCTTAATTATGTTTTGGAACAACCTTCCCAATTTGAGTCATGATATTGTTTTTTCAATCGTCATCAATTATTCATTCATAGCTTTTTGCCATTTCGGGTGTTGAATAACATGGACAACTCTCTGATTCTGCAAGAAAAGCAAAGTGAACCAAATCTCCATTGTTATCAACTTCATCATCAAGATTTACTTCGCAATCTTGAAGATGTACATATTGTCGCTGCTGCCTTCTTGGTCGCAATTTTGATGCTACTAGTGGTGAATTTGTTGTTTACAAATTTCGTGCTATGAAATGCAAGTCAAGGATGAGTAGATAATCCTTTAAGCCAACTTTCTGATTGAATCAGAATCTTCATTACCAACTAAAAAATTGCATATGGTTCCGAGTGACTAATGAACATATACATGTGACATACTACTATAACATTTTTCCAAAACATAAGTGGTTGAAGAAAGTGATATGTAACTCAACATTGTAAAATTCCAATTAGTATGAATGTGTGAATTCTTATTGCAGTCTAAACAAATGGAGATAGAAATAGACGTGCAAGTTTTTATCACCATAACATTAAAGTATAACTAAAATGATTTTCATTTTGAAATACAATTTATTTCTAGTTATTGTAGCAAACCATGAGTTCTGAAAAAGAAAAAGAAAAGTAGATAGAAGCATGATTATGTGAGATTATGTTAACATCTCTACTTAAATGTTGATTAAAAAACCCAAATTTACTTGAAAAAGAAAAATGGAATGAAGTAATGGAGGTAGGTTGTTGAGGATAAGACAAAATTGGGGGACCCTTCTTCTACTCTTGCAGTAGTGAAGGAAGAGTAGCCAAGGGATGGGGCACCATTAGGTAATAGACTAGGACAATGTTGATGCCACTTTTTGGAATTTTTTCTATATTCAAACTTCTTTTATTTTTCTTCATCAAAATTATTTGTTCAAAGAAGCTTCCCAAGCTTAGATGTCCAGTGGTAACTAGCAACAGAGTATTGACCTATCAGGGTATCATCATTTGACTAGTTTGTCAGAGTAAGAAGTATTATTGGACAGGTTTTTCCTCTTGTATTTTATTTGAAGGCTGTATAGTTTCTCAAGTTTCGGTAGTCATGTCAAGAGAAAATTGTTAAGTATGGAAAAGACATTGAAACCTAATATTTATTGTGATTATTTTGAAATAATTTAATTAAATTGTAAGTTTTTTTATATTTAGGTATTTTTAATTTAACTTTTATTAGAATAATTTATTTTATTGAGTATTATTAGAATAAAAATTAATTAATTATATTTCTTGTTTTATTTTAATAAATTTATATTTTTTTATCGAGTGATTTGTTTTTGTGGTCAACTAAGGTGATGTGGTTTTTATTTTGCATTGTCACTTATATGTTTTCACATGAAAAACTAAAAGATAGTCTAATTAAGTTTTAATACTTGGTATATCTAAGTATTTTGAATTGATTTCAAGTTATAATATTGTGTTCTATTAAGGAATCAAAATATTTATATTTTTCAATTGAATATTTATTATCAATTGAGGATATGCAAGCGTTTTATGATTTTAGATACAACACTACCAACTTAGATAATACACTACAAGAAAATCATGAAATAGAAATCAATATTTGAAGACCAAAATAATTAGTTGTAATAGTAACTAAATGAGACATCATTCTAGAAACTAAAAAAAAAATAAAAATTGTTTTCTAAATTAGTTTCTATTATTGTTAAATAGTTTAAAACCTTGGTTACTAATTAGTTTCTATTAAAATCATAAAATGGTCTCTATTAAAAATTAGTTTCTATTTCATGATTTTCTTGTAATGATAAGAAGGATGAAACTCTAATTATCTTTACAAATAAAGACATCATTTTATTTTATAAAAACACTAAAGCAAAAATCAAATCAATAATGTGAAGACAAGACATTTGGTAAAAATAAATAGGTTTCAAAACTTTATTTTTCTTATTGGTCAATTCCATACAAAATCAAAGAGTTCATCCGAGTTAACAATAATTACTTAATTGAAAAATATAAAAAAAAAATCATATATTTAGTGATACAATTAAAGACGAAAAAATAAAATGTTAAACACTAAAAAAAAAATATTAATAATATAACAATTTTGGTATAAAGATTCAATAAAGAAAATACTCAAATAGAAAATAGATTGGTGAGGGACTTAAAACTTAACTTTATTAGGTGTATTGAAATTATTGTTATTTGTTTATATTTGCATTCCCTTTGGTTGTTTTCTTTCACATTTTCGCATGGTATATACCTTTTATTTATCTATTTTTCGTTTAGTCATGTGAATTGACTTTTCCAATGATCTTAACTCTCCGGCTCTTATATTGGTTTACAATCTATTTATCCTTTATGTTTAATGTACTGTATCTTTAATTTCACTTTCTTCCTTTCTTTAAATTTCAATTGCACAGTTTTCAATTCTGTATTGTTTTTCGATCTCCATTTACTTGTCTTCTTCAAAGCCTTTTATCTTTCATATGATTTATTATTCTCGCATTTTCTGGGTTTTGTATTATTTTCTCTGCATATTTGGCAAGTTCTTTTCCTTCGCATTCATCACAAATTTACATTTCAGGTTTATTTATATATTCATATGTTTTCTGCTTGTTTTACGAGACTCTCTTTAAAACGATGTATAATTCTAAGATCTGTACTAATCTTCGAATTTGGGTCAAATTCATGTTTTGCATGCAAACTCACATACTCATATAAATATAATAAGATAATTATTTAAATTTTTTTTATCGGCAGGATAATTATTTAATTACGTTTCCATAAATTGAATTTAAACTTTTGGGAATCATACTAGAAGTGGGATTTTTACTTACGTATAGTACTCTTAGGTAAAAGAATTAACTACTTTTAAGTCTCACAAATAAAAAATAAACATGAAATCAACGATTTTGAGAATCAATATATTTTTATTCTTAGAAACAAATAATAAAAATCATTTGACAATTAAGTTAGAAGAATTTGTAGGGAAATAACATTGTTAGGAGTTATGATTAATCTCATAATAAATTAGAAATGTTTCAACCTATTACAACCAATACGTTATGATTCCTGCATATCTCCAAACAATGAAACATCCAACAAATTCACTTTAAACCGCTAGTAGCAACCTCAAAACACAGCTATACAAAACATTTATTGCTAACTTCTTATAATAACTTAGATATTGTTGGCACTACAAGTATAGTAGGCGGATTTGCAAAAGAGAGCACCAATCTAAGCACACAAAGAATCATGAACAAATATTTCAAATAAAATTTACAATAGAGAAGTGTTTGCTCTGCATTGTTTGCATTGGATTGTAGTTAACTTTCTCCCGATCATTTTTTTATCAGCAAGGAAAAATAAATAAATATGACTCACTTCAAGAGTGATCAAATCTTATAGAGAACAATAGGAACAAACACATCTCTCTCCAAAGCAAAATAAAAACCAACAATTTTGTCATCAACTACCTACACAAACAACATCAACCAATAACACCTATCACACAAAGCCACCACAAGAGCTACTACCCTCAATGACACCAAGGACCAACTTGACCATCCTATAAACAATCAAAAAAATTTAATCGAATATATACAAATCAGGTGTTCTATGCACCAATCAGAGAAACAAAAACCCATTGAGGACATTTTTGAGGAAATCCAAGACTAAACCTTTAGTTGTGCCAAGGAAAAAATTTCAGAATGATCAATTACTCCGTCATAACTTAGAAAAATAAAATTGTTATTGTACAATTTAGTAAAAGTATTAGGGTTGAGATGAATATCACTTGAGTCAAGCAATCTATTTTGCATATAGTAGGTCTTGGATTGGAGATTAAAAAAATGTTGGATTATTAAGATTAACAATCAATGAATGTTGCTCAAATTTATCGGTTTGTCAATCTAATTCAAAGTTTGTAGATGTAGTCCTAAATGCATTGCTATATGTACTGGTAGGCACCGGACGAACGCACGTGGCCGACCGGCCTTATACACTAAATGGAAACGAACGCACGTGGCCGACCGGCCTTATACACTAAATGGAAACGAACGCACGTGGCCGACCGGCCGTATACACACTAAATGTAAGGGCATTTATGTGACAAGCTAAGGTGGTTAAGATACACCTCCGAAGAATAAGGAATATGCGTTTAGAGAAGATATGTTCCCCGGGTATTCCGGAGCACGACTGACAAGACATATCCATAACCACCCTGAGCCCAAGGGATAGAAAGCCCATTAGGCAATCCTATAAATACTGTGCTCAAGCCAGAGAAAGGTACGTTTTCATTCACTTACGAAACTGCGCTTAGAATCTCATACTTACTTGAGCGTCGAAGTGCCTTCGCAGGTACCCTCCCCCGCCCGACCGAAGTTGATAGCACGAAGGGACGACCGACCAAAGGAGACAGCAAGAAAGGACAATCGACCAGAGGAGAAGAAGATCAACACGTCAGCAATTACACCACGTCAACCGACCGTGTCTAGGCCCCATCTCTCCACTCAGGTACAATTGGCGCCCACCGTGGGGCCGAGGCAAATCTTCAATTTTTGAAGCTATAATGGTTGCGACAAGAAACAACAACGACGCTATGGCAGAACAGATGACTATGATTCAAATCCTCCAAGCTCAGATGGAGGAACTGCGACAAAAGGGGATGGAAGACCATCGTCAACATGAAGAAGATAGACGCCTCCAAGAAGAAGATAGACGCCGCCAAGAAGAAGAAATCGCCTTATTAAGAGAGCAGAATGCACGACTCCAACAACAGGTCGATAATCCCGAACGAGAAGGCCAATCCCATATGGCCGACCGAACCGCCTCTCGCATACCTACACCTGCCAATACCAATCCTGCTTCCAGAGCTGAAACAGTCGAAAGAAAGTCAAGGAAAAGGGGTCATCCTTTTACAGACGAAATTATCACCACTCCACTTCCTGACAAATGGAGAGGCCTCGTCATTAAACTCTATGACGGCTCGACCGACCCGGACGAACACTTAAATGTCTACAAGACGCAAATGACTTTGTATACCACAGATAACAATGTGTGGTGTAAAGTATTTCCCACGTCGCTCCAGGGAGAACCTCTTACCTGGTTCACAGAGCTGCCTCCAAACTCCATTAACGATTTTGACACCCTAGCCGCAAAATTCTCCACTCAATATGCCACTAGCCGACCGCATCACATGTCCTCCATGTCTCTCCTAGCGGTACAACAAGAAAAAGGTGAATCTCTTAGAACCTTTCTAGATAGGTTCAACAAAGCATGCATGAACATCCGAGGGCTCAAACAAGAGGTTGCATTGCACCATTTGGTCTCGGCCATCCGACCGAGCCGTTTCACTGAAAGTCTCATCAAGAAACCACCTCAAGACATGGAGGACCTTCGAACTCGAGCAACCAAATTCATGCAAATCGAAGAACACATTGATTACCATCAACGGTTCAAAGCTGTCGGATTCGGAGCCCTTAAAGACCAAACCCAAAGTAAAGAAAGAGAAGTCGAAACCGAACGAACCGTCCGAACCACTCTGAGGTCCGACCGGAATAGGGGAGGCCGAATCCCCAGGTTTAACAGTTACACCCCTTTAACTGTGCCGAGGGGACGAGCCCTAGATGAAGCACTACAAACGGACCTAATCCCGACATTGAAGCAGTATCAAACACCACCGAATGCAGATACTGCTAAGCGTTGTCAATACCATCAGAATTTCGGTCACACGACCGAAGGATGTCAAGCTTTGAAGGATAAAATTGAAGAACTCATCCAAGCTGGCCATTTACGGCAGTTCGTCAAGAGGACAAGGAGTTCAAGATCCCCACCACGGAATACTGACCGTCCTTCCCGTGGTGTCGACCGGTCGTACCGTAACGATTACAAACGCCACACTGACCGTAGCCAGACTTCGCGAAAACGCAGCGAAAGCCCCGTTCGGCGTACACGCCCCCGTAGCACAAGTCCCGACCGAAACGCCCGACCTCGCCAACGAGTCCGCGAAGTCATCAACATGATTGCTGGACCCGTTAACTTGGGCGAACCGAACCACGAAACAAATTATATAGCTGGAGGATTTGCCGGTGGCGGGTGCTCAAATTCCGCCCGAAAGAAACATCTTCGTGACATCCAGTCCGCTCATGCTACCACGAGGAGGCGTCCACATATACCTCCGATTACTTTCACTGACGAAGACTTTACAGCCATAGATCCAGCCCAGGACGACCCCATGGTCATCACTGTAGAAATTGACAAGTTCGCAATTGCCAAGACTTTGGTAGATCAGGGTAGCTCGGTCGACATACTGTATTGGGACATTTTCAAGAAAATGCGCATCCCAGAAGCACATATTCAGCCCTATAACGAACAAATTGTAGGGTTCTCAGGTGAACGGGTCGATACTAAGGGGTACATAGACTTGTACACAACCTTTGGTGAGGAAGACGGCCTCCATAAAACAATAAACGTACGATACCTCCTGGTTAACGCACAAACTTCCTACAACATCCTGCTCGGTCGTCCGTCCATTAACAGATTAAAAGCCATTGTGTCCACTCCACACTTAGCCATGAAATTCCCCTCGGCTAACAACGACATTGCAACCATCCATGTCGATCAAAAAACCGCTAGGGAATGCTATGTAGCAAGTTTGAAAAGTGAGCCAACTCGACGACTCTATACAACCAATACGGACGACCGAGTCCCGCAAAAACGAGGACGTTCCCCCACACGGCGTTCCGGACGACACATGTCCCGTCGTCAAATGATAGCCCTTGTTGACCTCGACCCTCGCATGGACGATCCCCGTATGGAAGCAGGAGAAGACTTGCATCCATTCCCGCTTCGCGATGATCGCCACACTACGCACATCGGTACTTCGCTGAAACCGGACGACCGAATGGCCATCGGGACGACACTTGTTAAAAATTCCGATCTTTTCGCCTGGACGGCCGCTGATATGCCTGGCGTAGACCCACAGGTTATCACTCACCGATTATCACTGTATAGAGAAGCTAAACCAATAGCTCAAAAGAAAAGACATATAGGCGAGGAACGACGTCAAGCCGCACGTGAGGAAGCCGACAAATTGTTACAGGCTGGATTCATTCGGAAGGCCCATTACACCACATGGCTAGCCAACGTGGTTATGGTGAAGAAAGCGAACGGAAAATGGCGTATGTGTGTTGACTACACAGACCTCAATAAAGCTTGCCCAAAAGACTCGTATCCTCTGCCTACCATTGATCGTCTTGTCGACGGTGCAGCCGGGCATCACATCCTCAGCTTCCTTGATGCCTACTCTGGCTATAATCAAATCCAAATGCACCCGGCCGACCGGAAGAAGACGGCCTTCATGACTGATTCCGGCAATTTCTACTATGAAGTAATGCCCTTCGGACTCAAAAATGCCGGAGCCACTTATCAAAGACTAATGGACCACGTATTCCACGACATGATTGGTAGGAATGTTGAAGTCTATGTCGATGACATCGTCGTCAAGTCCGACTCATGCAAACAACATATTGCCGACCTAAAAGAAGTTTTTCAAGCCCTCCGCCAACACCAGATGCGACTCAATCCGGACAAGTGTGCGTTCGGCGTCGAAGGGGGGAAGTTCTTAGGTTTTATGCTAACTCATAGAGGCATAGAAGCTAACCCCGAGAAGTGCAAAGCTATCTCCGAAATGCGAAGTCCCAACTCCATTCAGGAAATTCAGAGACTTATCGGCCGACTCACCGCACTATCCAGATTTGTTCCTAAACTCGCCGAACGAACGAGGCCAATCGTCCGACTACTGAAAAAAGCATTCCGCTTCGAGTGGTCGACCGAATGTGAGGAAATTTTCCTCGATTTGAAAACTTTTTTATCAACCCCGCCGGTCATCCAGAAACCGGACGCACGAGAACCCATCATAGTCTACCTCGCCGTTTCACACGAAGCCGTCAGCTCAGTCTTAGTGCAAGAAATTAATTTTGAAGAACGGCCGGTTTACTTCGTCAGCCGCGCCCTTCATGGCGCCGAAATCCGATACCAGACGATCGAAAAGGTAGCCATGGCCCTCATCATTACCGCCCGACGAATGCGTATGTATTTTCAGAATCATCGGATTATTGTTCGGACAAATTACCCTATTGTAAAGATCCTCACTAAGCCAGATTTAGCCGGACGAATGATCGGTTGGACGATCGAACTATCCGAATTCCATATTCAGTACCAACCACGCGGAGCGATCAAGTCGCAAGCTCTCGCCGACTTCGCAGCTGAACTCACTACTTCTTCAGCCGAGACCGAACATTCATCATGGATCTTATATGTTGATGGCTCCTCGAACGAGAGGTCGTGCGGCGCTGGAGTTGTTTTGGAAGGCCCCGGCGAGATTGTCATCGAGCAAGCCCTCAAATTCGACTTCAAAGCTTCAAACAATCAGGCCGAATATGAAGCCATATTAGCCGGTCTACGTCGCGCTCAAGAATTAGAAATCACTAAGTTAATTTGCAAAAGTGATTCCCGGCTTGTCATCGGTCAGCTTAACGACGAATATGAAGTCCGAGAAAGCTTTTTACAGCGATACTATCACTTAGTCAAACAGTCGATGAGCACCTTTTCTGAAATTTCTATGCAGCACGTTCGACGCGATCACAATACCCGCGCGGACGCCTTGTCCCGGTTAGCAACCACGAAGTGTAAAGGAATGCATCGGTCGGTCATCCATGTTACGCTTCCACGCCCAAGCATCGACCTACAGGAATGCCTGACGACCGACACGGAATCTACTTAGATTACCCCAATCAAGCAATATTTACTCGACGGCACATGTAGTCCTCTCGGCGAAAAAACCATGAAGCTGCAGGCCGCCCGTTTTGTCTTAATCGGCGACGACCTTTATCGCCGAGGTTATACCCAACCACTCCTTAAATGTTTGACACCAGACCAAGCTTCCTATGTCATCCAAGAGTTGCACGAAGGAATTTGCGGAACTCACTCCGGCGCACGGACAATGGCTGCCAAAGTATTCCGGGCTGGATACTACTGGCTGACCGTCCAGGGTGACTGCACCAATTTCGTACAAAAATGTCTTAAATGCCAAGAGTTTGGCACTTTGTCCCATCAAAAGCCTGAGGAACTCCATTTTATGTTATCACCTTGGCCGTTCGTCCAATGGGGTATGGACATCATTGGTCCTTTCGCCCCCGGTAAAGGCCAGTGTAAATTCTTACTAGTCGGCATTGATTACTTCACCAAGTGGATCGAAGCCGAGCCCCTGACTGCAATCACCGCCCGCAATGTTCAAAATTTCGTATGGAAAAATATCGTTTGCCGCTTCGGGCTTCCACAAATCATCATCACCGATAACGGTCGGCAATTCACCGACCGAACGTTAGCTGAATTTTACGAGAAGCTCCACATCAAACACATCGCTAGTTCAGTCGAACATCCGCAAACAAACGGACAGGCAGAAGCTGGAAACAAAGTTATTTTGAACGAACTGAAGAAACGTCTCGGCCCAGCAAAGGGCAACTGGACTGAAGAACTCTTAGAAGTATTATGGGCATATCGCTGTACTCCTCAGACGACTACACAAGAAACGCCGTACAGCCTAACGTATGGCACCGAAGCTATGATCCCCGTCGAGATTGGCGAACCCTCTCTCCGCCGGCAAACCCTTGATCTTGATCTAAACAAGGAAAGCCTCTCGGTCGGTCTCGATCTCATCAACGAACTCCGGAACAAGTGTAGAATTAGAGAAGAAGCATGCAAAATTCGGGCGGCCAGACGATACAACTCCAAAGTTAAACCAAGATTGTTCCACAAAGGCGACTTAGTATGGCGAATGCGGAGCAGCGCACGGAAGGAAGGAGGCAAGTTCTCCAACAATTGGGAAGGACCTTTCCGCATAGCTGATACGGCAGCCGGTGGAGCCTATTATTTAGAATATTTATCTGGGAAGGAAATACCGAGAACGTGGAATGCCACACATCTCAAATTTTATTACAGTTGAACTTTAATAATAAAAGTGCACTCTTTCCTCGCTCAGTCGGTTTTTCCCTAAGGAGGGTTTACGACCGGGAAGGTTTTAACGAGGCACTAAATTAAAATCCAAATCTCCTAGTCCTTTACTCAATTCATATCTCGTTCGGCATCAGACGTTATCGGATTTATATATGCCTCGTTCGGCATCTGAATTATTACAACGTAATCATAATTATTTATGTCACGTTCGGCATCAGAATTATTTACTCAATCTGATGCCTCGTTCGGCATCTGAATTATTACCTCAACGTAATCAGAATTATTTATGCCACGTTCGGCATCAGAATTATTTACTCAATCTTATGCCTCGTTCGACATCTGAATTATTACCTTAACGTAATCAGAATTATTATGCCACGTTCGGCATCCGAATTATTTACTCAATCTTATGCCTCGTTCGGCATCTGAATTATTACCTTAACGTAATCAGACTTTTTTATGCCACGTTCGACATCAGAATTATTCACTTATTTATGCCTCGTTCGGCATCAGAATTATTCACTTATTTATGCCTCGTTCGGCATCAGAATTATATTATTACCTCAACGTAATCATAATTATTATGCCACGTTCGGCATCCGAATTATTTACTCAATCTTATGCCTCGTTCGGCATCTGAATTATTACCTTAACGTAATCAGACTTTTTTATGCCACGTTCGGCATCAGAATTATTCACTTATTTATGCCTCGTTCGGCATCAGAATTATTCACTTATTTATGCCTCGTTCGGCATCAGAATTATCTTATTACTAATGTAATCAGAATTATTTCTGCCTCGTCCGGCATCAGAATTATCTTATTACTTTAATGTAATCAGAATTATTTATGCAAGTGTGCATTGCCCACATGTCGGGTCCAGCAATTTTCTATGCCACATTGTTCATTAACTCTTCAAAAGAGGCGTCAGGCTGTGGGCCAGGGGTCTCCCCCTCGGCCTCCTCATTTAAATTATCATCGGGGTTGATCGGCACCAGCTTTCCATCAACTATTATTTTTTCTGTCGTACTGGTCGTCCTCCAGGGGTGCTCCATGCAGGCAGGCCGCTTGTCCGATGCCTAACCGAAAATATTCTTCGCTAAGCCGAACGTCCCGTCATTCCGTTAAATTTAATGTCTGACAACTCGAAAGGCACAACAATTATTACGACTCTTCGGCTTTTATTCACCTCGAGCCTGGGGGGCAAGTGTACTGGTAGGCACCGGACGAACGCACGTGGCCGACCGACCTTATACACTAAATGGAAACGAACGCACGTGGCCGACCGGCCTTATACACTAAATGGAAACGAACGCACGTGGCCGACCGGCCGTATACACACTAAATGTAAGGGCATTTATGTGACAAGCTAAGGTGGTTAAGATACACCTCCGAAGAATAAGGAATATGCGTTTAGAGAAGATATGTTCCCCGGGTATTCCGGAGCACGACTGACAAGACATATCCATAACCACCCTGAGCCCAAGGGATAGAAAGCCCATTAGGCAATCCTATAAATACTGTGCTCAAGTCAGAGAAAGGTACGTTTTCATTCACTTACGAAACTGCGCTTAGAATCTCATACTTACTTGAGCGTCGGAGTGCCTTCGCAGGTACCCTCCCCCGCCCGACCGAAGTTGATAGCACGAAGGGACGACCGACCAAAGGAGACAGCAAGAAAGGACAATCGACCAGAGGAGAAGAAGATCAACACGTCAGCAATTACACCACGTCAACCGACCGTGTCTGGGCCCCATCTCTCCACTCAGGTACACTATATGTTTAAAAAATATATAAGTTAAAGTTTAATATGTTAAAAGGAGAAAAGAAAATAGATGAATTTCCATTCCATGGTGAATTTGAACTGTAGGAAGAAAAAAATATAGACCAAAAGCGATAAATATTGTCTTTGATGACATATAAAAGTAAAAGGTGAAATAAAAGTGAAAGCAGAGATGAACAATAAAGTACTACGAGTTAAAAATAAGTTTATAGGATATAATATATTTATTCTCGATCAATAAATTGAAGAGGCCTATACATATAAAGATCATTTAGATACTGGAAAATCCTATTCGTAATCAATCCCATTGTAAATAAAGATTTATGATTAGTGGTGTATAAATTAAAATACTGGAAAAACTTGTAACAGCATAAAGTGAATGAATGATAGTTATTAAATAAATAATTTAATAATTACTATACAAATGTTAAATAGAAAAGGCCAACTAAAATAGGGTATCCTAATAATAATAAATTATATATAAAAAAAGTACACAATGTGAGCAATGACTGTCTAAATCAACTGGTAATCCAATCAACTATTAAATTAATAACCAACTAAGTTTAATGGCGTTTATTTTACGTTTATAAACACTCATTAATGTCACCAAGTTCCACTTTTTTCAAGTAATATTTAGTATCACCCCATTAACACCTAATTTGTTTTAGGTATATATTGAATTTAATTCATTTTAATTTTTAAGAAAATCTTAAGTAAACAAACACAGTATTAATAATTTTAAAACTGAATTTATGAGTTTTACATTACCTTTGAAGGACTGAAATTGGGAATCTTGTAAAATGCATAGTTGTCATACTTTAAAACATTAAATAAAAATAAAGACTGCAACCATACTTTATGTCCTACGTGCCTACACACTTATCGGAAGATATATAATATGTAAGAGCATTATCTGTGTACAAAAATAAGAAGAAAAATATATTTTAATTTTGATATTAATACATGATTATATAGTTACAACTTATTATAATCTTACTCACAATCTTGTCAAATGACTATTTGAATTTTTTATTTGAGAAAATATGCAGGGGTAGCGCAAATCGTTATATCGTAAAACAATAAATTTATTAATTTTTGTTATAATAATTTTAAAATTCATATCAAACGTCATAAATGAATTTTTACCTCTGATAAATAAGGAAATAAAATGATTAAACTGTCTTATTGACGGGTATAATATCATGTCCAAACTATAGGCTGATTCAAAAATGCTTATAAAATGTGTTTTAATTAGAAAGTTAAACTTTAGACTACTTAAAGAAAGAAATTAAATAAGATAATTTGTATAAAGTAAACATAAATAATAATTGTTAACATTAATATATTAAATTTATTACATGGTATCAAAATTGTATAACTAATTATTTTTAAAAATATTAAGTTTGTTGATTTATATAAAAAGAGTCAAACTTAAAAACTTATTAAATAATAAAATAATACTCATCAGTAGTCCTTGTCACAAAAGAAACTTTTGAATATATGGTGATAAATTTTATTTTGAACAAGAAATATTTATTTAAGCAAAACCATGTTTGATCTATGTTATTTCAGCCTGTGCTGAAGACCTGTTACATTATTATAATTGATGAATCAAAGATAGATTTTGATGAAACTTATAATTTAAAAATAAATATTTTGAAATGAAACACATGGTTGGGCGATCATATGGTGTGGAAAATGAGAAAGGTTATTTTTGTGGCGTCATCCCTCCGCCAATGAGTTGAAATTAGGGTTTAGGGAGATTAGAATGAGTATCTTGGCCACATAAAACCCGGTACAGTACCATATATACAGCTAAGTCCAACCAATGGGAATATAGAGAAAGCAAATCACCAATTTCATTACCAATATATATTTTCATTCATCACACAGGCCTTTCTCCCCCTATATATTAGTCCCCAACCTTCATCTACTGTTACCATTCAACACACACTTCCTTCTCTCTCTCTCTTCCCACCTTTTTCTTTTCATTTTCTCCATAGTTTTCTTCTCAGGTTTAGATCTTAGGCGTTTTGGGAAACACTGTATATGTATTTGTATATATTCTATATCTATATATCTCCTCCTTCCGATTCTAAGTCTGATCTATAATCTATTTCAAGGCTACATATATAAATATGAAATATTTGGATGTGCCCTTTTTATCTTTTGAGAAACTACTCCTTCTTCCTATGTGGATTTGCCAAGGTACGTGAGTCTTTCCCTTTTGGAGGGATTACTGTTTGGTTTTGATTCTTACATCAAGGGTTTTTTTTTTAAATCTCTTTTCTTGTTTACACCAAGCGAAAGTATGGTTCTTTTTAATCGACACAGCAGAAGCTGTACTTTGTAAAAGTGTAGGTAACTGGGTTTGAAGATAGTTTGTTTTGGTTTTCTTCAATCTTTGGAGGTTCTGAAAGTAAGCGCTTTTGTTGTTCTTTATGGAGTGGTTGAATTTTCTTGTTTTGTTTTTTATTTAATTGGGGTTTTGGCTTTTCTTTTGTTCTTGAGGTATGAATTGAGTTCATGTGGTTAGATTCCATTCGGGGTACCCAACTGGCCTCGTGTGCCAAACATAAACTAACCACTTGCAACAAGCCACATCAGCTACTCCTCGTGGCCTTGCTGCTAAAATTCCACATAAAATCTCAATTTTTCGTGTCCCCTCTTTCTTTTCTATTTTTTACCCTCCCTTGCTTTCTCTCTGTTTCATGTTGTTCACCCTTTTTTTTATTTTCCCACTCGACAAATTTCCGTGACATTAACTGGTCTTCACTATTTGAGTAACCTATTGAGCTTTTTAGCCATACATACGTTTCACTAAAATTGGTAACAATGCTAGCTTCTAAATATATACACATGTCTATGTATGTGCATAGCTCTCTTTTTCAGAAGCTATAGTTGCATGGACAGATTCACAGTCGTTGTTTGCGGATGTAGCATCATCAAGATTCACATGCAAATGAAGGTGGATGGGACTCTGATGCAATCTAAGCGCTCTGGCAATCCATTGGTCCTTTTGATGTGAGAATCTTGATGATGCTGCATCAGCCATAAACGACTTTAAAAAGTTGAACAAGTACTGCGAGTTGAGACCCCCCCAATTAAAGAGTGGAGATAAAAAAGAAAGTGGGTAGGTATACACACACACAGCTCAAACTTCCAGACATTGTCCATGAGATCATGATGCATAACAAGAGAGGTGACTCTTTCTGCTTTCCTTTCTGTTGTTGTCAGGTGCCTTTTTTCATGCATCTATCTTTTCTGTTTGCAATTTGCAGTGCTAAATTTTTGTTTATTCACATTACTGGATCACCTTCTTGTCTTTTAAATATTAATACTGTACACTAATTAGGCTTTTTTCATTTGCAGACAGTCCTAGGTTATCGAATATTGGCTATTTGGATTTTGGAGGCTGAGTGTTAGGTCCTTTATGTGCTGACTTCACAGATCTATGAATATTCCTTTTCAACAGGAATGCTGGAATAGAAATGGTGTCTTTTCAGTTTCTTAATATATATTGAAACATCACTTTATCCAAATCTAGAGCCAATAAAGACACACACATATAATGCAGAGAGAGTAAGAGAGAGAAATTAATATTTGGATTTTAGTTCGCCATCGGTGGTGCTCATGTTTCTCATGTCATTCTATATTTTTATTTTTATTTTGGTGATGAGTATTCAGCTTCTGTTATCAAATTCTATACTTTTACCAGAAACATATAAAGGTCTTCTTCAGCCTGCAGTTTTGTGGTGCCAGATTATAGCATGGTAGATAGATAATTACATGATTTTGATTTGTTACCTTGATAAACTTGTGCTTTTACTTGCTGATTGTGTAGTTTTCTCGGTTGTGGGGTGGGGTTCCCGTGTCTACAATTTTGTCCTTGTTACCACATTTAATATTATATGGACATTCTTCCAAGTGGCTTGCATATGAGGATCACTGAAAATTGAAGCTGGCTTGGAAATTGGATATGGCTAATCACGGACTTTGTCTTAGATTCATCTCAAAGTTTTGGCTTTAGCATGCACAAAATCACTATAATGAAGCCCTGATTGGTTCAACAAGAGCTAGACCCTTGCTAACTAATCTGAACAGCAGAGATATTTCAAAACCATCGATCCATAATTATTCACCCCACTTATATACATTATTGGTCAAAGATGAAAGTAGCAGAAGATTTTTATTCTACAAAATAATATATTGTTCAATATTTATGACAGTGATAATTCAGTCTATTTAAGATGTTATCATGGAAATTTGTGTGCTCGCATCGCTGTCCAATCTTGGTTCACTCATATCTCCTCCACTTGTTCAAATCATGCCACACGCTCTTCACTATCTTGCCCTATTTCTTCGTACTGCTTACAGATCTTCGTGTTCTCTCTACCCTTGCCAGAGATACAAGGCCATTATTTTGCTTCCATTTTCACTGACATACAGGCACTTAACGATCATACAGTGTCTCCTTTTTGCTATAAAAGTTGAGAAATTATTTCAGTACAACAAAGATTAATCATGAGAGAAAATAAATAAGTGTATGCATGATGTTGCAAGTATAATGAAGCCAGCACATGGAGAAAAAGAATTTAATTAGAATGATATCACAGTATAAAACTCATCTAAACTATTGTACAGTTGTATATGGACTGTTATATATACTAGATACTTAGATAATAGATCTAACAATTATTTTAAAAATTAGAATATATCTAAACTGATTTCTAATTAGTAATTAGATGGTAGTGCAGACTTTTATATTCAAATTAAGTCCAAGAAAAAAATAATATAAAACCTAATGTGTTTAGAAAATAGTATATGGATAGTATAAATTCTAAAAGTTTTGGTCAGAATGACATTAAGAATTTTGCTAACTAGATAGTATCTTAAAAGCATTGGTTAAAGAATTAATAAATAAAATATTTTTATTATGAATTTTGTTTCCTGGTTTACCTATCAACCATATACTTTTACTCGTTTTTATAAGAGTTTTGAATACTTCTAATACTCTCATTTTATATATTTTTTTATTATTAATAAATAAAATAAAATTATCATAAGAGTGAGTCTAATACTTTCTAAAAGTAACATTTATAATTTTTTAATAATATTCTTCCAATAATCTCTTTAGTATCAATGTTTTTGGGATTATTAAATCAAATCATGTAATTATTGTAAGAGAAATACGTACTCAATCATCTATATAAAAAAAAAACTTACTCAATCTTCTTTCAGTACATGGGTTAAAGAGAATATTGTGATCCAAGATCGTGAGTATCTGTCATTAAACTCCAGATTCTCATACATATTGCAAATGTTCCCTTCTGATCATAATACCTTTTTTATTTTGCAATAGTATATATTTTGCACAAGCTAATTCATGACTTCATATACAAGAAAGGAGTGAAGAATATTTTTTTTACAAATAAGAAAAATAGTAAAATATCGTATGTAATAAACTTATAGCATTTAGTGTTTTTCTGGAAACATAGTTCATGTTTGGTTGTAATTAATTTTAGAAGTTTTTTTTTTTTTCAAAGTTGTCTTAAATTTGTAAGATTTTGATTATAAACTGTTTTAATATAAAATTTAGGTGGTGTATTTCTGTTTATTTAGTTTTATATCCTGAGTTTTACAAACCTCAACTTAGAAAAGAATACATTACTTTTATATCTGCTAACATTTACTCTTAATTTTGTTTTTCCATGCAACAGCAAACAAATCAGGGAACCTCTAAATTGAAGTTCATGAAAAAAAATTATTTCAGCAAAACATAAAAGAAATTATATTTTTAATATATTGTTCATAAAGTTAAAAAGGTAGTTTTTATTCAGTTAAAATTATTAAAAAAATGTTTAGGTACTTTGGTTTTTAAAAATTGTATTTAAATAATAATAATATTTTTAATTTAAAGCTTTAAATAAACACACCATTTTTAATCATGGAAAAAATCTACAACTATATATACAAAGCAAGATAACTACATGTTCCCCATACATTGGAATCTTGCTGTTAGCATTTGAGACAAAGTAACAATACTATTGTTAACCATACTCATATATATGTCTAGTAGTAGGGACACCTTCGCATGTTCAGTTAAACATTGTAATATTGTTTTGTTACTAATTAGCCCATGTTTGGATTATCAAAGTCACTTTTTTGTCTGAGAATTATTTATAGTTAATGTTCTTCATTCTTTTAAAGACATATTAAATCTTGATTTTTTTTCCCGTATAAAAAATTTAAAAGTATCTTTTTTTTGTTCTTATATAAAAAATACAATTGTATTTTACTTTTAGTATTTTTTTTTTTAATTTTTAACAATAAACAATAACATTCTCATTTGTATTTTCTTTATTGTTTGATAATGGTGATGTTTCTTTATTTCTTATACTTTCCTTCATGTTTTTCTAAGTTTGTTTAATTTAAAATATATATATATATATATATATATATATATATATATATTATATCTCGTTACTTTGTAACAAAATTGAAAGCATCTAAAATTCAATGTATACATGCATGATCATTCATATAATACGACACCACATAATTTAATAATTTATTTAACATGTTCTGTAAAAAATATTAAATAATGTTGGATTTGATAAATTTTCCAATGTAATCTAAATAATTTTGAATGAACCATAGTTTGAAGAAGGGTGTTGATTGCTCAATGCTTTGTTTGAATATAGTTTCATACTTTTGTATTTTTTTATTATCATTGTAATATTGTTGTACATCTCTTAAATAACATTACTTTCATTTTTTAAGAAAATAGTGAAGAAATTGATGTAAATTATGAGAGAGGAATTGTTATTATTATTAGTATGTGTAGAAAGTGAAAAGGGTGAAATGAAAATGAGTAGAGTTGTGGAGTAGGTCCTATATGTTGGGTAGTGGTATGTGGGGTTTTTTGGTCCCCATGGTTTATGTGTGTGTAGTACATGTTATGTTATCGTATGGTCCCACACTGTCATTCACACTGTGTATGTCATACTACTAGGTGTAAATGGGGCAGACATGCAACTCAAAGGACGCACTTTGTGTTCTTAATAAAATCTATCATTTTTATTTTTTCATTCCTAATTTTTGTTTCCAACATTTAATTAGAATTGAAAAATATTAGTGTATTAATAGAAATACATGTCAACCCCACACAGTGTGTACACTCATAAACAATTTTATGTGATATTTTTTTAGTTTATTGATTTGATTTTGAAGATGTCATATTCGTTAGAGATAAAATTTATTTATAGTACATAAACTGAAATAAACTTCGCTAGTTTAAAAAGTTAGATTTAAATTAATTTTTTAATATGGTATTAGAGTTTATTTTTTTGACGTTATATTTTGATATTGGTCCATATATATCTAATTTCATACTTGATGTCTTTCACATGAATAAAACTAAATCCTAAATCTTAAACCCTAAACTCTAAAGAATAAATCTTTCATTATCTTATTAAGTTCGTTTGGTCTTATCATGAATTAAACTTAAACTTATTTTCTAGTAAATTTTTTATAAACAAATTTTATTCAACTATCACAAAATTTATTATATGTAATGTAGTAATATCTACTTTATTTAATATCATATTAAGTTATAAAAAAAATATGAATCCATATTGTGATAATATCACAATAAAAATGTGTCATATAAACCTTTCATGTTAAAAATGTGTCATATAAACCTTTCATGTGATGTAACATGTTAGTACTTTTTTTTATGTCATTTATTGTCTATACTTTTTAAAATTAGCATGTTAGTCTTTAAAAAAGAAATCACCATTCAATTTTTAGTTCTTGAATTTTTTTTATTTTGTAGTCCCTATAAAAGGTTTTTTTACTCCTTGTTTTTTTTGTCTTACCTTATTTTTTTTTTCAGCTATAATATCTTCTTGATCACGTGGTATCATTTAAATTATTGGAATTGGCAAAAAATATGAAAGTAAAATCAACTGACTCAAATATCAACTTCACTTTATTGTATTGACTCAAAATACATTGAATCTATCATTCAACTAAATTGAAAGCTCACCTAACCATTAAACTTGGAATTTTATTTTATTTTTATGAGCAAAATAATAAATAAATGTGAAGTATTTTAGGAATATCTTAACCGTATTATATTCAATAAGTTTTTTTATCAATAAAAAATAAATAAAATTAAAAGAAACACTTTAAGGTATCTCAACCCTTATACATAATCATCCTAACACACCCTACCCTCCATCTCTACAACATTACAAAAAAATTAATCCAATAGACTTCATAGCAAAGTAGAAAACTTCCTACCTCTTATGAGTTCATGTCCTTTGTGAGAGAAGTAGATAATAACCTTTACATGCAAGTCGAATGAAGGGGTAGTAGGGGGAGTAAGTTCTTGGAGTGTACAATTGGAGATGTATAAGCCTTCTAATATGCCAATGAATGTTGCAAATAAGCTGAAAGAGGTGTTGAATGGACCCCTTATCTCAGTAAGTCCAGGTAGATGCACAAGGTAATCACTACAAGAAAATTATCAAATAAAAACTAATATTTAAATACCAAAATATTTAGTTGCAATAGTAACTAAATTAGAAACCATTTTAGAAACTAAAAAAAATGGTTTCTAAATTAGTTTTTATTATTGTAAAATAGTTTCTAAATTTGTATCTAATTAGCTACCAATGTTTTAACTACCAATTATTTATATTCTAAATTTGGTAGCAAAAACCTTAGTTGCTAATTAGATACCAATTTAGAAACTATTTTACAATAATAAAAACTAATTTAGAAATCAAAAATTTATTTAGTCCCTAAAATGGTCTCTAATTTAGTCACTATAGTAACTAATTATTTTTAGTCTCTAAAATTAGTTTCTATTTCATGATTTTGTTGTAGTGAATTTGGACTCATGTTTTATACTTTTGGCCATGGCACCTGCTGCCAATGTGTCGGTTGCTGAGTTTTGTAAGTGTGAGTGTTGAAAACATCATTTTATCTAGGTATCTAGTCTTATTTTGATGTGGTTTACCTTTAGCTAACGTTGTTAAACTGTAGTAGAGTGTGCAGACATAGCTAATAAAGTGTTGGGGAAGGATACCTTCTTTTTGTGTTGGAGTTCTACTTAGGGGTTATATTTGATACATATTTTTGTTGGAATATCCTTAAATGTTCTTATTAATTTTATTCTTTTGCTATAAAAATGTGTTCTTACTTATTTGATTATTATAATGCATTGGGACTCAGTGAAGTGCGAGATACTCACCCTTATAATCATCTTCAGGTGATTGGCATGTTGACATTGCAAAAACATCTACATATGAAGAAACTAGTATAGTAACATTTTTTTTTTATACTCTGTGCTGCTTTTTGTGTTGAAGATAAATTGATTTGAGTATAAGATATATAAAAAAGAGGATTTGGTATGTATCTGTAAAAATCCTTTTTAACCTTAATTAATTTTTTTTTATCAGCAACGAATTAATTAATTAAATACTTCAATGCACACATTTTAAATTGAGCAATATTTAACATAAACACTAATAATATTTTTGTAAACAAGCAAATTGATGAATTATTTTATTAAGTGTAAAATAATTTGGGTTAATAATAACTCTTTACACACTTTATTGTTTTATGGGATTGATTTTATTTAAAAATTTATATTAAATATCATATTATTTTTTAAAATATTTTTTTGGGGTATTACACATGTTAATTGTAACACCCCATAATTTACATATAACTATTACAATACCGGTTCTACATATTTCTATACAAGTTTACAATTTTTTAAAACATTCCTAATAAGTGATTAGGACGTATAGAAATACAAATATTTGCAATATAAGTTTCAAAATCAACGCCTTAAAACTCTTCTGATCCTTAGACACCTGTAAGATCATCTACTCGTGTACGTAGTACAGTCATCGCAGTTCAAACACAACAAGAAAAGCAAGGGTAAGCTAGTGAAAATAGAATTTTATAATATACAATTAAATCAAAAGAGAAAACCAAGTTACATGATCAATTTCTCAAATTATTCAATTTTCTTCAAATCTCAACAATAAACAATCACATAGATCTCACATGGATCTACACATCCAGAATATTCAACAAACAACGTCTTCCGGAAGACCCGTATTAAGTAAGTCCTACCAGAGACTAACACCTGATCCAAAGATTACCAGCGAATCCAACAGAAAGGATCAGGGTAAGTTCAATACAACCCAAGCCGTGCATCTCATATGTCACGGTGTGCATGAACTCCCCCATCAGCTTCTCACCACCTGATATCTTAGTCTATGTGACTTAGATCATCAGTGAAGCTCAGAGATCTCTGTTACCACATAGGCATCAATACTTAATACACAACAAACATCAGTCCATACATTATCCCGACATCAATACTTAATACACAGCGAACATCAGTCCATACATTATCCCAAATGTATGAATTCAATTCCACATTATTTCATCATACAATATCATTCCAAACACGATCCATAACATTCAAAAGCGTAATTAACATAAGAAAACAACACCTTAAATATTAAACCATCAAAATCTAATATTTTTACAAATTTAAATAATATATAAACAAACAACATCCCTGCAAGAGAAATTGAATATTAGGACCACGTCCCTTCCGCATTCAGATCTTCTATCCTAGGGTGCTATTAAAAATTAAATTTAGCTTCCCTTACCTTAATTGCTTGCTTTCCAAGCAACTTTCTAGAATTTTATTTCCCACTATCTGGATAAGCTTCAAGATTTACGGACCTAATGCAAATTATCCAAACAGAACAAAAATTCAGTATATAATAGAGTAAGTTGAGAGGATTAAACTTCTCAACTGACCCCACCAAGATTGATGACTAAATCCTAAGAAAAAACAGAGAACAAAGGATATTTAGAGTAAAAATGAACTTACTCTATTTGAAAATCTTATCGGGTAGAAATGTTCCTTAACTCGTCAGTCACAACGTGATCCGATCAGATTCTAAAATAGATGAAGATTGGGAGAAGAAAATTAAGAGAGAAGGGAAAGATTTAGAAAGAGAAAGAGAAAGAAATAAAAGAGGTACTGTGGTGCAGGGGGATAAGGTTCATGTTGGTGTTTTAAAAAAAAAAAAACACGCTGTTACATTAATCAATTTCTCTTCAAAATGAAATAAAGTTAATTTTCTAACTTGTTCAAAAGGTGAACTCACTACTAGCTAGAGTCAACTTTGATTCCAAAAATAGATAAAGTTTAGAAAATGAAATAATATCAACCTATTTCATTGGTAGATAGTCTTTATAAAAAATATATGAAAATTATTGTGGTGTAGGTTGAAGAAAGTTTCCTTTGAAAAGTAATAGATGAAACTCAATTAGTCTTTCGTGTGAGAAGAAACTTACTTCATAGTGTTTTGATTACAAATGAAGTTGTTGAAGAAGTAAGACATAAGAAGATAAGTTGCATGATTATTAGAGTGGATTACGAAAAAAAGTGTATGATTAGTAAGATGAGACTTCCTATATTATATTATGGAAAAAATTGATTTTAATGAGACTATACCTAGAATCAACAATAATGTCTAATCTTATAAATGGGAGTCTCGCATTGAAATTTAGATCAAGAAAAGAACGTAGAGTCCCAAAAACCATTCTTATTCCTTATAGTGACAAATGGCTAGTAGAATTAGTTAAAAAAGGTGTAAAAATACATAAGACGAAGTGGGTAAAGATTAGTAGAAGAAAGATACCAATACAATTTGGGGACTATATATTATTCATATGTAAGAATACAATTTCCCAATGTATTGATTTTGAAATATATAATCAGAATATTTGAATTGGGATCAAGATTAAAATTAAATTTTCACAAAAATAATTATTTTTTAGAGGAATACAAAATAATCAGTTTGATCAATATGTTATGCTAAATTGTAAAAAGATGTAATTGTCTTTAAAGTAAAAAGATGTTTTGATTCTTTGTTTTGCTTAAAATTAGAATATCCAAATGTAATTTGTGATTCTTAGAAAGAGTTTTTTAGGTGATTATTGGTTTTTGTTTGGTATGTGATGGTGACATAATGATAACTTGGAGTAGGAGATGACTATTCTATATTTTAATATCACATAATTTTTATATTTTGGGTCCATTTAATATTTAACGATTTTATTAATGTTCAAGCTAAAATTATTGTAGAGAAATAAATAAAATATTAAAAATGGACAATTGTTTTCAAAGAAACTAAAAATCAAATTAAAAATATTTCAAGACAAATAATTTAAATCTTTTACGACAAAGCTGATGCGTGTTTATTTTTACGTATTTTTATTTTGGTTGATTATCGTTTTTTATAATATTTTTATAACTTAGTTTCATCCACCAAGCCAGTAGTCGTATAAATTTTTTAATATGTACAATGTACCACATAATTAATTTTAAAAAAATGTATTTAGTTTCAAACTCTTGAGTATTTGGATTATTTTTACTCCTCACATTTTTAAGCTTAATATAATAATCTTGATACCCTAACGAATTTATATAACCAGTTCAAATATACTATTTTGTCCTTTCACACTTTTTTAATTATTACTTAATTTATTTTTTAAATGATTATGTTATTCTTTAAAGCAAATTATTGAGGGGTAGTTGGTGTATTAAAATATCATTTTTCTTGATAAAATAAGGCATTTAAAAGATTTTTTATTCCGCTTAATCGCCAACATCTTGAAAGCTCTTGAATGGATAATTAATTTAAATGTACTTGAACTTGATTTTAAACCATCTTTTACAAAATAAAGTGGACTTAATTTCTTGGGTATGTATACATTCAGTTTAGTTTTTAATGTAAAAGGTTGTTTTTTGGGTTTCTTTTATTATTGATTGAGATGAGATAGAGAGTAGGAGGTCTTTTGATTGATATGTAAATGGAAAGGCTCCTTGAAAAAATCTGTTTTGTTGTATAAGGGTTGGACCACCCCTGAAGTGGTCTCATTTAATTTTATTGTTATTTGCTGATAAAAAAAAAGTGGACTTAATTTAGTCATTCATGATATTGTAAGAATATAAAAAATATATTCTAATCCCTTTTATGAATTTATTTATGTTTGTATTTTTATAGATTATATTATTATAAATGAAATAAATACTTACTTATATATTATAAAATATTTTATATTTAATTAATATGATAACTCAAATTAAAATAGATTATTAATTCTTCTTTTTAGAATGAAAGATTTTAATCAAACTAAAGAATAACGTTTTTTAATACGGAATAGATTATTTCTTAAATGATCTGATTTATTTTATTCGTTTTTATAATAAAAAAATACATATCGTTAACTGAAAACGAACCATGTGTTTAATTAAGAGAATAAGTAATGTCATCAACCGAAAACTAATCATGTGTTTAATTAAGAGAATAAGTAATGTCGAATATATGGCATAAGATTTTTTAAAATTGAAAATATTATACTATTTTCCTCATCTCTATTTTTTTCTACTTTTTCAACTAAATTGCTATAAATCTCATATATTTTATTTTGTACATATTTATTTTAGAGTTTAAATAAATAATTTTATTACTATTAATCAATGCATAAACAATCATTTCTCTGTGTAGAAAAAACTATAAATTAGTATATTAACTCAATCTCATAAAAGCGGAACTTATAAGGTGATGTTTGCATTCCTTGTATATATACTAGATATCAACACACCTCTCATGCCAAGAGTGAGTGACAACTTATGCGGACAATATATGTTATGAATGGTCCGATAACGACCTAATAACGAATGATATGATAGATCCAACAAACTTTCACTAAAATAAACTTTAAATGACTTTGATATCATATTAAGAAGTAGACTTTAAGCTAATTCAACCTCGTAAAACTAATTTATAAAGTAGACTTGCACTGACATATATACTATGAAATATTCTAATATTGTGGAATATCCAATCGTATTATCGTGGAACAAATAAAATATCACAATTAACAAATAAAATATTTTATTAGTTGTGATTTTTAATGAAGATGGTTATTTTTATTTTTTATTTTTGACAGATTGATAAATGCATAAGCACTCAAATGTGAAAGCACAAAAAAGATGTTGGGTATGAAATCTAACTTTTGGATTTGAATTTAATTAACATTCTTTTATAAAAAGATTAAAACACTCCAAATATTTTATTTTTAATTTGTAACTTTGTCGATAAAAAAAAAAAACCACTCATTTGATTTGTACCTTGTATAAATGGTTTATGTTCATAGCTTGTGAACTTGCGAGTCTCCTTTTTTCTGAAACAGGAAAAAAAATATTAATATTAACAAAATTGGCAATACCACAAAACGCAAAAACCCAACCAAACATACAAAAAAATATTCTGCTACTCTCATGGCAGAACCATGCAAAACAAAAAACCAATATTTGCTATTTATACTTTATGTTTATACTTTTTGTGTGTGTGTGTGGATAAATCCTTCGTGTAAAAATATTTTTATAGAAAATTTTAACAATTTTAAACTTTATAATATAAACACCAGAATTTAATCATAATGTTAATTGATATTTTTAAATAATTATAATTTAAACTCACTCTTTTTATTGGTAGAATGTGTTCTCCTTCCATTTATTTAAACACTCTTTAGATTTATTGGCGTACTTTTTTTTCTAGATCTATATTGATTTATTTAAGTTGTATAACTATTCTAGTAAAATAAGAAATATTTCATTAATTTTTTTTAAAAAAATTATATATTATTTTTAAAAGAATTAATTATTGTATCAAACCTCTTTTTAAATATTATAAATTTAAAAAAAAAATGTATAGACAAATTTATAAATTATTCTTTCAAGTAGAAAACTATTTTGAAAGTAATATATATATATATATATATATATATATTAAATTTCACAGGAATTTTTGAAGTATTTCTTTTTCAAATTAAATTAGTAGAAAACTAAATTACAAATATTATTTTTAATCCGAAAATTTAAAATTCTTACATTGCAGATTTTTCATCGCTAGTAAAATACATTTGAAAGAAATATATATAATTTTTTCATAGGAATGTTTTCTGGAAAAAATTATATAATAAACTATTTATGAATTTCGAATTTTTAACTAACTAATTATTATAAAATTATTTTTCTGTTGAATAAATTCCATATTTAAATAAAAATATTTATCGTGAATTTTTATCCAAAATTGGGAGATTTTGTGTGAAATATAAATTTTGTTACGGTGGCAAAAAACATCCGTCTTCTTAATTGTGAATTGAAAGTTCTTCGTGCACCATATTAATTTCAAAAATTTCAAAATGCAAAAAAATACATTCTAAACAAAAAAATCCAGAATATAAAATCTAAAAACTTATTCTGAAAAAAAAAAATCAGAATTAAAAAATGTATTATGGAAAAAAATCTAAATGCAAAAATGTATTAAAAAAAGAGTTCCAAATTTATTTATTTTTATTCACAACCTCCTTTTATTTATGGTCATTTTTGTCATTTTAGAGAACATTTTTATCATTTGAGTGCGGTTGAAATTGATATGGTGCAGAGAGAATTTGCCTTGTGAATTTAGGTGGTTCTTTCGTTAAGCAATTGCTGCAGTCCAAATGATGAAGCGGGCTCGACGGTCCAATCCAATCATGGTACGGGCTGTATGAATTTGGCTAAAACTGGCTTCTTCTTCCTGCACCCCCACAATTTTAAATATTCCGACATTAACCTTGACCTTCACAAGGGGCTACCGGATATCGGGACCCGGTAATATATTCCGGATTCATAAATTCAAAATTGATTAAATTGTATTTTCCGGATGAGGGGGTGTTCCAGAAGGTAAAATGTCATAAATTGTTGTTTTTCGGAGTGTTGAATCCGAAAGCCTAAATTGCATTATGGATTGGTGGATTCAGAATTGTTTTTTTGTGTTATGGATTCCTGAATCTATAATGCATCACTTGCATTATGGATTTATGAATATGGAATTGTTTTTTTTGTGTTATGGATTCTTAAATCCAGAATGGTCTTTTTGAATTATGGATTGTTTGATCCGGAATAATGTTTTTGACTTATGGATTCATGGATCCGAAATGCAATGATTTTGTTTCATTTTTATTTTATTTGTAGAAGTATGGACAATAGTGATGAATTTGAACAAGAATTATATT
This sequence comes from Phaseolus vulgaris, assembly GCF_000499845.2. Classification (NCBI taxonomy): domain Eukaryota; kingdom Viridiplantae; phylum Streptophyta; class Magnoliopsida; order Fabales; family Fabaceae; genus Phaseolus; species Phaseolus vulgaris. Next base: position 37,130,814 of record NC_023755.2, on the reverse strand, counting down.
ATGGGGTTGATTTGTGCGATGATGATGATATTGAGAAGTCATTATCCATGTTCTTCATGTTTTTCATCTTCATTAACATGTCTTCTTCTAACAGAGGTTGTGGGACGTAGACGATCACCTTGTGAACCTCCTCCCCTAGTCTTCACCATTACTGTTCAATTACACCATTAAAGTTAAACCAAATTACAAACTAATGAATAAGATGTTGAACCAATACAAACAAAAACCAGCAAATATAAAATTCTATTGAAACCAAGAGAGAGAAAAAAGCATTGTATAAATTCTACTAAACAAATATAAATAAACTATAGACAAAAAAAAATATTAAAAGAAGAAAAAAAAGAAGCTCATTGCAAATCATATTTGAAGATAGAAAAAATCTTTTGATGAAGTTTTATATGTTGAAGAAAGGATGACCATAAAAACACAAATCCGGATCCACAAATTTGGAAGCTTCTCGGATCCACAAATTCGGAACTTTTTTGGATCCACAAATTCATAATCTCCCTGGAACCACGAATTCGGGATTTTATTGGAAGCGAAAATTCGAGATTTTACCGTATTTTTTTATCCAAAATTCTACGGATTCTATAATCTGGAATGGAAGAAAACAATTACAGAAACAAAAATCCATAAAAAAACGGATGTTTAGATCCAAAAGCAAAGAAATTTACTTACCTTTGTCAAGAGCACTCTAAATCACCAACAAAAAATGTGAGATTGAAGGAGAATGATTTGGAGGTGTCGCACTGCTGCTAGAACATGAAAGCGTGTTGCTGCTCGAACATGAAAGACACGACTGCGCAAGAGAGCATCCTTGCCTGCACCTCTTTAGGGTTTTTTAAGGTTAAAGATATTTCTGGAATTTTAAAAACTAATAAGGGCGATTTAGTCTTTTCATAAGAGTGTGGGGGTGCAGGAAGAAAAAATGGGGGTTGCAGGATGAAACTGCCCTAAAACTTTTAGCCTATAACTGCCTGGATTGAACATGGGCTTAAAATTTGAAGGCTATTAGTGGAAAAGTTAAGGCTTCTTCTTCCTGCACCCCCACAAGTTTCTAAATCCCGAAACTGATCCTGAATTTTTATTTAAAAAAGGCCATCGTGGTTACCAAAAATTGGGATCTGGGAGTGTGCTATGGATTCATCAATCCAAAAATTGAATCATTTTTTTTTCGTATGATGGGGTGTTCTAGAAATAAATTTTACATAAATTATTGATTTTTGGATTGCTGAATTCGGAAGCCTAATTTTACGGTTTGGTGGATCAGAATGCTTTTCTTTTTTAATTATGGATTTCTAAATCCGGAATGCATATTTCTGTTACGGATTGGTGGATCCGGAATGCTTTTTCTGAATGATGGATTTTTTAATGTTTTTTTTTAATCAGCAATAAAGATTTAATTAATAGAAGTACTAGGGGTACTCCAACCCATTTACACAATTCCTTATACTAAAGAAATGAGGTTTCCAGATAACATGCCTAAACATAGATATATTCTACACATATATCTGCTAATCTTAACCTCTTTAAAAACAACAAGATGTCAATAAATAAACCAAATTAGCTATCAAGGAATCCTGCAACTTAGTCCAATTCCAGACTATAAGCGTATCGACTCAAAAGAAAGACTTTGTCTCCTTGCTATCTACTGCATTTTCCAAGCATCCATTATAATTATAGTTGTACCCCAAGGACATTCCTCTCATGCAAACCAAGAATCCAACCAAAAGCAAAGAAAGGGCGTTAATCATCAATGTATTGATTTTAAACATTCATATACATTAATACACCAATCAGAATAAGAGAAATTTGACTTTGGAAATTTATAACTTACCCATGCCCACGCCTTTACTTGGGCCAAAGCAAAAATTTCAACAGGATCCACCACTGCATTATTGAAAATTATCCTATTCCTATGATTCTAAATTCCCCAAATAATAGAAATCCACATACATTTCCAAACACAATTTCCCAAGTAGTTTAGACCCGTAAAACCTATTTGTTCGAAATGTTGAATAGCATTATCACAATGTACAAAAGCTCTACCAGCCCAAGCATCAGACATACACCATACTTTAGAAGTCACTTTACATGTGAAGAAAAGATGATTTACTGTTTCAAGCTCAGACCCACACATGACACACATCCCCCTTCCAACCTGAATTCCTCTATGTACTAAATTATCATATGTTGCAATTTTACCAAATAAAACACGCCAGGCAAAGTAATGTGTTGATGGTAGAGCTTTTAAGCTAAAAAAAAAATCAAAATTGAAAGCAGAGCATGAATGTGACTTCAAATTATTTTGTTGGCAAAGGATTTTATAAGCAGAATTAACAGTAAAACAATTTGAGATATCACCTACCCACATCCACTCATAATTTCTACAAGCATCTATTTTAATAGTCTTCAATTCATCCATAAATTCATTTATAATTTCATTTTCCCATAAAAACCACTCTCTTCTCCATTCTATTTGCCATACCCACTAATTTTCTTGCCATACCCTATATTTATCTATAGAGCCCTCTTTAAGCACTGAGTTTGAAAAAATTCTGGGATATCTGTTTTTCAAAGTACCATTCCCTATCCAATGGTCTGTCCAAAACATAATATTACTCCCTGCACCGACCTTCCACCTTCTCTAATTATCAAACCAAAAATTTGAGTTTCCTCTGCACACCTTCTTGATATCTCTCCACCACCAAGATTCAGTATTTGACACAACACTATCATAACTCTCTCCAAGACCCATATTTAGATTCCAATTTTTGAATGTGAAATGCATATTTTGAATTATGGATTGGTGCATCCAAAATTTTACCGCAAGTGCCAATCCAAATATTTTCCTGATTCCATAATCCAGAATGCAAAAAAATGAATACAGTTTAAGTGCATTTTAGGGTTTTTAAAAAAATGATAGGGACAATTTGGTCTTTCCATAACATTCTGGGGGTGCAGAAAGAAAAATGTAGAGGTGAGGAAGAAATTGCCAAAAGTTAATTGCATCCTTTATATATTTTTTTACATTTTCTTATTTTATTTTCATAGATTGAATTATAGTTTTAGTCATTTTTATTTCTGGTCCGTGATTTTGATATTTTTTCGATATTAATGTTTACATTTTTAATATAATGTAATTTTGACTTAATTATCAATTTTGTATATGTTATATTTATTTTATTTTTACATTTGTACCACCTACTATGGAATTATATGGAGTTGAGCTTATCCGTTCTTGAAGATGATTGTGTAAAATCACTTGCCAATACGAATAATTCGGATTGACATAAAAAATCAATATTGTTATAACAAACTAAATCATTCATACATAGTAAAGACTCATATTTAGATATTAATCTAGGTCCAAAAGTCTATAAATATAGTCTAATTATCTAAGAAGTTCCCACTCAATCTTTTTCATTTACTCACTAAGCACATATAAAAACTTCTCTAACCTTTACTAACTTGATCATCAAAGAATCTTCTACAAGTGGATCTCCACTCGATGTTTTTCTAACAAGCTTGACAACCATCTTTCAAAGGATTTAGGTCGACCAAAGCTCAACTTCCTTAAAACCTCTTCAAATCCACCTCAAATGGTTCTTGCTCAATTTTAATGAGAACATTTGATGTCTATCATGGGGCCTAAGTAAAATTATTCTCATACCACAACTCTTATGGTACTCACCAAAAATAAACTATAACATCAACATCATCATTGTCGTGAGATTGACTCATCTTCCCTTTATGTCCTAAAAGCCCATATATACTTTATTCTCCAGAACAAGGAAGAAAATGTCAAGAATGCCATCAGTGGCATGCAGAACAAATTCATCAAGGACTTGGAACTTCTACGGAATCAACACCGTGATGAGTTGCTATCTCTCCAAGAGCAACTAACCATAATACACATAGATTGGATGGACCACACACCGATCCGAGAAAAATTTGCAATCACAAACTTAACATATAGAGAAGGTCGTTGTGTCTCATCCCATTGTCCCTGATAAACTTGCTAAGCATACAGATAGATCGAAACATGGTACTTGACACAAAGGGTACTCATGGACACCATAGATTCAGACTAGAAGTCAATCTTGAGTTGTTGGTAGAACTGTCAACTTAGCACAACCAGTAGGCCAAATCCAAGGTTTCGCTACTCATAGGAAATCACAAGTATATGATTAGTATATGTCCTTTAAATTCGTCTAGACTCCCCCATTGAATGCAGATATGCGAGCCAACCTGGCTAATTTTCACCCATTCACATCTAAACTCATGAAGGACCATGGAAGTGGTAGTGTATTTAAAATACAACGACTCCTCGGACCTAGAGGCAAATGTTAAGGCCTTTCTCACCAGGTCAACCTCTTTTTTCGAAGACTTGGGAGTACAATTCTGATTGTTCCTCAATTCTCTCAAGGGACCAACATTGAAATGGTATTACTATCTTCCTCAGAATTTGACTCATTCGACATACTCTATGTGAGGTTTTTAGCTCGATTTTTCGGTTGCAGACCAATGCTCACTGCTTCAGCCTCACTCTAACACATTGCTCAAGGAGATGTCGAGCCACTATAACAATATATGACTTAATTCGCCAAAGCATGCACTAATATTCCTATTTGCATCTAGTGGTGGCCATGCATGCTCTTATAGTGGGATATCGTCTAGGTGTTTTCCTAGACTCTTTGTATGATGACCCACCCATCAATATGAATACACTTTGTACCTGCACAACCAAGTATATCAATATTGAGGAGAATTCAAATGCCAGAAAAAAAAGAGCGAAGGCTCCATCCACAACTAATGTTCCCAATACACAAACTTTCAAGAAAATGTGTGTCAATAAATATGAAAATTACACTCCTCTCAATGGTAGCCGAGATGTCATCACCCAAAAAACATTTAATCTTGAGTTAGTTCAGCTACTTCAACTTACACCTTCTCCATTTGTCGATCCAGCCAAATGGTGTAGTTGTCATCAAAATCAAGGGCACACCACAAAAGATGTTATAGAGTATGTGATCTAATTGAGAAGTTTGTATGATACGGGGCCTTGAGACATTTCATCCAGAACGCAAGGTTAGGCGAGATCAAGGACACATAGGATGGCGCGATTGAAGTCGAGGCCGAGGCTTTTGCAGCGATCACCAAGGTCAGGGCATAGAAAATCTTCAAAAGCAGATAACAACACCTTAGCCCAAACAAAAACAGAGAGAACAATCTCAAAAAATTCTAAAGAGGTCAGAGGGACCATCAATACTATTGCAGGGGAATTTGTTGGCGATGGCAGCTTGAACTCGACAAAGGAGAAAGTGGAGTATATGCACTAATTTTGAACAAAGTAAGCCTCAAAGACATGTATCCTCTACCAAGCCTAAAACAAATTGTAGACAACACCTCGAGATATGAGTTGCTTAGTTTTCTTTATGCATATTCTAGATATAATCATATCAAATGTATTCACCTGACGAAGACAAAACTGCATTTATGACATAATGACCCAATTTCTGTTGGATAGTCATGTTATTTGGCCTTAAAAATGTTGGTGCCATGTATCAACGCCATATGGATAAGGTTTTTAAATACCTCATTTGTAACACCATGGACATTTATGTTGCTGATGGTGGTCAAATTAACCAAGACAGAAGATCACCATGCCCATTTGGAAAAAGGTTTTAGCAAAAATCATAGCATATAGCATGGCCATACACCACGAATAACGTTTTTCAGAGTTGGCAAAGGAATGTTTCTAAGGTTTATGATAAACTAAAAAAGAAATAGAGATAAATCCAAACAAATGCAAAATCATCCTAAGCATGAGGAGTTTGAGTAAGATGAAAGAAGTTCAACGCCTTAATGGGAAGCTTGCAACTCTTTCAAGATTTCTCCTCAAAATTGTCTAGAAGGCCAAACATTTTTTCAAGTTTGAAAGGAACAAAGAAATTCGAGTGGGAAAAGTGTGAGAAAATATTTCAAAACATCAAGAAAGATATTTTCTCTTTGTCTTTATTAGTAAGTTTGTCATCACACTCCACACTTATAATGTGCTTAGTAGTATCTCACTCGGCGTTGAGCTTGGTTTTAGTCCACGAGGACGGAAAAAAATAGCATCCTATTTATTTCTCAAGTCGAATCTTACAACCAATGGAAGAAAGATACCAAGTCATTGAAAAGTTTGTATTATCACTTATCTTCTTGGCATGTGGATTCAAACAATATTTCTGAAGCTTCAACATTATTGTACGCACAAATTATCCTATCAAGCAAGTGTTGCAAAAACCAGAGCGCACTAGTAGAATGACTGCATGGTTTGTAGATCTATCCGAATTCAGACTTAAATTCGAGAGTTGAGGTCCAATGAAAGTCATCTTCTTAGGAGACTTTCTCATTGAGTTCTTGCAACTTGGAGAAAGACATGAATGGTGGTCTCTCAGTGTGGATGCATCTTCAAACAAGAAAGGAAACATGGTTGGGGTAATCCTCGAAGGCCTTGATGACATTACTTTTGAGCAAGCAGTTCAATTCAACTTTGATATATCCGATAACTAAGTTCTAATCCTGGAGTAAGGCTTGCATGAGAACTTGGAATGAAACAACTGAAGTGTCAAAGTGATTCACGGTTGGTTATAAGACAAATAAATAGCGAAGATCAAGGAAAAGAGCCTCAACTACAAAAATACTATCATATTGCTAAAAACCTCATGAGACAATTTGACCAAATAAGCGTTACTCATGTCTCAAGAGCAATCAATGATCCCCTCGATGTCCTCTCCTAAATATCTGGAGTTAAGATTACTCGCTTGCAAGAATTGTGTATAAAACACCTGCGAATCCGAACAACTCGAATTGACATGAAAAATTGATTTGTTATAACAAACTAAATTGTCCATACCCAATAATTACTCATCTTTGGATATTAACTTAGGCCCAAAAGCCAATAACAGAGCTTGATTCTCTACGAAGTACTTACTCAATCTTTTTTCATTTACTCGTTAAACACTTGTAAGAACTTCTCTATCTCTTACTAGCTTAAGTGTCCAAGAATCTTCTTCATGTTTTTCAACAAGTTGAAAACATTTATTTGATAATTAAGCTCGACCAAAGTTCAACTTCCTCCAAAACTTCGTGCAGTTTGAATAAGAACAATATCTAATTGAATTTTAAAATAAACAAATTAATTAAGGTATCATTGAGTAATTTTTTTTATTAATTTTCAAAAGTAAAAAATAAATATTCATAATTAAATATTAAACTAAAATTACAAATTATTTTGAATCTCGAAACCAAAATCATTAAAAAATAAAGAAAAAATATCGTAAATTAAATGGTTACCGAAGAATGGGAAGAATATAAATTGTAATTTAGTTTTAAAATATTTAAAGAGAATTTTAATCTTGGTAATTGTACAATTTTAGTGTTTTAGATTTCAATTCCACATATTAAGGAGATATAGCATTAGCTTAATAATAAAAGTGGAAAGGATGGAAGAGATAGGGTGTAGATTTGAATACTCTACTTAAAAGAAATTATATATTAATATTAATATTTGTCAATAAAAATTTGCGTAAAATCTATAAGTTAAGTACTTCAAATTTGTATTTTTTGTTCTTTCAATCTTTTTTTTGTCGATTAGACTTGTGTATTCCATGTGATTAGAGTTTAAGAACAAACCACACTTTAATATTGAATAACTCTGTTGAGACAACTAAAACCATTTTTAAAATATCCATATATTCTCTCTCACAAACTGTGCAAAATACATATTTATTTTTAAAAAAATGTCAACCAACAAATGCATTAAATAAGCGTAAGATGACTCTTATGAAATTATTGGCGAATTATATAACTTATTACTATTACCATTTATCTAATTAAAATATATTGTCATAAAATCCTGAAATTATATACCGTTATAATAACTTTAAGTAATATCCAATTATTTATAATAACTAATAATATTTTCAATAAAACTGTATAAAATCAATCTATATTATTAGTATTATAAGAGAAAGGAGTTGTAATATACCAACAATATTATTAGAGATAGAGTATTAGATAAGAACATTTCACATTATATAAGTGGGTGTAAACCTCATCTCATAAATTTATAAGGTTGAGTTATGTTTAAAGTTTACTTCTTAATATGGTATCAGAGTTATTCAAAGTGTGTCATAGCAAGTTTGTTAGTCTTATTAGGTCATTCGTTATCGAATCATTATTGAACCACTCATAATATATATAGTCTCATACATGAATTGACAGTCTCAACATGAAAAAATATATTAAAGATTTCACATCAATTAAAAATAAAAATATTTAATAATATATAAGTAAATATAAATATCACATTAAATTCCAAAGTTCACTTCTTAATCATCGTGCAGTAATATTTTTTACATTAACATGATAAACACAAGTGCTTATAAAATGTAGAAGCTCTTGTATATTCAACTAATATAAAGACAGAAGCAATTAGATTACTATTATTACAGAAAAGTCTACGCCTATAGTAATTATAATATTGCTGAAACTCTAAGAACTCTTGAAAGGGTAAGTTTAGTGTGTAAGTTATAGTTTGTGTTGCTATCAATTGCTACAAATTTCAATTATAGGGCTAATTAAGATATAGTTCATTACCAATTTGATTATTTGTTCAGACTTTTTCATTTTTATTATACATATCAAAGTCAACCCTGAACACGATGCCGACAATAAAATGGATTGAGACGACAAGTAATACATATGTATACATAACATATTATATATAATAATATCATAATATGAAATGATATTTTCCTAAGAATTATGTATGTGAAATCCACTGTCTATAATTAATTAACCTGCATGTTGTTTTGTCAAATCCCAATTTTAATCAAGTTGACCATGATGAACTGTTGTTTTAACACAAATTGCATGCTAAAAACATGGATTATGGATGTTGCATATAAGGGTCTCTTTTTATATAATGCAGACAAAAACCAGAAATTTGACTTTTTAAAATTAATCATTTCAGAAAGGACGTCATCATACACTGTATATGGAAAGAAAACCTATAATAATCTAGAACATAGAATATGTCCCATTGAAAATTAGAATAAATCTAAGATTTAAAATTAATTATAAAATTAATCATTATGAAAGTTTGGTTTTTAAAACTATAAACTATAATAAGATAGTATTATTAATATAACTTTTAAAACATTTATTATAAAGTCAATAAATATAATGTATACACATAATAATTTTTAATTAAATTATTAGGGAATAAAAAATTTAAATTATATTATAGTGTACTTCAAAGGTTTTAATTCATAGTCGTTTTATAGAGAAAGTATGATTTTTATTCAAAAAATAATCACCACTAGACACCAATTTGTGACAAGCATATATATAACCTATCCAGTCAAATATATATTTTTTCATGTGTACATGTTACCCCATTAATAGTAATATTTAAAAGATTTTTTAATATTTATAGATTGTTAAAAATATGTATAAAACAAATATACTTAACATAATTATTTGGTGAATTTATGACACTCAAACGTGACATATACAATTATGAATTTATTATAATTTAAAGACTTGCAAAAAATATTTATTTTTAACAACATTCTGTGTTTTCTATAAACAAGTTATAATTGTGTAAATATATCAAATAAAAACTATAAATAAGGGTTGCATAACAAAATCTACAAAAGTATATATAACTTTATCGTGAGAACATTTCTCTACCTTCTTTTTCTTTATGTACGGAATAGTATTTTGAGAAAACATTCACAATTTCTTTTTCTTTCTGCAAAGCTTATCCACTTATTATCCGCTCTACATGTCTAATGTTAATTAAAGATAATTAAAGTTAGAAACAAATAATAAGATTATAATTTGGCACAGATATTTATTTCCGTATTTTGGTTCCGTACAAATTATTAGAAAAGGAAATAACAAAATATCATTGGTAGTTGACGATACGATGTAGGGTCTTTTAATACTAAGTGCAAAAATTTGTCTCTGACTTTACATATTAAAAGTCAACGTAATAAAAATGAAAGTGGTTGAGAACAAAGAGAGGAATGTGTTGGCTAATCGGATTCAGGGACTAAAATCTTTATAAAAAAATCATTTACTATAATTTTATTATTGTTTAGGTATTTTTCTAGATTTTAAATATTTAATTTATAAATCTATACTGGTCACCAAATTTTGAAATTTTTTTGTGGTATTTTCTTATGCTAAATAGAAATTTATCAAATATTTACATATTAAAAATATCCTACTTTTATGTTCAAAACTTTTTATTATGTAATTATTATGCTCTTGTCAGTCATTTGTGTATGCAAAACAGTATCGTTATAATTGATATTTTTTATATTTTAGGTTGATGTTTAGTCAAAACCAATTAAATTTTAAAAACACCAAAAATTTACTTTGGACTTACTAAAGTCTAATGTAAATTTATGTTGGACCATTCATTTGTTATCATCTATTTTGTCCAACTCCCTTATCCTATTTGTAATATTAAGTCTTTTTTTGTTCTAAAACATTGTTTTGTTCTATTCTTTTAATCACTTGAAGATCCTCATACGCCCCACTAACCTCTTAATTATGTACATATATTCCACAATCTCATATAGCTTCATTATAATCTTTATTAATCCAAAACACTCTATTATAGTTGATAGTATTGTTATCAGATGTAGAATTGCTTAGTGAAAAGATCGCTAAATTTATGACTTAATCACTAAAAAAATTATTGATTTAACAATAGATTATTTTTATCATTAGTTTTTTAATTATCAACGAGTGAAATTACTGAAAATTTTTATTGACGAGTATGAAAATTAAAAAAAATATATTATATTTTTCATATCTATTGGTAATATTCATGCACTAATATTATTCATCAATAAAATTTGTCCATAAATTTTATAATATTAATAATAATTAAGATAATAATAGTAATAATAAATTTAATTATGACAATAATAATATTTTTCTTAATCTTAATTTTTGATAATAATAATAATATTAATAAAATTATTTTATATAGATATATAAAAAATCCAAATATTAATTTAATAAATTATGTAATAATAATATATAATAGTAACAAAATAATATTATATTATTAAATAAAATTATGATAATAATAATAATAATTTATGAGAATTGTAATATTAATAATTTTCTTTTTGTATTAATGTATATTAAAACAAAAGTATTAATTTAATAAATTGATTTAATAAAAGTAATATGTTCCTTTAGTGGATTTAGATTCAATCCCTAAAAATATTATTAATTATTGACAGATTTTTACTATCAGTAAAATCAGTTTTTTTTTAATTAATTAGTTTTAAATTCCAAATAAATTTGAATATTTTCAACTCAATTTTTATTAAATTGTATGTTCTATTAAGTACTTATATTTAATTTTTAATATGTTTGGATTAAATTTTTCTCGTTTTATATTTTTAATTATAGGAGGACATGGTTGTTATCTTTGATTAGTCATCTTATCTTATTTATTTGTCTTCGTAGATTAAAGATGTGAGATTTTGTGGTTAATATAAAATAATATTAATATTAATATAAAAATCATATATGAGTTTTACTATTTTAATTGAAAATATATTGGATAATAAGATTGTTATGTTTAATTTTTTTTAAGAATAACATACAACGATGGATGAATCATGGTCGTTACCTCACTAATATAAATGACTGTGATAATTTATTGTTATCTAACAGGTTCTCATTAAAAAAATAATGAATGTCACACTTATTATGAATTGAAATATCATTTTATATTAACTATAAAACATCATGACAAGTTGAGACAAATAAAAAAGATGATGGAGTAAGATAACAATCATATCACACGCGGTAAATAAAAATAAATAAACAAGAAAAATTTAATTGAAAAATATATATAAAAAAATTGATTCAATATAGAAAGAACTATTCAAAATATACAAATTTAGAAGTATAAAGTTAATTAAGTGTTTATTTATTTATTGATTCATTGAGAATCATGATGAGATTCTTTGCCTTTGGGATCTACCTTTAGGCATTTCCGCGTTCCATGGTGCAATGCGGCGAAATGGATAACGGAATATTAGTTTTCTTTAGAGCTCCACGCCCCTTGGGAATCCACTTGCCTTCAAAACTCTTACACAGTCAACTCCTTCTTCACTATAAAGCCACACCACACTCCTTCCTTCTTCTTCACAACACCACCACTTCAATTCCTATTCTACCTCTTCAATTGTGGTTAATCTTCCACAGTTGACAATATCAAATGGCAGAGATTGAGGGTTCTCCTGGAAGCTCCATGCATGGAGTCACAGGAAGAGAGCAAACATTTGTAGCCTCGGTTGGTTCCCCAATGGTCCCCACGGACACCACAGCCAAATTTGCTCTCCCTGTAGATTCTGAACACAAGGCCAAGGTTTTCAAACTCTTCTCCCTAGCCAATCCCCACATGAGAACCTTCCACCTTTCTTGGATCTCCTTCTTCACCTGCTTTGTCTCCACCTTCGCAGCAGCCCCTCTTGTCCCCATCATCCGCGACAACCTCAACCTCACCAAAAGCGACATTGGAAACGCCGGGGTTGCTTCTGTGTCGGGAAGCATTTTCTCTAGGCTTGCAATGGGTGCAGTTTGCGACCTCTTGGGTCCACGCTATGGCTGCGCCTTCCTCATCATGCTCTCGGCCCCTACCGTCTTCTGCATGTCCTTTGTGAGTGATGCTTCCGGGTACATAGCGGTTCGGTTCTTGATAGGGTTCTCCTTGGCCACGTTTGTGTCGTGCCAGTACTGGATGAGCACCATGTTCAACAGCAAGATCATAGGGCTTGCCAATGGGACTGCGGCGGGGTGGGGAAACATGGGTGGTGGAGCCACTCAGCTCATAATGCCTTTGATGTATGAAATTATCAGAAGAGCTGGGGCTACTCCCTTCACTGCTTGGAGGATTGCATTCTTTATTCCTGGTTGGATGCATGTCATCATGGGGATCCTGGTCCTAACTTTAGGTCAGGACTTGCCTGATGGAAACCTTGGTGCCTTGCAGAAACAGGGAAATGTAGCTAAAGATAAGTTTTCTAAGGTTAGTGATCCAAGAAGATATATTTTTAATATCATTTTATTATAGGAGATATATGCCTTAACAAATTCCAGTGTTTATACTTTTCCATGAAGTAATGAATTTCAACTATTTGTTCAGGTGCTATGGTATGCCATAACAAATTACAGAACATGGATTTTTGCTCTCCTCTATGGGTACTCAATGGGAGTTGAATTGACAACAGACAATGTCATTGCTGAGTATTTCTATGACAGGTTAGTTAAGCACAAAGGCAATACATTTACATGCATTAACTTAATTGCTATTCTACAAAAATTTGTGTTTCAACCTTACATAAGGAATTAATTAATAATATGAAACAGATTTAATCTCAAGCTGCACACTGCTGGAATCATTGCTGCCTCATTTGGAATGGCAAATTTAGTTGCTCGACCTTTTGGTGGGTATGCTTCTGATGTTGCAGCCAGGGTGTTTGGCATGAGGGGAAGATTGTGGACCCTTTGGATCCTCCAAACCCTAGGAGGGGCTTTCTGTATTTGGCTTGGCCGTGCCAATTCTCTTCCTATTGCTGTCTTGGCTATGATTTTGTTCTCTATAGGAGCTCAAGCTGCATGTGGTGCAACTTTTGGTATCATTCCTTTCATCTCAAGAAGGTCTTTGGGGATTATATCAGGTCTCACTGGTGCAGGTGGAAACTTCGGGTCTGGCCTGACCCAATTGATTTTCTTTTCAACCTCAAAATTCTCCACTTCCACAGGTCTTTCCTTAATGGGGGCCATGATAGTGGCTTGCACTCTTCCTGTGACTCTTGTTCACTTCCCACAGTGGGGTAGCATGTTCCTACCTCCCACAAAAGATGTCAACAAATCCACTGAAGAATTCTATTACACCTCTGAATGGAATGAAGAGGAGAAAAAGAAGGGCTTGCACCAGTCAAGTCTCAAGTTCGCTGAGAATAGCCGATCTGAGAGAGGAAAGCGCGTGGGATCAGCCCCAACACCTCCAAATACAACTCCCACTCATGTCTAGCTTCATCAAGACTTCATCAAAGACAACTACAGAACAGTATTGAACTTCAAAATTCCCATATAAGTGAAGCTTTTTCTAATAATTGTATGAGTTGAATATTCCACAATTGAAATAGAAAATTCCCATATAACTGAAGCTTTTTCTAATAATAGTATCAGTTGAATATTCCACAGTTGAAATGGAATCAATCAAAACAAAGTTGATATTATATATCATATTATCCAACTCAATTATTGTTCAGTTTTTAAAGAGAGTTTGACCTGTCTCATTTGATGACGCATAGAATATTCCACGAAACATTTAATAATCTGGTAAACCAGCATGGCAAAATTTATATGAACTATAAACTCTCTTATAGATCTTTCTGTCATTCTCTTTACTTGTTTTGTACGGTAAGTAATAAGTTTCGTATGAACATAATATAGAAATTATTTATTCAAGTCAGGGGTGACTTGTCTTTGGCTATGGGTGAGGGAAAAGAATGGTGGCCAACTAACAAATGTGTCCTTTGCTGTAAGCTACTTTACGCACCTTTCATTTTCAATGTCCAAATATCTGGCGCAAAAAACAAATATTCGCGTTTGACAACGTTAAAATTTATATAAATCTTAGTGACTTAGAATACATAAATTCATATTTCAACAATTAAAATTAAAATTTTGACAAAGAAAAATTAAAATAAATTTAAAGACTGCAAATATCTTTAAGTTAATGTATGCATGTACGTTTCTTTCCTTGCAAATTCTTCCAGCACCCACTACTTCCAAAAATATCAAAATTACCCTATATTTTTATTGACTTTTTTAAAAATCTAAAATGTGTAATCCGAAGACTTCCTTCCTAGATTATATAATTTGGGAGTTTATATTTATATTTTAGATTGTAAAATCCAAAATCCAAATTTATATTTTAGATTGTACAATTTAGAATACAATTTTTTTAGAAATAATTTTATTTTATTTTGGATTATTTAATTTAAAATTTAAATTTTCTGAAAAACTAACCAAGAAGGGTAACTAATATTTTTCGAAGTATAGAGGTGCAGGAAGAAATGCATGGAGGTGCATGAAGAAACACACTTCTTTCTTTCCCTGATTCAAGCCCAAGTTTAAACTGACATTATTGATCTAACATGATTGCCTGCCCAAAGAAAGAAAACCTACACCCCTGAGTAGGACACGTAACATACATATATTTTTTTAAAGTAAAAAATTATTTAATTTAAATATAAATATAATAATAAATTGATTTAAGTATGATAATAATAATTAATTTGAATATAATATCAGTTATGCTTAAATTTAATTCAATTAAAATAATTTAAATTGGATTGAATGGCTCAATTTTGGTTTATTTTTACTTTTGTTCTGTTAATGTTATGTAAAATATTATCTCAGCTCATACAAATTACCCACAGATAGAAAACATAATACTTTGAACAAACAATTCAGAATTCCAACATAAAAAATATATCATACTTTTTAATTAAATATTTGTTAATATAAAACACAAGAGTCATACAATTTTAAAGCCAACACAAACAATTTCCAAATTAATTCAAAACTAATAAACTATAACAATATTATAATAATAATTTGTGATTTAAACAAGGGTTTAATTTTCAATCGCTTTATATATACAAAAAAAAAATATTTTAAATCAATCAAAACTATTTTAAAGTATTTATTGTAAAATTTAACAAACTTGTTATACTATTAGGCACAGGGCAGAGGAGCTAGAGAGAGAAGATATAAAATGTAACTCAATCAATCTTATTAAAGGTATAGAATATGCTTTATATACAAAGGTTAAGGAGGGGATATATCCCTCTGGTTAACACCCCCCGTTAAACTCATGGCTGGATTAGGAACCACCATGAGTTTATCCCTGACATTAAGAAACATAGTTCCAGATATTGGTTTGGTGAGAGGGTCCGCGACTTGGAAGCGTGCAGGCAGATGAAGAAGAGTAATGTTGCCCTTGCAGATGTGGTCACGAACAAAATGTAGGTCCAACTCAAAATGTTTTGTCTTTGAGTGCATGACAGGATTGGCACTTAGAAGGACAGCACCAAGATTATCAGAGTACAACTTCGGTGTGAGAAAGGGAATACGTAATTCTGATAAAAGAGACTGAGTCCATATAACTTCAGTAAGAAGAGCTGCAACAGCACGGTATTCAGCTTCTGTTGAGCTTCTGGAAACAGATTTTTGCTTGTGAGTAGACCATGATACGAGATTGGAGCCAATATAGATGCAGTAGGCAGTTGTCGATTTCCTGTCATCAACATCAGCTCCCCAATCTGCATCCGAGAAGCCAATGATGGAAGATGAAGACTGACGTTTCAGTAAAAGACCAAAGTTGATGGTTCCAGCTAGATAGCGTAAGATGCGTTTCACAGCTTGCCAGTGGTGTAGTTTAGGGTCATGCATAAAATGACAAACACGGTTAACTGAATAGGATAACTCAGGTCGCGTTATAAGAATATATTGCAAAGCACCAACGACTGACCTGTACATAGATGGATCTTGAAAAGGTTCAGAGGAGTCTTGTTGCAGGCGAGTTGATGAAGTCATAGGGGTAGGTTGGGACTTTGCATGAAGCATATTCGTTCGACGAAGCAAGTCTTTGATATATTGAGCCTGAGATAAATGCATATTACCATGTCGTGTAGTTGATACCTGAATCCCAAGAAAATGATGGAGAGGGCCTAAATCTTTAAGAGCAAAGAAAGAGCTAAGAGTGGAAATAAGATCAGTGACAGCAGTAGATGAAGAGCCAGTGATAATTATATCATCAACATAAACAAGCACAAATAAAGTGAAGGAAGTAGTGAATTTGGTGAAAACAGAGGAATCACTGACAGTAGATTGAAAACCAAGATGAATCAAAGTTTGACTAAGTTTAGAAAACCAGGACCTGGGAGCTTGTTTGAGACCATAAATGGCCTTGTGTAATCTGCAGACAAGAGTTGAATCACGAGATACAAACCCAGGAGGTTGTTGCATGTAGACATGCTCAATCAAGTCACCATGAAGGAAGGCGTTATTAATATCAATTTGACGCACAGGCCATTGTTGAGTGACAGCATGAGAGAGCACAATACGGATGGTGTTATGTTTCACCACTGGGCTAAAAGTCTCTGTGTAGTCCACACCTTCAGTTTGATTGAATCCCTTTGCAACCAGTCGGGCCTTACACCGTTGAAAAGTACCATCTGCATGTAGCTTGGTTTTGAAAACCCACTTACAGCCAACAAGAGAGGCTCCCGGTGGAAGTGTGGTAAGAGTCCAAGTTTTGTTGGAGAGGAGAGCATGATATTCATCATTCATTGCTTGAAACCACATAGGTGAAGAAATTGCTTCCTTGACAGACGTAGGAGCAGTAGGTATAGAAATTATGGCATTATATGTCTTAGGTTTGAAAATACCTACCTTGGCACGAGTAACCATGGGATGAGAATTGATAGGGTGAATCTCAGAGCCAGTATTATGATGCATATCAGTGCTGTTATCTAGAGGGACAAGAGCAGAAGAACTATGAATAGGCATATTAGTATTAGCATTAGAATGAATAACAGTAAGTGGAGGAGTTGTAGTCACAGGGGAAGGCACTGGAACAGATGAAATAGGAAAAGAATTTAATTGTTCATGATATGGAAACTCAGTTTCATTAAAGTGCACATGTCTGGAAACAATTGTCTTACCAGAGGGAGTTAGACATATATAACCTTTGTTGGTAACACTATACCCAAGAAACAAGCACTGTTGTGAACGAAAATCAAACTTATTTTTGTTGTAAGGACGTAATAAAGGAAAACAAGCACAACCAAAAACTTTGAAAATAGCGTAATTAGGATTTTTGTTAAACAACATAGTATAAGGATTAGAGTTATGCAATACAGGAGTGGGAAGCACATTGATAATATGAGTTGAGGTAAGAAAGGCTTCAGCCCAGAAACGCCTAGGCAAAGAAGCAGTGGCCAAGAGAGTTAATCCCATGTCAACTATGTGCCTATGCTTACGCTCAACAGCACCATTATGCTCATGAGTGTGAGGACAAATGAGCCTGTGTTGTATACCATGCTGATCAAGAACCTGTTTAAGACAAAGGAATTCACGGGCATTGTCGGTTTGTAAAGAACGCAATTTAGAACACGTTTGATTTTCAGCAAAAGATTTAAATTTGTGAAAAGCAGCAGGAACCTGTGACTTAGCATGAAGAAAATATATCCATGTATACTTACTAAAAGCATCAACAAACGAAATGTAATAACGGGCACCATTGGAAGCTGGTATAGGAGAAGGTCCCCACACATCAGCAAACACAAGTTCTAAAGGTTTTGTGTAAACAGTAGCAGAAGAATGAAAAGGCAATTGCATATGTTTACCAAGCAGACAACTAGAACAGAAACTAATATTATTGGAACATCTGATATCATTATTGTGAAAAATCTGTTTGAGAATATCCATATTACAATGACCCAGTCTTTGATGCCAAACATTAGCAGTCAGTGTATTACGAGTAAAAGAAATATTGTGAACAGAGGATGAAGGAAAATGATTATGAAGCATTGGGAAACTGTATAACCCATCTTTAAGGGTGCCTTGAAGAAGAATCTTTTTCGTAGCCTGATCAACAACATAACAATTGTTAGCAGTAAAAGTAAACAAGACATTGTTATCACGAGCAAAGGAAGACACACTGAGAAGATTTTTTGTAATTAAAGGAACATGTAGAAGATTTTTTAAAACTAAACTTTTATGAGTAGAAGGAGAAGAAAAAGATGTGGAACCAATATTGGCAATAGACAAACCTGATCCATTACCCATTTTGACAGTTTCAGTGCCATGGTAAGGTTGTTTTGAAGAATAGACAGTGGAGTCCTTTGTGACGTGATGAGTGGCGCCACTATCAGGGTACCAGAGAGGATCGTCCATACTGGATTGAACGCCCAACAGAGGTGCCTCATTCGATGCAGGATCAGAATCTGAAAAATGAGAGACATGGGCATGTGGAGGAGGTTGCGGTTGATAATCATACCAGCGCCAGCAATGAAGAGCAGTGTGACCGGGTTTGCCACACACTTGACAAAATATCTTGGAGTTATTCCAAGCACCACGATTGGAAGAGCGAGCCACACGAGCACCGCGACTAAAATTGTTGTTTCTGCCAGAGCCACGGGTACCACGGGAACCAGAAAAATTGTTCTTGTATTTTTCTTGAGATGGATTTGCAGGATGCCAGGACGTGTATGCAGCAGTGGCAGGAAACGTTAATGGATCGACTTGATTGTGCCGCTCAAGACGCTCTTCTTGAACCAGAAGAAGGGCTTCGATCTCAGCAACAGTATAGGGATCCCTTCGTGACAAAACAGAGGCAACAAATGGATCATAATCAGACGAAAGACCATCCAAGATGGCTTCGATATGATCTTCGACGGATATGGGCGCACCGACTGACGCAAGAGCATCCACAGTTCTTTTGATGCCGAGAACATACGTTGAGACAGAGTTATCTTTCTTGAGTTGTTTGAGAGTGAGTTTAAGTTTCTTGACCTGAGATCGAGTATGAGACAAGAAATACGTGTGCAGCGTGGTCCAGATCTGGGTTGCAGAATGGAGACCAACCATTTGCGTTAGCAATGGTGTCGTCATTGACGCCAAAAGCCACGCCACCACCAGATTGTCCTGTTGTTTGTACAGACGATAAGTAGGAGATGCTGGGACAGTGCCATCCGCGGAGGTGGAAGGCGATTCAGGAACGCAAGAACCATCAAGAAAATGCGAGAGCATAAGACCATCAAGCGTGGCCAACACCTGTTGTTTCCATAGAAGAAAGTTTTCTTCATCAAGCTTGAGAAGAATCGGAGTGTGGAAATGGTGTAAAGAAACAGAGGCGGATGCGGTGGAAGAGGTGGAAGAGGTGGAAGCGGTGGAAAAGGTGGAGGAGGTGGGGCCAGAGGCTGCAGAAGTCATGGGTACTCAAAAAAAGAAAAGAAAAGCGAAAAAGCTAATAGCTCTGGATACCATATTAGGCACAGGGCAGAGGAGCTAGAGAGAGAAGATATAAAATGTAACTCAATCAATCTTATTAAAGGTATAGAATATGCTTTATATACAAAGGTTAAGGAGGGGATATATCCCTCTGGTTAACATATACATGACAATATATATTATTATTGGATGATAGTTCAAAAAGCATTTTCATTGTTAATGCATTCTAGTCAGATTCATTAAATAAGAAGACCATAAAAAACTATTACATTAGAATTTCATAAATATACATTTATACGAGTACTATATATATTAAATGGATTGGAATTATGAGAACTACTCAGAAAAGAACTTTCTCAAATAACGTGAGGAAGTAAACAAAGCATCAGTTGATAAATTTAATAAGACATGTCTCTACACAACAACGTTTATAATTGTAGTGGTTGGAAATAATTAAATAGCAATAATAGAAAATTGAGCATAAATTGGAGTTAATTATGTTGGATTTACTTTGGTTACTGGAACCAATGTAAATGGAAAAAAGTGGATGAAAGCTTGAAGTATTACGCCATAAAGATTGCAATGAATTTGCAAGGTGCTTCACCCAACACAACAGAACAACCCTCCAAAAATTACACCCATTTATCCAATTCCCTGTTATTTATTATGTTGCTTTTACAAAGTTTTGGTTGGCATACCTATCATATATACTCGATAAGAATTTTTCATTTAATAATGAAATCAATAAAATTAAATATGTATAAAAAATGTTATTTAAAGTGAAGAGTGTTGCATTGATGAAAGTAGTGACACTTAGAATTGAAGAAGAAGATGAAAGATGCAGTGCATTTGTTGAATGTGATAACTGTCGTGTATATTCTCTGCCCTCAAGCCATGAATTCTTCATTTAATTTTTTTTGGATTCTATCATATTAGATTATTATTAAGAAGAAGAATATAAATTTAACTAATCCTAAAAAAAAATAATATATGAACTCATTTATATATTATAAAATAAGATTTTATAATGAGTAGTTTGATAGTGATCTGAGAGCTAATAAAATAAGATTTAATAAACTTTCACTATAATAGGTTTAATATAAAATCATATTTTTCATATATGGTTTATGCATAAATTTATTTTTGAAAAATTATCTTTATAATATAAAAGTTTTTAATTAAAAACATATTAAAAATACAATTTTTGTATAAATTATTTCGATCTTATTTATATTAAATTCGTATTTGTCAAATATAACTTATGTAAAATTTTACAAAAATTATATAGTTTATTGACAATTTCTTTAAAATTAAATCATATTTTAAATGTACGATTTATCTAATTTTAAATTAAAAAAATATCTACCCACTAAAAATTCGAATTAAAATTACATCACGAACTGACTATTATATGGTATAATGTATACGTGTTGCTAACTTATTTTAACTTTTATATTCACATGAAAAATTGTGAGAACCACAACATGGAAATAAAAAAATTTATGCAAAACTTAAAAAAAAACACTATAAACTCTATGTTTATATAGAAGTATCCTGGATTCTAAAGAAAAATAAAACAAACAAAAACCATAACAACTACCATTGTTAAACCTATCAAGAGAATAGGTTGGAGATCCCATATCTCTAGAACCTATCAAGAAAATAGGTCGGAGATATCGAGTAGAGATGAGAATATTTTATTATGTATAAGTGGTCGCAAATCTTAGGCGATTTTATGAGATTGAATAAGGCTTAAAATTTATTTTGTCACATGATAATAGAGACATTTAAAATTTATCGTAACGAGTGTTTGTTGGGCTTATCGTATCACCCGTTATCGGATCGTTATCGGACCACACATAATATAGTCTCACACACAAGCTGTCACTCTCGATGTGAGGAATGTGAAACCACCCATAATATATTGTCTCACATTTACAAGTGTGTTGGAAAATACACACATGTGTGTGAAAACTATTCCCACAATCCCCCATTTAATGACTATTATAAATTTTTACGAACTATCAATGTTTTTCAGTTGGCACATGCTTCTGGGCTTTTCTGCACCATTCCAGAAAGAAGAAGAATCCATCCTCCAAAATCATGTAAGACGTTTTTTGTTTTCTTTTCACAAAAGAGTGTAAATAAATATGACTGGGTAGAAAAAAAGGGGAAAAGAAAAAGAAAAAGAAAAGTGTAATTAAAGACGACAAAGATTCGTTGAGGTTATTAGATTCGGAGAGGGAGAGGGAGCGGAAGCAATGACATGTTTCGCGTGAGGAAAGTAATTTGGGTTCTGAATATTTCTGAACCATTTGTCGCTTTTACGCAATAACGAACCCGTGGGGGTGCCCATTTCATAATAAATATGTAACCTCTAATATACATTTTTCAAATTTTATATCACCTTTTTCTATATTTAATAAATAAGTCTCAGCCTTTTATTTTCAAGGGATTATTTTGTTTAAACTAAATTAAAATTTTATTATAAATAATATAAAGTTTTCTTCAAATATTTAACATATTCAAATTACTTATAAAGTTAAAATAGCTTCGTTTTCAATCGCCTCAAGTGGAAACTGATTCTGTTCCATCCATTTAACCGGTTGATAAATTTATTGAGTTTTCGAATAATAAATAAGAAAGATTTTTGTGAAGGACCATGTATATTCTGTGTGGTAGAATATTAATTCCATTTCTTTTTACTTTTGGATAAAGTAGTTAAAGTACAGGAGCAGCACGTAACCATGTCTATTATGTTTCAAACCAAACATCACCAATTGTTCTCACTCTTTCAATTAATTCATTTTTTTCTGATAAAAAAAAATAAAAATTGGTCTCACTTGTTAGTAGGAAAGTTAGATATTTCACACATATATTTTGGGTTGGAATCATTATATGCATCTCATGTATCATCGTTTTGTTGTTGTTATTCTTCACTCAGAAATCAAATTCAACTTAATGTTATTTTTCTTTGTAAAACTATTACAAAACTTTAATTGAAAAATAACATTAAAGATACAATAACAGGATGTTTAGTCTTATTTTCATTTGAGTAATAATGTTTTGGGAGTTATTTGAATTTATTAAAAATTAGAATATTGCTGATTTGTTGACAATCGTATACCTAATTACAACTAAAAAAAATGTTTTTGTTGAAATTGGGTAATTTTTAAATTATATCATTACAAGAAAATCATTAAATACTAACAAAATTTAGAAAAAAAAATAACTAGTCATTATATTAACTAAATTATTATAAAATGATTTTTAAATTAGTATCTAAATTAACTACCAAAGTTTTAGCTATTTATATTTTTTATTCTAAATTAGTCTCTAAAAGACTAATAGATGCTAATTTAGAACATAAATAGTTAGTAGTTAAAATCTTGATAACTAATAATTAGATATCAATTTAGAAACTATTTTATAAATTTTTATTAATAATAAAAGCTATTTTATATACCATTTTAGTTAATAAAGTGGTATCTAGTTTAGTCAATATAGTGACTAATTATTTTATTCTCTAAAATTAGTTTATATTTAATAATTTTATTTTGTAGTATATCACAGTTATAAACTATCATAGTTGACAAAACTATATCAGATTACAACTAGAGAAAAAATATGTTTTTTTGAAATTGGATAATTTTAAAACTATATGTGATTAAACTCTAAATTTTAAATCATAAACTATCACAATAATAAACTATAAGAGTTTGTAAATTAATGTATTTTAATGTGTAATTGTGAAAGTAAATTCTCTTAAAAATTAAATGAAAATTATATTAACGGGTGTAAGAGAACGTTTAATGTGTAGAAATCATCAGTTTTTCATCTAAAATTGGTGGAATTCATGTATCATTTTCTTGATTCATTTAATTATAAGATGACTTATTCACAAATGGTTTGTAGATAGGGGGCAAACGGCCAACCCAAAAGAAGATTGTTTTGGGTTTCTTAATATATACCAACCAATTTAATGGGAGCTACGACTAACTTTCTTAATCGTCTTCAATTCTTACTGTAACTCATCAACCGCCATGAAGAAAACGCAAGAAACTTTTTAACTACATTATTATGCAACCATTAATGTTCCTTAAATGCGTTTCCCAATTCATTGACAAACCCTGCATTATTTTACTGCTTTTCATCTCACAATCGCGAAAGGTTGGGTAAATAAATAAGTTGGAATTATCATAAACTAGTAATAATAGGGGAAAAAATGGTTTGGTGCAATAACATGAACTCACGAGCTTCCTCACTTGCTGCAAAGACCAAACGTGCACCCACCTCGCCAACTCATGACAGCCCCAAATAATAGCACACCAATGAGCTATTCACGTGCCTATTTAAGGCCCTTAGATTGCAACCCTTTGCACCAATTCAACCACAAAACCTCTTCTTTTCTTCACAGTCTCAAATCAGAGAGTGAGTATCAAGCTACACAACTTCAAAAAAATTCAAATGTCTACTACACAGTTTTCCCTTCTTGCCATTTACCTTCTCCTTTCACTAAACTCTCTTGGCACAGCCATGGGTGGAAGAATAATTCCCCCCAGTGCTCCAAGCACAGTTACGAGGCCACTAGTTTCCTCAGAAGTTGAAAACTATGTGAAGCCGCAGCTGATCAACCACAAGCAGAAAGCCTTGGAAGGAAGAGAAGTGAAGGGTTGCTTGCCGAAAGGTTCAAGGCATAACTCGGCTCCTAGCAGATTCGTTAACTACAAGACTCTTGGCTCTGGTGGCTGCTCCAGAATGCATTCTGGGAAGCATTGAATTCAAGATTTTCTTGAGCATATTGGGAGAACATTTTTGTATATGGGTTTTCAAGAGTGGTTGAAACATGAAGATGAGAGAGGAGAAAATCACTTATGGTTTCACTTTGCTTTTTATGATGGATATATTCTAAGGGTTGCAATTTTGAACGATGTGCATGGGAAGGTGAAGATGTTATATATCGTCCTTTTCCTTGCTCTGATATGATCTGATGCGTGTATACATAGGTGAGACATTACCCAAACTGGAGAAAGAATTATGATATTTGTTTCTTACTGTGAAATGCTTAGGATGTGATGTTGAGTGATTAGTTTGGTTGGTTGGAAGCATAAAATGAAAGTAGGAGATAGCAAGTATAGTGATATGGCTATGGTGGTGGTGTAGTTTTGTAGAAACAGAAAAACATCTACGTTTAGTGTGATATGTAGTTAAATTTTGTATTATGAATGGATATATAATGTCCTTTCGATTTTCTGCTACTGCTTGAATTTCATTTCCTGCTTCTATTCAAACATCATCTAAACAACTATAAAAATCTTGATACCAAAAAGGAGTATTCACTATGGGAAGTCTTATATTTATTTTCTAAAATTTTCTCAAGTTGCATCATTAATTAATTAATTAATTAATTAAATTATGTAAATGAAAGTTAATATTTAAAAATATAAAAATTTATAACATTAAAAAAAATGATAACATTAAAAAACAAAATTGATAATATTAAAAAAATGGATAACATTAAATAAAACAAAATTTATAATATTAAAAAAATGGATAACATTAAATAAAACAAAATTTATAATATTAAAAAAATGGATAACATTAAATAAAACAAAATTTATAATATTAAAAAAATGGATAACATTAAATAAAACAAAATTTATAATATTAAAAAAATGGATAACATTAAATAAAACAAAATTTATAATATTAAAAAAATGGATAACATTAAATAAAACAAAATTTATAACATTAAAAAATATTACTATAAAATATTATATTGACATGTAAGCTGGAATAGCTCAGTTGGTTAGAGCGTGTGGCTGTTAACCACAAGGTCGGAGGTTCGACCCCTCCTTCTAGCGTTTTCTCACAATTTTTATTTTGTTAAAATTTTTAATTGCCTAAGTTTTTTAAAAAATAACTCTTATTTTCAAGAACGATTTAAAAGAGAATCAGGTATTGAAATACACTTTAGCTAAACAAAGTTATTTAAAGTACTATTTAAAAATAATAAAACATAGAAGTCATGTTTTGAGAAAAAACATTATTTATCCACGTTTAGCCTTTAACTTAAATTCGTGTTTGTAAATATAATTTTATTTATTTTAAAGTTTTACATACAAAAACAATTTGCCTATGTTAAATTTATCGATTTTAATAAACTTAATGTAAAATTGCATTTTTTTTGGATAAATTTTCCCAGTAGTAGGTAAATATAACCCGTATTGAATAATAAATTATAAAGGCAATAGAATCAACTCCCAAAAAAATAAGGATTTGTTTGTTTTGAGAAAACATTTTTTGCTTTCATTTCCTGTTTAAAAAAAAAACTAAAAAAAGTTTATATTCTTTTGATAAATATATTATTTATTCCTTACCTGATACTTACAGATGATTGAGAAATCATTATACACTTTTAAGAAGCCATTTTTGTCTATGTCTCTACCCACCTCATAGCTTTAGGAGTATTCATAGTATTAGGTTTTATAAAATTTTAATTATAACTGTAAACAGTTTTATAATGAGTTAGCTAAAATTTGTTATGAAAACAATTTTAAGTTAATCAGTTAATTAAAATTGGTTAGAAAACCTATGTAGGACCATTTTCATCCTTAATTGTTGATTTGAGAATTGAGTGAAACCCACAAAAGTCAAAATGAAGAATTCAGAGTCTCCAAATGTTTAATTAAGGTTGCTCTCTATTTCAATAAAAAACATGTCGTGTTTGACAAGGTGATTTGATATGGGCCGTTTCTTCCTTAAACTCCATAGTTTTCCTGACACCTCATAAATCAGAAGAAAAAAATATTTTATTTTTAAAAAATAAATTTTAGATTTCATAATTTGAAGATGTATTTTTTTATATTTTTTCAAATTGTATAATCTAGAAAGTATTTTCAGATGTAGAAATAATTTTTGAATTCTAATTTAGAATATTTAAAAAAAATATAAAAAAATATATATATATGTTAGATTAGAGAATTAAGAAGGTATTTCCAAATCCATAAATAATTTATGGATTTCATAATATAAAAATACTTTCTAGATTTCATAATTTATAATATTTTTAGAAAAAAATCATTATAAATTTTATAGATTATGAAATCTGAAAGATATTGAAAATACCTTTTCTTTTGGGATCAGTCATTTTGAAATGAAAAATATCAATAGAATAAAGGCAGTTTCTTCCTGCACCCCCAAAATTTTATAAATTATGTATGAGGGGTGTTCCAAAAACAAAGTTTGCATAAATTGTTGATTTCCAGATTGCTGAATTTGGAAGCCTAATTTCTATTACGGATTGGCAGATCTTGAATGATTTTTTCAATTATGAATTTCTGAATCCGAAATGTATATTTTGAATTACGGATTGACAGATCCGGAATAAGCGTACAGTTTTATGTAGGGAAAGTTTTGTCTATGTACAACCTTGTGGGATACAGTAAGAAGAATATAGGAGTGCAGAAAGAAACATAATATTTTTAATATTTTGTAAAGTACGGAATCCACAAGAAGTATAGAGGTGCAGCCTTGAGCATGTGGGCCTTTAATTTTAGAAGCCCAAACCGTGTATACTGCTGGACTCGGTCTGTCTTACTCCATGGATCAGCACCGCAAAACTAAAAAAGGAAACAAAAAAGAGCTTTTGTTGAATACAAATAATTAAAAAGGTTATACCATAATACCATTATCAAGAAAAGCATTTAAATTGAAATAGGTTTAAATCTTGTGCTACTAAAAAAATAGGTTTAAGTTCATAACATTTAATTAATCTTAGTATAATAAAATTGGTAATTTTGTTATTTTAAAAACTAAAAATAAGAAGAAATGCCATAAAAAAACAAAACTAAATGAAGGAAGATCAAAATATATTTACACATTTAAATTCTACACACATTTTGTTATGATAAGTGATTATTATCATGTACTGCAATGATTGCTATGGTGTCATAACTTTGCTTAAAATATAAGTTTGTTCCCATAAAAAGCTTAGGGAATAAGGTAGAAATACTTTGCGAAAAAAAGAAAGAAATGAACTCGTCCAACAAATTATGACTATGATAATGATTCATGGATATAATTAACGTCTCATATGTCACGGATTCAATGTTTTATCTTATAGCTGTCATAGTTTATATTCCTTTTTTCTCAAGAAAATTTTCTCCCAAAGAATTTTTAAGAAAAATATAAATTTTGAAATAAGAACTAATTTAGGTAAAGACTAAAATAAATAAATAAAATTATATGAAGGTATTTCAATAAATTACTTTTTACATACACTAATTCTAACCAAAGAAAAGTTTAGTTTCATTTTTTTTTTCTCTACTAAGTCTTTATAAAAAAGAGTTTATTTAAATATGTTTGAATCTAATCCATCTCTTTCACATATGAAAACTTTAAAAAAAAAAATATGTTTGAATGTGCCTGAATTTTAGAATGATTTTAGTCAAAATCAATATAAAAAATAATGTAATTTTTGCTTGAATTAAAATCAGCTTATATATAAATTAAAAGAATTAGATAAATTATATGAAAATAAATTAAGTAATATATAAATTAATTTGAACTTATGAAAAAAATGATTTTTTTATAAATATTTATGAAAAAAAATTATTCACTTTATATTTATATTCTTGCCTTATTTACACTCATCAATATATCTTTTCAAACTAGACATTTTAAATAAGCATAACTAATTAATATATATATATATATAATTTTATGTAAGGACAATATTAATTTTTACTCTCAATAGGTAAAAATAGATAATTGTAGTATTTTTTATTTTAAATTTCAATGAAAAGTTAAGTAATTATTAAGAAGTAAATTTTAAGTTTAATTTAATCATATAAAACAGGTTTATAAGGTGAGATTTGTACTCACTTATATAGTATGAAAGGTTTCTATTTCTGGTTGGTATAAGATTTCCAACACACTTCCTTCACGTTGAGGTTTGTCAACTTGTACATGAGTCTATATATTATGGATAATCTGATGGTGGTCTGATAGCAGGTGACTTAATATCCCCAATAAACTTTCGCTAAGATGAACTCTAAATGAGTTTGATATCATATTAAGTGGATTTTAAGTCTAACTAAACCTTATAAAATCATGTGAGATTTACAGTCATTTATATACTATGAAATGTTTTTATCTCTAGTTGGTGGGATCTCCAATAGTTATATGTAATCACATGTCTTTTTTCCATTTAGTTCAATAAAATTTAAAGGGGGAAGACAAACACTACTAGAAAATCACTAAATAACAACCACATTTTAAAACAAAAAATAATTAATCACTATATTGACTAAATTATAAATAATTTTATAAATTAAAAAAATTATTGGTATCTGAAATAGTTTTTATTATTAATAAAAATTTAAAAATTTATTTCTAAATTGATATTTAAACTAGCTATCAATTTAGAAATTATTTTTTAATTTTTTATTAATAATAAAAACTACTTTAAATATTAATAATTTTTTTTTTGAGATACACTTAAATTATTAAATTATGGAATTGTAGTTTTTTTCTTTATTTGCAGCAAATTTTGAATGTAATTTCATAACTTCTTCTGCTAGAATCTGAACTAATGAAATAAATAAAATTGAATATTTTTAATATATATAATAATAATAACGTTATAGAAATATAGATATAAATTTCAACTAATATATAAATTTCTTAATAAAATTATATTTGACCATTAATCCTATGTTCTTTTATAAGTGTACCGTCTTAAATATGGGGAGTCCATAATTGATTAAGTGTAAAGATGTTTCATGATAGTGCTAAGAAATTAAAAGTCTAAGTGTCAGTTATTTAGGTGTTGAGTTTTTTTGTCAAATACATTCTTTGGGAAACTACTACATCGATTTTCATGGGATTGTCGTACCCAAATCTAGTGTAATTAGCAAGAATGACAATTTTACTATCAAAATTTTGAAAGATTCAGCAATAATTAAATATTTAAATTTTCAAAAAAATATTTGATTATCAAAAGATTAAGGATTTAATAGAGTGAGAGGAGTTTTTTTTATGGTACTCCAAATCTTTAACCTCAATAATTAGTTTTCTAATATCTGAAAATTTATTCTCAAGAGGATAATATAATACAACTTTTTCTGAACTATGTTCAACATAGAAATGGAGCCACACGTTGCGTAATTCTGTGATTCATATTCTTTTGGTGCAGTAGTTCACTATGCAGGGTTTGTTGATTCAATTTGGATTAATACGTGGCTAGAACTTGTTCGGTGCCAATTAGTTGGTTAATTCAGAAATTGGAATCAACCATTGCTTTGCTTTATTAATTTTGGTGAACCCTAAACCCTAAATAATGAAATTTTCTAATTGAAATTTTCTAATAAGTTAATAATCAATATTTATAAAGCCAAATTGTGCTCCCTTTACAAGATTTATCTTACAAGTGTTAATTTTTTTTGTTTTGTTCTGAATTGGAGGTGGCGCAAATTAAAACATCCAATGCCTTGTGTAACCTTTTTTTATACCAACGGAAAACAACATCCACACAATTAGTTTGCCTTAAATATATTGTAAATTTATTTATATATTTATTTTTTTTAAATATTTATAAATAGTGAGTATTCATAAATTCCAACATATATTATCAAAAAATGTTTCTTCGGATCTATTCTTTTTAAGTTTAAGTTTACTATTTGGTAGAAGAGATAACATTGATATACTCGCACGATAATATGCGGTTTGAGGTTGTGTATTATTTGAAGGCTAGTTAGTCCGAGTTCATGGTGAAGACTTTGTTGGTGGTCCACATAAGTAGCTATATAGATAGAAACTTCTCCCTGACTGGAGTGTTGATTGATCAGCCTCAATCTTGGTATTGTCAGTCGACTATTCATTGGTTGATTGTTCTGCCTACATTTTGACGCTTACAGTAAGCTATTAACAGGCTCACTAGTGCAGAAACATAAAACAAATGCGGCTATTTCGAATTTATAAATGCGGCTTTATAGCCGTATTTGATCAACACGCACTTGTAAATCAAGAAATATAAATGCGGCTATATAGCCGCATTTATAAACACCATTTACAAGTGCGGTTATTTGCTTTAACCGCACTTGTATATGCCAAATCATTAAAAAAAATAAAAATTTTAAAACATCGTCAATCTTGTGTGAAGCTAACGTTGATGAAGAGTCACGGGAGCGCCAACAACGGTGGTGGCAGCAGAAGCGACGGCGGACAGGGAAGCAGCAACGGAGCAAACCAAAAAATCCACAAGAAACCACGAAGACAATGAAAGAGTACTGAGCAATGCGAGAAACCAAACAATGTAAGAAAAACGAATTTCAGCCAACGAAACAGTGTTTCGAGACCACCAATGCAAGGAAAAAAACATATATAAGAAAAACGAAAAACATTTATGCATATATTTGTGAAGATGAAGAGGAAGAAAGAGAGTTCAAGAAACTTACATTGCACAAATGGAATGCAGATGCAGTAGAAGGAGACAAACTCAGAGTGCGAATGCGAAACGAAGCCAAAGACGAGAAATAAAGTTTGAAATTGTGTGTGGCGCGCTTCAAAATTTAGGGTAAAAAAGGATTTACGAATGCGGTTAAAGGTAAAACCGCATTCGTAAATCAAAATAATTTCAAAAATATCATCGCGTTTTTAACGAAAGCGGGTAGCGCAAAAGCCACACTAAATAAAGCGTATCATTTTCTTTTTGCACTAGTGGCTTGACCGTTTATTAATAGGTTTAACCGTTTAACATGAATCACAACACTATCGGTTGACTATTAACAAACTTTTGACTATTCGACCTAAATTCTAACATTGCCAATCAACTATTCTTAGGCTTGACCGCTTAGTCTCGAACCTAACATTGTCGGTTGATTATTAAGAGATTGGTCGATCAACCTTAACCCCAACATGTTGGTTAAGTATTAAAAGATTGATTGATCAACCTCAACCATTGAAAATTTAAATAAGTGGAGCATCATAAAATAGAATTGAGCAGTTTCTCAATGAATACACAATTTTAAACATTATCATATATTAGACTCAACTTATGAAAATGGGTGATCTAATATTTTCATTTCATGCACTACCATGATAGAGTAGGCACAACTTACATCACAATTTATTTCTAGGTTTTTCACTGTATTTTGCTTACTTGACTCCAGGCTGGAGCTATGTATTGTTCCGAACTTGGGGAATCATCCATAGTTGATCAAACATCTAGTGTAGGTGAAGGCAAGTCGACCTCTACCCGATTAAGTTGGCAACTAATGGACTCCCTTTAGTGGTTGGGTTTTTTGGTTAGAAGAGACTATTTATGGGATCCTCATATCCAAACCTAGTGTCGTTGACAAGAACAACAAATATGTTACCGAAATTCTAGAAGGTTGAGCAACAACTAAATCCCATAAAGATATTTGATTATCAAAATATTAAAGATTTAATAGAGTCAAAAGAAGAGTTTATTTACTCCAAATCTTTAACCTCAATAGTTTGATTGATAGTACCCGAGATTTATTCTCAAGAGAATCTAATCCTATAAATATAATACAACTCTAACCTAGAAGATGACACTTTCACTAACTCATGGTCATTACTTTGAACTAGAACCATAAAAAAGAAAAAAAAATTAAAGAAAAAGAAACCAAAGGAAAAAAAAAAGACGAGATTGAGTGGAAAATATGATTATTGATTTTTAAAAAAGTGAAAAAAAGTATCATTTAAAAATAAATAAATTGATCAAATCAAATAAAGTAATTTTATAACTATAAAATCATCTATGCATATACATGTGTTATAAATAGATTTAAAATATACACAATTTAGAGAAATATAAGTTTCCTTTAGGGAATTTTTATACTTGTATTTGAGTAAAAAATAAAATATGTACAATGAAAAAGTTTCCTTAATATAGAAAATGTAAAAGAATTACATTTCAATAGGATACATCCAACGATAATGTACAGATCCAACAATTTTAGTCTCATACGCTAGATGTATGGATATATGAACCATTATGATAAAAAAAGATTGAGAAAAAAATCCTCTCCAATTTACATATAATTAAGGCAATTTCAGCATCCAATGATTCAAACTCCTCAATTATGATGACTTTAGAGCATAAAATTTTGAAAAAAGAACTTAACTTCATTAAAACTCTCGCAACTTCTTTTGGCAACACTTTTCAAATTGCTACTTTTAGCAAATCTTGCGTCAATATATGGAAATCATGACTTTTTAGTCCAACAAAATTTTGTTGTTCAAGATTAACACATCTAGAAACATTGGAACCATAACTTTCTGAAACTTTCACTCCTTTTAGAACACGACAAAAGATGTCTTTTTCTTTTACCGAAAGTGAAAACCTTGCATATAGAAGGAATACCTTGTTTGGTCCTATATTTATAGGATGAAGGTCTTTCCTTACACCTATCTCTACCAAGTCAAGGCGGGTTCTCAAATGCTCCTTTGGTTTCCTCTTTATATTCAATAATGTTTTTATTACATTTTCACATATATTATTTTCAATATGCATGATATTAACATTGTGACGAAGCAAATTATTCTCACAATATGGCAAGTTAAAGAATATACTTTTTTTTGTCCATGGATCATGTTTCTTTCTTTTCTTTTTCTAAGCATTTCTGATACAATCCAAGTAGACATGAAGATGACCAAGGATTCAAGAGGCAATTCACACTGTGAGCAGTCATCTCAACAATCAAGTTAAGACCCCACCAAAGATCAGACGGACCTCACCATAAGAAGAACTGGGCATAGACCAGAACACCAAATGTTCTTTCTTTTGGTCTTTTTAAAAGACAAAAACATGTTTATAAATAATTTTGGCTCCAAATAGCAAAATAGGATAGAGTAGGTTCACATAACATAAAAGGGAGTGTACTTAGCGAAACGGGCTTGTAGCAAACCCATTTTTTCAAGACAAGACACCTAGAATTAGGATTTTTAACCTACCTTCTAGAAAATGTGCCTAAAGGTGCGGTTTTAACCACAGTCAAAACCCTAGGCAACCCCTCTCCCTTTGTCCATTTTACCCTTCCCCATCTTGCCCACAAAGGCACTCATTCCTATAAATAGGGTGCCTTGCCTCATGTATTAACAACTTGAATTTGAATAGTAAAGAAAATCCACATGAGTGATTTTGTGAGACTTGTGAGCTCATGTTGGGTCTTATCTTGGGTGGGTAATATCTCAAATGGCGGCTCAAGTTATCTGGGTCTTATCTTGGATGGGTAATATCTTAAGTGACGGCTCTTGCATCACTCATCTTGGAGTCCCTCTACTCCAAGTGGCGTGACTTCCTTTCTTCCCATAAGATCTCTTCATCCCTTCCTCTTTTATCTTTTATTTACGCATCCTTCCATTCCATACATGTCTTCTTCTAATATTTAATTTTGTTCTTTACTCTGTTCTTCTTCTTTAATTGTTCCTTGTCTCTAATTTTGTTGCATCATTTGTCACCTTATAATTGTCTTTCCTCATTGTCCTTCTAAAGTGAACCTTCACACTTACTTAACCACTTGGTTAAGTTCGTGTCCAGTGGGAATCTTCTTAGGGTTCTCACCATAATTGCTAAATAAAAAATATTAAACAAAGAGCAACCAATAAAATGTGCAATCCTAAAATCAACTCACATCAATTTCCAAATACCTTTTTTCTATCACCTAATATATCCAATATGTTAGACCATGTTAATGGAGTAGGTATTCCTCTTGGGTACCATCAAAACACTTCTTATCTTTTCGCACTTATATTTTGAGTTTTACCATCTTCAATGACACATATAACACATCTTTTTACTATTGTTTAAGTACATAGAGCATGTGTGGTAGTTACATACCGGACATGCCAATTTTCCACTTGTACTTCAACCTAATAACATAATATAAGGAGACAAGTCACTAATAGTCCAAAGTAATGCAACATGTGCCTGAAAAAAATGTTTGCTAGAAGCATCATAAGTTTCAAACCCTTTCTCCCACAACTCTTTCAACTCATCAATAAGAGGTTCCAAATAAATATCAATACTACTTGTAGGGGAAGAAGGACCATGAATTACTAATGACAACATTAAGTAAGGTTATTTCATACAATTCCATGGAGCTAAATTATAAGTCATTAAAACTACATACCAAATACTATGTCCTTTGCCTATCATCCTTTGCGATATATACTATGACACCACAATCTGTATATAATCCAATATCATCCATGAATTATTACAAACCCACAATATCTTCCCATCATGGTACTCAAGATGACGAGGACAACGAAAATGAAGATAATAACAATGATTGAGTTAAAACCGATATACAAACATGAAGACCTAAGAGATAGACTATAAGACTAATTTGTGGTACCAACTTCCATAAATGATATATCTTACTACCTTACCTTATGTATAACTATTCAAAATTAATTATTGCGTTATTCAATTTCCTTTTATTACACTTCAACCATTTTCACTTATTTTTTACAATTTTTTTTCCAGAAACTACATAAAAAAAAATACAATTTAATTTCAAATTAAAGTCTAAATATTTATTTAAATAAATCACGCAAATACTTAATTCGAAAACAAAATCTACATTAAATAAAATACAATTTATAAAATAAAAATACCAAAAATATAAAATATATTTTTTCAAAGAAAATAACACCATAAACAAAACATAAAAATACCTATGTACTAAATTCGTGTTGTAGCCCACAACTTCTATTAAAAATTTTAAAATCTCCAAAATGGTGGCCAACCTACCCACTTATAAAAAAAATAAATAATCTATGTCCTATCCTAACCCACATTTTTTTAAAAGAAATTAAAAAATTGAAGTCGTGCCACAACTCATTACTTTCTATATTAAAAATTATTAAATAAAAAATAATTTTAGAAAAAAATAATTAATTATTAGGTTAACTAAATTAGATATTATTTTAAAAATTAAAAAAATATTAATATTTAAATTAAATTTTACTATTAATATATAATATATAATTTATAAATTAATATTTAATTAATTAACTAATTTAATCAATATAAAAATTAATTATTTTTGTTTTGTGACTTTTATTTAATGATTATTTTATAATATTTTATTAATAAATAATAAAAACAATTAAAAAAAATCATAATCGTGATTGTAAGGAGGACTTCTCTACAAAACTAAAAAAATATAAATACTGAAATCATGCTCTCTATAACGACTTAAAAAAAATAAATATTTATATAAAGTTGTGACTTTGAGCACACTTCAGTAGTATAAAAATAAAAGAAAAAATCTCCAATTAAATTATAAAGTTGTGTTCTGATGTACGATTTTTGTATTTCATTTTTTTTAAAAAAATTACCCATTTTAATAAAAAAATAAAGAAAACTATATTGTTTTCATAAAAAAAACACCACATCCACCATAAATGTTTAGTAAATTTTGAATGTTTTATTTATTTATTAATATGTTATTTTATTTTACGTTAGTATTCGGATAATAGTATCAGATTTAATGATCATGGGTTTGAAACTAGTTAGATTTATTATAACTTTATCAATTATTTTAATAAATATAAAGAAAATGATGTATATAAAGTATCTTAACATTAATTCCTAATTAATGTGACACTTATGGAAGTATAGAACAAGTTATTTCCATGAATTTTGTTGTTTGGAAACGATTTCTTTAAGTAAATAAATAAAACACTTTAATTGCAATTATAAAAAAAATTATACTCTACGTACATACATGTATAAATGAAATGTAGAGATTATTTTAAAAGAGTTTGATAGAAGATAAAATTTGACATATAATTTGTAGAATTTAATCTCGGTAATTATTATTAACATAAATAATTAAATTTTTTTATTTGGTGAAAAGCATTATTGAGAGTAATTTTTTTTTCTTAGAAATGAACAGGTAATGTGTTTGTCTAAACCACTACTACGTCAAATGATTTAATAAAAATTAATATGGTATTTTAAAAATATTTTTTATATTTAATTTGAGACAATTAGTTTCTTTTCTCTATGATTTTTTTTTTCTGTGTTTTAAAATTTGTTTAAAATTCATTTTCCAAAAACTTTGTTTCTTGAAAATGTTATTTTTAATAAATATATAAAATATTCTAATTACAGGCGTTAAGAAATAAAACTATCATCTACGTACATACACGTCTAAATTGAAGGTGGAGATTCTTTTAGAAGAGTTTGATAGAAATATATATTTTTTTCCATATATGAGAGTGATTTTTGTTTTTAAAGTCGTGAATTCTGATAACTGTGATTAATAGAAATGATTAATATCTTTTTGGTGAAAAAATATTGTTGATAATATTTATAAAAAATATAAATAAATAAATAGTGAGTTTGTTTTACCATATTTTTTAATTAATTGAATTAGGTCAAAGAATCACAATTTGAATCTTTGATCAAACTAATCTACCATATTTTAACTCCGAGAAAGAAAAAAGAAAAAGAAAAAAAGGCTAGTTGGTATGATATTTATGTATTATAAATAGTCAATTACACCTTTTATTTTTTAAAAGTGCAGGGCATAAAAAAAGTATTTTATAAAAACAAAAGGTACGAACAAGGGGTATTATATATTTTATTTTAGTACTATTATTTGGTGAAGACAAATGGCCTCACTCTTAATTGCCTCATCAAATACGAGAATAAAAGTCCCATGTCTGCAAAACAAGTATTTAATTCCTATACAATTTATAGTACAGTATTAAAATCAAATATAATCAATATAAAATAATATTAGAAGTTACATAGTATAATGTTTACATTGTTAGTCTTATAACCTATGAAAATTGTTAGTATTATTTTGAGTTAGTTATAAACATATCTGTTTATATACAATATAATGACATTATTTTACACATTTTTAAAAACTTACTGTCTTTTTTTTTCTTCTATCAAATAGCTAATAAATTATTAAAATTTATATTAGTTACAATAGATAGATATGAAAAATTGAGGAAATAAAAATAGTTATGAATTAAGCAATAAAACTTCCATAAGTTTTTTTTGAAGGGGTAAACTTCCTTATATATAAGTAAAAAAAGTTAAATTATAAAAATTTAGTGAATTAATGGTCTAGAAACAGGATTTTGTTTGCAATGCTGTGTCTCTATTACTGTAATTAGTTGTAATTAGTTATTAACTAATTACAACACTAGGAAAATTCTCTATATTATTGTAATTAATGTGATTAACTACAATACAGTTAAAAAAAGGTACAATAAATTTACATAAGTTTGTAGTTTCATAGAAATGACGTTATTATTATCGAATCAATAGTGATGGGTTCACTTGAAAAGGGTCGGAGTTAACAGGTGGCACGCACTTATTGGCTGTTAGCAAAGTGGTAACCTAGAATTGTCGCGCTGGCACTTGGAAGCCAACATCATTAGACACAACACTTGTCTCGACGAAAAGGAAAAAGAAAGACTAAATATGTGCAAGCCACACTATAAAAGAAAAGACAAGAATGGGAGAAAAATAGTAAAAAGAAAAATAAAAAATGAAAGAAGATAAAAAAGAAGTGTGTTTGTGAGAGAGAGAGAGAGAGTGAGAGACACTGAGATGCGAAATGCAAAGAAAAGAAAGAAGCAAAGCAAACAAAATACAAAAAAACCGGGTTCGGTGGGTCAAACCATATTCTTTCTCTCATATAAGCTACGAGGAGTGTTGTAGTTCATTCCGCTTCTTCACTCTCTTTCTCGCTTTCACATTCACTATCTCAGCACATGCTCTGCCTAGATCCGGGTATGTACAATGTTGTTTCCTCTATATCTGTTTTTTTAAGCAAGTTTGTGCGTGTTGGTCTCCATTAAGGTTGAAGCTTTTGTGGGGTTTTGTTGGTTGGTCGGTTTACCTTAGCAGTAAGTGAGGACTCTTTCTTGTTTTTTTTTCCTTACCTTCTTTGTTTTTTTGGGTTTTTATGTTTAGTGTGTTATGTGAAGTTTGTTTTCTTGTTGTGCTAAATGGTAAATGAATAATGTGAAAAGAGGTGTCTATGTTGGGAGGAGGGGTTGTCTTAAACGGAAATACAGGGTAAAAGGTTTGATTTTGAGGTTTCTTGTCTCAATTTTCTTGGAAAACAGATGTGGGTTTTGTGTCTATGGAGAGGAGGATTAGGGCATGCTTGCATTCTTTGCATCCCCCAATGGCCCTTTTACTGGTTATGGTTCTGTCATTTTTTCTGTTAAGATTTTTTAATCTCATTTTTCCCATGTTCCCCTACTATTTCATTTTGCCTTGAATTATTAATCATTGTCTTTATCTTTTCTTTTCTGTTTCCCTTTTGCTTCGTTTTGTTTTGCATTATTAATCATTATAGCGAGTTTCTATTCCATGAAAATAGCCAGACACTTTAGTTCATTGCATTATCCAGGCTGTCATTGTGGTGGTGTCTGCTTTTTGTTCTGTATATGAGATTAGACGAGAACTGTGATGTGATTTGCCCTCAAACTTTTGTCCATTTTTTTTTCTCGATTTAATTTTTATCTATGATTTGCAAAATAAGGCAGGTTGCTGGTAGACAGTGTTCCGTGTGTACAGAAAAATGTTGTGTATGAGAGTTGTGTATTGGTAACAGCTTGAATGCACGGTTGAATGAGTATGACGCTAAGAGAATTCTGCTGCTTTGTGAGTTATGCTTAAAATTTGATGTAAGGTTAAGGTAAAAGTAACTGGAAATCATGGAAGAAATACAGTCTCAATCAGATAATTATAGATCTTCATCGTCATCGGCAAGCAGCCCGGCGAGTAGGGTGCCGTCAAGCAACTTCTTCTACCTGCGTAAGCCTGGTTCACTCAGGCAGCCCATCTCCTTTGAGGACTCACCAGAGTGGGATGATACTGATATTGATGTTAGAGTTGAGGAAGGAGGTGACTCTATTAATATTGCAACAACACCAGCTTCTCCTTCTCTTTCGAAGCTCAACAGTGGGTCCCTGCCATCACCACGTCTACCGGAGGGTGCAGTAATTCCTCGAAAAATTGCTGGCGCTTCTGTTGCCTGGAAAGATTTGACCATTACAATAAAGGGTAAACGGAAGTACTCTGATAAGGTTATTAAGAGTTCAACTGGTTATGCATTACCTGGGACTATGACCGTAATTATGGGGCCTGCTAAATCAGGGAAATCTACCTTATTGCGAGCCATTGCAGGTCTTGAAGCACGCTTCCTTTGTCCTCCTTTCTCAAGCATTTCATGATTGTACAATGTATTCTAAATTGTCAAGCTAAAATGGATTTTCTCTTTACTTCAGGAAGATTGGACTCTTCTTCCAGGATGTATGGTGAAGTGTTCGTGAATGGAGCAAAATCACAAATGCCCTACGGGTCTTATGTGAGTTCAGTATCTCGTTGATCGTTTAATTTTGAATATTCAATCTCCATTGTGTTTATAGTAGTCAATCTGATTGAACTTATCTGCCTATCCACCTTACTTTCAGGGTTATGTGGAGAGAGAAACCACTCTGATTGGATCCCTCACTGTACGGGAGTTTTTGTATTATTCAGCCCTTCTTCAGCTACCCGGTTTCTTTTGTCAGAAAAAAAGTGTGGTAGAGGATGCTATACATGCAATGTCTTTAGGTGATCATGCAAATAAACTTATAGGTGGACATTGTTATATGAAAGGACTTCCTAGCGGGGAGAGAAGGCTTGTTAGCATTGCCAGGGAGCTTGTGATGAGACCACGTATTTTATTTATAGATGAACCTCTTTATCATTTGGACAGGTGTCTATATTAATTCATTTAATTCCTTTTATTGTAATAATTCTCAGTTGCTTGATTGTGTTCTATATTTTAAAGCCATTTTTATTAACTTTTTCTGTTTGGTCAAGTGTCTCGGCACTTTTAATGATGGTTACATTGAAGAGACTAGCAAGCACTGGCTACACTCTCATCTTGACCATATATCAGAGCAGTACAGAAGTATTTGGCCTTTTTGACCGTATATGTCTACTTTCAAATGGAAACACACTCTTCTTTGGAGAAACACTAGCTTGCTTGCAGGTAATTTCTGTACATTCTCAAATCTTGCACATGTAATTTGATTAATTATGAGTTAGTAATCCTTTTTGTACACAAAAATATTTAAGGGGCTTTATTTTAATTTTTATGTTTTGTATAGATTCTAATTTATTAATGTAATTTGATAAAAGATGAGTTTTGCAAGATTGTCAAAAACTTTGTTTTTTTTCCTAATCTTCTGTCTGTACATGGAATGCATATATTTTACTGACTTTTATAATTTTATGTTGATGAAGCATTTCTCAAATGCTGGATTTCCTTGCCCAATCATGCAAAGTCCTTCTGATCACTTTCTACGTGCAATTAATACAGATTTTGACAGGATAATCGCAATGTGTAAAAACTGGCAGGTGAATGTTTCTGGTGAATTGATGATTGATGTGCTCAATGCATTTTGGATGTCTCATATTAGACTTTTTATGATACGTTATTAACATTATCACATCATATAATAGGATGACAACGGGGATTTTTCTTCTGTAAACATGGACACTGCTGTTGCTATACGCACGCTTGAAGCTACTTATAAGTCATCAGCGGATGCAGCTGCTGTTGAAACTATGATTCTGAAACTCACTGAGAAGGTATATTGTAACTTCTGAGATAGAAAACATTATACAAGTTAGATCTTCTGTTAATTTGGGCTGGGAGCTTCGCCATAGGTCCCTCCCTTTATACATAACATAGTACAATGCCAATTTATAGATTTTAATACATAATTTATACTTATAGTTTGAACAATAGAGGTTAGTGATGGATTGAAAGTTTCAGTTGCAATTAGTTACAATAATGTACTTATAAGCCAATATATTTTGAACAGAGTGAAAGATTTACAGTTTAGGCAAATATCGTCAGTTTGGAACTAATAGAGAAGGACACTGAGCTTCCCTTGAGGGGCATTATTACAACAAATACTTAAGGTTCTGGAAATATGTAATCTGAGGCTTTCTGCATATGCTAATGGATAATTGGAGACTGTGTTTCATTGAAGACCATTTAAAAGGGCTCACAGATGGTTTTGTTGAAGTATGGAACTTGCATTTCTTATGATAGCCTATGTTAATTTATTGTGAACTGCCAACATACTTGAAATTTTGTTTCAGGCTTTATTCTGCTCTACTGCATTTAAAGAGCAGTTGTTTGTCGTTGGATGTTTTGTTTTGGAGTCATTTTAAAGCTTGCTTGATATTGCAGGAAGGTCCAGTTCTCAAAAGCAAGGGTAAAGCTAGCAATGCTACTCGGATAGCAGTTTTGACATGGAGATCTTTACTAGTTGTGTCAAGGGAGTGGAAATATTACTGGCTTCATCTTATTCTTTACATGCTTCTCACACTGTGTATTGGAACTGTATTTTCTGGTCTTGGGCATTCTCTGTCTTCTGTTGGGGTGAGGCTTGACATGACTACGGAATTTTATTTTTCATTGTGAATCTCTTAGAGCTTATATCTGCATTTATATATTCCAGAAGTTCTACACGAAGTTATGATACATTGGAACTAAATTTTAACATCTCTCAAAATTGCAGACAAGAGTTGCGGCAATTTTTGTATTTGTATCATTCTGTTCCCTTCTAAGCATTGCCAGGGTGCCTGCACTAATGAAAGAAATAAAGGTAATTTTGTGCTTGTTTCACTTTAATATGCATACAATAATGATGGTATTGGTCTATACAAACATTAACTATACACAATAATGCCTTAGTTTGATGATTCTAACTAACTCGTGAGAAGTTTATATAAAATTACAGGCTTTGAAATATGGATAACCTAGTTTTAATAACATACACAAAAGTCGTATAATGTCATGGTATAAACCATGTAGTATTGTATTTGTATGATTGTGAGAATATTGTACTGACCGATTGTATTATAGGAAGTTGTGCATTTTTCCTTGCAGTACAGTTAATTGCTAGTATTTATTTTAGTAGCTCTTGTATGTTTAGTAAATCAAGCACTTCATACTCCCATAACTTCAAATTTAACTAAGTAAAATCCAGGAACACATTCTGCAATACGAACATGTTTGGGATAGCTTAAATTATTGATTTCCCTACAACCTTTTTCTCTTTCAGCTTTATACAAACTCCATTTTGTAATTTACTATGTAAAAGCTGATTTTTTTGATGAAATTAATCATCT
This sequence comes from Phaseolus vulgaris, assembly GCF_000499845.2. NCBI lineage: Eukaryota > Viridiplantae > Streptophyta > Magnoliopsida > Fabales > Fabaceae > Phaseolus > Phaseolus vulgaris. The sequence continues at coordinate 37,087,478 of NC_023755.2, read as the reverse complement.
TAAAATGCTTTTCAGGAAATTTATTCAAACAAAAGCTAATTCTGATTACAAATGATTATTGAAATAATCCAAATTTTGCAGTTATCTCAAAGAACCTAAGTAGTAAGAATTGGAACAAATCTTTGAAGTAGAATTAGGTGCTAGTATTTGTGCTGTCCCTTCAGTGTGTTTGGCAGAACTAACTCTTCGTAGTTGACTCCAGAGAGAAAAGGTGAAAAAGACGATACATTTACATGATTATTTTGTTGGTCGACAAGACATGTCTGCTTTAAGGATTGAAATATGGATTCTCTACAGTTTCACTCAGTAATTCTTTTTTTGCAGATATATTCCTGTGAAGAATCAAACCAACACTCCAGTACATTGGTTTTTTTACTTGCGCAGCTCTTGTCCAGCATTCCGTTTCTTTTTCTCATCTCCATTTCATCAAGTCTAGTCTTCTACTTCCTCGTTGGGCTGGAAGATCAATTTAGCTTGTTAATGTACTTTGTGCTCAATTTTTTCATGACTTTGCTGCTGAATGAAGGAATTATGTTAGTTGTGGCTACTTTGTGGCAAGATGTATTTTGGAGTGTCTTGACACTGTTGTGCATTCATGTGAGTTCCATTGTCTTCTATTATGTAAAACAAAAGTTAGATGCTACTCAACTACCAGTCTACTGGTCTATATTTCCACCCAAGGGCATGATTACACAAGAACTTTAGCTGTTTCCTAAACTAGCTACTGATGCATATGTATGCCATTTCAGGTGGTCATGATGCTTTCAGCAGGCTATTTTAGAATTCGAAATGCTTTGCCTGGACCAGTGTGGATGTATCCAGTGTCATATATATCCTTTCACACATACTCTATTCAGGTAAATACTTTTTGGGATTCAACTTCTAAAACTACGAGGGAAAACCAGAATGAAAACTAGAAATTGAAAGATACCAGTTTACAAATGTGATTTGACCAATACAATTTTATAATTATTTCATTTCAGCAAAAAGTTGCATAGTTGTTAACATATCAGAATATAATAGATTCAAATGATCCAATCTTTTCCCTTATATGGGTATTTATTGAATTACTTGTGTTGTGACTATTTGGTAGGGGCTATTGGAGAACGAGTACCTAGGCAACTCCTTTGCAGTGGGGCAGGTAAGGACCATATCTGGGTTTCAAGCTCTCCTAAGTGTGTACAATATCTCCCCCGACAGTAATTCGAAGTGGAAAAATTTGTTGGTTTTGTTTCTTATGGCAATTGGTTATCGTATTTTTGTGTTCATTTTATTATGTTTGTTCATTGGGAGAAAAATATCCCTGCGTAAATGTTTCAAGTGTAATAGGGATACAACAGATCATACAAGTTGATGGGAACGGAACGATGTTCAGCCATTTACATTGTATAATTCCTTTTGATCCAGTTCTGCTTGTCAACTCTAGTTTTGTGAATTTACCTTTGACTAATGAAGAGAAAATGTGATATTATTATTAACCTACTCTTCAACTCTAGTTATATAATATTTTCCTAACTTATGTTTCTTTATTTTTCTCTGTTTATAGTTTTATAGTTATCTTCAGTATCGAGTTGTACGACATTAGAGCATAGGATGTTTTTGTTGATTTCAGTCACGCTGACATCGGAGGCCACTAAATAATTTGGTTTTTGACGTAGCCAATTCAACATGCATAGAAATTTGAGTTGCAGGAGCGACGCTGATGGATGGGGCACGCTCTTCTATATAATTTGTCCACATTCCGTTGACGTGCCTCTCTTTCATCCATCTTTGTTTATGTCTGCATAACGTGTTATTCAACCCTGGTTTTGTCACTGGAGTGGGAGATAAGGTTACTTTATGCAAACGTCATAACGTTTTTTTATTTTTTCGTTTGAATTTTTTTCAATAATAGGAATAAAATTCTCAAGTTGTTCTTTATTATTTCCTAGGGTTCCATATGTAAACATAATAAATACTTGTTTCTTTAATCAGTATTTAAGAATAACGGTGTAGGTTCACAGCCATATGACTCCTGCACCTCTATATCTTCTTCTTCTCTTACCTCATGCACAATATGAAAATACATTTTTGTCATTTTCTATCACCTCTATATACTAGTTTCCAGATTATGTAATTCGGAACACATTTAAAAAAAGACTTTCAGATTATATAATCTAGAAACTAAATAAGACTTTCAAATTATGTAATCTATAAAGTAATTATGCATCTGAGAAAAGATTTTTTGATTATATAATTCAGATTATGTAATCCGGAATATTATAGAGAACATTTTTAGAAATTCAAAAATATATGGAGGTTAGAGAAGAAACTTTTCTATCACCTTTATAGACTAGTTTCCAGATTATGTAATTCGGAACACATTTAGAAAAAGACTTTCAGATTATATAATCTAGAAATTAAATAAGACTTTCAAATTATGTAATTTATAAAGTAATTATGCATCTGAGAAAAAGTAATTATGCATCTAAGAAAAGATTTTCAGATTATGGAATCGAAATATTAAAGAGAGACATTTTTAGAAATTCGAAAATATATGGAGGTTAGGGAAGAAGTGTGGAGGTCCAGGAAGAAGCAGTCATACTTCAACATTTTTCATTTATTAAAAGAAAGTACTGATTTATCCAAAGCAAATTCTTCCTAGGCAGATTCTCCATGCACCTCCCTTCGTTCTTCCTGCACCTGGGTTTTGGTTTTGTGAGTGACTTCTTCATTTTGAAGGGTGCTGGTTCATGCGGTGGTTGTTTACGGATGAGTGTGGTTGGCGGTGGTTCATGCGGTGGTGGTGTCGTATTTCTTGTTTTTTATTTTATTTTATGTGTATATTGGATCGCACAATCTAAAATCTAAAAAAAAAAATCAAAATTTCATTTAGAAAAGAAATTTCAGAAACAAAATCTAAAAATATATTAAAAAATCAGAAAAGTATTATGGAAATCTAAATCTGAAAACGTGTTTTATAAAGAAAAAAAATGTATTTTACGTAATTTCCTTTTATTTATTTAAGATATTTTTGTTATTTTACTAAATAAACGGTGGAGGTCAAAATTTGATTCGGTGCGAAAGTAATTGCTTGGATCCAAAGCCAAAGTTGCACAGCATATTCGCAATTCGAAGTTCCTCAATGGTAATCTAATAATCTGTGATCAACATAAAAATTGCAACCTAACATTTGAAAATTAGAAAGTTGGTTGGTTTACGCGGACGATTAATGAATTAGGAAAATGAATATTTGAAACCGCGTAAATTGACCGTGACGAATGCGTTTTGGAGAGAGGGGAAGAGAAAAGGATTAGGAACTAGAATTGGGAATTTTTCTTGTGCGGGGGTTGTTCTGTGTTTCATTCTTCTCCTGTATGCGTGATCTCATTCTTTTCCCGCGTAAAACTCGATTCTGGTGGCGTCCCTCCATGGCGACGTCGTTTCTGAACGGCGAGAGGGCGGTGGTGGTGTTTTTCATCGGCATACTTTTCTATTCCCTCCCTCCCTCTCTCCTCTTCCATGGCGTTGCTCTCTCTCTCCTCACCCTCGCCTCCTTCTCCCTCGAAATCTCTTTCGACTCTTCCAATTCTCCTTCTCTTTTCCGCACCAGGTACCTTCCTATCCCTAATTCCTCTCTCTCTCTCTCTCTCTTTCCTCTCTTCATTCACCGCTTAATTAATTCCCTTTCAGGCCAGGTGCTTCTTCCGGAATTTTGCTTGGCGCGGTTACTCTCCCTTCTCTTCTTCTCTCTAAGTTGGTACAGCTATCGCGGGGATTCTCACTTGATCAGCTTCAACTTCAAGGTTTTCATTCTAATTTCTTTATCGTGATCCATACCTGTTGCTTGCTTATTTGCCACTACTAGGTAGGAGTTGCAGTTTGCAATTTCGTGATGTGTAAATTTTAATTTATAGAGATTCAATATCTGACATTGCAATACTGGGCCACCTCTGCCAGCGCCTGTAGCGTCGTTTTGTTCCTCGCCTTCGCACGACGCCGTTCTTCACTATCCCCTTCACACTGGGGTGCGAGGTTTAGCTTATGCTCCATTTTCCTTGGAATTCTCATTTCTGTTGCTGCCCTTGCTACCACCTCTCAAATTGGTATGTTATTGTTTGGAACTTTCGTGAACTGCGAAATCAATATTTCCTGTTATATTGTATAGGTTGGACCATACTACTTTGAAGTTAGCAGCTCGCGTAGGAGAGTAAAATTATTTTAGTTGTTATCGAGGAAATTAACAGTTAATATTACATGCACGTGTTAAACAAATGAGAATATTTTTTTAACTTAGAGTAGCCAATCATTATAGATTACGAATGCACCTTCTGCTTAAACTTTCATTGCCTTTTACTTTTCAGGGATGCATCCGGCACTAAAGCTGGCTTGGGTCTTTTGTCATGGATTGGCGTCTGTGAAGCTAATTCAGCATTTCCTCAAGACTTTCCCCTCTTGTGCTTCCATTGGTATTTTTATTCTAACTCACGGTCTTAGTCACCTTTTCTTCTTTGGTGTTTGGGATTTTACTTTTGTCACAACAGAACTAATATGGGATTTAAAGCTCCATCGAAAAATGAAGAAAAAGCTAGACTAGCAATTGATTTCTTTTTATAGTTAATTGATTCTTTCATGTAACTATGGAAATATTTTGCCAAATATGATCCATGTAGACCTGGCATATCAAATGAAATTGGAAAATAATCATTACAAATAAACATGTTAATGCAAAAGTTAGTCTGATCTTTGCTTTGTTTGTCCTTTGTTCAACAGCTGGGTTCATTTTTCACCCTTATGTGGGATATGTATAAATGTTTCATTACTGTGACTATGTGTTCACATCTCAGCCTAATTGCCTAGTTGATTAGAAAGAGTGTGTGTTTATTTTGTCTGCCCTTTTAATAATCGTATTTTCCCCTTAATACCAGGGGAAGCATTTTTGGTGACTTCCGGCATTGTTCTCTATTTTTTTGACATGTTGTTGCTTACTACTAAAAAGGTTAGTGCTTCTTAGCGTGATATGTTCTTAGCTGACCGACACATGCATGTATGTATGTGCATAATTATTGGTGATTACATTGTTTGAACAGCTACATGGGCTATTGGTCTCATCGGAGTCTGTTACTGCAGAATATGAAACAAGTAGAAGTGAGATAAGCATTATAATTCAGGTATTGGTTCATAAATTATAAATTTATTATTAATAGTATAACCGATCTGTTAAAGTTGTCTATTTTCTTGTAGGGGCTTGTGCTTGGTCTTCTGCTATATCCAATAGCTTTGAAATATTTTCTCCAAATATGGGAGTGGTCTATAAATACATCTCCTGCTGGAGCAAGACGATACCATGAGATTGGGAGAACTGTTATTTTTCTTGCTTCCCTTGGGTTTGTCCTGATTGTGATTGTACCATCATGGATGCAGTTCGTGAAGGGGTTTCATGTGCATCCTTTTTTCTGGTATCACTTCAATATCTGATACAAGTGGATTATTTAGTTAGCTTAGCTTCCTGTTACTGATGTTTACAGATGTCATCTGATATAACATGGAAGTGATAATAATAGGACTCTTAGAAAGTAGTTTTATTAATGCTACAAATTGAGAATGATTAGGATATAGTTAATGTCATGCTGGCAGCTCTGGGATACTTAATGTGGGTGATAAGGAAATCTAAGCTGCTAATTCCTCCATAAACTGTGGAATGATGAATGTTGTCATATTATTTGGTTCCACTGCATCCGCTCTCAGTTAAGCACACACATTTCCACCTTTTATCTACTACGTTTTTTTATATGAAAGTATGCTAAAAATCAGATTGCAATACTCTGAAAATGTGGTTTGCTATAAAAGTAGCCTAAATTTTATGCCTTCCTATATCATATCCACGTCAGATTGTTTGGAGAAAAGTTAGTGATAGCAGAAACTGAATCTAAGTGAACTAGATTTAATGTTCCAGACGGTTCAAAAGTAGAGGCTTATGCAGGCTTGTTAAAATTCAATTACGACTTTGATGGTAGTTTCATGTTCAAATTATTTTGTATGAAACAACTGATCTTCACTTTCTTATGATACAAGTTACTTTGTTAGTGTACAATATTTTCACTTTTGAAACATGTCATTGCAGGGTGATTTCCTTTGTTTTCTCGGAGCCATCTAAAAGACTGTCCATGTGTATTTATTGGATGTGTATAATTTGTGTTTCTGTTTTGCGATTCTATAACATCTCCAAGAACAGTAAGATTGAGAGAATTCTCTTGAGGAAATACTACCATTTGATGGCTGTCTTGATGTTTTTGCCCGCCCTTATCTTCCAGGTGATTTTTGGGACTAGAGAAAAAGGGATTTTTTCACTTAGTATCTATTATCCATTTCCTTTGTAAACTTCACTTGAAAGTACTGGGAAAATGTACTACGACAAAAACTCCCCAGACTTTTTACCTTATTTCCAAATAGCCACCCTTAACCTTCAAATCTGGATGAAAGGCCTTTATCTCTCTGAAGCTTGTAATAGATCCTTCCATATCTTACACAAAAGCTGTTCATTATGACTTTTTCTTTTTGATTAATACATACGATGGTCTTTAATTTGTCCACGTTATTTTTTTTTTAAAAAATCCCCATTTTAGTTTTTAAAAAAAAATTTATTATAGTTTTTATTTTTAGCATGTAAGAAATAGATAAAAAGGAGTAATTTTCTATATTTTTTATTAAATAATATGGACAAATTAGAGATTGTAATAAGTATTAGCATACAAAAGGATCTTTTAGTAAGTTTTAGAACACTCAAGAGCCTCTCACCTGATGTTAAGTTTAAGGTGATTCCCTCAAAATAAGTGCCAGGTGGTGTGAATGTATTTTCTCACTTGAAATATCTAACCGACCAAAATATATATTATTCTCAAATTTATCATATAGGTTCCCTTATTCTTCTTCCAAGAATTTTCTTAAATAATTCTCTTACACGTAATATTAGTGTTAGTTTTTATTTTACGGTTGAGAATATGACGGCAAATAATGATCATTCCACAATATAATTAAAAAAAGTTCATATTTTTTTTATCATTACACCTGCATTATGGGGGCCACCACTAATTTGGGTATATATATTTTGTCTTCTTGGTCATTGGTACTACTGTTTTTGATGAGTTCATTGGTACTAATGTTTGTCTGTTCTGTTTCTTTCAGCCAAAATTTCTTGATCTAGCTTTTGGTGCAGCTTTGGCAATTTTCCTAATGTTAGAAATTATTCGAGTAAGTAACTTGATATACACACAACTTAGCACTAGGAGTGGCAATTTCATATTTTGAAAAGAATGATGTGTGTTCATTGTTTATTGTTGATTATGTGAATAATGGACTAAAAAACTGAATTCAAATACTTAAAATTTGAAGAACTACTATGAAAGAGCACCGCTGTTTAAGGAGTAGCTTTATGTGGCAAAGGGTTTATTTTGGTGGGTCCTGTGAGATGTATGAGCAGTAGTCCTTGTTTTCATGATAGAAAAGAATGGGTGAGAATATGTAGTTACTAATTAGGAGACATTTTGCAAGAACGAATTTTCCAAAAAATGTTGTGAACACTTGAGCTCAGAGCTTCAGATTTCATGAAAACTTACTGCACCAATTTTATATTATGACTAAATGAATGTGAATGAACTCAAGAATAGGATTTTGTCATGGTGGCAAAGAATTGCAACATTTGGAGGCTGTGGTACATATAACACATATTATTTCTTCTCTGTTCTGACTTATGGCAATATTAGGTAGTTCATGGTTGTTAGAATATAGGAAAATATCGTATCATATCCCAGGATTAGTTATCATATTTCCTTGTCTTATCATGGTTTATTTATCTAATTATTTAGGATTATGATTGATATAAATAAGTATTAGTGTACTAAGCTTTTATGAGCATGTCAACACACTGTAATATTTAAATTTAGTATTTCATTCTCTCTCCCTCCATATCTGAAACCTGTAATTTTGACAACGTATAATCAGGGCAATGCCATTCTCTATGATTTACCCTATGAATGTCTCCCTAAACTCTGATAAATTGCCTATAAATTGTGTATTTGTTTTCTTAAGTGTTTCAAAGCAGGCTGATTGGTATAAAACTTTTATTTAGATAGATAGAGAGATAGACATTTCTTGGTTGCTTTTATATTAACTGTGTTTGACCTAGGTATGGAGAATCTGGCCTTTGGGACAACCAATAAATCAATTTATGAATGCATTCACTGATCACCGTGACTCTGATCTTCTCATTGTCAGGTATCATCCCCTTTTTCATTGGAACTCAAATTGTAGAGCATACTGTTTATGATGCACATGAGCTACATTTAGTTCCCTTTCAAGATTATATCTTCTGTTCTTTGTGCAGCCATTTCTCACTCTTACTGGGATGTGCGCTTCCTATTTGGATGTCTACTGGGTACAATGACCGACCTCTAGCTCCTTTTGCTGGAATATTAAGTCTGGGAATTGGAGACACGATGGTAAGTTTGAGTTTATTTTTTAGGGGGTTTGTATACACACTCCCTGAACTTCTGAGCCTTTGCAAGTAACCATCACGAACTTCCAAATTAAAATGTTCTAAAAAGGTGAATTCTTTTTTCTATTAAAAAAGGGAAAAATTGAATTTGTATCACAGTGTATATGGTCAAATGTGGTACATACATGCAGCTTTTTTGGACCACTCAACAATGTTTCAAGTAACATAAACGCAAGAACCTGAATCAATTTATGGACAAGGAAGTTACTCATATTTTCAGGAGTCGTGATGATTTTTCATAAATGACTAATTATGAATTTTTTAATGAGGAATTTGAATACTTAAAAAATAATTGTATAAAATGCTTTTCAGCTGTCTGAGGGTTGATGATTGTGTGGATACCATTTCATGTGATGGAAAAGTCATAGACTGAGAAAAGCATTAGAAAATATGTTTTCTTCCTATACATTTTATTTACGCAAACACAAAAAGGGAGTTATTCTCTTAGTGGTTAATTTTCTCTGTAGTTTGTTGGTTATTTTAATCTACTTCTATGTATTAAATTTTTACTCTCAGAGTCACATTACATCTTCTTTATTGTAATGCCACACGTCTTCCTTACATTATACTCATTTTTGTCCTTTTTATAAGAAACAAATGGAAATGTTAAAAACAGTTATTTGCTTCTTGTAAAAAGGATTAGAGGTAGTAACACGTTTTCTCAGGTTTCATATTAAGGGTCTGATTGGACAATCTTTTCCATAATGACTTTTATAGGGAGAAAAAAATAAAATAAAAAAATAAAATTGATTTCTGTGTATGCGTAAACTAATTTGTTGAAGTTCTCCCATAGTTTTTTCAAAATTCTCCAAATTTTTATTTTTAAATTATGCATAAGTTAATGATAACTTATAGAGAAATTAATTTCATTTTCTTTATATTTTTTCTCTCGTAGAAGTCTTTTTGGAGAAACTCATTTAAACATACTTTTACTAGTTTATAATCGATTCTCTGATTTGTTTAGGCATCAATGGTTGGTCACAAGTATGGTGTTTTGAGATGGAGTAAAACTGGAAGTAAGTATTTTCATTGTTAATTATTTTTATCAGAGTCTTCCATTACGAGATGTGAATGTGTAGCTTTCTCACTTGACAGAGAAAACAGTTGAAGGTACTGCAGCTGGTATAACTTCTGTACTAGCTGCTTGCTCTTTGCTCCTTCCACTCTTAGCATCAACTGGATATATTCTCACTCAGGTGACTCTCTCTCTCTCTCTCTCTCTCTCTCTCTCTCTCTCTCTCTCATATATATATTTTGGAGGCAGGTTGGGTTTGCTTAAGTTTGGATATGTAAGTAAACTCCTTAATAGTAAATTTGACGACCTTTAACTGTTGTAGAAAAAACTCGATTTGCTTCTCATAGTTTTTCCTTGATAAGATGAGGTATCTCAGTTCGGTACTCCCGGTCTATGGCACTCTGTGTAGATGATGTGTCCCACATCATTCTTATTTCACATGGCCCTGGTACTTATAAGCACCAATGCTCTACTTAGTACGTTTTGTTACCACTGGTTGACAATTTCTTGCATCAATTAGTTAGGAATCTAGTGGCCGAACATTATTCACGCGTATAATCCAATTGCTGTATGTGGAGTTAGGTCGGAATTCAGGTACCACGTACAGAAGGCCTTAAGGGAGTACTTGCTCTCCTTGCCTAACTCTATTTTCTCACCCCAGGCAACAACCCCACATATAAAGGGAGGGAAAGTCATCAAACTATACTAGAGGGTAGTTTCATCGTGTAGTGCCCCCATTTGATACGGAACAAGTACACGAAATTGTCATTTATAGAGCAGAAAATGAAATGAATAAAGCTAAGTGAGGGAGACCTACTTTTCTAGAATAATATTTTAGTTATTTTGGATTGTTGGTTTATCTTTGATGTATTTTTCTTACTAACTTTTTGCAGCATTGGTTCTCTCTTCTTCTAGCTGTGACTGTAAGTGGTTTGTTAGAGGCCTACACAGCACAACTCGACAACGCATTTATACCACTTTTTTTCTATAGTCTTCTCTGTTTGTAGGCATGAGCAACGGCGGGGTTCTGCACATATATGTTGTGTCTGGGCACAGTGTTTTGGCTGAGGTCAGATAAGTATCAACCAATGTAATTGTACTTGATAGTTTAGGGTCGTGGATACATAGTTAGGATTGTATGTCTGAACAGAAGGGATAGGTATACGTGTTCTTTTAAAGGGTTTATACCCAACACACATAACAAAATGTATGCAGGAGGAGGCACTTTCACATTTTTTATGAAATCATTTGGAGGCCACGTCGAGAGGACTTATTAAGTGTCTCTCATCATTCATACCTGTATACCGTTTTATTCCTTTTATTCTTCTAATAACTAAAATCTTAAGACTACTCTAAACATATATTTTAATTATTTTAAGGATCCAAAATCAAGTTTACTTATTTTTAAACAATCATACCTTACTTTTTACGGTTATGTTGCACGCTCGGTTTGAGCCACGCACATGCCTTTCATTTACGAGTAACAAAAGGAAACTGTTGAAGCTTTATGTCTACTTTGTTCATTTTACATTCTTACTTTTTGCAAGTATTTTTAGAGAAAATACTCTTCAGTCTGCACAACATTCTCTGTAATGAAATCGCCCGTCAATATCAAAATATAAGCTTGAGCAAAACGTTGCAACTGAACATTATCACTGATGTTATCTTCAACATTTGAAAATAACACCCATATAAGCATAACATCTTACCTCTACTTGCATTGTGCCCCTTAAGTAGGTGAATAATGTTTTTAACTATTTGAGCGTAATAATCAGTGGTGCATCTACTGCATATATTTGAGCGTAACAATAAACGATAGATAATTTTAAAAATCAGATTAAAAAATTATAATTAACATTGAATCAAAGATTTTTTTACCAATTGTAGTAAATGCAACACATTTTATTAAGAATGTTTTCCTTACCAAGTTTTATATGTATCATGTAATTAACTTTTTACACCATTGAACTCTAAATGACTAACATGCAGATTTTTAATTACCCTTTACATTTTTTTATGGGCACCCTTCACATATTACTACGAATAGTAAAGAATACGAATTAATCAATTAAAAAAATATTGTACTATAAATGATTGAAAAATGTAGATTGTTACGGAATGTAATCTATAATTTATTTAGAGGCGTACTTGTATAATTAGATTTCAGTCGGATAAGTATTTAACCATTCATTATTATTCCTGTAGAATAAGTTGGTTGATGATAGTGGTGGTATGGGTAGCATAATTGGGATGATAATGGTGGTTGTTATGGAGATGACATTTTGTTAGGTGAGATTGTATGTTGGTTAAGGTGGGTGTTTGGTAGAAAGGTTGTCTGAGAATCAGACTTCACCAAAGTGTGATAACTAAATATTTTCATATACTATTAATTTGTTTTCTAGTATTAATATCCCTAAACATCTTTTTATTCCAAGTTTTCAGATCTTCCTTCAACATTTTCAACTTCTCTTTTTCAAAATAAACATTCTACTTCTCTTGATCACATAGTTGTCCAAAAATTATTTCCTTAAAACCAATCTCCTTTTGCCATTTATCTAAAGTTATAAAGGGTTTTGCCCCCAATTTATCACTCAGTTCTTCAAAATAATTGCATAATGGTATGACATTTTTCCACCATTCACGTGAAACTAACAACCATTTAACCTACTTTTTAGTTGTTTAATTTGCTTTATACCATGTATATTTTTGCGATTCTAGGTTTTCCACGAGGGAATTGAATTATTTTGTGTCTCTCCTATAGTTGTCATCTTCACTAATTTCTTTTCTTTCTTGTGTACTCTTAATCAAATTAAAATCTCATAGCATGCATCATATTTTATTTCTATTTCCCTTTCTTATCCTAATTAGATATTCTTTACTTTCCTCTTTTCATTGAGTGCACAAGGTGCATATATGTTTACTATTATTATATATTGTTGTTCAGGAGCGTAAGGTGAGAGAGGTTAGGATATGGGAAGATTCAGAATGACAATGGAGGTTAAGCTGGAGACGTAATCGGTTTGTATAGGAACATTCACCAGAATAAGAATTGATAAGGAACCTTTTAAATGTAAAGTTGAATAGGGAGGTACAAGATAAAAAGGTTTGGAGGGGAGATGGATTAAGTTGTTTTTCGGTCAAAACAACTTATGAATGCTTATCTAATTATGTCATAGGTACTTATAATGGAGCATTTAAACATCTTTGGATGTCAAAGGCACTACCAAAGGTACTAACTACGACTTGGAGGGTTCTACTGCCAACTAGAGTGAATCTGTCTAGGAGAGGGGTCATGGTTAGTGCTTCCAATTGTGCTCTTTGCCATGGCTGGGAAGAATCAAACCAACACTTGTGTTTGGAGTGTAAAACAACCTATCAGGTTTGGAACTATTGCTTCAGGTGGACTGACTTATTGTTCGTTTAACACAATGATTTGAAATACCATTTTGAGAATTTTCATTTGGCTCATATGATTACTAAACAAAATTTGGTCTGGAAAGGTGTTTGGGCTGCTGTTGTTTGGAGTATTTGGAACCACAAGAATATAGTTACTTTTAATCAAGGGAAATTGATGCGATTTTTTTTCACATGACACAACTTATGGTTATGCTTAAAATATAGAATGAAATCCTTTAACTATTTTTTTTTCCGGATTGGCTACTTAGTTTTTTGCAGGATGCATTGGCCTTCAAACTTTGCTGCATAATTTTGCAGTAAGCTTAGGCATCCAAAAGCTTTGGTCTTGTTAGCTTTTCTTTAAGATTGTTATGTTTATGGTTTTGTAAGTAAGATGATTAGGATTTTGTATAAGGGTTGAAACACCTATGAAGTGTCCCCTTTAATTAATTAATTAATTCTTTACTGATAATTTTTTTTATTATATGTTTTATTTTCCCCATTTTCACTCTAGGTTGTGTTTGGATTAGGGAGAGGATGTGCGAGAATTTGAGGGAGTGGATGTGTGAAGATTTGAGAGGAAAGTGTGAAGAAAATGAGTGTGTTTGGATTGATATATGTTAGACTAAATTTGTGAGGAAAGTTTATTGGAGTTTGTAAGTGATGTGACGATGATTGTGAGTTTTTTTTTTAATTTTTTTCAAAAGTATAAAATGTAAGTTTACAAATTTACCCTTGTATTTAAAAATATTTAAATAATGAAATACGATGTATTTTTTGTGTGTATATTTGAGTTAATTGAAATATTTTAAATTATTTTCAGTACAACTGAATAATTTATTTCGATACTGTTAAATAATTACTTTCGAAAAAACATACGAGTTACTTAATATTATCGAAACATGAAAATAATCATAAAAATAATATTATCTAAGCATATACAAATTTATTGTTATATTTATTTATACATTTTAAAAGTTTTTTATATCCGTTGATTTATATTGTATGTAGATACATAACCATGTAGATATTTTAGAGGACATTTTATAATAAAAAAATATTATATATAGAGTGAATTGTACAATAAATTTATTTATAAAGAAGAGAAAATATATAGAATAAAGCATGAAATATCACAATATGATAATTATGATGAAAAAAATAACGAAAATAAAAACTATTATTATATATATATTATTCATGAATGACAAAGCAAAAAAGAAGATCAAAAAGGGAAAACACCACCAGTTTAGGTGACTTTTCCCTCAAATCTTTGCAGATGAGGATGAGAGAAATCACTGCTCATCTTAAAGCAAACCGAACCTAAAGACAAAATTCTCATAAGCCAGAATCCTCTTACATATGTTATAATTTTAAAAAATGATTTGGTTGTGTGGAGCTTATCCCCTCTCATTTTCCATTAAACGAGAGAGAGCTAATTGTTTTGTTGGCCCTATATTGGACATATTTTTAGATTTGGCCACGCCCACTCGCGTGTCTGAAGAAATCTGAAAAGCAATTTAGGATGTTTTACTTTTCCATAGATGACCCAATCACAATGCCAATACTTTCATCCTCCTCTCCCGTTAATAGCATAGTATTATCCTCTAGCTGCCTTACCTGTATTTCTATTTAATGAATTTTTTGTATTTTTTTTATCAGCATTCTCCTTCGTAGGTTTATTATCTCTTTTCCTTATGCTTTTGGTATTTTGACACGTTAACATGAATCTTCATGCTATACCTATCCTAATCATGTCTAGTTGTTTCTCTAGCACTTTCTGTTCTCATACTTCTATGAATCTCACTAAACTGAACCTTTTACTTTCTTAAGATTCTCTGCATATCATATTTGCCATAGTTGAAAATATGAGAAGAAGAAAAATATTCTTGATTGATTCATCTTGTATGAGAGATTTTAAGTGGAAGTAAATAATGTGTCACAATGGAGAGAAAACAGTTGACGTGAAAGAGAGTATGGTGTTAATGGTGTCATGCATAATGCATAGTGGTGGTGGTTGTACAAATTCATAATTTCTGACATTGTTTTGGTAGTTTTCATGATCAGGGGCTTATTTTCGACCTGTTGCTACTTGCCGTAGATTATATATGTGTACGTAGCCAATGTCTTTTTCTTCTTTAATTGTCTCTTCCTCCCACTTCATGTCTTCATCACCTTTCCTATAATTTATTTAGTTTAAACACACACTCAAAATAACGGTATTAGAAGATTTGGAATCATACGAATAAGAATAAAGTCAGTTTTAAAGACAGAGTGGTGGATCATTTTTTTTTCTTTGACCCAATTGAAGGTTTGGTCTTAGGTTACCTCTAAAATCTCATTTTTTTTGTTTTTCTTTTTCAGATTGGTGCCTTGAACTCTTGATTTGTCTGAATTCGATCTAGTTTGTCCGTTTTCGTTTTAGGTGGGTGAGTTGTTGTTTTTAGGCTGGGTATTTTGTTTGGATTGTGTTGTTTATGTGTTGATTCCTTTTATGAGTTTGGATTTGTTGGGTGGAACATAGTTTTTATGTTTTGTATAAGGGTTGAATCACTTTAGAAGTAATTTTTATTTATTTATTTTTTCTTGTTGATAAAAAAAATTATCATAAATATTGTCTTCTCCGTATTAAATAAAAGATAATATTAAATAATATTAATATATTTTTTTTTCAAGTTTATATAGAAGATAACTAGAATATTAATCTGTGAAAATAGAGCTATTAAATCTTTCAATTGCACATTTTTCATCGACATTTTAAAGGTTTTCAATTTTTAAATTGGTAGTGAGTCGCTTTCTCCTAATAAATAAGAAATCATATACAAAATAGTTTTGAAAGTGACATGACTTCTACCATAGTAACGACTGTCGAAAAGGTTATATAATCTAATTTTTGAGAAAACAAAATATATCATTCATAGAAAGAAAGCAAATAAATAAGATTAATGAAACTATACATTTTCTTAAGAATTATTTCTTATACATAGTAAACCAAGTGGTTCTCTTCAAAGTAAATTGTAGTGTACGAGAATACTTTACATAAAGAAATTAAAGTCATTAGTATCGAGAGAAAATTTAAAAGAAAATTATTTCAACCTTGAAAATTCTTTAAAACATGATAACTGCTATATTAATAAATTATATTTTTAAATGAAATTTGTCATTAAACTGTATAAATAAATAAAAATTAACATACACAATAAAAAAAATAACACACATAATCAATAAAAAAAATCATTAAATAAGAACCAAGAGAAAAATAATAATTAGTTACTAGATATTATTTTAGATACTAACAAATTTATTAACATTTAAAATAATTTTTATTATTAATAAAATAATTTTTAAATAGATATCTAATTAATTACCAAATATTTTATATTTTAAAATTGATAGTGAATCATATAATAAATTTTTATTAATTTTTAAAGTTACTATTCATAAAATAATATCAATAGTTAAAAACAACTTAAAAGTGAAATTACACTACAAGGAAATTATGAAATAGAAATCAATTTTAAAGACAAAAAATAATTAGTTGTTATAGTGACTAATTACATACCATTTTACAGACTACAACAAACTTTTGATTTCTAATGTTAAATAGTTTCTAAATTGGTATCTAATTAGCTATTATTTAGATTCTAAATTTGTTAGCAAAAACCTTAGCAGCTAATTAGATACTAATTTAGAAACCATTTCGTAATAGAAACTAATTTAGTTATTATAGTAACTAATTATTTTTTGTCTCTAAAATTGATTTTTATTTTATGATTTTGTTGTAGTGTTAGTAAAATTGATTAAGATCACCAATTTTGAAAAGTTGATAATTAATATATACATTGTAGCTATTATCGCTTTCAAAATGTTTAAAAGAGAAAATGATTTCATCAATTATAGAAAAAGAGTGAGTTGGTGATAAAAGTATTTTGAGTCCAGATAAAGGTTACGAGGGAAATGATTGGCATGGAGTTATTCTGATGGAACTGTTAAGAACGTGAAGAAGATTATAGCCAGCTAAATCCATTGACAGTCACAGGTGTAGCAATGCAAAATATCTGTCACACAGCTATAGTTAATGGCTTTGGATAGCATAAAACAATTCACAAACTCACTTATTTTGATGATGATGAGTGAGGGAACTCTCTTTGTAGGGTAGAGAACGTACGTGAATGTGGGCATGCAACGTATTAAAGAAACCAAAATATATCAGTGTCCGTGTCTGGGGCATCTCCACTATGCATGCATCATCACAACCTCACTATGATTATTCTCATTTTCATAATTTTAACTTTTAAATTACCTAAAACTCATCCTATTTTAACAAGCTTCTAAATACCTAACCAAGAGACAAATAAAACTCTCCAAGCCTTCCAAAAACCTCCGATTCCAGAAAAACATCTCAAACCTTTATCTTTCGGTTTTTTACCATGGAGTTATTTTTTTTTTGTTTTTTACCAAAATAGGTCTGTTTAAAAAAAATTATAAAATTGAGACTTCATATGCACAACTCGTCCCAATTTGACACGACTCTGTCATGTCATATTGAAGTCGTGCCAACTTGGCACGACTTCTGTCATGTCATACTGAAGTCGTGCCAACTTAGCACGACTTCTGTCACGTCATAATTTTTTTTTTTTTAAAAAAATTTTATTGTTTATATATTGGGTAGTAAGTTATGTAATGTTAAAAATTAATTTGATAAAAAATAAATTTTATTAATTTGTAGTAAGTTATATTGGATAATAAGTTATTGGATAGTAAATTATGCATCAAATTAATTTTTAACATTACATAACTTATTACCCAATATATAAACAATAAAATTTTAAAAAATAAAATAAAAATATGACGTGGCAGAAGTTGGCACGACTTCAGTTTGACATGGCAAAAGTCGTGCCAAGTTGGCACGACTTCAGTATGACATGGCAGAATCGTGTCAAAGTGGAATGAGTTATTTATATGAAGTCGTGCCAAATTGGCACGACTTGCCCCAAATTTGTAATTTTTTTTAAACGGATCCCATTTTAGTCAAAAGAAAAAAAATAGCCCCAGGATAGTGAAAAACCCTTATCTTTCACATTAATTAGGATTGCAAATATAAGACGTTTTAGTTCTTTATCTATTTAATAATTTTTTGGCAATCAATTTTGAGTCACCATAATAATTTTTTATAGACTAAAGTGGTGTAGTTTTATGTTTTTAAAGACTAATAATGCATTAAAAGTTGAAGAAAAAATATGAACTATGATTACTAATCAAAATGGGCCATGAACTATGATTACTACTTAAATTTTCATAGGGATTCATCCCATCAATTGTCAATCTAAGTCTTTAGTTTCTTGATTCTTTTCCAAATTTAGGAAATTCTTTATCAATGTTCTTCCACTGCAACGAATCAGTTGGATGACGAAGTAGTCCATCACATTTTCTATTATCTCATGCCACCTAAGATTTTAGCGTCATCTGTATTTGCAAACAAACGCTTAAGCATTGGAATTATTGGAAGATACCAAACAACCTTAGCATGAAGACCTTCCTTTGTGAATCATCAATTTCATCATTCTGACCAACTTTAACCTTATAACGTGGCAAACCACACTTGAGACATCTTAAATCTTCATACTCATTGTTGTATAAAATACAATCGTTAAGACATAAATGTATTTTTTTATATTCCATACCCATCGAACAAAGAATTTATTTTTGTCTTGTAATTTTGATTGGGTAATATATTTCCTTCTGGAAGCATGTCCTTCAGCAATTGGAGGAATTCTGTAAAGCTTTTGTCAATCCATCCATTCATTACCTTAAAATTCATCAAACTTAACACTGCTGATATTCGTGTGAAGTTAGTTGAACCAGGATATAAAGGAGTCTCTACATCATTAGACATATTTTTGAAATCTGCATTAGCAAAAGATTTTGCTCCCGCATCATGAATCATGTCCTTTAATCTATCATCCATTGTCCTTTAATCTATCATCCATTGAGAAATCAACAAACTCCGAAGCTCCGCGCACACTTGGCAAGTCTAACAATTCACCATGCCAAGTACATGTTGTATAATTTTTCAAAAATCCATCACACAAAAGATGTTCTCTACTTTCGGAAATACTTAATATCCTTCCATTCAAATAATTGACACACTGACACCTTATTCTTACTCCATTATGATTATTACTGACATTATGTTGTGCAAAATGTAAGAATTCTTCGACCCCTTTTTCGTAAGCATCACTTATCTGTGGTGTATTAATCCAACTCTGATCCATAAAATGGTAAACTAAAAAAATCTAAATCAAAATTGTCAAGGGTCGGACACCCCAAACTCAGAATCAACGTGTTCAATATAAATAAATACTATAATTAAATCAAAATTGTCGAGGGTCGGGTACCTCAGACTCAGAATCAACGTCCTAAATAAATACAAATACTATAATTAAATCAAATGTGTCGAGGTCGAATATCCTCAGACTCAGAATTGTCTTAAATAAATACAAATACTATAATTAAATCAAATATGCCGAGGATCGAATATCCCCGAACTCAGAATCAACGTGTTTAATTTTGACATATACTAATCAACTCATATATGCAAATATTTGTTATAAAATTAATTAAATAAATTAGCATACTAATTACTATAAATATAAATGAAAATAAGGATTGATGGGTGCGTGTGATTTTAAAAAAATGAACATTAACGACAGTTCCCATTCAAATTGTCGTCATATTTCCTTGAATTTCAAGAGAAGAAAAATAATTTATCGGTGCCTAGGAGATTACTGCATAAAAATCCGTGACCTCCAAACAACAGTAAAATTCAAGTCATTTGTAAACATGTGGCTTAAGCACCAAATAGGGTATGTGAAAACAAATTTTTTATTCAAATTTGTGCTCCATACCCACCCTTTCATTTGTGCTCCTCCTCATCACATATTGTATTTTTAAACATAACACTATTTTTGTGTTCTCAAATTTATGATAGCATGATTATCCGCATAGTCTTCCAGACCAAATTTTGTTTATTACATAAACATGGACAATTAAATTGGTAAAATTTCCAAAAATAGAGTTATACATAACATTTGAAATTTTAATCCACCTGAAGCATGGATTCCAAACTTAACAGGAGATTTTTGCATTCAAATAACAAGTGTTTGGTAGTCTCTATCTCTTGCCGTTTAAGGGAGCAAAAATTCAGCCTTGTTTGAATTCTATACAAGCCTAGCCTCCATATTAGAGTTTTAGCATTTGGAATCGCATATGTTTTCCATATTTCACTTAAGTATTTCTTCTGATAACCTAGATTATTGTTATGCAAGAGATCATAAACAAACTTTATCGAATAAGTATATGAATTTCCTCCTTTCCACTGCCACCCATCTAGTTTGTTTTTTTAGGAATTACTTTTGTTAAGTCTAACCTAAAGGATGTAACAAATAAATAAGAGTAAGTTCTGTATCAAATAATTAACCTATTTATTATTTGTAATTTTGAAATCAGATTTGGAAAGTTAAGTGGATAGTTATAGTGAGGGATATTTGGCCACAAAGAGATGACATCATGTATAGGAATAATAATGTAGATGTATTTTTGTTCTGACACAGATTAGGGCTTGAAATTAGATCACAAGCAAAATTCAGGGAGTTAACTTCTCTTAACTTATTGGTATTTTTGTGCTAAATCCTGCCTATTACCATCCCAAAAATAGTGCATTTCTACAAGATTGGGGTTGAATACAAGGGTATAAATGCATGCTATATGATTTACCAATTAGTGAAGCAAGTTTTATAGCTGGCCCAATTAAGATGTTACAATTTTGCAGCCCTTTTGTTAGCATAATGTCAATTCAATTAAAGTTAAGTGGGAAGTAAAGTCTCTTTCTAATCTAGAAGCTAGTATATAAAGATAGTATAAGATTCAACATCTTCATATTTTTCTATAGCCTAAGAATCTTAGCTATTTAGTGCAGTACAAATGCTTGTTGGAGATTTATAGTTTTGTATTAGTTTGTGAAAGAGATTTGCAAGGGTTTATATTGATGCTTGAATTATAAGTGTCTTGAATCATCACCCTCTAGTAAGGTTTTGAAAATATAATAGTTTTAATTGATTTTGCCATAGAATTCACATGTGTGTTTTTATTATCTGTTATACGAGTTAGAACATTTTTCAAATATTTCACTTAACTTAATTCATTCTTTGTTAATAAAAAGAAAAAACAGGTATACATGTTAAATTTAAATAATTTGAATGTTTTAATTTGAAACTATTTAAACTTACAATCATAATAATAATTTAATATTAATTGATTCTAGACTCAATTATTTGTAGATAATATGTTTACCCAATCTAGCCATACTATTGAGTAGTGTAGTTACAGCCACAAACTTTCAAATTGTACCCATTCAACTTCTGCATATTTTGTCCACGAATCAAAATTTTGCCATCTCCTTGTACCATACCACAATAGATTTATATAAATAAAATTTAAATATAACTCAACATTATAGATTAACTTTTATATATATATATATATATTGTTTTTTTCTTTCAAAAAAATTACGATTAGTTTTTTCAAAAACAATATTTAGATTGTCAAATATTCAAAATATACTAAAAGTGGAAGCTTCTATTAAAAATATCACTAATATATTCCATTATGATTTTAATATCTTAATTTCCCATAATTAATTAATTTCCCATAATTAATTAATTAAATGGTACCTTAGATATATTTTTCAATCATTAATTATGATGACATGTGATTTGCCAGATTTAACATTCTACAATGTTTTAGGATTTTTATGAAACGGTAATAAAGTCATGTTTTTTGGCTGGTCCAATTAAAACTAGTCAAATTGATTAGTCTTTGGTGTCATATTTAATGCATCATGAGTATGGCTGAAAGAGGATTGAGTGTGAACAAAAGGATTAGTGACAAAAAAAAAGTCATGCATTTTTTGTATTTAAAGAGTACTTATATTTGTACTAGCAAATATGATTAATTAAATATGTAAATAAGGTTAATTTTTGTTTACAATTATCATTAAACAATAACTTTAACATATTATTAGCACGACTGAGATAAAGTTAATCGTTATTAGACATTTTAATAATTTCATTTCATTGCTAATCACATTTCAATATCCAATCACATTCATGTACTCTTAATTATTTAGGAAATAAAACTAATCATATATAATCGAGTGCAACAATTAATAATCATTTATGATACTGAAGTAATCATTTTATAGTATACAGTTAATACATTCCGTGGTTGTGGCATTATTAAGTATTTGTAAAATAAAATTAGTTAAACATTTTAATAAGTTGGTATCTTATATATAAGTTAATCACATTCATTTTTAGTCATTTGTAAAATAAAATTAATCACATTTGTATATAATTAGTCATGTTATTAGGAAGATAATGGATGTACAAAATCTATATTTACAATGATCTTTTTCTTAAGTTAAAATAAATTTAAAAAATTAGTAGCCATAGATTTAAAAGTGTACCGATATGAGTATCAGGCTTTTAAATCGTACCACGTGCCATGTACCATCAATAAGACAAATAAGTAATATGCCCATTTTTAGTTATTATGATTTTATTTATTATATATATGATTGTATCTTAGAATTACCCAAAAAAATATATATCTACAATAATATACAATGAGAATTTTCTTTTGACCATTCTTTTGTGTACATAATTTTTTTTTTCAATTTTATTACTGAAAAAATAATAATTAATTTAATATATCACTTTCATAACTTTTTTTTTCAATTTTATCTTTAACTGAAAAAATAATGAATGTTTCAAGCTTCACTTCCTTTTTTTCATTTCTTTATTATTTATTTAAGAAACATATTTTCATTCTTATTTACATAGTTAGCCAGTGTTATTTCTCTTTCTCTTTCTATGTTTTTTTATTAATTTATGAAAAAATATTGTTTTTATTGAATTTAAGTTCAATTTCTTTTAGTTTTTTTAAAAATGTTGTTTGTACATAAATTATAATATTACAGTATAAATTTATAATAATATTTTAAAAAATACGGATATTGTTGAAAATCTCACATCAATTAGAGATTAAAGTATTTTATAGTATATAAGTAAGGGCAAACCTCACCTTGTAAGCCGGTTTTATGAGGTTGAGTTAGGTTTAAAGTTCATTTCTTAATATAGTATCAGAATTATTTTCGAGTTTATCCTAACGAATGTTTGTTGGGCTTATCAGGCCATTCGTTATCGAGTTGTTATCGGACCACCCATAGTATGTTATCCCACGCACAAGCTGTCATTCTCGATGTGAGGAGGCGTGAGTGAATGTAAATCTCATCTTGTAAGCTGATTTTATGAGATTGAGTTAGACAATCCAATTGTTAATAAATATACAAACTTATGCGTCATATAAAGTTATGTAAATTTATTTTAATTATTGTATTTTTTTGTTTTATTTTTCATGTCTCTAGTGTAAATTATTATTTTGTATTCTGGTGTTAGAAGTGAAGATGAATTTAAATATTATTTATAAACAAATATAAACCTGGAAAATAAACCAAATCCAAGTTTTAGAAGCTCCACATAGTGACAAACAAGGTTGGCGCGAGTGATGAATAACAGCTGGATGCAGTTCTTGTGATTTGGCAAAACAGTTCCTTAAGAATGGTTTGTGTCATTTCTCTGGAAGCTTCCTAGTCATAGCTGCACACATTCCATGCACATATATGCTCAATAGAAATACAAATTCTCATTTACGGATGAAATTAAAATCCCAGTACAAAAACAGAACCACAGATGTAACATGAGCACATGGAATTCGTACGTTAATATGACCAGAAACATCTGAGGATATGAGGAAGAAGAAGAAGGTGAGTGAAAATAGGGCAGATGAAGAGAATCAATTGGTTCATACCCGTGCCCAGCATTCACAGATAGATGCACAGCCGCGTTATCAAAAACATAATCATCAAAGAACTGTCCTTTGGTCAATTGCCAAGGTAATAAAGATAAAAAAATAAATAAATAGAAGATACTACTATTCAATGTTCTTCATAAAATTAAGTAAGACAAAACTTAATGCTTTACTACAAGAAAAAATAATATAACTTTCAAAATTTGAACTCTGTCGAAATATTATTAAAATAGGTTAAATGTTATACACAATACTTTTTTTTTTATAATTTTTGTAATGATATATAATGTATAAAATTATTATAAATTTTAATGTCATTTTATATGAAAAAGTTATTCATAGTTATATAAATATATATATATATATATATTAAACATATTTTATTCATTGAGTTATTATTGATTTGATATATATATATATATATATATTATGATATTATTATTTTTAACTATCACTGTAATTGATACTATATAATATTGTATTATTATTTTTAATTTTTATAAAAAAATATGTGTTAGATACTTTGTGTATCATTCAAGTTTCTTTATAAACTATATTTGAATTCTAATATATCATTCCACTTCATTTTTTCTATTTATATTATCCATTTTGAGTTGATTATTAGAGTTATATTAAACATTTTTATGTCTTTAATCTTCAATCTACTCTTCATTTGTTTTGTATAGCTTGTTCCATTTAACTCATGTTATTTTTTTGTCCTTCCATCTCCACCTCTACAACATTTCATTTTCCTAATCTCTTCATTAACACAAGAAGACGTCTTAAAAAGACATAAAATATAAAGGTAAAGTTGTAATGAAAAATTTAACTAGGTTGTATACTCTACCTACAACAAAAGATAAAGATATTTTTTTTATCGGCAAAAAACGAATAAATAAAGTGAGGTATTTTAGGGATACCTCAACCCTTATACAAAGTCCACCTAAATCAATTAACAAATTTCTAAAACAAAACAAACACATATCACCTATCATTTCCTAATAGATCTTATCCAAATAAAAGGATCAAGACATCAATCAAAATACGAAAAACTTATTTCAAAGGCTTTGAAATTTACCCATGACCAAACATTCAATTGCACAATAGTAAAAATTTCAATATGATCTATCCTACCATTATTAAAGATCTTCTTATTCCTGTGTTTTCACAACTCATCTACCATCGCTACCCACACATAACCCAAAATCTGATTAACTTTTTTATTCATCCCACTTACCTTAAAATTAAGAAAGTGCACTTTTGTCTCACAATGCTCCATCGATGCCATCCTTAATCACTCATTACACTTGGACCATACTAGCTAGACGACTCTGCAAGTGCAGAAAAGGTGAGACTCAGCCGCAAAAACGGTAAAACATGTCAATACTTCTTCTTGCCAAATTTGCTTTTGTCGCTATCTTATCATTTGTTGTTTTATGGCCTCCCAATGCTTCTTTATGAATCTAAAATTAAACTCATCCGACTTAATTAAGACTCTTTATATTTTCACATTTCCAAACAACTTCTTTGATACTAGACTCTAGATACTAGAATCTAATACTAGACTCTATGATAAAACATGTTAACATCCAATTGTCTTCTAAAGATAAGATTGGGGATTCAATATTACCTTATTTTTATAAGGGTTTGAAAAATTCTCAAATTTTTAAATTAATTGATTTATTTTTTAATGATAAAAGAAATTACTAATATAAATCTTTATATTATTGGGTAAGTATGGTTTTGAACTAAATAAAACTTGCTGACTCATTTATCAAAATAGTTTTGAACAAAGCTGAACTTTATATGATGCATTAGATCATAGACTCGAACTCTCAAACTGCAGTGTTGTCTATTTTCTTATCCAAATGTACGTAGTGGAAGGTTTTGTTATCAATTTAAAGATAATGATAACTGATAAGGATTTGTCATCGAAAAAGCCCTAGTGAACGTGGTCGTCGTGGTTGCTAAAAGAAATAATTGACATTATTTTCACAGTTTCTCAATCAAATGTTTAAAAATGGAAAGATACTTTATAACAGTTAAGAAACAGAAGGGAAAGTTAAAAGTAGGCAAAAAATAGAAAGGGTTACCATTATGATAGAGAGAGTAATAGTAAAAGAATTATGGAGAGAAAATGGTTAATAATTACGTAGTTGGAATCCGACACGACCAGCGAAAAGGGACGTTGCATGGTATGAAAAGTCCTTCAACACTGCACCCACATGCGCTGTCTCCCCTTCACCAATTTAACACTCTTCACATTTTTTCAATCTTCATC
Source organism: Phaseolus vulgaris (assembly GCF_000499845.2). Taxonomy (NCBI): domain Eukaryota; kingdom Viridiplantae; phylum Streptophyta; class Magnoliopsida; order Fabales; family Fabaceae; genus Phaseolus; species Phaseolus vulgaris. The sequence goes on along the minus strand of NC_023755.2, from coordinate 37,061,324 downwards.
TTCAGCTACCATCCAAATAACCTTATCTACACTTTCATTACACCTATAAATAACCATCACTCTTGCTTCAAACACTCCAACACGCTCAAACAAGTCATCAACAACAACCATCACCAACACAACACACTTTATTCCAAGTTACTATACTATTAACAACCAGCAAACACTTGTCAACATGGCCAAGCTCAGTGTAAGAAGCAGCAAGAGAAGTGTAAGTGGCATTGTGAAGTTCAAATTCGTGGAGAAGCTCCAGAAGAGACTCTTGCCAGGGAGAAGCAAAGAAGGGTCCGTTTCAAACTCAACGTGCTGCGTGCCAGAGGACGTGAAGGAAGGACACTTCGCTGTGATTGCTGAGGGTGGAGAGGAACAAAAGAGGTTCGTGCTGCCACTAAGTTGTTTATCCAACCCTACTTTTTTGAAGCTTTTGGAGCAAGCAGAAGAAGAGTACGGTTTTGATCATGAAGGTGCAGTCACCATTCCTTGCAGGCCTAGTGAGCTTGAGAGGATACTGGCTCACCAATGGCATCAAGAAGGAACTCAAACTTCTGGTCTAAGAAAACCTTATTCAAAATCCATGCTCTTTTAACCAAACTATATTATTCAAAAATGAACTATGTATACTGTGCTGGAATATTTAGTTAACTTTCTTTCCTCACCTCTGGTCAAATTCATTTGACTGTCTAATTAATTCTTTCACCAAGACCTAATAAAAAGTTCCGGCTCCAGATTACTCGCATAATGATCCTTTGTTTATCTTCATTTTTTTAAATTAATTTAACCTCTGTTTTCAGAAGAATATCTTATTACTGGTTTTATTTCACTCACCACCTTATGCAGTGAGGATTAGACTTCACTATAAGAATGTTCCACATACTAATATCATTTAGTTTGTCTTCATTGATCCTATCTTTATGAAACTTACACTAATTAATGTATATGGTGCACGGTTAATGTATAACGTTTTCTATTTTTTACAAGATATTTGAATTAAAACCGGAAGAGTTCTGAACCATTTTATTTTAAAAACAGTAGTTTTTTCAGTTATGTATTTAGAACATGTAGTTTTTTTTTTTTTACATTAAAATTTGTTGTAATATTTGTGTAACTTTTAAACTAAGCATAACTGTATTTGTTTGTAAAACGTACAAGTCCCTGGAACTCGAACATAAATGGACATTGGTACAAAACGATACAGTGTGTATTTGTTTCTCCATTGTCACACACGCTTAGGCACCCAAACGTGACTAAGTCAAAATCTTCAATTCGCGTTCAAAGGGTTTTGAAAAGGAAAAACAAAAAACACTGCACCAGTCTTAATTACTTCGATATTTTGTCCTTCAAACGTGTGAACTTCCAACCAAGAGTTGGGTGTGTTCATTACTTTGTTCACGGCCAAATAAACGCACCACAATTATTATAATAATATGATGATGATTAGTAGAACAGTAACTAGAATTGAAAACAAGATATGACGTCTGAAATTTGTAAATTATAAACAAAACATGTTATGATAATCTGAAACTGCTTGGTTTTTTGATGAAATATCTTGAACTTGTCTCTGCTCCCACCAGCTAAGATGCACTTTTTGGCCCGTGTATTCCCACCCAGTTAAAAGATGTTATGATAATTAGGGACATCCTTACTTACAATGAAATTAAGGCTGTGACCAATGATTCTGCTGCTTGTCGACTGACTTTAATGCTATGCAATGCAACTTTTTTTTGGCATTTATATTCATGTATAAAGTTGCAATTTGGGATTGTACAGCTGTCAATGTACAATGAATAATGCAAATACACACACCTTTGTGCATCAAGAACACACTCACACTAGTATTCAAGTTCGGGCAGGGCATGAAAATTAATTATCATGAATGAAGACACCATGTCTATTTCGTCTCTTGTACATACCTAAGAGAGATACTTCCTGCAAAATTGAACTGTATTTATACATTAGTTAACAAATTTATTCTAAATCTTTTTCTATTGACTAATTTAATCTTATGACATGATAAGGTTAACAAACTCTCACTTGAATAAACTCTAATATCATTTTAAAAAATAATCTTTAATCTAACTCAACCTTACTATTATAGTCAATGAAGATGAATATTCTTTGTCTAATGTGGTGCATGAAATGAAACGCACATAATCGTAATGTAGAAAGAGAGGTTCTGATGAACCCTAATTGAAAATGTCAAAGAGACAATGACTCAAGTGTAAAAAAGAAAAAAACAGAAAATAAAATACAAAAGAAATTCTTATTTACTTGTGTATTACAGAGTAAAATATATGGTGTATATATAAGAAAAAGACTAAGACCTAGCTGAAACAGAAAAGAAAAGTTGAGTCAAATAAACAAAGTCCAATAACTTAAAACAGAAAAATTAAATATGTTAATACTTATAAATCTGATTTATAAGATAAAGTTTATGAATGTTTTTATATTTCATCGATGTGAAGATGCTGATAAATAGAAAAGTAATTGTCTCTTCTATCCCAATATATTTTCACAACTTATAAGAATTAAAGTAGGTTTGGACAAATTCTTTTAAAAAAAATTGAAATTAGTTTCTTCAAAAAAGTTAAAACTAACGTATAAATATGATAGCAAATTCATTTGCCTAGTTAAACCATAACTGAATTATAAAGATGTTTTCTGATGTTTCTTGTCTTTGGATTTCAATAATGGTCGAATATAAGTAACGAAGTGGGATTATGAAGTTGGTTTTTGAAGATGATGAGGAAGAAAGATTATGTTATGATAGACAATATGAAGATGTGAATTGATACCTGACAAAAGATGATAGATACCTGACAAATGGTGATAGATACCTGAAAATTATGGAAAATGTAAATTTGATAATTGTATATTAGAAAAATATATGTTTATAATTGTGATTTGATTAATATAATTACTTTATTTTAATAAAATATTATTTATTTTTTAATGTGCTGCAGATTCTCAACGTACTCAAAAGTTATTGAAGTTAAAAATGTGTTAAAAATGTGTTTTTGACGGAAAAGGAGTGAGATAATGCTAAGTCATATCATAAAGTTATGAAGTCTTTTTGGACTTGTCATGGTCAGGATATGGGATAGTATATAGAGTGGGGGTTGCTTGTAATCTTGTGCTGTATGGGACGTTTAGTCTAATCAGAAAAGCTTCACTATTTTTTTTAGTACATCTTGTACACAAATATATATTATATTTTTTTTTTCATATAAACAAAAATGTATTCAGTGTGTGATGTACATAGGTCATAACTTTGTAGTATACATTTGACCACTTACTTTTTTCATAAAACGTGTTCCATGCTTAACTTTCCAGCAACCTTTGGCAAGTAACACAAATCTATAACTCGTACTTTATTAGGTTGGTTCAAATTGATCATATATAGACTATAAAATTGGAAGAGAGAATTACAAAATAAAAAGGTAATTTTTTTAGGAAAAGAAATGAGGGCTGATTTTTTTTTCCCGAACCATGGTTGTATAATTCAATATATGAGAACCAAATATTAGGTTTCTTATGTTCTATAATCAAATTTATCGAGGGAGATGTACTAATAAATAAAAAATAATATTTTAATAATTTTTAGAGTTGTATACCATTATTGATTAGAGTTGTGTACAATTTTTTATTAGAGTTATACACAATTCTTTATATGATAAATTTAAAAATAAATATATATATATATATATAAAATAAAAAATAAGTTTAAAATTAAATTATATAAAAAATATTAAAATAATATTATTTAAAAATTGTAATATAATTATATAAAAAAAAAAGTGAGTTGTGAATATATCATATTCTTTCTTAATACATATGAAGGACATCCATAATGCCTATTGCCCAATTTTATGGAATTAGATTAAGGAAGAATATAAAAGGGGTTAAACAAAACTTATTTAAGCTTTTGAGTATTGGCTTTATAGAATATTCATATGGAATTGTGAGGTGAAGAATTACGAGGGTAGGGGAAAACTATTGGCATAAATTAGGAAGGTCAAAATCCAATTTAAATCTAAATCCAAATCCAAATAAATAGATTGGATTTAAAATCCATATCCACTTTAACTATATAAATATCTAATACTGCATGAAAATGAACGAAAGAGGAACACCTTTCTTCTTCTCCAATTTCCCCTTTGATCTTAAAGAGTCTGATTTGTGGAAAATTTTTCGAAGATGGGGAAGGGTGAGTGATGTTTTCATATCTAGAAAATTAAATATAAAGAAGCAAAGGTTTGGATTTGTAAGATTTCTGGGAGTACAAAATGTTAGGGAGCTGAAATATCATCTGAATACAATATGGATTGGGAGTTGGAAATTGAATGCTAATAGACCTAAATACATCAGAGCAGCAGAAACAAGGAAGGAGTGGAATGCAAAACTAAAAGAGAAGGCATTAGAACCAGAGAAAGAAATTAAAAAAGTGTGGCGGGCAAAGGGAACAACTTCGTATGCAAACACTGTTAAGAATGGCAATGGGAACAGAGCAACACCGCAGAACAGGGGAAGTTTACATGCTATTCACTTTAAAGCAGAAGAAACTCCCAGAGAATTGTTAAATACCTGTCATATTGGAAGAGTATCGGATCTGAGCAAAATTTCAACCTTGAACGAAAGTTTTATTCTGGGTGGTCTTGGCTTTATAAAGGTTAAATTTCTGGGGGGGTTCCATGTGTTACTGAAGGGAGAAAATGAAATGACGATCAAAGACGCCATAGAGGAGAACAAAGAATGGTTCGAAGAAATATTTGACACAATTATCCCTTGGAATGAGCAATTCGTAGCGGTAGACAAACTGGTATGGGTGAGATGCAGAGGTTTACCTTTGAAACTATGGAATTACGATTGTTTCAAGCACATAGCTGTGTTATTGGGAACCCTCGTTGAGATTGATGAAGCAACTCTAGCATTGGAAGAGATGGAGTACGCAAGGTTCAGAATTAGAATTTCAGTGGGGTGCGAGGCAAAGATTACTAGCTATATGAACATTAATGATGTTTTGTATCAGGTTTCGGTGGAGGAAGAATACACAGTTCCAGATTATAAACTTTGCCAGTGCCATTGGAGCGAAGAATCTGAAGATATCGAAACAGAGATTGACTCAATAGCGTCTAATGATTCAGTGGGATCGGGGAGCAGGGATTTCGAAGAGGTAAGAAAGGTCGTTGAGGAGAATTCGATGGTGGATGCGAGTAAGGCATTGCCTCCGACGACACAAGGCTGTCGGAATTTAGGACCTAGTGCTCCGGCAACATGTTGCAAACCCATCCTGGCTAGACCTGTAGGCCCTGTCTCTAAGCCTATTCTCAAATCAATCATAGGTAGTGAAAACCTAGGGTCTGGAGCCCCAACGGCTCTTACTAGGGCTGACGTGGGATTTTTATGTGGTCCTTCAGAAACGGCCCAGTGTGTGGTGAACAAGGAAACTAGTGAAAAGGAGGAGGGGAGGTGTAGTAATAAAAAACAAATGGAGGCTTTATCGAAACATGGCCCAGATGCCAATAGGGTGCCGCCGCTGTGGAACGGGTTGCCTGGAAGCCCAGTTAATTCAGAAACTTTTTTCAACCTTCACTTTTCCGAACAGAATGAACAAACAGGGGCTGCCATTGACGTCGCACATCAGGAGGTTACCTGTAATGGAAAGATCAACGAGCGTCCCAATATTTTGCTCAAGGTTACGCACGGAACAACGAGACCTAGTGAGCCGTCGCCAACGGTGGCGGTGAAGGGGGGGATGCAAGGTTCTCCGAAGTCAATCTCGAGGGTGGAGGACTCGCTGTGTGGGTCACAAACAGGGGAAGCATACCATTCCTCTCTCAAACAGAATTCGAAGGAAACTAAGCACATAAATACGAACTCTAACGTTCAACCTGGATTGTGTTTAAGCATAATAAGGGATACTTATGCTCCATTCGATAATTCAACAAATAACGACGATCAATTGGCCGCAGATGCTATGGCCCATCAAACAAAACAAGGCTTTGAACCAGTCACAATTAATTCATCCTCAACTGAGGATAGAAGAATTTTCTGGATGGGGGAGTCAAGCAAAATCAGTAAGAGGGAAGAACGCAAGAATGTAAGGTTAGCCCTATCTCATATTAGTAATTCTGTTTCGGATATGACAATAAATAACTATAATCGTTTGTTTTGGTTAAAACATGGAAGTCTAGAAACAATTCGTGTATGGGAACTGGGTAAACAGATAGGGGCTACATGTGGGGTTGAAGGAAATGTCATGGTTAGCCTAGAAGAATTAGAAAAAAGGGACAGGAGCATGAAAATTCAAAGGGATGTGAGGGAGGTTACGGGTTATCAATGAGAATCCTTACGTTAAATGTGAGAGGGTTCGGGAGTCCTGTGAAATGGAGGTATATCAAGGATTTGATCAGAAAGGAGAATGTTAGAATGTTGTGCTTGCAAGAAGTAAGGTTGTCATTTTTTAGTATAAATAATTGTTGTCAGTTATGGGGTGATAATGACATTGATCATCTTTATAGCAATCCAACTAACGGGTCAGGGGGTATTCTAATGATTTGGCATAAAAAGTTTTTTCAATGTTCCAATCAAATCATCAACAGGAGGTTTACAGTGTTCTCGGGGGTCTTTAAGGAGAAAAATATTCCAGTTGTTATTGTAAACGTATATTCTTCTTGCAATTTGCAAGAGAAAAGGCAAATGTGGGCATATTTATTAGAGATTAGACAAAGGGATCCGTGTAAATCTTGGTGCATTTTGGGGGATTTCAACTCTATAAGGAATGAAAGGGAACGTAGGGGGATAAATAGTTCCAATGGTAATGGTTATAAGAAAGAATTACATGAGTTTAATAATTTCATTGATAATATGGAGCTGGTAGATATATCCTGTATTGGAAGAAAATATACTTGGTATAGACCTAATGGTAAAGCTAAGAGCAGGCTTGATAGATTTTTAATTTCCTTTGAATGGTTACAACACTGGCCAGGAAGTAAGCAATATGTTTTAGATAGACAAATATCTGACCACTGTGCTTTAATACTAAAATCAAATGTGGTGGATTGGGGTCCAAAACCTTTTAGGTTTCTTGACATATGGCAGGAAGATAAGGAGTTTGAAAATTTTATTAAAAGTAAATGGGAAAATTATATGGTCCAGGGCATTGAAATCTTAGTGTTAAAAGAGAAACTGAAGATGTTAAAGAGTGATCTGAAAGGTTGGAATAAAGATGTATTCGGGCACGTTGACAAAATCAAACTTGAAATCTTGAGGAACATACAAGAGTTAGATATGAGAGATGATGTAGAAGGCTTGGACGAAAATAAGATCAGAGAAAGAAGAGAACTTTTGAGCCAACTACAGGACATAAATGAGAGGAACGAATCCATATTACAACAAAAGTCAAGAGCACTATGGATTAAAAAGGGGGATTCCAACTCAAAATTCTTCCATGCTTCCATCAAATGGAGGAGGATGAGAAATGAGATAAAAGGAGCACACTGTAATCTTTCTAGCATTTGGGTGGAAGAACCAAATAAGGTAAAGGAGGTGGTCAAAGAGTTTTATAAGAATAAGATGTCGGCCATCGAAGATATTGGAGTTAGGTTGGACAATGTGGAATTTAAGGAGATTTCTGAATCTGATAATAGACTATTGATAGAACCGTTCGAAGAAAAGGAAATAATGGAAGCCATTTGGAATTGTGATACTCATAAAAGTCCTGGACCTGACGGAGTAACTTTTAGTTTTATTAAAAAGTACTGGTGTCTACTAGAAAAGGATGTGTTGGGAGCAGTAAAATTCTTTCACAACGAGGGGAAGATTCCGAAAGGTTGTAATGCCTCATTCTTAACGTTGATCCCCAAGTCTGAGAACCCTCAATCCCTTGAAGAATATAGACCTATTTCACTTGTCGGTTGTCTGTATAAGATTTTGCAAAGGTGTTGTCTAATAGGATTAAAAAAGTAATAGAGAAGGCAATTGACGGTTCACAGTCAACTTTTTTGTCCAATAGAGGTTTGTTAGATAGTGTTCTTGTTGTCAATGAGGTTGTTGATGACTTGAAAAGAAGAAAGAAAAGGGGAGTGATTGTGAAACTTGATTTTGAGAAGGCATATGATTCGATAAGTTGGGAGTTCTTATTTTATATGATGGGAAGACTTGAGTTTTGTGAAAAATGGGTGCAGTGGATTAGAGCTTGCCTTGAATCGGCTACAGTCTCGGTTTTGATAAATGGTAGTCCGACAAAAGAATTTAAACCAACTAGAGGTCTTAGACAGGGGGATCCGATGACACCGTTTTTGTTTCTGATAGTAGCACAAGGTTTATCTGGGCTTGTAAAACAAGCGACAAGAAAAAACTTGTTATCAGGAATTAAAATAGGGGATAAAAACGTGGAGGTGGATCTACTCCAATTTGCAGACGATACCCTCTTCTTATGTGAACCTAACGTGCAAAATATTAGGTGTATTAAGGCTATTTTAAGATGTTTTGAATTAAGCTCGGGCCTAAGGGTAAACTTCTTTAAGAGTAAGTTAGGCGCAATTGGAGTAGATAGTTACGAGGTGAAATTATATTCAGAAATACTCCATTGCAGCATAATGGAGATACCTTTCTCATACTTAGGTTTAACTATAGGAGGTAACCTATCTAGGTGTTCTTTTTGGGAGCCTGTGGTATCAAAGATAAGGAAGAAACTTTCGGTATGGAAAGGGAGGAGTCTGTCTTTTGCGGGAAGAATGTGCCTTATAAAATCAGTTATCAATGCTATACCACTATTCTACCTATCCTTTTTTAAATATACAGAGGAAGTTTTTGTGGGGATGGGGTACGGAAGGGAGGAAAATTACTTGGATTAGTTGGGATAATATTTGTAAAGAGAAAGAGGTAGGAGGTCTTGGTATTAGGCGTATTGAGCACTTCAATAAGGCACTTCTGGCCAAATGGTTATGGAGACTGGGGTCTACAGAATATGGTCTTTGGAAGGAGGTCTTAGAATCTAAGTATGGTTTGAGGTGGTTGTCAAATTCATATGTTCCGAAACAAAATAGATTTACGTCTAGATGGTGGGTAGATTTATTCAGAGCCAGTATTTCAGACCAAGGAATTAATTGGTTCAATCAGAATATGGTCTGGAAAGTTGGATCAGGGGCGAAGATCAATTTCTGGGAAGATGAATGGCTAACTAATGGTAAACTCAGAGTAAGATATGAAAGAATATACAATAACTCTGAGCTTAAAGACAAGACTATAGATAATTTTGGCATTTGGAACGCAGTTGGGTGGGAGTGGAAATTTAATTGGAGAAGAGATTGGTTTGAATGGGAAAAAACTATGGTAGAGGAGTTCATGTCAATAATATCACAGGTGTTACTACAACCAGATAAAGAGGACTCAAGGTTATGGAATGATCCTCCATCTTACACCTTTTCGGTAAAATCCGCTTATAATAAGCTTGCTAATCACGGGTGTGGGGGGATTTCTGTGTTTGGTTCTCTTTGGAATTTAAAGGTTACGTCATCGGCTATGTTTTTTGTGTGGAGGGCTTTCTCGAATAGGTTAGCAACAAAACAAAATTTGCACAAAAGGGGTGTGATATTAGGAGATACTTTATGTGCATTATGTGGAACCGAAGAGGAGTCTATTGCACACATCCTCCTTTCATGTAAGGAATCAAGTAAGGTTTGGAACATGTGCTTTAGCTGGTTGGGAATTAGTTCTGCGAATCACAAAGAATTGATTTTTCATTTTGAACAATTCTCTTGTATGTGCTCTAACAAAGAGGGCAATAATTTATGGAAAAGTCTTTGGATCTCCATAGTATGGAGCATTTGGAAGCATAGAAACAGGGTTATTTTTAAACAAGCAAAGGTAGACGCAGAGGAGATTTTCACTATGGCGCAAGTACAATCTTGGGTGTGGTTGAAACACAAAGAAAAGAAAGTTATATTTTCTTTCTCTGATTGGATCTTATCACCATTAACCTGTGTTAACATGGTAACTAGGTAAGGGTTTAAAAGTGTTGCTATTTTTTCATATGCATGTATTTTACAGAAGCTATCTTTAACCCTAATTATATCCTGAATGTCTGGTTTGGGTGAGGTAATAAATATGTTATAATATGTTATAATTCTTTCAAGAGCAAGGTCCTAGTTTTGTTTTGCTTGTTTAAGCCAGATTGAGAGGTGGGAAAGGTTGTGTTGATGATGCAGGTTTAGCCCAAGGGGAGCAGAATATGAATGTTGTAATAGAGGATGGAAGTGTGAAAAGATGGTGATCCGAAGATGCTGATGTTTGATGAAGGAGTTAATATTTCTAGAGGATAGTGGTGGGGAGCACGTAGAAGACGTTGAAGGCGTACAGGGGGCATATGGCCACTGGTGCAGGATTTGAAAGAAGAGAATCTGTATTGATAAGTATTTGTATTGTGGATTCAGGATTTGAAAGAATTTGAGAATCTGTATTGATAAGTATTTGTATTGTGGATCCACGTTTTTTGGTTTGATGGAATATCTTTATGGATCCAAAGATACTGTGGAATGGTGCCTAGGAAGTGGTTAACGGATGGGTGCTGTTTTAATAATGCTTAGTAGATTCGTGATGCAGGTTTCTATAATAGTTAGGATTTAATGGTTAAGGGTGGTTCAAGGCTACAGTGTTGTCATAACGAACTGGATTTGGAAAAGAGTACTACTGGAAAATTCTGCAGCTGACTTTTCAAGTTCCTTTTAAGTTGAAGCAAATGAATGATTCACGGGTGAAAGAATTAGTCTTGCAGTTTTTTTTTGGTTTAAGAACAATTATTATGTTTATGTTTGAGCAAATGAAAGCTTTCCTGTATTTTTATTTCTATGGTTTATATCTGTGTAACTGGGAGTTGTATAAGGATTGAGATACCCCTAAAGTGTCTCTTTTTATTCATTAATTCATTGCTGAAAAAAAAAAAAACTTTAACTTTATAAACATATCTGATTTTTTTAAAAATCCATTTAAAATTAATTAAATCTAGATTAAATTCATTTTGTTAATTAGATTAAATCTACTTTGTCAATTACATTAAATATATTTTAATATGGACATAGACTAACATGGCTCGAACTGGGCCTAAGCCGACTCAACCTGGACGCGAACCAACTCGGCTCTACGTCGGCTGAGACCCAGCCGACTCGACATCGAGCCGGGCCCGGACGACGCGACATCAGTTCAGACCCGAACGACTCGACATCGAATCGGGCCCGCTCGACTCGACAGTTGCCCCGGCCTGAGCGATTCGACATTGACCCAAGCCCGAACGACTCGACATCAGCCCAAGCCCGCTCGGCTAAACATTGGCCCGTGCCCGCTCAGCTCAACATCGACCCGGGTTCGCTTGGCTCGACATCGACCCAGGCCCGCTCGACTCAACATCAGCTCGGGCCCGAATGATTCGAAATCGACCTGGGCCCACTCAGCTCGACATCGGCCTGAACCCAGACGACTTGACATCGGTACAGGCCCGAACAACTCGACATCGGCTTGGGCCCGGACGACTCGTCATCGGCCCGGCCCGTTCGGCTTGACAACGACCCTAGCCCGCTCGACTCAACATCGGCACGGGCCCGCTCGACTCGACATCGGCATGGGCCCGGATGACTGGACATCGGCCTCAATCTGGACGACTCGACATCGGCCACGATCCGAACGACTCGACCTAAGCCCGGGCCCACTCAACTTGACATCGGCCCGAGCCTGAATGATTCGAAATTGGTCCGGGCTTGCTCGGCTCGACATCGGTTCGGGCTCACTCATCTCGACCTTTATCTGGGCCCGCTCGGCTTGACATGGGGCCCGGGCAACTCAAAATCGGCCTGGGCCTAAACGACTTCCAACCTTGCTTGACTTGAATTTGGCCTGGGACTGCTAGACTCAACATAGGCTTGGGCCCACTCGTCTCGACATGGACTCGGGCCCGCTCGGCTCGACATTTGCTCAGGCCTACTCGACTTGCCATCGGGCCCGCTCGACTTAGTATCGGCTCGGCTCGACATCGACATCGACCTGGACCTACTCGACTCTACATCGGCCTAGGCCCGCTCGGGTTGACATTAGACTTGACTTTATCGTTTGGATATCAGCCCGGACCCGCTCGACTCAATATCGAACCCGAAAGACTCAGCTCGACATGGGTCTGGACCGGCTCGACTAGACATTGGTATGGGCCAACTCGACTCAATATAGATCCCGACCGACTCGGGTCGACTCAATATCGGCCACTCAACTCAACTTGGCCCAAGGTTGACTCGGTTCGACTTTGGCCCGAAATGACTTGTCTCGACTTTGGCTCATACCGACTCGATTCGACTTGGACCTGGATGACTCAGCTCGACGTGGACTTGGGCCGACTTTGCTCAACCTAGGCCCGAATTGTCTTGACTCAACCTGGATCGAGCCAAGTCAAAATCCAACCCAAAATACAATTTGGATAATCAAAAAATGCATCTAATCTATATCTAATAGATATCCAATTAAATGGATTGGATTTAAAATCCAAAAATAAGAATTTGGATTTAAGATAAATCCATTTAAATGGATTAAAACTAATATGGATTTGAATAATTATGGATTGGATTTTGTAATTTGGATTTTTTTCCACCCTTGTCATAAATGATGAATGTTATACACTCACGATACAACATATCATTCATAACATAAGCTGCGCACTAGCAGATTCGGATAGCAGATTCGTATAGAAATATGTATTACGTCTACCGTCCCTGTTATGTATGATGGTCAGCAACCATGATTTCTAAACCTTTTCTGTGCCATTTAAGGCACAGGTTGTAATATAAACACATGAACAATTTTGTTCAGTCAGACAAAGCTGCCTTGGATCTTAAGTGTTCCTTAAAATCCATAATGTCACCTTCCCATCTGGTCACAGCTTGATCAGCGCACACCCATATCTCGTGGGCCACTTGATTTATGAGCCTAAAATCATGACTAACAAGCACCATGCCACCGTCCCATTCATTCAATGCCTCAGCCAATGAGTCAATTGTTTCAATATCTAAATGGTTGGTTGGCTCATCCAGAAGTAGCAAGTGAGGTTGTCTATAAGCTAGCCATGCGAATATCACGCGGCTCCTCTGCCCGTCAGATAAATTCTTCATCGGCATCACCTGCGCTTTACCCGACAGTCCAAATTTACCAATAGCTGCTCTCATCCTCTCCTCCTCATTTCCAGGGTACTCTTTTATCATAAACTGGAGAGCAGATAATTCCAAGTCTAACTTTTCAGCCAAGTGCTGGTGAAATTGTGCAATTCGAAGGTGATTGTGGCGTCGAACCATGCCGCCTACAGGTACCAGATCGCCAGTCATTAGCTTCAGTAACGTACTCTTCCCGGCTCCATTGGGTCCAACCAGAGCAATTCTAGAGTCTAAATCAACCCCAAAGTCAAGGTTCTTATAGATCAGATTATCAGGAGTGTAACCAAATGTCACCTCAACAAATTGGAGGACAGGGGGGGGAAGTTTTCCCACATCAACAAAGCGGAATACCAAAATTCTGTCTCTTACCACCTTCTCTGTGAGTCCACCCCGCTCCATTTTTGCAAGAGTTTTCTCTTTACTCTGGGCTTGGCGTGCAAGTTTTGCTGATCCATGACCAAATCGAGCTATATATTCCTTCATAGAGGCAATTTGCTCCTGCTCCCATTTGTACTGCTTCATCTGGTTCTCTTCAAGCTCAGCACGTGTCTGAACATATTGATCATAATTACCAGTATAGAGCTTCAGCTTCTTGTTTTGCATGTGGATGATATTTGTGCAGATACCATTAAGGAAATCCTGGGAGTGTGAAACCACAACCAGAATGCGGTCAAACTTTTTCAAATTCTCTTCTAGCCACACACAAGCCTCCAAATCTGCAAATATATTTTTAAAAACCTATGAATCAGCAATTGTTCCAGGACCAGAGGTGAAACATACTCACAGTGTAACTAAAAAACAAAAGCAATAACATCTCACATATAAAACAAATAAATTTAATCTAATTTGAGAGTTCAAGAAAAATAACATCAATAATGGATGTGGTTAAGATTGTATTGTATCAGTTGCATTAGCAGAAATACAATTATACAACCACCATAAAATAAAATGATAATGCAGCGCAAAGGGTCGACAATTTCTCAAGTAAAATATAATATAATATAATTTTACGAAAGATCAATGAAATTTGATTGACATTTAAGAGTGAAAACAAATGGATCTGGCATTCACAAAATCAACCATGTGGATGGATATCAAGCATCTAGTGATATATTATCCTACCCTGAAGCATTAATGCTACGGCAATCCTTTTTTCGTACTCTAAAGCAGGCACCACACAAAAAATGCTCTGAAAAATAAAAACTATACTCAGAGGCCTAGCCCCGGGTAAACCAGGAGGATTCAACAAATTCAGGACTTCTATTTGATGGACATAATTTATAAAATAGATAAAAGAATCTGCAGCCACTTAAAATCACAAATGATTCAGGATAGAAAATCATCACACCAGTCACGTGAAAGTCAATACATAAAACATGGCAAGTAATATGAGTATTAAGCCACAAAAAACATATTTTATCTAGGAAGGAGGGATGATACCGAGGTGATTGGTTGGTTCATCAAGTAAAAGAATGGTTGGGTTCATAAATAGAGCTCGAGCTAAAGCTATCCTCATTCTCCAGCCACCAGAAAAATCACGGGTCTTCTTTGCCTGCATCTGCTTGTTGAAACCAAGACCAAATAAAATTTCAGCGGCACGCTTTTCTGCTGTTGATGCATCTAAGGCATCCAATCGTTCATAAATACGTTCAAGAGTTTCGCCACCCCCATCATCCTGGACCCAAAATCAATTGAGTGAGCCAGTGATCCCAAAACACAAAATGTGGAGCAAAACAGATTCTATACTACTAAACATACCTGAGCTGCCAAAGCTTCGGCTTCTTTCTCCAATTTCAACCTTTCCTCATCACAGCTTATGACAGCCTCCAATGCAGACATGTCAGAGGCTTCAATTTCTCTGCTAAGGTGATAAATATCCATGTGATCTGGAATAGGTAGCTCTCGACAACCTATTGCCGTAAGAAGGGTAGATTTTCCACAACCATTTAATCCAAGCAAACCATAACGTCTGAAAGGAATATACGGTAAACATAGTCACTTCACAGCATCCTAACAAAAAGGAGAACAAAATAGTAAGGATGACCAACCTTCCATAATTTAGCTCCAATTCAGAATCAACTATCAAATCATGTCCATGGAAAGTAACTGAGAGAGATTCTATCTGTAATTGCAGCATAAATACGTCAATCAATAATGATCATTGTAATGGTGTAAGCAACTAACTACACTTGAGACAATATTATTTTTAGTGCATAAGATTACTGTATTAACCTTCCTAAAAGAATTAGTTATTGGAGAGTATTTTGTTACAATCATGAATGAGAACCAAGTTTTTGACCAAGGCACAACATGGTAGAATGCCCATGCTACAAACCCAATTGTTTGGCTAGGCACTCATGCGAGCAAAAATAAGCCAAAAGATCCGCTAAACTGGGAATGTCTACCCCATTTTAGAGAACTTAACTATTGCAGGTATTGAAAACATGTATTAAAAATTAAAGTTTTGCACAGATTATTCTCCTACCACTTTTCTATTTCCAGGGAAGAATGAAGTATACGCATACAAAAAAGTAAGGCAAAATATTTTTGTTAGAGATTCGACATCCTCAGATAAAATGACCAAATTACAATATATGAAGAAATGAATTGAGTTAGATTTAGACCATTTTCTTAGATGTTATCAAAGTTCATTACAAGGAGATTTGTGGTGTAGGGTACTTTCTAAGAATTTTCAATTATAAATTTTATGGAAATCTTTCTTAAAAAGCCAAAGGGAAACATTGAGCAAGAAACAATTAATGACTGTGACTCTCTAGAAAAAGAAAAAACAAAACAGCATAACTTCAGACAAATATTATCAATATATTACATGGAGCAAAATGCTTCGGCACCAAGGTAATTTAGGTAACTTAGGGCATCAAGATAACTACGCAAGTACTATAGGTGCAAGGAAATGTATTTGTATCCTCAAATAAGAAAAGAGGAAATAAATTATTCAATTATTTAGAAACCAGATTCTTTGTTCAAGACCAAACCTCTTCAACATTATACAGTCGAGGGCTACAATAACTAAATTAACGCTTTTCCTTAACAGTCAAAAGGCTACAAGCATTCTAAACTCACCCTCAATGAGCAGAACCGAAACACCAAATAGACAAACTCAAACAAAACATAATAATAGTAATCAACATAGATAAAAATAAAACAGAGTATTCCACGGTGAATGTGTAACACCCTGTACTCACCCTAATATCCCTCGAAAGAGGATGAGAGCAGAGGACGCCGGTGCAGGTTCGATCGGAAATCTGAATCTCCCCAATTCCGTCGGCGAGCCTGTCGGCAGGCTTCTCAGAGGACGACGTTTTGGAAGAAGCAGCTGCCGCTTTGCCACCTCTCTTGGCGGCCGTCGCCGCCTTCTTCTGTGCTGCCTTCTTCTTGCTTGCGTCAGACACCATCTTCAATATCTAACCTCTGAATAGTAACAATGAAGTAAGAAGTCCAAAAGAGAACAACAAAATATGCAAAACTGAATATGAAAGCAAAAATCAGAGGGAGGAAATGCAAACCTTTGGTGAAAGTGAGAGAAGAAGATAGATCCAGAGTGCTACCGTGGATTGATGGTACCGTGAAAGTGTAAAATTCTGATGAAACCAATGCTTAGGGTTCAAAACTCCGTTCGGGTGCAGTGGAAGGAGTAGGAGGTGAGGTACGCTTCCACGTGTCCCCTCCGGAAGGACATGATAAGGACAACCATACTCTTATAAATTGAATAGAATGTTGTAGAAAAATGCTCCACCACCATGCATACTTTCGAGTCCTTAATTTTGGACGCTTTCTTTCATTGCATTATTATATCTTTAACTACTTATATTCAACTCTTTCTCAATCTCAATGTCAACCATCCAAGACCATTTTCTTACCATTGCTCGGACAATTTTTTGAATAATTTTTTGAGTGGAACACTTCAAAAATTATAAAGTCACATTGACAGGTGTCATAAATGTGAGTGAATATTCTTTGTATATTATCGAATGCAATTGAAGACAAAAATTATTTGTTCTTTGCTTATCCTTAAATGATTTTGAGCCCATGCAAATTGTAATAGTAAACAAAAATCATAATCACGTGGAATCTTGAATTCTTTGAATATTTGTTGTCTATTCTGGTCAGTGAGGTTCTAGTTTCTTTTTCCAATGAATTGCACAGTGGTGTGGGATCACATGGTTAAAACCGAGAGTGAATGGCAAGAACTATATGATCCCTCACGTAGCACATGCATTGAAAACGAAGGTGATGCGGCCAGTAACTTCCTTTTCTGCCTTGATAAAAGCAAAAGAGGGCTAGTCTGTACACTCCTATAATGGTTTATAGTTTACCACTTTGAGTAATATGCATATAATGATAAAATTACGAAATGGAACTCTCCAACACTTCATCTCAAGATAAACCTGATTTCTTGGGTGACTAAAGTTGTTCTCGTTGCCTCAATGCAGTAGCAATACAATGGGAGTTAAAAATATCTGACCCAAGTTATGGAATTGTATTAATTTTGTAGAGTGAGCACAGTGGAAGAACAGTAAATGGTGTAAAATAAACTTGGAAGTAGCAGAATTGGTAGCATGGCTGGAAAAAAGCAGTGGAGTGAGCCCCACTCTTGTCCAACATCCTCAACTCTCCCGTGGCAGGTTCAAACTCCACTAACGAACCTGGCACTAAGGAAATGACACTGGTTAATGAATAGGACAAATTATTCAGGTAGAAATGACAAGTAAGAAAGTACTAGTATCTTTTCTGTTACAATATTAAGACCTATTCAACACAAAAAGTAACCAAATTGGGACATAGTCTCTTCCCTTTCATCATTTACACTTGCATTAGATAATATATAATAACAAAGTCTATATAGGTTGAACAATAAAACAAGTCTATCAATCGCAAAATTCTCTCTATGCTATCCACACCTAGCTCAAAGAAAGGATTATCTTAAGTAAAAAGTGGAAGAAAAAATAGCGACTCTTTTGTACCCCAAGCTCATAAAATCACCTCAAAACCATTTCTTCGAGTGTCATAAAATACTCAAAGCCTCGTCACATAATGTGACAAGCATAGGGATTTTCATCACTGAACATGTCTGATGCGGGATAATATTGCCCCATGTAGTTGTATTCACCATAACCATAACCACATGCAGGTACCATATGATTATTGTTTTGCTCAGTTTCCCCCTTGCCATTACCATCTCCCTCGTTCTCCTTATCATTATCTCCTTCATTGCCACCCTTTTTCTTCTTCTTGGTGGAGCTATTCCCTCCTTTGTCACCTTCTTTCTCACTTTCCCTTTCCTTCTTCTTCTCCTTCTCCTTCTCCTTATCCTTCTTCTCCTTTCCCTTCTCCTTCTCCTTCTCCTTATCCTTATCCTTCTCCTCCTTTCCTTTCTCCTTCTCCTTCTCCTCCTTTCCTTTCTCCTTCTCCTTATCCTTATCCTTATCCTTATCCTTCTTGGCAGGAACCACCTCAACCTTCTTCCTGAACTTCTCCGACAACTTCTGCACAAGAGCTGTCACGTCCATTGTGCCCTTCACCATCACCATCCCCTTCTCCCTATCAGTACTCACTTCCTTAACCCCTACAACACCATTCCAACACGTGTCAAAACCACAAACAAAAATAAACACTAAATCCAAAATATAAAAAGAAAAAAGAAAAAAGAAACACCTTTGATCTTCAATACTGCCCGGCGAATCCTATTGGAGCAACCTTGGCACGGGCAAAGATTAAGAACCTTCAGCAACGTTGTTGTCACCGGAGCCTGTCACATAAACGCAACAAACCACAAAAATAAAATAAAATAAATAATAATAACTAGCTCTTAAATTAATATAACACTAACACCTCTTTGTCTTTGGTTTTCTTTTCGTTGTCTTTGGTTTTCTTTTCGTTGTTTTTGGGCTTGTTTTCCTTGTCCTTGTCCGGAACAGGAGAGGCAATATCAACATTCTTTTTCGTCTTCCCAGAAAGCTTGTCCTTTGGTTTAATGGAGTCGACGCTTTCAGTCCTGATCTCCGGCTTCAAACTCTCCACACCTTCTACATGAATTAATTTCAATTCTTGAGTTAAGTCGGATTAAAGAAACCGACAGTAAATAAATAAACAATACCGGAAAAAGATTAATTAAAATTTGAGAGGCGAAACATGTTTTGTTTTTGTCCAAGTTTGAAAACCTCGGAAAGCGTGAAGGCATTTGATGATCTTTGAAGCGCATTCGTCACAGTGCATGTCGATCTTGAAGACAACCGTGGTCGGGTATGACGATGGCGGTTCCTCATTCTTGCTTCCTTTCTCGTTCTTGTGGCCATAATCGCTTTTCTTCACCTGTTTCTGTGCGCAATTCAAACGAAGAGATTTAACATCTAACAATGTATATAGAAAAGAAGAGTGCAATCGAATTTCAACCTGACCCATTCAACAAGCAAAAAATGAAACAATAATCGACTGAGAAATTTTGCAGTGGTGGAGAGTGAGAAATACGAGGTACGTATATTTATATAGTGGGCCCCACCTTTGCATATTCCCTTTTTATTTTCTTAATAAAATTTCGGATTTTCGCACTGGGTTGGGCCATTAACAAAAATTGCATGGATTTCGACCTCTTTGCTCTCTCAAGTTGCACTCTCACACACACTATTTTAAATCTCATCATTTTCTTAACAATTAATTTTGTAGATAAAAATATAAAATACTATTTATTGTCGAAATGTTACACAAGGATAATTTTATGCCAAATTAATGTGTAATAAATTTTTGTAAAATTAATTTTAAGCATTAATGTCATTCAACTTTTAGTGTTATTAGAATTTAATATAATCAAATATTACCTATCTATTCAATTTATTAGTATCATTGTTATCATATATAATATTCTTGTTATTTGATAAAAAACAACTTGAATTTGTATTTTTAAGACTCATTGTAAATTCATGAACTATTTTATCATTTTCAATTAAATTATTAAATTATGATTTTAACTAAGCTTTTCTGTAAAATTATTGTTATGAAAAAATAATCACAATAACCTAATAAAAAAAATCAAATTGTTCAAAACCAATTGAATAATTTAAAAGTAAATTAAAAACTACATAAAAGTACATGTTTCTTAACATACTATTATTCAAGTTGGTCAAATCACGAATTTATGAGTTATTAATTTCTAAACATATATTTTATTCAATGCGTGTTAATGTTTTTATCCGATATTTTCCATTACCCATTCAGTGCATTAATTTGAATTGATGTTATGAATTGTGTGTTCTTCTTAGTTGTTGAGTCTTTAAGATCATGCTCTTCTTTTTGTTTCCTTCATTCTTGGGAAGTTATGGTTTCTTTAACTTATTTCTATTTTCTTTCCCAGAAAGTCCTTTGTTCTGTCTTGAATGTAAATTTCCTTTTTATATGTAACTAGTACTTTGCCCACTTACAGGATTTATTTTTAAAATATATAATATATTTATTATATAAATTTGATTTGATAAAAATAAAATAATGATAAATAATTTTGGTTTACATTGTTATTATGGAGAAACATTGTTATTATTAATAAAAATAAATTTTATAATACACAAAAGAAACTAATTTTACCTATCATATTTGAATTAGAATAATAATAATAATAATATAAAATAATTATAATAAAAATATTACCAAATTAAATATATTAATTTGGATTATCATTGTTTTTTAAATGATTTGACATGTAATGTCTAGATTTTGGAACATACTCAAAATAAATATCATTTACAAACAAATTATTACATATTAATTGTAATAAATAATTCAACAATTTTTTAATATAAATAATTCAACTTTCCAAATAAATAAGTTCTAAATGTAACAAATGCTAATCATTATAAATGTTTACTACAAAAGTACAAATATCTTTATTTCATTAGTTAATAACGAGTTTTTATGGTTTATATTTAAAGTTTATAGAAGTAGCAATAATTCAACTTTCTAAATAAATAAGTTCTAAATGTAACAAATGCTAATCATTATAAATGTTTACTACAAAAGTACAAATATCTTTATTTCATTAATTAATAACGATTTTTTATGGTTTTTATTTAAAGTTTATAGAAGTAGCACTAATTTTGATTTTATCTGAATATTTATTGACATATTTAAATAAATACTTTGTTGAATTAGACTTGTTGATATATTTTGTATACACATAAATTTCATAACTCGTTAAAAGAAGGGACCTATAGAGTATCATACTACTATTAATAAATTTATTTTTTTAAATACAATTATAACATATAATTGGTTTAAGTTATGAAATAAAATTGATAAAAAGTCAAAAAATATCATAGTTATCTTAGGTAAAAAAAATTGTAAATTTGTATATTAATTTCTTAATACATAATTTATAAGTTAATTTTGAAAAACATTATTGTATATGTAAGTAAGAAATATAAATATTATATAAAGTAGTAATAATATTTTCAGTTGTAATACATTTATAATTACAATTTTAATATATATATTTTGAAGTCAACTATTACATCTATAAAAAAATTATAAATTTTAATTATAAAAAAATTATATTATTATTTTTGTACTAAAAAGCCCTCCATGTTTAACTTAAAATTTAGAATATAAATAATTTTGTAAATGAATAAATATGAATAATGTAGATAACAATTTTGTAACATATTTCATTTATGATAAAAAAAAATTCCAAATAAAAAATATATATTCCAAAGTTCTCATGTTATTTAATTTAGTACTAATATGAAAAAATTCACTTAAATATAATGAATATAATTATTTTGAAAGATAATATATTTATGCGTAGATAAAATTTGATTATTTTTGTAATAAAAATGTGATATATTTATTATATATATTTTTTTAATATATATATATATATATATATTAATTATGATGTTGCCTAAAATTTGTCATTGTAAAATAAAATCTTATATAGTTTGTAATAAATAGTAAAAAATATATAATTATTTGTCTAAAACTATATTTTAGACACTAAATTTAAAAATTTAAATTTGATTATTTAAAAACTTTTATAATTAATTAAAATATTTTAATTACATTAAAACTATTTTAAATTTTTTTAAAAAAATTGGTAAAATATTTATGGTGAAGTAAATTTAAATTTTCTTATTTTATTTTTATAAAAATAGTTTTGATATTTGTGTGTTGTAAGAAGTATATTTTGTTTGATAAATTAAATTTAAATTTCACTTTCTAATTCTGTAAAGTTTATTTATCCATTTTAAAATAATATTGAAAAAAATCATATAAGTTTTTAATTGAAAATAAAATACTATTATAAAAAAATAGAAAATAGATATCAATTTAATTTTAAACTAATTTCTCATTCTATTAACTAAATAAAAAATATAATATATATATATATATATATATATATATTATTTATTCACATTCTTTATTTACATGTAAATTTATAAAAAAAAACATATATACATGTTAGGAGATGTGTGAATTTTTTTTACAACATTACACTTATATTAATGCAAAATCCTTAGTAAAAAATTAAGTTCTCCAACTTTGTTCAATTGTCTTACTTTCCTTCCTTGGATGAGTGACCTTCGTTTGATGAATGGAAGAAATATATGCCCTAGGTTAATTGTCCTTTGGAAGTTTGTCTTCTATTCCACAATAAATGTTGTGTTTATCTCTAGATCAATTCCATTTATTTAAAAAGGTAGTGAATCGTGATGAGATTCACATATCATAATTGTTGTATCTCAAAAATCAATTTTTAATTTTCTAAAAAAAATTAGTTGTTCACTTGTGGAAGTAACATAGTAGAACAATCATATATATATATATATTCAACGCAACTTCAATCAAATCTGTTTTTATTTTTATTGAAAGGTTTCAATCCTTCAAAGAAGTTAATAATTCCTTCTATCAATAGAGTGATTTCCATACAAGGGCATATCATATTTTTGAATCAAAAGGCACTAGCATAGAGTTGTGACATTTTACAACTTGCAGGTTGTGACTATTTCTTTTTCCAATTTATGAAAGGTTATATAAAATATTAACAAACTTAAAATGTTCAAACGTATACCTCATCATAAGCCACGAACACGAATTGCAATAAAGGAGCATGGAGCAACTATATTACTTTCATTTCCAAAAGCTCGTGTCATCATTTCTTCTATATTATTCTCATATAAATCAGGATTTTGTTGCTTAATCGTGAATTTCATCATTCTCCAAACTTTGAATCTTCTTTATCATTCCATTTATTTTAATGGCATGTTTTTTTTTTTTTTTGGATAATATCAATTTCTTGATTTTTCTTCAATAATGTGGGTGACATAGTCCTTGTAGCAACGAATTCGAAATTTCTAATGTCAAAAAAAACTTACAATAACATATAATGTTATTGCAAAGAATTTCAATATTACATACAAATATAGGTCCATAAATAAATTCAGCATTACATATATCTTTAAACTAAACACTACATCTAGATTATAATAGATTTTCATAAATATTTTTGTATATATATTTACATATTATTATTATTATTAAAAATATTATTATTTTTATTATTACTAATTTTAACATTACTATTGTTGTTGTTATTACTAATAAAAATAATATTAAAAATAATAGTACAATAAATAATAATATTATTATTATCATCATTAATTTACTTATTATTCTTATTAATTTTATTATTATTATTAATATTTAATAATAATATTAATATTGTACTGACTAGGCCGAAAGGTTATGACGAAAGGTCAACCGAAAGGTTGTATCGAAAGGCCAGGCTAAAAGGTTAAATACAAAAAATAAATAAATAAAATTAAATTACTTATTGTAGCAAAGTCCATAAAATAGGCCCAAAGATACCGGTGTGTGTTTAAAAAATATTAGGTGCAAAAAGAAAAGACCCAAGCAGTCTCTAAGTCCAATAAGAGGGTCTTATAAATAAATGTTCAACCTAAAAGGTAAGTAGAGTGAATTTATCTTATAATTAACTAGTACCAATTCTGACTTTGGCATCGACATCGGAGCACCTTACAGATACACACACTCATCCGTGAGAGGTCCAAGCCGAAAGCCTAGACCGAGAGGTTCAAGCCGAAAGCCCAGACCTAGAGCTCCAATCCGAAAACCCAGACCGAGAGCTCAAAGCTGAAAGCCCAGACTGAGAAGTACAAGCCGAAAACCCAGACCGAGATGTCCAAACCAAAAACCAAGACTGAAAAACCCAAACCAAAAGTCCATACCGAGAATTCGCACTGAAAAAGAAGACCAAGAACCCAATAACCTAAAAAAAAATACTAAAAATAATAATAAAATTATTATTAATATACATTACATATAAATTTATTTTCGTATATAATGCTCCCAATCATTACATACAGATTTATATACAAAGTTGTTTCCTATATGTAATGTTCCAGACACTCATAAGGATTTATTTGTAATATGCCTAGACGTTATATACAAATTTGTTTTCTGTGTAATGCGTCTAAGCATAACATACGAAAAACATTTTATATATAAAATTTTAATATTAATATTATCATAATTATTATTAATAATAATTTTACATTATTATTATTATTAATAAATAATAATAGTAATATTTATAATAATAATGATATTAATATTATAAATATTAATAATAATTATAATAATAATAGTATTAATATTATTAATAATAATATTATTATTTGAGATGATTAATGTTAATAGTAATAAAATTAATATTAAAAATAATAATATTAATAGTATTATTATTAATAATAATTAATGTTAATGTTAATATTAATATTATTAATAAATATTAATATTAATATTAGGGTTTAGGGTTATTTATTAATAATATTAATACTATTAATAATATTAGTAATATTAATATTCATTTTATTATCATTAATATTATTATTACATTAATATTAATATTACTACTATTAATAACATTAATATTATTATTATTGATTTTAGTAATATTTATATTAATATTATTGTTAATAATTAAAATATTTATAATAATAATAAACATAATAATAAAAATAATGATAATAATAATAGTAATAACAATAATAATAATAATAATAATAATAATAATAATAATTTATATCTATATATAAAGAAGATTTTCTTCGTAATATTTTTTTTATGTACACGTTTATTTTTTCATTTTATCCTTACATCAATATTTTATTTTATTAATTTAGAAATATATAATAAGATAGTTTTTTTTCATTTTATTGTTATCTTGAACATTTTTGTTATTTCATTCTTTTGATATTTACTTTTATTTTTATAATTCTATCCTCTAACCAAATATATCTTTCTTGGTAATTTTCCACTTCTCTCTTTATCAACAACTTCTCACTTTCCTTTCTATCAACAACTTTTCACCCTCACTATAAAAAACTTCTCACTTCCATCCCTATCAAAAACTTCTTTCACTTCCGTCTCTTAATTGTGTTCCTTGAACTTATCAAGTACAAGATTAATGTATTTCAAGTCTTATTCCCTTCTCTCACATCCTTTATATGCTTCCATTCTCATTTTTTTTTCTTTTCTCTTTTCTTATCCTCGTTTTTTTTTTCTATTTTTTCATAAGACACTACAACTATAAACTTAACAATGTTTTGTTTTTGTGTTTCAAATTTGCAACAATTTGTAGAGGAGTTAAACTTATTTACATATTTTTGTTTGTTTTACGCTCATATGTATTAACTAAGAAAGAGAGATTAATCAAAAACAGTTTTCAAGATTTCAACGAGCTTTTGGATAATCTCAAGATTGGAATAAGATTGAGTCTTGTAATTCTGAACTTTAATCTTTGATTTACCTAGGTGTATTCTATTCCCTTCTTCCTTGAACATTGTATTTCTGTGTGTTTTGGTGTGGTGCAGTTTCAAAAGGTGTTTCTGGAAACTGTGTGGTTCGCCAAAAGTAGTGTGTGTTCTTGAGAGGTTCAAGATCATCAATTTTGGTGTGTGTTATGTAATTTAGGTTTGATTACACAGTGAACCCTCAGAGGTTTTCTGAAGATTGAATGTAGCTCTTGGTTAAGAGTTAACCAATATAAACATATTTTGTGAATCTCTCTCTATATCCATACACTCATTAAACTCTTTTAACTTTGATTTTCAAATTTGCTGGTATAAACAACTGGTTGTTTTGTGAAAACAACTGGTTGATTTTTTGAAATCAACTTAAAAACAATTTTCTATTTGGCTGAATATATTTTAAATTGATTAATTCTTTATAACTTTTCACTCTACCTTCAATACTTACGAAAATCTTTCAAAAACAATTCACCTCCTCTTATTTAAGGCCTTTAATTTAACATAATCATCCTTTAAGGGAAAATCATTCTCAACTTACTCCTCTACTTCTTCCCCAATGTATCTGATGATTATGATCATCCGTCACTTTATATCTATACATTACCAACATTTATTATACACATCCCTTAAGATGCTTTAAATTTTTTTTTCTAAATTCTTTATATTATTTCACCTACTTGAACCTGAAATGTCAGTATACTATACATATTTTATGACATCCAGGCAAGGAAATTAAATTTTCTTTTAAGACTCATCATAATGCACTTAAGTCTAGGGGTCAATGTACTACATGGCTCATAAACTGAGAAGGTTTAGACCAAACATTAAATAAGTTAGGAACATGTTAGTCTTGTCAAGAAGTATACTAAACAAGATAGAGAAGTACGAGTCTTGTCAAGTACTAGTCTTTCCATGAAGTATTAAGTAAGGTCGAGAGCATTAATCTTGTCGAGAAGTACCAAGTACGTTTTAGAAGTATCAGGTTAGACCAAGAAGTACTATATACAAGGTTGAAAACACTTCTACACGGTCATAAAATGTTTATGTATTCAATCAAATGCTAATAAGCATCTAAAACTAATTATCATGACTAAATAACGACTAAACCAAGATTAAGAATGACACGAGCTCACCTCCAAGGCCCATCCAAGTAAAGACCCATTAAGAATATTATATAAATAGACAACTACCTCCAAGATATTGAACATAATTATTTTTTGTTTTTCTTATGACCACGTTAACTTTTAGCCGCACATAGTGACTTGAACATTAGAGTATCTTTGCATGTATCTTCACTTATGAGACTGAACAGAAGACATCCATATACAATTTTTATAACTAAATTAAGTGACTATGTATATTCATTAGTGGTTTCACACCCTTAAACAAGTTTTAATCAATACTTTGTATAACATTGAATACTCATTGAAAAGCTACAATTATCCTAATCCAAATATATCACTCAAATAAGATTAAAAGTTAATTGTGAGACTATTCAATAATATAATAATATAAAGTGTTTTTTTAAATCAAGGGTTAACCAAGAGATACCCTCTCAATTTTTTTTATAAAAATAATCATAAGTTTAAAGATGAAAAAACTCATTCTCATATAAATAGTTTTTAATATTGATAAATTATGTAAAATTGCGCAATCAAAATTTATTCTCTAGTTGTAAAAAAACTTCTCTTACATACACAAACTAGATGCTAAATCTAGATATTTTTGCGATAGAAACAACATGTCATGTTATATAATTTTCAAAAACAAACAAGCCGTGGTCCTAGTATATACAACGTTTCAGAAAGTTGTTCATGTAAAAAAATGGTTATAAATATAATTTAAAAATATAGTCAATGATGTATATAAGATAATACATTAAGAGATTATATGTACCTTCTATCAAACCAATCTTAATTCAATTAAGATATAATTAATTTAAACGATGAAACTCTTTTGAAACACTTAACCTAACAATACATACAAAATATTCTTATTTATATGAAGCATAATTTGAAAGGGAAACATATATTTAGTAAGGAATGATGCTTTGAAGAAATATGTAGAGAAAAAAAAAATAATGGAATAAGATGATATGCCGCAAATTTTGAAAATGAATGGCTATAACTTTGAACAACATGTCCAGTTTAAGATAGTCATGTGATTTTATTCTTTCACTTTTCTCTTTGCTAAATCAAACTTCCTATTAATACCAATCTCTTTTCTTATTCTTTATAGAAGATTGTAATTAACTTTATTTCAACCAAGTTTATTTAATAGAATATAACAAAATTAATAATAGAAAACTAAAGCCTGAAAGCAACAATTCTCTGAGATCTGAATGTGGTGGTACAAGTGTAGGGTTTCTGAAGTTGGTGTTGTCTCAACATGAGCCTCATTTTCTACTTTTTCCCAATCTAACAATTTAAGAAGTACCTTGTGAGCTGGTTGCCAATTGATTTTCAGAACTGAATAATGAATGCCTTTTGAGAGTGAAGGCATGGAAAAGATAGCCCTTTGCACTGCAAATTTGTCCACAACCTAATCTTGTTTTCTAACATCTTTTAAGTATGTCTTCGTGATTTCTTAGTGCCTCTTAATTTGGATATTTAATAGGAAATTCTTCAACTCTATCAAAGTTCTTAAGTACAATCATAATATATAAATATTGAAAAAAAATAAAACTAATTAATTTAAAAATACCATTATTTTATTGATGGAATAATTATTAATAAGACATTTATATGGTTTTTGATGGAATATTTTATACTATATTAAATTTTATTTTATTAATTCAAACAGACTAAAAATGAACGTTAAAGTATAAAAAAACAAAAGAAGAACGTGACTTTTAAAATTTTGCAAGATAAAACTTTGAAAATGTATATAAAAATTGTAAAAAAGACTATTTTTTTAATATTCTGTATAAAAATGTAATAGAAAATATCATGAAAAATGCTGATACTGTATCTATATTTTGTCTGGTTGTGTTTCTCTTTACACGTTACAGAAAACAGAATACCCACAGGGAGACATAGTCATGGCAAGTGAAGAGTCAGTCCACTTTCCTAGGTGGGAGTGTGTGATTGGTGCAGTAATGAAATCCCACGTGGTACTGATGCTTTACATCACGTGGGCTTAGACCAGCTTGTTGTGTGGCAGACATGAGCACACACCTCTTTCTAGCTATCTAGCTTTAGATATCAGAGAAAACCGTAAATAATAATAATGGAGACACATCCTTATCCACACATAAACCTACGTCTAATCATAGTTTTTCCTTTGCTTTGTTTAATGTTTCCGTGTTTTCTCCCGCACCCAAAATGACCAAAATACACTCCAAACATATGCCATATTTTTTATTTATTCATTTCATCTCAGGAAGGACATATGCCATTTATCTAGATAGATCATGTCTACAAGAATTGGTCCAAAATCTCTTCTGATTTCTGTGAATCAATCTCACCACTCTCTCTCATAATCCTTTTCAACAGGAATTTCTTATTATATAAATGTTAGCCGCGTGCAATACTTCCTAACTTGCAATATAGCAAGTCATTGTTATACACGTTGATGCCGATATGTTGCCTTTATCTGCATTTGCACCTGCACTTTACTTGGTTTCTCTGCAACATTATTCAGCACATGTCACTTGTGGAGGAAGATATATATATATATATATATATATTATATTATATTATATTATATATATGTGTGGAATAGAGAAACTGAGAACGAGGTGCAGGTGCATCTGCAGGTGAAAGTCATATCGGATTGTTAGCTATAATTTAGCTTTACTGAAGCTCTTTGGATGTGGTCAGAAGGAGATAGTATGGTTGCAGCTGTTGGTGCTACATCATAAAGGGTAAGATATAATTTTCTCTTCTTTGAACACACACGCCCGTTTCGGTTTCAGCTCTTCTATCTTCCTCTTAATGTACTGCAACATGTGCTATTTTTTGTGGTGCATATCTCTACATACATGCATACAAACACAATTCTTATGCAGATCTAGATCCATGTATATGGAGGTGGTGTTGAATCCGTAATTTTGAAGTTTAGACAAAGCTTAGTCAGAATTAAGGATTGAATGATATTATGTGTGTTCTGTTAACCTACTTTCTTCCTTTGGCCATCAACTGTTTTATTTTCCAAGAATATATTACAGGAAGGAGTCAAATTAGAAGATGTGGCCTGTTCTCTGCAAACATAATGATTCAAAGGTATTATTTTATATGAAATTTGACCACAAGTTATGAATACCTGCTCAGTAGTGTCAATTTAGTGAAAGGGTTTTTAGCCAAAATGGGTGTTAGGGCCTTTAGTCTGAAGGATTCTGCAAAATTTAACTGCAGAAAAAGGGAGGGCTTGAGAGTTTCGTTATTCCCTTTTTCTTCCTTTTCTAAATTTAAGTTATGAAAATGACACAAGTTAAATTAATTCTTTTTTTTTTTTTTTATCAGCAAATAGCAATGAAATTAAATAAGACCACTTCAGGGGTGGTCCAACCCTTATACAACAAAACAGATTTTCTCAAAGAGCCTTTCCATCTACATATCAACCAAAAGACCTCATACTCTTTCCCATCTCAATCAATAATAAAAGAAATTTGCTGTGCTTTATGACAAGTGGTAGTGGTAGTCTCCCTTGGATATTTTCTGAAAGAGAAATGATGGAACCCTCAGTTGTTTTTCACACTATGATTGTTACTTGAAATGGACATATGGTCAATTAACAAGATCAAGTGCTGTCTTATTTTTTGAGAATTTTCCAACTTCGGAATCTTTAGTTTTCTCTTCTTATGAACCCAACTCCAATTTCCCATCGGAGGAAGAATATATAAAAGATTGATGAAAAGAGAGAAAACTTGTGTGAGAAAGCATATTATGCCCTAGTGCCAGCCAGTGATAGAACTACTAATATCATAAAAGAACCCAATTTATTACATGCTAAACAGGCTTACCCATGAAACAATATCTGATATATATACTGGCTGGAAAAATCTAACTAATTAAGAACAGTCATACACACTAGGATAGTTGGATAACTTCTTTAATGTGTTCGAAATTGAAATTCCTGCATACACTGTACCCAATAAAATATTTGCAGCTTGTTGTTTAGAATACACAATTTCAAGAAGTGTATATTAATGACTAGAAGCTACTGTCCAAGTGAGACCTTTTGAACTGTCTAGAAACTAAGTTAGGAAGTAGAAGTTAGCTAATGTAGCACAATCTAGAAAAGGAAGGTAGAAAGGTCTTGAATCAAATTAACTGCAATATATGGAAGATGATGAAGCTCAACTTTGAGTTGAAGACAGATGATGCTTTAAATCTTATCAAATCTGAATTCATGGGTGGATTTTCAAATAATTATATATCCTTTTTTACATAATATAAAAGGTTGGTGGTTACTTCTCTTTGGAAATCATTGCCATTGAGTTTGTGTTACTCTAACAGGCTCATCTTTTTTTCCACTCTGAACAGGGTCTGCAGATTTTTACATATATAGAATCTGCCTACTCTTTTTAAATTGAGATGTTGACATTCTACAAGCTCGAATCTCTTTTTATATATGAAGAACTTACCTAAACATATTTTATTATACGTTTTCAACGAAATCAATGAAGATTGAATATGAATATTTATTAAAGGTTTGTCTAGAATGTAGAATTGAATTGTTTGATTAGTTTACAACCAGTGTTATGTTTGGCTTGCGTAGATCATATCGATCATGTTTCACTGTATTTTAAACTGTGCAATGTTTGAATCTATATTAATGTCTTTTGGGAAAATGTTTGGATTTCAGTTATTAATGAGATCTACAGGCATAAGAATAAATTCATTTTTAAAGGTAGAGTGATAAATCATTATGAATTTTTTTTCCAATTAAAGGTCTGGTCTTGGATTAGTACATCTAAAATTGCGCATGCTTGTTTTTTCTATTCAGATTGGTGTCTAGACCCGTTGACGTATTTGTTTATAATTAAAAACCTTTGACTTTACAAGCTTTTAGTTTGAGTAAGAAGCTTGTGTGGTGTTATTATGTTTCTCTGTTTAATAGCTCAAATTTGATTAAGTGGAATAACTGGTTGTTTCCGGTTTGATTTGTAATAAGATTAGACCACTCTTAAAATGGTTAATATTTATTTATTTATTTATTTTGATAAAAAAATTATTTAAGACTATTTATACTACTCTCTTATTGGTAATAGTTAGAGTAATGTTATACAATTTTAAATAATTATTTTTCATTTATAAGATACTTTCAAATGTATTGCAGAAAATAAGAAAAATAATAATAATAAGAGAGATCAATTCAATTCTCAAATTATATTTCTCTTAATCTAAATTTTGTTTTATACTGCATAATATACCAAATTACCCTTAAATAGCAAGAATAATACAATAAAATTCAAATTAAAAAAATATGTCGAAAATCAGATTCCTTCTTCCAACTAGATTTTTATGAATAAATATTTTCCATGAGTGGTATCGGCAATGTTGAGTTGAGTCAAAGTTACAATAAATAGTCAAGAATAATACAAAAAATATTAAAGTCATTTTAGAGAAAATTTAGATTATGTTAGATTAATTTTAATTTTAGTATTTTATTCTATAAATTAATTTCTAAATGAAATAAGTTGAACTCACATAATAGTTTGTAAATTCTGTAGTATTTGTTTGGATTAGGAATGAAAAGTGATGGAGTAGAAAAAAAGAAACGTAAAATAGAATATGAAACTATTTTGATTAAAACAATTAGAAAAAAATTGAGTACAATTTTATATGTAATTATGACTAATTTTTAAAAAAATAAGTATAAATTATAATTAAGTAATTGAAGTGATTACTAAAATGTCTTCATTTTAAAAATTAAATAAATTTAAATATAAATAAAAAATACACGTAAAATTAATATTTATTCTGATGAAAACAAATACATAATTCATTAAGATAAGGGCCATAATCCAAATTATATCTTTCAAAAATATGTTAATTCAAAATTCTGTTAATATCATAAGTTATGTTATATATAAATTGAAAGTGTTGGAGATCTCACATCGACTAGAGATTAGAGCCTTTCATTGTATATAAGTGGGTGCAAACCTCAACCCTATGAGTCGGTTTTATGGGGTTGAGTTAGGCTTAAAGTTCACTTCTTAATATGGTATCAGAGCCATTTCGAGCCTATCCTAGCGAGGTTTGTGTTGGGCCTATCGTGCCACCCGCTATCGGGTCGCTATCGGACCACTCAAAATATATAGTCCCATGCACGAGTTGACAGTCTCGGCGTGAGGGGGGTGTGTTGGAGATCCCACATCGACTAGAGATTAGAGACTTAAAGTCCACTTTATAATAGAATGTGTGAAATAGATAACTAATAATGGAACTAAAAAAATTCGTATTTTCTTTTACCTTTTTACACATTTCAATGGATAATATGAAGGTATAATTATTTTATTGGTTTCTATGTTTAGGGCAATATTCAATTTATTATTCAGATTCATCCTCACTTATCGCTCCTCAATTATTATAAGAGAGCCAATGCATGGAGTTCGTAAAGCTAATCTCTTCTTGTTATGAAATTTGGCAAAGAGTATCGTTAATTCTCACTTGTTTCACCACATTTGCCTCACCTCCCACCGGAATTTTGACACGCAACCGAGCATACTCAAGCACTTCCCTTGTTAACATGGCCTCATCAACCTCTATGAGCGTTTCGACGAGGGCCCCAATACTTTCGGAGCACTAACTGCTCCAAAGCGTCAGCGAAATGCCTTTACAACGAACCCAAAACAAAATTATCAACTACCATAAAACTATCATCCCAAGGGACTAAAGACTAGAAAATTCCATCAAACCACTTTGTTTTTAGCAATTGACTTAGTCTCACAAAATTAAAACCGCTCATAATGAAACTTTCCTTGATGGATTGCGCATTATTTGTCTCAAAGAATTTCCCTACATAGCAATCCTCCAGCCACTTTGTATAATCCACCTTGACCCGAATGCAAACCGTGCTGACATCTGATTTCTTCTGGGAAAATAGCTCACTGTCGTTCTTAACCACTTGTGCAAAAGATCTTTGTTGAGCCTTCAGTCTCCAAACCTTTTTTGGATGATCGGGCTTTTGTACAACAACCCTAACGATTATGGGTGCCTCATTCATGCTAAACTTAGGTTTGTTTATCTGCAATTTCCTATAACCAATCCATATAGAATCTCCCTACCCACCCTCTTCCATAGGTTTGCATAGATTCTCCCAACTCACCCAAGATATAAACCTATTAACCTTGTCCTAGCCCCATAAGAATCTCCTTTTAACGTTAATAATTTTATCACACATCGAATCCAGAGCTTTAAAGAAAGATAAGTAGAAGAGCAGTAAAGATGTGAAGACCGACTTAACTAAGCATATTCTTTTTGCCAAAGAAAAAATCTTCCTTTCCAAGCACATAGTTTAACGCTGATTTTATTCAAGATGGGCTCCCAAAACTGCTTCTTCCTAAGGTATTGCCTATTTCTAACCCCAAGTATTTAAATGATACCCTCATAGGAGTACAATGCAAAGACTTTAAGTACCAGTCTAGCGATTCTCTTACAACATTAATACCTGCTAGCTTTGATTTGTGGAAGGTAATTTTGAGCCTCGATGCTAGCTCATAACACCTGAGAATAGCTTTGACAATGAAGATATTAGAGAATGATTCTTCACAGAGGAAGATAGTATCATCTGCAAATTGTAGCACGCATGACTCTACCTCCTTCCTACCCACCCTCACGCCTTTAAGAAAGTTTCCTTTGATTGCCTGTCTTACTAGCCTAGACAGACCTTCAACAACTACAAGAAAGAGGAAAAGAGGAAAAGAGTTAAAGGGTCTCCATGCCTCAACCCTCTCGTAGGTTTGAATCCCGTAGTGGGGCTTCCATTGACCAAAACTGAGACCGACACTGACTCTAAGCAACCTATGATCCACGTAATCCATCTGCTATGGAAACCCAACCTCTGCAGCATATCAAACAAAAAAAACCCAGTTGACCGAGTCATACGCCTTTTCATAGTCCATCTTTAGACACAAACCTCTCTCATTCCTCCTGAGCTCCTCAAGAACCTTATTGACCACTAGAACACTATCTAGCATCCTTCTATCATTCAAGAAATTCGATTGGCTACACTTCTCCTGAGTCAAAATCTCAACCTTCCATCTTCAAAAACACTATTACAACAAAGGATTTTATTTTTAACTTTACATATTTAGATTTATCGCATGGTTACCGGATTTATAGGATATTACCTAATTTATCACATATCTCTTTATTTTCTATTTGATATAACCCATTCATTCGGTCGGTCAGTCACCGATACCAAGTGGCGTGGCTCATTCGGCTCCGACTAGTACAATATCTAAAATAGTTTCTAAATTGGTATTTAATTAAATAATTGGTATATAATTAGGGTGACAATGTGGATTGGCCCATCCCATGCTAGGAGTGTGGTCTCATTTCACTAGCTCACCTCGCATAAGAAGTAACTCGCGAGTCAACCCGCGTAAGATTTTTTTTTTCAAAAATTAAAATTTCATTCATTATAAAAAAAAACTTATTCCTACTACTGAATAATTAAAATTTTATCCGTATTTCAATTCATTTAATTAAGATAAAAATATAAATTTAAGTATGAGGGTTGTTAGAAGGCTTGATTAAAAATAATTAAAGTTTTGCTTTGCATATAATTTTTCCCTATATATGTGCGTAAATGTATAAAAGTATCTTATCAAAGTTTAGCTACAAAACATTTTAATGAAGATGACTAATTTTTCAACTATCGTATTGAAATCTCTTCTTTATATTATTTTTTATTAACAAATTTTAAATATAAAATTTTACATAAAACTAAATTCACTGTCACTCTAAATACTTGGATATGATTTTTTTATTTTCACGGGCCAACGGACCAACCTGCCTCGCCCTACTTTTGGACCGCGCGCACTGCGGGCTATGTGGGGTGGGCCAAAGCAAGTTTTAGCTACTAACAATTAGATACTAATTTAGAAACTATTTATTAATAATATAAACTATTTTAAATATTAATATTTTTTTAGTCTTTACAATAATATATAATTTAATCAATAAAGTAATTAATTAATTATTTTTTTAAAATAGTTTCTATTTAAGTTTATATATATAAATATTATTGATTGTAGATATAATAAGTTTATTTTGTTTAACATAAATACCTAATAAAAATTTAAAATTATACTTAAATAATTATTGATTGCAGATATAATAAGTTTATTTTGTTTAACATAAATACCTAATCAACAATTTACAATTATACTTATATAATAGTTGGATTGAGATGAATCATATCTAAGTTATATATATAGTAGTTAGATTGGGTCAGATTGAGACCCAACCAAATTTTATATTTTAAAATTTATATTTAACTATTGAAATGCAAATTATTCAAAAATTAATATGGTTGAGTTATTTATATTTCAGTTATAATAAATTAAAAATTTCCTTTTGTAAAAAACCAGTTTTATTTTATTTTAATTTTAAATAATAATATTTTTTTTTTATGTTTCTTTCACTAATTTACTTATAGAAGTAAAATAAAAAATAGGGTCACACTCCTAAACCTATCTCAAATTCTAAACCTATATCAAATTCTCAACAAATAGTATACAAATTTATATATTTCATTATTGTTTTTATACATTTTTTTATCAGGAATAAAGATTATATACATATGAACCATTTCAGGGGTGATTCAACCCTTGTACACCGAATCAGGAACAACCTGACCATCCAACACCTTCCAAACAACTATTGCAAATATGGATGGCAATGCGAGCTGGCTCGTCCCGCATAGGCCTGCCCCGCACCTGGCCCACAAAAAGCGGGTCGGGTTGGCCTGCCCCGCATAGGATCTGCGAGCTGATTTTTCTAGCCCACCCCGCATAAGGGTTAGCTCGCGGACTAGCCCGCATAAAAAATATTTTTTAAATAAAATTTTTGATTTTTTTTTATTTAGATGTATTAGGTTAATGGTCTCATAATATATTTTCATAAGACATGCATAGTAAGATGTTATTAAAATTTTCAGAATGTCAAATATGAGGCTACATAAAGAAAATATGGAGGTGCAGAAAAAAATTTCTACATTTAAAAGTTATGCGGGTTATGCGGACCAATCTGCCCTGCACTTGGCCCGCGTGGGCTGCAGGTTATGCTGGGTGGGCCAACGGGTTGAAATAAGCAACATGCTCCACGTTTTTTTCAACGGATCGCGAGCCGACCCGCACAACCCGCCCTATTTTGCCACCCCTAATTACAAATACTACTAAACCTGACAAAAACAAACTCCATCACCAATCTAAACCAAGTAAAGACATACTAGAGTCAGAGAAAGAAAAGCAAGTTGAGGGGAACTTAGAATTGATCCAAGATCAAACCTTCAATTGGGCCAAAGAAAAGATCTCAAAATAATTCAGAACTCCTCCTTCAAAAATAATCTTATTCCTATGACGCCAAATCTCACTAACCACCACTATTCAAATATTCCTCAACCCTAAATTTACCGTCTTCGAAGCATTGCACAACCTGAACTGCAAAAAAGGAGAGAAAGCATGAATGGGGGCAATCGACGAAATGCCTAACCACTCATAACACAGATTCCACACCAACCAGGTTATTTTACAATAAAAAAACAAATGAGAATACTCCTCCTCTTTTACCCCACAAAAGCAGGCCAAAACTTTCGACCTTAATCCTGCGTCCAAGTAAATTAGCCTTAGTAACAATCTTATTTCCCAGCACCCTCCAAGTAGTAACCTGAGCGAGGGGCAAAGCCTTAATCCTTCAAAATAGTTTAAACATCCCCGACCATTCCCCCTCATGACCACCCCTTAAGATCCCATAAGCCGAATTAACAGAAAACTCTTGAAGTATGTCTTCCTTCCAAATCCACCTATCAAATTTCTCCAAGACAGGGCATGAGTTGTGCGCTACCTCAAGAAGCTTCTTAACTTGGACCTTCTCCCAGTTGTAAAGATTTCTTCTCCACGCCAATGACCACTCCCAACCATTGTTTGTCCGAGACCCACAACTAGCTAACGCCACATCTTTCTCAACACTTAATGAAAAAAGCCTTGGGAATTTAAACTTCAAGGATTCATTACTAGCCCACCGATCTTCCCATAACTTAATAGACTTCCCGTTGCCAATTTCCCAATCTAAACAATCACCAAAGTTACTACCCCACTTCTCTAGCTTCCAGATCAACTTCAAATCTTTCCACCAAAGGAAATCATTATGACCACGTTTGTCCTCTATGAGATTTCTCCAGCCTCCATATTTAGACTCAAGAATCTCCTTCCATAAACCTCCCTCATTAGACCCCAACCGCCAAATCCATTTACCCAACAAGCCAAATTGAAGTCCTTAATATTTACTACTCCATGTCTTCCCTCTTCCCAAGATTCGCAAACCTTTTCCCACGAAACTCAAGCAATCTTCCTCCCTTCGGAACCCCACCCCCAAAGAAATTTTCTCTAAATACTCACAATTTTCTCCATCATCGTCGCAGGCAGCATAAACATTGACAAGAATGACTTGATGAGATAAATCCTTCCAGCCATAGATAAATTACGACCTTTCCATCTTCCCAATCTGGATTTGATTTTACCCACCACACCATCCCAAAACACTTCCCTTTTGTGACAACCACCAATTGGTGGCCCCAGATATTTAAAAGGGACTTTCATTACTTTGCAGTTAAGAATAGTCGCAAAACCTTGGATAGAAAACGCATTGACCCCCACTCCTCCGATCCTGCTTTTCATAAAGTTCACCTTCAACCCCGATATGCAGAATCGATAGGGTATTAGTTTCCAAGGAGTGGTTGGATGTCTGGGCAAATAGTAAACAATTTGTCTCTAGTAGATCGGTGTCAGATTATTGTGCATTGGTAGTTAAAGATGTGAGCTATGATTGGGACCAAAGTCGTGTAGAAGCTTGGATATTTGGCAGAAGGATGGTAGGTTCAAAGATTTTGTGCAAGACAAGTGGATTAATTATGAAGTGTTTGGAAGATGGATGTTCGTTTTTAAGAAAAAATTGAAAAGATTAAAACAGGATTTAAAAACCTGGAATCGAGTTATCTTCGGGAATGTCATTAATTTAGGGGAGAACTTAAAAGATAAGATTCAGATTTTGGATGATCGAGACGATGAAGGCGCTCTTGATGAGGCAGGTAGGGAGGAAAGGAGGAGTCTATTGACAGAACTTAATAAGAATCAATTCAAGCAAAAAGTTGTGTACTTTCAGAAAGCTTGTTAGAAGTGGTTACAACAAGGAGATCTAAATGCTAAGTATTTCCATTCGGTTGTCGCTTGGAGAAGGGTAAGGAATAGATTCAATGGTACGTTCATTAACAGGTTATGGTGCAAGAACAAGGATGTGGTTAAGGATAAAGTCAGGAATTTTTTCAATACTAGATTTGAATAAGTTATTGGGCCTCAGGTTAGGTTGGACAATGTATCTTTTAACTCTATTTCTGAATCTGATAACGAGATGCTGATCGGTTCTTTTTCTGAAGAGGAAGTTAAGAACGCGGTTTGGAGTTACGACAGTTCGAAGAGATTGGGTCTGGATGGTTTTAATTTTTGTTTCATTAAACATAGTTGGGATGTGGTTAAGAAGGACATTTGTACGACAATAGAAGATTTTGCTATCTCTGATTCGTGGCCTAGGGGGTCAAACACTTCTTCTATTTGTTTGGTTCCTAAGTCTGATAACCCTCATTCGCTTGGCGATTTCAGACCCATCTCTCTCTAGTCAATTGCCTATACAAGATTATTTCAAAACTTCTCTCCATTAGGTTGAAAAAGGTGTTATGCAAGGTCATTAATTTTAGACAATCGACTTTTCTTGAAGGAAGGGATTTAATGGACAATGTTTGTGTCGCTAACGAGGAGCTTGAGGAGTCTAAATGAAGGAAGAAGAGTTATGTTTTTTTCAAAGTTAATTACGAGAAGACGTATGATTCGGTGACCTAAACCCTAATACTTATCCATTGTTTTTATTGTTTTATACATATTTAATCTTGTGAAAAAAAACTGCTGTGGTGCTTGTAAAATTCAATTTTGTTCTTTATTTATTTTGTTGAATATTGAAAACATTATTTCCTACTTTATTCCCAAAAAAAAAACTATTTCAATAAGAATTTTTAAATATCTAATGAATAGTGTAAATATATCATTAACACCTCGAATGCTTTTTTGAAAATCATTAGTCTGGTTAGGAAATTTAGCTTTAATTAAAACTCATATTAATGCACTAAAAATTGTATATTGATAAAGTCTTTAATTATATTTTACAATAAATATATATATATATATATATATATATATTCTTTAACAGTGACTTTAATTGCAAAAATACATCATCACTAGAAAGATGATTTGAGATAAATAATTGAAATTGTAGATAATGTGATATTTTTTTAATCATTATAGATAATGTGATATGAAAAGAAGAGAAACCAAAAGATAGAAAAAAAAAACAAAGTATTTATTGTTCAGAGTGTCTGGAGATAAGACTCTTTCTTTCTATAAATAGCTGATATCTCCCAGAGTTAGTCACAAAATATTTCTTGATTTGAATGTATCAATCTCAGTCTTCTCTTTCTCTCTCTCAATCCCTTTTCCCAGGGATTTCATATACAGCACAATCTTGCTAAAATTATTATGCAGAAGGAAATTGTGCATCTTGATGCCCCCAATATGTTGCCTTTATCTGCATTTGCACCTGCGCTTTGTTTGGTTTCTGTGGAACATAACAAGAGTAGGTAAGAACAAGGAGTAAGTAAACTTACCAGGCACAAGGTGCAGGTGCATCTGCAGTTGAATGCCATATTGGTTCATTTAACTTACTGAAGCACACTGCTTGTGTGGTTGCAACTGCTTGTGCTTCTTCTTTCTTTTATCATAACATTCCTTTCTCTTTGAATATATACCATCTCCTTGTTAATCTACTGCAATATACTATTTATTGTTGCATATACGCACACAATCACACTTCTTGTGCAGATCTAGATCTACTTCAAAGGTGGAGTTGAATCTCTAACCTAAAAACTTAGAAATGGGTGTAGAAGCTGACACAGCCCTCTTAGTTGGTATTAAGTTGTGAATAAAATGTATGTTCTGTTAACCTACATATTTCCTTTAGGTTTTTTCCCCGAAATGGTGCAATTCGTTTCCTTTACCTATGCTCCAAATTTTGCAAAAGTATATCAGAAAAATGTTTAATTAAATTATTTGATCTTTAACTTTATCAAAGGGTCTGAGGAAAACTGAACTACGGTCTCCAAAACCCATCTGCAGAAGGTGATAGAGGTACCCCTCCTTTTCTTTTTCTCTTTCCCTTCTATTCTAAAGCCTATTAATTGTAATATGATAATGACAAGTTAATTAATTTTTGTATTGGTACTCTGTTGGATATTTTTGAGGAAAGAAAAATGATGGAACCCTCTGATATTTTTTTTCAGCCAATAGTTTCACTTGAAAAGACATGGTCAATTAACATAACCAAATCCTATCTAATCTTTCAGAGTAATCCACCTTCTAAATCTTTACTTTTCTCTTCTCCTTATGTTTCAACCCACCCAATTTACTTCCACCAATTACCACACCCGAATGGAAGAATAAATATGACTTCATACGCTTGATCTAGTCAAAACACAGACTGATACCATATGAGAAGGTGCAGGATTAATAAGATTAGTATTACTGATGGAACAAAATGATATAATAAGGTCAATCCTCTAAACTTGTTGATGATCTAAAAACAGCTGTACACATATCAGTTGGGTATACACACACACACACACACACACACATATATATATATATATATATATATATATATATATATATATATTTCTTAGGGGTATGGTGGAAATTGAAAGCCTGCATACACTGACCCTAGTTAAATGCTTAGATATTTAGCATTCCCAATTTCAAGAAAACTCTAAAAGTTAGGCCTAGAAGCTAGGGTGTGAAAGTAAGACAACTGGGTATTTATAATTTGTAAGTAAATCTCTACCAACTGGTTCAAAAGTATATATTCAAAACCGACATAATACATAAGGCGGTGTAACAAAGTGGTAAGTTGTCATGTTTTATAACTGGTAAAACTTCCATGTGAAAAGTTGTATATATGAGATACCACTTCTACATATAAAGTTCTATTCATAAAATATGGTTTTCATGTTTACGACTTTCATATTATTCACATAATGTATGATATATTTATTTTTATATAATTTTTTATTCAAAATCATAATTTACAAAAAAAATAAATTGGTCTACTTTGGTCATAAACCTATAAACGGAGTATTTACTCACTTATACCTATCAATTTCGACTAAATAATCATTTCTTTGTAATCCAAGCAGGTTTTAGTCTGTGTTTGTTGATTTGAATATGTTGTTATCTGAGATGTTGGTATTCCAGTTCTGAACAAAGATTAGAATGAAAACACATGAAAGATGGTATGAATCTCAAAACACATCGAAATCGTCAACCACGAAAGTCCTTATTTTGATTGTGGAGTATTAACTTTTTCCACAAACAATTTGAACAAAACAACATATAATTAACATTATTTTATTTTATTTTAGACGGGCCAGCCACTACTTTTCTACTTTATATAGAAAGTTGCACTTGGTCAGTTGCTGAACTTTCATAGTTTACTTTGGTTGCCACGAGCCACAAATAAGTATCTCTTTTACGTATCTATTTACAACTCTCTTAATTACAACAGAAATTTAAGAATGAAAAATCATATAATCGCGAAAATAATTAATTGATGCGTGAATTTTCTTCAACTAATTAAGTGGGAGCTCAATATCAATTTCCAATGAAAAATTATATGTATGTGCCCAACTCAGATTCCACCGTACTTAAATTTTAGGCAGAAAAAAACTCATGAGATTTTCTTGGTGGAATGAGTCAAAGTTTTAAAGAATATACAATAACAATTTATTTATTTATTTGGAGATGAAGATTCCTAAAGGAAACCGGAGAAGATAACGATTGAAGATGTATCCATTGTGTTGAGAAAGAAAAAAATTGTATGTTAAATATTTTATTTCTGAATTTATGCAGATAGTTTTTTTATTAGACCTAGAAGCTTTATTGTTATTTTTTTTATTAGTAAAAAATAAATAAAAGAAAAGAAAACATTTAGGTATGTTACAATTCTTATACAAAGATAAATCTACTCAACATAACAAACATAGATTCTTATCTCAATATAAAAGAAGACTATGAGAAATGAACATTGGACAAAGCTTTAAAAGAAGAGATGAATGTTTTAGAAGAAAAAAAAGTTCAAAATGAAAAATCATTTCACAAATCAAGAAACGTGGTAGGATATACATGGATATAAAACATAAAGTAGATGGCAAATAGATAAATATAAATTGCTGATAAGAAAAATTTATAAATAATAAAGTTTGAGTAGATTGTTTTCTTTAAAGAAATTTTCTTCTTCTTTATTTCTCATTACATGTTAGTTAAATTCTATTTGTAGTAACATCATTACGTGGATTTTTAACATCCTGCAAAGACAAATGATAATAACAAAAAGGAAAGTCTTTTCGCTTTAAATGTTTTTTCTCCCTTAAACTAACATGTGTGTGTGTGATATCTTAGCTTAGTTTTTAGTGATTTTTTATTTTCCAACTTAACTAAATCAAATGGAGGCACATGATTGTTTGAAGAATCATTTTGTTTTGAAAGAGTATTCTAAATTTAAAACCTCATACATTATAATAACTCACTCAGATTTTAAATTTTGAAGATTTTTAAAATGGTTGAAATTTTAAAAGGAGATTAAAGCAACTTGAGCATGACAAACTTCTTGCTACTAAACAGGCCGTTACACATGTCGATCGATATGTTTTCTTTGTCTGCATTTTCACTGCACTTTACTTGGTTTCTGCTGCTGAGGAACAGGAGAAGTATTATTTTTGTTATATATTATATGGTTGCAGAGGGACCAGGCACATGGTATATATGTAGCTGCATCTATAAATCATAAATGCCATATTGGCTTTATCTAGTGAGGCTGCACCTGCTTCTGCTATTTCAAGTTAGGATCATTGCAATTGCCTCTTCTTTGGAAATACACAATCCCTTTTACTTTTTCACCTTCTATCTCCCTTTTAATGTACTGCAACATATACATATATATATATACATATATATATATATATACATATATACATATATACATACATATATATATATATACATATATATATATACATATATATACATATATATATGTATATACATATATATACATATGTATGGATAACAATGTATATACATATATATATATGTATATATATATATATATATACTATTTACTGGGGTATGTAAACACATGCACACAACATAATGTTGTTAATTCAACTACATCAAAGCTTTTGAGCTTATTGTAATCACATGCGACCGCAATTATAGATAACAGCATTAGCCATTGTTATCCATAATTTGAGACGAAATCTCCAAGATCACAA
Organism: Phaseolus vulgaris; assembly: GCF_000499845.2. Taxonomy (NCBI): domain Eukaryota; kingdom Viridiplantae; phylum Streptophyta; class Magnoliopsida; order Fabales; family Fabaceae; genus Phaseolus; species Phaseolus vulgaris. Next base: position 37,016,707 of record NC_023755.2, on the reverse strand, counting down.
TGAAACCTCCACTATCATTCCCGTACCAATCGATATCAAACTAGACAGGTTATTCGGTCTCCGTGACCGATCGACCAGCTTAAAATATAATTAAAGTAATTATAATAAATAGCAGTTAAGCCAATTACATATATTTCTTGAGAATCAAGAGCACATTCTACTAAATCCTGATAATATTCAAAAAAATATTAGGACATTTTTATTTAAAATAAGTTAATATTAATATTTAATAGATTCGATCCATTATAGCAGAGTGTTCATGACCAAATACTATAAATAAACCATTTATAAAAGAATAAGATAGATTTTGTATCAGTTTAAATACACTTTTAATACAAAGTTCTAACTTGATCTTTGAATAATTTTTTAATTAACTCCTAACAGACACAAAAAATGAATACGAGAAGAAGAAGGAGAAATAACCAAATCCTATCAGTCTTTACGTACATCCTAGTTCTAGTCTTTACATATACAATTCCAATTAAAAATCTTAAACCTATATATACTTTCAAGTATTTGATCACCAATTTTACCAAGACTAAATTATAGAAAAATGTTTCAAATTAAAGTGTATTTTTTTAACAAAATAAACCTATATATACCTTTAGCTATCAAGTATTAGATCACCAATTTTACCAAGACTAAATTATAAAAAAATGTTTCAAGTTAAAGTGTATTTTTTAACAAAATAATAATTAATTAAAAGGATTGTCACAATACTTATACAAATATAAATATCACCGTGTAACTAACAGATCAAAGTCGTACCAAAAACACAGGTAACAAAAATATCCAAACCAGAGTATGAGGGCGCCACGTGACCAAGAGGCTAAGAACAGTTACTGATTAAGTGTGCTTTTCTGAGTGATTCCCATAACTTGATATGCAGAAAGTCACAGATAAGCTTATTGACAATTCATCCCCTTCCATTCTAAGCGTGTAATAGTTATGAAAATGACACAAGTTGATTAATTCGTATAACCACGTGTTCGCTATAAGCCTTATTATAAAAAGTAGTATATAGTAGCTTGGAAATTTTCAGAAAAGAGAAATGATGGAACCCTCGTTTACTTTTCAGCCGATGAATTTGAATTGCTTGAATGACCCTCTGGTGGTCTATTAGCATCATTATCAAGTTCTATCTCATCTTTTGAGGAATCTACACTTTTCTCTTCTTCTCAACCTCATTTACCACCACTCAATTCCCACTCCTAATGGAAGAATAAAGACGGGAAGATTGATAAAGATAGATAAACTTGTAAGAGAGCTAATTAATGATATATGCCCTAGTGCCTGTCAGTGATAATTAAGACTGCTATGATATGAGAATCCAATTCACAAGTAGCAATTTTAACAGGCTTACGCATCAAAACAAGGTGACATTGCCTAATTCTTTTGACTTTGTGATCTAAGAGCAGTCATAAACGGATCATGATTCCCTGCATAAAGTTACTGCAGTAAAGCTTCAACTATATGAACAAGTCATATACGCATAGCTTCAGTTGGATATAAAGCTTCTTTTGGGCAACATGCATGCTTTCAGATGAATATATACCTTGTTCAGAATTCTGCACAATTTCTAGAGGACTCTCTAAAAGTTATGCCTAGAAGTTAGCAACTAATAACTGCTATACATAATCTAGAAAATCAAGAGGGTAGAAGGGTCATCAAACCGCCATACATAAGGCGGTTTAGTTTAACTTTTAAGATAAAGCCGAATATGATGCATCATATCTGAACCAATCTGAGTGGTCAGAACTGTAGAATGCATTGTTAAATAATTGTATGTATATCCTTCTTTATTTAGATTGTTACAGTTGTAATCACCACTGATATGCAGGTTTTTGCAGATATATTCACTTCAATAACTTCTGTGAGATGTTGCTATGTATTCTAGCCAACTTAAAAGAACTGAAATCACATGATAACCTAGCATGAATCTCAACGTATACATGGCTAAGTTTTGGAGTTTTCAACTAGGTATGAGACTCGGACACAAATTTAAATAGGTGTATCCGTGTCGTATTGGTGTTGACACTCGTACAACACTCGTAGGACATTTATCGGTGAATTGTTCAATTCAAAAAATATTTGTTAGATTTTTAAAAATTCTAACACAATTTTAAAATGTATTATTTTAAAATGTATGAATACAATAATTTTCTAAAAATTCAAATTCATTGTATATATTTTTATTATGATTATAAAAATAAAATCAAATTCTTTTGAATCAGTCATGAAAACTCTCAAAAAAAATCTGAAACATACTTTTATACATAAATATTTATTTTTAATTTATATAATTTAAAATTATATAATATATAGATTTGTGTTCTCGTGTTATATATTTTAGAAATTATGCATATTTTCGTGTCCGTATGCGTGTCAGTGTCAGTGTGATCCATAATGTTCGTGTTTATTGGTTTAGAATTTTTCTTAGTTGAAATTTTGAAAATTTCAAGGCTACAATTCAAAAGTAGGAACGGGGAAAAAGTCTGGAAATTATTAATTGATGACTGATTACTCTTTTTTGGTGTCTTTCGGAAAGATATCATATAGATATGTGTATGACATGCAATTAATTATATGTGGAATAACTGGTAGCTGAATGTCAAATTTCACCTACTTTTCTAATTTAACCATAAACTAGAAGAAAATTATTATTTGCGACTTAAATTTTATGCATATATATCTATTTCTAAATTGTTGGAACTTAGAAAAACTGATGAGATTTTTTAAGTTGTATAACCTTCAATTTGTAAAGATTTCTCTAAGCAAAAAGCGTTTTTTTTTTTTATGAAAAAAATCTTATTAAATAGGGTAAATATGTTTTGACAATCTACTTTTTCAATACATTTACGATACAACTATTTTTTAATAATAAAATATTATATCTAAACAATAAATAATAATAAATACAGATAAACTATTATAATAAAATAATATTTTATGTAGTATAATGTAATTGTTGAAAAAAATATGGATGTTAAATGATCATAATAACTCTATTAACTTACGAGAAAGCGTATTATTTGGTATTATAGAAGTGTTTGTACTGTATGAGATATAATGACAAGATTTTGGTTCGAAGAGAAATGGATTTCCTGAATCAAGGATTGTTTGGAATCATCATTACTATTTGTGTTAGTTAATAGAAGTCCTACCCGATAATTCAAGTCGTCTAGATGTTCAAGATAAGGGGATTCCTTGGCATTATTTCTATTTCTTATTATGACAGAGGGATTAGTGGGGTTAGTAAGACAAATTGTGAAGGAAAATGTGTTTCACGGAGTTAGGATTGGGAGGGAACAAGTTTAGGTAAATATTTTACAATTTAGAGATAATACTATATTTGTTGGTGAGGCTACTCATCAAAACATTTTTATTGTCAAAACTTATATGCTTTGAGCTAGCCTCGGGACTGAGGGTGAATTTCCATAAATCAAATATTAGAGCACTTAGAATAGATAAGGATACGCTACACAATTTCTCTTGTATTCTGAATTGCAATATAATGAGCATACCATTCACATATTTAGGTCTGCCAATTGGGGGAAATCAAAGGAAAAAGCAGTTATGGGAACCTTTAATCTCTAAAATTGAGAATAAAAGTGGAAATGGAGACATTTAACTTTGATTGGGAAAATATATCTTATTAAATTAGTGTTGACATTAATGCCCTTTTCTTCTTGTCGTTCTATAAAGCACCAGCGTCGATATGCCATAAGGTAACACATATTTAAAGGAAATTCTTATGGTTTTTGGGGAATGAGGGCAAGAAAATTGCATGGATTAGCTGAGAGCATATATGCAAGCCAAAAGAGTAAGAAGGGTTGGGAATAAAAGACATAGCAATGTTTAACAAGGCCGTAATAGGTGGAAATGGAGGTTGGGTGTAGAAGGAGAAGGTAAATGGAGTGGAAAGACCTCATTAAGGTCATTGAGAAGGACAACTAGTTTGAGCATAATATTATCTGGAGAGTGGGGTCTGGAAATGCAGTTAGGTTTTGGGAGGATAAATGGTTAGGGGAAACAACCATTATCCATAGATTTCCTAGATTGTATTCTATATCAACGTGTCAAAGTAAAATAATACACGAAGTTGTAGCACAAGTGAATTCTGGAAGGGAATGGCAGCTAACCTGGAGAAGAGGTAAATTCATGTGGGAAATAGCATAAGAGTATGAGTTGTTGGATAATATCAATGGAGTCAATTTGAACATGAATATAGGTGGACATGGGTTAGGGAGCAGGATGGTGTATTCAGTTAGAACTGCTTATGCTTACCTGCAACATAATAATATAGCTACAAGTTGTGAGGATTTTCAACAACTTTGGTCTATCAAAGCCCTTCCAAATGTCCATTTTCTATTCTGAAGGGTTATTATGGGAAGAGTGGCAACCAAAACAAACCTAATAAAAAGAGGAATCAACTTAAATATTATGGTATGCTCTCTATGTCTGGAACAGGAAGACATTATTACCTATTTGTTTTTCACATGTAATGTAGTTTGGAACATGTGTAGCAACAAGTTTGGAATTCAAATTTTTTCACATTACTCACCAATGAGTCCTATTTTGCAATTTAATTGTCCTCAGCTAAATAAAAAACAAAATAGTGTGTGGAAAGGACTATGTATTGTCATACTAAGGAGCATATAGGACTATAGAAATAACATGGTGTTTAAGGAGAATAAGGTAGATATTAAGGAGGTATTTTACATGGCACAAATGAAAGCATGGACTTGTATGAGGTACAATCTGTCTTGTTTTGATTATTCTTTTTCAGACTGGTATAAATGCATCAAGTAGTGTTGTTAGGAGTAGTTTTTATACTTAATATGTTGATGGTGTGTGTGTAGTTGTTGTATGTATGATTGGATGTTTATACTTGAGCTTGTTTGAAGGGAGGGATTGGTTGTTGGTTGCAGGTGGAGCACTGAAGTTTGGTCACCATGTGCACAAGTTACAAGATAACAATCAATCTATGGTGTCTCTTGAAGATCAAAATCAAATGTTTACTGGTGTAGGATCTTTTGGCCGATAATGATGCTTATGTTAGAGTATGAAAGGAGAAACCACTACAAGAAAAACATTGATTAGCTACCAATTATTTGCGTCGACAAAACCCACAATAAGTGAACGCAAAAGTCCCTCTTTTTAAAATTCTTAAATATCCCTCCTGCGTCGGTCGACACAAAAGTCCACACAATTTGCATCCCATTTTAAAGTCGACGCCAACACATTTTGCTTCCAGAGTTTTAGCGTCTTCTAGGTAGTCGATGCATAGCCGACGTTTAAGCACCAATTTTCATCTTTTAGCATCTAATTAGGGTAGACATTAATTTATGTTTTTCTTGTAGTGAACTCAGCTTCTGATTGATACCTCAAAAAACGCTTCTTGCAATTATGAAATGTCCAGTTTTTTGTTGGTATGCAACTTCTTGGCTATAGCATGGAGTCTGCATTTTTGGGTCTTATAGTCTTGGCCTTTTACGTCTACTAGTCATTACTACATCTGAATTTATTGAGGTAGTGTTGATGGGAGTAAAATTTATCTTTAAAATAATTAGAAGGTGTATGTGTTTTGTTGCTAGTATTTCTGGTTCAATTCTTTATACTTGAACTAGCTGAGGTTTGGGAAATGTATAAGTTTGTAGGTATGGCTAGCAGTTATTTAAAGCACTAAAGTTTTTTGTCAATTTTTAGGCGATAGGGTTGTTGGCATACCCCCTCTGTTAGATGTTTTTTTTTTTGTTATGCAAAACTCATAACATGTCTAATGTAGAAACATCCCTAAAATGCTCCAAACTTATTTATTCATTCTTTTGCTGATAAAAAAAAACTATTAAGAGTTGAAACTTTAATATCAAAATATAAAAGAGAAAATTTTCATATTGAAAATGATGAGTAATAAGTCATAAAGTTTACACATTAAGAAAAAAATTGAGATCTTATAACTCAAGAATCCATAAAGTTGGAACTCAAGACTCCATACAGTTCTCATAGAAAAACCCAATTTTAGTTTCTTTTCAAAATTCATTTTTATTTCTATGAGTATGTCCTTTTATAGATAGATTAAAATTATGTAAGACTATAAGTAACTTTTAAAGTACACCAAAAATTAATTTCCACTATTATTAATTCTTACTTTATGCATCATGTATCATTATTTTTTTTTAAATATGAATGATTCACTTTTACTTATTTTTTTATCTTTTCAAACAACATTCAACCACTTAATTAAAAATATAACCTAATTGATCGTGAATATCACATCAATTTGAGTCAATTACTTTTGAGTGATAAAATTTCTTCATGTTGAAATTTTACCTATCATTAAATAAAAAAAAGTCACTTGTCATAAATTGCATATAATTTCCATTTCATTTATTTTTTTCATAGGTTTATAAATAGGGGAAAATGGAGAAGTTGCATTCTCTTGTTTGAGATGTAATATATCTCTAGATAATGCTCCATTATAGTTATTTAGGTTTTGTTTGGAATTGAGTGAAAGTGAAAAGAAAGAGAAAATAAAAAAAACTAAGATTTCTTTGATGAAAGTAAATAAAAGATGAGAGGAAAATTTGTAATTAAAAAAAGTTATAAATATCTTCTATAGTGTTGATTGTGTTACACAGATATGCTCATTGATGTTATATATTTTTTGTCTTGGACTTGAGGAAGAAAATCAATACATACAACATTCTGAAAGAAAATAAAATTTTATCATTTCAATGAAGATAAAAATGTTACAAATATGTTTTTGTTGATTAAAAGTGGGAATAACATATTATTATGGAGTAAATATTGTCTAGTTAATTTTTAGAAGAACATTTATTCTCTTAACTTTTTTTCTTTTAATTTTTTTTGAAAATTAATATATAATGAGTGCAAATTTCACTTGTATAAAGTTGAATTATACTTAAAATCTTATTTTTAATATATTAACTATTAAGTGAATTTTTTTTTTTATATCTTTTTTCCTTTTTCTTGTTCTATTTAAACCAATGTCCTTTGGTCAGAAAATGTACTGTTTATAAGCCTCACCGTTCAATGTGTGTTTTTTTTTTAAAAAAAATAATTTATATTAGCACACCAGCAGCTAAGGCTGGGATTTTCCAAAATCCAATCTAGATCCAATCCAAATCCAAATAAGTGGATTGGATTTAAAATCCATATCCACTTTAACTAGATCAAATATATTTGGATTTTTTTAAAATCCATTTAAAGTGGATTGAATCCAAATTAAATCCACTTTGTTAATTATATTAAATCCATTTTGTCAATTACATTAAATCCATTTTGATATGGATAAAGATTAACTTGGCTCGAACTGGGCCTAAGCCGACTCAACCTGAACACAGACCAACTCGGCTCTACATCGGCCTCGACCCAGACGACTCGACATCGATCCGAGCTCGCTGGTCTCGAAATCGACATCGGTCCGGGCCCGGACGACTCGACATCGGCCCGGGCCCGAATGACTATACATCGACTCGGCCCGAACGACTCGACATCAGCCTAGGCCCGAACAACTCGACATCAACCTCGGCCGAACGACTCGACATCAGCCTGGGCTCGTCGACATCGGCTCGGGCCCGTTCGGCTCGACATCAGCTTAAGCCCGCTCAGCTCGACATCGGCCTGGGCCCGATCGGCTCAAAATCGACCCGAGCCTGGTCGGCTCGATAGTGGCCCAGGCCCGATCGACTCGACAAAGGCCCAGGCCAGGTCGGCTCGACATCGGCCCGAGCCTGGTCGGCTCGACAACGGCCCGGGCCCGGTCGGCTCGACATCTATCCGGGCCCAGTTTGCTTGACATCAGCCCGGACCCGGTCGGCTCGACATCTGCCCGGGTCTGCTCTCCTCGACATCGGCCTGGGCCCGCTCGCCTCGACATCGGCCCGGGCCCGCTCGCCTTGACATCGGTCTGGGCCCGCTCGCCTCGACATCGGCCCAGACCTGCTCAACTCGACATCGGCCCAGGCCCACTCAACTCGAAATCGGCCCAGGCCCGCTCAACTCGACAATGGCACGAGCTCGCTCGACTCGACATCTGACCAAGCCCAGTTTGCTTGACATCGGCCCGGGCCCGATCGGCTCGACATCGGCCCAGGCCCATTCGGCTCGACATCGGCCTGGGCCTGAATGACTCAAAATCGGCCCGAGCCCACACGACTAGACATCGGCCCGAGCTCGCACGACTCAACATTGGCCCAAGCTCAAATGACTAGATATCGGCCCTGGCCCCCTCGGCTCGACATCGACTTGGACCCGCTTGGCTCGACATCAGTCCGGATCCGCTCGGCTTGACATCGGTCCGGGCCCATTCATCTCGACATGGACTTGGGTCAACTTTGTTCAACCTGCGCCTGAATTGTCTTGGCTCAACCTGGATCGGACCAAGTCAAAATCCAACCCAAAATACAAATTGGATAATTCAAAAATGTATCCAATCCATATCCAATTAAATGGATTGGATTTAAAATCCAAAATATGGATTTGGATTTGAAATAAATCCATTTAAATGGATCAAAACTAATGTGGATTTGGATAATTATGGATTGGATTTTGTAATTTGGATTTTTTGACCACCCTTACCAACAGCTACAGAATTCCATTTCTTGTTTGAAGAAATGTGATTATCAATGTCAAGTATTACAGAGTGAGACTTTCAAGCAAAGTTATTAACATAGCTGGAAACTTACATATACAGTAACAAGATGGAATGAAATCGATCGCGATCATTCTAAATACCTTCTCCGGAATGAATATGAACAGTACCACTAACGTTATGAAATTGATATCCCAAACGCAAAAAAGATAAGGTTATTTGAACATAATTGGAAATTTGGATTCATAACGTAAAAATATAAACAACATAAAATAGAGAAGATGACTATAATTTTCACATTATTCAAATTGTGAAGTAAATATTTATTTTATTTAATAGCAAATCAATTATGTCCCACGAGTTGATTATTTTCTGAGTAATGTGCTAATATGCAAGTTTTTTCAAGTACTGGTTCGAGACAGATACACAGTTCATCCCGAAAGTATTAACCTATTTTCTAAAGGAGAAAAATTACATAAATAATCTCTAAATATTAGATATCATAACACGAACTTGTTCATATTGAAAAAATCCATCAAATTGATCCTTTAAAATTGGAAAATATAGCAGTTTATGAACTAAATTGATAGATATGCAATATAACTTTATTAGTTTAAGATTATAAGAACTATTATGTACAGTTTATTCCATTTTCCACTACCACAACCATCATACCTTTCGGGATTCGCTCTATCTCGCATTATACTTCAGAATTTGAACCCCGAAAAGGTTTTGAAAAAAAGTAAATCATATCATGGCATCATATTTTGGATCTTACTTTCTCAATAAGCTCTCTTCGGAGAATTTTTCCCGATGCTGTCTTAGGAACAGCATTGATGAATGTCACCCTTCGCAATCTTTTGAAAGGTGCTACCTGGAAACAAATACAAATAAGTGTCAACAAAAACGGGTATATACAGAACTAATGCTGCATTAAGGCATAGCAGTGATGACTGATGATCACTCAAACAATATTCAAATCCAGTATTACTGTCGGGAACAGATGGGATGTGATTTATGAGATGTTAATAAGCCCCTCTTGTTTGTGTAGCCTTCAATTGGCCATAAAAGCATCCATATACAAATACAGAACCAAAGAGGGCAAGGCAATTCACTTTAAAAACATGCATTTTGTTAATCTCAATTTTATTTTAGAACCCCATTTAGTAAAGAACATATAATGCAAGTCAAAGATCAGGCTTGTTTATTTTTCTTACCTGCTTAGCAATAAACTTTTGAACATCTTCCTCAGTCAATGAACTATTGGGTGAGCGAACGACATAGGCAACTGGAACCTCACCAGCTTCTGCATCGGGATATCTACAGAATGGAAATGAGTCAATTATGAATTCCAATTACTAATAACATGAGTTATAGTTCTTCTGTACCCATAATAATTAAATAAATATCATGCATGGGAAACTTACGGGATGACAACTGCATCAAGTATTTCAGGGTGAGAAACAAGAAGCCCTTCAAGTTCTGCTGGTGCAACCTAGTTAGAACGATGTGGCAAACGGGAAATAGTTTCAGATGGATGAAAAATCCTTTTCATCGCCAAGAATAACCCAGAATGATTGTAAACACAAATAATTACCCTCGCAGAACAGCAAACACATGATGCACCGAAGCTACAAAATTTGACTTACTGATACAATTTGGGGTTTAACATATATGTAATGCACCAAATTGCCTAAGTACCTCGTTATGTTTCTACTACTCGTGTAAATGGGGAATTTGATTGAGATTTGGGACATGTGACCACGCATGAATTTATAACATGCTAGACAAATTGTAAATTTACCATTGACATGAGATTTGGATCACATACCTGAAAACCTTTATACTTGATCAGTTCTTTGATACGGTCAACAACAAAAAGTTGCCCATCCTCGTCAAAATATCCAAGATCTCCTGTATGTACCCACCCTTTTTTATCTATAGTCAATCTTGTGGCTTGGGGATTGTTGTGATATCCTGAAAACTTATGCAATAGCTTTATTAAATTGCTTCAAGGAAGATACCATGGAATACAATTTAATGCCAAACTGCATACGAAGTAAACTAAGGACCCTAAACATATTTTTAGGACAAGAATATGGAAGCAAAATAAAAGTGAAGGAAGCAGCCAAAGCACTAAGCATAATTATTTTCATGTACTCTAGTGCTCAATTGATTTTGCCAATAAAAATTCCTAACTTTTCACTCAACAAGGAACAGTTTCCGTTGGCAACAGTCCATGAAACAATTCAAACTTGGAAATGAACACAAATATGTCGTTATCAACATAATGAATGATGTATTATCTAGCACAAACCATTTTGACCATCCATATTGATAAACGCTGGGTGAAAAGGAGAGTCTAAAGTTAGAAAGTCAGATAAAAACCTCAACTCCCGTACCAAAATGATGCTCACCACCACATTTTAGAACTAATTATACAAATTAGTGATTGGATGAAATTCAACTTCACAAAAAAATATTTTTCATGCACGAAAGCATGTAGATTTTTGGAGAATGGAGCTACAACTCAATCAATATCTCTCGGAGGAACAGTTGCCGAGGCAGAGAAAGTAATAAAATATATTCGTGAAATATTGATTAGAAAAATTAGAGTAGGACATTGGCCAGTGTATGATGCATCTTCCAATAACCGCAAATCCCTTTCTGCTATACATCAAGCAGCCTAACAAGAACACTGTAACATGATGATAGTCTTTTTTTGGCAAACAACTTGAGCATACAATGTAGAATCCAGACCATGTCTTTTTTTCTTTTATCATACAGGACTACATGTTTAAGGTCATGATCTAATCTGTCTTGCTTCCGAATTTACACCCACCAGCCAACATTAGGCACCACCAAGCTTAAAACAAATTAGTGTTTCCTCGACAAGAAAGAGCCAGAGAAATGTATAATGTACACGGACAGCGACCAAAACAAGTCTAGCAGAATCAATTTAAAACGGAACAGGCAGATTCAAGCACAGTTTTAAACCAAATCTACTTAACCTGTCTACCTAAGATTCTTCCTCCACATAAGACAGCAGAAAATACATCTTTTTTTCAAATCATTTCTACTATAGGCCATGGCAACGATACAATACAATAATAAACCCCACATTTCAGGGAGTGTACCTTGCATCATATTAGGACCCCGCACCCATATCTCCCCCAATTGTCCTGGAGGGAGAGCCTTCAGTGTATCCACGCTAACTATTTGAGCTTCCACTCCCGCAACAAGCATTCCCGCAGAGCCACTATGCCGAATCCCCAACCTTGTATTCTCCACAGAAACAATCCCACAAGTTTCAGTCATACCATATCCCTGAAACCACAACAACAATAACAACCAACACAAAAGTCATACTTCAACTTCAAATCATTTTAACCCCACTTTAAATAAATTTCTTCTCTTCCCAAGCCCTCATAAAAAAAAAAACTAAAGTAAACTTCTGTCATTATTCATAAACTAAAACCCACTTATGTATTTAGTTTTTATAGAAATTTCATCGCTTAACTTCTCTAAAAAAGTGCAAAAGTTATTTATAACCAACCATTCTCTTGGTTAATAAGTACAATCCAAATCGAAACCTCACTGACCACAAACGTTGTCTTCTACCTGAGCAACAGTAGCACGAGGGAAACGTTTAGCACACTCCTCCATCAACTCTTTCCCAAGAGGAGCAGCGCCAGAACCAATATGCTTCAGCGAAGAAAGATCATACTTATCAACCAAACCATGTTTGGCCAAAGCAAGAATAATCGGAGGCACAACCCACAAATGCGTCACACTAAACTTCTCAATCGTCTTCAAAACCAGTTCAAACTCAAACTTCTTCAGAGACACCACAGCACTGCCCCTCTGAAGCTGCGAGTACGAAATCACCATCAAACCAAACACATGAAACATCGGCAGAACGCAGAGGAACACGCTATGCATCTCCCCGGCCAAATCATCGTCCAATCCTATCATCAACGATGCCGCCACGAAGTTCCCGTGCGTTAGAACCACGCCCTTGCTCAGGCCAGTGGTCCCGGAGGAGTACAGCAGCACCGCCGTGTCACTCTGCTTGACGTCAACTTTCGGAAACTCGGTAGGCGACCCTGCGAGATGGACGAGCGCGTCGAAGCTAGTCGCGTTGGAGTGCGCGCGGGAATGAAGGAACACAGCGGGGAGGTTGAGGTGTTGGAGCTTGTCCCAGAGTTCGGGGACAGTGACGACAAATTTGGGATTGGAGTCTTTGGCCTGTTTGGCGACCTCGGCGGCGGTGTAGGCGGGATTGACGGTAGTGACGATGGCGCCGAGGGAGGTGACAGCGAGGAAGCAGACGATGTAGCGGATATCGTTGGGGGCAAGGAAGAGGACGACGTCGTTTTTGGCGACGCCGAGACGGAGGAGGCCGTGTGAGACTTTAACGGTTAGCGACTTCAACTGCGCGAATGAAAGGGTTTGGGAAGAATCGGCATCGATAAGGGCGTGTTTGGAGGGAAATGGTGCGACTCTGTTGAATAGATGGGAAACGAGTGTGAGGTTGGGTTGTTTGGGGAGAGCGATTGAAGGTCTCAGTGACCGGAATATTCCGTCGGAGCCATACCCGGATCTCTGCATTCTAATTGGATTTCGAATCCACAATAACCTCTGATTCTATAACATTATCATAATCAACTCTTTATTCTTAAAGTTTTCATGGACCAAGAATATTCTCTCCAAAATATTTTAACTGCTAATTAATTTAACACGTTTATACAAAAATTAAAAACAAAATCCTATAATAGTTAGACATTATTTATGTTACGGTTGACGTGTGTTTGTATTTAAAAGAGTGTTGGTGTTATCAATTTTGTTCAGATGGATAAGAACAACTTAATCACTCTTACCCCCTTCCATAAAAACAAAAACAGTTGACTAACCCTCTGATTTTCCAATTAATAGTGTCGTGATCTATTTTTTATTTTAAAATTTTTTAGGTAAGTGTTGCACTGAATATTAACTGAGTTTCACTTTCAATTTTTTAGAAAGTTACGTCATATTTTGAATGTTCTAAAACGCATTAGTAAGAAAAGTAATCATAATTGGAAATGGATGTCAGAAAATATGTTGTTTGGGTGATTGATTGAATGTCAGAAAACATTTTTAAAGAACTGACTCTTTGCTGATAATTTTTTTTTAAAGAACTGACAAAAAATCTACGAGCTTCGTATTTTACATACTCTTTATTTAATACATCTATACACCTTTTTTTGCGTATGATAATTTCGTGTAAACACCAAAATTTATGAACATCTTAGTAAAATCTATTGACGAAATCTCATAAATTGTTCCATGACTCTGTTCAAGTATTAATTTCCACGTTCAACATCTCATTTTCTGTTATTTCGTTGAAACTCAAATTTAAAATTAGCATAATTAATGAAGATCAACTTGTCATCACAAGACATTTATAATAATCACTTCACGCAACAAAATGTAAAAATATCATCACATACGCATACGTTATTAATATATAAAAATTTAATCTCTATTTTTATCTATTTAACTACTATATATTAATTATTTAAAGATATTTTTTATGTGAGTATACAAAAATGTAACTAGGGATCTAGTTGTATATAAACAGTTAAAAATAAAATTAAAACATTTTTAAATTGCTAAAATGGATTTTAGAAATACTCATAATTTGTATATTTTAATCTTAATTAATATTATGTGATAAGATCTATTCATTATAACTATCTTATTAATAATAAAATTTCAATAAATATTTGTTTTATTTTAATCTTCTTTGTTTTGTGTTAAAGACTTAATGCATACATCTAAACCTAATTAACATAAAAATATTATTCATTTTTAACTTTTTATGCATGATCACTATTTTATTAGATCCAATGGTTACCAATATGACAAAAGTTAGTTGGTAGTTAGGACATAACTTTTTGTTTTACTTAATAACAAAACAATATAAAAATTAAGTTGTGACTTGACTCACCTGACCATTGTTACGGGACAATTGATATACTCTAGAACAATCTTCTCCTCAACAATTGTCTCACTAAGAATCTAGCAATTCGATTGCAACTCAATTCATATTATCTACGTCACATGATAATTGTGCAACTTACAATAATCTCCTCCTAAACAATTTTCTCACTAGGAATCGAACTTCTACCTTGACTCTAATGTCAATGGATGGTTTATAGATCTTCAACTATCACAAGTAAGTCACATAAAGTGTGTTCTTATCATAAAAAGTCATAGATGATTTTGTTGGTAAGAAGAAGAAGAAGGATTTGGACTGCAAACGTCGAGACTACTTGCTCCATCCTCTAAAGTTTAAAGCTCTTTCATAACTCTAAGTTGCTCAACTGTTATTTGTCGTCCTTCATGTATAACATATTGAATAATCATTTGGACAATGTTAAGCACACCAATTGGTTGTTGACATATAAGCACTACATGTAAAACTTTTGATCTTGAAGTCCTAGGTTGTTGTACGTTTGGAACACTAGCTACTTCAACGTGCTAATCAATCACAACCTCAACTCCCTTCCTTCGGGCTTCTTCCTCTTAATCCTTCTTTTCAACAATTCTCTTTGCTTCAAAGTGTCACTCTAAAATAAAGATCATGTTCTCCTTAAGCATATCATACTTCAGAAGCTTATGGATAGGAGTAACTTTCGCATTTGCATCTAAGAATGGATTGGTCTGCTAGTATATTAGAATGTCTAAAGAAACTTATAGGAATTAATCATTTAGGTTCTCAACACATTCATCACTTTTCACTAGGGATGACAATGTGGATTGGCCTGCCCCACATTTGGCTTGCCCCACGAAAGAAATATAGGCTCATTTCACTGGCCCACCCCATAAGAGGTAGCCTGCAGGCCAGCCTGCATAAAAACAATATTTAAAAAATAAAATAAAATTTTATTAATTATAAAAAAAAACCTATTTTTATTGCTTAAAAATTAAAATTTCATCCATGTTTCAATTTGTTCAATTAAGATAAAAATATAAAGGAATTCAAATATGAGGGTTGTTAGAATGTTTGATTAAAAATAATTAAAGTTTTGTTTTGCATCTATTTTCCCTCTATATGTATGTAAATGTATCATATCTTATCAAAAATTTTGCTACAAAATATTTTAATGAAGATGATTAATTTTTTAACGAGTATCTTATTGAAATTTCTTCTTTATATTATTTTTATTAACAAATTTTAAATATAAGACTTTACTTAAAACTAAATCTATTGGTACTCTTAATATCAACAACTTCTTTAGATGATTAAAATAAAATATTTATATTTTTAGTACATTAAATTCAATTTTTTTAAAATAAAATAAAATAAAAGTTTAACTGCAATAATGAGTAAGTGAGGTATGATATTCTTTTGCAGAAAAATAATAATATTTTTTTTAATTATGCAGGCCAGTGAAATAACTCACTCTGTCTCACCCTACTGTTGGTCTACGTGGGCTGTGAGTTATACGAGACAGATCTAAGCGGATTATATTAGTGAGTCTGTCCCATACTTTTTGGCAGCAAAATGCATACGGATCCGCATAACCTGTCCCGCATTGTCATTTCTATTTTTTACTGAAAAAATTGTCATATATAAATTTTGACATGTGTTAAATTTTGACATGTGTTGAACACGCATAATATTTATTTATTTGTATTTGGGCTGTGTGCTTGTTGCCTATGGGCTTTGGGCTTGTTGGCTAATGGCTGTAAATCTATAAAGACTGTTTCTTCCTGCACCTCCATATCTTCTTCTGGCACCTCCATACACAACATAAAAATACATTTTTGTCCTTCTTGTGTCACCCCCATATAGTTTCGGGATTATGTAGTTCGGAAACTCATTTGAAAAAAGACTTCCGGATTACATAATCCAGAAGTTAAATAAGACTTCCGAATTATGTAATCCGGAGAATAATCATGCATCTGAAAAATGGCTTCCGGATTATGTAATCCGGTAGCTAATTACAAATTTAAAAAATGACTTCTGGATTACGTAATCCGGAATATTATAAAGGGGCATTTTTGGAAATTTGAAAACTTATGGAGGTGAGAGAAGAAGGTATGGAGGTGCAGGAAGAAACAGTCTCTATAAACTGAAATCCATACGCTACTTAAAGGCCCAAAACGTCATCCTTAGAATATTTCTTGAAGTCCTTTGGGCCAGTACTGAGAAACGTAAACAATTTACTGAGATTGTAAATTTAAATATCATTGTAGTTGTTGTCAAAGGAAAAAAAAAAAAAAACTAATTCAGGCTCAAAATAACAAGTAAAAAGTCAAACATAAATTCAAAAATTCTGTTAGAGACTTGAGAGTAACACCACTTTTAACCAGCAATCAAAATATGATCATTATTATATTATACTTTAACAAGTTATTTAGTGCATTGACGAAGGTATGAAAATGATTACATCGTACTTTACTAGTTGAGAATATATATATATATGTATATATATATATATATATATAAATATATGTATATATATATGTATATATGTATATATATATATATATGTATACACTTCATTTTATTATTTATCTAACTCTATTTTTCGGAAACAAGCTAGGAATGACCGGGTGATTAAGGTAGAGTGTGGTAATTATTTTTGTCAACACTAAAAAATGGGAGATTTTTACTAGTCATGCACATTAATAAAACTTTTCTAATTTCTTATACAAATTATGTGAGAACATAATTGATTATTTATTAAGCTATGTTACTCATTTCATAATTAATTTCGATCTAAGTATAACCGTTTATTACCTTTGCAGACTCAATTATATTAATAGATTATACTTTATCTAATCAATTAAGTTATTTATATCTATCGTTAAATACAACGTTTTTTTTTTCATATTTCAAGAATTTGAAAGGGAATCACGTTTACACTACAAGAAAAAATATTTCATTAGTTTTAATATAATTGATTAACTTATATCTCATTAGTTTGGAAGTCATACAAATTTAAATATAATTAAGTAAATTTGTATCATAATGATTATGTTAAATTACATATATTAATTATATTTTTCCACAGATGATTTAGTGAATACGAGGAGATAATTAGGATTACCTGTATGCTCAAAACACTTTGCATCTATATTTCATTTTTTTTTTCACTTATCTACTTTCTTTTCTTTCTTTTTTATTTATTTTATTTTCAGCAAAATGTAATGTTTGGATTAGAAGGTAAAAGGTAAGAAAGTGGGAAAATGAATGAGATAAAAAAATAGAAAGAGAAATGTAATTATTTGAATTAAAATATATATATATATATATATAAAAAAATAGTGAGTGGTTTATTTAATATAATAGAATAAAAATATTATCAATTGATATATTTAAAAAAAGACTAAAGTGTCCTTATATTAAAAAATATTTAATATATCTAAAACCTTGATTAAATAGTTTCTCTAATGTGATACTTACTTATATAATATAATCCTCCATTATTTCATCTCATCACTTCATATTATTTTTATTCTTTAATCATCAAATGCAAACCAAGAGTATACTTACATCTCCACACCTTCACTTTAACTTCACAATACATGATTGAAACACAAACAAATTCGAAATGGTTTTTAGAGCTTGAAGGTGAAGTTTACTAACAAGTTAATTAACCATTGAGTTGTGTTAGTCTCATGCAGCAAAAATTAGAAGGATATGTTAAACCTTTTGTCTTTGGTCCAGAAGACATGGTTTGAAATAGGAACTTCAGAATTTATTCTGATTTTATTAAGTTGCAGTAATGAAGGCTTGGATTTAAGAAGAAGGAGAAAAGAAAAGAGTGAAGGTATGAGAGGTGCAATGCAACCACTCCCAAGAAAAATGATTATGAGGATGAGAAGTGACAAGTTGAAAATCAAAAGGAACCTTTTTTTCTCACTGCAATGCAGTTCAGAATCAAAGTCAATCCAACAGCAGCTTGACCTGCAAAAAGTTAGTAGATGCTCACACACACTCCATTCACAACTTAAAACCAATATTTTTATTTATGAGTATTTATTAATGCTACAACACTAAGAATTTGACAGAATTTTTTTACTCAAAATTGTTATTAATAATACGTTTCACAAGTTATATCAGTTTTCATTTCTGAGCAGAAACGAATAAAAATAAAGTAATAGAATAATACATAAAAATATTAATTAGCCAAATTATTGGGCTAACTTTTTCAGCTTTGCGTGTGAACGTAATCAACTTTTTTCCATTAGTCAATCAATTTAATATAAGTGAACAATTTTCACGAACAAAGAAACAGTCTAATGAGTAGAATAATCACACGATGATGACTATTCCATGAGTCGCAGACAATGGTCAAAATCATAGACAGAACAGTCCACCAGCTGGATAAAGTTAAACCTAAAATTATAATCACCAATTAGCACACTTATAGTTCAATTAATGCTGTATAATGACAAAGCAAACCAAGGGAAATGTTACTATATAATTCTGAGCTAATTTTCATTGAAGCAAAATTTGTCTTTATACGAACAAGGTATTGGTTGAAACCCTTCTAATTAGGATTTAGTTGATTTAATCATGCAACAGGTAGAGTTTGTAGAAGTATATTTCAAATATTAATATTGTATTATGAAAGTGGGTACAAATTTATACAAATTGTTAATACGTTGGAGTGTTAAAAAAAACACACACCCCTTTTGACATTTACTGAAAAAAAAAACATTATGACATCAAAGAAATTATTTTTTTTGACGTAGAGGAGTAGAATAAAAAATGTTTAATAAGATTAAGTTGATTTGATTTTCCAATAAAAAAAACATTTTTATTTTGATTGTAATAGAAAATTTCTGAGGAAAACTAAATGATTTGTGAATAAATATGAATAATGCATCCATACCATACACAGAAATAATACTTATAACTAATGAAAGAATTTTCAATCCAGGTATATATATATATATATATATATAACTGAGATTTGTGTTCAATAATTTATGTTATTCTTGTACAACTTGACACTCTTTCATACAAGACAATAAAATTCATCCACCATATATGCATCATACTCTTTCTTTTATGGCCATCATTGCCTTTTTATTAGTTAAAATAATGAAGATTTGTCGTAAACAACCTCTATTTTGACTTCTGACCTAGCTTTTATACAAAAGATTCTTTGTCAGGGTGCTTAAACAAGTATTTCTATTTCTGACAAATCACACATAAGTATCAAAATCAATGATAGTGATACAAAAACTAAAAAATAGAGAAAGGGTTTTTTTTTTTTTTTATGATAAGGGACAATCTCATGATACAATGAATATCAATTTTCACATAATTAAAGGAGAGAACATAATAAGAATAACACTGCATGTATGTGCTAATTTACTTTCTAGTTCCAAAAGTTCATAATCAAAATACAATGATTATTTTTTTTACTTAATGCTTTGTTGAGATATGAATTTAGAGTTTTTATACGAATTCAAAATAAAAATGAATAGATAGCAATAAATAATATTTGAGAAAAATATTTTTGAATCTAAAAGCCTTGTTTTCTGGAATTGATAACATTGATGTCTGATTGGGGGATTGCACTTACATCGAGAGAATACTTACAAAAACCTAACATCATCGTCATCAAATCATCACTTTCACTTCCTAGAAAATAAGAATTATCTGATTTCATTAAAGAACACAGAACTCCACAACACAACCTCAAAGTCTTTTCTGAATCTTTCCCACTCCCATGCTTCTCACTGATCATATCTCTCTGATTTCACTTCCAGTAGTCAGTCATGCATCAGTAGCACTCAGTTCAGTAGTTGTAGTACACTCCCTTCTCCGTCTTGTTTTCATCAATACTAAAATACCCATTATTACTATAATTACTACCACTGTTAGTACTAATCAGTTGTTTAATAACCTCAAGATCATAATCGAGTGCTGTTTGTTGCGTTTGGAAGAAGCACCCGTTTGGCTTCTCTGTCCATTGGTGCACATACTCCTCACCTCCATCATGATTAATGTTGCCTTGACTTTGCATAAATCTGTTCGTGTTCTGATCTCCAAACATTAAATTCTGAAATCCCATTTCTTCTTGTTTTATCTCTCTGCCAAGGCTCACCTGGCTGCAGCTCCCATCAGAGGAACTGCAACTTGTTTCACTTCCAAACACAAGCATGGAACTGTCTGTGGTGGGGTAATACTGCATGGGACTAACACTCACCAAAGGCTCTTGGTTTTGATACAAAGGGAGAGAGGTGGTTGTGCTCGTGTAATTACTTGAAGGAACAGAAATTTGTTGAAGGCATGGGAAAGATGAGGTTGGTGCTGGGATGTGATAATGAGAGTTGTTGCAGTAGTCCCTATAGATTGAAGAGGATAGAGATGATTGAGAAGAAAATGATGAGGGAGGGTTTTGGGTGGAGGAGTGTTGATAGGGTGCTATTCTTTGATGAGATGCAGGAAGCAGCCCCATGAGTTTCCTCTTAAGCTTGGTGTTCCAGTAGTTCTTGATATCATTGTCAGTCCTGCCTGGTAACTGAGCAGCTATAATTGACCACCTAAAAACATCAAGGAAAAATTCACCAAATATAATTATATATCAATGTCTTCATTTACCCAACATCTTTGAGTGCATGCTGTTGCTAGATCTAAACTTGGCTTCCATGTTAAAGACCAGCTTCCCAAATATAGACAGATTCTAGACAACTACATAGTTTTCTCACATTGTCAAATCCCTTGTTGTGTTTTTTTTTTGTGTGCCTCTTTTTCTTTTCCTTTTACCTCTTTTAAATAAATATGGACAGACTTCAGGACATTTCACCCGGAGCATGCGTTTCATTTAGTGATTGAAGTAAAAGTGGAAAAAAAAAAAGAATGTCCATCTCAATATTCTAGATCTGGAGAATAATAAATTTTAGAATTTGTTAGTGGGTCTAGCTATGAATAGTGCATAAAAATGGGTAGCAATAAGTAGTACCTGCTTCCAATATTAGCATAAAGGCTGCAGATTATTCTGTCTTCCTCGTCGGAGAATTCCCCATGCTTAATGTTGGGCCTAAGATAGTTAAGCCATCTCAATCTGCAACTTTTTCCACATCTCCTTAGACCTATAATCATATATCAGAGTCAGAGCATTGTAGACATACAAAGAAAAAGAGAATACATGCAAATGAAAGGATGTCTAGGTTTAAAGTCTAACACTATATATACATGTTTCTTACCAGCTTTCTGAGGAAGAGCAATCCAATTCCCTCCAGTTCCATTCTTTTCTATGTACTCCTTCAGCTTTGAGTCTTCTTCTGGTGACCATGGTCCTCTCTTCACATTTGCCTTGTCACAGCAAGGAGCTCTTCCCATTTTCTCTCCTTCTCTGCAACAATTCCACAAAACCTCTCTCACGATGCCAATTCCAAACCCTGGCTTTCTAATGAAACTTTGGTGGGGACTGCTTAGCCTTATAACAAGAGACCTAGCTTTTGAACAGTTAAAATATTACTATTTTATTATCTCAGTAAGAAACAAAAACTTAAATGAAAAGCATGGATAGGACGTTTATGTACGAAAATAATTTAAATTGTGAACATTATTCTAATATGGACTCATTCTCAGGGAGAACTTTCTAACCTTCAGCCTTCGCGGCCAAAACTTCTGACTCATATATATAATTTCTTCTTTAGTTAATATTTAATCACACACAAAAGCATCCAAAGTTTGTCATACAGAAAGAAACATAACCCAGCAGGTTCATTGCAGTGATGGCTACAGCTACCAGATTTGTGATTCTATCCAAAAGCAAGGACCAAAATGTGGAATTAATTGTCCAAGTTTCTTCGTCCTAGTGCGGTGGCTCAATATTTAATCATTTTTGTTAATTAAAGCATTGACACTCTTGCTAAAGTAAAACATTACAAGAGCAAAAGACAGAAAGAAAAAAATTGAAAAGGTGCACGCAATATGTTAAAATACCTGTAGTATGATTTAATTAAATCCACATCTAACTGGCGGACATGTGTGACAAAAGCGCACCTCAACAATATATATATTGAAGATATATATTAATGGAGTTAATTATATAGTAGTATTATTAAACTTGTCAGAAAATCATTGTGTAGCAGTAGGTGTATCTTTTGGAACTGCACACGAACACGTCCTAAAACTTTACCACTAAAGAACCAGAAAATGAAATATATTGTTGCCTCTGCATTTGTAAATGCTAAATCATAACTTTGTGATGCATAGTTGCCTCTTCATACACTCTTTCCCCTAGGAAACAAACATAGGTGTTCAGGCAATTGCATGCACGTTAGGGATTCAGCAAACTAGCTAGCATATATAACTCTTTGGAACAGTGAAATATACTATAAATTATAATTCTTTTATATTTCAAACTTCTCTTTTGGTTAGTTTTTTCCTTGTTTTATTAAACTTTATAATCAATAACTTGCATTAGAAAAGATATGTTAAAAGAGCTTCATGTCTATTATGCAAAATTATCTGGTTATAATATTGGTGAGTGATGAGATTGGTGATTATTTTTTTTTTATCAGCCAAAGCAATGTGTTTTAAACGGTACCAAAAGTACCAAAAGAACACACAAAGACCTTGGATATACCCAAAGATAAAACAAACAAACTAATATAAAATTAGAAAAAGAACAAAAGCACTAATAAAAGTCTCAACGCAAGCTAACACACCATCAACAACTATTGGAACAAATCTATGCCCTCTAGTTGCCAAACACCTAGCAATACTCTAGCAAACAAACAACCAGGCACAAATAGCATCCCACATACATGAAGAAGAGCCAAAAACATATTCCCTGAAAAATAGTTTAACGATTGAAATTCAAACTTATTTTATCATCATACACTAAGATCTTAAACAAACAACTTAATTATATCTAATTGATGTTATTGTTCTCCTCATTTACTCTACAGAGGAATTTTCTGAATCTCTCCACCTCCTTAGACACGTGTACTAACATCTTAATAGACATAGGTAACACAGATAACACAATTTTGACTAGGAATATTAGTTTTACAAAAGATAAATATCTATCTTTCCGTTTTCTAAGTTGCAATCCACATACAACCCCAAATCGAATTAATCATTTTATTAACCTCACCCAGTTTAAAGTGCATAAAATACATTTAGAGTTTAAAGTTTAAGATTTAGGATTTAAGGTATAGTAAATAAATTTCTAGTTCACACAATTACAGATTTTTTCATAGTCAACTTTTACACCTCCATATACACACATGTACTAACATCTTAATAGACATGGATAACACATATAACACAATTTTGATCAGGGATATTCTTTCTACGAAAGATAAATATTTATCTTTCCATCTTCTCACTTGTTTTCTTATTTTTGCTTCTATTGATTTTCAAGCTTTAACTCTATCATATTCTCTCCCACATGTAGACTTAGGTATACGAAAGGTATTTGCATATCAACTTGATCAACAAAAAAGTTGATGGGGATTCCATACAAACACTTATCCACCCATTTACTACAAAAGCCTAATCTCTATATCATATTGTAAATGAATTTCTAGTTCACTTGCAAGTTTTTTCATAGTCAACTTTTAGAATTATTATAAATTTTTTATCAACAATAAAATATATAATAAATGTGGCCCACTTTAGGGGTAGTCTAACCCTCTTACAAAGCAAAAGAGACATACACCTCAAGAAAACCCGGACTGCTCACCCTGCCACAACTAGCTAAAAACAACATTGTTGTAACAACGGTTTCTCCTCCAATAGTGGTGGCTGGCGAGTTAGAGTCTTT
This sequence comes from Phaseolus vulgaris, assembly GCF_000499845.2. Taxonomy (NCBI): domain Eukaryota; kingdom Viridiplantae; phylum Streptophyta; class Magnoliopsida; order Fabales; family Fabaceae; genus Phaseolus; species Phaseolus vulgaris. Next base: position 36,992,296 of record NC_023755.2, on the reverse strand, counting down.
TTTCGATATTTGCCCTGGTGCAAGAAGGATGGTCAACACCGACGAAGGGGAAGGTGTTACGTCTTTTTCGTCCAAAGGAAGATCTCCTGGATGGGAGGGCGTCTAAATCTGCTTCTACCTGGGAGTTGTGGTCGGCAAATTCTATCACATACAGTGGGGTTAGAAATTGTAATAGATTGTTCTAGACGAACAATGATTTTGGTAAAGTTAGAAGCATGTGGAGTATTGGCAAGGAGTTGGGTTTTTCTATCTCAGGGAAGAAGAATTTACTATAAACAGGTTACATTTTATGGAAAACCGGGACAATAGGAGTATAGGGTGGAGTTGAGTGTTTCTGATGATGAATCTGCTTAGTATGAATATAACAGGGTTAAGAGGAAGAGTCAAAAGAAAATATTTGTGCGATTTGATCCACAAAGAAGAGGTAAGAATGGTTTTCCTACAAGAGACAAAATGTTATGGGTTCGGAGGAGAGTTATTTTCTTTTGTGGGGTTCTAATGATATTTACTGGGTTGAAAATAGTGAAGTAAATAATGCAGTAGGGGTCATCATTATGTGGAGGAGAAACTGCTTCCAAATTACTAGTTCTTTTAAAGGGAGGGATTTCTCCATTCTATAAGGGGTTTGAGAGGTTGGAGATGGGTTACAAGTAACAATTATAAATGTATATTGTTTGGGTTTGTTAAGGGAAAAGAAGGAGGTGTGGGAGAGATTAGCGAAATCAGGAAGAATCAACAAGACAAGGCTTGGTGCGTTGTTGGGGATTTTAAATCTATCAGGTGTAAGGAGGAAAGGAGAAGTGTGATTTCGATTTCTGATTATAGTAGAGAAATTAGAGGGTTTAATGATTTCATCGAAAAAAACATATTTGGTGGATATTCCGATGGTTGGGAGAAAATTCACATGGTACAAACTGAATGGGGCAGTAAAGAGCAGAATTGACAGGATTTTGGTGTCTAGGGAGTGGCTGGAAACATATCCAAATAGTAAACAATATGTTTTAAGCAGATCGGTCTCTAATCATTGTGTGCTAGTGCTAAAAAATACGAATGTGGATTGGGGGCCAAAATCGTTCAGAAGCCTGGATGTTTGGCAAAGCGATGGCGGAGGGTTGTTTATTTTAAAAGAAAAATTGAAAAAAGTTAAATCCAGATCGGAAAATCTGGAATAGAGAAGTCTTTAAGAATGTCAACCGCGCAGGGGAAGTCTTATAGAAGAAGATTCAAGAGTTAGACGATAGAGACGATGAAAGCAGTCTTCACGAGTCTGGGAGAGATGAGAGAAAAATCTTATTAGCTGAACAAAGTAGAAATTTCTTCAAGCAGGAAGCAATCTTACGACAAAAAGCTCGCATTAAATGGTTGAAACAAGGAGATTTAAATACAAAGTTTTTTCACTTGAATATGAAGTAGAGGAGAGTGAGAAACGGGATCAACGGGGTTTTAGAGAACAATATTTGGAGTGAAGACAAGGAGGTGGTTAAAACGAAGGTAAGAGAGGGTGCGTGTATAGGATAATATAAAAAATTAGGTTCGTAGGGTGCGTGTATAAGATAGTATAAAAAATTATTTCTCTTAGGTTGAAAAGGTGATTGGAAAAGTGATTGATTTCAAACAATCTGCTTTTTTAGAAGGAAGGGGTTGTTCGATAGTGTTCCTGTGGCTAAGTTTGGGACGAGATGAAGAGGAAGAACAAAAAGTTGTTTTTTTTCAAGGTAGACTATGAGAATGCTTACGACTCAGTAAGGTGAGATTTTATCTATTATATGCTGGGAAGGCTTGGGTTCTGTGCAAAGTGAATCTCCTAGATTAAATCTTGTTTGGAATTTGCTTCGATGTCATTTCTAGTTAACGGAAGCATGACTAAGGAATTTATTCCGAAAAGGGGCCTGAGGCAAGGCGATCTTTTGGCTCTGTTCCTTTTTCTCATTGTAGTTGAAGGCCAGGGGTCTTCGGTTGAAAAAGATTTGGTTGAGAGTGTGGAGATTGGGAGTAAGAAGGTTAAGGTGAATATGTTGCAGTATGTCGATGATACTTTGTTTTTCTGTAAAGCTAGTCTCCAAAGTGTTTTCAACATTAAGGTTATCCTGAATTGCTTTGAGTTAGCTTATGATCTTAAGCTGAATTTTTTGAAGAGTAGAATTGGTGAGGTGGGGCTCGACAAGACATCTAATTTTTGCTTTGCAACAATTGATAAGAAGTGATGAAAACCCCGTTTAAATATTCGGGAATATCGGTAGGGGGTTGCCATAAGACGGGTGTGTTCTAGGACGATGTGGTAGAAAGGGTTAAGAACAAATTTGGTAGTTGGAAGGGCATATTCGTTTTGCTGGCTGGGAGGATCTGCTTGCTTAAGTCCGTTTTATCGTCAATCCCCCTGTTCTATCTCTCTTTGTTCAGGATGTTGGCTTGTGTGATGAAGAAGATTGTGACCTTGCAAAGGAATGTTTTGTGGGGTTTGGGGTCTAAAGGGAGGAAGATAGCCTGGGTTGTGTGGGATAAGGTCTGCAAGTTTAGGTAAGAGGGCGATTTAGGCATTATCAATATTAAAATTTTTAACGTGGCCTTGCTGGGGAAGTGGATCTGGCGTTTGAGGTCCAACAAAGGTGGGTTGTGGCAGGAGACCGTTGTGTTCAAGTACGGTGGTTGGAAATGTTTGAAAGAGTGGGGAGCATCTAAAAATAAACTTTTTTTGTGGTGGAATGACCTGAAGGAAGTCAGAATGTTGGAGAGGGAGTTTTGAACACTGTTTCAAATGGGAGGTAGGGAATGAAAGAGACATTCTTTTTTGGGAAGATAATTGGTTAAGTTCCGGTGCCTTGAAGAATATTTGTAAACAAAGAGGCATCTTTGTCTGAGTGTGGGGCTTGAGAGAACAACATTTGGGCATGGAGGCTAAATTGGAGAATGGATCTTTTTGTGTGGGAGGAGTTCCTTGTTCGCCAACTTACTGAGGTGTGAGTCTAGGACGAATGGGTTTGGAAAGATAGCATCTTTGAAGAGTTTTCTGTTCAGTCAACCTATTGTTTTCTGATAGGAGAGGCAGAAGGGGGAAATTCGTGGTTGTATGACTTCTTTTGGAAGATCAAGGCTTTACCTTCAATAATTAAAATAATTAAATTAACATATTATAAAATTAATTTAATGTTTAAATATATTTTTGGATATAAAATTATTATGTTAAAATTTTAATTTTAAATTTATTAATATACATGCACTGATAATTGATATCGGTTACGTTTTAAAGTAAATTGATTACTTTTTTTTAAGATTTGTATAATCGATTATATTTCAGTAATAACTAATTATCCTTCTAAATGCTGATAAAAGAAATTATCCTTCTAAATTTGTTTTGATAAATAATTACGTGCAAATAGAGTTGATTATACCTTAAAAAGATTTGATAACCAATTATATATTAAATGTTAATTGATTATCTCTCAACAAAAAAAGTTCAGGATAAGTAAAGAACTTCATTCATATTTAGGTGTCTTTATGCAATTCTAAATTAACTAGGGAGGAATATTTTTGCTGTTTCTTCACCTTTTCGTACACATTCTTCTTCAGTCGGTAAATACAAATATAACTGGTTATCACATATGTATATCTATATGAATAATATTTTTTTTATCACCAATAAAAATATATATATATACAAGAATCATTTAAGAGATTATTCAATTCTTATACTCTTATAAAAAATTACGAGGAGCTTAACTGCATAATATCTATGAAATATCTAAAAAATATCATGAAATAAAAATCAATTTTTAGAGACAAAAAATAATTAGTTGCTATAGTGACTAAATTAGAGACTATTTTAGAAACTAAATTTTTTTTTAATTTTAAATTACTTTCTATTATTGTTAAATGGTTTTTAAATTGGTATCTAATTAACTACCAAAGTTTTAACTACCAATTATTTAGTTTTTAAAATAGTTTCTAATTTAGTTACTATGGTAACTAATTATTTTTTTATCTAGAATTAATTTTTATTTCATGTTTTTCTTGTAATGCTGACAAAATCCGACAGAAAGTTCATCCGACATCCCACTAAAACGAATATCGAAAAAAATAATTTTATTTCTTTTAGTTAGATAAAAAAAATGTGATAAAGTATATATACTTGTGTGTTTACAGCTCCTCACAGTTTAACTTTTTCACTTGCGGCAGAAGGCGCATATATATTCACAATTGTACATATCTGATATATAGGGTCCTATGGATCAGGGATTGTCCTTAAATTCATCTGCTCAGAGATGTTGTGTTTAAATATTGACTAATTAATGAGTGAAATTGTATAGATATAGAGCTTTTATATATATATATATATATATAAATAGTTTTATACCGACAGTATAGTGAAAAATATATAGGGAAAACAATTATCACATATATCTGTGCTGTCATGTACACTAGAATAACATTCCTAGTATAGGACGTTTGTGTTGCTTGAGGACACATGAAAATACACAAGAGACCTAGGTCTTCTGCAAAGGCCCTATTTCATAGATCATACATGATGATATTCCTTCTTTTCCTTTTATTTATTACTTCTTCTATATCTATATTTTCCTTCTCTGTAATAGATAAACATCCCTATACTTTGTACTCTCTCTCAGTATAAAGGGTGGAAGAAAGCTATTCAATGGTTCTATAGAATTCTGCTCTACTTCATGGTATGGGTTTAAAGCTAACAATTATTTTTAATTTTCGTCTTATATTTGAAAATAATTGAAACAAGTTCACCAATTATGCAGCTGCATACTTTGATTTATTTAATGAACTGAATTGTGTCATTGCTAACGTATGCATGCTTCTGCTGCCAGCTAACTATACTGTATGGGGTTCTAATCTTAATTTTATATGGTATTAGCAGCATTAAATAGATTATTCACTTGTTTAAGTACACATCTCTTCTTTAACCACTTGTGTTTTTTTATCTCTATCTTTTACTTCTTATATCATCAACTTATCATATTTTTTTCCCTTCTTTGTGTTTTAGAGCTACAGCCATCAATGTTCTAGTTCGGGTAGAATTTATCTCAGATTAATTCAATGAAATTTCATATTCAAATCTTATTGACAAAAAAATTATATTGAAAAAAGTAACTCATGAATATTTAATACAAAGGTCATGATATATAGTCCAAACAAATGTTGCTGTTACACAAAAAAAAAAAAAAAAATTGGTGACAAGATAGGATACTTAATCAAGTGTAATTAAAAATTCAAAAAAATTCACCTTTTAAAATGAGACTCGAACTTGATAAAAAAACTTTCCCAATATTATTATAGCTAAATTTTAATTAAGTTGGGTCTAATAAAGTTAAAAGATACTATTTTTTTCTTATTAATAAATAATAAATTAAAATATTTAAAAAATATCACAACTCTTATAAATAAAACTCCCTCACATAACCTCTCAAAACAAAAAAACTATTATACGAAGATCCAAAAAAAAAATCTATAATATCATTAACCTTCCCACAGTCTATAAAAAAAAATTATACACTGTACTAATTTAGAAATATTTATATTTCTAAGTTAAAAAATACAATGTAAACTCAACATTTAAAATTTAAGTTTCTTCCACTACAAGACAATCATGAAATAGAAACCAATTTTTTTTAAAAAAATAATTAGTTACAATAAGAACTAAAATAGAGACCATTTTAAAAATTAAAAAAAAAATTGGTTTCTAAATTAGTTTCTATTATTTTATATTATTGTTAAATAGTTTCTAAATTGGTATCTAATTAGCAACTAAGGTTTTAACTACCAATTATTTAGTTTCTAAATTTGGTAGCAAAAACCTTGGTAGCTAATTAGATACCAATTTAGAAACTATTTAACAATAATAAAAAATAATAGAAACTAATTTAGAAACCAAATTTATTTTTAGTTTCTAAAATGGTCTCTAATTTAGTTACTATTGCAACTAATTATTTTGATTTCTACAAATTGATTTCTATTTCATGGTTTTTTTTAGTGTTCTCATAAATATTCATATTGACATACTTATATTTACTTTATCACAACTATCAAATTGATGTTTTTTTTATTGTCTAAATGAATAATTGATATTATTTTATTGTGTAAATGAAGGATTTTTCTATTGTTTCTTCATGACTTTAAGTTGTGTTAAACTGTTTTGGTTGAAGGCAACGGAAGAGAAGTGACTGTGGAAAAAGAAGAGTTATATATGTAGTGGCATATGATATAAAGTAAAGTTGATAATTTATTATGATTAAAGGAAGCTAATCTTGGTGGGTAGGCAGGGATCTAGGAAGATACGTTTAGTTTATAGTCCACGCTTTTTGCAATTTGGTAGCTTATATAATACCTGCATTTCTTATCACTTTCTCGATGGATATAAACCACTGTACATAGTGCTCCAAACAGTAACACTAATCTTTGACCATTATCTCCATGTATGAAAGAAACGTTTCACCATCCAAAACAATAACCATCCCCACCAAGATATAAAATTCAAAATCATTCCATGCTCTTCTGCACTCATGCTCAACCTTTTTAAAATGAAAATGTTAGAAAAGGTGTGCATGATAATAGACTCTTATTCAGGAAAACTTATGTGTAGCTATGTCTATGAGATTTAGGGGCTACATGCATATGAATCCGACTAAATCTCTTGCTTGTGTACTCAAAATATTTCAGTAGCCCTGTGATATAATGTGATGGTGATGCTGTATAAAGTTGTGACAAGCAGTAGTTCAAAAGCAGCAGCATCAATCTGGTGGCAGGATATCAGACAGAGTAGATTGAATATAGAATAATATTAGTTCTCCTTCAATAAGGTAGCATCGGAACGTTGAATGCATAACATGATGTGACGAGAGGCCAAGATAGTCAAATTATAAACTTATTAATCGTACCTTGTTTTTCAAATAATAACTCAGTTTTGTAGATTTTCAAATGACTCAAAAGGTTTGCATAATAATTGGATCAGTAGCATAAATAACCTTTGAGACATGCAAATGAAAGTGGTTAATGTAATGTGAAGTATTGTTTGTGAAATATTATTCCAGATTGGACCTTTGTGTGTGAGTAGAAGCATAGGGTAGTAGGTTATTGGTCCGACATACTCTAATCCAATTTAATGTTGTCAGAGAACCTTCGTGTCGCTAAAGCCATTAAGATCTAGCCTATCCTAGATTGAGGTTGATATACTCAATCTTTACCTCAGTTTGCTTTAAAAGTCTTGTGTCAACAGATATTACACAAAATCTTAATCACGTTCAAGAGGTACAAATTCTAAAGTATTTTACTCATAATAATATTTTGTTCTGCTTTGTCAGACCACACGGAAAATACCAGAGTGTTAATCTTTAATGTAGCAATACAAATCTTACATATCCTTATATTTTATTTCAACTGCCATTGTAGATGAACAAACAATTCATTATAGTTCGAAATTATCACAAATTTCAGGTTTGATCCATTTCAATTTATAATTTTTTTTATCAACAAAATAAATAGGAGTATTTTAGAGATATTACAACTCTTATAAAAAAAAAATGAGTCACCATAAAAAAGAAACATTACATTCTCTATATTTTTTTATATGTAATAGATTGTTGACCGAGTACTTCTTAAACATGTTCTTAACATACATCCTTTAATACAAAATGATTAATGTAATTATTATACGAAAATTTATTTAAAATTCAAAGATTAACCCAAAAATCTACCTTAATCTCAATCTAGTGTCAAAGGTCCATCACAATCCTATAAATAAGCATACCAACCAAGGTAAAGGTAAACTTTAAACAATATTTATTACACTCAGCTACCTCAAATTGAACACTAACTTAAGTATCAGAGTAACTTTTTTGCAGATACACCACCTACATCGATCAAAGACCGAAAATCACACGACATCTCCAATTGGAATCAACAATAATCCAAGGAACTTAAGAGAGGACCAAGACCTTTTGAACTTTTTTGTAAATACAATGTGAAAATTTTCCCCAAATCAATGTGAGTGGTTCTAAGAAAAAATTGTCCATTTTTTCTTTCTAACATTTCTTCTTTTATAAATGATTGCAGCTCATAATAGCTTTTGGAATGATTGAGTCTTTCGAGAGTCAATTTTGTCAATTCACTCATTCTCTATTAGAATGGAGGCATAACACCTCAGGAGCAACGATAATCACTTGGACCACGTCCAATGATCGATCACTAGAGTTTTGGACGGTATATGAGAGATTGAACATTATCCTAAACATGTTACCACCTTTACTCCTACTGAAGTAATAATAATTTTCAACAAAGATAGAAAATCAGTTTGAACAAAGGCCTGAGATTGATTGGATTATGTTAACAATTTTTTTTATTGATTTGGTGAAACTTTATTCGAGATTCATCAAACAGGATAATTTTACTTTTTTTTTAATGAAAATGTAGAAGTCATGTTTGGATGACGACTTTCAAATGTAAAAAATTGTATACCTAACAGAACTTTTACTTAAATTACAGGTATTTTTTTTATTTTATTGAAATTGACTTAGGAAATATGATTACTATTAATTTTTTTTATTTCTTTTTATAGAAGTAATGTATAATGACATTCAATTCATTAAAAAGAATTGGGAAAAAATTATGCATTACACACTACTTCTATAAAAAAGATTAATACTTAAATCAGGTGTATAATTTTTTTCATTCAAAGTCATCCCAATTTTTTTTATTAGTAAGAAAATATGTAATAAATGTGACTTACTTTAGGGGTGGTTCAACCCTCTTATAAAGCAAAAGAGACATACACCTCAAGACAACTTTGATTGCCTACCCTACAACAACAAGCTAAAAAACAACTTAAAATTGAAAGACCAACCCCGCCACCCTATCATCAACTTACATACATACCAGGGGTTCTAGGCACCAATTAGAGAACGAGAAACTCACTGAAGGTACCTTTGACAAGATCCAAGACCAAACCTTAACCTGTGCCAATGAGAAGACTTCAGAATAGTCTACCACTCTTCCATTGAATAAACAATTCTTTATATGTTTCCAAATTTCGCTTACCAACGCAATCCAAACATGACCCAAAATAAGATTAACTGAAGTGGTCGTATCAAGAATTTTAAACTGCTCGAAATGTGACCCAGGAGAGAGAATATATATCGATTTCACTCCTAATAACCAAACATAACAAAGATTTCAAGCTAGCCAAGTGACTCTGCAGCTGAAGAATAGATGACTTGTCGACTCCTCTAACACCCTACACAAACAACAAAGATTGCTCTCAACCTGAACCCTTCGCCTCTACAGATTGAACTTGGTAGCAATCTTTTTTCAATCACCCTCAAGAAAAAGTTGTACATCCTCGAACAATCATCTGCTTTCTCTCCCCTTAATAAATCGTAAGCAGACTTGACAAAAAACTCTACAAACTCGCAACCCTTCCAAACCCATCTGTCCTCAGTCTCCAAGGTCAGGCTCTTACAGGATACCACCTCAAACAACTGCCATACTTGAGACTCTTCCCAAGCAAAAAGTCCTTTTGTCTAATTTAAGTTCCACTGCCAAACACTATTGACCCAAACTCCGCAGTCGTTTAACTTTGCATCCTTATTGTCAAACAGAGAAAACAACCTCAGGAATCTATTTTCCAAGACTCCAGATCCTACCCAGTCGTCTTCCCAAAACAGAATATCTCTCCCTTTTTCCAACCTCCCAATTATAACAGTCTTTAAACTCCCCACTCCTCTGACTTCCAAATGTCCTCCAAATCTCAACACCACATAAAGGCTTTGATGTTCTGCCCTCTAATCTTTCAGACTTCTCCAACCCCCATACTTAGACTCAATAACCTCCCTCCACAATCCACCCTCTTCCGAATTCATATGCCAAATTCAATTTCCCAATAAAGCCATATTGAACTGCCTAGCCTTTATAATGCCAAGATCGCCCGCATCTCTGGACAAACAAACCTTTTCCCAAGCAACCCATGCAATCTTCCTCCCTTCAGATCCCCATCCCTACAAAAATTTTCTTTGCAGACTCACTATTTTTTTCAGCACAATAGATTGCAATCTGAACAAAGAGAGATAAAATAGTGGGATAGACGATAAGACAAATGTAATCAAACAGATTCTCCCAGCCATCGAGATGAATCTACCCTTCCACTTCCCTAATCTACTCTTTATTCTACTAACCACTTCGTCCCAAAACACTCCACTCTTATGACACCCCCCTACACGCATCCCCAAGTATTTGAAAGATGTTTTCATCACATCACAATTTAAAATAGCCATGAAACAGAGAATCTCAGTCTAATATACCCTTATCCCTCTGATTCTACTCTTGAGAAAATTTACCTTAAGACCATAATCCAACTCAAAACAGTTTAGAATGACCTTGATGTGATACACGCTTTTAATACTAACTTTACTGAAGAGCGAGGTGTCGTTTGCATACTGGAGCAAGTTTACCTTAATCAACTTTTTTCCAATCTCCAAACTCTCCACCAAGTCTTTATGCAGTCCTAGACAATCCCAACTAAACCTTCAGCCACTATAAGAAACAAGAATGGTGTAAGAGGGTCCCCTTGCCTCATGCTATTTTTTTGGTCCAACATTGTTCATGGGTTGTCTTCTCTTTTTCTAATTTGGTCTTCATTTTTTTTTCTTCTCCATTTTCGCTCCCACTTTATGTTTTTTTCTCATTTTTCATTTAAGCTCCATCATCCACCGTCGTTGTTGAGCTCCACCTCCTACTTCACAACAATATGCTTCCATGAGGTAAAGTTTTAAAATTTCAGATTTTTTTATTAATTTTATTGCTTTGTTGTTATGTTGCTCTGTTGGGCTATGTGAATGTAATGACACACACATTTTACTTAACTGAAACTTAAATTTTTAATGTGTTAATCATCATGATGACATTAAAACTCTAAAATTTCTGAACGAGTTAATTCAATATAGATCTATTTTTTGAACAGGTTACCTCAAACTCTTTAAATTTGTATGGATTGTTAATATGGACTTTTGTTAATATTGTTTTGTAATGAGAATGAGAATTAAAGTTTGAGTTTAATAATTGACAAAATATGGCTGAAAAGTTTAGAGAGTTAATTAATAAAAGGATACGTAATTAATAAAAAAATTCATAATTTGTGACAAGTTGACCAAAGTCAGGGCAAAGGGTGCCCGACCTACTTGGATAGGCGAGCAGGCATGGGGTTGAGCTTCTGAACTATTGGGATTCACAAAAGTTTAAAGATAAATCAACTCAGAATAAAGTGAATAGGGCTTCATCTCGTGGTGGAGCACTGCACTCCACAGGTCGAAAATCACATAAAAATATTGCAGTGACCTTCGTAAGTACTCATCATTATCTTATATGAAATTCATTTTTCATTTGCAACATATATTGCTTCTAATTGTACAACATTATTAGGAACGCCAATATGGTCGTCCCCTAGAACCTGATGAACTATTTATGGCCACCCACACAAACAAGAAGGGTGATTGGGTTGATACTCGTGCTCGTGAAACTTGTGTAAGTTATTCTTTTAACCTTTTTTATATTTTTATTTTAATTTCCTAATATTTTCATCTCCTAATGACCTATGTAGGAAAACTATCATGAACGCTTGAGGGCCCTTCAAGTAAATAGTTCTCAGGACTCTAGCATTGATGTCCATCAACTTGATCCTGCAACAAAGCTTCAAACTTGGAAGGAAGTTGTCGGAAGAAGGTTAGAGGTTGAGTGTATGGTACGACAGCTGCTAACTTCTGCTAAGGAGTCTCTTCCCTCACTCAACCCTCTACTTCTGACATTTCAGACTGATCGTGTGATTGAAAATCAAATACTTTGTGTTGAACTTAGTATGTGGGGCCAAAAGTATGCACACTTAGAGGACTAAATGAAGGTTATAAATGAAAAGCTTATCTCAATGGAACATGACAAAAATACTTCCACTAGCACAACTTAATTTGACCACCAGTATGGTCCAGAGCACGATGACCAGTATGTCCCTTCAAGTGCATCCCATATTGTAAGTTTAATTATTTCACATTTTTATTATATACTAAGTATTTTATTTATTCACATTGTTTGTATTTTTTTTTGTAGGTTTTCACAAATCACATCACTATGGGATCCATTTTATATTTTCATTTGCATTCTTTTTATGTAATTGAATTATTCAACATTTTATTAGTACTTTTAATTAAATTCTAAAGTAAAATTTTAGTTCTAAGTCTTGTTTTATGTATTCATATTCACTTTGAATATTTGGATGGATGAAATTATCTCAATGATTTTGTTTAACTATTTGAATGTTTTTTGTATTGTGAATGTGGTGTGAATGATGGCAATTTGTTATGTTGAATTTTGAATTTGATTGGTTTGGTATTATTTGTCTTACATGGTAAAATGGCTAGAACAAAAAATAAATGTTTTTTTATTACCATTCATGCGTCGGCCAAGCTTTTATTTTTTTTCTATTAATTAATTTATGCGTTGGCCTTTGCGTGGGCCAGGTTGACACAAAATCTGATGTCAATTTTCTTTTCCAATTCGTCAACCAAATCGACACAAAGGCGATTTTATACAGTTGCGTCGATTTGACCCACGCATAAGCCGACGATATTTGTTTCATCACCATTCCACGATTTTTTGTTGGATTGTTGGTTCACGTAAATTCGACGTTTAAGTGTCGTTTTTTCTCATTCGTGTCTGTTTTTGACTGACGAAACATCATATTTTTCTTGTAGTATAATAAAGGATAAAAATTAAAGTGTTAGGGTTACTATTCTAGTAATATAATATAATTTTAAGAACAAAACTTAAACTGATAATCTAAATTTTGAAGTTCTACATTAAGATTCAATATATCAATAATTTGCGTTAACATGATCATTTATTAATATATAATATTTTTAAGCATAAATTCACATTATTAATAGGGTATTTTCGGTTAAGAAAGATTATACTAAGGTGGGCTAATTAAATTTTAAATCATTACTAAATTAAATTTTTTGTATTAATCATTCTCTTTTCTTGTATACAGTCTATATATTGCACCCGAACAAAAATATTTAATATGCATATTTTAAAAATAATGGTGATTATTTTGGTGATATTAGTATATTAGTAACTCAAAGCTTCAATCGTGAAAATGTCTTTCATGTTCATTTGTTTTCCAATTCCGAATTGATAAGCACAATGGGTCACCATCAGTATCAATTCACGATATTCATAAAAAAATTAAATTAATTGTTTTGAATAATCAAATGACTGCTGTCATGCAGTGTAAATAGTTGTCATTGACTCTGATATACCACATGCTTTACCTTTCTCAACGGTTGCCAAACTAAGCTGCAAAATAAAAGGAATTACAGCATTATTTGCATTAACCAATAAATATTATATATTATATTATTGTTAAGTCATGGATTTGACTTATGGAATATAATAAATAGTTTATCTTATGACCTTCAAATTCATTATAATTATAGTCTTATTGACCTGTCTGAGGCAGGAGCATGTTAGGTCATCGACCTGGTCTGATACTTGATTATTTATGGTCGTTTCCTGATCTATGTATGAGGAACACAAATTAAGGAATCTTAAATCAATTAGTCTTAAACACTCAATTAAATCAGAATCATGGCTAAAGGTAGAGAGGTTACAACTCAGTCTATATATACCAAATTGTGCTCTACAAAAAGAATCTAGTAAACAACATAGGGAGTATTCTCAACTCCTATTTTATATCATATTCATTATATTTTATTTTCTTATTGTCGACCGATCTGAAGTTACCTAAAACAATTATATTTTAAGATTTAATCATAATTAATCACGAGTAAAAAGAAAAAAATCTTTGTTGATAATTATTAAATAACGCATTAACATAAAACACAAGGTTATTATCTTAGTACAAGAAAAGTAAATTATTATTTTACTTGTTGAAAATATTTTTTTTATCTGTACCTATATATAAAGGGATTGTTCATTGTAACTGTTTTTTTATGTACACAATTTTTTTTTCGATTCTACCCTTATTTAATATATCTCATTTATACCTATATATAAAGGGATTCTTCATTATAACTGTTTTTTTAGTGTACATAATTTTTTTCCGATTCTACCCTTATTTAATATATCTCATTTTATTAATACAATAGAGTGTTTTTTCATATGACTCTCTCACTTTTCCCTTAGTTCCTTATTTTAAGGCAACAAAGAGAGCATACTCTCACACATTTCCACACAAAATCTCACATATCAAATAAAATAACCTCTACTCTTAATCACTCTCTACACTCTATTTTTTGCTTTTCAATTTTGACTCATCCAAAATTATTTATGTATGTATGTTATATTTCTGTCATAGTGAAAATTGAGTAAAAGAGAAAAATGTGGATACACACGCAATCGCGCCGTGTTTCCACTAGTATATATAACTCTACTAGTTATTTTTCCTATTTTTTTAACATGTATAATATTTAGAAAGTTTTCACAAAACCTAAACTTTTTTTTATCCCAAAACAAGGTTTTGACAACAAAATTTTATTATTGAAATTTTTCATAACTAAAAGCTAATTTAAATAAGACGAAAAAGTAAAAGGGATGAAAAAAATTAACGAAAATCAATTTCATAGAGAAATATATTTAACCCAAATAAAAAAAAATCTGAAAGAAAAAAGTGAGAGAAATTGTGATAAAATAAAATACAGTAATGAAAGAGTAGTAGGGAGATATATCCCTGGTGGCCCGTGACGAGGATGTTAGGAACAAGTAAGGGAAAACTGAAAGAACGTGCTTCTCTCACTTTCACTTTTTGGTTCAAAGTTTGAAGGGTCCTAATATTAGTGGTCGCTCAAAACGTGGCCAGAGTCTGACTGCTGAGGCTATGGTCCCCACGACATGACACTTCCCCGCACGTGCATGCACGCTCTTATCTCAACAACATCAATGTTGCAGAGTAAGTAGAAATGTCCAAGAATAGAGTAGAATAGCTGCCACTGTTGTGTATGGCATATACATCATATAGAAGAATCATGTATATGCATGATTGTTGGCACTATTGGATTTCGCTAGTTTTTGTCATGTTAAAACTTTTTATACATGTCTTTGTATCTACGTACACCTTTCAGGTGAAGCTAAGCTAGTATTGGTTTGCTTCTTCTTCAACTCAAGTTTGATATATGTTTATCTTTAAGCTCATATTGAGATATGTGTGTGAATATGACATGCATACATAGAAATTGATAAATAAGGGGTTGGTTGGTTGGTCATTAGTTGAGTTGAGACTGAAGAAGAGTTAGACTGAGAGAGCTAGCTAGGTGGCCTAGTGTGTTTCTGTGTTGCTTTGGTTGTGACCATGTTCTAAGATATAGGGAAAGGAAAAAAAGGACCAATCAATTAGTCACCTCATGCAGATAACAAATTACAAATTGCTACAATAATTTCAGACCTCCCCATTATCTATTCTTCACATTCTGCTATTGTTTGACCAGTAACTGATGACAATGGATGATAGCATGCATTATATTCTACTTGGTTTGAAATGTTTGCATTTTGTTTGATGAGGTTGGTAAAGAATGGTGATGAAACTTTGACTTTGAAACTAGAGATGTAAACTATGGGAAGGGGTGGTGGCTAAATAATTTAATAAGCATTATGGCTTGGTAAGAAAGACAGTATATATATATATATATATATATATATACATACAGAGTACACAGTAGTGATAGCAATGCAGTAATAATGAGAGGTGTACAGCAATTTCGTGGTCATCAAATCAGTTGACTGTTCTGTCTCTCTCTAGTTGTTCTCTCGTGACCTGAGGTGTCACTCATTCCATTGCCACATTCAGCAGTTTCATCATGATACATTGGTGTTTCTAGCTTGATTAAAGAGACGTCTCCACAAGTATACATTCTAAAGAAAAGAGTCAAAGTTTTTGTATCTATTGGTTTTGCTGCTGTATCTAATTATATTTTGTTTTTAACAAGTCCCTCCAGATACCAGCATTAGGTTTAATCACGGCATCATTAGGCTTGAAGTTTTAGTTATTGTCTTATTTGAAGTTTGGAATTTTCTGCTGTGACCCCTAGCTTTGCCTCTGATAAACATTAAGAGAAAATTTCATCATATATTATTATATATTTAGTGCAGTTTTGGTGCTTTATAAGAGAAAACTTCGAGATCTGGTAAAGGATTTAATAATAATAAATAATAGTAAAAATGTTAATAATATTAGTGATGGTGGAATGAGAGTAGCATAATTGTTTAGTTTCTCCAGCTGAGTTATTACGAAAGAGTGAACTTTAAGCCTAACTCAACTTCGTAAAACCAGCTCATAAGGGTGAGGTTTGCACCCACTTATATACTATTAAAGGCTTTAATCTCTAGTCGATGTGAGATCTCCAACACACCCCTCACGCCGAGACTGTCAACTTGTGTGTGGGACTATATATTTTGAGTGATCAATAACGGCCCGATAACTAATTGATGTGGGATCTCCAACATGAGTGTGTTTTTCTTTTGTTTTCCTTGTGAGTGAGTTTGAGTAGTTGGTGAAAGCCTACGTTTCTTCTTGGACTTGCACCACTTCTTACAGAGAGCCTACCTTTGAGTTCTTCTCTCAAGTGCTGAGCCCACACAGTGTTCAATGTACGAAGAGCACGGCGAGTTTTCACATAACCCACAACACCAATTGGACCATTCGAGGGGTCTCAATAATGGTACCAGCCTCACACCAATTCAGTTTCAATTGCAATTTAATCTCACAGATATTACTTTTCATATTTTGTAGTTAATTACGTTTTTTTATCTGTTTTCATATTTATTATTTTTTAATATTATTTCAGCTTATACTGATATTATTGGTTTTAATTGTGTCTGAGATTTCTTTTAATTAGAAAAAGGAAAACTTGAGATGATTAAAAATAGTCATCGCCAAACCTTCAGTTTGTGCATCATAAATGCATTTTTTTTTGGCTGTATTATAAATGTATTTAAATTTTCAGAATTGAATTTCTCATAGGACGTGGATCATTATTGTCAGTGACTATTTTGGTCAATACTTTTCAAAAACTAATACAAATTATTGTTAAAAGCATTATTATAAATATCAATTTATTCAATTGGATTATAGAAATAATTTATTGTTAGAATTGATTATTCGTGTTTTTTACAAATTTTAAATATTTATCTTATATATAAATTATTTCAACAATTTTAGATTGATATATATATATATATATATATATATATATATTTGATTAAAAAGAAACATAAATGTATTACTTACTAAAATAATAAATATTTGAATTTAGTTCACAGATTCAATCTGTCTAATATTTTGGTTTTTGGGTTTTTGGGTTTTTTTGTTTTTTCAGTTTGATTAGATCTTATAGTTGTTTTATTTCAAATCTTCACAACTTAGCGTTCCAGTTCTACATAATATTTTTACAGGTGATCATTTCTATTTCTTTTATCATTACTTTTTCAATTCAATTTATATTTAATTTTTTTATCAATGAAAAGAATAAATAAATAAATATAAATTACTTCAGGAGTGGTCTAATCAATATGCATACCAATAACTCTTTTAAAAAGGAAAGTCCTATAGACGGCTATAACCTATAACTCAAAACCAACAAAGGCACTTAGAAGAAGAGCATCATCAAACCAAACTATTCAACCTAACAAACTATTAAAGACTTTTGATCATAAGCAAACAAGTCAACGAACCAAGATATCAATCATAAAAGGAAAAACACGCAGAAGCAAAATTAGATGTAATCCAAGATCAAGCCTTTAATTGAGTCAAAGAAAAAATTTCATAATGATCAATCACTCCATCTTTGAAGATGTGTTTGTTCCTATGTCTCAAACACTTCCCCAATCGGTGTTTACATAGTCTAGCACATTGCACAATTTAAAATGTAGGAAATGTGAACCAAAATCAAAATGATCTACCAACGCCACCCGAAACCAAGCATAACACTCATTGCAAACTAACCAAGCAATTCTACATTCAAAAGACAAATGTCTAGTTGTCTCCTCCTCTTCCTGACACAAGCAACAAGATATATAATCGATTGTGACCCCTCACCTTACTAGATTGGCCTTAGAAGTGATCGTATTACCCAACACCCTCCAAGTTGTGAAGTGAACAAAAAACAAAGCTTTGATCTTCAAAAAAAATTCGAACAAGGACGAACTTTCTCAGTCACAAGAATTCCTTAATATATTGTAGGTCGAACTGACCGCCTCATTGACATGTCGTCCTTCCACACCTAGAAATCTTCCTTTCCTAAAACAAGACGCAAACCATGAAGCAGTTGTATAAGTTGAAGTTCCTAATTCTTCTTCCAATCAAACATGTCCCTTCTCCAAACTAGATCCTAATTCCAAGAGCCAAAACACCACTCCCCAAAAGAATCCAAAAAGGAATCTTTATTATTACTAAGGAGAACAATCTCAAAAACTTACTCTTCAAAGCTTTAGTTCCCGCTCACTCATCATCTCAAAACAAAATATTATCCTCATTATCGACTACCCACTCAAAACAAACCACGATATTCCTTCCCCACTCCTCCAAATCCCTTCAGATCTTTCCACCAGAGAAACTCCATGTGGGAACTCCTAAACTCTTTCAGACTCCTCCAACTACCATATTTAGACTCAATAACCTCTTTCCACAAACCACCCTTATCTGATCCCAAACGCCAAATCCATTTCCCTAACATAGCCACATTGAAAAGCCTTAAATCCATGATACCAAAACCACCAACTTCTCGTGTCTCACAGACCTTTTTCCAAGAAACCCAAGCTATCTTCCTGAGCCCCAACCTCAAATAAAATTCCTCTGTAATTTCACAATTTTCTTCAACACCACAGAAGGCATCTTATACAAAGAAACGTAGAACAATGGAATAGACAAGAGAACATACTTAATCAAACAAATTCTCCCTGCTAACTACAAGAATCTTCCTTTCCACCTTCCCAATTTGCTTTTGATCCTTTTTAACACATCGACCCAGAACGCACTTCTCTTATGACAACCCCCCACAATCATCCCCAAATACTTAAAAGGAGTATTCATCACATCGCAATTGAGAATTATCGCAAAACGTTAAATCACTAACTTATCAACCCCCAACCCACCAACTCTACTTTTCATAAAGTTAACCTTAAGGCTAGAGACTAACTCAAAACAATTCAAAATTACTTTAATAGCAATTACACTTTTAGTATTAACTTCACAAGAACAAAGTGTCATCTACAAATTGAAGCATATTTACTTTTACCTTTTTAACCTCGATTTTCAAGCTCTCTACCATATTCATCTCAATAGTTTTCCTTGACACCCTTGTTAAATCTTCATCTTCAACCACAATGAAGAACAAAAAAAACGCGATAGAAATTTTTAGCTGAACTTCCATTTATTAACACCAATATAAAAGAAGATTCCAAACATTAACTAATAAGTTTTTTATTTTATTTAATCTTCGGTCCAAATCTCAAAATTTCTTCGATATGAGTTATATTATAAAATTTTAATTTACATAATTGTCTAAATCCATTCCAAAGTCTTCTGATTTCGTGGCACCTATTTCTTTCTGTTAATCAGCATTATATAGTTATCTATCACATTACTTTGCGAAGTGGAAGAGTCACAAACACTTGAGGTCAACCATACTTTGTGAGATTACCAACATGAAGCTGAACAAGAGTTCGAGATCGTGGTGCAAACCCCACAATCCCTTGATCAAAATCTCAACTTGCAGACTACCCAATTTCCCAATTCAGATTCTCCTCCTGGGTCTCTGTCATTTATTGGTCCCTGCATCTTGTTCCCGGAAACCCCCACCTCTTCCAATTTTGCCTCTCCCAACGGCGTTGCAGCTCCAATGGCAACTGCGCGACATGTCCCTCTTCTTCCATTTCGGCCCCAACACCTTCACGGACTCCGAATGGGGTTCCGGCCACGCTCACCCCTCCGTCTTCAACCCCACCAAGCTCAACCCATCGCAGTGGATAAGGGTCGCAAAAAATTGTGGCTTTTCGACAGTAATCCTCACTGTAAAACACCATGATGGGTTCTGCTTGTGGCCCTCTGATTACACCGACTATTCCCTGCGTTCCAGCAACTGGAAGAATGGGAGCGGCGACGTCGTCGCCGAGCTCTCATCCGCCGCCAAGGATGCCGGCGTCGGCTTTGGAATCTACCTTTCGCCGTGGGATCGCCACGAGACAAGTTTTGGTGACACTTTGCGGTATAATGAGTTCTACTTGGCCCAAATGACTGAGCTACTCACTAGGTAACTAAATTAAGTAGTTGTGAACATGTTAAATAATTAAGTAATTATTCGCATGTTAGTATTTATTTGTAAGTTGTTTTTATAATGTAAGGGGATAAATGTTAAATTAAAAGTTCAATTTGTAAGCATTTGCAGTATAAAGTGTAAAGAACTGTAGGATCTTTTAGTCTTAGTTCCTCTAGAAATTATTTATTTCAGTTCTTATATTTTAATAGTTCATATACATACACTTTTCATTCCGTTTTAGTTTTTATGGTTTATGAACGTCAGAGACTAAAATGATAGTGTAAAATAATTGGATTATTGACTGATATGTTAAACTGTTTTCAAACACAAGTTATGCTGGACTGGACATTTTTATAAGCTATTTTATAAGTTTTTCCTAACTCACATACGTGCATAAAATAAGTTTCAATAAACCTTATAACCATAGTTAGTGTTGCGTTCTATGATCATCTTTACCTGTGTGACTCCTAAGTCACACTTGAATTCCTATATGTTAGGTTTGTTGAGAATCTGGTATCTATTTAGTAATGCAATACATTTGTGATTGGAGAGATAACATTACTATTTTGAAATTCTCCCTGTGATCCTGTGAATCATTCTTTTTATATGCCAATTTGCTGTCAATATATATTCCATGTTTATTTAAATAGTAAGTTCATTCAAACCAGGTATGGAGAGATAACTGACGTTTTTCTGGATGGTGCAAAAGGGGAAGGGGAGAAGGACATGAATTATCTCTATACAAGCTGGAATTCTCTGATTCACCAGCTCCAACCAGGGGTCTCTATTTTTTCTGATTTGGGTCCTGAGACAAGGTGGGTAGGTAATGAGTACGGTATTGCTGGCTTCACTTGTTGGTCTCTATTCAACAAAACAGGCTTTGAAATTGGTCAAATTGATCTCCAGTAAGTTCCATTTTGTACTAATACTCCTATAGTTTCCCTTACTTTTAAATGATGTTTGGTTTACATGATTACTTTGTTGTCACTTAGCATTATATATAGTTGGATTATAATTCTTGCTGCATGGTGTTTTAGCTGCGTCAAACACTTCTATGGAGCAATTTTGAAAATCATGGAACTCTCTATAATTCGTACATGGGTATTCAGAGAAATGAACTTATTCTGATTCAGCCTATTCATTGGTTTTAAATGAAGTTGAAGAATGTAAATTTCAGTTAGTTCTTTCTTTGTTGCTTGTATCCTTTGCAAGGCTTGAAAATGTGGAGAATCATGTACATGACTAAAATGCTCTCAAAATGGCATGTGAAAAAATTAATACTCTCAGATTACATAGAACCAGAGGTTCCCTTGTTTCTACTTTGAGTACTGTAGACATTTACCAATGTGTTTTGGTCATCAAACAGATACAATAGCGAGGGAGACCCATTAGGTCCTGATTGGATTCCTGCTACATGTGATGTCTCAATAAGACCCGGTTGGTTTTGGCATGCTTCAGAAAGTCCGATGTCTGCAAGGAGTCTACTTGAAATATACTATAAATCAGTTGGTAGAAACTGCAAGCTATTATTGAATGTACCCCCAAACTCCTCGGGTCTTATTTCAGATGAGGATATCCAAGTTCTTCAAGAGTTCGCTGAACTTCGGAGGTCCATATTTTCTCACAATTTGGCTATAAATGCTGTTATTAATGCCAGCAGCATAAGAGGGGGGATTCAAGATACTCACTTTAGTCCCTACAATATTCTTAAAGAAGGTATATACACATATTGGGCTCCCGAGGAGAACCAAACTAAGTGGATATTGTACATAAATCTCGAAGAACTAGTATCATTCAATGTTTTGCAATTACAAGAGCCTATTCACATGGGACAGAGGGTGATTGAATTTCACCTTGAGACGTTGAGCCAAGATGGTGTATGGATGAGAGTTGTAAATGGCACCACAATCGGATATCAGAGGCTGTTGCTGTTTCCAAAACTGAAGTCTCAGTATTTGAAGCTAGTTGTTGACAAGTCACGTGCAGACCCATTGATATCATACTTAGGAATCTACATGGATTCTGTTACCGTTTTGAGGGACACACCTGATAAAAAATCAGGAGCCTCTTTCAATGGAAGTCAAGTTCTGCAGACCACCACGCACAACAGTTCCCTAAGTGCTGCAATGTAAACTTTGTTCAATTGTAAAATTTGAAAGCACTTTACACGGAAAATACACTTTCAATTTTCTTAGATTCTTTATAATTCCTTGAATACGGTTATAAGCAGAAGAGATTAATCCCAGTGAATTGATTTGTTCTTTTACAAATGTTGCAAAAGGTCTCTCATCTTTTATTCTATAAGTGTGATTTATTATAGAATAAATTTCAAATAAATTTTACTCAATAACAGCATCTAGAAAGAATGTGATAAAAAGTGTATTAATTTCTTCACAGCGCTGGTGAACACAACCTATCAAATGGGCAAATGGGTGGGTAATTTTCTCCAAAACCATACCTTTCCTCTCCCTCTGCAGATCTTTAGTAACTAGTGGCTTAGTCATTTAGTTGCCATTGCATGAAAAAATAAAAAAATAAAGCTTTGAATACTTAAAGATACTAAAAGATGGGGATTTTTAATTGACTTGCGTTGGTAATACATTCTTATCCATATTTATTGTTCCTCCAATCAAAACAGAGTTGTTAGGCATATGAAATTTGAATTAACCTAAACAAGCGAAGAGAGCAATTGAGGGAGAGAAAAGAAACACAGAAATGGAAGAAGGAAGCAAAAGAAGAGTAACGTGCACTATTCTATCCATAGACCACACCGATATGTTTTACAGAGTGTGCGGCGTTTGCGAAAGGACTCTTCCCAACCCCTCTTCCATCTGCCACTCCTGCAACCCTCCCTCCAAACGACTCTTTCGCTTCCTCGTATCGTATCCTCTCTCTTTTTTTTCCTTTCTTTTCTCTCCAACAAAATTTAATATAACAACCTTGTTTTGTTTTGTTTCTTCGGTAGATGTCAGTTGCCACAGACACAGAGGTTCTCACTGTCATCTGCTTCGACAGGGTTGCCAAACTCCTCCTTGGCTGCTCCGCGGATGAATTCTTCCACTTCGCCAAACTTCACCCTTTTTCCGGTATTCTCTACTGCATTTTTTATTTCATATATATTCTGCATTTTCTAGTAAAAATATTTTCTATAACTTGTTCTTTATTAACGAAGGGGTCACGCTAAATGAAATAATGG
The DNA here is from genome assembly GCF_000499845.2 of Phaseolus vulgaris. Lineage (NCBI taxonomy): Eukaryota > Viridiplantae > Streptophyta > Magnoliopsida > Fabales > Fabaceae > Phaseolus > Phaseolus vulgaris. The sequence continues at coordinate 36,968,776 of NC_023755.2, read as the reverse complement.
AGGGAGAGATGTTCACTGTGACATTATCCAAATCAATGAACGCCAATGCACAACACATCAGAGTTGCATCCGCTGTTCCTCTAAGCTCTTCATTTCAACCCGCAATTAACCTTTTGAAACAATGCTACCAAACGCCACACGCTTCCTAGTCTTGTCACCACTTTGGTATACTTTTTTTTAATGTTTCCATATTCATATTCCCTTTTTCTTAATTGTCATTTGTATTGCTCAAGAATTGAAATTTGCTTTCAATACAATCGGGTGTAAAGTTGTACACGATTTGGTGACATGAATACATGGTTTGTTTCAAATTCTTCAGTGGGCAGTTTCAAGGATAATAAGAGAAACAAGAAAAAAAAAGAATTATATTCCACCCTCCCATTATACACACGGAGAAGACATCAATATCTGTGCAAGAAGAGGGATGGTTTTGGGTTTTGTGCTCTGAGTGCATCATTTTGGAGAGACATTATCCCCATTCTTTGTCATTGTCAGTTTCCCTTGCATCCAGCTTCTTAGCATTGTAAGTGCAGCCTTTGGTTGATCCATAGGCACCATGTGACCAGCCTCGTATACCTGTTTTTGTTTAACCAAAAAATAAAGTCACCAGAAGTGAATTCACAATTTCACGCATAGCAATAAACCCTTCAACACAAACCTTCAGGAAAGCGAGAGGTCCATGGCTTTTCAGCAAGCCTGCTTCTGCACCATCCACCAAAAATGGGACTGTACCAGACGCCCCAAATTCTTTTTGACCGGACCACTCCATTGCTTGAACCCACCTTGAATTCCCTGCCCAAATCACAGACACATTAATTGTTTGTTTGAATTCACATTAAGTTTCCAGAATCACATTCAAATATCAACTAAGGTGATTTTTGATAAATATCTGTTCATACTTTTGATTCCAGATTCACAATTGACTTTTGAGGTGAAATAATTTTTTACAATTATTATGTTATAACATAAGTGTACTAAATACTATTAATTAGTTAGAATAGAAACATTCAAATATAAATTGTAGCATTTTGAAATCAATTTTGCAAATGTTCAGTCAATCAAACTAAGAATGCTCAATGACCTCTCTATCCCTTTGATATGCTATTTTGGTTCCAAATAAATTGAGTATACGTAGGTTTACCAAGCCAATTGCATATGAGATCTTCTTCTCCAGCATACACAAGCACCTTGATTCCATCCTCGAGGAGTGCGGGAATACCCGCTTCTAGATTTTTCATCCAGTCTTGCATCATAGCACTATACACTGTGCTACTGCATGAAACGAAGTCCAACTCCCCAACACCTAAAGCATCTCTCACTGTCTTCTTGTTTAAGAATTCCTCCATCTCAGAGAAGTCATAGCACAGATCTCCCACACATTTCTTTCTAATGTCATAGTACTGCATTTAGAATAACAGGATGTGATATTAAACTCAATCTGCATTATTTTAATTCATCTTGATCGTAGTACTCTTTATATTGCTAAAATGAAGATGCAAAAGTTTTTTCATGGTAAAACTCAAACTGCATTGTTTTAGATCTTACATTAACATCTCCAGCAATGTTCATTATCCGATTGAATATCCTATTGCAAACATATAATGAAGTTTCACAGGTTTCTCCACCTTCAGTGCCTGATAAATGAAATACAAATTAAGAGTGTCATTGAACATAAGTAGTGTGAGTAGTGCAATAAATTGGTAAAATTATATCCCTTGTGGTTTTCTTTTCTAAGGTTACCCACTCTCTGGCTAAATAACTCTGTAGTGAAAAGGAAAAAAAATAAAGGAAGTTATTTATACCGCAAGCTTCTATGGCCTGCTTGCATGATGGGAGCAACTTGTTGATGCTATTATAATCAGCCTTTTCAATCAGTCCTCTGTCTAATGCATAGTCTGTATACGCCTGGTACTGAATTTCAGGATTGGTTAAGCCATTACCAATAGCAAAACCCTGTTTATTATATAGGAAGAAACGAATCAGTACAACGAAGAAAAAGCAATTACTTAACCTTTCATAGTTATGTTATAGGTTATGAGATAGTACAAGACCTTTAGATTTATATGAATTCCTTCTTTTGCTTTGTTTCCTTGGTGAACCCTGGATGCAAGAGCTGGAATGTAGTGTCCAGCATATGACTCTCCAGTAATATAAAAGTCATTCTTAGTGAATTGAGGGTGCTCCTTGAAAAAGGCCTGTCATTATTGTAAAATTTAGTGGACTCGTGTATGCTCAACTGCATAGTGTAACATACAGTTTGAAATTTTGATGGTACTTATATATCAATTACCAATCTTGCATTTTTAATTTATCTACAACCAACCAAAGGTAAATCAATTTTAACCAATTAATGTAAGTAATTATAAAAAAACAGAAATGATTGAGTTTGATTTTATTAGGAAATTATTTTATTTAATCAGTTATCAAATATACTCACCTGCAAGAAGTCATACAAATCATTGCTAACGCCTTCTTCATCATGGCGAATGTCACTCTCATCAGAAGTATAGCTGAACCCCGTACCAGTGGGTTGATCAACAAATATAATATTTGATGCCTACAAAATGAGAAAACACTCTATTGGTTCTAGCATGTAGACAAATATAGTGTATCAAGTTGATTCTTTGAGCTAGCTATAGTCCTATTAAGAGTGGACAGAGATATACATAAAGTCATTTTTTTCCTGGGAGACACTGCATGGGAGCATGAAAAAGCACAGAAAAAATTGATAGGATTTGTCACAGGATGGAAATATGCGAGTGAGGTAAAGTGAGAAAAACAAAGGGGAATTTATTGCTACCTTGTCCCAACCATAGTCATTCCACACAAGGGACAAGTTCTTGGTAAGCTGAAAAGGACCATTTTCGTAAAACAAAGCTAGTTCACTGCTGCATCCTGGTCCTCCAGTCAACCATATGACAACGGGATCATCCTTTCTGCTTCGAGATTCAAAGAAAAAGTAGAACATCCTGCAGATGATAAAGAGAACAAATATTCAATTCAATGCAGGACCACATAACTAGCTCCTAATTATTTACTGAAGATAAAATTGACTAATAAGCAACCTATGAGGAATCTGCATTATTAACCAGCCTAAACCAGTACTATATCTATGTGAGAGTAAATTTAGCTGATTGAAATTCAAATAGAATGTATAAAAATTATATTAGCTGTGATGTAACCATGAATGTGTGATGCGTCAAAAAACCATGCAAGACAAAGTCAACTCACTTAAAAATCTAAAGCAAATAATTTCTAATTGAGCTAGCCAAGGTTCCAGTAACAAGCATTATTAGCCTTTTGTAAATCTGAATAATTATTCAACCTTAATGAATCTTTTATTTTGCATTATTTAATCCACATGACATGGCCTCAACTATAGCTGGCAGGAATTTTAACTTTGGTTGCTTTTCACCAAAACGTCCCTCTTCCTCGTGACACTTTACCTTTCCCACCTAACCGAATAAAGCAGTAGTACGCAAGCTAAACCCCTTAAAATCGCAGAAAAGAATTCTCTACCAAACAACAAGAACCATTTCTGAACATGAGTTTGCATTTTTACCTTGCAGCTTTGGAACGGGGAAGACTATAATAGCCTGCATGGTGACCAAGTTCTTCAACAGAAGACCCTGGAGCAACAAGGCTAGGAAAAGTTAACTTCTTCTCCACAATGTTTCCTGCCACAAGAAGAGAGTCACTCTCGAGTGTATTAATAGGGTCTTTAGGGAACAGGTTGAACCCTCTTATGAGTTTTTCTGCCGTTGAAGAAAAACTAAGTTCAGTGGTTGTGGGGTGAGTTGGAGAGGAGAAAGAAGGTGGAATGTTATTGGAGATGAGGAAGAAGAGCATAAAAGACAGAGATGTGTTGAGGAACCTTGACGATGATGATGCCATGTTTTGTTTCGTAGAAAAAAAGTGTGGCAATGGCTATGAATTTATAGTGGTGTCTTTACCTATGTGGTTTGGTTGTTAGGCTCGGGAAAAAGTTGAGTGTGGGAGGCTTTGTGGTTTCCTGCACCTTTCAACTTGCTATTTTAAAATAAGTCTACATGCAAATAACTACTAGAGGTTTTTAACTCTAGCATCACAAGACAATAAAACTTTGCTTTTTAACCATAAAAACCTTTTCTTATCAAAGTTTTTAAGAATTAAATAATATATACAATAGTATTTTGAAGGTTATTTACATAAATATAAATTGGCCCACATGATATATATTTTTATTTTCAAAATTATGTTAAAGATAATTTTTAATTGGTCCAACATTTTAACACTTTCAGTATGCCTACATACATTGATTATAATTAACATGAAAATGGAAAATAAAAGTATTTATTATATAAAATATAAAAAAAACTATTTAATACTCTCTCTATTTCGAAATAGTGAGGTTTTAACAAATAAACATTAATTTTTGTATTTCAATTTTGCTAAAAAAATAATTAATGTGAGGGAATCAACACCTAGATGAAAATGAAGAACAAATAAAATAGTTTAATAAAATTATTACTCTCATTAATTTATTTTTTTCTTAATCACTGAAAAAACTTAAGTGTTGATTGTTTTAAAATGGAAAGAGTTCTGACAAACACAAAAAAAAAAATATGGAAGAAGTATATTTTTAATTAATTAGCAGTACTTAATAAAGTACATAAACATTCCTTAATCTACACCATTATAACACTGAGAATCTCTTTATTTATATGTTTTGTAAAATTAATTTTTAAAGAAATGAGTTTAAATAGCATATATAATTGATAGTGCATTTAGTTTTGTATGTTGAAAAAATAATTTTGACCCTGATCTAATGTAGTAAAGCAAATAGCTTCTGTTTTTTTCATTTCTAAAGCTTAAAAGGATGAAATTGATGACCCGGTTAGCATGTCTTGCAAGTGTGGCATTCTTACGTTTTCATATTGCATGATGAATTATTGAAAATCAATGGAACAGATTCTGTCTAATCTATAATTGCAATATGTCAAAATATGCATGAAAAAGCCCCTCCTTTAATTGGTTTTGTCTCTTGCAAAACCACTTATCTTGTGCCTCATTCGTTATGTCAACATAAAGTCAATTAGAGAATAGTAAAAAGTGTGATCCTAAGTTTTAAAAAACATTCTAGATTAATATCCACTGCACAGTTATTGTAAATAATACAATTAATTATATGTTTAAAGAAAGTTATAGCAGTAGTGTGTTTTGTAATGGTGAAGCTCATAAAGTAGCTAGGAAAGTGTAGCGTGTAAGAGATGATAGCGGTGACTTAATTGCATGCACACGCAATATTGTCTAAGCATAAACAAAGAAAACTGATGAGTGTGTTCAACACTTTCATGAACCACACTTCTTTTGTTTTTGTTTGTGAGATGCTACAACCGAGTGCCGTACAAGACTACCAACATGTCTACAATGAAAATAGATACCTACCCTTTTCATATTCATCCTTCTGTGTCAATTATATGAACATGTGCCATACCAGAAACTTGTTGTGAAAACAAAAGGCAGAGAAAAACTTAGCCGAATATAAACAGTTTTTTACTCTTTTGCATCATGCCATTTTGATGCAATGGATTGGAGTTTCTTAAGTGTCATTTGTTGTTTTATCAAGTGAACAGAAGAAAGTAAAAGGGTTGTAGTTATTGATGATTTTGGAGTGTAGATATTGGATACATGCTAAAATTATTGCAACCATTGAGGGAATATTATAAAGAGTTTTTCGGCCTTATTATGGTTATTAGGTCAGATATTGAGTGATTCACAGATGCAAGAGTTGCTTGTGGGTATGCTATTGCCAATTTCCAATCATCCCAGCAAAAGTGAAAAATGTTGTTTTCCTTAAAAAAGACCTCTTAAATAATTGAATTGATAAGACTTACTTAAAAAGATGGTTAATTTAAATAAGTTATTTGGATAAACTAATTATTAATTATTAAGAGTGAACTTTAAATTTAACTCAACTTTAAAATACTGTCTTCTAAGGTGAAATTTGTATTCATTTATATATGTTTTTTTCCTAAATCTTGAACACATTCTCCTCACGTTAACATTGTCAACTCGTGTGTGAGATTATATATTTATGGATGGTATCATTGTAACCCGATAAGTAATCATAACAAATTTTTAATGAGATAAGTTCCAAATGACTCTGATACAATTAGGAAGTAAAATTTAAGTTTAATTTCGTCTTACAAAACTGACTCCTAATTACTATCACTTATATAATATAAAATGTTCTTATATAATAGTAAATCAATTTCCACTACAACAAAATCATCAAATAGAAATTAATTTTTAGATACCAAAATAATTAGTTGCAATAGTAACTAAATTAGAGACCATTTTAGAAACTAAAAAAAAATTGGTTTCTAAACTAGTTTCTATTATTGTTAAATAGTTTCTAAATTGGTATCTAATTAGCTACCAAGGTTTTAACTACGAATTATTTAGTTTCTAAATTTGATAACAAAAACATTTGTTGCTAACTAGATACCAATTTAAAAACCATCTAACAATAATAGAAACTAATTTAAAAACCAAAAATTTATTTAGTCACTAAAATTGTCTCTAATTTAGTCATTATAGCAACTAATTATTTTTTGTTTCTAAAATTAATTTTTATTTCATGATTTTCTTGTAGTGTTCCTTGTTTCGGATCTTCAATAGTTAGTATGAAATATTGAGTTTATTTTTTTATTTTTTCTTATGTAATAAACTTGCAAGACTCTTTCAGTTCCTAGTCTGAGTGAGTCTCATACCTAACATGCTCTCAGCATGATGTCTTTGTTATATGTCCAAACCACATATGTGTGTAATGATGTATGACAAATTGGAAGTTAAAAAATCACCACAAAGTATTTTACTGACAGACAAGTGATAGAGCTTTTGAAGATATGGTGACCTTACCAACTGAACAGAATGAATAGTTTTTAACTCCAGTATCTTTTCAACACTTCAAATCTAAAACCCTCGTTAATTCTGTCAAGAAATTAGTTCAAGATTGTTAATGGAAAAGATAATCAAAATTCTAATAAACCCACTATAATAAAAATAAATAGTAAGTGATAATTTTTTACTTCAGTGTTATCTAACCATTTGCATCATTACTATTTAGCTTTTAGATTGTATTTGGAGTACTCGTTTTAAACTTAAAAATATGTTATTTTGAAACATGTACAGTAGTATACTAATAGATCATTTTATATATCCGACTATACTGGTTTTAGAGTAGTTTAATTTAGAAAAAAAAATATTAATTATATAAGCAATCACTACAAGAAAAAAAGGTTTTAATGGAGGTTATTTAGTAGAGGTTAATATAACCTTAGGAATTATTTAACTAATGGAGGTTTTTTTCTAAAACCTCAACAAAATAATGGAGGTTTTTTAACCTTAGTTAAATTCCAAAGGTTTATTCTAAAACCTTAACAAAATAACGGAGATTTTTTTAACCTTCGTTAATTTTCAAAGGTTTATTTTAAAACCTTCATAAATTAACGAAAGTTTTTTTAACCTTAGTTAATTTACAAAGGTTTATTTTAAAACCTCCACAAAGATAACGGAGGTTTTTTTAACCTTCATTAATTTCTAAAATTTATTTTAAAACTTCCGTAAAATAAGAGAGATTTTTTTAATCTTAGTTAATATTTACAAAAATTTATTTTAAAAATTCTGCAAAATAAGTTTATTAAAATTAATTAATTATTTATTTATTTTATATAAATATTTTTCTTAAAAATTTACTATAAGAAAAACTAGTATTTTTATCACTAAAAATATTATTTTAACAAAAATTATTTAGGAAAATATTAATATAATTCAAATATAAATTTAATAAATAAATATTTTTTAATTGTTAAATTACTAAGGTTTTTCGTACAAACCTCAGTAAAATACCTGAGGTTTCTAAAACTCAGTAAAATACCTGAGGTTTTCTAAAACCTCCCTAAATATCCCTAAACAAATATAATTAATTTTTTTTATCTTCCTTATACACTTAGTTTTCCACCACATACTCACACATTGCTAAGCCACACTTCCATAAAAAAAGCCACAAAACCCATTCTTCATTTGCTGCTCCAGAGAAGCTCTTTCCGCCTTTGCTCCACCACGGAATCGGTTCTTGGAGAAACTCTCAACCTTCTCATTTTATCTCATCTCCATCTTTGTCTTTTCACATTCTCGTTCTTTCTCCTCGTCGTTGACGCCAAGTCATAGTCGGAGCTTCTCCTCGCCGAAAATATCGCAACCTCCGTCGTCAATGCCGCTCTTGCGACCTCTTCCTCAACGCATTCCCTCCCTCCGGTCAGCAGCTATCACCGACCTCCGCGCCGCCCGCGAACATGACCCTGCCTGGTTCTCCGCTTCAGTTCTAGGTTTTATCTAATTCAGTTTAATTTCCATGCACATCATTATTCATTCAGAAATCATGTATGTGGTGTGGTACCTGACTTTTGTGTGGAAGTGTATGAAATTTATGGCATCTTATGCACTTTTTTATCCCTTCTTAACTACATAAGAAAATTATACCGGTTTTAACATGCCTTGTGAATGCCTGCATGCTTGGAAACCATTACCCCCTAAGTTTCAGAACCCTTCCAACATGTTTCAGCTCTTGAAAAGAAATTATGCTTTGGTTCATTGTGGTAACATGCCTTTGTTAATTTACAGATACGCTGAAAATAATGGTCTTTTATTGCAGTTCACAGCATATGTGTGCCTGTTCAGTTGTCATACGAAAAATTCTAACTGGTAGTTTGAGGGCAAAGTAGCAACTGGTATTAACTTTTCTATGATTTAGGCCATAATTCTTTTAAATTAAACAGGGAGAAGAGCATGGTTATGAAAAAGAGATTGGGTAGTTGCAACTGAAGCACTTATTTTTATATTTACAAGTTGGTGGAAATGGACCTTTTATTTTGGGATCTGCCTTGTTATTAAATAGCAATGGTCCAACATATTTGGGGTGCTTTAGTATTTTTAATTGCATCTATTTGCACATCATAATAGACTCATGAAGGATTAATGAAAGCGTGGTCACTAAAGAAATTTAATTCAACGTTCATAGTTTCTATAACAACTTGACATTGATTTCTTTTCAGATTCTGATTTGACAATAATGCATCATGTTTATGTACCTACTGCGGTACTTTGTTACACAATTATTGTGGTGCTTTGCTTATAAGAAATTTAAATGTATAGCTGGATATGGACTATTCCTGAACCTAAAGGACTTGGAAGGACAACAGCTATGGAAGCTGAAAAATTGAATGTAGTTTCAGAGGATTGTAATTCAAGAATTGTAAGCATTTGTTACATTTCCTCCCTGCTTGATCAGTTTTAATAATTACGTGGTAGTTATCAAAGGCACTACATAGTTTCAATTAAATGTTTCGGCTATGATGTAAATCATCCTTTGAAATTCCTGTGTTTGTGTGCTTGTCTCCCTTAGTTGCAAGAGAAGGAAGTGAAACGTGAAACTAAAGGCATCTATAAAGAGGCTTTCAAGACACAAAATGCCATACAGTAAGTTATACTTATCTTACCATTTGTTGTAATTTTATTTTGTTGTTGCTTTTATACTAAAAATGTGTAACTACATGGAATGGAATGTAGAACCCTTGATAAGACAATTTCAAACTTGGAGTTGGAATTAGCAGCTGCAAAGGCAGCTCAGGAGTCTATACGAAGTGGTGCTCCAGTACCAGAAGATATCAAGATGAGTGAATCATCTGGTAGGAGTAGGTACCTAATGGTAGTAGGAATCAACACTGCTTTCAGCAACAGAAAAAGAAGAGACTCAATATATTGAATTAATTGTAACTTGAGATTTTTGGTTTTTCCTTTCTTTCACCAGTGCCACATCAGGGGGTATCCTAGACAGAGCTATTGAAGCAGAAGATAAGAAGCATGAAGATTTTCTGAGACTGGTAATGGTCCTATTTGTCTTACTGCATTTTTGCCCCAATCTCCCTTCACTTATTTGGTCTCTACTTGAATAATCACTTGACAAAATAGCATGAATTCATTTATTTAGAGGTAAAATTAAAAGAAATGCAACAAATCTGAGTGCTTTGATTCTGCAGGATCATGTTGAAGGATACCTTGAATTGTCAGCAAAGACAAAGACCTACTTTGCTACTGCTGTTAACTTATGGGATGCTGACTTCTATATCAAAGTTGATGACGATGTTCATGTAAATATAGGTATTTAAGCTTTCTCAATTTCTCATAAACTAACCTTGCTTTAGGTGTTTGTGATTAATATTGTAGGATTCTTTAAACTGTTCCACATGGATTCTTGTTTTATACTATTCACTCCCTTTTCAGCAACACTAGGACAAACTCTAGTGAGACACCGATCAAAATAACGGGTGTACATTGGATGCATGAAATCTGGGCCAGTTCTTTCTCAAAAGTGAAGATCATTTTCTTTTATCCTTCTACTCTTTTTATGAAATGGTTGTAAACATGTACTCTTTTTATTTTAATTTTATCATGGTATCCAGAGCTTGAAAATTCATGTATCTCTTTTACTTTTTCTCAATTTTTCGTAGCTTCATAGTTTCTCTATGCCTTCTCCAACTTCTATAGCATCAACCACTCTGTTATCTTTTTGTATTTAATATTGGAGAAGCTATCTGCTGTAATTTTTTTTATTTAGAAACAAGTTGAACCAGTTTTCAAGGCATTTCTTTATTGTCTTTTTTTTTTTTTTTATATTGCTCAACCTTACCATTTCTATTAGCATTCCAATCCTGCACAATTTTACAATTCACAGAATTCATTCCTTAAGAATTTATCTCAGCCACAATCTTCTTTTCAGTTTTATACAAAAACAATATAATATTTTTAAGTTTTAGTTATAACTATTTTTGTTCAGTTATAATTAAAAGTTGTAAATGTTATAACAATTATAACTATTTATTGTACTAATTTACATAGAAAAGTCATTTCCTTAGTGCTTGCTAAACACTAATTTATCTTTGCTTAATCTTCATCCTAAGATATTGTTGAAGATAAAACTTGGTCCCAATTATTTCTTTTATTTATTGAAAAAAAAAAACTTTAACAAACATAGATAAATAAATACAATAGATGTAAATAATTGTGGTTTAAAAAACACATGAATGCCTAAATGGTAAATGAATAATAAAAAACAAATTTCATAATTTTGAAACCTATGGTATTTTTTAAGGAGGTTCTAAAACATTTTATGGACGTTTTGAAACCCATGGTATATTACGGGGGTTTTGAAACCTATGGTATTTTACGGAGGTTTTAAAACCCATGGTATTTTACTGAGGTTTTGAAACCCATGGTATTTTACTGAGGTTTTGAAACCCATGGTATTTTACGGAGGTTTTGAAACCCATGGTATTTTACGGAGGTTTTGAAACCCATGGTATTTTACGGAGATTTTGAAACCCATGGTATTTTACGGAGGTTTTGAAACCCATGGTATTTTGAAAGGCTTTTCCTGAGGTTTAAAAAAACCCTGGGTAAATGACTTAATAGAGGTTTTAACCCTAGATAATATAAAAATAAACCTTCGTTAAAACCATTTTTTCTTGTAGTGAATTAAGAAAACTGGTATGAATAAAATAAAGTGACAGAAGTTTGTAGAGAATGGAATTTTCGACTAGTCAATAAATTAAGTTTAAAACTAAAATAAGAAATATATTTGAAAGGAATAAACAGGATCATCACTAATTGAATCACAATATAATTTTTCATTGCACTTTTAAAAATTATATTTTATATATTTTAAAAGTATTTATTTGTTATAAATATTAATCAGAGTGCAGTGCATTGGTTAATAGAATTATGAGCAATATTGGCCCAAAATGCATAATTTTTCTCTGGTCGTGTACCGTACAGTTTGGAATTTGAGCCCACAAATAGAAATGGGCTTTTCTTTCCTTCGATCTTGGGATTTCTCGTTCTGAACATTTATCCTTTGATTAAAGCTGGGATTTTGGTTCTTGCACCCCAACAATTAAAATCTGCACCCCATCATTATTTGAAATCCTAAAATTGCCCTTGAATTTCAAGCACAATGATTCCATGGAAGCATGTTCTGCGTCGGTGGTTTGTGGAGGTGCTCCAGGGAAGGTTGAGCTCGAAATGAGATGTGGTGGTAGTGGTGTCTAGAAGGCTTGGTTAGTGATTTCAGGTCAAAATCTGTTGTTTTGTTGTGATTTTAGGTTAAATGATGGAAGTTGTATTTTGAAATTTTGGAGTTATAAAAATACTTCTAAAATATATAAGTTTTATTATTTATTGGCGGAATATAGATGCTTCGGATACTTATATTAATTATATCAATTTAAAATACATTTTAATAAATTTGAATATATATATAAGATATATAAATTATTTAATTTTATATTAATATAATATTAATATAGTAGTTATATACTGTCATTATCTTTAATTTTAAAATAGAAAAAAATATCAGTTTAAAATGGAAAAATAGTTTAAACATTATGTCTTAATCAATAAGATTAAAATGAGTCTAAAATAGGAGCGCACTAAATTCTCCATTCTCTTCGTGGTCACTGACAATAAATAAAATAAAATTTTAAAACTATGACAATAAATAAAATAAAATTTTAAAACTAAAAAACTGCTATGTTAAGTGATGAAATTACAAAATTATCAAAATAAATTAATAAAATAAAATATTAATAAGGATAAAATGGAAAATTCAAATTTGTATAATAGCAATTGGAAGAAAAAAAATGAGTCTAAATCAGCATTATGTTAATTTCTCCACTCTCTCCAAATAACATGGTCCACATCTAATAACATTTAAGTGTCAATAAATAAAATAAATTTTTAAAACTAAAATCTTTGTTAATTGTTGAATTACAAAGTAATCAAAATAAATTAATAAAATAAATATTAATAAAAATAAAATAGAAATAAATTTATATACATAAAAAAAAACAGTTATAAAAGAATCTCAGACTATGAGACTCGGACTGATGTGATTCCACTAGCTTAGAAGAGAAAGGTTCTTGACCTTCTTAGGAATCACCTTGAGTTGGACATTATAGAGGCACTTTTCTTAGAGTTGGATCATTGTTCTAAGACAAGAACTCACCAAAAACTAGTACCCAAATCCCAAACTCATTTGGATGAACCAAATATTGTCAAATTGAATCAACAAAGGAATTAAAATTGAAAAGACCGAACAGAAATAAACCAATACTCAAATGAACCGAACAGAATTAAGAAACAAAACAGAATATAGGTGCTGGAAAATGGAAGAACCGAAACTAAAACAACTCAAAACACAAGGCAACATGAACAATTGAAGAAGAAGAAAGGAAGGAGAAGAGAATGCTCATGAAGATGGAAGGAGGATGGATGATCTCGCCACTAGAAGTGTGGAATGCTCCTAGATGAGAGTGATGCCGCCACTTGAGGACTCCATGGATCCATCAAGATAAGACTAGGGAAGAAGGCTCCAAAAGCTCTCCAAAGGTCACTCAAAATTTGAGTATAGTTTTCTTAGATTAATTCCAATCTGAATTTTACAAAGGAAGCACCTCTATTTATAGCCTAAGGTGCTGAAAAATAGGTGGGAAATTTCAAATAAACTCATTTGAAATTCCCACCAAAACCAAGTCACATGGGAGGTGTGACCTTTTTCTACTATGACACCTCCCAAAAACTACACCTACACCACTCTCCTAAGTCACATGGACAATGTGACTTTATTTTACATTTTCACACACCTTTATTTAATAACCACACCTCCTAAAACTATACAAGAGTATTTCAAAGCTTGGCCTTGCCCCTCATGGGATGGACTTGGGCTCTTTGGGCTTTGGCCTTCTTGGGCTTGGGCTTGGGCTTTGGGCTTGGGCCTCATCTTTATTTTATGTTTTCTTTTAATTTTGAGAAGACTAGAAGGAAGAACTTCAAATGTGAGGGTGGATGTCCTCTTCCTCCATTAATAAAAGCCTCTTTTATTTGATTCTCATCACGGACACTTCTCTTAAATGGCGTATCTGTGTCGGATACACGTATCGGTGTAAACACTTGTACGACACTTGTATGATGCTTATTGGTGAAGTGTTCAATTCAAAAAATATTTGTTGGATTTTTAAAAATTCTAACACGGTTCTAACACAATCTTAAAATGTATAAATACAATAATTTTTTAAAAACTCAAATTTATTGTATAAATTTTTATTATGATTATAAAAATAAGGAACAAATTCTTTTGAACCAGTCATGAAAAATATTTTCTTGTTCCCAAAAGAATCTGAAACATACTTTTGCACATAAATATTTATTTTCAATTTATATAATTCAAAATTATATAATATATAGATCAATATCCTCGTATTCTACATTTTAGATATTATACGTATCTTCATGTTCGTATCCGTGTCGTGTCATCCGTATTCGTATCTATGTTCCATCCAGGTATAGATAAACATTGCAGGATTGAAAATTTTGGAATTATTTTATATAGATTCCGAAAAGGAGTTTCTAAAATAGGTAGTAGACTTTCCTAATAATATCACCTTCTAAAATAGATAATTATATATATATATATATATATATATATTCTGAAATAGTCTTTTAAGAACAACTATTTAATTAAGAAGAATATTTTTATCATTTGAATGATAAGGTGCAACTTCCAATTTGATGGAGTGAAGGAACCAAAAGCCTAGAAGTTCTACAACAAAACAAGGACTAATGGATCCAAATACGCTAAAACAATTGCATAATTTATTTATGAGTTTAATTTTGATATTGTTAGTGTAAATATTTTTACAATCCATTAAAAATCAATCTACAAATATGATTTTAAAACAGTTATTAAAAAAATCAATATTTTCAATTATATGTAAACTTAAATTGCAGATAGCATGAAAAAATGTATATTCACAGTGCATTCTAATTAATTTTTCATTAACTCTATATGCACGTATTTATACTAATATATAAATAGGACAGCAATTTTGATAAATGCTTTTAGTATATATATTTTATTTTAATTATTTTGATTAAAAAATGTGTTGTCATTATCTTACATGAATATGGTATGTACAGACAAATATTTATATCCACTAGTAATTATAATATTAATAGTCAATATTTTAATCAAAACTTGGTATTATGTTATGTTTAAAGTTACCCATTTTCTTAAGTCACATCCTGGCCTCATATGCATATCATTAAACTATTCCTTATTTATTTCCTTTATATCAGGCATGATATCCTTTGAAAAATATATTATGTATTTTCAGCCTTTTTTACATTGCTTTCATTTTATTCCAACAAAATAATAATTTCAAAATATTTTTATAAACTTTAATCTTGTTCCATAACAAAATGTAAAATTCTACTACGACAACACAAAACATGAAATAAAAATCATAAAAATAATTAGTTGTTATAACGACTAAATTAAATACCATTTTAAAAACTGAAAAAATTGTTATTTTTTAAATTAGTTTTTATTATTGTAAAATGATTTTTAAATTGATATTTAATTAGTTATCAAGATTTTTCTACTAAATTTAGAATTTAAATAATTGGTAGTTAAAACCTTTCATAGTTAATTAAATATCAATTTATAAATTATTTAACAATAATAAAAACTAATTTAGAAACTAAAATTATTTTTAGTCTCTAAAATAGTTTCTAATTTAGTCACTATAGTACTAATTATTTTTTGTCTCTAAAATTAGTTTTTATTTCATGATTTTCTTAATTCAAATGTAATACCTAATTTTCAACACCCATATTATATATATATATATATATATATAAATAAAGATGCTAATTTAGGTAAGAAGAAAAAAAAATATTGTTCATGCAATAATTCATATCTGATCTCCATGGTTTAGAATTTGAAATAACATATGGGGCCACGAAAACCAAATGGCTCTGCAATTTGTTTAATCAACTGCTGCAATTATTATTATTCCTTCTTTTTTTTATCAGATTATTATTATTATTAATCCTCTCATCTTACTCATTAATTACATAATTAGCAAACCCCTATGTTTCATATTTAATGCTTTCATATTGGTTGAAAATAATATTGATTAAATTAAAACTTAGGTTTGTTATGATAAGCTTCAAATACAGGCAATGCAATCTCCTACACTGCATTTTTAATTGTTTAAGTTCTTAAAGTCTCTAACAAATCTTGCAAAGGTTTTTTTTAAGTGTTAGAAAAATTATGTAAATTAATTAAATAATATACTTTATTGAAATAATTTTGGGATTTTTTTATTTAAGTATGATTTAATAAAATAAAATAAAATGTATTAGTTAACGTCGTCAAAGGTTATATATATTTTTTTAAATTAATAAAAGTTTAACCTGATGATTAAAACAATATATGATTTTTTCCGTAATAAATTTTATTCATGTCGACCATAAAATAAATTAGAAAGCGATAGATTGAAAAAAAAGACTTAAAAATTATACTTTATGAATTAAAGTATTTTTAATATAATTATAATTGAATAAATAAGATGTGAGAATCATAAATAAATTATAAGATATTTATGATGTATCTATTAGATTTTTACATTAACTAGTTTTTTCACAAATATCAATTTGAAAAAACAAATGATTAAAAATAGAGTAAAACTGAATTTTTTTCTCGCAGAGGTACAGGGTCTGATACTTTTAAATTCTGGTTAAATAAGTAAATTTTGTGGTTTAGTTATTAATGCACTGTGGTGTAGTTTAAGGTGTATAAAATTTATGTTTATTTTTATGAACTCTTCTTCATTAGGGGTGAAAGTTATGAAGTTTGAAATCTAATCTTTATTATCCTAATCACACTTTAATTAACGGTTGTGTCTTTACACTAATAAAATTAAATGAAAACTAATTAAAAAACAATTAGTTGTTATAATGATTAAATTAGATACTAAAATAATTTTTATTTTTAAATTAATTTTTATTATTACTAAATAGTTTTTAAATTTTTATCTAATTAGCTACCAATTTAGTAGAAAAACTTTGGTAGCTAATTAGATATTAATTTAGAAATTATTTAATAATAATATAAATTAATTTAAAAAATAAAAATAAAAAATTTTAAAATAATCTCTAATTTAATCACTGTAACAACTAATTATTTTTTATGTATAAAATTAGATTATATTCTATGATTTTTTTTTAAGATTTGAGTCAGTAATTTATTAGCCTTTTAAGTCTAAAACAAATGTTTATTTTATACAATTAAAATTATCTATAGTAAATAAATACTTTAAAAATTTAAATTATAGTACGATTAAAATTTGTAGTAAATAAAAAATATTTTTGAATATATAAATTATATTCTAGATTCATGAACACACACTGTAATAGTATAATATAAAATAAGTAAAATAAGAAAATCAAATATATATTTGATACAATCCTTAATGCATGAGTGGAGACCCTAAAAAGTTAAGAAAGTTGAAATGATTTAGAAGCGTAACATTGTTTTCCACTCTTTCTAATCTTTGTAATACGTATAAAGAAGATATTTACTTACAAAGACATAATGCTTATCTTTGTGATAAAGAATATTGTTGATGAATTAAAAGGCTAATATTAGTGCCTAACTCAATTACTATATAATTGCACTAATTCACTTTCAAAAATGACCAAACTAAAAACCTTTCTTTCAAATCAAATCAAATCAACTTCAATCTTATTCATTCTAAGACATATATTAAAAAGTAATTTAAATTAACTTATAAAACTGAAGTTTATATAAAATGAAGTTTTCATTCACTCTCATTTGATTACCATAAGTGTTTTATTTCTAGTTTGCATGTGACTTTAATAACATATGCATTACCTTTTTATATTTTTATTTTAAAATTTATATTTAGCTTTTTATATTATGTTATATTTGTTAATTCTTTATATTCTAAACGAAATGTTAAATAATTGTTTCAGGTAATAACTTGTATTAATATTTGCTTATCATCTCCTAATGTTACCTATTTTAATTTTTTAAGAATTTTTCAAATAAATATTATTAATTTATAGTTAGATCATTAAGAATGAAAAATCATGATTTCAAAATTTTAAAAGAAACAAAAAATTTTAAAAAATATATATTTTACCTGAAACTATATTTTATTTATTTTATTAACATTAAAAAAATGATTTTAAATTATTGCAAAATATAAAATAAAATATTTATATAAAAAATAAAATATGTTTTCCTAATAATAATATTTATGTGACCAACTTAAAGTATTTTTTAATCATCTACATGCAAACAAAATAATAGTTTTTTTTTATAAGCAAAGAATAAATAAAATAAAATAAAATAAAATGAGGCACTTCACATGTGCTCTAACCCTTTACAAATAATTTCAACACAAGTTTCTTATCACCTAATCAGATGGGAATCCAACAGATATTACAGCACATTAGCCACAATAACATACCATATCAAGATACAAGAGCACATCAATATACAATTACATCAACCCTCCAAAGGAACACATTCTCAAGACAAGACACAAAAGTGGAACAACTAAACTCAGTCTTTATCAGCAAACAGAAGTAAATCAAACATCCAAGCGCCAAACCCATCAAATTGACCCTGCGATGGGGATATAGAAGTAAAAAAACCTGCACAAAATACACTACGTCTTCCAAATCTGGACAAAGTGTTAAACAAGAATCGCCAAACATTAGTCTCTCAAATAAAGGTTCCAAACACTAATTTGAGTAGAATAAATCAACCAATTTTTCCTTTACTGTATCTCAACCCCAAAATCATCAAACCGACCTTGTCAGGAAGAAACAAAAGCCAAGAAAGTTTGCATAAACATGGACAAAACGTTAAACATAAATCACTAAACATCAATATATCAAATATTTCATACAACAAAGGGGTTCCAAACACCAATCTAAGTAAGAGAAATCAATCAATCTTTCCTTTACCGTAATCCAAGACCAAGTCTTCCTTTATACCATAGTAAAAACCTCAACTAGATCAACACGCACATTCTTAAAAACAACCTTATACCTATGATTCCAAATTTCGCCTATAATACCTACCCAAATCACTCCCCAGCATAGCAATAGCATGTTTCAAACCTAGGTTTAAACATTTTAAAGTGCATTTGTGCATCTCAATGTAATACGAAAGAAATCCCCAGTCACTCGAGACACAGTTTCCAAAATCTCCAAGAGACCCTACACAAAATAATTATTATTATCATATTCATAACAACAAAAGATATGGATACAAATTTTTTAGAAGAAAATTTAATATTAATTTTGTCTTCTTTAATTTTCAATTGTTTTTCTTTATATATGTTTAGTCTTTATTTTAATTTTTATTGATTTTTTATTTTACATTTTTTTTAGCTATACCTAGAATGAGTTTAATGTTTCATACTCTTTGTTTTGTTTTGATTTGAATAAAAAAAAAATAGAAGATCCAATTTTTTTTATAATACATAACTATTTATTTGTGGCCACGGGTCTTTGATTGGATTCAAACAACAGTTTTTCGTAATAAAATTTTATTTATATTCACTCAATATAAAACTTTAAATCACGTTTTGACTTCAATAAATTTATCTATTTACATTTTGTTATTTTATAAAATTTTAATCCAAAACTTGACTCAAAAAGATTTATGCAGTAGTAGTCATGCATTATGAACTACTAAAAATTAGGGTAGTTGACTTCAACAGAAAGAGAGAGTAAAGGTGATGCATACAGATGAATTCACGTTGTTTGCGGGTTAGGAGATTTGAAAAGAACAACACAGTGTCTCTAAATTATTTACACCAAATGCTCCATCACATTATACATTTTTGAAGTTCCATTGTCTTCAATTTTCATACTGCACACTAAAATGTTTACATCAACCATCAACTTTGCTACACTTTCTTGCTTTCTCACCAGATGAAAAAGTGCTGTAGGGCACACTCACCACCAACACCTTTGTTTCTACATCTAATTCACCGTTCATATTATTCACTCCAATATCTTCTTTTATACATGGTTATTGCAGATGAGTGAGGTATTGCTTAGGAAGAATTGCTCTTAAATTAGAGACACATAATATATGTTATTATCAACAAAAAAAGCATTTACGTGAGTGGAATACCTTTCCTTTCCAAATGAACTGATAATTATCTTGTTTCATAAATCATGGAAGGGAACAGAGCTGCCAAACACAAGGGATATGCACTTCTGTTTCCTTTATAGATCAGAAAGAACGTGGACAACCACTTCCGTAGTTAAATTGTTTTCTCTTTTTCAACTAACTAAATCCATGAATTCCCATGGTTGCTTTCATTACATTAATATGCAACCCAACAAATTTTATCCTACACTCTCTAATCCTCTTCAATTGCATCCTAATCCTATCTATAATCCTTTGTGGATTGCTTTTGTTTCTGCATGAGGTCAAATCTTGTCACCTCACTGCTGTTACACTTCAAAATTTCATTAATCTTTCCAAATTCTATCCTAAACCATATTATTTGTCAAACTAATCCTCACTTTATGGACTAACAACTTTCTGCATTAAATAAATATAAACTACTTGCTTTGGACTTAAAGAATCTGCCAAAATCAGAAACTTCAAATAAAAGTATCAAAAACTTAAACTGAAAGGTAAAAGTGAGTGAAATGGAGGGAGGGTAGTATCAACCATGTTTCTTTTCATGTTCACAAAACTACCACAACTTATAGTATTTAATGATCCGAAGTTGTTGAGATTTGACATTGTTTGTTTTTTTATGATCAGCAGAAGCTCATTAGCAGAAAGCATAGAAAAAACTGCAAGAATAAAAGAAAATTTAAGACTATTCATGTGGTTATTCCAATTATCAAAATAGTCAAAGCATGCTAAATATAATAGGTTGTGGTGGTTATAAGTTCCTCTCTAAGTGTTGACTAGAAACAAGTCCTCCAACTATTAAAACTTTTAGACTCTACTACAAATACGCGTTTCAAGTTCATGAATGTGCTTTTACAGTACAAAATAATAGTTTCTAAATGTACTGGTTCATTGTTTCAGAACTTGGTATTCTGGATGAGAAGCTGTATAACTGTTTTTTCTCAATCAGACTGAATTTCACACCATACAAAAAATTATCAGAACAATTTAGACTAAAAATTTGTGACAAAATGAGTGATGTCAAAAAAAGAGATAGAAGAAATGCATGTGAAAAGTTGTTGCAAAAAGCTAATTGTAAGAATACTGTTACTTACTTTATTATACAGTAGCAAGAAAATATATATTGATGAATAAGTGTGGAGTACCAGTTGATAGCTCTCATTGATGTGTGTCATTATGAGGCCATATATCCTACCCCAATTCCCATCACATCCCCCTAAACATAAGTTCAGGACGTTTTTCTCTTTATCATATGCTTTGTCCAAGTGTTGTATGATAACATGTAAAAGCTTTTGATAAGGTGAACCATTCATGTCGAAACCTATCTATGCCATCTTTGTCACATTTCCAAAGGTCACCAAATAAATGTCACGAAAGTAAGCGTTAATGTGTCTTTCACCCTCCAAGTTTTCTTCTCCTTCCCAATTGACAAAGCATAACAAACATTTATTTACTTCAAAAAAAGGAAGTTCCTTCTCAAGAGGAAATCAAAGTAGAAAAGCACACCATAGATTGATGTATCATCATAAACCAGATAAACTCTAGTCCCTCGTGTACCCAACTCCTTATTAAACCAAGTTATCGCCGTTTTTGGCACTGTGTGGCCTCCAAATCCGTCTATATATTAACAATGTGCTCATACTCTTCATGAACACCACCAACTACCCCTTTGATTTTGTGTCCCACCCTTCATCTTAGCAGAGCCACTCTGGTTACCACAATGTCCTTGCTACCTTCCTCTTTCTTCCACCTGGTTTCTCTCTTCTCTTTTCTTTTATTCTCAATTGTGATTTGTTATAGTACTGCTCAGGGTCCACCTTCCCCTGGCTACTACCCTAGTTCCAAAATTAGTCCTGTTACCTTTGGTGAGGGATTTAAAAACCTTTGGGGACCTCAGCATCAGAAACTAGACCAAGAGTCATTAACAATCTGGCTTGACACTTACACAGGTATGTAAAATGTCTCACATAAACCCAACCACATATGCTTATTTATTTTTCTTTATTAAAATTTGAAGTCCCGTTTATTCATTATCACTGGTTAGTTACTACCTCTTCACTG
The DNA here is from genome assembly GCF_000499845.2 of Phaseolus vulgaris. NCBI lineage: Eukaryota > Viridiplantae > Streptophyta > Magnoliopsida > Fabales > Fabaceae > Phaseolus > Phaseolus vulgaris. Next base: position 36,946,578 of record NC_023755.2, on the reverse strand, counting down.
GCACTTTTTTTGAAACACAGGGAGTGGATTCAAGTCACTTCACTCATACCGATCTGGATACTTTGGTGCTGCAGTTAAACTTCAACCTGGTTATACAGCAGGGGTCATAACATCTTTATACGTGAGGATTAATCTGTAGCTTGAACTAATGTTGAAAATTGAGTATATATACATTATGCTATGTACAGTTACTCATCGCTTTTCTTTGTTGTTTCATTTGGGAATTGTAGCTTTCAAACAACCAAGACTACCCGGGAAACCATGATGAAATAGACATTGAATTCCTTGGTACCACCCAAGATAAGCCATATGTCTTGCAGACAAATGTATACATCAGAGGAAGTGGAGATGGGAATATTATAGGGAGAGAGATGAGGTTTCACCTTTGGTTCGACCCAACAGAAGATTTTCACAACTATGCTATTCTATGGGAACCCAGTGAGATCATGTAATATCTTCATGCACTACCATGATACTCATAAATTTTCCTATAAAATCTAACTTAAAGCCCTTGCTGTAATTTTTTAGTGAACATTTTTCTTATATAATAAGAATGAATCATCTAGCTAGCCAATTAGGCAAATAAGGTAGGTTAAAATATTTCACCGAAAAGGCCATTTCTATACAATAATGGAATGTGGTGGTCCCCTTTCAAATATACCAATTAACTTTTTTATCATGTTTCTCAAAGTGAGAAAAACTGTGCATTTTGTCAATCAATCATTCATAGCTTATTATGGGATGACAATGTATTTTTTCACGGGAGTAGGTTGATTATGATAAAATCTAGCAGAATCTGGATTCTGTGTTGCTTGCTAGTTTTAGTAATCTAATCATCTTACACTGGGAATAATATATGCAGATTTTTGGTTGATGATGTCCCAATAAGAAGGTATCCTAGGAAGAGTGATGCCACGTTCCCCACAAGAGAAATGCATGTGTACGGATCAATATGGGATGCATCTTCATGGGCCACAGAGGGTGGAAAATACAAAGCTGATTATAAATACCAACCCTTCATTGGTCAATACCAAAATTTCAAACTTGAAGGTTGCACCACAGAAGCCTCCACTTCATGCCAACCACCATCAGCCTCACCATCAGGCCATGGAAGCCTGAGTCCTCAGCAACTTGCTGCAATGCAATGGGTCCAAAACAACCACTTGGTGTATGACTATTGCCATGATCCTGGGAGAGACCACACCCTTACTCCAGAATGTTAAGGTTTAACATATATATTTGGATTAAAGTTAGGAAAATACTTTCTTAAACTTTAATGCACAACTGCAAAATTTCAATATACACAATGAACAAGGAATATCTAGTTGCTTTGAAAATAAAATTATTTTGAACTCTGCCAGCTTAAATCATGGTTTGGTTGAGGTTGGCATGTTCCAAAGTTACTTTTTTACTTTTCACATCCTACTACCAGAAGAGTTTGTTCCTGGGGGTGGATTTTGTGATGGTCCGAATTGCATATGGTAAGTGTAATTGCAACAACACTGAGCATCCAAGCCCCTCCATAAAAGATTGTGATATTTTCGTTGTTTCTGTAATTATGTTATTTGTGCCCCCACAAAAGATTGTGATGTTTTTGTTGTTTCTGTAATGTGATGCACTGTTGTTTAGTCTTTTCCTGTTGAAATAAATCTATTTGGATGTTTTCCTAATTGGTATTTAGTTACCAGAAATGAGATAAAGGACCTTTGTCCCTCTGAAAGTAAACTGTTGAAAGGAAACTTCTTATGGACTTTTGTTGCAGAATCGGACAACCAAAACCATTATTCAATCTGTGACTCCATCAAAATAATAACTAATCTTATATTCTGCTGTGTCAGTAGAATGCCCGTGTCAAGGACTATTGTTTGAACCTGGAAAACATTTAAGAAATCAGAGAAGAGAAAAATAAATATAGAAGAGTTTTCCTACAATAAGCAACAATCTTGCTACTATTTTAATCTTAGCAATTTATGAACATAATTATGAAGAATAAGTTCATGATGATCATCCCCTCTCAACTGATAAAATTTAATTGTCACGGATTTTTTTGAAAGTATTAAAAAAAATACTATTTTTACATAATTATCATGTTACACCTGTAAAAATTTATTTGACAAAGACTTCTATGAAATCATGTGAACTATGTAAATTGCATCTCAGTCTCTTGCTTTGAATTTTCTAAATTTCATCTTGTGAGTGGTCAGAAACATTACTTTATCGTACTATTTCTTGTCCAGTTGTGGCATTGTCAAATGTCACATGAACGAAAATGGATTCAGAATTTCAAAGAGCATCTACGGTGAGAACAATGCAAATCACACTACAATTATTAACACTCATTTTCTATTTATATTCTGATTATTGTTATATAGTTGATTAATGTATGTGTGTGTGGAGACTTTAATTTTGATATAATGAGAGTGTAAAAACTACACTACCAAGCAAAAATGTCTATTTATCTAATTGTTTTAAGCGATGTGTAAACCAAATCTAAATAGAAATACTTTTAAACTAATTCTCCAATTATTATTTTTGCCTTAGAATACTATAATTATGTTGGAAAGTAAAAACAACGAAATACAGTTAATAGCAGCAGTACGAAGGTTGAAATTAGTTGGGGAAATATAAAAGGTAGAGCAAAAATCTAAATACTAAAGAAAGATAAACAAATTTCTTAGTGCAAAATTTAAAATTTAATAAGGTGACCGAAACTCAGGTTACGAAAGAATAAATTTAAAATCAAAATGAATTTTAATTTAATTCGAAACTCAAAATAAATGAACTAGCTGATTAAATTAAATTAATTTGTTAGAAATTACTTCGTAGCTCTTTTTTTTTTTTTTTGCATCAAACCCAAACTGTAGTGTTTGGTTTGGGTTTTCCATCATTCTCTTTAAAGATTGTTTCTTCCTGCACCTCCATATCTTTTTCTGTCACCTCCATACACAACGTGAAAATACATTTTTATCCTTCTTGTGCCACCTCCATAGAATAGTTTTCGGATTATGTAATCCAGAAACTCATTTGAAAAAAGACTTCTGAATTACATAATCCATATTATGTAATCCAGAAAGTAATCATGCATCTGAAAAAAGGCTTCCGGATTATGTAATCCAGAGACTAATTACGAATTTGAAAAATGACTTCTAAATTACGAAATCCGAAATGTTATAGAGGAGCATTTTTTTAAAATTGAAAATTTATGGCGATGAGATAAGAAGGTATGGAGTTGCAGGAAGAAACAGTCCTCTTTCAACGGAAGCCTGGCTATGGTATTTGAGACCTAATACAAATGAAATTGGTTTCCAAGGGAGTGAATTGTCATATGCTATTATTGTCAACTCGAAAAACCATTTGAAGAATGTGCATGTAAAAAACTTACACAAGATAAATATATTTCAATTAGATTTGGTTTGGTTTCAATTTTATATAAAATTTGAATCACTTAAGAAAATTATTAAATAAAAATTAATTTTAGAGACAAAAATAATTAATCATTATATTGACTAAATTAAGGACTAAAATAATTAGTTATTATATTGACTAAATTAAATACCATTTCATAAACTAAAAACTTATTAGTATCTATAATAGTTTTTATATTAATAAAATTTTATAAAGTAGTTTCAAAATTGGTATCTAATTATTAGCTACCAAGGTTTTAACTACTAACTACTTATGTTCTAAATTAGTCTTTATTAGCTTTTTAGGGACTAATTTAGAATCTAAAATATTAGTAGCTAAAAATTTGCTAGTTAATTTAGATACCAATTTATAAATTATTTTATAATATTTTTAGAAATCATTTTTTTTCTTTGCTGATAAAAACAAAATTATAATATTTTATTAATAATAGAAACTACTTTAGATATCAATAAGTTTTTAGTCTCTAAATTAGTATCTAATTTAATTAATACAGTGACTAATTATTTTTTTCTCTAAATTTAGTTATTATTTAATTATTTTTTTAGTGAATCAAATCAAGTTAACATTTACATTCCATTTAGATTGGGTTTTATTTTTATTTTTTCAATAACACTATTAAACATTTTTTAAAAGAAATTAACAAATATTTCAGAAAAAAAATATCCGATAAAAATAATATAATTTTTTTAATTAATATTATATTGTTTTAAATTTATTTCTCATAATTTTATAATTCAAAATTACCATACAGAATTATTAACATATTTTAAAAATTATAAATATGTATAATTATTGTATCATTAGTTAATTTGACCTCCTTTTAGCCTACTAATCATTAATAGAGATATTTAATAAAATTAGCCGGATCTTAAACAAAAATCGGAGATTAACTTCTTTGGAATGATTCGAGGAAAATACAAACTTTCATTGAGTAAAAAGTCAAATTACCCCCAAATTTATTATGAGATATTTAAGCTCTAAGACTTAATGCTTTGTTTGGATGAGGGAGTGGATTTGAGATGATTTGATGGAAAAATATAAAGAAAGTTAAGGTGTTTGGATTAAGGTAAATAGAGTGGAAAGTATAGGAAAAATTTATGAAAGTTTGTGAGTGATGTGATAGGTATGATTGAAATTATATTTTTTTTAATTGATAATAATGTAGTTTACAAATTTACCCTTATATCTAAAAATTGTTAAAAAATTAATTTGATTTATTTATTTATAAATTATAATTATTTTCACTAAAATATTATATAAATATTTATAATTATAAATATTTGATAAAAACTTATTTTTAGATTAAATAATATTTTTATTTTTATCTTTACTTTTTTGTAATTAATATAATTATTATATAAATTTATTTCTATATTATTAAAAAATAATTTTTTTTATTATTATTTATATTTATAATTTATTATATATAACATGATTAATTATGTTATTTTATAATTATAATTTTTTATAATTTTGATTATATTTTATATTTAAATTATAATTTTATTTTAATTAAAAATAAGAATAATTTAAGTGTAAAATGAAAAGGTTAAGAAAGTAAAATGTAATTAATTAATTAAATAAATATATATATATATTATTTAGTAAATTCCAACTTTCTTCGCAATTCAGCGAAAAAAGTTTTGATCAAATTTTTTTTTTCGATTTTCCATGTGATTTTGTCTGTATGTGCATTGATATTTGTGCATTCTTCACAAACAGTAAATCTTTCGTCTCTGAACCAAACGGGACCTAAAAGAATTATATTTTGCAGCCTTGCATCAAATAATGCATATACTTAATGAATTAAGAATACAAATTAAGACAACACAACGACGAGTAAAAAGAGGCTTATAGGCCTCAATATGACTTATAAGTCGAGTTTATACACGAGATAACTTATAGACTTTTTTATGCATGAGGTGGCTTATAAGACTCAATATGGATAATTGGTTGCATTTACGCATGAGGTGCCTTATATGACCCAATATAATTTATCACTCAGTTTTATGCACAAGGTACCTTATATAAGCCATAATATGGTTTATGCATAAGGTGACTTATAGGTCTTAATATGACTTATAAATCGAGTTTATGCATACGGTAACTTATAAGTCACAATATGACTTATGAATCTAGTTTATGCAAAACAAGGTTTATAGGTCCCAATAGAATTTATCAATGTTTTCAATGTGCAGATCATTTAAAAATAAACTTGTCTCCTATTTATCGTTTAAAATAGTAAGTTGTAATTTGATGTTATTTCAACGTATAATTAGACTATTTACCTTAAAAAAATTTGAGCCGTGAGGGTTGTATAGTATTAATTAGTCTAATCTCCTATTTTTTTTAAAAAAAAGTATAACTTACCTAACAAATCAATTATAAGTCTACTAATAATTAAGAAGAACATTTAATAAAACTATTAAGAAATTCAGATAAAAAAAATCATCCTATTATACTTAAAAAAATCAGTTTAAAAAAAATATAAAATTTAAATAATATTAATTAAAATCTAGAGATATCAAAATAAGTAACCAGGAGTTATAAGACACACATTTTACTATAATAAAACACAAAAATTTGGATAGTGTCCTAATACAACCACAAATGTACTTTTGATTAGAATAATTACAATAAAATAAAGTGAATGAGTATTTAAAAGTTATATTTATTAGTCTTTGTTAGTTGCTAATGAATTTTAAACATAATATTATATTTAATTATAATAAACCATTTTGTTCGAATTTTTTTTAATTTAAAATTCAAATAAAATTGCTGAATTAATAAAAGTAAATACAAAAAATTGATATAAAAATTTAGAATTCATTTTTAATTTTTCGGTTTTCAACCTATACTATCTGTCGCTATCAATTGTGACGTTTACAACCATTTCAATGATCCGTGCAGCTTATGGCAACACAACACAACATTAGTGGCTTATCTCATCCAGTCTAAGGGCTGAAAATGCGAGCCGGTCCGTTCCACACTTAGTCTGTAAAAAGTAGATTGTATTGGTCAATTTCGCATAGAATTTGTTAGTTGATTTTTTCAACCTATCCCGTATAAGAGTTGGTCCATGGACTTACGGGTCAGTCCGCATAAAAATTATTTATTAAAAAAAATAATTTTTTAAATAAAGATTTTGATATTTTTTTATTTATAGACATTAGGTAGATGGTTTCATAATATTATTTTCATGAAACATGTGTAGTAAGATGTTATTAAAAATTTCGAAATATAAAATATAAGACTATATAAAAAGAATATAAATATGTGAAAAAATATTATACATTTTAAAATTAATACGAGTTATGCAAACCAACTCGTCCCCATCCCACATTGAATCCCCGCAAATTGCTGATTATGCAGAACAGACTTAAACGGATCAGCAGATTAAAATAAACAATTCGCTTTATTTTTTTTTACGGGCCGCGGACCGGCCCATAGAAGCCGCCCGCTTTGCCACCCATAATCCAACGCCAATATACATCACTGAGGTGAAAAGGTAGAAACCGTACGAACGTTATATGCAAAGTTGTAAAATTGAAGTCCAGAATTTGCTTACAGAGTTTTTTGAAGGGTGTTTTAATGACTTAATTAATGCAATTCATAATTAATATTGGATTCTCTCTCCTTCAGCATTTGATTTTGACAGCCATAGCCATAGAAAGAGCATAGCATCCATATCCGTGACCACTGACACCTTCACAACTTCCCATAATTTTCAATAAAAACACTAAAAAGTTCTGACACACATCTCAACCACTCAACCATGTCGCTCTCCCACTTCCAAAAACTCTTCCTCACTTCGTCATTTCATTTCCATGCCAACTCATATATCAGAAACAGTAAAAAATAATAATAATAATTTATTTAACCTAACCTACTCCTATAATCTATAATAATAAAAATCTATATACACAAAAAATTATTTAACAAAAAAATGCCAGCTGTCATGAGCGTGGGAGAAAGACCACCATATCCAATCCAAAATCCACGCCAATACCCAACTATTACGTGTCACTCCCTAATTCGTTATTAACCATAGACCTTCGGTAAGACCTACCAAGCTTCTCACTCAAACTAACCATAACTTGCCACGTGGCATCGCCATGCTCCATCACATTGTTGAAAAGCAGGGCTCGCCTTGTCCGCGGGTCCCACAAGTTCCTCTGTATGTCACTCAGGTTCGTTGCCGCCACGCGCTCAAGGATCTTCCCTAACTTCGTCACGTCCCTCTCCGCCACCGTCAGCGATATCTCCGACCAACTCACGGTGGAGGAAAACGGTAATCGAATCCCATCCGCGATGATAACCGGCACACAACCCAACGCAACGGATTCCACTAACCTCGGACTCCACGGAGCCCACCCTAACGGGCACAAACAGAACACCGACCGAGCAATTTCCAACTGGTAACCGCTGAACCTGTGCCGTTGCAGGTAAAACCTCCGGTCACCGTTGAACTTCCGCCAAATCTGCGTCCTCACTCGCCTTCACAGAAGAAAAAAAGAGGGAAAAAACGGTCAATTCTTTTCAACCAAAAGGCAACATTAGTTAATGATTTGACTACGTTACATTTAAGTTTAATTAATGCTGAGTGGGGCCACTGGTAATTACTTGCTGTAAAACCGTCCACTGATATTCTTAGGATGCAGTTCCATTTTCCCACGGAAAAAAGCCCAAATATCTCTCGGTCCGTTAACCGGAAAATTGTCCAGCGTGCTCCGTACGCTTTCCGGCGAAACATATGGCAGAATTACCACATTCTCCACGTCTTGGCACGGATGTCTGTGAACAACGCCGAATGTCTGCAACACAATCGAGTTCTTCAAAATTTGGGGTATTCCATTAGCCATGGCCACATCCTCCTTCAAAGCACAAAAGTCAATCAGACAAACAGAAAGGGGACTAATTTTATCAGACATTATATTTAATCGATGTGGGACATTGACTTTTTACCAGGCTGTGGAAACACGAACCGAAGTCGTGGGAAGCGACGAAGACGTGGTCACGTCCGTTGCTGCGGTTCCAGAAAGGGTATGCCGTGGACACGAGATTGACGGCGGAGGAAATAAGAGCGCGCGCGTGCCCAATCGCGGGGAAGCCGTTCACGGCGCTGAAGTTGCAGGAAACGTAAACGGGGACGAAGAAAAAATCAGCTTCGTAAGGGTCAAACGTGCGAACCTCGCTCTTCAACAGTGCCCTGTGGATGGCAACTTCCGACGCGAATAAATGATTGGCACACCTCTTGTTCGCGAGCCAATCGGTGTTGTACTTTGGAGGAAGCTCGTACACGAACAACTTCAGATTCTTCAGCACCCCTACAACGAATGTAGTAGAGAAATAAGTTTCAAAAGCAAACAATTATTGAGCTGAAAATGCTGAACAATGTGTTATGTTACGCCACCTAGAGAGTTGGTTGTGGTGTCGACAAAGGCACGAGGGACAACGTGGGAGGATGTGTCGGGAGAGGTTGGTGCGTTGTTGGGGTTGCTGGTGATGAGATAGGAAGTGAAGAAATAGAGGGAGAGAGAGAGCCAAAGAACCCATTTGTAATATGCATGAAAGAAACTGTTTTTCTCTTGTAGAGGCTTGTTCCCTGGTTTGTGCAGAAGCTTCATCCCAACATAGATAACCCTGCTTTTGGGGGGCTTCTTTTGCTCTGACATTTCTTTTAAAATTAAAACATTTACAGAAAGATAGCAGCAACCTAGCTTTGAAGAAGTGGAACTGAAGAAATGAAGAAAGGTTTTAGCACCAAAATATGAACAAGTGGGGATATATTTATTAATCTTAACGAATCCTTTGAAACTAAAATGGTTGCAGCTTTGGAATTCCGAAATCCAATTCTTCTTCCCTAAAAAGTGAAGGTGAATTTAACTGAGATGGGTTTGATTCAGAGATCACATGGCGATGATGGATGAGCATGTAGCTCGGCGGGGGCATCGGTCACTGTGCTGCTTTTGGTCCTCTCAGTATTTGTCGTCGTAAATGATTGGTCCAATGTGGTTTCGGTTTTTCCTTTGCTGCCATGTTATTACTCATATTTTATTCATCGTATCTTCATTATTATATAACTATAACCTAAGAATTGCATCATGGTTTTAATAAGCCCAACATCATATGAACCTCTCACGAGATGCTACCACAGTAACGTGGCGAAGTGAAATGGTTGGAAACCGTAGAAACTTTGTCTGTTTAAGAAATTATTGATAAAAATGTTGGAGATTCAGTACACACATTAATAATATATTATTAAAAGAATAGAGCTAATTAAAAAATGACAAGGAGCGTTGAAAGAGGAGTTTGAGCTGGAAAAAGTTGCAGAATTTGTTTATGCATTGAACTTAGAACAGTGGTGTCACCAGATATGGAGGCAAACACAAAGATTGGAAAGAAACATGAATTCATAGGGAGTGCTGCACCTAGATAACATTTAAAAGAAAAAAACAAAGTATAATGAGTTCAATTATTTTCAAAAATTAATCTCCTAAAACAAATTTATATAATTAGATTCCTAAAAAGTTTAATGATGATATTTCTCTTCTCAATAATTTTATTTTGATCATTCTATTTTTTTAAAATATATCTAAATAAAATTGATTAATAATGGTTAGTAGATAATAAGTATCTGTCAGTTGAATATACTTGTTTACCAATAAATAGATAACTAAAAATATATGTATTCATTACACATTAATATTCGCAAAAGATATACATTTAATATCCATTATAAGTTTTATTCACATATATCCGCAAATACAAAACTTTTTACCATGTTTAATAATGATTTTGTACACCCTTTCTAACATTATAATATACATTGGGCTAAAAGAATTAAATAATATCAACAGGTTTCTTTCTTTAAAAAAACTTACATGTCTAGTTTTTAAAATAGTTTCCGCTAAAGCCAGTTTTTTTAATTAGTTTTAATTATAACAAAAAAAAATCATTTTCTTAAGATTCATTTTTAAAAAGAGTTCTGACTCAATTTTGAACATTATACGAACAAATTCCAAGTTTAAAAACCGGTTTAGAGATATAATCTGATCTTAAAATCCATTTTGAACTAAATATATTTTGTCCATATAAACCTATTCCAAAATTGATTTAGTTTTATAAGATTTGAACCCACGGAAAGAATTAAAAATAATTTAAATTTGAAATTAAATTCATATATTTGTATTTTACACATAACAAAACTAGACGTACCCCAATGTATAGTTCATGTTGACTGCAATTGCAAACTCCTTAAAATATTAAAAATACTATTTATTCTACTGTTATTTTTCATTTTTAAATAGATAATTCGAAAAAATTTAAATTATAAAATTAAAAATATATTGGATTCTGTAATCTAGAACGAGCTTCTTTAAACAAAATACATTTTAAATTATTGATTCTGAAAAGTATTTTGGATAACAAAATCAAAAATGTATTTTTGAATCTGAGAATACCTTTCATATATTTTTTAAATAAAAAAAAATACTCCAGATTCCACAATTTGGTAGGTATAAATAGAAAATATACATTTTTTATTGTAAAATCCAAAATAGATTTTTAAAAAAATAAAATGATCTTTCACCTCATCTTTAGGGTGTCGGAATAAGCTATGGAGTTGCAGGAAGAAACAGCCCAATATCTCACCTCTTGTGGCCCACATTATAAGAAGTATTGCTCAAAATAGGTATTTTCACAGATGCTGATGTGATGTCCATTTCCATAGTTCACCATCATGACGCAGGTGCAAATAGTAATTTTCCCGTTAAATGTGGGATAATCTTACTAGAAGAATCAATTTTGGCAGATTCTTCCTACACCAGATCATTTTGGACTGTACCAATATATGCAAATAAAAAGACTAAAATATCCTTAATGAAATGAAAATTAGGGTTTAGGTAAAATGTGCACCCAACTCACATCCAACCTACACCCAACCCAGCAACATTATATCCTTTTTTCTGTGATCATGGTGAGAAAGCAGCGCGCAGAGAAGACTGTGAGGCAGCGCACGGAGAAGGAGACGAAGCCACTAAAGAAGGATTGTTGCCACTGCGCGCTGTCTCCTCACAGTGATCACAGAAAAAAAAAAGGTGCAATGCTGCTGGGTTGGGTGTGGGTTGGATGTGAGTTGGGTGCACATTTTACTAAACCTTAATTTTCATTTCATTAAAGGTATTTTGGTCTTTTTCTTTATGTATATTGGGTGCAGTCCAAAATGATCTGCTGTAGAGAGAATCTGCCATCAATTTTATTACACTGTTTGGGTTTTCAATATTTTTTACGAAAATACTTTTTAAGTAAACTAGTTTCTAGGTTATATTCTGAAAGACATGTTTTGTAATGAAATTGTTTTACAATATAGAAATTAGTTTCTATAAATGTAATACAACATAACTATAATAAAGAAATAAGTTTCTTCAATGTTAAAGTGAGTGGTAAAAGGGGCTTTTGGGAATGTAAAGAAAAATGAAATATTAGAGGGTGTGAAGAGCCAAAAAAAAAAGCTATTATATACTGGGTTGTGATTTAAAAGTCAGCGCAACAGAAGCACTGGACTCTATGGGATTTCTTTTTGTACCACAGTCATTTCTTCCTGCACTTTCATTGGATGTGTGAAAGATTAAAATGTCCTTATTCTTTGTCATCTTCTTTTACATTGTCGTCATTGGTTCTTCCACCACTGTCCTTCCAACTTATTATGATCCCACATTTTTTATCTTTCATGTTTTCTTTACTGAGAAGTGTTCAATATATCACATAATGTAAAAAAATACTTTTAAGTTATGTAAAATAGAAGTTAAAAATACCTTTTGAATTAAATAATTTAGAAAAAAATTTATAAAAAAATACTTACATATTATGTAATTTAAAAGACGATTTTGACTTATAAATTGGACAATGAAAAAGTTTTCAAATGGCAAAATCTAAAACAAAAAACTTTAAAGCAAAAGGGTAAAATAGAGATTTCATTTATGGGGTGTAGAAGGGAAATATGCGTGTAAGAAGAAATTTCCTGGACACCATTATATGAATAAAAAAGAGACCCAAAGATATAAGTTAGTTAAAAAAACAGAAAAAAAATTCGAGTTGAGCTTTTCAATGTTTAAATCTGGAACTCAATTTTATTATTGAACTTGGCTTTTCAAAATGCTTTCGTGATTGATACTTAAAATTTTCAAGTTCTTGATTATACATTATTGAACTCAAATTTGCTTTTGTTGATCAAACTTGCTCACAAAATTACACGATATTTTAAGACAATTCATGAAAAATGGAATGCAACCATTTCAATAGTATTGTTATGGAAACACTCGGCTCACTCGACTCAACCTGGAAACAAGCCAACTCGGCTAGACATCGGCTTGGGCTAACTCAACTTGGGTCCGGACTGACTCGGCTAGACCTAGGTCTAGGTCGACTTGGCTCTACATGGGTTCGATGTCGAATCAACCTTGGTTCAGATCGACTCAACTCAATATGGATATAGACTGACTAGACTTGACATCAACCCGAGCTAACTCATGTTGACATCGGCTCAACCTCAGCACGGGCTGACTTGACTAGACATCGGCCCGGGCCGACTTAGCCTGACATCAGCCCGGGTTGACTCAACTCGACCTCAGTCTGAGTCGCCTAAGCTTAACCTCTGTCTGATCTGCCTATACTTGACATACATCTGGACAACCTCGGCTCGACATTGATCTGGACTGACTTTACTCGACATCGGTCCGGGCCGATTCCACTCAAAATCGACCCAGGTCGCCTCGGCTCGACATCGGTCCGAGCCGACTCCGCTCGACATCGGTCCGAGATGACTCTACTAAACATTGATCCGGGTTGACTTTGCTTGACATCGGTCCGGGCCGACTCTGCTAGATATCAGTCCCGGCCGACTCCGCTCGACATCGGTCTGGGCCGTCTATGATCGACATTGGTCATGGTTGACTATGCTCGAAATCGGCTCGTGCCAACACCGCTCGACATCAGCCCAAGTCGACGTTGCTCGACATCAGTCCGGCTCGAGTCTGCTCAACATCGACCTAGGTTGACTCTGCTTGTCATTAGCCCAAGCTGACTCTACTTGACATTGTCCTGGGTCGTCTAGGCTAGACATCAGTCTGCGTCGCCTCGTCTTGCCATCGGTCCGGGCCGACTCCGTTTGACATCAGCCCGGGCCTCCTCGGCTCGACATCGCTTCCAACCAACTTTGCTCGACATTGACCCCGACCAACATTGCTCGACATCGACCCTAACCAACTACGCTCGACATCGTCTCAGGCCGACTCTGCTCGACACCGGCCCGGGTCGACGCTGCTCACCTTCGACCTTGGTTGGTGTTGCCTGACATTGGTCCAAATTGAGTTCTCTCGATATTGTCCAAAATCGACCTAGGTCGAGTCGGCTTGACATGGGCCTAGTTTGACCCGTGACGACTCGACTCGACATCAGACTAGATCGACGTGGCTCGACATTAACCCGGACTGACGCGGCTTAGCCTCATTTAGGGTCAATTGGGCTCGACATGGACCTGGAGCGACTCTGCTCTATATCGGCGCGAGCCGACTCAGATCGACATGGGTCTGGGTCAACCGGGGTCGACTTGGCTTGATACCGGCCTAGTCCGTTTGGGATTGGCATCGTCCTAGGCCAACTCGGCTCGACATCGGCACGGGGTGACACGTCTTGACATCTGGTTAGGCTGATTCAACTTGATATTGGCTCGGGCTGACGCGACTCGACATCATCCCTGGTCAATTCCGCTCGATATGGGCTTGGACTGACTCGGCTCGATAGCAGCCCGTTGCTGATTCGACTCAACATCGGCCCAGGCCGATTTGCCTTGACATGGATCCGATCAACTCGGGTTGACTCAGCTCGATATCGACCCTGGCCAACTAGGCTCGACATTGTTTCGGGCCGATTTGGCTCGAAATCAGTCTGGGTCGACTCAGCTCAACCCAACTTAACATCGGTTTGGGTCGACTCGGCTCGAAATCGACCTGGTCTTATCCTAGGTGGATTCGACTCGACCTGGGCCTGGACCGACTCAGCTGGACATCGGCTCAGGCCGATTCGACTCGACATCTGCTCGAGTCGACATCGACTTAGGCTAACCTTGCTCGGCATCATCCTATACCGAGTTGGGCTTGGGACGACTCGATTTGACATGGTTCGAGCCGACTTAGCTCAACATGAACCCGGATTGACTTGGTTTGACCTGGGATTGGACCTAGATAAAATCCAACCCAAAATTCAATTTGAATAATTCAAAAATATATTCAATTTATATCAAATCCATCCAATTAAATCACCTAGACTTAGACTTAAAATTAAAATTATAGATTTGAATTAAGATAAATACTCTTAAATAGATTAAAATAATACGAATTTGAATAATTATCTATTCAATTTGTTAATTTGAATTTGTATATCCTTAATTATTTTCAATCCTTTTTATATTCAACTCAAAAAATAAAATAATATCTTAAAAAAAGTAGGTCCAAAAATCCCTCAATCTTTAATAACAACTTCCCGCCCCCATATAACGAATCCTTTATCTTTAAAAGTTAATAAATTTGAGTGAACAAACATTAATGATTTTACATTAAATATTTAAGTTGTCTATTCATACAAGTACCATTTACAAACAAAAGTCAACTTTTTGAGGAAAAAAAAACTCAATTAAAACCAAACTCTATCTAAGAAGTTGACATTGCTGGAGATGTAGGAAGAAGCAAGATAAAATGTTGTGTGACCTATGACTATCCACATATAAAATTGAATGAAAATTTTGATGGATGATTAGATGGAAGAGAATAATGAAAGAAAAAAAAAAATACTCTCTAGGCTCTTATCAATTTTTTTATTATCATCAAATATCATATAAAGTAATATTTATTTTTAGTCTCTAAAACATAATTTGCTCATTTTTTTTCATAGCACTTATTATGTTATATGTAATATTGGTAATGATAGAATATGAAATATGAATTGAAGAGAATGCGAAAGTAAAGGGTAGGACCATGGCTCTTGTACGTATTGTAGCCATTTATTCTCTTTTACTGCTTTCACAAACACTGCAAGAAAAGAGAAGGTTGAAGACAAAAGGTTAGTTCTCTCTCCATGTCAAACTCATCAACGTATTCACTTGTTTCATTCAAAATGGGTCACACAAATCCAATCAATTGACTAAAACAAACAATTGCTACCTCTTTTTTTTCAACTCTTCATCCAAATTTTTTTATTTATCATGGTCTAACCCATTTAATTAGCATGACTCATTTTACATTAATTTTGTTAAAATGGAATGGATTTTTTTTACAATTTTACTACAAAGTGTTTTAAATTTTATTATGTGAAGATTTGATTCAGTGAAATATATCTTCAAAGGTTATTAAATCGTGTAGAGATATTAGACCGTATAAAAAAATTAGATCATCAAATAGTTTTAAATTGTTTATTTAAATCAAAACTTTTGAGTAAATCCTCTACTACATTTCTCGCTCTTACACGAATATTTTTACGTGATTTGTCAATTATTTGACACATCTTTTATTAGAAGTTAGATAAACAATTTTATGTGTATAAATATAATTTTATAATGAACAATTATTTATCGTATACTTAAATTAATTTAGTTTCACCTAAATCATATAAATTAAATTGTTTTATGTGATTCTTCGTTTACTCTTCTCTATTTTTGTTACTTTCTCTATTTTCGTATATTCTCTATTATCGTCTAATATTTTGTGAGTACCTTTACTAAACTATCAGTACAAGAAAAACATGAAATATAAACCAATTTTAGAAACCAAAGTATAGTAACTAAATTAAAGACCATTTTAGAAACTAAAAAAAATGGTTTTTAAATTAGTTTATATTATTGTTAAATGGTTTCTAAATTGGTATCTAATTAGCTACCAAGGTTTTAACTACCAATTATTTAGTTTATAAATTTGGTAGCAAAAACCTTGGTTGTTAATTAAATACCAATGTAAAAACTATTTAACAATAATAGAAACTGTTTAAAAACTAAAAAAAATTTAATCTTTAAAATAGTCTCTAATTTAGTCACTATAGCAATTAATTATTTTTTATCTCTAAAAATTATTATATTTTATGATTTTTTTTAGCGTATTTTAAACTATTTAAATATTGGTGTGGAGCTTGATTAGGTTAGTACGAATCAATTGGACCGGTAAAGAATTGATATGTGGGCCTTTCATTTATACATACAAAACTGTTTAATTTTTTTTGCTAAATGAGTATCCCTGGACTTAGAAGCCCCAACATATGAACACATCTCACGAGTTAAGCCCGTCAAATTTTGGTCTTATAACAGAAAATAAAATTAGAGAGCCTTTGAAAAGTTCTTTAATTTTTAATTTTTTTGAGTTGTTGGAACATTAAATTAAAGAAACAGACAGAAGAATTTTTAATGATGGTCTTAAAGGCATGTGAACTTTATCTTGACAAGTGATTAGTGAGAAAAACAAGTTGTGGAAGCATGTGAAATGGAACTCATAGTCAAGACCATAATTTTTGGTGCAGTGAGTAACATAGCACCATTTATGTTCATTCATGTTCTTAGGATAACTAACATGCCTTGTAGACAAACGTGTGGGACCTAATCTTAGGTACTTTATTCCATTTTGATTCCAAATGACAGTGCCAAAACCTTACCTTTTCGTTTTTGTTTAGACAATGATGTCAATTCTAATTACTCTAATCTTCACACAGATTCTTTTGGTTACCCCTTAACCCCTCTGGTTATCATGCAAACTCTGTCCATAATAATCACATTTTCATGCATCTTTCTTTTATGTTTTTCAGATTTCTCTCTTTCCTAAAAAAAATATTAAGAAGTGAATTATTATATATTATAATTTTTTTTTATTTCTAATCGATGTTTGAAATTAAAAAAAATACTAAAAAAGATATATCGAGCAAAAAAAAACATCCCTTTTGAATTTTAGGACGGTTCTTTGTTCATAGTATAAAAACCATGAGATGGGACACGTGGCAGTTAATTTATATAAAATCTTTATTATAATTATTATTACTTATATTATTTATTGTTATTCTAAAACTATATAATAATAAATAGACGGGTTAAAATACTAGTACCAATTCAAATTCCTCACATGCCAGGCCAAGATCCGGTATCAACAATACGACAATTGTGCCGTCGTTTTTCTCTTCAGACACAAAACCGCGTCCACCCACGGATTTTTATTATTATCTGTAACTACACAATTTTTTTTTAATTAAAAGTAATTACATAATCTCTTAGTTCGAAAATAACAATGCAACTCCTTAAGTTATATTTTTAAAATTAGTTATATTTTATTTTTTATATATAGACAGGGAATACACTGTAGTACTTCAACTAGTACTTGTTATAAACTTACAATTATAATGTAAGGTTTGAGGCTATTCAGTTTAATTATCCACTCTTATAAATTAAAATCTTATCTTTATATTTGTATCAATAATTCACAAATATAGATTATCAAATAATCCACTATTAACAGTTGTATTTTTCTTACCCTGACACGTACAATTTTATTTTTTTTTGCATTTCAAAAAATTATGTGGCTTTATTTAGTGAACTAAAACTCTCTTCCACGAGACTAAATTCTCAATGATGATATTTTTACTAGATGATCCTAACCCTTTAAAAAATATTAGTATAAGTGTTTGTTTTTAAAATATAAAAATATAAAAATCATTCCATTTAGCCACATCAAGTTTTTCTTCATACGAAAGATACATTTTCATGTATACATATGATTGAATGAGTTGGTATGATTTATAGTTTTTTGTTAACTAGTTAAAATTAAAAATGAATTGAACAGTAAGTATAGTTAAATGGGGGAGGAACGTGCGTGTTAACTAACCACCGCTTGGGATTCCAAAGATCTATAAAACATGATATGATTGGAGATGGAATTGACGACCCACCTAAAGACTTTAATAAAAAAGGGTTTTGTCTAAGTGACCCATTTTTTCAATTTTATTTTATTTTTTTACTTTTTTTTTTGCTTAGAAAAATGATGTTGGTTAATGGAGCCCACACGGTTTAAACAAAGTTGGCATCCATGATTCTCTAGGATTCTTCCCGACATCTGTTACCAGTCAAGACCCCACTCATGCTCCACTTAACAACTTCCCCTTTTACGGTTTCATCTAAACCAATCTTCCCCATTTCATCTACCTTCAACCTCATTCAGTTTTCTTTCTTTCCAATATTATTCTTACGGGGTATAAGAAAAAATCAATTGGGTTGAACTGACTAGACACAATATAATATTTAGTGACTGAATTATAAATAAAAATTTAATAATTATCCGTAGACATGTAGATGGTGGATTAGCGATCAAATCATATTAAATCTTGTATTGTTTATTTTTTACAATTGATTCGTGATTAGATGTTACTTTCGCATAGATTTTTTATAATTTTTATTTAAAAAATTTATTATACTTATAATTAGTTTGTAATAGAACTTAATAATTGTTTATAAATATGTAGATGACAGATTAACGATCGAACCATATTAAATTTTATGTTATTTATTTTCTATAATTGATTCATAATTAGGTGTGTTGGTTCTATTTTTTCCATCAATTCTCATTTCAATCTTATTAGAGAATGACCTATGGTTTAGGTGTATGTATGAGAGTTAAAAGTGGAGGAGTCAAAATGTGCAGTATGTGGCTTTATCCAACCGGACTTTTCATACTATAACTGCCCCAAAAGAAATTCGTTAATTCTTTTCTACACTCACTGTTTCCTCTTGTAATTAACTTTTGGGATCGCTTTGATGTGTAGCGCGCCAAATCACTCTTCAACTGCCAAACATTCCTCGTTAAGTATCGTCTTTTTCTTTCTTTTGTTATCAACACAGTTTGTTAAAGCGATTCCATTTGTATCCTTAACCTAAGCATGGATCAAAATCTGTCCTTCATCTCAACACAACAAAACAACACTTTACTGCACCTCTACATACCAAACTTTTTCTGTTCTAAATCAATTATAAATACCTCTTCATATCATCACTCAAGTAATCATTGCCAAATTAATAAATTTATCTCATGTAAAAATTGTAATTATATGTTTTCGTATTATCAATTTTATGTGTTATTTTAGAGAAATGCAGTTTTAAAGTTTGTCATGTACAATTTTTAATTACAAATTAAACAAATCATATTTAAGATGAAAAATATTAAAAAAAAACATTCTTCACACACTCTCGTACTGGTTGAAATTTTGTTGGATAAAAAAATTATTATCAATACACCCTTCAAAACACACTTTATGCTCAATTTAGATTTATTGCAACAAACTACAAATTTTGCATTTCTCATAAGTTTTTTTCTTAGTTTATATTTTTAATGCAAAGTATGGTCATAAAAACCATTTTTATTGAAATTAAACTCACTTTCAATTAGTCAATATTCATTGTTTTATCAGTATTGAATTTAATTGATTTAATTAACAATATTAGATTTTATCGTGTCACTATGCTACTGAGCTGTGTAAAAATATCAATTCATCTGATAAATGTGTATATTATATCCGAGAAATTAATATCAGCACATAACTAATATCAGGACATAACATACATTAGTCTTATAAGTTTAAACTTAATATAAATAATAATTATGTATATCTTGTAAGATAAATAATTTTTAGATTAGATTTGTGTTAAAAATGTCACATCGATTAAAAGATAAAAATATTTTATAGTATATAAATAAGTGCAAATCTTACATTGTGAACTTGTTTTATAAGATTGAGTTATACTTAAAGTTTATTTTTTAATATAGTATAATTATTTAAAATTTATACTAGTGAGGATTTGTTAGCTTTATCAAAATTATGAATTTCTATCGGATCACTCATAAATATATAGTGTTACACATGAATTTCGCATCACATCAACAAAAATACAATCAAATAAGCTTGAAAATCTACTCTTTTTTTTAATTTGATTTAGTGATTATATATAATTTAATACTAAACTTTATTGCATTATTAGTTCACTCTAGAACTATTTTATTTTTATCTTATTGTGTTCGTGTTTTGTATATTAATAAAGGCTATTTGATTATATAATAATGAATTAGATATATTATAAGAGATAATGGAGTTTAATATATATGTTATTGATATTTGTTACAATGTTACCATGTATTGCACAAAAACCTAACTCTCAAAATAAAAGAAAAAGACATATATATATATATATATAATTACATTAATTTTATACTAAATATGTTTCTTTTATATGGTATAACTTGTTGTAACTTTTTGACATGGTCCACATTAATTAATTTTATATAGGTTATGTTTACTTATTAAAAACAAGTCATGTTGACTTCTTCCTTTTCTGTTTTACACTTCTATTTTATAAATTTTTACTTATACTACATTCATTTTAACAAATTAACCACCACATTCATTTTAAATTTAAAACACAGTTTTCTTGTAATTACCATGATAATTTTATATAAGCAATTGAAAGTTGTATTAGAATTGGTATTAAGAATGTGTATGGTAATAAAAAGGGCCTATAATTGAAATATTTAAAGCTTTTTTAATAAACTATTTCCACTTTAATTTCATTAATTAGTTTTTTAGATAGAAAAACATTGATGGTTAATAGTTAATTATATTGTTAGCAAAAGATTTTAACCTGCCATTTATTCCTCTCCACTCTCATTCTTACTAGGAAGTTAGCAAGTTGACTTAATTAATTAATTATAATGTTTTAGTAGTTAGTATTATTCACTTAAAGATAGATGTAGTTGAATAATTTAAAGTTCCACCAAACTCTCAATATAAAATAATATACAAGTGACCCTTGGAGTGTGGAAGAATGTGGATGACATGTAATCCAATAATTAATCCACCAAAAAACTATAAAAACTATCTTAAATTCATTTAAGGATATAAAACCAACTACTAAGGTAATATTTGTCCAAAGTCAAAATTTGATGTAGGATCTAAACCTAACAATCATAATTAAATTTATAATAATGAGATACATTATTTTATTTTATTCCTGTAAATTTTAAAAAATATTTTTTTAATACTAAATGAACACTTTTTATATAAAACACCAACTACTATTAATATTTATTAATTTGTATTTTTAATATACTCATACCATTATATTTTATATTTATTGTACTCAAAATATTAGTATTTAAAAATGTTTGACGTTATCACGTTAGTACTTTAAAGCATAATAATTGTTTAAAAAATTCTGAATATAAAAGAATTACCTAATTTTATTATTTTGATAAAAGAGGTTCATTAAAATGTTTATACCTACGTGACACTTCCTCCGTCTACACAATAATTGAATAATTGAAGTTAGTTACATATCTGAGTAATATATGTGACAGTCTAAAGTAAAAAAAAAAACAAACTGTTTTTCTTTTACTTTTTAATATTTTATTTTTAAATTTAATCATTAAGTTTGATTAATTATTACTATTTTGCTTTCTACAAATATTTTCAACTTTCAAATGAGTGCATAAATTAATAGTAAATGTATTATTATCTTCTCCATTTACTCTTTTTCTTATTTTTTTACATTTACATTCTTTTCGCACAATTTCTTTTCGTCTAGTTTATTTTTATATCAAATTTAAAATTTACAGTCTCAAAGTTTAATATTGAGTTTAAATTTAATTTTAAAATTATTATTATTTGATTTCTGAAATGACTATACTTTGTTTCACTAAAGTTAAAATTAAAAAATATTATAATAAATCCTATCTTGCATAGATAAATATTTTGTTTACATGATATGCATTTAATTATATAAATATAAATATTAATTTATGAATAATTATACATATATAACTAATTATTAACTAAATTCAAGATATCACTACTAGAACATTTCAAATGTAATGTAAACAAGATGATATATGATACACTACAAGAAAATTATCAAAAAAAAATCAATATTTAGAGACAAAAATAATTAGTTACAATAGTAACTAAATTAGAGACCATTTTAGAAACTAAAAAAAATGGTTTATAAATTAGTTTCTATTATTGTTAAATAGTTTCTAAATTGATATCTAATTAGCAACCAAAGTTTTAAATTATTTAGATTCTAAATTTGGTAGAAAAACCTTGGTTGTTAATTAGATACCAATTTAAAAATCATTTAACAATAATAGAAACTAATTTAGAAACCAAAAAATTATTTAATCCCTAAAATAGTCTCTAATTTAGTCACTGTAATAACTAATTATTTTTTGTGTCTAAAATTAGTTTCTATTTTATGATTTTTTTTTAGTGATATGAGTATATAATAAGTATAAGTATATGTCATGTTTATTTCTTAATGAAAGGCAAAACTAAATATAATTTTTTGTTTAGATTCAAAAACTCTGTAATAATGTATACTGTTTTCAAAGACCAGAATAACATCATTATAGATTTTAAGTTGATTTTGGTCATTGTAATGTATATTTTTGTTGTGGTTGTGAAGAGCAAAATAACAAACAGGTGGAGTAAATGTGACTCCTAAGACACTGATGCCTGAACAAATAATGAATCACTTGTGACTCTCACGTGTTTGTGTCTTTGCCCCAATGAATTTCTTATCCATGCTTCGAAAACATGGACGATGCCATATTTGGTGGGTAAAGTAGTATCTCAAATTGCCACCTAAATGGGGGTACTCTCATTCATATTTTTCTTCTTTCATTTTCCTTATTTCGTAACAGATATTAGAATACTTTGTAGGCTTGCAAAGGGTTCAAACTCATTCATTCTCAACCCTCTCTGCACTCCAAATCGCCAACCAGATCATAGCCTTTTGAATATGCTCACTGAAGAGGACACCGTAAATTACCGATAATGTGGGTCCCAAACATTTATGTGGAGCCAATGCTTCTGAAAATAACCATAATTATATAATTCACATATTAAAATATGCACAAATTAAAGGTTAAACATGATATGATGTATATTTCCAAATTTATTAACTGGACTAGGTCTGAAGATTATATGGATTATGGGTTGGCTTTTGGTTATTTTGATTGATTAATAACCATAATTGATAGTATCATGCCTGAATAAGAAATTATGGGTTGATAACATGCCTAAGAAATAGAATAATATATATACACCTTTTAGAGCGACCGGTATGCTAACTATACTAACTAACATTGAATTCTTAAATAGTAATTGAAGGTTATGAAATGAGAAACATTGTGGGCATGAAATTATACTGAATACAAGTAGGAAGATGACCTCTTTGCACGCTTGGTAATGGTGTATGATAACATATGCCACACCCTAATTCATCAACGCCATAAATTAATTATAGAAGACCGTAGTGGAGAGCACAAAGGCCAAAACATCCTCAAGTTATTTAAATAATCCTTCAAGTGGGCAACATCTCTTTGTACCATATTCTAAAGATTGTGTTCACTAATTCAATTAGGAAAGTATAAGAGGACAAATCACTCTCTCACTATTCACCTATTCACCTATGAAACTCAGACACTCCTCTTAAATGACGTGTCGGTGTCCGATACTCGTATGACACCTGTAAGACACGTATCCGTGAAGTGTCTAATTCAAAAAGTATTTGTTAGATTTATGACAATTATAGTACGATTCTAGCACAGTTTTAAAAAAAAATACATTAATTTTCTACAAAATCAAATTTTATTGGATAAATTGTTATTATGATTATAAAAATAAGAAACAAATCCTTGTGAACCAGTCATGCAAAAACATATTTCTGCTCCAAAAGATAATCTGAAACATTATTGTGCGCATAAATCTTTATTATCAAATTATATAATTTATAATTATATAATATATAAATTCGTATTCTTTTATTCTAATTTTAAAAATTTTATATGAGTCTATGTAATAGATAACTATTCACTAATGAAAAACCAAGGAGAGGTATAAATAAAAACCAAGATGGGACATAAAGATGCGGCGCCCCACTTTGTTCCCTTGGGTTTGGGGCTTTTATCATCAACTGGATTTCCTCTTCTCTTTCTTCCAAGTGAAAAAAGAAAAAACATATAAATAAAAACCCATTAACGAATTTTAACTAATTTACCCTCATCATTTGTTTGACAGCCATCGGTTGTTGTCTTGTAGGTTGAAAACGTACACGTGTCTTGTACTAGAGAGGATTTGTTATACCATAATAAGATGTAGGGTATACCCTACGAAGTTGAACAAAGATGTCACTAATTTTCCTACAAATTGCAGGTTTAGGGTCTTGATTAAGTCAAATGGAAGCTCCTTTTGTTTCCTTAGGGTAGGACTTTGTTGTTTGAAAGGGGTCCATCACCTTTCTTTGGACAAATATTGGTGGGAAAGTTTGGTTACCAGCTCCTTTTTCTGACCAATCAAACTAATAATATTCCTTGACCCAGTAATTGATATTAACAAGCCCAAGGAAGCAGACAAAGATCAAAGAGAGTAATATCTCTTAGCCTTCTATTTATCTGTTACTTTACCTTATTTGGTATTTCCTTTTATTTATTTGGTATTTTTTTCTGTAACTGTTTAGAGACGTGTGTTCAAGATCTCATTAGAAATAAAGACATAATAATATATAAATAACTGCAAATCTTATCTTATAAATTGATTTTATAAAATTAAATTAGAATTAAATTCTATATTTTAATATTATTATTATTATTTTTTAATATATAATGTGAGTATTTGTTTGAGTGGGAGAGAAATAATGAAAAGGTTGTGGAGTAATAGTATGGTAATCACGTGGAGATACTCAAGAAGTCAAAGACGAGTGTGCATTGAGATGTTTCATAAATACATATTTTCTTTCATCTACTTGGTTTGTCAAAAAGGGCATGCTGAAAAATTAAGTTGCTTTCCTTTTTTTGTAAAGATCGTTTTTGAATAATGGAGTCGCAGCATGATGCATACCAAAATGCAAGTTTAAGAAAAGAGTTATCGATAACAAGCACGCTTAGCGATTTGAATTTATACGCTATTACCATTCAACATTTAATACAAGAGAATCTCAGCCTAATTTATTCTTTGATTTTCCTCTTCTCTCCTTTGTTTTTTTCTATAGCAAAATCCAATGTAAAAAAGTGTAGATGATCAGCAAAAGAAACTTGTTATTTTATGATGAAACCACTCACTTCTTATATATTTGTATATATACACATAAAAAATAAGCAAGCAACAACGAGATTCATTCAATTATTTAGGTGCATTTGAGAAAACGTGTGTAGTCCACACTTTTTTTTTTCAATTCATCTATAGATACTTTGTCGTTTGCAGCTTAAGGATCTCGTGTATCCTGAAAATTGATAATTTTTAGTTGATTTTTTTTTTAACAAAATGATTATCTCATATTCATAATATAAGTAAGAGGTGTTAAATATATTTAGAAATAGTAAATGGAAGTCGAAATGTCAATAACACTACGACGTGAGTAAAAGAAAATCACAAGTACACAATTGTGATTTTACGTCACATTTATAACAGAGATTGTTGGGAAATCGATGTGAAAAAAACAAGTTTTAATCGTAATCAATATTATATTTATCATACTACATTCATTTCTTATTAAAAAATACAAATATTAATTTAAAGATAAAAAATAATTAATCATTATATTGACTAAATTATATACTATTTTATAAACTAAAAAATTATTGGTATTTAAAGTAGTTTTTATTTTTAATAAAATCTATAAAATAGTTTATAAATTAATATTTAATATTAGCTATCAAGTTTTTAAAATCTATAAAGTGTCTCTAAATCATTTGGTATTGAATGATATTATTGTAGTGCATAGAACCAATATAGTATGTCAAAACTTTGAATCCTAGTACCTTCTCTTAAACTCTTGTTAACTATTAAACAATTACTCCTTAATCATCTTATAGAAATTTGCAAAACATTTTTAAGACCCAATCTTCCCCTTTCTACATTTATCTCTGTTTTTGCAACACTAGTTATAACTTGATTAATCTTGATACTTGCACTAGACTAACTCAATGTTAAGGCTCAAAGCCATGACTTGACGCCAAGACTTGAAGGTATGACTCGATGTCTTTATTATTTAGAATAAAGCTTAAAAGTCTAAACATAGAAAAACTTATATACCTTATTATCTCGACAAACATTTTTTAATAACAAAATTATGAGAAAAATATCAAATTTTATAAATAATAATATATACTAAATGCAATGATTAATTTTAATTATATTATCTTAAAAGATTGAAGATCCAACCATTAACCTAATATATAAACATAAAAATAAGAATTTCACGTCACTTTTATTTATTAGCCTCCATTACATAGGATTGTTACAAACTCCAAAATAATAATATATGAAATACAATAGTCAATCATAATAATATTTATAATAAAAATGTTTATTTTCTAAGCGAAGGACAAAAGTTGTGAACATAAAAGTCATAATATAAAGAGGCTTGAATATTAGAGAGTATCTTATATATTGTCTTAAAATATAACTGATTAGATAAATGAATCTACCATTTTATGAATGAAAACTATCAACTATTTAATGGAGATCTCAATATCACACTCATGAATAAGATCTAAAATATGATATTTTCTACTTTATTATGAAAAAAATAATTTATCATTGTATTCTTATATTGATAATTTAGTTTTTCTTTACAATTGGAAAAAGGGAAGAGAAAATCTCTCATTCAAATTTTTTAAGGGTAGGTACCTCGTTAAATAGCAGGTTGAAAATTTAATAGAAGAATCAATCAATTTCCATTCGTTTATTTATATTAAGTGGGGATTATTCTAGTTCAAGACAGAAAACTTTATTGAATAGAAAAATCAACGTAGTGGGTTTTTTCTTTTATCAACGGAGAATTAATTATTTTATTTAAACTAGCAAACAAAAATTCTCTCCAAGTTCCAAGTGTAAGTTAAAAGAAACCTACCTAATTGGAAACTTAAATGGTTGTTTAATGTAATTATACGATTTAACTTTGAAATCATTGATAAACTTAATTTAACTTTAGTGACTAGTCAGTTCAGGCAACTGCTATATTATGGACATATACAAAAAAAAATTGTCAATATTTTTGGCAAAAGTATTCCTCACTCAGCTGCTGAAATAGTCAAGCAAGACAAATATTTACAATTATATATGCAAATTTAGTAACATTGTCCATGGATTTATGTTGTAAAAACTATTGAAATTTTTGGAGGAGTTTCCATTTTAGTATATCAATGATAGTGCATGAGATTAACTCTTTAAATCGGAAGATATTTTCACAGCTATGTAGCATAGATACGAATATGGACACTGACACGACACGGATACGGACACGGAGATGCGTATAATCTCTAAAATGTAGGATTCGGGGACACGGATCTATATATTATATAATTTTGAATTATATAAATTGAAAATAAATATTTATGTGCAAAAGTATGTTTCAGATTCTTTTGGGAGTAGGAAAATATTTTTCATGACTGGTTCAAAAAAATTTGTTCCTTATTTTTATAATCATAATAAAAATTTATACAATAAATTTGAGTTTTTAGAAAATTATTGTATTTATGCCTTTTAAAATTGTGTTAGAATTTTCAAAAATCCAATAAATATTTTTTTGAATTGAACACTTCACTGATAAGTGTCGTACGAGTGTCAACACTGATACGTATGTCCGACACGGATACACCCATTTAAGAGAAGTGTCTGAGCCTCATAGTTCACCAATAAAAAAAACCCACTTAACAACTATTTTAATAAAATTGATTCGTGATTTTAAATATTATATATATATGTGGAGAGATATCTCAACATTTATAAAATTGATTTTAATAAAATCAATTATTATGAAAATAGTTTTGATTAAAACTAAATTTGAATTAGAGTAGTTATTTAAATATTTTTATTCTAAAAGAATCTTGATAATAAAATTTAGTATACTTCTTTTTATCTAATTTCAAAACTACATAAATTGTTTTAACTCACATTTTTAATGAAGAACTAATATTTTAACTTAAAACAAAACATAAAATCATGATTTTAAGTGATCCAGTATAAATATAGACGGTTGCCAGCATTGAATAAAACAAAATTTAATATGATAACTTGAAAATACAAAAGCAACTATCGTGATTTTATTATTGTTGGCCTAAAAATTATAACTTATATTTAGGATGTAATTTTTTTTACTCGAGCAAAATAATTTTTACAAAATTCTGAGTTTATCGATTCTACACATTTGAAGCTTTTTTTACAAGTATTTTAGATAATTGTGATAAACATTGACACAAATAAGAGTTATGGTGGAGGTGCTCATACTTAAAAAAAATATTTCTGCTAAAGAAAGATATACCAATATAAAAGTACTCACATTTAGAATTACTTGTGACATATTTCTCTTTTGCCAGAGGTATACCAATATAGAACATACTTACACTTGAAAGAAAGATATTAAAAATTCAGTTGAAAGTCTTATGTCAGATATAAATTATATATTAATTTATATTATGAAATTATTTTTAAGTTTTAAACAAATATTAATTTTAATATATTTTTATCATCATGATTTCACAAATTTTAACAATAGATTTAATTTAAATTCATTATTTTGTGGAAAGTAATTTTATAATCAAACCCATCGAAAATGAAGTTTGAAAACTCCACCCACACAAAGGGTTGAGATGGGTGGAATTAAATAATTACTAAGCTAAATTTTTAGTTACATGGATACACAGTAAGAGGTTTGTAAGTACCTCTAGTCTTGTTGTTGTTTGGGTCTTAATTAGTCCACTCTTCCAAGGAATGAGATTCATGCTTCCTTTCTATTGGGAATGGATATTATTTTGTTTGGATCTTTGCTCCCTTTCTTATTTAGCCGACCTAATGGGAATGGATATTATTTTGTTATGTTACTTACATTTGTGTAAGTCACCTTTTATGTAAGTGAGGATTAAGTATAAATTAGGTTTTAAAATGTTTTTTCTCAAGAAAGAAGTGCAATTTTTTTTCCAAGACAAAACGATTTTGGTTAATTTTTTTTAAAAAAATGATTTTTTTTTATATTATATAAACTATTTTAGAATGAAAATAGGCAGACAACTTCAATGTAAAATAATACAACTGAAGTTGTATATGTATGATACGACTTCATTTAAATTTATTTTTTCAGATTTAATCAAAGTCTTTCAAATGTCGTATTATTTTTTTTTAATAGAACTGATAAAGTTGTACTAATGAGATACGACTTTTTCATCCAAAAATTGTATGCAGGAAGTAAAACTTATCTTGGTGTATGATTTACCCATTTTTGTGAACAAGATTATTTTTTACCCAAAATCTTAATTTATGAAAAAAATTACATTACTTTCCAGTAGAAACCTTTAAAAATGAGTGATAGAGATACTTAAAACTGTTGAAAACGATTAAATAGCTTAGTGGAAGATGTGTTTGTATATTTTTGGTTTGATTAGATACGAAGAGCATGAAAAATAAAAGTTTTGGGAAGTGAGGGTTGATTCGAAAGGCGCAATGAGTAATAAATTGGAGATGCGTTATAAATGTTGTTGTCCTCAAGATATGAATATAAGTCTTACCAATAGACTCCGCCTGAATTTATTACAACTCTACGACATTTGGGGAGACTTCTACCCCTTCAGTTTTCTAGTTTTACACAAACAAAAGGAAAAAAAGACATGATTCTAGTATATTTGGTTCTCTTATGTTAAATGTCATCTTCACTCCACCTCTTCATAACTGTTTTCCACGGTCACTACGGTCACTTTCATAAATTTTTATTGCTCAATACTATGCAAATGGCTAGAAAAGCTAAGTAATAGACGTGAAGAGGACGTGTCTCAGATACTGCCTTCTTGCTCCCGCTTTTACTGCTCTTTTTTTTCTCCCCGCCATTCCTACTATCCCTTTCCTTTTCTCCCATAATATATGTTACCAAATTGAAAATCAAAATACCACCACCACCACCACTACTCCTACGATTTTGCCTCTCTTTCCCTTTTGGCTTTTTATGTGCATTTCTTCCCTCAACACCCAACAGTGACATCGACTACTTATAAAACACCTTGTTCCTTCACACACAACACTCCTAACTCTCTCCCCATTTTCTCTTCCCTCCATTTCCCTTTCCTCTTTCAAAACGCACATATTTATATTATTATCTAAATTCTCATCTTGGGAGTTGCAACTTCAGAGCATGGACAACCAGCGTAGCCCTCTCATAAGCTGGGCTTACTACTTCCAGGGAAAGGTAGCTACTTTCTCTTACCCATCAACATTGATCATTTCAAAGTCCTTGGTTGAATCTATTTGTCTTAAAACAACTGTAATGGGGCGATGATTGCTTGAATTTGAGCACTAATTTTTCGCTGTTGTTTGTTTAATTCAATTGGTGCAGTCAATGGAGGAGCTGAGACAGTCTCTCATATGCACAACTGTGGAGCTTGAACAAACAAGGGCTGCAGTCCAAGAAGAGCTCAGAAAGAGGGATGACCAACTACTCAACCTAAAGGAACTCCTCAGCAAAACCATGAGAGAGAGAGATGAAGCGCAAGAGAAATGCCAGAGTCTACTCTTGGAGAAGATAGTTTTCCAACACCAGCAACAAGCAGCTCCTGTGTCTGGAATTTCTAGCATTGAGGATGAGCCAAGAAGAGGAATTGACTCCAACAATGGCCTCTCATCATCAGATTGTGAAGAGAGCATTGTTTCCTCTCCCGTCATTGACCATCTGTCTCAACATCAACCCCAGTTACCACCACAACCACCACAATTACCACAATCCATGATTGAGCTAACACCTGACAAACCATTACCAGAAAAGGGTAAGCTCTTGCAAGCAGTGATGAAAGCTGGTCCTCTCCTTCAGACCCTTCTCCTTGCAGGACCTCTTCCCCAATGGAGACACCCTCCTCCCCCACTTGAGTCCTTTGAGATTCCCCCAGTCACCATACCTTCACCGCCACCACAATCACAGTCACAATCAACACCACAAACACAACCACAACTCCTCCACCAAGATTCCTTTTTTAACACTGACGGTAGTAGCACCACAGCCAACTGCGGAAGGGTTAGTCGAAAAAGGATCTTCTGTGATGGCTCTGATTCTCCCACCGAGACCAAGTACCAAAGGCTAGTGCTTCACTGACTTACTTCCCCCAAGTCAGATTCACATATTTAGTTTCTAATTTATATATTTATCCGCAAGCTTTTAGGATTAGAGGGTAAAAGTAACAAGCTGGTACGCGACTGATCTAGCTTCTGTACAGTGGTTGTTCACTTGTTCTAGGACAGAACACAAGTTATCCGGATTTAACTCGTTGAGAGAGAAGACAAGGATGATCAAGAAGAAGAAGTGCTTGGTTTAGGCTTTCTGGCTTTACTTTGGTGAAGATTTGTCCTTGGCATTTTCAACTCTTCACATTCTACTTTTGCTTCTTAGGGACCTTTATTTGATTTCTCTTAAATTATTATTATTATTATTATCATGTAACAAAGATACTGTAGTCCAACAAGCATTTAGTTTGAGTGTGTGTGGGTGTGAAGTGAGATTGATTGATCTCTGAAAGATCACATCAACAACAAAGAGAAATGGTGTGGAGTTGGTGGATCGTGGAGATGAGTGTGTCCAACGACCAAAGGGAAGGTTTTTGAGTTCTGCTTGTCGGGTTGGGTGGACCCAAAATTTAGGAACAGAGGATCTGTTACTGGTGTGGTGTATGATTATGTTAAGCCTTTGTTAGGGTTGTTATCATTATGCAGGTCTAATCTTGTGCTTTTCCAAATATTTTTTCTATTTCTTTTTCATTATATTAATTAAGTCCGTGTTTGGCATCTAAACTTGTTTTCACTTACATGCTTCCATAGTTTTAACGTGAGTTCACAAATATTTCTTCTTAGCAGAAAATGTTGACTACTATCATGCTCAATGAAAGCATGGCAATTGGGGTCGAAAAAAGAGAGATTCTGCAGACAAACGTAACATGCTGCATTATGGTATAAAAAAGGGGGTTGAATTGAATTATATTGGGCGAAAAAGAAAAGGTTAAATTATATACTACTCTCAGAACATTTCTTATTTTGTGTACCAATCCTTGTCCTAGTACATCTCTTTTCTAAAAAATAATTACTTATATTTTAATTTTGTTCAACATGTACAGTTTCATATATAAATGAAAAAAAAGATAGATAATCTCGTAGAAAAATAAAATCACAGAAAATAATATAAAAAATACTCTGTATGCTCTTTCTGGAAAACTCACTGTTACTGAGGTGTCTTGGCCACACTGTTGAAAAAATCTTGTGACTGAAGTGTGCTTAGGCCGTTATCATAATCACTGTTATGGTCTATGGAATGGATCCTCACAGCAGCTGTTTGTTTGACAAAAAGAATTAAAATACAAAATGATTTTACCTTTAGCATTCCTTTTAAAAATTGATTATTTTATCATTAATTGTGTGTGTCCAACTTGGCTTGTTTTCATTGTACAATATACCAGAACCTAAATGTATCAGTTCACAGAAAAACTCACAAAAAATATTTGTACAGAATTTCTGATAAGGAAATAAAGGGTTGTGAATTCTTCCATCTATTTTTCTTTCTTTTGCTTCACCCTTTAATCAACTTCTCATACACGTTTTTCCCTTGCAAGTGTGAAACAATATCTGTGCATCTAACAGCAGCCAGTGGGCACCTCAATTATAGAAATGTAGAATGTGATACTGTGCAGTGGCATGGCATGGAGATATATAGTGAGAAGGGCAAGGAAAGAAAAAGTGAGATGGATGAGATATTTGTTAAGTATAGTATCATAATGATTGGTAATTGATGAAGAACATAATCAATATACATTGTAGTTGTACTATAGTACCAAAACCCTTGATTTAGCTAACTAAATACTCAAACAAATACATCTCAACACTTAGAATGATATACAGTATCAAACTAATATGAGAATTAATCATAAAAACAGTGAAAACGCGGTAATGCAGATTGTGGACAGTGAAAGAAGCCGCAAATGGCGCCACTCATGCATCACTAAACAACACAAACCATCAAACTTTGGTCAACCAATAGGAAACTAATCTGCCATACAAACACAACTAACTTGGACCTAAGTTTGACATTCAAACAGACTTTTACTTCACAGCTCAAGGTTAACACTTACCAACTTGCATTCATGGAGAAACACAGAGATTATACATAAATAATCAAATCTTAAAAGATGAAAATGATTTTATGTGTGGGACAAAAAAGGAGGAATAGAGATGAGTGAAGTGTAGGTTGGGTTACTACTGTGAGGCTTGAATATTTGGTTGATTCTATAAACCAAATTGTGGAAAACATTAGGCAGAGTTCCACCTTGAGTCAATTTGATTCTCTGGCTTCCAACACACCTTTCATGTCCGTGGAGATTGGTACATCACATTCGCACTTCTTCTACACACATCTGGACTAAGAAAAAACACAGATAGTTTAGTCTTCTATAAATCAGAAATATCAGATATAGATATATTGAAGTGATGATCACGATAGACACTATTGTATTATTTATTTCAATTTTTCAATAATAATAATAATAATAATATAAGCTTACATGATTATGATTTATTATGGTTGTCTTAAAAACCTAAGTCTATTAGACTAAAACATTAACAATTGAACACTGTTATATTAAATAATTATGATTTTAAAAATATTTGATCTAACCTATTTAGTAAATAATTTTTGCATAATCTAAGCTTAATATAAACTAGGCTGTAACTTTCATCTATAACTTTTATTGGAGAGATAATATACGCCTACTTATAACTTGGTACCCTTATTAGTCTATATTTTAAAGATCATCAATCAAATTAACCCACTAAGGCTTATTTAGTAATGGGGTTGCGGATAATATGTATGGAGTTTTAGTTCAATCTCCATGCATTACACGCACAAAAGCTATTCATTTAATTTTTAAAATTTATTATTAAAATTTTGACATACTCTATAAATAAGATTAATTCATAATATATATAAATAAATAAAAGTAAGTGTAATTTTTATTTTACAAATTATACGATTAAATAAAATTTAAAATCTATTTCTTAAAATATCAGAGATTTAAAATCTATCCTAATACATAATACAAATTTATTGAATTTATCATTTCATTCCTTATCAGAATATTTATAAAATATGTAGTATGTACAAATAAGAAACACATAAAAATTTATGTAAAGTTGACTTAAATTTAAATTTCAACTCTTAAGATTAATATATTAATTAATTTATTATCTAACCTCATTAAATAAATTAATTTCAAATCTTGAATTTCGTCACAGTTAATTTAATAGGATCCCTGACATTAACAACTAAACTAATACACACTTAAGTTAAAAGAATAAAATTACTTAATATTTAACCAAGCTGAAAAATAAATTAAAAAATACATTCAAAATAAAGATGATTTTTTTTTCTAATATTAAAATTCAAAGTAATAAGTGATATTATGTTAAACATTAAATTAATATTTTATTGGTTGTTACGCTCGCATTTTAAAAAAGCCTGCTAAACAATGGTATATGGGCTGCTTCTTCCTGCACCTCCATACCTTCTTGTGCCACTCCCATAAATTTTTCATATTCCAAAAATACCCTTTTTAATATTCCGGATTACATAATCCGAAAGTCTTTTTCTAGATTCAGAATTACCTTCTTGATTATGTAATCCAGAAGTCTTTTGTGATTAGCTTCCGGATTACATAATCCAGAAGTCTTTTCTATACATAAGATTAGCTTCCGGATTATGTAATCCGAAAGCCTTTTTTTCAGATGTGTTATTAGCTTCCGGATTACATAATCTG
Organism: Phaseolus vulgaris; assembly: GCF_000499845.2. Classification (NCBI taxonomy): domain Eukaryota; kingdom Viridiplantae; phylum Streptophyta; class Magnoliopsida; order Fabales; family Fabaceae; genus Phaseolus; species Phaseolus vulgaris. The sequence continues at coordinate 36,911,257 of NC_023755.2, read as the reverse complement.
GAAGTCTTTTCTAAATATGAAATTGACTTCCGGATTATGTAATTCAGAATATATCCAGATTACATAATCCATAGGCTTATTATTTCAAATCCAAAGGGGTAGAAAAAAAAGAATAAAATGGTATTTTCATATTTAGTATGGGGTGGCAAAAAAGGTATGGAGGTGTAGGAAGAAAAAGTCTGGTATATGACACAAAAAACGATAGCTTCCAAGTCTTCAAGGCCCAACCTATATAGTCTATTGCCCAATTTCTTCCTGTCCCATAGTTTCTTCCTCATTCTCCATAATTTCTTAGTGCACCTCTATAATTGTTTTAATTCTAAAAATACTTTTTTTAAATTTGTATTTTAAATTTTATAATTCAAAAGTTATTTTCTTAATTTATAAATAACTTTTGAATTGTAGAATATGAAATAGAAAATTGACTTTTACAATTTGAAAATCATATTTTGAATTTATAAATAACTTTTGAACTTTAGAAGTCAGAATATAAAATTAGTTTTTAAATTTTATAATTCGAAATTTATTTTTTAAATTCAAAAATAAATTTAAAATTCGAAATATTATACTGAAACGAAAGATGATGAAGGATGCAGAAATTTAAATTTTATTAAGAATAAATCTAACTTTTCATAAGTATATGGAGGTACAAGAAGAAAATGTCTGGTCTCTTCCAAACTAAATAGGAAATTTAAGTCTATTAATCTAATATAATTTATATGATCCATAAGAAAGAAATAGTGGTGTTAGGACAATTTTTTATAATTCTTTGTAAGAGAGAGAAAAAATTAAAATAAGTTTTTTATAAGTTAATTCGTAAGAAGTTTATCATATAATTTTACTTTTTAAATTTAAGTATAGGTTCATTTTAATTTATAATTTTTTCCTCTTATAATAGTGTTTATAAAAAATATTCCAAACCCTTCATTGGTTCATAATTTCTCAAAAATGATCCTGAGAAAAGTATAAGAGAGACAAAGTAGATACAATACTTGATTTTTGTTGTGTTGGGAAAACAAAAATAATTCGTACCCACTATGTAACCATGCAAGTAATGGATACACTTATTTTAATTATTCGTTGATGGGTTAGATACAAAGTATTATGGTACATGCTAATTATTATTAGTAATTTTTTTTTAAAAATTAAGTAATCAAAATAAAATTATTAGTGAACAAATATCAACAATTAAAGAATATTTTAGAATTTGATTTTATATATTTATATTGTTTTAAAAAATATAAAATTGAAGTTATTTTTAAAAAGATTAAATTTGTAAAACTGATGCTTTATAATGCAACTCATTTAAACTTATCCTTTTAGAGAGAGCAAATTTATTTACATTAATAGTTTTCTGTGTAATTTTATTTAAATTATACTTTAAAATTAATTTTTATCTGAATTGATATTTTAAAATTTATAAGCATTTTTCACAAGTATCCAACATATAACAAGAGAAATTTATTTAGAGAAGAGAAGTTACCGCAAAAAATAATTAAATAGAAACTATTTTTAGAAATAAAAAATAATTAATTGTTATAATGATTAAATTAGAGACTATTTTATAGATTACAAAAAATTATTGGTTTCTAAATTAGTTTATATTATTGATAAATAATTTTTAAATTGGTATCTAATTAGCTATTAAAATTTTTGCCACCAATACAACCCATACTCTTTGATCTCTAAAATTAATTAATTTTTTTAGTGGATAACCATACTCTTCCTATTAATAGTTAACTTAACTTTATTATCAAAATAGTTTTATACAACTTCTAACAACTGCTAAAGCTAAATATGAATTAAATCTTGAATTCAAATATTCAATCTTGACCTTTCAAAACATAATTTTGAACCTCTTTCAATAGTCTCAATGGTACTTCAACTCTTCCTCAATTGGTCTTGAAAGAATTTAAAAGCCTACATCTTATCAGTTCCTTAAATGTTCTTTCCATTATTAACATTTACCAAAATATTACTTTTATTCGCCAAGTCTCATTAATACTTTTAGGAGCCCTCTCTACATTAACACTTTTAGGAGCCCTATCTACATTAACTTTATTTCTCCAAGACTTTTTTTTTCATTAAATTAGTTAGAAAATTTTTATTTGAACATGTAAGTCAAAATTCATCATTCATAATAATTATGATTTGGTTAACACAATTTCAAAATTACTTCATTCAATTGTCTTTGTTTCTAACAAATTAACACTCAATTCATTATTATGAAAAATCCACAAAAAAGAGTATGAAATACATTACCTTTAAAAAAGTATGAGAATTGATAAAATGTTCTAGGTGGTATTAAATTTGGTGCTTGTGGAGAAGGCAACAAGTATTAACTCTGGGGGGACTGAACTAGGGCATTAGTTTGATTCACTATCTTCTGTATATGAACAGTTGTAAAACGTTGTATAAAGATATTGTACTGATGGAATTTTCTTTAATGGCCAAAAAGTTGGTGCTTGGTGAGATGGATGCAGTGAGTGTTGTATTGCAATTAATCAGTTTACCCTTGGAGAAGGGAAGAAGCTTCACCCTTTTGTTGTCATGAGCCATCAGGTTCCTATCTCTGTCTTCCTTGGTAGGTTTAGTTGCCCTGAACGTGGGCAACTAGTGTGATAGTTACAGCACTTTCAAGTTGCAAGTTGGCCCTCAATGCAACAAGATTTAATGTCTCTCACCTAAGCAAAAGTTGGCCCCCTCAATGCAACAAGAGATCAATTTTCCAATAAAATACAAATGATGCACTACTGTATTCTATAGCATATCTGAATCATCCCTATAGAACGCTCCTTAAAAGTTGGTGCATTAAACAACTAATTTCCTTATTTGATTTGTAGGCCTCAGTTAAGCAGAACTTCTGCTTTATTCTCTCTTCATTTCTCCACTTTGTGCCTTCATGGTTTGTGGTTTTACATCTCAAAATACATTTAATACTGTAACAGATATCTAATACGAGTTTGTTGAATTTATCAGATCATCTTTTATCTAATCACTCATCATAGTTCGATTTGGTAGAGTGAAATTGAAAAATACCAGTACTTTTAAAGGACCAGATGTGATAGAACTAAGAATTAAGAGAAATGTACAACTACTAATCCTGTTTCATAGTGCTACTTTGCTCTTGTTGTGGCATAGAACACAATATTAACATCTTGGTTTCATCCTCACCTCAGAAGAAGAGTTACACTCTATTTGATCACTATCAATGCACAACCTACAAGCATAACCTTGTGAGTAATGTCCATCTGGTGTTATCCATGTGGAGTTACTGTTGCCTATCTGCATAAACCATTTTCCTTGGCAGACATTTTCGTTGTCACAATAAATATTCTGTCTACGATGAGGCATCCTTTGCAGGGACTAGGAAACAATGTATGTATCGGGCTTTTTCATGAGTTTAGCTACTGAAATCTAAAGCCTATCCTTTTACGTGTCTACACTAAAACCAGATTTCCTTAAAAAGATTTTGTTGGATTAAGATCAACCACAAGAACAGAAATTCACTAGACTCACACGCTTTAATAATGATATACTTCTCTGTTGCTAAAAATTCTTGAAGACCCCGAAAGTAATGTATATTATATAATTAACTTCAGATCTGCTGCACCTAGGTAAATGTCTGATTAATTAGATGACAAAGCATAAAGAATTTAACTTTTGCACCTTCTTTGTAACGGATGATTACATTCTTAGGGTGATTTAACAAGTTATTTAATTAAGATTTGAATTTGAGGGCATTAAGTTTTTGGGCTGCTTCATGTAATGTTCAAACCGAATGAAGTATGATGAATGAAGTGAAAGCATGGAGCTTAACTTGGCGGTGTTTAATGGTAACAGTACTTGGTGCAGCTACAGTGAGGAACAAAGTAGGTGAGGGAAGAGAAACCCATTGCCCCATCAGAAACTAAAGTGAAAGCTTGCTATGCAAAGTAAACAATGGTCCACCATATTCATGAAAATTCGTTACTAGTGCAACTTTGCATAGATCTTCGTAAACTAAAAGAAAATAAAGCACAGAGAGAAGATGAAACAAAAGTGTTCCAACTATATTCCATAAGTCAAACATGTTTTAAGTTATTGTTGACAAGGGCCATTGGTATGTGACGACAGGTGTTGCTTTTCTTTACTCTTTCTTTTTCTTTTTTTACACACTTTGCCATTTTGCACTTTCTTCTGCAATATTCTCAAATCATTCATGTTTTTGTTACCCTTCACCATCAAAGGTAGCACGAACTTCCACAGTTGCAATTTCATCTTTTTGGCTAACTAAACATTAATACGGTTTGCTTACCCTTAAAGAGAAATGAAAAAAATTAGTTAATGGGAAAAACGTACGTCGAAGCAACACACATGATCACGAATCAACTGTAAAAAAAAAAAACAACACAAAATTTAACGTGTGATTCGATCGTCAACTGCAACCTACATTCACACGAACAACTATTAAGTTTTCATTCTATCATGTTGCATACTAATTACAAGTACAATTATTTTTTTAAACTGAAATTATAAAAGGAACACAATGATTAAACCCACCTACTAAACACGGTGTTTAGTCAGCTTTTGGGCTGGCTTAATACCCAATATTGGTTATATTATATGAGATCTCTGCTATGTGTTTTTGGTTTTCTTTATTACATGAAAATTTAGGTAAGTTTTATTGAGTTCATCAAAATCAGGACATTCATAAACGATTATAAAGTATTCATAAATATACTCACAAATTATTCTCTATTAAGATATTCAAATCCACAGCAAAAATAGTTGGTCTATGACCTGATAATTGACTCAGCTGACCTTGCTCACTAGACTACAATTGTATACAATTATAATGTTTTATTTTTACATATACATGCACATGTCCCTTACCCCAAAAGAAATGATGATAAAGCCAAGTTTAGTAACCTCATTGGCATAAATGAATAAGCTAAAAAATAGCCAGTTAAAAAATTTAGGTTAAAGGATTCTATGAATTAATTACAATTTTAGTGAAATTTCAATTGTTAAGTTTTTATAACTTGTAACAAAATATCCACGTTGAGGTTAATGTGGTTGAACTTTAGGAAAAAAAAAGATAACGTTTTATTTAATAAATTTAAATGACTACCTATTTATCTCTAATAATATTTGGTTTAGTTTTTAGCTCCACAAATAAGAAAGAAATCAAAATGTTTATTTTATGTAAATATAATATTACGTGTCTTTAAGTTAATTAATATTTAACAAACATTTTTAAGTATGTCTTTTGAAGAATTGTTTTACTGTTTAATTGCATTATACTTAATATCTGTCTTTATACTTTATATTTATAAAAAACATAATAATAAATTTGCTCAATACATTTAATATTATAAGATTATATAAATTTTTTAAGTATGAGAAACAATTAAAGTTATAAATATGGCAGTAATTATACAAAAGCAGGAAGATTTTGTGTTAACAAAATTTCACTTAACAATATTTTTGTAAGAAAAATTTAATTACTTCATAGTAATAAAAACTGGAAAAAAAGATTTAAAATAAATTTTAAAATAGTGATTTAGTCCTTGCAACAAATTTCCAACGAAACCAAAACAGAGACATTATTTCATACTCTGCAACTGCAGAGCTTCATGAATCATGGTATTCATTAATTAAGTAATTTTTGTCCCACTTAGTTATTTTGATAGATAGTTTGTTATATATATATATATTAAATTATATAAGAAGAGAAACCAAATTACAATTATACAAATTTTATTAAATATTACATTATTTAATATTTTTTATTGAATCATGTTTTAAAAAGTTAATGTTGGATTAAATATTTCTTTAATATAGATTATATATACAAAATTTTATATTATTTTAGAATCGTTTAATGTCTTTATATAAAAAAAATAATGCATGTTTATGAAAATAAAATATAGTAAAATATGAATAATGTAATGATTGAGAAAAATAGTTTTAGAGTAGAAATGGTAAAATTAAAATGGTACCTGAATATTTTATTATTAAATTTAAAAGAGCATATAAATAGATAGAAATTCTGTTATTCAGGTTTCATTTTAAAACATCTCTCTATAAATTTCTTTTCTTTTCCTCTCCCTTCTCTCTAATATTCTGACTTCCTCGTTCATCAGTTCGACGATCAGAGTCCACCATCAAATTCCTGGCAGTGAGTACTACAAGACTGCCCGATCAGAATCTCTGATAGAGTAAGTTCATTTTTACTCTACTCTTTGAGTCAAATTTTGAACTTATTAGGTTGTTTTTGTCTTTGCTTTGCATGTGACCTTTTTAGCTTCAGGGTTAATCTCTGTTAGCTCAGGGTCTTAATGATATAGTTAAATTTTTTATTAGGACTCTGTGGTGCAGATTATGTTACTTTTAAGTTCTTGGTGGATTTGGAGCTCTTAGCGAATATCTGCTAATTTTCAGGTAAGGGAAGCTAGCTTTAATTCCCAATAGAACATTAGGCTAGAAGATCTGGATGTGAGGGTGACCACCAGTCTCAAACTTTCTTCCAGAATTGTTTGTTTTATATTAGAAATTGATTGAGATTTGAATGTGGAATTGATATATGGTTGTTGTTATACAATTATAATGTTGTTAAGTCTGGGTTGTTTGATGTTGATTTAGAGTAATTTCAGCTATAGCAGGGACTTTGTTATTTTGTGTGCTCTCTGGTGTGATTTGGATCAAACTAAACTATTTTCATTCAATCCAAATTTACTGGGTACTCTCTGGTGTAATTTAGATCAAACTAAACTATTTTCGTTCAATCCAAAATTCCTGGGTGCTCTTTGGTGTGATTTCGATCAACCTAAAATATTTTCGTTCAATCCAAAATTCTTGGGTGCTCTCTGGTGTAATTTAGATCAACCTAAAATATTTTCGATCAATCCAAAATTTCTAGTGCTCTCTGGTGTCATTTAGATCAATCTAAAATATTTTCGATCAATCCAAAATTTCTGGTGCTCTCTGGTGTCATTTAGATCAACCTAAAATATTTTCGATCAATCCAAAATTTTGTATACATATATGAATATTGCTATTTTTTATTATTTTAAAATAGTTTATTTTAGATTACTATTGTTAAATAACTTTTTGGATATATTTGGATTGTTAAAAAGTTTAAATTATATATTATGATTGAATGGTGTATTGATGTGTTAAATGAAGTGTGCAATGATTTGAAAGTGTGATCAAGACATAGTATTTTCAGGAAAGGAAATATCGTGTTGAGATTGTTGTTAGGGTGTATTGATCAGTCAGGCCTGTAATGAGACATCCTAACTCTACTGATATAATGGAATCACATAGATGAAGTTATTCAGTTGGTGAGAGTCGATGGAGGTTCATATGACTTTGTCTGGAGTTTGAAATATAATCTGGTCTTTCAGGTCATATGAATTTACCCTGTCATACGAGATGATGAGATATTGAGATGTTTATGCATATGGTTGTGTGGATTTACAACGAGTAGTATGACATGTGCAAGTCTCAGGATTCTAATTTCAATACACGAGTCTTCCGGAAGTAAAGTCAAGTGTCTATGTTATATGAGTGAGTGAAAGTCTAACATGTGAAAGATGAATATAGAATTTGAATGACACTTGATGATTTGGAGAAATTGTATGAAACTTGATGATTTATGTTTATTAATTTCAAATTGAAATTTTATAGAATTTTGGTTTATATAGCTACTTTACCCTGTTATTTGTTTGTGTTGTTTCTTTATCTGTGATGATCGTGTATTTACACGGAAGCAGATGATGTTATAGGTGATTGGGCTCCTCCTCAGTGAGAAGCTAGATGATGAAATTATTTTAGTTGAAATCTGAATATTTGTTTTAATTTTATGTAGATATTAAAGTTTTATGAAGAGAGATATGTTTTGTAATATTTTTTAAGAAAGAATGGTGAACATATTTGTATTATGTTTATATATTTTTTTAATATTTTATACAGATTTTAGTTTTTAGATGTGGGAAAATATAAGAATGTTAGAAGTAATTTGTTTATCTTATTATTTTTAGGCAATTTTGATAAAATTGAATATAAATAATTATGTAAATACAAGATTGTGATTGTTGAATCGACAAATCTTTTATACAAAGTTGTTTAATAAAAATTACGTTAGTATAATTTGATTATTTTTAGTCTTATATTTAATTAAGGTTATATCGGCATAAATTTAATCTCATATAATATATATGTAATATTATAGAAAGTTTTTTTTTTAATTCAAATTATTATATTGGATTATTCATGATAGCATACGTTGATTCATATTTTTTTTAATTTAATAATTTTTGTTTTATTTATTCTCAACTTTTTCATCCAATAACAAATCTCTTCTTTTACAAAATACGACGTGATATGTTTTTCTTTCTTTAAACTTCAGTATTATTATGAATATATAATTTTTTAGTACAAATTTTAAAATTTTAGATTTAAGTACATTTTTTTTAATAATTATAGTGAATTTTATTTGTGTTTATATAAAAAGGAATTATAAGTAATTTTGAAGTGTTTGTATTTATTTTCTGGCGTTACTTTTAGTTAATTTGTTTTGTAAGAAAGAATAATTACAAAATTAAAAACAAAACATTTTAAAAATATTAAAAAATTACATGGACAAAAAAATAAAAAATAAAATTGGTATAAGATCCAAAACATATTTAAACATTTATTTTAGTTTACTTTAGTTTTATACTATTGTGAATAACTTGATATACAATTATCATATGATGAGTTATTTTAAGAATTTTTTTATACAATAAAAGGTATCAATGAAATTAAATATGATCATAAAGTATTAAAAAATAACATATGAATAAAAAATAATTTTTAAAATAATTAATTTTTTAAATTTAAAAATAAATTTGTAATCTTAATTTTTTATTAATTAAAAAAATTAAAATTTCTATTACAATCATTGCATCATTTCCAAACTTATTTTTATGAAAACTTATCTTGATAATGATAAAAAACTCGTTTTTTTAAAATAATTATTAAACAGTAGTAAAAATAATTTACAAAATTTTAATTATGTCAAATCTATAAAATAATATCTTATATTTCATTATTTAAACATTTTTAAAAAAATAAATAAATATGTAAACTTATATTTCACATTTTTCACAAAAATTAAATATTTTATCATAATTATCTTATTACTCACAAATTTTAATAATATTTCTTCACAAATTCACTCTAATATACCTCAATTTAAACAATTTCACTTTATTAATATTTTTTCTCATTGATTTAAATTGAAATTGACTTCTTCAAATCCATTTACATCCTCTCCGACCCACAACTCTTTAGAGCGGTTGAACGGAACTAATAAGTAGAGCTGGTAATACAGAATTTGCCATTTAAACCTAACACTAATCAATAATTATACAAAGTAACTCATATTTTACATGAATCCCTTATCTTAGCAGTGATTTATAAGTATTTTAGTTTGACTTTTACTATCCAATGCCGTTATTAATGTGAGAATTTTATTGGTGAAAAGCGTTTTCATGTGTTTATTTTTTCTAGTCTGAGTACTTGATCAATATGCATATTGATGAATCTCGTCGAATCTTGAAACATACAGTAATTTTGATTAGTTAGCCAGATTCAGTTCATACAAGTTTTTTAAATACAAAATATAATTATAGAAGAGAATGATTAAGAAATTAAAAAAAGGCAAAAGGAAAAGTGAGTGTCTGAGCATAACATAAGAAACATATGTCCATCAAATCACCCAAAAGATTACAGGAAGTAAGGTGCAACCTTCACTTCACTTCCCGTCTTGTCTCTGTTTCAATCTAATAAGAACTTTATCCCTCTCTCTCTCTCTAAACGCTTTATATTCTTCACTTCACACTCCAGTTCATACATCACAATCTTCTGTCTCTCTCTCTGTCTTCAAGTTTCTTCTAATTCCATTTCATTTGGAATTTTGTATCACTTCACGTTCTTCTAGGCACGACCTTTCATAATTTGCAACTAAACAAACCAACATGACCACATAGATTCCTGTACGATCTTTCTTATTGCTTACTTTTTTACACAGGTCTTTCTTTTGATTGTTTAATTATTGGGTTGTTATTGCTGATGATTTTTCCAGCTTCAATAAGATTTCTGGTGTGCTGTAAGTGATGGTGGAAGAGAATTAATAATTGGACCCAGTAGCAAGTTGCGGAGAAAGTTTGGATTTTTACGAGTTTGTGAATGTGGGAATGGAAGCACGGATGAGAAAGTACCGGCAAGTGAGTCCAGAGAGGGCCAAAGTGTGGACGGAGAAGTCCCCAAAGTACTATCAGAATCGGAAGGTGCCGGTGGTTTACTATCTTTGCAGGAATAGGCAGTTAGAACATCCTCATTTCATGGAGGTTCCTCTTTCATCCCCTGATGGGTTGGTTTTGAGAGGTAGATTTTTTTTTTTCATATGAAAAACGGAAAAGCAAAAGCAGAAGCTTTTGTGTTTTTTGTTTTGTTTTTGTTTGTGGGGTGTGGTTTTTTTAGGGGTTCTTTGTGTGCAGATGTGATTGATAGACTAAACGCTTTGAGAGGTAGAGGCATGGCTTCTTTGTATTCGTGGTCTTGTAAGAGGTGAGGAAGTTATTCAATTCCTTAATTAATATTTCTCTTGGTGTTTATTTTGAATGGTGAGAATAAGCGAGCTTGAAAATTGTGAATAAAGGCTGAGAGTTGATTGGTAGGGTCTGTCTTGTTTCTCTTTTGCATTTTGGGAAAGTCAACGCAGGTTGATCTTCATTTCATTTGTTTTCTCATAAGCATAGTAATGGAAGAAATGGAGAGGATCTTTTCCCAATGTGTATTGTTTTAGTTGGATAAAACAGTCGAGATTGTTGAGCTTTGTGATGTTGCTTCACCCTATGATCTAATTGTCTTCACATTTCATCATGTATGTTTGTTATTATGTTATTCAGAAGCTACAAAAACGGATTTGTGTGGCATGATCTCTGTGAAGACGATCTAATTCTACCTGCTCATGGAAATGAGTATGTCCTCAAAGGTTCTGAGCTATTTTACGAATCGAATTCAGGTCAAGAATGTTATTTTTAATATTTTGTTTGTCTAAATCATGGTGTGTTTTCTTAGGTCCTGTTAGAGATCTTATAATGATTGTGGATTTTGCCTTGCAGAACGTTTTAGCCCTACTAGCAATGTGAAAACTCAGAACCTGAAGCAGTTGCCAGAGCCGGTTTCTTGTAGGAGCCATGATGAGGCTTCCACCTCTTCCAGCATGAATGAGAAAGATACAAGAAACTCCCAAGAAGATGATGAACTTTCCCCAAGACAACTAACTGGTTCATCTGATGTGTCTCCTCAGTCTAGAGCAGGGACAAGTGATTCTCTTAGCTTACCATTGACAGAATACAAAATCTACAAGACTGATGGATTGGCAGATGCTTCAACTCAGACAGAAGAAAATGTTAGCAAAACCGAAACCCAGAAAACTTGTACCAGGGGTGTATCAACCGAGGATGATGGGTCATTAGAACCAGAGTGCCATGAAATAAGTGATGCTCAAGTGCCACAAGTGAAAGACAATCCTGAAATCGGTATGGATACTATTCCTCCTCCTCCCTCAACTTGTAGTCCATCATCTTCTGGAGGGAAAACTGAGACTTTGGAGTCCCTTATAAGAGCTGATGTGAGTAAAATGAACAGCTTTAGGATCCTTGAAGAGGAGCGTATTCGAATGCAAACCAATGCAAGGCTGAAAGCCTCAAGTCTACTAATGCAACTGATATCATGCGGGTCTATATCTGTGAAAAATCATAGTGTTGGCCTTATTCCTTCTTACAAGAATAGGCTTTCCAATTCCAAATTCCCCTCCCCATTGTTCTCAACTTCTGTTATGTTTGGGGAATTTGACTGCCTAGCAGAGAAAACGAAGGTGATGGGCCTCAAATTGGAAGACAAAGAATATTATAGTGGGAGCGTAGTGGAGTCTAAAGTACTGAAGGAAGAAGGTGGACATAATGTTCTGAAACGCTCTTCTTCTTTCAATTCTGAGAGGTAGGTTTTGCTTTCAATTCATTTCTTGCAACTAGACAAATTAGCATTAGGTAGAGTTACTGTTTCCATTCCAAAATCATGGTTTATCACATATTGCTGTTTGGTTTGTAGCAAATGAACCATGCCAGTCATAAATTCGGAGAATTCTTTTTCAAAGCTGAGGAAGTGAGTTCTTTAGGACTGACGAGTAGTAAGAATAATTTTTTTTTGTGTTATTCTTTCAAAAGTGAATAATGCTGCATTAGGGAACAATTGCCATGTAGATTGTGCCATAGTACAAAAATAGAAAATACCTGAATCCGGTGTTAAAATGCTTATGTTACTTGGAGTTTTTACCAGACCTGAGGTTTGTCCGGATTGAGCCTAACTAAATGAGATGCTAGTTAATCATTATTACCAAGACAACTTCACACATTTTTTAGATAAAAAACAGTTGAGCATCTAACAAGTCTAGTCACTTTGTCAGTTCAGAACTTGTTCAAGGTGAAAGATTATAACACTTTTCTCAAATTATTTATGTTTGAAACTTGTTTTCGAAATACATAATATTTAATGAAATGTAATGCTTTCACATGCTTACTCTTAGGTCTATACTTATGATAGATAGTACAACAAGATGATTAAGGAAATGGAGGCTTCAAAGGCACAAAAGAAGGGGCTTCATTACTTTTTAATGAAGTTATTGTTGAAATAAAATAGATATCATTAGAACTTCCAAATCCAATAGCTAGCATCCTCCCACAGGAGGGAAGGAGAAAAGAAAAGTAAAAAGGCAAAAAAGAATGGACAAACGGAGGATTTGATTCTCTTGAGTTTTCAATTTTTTATTTCTATCTCTTATCATGTGAAACACATAACTCTGAGAAGAAAAAGGACCTGAGGAGAGGAATCATAAAGTAGAATAAGGATTTTATGTTTTGTATGCCAGAATAAATGTTGGGAATAGCATCCTAATTTGATAATATATTTTGCAGTTTACAAAATTCTTTCTAAGCTTTTAATTTTAACGTACGTGTTCTTCCTTTCTTACAAAAGGAGGTCCTTGTTTGGAGATTATCTTGTATGACATGCTGCAAAAAGTAACTGGTGATAAAAAAATATTATGACCATCTTTGTGGGTTCATGTCTGAGAGTGGTGTGATTGATTTTGATAGGCGTATGATAGGAACACAGTAGTCGTCACATCCTGGCCAATATCTCATCTGTAACAAATATGCAGGACATCTACAGAGTTGAAATCACAAGACATGGAGGAATCATCATCCCCAGGAAATTCAAAATGTGTTCCACAGTCAGTAAAGGCTTCATTGACCAATCAATCACTAGGTGAACGCATGATATCTCCTGTTTCTGATGGATCAAGAAATTCCATGGATAGAACCAATGGTTCAGGCATATCTTCAGCACCATCTAACGGCAGCAGCAAAAGGATCACTGAAACTTCATCAGGGTCAGGGAGAAAGCAATCTAAGAGGATAGACTCATATAGAGAAGAGGAGAGAGTGATCAAAATTGAAGAAAGTTAAGTGTTGTCTTTACTTTGTTTCTACTCATGTCCTTAATTTTTTTTGTTAGGTTGTTCTTATAGTTTTGAGTCATTGATTAATGAGTTTGGTTTAACTCAACAGGCTTGCTTCAGGAGCTCGGGTTATAATCCAGTCTAAACCATTTTGAGAGACAGCAAGAAACAGCTCATAAATATTTTTGTTACAGATGTTAGGCAGCTAGCAAAAACTGGTAGTTTTCAGCTTCTGTTTGAATGCAACATGATGGTTATGTAGGTCCATGTGATATATCCCTAAATCTACAAAGTGAAAAATGTTGTGACAGATTATTGACTGCATGGGGACTGGGGGGGCTAACACTGAAGATGTGGTCCCAATGGTCTCCTATTGCATCTTATAAGGGCAACCACCTGAAATGAAGAGACTGCACATTTTTTTGTAACTACACATACTATATATATGATATTAATTTGCCCCGCAGCTTTTGTTTGCTTAAAGTTAGTGCCTGGTACTTTGCTTGCATTTCCATCTTCCAAGGCTAAAATTTGCCACACAAAGCATGGTTGTTTTCAAAGGCGTTGTCAATTTTGTTAATGTTAGATGTGAGATTGAACTTGACATAAACACTTGTATTAAACATCAAATTAGCACCATTTCAGTAGGAAATTCTTGTTTTGTGTAAAGGTCTGTCAGTAAATTAATAATCACTGTTTTTAATCTTATAAAAAGAAAGTCCTTGAATCCTAAAGAAAGAAACTTCAAGGCTTTAAGCTTGATAAAGTAGGGGTTGATTTTTGGAGCATTGTATGGATTTGTGCTTGGTAACAGTACAATTCAAACATGGAATTTCGATGTAACAATGAAGGCTCACAAAAGGTAATGAGATTCTAAAGGTTACTAGTACAATTTTATTCCAAAATGTACATGTTCGGTATATTAACATTCTTATATATGCTTTCTGTTAACATTCTCTTATATGTTGTTCTTTTTTCCTTCATTATTTATTTTAGTTTACTCCTCTCTCCTTTTACAACTGGAATTCTTAACTGGTGAAATAGCTTCTTCAAAAGCTTCATGCAAATTGGAAAGAAATAAATAGTGGCAGTGATCTGATCTGCAGTTTAGGTAAAATGCTTTTGTCTGGAAAAGGTTTATTGGGACCTTTGTGTGGTGTCACTATCTGGAAAACTTCACAAATAAAGCATAAAGACGTTGATTTTTGTTCTCCAATATCTCAATCTATGAAGACATTAATTTTTGTTCTGCAATCTCTATCTAAAAGTTAATCCAAATAGTAATGTTTATTGTTCATGATCAGAATTTAATGGATTTTTTTTCAAAGTAGCACGGTTCCCAATAAATTTTACAAACTTATTAAATATTGTGACAATTTAAAGAAATTTATTGAATTAATTATGTAACATCAAATGATATATTAAATTGAGTTGCGATGTGGTTGTTAATAAAACATGTCACAATTATTTTTTATTTTTTAAGTAATACTGTATTTCTTGAAAAATATTGGAATTTTGTGATTTAAAATTAATAAAATTTTAAATTATTTAATAATGATAAAATTATTTGATAATAAAAATTAAAAAATCAAGTCATTATTTAAATTAATTATTCAACTTAATATTGTAAATTTGCATTTATTTAAATGTATTAGAACTTTTCTTTCTAAATTATTTAAATTGAAATTTAAAATGAATATTAAAAATTTAATTCATTACAGTGATAAGAAAATTCATAAATTCAAATTAGAAAAAACAAATAAATAATATATACAAAATAGATAAATAAATTTATAAATTTATTAATGATAATGGACATATTAAATATTTAATAGTTATATAAAATTTATCAAAATAATAATTACAAAAATTAAATTTCCAAATTTTTTTAAAGTACGTCAATATTAACTTATTTCTTTTGTAATAATGTGTCAAAATGAACATCAAATTTCGGTTCCCAACCAATTCTGATCATGAATAGTAAAAAATGTTATTGGTAAATATTGGAAATAATATGTCATGTGAGAAAATTTTATTGGTAACCATGCTACTTCGGAAAATATTTGATCGAATTTTGATCATGAAAAATAAATCTTAAACAGTAAACCGTGTTATTTGAATAAATATTGTGAATAATATGTCACTTAGAATAATTTTATTACTGGAATCGCGTTACATTAGAAAAAAAATTCATTCTCCCTATTGTAGACATGAGAGTTTTGTGATTTTTAAACCGATTGTTTATATAAAATTATCTCGAAGATTTTGTCTTTTAAGGTTGAAAAAGGTGATAAACAAAGTTATACACCTTAGATAATCAAAATGAGGTCTTAGAGGAGATGAAAAGGAAGAAGAAAAGTTATGTTTTTTTTTTTAAAGTTGATTATGAGAAGGCCACTCTGTCAGTTGGGAGTTCATCTTTTACATGCTTGGTAGGTTGGGTTTCCTTGACAAATAAATTAGGTGGATCAAAGCTTGCTTGGAATCTTCTTCCATCCAATAAATGAAAGTCCAACTAAGGAGTTCCATCTACAAAAGGGTCCACACCAAGGTCCTCTTGTATCTTTCTTATTCCTTATTGTAGTTGAAGGTCTGGCAGGGGTGTCAAGGAAAGTAATTGAGTTTTATCTGGTAGATAACTTTGTATAAGATGTCTTCTTTGGTGTTGAAGGAAATTGTGAATTTACAGAGGAATTTTCTCTGTTGTAATTTTTTGTTGGTCATCTATGTAATTTTGTTTTGGTTTGGTTATGTTTAGTTGATTTGTACAAATGGTGTGACGTGATAAGATAAGATTCTTTATTGCTTAAAGTTGGTTCTAGGATGCTATGGTGACGGAAAGTTGATGCAAGAATGCAAGGTTCCAAGAAGAGAAAAGTAACCAGGAATGGTTAGTAAGAAATGAGAACGAACATGACTAGGAATAATGATTCATCTTTGAAAACAATAATGACTCCAAGAAGGGGGCTCAAATTCAAGATCTTTGATTGAGGAAGACACCCCACTTACAAGGAGATTTTTCTAGAATGACTCTAATCAAACTCATTGCAAAAGTGTCTACCACACTAACAACAACTCGATAACAAAGAATCTGTAAATGTAGTCTGTAGAAGATAAATGAAGGAAGAACAAGAATAATTGCACGTAAAAATAATGTGGTTCAATTAAAGTGTTAACAAACTTCAATCTCATCCACAACATAATTGACTATACATAAATATCACAACACAAAGTTTCTCTCTCAGTGGCTCTCGTTCAACTCTCACAATTTTATGTTTTATAGTTGAACTCACAACTAAGTTAATCTCAATTGTTGGGAGAGATTCTTGTTTGTACAATATAACTAACATAACTAACGTGCACTTAAACAAATAGAAAAGACACGTAAATTGTGCATTTCGTTATTGAATTAAATCGTCACTTAGATGGATGCTCCAAACGATACTATATTAGTATAAGCTAAATAACTAGATGTTCTACTAAGATTTTCTACATAGATACTAGAAAGGCACATCTTCCACTAGATTGTCTAGTTAAGTTAGATGGTCTAGACCTTACCAAAATTCATTAAGAAGATAAGAAAAGAATAAATATTCGTCACTTGAGAGTATTCTATTCAAGATAAGAACTCTCTAAAGAAATAAAGATAAGAACTCTCTAAAAAAATAAGAAAAATCACACTCTTCACAAAAACTCTCTAATTCTCATTCCATTGATAAAAAGATTCTTATAAAGAAAAACTTATTTCCTTTTAGACTAAGAACCTTAGTTCCCAACCAAACTTAGATGAGAGTCGGCTACTCCTAAACTAGTTAGCTTATTTCAATTTCCAAACAAATTTTTTATAGTGTTTTCTATTATTTATAAAGAATTGAAGATGTTTTTTTCTTTTATCTTTATCTTCACTTCTAGTTATTTTTCTTCCTTTCTTCGAATAAATGCTCCTCATTCACAATCTATTAGAATTAATATATTTTTTAGTGTTTCATTTTCTTTTCACTTTTATTAAATATAAACCAAACCTTAATTGTTTACTCATCAAAAGTTTAAAAGCATTATCATTAACATTCTGAAACTAAAATATATTTTTCCTTACAAATTATGTTGTTTAAAAAAAATCCATCAATTTACAAAAATATTTAGAACTTAAATTCACTCATAATAACTCAGTCTTAATTCCATCGTACAATGAGAATCCACCACTGAAATAGAAGATGGTACAAAACAAAAGTGGAATGAGGAAAAGTGTTAATGTGACAGATTAATTGTACAATAAAACTATGCATATGATTAATTTGAGGGTTAACAATAGTGTATTAATAACTTAATTCAAAATATTTTCATTCATCCAACATTATTGTCTAAATTACATTACAATAAAATAATTAAATAGTAACTAAATTTAAATATTAAAAATAATTAATTATTATATTAACTAAATTAGATACTAATTTAGAGATATTTATATTTAAATTAATTTCTATTATTAATAAAAAATTATAAAATAATTTATAAATTTGTAACTAAATTGGATACCTAAGATTTAGTGACTAATATTTTAGATTCTAAATTAGTATCTTAAAAAAATTAATAAAAACTAATTTAGAATATAAAGTTATAAATAGTTAAAATCTTAATAAATATCAATTTAAGAATTATTTTATAAATTTCTATTAATAATAAAAATTACTTTACATATAATTTCTAAAATAATTTTTAATTTGATTAAAATAGTAACTAATTTTTTTTAAATTAGTTTTTATTTAATATATTTTTTGAGTGTTAACCCAACTCGAATCAATTTTCTCTATCACTCATTCATATTAGGGACTGAAAAATAATCCAAGGTTTGACTGAGTTTGGCTATGGCAAAGAATAGAATATATGGGTCATGCATCATCCGAGACATGGCATGAAATTAAGAAATTGACCAAGATAAAATAAAATAAGTTAATATGACCTATCCTACAATATTTATTCATTTTCTACGTGTACCATATTCCTGCTGCTTATCGTTTCTAGAACCAAAACCAGAAAAAAAAAATCTTATTTTTCTCTGATATAACAGCTATGAAGCTTATGATATAGCTGTGATAGAATGAGATGAATTGAAGTGTTGTGTTGGGTATGATACGTGGAAAATAAAATGTATACAGTGGGCCATGACACGTGTAAGCGTCACCTCAAACTGTTGTCTCACACACCCCTTTACGTGTCTTCCACAAGTACTGTTCCAAAACAGTGAAGTTCATTAAGAAATTGCACTACACTGCGTGTGCTTCTTCCTTCCCCTTTTTGTGATACTTAGGTAACATAAAATAGAACTCAATAAGGCATCAAAACCGTGGTCACTTATGTCACTTTAGATTCTCCTCCTGAAGAAGAAGACAGGGTCAGAGGATCCATAACTTCAATCATCTGATTAAGGTCAATGAAGGCAACATGTGTCTGCATGGTTCAATTATATATTTACTCTCACTTTTTCACAGTTATATATGCAGTTCATATATGCATGTATTTCTTACGGTAACAGAAAGTCAATAGTTAAAAAAATCAAAGTAATTGATGAATCACCAACTAATTAAGGTAGTATACGCATGACTTGTATATAGACACGTTAACATTAACATTAGTAAACAACAAAACCTATGAGATTCTTACCACCTTGTATGTTAATAACGTCCATTTTTCCACCGAAATGGTCCAATTTCCTCGTGATAATATGATAATTAACATTTTTTTTTAATTATAAGAATGGGCGGGTAACATAATTTTGCCGTGAAGATTTCAAGATTTGCTGGTAAAATAACAACGGTTCTTTTTCTGGAATAACGAGGAGTTGTGGGAAAAGTAGCAACGATTAAGTGGGAAATCGTCGTTAAAAGAGTGAAAATTAAAGCTCATCTACAAGCTCTCATTCATTTTTGTTTTCATTCGCGCCTTTCTCCCTTTCACTACACTAAACGCAGCTCCCACCTCCGACCTACCCCCTCCGCACCCCAAGCTTTCTTCCGCGCCTCTCTCCTTTTCCACCACAGTCAACACTGTTCCAACCCTCCGTGCGTCAAACTCCTGTGCGCGTCTCTCCTTTGTGCCGCATCTCTCCTTTGCACCGCATCTCTCCTTCGTGCGCTAACCCTTCACTTCCGCATGCCGACAACACCTTCTGCACGCCGCCAACACCTCCACCACACGCTGTCAGGACTGATGCACAATGTCACCGCGGACTTGGCTGCACCCGCAACTCCACTATAGATGGTTAGTATTTTATATTTTTAAATTAATTTAATAATAAATATTTGCATGTAGGTGTTGATTATTTATTAGTTTAGGGTTTGTGGAAACTTCATATAGTGGATGTTTGATTAAGGAGTCCTAACATTGAAGAGAAGAGTGATAGATTTGGAGTTGCTAAAAAATAGCATGAATAACATTCAAACGGTCATAACTTTTGATAAAGAAGTCAGATGCAAACGCGTTAAAAATGAAAGTTGTTTGAAACGAGACGACGAAGGGGGTGAACCAAAATTCCAAAAATCCACCATTTACTATTATTTTTTACTTTTAAGTATTATTTAGATATTTTTCAAGTATTTTAAGGTTTTAGTTCTTATACTTTCACTTGTTAGAAAATTTCTGAAATTTTGCATGATGTTTCCTAGTATAAATTAGAGATTTATCAAACCATTATGATTATACTACATTCATAAATTTATTACTCATACATTACTTAATGTTATGTGTTATAACATTAAATTTTATTATTTTAATACTTATTCTGGATATAACATGTTGAGTTGGAGGGGAAGTGAAAATGCAAAAAAACTCACTTAGATGCACCTTAAGGTATTTAAAGTATATTTGTTCACTCACTTTAATGTGTCTCATTCGTTCATTTAATAAAATTTATTTTAACTTGCAGTGCAATAAGCAATCTGGAAACAATGAATGCGGTTACTATGTAGTGGATGTCAGCTATTGTGCAAGCTGAAATTGATAGAGGTTGAGACCAGGTAATACCTCCTCAATACAAAAACACTTTAAAATTTGGGGTTTATTGTTCATGCACTAATTCAAAAAAAATTCAAATGTCACAATTTTTCAATGACCCACAACCGCTAGATTCGAAAGCATTGGAGTATGTGAAGATAACATGGTCAAAATATTTTGTAACCATGACTTTAGGATAAATGAATTATTAGAATGACATAGAACTTTTTCATATATTTGTAGAACTTTTTGTAAAATGTTATATGTACTAATTTATTGTATATAAACTTTCATATTTAAATTATGATATTACATGCATTATTGTTCTGTAAATTTGATATTTTATGCAGGATTAAAGTATATATATATAATAATAAAACCTTTTTTTTAAAAAAATACATTTATAATGACGGTTTAAAAATACATTTTTTTTTTAATTTTTTCATTGTTTATTTGGCAGAATAACGACAGTTTTCTACACGTGTTGTTAATGTGATTTTATAACGACACCCAAAGTAACGACGATCCTCGAACCGTCTTTATATGACCTTTTTAATCGTCGTTAAAATACTATTCTGCAGTATTGTATAAACCATTGACCTTAAACACTAATAATAATCCTTCCACTTTAAACCCTACACTTATACACCTTAAATCATAACCCCTTAATCCTAAACCCTACTCGTTAAAACCTAAACCCTAAGTTTTTAATCGATTATTATTGTCACCTTTTTCTTTTTGAATTCCAACATCACCAATTTTTCCACAAGTAAAGTAATTAGGATATTGAAGTTATGCTACCTTTACAGGACTTTAGTGTAAAATAAAACAATTGAAGTTGTTAGAGTCATACACGATATACACTGAAATCGTATCACTCATGCACAATTTCACTTAACCCTAATCTATTAACTAAGTAAAGTCGTGTCAGTCATTTATGATTTTGATGGAAATTACTTTGAACCAAAGTTGTTCAACCATGGCATGACTTTAATGTACTTGTACGTCATGTTGCTCTTTCTCTGAGACAATTTCTTTAGAAAAAACTTGTACCAGTATAACACGACTTACTCATTTTCGTAATTAAAAAAAAAACTATTTTGTAACATATTAAACGAAATTGCATATGGTGAAAAACATAAGGAACGTGAGCTACTATATAGGTCTTTTTTACTCATGCACACATTATAGAAGAAATTGTTGATTCTTTTTTTATCAAATATTTTTATAATTTTTATGAAATAGGGTGAATTAATGTGGTGCAAAATTTGACGGCTATTGTGATTGTGAAACCACTAACTTCCATCCCCAGCACCTTCCATTTGCTTTATGAAATTTAAAATATGTGAGGTACGTCATTATGTTCCCACTTGATTCTGTTCACATTATAACAGTAGCGCATCTGCATTTATTTATCCTGAACTCATCATAGAAAGTGACCCTTTTCTGATAATGAGCTTGACAATAATACTGGCTTCAACTTCAATCAATATAATAGTCCAGAAATGCTCATATTCAACCTCTTCTAAAGCAGCATAAAATTAGTTATATGCTAGCCAGCATATGATATGAAAAGGACCAGCGTTTTTTAAAATTGCTTCTGGAAAAAGGTTACTTAACATAGTCTAGAACTTTTACTTCAACATCCACAGTTTTCTTAAAGCTGGTTCTGCATTATTCTTGCTACTGCCAATTGCAATAACTTATATTCATCATGCAACAGTTGAAAACTTGAGATCAGGCTGCAACTAGATTGATTTCGATTTATATATGCTTAACATAAAATAAAAATAGAATTAAAATGGCAATTCATTTGTCTCGGAGTTGAATTTATATTATATATAAACAGCCAAAGAAGCTTCCGGGTTGGATTTGATGAAAAGAGTAGCATTTTACAATGTAAACAACTAGAGTTCATATATTCACTACAAGATATATGTTGTATCAAATATGAGTAAAATAGTTTCTGAAAGAAAATACATGCAAGTAACAACAAAAAACTATCTTGTGTACATCTTTTGGTCCTTCCACAGATGCTAACCAAATAAATAACGGCCATGATCAGCCTGTAGTAACCAGAAAAGAAATCAAAGGCATCTCCACTTGAGTTAATTAACAATGGTGCAAATAAAATAATAGACCTTGGTGACATGAAAGGAAACTCTTCTTATTCCATTCACACCAAAACTATATATTAATAATCATGTCAACCTTCTATATATTAGGATCAGACCTCTAGCTACCCCAGTTCTAACTGAACGCTATGGATGCAATTCACCAAGACACACTGGCTTACATCAATGATTTTGAGCTGTACGACTTCGTTGACAATCCAAATTTTGATCAGTTCATTAATTTGATCCGAGGGGAGAATGAAGATGCCAACTGTGACTTCGGTTCTGACCTCATCACTGATAGTTTTGTTAACAATCAGCTCTTACCATGCCCTGCATACCCTTTTGATCAGAACAATAACAATGCTGTGAATGTCTATGATCAAAGCTCCACATTTAGCTCCTTTTCATGCTTTGATGGGAATATGAAGGGAGAAGGAGAAAGAGAAGAAGAAGAAGAAGAAGAAGAACATGATGGAGAGAATTCTTCTGAAACAACCACGACAACAACGACCAAGAATGATGATTGCAAACCCAAACTAAAAAATGATAGGTCCAAGACTCTCATTTCTGAGAGGAGAAGGAGAGGCCGAATGAAGGAGAAGCTCTACGCATTGCGTTCTTTGGTTCCCAACATAACAAAGGTACGTGTCCCCTTTTCGATTAATTAAGCTAGTGAAACTGTTATTATATTAGTGTAATGTAAGAAGGTTGCTTGAAACTAAGAACATATGTTTAATTAAGTTTTGTATAGAAGAATTTCTTTATAAACACATGAAGGTAAAATGAATTAAGTTTCTCACTTAAACTATTGTTTTCCTGTAAGTGTTTACGTTGAAATTTATCCAAAGTGAGCCTAAAACTAACATGTTTTTATATTTGAGAGTGAAATGTAATTGATATAGTTATGTACACAGATGGACAAGGCCTCCATAATTGGAGACGCAGTAGCATACGTGCATGATCTTCAAGCTCAAGCTAGGAAGCTGAAGGCTGAAGTTGCAGGACTTGAAGCATCCTTATTAGTGTCTGAAAACTATCAAGGATCAATTAACAATCCCAAAAATGTGCAAGCGGCCCGTAATACTCATCCAATCTGCAAGAAGATCATGCAGGTTGGTTTGATTAAAGAAATTCCTGATAACTCCATAACTTTTCAGTTAGTCTTTCTATGTACATTAATTGGTGTAACATTTTTGAATGCTTGTTTGTAGGTGGAGATGTTGCAAGTGGAGGAAAGAGGGTATTATGCAAAAATAGTTTGCAATAAAGGAGAAGGAGTGGCTGCATCGTTATTCAGGGCTCTTGAGTCTCTTGCAGGCTTTAATGTTCAGAATTCAAACTTGGTTACAGTTTGTAATAGTTTTCAACTTACATTTACATTGAATGTAAGCAGTTCTCTCTCTCCTTTCCAATTCAATAATTCTATTTCTTTGAAATATTGAGTTATTACTTTTGCTCACGGATTAAGTCATTGATGTGATGAAAACAGATAAAAGGATCAGAACCAGAAATTAACCTGCAAAATTTGAAGCTATGGGTGACTGGCGCTCTTCTGAACCAAGGCTTTGAATTCGTGGCATCGTTTTCTGGTTGAATCAATGCACTAAGTATGACGTTTTGCATTTAAGAGATTATGATGAACCATGAAACACAATATGGGAGTCAAAATCTGGAGCTGGTATGAGCCTCAAACACCATCAGTAATAGTATGATATCACATTTCGTTATGTGTAATTCTCCAATTTTCAGAACAAATAAAAACACTACAAAGACTAGCAAAACAAAAACCCTACAAAGACACACGTTCATAATAAGTTAACTCTAAAATTATTTCATGCTTCTAAAAAAATTCCTTCGACAGAGACTGGAGTAACTGTAAACCAGCAAAACTGGGAGAAAAGAGTAGTGAATATTCAGACATTCGAAAATGTCCACCAGACGTTTAATATAATTAATGAGTTCTTAACATCATTAATCCTTAGCTATATAAGTCAATTATATATCTCAATAATTTAATGATACAATTAATCACTAATTTTATACAATCACGTTTATTTAACTAGTGAAACTAATTCTATTTACATATTATTATCAACTTATAAAACAAAGACAACTACCATAAAATATTTCAATGATCTCGTGACTCTCCTAACAATGTATATTGACTCGTCTAGTAATATATTATTACATTAACTTTAAACATTTTGCTAAATAAAATCATGTCCATGCATATGATTAATCACATTTTCGGATGGGTGAGAGGGTGCACAAAACTTGGATTTACATTGATCTTCATTCCATTTTATAAGGAAAGGAGAAGTAATTTTAAACACCCCGGAAGAATTCGGGTATAAAATTCACACAAGAAATTATGAATTATTTTCTAATTCTAATCCCTAGAATTGAACAGCGATCACTGATTTTTTCTACTCTACAAACTTTTCTTTATCCGATTTTGAAAGTTGGGACTAATTCTCTTTAAACTATTTTAATACAAAAGGAAGAGAAAGAAAATGGAATGGTTCACTTTTACAAAATAAATGACTAAAGAAGAGTTATAAAATCAAGAAATAAAATAAAACGAGCAAAGCATATAACCTTACGGACTAAAATGAAAGTTTACAGTTTGTTTGTTCCCCAGCTGAGGTAATGCGTAAGCCAACAGTTTCAAGAACACTCGATTTTAGCCTTTCTCAGAGGCCCCATCCACAGGCTTCAGTTCAACCATTTTTTACCACTTCATAATCAGCAAGCTTAGGATATCAAGAAATCAAGATACACCAATGCGCACGGTTCTTCCTTGCTGGCCTAACGCTTGCTCCTTTTATACTTTGGTGCTTTTGGCATAATATTGGAATGCACACGGTCAATATCATTGCTCATATATTGTGCTTCACGTCGAAGAACAAGATCACTACATCAAAGATATCATTCAGTGTCCTCGTTATATGATCTTCTACGTATACGCTTTCCATCCATCCTATCTTTTCTTCAACTACAACTTTGACGGGCATCACCTGCCAAAAGGATAAATCATAAGGATGTCCAAGAATTATGTGAAAGAGATAATGTATTCAATCTAATTTATAGTGTATTCAATCTAAATTCAAGAGTTGCTTATCCAATTAGCTGTGATACGTGCAAATTTAAGCGATCAATCAACTCTTACCCCTACCTTGCATGATCTAACAAACTGCACCTTTTGTTTGCTTATTTATATTATTTTATAGTTCTATATAATAAGCTGCACAATATTGATAGAACGTACGTATCAACTAATCAAATTATCAAGCAAACCCCCACAACAAATTTACTGTCAAGTCAAGAAGGCTAAAGAGAAAAAAAGTATCATAACAAATGAAGTCTTTCGTAAGAGAGGACAATTGAAAAGATAAATATGAAACAATAAGGAACCGCGTCCAGAAAACATAGTCACATACCATTACTGGGACCATTATGATTCTCTGGTTATTGATGCACTTATCTCAGACTCCTTCTAATCATGGAATACTTTCATTTGTAAAGGGCGATATCATCCAAATTAATTCAGACAGCAATAATTGAATCATGAATTTGCAGATACCCACATGAGATACAAGAACTTGTGAAGAAGCTAGAAAGCGTACCACAGCTGCAAATAACCAAGAGGTCGACAATTGCACCTAATTAAAAGGGTGGTGATTTTTAAGTACAGACAATTTACAAAAGAAAACATCTATGTTACCAGTTCATGCCTGAGTAATGAACTCCATTAGATTCCATTACATATCAGTAATTGAATTGCAGACCATATCCATCATCCACAGAGTTACTTATCCTGCACACATCTCCAATCCCAGCAAAGTCACAAACTCAATTATTTTATGCAAGACAATATTGAACTGTGATCAGCATTAATAGCCTAATTTATTGTCCGACACATTTAAGATTAGTTCTAGACCTTCAAAATTCGTACATAATCTTCATAAGCAAAAAAGTATCCTATAATTTAGCTAACAAGGAGTGTAGAAAACTTTACACATCGGTTTTAAGGGTACTGACTAAAGTTTAATCACAGCTTGCAAATATTCTGTCAAGAACATACGAAGCAAAAAAGGAACATTTTTTAGAAGGTTTCTGCTAGTTCTTCAAGGTAGATAGACATGCATGTATCACTTCACATCAAGACATTCTAGCACAAGTTTTTAACTGGATGGGACCCTGCCACAGTATACTCTTGTCAATTGTTTCCTATGATCTCATATACAGCTTTTACCTTGAAGCAACATTCTCCATTAGAAGGACCACCAAGGGCATCTTTGAAAGGGCACACAATATAATTTGTTTCCTTTAACATAAAGGATCCAGTTTCTATACTGAATAATTATAGCAAGGTGCATATTTTTGCCCATTAAATTTCCAAAACATGATGTTAGCTAAAAGGAAAAAGCAAGGGGCACAAACTGCACCTGAGTTTTGGAGAAGCTATTGACATTCATTCCTTTTCACTCCAAGAAGGCCACTCAAAATTTTAGAAAGCTTTTACTGGGCTTGATATTCCTCATCATTGTTCCATTTGGACAAGATCTGCAGTACTGTGCCCTTGGCAATCCAGGCAGTCATTTCAGGCTTTTGTTCGAACGGGTTAAGAGGATGTTTGTTTCCATCTTCAAGCTGGACACCATATACAAATGGTAACTTAAGTGTCAGGAAGCTCTCTGGTGGCAAGATCACTTCACATCCAAGGCTAAACTGCAATTTTTGCTCACGATCTGGAACTGAGGGAGGCAAGCATGATGTCTACAAGGTCAAAAAAGCAAGACACAATTGAGCAGATCAGCAGATTTATATAACTTAAAAAGTACAAAAAACAATAAGGATGCAAAATTTGGATTTAGGGTTGGTTTTGTTTTAGATATTGATATATTGATTTTGAAAGATTCAAGATTAAAAATATTACATTAGGGGATGATATATAAAAGTGAGTTTAGAAGAACTACTTTTGTTTAGAAGAAAAACCATTCTCGTTTCTTAAATATGTGTTTTCTGGATCTCATACCTAGAATGAATTCTACTCAACTTCTCTCAAAATCAATTTTACTCACTGCAAAATTGGTTTTAAAAAAAGCCAAAACTTATACAAAAGGATCTTGAGTACTGCACAAAGCAACTACCCCTTCCTGAAAAGTTGATTTTTGTCTTAACCAAACAGCTATTAGTCAAGCATCGGCACATCACAGCCCTAAACTCCAATAGTTAAACCATTTCAGGGATGGCAGCTAAAAAATCACAGGTAACATTAAAGGCTTTCAAGTTCTCTGTTGATTGTAGTTGTACAACATTTTGGTAAAAGTAATACCATCAATTACAAAGATGAAACAAATGGTGATAGACAAAATGCTAAACACATCAACAAGCTTGGCCTATAGTACACAACAGAAGGTTGTTCCCTTGCATCATAAAGCATCCATTTCTTGAGAAGCTTAACTCTATGCATAGAGAGTTAGTTGGCTTTTTAAATATGCAAATTATAGTTAATTTACTTTCAAAAAGTTTCAAGAACTGCACAATGAAAGAATAAAGGCATACCTCAAATTGTACGACAGGGCACGTT
This sequence comes from Phaseolus vulgaris, assembly GCF_000499845.2. Classification (NCBI taxonomy): domain Eukaryota; kingdom Viridiplantae; phylum Streptophyta; class Magnoliopsida; order Fabales; family Fabaceae; genus Phaseolus; species Phaseolus vulgaris. The sequence goes on along the minus strand of NC_023755.2, from coordinate 36,883,002 downwards.
GCTAGTATCACTGGAAATGCGGGTGTCACCTAAAGTAATATCTATAGATTAGTTTGCTAATCTGATAATAATTTTAAAATAAAGAATTAAACTCAACAGTCAACATCAATATTAGGTGGCATACAAATATAAACCAGCTAAATTTATATGCATGAGTTGATTACCCAAGAAAATTATATCCAATTTCTAACATAATGCAAATATGTGAAGAGTGAAGTTCATAGACAAAGTGTAGAAGACAAAAAACCAAAAGGAAATTTGTGCAACCCCTGTAGGCTTATAAGAAAAGAAATCAGAAGAATAAAATGACAAACACACTCCAAAATTAGAACATGTTTAAACATAAATATGCATTTTATTATTAACAGAAAAATCAATCATACTAATTGAAACATAAATTAATGCTTATACAAGCAGTAAACTCCTACCAGAAAAATTCTTTTAAGCTGTGAGATCCCACTTGCAAACTTAACCTTTGGTGTATCCTTATTATTCTTTGAAAGCTTGCAGTGAGGACAGATCATGTAGATAGGCAAGTTTTGATTCAACATGGAGAATGCAAGATCATCACCATCCATGCTAATATCTTGAAGATCTCCTCCAAAATCCTTCATAAGATTCAGGGGTTTTGCGAATGCATTTGTTGAAGTCACATTATATTGCTTTAGCGGAATGTTAGTATGTATTAGCCCATTTGAATTCGAATCACCATTAGAAATCATTTCATTAGATTTGTTCACATCTCTTTCTTTATTTGTGGCTGCAGAAAGAATTTCTTTTGAGCTTCGATGAACTTTGTTCCAGGAAGCATTCTTGCTTACTTTAGTATGACATGCCTGATTTCTGTCAGAAGGCTCCATAGAAGATACATGAGATTCTTCGGATGATGAGTATGAAGATCCAAGTTCGGTAAGATGTTCGGCATTCAACAGAAAACGGTGGCCACGGGGGCATTCATGCTCAAATCCAACATATACTATAACATGCTTCAAAGAATGTGATTTGTTCCTTTCACCATCATTCAAGTATACAGGTACTACATTGCTACCAATTCGCAAAAAGGGATCACCGTCCCTGCACATATTTTTTCCATTACCATCAAGATTTCCCTGAGTAGATGAAACATTTTGAGATTTTTGAGATAGTTGATGATCAATGGCTGCATTAACCTGTTCAACAGTCCGACTACTAGACCTGCTTTGTTTCATCCCCTTTTCTGAACCTGATGTTGGCAATTTCCTTTGTTGAAGAGGAGGGAATCCTGAATCACTAGACGTTGATCCAGCAACAACCTCAGAAAAAGGTTTTCTCATTTTGAAAATAGGGAAACCTCTACCAAAACTTATCTTTTTATCATCAGCCTTCATGACATCTAAAGATGTTCCTACGTCTTCCACTCCGTTCTGCACATGAGGGTGGCCTTGTATAGCCAAAGTTTTCTTTGCATCTGCAATAGATTCAACCTTGGGTGCCCTAATTACAGAACCTTGCATCACTATACTCTCTGTAGAACCATTTCGTATTTTCTTTTTCTCTAGGTATATTGTACATTTCAAAAGAAATTTTTCAGTGGCAGAAAATCCACTTTGAAGTAAGCCTCTAGAAGATTCATAGTACCTAGCACCCCCAATACGAAGCAAACTCCAAGCAGAAGATTTAAAAGGTCCTGCAACTGTTTCTGGTAATTTGACTGCAGGAAGTAGCTTATCACAGTCAGAGAAGCAACTGTCATCAGCTGATTCAAAATCAAAAGGATCAGGACGTAACTGCCGGGAACGCCCACAAGCACAAGCATGAAGGAAAAAGTAGCCACTTGAATGTGGCTTGGGAGAGGCTCCTAAATCTGAATTACTGGTTTCAACATCATATCTTTGGTGCATGCATGGTTTTCCTGTCAAACTAACAGCATCACATAGTTGCCTTCCTGATTTCCACATGGAAGTGCATTCATCTTCCAATTTTTTTGCAAATAGTTCCACTGAAGGTCCTTTCACCATGGAGCGAAATGCATTCAAAGCCTTATCTAAATGGACCACATGCTGTGAAGTAGGATAACAAGCAGGCAAGTCTTTCAAATAAACTTCCTTTGCAGTTGGAATGGCTCTTTGGCACCACACAGTCGAGAATTTAGTGTTCAACCCTCTACCACTTTGTAACCAAGATACTGCAACATCTAAAGGATTTGTACTCTTCAAAGATCCTTCCACTGAGGATGAAACAGCATTCCTAGGATGAGGTTTTCTTTTGATAATATCAAATTCATCCAGGGAACCACCTTTTGCACAGAGAACTCCACTCAAGATATGACGACTAGAAGATAACCAAACTTCAAGATTTGGAAGGTCTGGAGTAGTAAATGTTTTCCCAGATGCAGCTGAGGCAGCGGCTGCAGCTGCTGCAACAGCAACCATGCCAACACCAGCAGCTGAGCCACTGTTGGTATTAATTAGTCCCCCTCTCCCTCTCAAAATATCAGATTGCCTGTAAATGAACTCCTTAACTGATATTAAATCTTCTTTGCTTGCACTTTGACCATGGCTTTCGAGCAGAAGGGAATCTGAAGTTGCTTTCCCATTTAACACATCATCAACAAGGCCACTGGCAAACTCAAGAGACTCGCCTCTTTGATTTGAAAACCGATCTAACAAGACAACTGTCCTAGATGCATCAAGTGAAAACAAAGGTGCAGAAGTTGAAGAACCCCCAGTTCTCACGCCAGGATGAGTTATTTCAGGACCTGATAACGTCCGACATTTCTTAACCAGAAAGCGAATTTGTGCTTCAAGAGATGACTGTAGTTTCTTCCTAAATCCACCTTCAGATCGACTTGCGGGGCGTGCCAGCACAACTACCGAACCAGAACCTTTAGCAGACAAGTTTCCCTTAGCTGTTCCACTCAAACTAGAAGAGTGACTAAGTGAAGTACTATCTGAAGATTCATCCCCATTTGCACTGGAACTAGATAAACTGGAGAAATCATCGATGAATACAAACAGAGTGACAGGTATGCACTGTCCTGGAAACAAAGAAGCATAAGAACCTAAACCTGACATGAGAGATATGGCCGACACATTGCGACTCAAGTTACCACCACCTCTACCTGGAGAAGAATTGTTTGCTGCCGAAGCAGGTCTAGAAGACGATGAAGGATGCAATCTAGCTGGCAATGGCGGCATAGTTTGGGATCTAACAAAGGGAGCCATTGCATGCTTAGCTGATTGCAGCACACGAAAATTCCTTAAAATCCTAGAACCAAAGTGTGACCCCTCCTGAATATATATAATAACATGACAAACCTGCATTTCTATGACGTCAATTACACCATCAACTATGCACAATTTAAAATCAAAATAATACAGACTACGCACTCTGTAATTTCACAAAAGCTAACTAATAAATTCAACTTATTAATTCACTGAACGCTAGAGTACTTGTCTCTCTCACAATATAAATCCAACTCTAATCCCACAAACTTTCATTACATGAATACAAAACTTCTCTAACTGTAATTTAGCCTATATGATTAGGTTATGGACATTGTAATAGTATACATAATAATGTAAGGTATTTAGAACAGTGAAGAAAATGACTTACAGAGAACATGAAAAGCATTCCCTGGAGGTCGCCGAACTCGTGCTCCTCCAAGGCGGAATCAAATCCCGGTGGCGCAACGTCCGTAGCCGTGTGAATAGCGGGACAGCGAGTGGAAGAGAACTGAAGGAACAAAATCCCCCTCTCGTGGTCGTGAAAGTAGCTGATTCTCCTCCGCTCGAACCACTCCCTCGCCTCCTCATCCTCGACGAGGAGCGGGGCGTCGAGATTGCCGGAGGCAAAGACGTTGGAGTCGATGACGCGGTCGAGGAGCTGCGCTGAATCGTCGTGCCGTCGCGCGATGAAGCCGACAACAACCACGCCATCGGAGGCACGAGGGAGCGGCGGCTGCGGCTGCGCCGGCGAGGTATGATCGGAGGAGGACGGCGAGGGAGAAGACGGAGGGCGAATGAGGACTCGAACGGGTGACGGCGACGGAGAAGGGTTTCGTTGCTCCATCTTTGAAATGTCAATGCCTTCCTTTCTTTGCTCTTCAAGATTTCGATTTCCAGCTTCATCCCATTCTTCTTCCCTCTTTTTTTTTCCTTTTTATTTTTTTTTGTTTAAATTGTGTTTTGGTTTTTGGGAGTTGTGTTTGGCAGGTTGCACTTGCGTATATATAGATAGAAGATAGATACTTGAAACGTGGACTCTGGAGTTCTGCAGTTGGAGTTTGGTCTAATGGCTTCAACTCAACTCAAAACTCAACAAAGTATTTACATCATATCTCATGCACATCGATCAACAAAGATTTTTTAAACAGTGCCGTTATTATTTTTCTACTTTTTAATCTCTAACAATCTTACTTCAATTGTAGAATTACATCATTTTTCTATAAAATTTCATTTTTATTTATTCATTATTAATCAATACTATTTTATTTTTTGAATATAACTAATAACAATGCCACTATTTTATATATATATATATATGAAATAGGGGTGACATTGCGTCATTAATTTCTGCTTAAATATTATGTATTGGTAATGTATATATGATATTAAAGTATGTACGAAATATGACGTTATTGTGGAAGTGTGAAAAATATTCTATTCATTAGAAAAAAGACTTGGTCCTAACATATTATTATTTGATAAAGAGATTGTAATCAAGAATGTTTAAATTTGTGTGACATGTTGTTGAAAAAAATAAATAATAATATATTATGAAAATGTTTTAGAAAGTAAGAATTTATATCGCCGTGGAGAAGGAGGTGATATGTAGAATGTATTGAATTTATTATTATATATATTATAATGTTGTTCAGATATTTTTTGGAATTCAATTAATTGGATTGATTTATTTATAAATTAAATAACATTATTATTTTTATTTTTATATTTTTATAATTATTATATAAATTTATTTTTTTATTATTAAAAAATATATTATTATTTATAATTTACTATAAAAATATGATTAATTATATTATTTTATAAAAATATTTTTTTATAATTTTAATTATACTTTATATGTTTGAATTATAATCCTGTTTTAAATAAAAATAAAAATAATTTAAATTTACAATAAAAGAAACCTAAATAATTAATTATATATATATATATAGCATTTTCTTTGCAATTCTCTTCTAATTTGCGAAGAAAGGTTTTAACCAATCAACATTCTCTTTTTTTTTGTAATTTTTTGTTTTTTGATATCTAGTTTTTCATAATTTTTGTTGTTACAATAAATATCCTCCTTTTCTTGCCCAAAAAGAGACGAGGCCTAAAAGAAGTTATTGTCCCTATTTCTTATAGTGATAGTTTCATTTGAATTTTATTTAAACACTTTTATGATACTAACTACTCCTAATATTTTTTTGACACCATATATATTTTTTATGATACAAAGTATTTCCATCATTTCTCATGCACATCGATCAACAAAGATTTTATAAACAGTGCCGTTGTTATTTTTCTACTTTTTAATCTCTAACAATCTTACTTCAGTTGTAGAATTACATCATTTTTCTATAAAATTTCATTTTTATTTATTCATTATTAATCAATACTATTTTATTTTTTTTAATTTAACTAATACAATGTCACTATTTTATATATATATATATATATATATATATATATATCGGAAATAGGGGTGGCAATACGGGTAAGTTCGTCCGTATTGGTCCGTCCTGCTGAAGTATTGTGCATCGATAATGTATAGATGATATTAAAGTATATATGGAATATGGTGTCATTGTGGAAGTGAGAAAAATATTCTATCGATTAGAAAAAAAGACTTGGCCGACTTGGCCAACATGTTATTTTTATTTGATAAAGAGGTTATAACGGGGGATGTTTAAACTTGTGTGACGGAATATGTTATTGAAAAAATAATCAATAATAATACATTATGAAAATGTTTTAGGAAGTAAGAACTTACATTGTCTCCGTGGAGAAGGAAGTGATATGTAGCGAATAATATATTGAATTTATCATTGCATATATATATATATTAATGTTGCACAATAGACATTTTTGTGGAATTCAATTCCTTGAGTTGGATAGATCCTTTCACATTAATATCTATTTTTCATAATATTGTAGGCAATATTCATCTAGTATCTTTTTATCCATTCACGTTATCATAGTTAGGGCTTAGCCCCTGTTTTTATTTCTTCAGCTAGGGCTTAACACTCTCTAGGTTAGACTTAGCTACAATCTATCACATAAAAAATAACTTATTTGGGTTACAGTTTAGCTAGGACTTAATCATCTCTAGGTTAGACTAAGAGAGAGCTTGGCTCTCTCTAGTTTAGAAGGAAGCTTGTCTACTAGTTTCAAACTAGAGAGGGTTAAGCCCACACTAGTAACTACAACCACTAGTAACTACAACCCGTAAAAAAAAAAATAGTTTCCCAGCTTTTATCTTTTATTGGCCAACCCAAGTTATGCCCACCCTAAAATATATTTAACATTCATATTTCATCATGTGTGTCCATATTTAAGGCTTTGTTTGGATTATGGAGTGGATTTGAGATTATTTGAAAAGAAAGTGTGAAGAAAGTGAGGTTGTTTGGATTAAGGTAAATAAAGTAGAAAGTGTGGAAAAGTTTGTGAATGATGTAATAAGTGTGATTAAAACTATATTTTTTAATTGATAAAATATAAACTTATTTTTATATTTAAAAATTAATTGGATTGATTTATTTATAAATTAAATAACATTATTATTTTTATCTTTATATTTTTATAATTAATATAATTATTATATAATTTTTTTTATTACTAAAAAAAATATTTATGATTATTTATATTTATAATTTACTATAGATAATATGATTAATTATATTATTTTATAAAAATATTATATATATATATATATATATATATATATATATTACTTTGTAGTTCTCTCCTAATTTGCGAAGAAAGTTTTTAATCAATCAACAGTCTTGTTTTTTTTTATTTTTTTTTTCTTTTAGTATTTTGTTTTTCGTAATTTTCTTTACCACAATAAATATTCTCCTTTCTTCGCCAAGAAACAAACAACGCCTAAAAGAGCTTACTCTCACTATTTCTTATGGTGATAATTTCATTTGAATTTTATTTAAACACTTTTATGATACTAACTATTCCTAATATTTTTTTGGCACCATATATACACACAAATCCAACATGATAGATTAAATATTTTTATTGGTTCTAAAAACATAATAAATAATTACAAAAATAAAAAATATATAAAAGGTCATACTTATCATAATAATAAAAATCATTAATTTTAAAAACATAATAATTCATTAAAAACTAACAAAAATGCATATCATAAATAAAAATCAAATACGACTTCTTTAAATTTATTCATTTTGGTAATTCCAAATTCTCTCACAATAGTAAATTTTTCCTTATGTATACTATTTTCCTCTCGATCCTATAATGTAAATATTTTTCTTGGTTATTTTAGTGAGATTTGAAAAAAAAATATAAATGTGAAAAACTAGTATTAAAAAAACTCATTAAATAATAACTAATTTTAGAGTAAAAAATAAATAAATAATATATTAATTAAGATAAATATTATTTTATAAATTAAAAAATTATTAATTTAAAGTAGTTAGTAGTTAAAATCTTGATAATTAATCTACAAGATTAATTTAAAAACTATTTTATAAATTTTTTCTGATAATAAAGCTACTTTAAATACCAATAATTTTTTAATTTATAAGATAATATCTAATTTAGTTAATATAGTAATTAAATATTTTATAAAAATTAATTATTATTTAATAATTTTTATAGAATAGATTATGTTACACATATAATTTATTATATTATTAAAATATTAAGTATAATTTATTATATTATCAAAACAATTATTATTTAAATGGGAAAAGATGCTTTAACACCACTTTTCTATTTGACATTCTTTTAGCAACCGTAAATAATAATAATAATATACTAAATTAAGCTATTTAAATAAAATATAAATGGTTATTACATATAAAAATAATAAAATGATTTGTAGAATGGGCAGTGAAAATACTTATGAGTGTCAACTTATAGCGTCCTATTTAAATATTATGAGTTGCAAAATTGATTATATATTTTTGTTATAATAATAAATAAAATTATTTTACATTTATTTTAATGTATTTTCTTTGATTTAGTGGTATTTATCCAAACAAAATGAAAAAGAGGGAGAGCAGATACTTATCTTAACTGTTTAAAATATATTACACTGACAGTCCCAATTACCCAAGAAACACACATCTTGTACTCCTACCAGTGTTACTGTAAAGCCAGAAAGACATAGGTGTGTCATGTGAATTTCAAGAAATTACAGGAGGTCAATGTAATTTTTTTTATTGCATTTGAAAGCTGAATGAGGTGTTTATGCCTAAAATGTGCAGATACCTCTATTTGGACCCAGTTCACTAGTTGGAAGACCCTTTCACATCAATGCTTTTGCACTTTCTTGTTTGCAGGTGTGGTTGGTTTGACTCCACTGTAAACGCAACTAATGTTTTTGCAGCAGCTGTGCTTTATCTGTTCCTTGCTTTTATCAATTTCCCCATGTGTTGAGTATGAAGTAATAACCAATTGAGTTAGGCTCATTAAACATTATTTTTAGTGAGTGAATTTAATCATTGTGTCTCATTTATAATTTCTATTTAAAAAAATCACTTTACTTGTAATTAGTGTGCAACAGAATAAAAAAATAAAACTTAATAGTTGTTCGTTAAAGTTGGCGACCGAACCACGTTAAATGATATAACGATGAGTTTAAACCATGAGAGGATGTGCATCTAGGGGAGTGTCTCAGACAGATTCATATTTAGAGCATCTCTAGTTAATGTAGTTTATGGATTCTTAAACATAAAAACTAATTCTTATGCAGGTACCTTGTTAGAGTAATTGATGTGATAGTTTTTACATAAGAACAACTGCTTACACGAGTAAACCAATTTTAATAGTTGATGGAAATTGAGAGACAATTGTGAGGCCTATTACAAGTTCTTTTAAGAATTGTTCGAACTCTTAAATTCCACAGGACAATATGAGTTTGTTTGAAGAGACAAAAGTTATTTTCTATTAACTTCTTCAAAATTTGATTTTTAATGTATACAAATTAATTTTAGTTTATGAAGAAATTCTTTTGTTATATTCTTATTTCTTTTTCAGGAAGAGAATACAGAGACTATTCTTTCAAAATGGTGTAACAAAAATGAGTTAATCAATTTCTCCATGATTGCACCATGAGATGTTCTTATTTGCCTTTCAGGAGTTACTTGTGCCTATTTTTCTTTTTTTCAGTTTGTAGTTTAAGACTTTTTGGCTTAAATAGATAGGAGTTTTGGGCTTTGAGTTTGATTCAAGCCTTCAAAAGGGAGGGTACGTAGAATTATGTATAATATAATCATTGATCTAATCTCAGTTTTTGTCATGTGGGTTGGCTTGCAAGGTGCAAACAGGCCTTTGCCAAAAAACACGGAGTTGAGTCCATAGAAAATCAATCTTATGGGCACACTCTGGCTCTAATCCAATATAGATTTGTGTATACTTCTCTGATCATGTTGTTACCATGTCTTCAAGAAAGTGAGAGGTCAAAGAAGAGAAAAAAAATGGAATGTGTACACAAGGCAAGTACCACTTTTAGCCCCCCACCAACTTTATCTATACATAATTAAATTTACATGTGGAATGTGTTTTTTCTACATTATTACTATATACTTCTACTGAAGAACTGTCTATTTCGTGGCTTAAGAATGCTTCTGTTGGCATAATGGCATAATTAATTAATGTGGCTTTGAAAGGGTCAGCCATCTCCTTTCTCCATTATTAATTATGAGTCACCACTTGTGGTTAGCAGTTGGACATGGAACACAACAGAAGCAACCTACAATTAGGTATCTACTAGTGAATACAGCCAGAGGTAACACCAATCCTGCATTCACAAATGTAACTTTTTATAGAGTTTAAAACAACAAATTCAAGTGAAATCAAATCACCTAACCTCAAATGCACCAACCTTGTTGATATTATGATTATGATAGCCACAGCAAGAAGTTGAGAGTGCTATAGATCATAAAAATCTCCTTCAAGTATTAAATGCAGTTGCGTGCTCATGATTGAAACTTAAAATCACTAGTGAAACAACTACTCTATCCCAGTTGCACACAAATGATAGTTTTATAACCTTTTATCATTGTTTATTGAAAAGTGTACACATGGCCTTGGAAATTAAGTTGGAGGGCAGTTGGTAAATGGCATGACAGATTCTTTCTTTCTTTATTTGCAAAAATGAAAATGGTTATGTTTGTGATGTTCTGTAATTAAGTATGGTATTGGTGTACACTTGCTGATGCAGTTAGAAGATGTTGTGAAAATTTGATGGAAAAAGCTTGGTCACGAGGCAGGCATGAGAATGAAATTAAAGTATATAGCAGCTAGCTAAGCTAAGGTAAGAGAGTGAAATAGTTGTGTTATCCTGAAGCAATAAACATAACATTTATAAGGCTGAATCAGCAGAGTAGTTTTCCTTCAAGGAAAGGTTCAATTTGCTGACCCGTGACACCCTTGTCTCCACTTTCCAATTGTTTCATTCATTACCCTCATAACTTCCACCATTCAATACTCAATAGTGGATGTATACACAAATTATATATACACTTAAACATTTTCTTTGGTTTCAGCTTCCACTCATTATTCAGTGCCTAACTGTCTGAAGTGGCAGTGTGAGACAGTCTTTTTTCCTGCTGCCTGTGAACAGACATGAACAAGTATCACGGACACTTTTAGATGGAGAAAGGATAATAATGCTAATCTTAAGAATAGTTTAATTGCAAGAGTGGTTCATAACCCAATGGATAACAGTTTTTTATTTGTCAAATTTTTCATGTGTGTACATTTCTCTCAATTCTGTATAGTCAATAATTAGACCAGAACATTTATTTTCAAAGAAATACCAGGTTCTACCAAGTAACTAACAACTATTTGGTGGTTAGCTAATATATTTTAATAGAGATTTAAGTATTCTTTACAAAAGATAAATTTGTATACTATTTAACATTCATTTGAATATTTAACATAATTAATGATTAAATTAAAAAATTAACACACTTGATGGTGGTGGTTCAGTAACATGAATAGGAAAAGAAGTAGTACTTTTTTATGTGAACCGATCCTAATAATATATTGCTACTCCTTTTAATAATCAAACCCTGAAAGTGATTATGAGTGAGAAAAGAACCCAATAAAAATGCAGTTCTCACTAAAGGAAGAAATGATGGATCAAAGTTGTGTTGCTGATAAGTTCAGTTTTATAAATTAAAAAACAGAAAAAGACAACTCAATAAATAGCAAGTTTTATTTCTCCAAGCTTTCATTTTCGTAAACCTTTGACTTTTAGTTTTATAGTGATTTAAGAAGGGATATGAAATCTTAGATACCCCTTTCATATTAGTGTAGAGATTATTATTTAACATTTTTTGATCTGTTTTATAATTGTTTTGGGAGATGATTAGAAAATATTTTAGAGATGTGCTTACATAGAATGTATTAAACTATGATGGGATTGTGAGAGCTGGTTGATTCAGTACTATAAACCAAAATATTGAATAAAAGAAAGGGATGATTGGAGAGAGTGTTAGTGTGTTAATTATAAGTATAATGTGATGTAAAGTGATGTGAGTGTTTCATGCTTAGTTGCAACAAACTAGGTTGTCTTTACCATGATGAAGTGGAGTGAGTATTAGGTTTACTGGTTTTGTTTGTGCTGTTTCTCATGCCTTTTCAGACAAGCAATGCCAAACTAATTGCACTTCCACCTCTTCTACCAAGCCTAACAACTCACTATTTTAACCATTCCCTTTATTGCAAGGTAGTTGGATTTTAATACAGAGTATTCAAATTAAACATAATTATGGAAATTTAATTATTTTCAAATGAAGTTATTCATTTGCTTGTATAAAACGACTGCTAAATAATTCTTAAATGATGAAATCACTTGGAAGTTAGAAAATTTTGAAAAAGAGAAAAGTTAAATGATGTTAACTGCATAATTTTTCATAAATTATAGTCAATAACTATTAAGCTAGTTGGTATCCTAATTTTAACATATATTTTTTTCATTTGTAAACCACATATAAAAGGTAATACTTGATTATTTTTTATTAATCAATATAAAACTATATATAACAATAAAATCATTAAATAAAAACTTATTTTAAAAATAATAAATAATTAATTAATATATTGACTAAGTTAAATATTACTTTATAAAAAAAATATTTGTATTCAGAGTAGTTTTTATTATTAATAAAAAATTATGAAGTGGTTTTTAAATTGATATTAAACATTAGTTATTAAAGATTTTATGTAATGATTACTTTAGATTATAAATTAATCACTAATTTATAATTAAAGACTAATTTAGAATATAAAATAATTAGTAATTAAAACATAAATAATGTTAAATATCAATTTAGATTCTATTTTATAGATTTATAATAACAATAAAATTATTTAAGATATTAATAATTTTTTAATTTATAAAATAGTCTTAATTTAGTTAATATAATGATTAATTATTTTTTGTTTTTAAATTAATTACTAAATTTCTATAAGAATGAGATGAGAAGTTTTCTAAAATTGAAAAAAGAGATAGGTGTAGAAGAGTTAAAAAAAAAATAGATATAAAAAATTAAAAGAAGTTGAATTTTGTGTATATATATTTTTTTTAAAAATCGCATAGGCTTAAAAAAACTTATATAAGCTCAAAAGGTTTAACTCAAATTATGGAAACTTAAGCACAAAAGATAAAAAGGAGACATATCACACAAAAATATCTATATTTATTCACTTTAAAACTTAAAATTATGTTTCAACCTTTAGTAAAAATATTTTATTGTGATAAACTCTTAAACAACAGTTCATTTTTCAAAGCAAGCTTTTGCAAACTTTATGAATTAATCGTTTATTGAATATATTTATACATAACAAATATATTCTAATATCATTCTGTATCATTTAAATTCTTAAGATTGAATACTTAATACTCTTTCTTTAAAAAAAAATAAGAGAGAGAAAAAGAAAAGGAAAAGGAAAAGAAAAAGAAAAAGAAGCGGGAAAACTAGAAAAAAAAAAGATAAAAGAGAGAAGCAGAAAAATATTTGCACCCTGTATAAAATGAATAATAAAAATCTGAGGTGAACGAATTTATAACAGGACTTTAGAAGAAAAAAATATTTTAGTCAGAAAAATATAAAATAGAAACTAATTTAAAAAAAATTAGTTGTTAATTAAATTAGAGACTATTTTAAAAAAAATTATTTTTAAATTAATTTTTATTATTATTAAATAATTTTTAAATTGATATACAATTAATTATTTTTTGTCTTTAAAATTATGTTTTATTTCATAAATATGCAAAACATTAAATAAGAATTTCACTTTAATTTTAGGAGATTATATGAAAATCAGCACCATAGATTTGGCCTAAACACCAATTTGGGTGTGGATGGTTGAATGTGAAATAAATATAGGTGTTTTAGATACAACCAACTTGTTTGGTTCTTATGAGTGGTTCACAACATTTCTCTCAAAGTGACGTCTGAATTGTTAAAGTGGAGTTGGAGTATTAAGTCCACTACTTTCACTCTCCTCTGCTAATTCCTACTCTGCTTTCTCTCTGTAATATATATATATACACACACACCACTTCCACACTTCATCTCAGGAGCGTGTTGACCACTCACCCCAACTATTATTCTGTACTTTATTATTTAGAAATGGGATAATGAAGAGCTGTTCCTTTTGTACTCTCTTTCTCTACTTCTGAAAATGATAACTCACTCTTTCACAATTCAGCACTCCCTTTCAACATTAAGGTAAATTGGAGGAGACCACCAATCATACGTAAGATGGAAACATCATTTTTTTTTCTTAAATCTTGTGCTCTTGGAGGAGAAGAAAAGTAGAGTGTTTGTTCATGAAACTAAAAATAAAAGGATGAAATTGGAAGGAATAATTGAAAGTGTGAATATTGGAGCATGGTGTTTGGAGAAAAAGGCTGCGTGGTCAGAATTGAGATATCAAGTTGAGTAGAAAAGGGATAAGGAAGAATGGTGTACCTTCTTCTATTTGTTTTTTTCTTCTTCCACTAATTAATATTTTTCTTTTTGCCTTTTAAAAAGGAAAATGGTGGAAAATGTCACTACCAGGTTATGTTATGCCAGTATCCATCCAATCCTCACGTTACGTGCCTCACACAAAACAAGTTAAGTTGCCACATTTAATTTGCTACGCTAAGAATCTGCCCTTCTTTATTCACAAAAACTTCACTGTGCATTGAACCTTCTGCTGCTATCGCTGCTGCAAATGCATTCCACTATCACTCTGCAAAGGCTCTCCAACCTTGCTCTTTAATTCTCCTTCCGCGCATGAAATTTACTACATACATTTCCTTCTATAAGTGCATGAATCACAAATAATAATTTCATATTAATTAATGTACAATGGTGTTGGGTATGAAATCATGACCAATTGAATTGGGCTGACTAGACACCATGTTTAGTTAGTGGATATAATCATGGTGTCCCTTTTATAATTTCTATTTAAAGAGATTATTGTACTTGTAATCGGTGTACAACATGACAAAAATAAAACCTAATAATTGTCCGTGTGGATGTAGCAGTTGGCGACCGAATCACGTTAAATCATGTGTTATTTATTTTCTACACGATTATGTGTGTGTTCGCGTGCGTTTACCATATGGAAATACTACTTTTATATCTCATTTGAAATTATATATCATTAAGTTAATTCACTTAACCTTGTATGAAAGTTACTATACAGGGTGTTTAAAATGAAGAGTTGACTAGAACTTAAAAATCTCATTCCGTGAATTTTATAAATAGAAAACACATCACAAGCTTATTTTATCAAGTCTCTCATCACCTTAATCATATTAATTAGCCAACATCTCTCCAATATATTAGAATTGGTCCAGTAGGAGTTTAAATCATTTATAAGAAGTTATAAAATTTAAATTTTATTGTATATATAAAAAGTCATATCTATCTACATATAGTTGGATCAAGTATTTGTAATTAAGTGAAAACTTATAATAGTGATAAATCAACTTTTTCTAGTTAATAAAGTAATCAACACAATTCAATTCTATATTATCTGAGTGAATTAAACTATTGTAAACCATAGCATATTTATAACTTATGCTTCTGGATTCGGTTTTACGGGTGTCAGATTTTTTTACAAATTGGAAAGCTATCTTATTGATCTAGTACTCTTATTTTGTAGTTCGCTTTTCAAGTTTTAGTTCAAATGGGAATGCTTGTAAAAATAAATTCAACTCTTCATCAACCTATTTGTAAATGCGGGTGAGAACATTGTTCTAAATGGATCTAGGTTATCATGGTTTTTAGGTTAATCTTGTTCTGACACTACAAATTGATTAAAGATTTTAATTGATGTAGCGAGAGATTGGAAAAAATATTTGCAAAAATTTTTACTCTACATTAGTGAGACTCTTATTTGGATGTGATTTGAGCCACTCGATACTGATGAGAGTGAGAAAAACGAGTTTTATTTCTAAGGTCTTGGTCATAGCAGGTATTACATTACTAGAAAAATACCTTGCCCCCTCGTGCATGACATAATCTCCAAGTACTCTTCTAGGAGGTGGTGTTTGTTCTTTTGCAATGTTGCTTCCCTTTTTAAATTTAAAATTAAAAACAATTAAAAGAGACTAAAAATAAAAGAAAAAAAAAATTCAAGAATCGGAAAATAAATAAAAAAACTAGATTTTAAAATAAATATAAACAAATAAATTCAAAATAAGAATTAAAACAACAAAAACAAAATAACCAATCTGAACAAAAAACAATAAGAATTCTAAACACAATAATTAAAAATAAAAACAAATAAAAATAATTAAAATATTCACAATATTTAGGAAATTATAGCCTAAGCTAGATTGGCTCGCTTGAGCTAGATTTCATTAAATAAATTTTGGAACAGAGTTAAAACAAAATGAGTGGGAGGACATTATGAAAGTTAGTGAGAGAAAAAGAAAGAAACTTTGTTCTTAGGAGAAGAACCAACTCAGATCAATTCTTCTTATGCAATTCAGATCAAGAATGAAGATTGGAGAAACTGTCATGAGTACACCTATTGACTTCTAACTAAATTTCTCAAAACGTCATAATTCATGTGACAAAACATAACTACAAGTAACCATACAAACATTTCACTTATCAATAATCATCTTAGGCAAAATATAGGATCTAAAACTCAGTGTGTATGCAAACCCAACAAACCTTAACCATGACCAAGTTATGCGGATATGATTGTCCACCATAATAATAATAATTTAAATTTAAATTTTTATACAAAATTTTAAATTTAAATTTTATTATCTTTCGGGGAAAACATTTAAGATCAATTTATATGTTACGAATATTTTTGGGTCGAATAGGATTAAGAAGAAAATAAATATTTTAAAAATGTTCATATGTTTTAATAGGAAATCCTCTTAATGATCACCTTTCATTTTAGCTTTGTTGTACATTCTCTTAATAAGAAATCTTCTCTTAAAGGAAAATCACAAGAGAATTATGAAGTGATAAGATTTTAATATATGGTAACTTAATTGGGATATGGTTTTCTGTATCTATCACACATTTTCAATCATTCTCTTCATAACAAGTATAAATTAATTGATGTTCTAGTTACACAAGTGTATGAACTCAAAATCAAAGGTAAACGCGAATTTTTGGATATTTCTTGTCACAAATATGACCATTTATTTTATTTTTTTGAAACATATAATTGCAAGAAATATACCAGTTGTTTAGCAAGACTAATCTCTTTCAAAAGATTTGAAGACAATGGAAGATTCCTTGTCTTTCTTTAATCAGTTTTTTTTTTCAGATATAAGAGTGGGTTGAAATTCTTAATCATTTTTAAGGAACTCCACCACGTAAATCAACCACTTAATGGCCACAATTTTTTTTTTGTCTGTCCAAAGAATGTACCTATTTAAAGACAATTGAATTTATTGCCTAAAGTTTATATATTGATGAACAAATAAAAGTATTAAATATACTGATTCTTTTCATTAGTATATATGCTTTTTTTGTTAATAGAAATTAAAATGTTAGCATAAATATCTATCACTAGTAGTAGAAAGCATCATATTAGCATATTGTATAATGTTTTAATACAATTGAAACTTCATTAATTAATTACTATCAATATAAATAAGTAATATTTATACTAACAATTAACTTTTATTAGACAGAAAATTATACAACATAGAAGTTAATTAATTTAAAATTGTAAACATTAAGCACACATATCAAACTTTATTTTTTGAAATGATGTGGTTTAATCTATAGGAATTCAAAGCTTAATATATATGTATACGAATTAAATTTATTTGATCCAACCAACTTTGCTTGATCTTTGAGCAACTGCAAATTAATTAGTAGATCCATAGCATATAGCATGATCTTAAGATGTGGGTCAACGATACATGAACCAGATAATGAACTACTTTAGTCTATGCCAGCAAACAATTCCTCACACCAAATGGAAGATGGTAACTCTAACAAGCACACAAGTAAAAAATGTTGAGATGAGTAAAAAATATTGAGATGAGTATATATTATATATACTACGATAAAATTATCAAATAGAAATCAATTTTAGATACCAAAATAATTAGTTGTAATAGTAACTAAATTAGAGACCATTTTAGAAATTAAAAAAAAAATTGGTTTATAAATTAGTTTTTATTATTGTTAAATAGTTTCTAAATTGGTATCTATGATTGTTAAATAGATTATAAATTTGGAAAAAAAACTTGGTTGCTAATTAGATACCAATTTATAAACTATTTAATAATAATATATACTAATTTAAAAACCAAAATTTTTAGTCTTTATAAGATGGTCTCTAATTTAGTCACTATAACAACTAATTATTTTTTATTTTTAAAATTGTTTTTTTTTTTTATGATTTTCTTGTAGTAGTGATTTTTGAATTGAAGAATTTGATTAGTAGAAGTGAACTCATTGTTTATAATATTAGTGGTGTGTGTTAATTTTCTTTGGAATGGAATAAATAAATTACACATTAATGAGTAGTATGTTTCTCACCAACTAGTGGACCAAATGTCTTAGTAAAGACGATTAAATCAATGATTTGAGATCCACTTGATCAGTAACATAACATTTTATTAAACCATTAGTGCTGGACCACTCTTCAAGAATGAAATGCTTCAACCTCTTCCTCTCATGGACTCTCTATAACCTATGTTTTTTTGCCTTTTCCCATCTTTTCATTTTCATATTTATGATCACATTTTCATCTCTTATAATATATAAATTATTTTTGGGTGAATGATACTTTCCTCTAATATTGTGTCCTCTGTTTGCAATGTCTTCTTGAATATCTTGTCAGTGAAGTATCTTTAATGCTATACGTATCCTTGAAAGTCATCTCATTGAGGTATCTTCAATTTCTTTAGGCAGAGAACAAGTGGTTGTAAAATGGAGTGAAAACAAGAATATGAACATGTATATTTGAAACATGAAATCTTTTGTTTGAATTTTTAAATCCTTTGTACAAAAAAATGATTCTTGATATGTATAATTGATAAAATAAACAAAACATGGAAAGAGTTTAGTTGTTAAAATACCAGACTAAAAACTATTTTCTAAACCTGTTCTTAATGCATCTATAAAATATTATGCAACAAATCAATTTCTATAGAAATAGATCTAAAATGTCTATTTAAATATTTCAAAAAATATATTATGAATCGGTATAAATTTCTGATATAAAAATAATTTTGTACTAGTTAAAAAATTTCAACCAAAGCTTAAAAGTATCTAAATATGGTTAATAAATTTAATTATAATTGAATGGTATACAAAATTGGCAGTTGGTAAAATATTTTTATTATTATTAACTTGTGTTTTTTTAAGTATTATTTTTTGAAAAATATTTTTGGTTTTATTAACATTTATTTTTTAATAGATAAAGAATATATTTATTGTATGGATATTAAAATTATTTTAGAAGTATCCAATGTGAAAATTATACCACAAACACTATTGGCTGCCATTTCAAATAGTTAATTAATATTTCGTCCTAAATTTAATTTTATAGATAAAGAAAAACAAAAAATAAATTAGTTACTAAAATCAAAATTTTCTCTATAAAGAAATGAAGTCTACATATTATTAATACATACTTTATTTTTTATTGAAAAATATATTTAGAAATAAATTAACATTTTTTTATCATGAAATAAAGTATTCTTTAGAAACAAAATTAAAGCGTGATTTAACCAGCTTTCAAAACTCTCATTGTGCATGAAATGATTAACGTTTGGTTTTGCAGCAAATGATGATTATTATTATGATGACAGATTAACTGCAACATCAACTCCTGGACATACCTTTAAGCAGAAGATTAAGTTTTCTTTCACATAAGCTGAAATATCACGTTGAGAAAGAGAAAAAAGGGTCGAATTGAAGCAGAAGATGAGGCAATTCTAGATGAAAGTACCTTACATAAAATAGACCCTTTATGCAGAAAATAGCAATGACAGTAAAATAATTAGAGAGGTTTAATGAGAAAGATTAAGCCTAAGTAAGGAATTTAATAAAAGTAGGAACCGTCCTACAGTGCTTATGTCATATACTTGTATGCTACATATACCCTCCTTACTCCATGCTTCTTACCCGAATCCTATACTTAATCACATGCTACTCATGTCCTTTTCTTTTCTTGTTGGACTGCTAATATATATATATATATATATATATATATATATATATATATATATATATATATATATGCATAACATCTAAAGCAGTGTTTGCTTGAAAGCCACCGGCATCTCTAATCACTCCATCTATATTACTACTTTTCTTTCAAACTCAACTAAATGACATGACATGCTTTTAACTTCACCTAAATAATCCTTTTACATAAACATATCCAAACACAGCCCTACTTTATAAATCAACTTATCTTATATATGGTTATTATAATTTTGAAAGTAATTGCAGTAACTTTATGAAACAAGCCACACCAGATAAAGTAGTGTAGCTGGTTTGTGTGCAAAATGGTTTATGTAAACCACTTAAAAACCACACCCACAGATAATCAGTGTTAACATTTAACAACACTATCTCTTTCTTCAAACTCTCAATAAAAAGCATTAACAATTACATGGCCACTCGCTAAGGATAAACCACAGACAATAGACGTGCTCGTCTCATTAAATTTGAACATTAATTGCAAAATGCAAAGCATGTTTAATCATTGATGAATCATACGCATGCAGCAACTACTATGTGTGTGTGTGTGAAAACAGTGTGCTGTTCTCGAACACAAACTGGCGGAAAATAAAATATTCTTTCGTAAAAAGTACTTCCACCATACATAGAAATATATAAAGAAAAGAAAACATTAATTGCAGCAATGAAACGGAAAGAGAGGCTAAAAAAATTGTGGTGGTGATTGAAGCGTGGTTGCAGACGCTGTTAAAGACGCGTGACAGAACACAAACTTTTCTTGTTAGCAACACTTCCAAGGTTAGAAAAGCAAGGAAGATTTTGGGTGGCTGACTATTTGGAGTAGCTACTGTAACATATCATAACATAACAAACCCTCTTCTGGCCCATTCACTACCAATATATATAAATATAAATATATACATATATACATCTATATATATATATAGCCTGTTCACACACTCCTCCTCCATATAAATTCTACATGTCTCTGTGTCTCTTTCTCTCCACTACTATAGCATCTCTTATTGCAAAGCCAAAACCCTCTGTGGTGTTCCTAGACATCACTGTTTGATTGTCTTTGTTTAGTACCATATAGGATATATAATGTTGTCAGAAATATTGGACATGGAAGGGATGGCCACGGAGGAATTTGTCTCATGCAACAACGATCCAACCAACATAGCCAAAGGCAAGCGCACAAAGCGGCGCTTGAGGCCTTTGTCGCCTTGTGTTGTCACCGCCGTCACTGCCACGGCCGCCGCCGCCATGACATCAAGCTGTTCAAGTGCTTCTGGCGGCGGTGGTGGGTCGTTTTCATCAGTCACCCTGGAGGAGGAAGAGGAAGACATGGCCAATTGTTTGATTCTCCTGGCGCAAGGAAGAGGAGGAAGGGACCCTCTTCATCACAAGGAGCTATGTGATGGTGTGAAGACAGAGAAGGGTGGCAACAAAATTGAATTTTATGTTTATGAGTGCAAAACATGCAACAGAACATTCCCTTCGTTTCAAGCACTTGGTGGCCACAGGGCGAGTCACAAGAAGCCCAAGGTTGAGGAAAAGAAATCCCCACCACCGGCGTTGCCGCCACCGCCACCGTCTTCCTCGTCGCAACTATTTAATTTCGAAGAAACAAAACAGAATCACATGAAGATTAGCCCTTCAGTGTCGCTTCAATTAGGGTGTGGAAACAATAGGGGTGGTTTGAATTTCCATGGAAACAAGTCCAAGATTCACGAGTGTTCCATTTGTGGGTCAGAATTCACATCAGGACAAGCATTGGGTGGTCACATGAGGAGGCATAGGTCATCTAACAACAATAATACTAATACTAATACTGTTGTTCAGACAACAACAACAACAACTTCTGATGGTGCTGTTGAAGTTAAGCCTCGGAATGTTCTAGAATTAGATCTCAACCTGCCGGCGCCGGAGGACGATCTCCGGGACTCGAAGTTTCAGTTTCCGGGGAATCCGAATTCCATGATGCTGTCGGCTGCTCCGGCTTTGGTGGGATGCCATTATTAGAAGCCAGGGTGGGAATTGGAGGGGAGGGGGAGAAAAGTTATATTATTTGATCAATGATCATTGTGAATTATTAGCTTTATTTTTAATTTACAATTATTCTTAATTATCGATTCTTTGGATTATTTTTTTCCGCTTATTAATAATTTCTCATTTGGATTATCTACTTAGTCTTTGGAATACTTTGAGTAAGTAAGTGGTTAGTGTTCATGGTTGCCTTTCATTCACGAAAAGTGATATTGAGTCATAGAGCATCTTCATTTTCTTTCTCTCTTTATATTAATTTTAATATATTTTGAGTGTGTATCTTATTTTATTTTGGACGTTTTTCTTAAGAGTGAACCATAAGAGAAGGAGATGGATGGAGCAGTGGAGTGGATTGGCATGGCTGGAGTTTGGTTGCACCATCACCACAACCAAAAGTCATGGGATAAGCTTCCTCTGTTTTACTTTTTGTTCATATCATTATATTACTTTAATAATACTTAAAGAACTTCTCTTTCAGTCTCTGTTCTTCTCACTTACTCTAGCTACCACCCTCACTCTGTTTCATTTCATTCACTGTCAAAAACAAAGGATTACAAATCAAAATAACAAGTTTCAAAAATGTGACTTTCTAAATGATCACCCCAATTCTAATATACAGTACTTTATTTTATCTTTTAAGTTAAACCATTTGAGTAAGCTGATCTAGCAAGTGTTTAGTGAGTAAATTTGAAATTTTGGTTAGAAAAAAGTAAAATTTGAATACAAGTTGGGTAGGTGGGTTTGTGGTGTGATTATGTGAAGGAAGTTGTGGACCCATAGAAAAGTTGATGCTCCCAAGAAAGATACTGGTGAGTCTGAGACCACAAACGTTCGATTAGGAGGTATAGTGTAGTGTGGTCCACTGTTTGGACCCATCAACCATACTCTCTATCTGTCTTTCTAGTTTCTAGTTTCTAGTTACAAACTTGGGGTTTATTATTTATGCAGTTCACAGAATGGAGATGAGAAAGGGACATGAGAAAGAAATGACAACATATTTATTTTTTCTCTTCCATGAAAAATAGGAAAATGAGAACAGCGTTACATAAATGTTATTAATAATGTGTGTTAGCATGAGAGAAGGGCATAAATGTGGACACGTAGCAGAGTGTGTGAGAGAGAGAGATGGAAGAGTTTTGAAGTGACTTACAGTGGCCACTTATCTAAAGTTAGTTATGTGCACGTTTTGGTGAATGCTGGTAAGGCAAGCATGTGGACACATACGTTGCGTGAGGTGTCTGAATGCATAAGAAATGAGATAAAGAAAAGAGAAGTAAGTGATCACTCATTGACATTAGCACATGTAGGTTGGGAAGTTCCTTCCATCTTCTCTAACCTCCCCTTTCTATCATTTTTAATATAACAATATTCTTATTACACTCAAAAGGAACTTCATTATACGCTTGTACTATAATAATAAATCATTGCTTTCCTTCTTTTCTTAACCCTATCCCAATTTCTCTCATTTCATCTTTTACCCTTCAACTTTTCAATTCAAAACAAAATGAATTTGTCTCGGTAAACGTCTTTTAAAAACAAAACGGTGAGAAAACTTAAACGTCTGATAATTTTAGTCTCGCCATACCTCAATTACCAGTCACGGGTAGACAGGCCCTGGTATCATGACATGCCAATGTCCTTATCAGTAAAAAAAGGAAAAGGACGAACAACGAGTATTCTGAGTTCTATTATTTTAATCGCTTTATATATTCCCACGTTATTTGTAATTTTGTATCACATCATTTTCACACAATTCTTCCTTTTGGCCACACCATGTGTACTTACAATACAAACACATTGAAAGTTTTCATGTTCTTGCGTAAAATTAGAGCATTGAGGTTTAACTATGTGAGTTCTACGTTATAGTTAATATAGTAATCCATGTATATCACAATCTGAATTCGACAGAGAGTGAATGAGAATTTTCCTATATGTTAAAGTTGTTTGGCGTGGCTTCTGATCTCAGCATCTGAATGAATAGTTTGGAAGTATGTAAGTTGTGTAGGAAAGTACTCAACCAAACTAAAGAATGGAGTAATTAGAAGTTGTTATGGTGTTTGCTTGTAGGTATGTATATTGCAGTAGAATTGGTTCAGTGTTTTTGGAGATAGAAACAAAAACTTAAAATGCTGAGTTGGTTAACTATGTGGCTCTGTTGTCGCTACTACTAGCCCATCACCAAAAAATTTGGCAGCCTTCACTTCTATTTGTGTTATTGGTGTTAAACAAATTTCCATTTAACAGAACCATTGCTTCTCTTGCTTAATCATGCATTAGTATTCATCCAACATGATTAGGTTCAAATTATCATAACCAAACCATGATCGTGTATAGTTTATTATTACTAATTAGCTAGGTTTGGTATCCAGCCATGGAACAATAAATGTGGATTTTAAGTCTTCCTCTTTTTCATTAATTTAGTGGTAGTTCTTACTTTGGTGCTATATATGTGGCCACCTAAGATCTACCTCCCTGGTTTTCGGTTTAGTTACC
This sequence comes from Phaseolus vulgaris, assembly GCF_000499845.2. Lineage (NCBI taxonomy): Eukaryota > Viridiplantae > Streptophyta > Magnoliopsida > Fabales > Fabaceae > Phaseolus > Phaseolus vulgaris. Next base: position 36,858,593 of record NC_023755.2, on the reverse strand, counting down.
TTAATTTCCAATGGCTACAAATTCTTCACACTTTTTATCAATAATAAATAAATTAAATTAAATATTTGAAGAATAATTCTATCTATATACACAAAAGAGAGATTATACGTCTCTAACTAAACCCAAAATAAATCAACAACATAACAACACAAAAAATCTATAGATATTTTATGCATTTTATGTATAAGTTGACTTTTACAATAAAACTTAACTGATTGTTCAATAACACAAAGATACAACACCAGCACCAGTATACCTAACAAAAACTAGGAACCTTAATAAAAACAGAAAAATAATGAATCGTTTCATGATAAAAACAGAAAACCTTTTCATAACCTCAAAATCAAACAACAACAGATAGATTTACCACTTAAGCATGTGTACATCCTAAGATTATAAAATTCAAGACACGTTCATATGTGGTAGTAGAAAAATATTAGAAATATACTTTTTTTATATATGAATTTTAAAATACATTTTTATTTTATTGAAATTTACTAAAATTATCAAATTTTGTGAGTCGTATCTATAATTTTTAAGAAATGTTAAAGTATAAAAAAATTGTTAAGAGAGTGTGTAATGTTATGTCTAATGTTTGAGTTAAACTAGGAACCGGATAACTGAAACCTTTCATATTGTTGTGAACCTGTGTTCTACATTTTGTTATTTTTATTTATTTATATGCTTCTAAAATTTTCTTTCTTTTTTATTTAATAAAATTTTTTATGTTAGATATCATTATGCAACTTGACATATCAAGTAACAACAATCATTTATCATTACATGAAAAAAGTATTATTAAAAAAAAAATACAAAAATATAAGAGATTAGACCAAAACTCATATATTAACAAAAACGATACATAGGTAAACTATACCTATTCACAAAGAATTCTAATAACAGACTAGATAGTAGCTTATTATACCAATGAAAAGATTCTCTATAAATAAATCTTTTTTTTTTCTTTTTTTTCTTATTGTGATTTACTAAATTAAATTATTAACTTATTTTTTATAATGTCAATATAAAACAAAAATGTTTTCTAACAGTCCATTCATTACAATCATTAATTATACGACATTGATGATTAAAAAAACTAAAGAGTCAAATACTTTTAGTCCTTATAATTTATATGTTTTTAGACCACAAAATTATTTGACTTATTTTATATTCTTTGAAATATTTTTCCTTTTTTTTGTTATGTCAGCATGTTACTTGTCATTAATGTACACATGTAATGTATTTCAGAAATTAAAATGATCAAAATAAAGTGTGAGGACTTGAAGAAGAAAGTAGCCAAATCGTAACAGCTAAAAGAACCAAACTAGTTTAATGGGAACTGAAAAAACAAAATACTTAAATTATAAAGATTAAAAAAAACATTTAACACTTTTTTAATATATATAAATCAAAATTGAATTCATAAAAAGTAAGAACTAATTTATTATATATTTAGACCTTAATTGCCAAAAATATTTAAAAATTATAGTATCAACAAATCACAAACTATTAAATATACTTCGTTGGTTTTTATATTATCTGAGAAATCATCCAGCGTACATTTTTTTATTGGTATAGTGAAAATATTTAGATAGTATTTACAATTTTATAGGAGTTCGTTATATATAAATCAAACTTATAAATATATAATTATTTAAATTTAATGAAGTTTGTATAAGCAATTAAAATAATACATACTTATAATTCAATGAATAAAAAGATTCATACTGTATATGAAGACATATAAGATTACATTATTATTGATTACACTAACTATTACACCATTTTCTTTCCAAAACGAACAATTATATTATTTAAAAATTATTGAGCACATTAATTTTTTATAAAAATCTATCATTATACTTATCAGATAAAATATATATACAAATTATTATCTTAATACAAAATTAATAAACAAAAACAAAATGTTGCTGCCCAGGATCGAACTGGGGACCTTCAGTGTGTAAGACTGACGTGATAACCACTACACCACAGCAACTTCTCATGTTTCCCTAATCAAATAGTATATATTTAAAATAAACTATAAAACAATTTTAAGAAATTCTTTAATAAAATGAGAATAAAAAAACATGCGCGTCCTTTTATCCAAATATATGTATTTCTTTTTCGGGGAAATATTTTCATTTGATTGTAAGTACCTTTCTTGCTAAGTTAAATTTTGTCCTTGAAGAAAAACATTGATTTTAGCGTATAGAGAAAAATATTACTTGTTTCCATGTGCATAGGAAGTTAAATAAAGTAGCTAATACATTGTAATATCTTTTTTCTTTTAACTTTGCACACATTTTTTTCTCCAACCTGAACTATCTTCTACCATTCATACAATATAAAAATATCAAAGTCGTATTAAACACTTTTATATTTTAAAAAAAAAATTGTACATCACTCAATTTAAAAGTATATTTTAATTTTTCCAAAATTTATATTATAATTATGGAAAGTACAATATAAAAATATTTGATGATATAATTCAAAATACAGTTCCAAAATGTTTCATTTCAGATTATTTAATATAAAATATAATTTTAGAAAATTATTTAAAATTATCTTATTTATAAATAACCATTAAAATAATAATTATAAATTTTAAAAATAATAAATATAAAATATATTTTCGAATGAACTATCCAAATACATAAGTTACAAGGTTTGTGATGGATTCTGAGAAATAGTTAAAAGAGAGACGGGAGGGTGAAGAGAAAAGACAAAGTAGTTTTAAAGAAAGAAAGAGAGGTGTAAATAACAAAGCCCATTACTAAGATGAGTAGAAGTGGATCTGTGGTTATTTAAAAAATATTATTTGCTTCATTTTTAATTTAAATTATTTTCAATATATATATATATATATATATTATCAGTAAAAAAATAAATAAGTTTAATCTATTATGAAGTCATTCATAAATAAAATATCAACTCATTTATTTTTATCTATTAAAAAATTATTAAAAATTCTACACCCCACTGTTTCTGTTTCTCAATCCTTCCTCATCTACACTGAACATCCCCCAAACTTACTCCTCTTTGTTCCTCTACCCTGCCTCCATGCTTTCTCGCTTAGTTCCTCCATTTGTAATCCCAAAACAAGAAAATTGCATCCTGCTAAAAATCCTCCATCATTGTGTGGCTGATGTACCTGCAACAACAAACCCAATACCTTTCCAGCCAAATAGCTTTTATGTCATACCAGATCAAGGATTATAAACATATTATCGACAAGATCCTCTAATAAAACATATCATTTTGTTACAAAATCAAGGAGGTAATGCGATCAATACATCATTCAGAATATTGAAAATCAACACGTCTTTCTTTGTACGAGATCTAAGATCATGTCTTTAATTGTGTTAAAGTAAAGATCTTGGTATAATCTACTCTACCATTTTTGAAAATGACATAGTTCTTTTGTTTCCAAATTTCTTTTAAAACGGCGATTCACAGACTTTTCCTTCATATACTATTGACATTGTTTCCAAAGACCTGAAAAATGAAGGAAATGGGATTTGGATTCATAATGCGAAACAATGATCATACCTAGTCATGAGAAACATAAACACCACACTAGACAAGCAATCTTAAAACTAAAAAAGAGGTGATTTGTTGTCTCTTTAACCTCCTCACCCGTAACACATTTATCTAAAGAAATACCTTTTCTCTTAAGATTTTTCTTTCGTGACTAATTTATTTTGTAACACCTTCCAGATCTCCACATGTGTTGAGGGGAGAGCCTTATCCTTCAAAAAACATTCAAACATATTTTTGTCCTCATTAACTAACTCTTTCCTTAGTATCTCGTATGCTAACTTAACCGTATAAATCCTAGGATCATTTTCCCCCAAATCCACATATCCTCAACATCTCTAACAACAAATTTATTATCCAAAAGGCATAATAGATGAGCTACCTGATTCTCTTCCCATACAAATAAGTTCATTCTCCAACCCATTTTCCAAGTCCACCTATTGTTGACCCACCCACCTGACCGATTCACCGTTTTAGATAAAGATAAAGAAAATAATTTTGGAAATCTAACTTTAAGTTCCACCATTTCCAACCACTTATCCTTCCGGAACAAAGTACACTTTTCATCACCTATATCCCATCTTATCTTGTCTTCAAAGGTATTGTCCCACTCTCTTAGAGACACCAAATTCTTTTCAACTCCCTCCACCAGAGCGAGTCCAAATTATTCTTCTCTTAGTCTTTTAAACCCCTCCAACTCCTGTATTTAGACTCTAAAAATTCTCTCCATAATCTACTCCTTTTTGTTTTTAATCTCCGTATCCATACGACAAAACATCATATAAACGTACCTGTGAAATTAATGACATTTTGTCACTATGTCTTGATTAAAATTGAGTTGATAAAGTCTTCATGAACGTCTAATCGATAATGTTTTTCATCAAAATCATTTGACAATATATTTGGTCAAATTTGAGTGAATGAGATCCTCCAACAAAATTAGAACGAAATTAAGTAGATCATGTTGAATTTTTTTAAAACATTACATTTAGGAAAATTAATTATGAAAATGATTTAATTAATTTTGATATATTGAATTAAAAAAATAGTTGATATCAAGCATTCATAAAAGTAAAAGAATGGATTTGATCCTATTCAGTTTTGTTATTCTTTTTAGTGGGTGATGACTGTTGTTAGAATAGATGAATAATAATGAAGGCGAGGATAAATGAATATTTGTCACCTTTACTTATAATTCATTAAAATTTATAGGATTATTTACCAAGTCTTAAAAGTGAAAAGTTTAAAATCACCAAAAAAAATTTAAGAAGTTTTTCAACATGTTGAGATAATTTTAAAAATTATTTTTAAAAAGCTTATATATACATGCATACAGAAATGTTAAAAATATTTTTATAATCGGAATAAAAGATGGCATGGAGAGTGATATGGATAATTAGCAGGGCTGGATGGCAAGGCTGCATGAGTTTTGACTGTTTGGCAATGGCTCGGGATTAGGTCATCTTATGAAGCTTGCTTCTTGCATTTTCCAAGCATGCATGACGCTATTTCTCATGTCTTATTTTTCAACAAGATTCTTCCATATGAATATTTCAAACTTTGGAATAGGTTGACTAGATAAACCTAAACCAATCAAACAAACGTGTACAAGATTAAATATATTTTCAATCCACCTAACATGTTTGTTTCTATTTTTCTGAACACAAAGATTTGAGAAGCAACTTCATCCAAAAAAAAAAATTATATTTACCAAGTCTAATTCAATATGATTACTAAATTTTATAAAATCAATTTATAAAATAAAGTTTATACACATTTATATATTATAAAATATTTTTATTAATATAATTATAATTTGTGAGCATTAAAAAATACTATATTAAGAATGTTCAAAACTATTAAAGTTCATAAGCAATACAAGAAAATCATCAAATAGAAACTAATTTTTTAAAGACAAAAAATAATGAGTTGCAATAATAACTAAATTAGAAATCATTTTAGAAACTAACAAAAAAAATGATTTCCAAATTAGATTATATTATTGTAAAATAGTTTCTAAATTGATATCTAATTAGCTACCAAGGTTTTAACTATCAATTATATAGATTTTAAATTTGGTAACAAAAACTTTGGTTGCTAATTAGATACCAATTTAGAAATCATTTAACAATAATAGAAACTAATTTAGAAACAAAAAAATTATTTAATCTTTAAAATGTTCTCTAATTTAGTCACTATAGCAACTAATTATTTTTTGTCTCTAAAATTGGTTTTTATTTGATGATTTTCTTGTAGTGAAGAAAATAAAAAGAAAAAGGAAAGTTATGAAACATAAAATTGATTTGAGCATTTATTATATATTAACTTCTGCTTATTTTATCTGTCTAATTTGATTTTTAGTTTTGGATTGATCCATTGCGTAGTTTCAAACTACAGTAGACCATTCATCTCCTTCTCCTGAGTCACTTCTACTTCTTCATCAGTTTTGTTTCAAGTCTGCCTCAGATGCCTCTGGTTTTTTAATCTTTCACACCTTTTTTTGGAATCAATACAGATTATTATGTCATTTATGTTCTTGGTATCAAATTACCTTTTTTAGGATGGTCAAGTGAATTCATGTGTAAGGAAGGGTCTTTCTATATCAATCAATATTTGAAAGACAATAAAAACACACATAGTACTATTATAATGACAAAAATTGTTCCAAAAAGTTTTACAAAAACAAAACCAAGTCAGTTATGTTCACATAAAATATTTAAATAGAGAAGAGAATAATGTTTCTTTGTTGAGAAAGGAGAGTGAGGACAGAGAGAAGCATGGTAGGGTTTATAGATCTAAGCAACCTAGAAAGCTTTAATAATATTATAAAAACTCATCAACATGTAAAAAACGTATTGCCGGGAAGTCCAATAAAGTTGTACCCCATTGGTCTGTGTCTGTCACTTGCAATTTCTTTACAATTTCGAATGAAGAATGGTCCCACCCTCATATAGGGTACATGCAAGGGAGGTCGTAAGTGGGGAAGAACTTCAAGTTTCATCTCTCAGTTGACTTCTCTCTCTCTTATTACCATCATATATGTTATGTTAAGTGTGCTTAATTTGCTTGTGAGACTTCAATTGTAATATGCTTTCAATATTTATATCAAGAAACTCAGAACCAATCTTTAGAGTTAATATCTTGGTAGCAGCTAGATAGCAGTGTTTGAAGAAGGTAATCTTGCAATGATTTCAAGGGCCACATCTAGCTTCCAAAATCATCAAGGGCTTCGGATGTTCTCTGACCCAGAAGATTTGGTGTCACCCTCTGTGGAGTCTGCCTCAGCTTCACACTCCAGTACCCTCCTCTTCAATCTCTCTATTCTGAAGGACAAGGTTGGTGAGGTGCAGACCCTAGTAGGTGTTATTCTCTCCCCAAATGAAAGCCTACCCGAGTCAACTTCCATGGCCATATCCAGCATGAACTCCACAATCCAAGAAATCATAGTCACTGCCACATCAATGATGCTCACCTGCCAACAGATGGCTCTCACCACTACCCCTTCAGGTACTAATGATACTAATACATGCACCAACAAATTGCACCAGCTGAACAAGTTATTGCCTCACTCAAATTTTGGCACAAATAGAAGTGTGCTTGGTAACATAGGCATAGATATCAGTGACCATCATCAGGGTTTGTTTTCTAGCACTGAGTCAGAGGCACTGGACTGGTTTAGTGAAAGCTATAACAATAACGAGGATAATAGCAATATTATTAGTAAGACTAAGGAAGATGATCCAAGCGTTGTAGTTAGTGAAAACAATATGATTATTAGTAGAGGTGGAGAAGAACATGAACCTAACGAAGAGTGGTATAATCATAGAGGGCTTTCACCAAAGAATAGTGATATAATTGAATTGGATGCTGCGGATTTGTTGGCTAAGTACACGCACTATTGCCAAGTTTGTGGCAAAGGGTTCAAGCGTGATGCGAATTTGAGGATGCACATGAGGGCTCATGGGGATGAGTACAAGACCAATGCTGCATTAAGCAACCCAATTAAGAATATGGGGAAGTTAGAAGGGGAAAGCGAGATTTTGATGAGCCTGAAGCCAAAGAGATATTCGTGTCCTCAAGAAGGGTGTAGGTGGAACCGAAAGCATGCCAAGTTCCAGCCATTGAAGTCTATGATTTGTGCTAAGAATCATTACAAGAGAAGCCATTGCCCCAAAATGTATGTGTGCAAGAGATGCAACCAGAAGCAGTTCTCTGTGCTCTCTGATCTGAGGACACATGAGAAGCACTGTGGGGATCTCAAGTGGCAGTGCTCGTGTGGCACTTCGTTTTCTAGGAAAGACAAACTCATGGGCCATGTTGCTTTGTTCGTGGGGCACCAACCAGCTATCACCAATATTGCTCTCTCATCATACTCAGCAAAATTGGAGCAGCACACATTGCAAATGCAGATTGATGGTAGCTCAAGATGATGTTTATGTCTCTATCATCATCATTCATCAAGAACTCTTCTCCCTGCTTCACACCAATCATACTGTAACATCTTTAACTAAACTTCACTAAGAAAAATATGTTTTCTTTGTAAGCTATAATTAGCTTATGCTTTTTAATCTTTATAAAAGTTGTTTAGTTTTTCAAAAAAACAAGTTGCATAACTTACAAAGCTTTATTCATTTTATAAATTTTACAGAGTTTGTCTTGTTTTTCTGTCACCTTTTGGTCTGTGATAATGAATTAAAATCAGATGCTATCAGTGTATAGAAACTTTCATGCATAGATTATTTTGTATCGCTTGGATTCTGTGCCTTGGTGAGTACCTTGTCTTTGTGAACACACCATATATTAACAATTATTTCTCTTAATAATTGATATAAATTTTATTTTTGAAATCAAATCCAATTACAAAGTAAGCAAAAATATGTGTGTTAATTAATGATCCTTAGTTTAGAACTCTATACAAAAGAAAGCGCAAAATTACAAAAAAAGGAGTGTCATATTATTAATTGTTACGATAAAATAATAATACTTGTAGGAATTTAATAATTCAAAATTTGAAAAGAATATATATTTTACTGTGGGAGATAATATATAAAAGACTAAGTTTTTTCATATATAGATTGGTTTGTTTAAAGGTGAAAGCAGAGTTAAAAGACAAAATGAGTGTAGACAAAATTTTGTGGGAATTGGTTGGTGTTCTCTAACATTGTATGGTGAATTATAACTGTGGCCATTATCCATGCCACTAATTAATAATAAGTTGAAAACGAAGTTTGTACATCAACTGTATAACATATGACATTTAAAGTAAAGTCACTCGAGGAGCTTTCTCAAGTTTTTCTCTACAAGCAAAGTTAAGAAAATCAATAGTAGTTGATAATTAAAGTTACATATGTCTTTCGTGATCTACTTTAAACTCTAAACTCTATTGTAACATTTATGTGAGTCTATGAAATATTTTAACATTGAAAATTAATTTATTAAGTAAAAAAAAACATTGATAAGAATTTATTTAAATAATTTTCTCATTATAAGTATACCTAAGATTTAAAATAGACAAAAAAATATATATATATTTAACTCATATAAAAATATACAATTATATAATTTTTTGGATAAGTAAATATATACGGTATCTACAATATTAGGTAAGACACTACAAGAAAATCATAAAATAAAAACTAATTTTTAGAGATAAAAAATATATAGTTGCTATGGTGACTAAATTAAAGATCATTTTAGAAATTAAAATAATTTTGGTTTCTAAATTAATTTTTATTATTGTTAAATTGTTTCTAAATTGGTGTCTAATTAGCAAACAAAGTTTTTGCTACCAATTATTTATATTCTAAATTTGGTTGCTAATCAGAAACTAATTTAACCAAAATTTATTTAGTTTTTTCTAATTCAGTCACTATAACAACTAATTATTTTTTATCTCTAAAAATTGATTTTTATTTTATAATTTTTTTTAGTTAAAGAAGCTCGACACACTATATTGCATTCAATAAATAATAAATTCTAATATTTTTTTATGGATATTATAGAAATTAAAATTATATTTTATTTGAGTATATCATTTTAAGACAAAATTATTGATAAAAACAATAATTCATGAGATGTCACTGTTATCGGTCTAGTGTTTGATTGTGAGAGTCATGTATTAAATAAGTGAAAGACACGAGATAAGATAAGAAATAAGATAGAGGCATTATATTTTTTTAATGTGTTTGTAAGAGAAAAATAAATATAAAAGAAAGAAATCATTTTTGTAAATTAGAAAATCTATAAACAAATATTATTTTCTCAAGATGAAACGAGAAATAAGTGTTTTAATTTTTCTTAGAGAATATATAATATTTATATATTTCTTTCTACTCGCTTTTTTTATTTATTCAAAACAATGAAATTTCTCTAATTTCCTCCTTTCCTATTTTTATCCATCTAATTTCTATTTTTTATTATTTTATTATTCTTTATTTCTTTCCACTAATAAGAAGATCATTAATTAGAAACTAATTTTAGATATCAAAATAATTAATTAGTATTTGATTAATTAGATATTATTTTATAAACTAAAAACAATTTGTGTCTAAAGTAGTTTATATTATTAATAAAATAATTTTTAAATTGGTATCTAACCATTAGTTATCAATGTTTTAGCTATTTACTACTTTATATTTTAAATTAGTTTTTATTAGTTTTTTAGAAATTACTTTAGAATCTAAAATATTAGGAGTAAGTACAAATTTAGAAATCATTTTATAAATTTTTATTAATAATAAAAAACACTTTAAATATAAATAATTTTTTAGTCTCTAAATTAGTATCTAATTTAGTTAATATAATAACTAATTATTTTTAATCTCTAAATTTAATTACTATTTACTACTTAATTATTTATTTTCTTGTAGAGTTCTATTAATTCCCTTTCAAAAGAATATTATTGCAACAGCTGAAATTTGGGTTCTCTTTGTAAAAATAATTTATGTCTAGACCCTTTAAATTAGTCTATATGTTTCTTCAGTTTTATACAATATTTCGCATATGATAAAATTCAAATAAAAACATTTGATACAAATTAATCAATTATCCGTCTTTATAGTGCAGTGCTAATCTTGCTAATTGAAGCAAAGAGATATTTATAATTGAAATGATATGTTTATTATTATAAGTGTAATTAAGTCCTAAATTGAAGATTAGTTTTGAAAATCTAAAGTTGTGACCTTTTTTATCTTTGCACTATGGGAGAATTTATTAGAGTTTTTTCTATGTTTTTTGAAATGATAAAAAATGAACTTAACATCTTTTATTTGTTCATTCCCCAATATCATAGATTGTTTGGTTACTCAATTCATACTCACATTATTGTAAAGAAGAGAGACAAAAAAAACTAAAATATACTAAGTGACAATGCCATTCTCTTTATTAGGGTTGTAACAATTTATTTATTCCATTGGGTACATAATAATACATTACTGTATATTCAAAATAGCTGGTGACTGTGTAATTGCACCAACCATGTCTAGTGCTACACAGGGTTCATCAGTAGGTACCTGTAACAGTGACCAAACAAATAAATTACTGAAACAAACAAAGAAGAAAATCAAAGACACTCCTAATTTAACAAATTAATCTCTTTTAGATTGATTCCTAAAACATGATCAATCTGATGCCACAATTAACAAGGATTCATATTTTGTTAGTCTTATTATAATTCCTTTTTTTTAACTCTTCATGATGTTAACTTAACATTTCTCTCACTCATCTTTCTATCTATTCCTTTACTAAGAAATATATTATAAACCGTTGAGTAGAAGTATAACTTCAGTTATAAATGCTTCACTTTCAATCATCTCACTTACCACTAATAATTATAATTTTATACTATTTTATTTTTTTACTTATTTCCTCAACCAGTTTCTAATTTTTATATGATTATATGTTTGTGTGTTACTAAGCAGGTAATGTGTTTTCAGGTTTGAAGAAAGCAGTTTCATTCTTGAATAGATTTGTGTGGTACTTGTTTTTCAATCAGGAATTTGTCTGGTAACTGTTTTGTGAGTACTTCTAATTGTATTAGGAGATGTTTTGTTTGTATTGTATTTTGTTATCTTTCAACTAAAGATTGGTTATAAGGATCTTGAGAGGATAGTTGCTCAATTCTTTTAATGTGACCCACCACTCTTTTTCTTGCTTAAGAATTGGTTTGGTGGTTTGTAGAGTCTAATGGATGTTTGTAGGTAAGGTGTTGAACATATTAGTCTTGATCATTTTCTGTATAAATGTTAGAACATTTTAAAGTGTCTAGATAAGAATTGGAACACTCCTCAAATGTCTTATTTTATTTTATTTTATTGATAAAACAAATGTGTGTAAAAAACGCAATTTAAAAACATTTATATATAACATATATAAAATAAAAAAATCATTCATATCATACTTGTAGTTAAAGTCTTTAAAAAGAAAATGTAGAAATTATTAACCAATACGTAGATGCTTACTTAATTTTGCTGATGCACCATAAAAAATATATTTTTCCTCAAATCAGGCACCACTTTTCTTTATTCTCTCTCACTCACATAAGCAACTATTTTAATTTTTCAAATACAAATACAATATAAATAAATTATTCGAGAAAACTATTCTTACAGCTAAGATGAGTACTCATAATCATAGATTAACAAAATTAACAGTTATTAATATTATATATACATAAATAATAAGTAATTTCTTAAAATATCAATTGTTATTATTTTATTAACTATTAATGTTATTTACTTTGTTTTTATTAATTCTATAGTAAGTAAAGCTTATAACTTGGAGGTTCACTCCACATAAAAAAGTTAAGCAGTGGTTATGAATTATTTCCACTTACAAAATGACCAGCTCCAAGGATCCAATAAAAATGTAGGTTTTTGTGTGACTTGAAAAACCCTTTGGTGGTTTTGTCACTTCCACAATAGATGGGGGTTCTGTCTTTTTCCAAGAAACTTTCAAGTCCTTCCCACCTACACAATGGACCCCAAAAAAGAAAAAACACCATTACTCTCATAAATCTATGCTTTCACCAAAGATCCAAAGTTATGATGCATAGTTGCTTACTTCAGTTTCTTAAGCCAAGCTTCTGTTCCCTTGGTTGCACAAATGAGATCAACCTATAATAACCACAAATTACAATGATCCATTGAGATTACATGCATGTTTTTCTATGTTAGTACTTCTACTATTATGACATAAGAATAGGATAGGTAGATCATTAAATTGCACATGACTTTCTAAATAGTTATGTACATGTTTATTATCTTTTTAATTTTGATTATATATAGTAGCATGATCCAAATTTAATGTTATCATTTCTCACACCACAGACAAATTTGGGATGAACAATGTTGTATGCACATTGTAATATTTCAAATAATTGAGATGCGAAAATCACATAAAAAATCATTACGAAATGCATTTTAAGCTTAACTCAATCTTATAATACCAACTTGTGAGGTGAGAGGTTTGCATCCACTTATATACAATAAATTGTTTTCATCTCTAATCGAAGGATCTCTAAAGTAAAAGATGGTCAAATCAGGTTTTCCAGCAATTTGCTCTGTCAATTTCCTTAAATATACAGATACCATGCTTTAAACCCAGATTACATATATCAAACAATTGGGATGAACAATGTTTATATTGTGCTGCCATCAACTTTTGATATAAACTGTTTGTAAAAATGTTGGGGAAGGACACTTACTTGACCATTGTACACAGTCACGTTGACCCCAAGTGCCAGCAGCTCATCAACCTAAGGGAATTAAACTAGAGACATCAAATATTAAAACTAAAAAAAAATACCCATTTTAATTAATTTAATTTTATAAATATCAAAGGATATAGATACAAGGTTACTAGAAGGAAGCTAATATCAATTTTGTTTTTTTCTAATTCTTAGTTGTTTGTGTTTATACAAGTATCTAGTCTTTATTTTGTCTTTTCTGATTTAGTCTTTATTGTCTTTTTACATTCTCTTTTTAGTTAGACCTATAAAAAAGTGTATTATTTCTATATATTCAGACACCTGCTTTGATTTGAATAAAAAAACAGAATAAATATTTTTTCTCATATTCTTTACCTTCTTTATTCTGTTTTTTTCCTGTCTGTACTTCTTTTAAAATAAATATCATCATCAAAAATTCTTTGAGCACAAAATACATAATCAAATTGGTTTAAGCATGTTATTATCTTCTTACCTCACTGATTCTTGGCTTCATAAAATCAGTTACAAGACTTTCGAAAACCTCCCAGGACTGCACTTCGTATCTGTCATCATCACAAAAGTTGTGAGATCACGAATTTGAATTGGAATTTGAGATGATTTTTTTAATTCAAAGAATTAAGAACTCACGTTACATTCTCAGGAATGATCTTTAACTTCTTCCTTATGACACCATTTAGTAATTTTTCAAGATCATCCTCCTCACTACCAAGAGTTGAAATCTTTGACATTAGATACTTGGAGTATCGCATAATTGCCACTTCTTTCGATAATCCCAGCTCCATTTCGTTTAAGCCGTTTGAACCAATGTCTGAATCTTGTAGAAAATTATAGAAATCCTGAAGTATTACAAATTTAGAATTTCAGGAGCTGTGATACAAAACACTTTTACAACTAGTTTCAAATCTACCACAACTCCAAAAGTTAGCTAATGACATGAAATGTTACTTTCACTTGTATACACTATTTTAATAATCATATCAGTTTTTCAAAGCATTCAAGTGATTAAATAAATACACCAATGTGATTAATGGAAATTATAGTACCACAGAATTGCTGCTAGTGCTAATCTCATCCTCAAGATCGCCCCATGAATTAGTTGCATCAGCAAATTGACCTGCCTCAAGTTGCTGCTTGATCCTCTCAGCTATACTGTTTGTAAAATCATATTTATCTATCAGATAATATAGAAAATGAAATCAAACTCCTACATTTCACCAATTTGTCTATTTGAGATTGTGGAAAAAAGGTGCACCTGTTTGCTTTTTGCAGTCCATTGTCATCAAGTCTTGATAGATCTTTCAGCAAAGGACCCCATGAGAACTGCAAGGTTGAAAATATTAAAATTGTGAAAGTTGTAAGTTAAGTTTTAACCTTTGACTACAATAATACTGATAAATACCACAAAATCTTCTGGGGAGATCCAGGAGTCTCCTAATGCCACACCTAAATAAGAAAAAGAAAGTTACTATACATATAATATTTCATATATGCAATTAATGGATCTGTGTAAGGAACACAAAACAAAATTCTCCATATTGATGGACAAGAATTGTTATTTGTCTTGGATGATGTTAATGTGGAAGGAACATATACCTCCAAGGATAACCTTTAATGTTCCTTGTTGAATAGCTTTGAGAGCTGATAATGCAAGAGCTACAGCAAATTTGCCACCATAAGACTCTGCAACAATGAACAGAGGACTCTTTTGGAGGTTGACATCATTGTTGAATAATTCAGCTAACAAGGTTGTCAAATCTGTGGCTGCCTCTTCATCTGTTTTGACATAGAGATCCGAATCTTCGACATAACTGTACCCGGTTCCAACAGGGTTGTCCTGTATAGTATATGGCATGACACATTGATTTAATGTCATTGAAAGATGTAAGAAGCACAGTGAAAAGCTCATTACAATGCAAAATTACTTAGAAACTGTAACCAATTGCTTCAATCAAAAAAATAAGAGTTAATGAGCTACCACAAACAAGAGATCTGCTTTCCTCAACCATGTGAAATCCCGGGGCTTCAAATTGCCATCCAAAGGACCAATCTCTCCAAAATTTCCAAACCCAACTCCTGAACCACCCTGTTCAATATTTTGAAAAAATCAATGTCATTAGAACAAAATGTGGCTATTCTTAATTCATATAATAACCCAACTTTAAGAATGAATATTGGGAAATCTGTCATAATTTCCATAAACCAATTTAGTCAACTACAATGAGAAAAAAATTTCTAATCTCAGGATAATTGATTTTTACTCTAAAAAAACACATACTGGTCCTCCCTGCAACCAGAGAATGATTGGCCAGGGCTTTGAGGGATTATCCACTCTGTATGGACTTCTGTAAAGCCACCAGAACAAATGAGCTTCTGTGATAGCAAAATGCAAAGCATAAAGATAAGTAACTACTGTCCAATAATTTTCAAAGGCACAGAATCATGCTAGTTTTTCATTATGTACCATGAGAAAGTAAAGAAAGAAGAGATTACTAGATCTAATTTGCACATATCCCCATTCCTCTGATCCATCTTCATTCCTGGAGCTTCTACTGCTACATGTTACTGATCCTTCCTGAAATAGTATAACAAAGAATACAAGAGTGATCCCAAAAGCTTGGAACTTTTCCATCCTAGGGAAGGAGATGAAGTGATAAGTAACAAGGAGAGTGAGTGAGTAAAGGACAAAAAAAGAGGGTGTGGCAATTATGCAGGAACAGGATTGAAGATGGATACAAATTTTATTATTATTAAATTTAGAGTATTAAAATATATTAACTTCCATACCCTTACTACTTAAACTGATAAAAATTATTTATTTGTTATTGATTTGATCATTAGCATAGAAATAAATTGCCTAAAAATAATTTTTTTAGTTTAGTTTCTCAAAGCCAATCATATTCAGAGATTAATAAACATAAAGTAAAATGATTAAAATGCACTCATGGTAATATATAAGAACAAAAAAGAAGGATAAAACTATTCTAGAATATATATATATATATATATATATATATATATATATATATATAAATTGTAATTAAAGTTAATTAGATACCAATTTATAAATCATTTAACAATAATAAAAAATTTAGAAATCAATTTCTTTTAGTTTTTAAAATAATCTTTACTTTAGTCACGGTAACAATTAATTATTTTTCATCTTTAAAATTAATTTGTATTTCATGATTTTATTTTGTTGTAGTAGTTATTGTTAAACATTTTAAAAAGATTATAAAATATTTCTAAAAAGTGTTAAACATTTTATAATGAAAAACTATTAAATAGAAAAATATGTTTTGAATTATTTTGTATAATTTCTATTCATAAATTTTATTTTTTTAAAAATTACATAATTTTATACATAAAAATTGCAATATAAATTTGTTATAGTATTTTAATAAATATAAATATATCATAAATAAAATACAGTAAATATTATATTTAAATATAATAAATAGTTTAGTTCAATTTTATTAAAAAAAAATTAATTTTATCTTTAATACAAATCAAATCACTTAATTATATATATAATTAAATTAATTTTTTGAATTTTTTGTTACTCATCTATATCTACATATTTATATCTATATATAAAAATGAATTTTTTAAATAATCCTTTTTTTGTGTGCACAAATTTTTCTGATTCTGTCTTTGTTTAATATATATAATTTTATTACTACGATGAAGTATTTTATCATTTCATATGAATTATTTAAAAAAATATTTTTTAAATTAATATTAATAGACAGTTTTTATATGCAAACTAACTTCCTCAGTTTTCTCTTAATTTCTTATTTTAAGGCAACAACACATTTATTAGATTTCTTCTCCAAATCTCACACATCAAATAAAATAACACTTATTTCCAATTATTATCTCCACTTGCGCAACCCTATTCTTTGATAAAGTCATTTACTATCAAGTGAATCTTAATCTTAACTTGAACATCATCACATCTTTCCATCTCAAAACTACTAATGGAAAAAGAGAAAAAACTTTAAAAAAAAACTCAGAGAAAAATAAAAAAAATAGATTGATTAATTAATTTATATTTTTCTTTTACATATTACTTTTTTTATTTCTATATATATTAAATTTTTACAATAATAAAAATTTAGTAGAAAAAAAAATTGCAGATACGAAAGTGGAACAATGCGATGCGAGTGTTTCCATAGTGTAAATAAATAATATGGATGAGGTTTTATTCCATCTTATAGCTTTAAGTTATTTGTTCTATTTTTCCCTAATTTATTTCCTTTTGTTCAAACATAATAAATCTAAATTAACCTTGTGTTTTAGTTCACTAATTTTTTAACTTTTAAATTTTTTTCATGCTACCCTGGCAAAACTCAATCCAAAACAAATCTATCCCGTGAAAACACTAAAAAAAGAAGCAAAGATCCAACGGTTAACATCATCAATCTAATCTGTACCCTACCCATATCTATCAATCAATCAAATAGCAGCTACTGAACCTCTATATATACAACACAGTTTCAAAATCTAAGAGCATTCTTTCATCCATCATCTTCTGCATTCTCTCCTTTCTGATAGTGGCAAAGCCATGGGACGAAGGCTGTTACCAAGTTCACTAGCTCTTATTAGGGTTTTAAGCTTTCTGTACTTCGTAAAGAACTTGTATAAAAATTCTACATGCTAATGAAATGGTGATTTGATTTCAGAATACTTGTTTATTCAATGATCAGATGTTTATTTCATGAGATTGAAGTTTTGTTACACATGTTCAGGTGCAATTACATATTCTGCAAAACTAAGAACATTGCTAGACTAGAACATGCCCTTCCATTACTGTAACAGCTTTTCCACGCAAAAACACTCTCTGTGTGGGTTCATCAAAGTGGACATTGAGAACTCCTCCTCTGGGTGATGCCTGCATGAATATGATACATTTATGTAAGTATGTACTGTAATGCTTTATCCCAATGAAGGGGATGAGAGTTCCCACCTGATAAGCCTTGAAGTTGCACTTTCCCAGCTTCTTGCTCCAGTAGGGTGTCAGTGAACAATGTGCACTCCCACAAACAGGATCCTGAAAGGAAACATGAAGTGAAATGAAGGATTGGACGACTTTTGCTATCAGTTTTTGCATTGTTCTAAAGCTTTCTTCTTCAATTTAATTTAAAACGGTGAAGTTATTGTTGAAAGAAGATAATAGCATCTTTTTTGAGGGATTATACAGTTCCAGAAATGTATCAAGTTCAAAATCAAAACATGAATCTTTCTATAAATAAGATTCTTAGCCACTTACCTCCTTGATTCCAAGTTTTGGGCAGAAGAATCTACTAAAGAAGTCAAATTCTGAATCTGAAGGAGCCACCGCAGAAACAACTACCCCTCTTGCAGGGCATTTAACTAGTGCATCAAATTTTGGTTGTAGTTCTAAGACAGCTTTCCCAGATGAGATTATAACCTAGAACAAAATTGTAAGTTTCAAAATGTTCAATGTGAACAATTGCTCAAAACACACACTTGCGTAGATACATACATATAGTTTAATTCTAATAATCAAACAGATTAACAGATGTTCAACACTATACAGCAGTATCTCTATGTTAACATCTAAGCTGAACTGATTTGTATCAGACAATAATAACGAAATGGAAGAGAACAGGAATAGCAATTACGAGCAAGTCATCTCCAATTTTTGTCCTCTTCACATCAACTATGGAAGCACCGTCCAATGCCTCCGAAATTAGTGAAGCACTCTCATCATCAAGGCTGAAGTCTGTAAAAGAATCAACAGGAAAATCCAATTCAATATGAAAACCTGTGGGGGTTTTTTCCAAGTTTGAGGCACTGGTGGTATCAATCGTTGGGATCTTTTTAGCAATTAATACTCCAGAAAGCGTCTCAAATGCAATAATATCACCATCCACCAAACCAGATGAAAATAGTGTGTGTGCAGTGGCTAATGTAGCATGACCACAAAGTTTAACCTGCACAAAATGCCAGTGTTTTAACAACTAATGAAGCTCAGAAATCCAAAATCATATAATTAGCCCTTACTAATAATGTTCGGGTTTAACTTAATCTCAAAGTCAGCTCAAAGTAAAATTTGCAAAACTGAACATAGGCTAATTGTTTGATAACAGGTAGTCCAAAAGGTCCAAAAATAATTAAAATTTGAATTAGAACTAACACAACTTCAAAACTAACTCAAATGAAGTTTTTACCATTGAACATATAATAAAACAGTAACAGTTGATCTGATAAATCTAACAACAACGCCAAGAACAGATTAGATATCATGACCTGGACTTTGGACTAATTCAACTCCAAAGCTACTCTACTTCTATGCAGTTCTTGAGAGTGTTAACTATAAACTCTCAAACAAATTCTTCCCAACACTGCTAACTAAAATTTATCATAAACTACACAATTCAAAGACTCATTCAAATTGTGTAAGATATAGTTAGATCTATGATTTTCAACAAAGTATAACTAATGTCAGATATTGGGCTAATGTGTTGTAAACTATCTTATTAACCTTTCTGATTATATTTTTACCTCAGCAACAGGAGTAAACCATCGGAGGCGAAAACGGGAGATAGAGGATTCAGATATTGGAGAAATGGGAGTTATGAAACAGGTCTCGGAGATATTGAATTCAGCTGCTACTGCTTGCAGCCACTCCTCCTTCCTCTCCTCCTCCAACAAACAAACAGCTGCAGGGTTCCCCTTGAATGCTGCCTCAGCAAATGCATCTACCTGATTATCAAACTCAGATTCACCACACAAAACATCCTAAGTGAAAACAATGAACAACTCAATAAACTCACAACAAACATACCACAAAGTATTTCACAGGTTTCTTTGCATTTGCCGATGGAACAGATGCCATGTCTCCAGTGAGTGCTAAAACTGGTCAAACCTCCAAAGCGTCCCCAATAGCCGCCACCAAAGTGTTTCCTTCCAATTTTTCACTTCTTTAAGAATGTTTTGTTTAAAATTATATTTTATCAGATCTCTTGTAAATGATTTATTCAAATTGTCAATGGAATAAAACTGTTTTAAATGGCAAAACTTTCTAACACAATTTAAACTCAAAACATGAGTGCAGTTATTGTTTTTTTCGAGTTAAAATTATAATTGTCACTTCTTTTTAAATGAAAAACACACAAAGTTTATTGTAGAATTATGTTAAGTATAATATCAGTTTTTTTTACTAAGAACATGGGAAGATGAGAAAAAAAAATAGAACTCAACATTCATATACAAACTTTTCATGGGTGATAAAAAGGAAAACTCTTCATAAGCTCAATAAACAATAATAATTAAAGAAAAGATCAAATATACGCTTCCTTTATAAGTGTGTATTAACAAATTATTTAAGTATGATACTTTTAACATTTTATCCATATTTTATAAAATATTAAATAAAATGTATCATATCCATTATTTTGAGTATAAACGTAGTGTGTGATAGCATGTCATTTTCTGATTGGTTTAACAAAAAAGTGAAAGAAAGAGAAGATAAAAGTAAAAAATGAGATAATTTTAAATTATTTGGAAAAGGAGAAAAAAAATGCAATAACATAAATGCTCCTATTGGAAAAAATGTTTTTCAACCTTTCCATTGCATAATTTCAAAATTCAATTCCATAATTTCATAAGCCAGTTTTTCAACCTTTCCATTGCAGATTTTCTTTCAGATAAAAATATGAGATATAAATAAATTTTATTCAAATCTAGTTTATATTTTTTAAATATAATATTAAACCAGTGATATTATTATTTTGATCTTCGACAAAATAGTATAAATTTATTTTAAAGATTTGTGCACCATCACCGTTTTATCTTTAAAATATGTTGTGAATTAGAATATTTGGTCTCAACTCTTGAATAATGTAATAATTACATTAACAGTACAATAATACTTTATATTATGTTTTCAAAATATAATATTTTACTATATTAAAAAATTAATATATTTTAAAATATTAAATTAATGTATTAAACATAGTACATATACATTATCAAAAATTTAGCATAATCCAAATTCAAAAATAATTATTTAAATGAATAAATCATTGGCTTTCCGTTTCAGCACGTGTAACAAACTATCATTATCAATTGATAGTGAGGAGAAAAATAGGTTTAATGAAAATAAATTGATAAAACGGAAATAGACAAAAAAAAATAAAAAATAAATTGATAAAATAGAAATACACAAAAAAAAATAATAATAATTGATTTTTTTTAGTTAATAATAATTAGTAAAAAGTAATATAATAAAATATCACGACCTCTCAAAATAATTTCACTTCTTCTTCCTCTCGTCAAACACCTTATATTATCTTAATCTTCAGTCACTATCTCTCCTTTCAATCAAACCGACGTTTAAAATAAAATAACAGAATAATTTAATTTTAAGATAATTATCTTTATTTCATTCTTTAGTGTAAGAATAATAACATAAAAATATTTATTTCATATTTTAAAACTAATTTAGTTTTGTTTAATAGTTTTGAGAGAAAATATTAACATTATTTTTCAAACTGTTTTTCTTGTTTTTTTTGTGAATATAATTTTGTTCTTTCGTTTTATAGATAAAATATTTGAGATTATTTACTTTCATTTTATAATTAGTTAATATTAAATAGATTTTAAGAAGCTATTTTAAATGTTTTAAATAATTGTATTTGAATTTAAATACTTTATTAGCATACTCTTTATTTTATTTTGATTATGATATAAAATCATGTATTATTTATTAACTCTTAACATATTTAGGAAAGTTATTGGAGAGATTAAGAAATTAAATTATAATAAGCACTAATAAATATATGCTTCTTCTTATTAACACTGTTTTCTGTATATTCTTAAGTTTTCATTCGTTCAAGTATGTTTCGTGTAAAATTTGAGGAAAACCTGTTATCGAGATGTACAAAATGTTTGAGAAAATTTACTTTCAAGTCAGTAACATTCTTTTTTCTTTTCAACTATTTAAAGTAATTATTGGTTATCATTGTAAGAGTTAAGGTTAATACTGTGTTTCAGAATGATATTATTTTCAAGTATCAATTAAAATTCACATTTTAGTGCATTAACCAAAGTAACACTATAAATCTCACTTGCCAAGTCATAAAGCAACCAGGGTTATCAATGATACTGGAAAATACATCTGTGATTAAAAGAAAAATGTGAGAAAGCAAAAACACTACATTAATAAAAAAAAAGGAGGTTAAAAGAAGTATGGCCAATAATAAATGAATTTTATAACATAAACCAAAATTTTGGCTAGTTTCACAAACTCCCTTGACCTAGCTTTCCTCTATTTTCAACTCTAACCTCCCTTTCATTCCTTTGCTACCAAAACAAATTATAACAGCTAGAGGTGGTTGTCAGTATTTCTGTACACCAAAAAAGGTAGATCCCTGTACATACTAAACGTTCGATCTGCATCCAGCAGAGCAACCAAGAAAAAAGTCTACTGCATATTGTTCCACCAAAAACTTTACACAAACTTCATAGTGCAGGAACAGGCTTATGTAACACCGAGGTCCCTTGAAATATCATCATCCGATAAAATTTCTTATACTTGTTTATCTGTAGCCACAGCAGAAGTTAGTCTAATATAACGAGTGGAAACCATTGAGAATGTAAACTAAACATAAGATGAAGTTTATACATACCTCATCTAGAGCTAGCTTAGTAAACCCAAATTTACCGGTCCATATCGATTCAGCTTCATCAGCAGCTGGTAGGACAAGGTTTTTCACATTCAAAGATCCAAGTAATGTCTCAATACAAGAAAATAGACACTGAAAATAACCCTGAAAAAGAAATATCGTTGTCAGTTAGAATATTTCCTGCCATTCACAAAATCTTACACTTGGAGTACACTGTATCCTTGTCACTACAGTAAAAAAAAATTAAATAACCTGTCCTTGTTGATCAGAAGTTGTTGCCACCAATGGAAGCTCTGCAATTTCTGACCCAAACACACGAAATACTCCGGCGCACACAATATCTCCACTGCAAAACAATAAAAATATACTCAGTAGGTAACAATTACATCCAGATTTGCAACCTCTACATAAAACATGTCATCGAGATACTTACTTGACAGTAAGCACTGCACAGTACATTCCACTAAAATCTTGACCCCGAATGTTCCTTCTGAGGAAATGAAACCAACAAGAAAATTCATTCACATCCCACGTATACATAACATAAATATATATATATATATAGAATGTACCAAAAAAAATGCAAGACATACCCAAACAACATTGTCGGAATGAAATCTCGGCCAGATGTTGAATCGACTATAGGATCAAACCTTTCCTGTAAAAAACAGGATTCTAACACTAACTAAAATTGCCCATCCATCAAACTTAACATAAAATAAATGTCGTGTCTTCAAAATACAAATGACAAATTTACCACAATATATATACTAAAGACAAAGTAACTGATAAAAATTTCTCCTTCTATACCTATTTACAAGACCCTTTCAAGGAAATTTGTTGTACCATTTTAAAAGACCCCTTGATGTTGAATCATGCATTAATTTTATTTCCTAAAATAGCCTTCATTTATTGAGATGTTTTTACCCAAAAAAAAAAAACATTAGAAATTAATGACAAAGTCTCTATCTATAGCAAGGTTGTCAAACTCAAGTGTTTAAGTAAACACGTATAAACTCGGATTATAAACTCCAATCGTAACCTTGCAAGAATTAACTTCGGATAAAAAAATATAATATTTATAAATAACATAATAGTTCAATATTATATAATGTTATAAATAACTTTTTATATCTTACAGTGATATTATTTATTATTAGTTTATCATATAACATATATAGTTTTTTCTATTTATCTAATAGTATTATCCCTTTATCATTACTCTAGTTAATATGATATATTATGCTTTACATAAATTGTTGGACTTAAAAAGAGGCCCAACAATCCAAAATAGGAAGAGGAGTAAAAAAGCTAAAACCCTAAAATGACCCAAGCCTCTACTTTGTAGCTTGTGCCAGCCCTATATCCGAAACTGGCCAAGAGAAAAGAAATGGTAGTGAGATGGGAAATTGTGAAGGAGAATTACAAACACAAAACGGAGTAGAGCGGAGCTGAGAAGACACCAAGAGAGATCAGTTGGTACAATAGGAGAACACAGCATCAACACCCAAAACAGACAAACTTTAAGAGAGAACCAGTGAACCATGAAATTGCTCCGTAGGTTTGTTTTTATAAATTGTGACCCAGAAACAAACAAATCCAGTGTCGGTTTTGACTTATTTCTAATGTCCAACTGAGCTCGTTGAAAGACCTCTAAACTTACGATTTAACACAAGTTTAAACCGAGTTTACATGAGCCTACTAAAAAGCGATCCTGCATGCGAATTAATGAGGTTTGAGGGTGTGCGAATTTTACAAGTTGACTCGCAATTTTGATAGTCATGCTCTCTAGTAATCTGATTTAAGAATACAAGTAATTATGATATGAAAGTCTCACTAATACTTTAGATTTAATTTGGGACAACAATACTAATAATTGACCAATTTATTCTTTTTAACTAATTTAACCCATTTTCTTAAAGAGTATGAATCAGTCTAGAGGCACTTATAAATAGGAACGGAAGGAGTAGGAAACTAAATAAATCATAATCTTATATACTCACATGGAAGATAGCAACAGCCTTTGAAAGCCTTTTCCTATTTTCAACAGAATCATCTAGTTTCCAATTTATAACCCTCCATTTAACATCAAGGCCACCTCCACCAATGTCTACACTTTTCTCTTCATGTTTCTTTTTTATCAAACTTAGAAGGGAATCTGGGATACTCTTTTCGCCACATGCCGCCAAATCCACCAGAGCAGAATGAATTTGATTGCAAGCTGTGCTACAAAACCAATTCCCCTCAGGCAATTCCTGCAGATTAATATCCGTTAAAAATGTATGTTTACAAGACATAAAAAATTTCAGTAAGGAGAAAATCAATAAAGAAAATCAAAAGCACCTCAAGGTTCTGCATGTTATGATCCTTCAAACATCCAACATGATATTCTTTCTCACACTGCAAGAACGTACCCAATCAGAATTTTAAAATATGTCATGATATCAAAAAAAGAAACAGTTTATTAAAACCTGGCTATCTAAAAGTCAGAAAAGGCAAATACCTGATCACAAATAATTACTGTCCGAGGACCAAAGCTTTTACTGAAATTGTGACGACTGTACATTACATCAAAAGCATCACGAAGGTAAAAGAATGTCAATGCTGGCGTATTAAATGACATGTATATAAACTAGCCAATGTTAAAAAAACTCAACGAAGTATTCAATTGAAAAGAATAATTTCAAATGGCCTGGCAAAAAAATTCCCAACATGCATCCACCGCACCAACCCATAAATGAGACTAGTGTTATATTGGCAAGCTTTCAGTTGGCTTGTGAAGGCATAACACGACCCCAAAGAGAAGTCATGGCAATAATAATTTAATCATAATATAACTTGAGTCACTAAAGAGCCTACCAATAAATATATATATATATATATAGCAGTGTTACCTGCACAAGGCACATCCACCATGGTCAACTTCTACAGTTTTGACAACACGAATACATCTGGGGTTCATCTGTTCCAAAATATCAGTGCCTTCAATCCTTCCAGCTGCCAGAGCATTCACATTATGTTGCCCCTGCCTATCTTTTTGGAAAATATTCTGGCAATACTTACAATACCAAGTACCAGTAGGAATGCATGGTAAAGGGACACAGTCTGAAATTGTAAAATTTTACACAGCCCATCAGAACAATGGCTATAAAAACTAACATCAAGAACGAATTGCAGAACGAAAAGAATTACTTTCATATAATAAACAAAAGAATACCACGAATTAAATTCCACCATCACTGCCAACAAATTTCATGAAAGGAAAAAAAAAACACAATCATCATAATTCCCAAAGGTGCAAGAATATCAATAAAAGAAAATCTTACATAAAATTTTATTTTGAAAATGACTTTCTCATATTTTGATAAAATAAAATTGGAATGTTTTAGGAGAGAGGTAAGATTGTCCAATTCCTCGGCCAGGAAATGACCTGCTAAAAGCACTAGCAAGTGCTTAAAGAGGGTCTTACAGATGACATATAATGAAGGATCACCGTAAAAAAAACTAACCAGAAAGAGGATCTATATAACTTACATGTTAGAATTTTTAAATTACGTTGACAAAAAAAATTTAATAATAAATAACAAATATTCCTATTATTTTGATTATAAAATAAATTTCTATTGAAGAATTTATTTAAAAGCTTACAATCACTTTAAAAGTGTTATTACAGAAATTTAAGATTATTGGGAGCAACAACATCCTAAACACAATTAATAATGGTATGATCTCTAACCATTATGGCCTTTCGAGCCTCATATGCATACAACCACAAGAAATTCTATACAGGTGTACATTCTTTGAAGGCTTTCCGGTGGTTCATTTAATAGTTTTGGCTGACAATATATCATTACTGACTTTGTTTCAATTCCATATATCAGCTAGTTCTGGTTTAGTATTTAGTTGCTTGTTCAGTTTAGAATGTAACTCTTGGATGCTATAAACCACTATTCGAAGAGAGGGAAAAGTAACAAATGTCAATACAGAATAGATTAACAAAATGAAAGGAAAATAATGTTTCACCTATGTGAAAAGCTCTAGGGCATCCATCACAACACAAAAGATCCCCTCCATCTTCACATATGATGCAGAGATCATCATTATCATTGTTGGAAAACCTCCGATCTTTAGATAAAGAGATGGACAACTCATGGAGTGAGATTCCATTAGATGTGTAGATGTGCAGGTAACTGCAACACAATAACACAATTTTAAACAAGGAAATGACGATAGTCAATTGTACAAAACACTCACATCAATTCATGATGGCAAACTCATGCAGCCCTAAGAAATTGGAAAATAAGGGAAAGTGATTAAGTTTCTTTCTACTTTTCCTTAACAAAGATGGCATGGTAACAAATATTTTTCCTCCCAAATACTTAGTTTCTTAATTTAATCATATATTTTTTTCACTTTGTACTAGACCTAGAATATATTATAGGACCCAAAAGGAAAACATTGAACTTGTTATAAGCAATTTAATGCAAAGCTAGATAGAAAGAGCAGGCACACCCTATAATTGCATCCAATAACAAGTTAAACTCATTTAATGAGCAAGAAAACAACTAAAACTATGATGAGCGTATTAATGCAAATCTAGATAAACAATACATTTGCACCCTGCATCCAATAATAAAATTTAAACAAGAACTCACGGCTTTCTTCGTGATGCCCAACCAGCATGAGCTTCAAACTGAGAAGCACTGACCTGCCCAATCAATTTTTTTACAAAAAAGTACAGTTGTTAAACATCTATCATAGCTAAATATGTGGCCCAATATAACACGTAACAAGGAAAAGCACCTCAGAGTTGCAGCAGGTACAAAAAATTGCATATCCTTTTTTGTAACCAACCAACAGTTTCTGACCACAAAACAAAAGTACAATAAGGAAAGATAAAAACCAAAAATAATAGGAAAAAAAAGAACAGAATCAATATCGATCCAAGCAACCTGTCCATGAGCATAGTAGGCTACTTCAGTTCCATCTGGCAAAACATCTCCTTCAAATACCAATTTATGCAAGCGTAGATCCCTTTCAAAAATTACAAAAGAAAAAAGACATTAATTAAATCCCCAATATTTTAAAGTGTGTAAATATAAGCATTTCTAAGTGAAGCAAATGTTTAGATAAGTGATTACAAATACACTTACTTCCTAGTTAGTCTTCCCTGACTCTTACCACGAGATGCACTGTGCTTCATCCCATTCTTTAACGAATTTGGCTTCATCGCACTGTTTGATGAATTAGGCTTCACCACACTATTTAACGAATTTGGCATCATCTCATTGTTTAATGAGCTTGGCGGCACACCATTATTTAGTAAGTTTGGCTGCACCGTATTTTCTAATGAATTTGGATGCATCTCGTAGTCTAATGATTTTTTAACCGTTACTGGCTCTGGTGATCTGAGATAGATGGAATGTGCATGTAATAAATAATAATATGCAATGCATCCAGTGAAATTTGATAATATCACAATCACAACACACATTACATAGACATATAGAAACATACATGAGAAAGTGTCATTAAACAAAATAACTAGTCATCCTATACTATAATAGCCTGTCCATTCATCAATAAGGAATAAGACGGAAGATAAAACAGTTGATAAGATTTACAATTTAGAAATTATTCATCAATTTAAAGGAAGGAAAATGTACCATATTTATCCCAATTTCTTATTTCTCATCTTAAAACCAAGTAGTCCTTATGTTTATAAAACAAAAAATTAAGTGATACCTTGGTTCAACTAGTGATGAAATCTTTTTGCTACTAACTGTGGCTGTTTGAGGGGGGCTTGATATGCAAGAATCACATACTAGCTTTGACACACCCTTGCATGCTCCTAAAATAGACACCGAAAGACATCAATATCAACTGTTACATGGCCTGGAAATAAGTATGCAAAGATGCAAACACATTGGGATAATCAATGGGGAGATATCAAGCATGTGAATTTCAAACCTCGGCAGTTCAAACAGATGGAAGATTTGTTCATAGTGAAGCCAGCAAGAAGTTTTTGGACGGCTTCCTCCATTGACTCCAATGGCAAATCGCAGCAGGCATTTATGACATCACGGAGGTTACATCCACTAATCCCATTATCCATGTAAATGTACTCTGGGGGACGTTTATTTGCACTGCCAGCATGCAGCTCAAACACAGAGGGTGAGACAACCTATTTCCACCAAAAACCAAATAAAAAACACAATTTACAACAATAATCTGTCAGATACTAAAAATAGGCATTTTCATAAAATGCACCTCAACCCCCTTGCAACTATCACAAAAGCACAGAACCCCAGAGTTTTGAATCACTCCTTGAAGCCCTGTTTCTCCATTTTTTCGTGCCTAAAAAATAGTCAAACAAACTAAAACATTAAGCACAAATTCTTAAATACTAACACTCATAAGCCACTATTAAAAGAAGCAAAGATAGATATACCTTTGATCCCTTCATGTACCTCACTGTCAATCCGTCAAGAATCCCCGTAGCCAGAAGATCCTTCAACTTGGTAGGAAACTTCCTCAACCTAGAATTCGAAAATCTTCCCGAACTAGGAGTGGTCATTAACACCGAAGCCTCAGTTTCTGATTCCCTCTTAATAGCATCATCAAGTCCAACCGCACCAACATGTTTCTCATCATTTGTTTCCTCGGGTTTTTCCTTCAATAACGACCGCGTAAACCTTCTCACAGTCTGAGGCCTCTCCAACCGCTTTTTCATTCTCTTCCTCTTCTTCCCCTTGTCGTCATTATCCTCCAAAACAAGGGTTTCCCCACTAGGTACCTTACCTCCCAAAACACCCTTCTCCGATTCCTCGTTAATTTCGCCAAGAGGTTGTGCCATCTCATCCACAACCTCTTCCTTCAACGTCTCAGCCACAACAGGCTCCTTTTCGCTGATTATAGTTTCCAACACCTTCGGCTCCTCTTCGCTGATTATAGTTTCCAACACCTTCGGCTCCTCTTCGCTGATTATAGTTTCCAACGCCTTCGGCTCCTCTTCGCTGATTATAGTTTCCAACGCCTTCGGCTCCTCTTCGCTGATTATAGTTTCCAACACCTTCGGCTCCTCTTCGCTGATAACAGTTTCCAACACCTTCGGCTCCTCTTCGCTGATAATATTTTCCACTGCCACATCACTCTTTGTTTCCTCTTCACAAACCAACATTGCCGCAGACTCTGATTCTCCCGCGTGATTATTCTTCGGTTCATCGTCGCTCTGAAGATCCACAACGTCGCTCTTAGCCTCTTCCTCGCTCAAGACGTCCTCCGACGCTTTCTGCTCCACGGTCTTCCTTGGCCGTTTCCGGGAAGATGTGGACTGAACAGGAGGGTGGGGCCGGTTCTTGCTGGCCCGCGTTCGGCCCAGAGAAGCGCCGCAGATCTCAGATTGGGCCTTCATTGCGAACGCGAACTCCCTCTTCAGACCAGTCCGAACCGTAGAAAGCAAGACGAACTCGTCGGAATCGGTGCCCTTGGCCATTGATTGAACCTATTGGCAGGAAAAAAGGCACAATAATACCCGAAAATTAAGGAAGATCCGAGAAAGTATGCGGATTGCACATGCGAATGGGGATTTTGAATGAGAGGATTGGGTTGGAAAGGGAAAGCTAGGGTTTGGAGAAAAAAAGGGTAAGAGTGAGTAAATTGGGATTTGAGGGTCAAGAGAAAGGCAAAGAAGAGATCCTAATGTTTTCTCCAATGCCAAAACTAACCCTGCGATGATGAAGATACCATTTCTCCAGATTTTGATTTTCCATTTGGCCTTGTGTTTTGTGATATTCCAGTTTCTGCTATCTCATTTATACGTTCCATAAATTTAAATACATTTTCTTGACCAATTTTGAAAACTTTTGCTGCACCTATCCTTCACAGTTACCAATCATGAGGTGTCTGTTAACCATTTGCCGTTATTTGCGATTTTTTATGCTACATATTATTATAATAATAAAAACACATGCATTCTCTATATTTACATAAATCTAACTTAAATAATTGATTTTTATATTTGATTTCAATTATTTTTTCAAATCAAACTGATTTATTAATAATTTTAAATTTTCAATATAATTTTTAAAATAACTATTATAAAATTAATGAAAACACAAGTGACAACATCTATGTATCCATATTTAGAAAAAATCATAAATTTATATGTATCTACGACAATATATTTTTATTTTATAGTATTTGAGAATATTTTTGTATCTACATTATTTGATAATACTCTCTATCATATTTAAATCTTTGTTTATTTTGAGATGATGAACAATAAAAAATTGTTTCATTTATTTTTGAGTATGTATATGAATATTTTATATATATATATAATTAACAATAAGAGTGTTTTGTGTATTCTCATTTGCTAATCTTAAAAAATAAATACGCAGATGATGTCAAATATTTAACAATACATATACACAAGTTTAGTGTTGTCAAATATTTAAATATTTGATATTCATTTGTCAAATAATAAGTACTCAAATATTTAAATATTTGATACTCATCATTGTCAAATAATACAGATACACAGACTTTGTCAAATACTATAAAATACAAATACATTACGAAATATTATAGAATACAAATACACATAAGTTTATGAAAAAAATTAAAAAATATGAATACACATAAATCTATATTTCATTTAAATAAATATATATATATATATATATAATAAAAATAAAAAATCAGATATACAGATCATCTGTGTTCCGTAGTATAATAATAAAAACACATACATTCTGTGTATTTACATTTTTATTTCATTAAAATATATCTAAATTTTATAATATTTTATTTTAATTTTTTAATTAACTAATACAAGGATTATGTATATATCTAACTGTTATACATAAATATATAAATTATTTTTATTTATTAAATAATAAATTTAATATATTAAAATATAAATTGTTAAATTTTGAAAAGAAAAATTATAGAATTATTGAAATGAAAATATAATCTTAAATTATAAAATTATTTTTCCTAAAATTAATTATAAAATAATATTTTTTGAGTTTTATTGTAAGTAATTATTTTCTTGTGCAGATGATTTTTTTTATTCTTATAATTATTTAAATTTAATAAAAATAATTATTTAAAAGATAAAATTGTAAGAAATTGTGTACAAAAAATTATCTTTTTATTATAAACACTATGCAATAATATAATTTCAAATTTAAATCTTGTAGATAAATAAAATGTAATTGGGAAAAAAATCTCACATGAAGATTATTAGTCACTTGTATCCATCAAAACTAATTATCAACAAAAGAGGGTAATTTTGTTCTATCAATATGGTAAAAAAGTGTATATCAATTGATGATGATAAATTGCGATATTATTAAACAAGTTACCATGTTTTGTGGTTATGTTTAAATTAAAGGTAACTGGGATAATAAAAGATGTATGACAAATTACTATTTTAGTTTCTAAGTTGCATATATCATATATTTATTTGATATAATCAAAAATTATAACAAATAAATCCTTTAGAAATATGAATTAGGTATTGTATTATAATAAAATGATGATGTTAAAATATTTTAATATATTAATAATTTTTATTATTATGTATTATTTTAAATTATTAATTTATATTTTAGAAAATGTTAAAAATTAATAAGGACTAAATATTATGAATATATTTGTGATTTTGTAATATTTTCAAAGTTTTTAGTTTGTTAATCGATATCTTTCCCATAAAGTTACTATTTTTATATATGTTAATCCATTATTACAAAATAATTAAATTTATGACTTGATTAAATTTAAGTTTCTTATAAAATAATTTATGATATTTCAATTGTTTTTTATTATATATATATATATATATATATATATTTTTTATTTTTTTTTTATATTTTTTTTTTTTTTACAATATTCATCTTCATTTTCTTTTTCTGGTTTTGTTCCATCTTCTTTATATGTATTACGTTTTTTTATATATGATTTTGTATATAGTTTTTGTATTGATTTACCGTTGACGTCTTCAAGCGCATGAAATTTGGTTTCTTGGTTGAATTAAAACTGTTTCCTCCACTTTCAAATGAGTAAGTTTCTCAAATTTTGTTCATAAAACACTATAAAACTATCAAAGTTTTGTTTTCTGTCTTTCAAATATTCACATGGCGTCGTTGTTTATTTCTTCACTATTTTCTCCTAAATCCTTTTTCTTTTTTTCTTTTTATTAAAGACTCAAATGTTTTTTTTTTCTTATTAAAATCACTAAAATGATTGTTTTATAAACACTAACCATTAACCACTTCTTTTCTATTTACAAAGATAATTTTTTTAAGCCTTTCAAACTAAAAAAAATAAATGTTTTATTAAGCTTATTGACATGTTTCATTAATCCAAAGGGATAAAAAAAACCCATAGAATGAAGCACAAAGAGGAAGATGGAAACAAAAGTGTTTATTTATTTATTCCTACTGACTATTTTATATCAAAGAAAAATATGTTTATTGAAAGATTGCAATCATATATTTTTATTTGTTTGGATGTAATAACGGTGATACTAAAGTTATTAAAATATTTTTTTCTCAATTGTATATTTAATTGGTGGATTTAGTTTTAATAAATCTTATTAAATATATAATAGATATATATACTTTTTTATTCAAATTTTAATATTAAACATAATTATATATAAATAATTAAATAGAAAATGCAAATACACAAACACTATTACACCTGTATTTTTGCTAGTTTTCTTAAAGAAAATATTGAGAGATTGTCGTAAAAGGATATTGAGAGATCAAGATATCGAAAGATACACTGTATATTTATATTATTTAAGTAATATAATATAAAAAATATTTAAATTAATATATTTTAATTAAACAATATTCATGAAGCCAATATTTCATTTTATTATTATTATTTAATAAAAGATGGTATCATAATCATCATCTTTCTACTAAATATTTTTGGTATTAGGTTATATAGTTTGTTAAAAGAAAATACATCATCGTGTGTATAATAATTTATTATTTGATTTTTTAACAATAATAAAAAAGAGAAGGCAGAGGCATAAAAAATATGTTTACTTCCAAATCTATACATATACATGTGGAAGGATTTGGTTAAAAATCTGTTTATCTTCATTTCTTTTATCTTCAAATTAAATGTTAAAAAATAAAATTTCATTTAATATTTCTCGTTTTCTTCCATTTTTTTAATTAAAATTATTAATATCCTTCTATTTTATTCATCTGGATGAAAAATAATTTTAATGCGTACAAAATTATTTGTAGTTTCATAGTCACTTTTATTTATTAGATGTAAGATTTTATTCTTTTAATGTGTTTAAATTATTTTTTTTTAAATTAAAATTATCTTGCTTTTTTCACTCATGATTTTTTATGGATAACTTTTCTCAAATTTCTTGGAGTTATGATAAAGTTATATTTTCAACTTGAATCAACGTGAAGGAGATTTATACGATATTTCACAACCTCGTGTAATACATTGCATTTTTTTTATATATTTTTTTTTCTCTTTCGAACTTCATTTTTCTTATAAGTTGTCTTATAAATTTACGTTAATTTTCAATCGATTGAATCATATAAATCATACACTAACATAGCATATAAATCATAAACTAACATAGGATTTATGGTTTAAGATTAATTTAGGATTTATGGTGTAATAATTAGGATTTAGACTATAATTACAAACTCATACTATTTATAAAATTCATTTTTAATATTATCTTTGTTAAAGATCTTACATCTCATATGTTGAATTAGATTTAAAGTTAATTTATTAAAATAATATTATAGTAATTAAAACTTATCTAGATTGAGTTAAATTTTCTAATAACATTGACACTCATAACTAATAAAAAAAAATAAAAAAAGAGTAAATCATTTAAATTATAAAACATATAACATCAAGAATTCAAATTTGTTTATTTGTTGGTTGTTTAGTTAGTGTGACAACAGCTTTTAACATTTTCTTCAAATTTATACGACAATTTTTTTAGTAATTCTTTCTGTTAAGTTGTTATCTTCTTTTATTATTGTTTTTCTAATTTGTCTTTTTATCTTTCAACTCTAAAATGACTCTCTTGTTCAAACTCTTATGTCTGATAGTGTTTTTCTTTCATCGCTGCAATTTTATGATATTACTATTTTCACAAAAAAAAATGTATTTTCTATTGGGATAATACAAAATGTGTCCCTTTGTTATCTAATTATACACATAATTCCAACACTAACACAATATACAAAGAAAATATGTTGATGCAATGCTTCATTGATTTTACTTAATACATGTAATTCTTCAGTCTATAATATACATTTGTATATTATTGTTTGAAATTAATACAAAAATCTAAAAATATATAAATTAATATAAACACCATTGGGAGGATGGTCTCGACTATGACAGAATCCATTGATAAAATAAAAATCCCATTGCCCATTAATAAAAAAAAAACCATGTTGCAAGTAATTCCACCATAATATCACCCCACACATGAGATACTTAAGGCAATAAACTTCCATCCACATTTAATTTAACAAAAGATTTCAAAGGTAGATTTAGAAAGTGGTAAGATAATCTTTTGTAGAAACCAATTTTGTTGATATAGTGGTTAAAAATTTTAAGTGTAATTATAAGATATAGTTTTAGATTCTTAAAACAAAATGTTAATAATAAGAGAATTAATTACTGGATTCCAAAGCTTGAAGTTTATTAAAAAATAATGCACATGTATATATTCACATATATACCGATTGTTATTTTAATTTTTTGTAAGACTCTAACAAAAGGAATATATTTTTATTGTAAATAGAGTTTTTTATTTTATTATTATTATTATTAATATTTTTTATTAAAAAATTATATTTTTATTTATGTTATTCTATATCACACTTATAATAAAGAGATGTTCCTCTTTTTATAGGATTTTACAAAAAATAAAATAACAAATTGTATATGTGTGAATATATGCATTACTTTCTCAATATCCTATAAAAAAAGATAGAAAAGAGTAAAGTAGTAAAGTGATAGAGTGGCAAAAGGGTAAAAACATATGTGCATAAGAAAACACTTAAACAAAGATTTGAGCCTTTTGTGTGTGTTTCAAAAAGAAGAAGAAGGGAGGAAACCTGATGGCTTCCTGGAATGTAAGTTGCAACGATTGGAGAAGAAGAAGAAGGAATAGCAAGCACCAAGGTAAAAAGAAACTCTGTTTTTATTTTTGTTATTGTATATCACACTTACAATAAAGAGACGTTCCCCTTTTTTTAGGGTTTTACAAAAACTAAAATAACAAATTGTATATGCGTGAATATGTACGAATATGTGCATTACTTTCTCAATATCCTCCCCTCAAGCAGGATGATGTATATTCATCGTACCAAGCTTCTCACAAAATTGTGGAAAGGAACCCGTTGTAGGGTTTTCGTAAACATGTTCGCTAGTTGATCAGAAGATTGAATAGGTAGGAGATGTAGGAGTTTGTCCTATATTTTCTCATGAATCACATTGTAGTCACAATGTCAACGTGTTTTGTTCTTTCATGAAAGCTAGGAATATGAGCTATGTGGCGAGCTGATTGATTATCACAATAAAGAGTAGCAGGATCAGGTGTTTGTATATGAAGGTCACAAAGTATTTAGCTGATCCATTGTAGTTCACAAGCAGTAGCCGCAAGTGCTCTGTGTACCGACCAGTCCTCGGACATCGTTGACTGCTAGTAATGGTGGGCCATGTAAGCTGGGCCCCACAAGCGGCATGGGCCAGTGTCCCACAAGCGACACGAGTCAGGGTGTCGAAGAGTGGTCAGACGTCGATCACCAGAATGTGCTGATGTGTCCTCAGCAATAGAGTAAGGGCGATGTGACATCAGACATCGGTGACTCAAATAGTAGAGCTGGGCCACGAGAGGTGGGTCACAGACAACACACCAATTATCAGTAGGGAGAAGCCTAGATCACAAGGGGTCCATGCGTGTGGTGTGAATGACGCGTTCAGGCATAGCACAAGTAAAAAGCCACTGGAAGAGCTAAGGCCCGTGAGGGTTACGTTCCAAGGATAAGCTGCATGCATGGCACGTGAACAACTAGGGCACTCCCAGGACGGATGGCCCCAGAGATTAGGTGCACAAGTTGGTACCCAGGCGTTCATCCCGTCAGAGGTTGCACTCTAGTAAGGGAGCCTTACGTGTTAGATTGCCCTAAGAGTGGGTGATAGTGGCGCTAAGGCATGCCCTCAAAAACCCTAAATGCGGGTAGCGAAAATAGCGAAAACCCTAGAGTATATAAAGGGTAGTATCAAACCTAATAAGGTACAAAATATTTACGCGAATACACACACATATTTCATAGAGCTTTACGGCTAAGTGTTTTGGTGCTTCCTAGCCCCAGTACTGACTTGAGCGTCGGAGTGCAAACGGCCTCTAGGGCGCCTCTTTGTCTTTGCAATTTCAGGTGTTTGATCGCAGGAAAGCACGAACGAAGGCAAAGAGATTAAGGCGAGTGATCGTCGTAGACATACGAAGGCAATCGAGTCAACCAACAGAAACACTTTGTATTCTGCTTCAGAAGAAGATCGAGAAACAGTGTGTTGTTTCTTTGTTTTCCAAAAAATAAAAGAGTAGCCTAGGAAAATGCAATAGTCGGTGGTACCCAATTTGAGTCACTGAAGGCCTTAATGTGAACTTCAGATTCATTGTTAAAAAATAACCCATGCGCAAGATTAGCTTTGATGTAGTGTAGAATATGTTACACAACTTGTTGATGATGAACGGTAGGTTCTTGAACAAATTGGCTAAGGAGTTGGACAACAAAAGTTATATCAGGTCTAGTGTTGGTGAGATATAGGAGTTTGCCAATTATTCTTCTATATGATTTTACAAAAACTAAAATAACAAATTGTATATGTGTGAATGTGTGTGGATATGTGCATTACTTTCTCAATAAAGTTCTACATTGGTTAGCCACATAGGCTTGTAGACATAATAAGCTCCACTTATTATCTTCAAAAAGAATATTCATTTCCAAGCACTCCACAATATAATTGCTACTAGTTTTAATTTTGCACTATGAATAACATGGTGAAACCAAGACAAAAAATATTAGATAATATAAGATTCCTAGAACTTTTGAATAACATCTCTTTAAAGTGAGGGTATGAAGTGGATCATGGCTTTTCCAGTACTCAAAAACATGACTAAGAATCAAAGTATATAATTTTTCTAAAATTGGATTACCTTTTATTTTCATAAATCAACTATTGTCAATGCTAATATCCAGCCAAGCCACTCATCAAAGAAAAGAGAAAATTGGAATTTCTCAGGTGGGGAATAAACTGATCTTTGATAATTGGAATTGTGTTAAGAATATATAGCATACCACATCGGAAAGTTGTGGAACTTAGTTTGGATAAATTCTCT
Source organism: Phaseolus vulgaris (assembly GCF_000499845.2). NCBI lineage: Eukaryota > Viridiplantae > Streptophyta > Magnoliopsida > Fabales > Fabaceae > Phaseolus > Phaseolus vulgaris. Next base: position 36,820,252 of record NC_023755.2, on the reverse strand, counting down.
AGCCTTCTTCATTACTTGTATGACACAATACATTTAAAAAGTTAAATATTAAATAAACATAATGAGTAACACATGTGATTTTACTAGTGAAGTATTATTATTTATTTTTTTAGATTGGGTAAGTTTGTTTACACTTTTTTGAAATAAGTGTTTTTTTTAATAAAATAAACAATTTTTGTTTTTTTATTGTACTTGTATAGGCTAGGGCCCCAGATAGTACCTGTAACTGGATGTAGGATTGCTGACGTGTTGGTGATCTTCCTGCTTCTTTAAGACTCCTTCCTCCAATATTGATGCTCGACCGGTCGTAGGTACCTGCGATTGCACTCTGACGCTCAAGTCAGTGCTCTGATTTAGGTGTATTTTAGTGGAATATAAAAAACGTACCTTACTTCTTCTCAAAAGGCTCTATTTATAGTACCTGTTTGATGGGCCTTGACCCTTATGGGCCAAATATCAGTTGCTTAACTGATATGCATAGCAATTCCTTAATATATGGGGTGTATCTTTTAGTTTAGTCAGTTTTATCTGTTACGTTAAAGATATTTTCCATATATTTTAAAGTGTGGGTTGACTCATTCAACGCCATCATAATTGTTGTTACTTATCACGTTTATGTCCTTTAACTCAGGCGGTCGGTCATAGGGACTGAGTCTGGTCCGTTTGGTACCGACCGGTACACTTGTCCCCCAGGCTCGAGGAAATTAATTTCTGAAGAGTCGAATACAACCATTACAGTTCTTGAGGTGAGATGCGTTGACGAGGTGCATTAAATGTTTGGAAGGGATGTGACGTTTGCTTTTTAAGAAAAAAATCGTCGCTTGAATGGGCACTGTTTGATCAAATATTCTGAACTGATGAGATGTGGTGTCGTTTCATATTCTGAGTAATGTTAACCATTGGATGAGGGTAGATCTAATGGCTCCGAACAAAGACACAATAATCTCTCTCATGCTTAGTTTTCTATAAATAGGGTGACATTTGAAGGAAGTAGAGTTTACGCTTTCCCTAATTTGAAAAAGTATACTGAGAGTTTCGAGTGTCGAGTCTTCCCATTTTCTTTCGTTCTTCTTATGCTATTCAGGTTAATGATGTCTTCTTCCTCTTTCGATAACTCTAATAATGTTATAATGTCGAGTCTTCTGAGGTCACTCGCACTGCATCTGACAGTGGGGGGAAGTGAGTGGTTCAGACCATTAAGTCGATCGGACGTCTGAAGGTCCGAGATATGAGTGGGTTGACTCCCGTGTTTTAAATATCCCTACTAGTTTTAGGGATTCCAATGGTTTAGATAAAGTTTTATCTAAGATTGCTTTTATAAAACGCGACTGTCCTTCGGATGCGGTGATGGCTGATATTTGTGGTCACACCGATCAATTTTGTCATGGTCGGGAAAATGCACCCCAATATTTCTTTTTGTTTATAATACCTTTTTTTCATACCTGCATATTGTCCTACCTTTCGATGATTTTACTATAGGGGTCCTTCGGATCCTCAATGTCGCTCTGACCCAACTGCACCCTAACTCGTGGGCGGCCCTTAAGGTGTTATGAGTTCTTTTAGGCTTATTCCCACATTGCAGTCATTTTTGTTTTATTATAGTACTCGTCTGAGCACTCATGTGAGTTGATTATCCTTAACAAGCCGATCGGGGAATGTTCGTTTTGGTAGCTTTCACAACCTCATACAAAAACTTCAAAGAAAAATACTTCAAAATATTCGTAAATCCAGACGACTGAGAATACTTTTATGATACAAAAGAGCGAACAAAATTTTCTTTTCACTGGACCCAAAATCCGACCCAGCTTGGTACCTGATCGAGGTCATCTATGTCACCGCTAGACTAGTCGATTCTGGTTGTTTTTTTATCAACTTCCATTTAAGTTACCTACCCGGGTGTTGATAACATTATACAGGTCGTCCAAGAAGTGGACGAATTTTAATAGTATGTAGATTTCTTATACTTAAAGTTACATTCGTTATGTTGATGTCGTTTAATTTCGTTTGTGTCTTGCAGCTATCATTAATTGGATGGATCATCTTCGAAAAGTTTTATGACCAACATGAGACGTCAGGCAGCTAAGTGATTCTTTTATTATAAGTAGTTAATTGAGTTTATAAAACAATTATAAAACCTAAAAAAAATAAAATTATATTATATTATATTAATAAAAATAAATTTGATAATAATTATGTACATTAAAAATAATTATAATATAGAATATCTTTATTAATTGTTATAATAGATAAATATCCTATATAGAGTATGGAGAGGATATGATGACTAAGAAGATGGATAGGTTTTTTAGGATAAAGGATATAACGTTGATTTTGGATCCAAACAAAAAAACAAAGCAATATAAAGTGGACAATCTCATAACTAATGTTCAATACTTTGAATGTATTTTGTCTAAAAAGTTGTTTAAAGTTTCATATAATGTATCACAAATTTAAATATTTTGGTGAGATTAAAGAATTAAACATCTCAAATTCACTACATAGGCTAATTTATAATATATAATGAAAATAAATTTAATTTTATAAGTTAGTTGTGAATATGAGTTATATTTAAATTAACTTTTTAATATTTCAATAAAGTTTGTTAAATTTATTGTGTCACCTATCGACTTTTCACAAATATTTAGTTCCTTCCATTTTCGATGTGTGCATGCCTCATGTGAGATATATGTGTTGGATATCTCACATAGGCTAGAAAAAAAATCAATTTAAAGTAGATAAGTCGAGACAATTATCATCTTATAACTAGATTTTGTGAGTTTGAGTTACGATTAAACTTACTACCTTTTTTTAAAACTTACTTCCTAATATGATAGCGTAAAAGAGTTTATTGAAGATCTCAATCAATTAAAAATAAAATAAATTTAGAATATATATTTGCTCACTTTTTATAAACTTTTATCTATCTTATTATGTACAGAGATCACTTAAAAATTTCTATCTAGCTTACTATGTATAGAGATTACCTAAATACTTCATTTATAATTTTGTATAAATATATCTGCTGATAAAAAATATAAATAGATATCCTTTTATTATTAAGACTTTTATCTTTTTTTTTGGAAGCTTTAATGTTCTATACTATAATACACATAGTTAGTAATATTGAAACTATAAGATGATATTTAACCTTTATGTATACTTGTACTTTTTTTTCATTCTTTTATGCTATAATGAGTTATTTAAAAAATTTCAAATTAAATTCTTTAAAAAAAAAGAATTTCGATTAAAAAAAAACTATAACAAATCCAACGATGTTTTATTTATTTGTTCACATTGACAATTATATGTTATATTTTACTAGTTAATTCACGTGTTATTTTTAAGATACTGTTAATAGATAAGAAATGACAAATGTCTCATGTGACTTAAAATGTTATTTACGAAGATTTTTTTTTAAAATTAATTAAGGCATACTTAATTTATTATATATTTAAATAGATATTATTTTATATTATCATTAAAAATGATTTCACATTGTCATGAATATTTGTTTCAAGATTCCAGTATCTATTGTAAAATAAAACATTCCTATATTGTTTTTCAACTTTTTTTTAGTTGAGAAATTATTTATCAAAATTTCCACTAAAGTAGTTTTAAAATTACACTTAATAGTTATGATTAGGCCATTCAATTCATTTGCAATACCATTGAATCTATATAAGATTGGAGTGTTGTTCTACTTGAAATTTTCTTTTCTTTAGTAAATATTATAAGCACCATCAACAAAATCAATAATATATTACAAATAATGCAATTTGTTTTCAAATAAAAATAATATTTTTATACAGTCTAGAGCTTCTATTAAACTTTTTTTGAAAAAAAATGTTTATGATTCAATGATTTGGGACTTTTTAGATTTTATGATGATGTGAAATGGAGTTCCTGATGATTGACAAAACTAGGTTTGAATTGAATGTTTAAATTACATCACTTAAGCGTTTGTTTTGTGTCAAAGGTGAATTTTCAGAAATAAAGTATATTGGTGGGCATTGGAGGTTTAAGAATGGTGTGGCAAAAAAAAAAATGAGGAGTTCAATTTATAAGCATAGAAAAGGGACACCCATGATGGACCTAATTTGTAACGAGCCTATTTACTTTGGAAATTTCTTCCTCCACTTCTTCTTCCCACACCTCCATAAATCTTTTAATTCCAAAATTACCTTTCGACAAAAGGTATAAAGTTTTTTTTTTTTCATTTACGAGTGGTATAATTCGTATACCTTTCAAACTCTTTGAATTCCAAAAACTTTTGTATAATTTTGTATAATTCATAATACAAAATTGTATTCCAAATTCTAGAGTTGGAAAGATACTTTTGAACCCAAAAATACATTTTAAATTCTAAGATTGGAAAATAATTTTCTATTCTAAATTATAGAGTTTGAAATGTATTTTCGAACACAAGAAATAAATTCCGACCTCTAAATTTAGAAAACAAAATTGTATTCTAAATTTTAGAGTTTGAAATGTATTTTCTAATTCTAGAGTTCAATATGTATTTTCAAACCTATTAAATGCCTTTCGAATTTTATAATTTGAAAAACAAAACTATATTCCGAATTATAGAATTTGAAATGTATTTTTGAATTATAGAGTTCAAAATGTATTTTTGAACCTAAAAAAGTACATTTTGAACTCTAGAATTTGCAAAACAAAATTGTATTATGAATTTTGTTTTCCAAATTATAGAGTTTGAAATTTTAGAGAAAAGAAAAAAATTTCATTATTTCACATCTTCTATAAAATACAAGAAGAAAGCATGGAGGTGCAATAAGAAATTGCCCTTTACATTTTGGACACCAAGAAGGAGTACACCAACATGAAGTGATTCCATTTGGGCAATTTCTTCCTGCACCATATCAATTTCAACATGCACCCAATCTACTATTGAAAATGATAAAAATGCTCTTTCTAAATGACGAAAACAACCTTACAGAAAAGGAGGGTGTAAATAAAAATTACTTCCAAAACTTTTTATTCATAAATATTTCAGATTTCGATTTCTGGAACACAATTTTTGAATTCCGGAAATTTTTATCCAGAATGCATTTTTAATTTGTGTTCCAATTTTTTTTTGTCCGGAATGTATTTTTTTTTTTTTTTTTGAATTTTATTTACTATTCTGTATTTACAAATCCAAAATAAGAGTAATTTTGGAATTTTTAAAAAAATATAGGATGTAGGTCAAAATTGATATGTTGCAAGAAGAAATTGCCTAAATCCAAGATGTGTGTGTTTGAGAAATAGTGATCCAATCCAAGATGTGTGTACATTCCATTGACCAAAAGAAAGTGAATAATCCAAATATAGTTATAGGTTGTGATATGTCTTAGAAAGTAGGAGCATTAAAAACCCTAGTACAAGGGTGACCTGTGTAGGTTGCTGGTAAAGAGTAGTTGGTGGTGGGGGTTCACCAGTGACAACTAATCCTTTGAATTGAATAAGCTTTGGAGTAATGATGAGAGGCCCCCATCAAGAATGAAAAATGCAATGATGAGAGGAAATAGGCATCACAAGCAAACCAATACTAATTACCCAAAGGAAAATGACACTTGGAGTAGGACATCTCCTAACACCACGCTTTATCTTCTAAACCCTTTTCTCAATCCCAATCACAAATCACACATTTTGTTTCTCATCACAACTATTGATTGATTAATTCTAGTGCAATCTGAAAAAGTGTAAAAAAGAGAGAGTTGTTTTCGGCTATGTTGGTTCAATTGGACGCATTAGAGCCAAAACTAAGTACATGGGGTTTCAACTTAATTGGGTTTCTACCAGCATGTTATTTGAGTAAATATACTTTTTGTTTTTTTAGGTCAAATTCCAATGTCCAAGGAGTGCAACCCCATTCTATAAATTATTGTTTCATATTTAAATTGTTTTTAAATATGTTATAAGGACTTTTATGCAAATTAAATCTATCAATTTTTAGTTTTTAATATAAGAAGTGGATTTTAAATTTAATTTAAAATTTAGATTCATTTATATATTATGAAATGTTTTTATCTATAGTTGATATGGGATTTTTAACACACACTCCTTACGTTGATACGGTTAATTTATGTGTGAAACTATATATTTATGATGATCCGATAGTGGATGGTCTAATAAGTCAAACAAATTATTGCTGGAATAAACTCAAATTAACTTTAATATCATATTAAAAAGTGAATTTCAGTCTAATCTAATCTTATAAAATCGACTGAGATTTGCATTTACTTATGTATTATGGAATATCATTTTCTTTATTGAACTTGAAATTTTCAACATTTTTCATAAATATCCAAATATTTTTTAGATTAATTTTGCAAAAAATTTACCCCAAAAAAACTAGTGATACATGATGTATACATACCCTTCACGATCAAGCTGCAAAGTGTTTCGTGGGGCTTACTATATGCAGATGTGTAACGGACCAAATCCATGTGCCCATGCTTTGAAATGAACGGAATTTAGTGTATATTGAAAAGAAAGGTACAATTATATATATATATATATATATATATACACACACACTTTATTTAGTCTATATTTAACTTTTGAAGGCAACTTTATTTAATTATTTCATTATCTTTCAGATATTCAGGCTTTGGTAAGAGAAAATAGATCAGATAAAAATGACTTGAATAAAGTGTGGGAAATACATTAAACAGGTAGCAGAAATGGATATAGGAGATGGCGCACATTCGAATAAAATATGGTTTTTTTACTATTTAATTATTACTAAATTTGAATAGTAACTATTGAAATAAATGACCTTTTTAAGTGTGAGTTTGGATTGGGGGAGTGAATGTGTGAAGATTTGAGGGAATGGATGTGTGAAGAAAGTGCGAAGAAAATGAAGTTGTTTGGATTGGAGTATGTTAGAGTGAATGTGTGAGGAAAATTTATGGGAGTTTGTGAGTGATGTAATTGTTGTGAGATTTTTTTAATTTTTTTTAAAAGTGTAAAATATAAGTTTACAAATTTACCCTTGTATTTATAAATTATTTTCTGTACAATTGAATAATTTATTTCGATACTATTAAATAATTATTTTTAAAAAAATACGAGTTATTTAATATTATCAAAACATGAAAAAATCATAAAAATAATATTATCTAAGCATATACAAATTTATTGTTATATTTATTTATACATTTTGAAAGTTTTTGTATATTCATTAATTTTGATTTAGATTGTATGTAGATACATAATCATGTAGATATTTTAGAGGACATTATATAATAAAAGAATATTATATATAGAGTGAATTGTACAACAAATTTATTTATAAAGAAGAAAAAAAAATATAATATAAGTATGAAATATCATAATATGATAATTATGATGGAAAAATAATAAAAACAAAATGTATTATTACATTAATGACAAAGAAAAAAAAGGTTAAAAAGGGAAAACACCACCATCTTAGGTGGCTTTCCTCTCAAATCTTTGCATATGAGAAGGATGAGAAAAATCACTGTTCATGGATGTTCACTCTCTCCCTTCCCTGCACATCCCTCGATCCAAACCATGAATATCCACTCACATCCTTCCTCTTAAACAGTACAACCCTTGAAACAAGCCTAAATGAATTCTCTCTTACAGACATCTCATGTATATATTCTTTGAAATCTTATTTATTTAATCATTTATTCTTATAATATAAAACCTTTATTTTTTATAATAAGAAGAAATCCGTTACACTTTCTTCTTAATAGTTTTTATTCACAATATTCACAAAGAATTGTGAGATGAAACATTTATGAGATGTTCTAACCTGTATATGTATATAAAAGCATTAGAACCCATGTTTCTCTCAAATAACGAAATTTTAAAAATAACAAAGTATTTCTACAACATATAACAAAAAAAATGTAATAACTATATGTGATGAAAAAAAATTGTTACATTTTTACAATACATAGGTCCTTATAGAAAGATATCCCAATGTTAATACGTTTTTAATTATATAGTCAAACACTAGTGCATAACAGTACTTTAACAATGGTTAAAAAAAAACATAAAAAGACAGTCCATGAATCATCATTATTTTAAGTGTCATTGTAAATCAATTATTTATAACGACGGTTCTAGAATCGTCCTTATAAAATCACATTAACGACACCAGATGGAACCGTCATCATAAATGTATTTTTTTAAAATATTTTATTATTATATATACACTCTAATCCTGCATAAAATATCAAATTTCCAAAACATTAATGCATGTAATATCATAATTTAAATATGAAAGTCTACATACAATAAATTAGTACATATAACACTCTACAAAAAGTTCTATATGTCATTTTAATAATTCATTTATCCTAAAGTGTTATATATGGTTACCTTAAAGTGCATCCAATTGTTTTTTTTTTTTTGCATTTGCACCTCCCCTCCCACTCAACATGTTATATCCAGAATAAACACCGAAATAATAAGAGTTCATGTTAAAACACATAACAACATGTAATGTATGAGTAATAAATTTGTGAATGTAATATAATCATAATGGTTTGATATTAGGAAACATCATGCAAAATTTTAAAATTTTATGACAAGTGAAAGTATGAGAACTAAAAACTTAATATAATTGAAAAATACCTAAATAATACTTAAAAATAAAAAATAATAGTAAATGGTGGATTTTTGGAATTTCGGTCTACCCCAATCCCTTTCGAATATTGTTCATGTGATTTGTTACCTCGTTTCAAACAACTTTCATTTTTTACGCGTCTCCATCCGATTTTTTTGTCAAAAGTTATGACCGTTTCAAGTTTTTTCATGCTAATTTTTGGCAACTCCAAATCTATCACTCCTCTATTCAATGCGAGGACTCCTCCATCAAATATCTACTAAATCAAGTTCCTACAAACCCTAAACCCATACATGCAAAATATTTTTTTTTAAAAAATACTAACCTTCTATAGTGGAGTTGCGGGTGCAGCAAAGTTCGCGGTGGGCAGCGAGATGTCTGACACGGTGGTGAGGTGAAAAGGAGGTATGAGAGGTGTTGGAGGCGTGCAGAGGTGCTACAGGCATGAAGGGTTTGCACACGCGGAGGAGAGATGCGACGCGGTGGCTCGAGTGAGACGATGCGATGGCTGCAACGTCCGACAACGAGTACGGAGGAAGAGGGAGAGCTCAATGGCACGGAGGAGAGAAGTGGAGCACGTTGTCGTAGAGGAGATGAAGAAATGAGGCGGTGGTGCGAATGGAGCGTTGGATGGAGAAGAAGAAATGAGGGTGCAGGCTGGAAAAGAAGAGTGAGAGCGCAAGTTGTAGAAGAAGAGTGAGTGCGAGAGCGCGGTTGTAGAAGAAGAGTGAGTGCGAGAGCGCGGACTGGACAATTTTTTTATTTTTATTCACGTTTATAACGACGGTTAAGTGGGTAACATTCGTTATTTTTCACAAAAAATAATTTATAATTAGATGGGAGAACCGTCGTTATTTCTCACTGTGACCATTATTACCAACAATTATAGCTATAACCATCATTATAAAACATTGAAAATTCAAATTATTCACGAAAATGGCACCGTACTTTTTACTGCAATGGATTTCTTTCCGGTGTCGTTATTCATAGTTATAATTATGCTTTTTTTTTTAATAGTGTAGCTTTCAAAGTACTCATACCATTCTACATAGAAAGATCAAAGAAATTTCACACCACATATTTAATATGATATAACATATATTGCAAGTATTATCTGTTGACATGTTAAGATATTTCAATTCTTATGTCTTATAGTGATTAAAAACATCTTCTCTGAAACTATATCCGTCTTTCAATTTGTGTTCATCTTATTGTTGATAGATTAAATCTCGTCTTGTTCTTAATATTTTTTTTTATATACTACTCACAAGTTATATATTTGAATCAAGGAAGGAAGCATATGAATCGTAATTTGTGGCTGTGGTTCTCTTCGTGTCCTACATCATTTCACATCCACTTCATACTGAAATAATATATGAATTTTGGCATGTTATTGGTTTGGTGATTTTCAGAAGAGCACACACACTTTTCCTTCAATAATTTATCTTTGGGGTACCCCCATAGCACCAATTAATGCCAATTATAGGACTTTCAATCTTTTCTCGCCACTTTCATATCTCACTCTACGTTCTTAGATGTTAGAGATTTTATTTCATAAAGAAATGTTTAGATTAGGAGAAGATATAGGGTGTTTTAACGGTAATTTATGATGAAATTTACATTTTAATTATTGATAAACCTGAAAATCAAATTAAAATTACAGTTGCTAAGCCAAAGACTCGATGTATAATTTTTTTTTGATAATTTTTGTGCGTGTGGAAAGATTAACTGTGAAATATTATTTTTGAGGAACCACTATTGTCAACTTTTAATGGTCAATGTTAATTTTCTACTGCTGAAGATTGAATTAACTTGCTTTCTGTTTTTAAAAATTAAGTTAAATGTAGCTTAGTTTTTCATAAATTAATATGATACTTTGCTCTTTCATTAACTATAATTGAATTTGGATTTGTAATGAACCAGTTGAGTAAATGAAATTTGAATATCAATTATTATTATTATTTTAAGTTATGTTAGGATGAAAAAAAGTTAAAATTTGCTAAATTTGATATGTTTAAAATTTGTATAACTTTATTTATTTATTTATTTTTAAGGGTTTTTTAAATTAATTCAAAATAACTTAAATTTCAAACTATTTTATAGGACAAATTATGCATACCTAAAATATTAAAATTAAAACGAGATAATTTAAATAAATAGTTATTAAAAATAATGTAAAAATTTATTTAATAACCCATAAATTAAAAAGTATATTATACTCAATATTGACAGAAAGAAAAAATACAAAAAGAAAGAGAGTAAAATGAAGGAAATATAATGAGAAATAGAGGAAGAGAGAAATAATAGATACTCAAGTTCGAGTTGAAGTTTCACATTATATTAAAATTGACAAGTTGAATAATTTACAAATGAGAAAAATTCATAAACCTATACGAAGATAATTATTATTTCAATGTGTAAATAATAAATTATTAAATTTGAAATTCTAATGATGAAGAAATAGACAAGTTGAGAAAGTGAGGAAGACTAAATATATAAATTTAAGGATTTTGAAAATATGGTTAGCATGTTTTCTTATTTTGATTGATGTCTGAAATCTTTGGTACGTATGAAAACAGCTAAAAAAAGAAATGCTAGAGGAGATGAGCTCGGGTGTCTTATTTCTTAGGATATGAGATAAACGCCGTAGTTTTTGTGCTGCATAGTCTTTTTCAAAATGTTTAGACAAATTTTGGTTGGAGGACGTCTTTATTTTTTTTATATAAAAGTTGAAGTATACTTAAAATACTTCCATTATTTATTTACTTTTAATTGATAATTTTTTTAATTAAAAATAATGTCGAAGTATTGTATTACTCACTTATAATTAACTAGGGAAGATAATCCATTTTTTTTCTCTTCAAATTTTCTAAACAAACATAGAAAAAAACCTAAAAGATTAAAGCTCATTCATTATTTTATTAGATATTAGTCCCTTTTAGTTTTTTCAATCTTATAGTTGGTATTCAAATTGCTTTCTCCAGTTGGGCACATGATTTATCGATTTTTCATACTCCAATTAATGGTAGATCATCCATGCAAATGGAGTTTTCAGAAACCATAAATACATTATTTAAAGTGAAGATACAAGTAACTGAAATAAGTGCAGTTGAAACGTTATATAAGTCTTCATATATATATATATATATATATATTCATAGAGCAGTAAAATGGTTCATTTGAGTTGCGATAGATAGTGAAACATGAAGACAAAGGAACATGACTATTCCCGCGTCTTTCGGAGCATGCATGCAATGTGTTTGGAAAATTGTCAATTAACAAAGACAATCACAAGCCAGAGGCAGAAGAGTGGGGTTAAACAAGGGACCTTATAATTTAACAGGGGACGTGCTTTTCTTATTTATGTTTTGTTTGGGGGAGAGAAGCACTTTTCCAAATTGCTTTTCTTTCTAATAAAGATTTATTCTGTGTATACAAAGCAAGCTTATGATTACATTGAAGCACCTTTAGGTAGACATGTTTAGCATATCTATGTTTATATAAGATTTTCTTCAACTAGTTAATACTAAACTAACCCATATCCGAATCTAACCACTGATTTTAAGAACTTAAATGAACCAATGGTTAAGGTGAGTTCTGTCTCCACAAAAGCATCATGTGTTGGATGCAGCCTTTTCTGAACATCATCATGACCATGCCTTCTTCTTCGAGAGCCAGCCAAACTTTTTTTTTTGTAACTATCTTCATATTATAGTCCTAAATATCATCTTCTAATGAATTGACTTTTTATTAAACATTTTTCTACATATATAATAGTTCTATTATTGTCATGAACATAGTGTAATACGCGAGATTTAGACGGTGGAATAACATTAACTAATCTTTAACTACTCCATGTGATGATTAATTTGCCTCTTTTACAGTTATATATGCTCATCGTACCCACATAAAGAGAGAACCACTAGTAGAACCAAATGCCATATATATAAAGAAGGATCCCATTATTACAGAAATGATCTAATGATTGATAATAATTTTTTTACTGTGTGAAAATTGGTTGATTAATTAGCTTTTCCTCTTAAAATTCTTTAACGGTTGGAGATCTATCTTGTCCTGGATATAATATCTTGTCCCGGATACAATGGATACAATGGATACAAGTTAGTCGAAATTTATAAATGGATGTTTTAATTTTAAGTCTGAGTTAAAATTTATTTCTTATAAGATATTGGACTATCTATACATTAGGGATGATAATGTAGGACGACTTGCATTCTATTAAAAAAATGTAGGATAAGTTCTCTAATTTAGGCTAATTAGGATAGTTTCTATTCATGGAGCATAGTTTCTATAATTAGGATAGGTTCATCCGGCATAATTTGTAATCCATGCAGGCTAAGAATGAGAGGGGACGAGTTTACCACCAACGATCAATAAAAAAAAATATTTTATATTTTTAAAAAAAATCATACCTCACTTATCCATTATTACATTGTAATCTTTATATTATTTTATTTAAAAAAAATAATTTTAATGTACTAAGAAAGTGAATTATTATGAAGTGGACTTTAAGCCTAACTAAACTCCATAAAACCAACTCAATGAGGTGAGGTTTGCATCCACTTATATACTATGAAAGTCTAACGGTCTGATAGCGGGTGACCTGATAAACCCAACAAACACTCGCTAGGATAAACTCGAAATGACTTTGATACAATATTATGAAGTAAACTTTAAGCCTAACTCAACTCTATAAAACTGACTCAATGAGATGAGGTTTGCACCCACTTATATACTATGAAGACCCTAATCTCTAGTCGATGTGGAATCTCCAACATGAATGTTTAATAAATTTTTTTTATTAATAAAATTTTTATTTTAAAAAAAACTTACGCAGGTTAGTCCGCAAGCCCACGGACTACATCTTATGCAATGTGTACAAGTAAAATAAACTTACATTCCTTGCGTTTATGCAGGACAAGTTAACCCACATTGCTCCCTGCATAAATATATAGTTCCACACACATATTTAAGTTTCTTAGCATAATAGTGATGTGTTGAAAATGTTAAATCAAGTATAAATTAAGACATTTCATAATATATAAATAAATACAAACCACCTTTTATAAATTTAAATAAAATTTAAAATTTAAATCTTAATAACCTTATGCTTTATATTTTATTTTAGAAGTGAAAATAATTGATGCTAACGTGACCCCACTTTGTAGTGCCAACTTTATTTGACATAGGGTAAGTGTAATAATTCAATCTCGATAGATAATTGAGAGAAAACATATAAAAATAAAACGTAAGCATGACTGAATGATGAAAAGGAGGATTTCGTGTAAGAAAATAATAATTAGAGATAAATTATTTATGTTTAAAGTCCTAAGTTGTTACTCAGTTTTGTGACGTTTTAACCATAGAAGGGATAGTATCTAATTCTGTTAACTATGATCACTTTTATTTTCTTGAATTGTAGTTATCTGCAAATGTTAATAAAGTCCAAATTCAATTCAATAAAATAGAGAGGTTATTGGAACATGTTTTCGATTCCGCATGACGTTGCTGATTTTTACTGTCGTAAGATGTTTGTGTTTGGTGGAGAAAGAACGACAGCTTTAAATAATTAATTCTTCTAGTTGTAAGGAAAATCATAGAAAAAGATTTGAAAATGTAAGTATAACTGTAAAATATAACTTATCGAGACGGCGTCGTTTAGGAATTGGCTTCCACCGAACTTCACGTTCGATTTAAGATTTGGAACGTTTCGTCAATTGCCCGGAACAAAAGAGAATGCGCCACGTGTCATCGGAATGATAGCTGCTTTATCTAAGGAAGAAAAGTCTTGCAGACGCTGACGTGTCCACATACATCACTCTTTTGTAAATTCGCAACTCTTCTTTCTCTCTCTGTGTTTCAGTCTCTGCTCTGTCTTTGATTTTTCATTCTCTCTCTCTCAATTTTTTTTGAGATTAGGTTACTTTTTCTTTACTTCGAAATCGAAGGCGAAACTTCTCTGGTACGTTCCTTTTCCATGTTTCATACTCAGTCTCGCGCTTCAGTGATGAATTTTCTTCCAATAGTCAAATGTTGTGCACTCAGTTTTTGTGTGGAATAACATTCCTATTTCACTTTTGCTTTGCTTACTATTGAAAAATTGAATGATCTGCAACTCTGTTTTGTTTTCATGGTTTTTCTCATTCTTTGAGAATTTTAGCTTAGCATTATAGACTCATGTTGTGATTATCACTACTTTTTTTTAGAGAATAAGAATTGAATGAATTGATTGATTTGGTATTCCTTAATTATTATTATTATTATTCTTATTATTATGATTATTATTTATTACTACTATTATAATTATTTTGTTTTTGGCAGGCTAAGGTAGAGTAAGCAGTAATTCCTTTCAATTGAAATTTTGCGTTTGAGATATTTTTCTTGACGAGACTAATACTGACGACGACGACGGCGATGATATCAGGGAGAGGAATGGTAATAGCAAAAGTGATTCAAATCCATGGAAATGTAAGGCCTGTTTCTGAGTAACTTTGATTTCCCACCTGATTGCAAATTTTAGTGCATTTGAGTCAGATGGATTGAAAAGATCTGTGTGCTTGTTATGAATCTAAATTAGAAATGGCTGTTGCTGGTGTGCATAATGTGACTGCGCTCGAATCTACTTTCCTGAGGGAATCCCTTTCTCAGTCGTCTGGGAGGCAAGGAGATGGAGGGAGGGGAGGCACCCGGTCGTCTTCGGTCTTGCAAATGTGGAGAGAGATTGAGGATGAGCAGGTAGGAAGACCAGTCCAGGGAAGACCTGGGGAGGTTTTACTTCAACAAAGGAGTGATGAGTTGGTTGTGGACCCCTCACATGAAGATATGCCATATAGCAACCAGAGAGAAGGGCATGTGATAGAGGATGCAGGCTTTGGTGAGAATGATTCTGAGACCTGGTCACAAAGTCAGAATGAGTTCCATGACGAACATGAGGAATTGAACAATTCTAGCCACGAAAACTCCTCTGATTTTGGAGAAGTTGAAAGGGAAAGAGTGAGGCAAATTTTCAGGGAGTGGATGAATAGTGGTTCTAGGGATCGTGCATCGAATAATTCCCAAGGAAACAGGGGAGAATGGCGCGGGGAAACTGAGCAGGAAAGGGGCGGGGAAACTGAGCAGGTAAGGGTGAGTATAAGGGAGTGGGTACAGATGAGTAGCCAGCAGAGAGGTGTTTCTTCTGGGGAAAATCGGGACGAACAATCTTCTGAAACTGGTACCCAAATTGATTGTGTTCGTGATGGATTTGTTAATCAGAACGAGGGCCAAACTGAGCATACACGGAGGGGAATCCGTAAATTATGTGGCCGACAGGTGCTGCTTGACATGCTTAAGAAGGCTCAGATGGAAAGGCAAAGAGAAGTTCAGGAATTGTTGGACCACCGGGCTGTATCTCATTTCCCCCATCGTAATCGTATTCAGGTTAGTCTACTAAATGGATACCTTTAGGCCTTATTTATTTACTATTCCGGCATCATAGTGTATGATGTGTGGATGTTGGATATGTTTTCCCCAATGTAATTCGTAAAATATTTGCCTTTACTAAGTTAGTGTTAGAAGGCACTCTTAAGTGAACTTGAAGTGTAATAATTTTAGGGTAACTTTCGGTTTTATTTTTATGCTCAAATTTGTAGGGAACTTGAAGCGTAATAATTTCATCACAGGCATAAGGGATGGGGAATTGTATTATGTGAAGAATAGAAAAATTTCTAGAATCTGAAGGAAACCTAGGAAAGAACAAGTGGGAAATACCATAAATTTGAATCTATTTGAACAATGAATTTAAAATCTACGACTTGGTTTGAATCCGAGCTTTGCTGTATTGATTGATTGTTTGTTAAAATATTTTCAGGCCTTGCTTAGAGGCAGGTTCTTGAGAAATGATAGATCGATTGATAATAACAGATCCACTTCCATTGCAGAAAGTGAATTAGGCTTATTGAGACAGAAGCAGACTGTATCAGGTCTAAGGTATGCAGACAGTTCATGTTGCCATTACGTTGAGAAGAAACTAAATTTACTTTTTATATCAAATATTCTGGATTTTTTTCTTTCTCTCACTTGACTTTTCTATTTGAAACTACCAACTCCCCCTAATTTGACTTTCTTTTCTATTCTGGATCCATATAGATGCCCCCCACCCCACCACACACACACATTTTTGAATTAATTTATAATGAGTTTATTCTTGGATATATCCCCTTTACACTTTCCAACCAAAAAATATAGGGACGGATTGGTACACATCTGCTCTATTTGTTTAAAAAGGTCTTCACTTCATAAAACAATAGTCTGCTATTATAAGCATGTTTTACTGAATGAGACAGTAAAACCAGAGTATTGTGAGCATCGCCTTAAACTATATTAACATATTTGTAAAACTTCTAAATAGGACAGTAAAATTGAAATGAAGGTGATTATTTTCAATAAGAAATTAAGGAGTGGTTTGGTTTGGGAAAACGTTTTTCGTTTTCACTTTATTGCTTTTTGTTTTCACTGTTTCCTATGAAAACTTTTGAAAACAGGAAATAAAATCAGAACAAGTTGACAATTTTGTAGTTAGAGGTGAAAACAGAATATATTTTTTCTAATCAAATGGCCCCGTGCACTTCTACTGTTTTTGTTTCATTTAAAATTGATATGTTTCTAATAATACACCCTTAAATTTTTGTGGTCTGTTTCATGCAGCTTTTCCCATAATCTTACTTTATGAAGATCACACAATGTATTTTTTAAGCTCAAAAGAAAGGTTTATCGTTTTAGATAAAAAAAAAAAACCATGACAGGATTTCTGTGAATTATATTATTTTGTAGTGTGTATTTTGTTGGGAAAGTCAGACCTAGGGTTTAAGGCAACCGGTGCATGAAGATCATTTTGAAATTACTGTTATGTCAAATTAATTCAAATTGTTATTTGTTGAAATAATCTTCTCTACCTTATTTCCCCTTGGACCAAATGAAAGTGTAACTGTTCTTTGTTGCTTTAGCTTTATTGCTTAAAATTACTTGTCCGTTTTCCTTCATGTTAATTTTTGTTTTATCTATCTGCTTTTTACTGAGGATGTTAATTTGTCTTCTGATCAGGGAAGGATTCTTTTTTAGAAAGGACAATATTGGTTGTAGTCAAGCAACCAGTAACCTATCTGATATCTCTTCCGAGAGTGATATAGATGTTAATGCAATTGAACAAACTGGAGCTAGCAGTTCACAAGCAGTCCCAACTGTACATTCAGAACAATCTGGGCCTAATAACAATGGAAATGACGGAATTGAGATACCATGTGATCAGATTTGTTCACAAGGAACCCCTTGTGAGATATTAGACTGGCAAGGCTCTGCCGCTCATATAGAAACAAGAGATTGGGAATCATCTTCCAGTATGAGGGTTGAAAGAGGAGATGGCACTGGACAAACTGTTGCTACGATGACAACTGAAGATCCTTCTAACGACCTTACCCAACACAGCTTGCAAATTGAAGATACACAGGATGACAATATGCAAGAGTTAAGCGAGGTACATACTGAGCAATCTCAGTGGGGAGATATAACTAATGATGAAAGCAATTTATCAAATCAGGATGATCGTGTATATAGCAATATCGTTGGTGATGTAGATTTGATTGAATCTATTGCTCTGGAAGTAGAACAACAGGAAGAAGTTATAATTGAAAATGACGGAAGTGACTGGCATCAAAGTGTGGATGATCATCAGCTCAGTAACACAACAAATGAATGGCCCCAAAACATATTGGGTAGCGAAGATGGAGAAAATTCTCGTATGCAAGAGCAAGAAACCCCTGAAGTGTGGCAAGAGGATGGTGGCTTTCAAGAGGCTGTGGAAATTTGGTTAGGAGGACCTTCTGATAATGAAGTAGCTCCAGTTGGTAGAATTCATGGGTTTTATTTTCCCGAAGATGACAATGTGTACAGTGTTGAACTCAGGGAATTGCTAAGTAGGTAGGTTGATATGATTGAAGTGTTTCAGCCAAACTCTTTTGAAAACGAAACAAATAAATTAGAATAAATATTTCTTTTCCTCTGGCAGGAGAAGTGTCTCAAACCTCCTTCGCAGCAGTTTTCGTGAAAGTCTTGACCAGTTGATACAGTCGTATGTTGAAAGGCAAGGTCACGCTAATGTTGAATGGGAGCTGCAAGAAACAACCCCTTCTTCTCCCCTGGCAGAACAAGACTCAGGGCAACAGACTAGGGACCCAGTCGTTGGTCCTCAGAGTATTGTTAATAGCTCACTTGACCACCGCCCCTTGCCACCAACACCTCCGCCTCAACCTTTATGGGATCGGCACTCTCGTCATGACAATTGGTCACAGAGTGACATAAATAATCAGCGCTTAGGAATTGTGCGTTCATTTGCGGGACATAACTGCTTTTCTTTAGCTGATGTACTCCATAGTCTTGACATTCAATTGCCTACTTTTCCCATTTCATAATTGTGTTATTATATTAATAATTTTCTGAGTGGACTTTTTTTTTTTCAGGAGTGGGATATTGTTAATGACTTGAGAATTGACATGGTTAGGCTACAACAAAGGATGAATAATATGCAAAGAATGCTGGAGGCCTGTATGGATATGCAGCTTGAGTTACAACGCTCAATAAGACAAGAAGTCTCTGCAGCCTTGAATCGTTCAACTGGTTCATCAGGTCAGATGACTTAGTGCTTTCCCTATTCGTTTTATTTTTCATAAGCCTTTGAACCTGACCTGTAACGTTATGGCTTGGGGGAGAATGACTTTGTACTAATACTCTTAGATTCGTCACAGGAATACATGACCGTGTTTCACCAGACGATAAATCTAAATGGGAATGTGTGAGGAAGGGACTTTGTTGTATATGCTGTGAAAGCAATATTGATTCTTTGTTGTACAGGTGCTATTCAGTGCACTTTGATAAAGTCAGTAATTTTGTTTGTACCTGATGTAAATTCACTTACATATTGCTGTTGTATTTGTCTTGCAGATGTGGCCACATGTGCACATGTTCAAAATGTGCAAATGATTTGCACCAAAGTAGAAGAAAGTGTCCAATGTGTCAAGCACCAGTGGTGGAAGTGATACGTGCTTATTCTATACAATAGTTTTGACATTATAGGGCCAAATACAGAGTACACAGATCGTAACAATTTCTTTCACCTGACGTTTCCAGGTATTTTTTTTAATATTTTTTTGTTCCGTGATTACTGTATTTATGTGAGTGCACAAATGAACCTGATGGCTATTCTGATGGCCATGATTCTGAAATGAATAAAAATATTTTGTTTGATTTGGTTGTTTGAGATTCCTTTTTTTGATTTTAGATTTGAATCAAAGTCAAATGGGTTGTGTCATATATATTTGAATTTTCTGTTTTCAGTCAAATGGGTTGTGTCATATATATTTGAATTTTCTTTTTTCAGCGTATTTTGTGTTGGTTTCTTGATGAAGACATAAGCAGCATATATACAAAAACATTTTTCCCGTAACTACTTGACATTATTTTGTTACTGTATAGAATTGGCATTTTTCAATACATATTTCTTACATAAGGTAGACATGCGTTTTCAAGTTGATAGGTTGATTTTGAATGCAAACATATGAGCAACCCAAACCATCGGTAAAAGAAAGGGGCGAAACGAAACTCTTACGAGAGTCACTTAGTTATCTTCTAAACCATTTCATTTGTCAACAAATAAACATTTAAACTCACATACAAAAACCACACACGATGGTATACACAGTTTTGGAAACAAATTAGCAAGTCAAGTTTCCACTCACTCCATGTTTTACCAGAAGCAAGAAAATGTTACTTCTAAGTCATTTGGACTTCACAGTAGAGCTATCTCTCAACTACAGTGTCACGTCAGAAATTATTATTTCCGTATGCATTTGCTTATTCTTTCATAGTTTATTATGTTAAAACTGATTTTTTTTATAATAGCTAAAAAAATTAATTATACTAATTATTTTAAAAAATTAATTAAACAAAGGTTTATAATATTACTATGACAATAAATTTCATATACTGTATCATAAAAAAACCAAGTCTCGAATTGTTTAGCAATAGATTTAAAAAAATATAAGCAGAGACAATTCTTAGGGATGAAATCAATTGAGATTTCAAAAGAATTTTTTACGTTCGGAAATTAAAATAGTGTAAGAATGTAATAATTTCTGTGAAGACATTTTAAAATACTTTTATAATTAAAGTTTTGTAATTTATAATGTAAAAAAATTTATAAAATATGAAATTATAAAATCCCAAAGATTTATGAATATAAAAGAATTTGAAAGATTTCATATATTTAAAATAATTTATAACTGTTTTTTTTTTGTGTTAACCTTTAAAAAGGATGAAATGCATTGTTACTTATTATTCAAAATTACTAAAAACGAAGAACATTTCAGTAGACATTACAATAAATCATCAAAGGTAAAAAAAATGACATTAAGTACTGGCCCATTGTTAAAAATAATAAATAATTTTGTTATTTTTTAATCTCTCATTTCGATAATTAACAAATTATTATTATTATTATTACTATTATTATTATATCATACTAATGTACACAAACAGAAAAATAAAGAATTTAATTAAATATTAGTAGAAAAAAGACATAAATAGATAAGAGAAATATAAATTTTATACAAGAAAATTAAAATTAAACACATATTTAAAGAATGACCCTTATTCCAAATTATAGAAACTATGCTCCATGAATAAATTATAAAAAATAACTTATAGTTTGTCAGCACTTACTTACTTTATTTAAAAAAAAATAAAATTATCTTATATAATTTAAGATGATATTTGTATCTGTATTCATTATCTATACTGTTTATATTATAATTCTAGAAGTACAAGCATTACATTATTTATAAAATTTGTATATTATTAAGATATATTATTTTCACATAAATATGCAATAAGAATTTTTTAGCACCCTAACATATTTCATAACTCCATTTTTTTTCCTATTAATTCTTGTCCTTCTTGTTTGTTAATTCTGTATAATTCTTAATACCTGCATTTTTATCTCGTTGACTATAAATAAGTCTAGATCCTGTATCTAAAATTTGATCAGGTCTTAAGAAATATGTTTATAAACTCTAAGTCATAATAGAATAACATCACATATAAAAGTGAAATTAGAAAAAAAAATATTTTCATTGATTCTATGATCAATAATAATAATAATAATAATAAAATAATAATAATAATAATAAAATAATAATAATAATAATAATAATAATAATAATAATAATAATAATAATAATAATAACTTATAGATTAATTACAGATAATAATGCAAAACATAGAAGAAACCGGATACTTTGATGTAGAAAAAATATCTGCAATAAGACGATAAATTCTACTATTATTATGGATTAAGAAAAGTACAAATGGAACTAGAAAATTTCCGATATTTGAATGAGATTTTTTTTTCATGACATTGATATTAATATAAACAAATAAAAAAAGAAAACAAAAATTCATTAAAATTCATATGATTTTAAATACCAGATAATTATTCATTAATATCCTAACATAATTGGAAAGTTACACAAGTGAGACCATCAAATTAGAATAATAAGAACAATTTTTCCATCACTTGTTAGTCCTGTTAAAGTCATTCATGGATTGCAAGAAGAGTTCTCCCCTTATTTCACCTTTTCAAAGAAGGTTTGCTAATGGGTGTTAGACTTCTTGGCGTGAGAGAAGAAAGTTGGTCGGTTGGAGTTTTAGGTGCATTGTGACGAGTAGGAGAAGATGATGGATCGGGTGAATGTTGCGTGGGAAAGTCAATGTCAATAGCGAGCGATTAATATTCATATTTTATAACTTCCAGTAATTGTAATTTTATTATATATATTATTGAAGTAAATCAAAATTAATGAATCAATTCAACAGTTTTGCAATCTTGTGCAATTAAGTTTAATCAGTTTCTACAACCTTTTGTCTTTTGTTATTTTCTTCAATTAGTTATCAAGAGGCCGTCCGTTATCATGAACTCTACCCAATTATCAGTCCCTATCCTTGATGGAAAAAATTATAATCGGTGGTGTGTAGATGAGAGTTTTGTTTGATTATAATGAGTTATGGAATGTTGAGAGTGGAGTGTCTGCATTAGCTGCTAATGCAACTGAGGCGCAACGAGTAGCGCATCGTGATCAGAAGAAGAAGGACAATAAGGCTTTGTATCTCATCCATCAAGGAATGAATAACGAGACGTTTGAACAGATAAAATGAGCAACAAATGAGTCTTGGATTATTTTGATTATTTTGTCAACCAATTATAAAGGTGATGACAAGATGAAGAGGGTGCGTCTTCAAACCCTAAGACGCCAATATGAACTGCTGCAGATAGAAACCACAGAGACTATTGATGTCTATATAAATAAAGTTCTTGCCTTGACAAATCAGATGAAGACCAATGGTGAAACATATTCGGAACAAGCAAAGGTGGAGAAGATTTTGAGATCTTTAACTCCCAAATTTGAACATGTTGCTGCAATTGAAGAGGCCAATGACATTTAAAAAATGACAGTAAGGTTATTGTCTGGTTCCCTACGAGTGCATGAGCAGCGAATGAATGACAATAATATTGAAAAACCAATTGAACAGGCTTTACAAGCACAAGCCTTAATTGGTAGCTCCTATAATAAACATAGTAGTTTACGAGGCAAAGGACGAGGACGTGGTGGTACTATTCCAGCAAAGGTCGTGGTGGCTAAACTCATGGAATTGCTGAGCAAAACAACATTGGTTCCAATCACAATCCAAGTTCAAATAACTCTTGGCGCGGAGAACCTGACGCGGAGGACGATGAGGCATTTAAAACAAATCAAATGTTGAGTGTTATAACTGTCATAATCGCGACCATTATGCAAATGAGGGCAGATCAAAAGGTGATAATCATGTTGCCAATTGTGCTCAAGAAGATAGTAATCACGAACAAGATGAAGAGGATCATGCAGTACTAATGGCAACCACATCAAATGAAACTCCAAACAATCATACTTGGTATTTGGATATAGGTTGCAGGAAAATCATATGTGTGATTAGAAAGAGCTGTTTGCAGATTTGGATGACTCATTTTGCACAAAAGTGAAATTCGGTGATGACAGGTTTGATCCGGTGACTGGAAAATGGTGAATTCTTATCACACTGAATAATGGTGATCACAGGTACATCTGTTGAGTATGGGAAAACTGACCGAAAAGGGTTACGTGATGCACATAATTGAAAATAAATTCTCAATTTTTGATAAAAAAGGTAATTTGATTCTTAAAACCTTTTTATAAAAAAACCGCATGTTTTAGTAGATATTCAAATGGGTGATTTCAAGTGCTTGAATGCAATAGTGAATAATGAACCGTGGTTGTGACATTTACGCTTTGGGCACTTAAATTTTCAGAGTTTGGAAAATCTCTCCAAACGAAATTTAGTGAATGGTTTACCCTATATTCATCACCCTGATTAATTGTGTGATGCTTGCATTTTTTGAAAGAATCACAAGAGACCATTCGTTAAGGAGCCTTGGCGTGCGAAATTTCCTTTGGAGCTTGTTCATACAGATGTTTGTGGCCCGATGAACATATCATCAGTTGGAGGTAATAAGTATTTTTTTAACCTTTATTGATGATTTTTCAAGGAAAACCTGGATTTATCTATTGAAAAGCAAGGATGAGGTATTCCACTGCTTTAAAATATTTAAAGCATTTGTTGAAAGAGAGAGTGACAAACAAATTAAGATGGTGCGTAGTGATGGAGGGGTTGAGTACAAGTCTAATGAGTTCAAGAGGCACTGTGAAGAACTTGGGTTGCAGCATAACATAACCTGTCCCTACACACCTCAACACAACAGAGTTGCTGAGAGAAAGAATAGAACAATCATGGACATGGCGAGGAGCATGCTTAAAGCAAAAGGTATGCCAAATTATTTTTGGGCTGAGGCCGTAACATGTGCGGTATATTTGATAAACAGATCACCCACTCAGAGTGTTCCTAACACAACTCCAATTGAGGCATGAAGTGGATTCAAACCCAATGTGCAACACTTGAGGGTATTTGGGTCAATTACTTATGTTCATGTCCCCAATGAAAAAGAAGGTGATTGTCAGTCGTGATGTTACATTTGCCGAAGATGAGGGATGGCAATGGAATGCAACAACTGAAATGGATTCAAAAAAACGATATATTTACGTTTTGAACAATGATGTGGAAGATGAAGTCACTCTTGAAGAACTTGCAGTTCAACCTGAAGCTGTAATTCAACCTGAAGTTGCAGCTCTAATTGCAACTATGATGGAGCGATCAAGAAGGCAGCAACAACAACCTACACACCTTCAAGATTGCGAAGTAAATCTTGATGATGAAGTTGATGACAATGGAGATTTGGTTCACTTTGCTTTTCTTGCAGATTTAGAACCCGTGAGACTTGTAGATGCCATTCAACACCCCAAATGGCAAAAGGCTATGAATGAAGAATTGATGGCGATTGAGAAAAACAATATCATGACTCAAATTGGTTTTAATCTAGATATTCCAATTAAGATTTATGTTGACAATGTCTCTGCAAAATTAATCTTGCAAAGAATACAGTTTTTCATCAAAGAAGTATGCGAGACCAAGTTGGGAAGAACATGATCAAATTGGAATACTGTAGATTAGATCAGATTGCGGATATTTTCACTAAGCCATTGAAGATCAATGCTTGGGCAAGAAGGTTGTTCCAAATCAGAATTAAGGGAGGTTGTTGGTTATTAATTTAGATTTTATTATTATTAATTCTGATTTTATTACCCTTAAACTATTTTACCGTTATTATTGCATTAATGGTCAGTTTATAGGGCAGTTAGTATTCCTATTTTATAGCTTCCAATAATTGTAATCTTGTGTAATTACATTCAATTAGTTTCTACAACCTTTTGCCTTATCTTATTTACTTCAATTAGTTCCTACAAGGATTGCATCCGAGACTGTTGGCAGAATGGGAAAACACTTTTAGGAAAGGTGACATCCCAACTTGTAAAGTGTGTGCATCTATATCAAATCAATTTATATCATTGCTTATGTGAAACAACAGTTGCGTAACAGAGGCAACCAAAAGTTTTTAGGTGAGAAAGTGAAAGTGGGCGATTATATAGCATCTCAAAAGATGATTTATT
Source organism: Phaseolus vulgaris (assembly GCF_000499845.2). Lineage (NCBI taxonomy): Eukaryota > Viridiplantae > Streptophyta > Magnoliopsida > Fabales > Fabaceae > Phaseolus > Phaseolus vulgaris. The sequence continues at coordinate 36,794,464 of NC_023755.2, read as the reverse complement.
TTTTAGTAAAGCTGATGACAAACGATTAATGATATATGTGACGGTTAAAACACATTCCCCTAAAATTCTAATGGTAAATGAGACTAAAATAGGAGGGCTCGTGCTGTGTTTAAAAAATGTGTCTATGTTTGCGTTCTACTATACCATTTTGTTGAGGAGTGTAGACGCAATAACTTTTTTGAGAAAAAAAATTACGCATTGAAATAAATTCCAATTTGTTTTCAACGCGAATGGTTTTAATAGATGTTTGAAATTGATTTTGTGCAAATGTAATGAATGATTATAAGAGATGTTGGGTTTCAGATATGTGATTCATAAGAAATAGCGAAATATATCTAGTATATTCATCGACTATAGTGAGAAAAAAAAATGTTTTTCAAAATGAGTTGGCATTTTATGATCACTTTCCCCTTCAATTGTTTCCTGCGTAGGAACAAAAATTAATGAACAAGTAAAAATATGCGGGGGAAAAATGTTCATTTACAAGAAAAGGAATAAATTAAAAAATAAATAGAAATGAATAAATTTACTTGAGCAATATTTGATTTACATTTTTTTTTACAAGAAAGTGGATTTGGACCTATAAAGTTTAAAAACACTATTATAGAAAAAACTATAACACTAAATCTAAATCATAAACTGCTTAAAAAGTAATGTAGTATAAGAATTTTCCTAGTTATTCAAAGAGATAACCAAAATTGAAGTTTGGAAATAAATAAAACACAAACTTAAATTATAACCTTAGTTATTTTCTTCTTAAAACAAGATTGATCCTTTATGTCCATCAGATTGCTCCTTTTTCTTCTAATACTTTTCTTTACACCCATAACATCTCTTGAATCCTCTATTTCCATTCTATTCTAATACGACCCTTCTTCTTCATAAATTTTTACTTCCTCCGGTTGATATTATGGGTATTTAAGTAAGAGTGATTTTCTGCCAGCATATATCAGAGGCACATCAGAGGCACATCAGGTACTTGATACAAACATATTACAAAGAATAGTATGTCAGAGTGTGACATAAATACCCAGAAGTTTTCAAATTTTATTATCGCTGGATGTCATTCAAAGAGCAGTTCAATGGTTATTCAAATTTTACCATGATTACAAAAATACAAAAAAAGAAAAACATATCTATAAGAAAATGGTATATAAGAAGACTGTAAAAAAATGGTAATTTCTTATTCTTTTGTGTGTATTTACATCACTTCATGTATAAAATATATACAAGTGTATGAAGATTTTTTCTCTCCAAATTACAAACTAATTATGTAGTGATCCACTAATCGTGAAATTCTATTATTATCAAATTAATTGCGTATAATAATTGCATACAATTTGATAATTATTATTTCCTTAATACTTCCTTTCAAGTTGGTGGTAAGTGAAGATCATGAACCCCAACTTGTGTTGCGACGTCAAAAAATGTTCCTTACCCATTGCCTTTCGCAGATGATCTTGATACGTCGTTTGTCTATATTTGTCAGGCCGAGTAATCTTGAGATATATCAGTCGTCCCACAATTCGCCTATATTTGATTGGATCCTTTAATAACGATACATCGTCTGCTGTACGGTTTAGGTATTGATTGGACGGTGCATTTTTGTCAGATTATTTTTTATCAAAAGAATATCGGTCACATAAATTAAAAGAGCAGTAAATGATGTGTACAATAATTACGTACAATAATTGTGTATAATTTGATAATCATTATTGTCCTAATGTAAGTATATTGAGTTGCAACAAAGAAATGTGCATAATTTCATTTTTTAATCGCCTGTAGTTCAACCTAAAGTTGTAATTCAACCTGAAGTTGTAATTCAACCTAAAGTTGTAATTCAACATGAAGTTGCAACTCCAATTGCAACTATGATGGACCGACCAAGAAGGCAACAACGACAACCTGTACATCTTCAAGATTGCGAAGTAAATCTTGATGATGAAGTTGACGATAACGGAAATTTGGTTCACTTTGCTTTTCTTGCAGAATCAGAACCTGTGAGACTTGCCGATGCCATTCAACAGCCCAAATGGCAAAAGGCTATGAATGAAGAATTGATGGCGATTGAGAAAAACAATATCATGACTCAAATTGGGAAAATTGTTCCAAATCAGACTTAAGGGAGGATGTTGGTTATTAATTCAGATTTTATTATTATTAATTCAGATTTTATTACCCTTAAACTATTTTATCGTTATATTGCATTAATGGTCAATTTACAGACATGTTAGTATTCCTAGTTTATAGCTTCCAGTAATTGTAATTATTATATATATATATATATATATATATATGATTGAGTGAATCAAAATAAATAAGATCAGTATTACAATTTTGTGCAATTACTTTCAATTAGTTGTTATAACCTTTTGCCTTTTCTTATTTCCTTCCATTAGTTCCTACAAAAATAAGCACAAATAATTTTTTTTATCGACAACATAAATGCAAATGGTGTCGATGTTATTTTATTAAAAAGATTATTCATGAATGTTCTGTCAAATCAAATTTTGTAAGACTTCATAATAAACAATCTTTAAGACACTCATTCTTGTCAGATTATTTTTTGTCAAAAAAATATCGTCCACATAAATTAAAAGAACAGTAAATGTTACGTACAATAATTGCGAACACAATAATTGTGTATAATTTGATATCATTATTTTCTTAATAATATCTAACCATTGCAATCAACTTTTTAAACCAATAATATAGAATGCAAACTCTTAAAGTTCTTTCCTCATGTAACTATATTGAATTGCAACAAAGAAATATGCAAAAATTTCTTTTTTTAAGCGCCTATTTAATGCAATCAATTACATCCAACAATCCATCATGCTTACATACGCAAATTGGTTGGTTAGATTAAATATCAAAGTAATGATCATTTCCACACTCAAAAATCTTAAAAGTAGATAAAAAACAATACTGATCATTCATGACTTCTAAAGATAATATTAAAATGACATGTCATCCTAAGCATTACGAATTTAAAATATACAAAAATACAGTGGTCAAAGAATGTAACCAATAATAAGTTAAGTATTCAAAACAAACACAAATCAATTTTTTTTTATCGGCAGCATAAATCGAAATGGACATCTTATTTGAAATTTGAAATAGTTATAACATCATATGTGCTCGAGCATAGAGTTAATTACCTAGCAACTACAAATTTACCGGCAGCCTCCTTCGTATGTTTAGAATTCTTAGAATGTGAGTAACTTGATATATCCACATCCAATTCCTCTAAAAAACACTTGCATCATCTCCATAAAAAATCTCAAAGTGAAATGAAAAAAAAAGACCCAAAAAAAAGTCAATAACGTTATCTAGTCCATCAAGTAGAAATAAATATAATATAAGCACACATAAAGAGAGAAAAAGCTAGTAGTGTATAGTCTAACATTAGCATTGAGGAAATATGCAAGTTTATTCTCAGCCGAGGTTATTTTTGTTAAAAAGGTTATTCATGAATATTTCGTCACATAAAATTTTATATGGCTTCATAATAAACAATCTTTAAGACGTTACATTCTTGTCAAATTATTTTCTGTCAAAATAATAGTTCACATGAATTAAAAGAGCTGTAAATGATACGTACAATAATTGCGTAGAATAATTGTGTATAATTTAATAATCATTATTTTCTTAATAATATCTAACCATTGCAATCAATTTTTAAAACAAATAATATAGAATGCAAACCTCTTGAAGTTCTTTCCTCATATAAGTATACTGAGTTGAAACAAAGAAATCTGCAAAAAATTCTCTTTAAAACTGCATGTTTAATGTAATCAACTGCATCCAGCAATCCATCATGCGTACATACGCAAATTGGTTAGATTAAATATCAAAGTAATGACTTTTTCCTCATACTCAAATATCTTAAAATACTGATCATTCATAACTTCTAAAAATAATATTAAAATAACATGTCATCCTGACCATTACGAATTTAAAATATACAAATATACAGTGGTCAAAGAGTCTAACCAATAGTAAGCTAAGTATTCAAAACAAGTATAAATCTATTTTTTTTTATCGGCAACATAAATGCAAATGGTACATCTTATTTGAAATTTGAAATAGTTATCACATCATATGTGTTTGAGCAGAAAGTTAATTACTTAACTACAAGTTTACCGACAACCTCCTTCGTATGATTAAAATTCTTAGAATGTGAGTAACCTTATATATCCATATCCAGTTCATCTAAAATACTCTTGTATCGTCTCCATAAAAAATCCCAAAGAAAAATGAAAAAAATAATAACGTCATATAGTTCATCAAGTAGAAATAAATATAATATATAAGCACCATAGTAGTTAGTATCTTATGATTCACGATACGTATCATACGAAACGATACAGTTTCACCCTCCCACGATACGAATCTTTTGACGAATCTTTTTCGTTCCTGAATCTTAACTGTATCATGCGATTCGCACGAAGAATCGTTGAATCCCGAAACAAAACGATTTTGTATTGGTGAATCAGTGTGGATTTTAAAAAATGAGTAAATAAAAGAAGATAGATATGCACCACATTATTTTTGTAGAGGTTCTTTTGGTGAAATTGTAAGGTATATATATAATTTATTGTATCTTACATGTATACATATCTTATATATTTAAGTATATATTAAATTTTGTAATGTTTATGAATCTTACGATTCACGATACGAAACGATTTACGATTCATAATATCAACTCTCCGATACACTACTTGTATCTCGATTCTACTACCATGATAAGCACACATAAAGAGAGAAAAACCTAGTAGTGTATAGTCTAACATTAGACTTGAGGAAATATAATAGTTTATTCTCAGCCGATGTTAATTTGTTAAGAAGGTTTTTCATGAATGTTTCATCACATAAAATTTTACATGGCTTCATAATAAACAATTTTTAAGACGCTGCATTCTTTTCAAATTATTTTCTGTCAAAAGAATATCGTCCACATAAATTAAAAGAACTGTAAATGATATGTACAATAATAGCATAAAATAAGTGTGTATAATTTGATAATCATTTAATAATATCTCACTGTTGCAATCAATTTTTAAAACAAATAATATAGAATGCAAACCTGTTGAAGTTCTTTCCTCGTGTAAGTATATTGAGTTGCAACAAAGAAATCTGCAAAAATTTCTTTTTTAAACAACATGTTTAATGTCATCAACTGCATCCAGCAATGCATCATGCTTACATACGCAAATTGGTTAGATTAAATATCAAAGTAATGATCATTTCCCGACACTCAAATATCTTAAAACGCAAATAAAAAACAATATTGATCATTCATGACTTCTAAAAATAATATTAAAATAACATGTCATCCTGTCCATTATAAATTTAAAATATACAGGGTCAAAGAGTGTAACCAAAGCATAAATCCAATTTTTATTTATCAGCAGCATAAATGCAAATGGTACATCTTATTTGAAATTTGAAATAGTTATCACATCTTATATATTCATATCCAGTTTATAAAAAATACACTTCCATCATCTCCATAAAAGATCCCAAAAAGAAATGAAAAAAAAGAACAAAAAAAAATAACGTTATATAGTTCATCAAGTAGAAATAAATATAATATAAACACACATAAAGAGAGAAGAAGCTACTAGTGTATAATCTAACATTAGCATTGAAGAAATATGATAGTTTATTCTCAGTCGAGGTTAATTTGTTAAGAAGGTTATTCATGAATGTTCCATCTCATAAAATTTTATATGTTTTCATAATAAAATTTTTTTAAGACACTGCATTCATATCAAATTATTTTCTGTTAAAAGAATATCGTCCACATAAATTAAAAGAGTGTAACCAATTGTAAGCTAAGTATTCAAAACAAGCATAAATCCAAATTTGTTTTATCGGCAGCATAAATGCAAATGATACCTCTTAATTGAAATTTGAAATAGTTATCACATCATATGTGCTCGAATAGAGAGTTAATTACCTAACAAATACAAGTTTACCGGCACCCTCCTTCGTATGCTTAGAATTCTTAGAATGTGAATAACCTTATATGCCCATATCCAGTTCATCTAAAATACACTTGTAATCTAAAAAAAAATATAATATAAGCACCCATAAAGAGAGAAGAAGCTAGTAGTGTATAATCTAAAGTTAGCATTGAAGAAATATGATAGTTTATTCTCAGCCCAGATTAATTTGTTAAGAAGGTTATTCATGAATGTTTCATCACATAAAATTTTATATGGCTTCATAATAAACAATTTTTAAGACGCAATCTTGTCAAATTATTTTTTGTCAAAAGAATATTGTCCACATAAAATTAAAAGAGCGGTAAATGATACACGTACAATAACTGCGTACAATAATTGTGTATAATTTGATAATCATTATTTTCTTAATAATATCTAACCATTACAATCAATTTTTAAAACAAATAATATAGAATGCAAACCTCTTGAAGTTCTTTCCTCGTGTAAGTATACTGAGTTGCAACAAAGAAATCTGCAAAAATTTCTTTTTTAAACCGCATGTTTAATGCAATCAACTGCATCCAGCAATCCGTCATGCTTACATACACAAATTGGTTAGATTAAATATCAAAGTAATGATCATTTCCCCCCACTCAAATATCTTAAAACCCAGATAAAAAACAATACTGATCATTCAAGACTTCTAAAAATAATAATAAAATAACATGTCATCTTGACTATTACGAATTTAAAATATACAAAAATAGTCAAAGAGTTTAACCAATAGTAAGCTATGTATTCAAAACAAGCATAAATCAAATTTATTTTTATCGGGAGCATAAATGCAAATGGTACATTGATAGCTATCGTTAAAAATAATAATAAAATAACATGTCATCTTGACTATTACGAATTTAAAATATACAAAAATAGTCAAAGAGTTTAACCAATAGTAAGCTATGTATTCAAAACAAGCATAAATCAAATTTATTTTTATCGGGAGCATAAATGCAAATGGTACATTGATAGCTATCGTTTTGCTGTCAAATTAATATGATTCTAGCATATACTTGTCTAACACTAGAGAGAGATGATAGTATAATTGTGGACAAATTTATCGAAGTCGTCTCCCAACGAATCCAATAGTAAAATCAGTTTATCAGGGTTTAAAATTTATCTGCAAGTAATAAAAGTTAGCAATAACAATAAAGATAAAAAGGGAGTTTGAGATAGTTGTGCAGAAAGTATAAAAGAGATTAAAATAGCAAATAAAAAGTGGTTGATCCCAAGTTCTTCCACCATTGAATTCTTCACCGATTCTCTAAAGATTAATCTTTTCTCAATCCTCCAACAGAGCTAAACCAGATTGAACATGCGCCGATCTGATTCAACTGAAACTCACTAGTAAAACATGCGTATACTAGTTTAATCAATAACCACTCTCAATCATGCGTTCAAGTACAACCTCTCACAAAAACTAGTTTTACAGGAGATTAGACCATGAAAACAAATCGAAACTTTTATTGAACAAAACCTCAGAACTCAATGGGAAATTACAAAGGAATCAATAAAAAAAGTTTAGCCTTCCATGCAGAGGCAAAACAAAAGAATTACTAAGAAGAAAATAAACTAAGAAAATTGTAGTTTATATTTTGTTAACCGTTTCCAAGTTTCTATCTTTCCATAATTCTTGTATTTTGCAGAAGATTTCCTTCCAATTCTGTTTCTGAGATATTGTAGATTTTATTTTGTCTTTCTTCTCCTCAGGATTTGTTTCCTGTCTTGGTTCAAGAAACAACTTGGACTTTTGCATATTTGGCCCATTCACAAAGGTAGATGCTTCCTCCGGATAATTTACTCTAATAATAGTTAAGACCCAAATAAACCCAATTATAAGAATATTAATTAAAACAATGAATTTATTTATTATTATAGTCCAATAATCTATGAATAAGGCTAGTGAGTGTGAATAAATATATGCTCATCAAATACCCCACACTTATCCTTTTGCACTCCCGGCCAAAACAAGGTTTAAAAAGAAAAGAAAAACAGTGCAAATAACAAATAGCAAATTCTAAGAATGCATAATGGCAAACATGATATAATTTCAAGAAATCAAGGAATCAAGAAAAATGTGAATGAAAATTCCTATATTTTAATATACAAGCAAGTAATTAAAATCGAAGGTTGAATCAAAATTGACAGAACTTCACTAGACACTCTCCAACTCTCAAGTGTTTAGTAGGGTTTGTATTTACACTCAGTACTCATCCAGACAAACACTACCATATGCTTAGCAAGACTCTAATATTCATAACAATAGAAAAAAAACATGCAATCAAAGATCAAGAGGTCTTCATAAGGTATGTAATGAGGCTAAGGTAAAGGTAGATAAAAGTGGAAAAATAGGCTTAAAAAGCATAGAAAAACAAAGGAGCAACGAAGGATAGGTCTAAAAACAAGTGTAAGTATTATGACAATTCAACTCTTCTTTTTATTTCAAGATATAATTTTTTTTTCATATAATAAACAGTAAATCCAATGTATTAGAGGATTCACTCTTATTTTCTTTATTTTGTTTTGCTTTTCTTTTTTCTTGTTGTATTGTTTTTTTTTTCTTTAAAACTAAAGAGGTAAACTATGAAAATGAGATACACCCCACACTTATTCAAAAATCTATTCCCAAATAATTTCAACGCTCCTTCATCTTCTAAGGTTAATTTGTTAAGAACGTTATTCATGAATGTTTTATCACATAAAATTTTATATGGCTTCATAATAAACAATTTTTAAGACGTTGCATTCTTGTCAAATTATTTTCTGTCAAAACAATATCGTCCACATAAAATTAAAAGAGTTGTAAATGATACAAGTACAATAACTGCGTACAATAATTATGTATAATTTGATAATCATTATTTTCTTAATAATATCTAACCATTGCAATCAATTTTTAAAACAAATAATATAGAATGTAAATCTCTGGAAGTTCTTTTCTCGTGTAAGCCTACTGAGTTGCAACAAAGAAATATGCAAAAATTTCTTTTTTAAACCGCATGTGTAATGCAATCAACTGCATCCAGCAATCCGTCATGCTTACATACACAAATTGGTTAGATTAAATATCAAAGTAATGACCACTTCCCCACACTCAAATATCTTAAAACCCAGATAAAAAACAATACTCATCATTCAAGACTTCTAAAAATAATAATAAAATAACATGTCATCTTGACTATTACGAATTTAAAATATACAAAAAATAGTCAAAGAGTTTAACCAATAGTAAGCTATGTATTCAAAACAAGCATAAATCAAATTTATTTTTATCGCCAGCATAAATGCAAATGGTACAACTTATTTGAAATTTGAAAGAGTAGTGTATAATCTAACGTTAGCATTTAAGAAATATGATAGTTTATTCTCAGCCAAGGTTAATTGGTTAAGAAGGTTATTCATGAATGTTTCATCACATAAAATTTTATATGGCTTCATAATAAACAAATTTTAAGACGCTGCATTCTTGTCAAATTACTTTTTGTCAAAAGAATAACGTCCACATAAAATTAAAAGAGCTGTAAATGATACACGTACAATAACTGCGTATAATAATTGTGTATAATTTGATAATCATTATTTTCTTAATAATATCTAACCATTACAATCAATTTTTAAAACAAATAATATAATATCTTAAAAATCAGATAAAAAACAATACTGATCATTCAAGACTTCTAAAAATAATTTGAAACATTTCGTATTTAAAATAAGTATTTTTATCTTAACCTTTAAAAAGGATGAAGTGCACTTATTTTTCACACGTAAAACAAAGAACATTTCGGTAGACATTACAATAAATCATCAAAGGTAATATATATATATATATATATATATATTATTAAGTAATGGCCCATTGTTAAAAATAATAAATAATTTTGTTATTTGTTTTTTTAATCTCTCATTTCGGTAATTAACTATTTATTATTATTATTATTATTATTATTATTATTATTATTATATCATACTAGCATACATAAACAGAAAAATATAAAATTTTATACAAAATAAAATTAAAATAAAACACATATTTAAAGAATCACCCTTATTCAAAATGGTAGAAACTATGCTCCGTGAATAAATTATAAAAAATAAATTCTAGTTTGTCAGCACTTTCTTACTTTATTTCTAAAAATAATAAAAAATAAAATTCTCCTATGTAATTTAAGATGATGTTTGTATCAATCTTATGATGTATTTTTTTTATCTATATTTTTTATATTATAACTCTATAAGTACAAGCATTACATTATTTATAAAATTTGTATATTATTAAGATATATTGTTTTCACATAAATATGTAATAAGAAATTTTCAGCACCCTAACATATTTCATAACTAGATTTTTTTTTTCTATTAATTTCTGTCATTCTTGTTTGTCAATTTCATTTCTGTAAAATTCTTAATGACTGCATTTTTTTCTCAATTGACGATAAATAAATCTAGATTCTGTAACTACCCAAACTTAAGAAATATGTTTATAAACTCTAAGTCATAGAATAACATCACATATACAAGTGAAATTAGAAAAAAAAAATCTTATTTTCATTGATTCAACCATCAATAGTAATAATAATAATAACTTATAGATTGATCATAGAAAATAATAATGCAAAACATAGTAGAAACATGATACTTTGATGTACAAAAAATATCTGCAATTAGAAGATAATTTCTACTTTCATCACTGTGGATTAAGAAAAGTACAAATGGAACTAGAAAATTTCCCCTTATTTGAATGAGATTTTTTCATGATATTGATATTAATATAAACAAATAAAAATCAAAACAAAATTCATTAAAACTCATATGATTTTAAATACCAGATAATTATTCTTTGATCTTTTAAAATTTCAATTTGATATCACTAAATTTTATCCTGTCTTAATTAAATACCATAATTTTTTTAATGTTTAAAAATTAACCACATAAATTTTGTATATATTTTTTTAAAAATTCCAATTGAACATATTCCTACAAGTCAATTTCACAGAATGCATTATAAACAAATTTATATTCCAAGATAAAGATAATATCAGAACTTATCATAAATCTAATAAAAAAACACCTACTATCTTATTATGTAGTATTTCAAGTCACCATGTTTAAAAAAACTCAAGTTCCATATTATCATCAGATAAAAAAACCCTAAAAATATTACATGAATTAAATTTCAAACATTTTCATTATCCATGTTATCTCTATCTTCTCTTCTATGTCAAATGGAAGTTAATCTTACATGAACAACAATCATAGTCATAGCCATCAACTAAAATCCTAACATAATTGGGAAGTTACACAAGTGAGTCCACCAAATTAGAATAATAAGAACAAGTTTTGCATCACTTGTTAACCCTGTTAAAGTCATTCATGGATTGGAAGAAGAGTTCTACCTCCCTTGGTTCCACCTCTTCAAAGAAGTTCAACTGTTCATCACCATCAATTCTCAAGGCTCTCATCATGTGTGATGAAAGTGGTGAATTTGACTGTCTTTGTTTTCTTGGTGCAGGTGGACACTCCAGAATGGTTGTAGTTTGGTTCCTTGATGACCATGTTGGAGTTTTGCATTCTTCAATCTCCTCTACCACTGGTTGAATAATCATCTTTGCCTTCAAATAATCTTTTTCTCCTTCTTTAGGACTAATCATCACTCCTTCACTCTGTGGACTACCTTCCCTCTCAATTGATCCAGTACTCATTGAAGATTTCACTAAAAACCAAAAAACACCATTTAGTTGTTCATCAATGATCATGTTCAAACAATGTCAAAAAAAAAAAAAACATCTCCAATAAAATATCTTTCAAAGAGAGAGAAAGAGAGAGAGTGAATAACTGAGATTTTTCTACTATAAATGAGTACCTTTTTTTTCTCCTCTCTTCTGGGAAGACTCTTTGATGCTTTCTCAATCAACCCTTTAGATTTTCAAGCTTGAAAGTTGAAAGAATGACAGTGACTTGTGGATATAGTTATGAAGGAGAGACTCATATGAGAATAAGTGATTACTCTGAAACCATTTGAGTAATTAAGGGCTTTCATTTTGGAATGTTGTGGACAACTTACCTTTATAAAAAAATTTAGAGTGTTCCTTTTGGATTTGAAATGGTAAATTATTTATTTAGTAAACAAATTTTCCTAATTTGATTTCATTAATTTATTACCTCCAATTAATAATTTACTAAAAACATGAATTGTTCAATTTTTTAATACCATACTAGTCCAATCAGTGGCTAATTTGGTCAAAATACACATAAATGTAAGGATACATGATTTTTTTGGATTTAGATTTGAAATTCATAATTAATAATTAATTTTTATCTAGAACATATTAAAATATCACATGAAGACATGAATATGCATGAAAATATCACACTGATAAAAAAATGCATCTCACATTAGTATAATGTACTAAAAGAATATTATATTGAGGCATATATTGTATTGACCAACAAATTAATGAAATTAATGCATGCTATCTACATGTATTTGAGTATTTGAGTCTCTAAAGTAAAAGTATGCATTTTAAAGGGTAAATAATTTGTTAGGATAAGATTCTTCACACATACGTTTTTTATAGAAAAAAAGAAAAAAATCATAATTAAAATTAACTTGTATAAGTTATAAAAATAAAATAAAAGGTTACATAGAAGAGTTTCTTAATTTCTATATAAAATAAATCTAACTTAAAAAAATATTTCATTTATTTTATTTTTTTGAAAGTATTTATCGAATAGTTTGTCAGCAAAACGTCTAAAATACACTTATAATAATTGATTATCAATTGTTAAAAATTATGATAAAGTTAAATATATATTTAACAAAATATAAAATTAATATTTTTTTCTTTTCTATATGATAAAACAAAACAATGATCATATAAAATTAATCTTAATCTCAATAATTAATTTATAACTAAGTGATTAAAATCCCACTTTATCTTTCAAGATATTTTTTAAAGATGTTCATTTAATTAGATTGTTTAGGATAGGATTAGTTCATTACCCAACCCACTAAAAAAATATATTAAATTATTATTTTTTTTACATTTTTTTTATGTTAAATCCCATTCAACTCAACTCACTATTGAATAAATTAGATTGTGTTAAGACAATTAGGTGACCATTTTGAATCATCTTTCCTTCTTTTATTAAAAGTTTTAATTTTCAAAGTATAGATCTAATTAAAAATTAACACACACAAAATTAATTTAATGTTCGAAATAAGTTAATATATTAAGTTACAATGAGTTTGTTTAAACTAATTCAATATATAAAAAAGAAAAACATAATTTATCTATAATATAAATATAAAAGTAGATTTCAAGTCATTCATATTAAATTCATCATTCAATTCCATAAAAATGAATTAGTTTAAATAGAATCGAATTAGATTAAATCATAAACAAAACTCAACTCAATCTAATTCGATTGAGTCAAGTTTGGAAGTAAAATATCCAATAAATACTCCTAATTTTATATAATTTATTTAATAATGTATTTTTTTTTAATTTTAAAAAACATTTTACTATGATAAAAATATCATGTAATCTTAATTAAATTATTTATAGTAAAAAACATCTCACTATTTATTTTTCAGAAGAAAAAAATGTATATTTTCAAGAATATTTATGATAAATCAAACTTACTTTAATCACTTTTACTAAACATAACCTTCAGTACTTAATGTTTTTATTTAAGAATAATGGTTCTTGAACTTAAAAAAAAAAACTCTCATACAGAAAATCAAGCTAAAGAGAGTTTAGATAGACATCAAGGATGTAATCTAGTAGGCTGATTTAAATGTAATCTTTGAGTAAATCTAATTAAATTTAATAAGACTGGGCTTATTTTTTTTTATTAATAATCCAATCAACTGAACCCAAATATAATCAAGTTATCTTAATTTTGTTTTGACCCTTGCATAACTTTTATTCTGTATTCCGACTGTTCCCACAATTTCCAAAAAACATGTTTTCAGAAATAAAAATCATAGGGATTTAACAGATTAATTAATTAGCATAGTCAGAATCAAGCGCCAATATACGAAGCAAACCCTCAAACGTCACGCCGCCATTTTTGTCGCCACCACCGAAGAGTATCATGGCGTTGATGTCTTCGTCGGTTGCGGGAAAGCCCGCCCAGGACATATAAGCCTTAAGGTCGCGGTGGCTGAGCTTGCCGTCGCCGTCCATGTCCATGACCTTGAACACGTCCTCCATGGCCCCACTACCCACGGGTAGTTTCTCCGCGTTTCCCATCATCACGCGCACAAACTCCTCGTACTCCACGAACCCGTCCTTGTTCGTGTCGGCCACCGTCATCATTGCCCCAATCATCTCATCTCCGCCGCTGACACCGCCATGCACACCGGCGTAGAAGGCGCGGAGGTCGTCGCGACTTATTTTGCCGTCGCGATCGGCGTCGAGGACTTCGAATGCGGGGCGGAAGTCGGAGGCCGCGGCCTGGCTGCTGAGAATGCGACCAGAAGGGCACATGGTTTGTTGTGTCGCGTTTGGACGATGATTCGAGGAAAAGCAATTTGTGTGTGTTGGCTTAAAATAAATAATTTTAATATCTATAAGATAATCATAATAATAATAATACTTATAATATTTAAGAAATCACTTTCAGGATTATTAAATGAATTAATCCTGATACGTATATTTTAATAAAACTATAATATCTCAAAAATGTAATTTTTCTCCTCCTCTTCTCTTTGATTTCGAGACGGTAACTAGAATATTGATTTGATTGCGTTTTTCATTTTTCTCAAATATGAACTTTTTATTTATTTTTACTTGCATACAGAGTTTGGAGTGATTCCATGTGAGATTTGATAAGAAAAAATGAATCTTTTGTTTAGTCTAAATTTACAGTGATGTGTTTATTTTTTGAATTAAACTTTCTGTGACCAAGTATTAGCTCTTTTCTAGTTCAAAGTGGTCTTCTTGAAGAAAAAAAAAAGGAATTTTAAGATAAAAGTTAAATCTAGGACAATGATAATAAGGCTATTGTTATAATTGATTAAATTTTGACTAAAATAAAGATTGTGAGTTAAAATGTTGAAATTTTGTTTGTTTCTTGGCAGGTTCATTTTGATGTTGTTATGAATGACCATTTTGTTATTGAATCTTCTGGATTATTTGAACTGGATTATTTAAATCAGCAGTACTAACACATTTAAGAAGCCATTGTAAGAAAGCACGTTTATAAATGGTAAAAAAAAAATATAGGCGACAAAGAAAGTGACTCATCCATCCATAAAAAAGATAAAGGCGAATCATAATATAATAATAATAATATATATATATATATTATATAAATAAATAAAATTGAGTATTTTATAAGATAAGATTAGATTAAATTTAAATTCTATTTTTTTAATAGTATCAAAATCATATTATTATAATAACTTTAAAAAAAGTGTTCAAGATCTTATTTTATTATTTTATTGTAAACAATCAAAGTCACTTATTATTTTATATTAACTTATATTAATCATAAAATCTCATATTTTAAAATAAGTAATAAGATGATAGGATAAAATAACAATCATCAAAAAATGAAACAACAAAAATTCTATTAAAAACATATTTTTTAATACTTAATAAAATAAAAAAATTAATAGACTCATTTAAAAATAGTCAAATTTATAAAACTTAAAACTTAATTAAGACTATATTTAAATTATAATAAATATCAATATATTTTATTTCTTTAAAATTGATTGAGTAAAATATATTTTTAAAGAGTATTTTTCTAATTTATATTAAAAAATATACCTACTTAATATATAATAATTTATCTAATAAATTATATAATTATTGTGCATAAAACATATTTGAAAGCAACCAAATAAAAAAGTGAAAATAAATTTGAGTATGAATATCAGTGTATTATTTTAATATATATTTATTGATAAAAATTAATTTCCTTATAAACTCTTTAATGTATAATTGAATTTAATAAATGTATTAAATATAGTATATAATAAATTTAATCAATGTCATATATATTTATTTATTAAATGTAATAATTTTCATGTGAATATATGCGTAATTATATTATTAAATGAAAATTAATAGGGAAAATATGTTCTTGGTCTTTTTATGCTGGACTGTTGTTTTCAAATTTGTCTTTAGTTGTACTTTTAAATTGATCTATTCAATTTTCCTAAATTTACCATGAAGTGATGGTTTTGAACAGTCACAAAGTGATAGAAAAACTAAATTCACATAATACATAATTTAATATTTTTACAAATAAATTTAATATTTATTATCCTAAATTTTTTGATAAAAAGACTAAGTTCATAATTTTTTTTAATTTGAGGACTAATTAATATATTTTTAAAATATAAGAACCATAGCCAAATTTAATTAAAATTACAAGAAACAAAATATACTTATAAGCCTTGTAAATATATATACGTCGACTAATATTAAAGATTTGTTAAAATTTAAAATTATAAAAAATAATAAGGAAACCCAAATTGCGAATAAGGACTTAATGGATCAAAATTATAATTTAATTAATATTTAATTATTTTGATCTCATGAACTATTTTAAATTAACGACAGTTAAATAGAATAAAGAACAGTAAATATTCTTAAATTTTACACTCTTTTTTATAAATAGTCATTTTAAACATTAATTTTGTCCAGTTAATTCTAAAACTTTATATTATTTACAATTAGATATCATAAAACTTTAACTTCATTTCAGTCAATCCTATATTTTTTTAAATAAATACCGTAAACTTAATTTCATATGAATTCATTCTTAAAATTTATTCTTTTCACAGATATTTTATGTCAAATTAGAGTTGAATTATTCATGCTAGATTTCAATAATTTTTCTTACTAATTTATAATTGTCATGTATTAGAATATAATAAAAACATGGATTTAAAATAATAAAAACAATTAAAAGTACTTATTTAATTTTCTATTTTTTTTTTATGTTTTAGTGTTTTAAAAATTATTTATAAACCCAAGTATATAAAAGCTACACTCAGCCCAACTATTTTCCAAGATATTAATCCTTAGCCATTGTGGAAATTAAAAAAGAAAATGGGGATGTCAAGAGTGAAAGTGGGATGCATTAATGGGCCAACACATAAGCCTACTGTAATTGGGCTTTAATAGACAGATAGAGGCAGTTTCTTCCTGCACCCCTACGTTTTTCTTCCTGCACCCCCACAATGTAATGCAAAGACAAAAGTATCCCTATTATTTTTTAAAAATTTCAAAATACACATAAGACCCACACTACTCTTTTTTCTTCCGGACAATGCAATTCGGTAATTTTACAGAATAGGAAATCCATATTTATTTTTTTGTATTTCAGATTGGAAAATCCATAAATCTTCTGGATTAGTGAATCCAGTAATCTTCTGGATTGGTGAATCCAGTAATCTTTCGGATCCATCAATCCGTAACAAAAATTAGACTTCTAGATTCAACAATCTAGAAATCAACAAGTTGCTTTCGAAACCTCCCTTTATTTGAAAAAGAACACGAATCACTTTGGGATTGATGAATCCATAGCACACTCCCGGATCCCAATATTCAGTAACCTAAAAAGCTCTAGTTTTTTTAAATAAAAGATAAATGTTAGTTTTGCGATTTACAAAATTGTCGGAGGGCAAGAATAAGAAGCCACAAATAAATTAAACAAGTAGTTGAAACTTCAAATAAAAACAGAGGATTTCTTCATGCATTCCCCGTAATTTAAAAAATATTGAAATTATTCATTTCTTATTATCTGAAATACAAATTTTGCATTTTTTAATGTGCAATTTGAATACAAATTTTGTATTTTCAGAATAAAAAATTAAAATTTTAATTATCGATTCTATAATCTAGGAAATTTTCAGATTTTACATTCTAAAATAAAAAAATATTTAATAAAAAATTTAAAGGATAATTTGGAGATTTTAAAAGTATGGAGTACAAGAAAAAAATACATGCAGGTTTTTCCTAAAAACAAACAATGTATAATGTAAGACAAAATGAATGTTTGTTTCTACATAAAAGTGAATTTTTCATGTGCAATGGTTGTTTGTTTTATTATTGTCAACTGCACACACTACAAAACAACACACTACAAAACATCTTGCTTGGATTATTCTATTTTTTGTGACAAAAGTGGTTTAAATGACCATACATTATTTGAAGCGTTCACAAATATTTATCATCACTAAATTTATGTTATATTGCATTATTTTAGTATTGCATAGTGAAAAAAAATGGAAAATCATTTTGAATAATGGACACTAAACATTTTGAATGTTTAGGTAATTCAAACAAAACAATAGATTAAATTAATAAGTGTTTTACTTAATCAAAAGGCAATCATTTAATCGATTATTTAGCACATCATAATCGATTAAACTTTTAAATATAATTGATTATGATTTTTGAGTTAATAAATTATTCATTGTGTTTTTTATTAAATTATTTATTTTTATTGTTGAAACTTGTTATTTAAATGTATTCATCAACCAAATTTCACATTTTGTGCTTTACATTGAAGTATTTATTTTATGATAAACATAATACAAATTATAATTAAATTTTTTTTTACGTAATAATATTAGCTATAAAAATTAATTTTCCCTATATTTTTTTATTAAAAATTTCTTTCACAAGTATATAAATACTACAAACATTTTTATATAAAATTTTATATTTATTTTAAAACTAAAACTTACCTAATTTTAGATAAAAGTATTTTTATAAGTAACTAAATTACAAAATTAAATATTTTTTACATTTCAATTAGATCAATCAAACTATATACAAACGTCCATATTATTTTCACTCACTTTTTCTACATCTAAATAACCAATATTTCCATTCACTTTCCTCTTATTTGCCTCTTATTTTCGCTCCCACCTCAACTAAACAAACCCGAATTCTTTTAACTATTTCAAATTAACCTTCTTTTACTATATTTGTATACATGATTTTAACTATCTTCTATCATTACTTTCAATTTATTTTCTGTCTCATTATACAAATTATATTTTAATACTTTTTATAGAAATATCAAGAATTAATAGTAAAATAATAATAATAATAATTAATTATTTTGACTTTATTTCTTTTATTTTTAATACTTTTTATTCAATTTTTTTCCTTTATCTGTAAACAAAAGATTGCAGAGGTCATGCTTTCAATATGTCTATATCCATTCATTATGAAATGAGAGGCACGCTCTAAGGACATTGCACGCGTTCTCAAAATGATGTGTACATCTCAAGCTTCTTCAAACTCCTACCAAGTGTTTTTTCTCATTAAAAATAAAAAAATCCTTTGATTATTTGCTACACTTCTTTTCTTTATTTATTTTTTTTAAAAATTTAATATTTATTTTTTGAATATATTTTTTTCAGCAATATTTTTTTGAATATATGTTTTCCAGTAATATTAAAAAAAGATTAAAAAAGCATATAACAATTAAATTTAACGGGTGTGTTTAATAAGTGAAAATTAGAGAAAAATGATGAGTAAATAAAGTTGAAGTGTTTGAGAGAGAAAACATTATACAAAAAATATTTTAAAATTAATAAGATTCACTATATTATTATTTTTATTTATTTTCCCTTATCTTTTTATTCATATACTCCTATTTCTTTTCTATAATTTTGGGAGCAGTTTATTTTGGACTATGAAATTTTCATGGTGGCATGGTAGTACAAGTTGAAGGATATTTGAAGGTATAATTACTAAGCAACCATACAAATGCGTAAAACTTAAGAAAAGTGGCAAAGCAAAATCAAGTATAACTCTTTCTTTGCACTCACTTCACATATAACTTTTACACCTTTAAAATGGAAATATTACCATTAATTAATGGTAGATGTGTTTAGATATTTTACTTGTGTACAATAGTATTTTATATTTATCTTAAAATACAATTTTAATCCCTTATTTTTATTTCATTTGTAATTTTGATTATTTCAAGATAGAGACCTTTTGTTTCTCTATTTTAAAAACTTTACAAATTTAGTCTAGTCCTTAGTTTTGATCTAAATTTTACAATGTTTTATTTCTTCTATTTTTCTTTAATTAAATCATAGACTCAATATATTTATTTAAGGTCAAGTCATCAAAAAAATATGTAATTAATTAAAATGAAAGAAATAAAAAATATAAAAAACTGAGGATCAAAATTATAAATGTTCCAAAATGAAAGGATTAAATATTTATATGTTAGAACTAGAGAAACAAATTTTTTATTTAAGTATATATATTTAATCAAATTAAGGAACTAAATTTTTATTTAAGTATATATATTTAGACTTTGGTTGAAACTTCTCAGTAGTTCTTTTTTGTGATTTATTAATATACTGATTATATTACGGAACTTAATCAGTTAGAAACAAATAAAAAAATTCAAAGAAAGATTAAAATATTACAATTTCGATTTTTTATTTTATTATTATTATTTTTTTTGCAGAACTTATATATTCAGGCAAGGGTTTTCAATTTCACATTAATTTTTCAAGATAATCTTTTAAAGTAGAAGTGAGAATGGTATAATCTTTTAAAGTAGAAGTGAGAATGGTAAAGACCCCTTATGAAGTTATCATATAACCACAAAGACGTGTTTTCAAGTCAGTCAAATTATAGATATTTTACTTTTAATATATATATATATATATATATATATATATTAAAATATAAATAAAAATCAAACATTTGTGATTATTAGGATGATAGACACACTGGTCAACCAATTTGCTTAGAATAGAACAATCAACCAGTTCACATATAATTTATTATTAAATATTTTAACATCTTAATTCACAATAAAAATTTATTTATTATATAAAAGAATTGTTAATAGCTGATTTTAATAGTTCTTTATTAAAAATTCAAAATTTAAAATTTAAATTAAAAATAAAAATCAATTTTACTATAGTTAAAAAAAACTTTAACCTGAAAAATTTATATCCTTCAATAATATAACATGAACTATTAGTAAAGTCGTAATAATAATTTTATTAGAGATAATCAACATTTGAATGTTCAAGTTTAATTTCTAGTGAGAAGAAAATTTTTACTTTCATCATTCAGCATGGTATCATTATTTTTTAAGGGAAATGATTTATTTTATCAAGTTATATATTTTTAAAATTTACTTCAAACTCTTATCCATCTATATCAATTATAAGAGTTTAAAGAAAGATAGAATTGTTTTAGTTTTCTTCAAGTTACGGCTTAATATTTTTAGACAATTAAAGTAATGTTTGATATATAATATTTTATTTATTTTAGTTTTTATTGATGATAAAAAAACAATATTTTATTTTAATTATTGTTATGGTTTCAGTATCGCTCCACTAACCAAACTTATGGTCAAACAAATATATAAAAATAAAAAAACATTAACTTCATATATATATAACCATACAATTTTTAACTTATCTAATATGTTTTAATCATCACAATGACTTTATTTTTCACTCAAACTTGTACATAAAATAACTCAAGCTAAATATGACTAGTCAACCCTCAAATTAAATTAAACTTAGTATAAACATAAACAATCACATGGCTAACAATTCCAATATTTCAAATTTATATAAATATCAATTAAACTTCACAAAATGCTCTACATATCTCTAGTATATTTAAATTACAATAATTTTATAAATATAACTTGTTAGTTTTCCTTGAAGTGATTTGTTTAGGAAAAAAACAAATTCAACACCAAAGATTTCCATGTTAAAGCTAAAAATCTTCAAATACTTTTAAACAATTTTGAAAAATCCAACCTATAAAATCAACATCTTCACATGCACTACAAGAAAAACATGAAATAGAAACCAATTTTATAGACAAAAAAATAATTAGTTGTTATAGTAACTAAAATAGAGACCATTTTAGAAACTTAAAAAAAAAAAAAGATTTCTAAATTAGTTTATATTATTGTTAAATGGTTTCTAAACTGGTATTTAATTAGCTACCAAAGTTTTAACTACCAATTATTTAGTTTCTAAATTTGGTAACAAAAATTTTGGTTGCTAATTAAATACCAATTAACAATAATAGAAACTAATTTAGAAATCAAAAAATTTTTTAGTATCTAAAATGGTCTCTAATTTAGTTACTATAACAACTAATTATTTTTTGTATCTAAAAATTAATTTTTATTTCATGATTTTCTTGTAGTGATATTATGTAGAAATCTCTAATTTTTAATTGATCTAGATAAAAATATATATAAAACACCTGCATAGTAAAAAGAGAAAAAAACTGAAACTTAAAAAGTGTGATTTGATAATAATAGATGATTAATAATCAGTTCATAAATTTAGAAAAATATATAGAAAGTTTAAATTTTTTTAAAGAAATAAAATTTATAATAAATAAATTACTTTAAACCTATCTATAATATTTAAAAAAAAATAAAGTATATGTTCTAAACTTAAATAAAGTGGATCTTATTTTTATTTTTTTATGCATGTAATGTCACTAGCTTCCAAAAACATAGCTAGAATTCTATGGTCATAATTGTAGACTACAAAAATAGAGAAAAACTTTATATTAGAAAGCCATTCAGTTAATGTCTTATCATCACTATCTACTTTAATTTTTTGTTTCTTGGTGCACAAAGCTTTCAACATATCAACTCACTAAATTGGTCCAATTTGTCACTCATCTTTCATAGACAAAAATGAGTTATCACTACATATCATATTTATAAGGACCATATAATTTGTAAACACTTTCATAAATAATTTTTTTCTAGTGGCAACTTTATATTTGTATATATTATCACTTATATGTTCCATTTATTATCATCATTATTATCTCTAGAAAACATCTACATCCATAATTATCTTCATTAAAAGTCTCAAGCATAATGTTAATGTTTTGGAAACTATAAGGATTGATGTTAACCCATCTATTGATTGATGGATATTACTCTATTATGAAAAAATATTTTAGAAATAGATTTTTCAATTAATTTAGCAAAATTTCAATTTGTTTAAGGATTAAATATGTTTATTTATATACTTTTACGTCTTAGTTAACTTTAAATTTATCTTTTTGAGTATTTGTATTAAAAAACTATTAAAATAATTTATTGTCAGTTTTTTTAATTTAATTGACGAATGAATTTTTAGTATAAATTAAAATATTAAAATATTTAATGTTAAGTTGGTAGTTATTAATGTAAATGTTGTAATATTATAATAGAGTTCATATTAAAAAAATTAATATATAAAAAAATAATGGGAAGTTACATATACTCAAAAGGTATAAAAATTATAAAAAACAAAAAATAATTTTGTAATATAGTATAGAAAAAAAAAATATTTAACAACTAATTTTGAATTTTGATTATGAATATAGTAGGAAGTCACATATGTATAGACACCTCATGAATAAACTAGAAAAAAAACGCACTTGCACTCTGAGATCACATTATATATATAAAAAGTGAAGTATTTACTACATATCTGAAATAGGAATGATTGTTATTCTCCTTTGTTGCAATGGAACACCACCCCTTGTTGTTTCAATGCCTTCTTTTCATTTTTCTCATGTACTACTCAACCTATTTCACTTCAACACATGCTGTGGAAATTCCAAGGTTGAGTCCCATTCCTAGATGGGATACAAGCTTGCATCACCCTGCAACTTCGGATGCAAAAACTTATGCAGATAACATTCAAACATTTTACTACGAACAGGTTCTTGATCACTTCAACTACAGGCCTGAAAGTTACAAAACTTTTCTACAAAGATATCTGATCAATTTCAAGTACTGGGGTGGTGCCAATTCTAGTTCCCCAATATTTGCCTATTTGGGTGCAGAAGAACCAATAGATAATTCCCCCGAAGGCATAGCCTTTCTCACTGATAACGCTGCTTCCTTTAATGCTCTCTTGGTATACATAGAGGTATTTATAATTTTATAGAACTTTTTTTTTTCAATATTCTATAAGGTACATTGAGTTTGACAGATTGCAAATTCCTCATCAGCACCGGTACTATGGGAAATCAGTACCATTTGGATCAAGGGAAGAAGCACTTCAGAATGCAAGCACCATTGGATATTTCAACTCAGCTCAAGCACTAGCAGATTATGCATCAGTTCTCATACATATTAAGAAGACACTACATGCACCAAATTCCCCTGTGATTGTGATTGGAGGATCATATGGTGGAAGTTAGTTTCTCAAATCATTCATAGTTATATACTCTATGTTACTGTTGTTTATTCCTATATATGTTGCTGATACTGTTTATTATATTATATGCAGTGCTTGCTTCATGGTTTAGGCTCAAATATCCTCACATCACCATTGGTGCTCTGGCCTCATCTGCTCCAATCCTCTACTTTGATGATATTACACCACAAGACGGTTACTTTTATGTTGTTTCAAGGAGTTTTAGAGTAATTTATCATACTTTGATTTTAATTTTTTCTTTACTTGTTTAATTTTATCATGAAATATATCATAAAAAGGTGAGTTAATAATGATGAGTTGGTATATGCAGGAAGTCAGTGAAACATGCTACCAGACTATATTGAAGTCGTGGTCTGAAATTGACAGAACAGCTTCTCAGCCAAGTGGAAAGACCCTTCTTAGCCAGAGATTCAACACTTGCCGGTATAAGCATGTTGCTTAAACGTGCCTCTGTAACATTCTTCCAAACGTATTTTGTTTTATAGGCTTAGAATAATCATATTTAATAGAATTTACATTAATTTTTTAAAGTTGTTAAACTCTAAATATGAATATTCATTAAAATCATTTAGCAATATTTTTATAACGGGTTTAATATAGTTTTTCAATTCACGTGGTGGAAGGTGAAATTTGTTTTTAGACTTGATAATAAAAAAATTATTAGAATGAGTTATTGTCAATATTTTTTTTATGTAATAAACGAATTTTATGAACTGTATTATAATATTTATATCAACATTATGTTAACATATTTATTCTAATAGTTTAAAAGTCATTACAAGAAAATCATGAAATATAAATTATTTTTTAGAAAAAAAAATAAAATTAGTTGTTATTTTAGAGACTAAAAGAATTTGGTTTCTAAATTACTTTCTATTATTGTTAAATGATTTCTAAACTGGTATCTAATTAGCAACCAAAATTTTTGGTATCAAATTTAGAATTTAAATAATTGGTAGCAAAAATTTTGGTTGCTAATTACACACCAGTTTAGAAACTATTTAGCAATAATAGAAGCTAATTTAGAAACAAATTTTTTTTTATAGTCTCTGAAATAGTCTCTAATTTAGTTACTATAACAACTAATTATTTTTTGTTTATAAAATTGGTTTCTATTTCATGATTTTCATGTACTGAGTTTTCTCACTACAAGTATTCAGTATGCTTTAAGTTTGAACTAGTGACCAAAATCAATTTCGCGAAGAGACAAAAAAGATATTTAATTCTTTTATAATAAATTTATATATTTTTTATTTTACTTTAAATGATTTTTATCATATTATATCATTTTTAAACAACTAAAATTATATTTTTCCGAGTTTTACTTCAATAATGATATCCTATAAAAATTTCCTTTTATAAATTTTTATTTCTTGCAATTAAAAAAATAAAAATTTAGTTATCTAAATATAATTTTTTATTCTTAAAACTTAAAATCTTGAATAAAATTAATTTTTAATTTTAATACTCCTACCATCCCATCATCATGATGCAATGAAAGTTTCTTATCATGTTTTTTTTTTACCAGCAAGTTTCTTATCATGTTTTTTTTTTTACCAGCAAGTTTCTTATCATGTTTTTTTATTTTATTCTTTATTCTTTATTTAAGTTACAGGTGTTTAATTTATTAAAAAAAGTGAGATGGTGGTTTTAATATATTGCTTGTAAGTTTTAATAATTATATATATCCATTAATAAAAATGAGTTTATTCTTTTGAAAACTAAAATTATAATCTATGGATTAAAAGAATGTCTAAATGATTTAGGTAAAAAGTCTGAAACTGGATATTAGGGTTAATAATATTGAAATTCAGTGTGTGGCTTATTACAGACCCTTAAATGAGTCTCTTGAGTTGAAAGAGTACCTGGAAAGTATGTATGCTTCTGCAGCTCAATACAATGATCCTGCAAGAAATCCTGTTAGTGTGATTTGTGGTGGCATTGATAGAGGTTCATTTGGAAGTGATGTGTTGAGTAAGATATATGCAGGGGTGGTGGCTTTAAGGGGAAATACCACATGCAAAGTTAATGCTCCTACTATTGTATCTGAGACAACTCTGGGTTGGAGATGGCAGGTAAAGATCATTGCACTTTTTTAATTATTCATTTTCCTTTTATCATTTTATTTCTAAATAACATAGTCTAACACAAAAAAAATCATTAAGTTGGGGAATTTTATAAATTGAAATTACCTACTTTCAATTATTAAACCTTAATCACCACCAAATATATATTATCTGATTTAGTTAATATAATAATTAATTATCATATTATTTATATTATTTTGATTAAAAGTTATCAACTATTTTTAATGTAAAATTACTAAAATGTTTATTTTGTAACAGAATTACTAACACATGAAATAAAAATTAATTTTTAGTGACAAAAATTAATTAGTTGTGACTAAATTAAAGACTATTTTTTTTTTAATTTCTAAATTAGTTTTTATTATTGTTAAATGGTTTCTAAATTGGTATCTAATTAGCAACTAAGATTTTTGCTACCAAATTTATAAATTAAATAATTGGTAGTTAAAACCTTGGTTGCTAATTAGATACCAATTTTGAAATCATTTAACAATAATAGAAACTAATTTAAAAACCATTTTTTTTTGTTTCTAAAATGGTCTCTAATTTAGTTAGTATAACAACTAATGTGTTTTGGTTTCTAAAATTGATTTCTATTTCATATTTTCTTGTTGTGTAAAATATTATTCAACTTTTAATTTTATTTTTTCTCTTCTAATATTTATTCATACTATTATATATTCTAGTTAATAATGTGAATTTATCTGAACTTTCATTCAGACATGTAGTGAAATGGTGATACCCATCGGCATAGGAAACAATTCTATGTTCCAACCACAACCTTTTAGCTTCAAGAGCTTTGCCAATGGGTGCAAGAAACTTTATGGTGTCTCACCTCGTCCTCACTGGGTCACCACTTACTATGGTGGCCATGTAAGTGCTTATTTCTTCTCTTCTCTCTGCAACAATCATAAGGATCAAGCTATTTAATCTCCAAACAATTTTTAAAGTTCTTTAGAAAAATTTTGAAACATTTTTTATTTTAATTATAAGAAATTGAGCAGGAATCAAATATATTTTTTAATTGTAAGATTATATTGATACTGACATAGGATATGGTTGTGTTTATTGTGTGGTGGATGATGACAGAATATAAAGTTGATCCTTCAAAAGTTTGGTAGCAACATCATATTCTATAATGGACTAAGAGACCCTTATAGTAGTGGAGGGTAAGCATTGTAGAATACATAAATGATCTGAATTGGATTATAATTACTTTGGTGTGAATTGTTTGATAACAATATTCTAAAACAATTTTGTATGAATCTTCTATGAATAAATTCAGGGTTCTGGAGAACATATCAGAGAGTCTTGTTGCCATCCATGCAGTTAATGGTATGTTTAGATTATATAATTAAACATTATATAATTGTTTAGATTAAAATATAAAAGAAGTGTAAATAACTAGCCAAAATATTTTTAGAATTTAAAGGTGATACACTTATAATATAAAATAATTTAACATTATTGATACTTTTCTCCCAATTCTATTATAAAAATCAACAAACTTATTTTATATATATATATATATATATATATATATATATATATATATATATATATAAAACATAGAATAGGCCTTTGGCCCCTTTTGTTTTGGAGGAAAAAAAATGGAAAAGCTACTTCAACTTTGACCAATGTAACCTTTTCAGGATCTCATTGCTTGGATATTGTGGTTACAAGTGCAAATCATACTGATCCAGAATGGTTGGTTGAGCTAAGGAACAAAGAGATAAACATTATGAAAGGGTGGATCACCCAATATTATGTTGATCTCCAAGCACTAGAAGGGAGCACAAAATTGTAGATCAAGATGAAAACAAGTTGTTCTCTATGAGATAGTAGAGCATTTCCCATCACTAATATACATTAGTAGTAATTTATATTAGTATTAATAACTACAAATGGAATGAGGATATTGTTTCATATTTAGAAAGAAAGACATTCCATAGTATATAAGTGAATGCAAACTTCATCTTCTAAGTCGGTATTATAAGATTGAGTTAAGCTTAAATTCATTTCTTAATATGGTATCAGAGTCATTTATAGTCTCTTCTAACGAGAGTTTGTTGAGTTACCTACTATTGGACCACTCATAATATATAGTCTCACATAGAAGTTATCGGACCATTTATAATATATAGTCTCACATAGGAGTTGGTAAATATCGACGAGAGGATGTGTTGGGAATTACACATCAATTAAAAATAATGACATTTTATAAGATTGAATTAGACTTAAAGTACATTTCTTAATAAATATTACATTATGATGGCATTTAAGTAAGGATAATACTTTTGGATTTTTTTTTAGAACTTGACATGTAAATTATAAATAAACTTTTGAAACTTCAAATTTATTTTGAAGACATAGAAGATTAGACAATATCAAAAACTGAAAATTTAAAGTCAATATATTTGTAGATAAATATGAATTTCTAGTACTTTGGTTTATCTTTGGCATAAATTTTAAAAATAAAAAAATTCTACTCTGGGAGTTGGAACTTTTAAAGTGTAATACTTTGCAAATCAAGGTTACACTTTTGAAATTTCGAGTTCTGAACTCTCATTCAATTTCTTTAAATTAAAAATTAAAGGGTTGTCGTTTAACAGTCACACGTGTTCCATAGAGTTATAGTACAATTGAAAATTTGTTATTGACTAATCACAGAATCAAATGTGAATTTTTTTTTTTTTGGTTAAATAAAGATAAAATGATGAATGAAGGGTCCTATATCAGGTGTGTTTAGAAATTCAGGGTAAAAACGCGGGCCTACATGTCTAGTTGACCCACTCCACATTAGACTGCAAAAATACGAATTGTGTCGATCAGTCTGGTATAAAAGATAGTCTACATAAAAAATTAAAATTTTATTAAAAATAAAAAAATATATTAATTTACTTGTAATATGTATACACAATAAAAGTTGGATGAGACATTTTTTTTTATTAAGGTGTTTCTTTCTGCACCTCCATAAAATTTCTTCCTAAACCTCATCAATTTCAAAATTTAATTTTTATAATATAAAAATCAATTTCAAAAATGAAAATTTAGAAGAAAAAAAAATTCTAATTTTTTTTTCAGAACCTATTTTATCTTTGAAAATCTAGAACAACTATTTTTGTTTTCTTTGATTTCTAAAATTTATGGGGTGCATGAAGAAATTTAAGGGTGCATAAATAAACATAATTTTTATTATTATGCGGGTTGACTTGTCCTGACTTGTCCCTCGTCATCCTTGATCTACATGGATTGCGAGTTATGCAGACAAACTTAAGTGGATCAGCAAGTCAAAATAGTAAGTTTGTCAATCCGCATGATCTGCCATATATTATTACTTCTATAAGAAATCATATCATAATAGACCAATTAAAAATTATGTTTGTTTAAAGGAGTGCTTTTGTATTTTTAAAAATTAATTTTTTAATATTATATCTAAAACTGACATCTATATAAACATGTATGATCATATTTATTGATTTAAAAAATAAATTTATTCAATTTAATATTTTTAAAAATATAGAAGAATGTAGCACGGTGTCGTTGAAAAAAAATCCTATAAGATGTTTGTTTCACATAATTTTTTATTTTACTTTTGAGAATGTAAAGATAATAATTTTCTTTTTCGTTAGATGATTATGAAAATATACTATTGAGTTTCTTTATTTTTAAGAAATTAAATTTTTCATTTTAAATTGTTAGTAATATTCTCTTAATAAGATGATGACTACACCATATTTTTATTTGAATGAAAATCAGTGTTTAACATAATTATCTATGCTTAGAGGTGAGCATACTCATAAGTCTTCCCTAGAAAAATTCTAGGCTAAAATAAAATTCTAGTCATTCTAAAAATCTAACTATGAATTGTCAAATAAAAAAATTAGTAACCCAGAATATAATATAACGTATATTTTCACCTAAAAATTGTTTATAGGTTATATTTACTTATCTATAATTTATACTAAATAAAAAGTATTGTATAACAACTATTTAAATTAAAAATACTTAAATTAATTATATATATATATATTAAATTTTCTGTTTTTACTTAGCTTATCCATTTTATTTATTAATACTCTATTTTTTATATTAAATTAAAAATGTGAGAATTTACACAATTTGTCAATAAAATTCATTTAACTCAAGTTTAACAAAATCATGCTAAAAGAAATCGCAAATCAAATATCTTCAAAAACCCGCACACTATTTATAGATATTTTCTCTCTCCTAAAAACATTTATAGATCAATTTTTCCAATCAATTTTGATATAAGATGCTTGAATTATTGTTCAAAGTTATTATTATTATTATTATTATTATTATTATTATTATTATTTATTTCTATAAATATTCTTTTATATTTTTATGATACATTAATTTTTTCTAAAATGCTCTTAACTAATTGATGAGTCGGATTAATTAATTCTAGAAAGATAAAATTAATTTAAAATTTACTAAAAATAGTATTGAAACAATAGTATAAATTATTTCACAAAACTTAACAACGTGATGTAATTTTTATTGGTCTTTAAAATTACAATTCAATAATAAAATGAAAGCATAATAATTAACAACAAATATAATTATTTTTTATATATTTATTGTAATGTCTTCAAATTGTTTACAAAGATATATGTAATTATTTAAGTATTCATATAAATTTAACTTTATATATATATATATATATATATATATAAATAAAAAAGAAAAACATAATATCAAAATTTTGATTTTACACCCTTTCAAACGCACTTTTAAACATAGTTCTATGATCTCCTTATATACCGGATATATATTCTTAACAACAAGTTATCATATAGACAACAACCATTATAAGGTCAACTATCAAATGAAAAATCATGAATCCATAAATTTTAAGTTTATTTAACTTAAGATTAAAATTCATAATCCCTCACACAATGCATCATCTTTATTCAACAAACATATATAATATGAATCACACATGAATCCACATATTTAGGATATTCAACAAGGAATATATCTACTAACATCTCTTAGGAGACCCGTATTAAGCACTCTCCACTAGAAATTTAACATATAATCCATTTTAGCACCTTAGGTATGCTAACATTAACTACATGGACCATTGTGGGTTTGACTATTCTTACCCAGACTTCAACATGTATTTTGATTCACTCTTTAAGACTCAACATTTGATATCCTTACCCAGTACTTAGTGTCTTAGTCTATGAGACTTAGACCCACACACACATTCAATGTCATGTATCTTTTAGAATTCAATTGTACTTCAAAGTAATTGGATATACATATAAACATACGTATACATAACACATACATTTAGACAAACCTTGAAAAATCCATTGAATAAAGAATTAGATAATATTTATGCTTGAGTTAAAATAGTTATGTTGAACAAGGGAATCAAATGAAACACTTATTGAAGTGACTTAAACGATACATTCACATGAATAATGTTTTATTTAGTCTAGTCTTTAGTTTTGATCTAAATTTTACCAATGTTTTATTTCTTCTATTTTTCTTTAATTAAATCATAGACCCAATATATTTATTTAAGGTCAAGTCATCAAAAAAATATGTAATTAATTAAAATACAAGAAATAAAAAATATAAAAACTGAGGATCAAAATTATAAATGTTCCAAAATAAAAGGATTAAATATTTATATGTTAGAATTAGAGAAACAAAATTATGGATTTAATCAAATAAAAGAACTAAATTTTTATTTAAGTATATATATTTACACTTTGGTTGAAACTTCTCAGTAGTTATTTTTTGTGATTTATTAATATACTGATTATATTATGGAATTTAATCAGTTAGAAACAAATAAAAAAATTCAAATAAAGATTAAAATATTACATTTTCGATTTTTTTTTTTTATTATTTTTTTTTGCAGAACTTATATATTCCGGCAAGGTTTCCAATTTCACATTAAATTTTCAATTTTTTATTTTATTATTACTTTTTTTTTTTTGCAGAACTTATATATTCCGGCAAAGTTTCCAATTTCACATTAATTTTTCAAGATAATCTTTTGAAGTAGAAGTGAGAATGGTATAGACCCTTATGAAGTTATCAGAAAAATCCTAAAGTGATTACCCTTACTTAAATCTTATCAAAATGCAATATTTGTTAAGAAGTGTAAATTAAGTCTAATTCAATCTTATGAAATATCTTTATCTTTAATCGATGTGGGAGATTCAACACATCCCTCATGTCGGATCTCCCACATCGATATTTAACAACTCTTACGCGAGACTATATATTATGAGTAGTTTGATAACGATCCGATAGTTGGTGACTCAACAAACTCTCGTTATAATGGACTATAAATGACTCTGATACCATATTAAAAAGTGAATTTAAGTCTAACTCAACCTCATAAAACTGATTTATTTAGGAAATATCCTCATTCCATTTGTAACATGAAATGGTTTATTTATATTAATAGACATCACCACTAATGTATATTAGTGATGGAAAATGCTCTATTATTTCATAGAGAACAACTTGTTTTCATCTTTGATCGACAATTTTGTGCTCCCTAGTGCTTGGAGATCAACATAATACTGGGCGATCCACCCTTTCATAATGCTTATCTCTTTGTTCCTTAGCTCAACCAACCATTTTGGATCAGTAGTCTGATTTGCACCCACAAGATCCAAACAATGAGATCTTGAAAAGGTTACATTGGTCAAAGGTTGAAGTAGCTTTTCCATTTTTCTTCCTCCAAAACAACATGGGCCAAAGGCCTATTCTATGTTATATATATATATATATATATTATATAATTAGTTTGTTGATTTTATAATAGGATTGGGGAAAAGTATCAATAAAGTTAAATTATTTTTTATTATAAGTGTATCACCTTTAAATTCTAAAAATATTTGGGCTAGTTATTTACACTTCTTTTTATATTTTAATCTAAACAATTATATAATGTTTAATTTTCTCATCCACAGGTAAAAACTGAGATTCTCTCATAATATCAGTTTAACCAATGATTTATTCAACAAATAATGATGTTAATAACATGAAAACTGTTTAAATAGGTATAGTCCAGCTAATTTAAAATGTTTCCCAACCGAAATAGTTTAAGTGAAATAAATTATTATTTAAATTGAAATAGATTACTCTTTATTTTATCTATCTGATCCACGATGTAAAAAGATTTAGGTTAAGTCTACCGATAAACTTATAAATTGAACTATTTTTATAAAATAATTATTATATTTTAAAAAATTAAAAAAAATTATTTTTTAGAATACCTATAAATATTATAATTTATATTTATTTATATATTAAATTACTATACTTAATATTTAATTTTAATAATATGACTTAAATTTAAAAATATATATTTGATTTTTATTTTACTTTTTTATTTTATTTTTTAAATGGGTTCACTACAAGAAAATCATGAAATAGAAACTAATTTTTAGAGATGAAAAATAATTAGTTGCTATAGTGACTAAATTAGATATCATTTTAGATATTAAAAAAAATTTGGTTTCTAAATTAGTTTCTATTATTATTAAATGTTTTTTAAATGTTTTTTTAAATTTGGTTTCTAAATTAGTTTCTATTATTATTAGATAGCATTTCGAATATCCTAGCGAGTGTTTGTGTTGGGCCTATCGTGCCACCCGCTATCGGACCACCCAAAATATATAGTCCCACGCATGCACGAGTTGACAGTCTCGGCGTGAGGGGTGTGGAGATCCAACATCGACTAGAGATTAGAGCCTTTCATTGTATATAAGTGGGTGCAAACCTCAATCCTATGAACCGGTTTTATGGGGTTGAGTTAGGCTTAATTCCACTTTATAATAATTGTTGTAGAGAAAAGAGAAGAAAGAAGCACTTACATGGCCACCATAGTAAGTGATGACCCACTGAGGGCGAGGTGAAACACCATAACGTTTCTTACACGCATTGATTAAAATGTCGTGGTGGGAACATAGAATTCACATTATTAACTAGAATATATAATATTATGAATAAATATTAATTAAATATAAAAAATAAAATTAATAGTTAGAATAATATTTTACACCATGAAATAGAAACCAATTAATTTTACAAAATAAACATTTTAATAATTTTACATTAAAAGTAGCTTATAACTTTTAATCAAGATAATATAAATAATATGACAATTAATTATTATTAACGAAATTAGATAATATATTATAGTGATATTTGGTGTGATTAAGGTTTAATAATTGAAAGTAGGTAATTTTAATTTATTAATTATTTTTTGTGTGTTAGGCTATGTTATTTAGAAATAAAATGATAAAAGAAAAATGAATAATTAAAAAAGTGCAATGATCTTTACCTGCCAACCCCAACCCTCACTTGTTTCAGTTACACTAGTTGGAGGATTAACTTGGCATGTGCCATCTCCCCTTAAAGCCACCAGCCCTGAATATATCTTACTCAACACATCACTTCCATATGAACCGCTATCAATGCCACCACAAATCACACTAACAGGATTTCTTGCTGGATCATTATATTGAGCTGCAACAGTATACAAACTTTGCAGGTAGCTTTTCAACTCTTGAGAGTCCTTTAAGGGTCTGTAATAAATCACACATTGAATTTCAATATTATTAGCCCTAATATCCAGTTTCAGACTTTTTACCTAAATTATTTAGACATTCTTGAATCCATATCTAGATATTGTCAATATAACAAAGTGAGAATTTTTTATATTGTACTTAAAATGAGACATCACAATTTTTTGTTTTCAAAAAAATAAATTCATTTTTATTAAATGTTATATAATTATTAAAACTTACGAGCAATAATACACAAAATTTATAAAATTCGTTTATTATGTGAAAAAAAGACAAAAAGACACTAACAATAATTCATTCTAATAATTTTTTTACTACCCAAGTCTAAAAAGTTTGGAACCAAAAACAAATTTCACCTTAAACTGCATGAATGAAAAAATATATTTAACCCATTATAGAAATATTATAAATGATTTTAATGAATATTCATATTTTAGAGTTTAACAGCTTTAAAAAATTAATGTAAATTCTATTAAATATGATTATTCTCAGCCTATAATACAAATACGTTTGGAAGAATGTTACAGAGGGCACGTTTAAGCAACATGCTTGTATACCGGCAAGTGTTGAATCTTTGGCTAAGAAAGTTCATTCCATTTGGCCCAAAACCTATTATGTCAATTTCAGACCACGACTTCGATATAGTCTGGTAGCATGTTTGGCTGGCTTCCTGCATATACCAACTCATCATTATTAACTCACCTTTTTTATGATATATTTCATGATAAAATTAAACAAATAAAGAAAAATTAAAATCAAAATAAGATAAATTACTCTGAAACCCTTTGAAACAACATAGTAGTAAGCATCTTGTATTACAGTAAATAAAGATGAATATTCCTTGTCTGATGTGATGCTTTAATGTAGCGTACGTAATCGCACGTAATCATAATGAAGAAAGAGAGGTTTTGATGAACCCTAATTGTAGAGAAAAATAAATATAAAAGAAACTTTTATTCACTTGTATGTTAGAGAGTAAAATACATGGTGTATATATAAGAAAAAGATTAAGACCTAGCTGAAACAGAAAAGGAAAGTTGGGTCAAACAAACAAAGCCCAATAATTTAAAATAGAAAATTAAATATATTAACACCCCTCAAGTTGTGGAGTAGATATTTGTCAGGCCCAGCTTGGATTTGAAAGTAGAGAATTGTGCGGAAGTAAGGGGCTTGGTGAATATGTCAACAACTTGCATTGCAGAAGTAATGGGTAGTAGTTTGAGGAGACCAGAGTTAAGTTTTTCACGAACTAGGTGGCAATCATTTTCGATATGCTTGGTTCGTTCATGAAAAACTTGATTGGAAGCTATTTGAAGGGCAAATTTGTTGTCACAGTACAGGGTTGCAGGCTGGGAGAGAGGAAGATGTAAATCCTGAAGGAGGTAAGACAACCATTGTAACTCACATGTGGTGGTGGCAAGGGCTCTATACTCGGCTTCAGAAGAGCTGCGGGAGATAGTTGATTGCTTCTTTGATTTCCATGATATTAGGGAGTCTCCTAAGTAGATGGAATATCCAGCATTAGCTAGAACTTGTTTCACTTGCATATCATAAGGAATTCGAACAACTGCTTCAAATACAGTATCAGGAAGTACCGCTGGCACAGACAATACGACCGGTTGCTTCTCGGGGATTTTCATAACCCTGCTGTGCAAAAATTGGATATACATTTGAAAAGGGTGCTCGAATTATTATATATATCATGACCGATATAGAAATGGATCGGGTAATCCCTTCTTTTATACAAGAAAAAGCATTTCGCGTGTGGTAGGACATGTTGCCCAATCAGAGTCACTAAAACCACAAAGGTGAAGTGAACTAGTGTGAGAAAAATATAGTCCTTCACCAGGGGTGCCCTTGAGGTAACGCAAAAGACGTGAGACAGCTTGCTGATGATGAGTTGTGGGTGCAGATATGAATTGGCTTAAATTGTGGACAGCGAAGGCGATGTCTGATCGCGTGTTGGTTAAGTAAATTAGACGTCCAAGGAGTCTTCTGTATTGAGAAGTGACATCAGCATCGAGAGGTGAGCCTTGGTCGGGAGACAGACGGGAGGTGTGAGTCATAGGAGTGGCCACAGGTGCAGAGTCAAGCATGCCAGTTTCTTGAAGGAGATCAAGAGTATACTTGCGTTGACTTAAATGAAGACCAGTACTGTTGCGAGCAATTTCCAGTCCCAAAAAGTAAGTGAGATTGCCTAAATTTTTTATCTTGAAGTGATGGTGAGGCCAGGTGGGGGGTCATGTATATCTCTTCATGGAGATCACCATGAAGAAATGCATTATTGACATCAAGTTGTTTTAAAATCCAATTTTTGGTAGTGGCAATAGCAAGCAGAAGGCGGAGGGTAGTGAGTTTAGCAACAGGTGCAAAAGTGTCTAAGAAATCAAGTCCTTCAAGTTGGGTAAACCCTTTGGCAACAACTCTAGTTTTGTGGCGCTCAACAGTGCCATCAGAATGGTATTTGATTTTATATACCCATTTACAACCAATAGTTTTCTTTCCTGGAGGGAGAGGGGTAAGTTGCCAAGTATCGTTAACAGCAAGAGCTTGAAGCTCATCTTGCATGTCAGATTGCCAAGAAGCATGTTTGGAGGCTTCGTTATATGTCCGAGGTTCAGGATGAGAATTGATAGAGGAAATAACATTTCTAAAATTGGAAGATAAAGAATTGTAAGACAAGTAATTATGAATAGGATATCTACTACTTACAGTGTTGGTTGCAGTGTGGAAATCTGCAAGATAGGCAGGTTGTCGGTGAGGACGAGCTGATCTTCTTGGAAATTGGGGTGAGATGCTTCCTGGAGATGCAGGCGGTGATAATTCTGATGGAGGTGCAATGTTGGATGCAGGAGCAGAGGCACTATTTGTTGGAAGATCATAGGATAATGAGGCTGGTGGAGGAACAGTATTGGGTGCAGGAGTAGAGGCACATGGCTCGACAGGAGGTGCAGTATCAGAAAAAAAATCAAAAGCAGAATTATATGCATTAGAAATAGGGAGAGATAAAGTGTTAGGGTCCTTAGGCAAGCCACTGTCCAATTTATATGGAAAGTGGTTTTCATGAAAGATGACATGTCTTGATATCTCTATGCTATGAAACTTTAAATTTAAGATAATATAACCTTTTGTATTTTGCGGGAAGCCAAGAAAAATACCTTTGATAGATCTATCATCTAATTTTTTCCTATGTGCAGTAATGGTATTAGCATAACAGAGACAACCAAACACTTTTAGAAAGGAAATGTCATAAGGTTTTCCAAACAACTTTTCATGAGGAGTGATGTTATCAAGTAATGGAGTAGGAATAGCATTTATTAAGAAAACAACATGATTTACAGCAAATTCCCAAAAAATAGGAGGAAGATTGGCTTGAAAAAGTAAAGCCCCGGTTACATTTAGTATGTGTTGATGTTTACGTTCTACAATGCCATTTTGTTGTGGTGTTTCAATACAAGATTTTTGATGTATAATTCCCTTTGAAGCATAAAAATTTGACATAGCAAACTCAACACCATTGTCAGTACGAATCGTTTTGATATTAGTTTTGAAATGATTTTGAACGAAAACAGTGAAGTTAATGATGTGTTGACGCACTTCAGAGTTGTTATGCAGCAGAATAACCCAAGTATAACGCGAGTAATCATCAACAATAGTCAAAGAAATAAAGAAAACCTTGCATAGAAATTATGGAACATGGTCCCCAAATATCAAAGTGTACAAGATCAAAAATAGCAGAGGTAACAATATTACTTAAAGTGAAAGGAAGTTTTCTCTGTTTTGCACGACTACAAGTGTCACATACATGATGAGTATCAACAGTAATAAAAGAGTATTGTTTGCTTAAGACATGTAATCTTTCATGTGAAGGGTGTCCTAGTCTATAATGTCATAGTGTTTTGTCTGTGATATTACAATTAATAAAAGGAGCAAAACAATGCGGTTTAGAATGACTAGAAGCAGGCAAGGTAGTGACAAGGTACAAGCCAACGATGGCTTTAACTGTACCAATCCTCTCTTGAGTGAGATTGTCTTGTATAATGTAGTGAGTTGAAGTGAAAGTTAAAATGCATTTAAGTTGGTGTGTGAGTTTAGAAACAGATATTAAGTTTAATTGAAAATGAGGCACGTATAACACATCAGACAAATAAAACTGATCAGAAAATTGTACTAAACCAGAATATGTGGCATAAACAGTTTGGCCATTTGAAAGACTAATTAAGACAGGTTTAATTTTAGTATAAGTAGTAAAAACGTTCAAATTGTGACAAACATGATCAGTGGCACCAGAATCAATAATCCAAGATTCTTTTATAGAAGATAGTGAAGAGAGGAACTTACCTGTTGAAGAATGCTCAGTATTGGGGATTTCATCCGTAGAGATGGTGCCGACTTTATTAATTTGAGTGTGAGGGGCAGGATCCTCAAGGTTTTGCTGACGCAAAATGTTGGTAAGGAATTGGCACTGTTGTGATGTAAGTTGAATCCCCTTTACATCCTGTTCTTTAGGAAAAAGCTCAGAAAAAGTGTTAGTAGTAATCATATTATTGGCTTGGGATGTCCAATTGGTGAATTTGTAGCCAGGAGGGAACCCATGCTTTTTATAACAGGTGTCAACAGTGTGGCCAAGACGATTACAAAAAGTGCAGACTTTTCTAGTAAAAGAAAACTTTGAGGTTTTAATCAGAAGGAAAACCCACTTTGCGAAAACAAACAGCCTCAGTATGACCATATTTACCACAAAATTGCATGTAATAATGTGACTACTATTAAGACTATGAAGACTAGGGTTTTCATTAAACATTGTCTAAAAGATTTTTAAAACCAATCAAGATTTTGAAAGAGAACAGAAAAAAAAAAAAACCCAAGAACAGCAAAGAGGGAAATAAAAATCAGAGAGAAGCGCAGCAGAACTCTTCATTCGAAGAGCTCTGATACCATATTACAGTAAATGAAGATGAATATTTCCTTGTCTGATGTGATACTTTAATGTAGCGTACGTAATCACACGTAATCGTAATGAAGAAAGAGAGGTTTTGATGAACCCTAATTGTAGAGAAAAATAAATATAAAAGAAACTTTTATTCACTGGTATGTTAGAGAGTAAAATACATGGTGTGTATATAAGAAAAAGATTAAGACCTAGCTGAAACAGAAAAGGAAAGTTAGGTCAAACAAACAAAGCCCAATAATTTAAAATAGAAAATTAAATATACATCAAAGTAGAGGATTGGAGTAGATGAGGCCAGAGCACCAATGGTCATGTGAGGATATTTGAGCCTAAACCATGTAGCAAGCACTGCATATAATAATATAATAAACAACATCAACAACATATATAGGAATAAACAACAGTAACATAGAGTACATAACTATGAATGAAGAGATGAATATTTGAGGAACTAACTTCCACCATATGATGCTCCAACCACAATCACAGGGGAATTTGGTGCACGTAGTGTCTTCTTAATATGTATGAGAACTGATGCATAATCTGCTAGTGCTTGAGCTGAGTTGAAATATCCAATGGTGCTTGCATTCTGAAGTGCTTCTTCCCTTGATCCAAATGGTACTGATTTCCCATAGTACCGGTGCTGATGAGGAATTTGCAATCTGTCAAACTCAATGCACCTTATAGAATATTGAAAAAAAAAGGTTCTATAAAATTAAAAATACCTCTATGTATACCAAGAGAGCCTTAAAGGAAGCAGCGTTATCATTGAGAAAGCCCATGCTTTCAGGGGAATTATCTATTGGTTCTTCTGCACCCAAATAGGCAATTATTGGGGAATTAGAAATGGCACCACCCCAGTACTTGGAATTCATCATATATCTTTGTCGAAAAGTTTTGTAACTTTCGGGCCTATAGTTGAAGTGATCAAGAACCTGTTCGTAGTAAAGTGTTTGAATGGTATCTGCATAAGTTTTTGCATCCCAAGTTACAGGGTCATACAAGATTGTATCCCTAAGAATGGGACTCAACCTTGGAATTTCCACAACAGCATGTGTTGAAGTGAAATAGGTTGAGTAGTACATGAGAAAAATGAAAAGAAGGCATTGAAACAACAAGGGGTCGCGGTCCATTGCAACAAAGGAGAATAACAATGGCTTTCAGAATAACCTATCATATTTCAGATATATATATATAGATATATATATATATATATATATATATATATATATATATATATATATATATAAAATGTGATCCTAGTGCAAGTGCGTTTTTTTCTAATTTTTTTTTTATAAAAATGCTTTTTGTTAGGCATTACTATGCAACTTAGACTTCTCATTCTCAGTTAGGCTGACACCTCAAGCAACAACAATCATCCATCTGCTATCACATTAAAAAAAATATTATTAACAAAAGAAAAAGTAAAGAAAATACAAAAAAATGGAGGACTAGACCAAAACTCATATGTTAACAAAAACGATATATATGTAGACTATACATATTCATAATAAAGAATTATAAGAACAGACTATAGATGGAACCCTATTATACCAGTGAAATATTTCTCTATGAATAAATCTTAAATTAGCCAACTTATAAGCACACACATTCCCTTCATGAAAAATATGAGTAACCTTAAACCTGATTTTTCCACAATAATTAAGACAAGTATTCCATCAATTTCGAAGAATCCAAGGAACATTTGTCCTAACCATAAACGCAGCACAAACCAAAGTCGATTTTATGCGGTTTTTTCTAGTTTATTCATGAAGTGTTTGCATTTATGTGAGACTTCCTTCTATATTCATAATCTAAATTCAAAATTAGTTGTTAAATAAATGGTTAAATATATTTTTTTCTATACTATATTACGATTTTTTTTTGTTTTTTTATAAATTTTAGATCTTTTGAGTATATGTAGCTTATCATTATTTTTTTATGTATTCAATTTTTTTTAACATGAATCATATTATAATATTACAACATCTACATTAACAACGACCAATTTAACATTAAATATTTTAACATCCTAATTTATACTAAAAATTCATTCATTACATAAAAAACAAACAATAATATATTTTTCTTAATACAAATATTCAAAAGATAAATTTAAAGTTTGAATTAAGACGTAAAATTATATGAATAAGCATATTTAATCCTTAAACAAATTGAGATTTTGCTGAATTAATTGAAAACTCTATTTCTAAAACATTATTTTCTTATATTTCACAATAGAGTAATATTCATCAATAGATGGGTTAACATCGATCCTTATAGTTTCCAAAACATTAATATTATGCTTGAGACTTTTAATGAAGATAATTATGGATGTAGATGTTTTCTAGAGATAATAATGATGATAATAACTGGAATATATATATATATATATATATATATATATAAAAGTGATAATATATACGAATATAACTTGTCACTAGAAAAATATTATTATGAAAAGGTATTTACAAATTACATGGTCCTTATAAATATGATAGGTAGTGGTAACTCATTTTTGTCCATGGAAGATGAGTGATAAATTTAACCACTTTAGTGAATTGATATGTTGAAAGCTTTGTGCACCGACAAACAAAAAATTAAAGTAGATAGTGATCAATAAGAAACTAACTGGACCCACTTTTCCAATATAAATTTTTTCTCTCTTATTTTACTCTACAATTTTGACCATATGACGTTAGCTATGTGTTTGGAAGATGGTGACATGACATGCATAAAAAAAAAAGATCCACTTTATTTAAGTTTAGAACATATACTTTAAGTTATCGTATTGTGAAATTGAATTAAGGGAGAGAATACTGAATTACAAAAGTTACAATCTGTAAAGTAAAAAACCCATTAAATCTAAGATACATGGTGACAGAAATAAAAGAAGGCCCAAGGCCCCAAAGCCCAAACAACCCAAAATAATCAAAAAATATGCTAACTAACACCCCCCCTCAAGCTGAGAATAGATATTTTGCATTCCGAGCTTGGACTTGAGAGCAGTAAAGGTGGAAGCAGCCAGTGGTTTAGTGAGGATGTCAGCAGTTAGCATGGAGGAAGTGATTGGAAGCATCTTGAGAAGACCAACATTAATTTTCTCTCGGACAATATGACAGTCAATCTCTATGTGCTTCATCCGTTCATGAAAAACCTAATTTGAGGCAATATGAATTGCTGACTGATTGTCACAGAATAGAATTGCAAGTTCAATGTAGGGGATACCAAGATCCTTAAGAATGTAAGTCAGCCTCTGAATTTCACAAGTGGTTGCTGCAAGAGCTCTATACTCGGATTCTGAAGAACTTCTTGAGATAGTAGGCTGTTTCTTGGACTTCCATGATATAAGAGACTCACCCAAGAAAATGGCAAAGCCAGTAACAGATTTTCTGGTTCCAGAATATGTTGCCCAATCAGAATCATTGTAGCCTCGAAGCTGGTTGTTACTGTTCTTGTGGAGAAAAATTCCCGAGCCAGGATTACCCTTAAGGTACCTTAGGATGCGAAAAACAACTTGTTGATGGTGCTTTGTAGGAGAAGAGAGGAACTGACTTAAATTGTTGACACTGAAGGCTATGTCAGGCTGCGTGTTGGTGAGATAGATCAGTCGTCCAATAAGTCGACGATAGGTAGATGATTCTTCTTCATTGAGTTGGACGTTGTCCGTGGAAGAAAGGCGAGAGGAATGAGACATGGGTGTAGGCATGGGGGCACAATCCAGCATTTCGTTTCATGAAGAAGATCTAGTGTGTA
This sequence comes from Phaseolus vulgaris, assembly GCF_000499845.2. Classification (NCBI taxonomy): domain Eukaryota; kingdom Viridiplantae; phylum Streptophyta; class Magnoliopsida; order Fabales; family Fabaceae; genus Phaseolus; species Phaseolus vulgaris. The sequence continues at coordinate 36,750,857 of NC_023755.2, read as the reverse complement.
CTTTCTTTGACTGATATGTAAACCAGATTTGTTGCGAGCCACTTCCAGTCCCAAGAAATATGTGAGGTCCCCTAAATTTTTAATTATGAATTGTTGATCCAACAACTTAGTGATATGAGCGATTTCCTTATCATCATTTTCAGCAAGTACAATATCATCCAAATATACAAGAAGAGCAATGAGTTTAGTATCAGTGCGTTTTAAAAATAATGAATGATCAACAGATGACAATGTGTAATTATGTGAAAGCAAGAAATTAGATAATTTGGCATACCATTATCGACTAGCTTGACGAAGACTATAAAGAGATCTTTGGAGTTTGCAAACGTGGTTTGATGAGGGGAGAGTGAGACCGGGTGGTGGCTGCATATACACTTCCTCAAGGAGATCTCCATGTAAAAATGCGTTATTGACATCGAGTTGTTTGAGAATCCAATCATTGGAAGCAACAACAACAAGTAGTAGACGCAATGTTGTCAATTTTGCAACAGGGGCAAAAGTATCTATGAAGTCAAGGCCTTCTAACTGTGTGTACCCTTTGGCAACTAAGCGTGCCTTGTACCAGTCAATAGACCCGTCTAATTTGTGCTTTATCTTGTAAACCCAACGACAACCAATAACCGTCTTCCCAAGCGGAAGTGTGGTAATCTGCCAAGTGTGATTGGCATGAAGTGCAGTCAACTCCTCTTGCATATCTTGTTTCCAGCAGGCATGTTTTGAAGCTTCCTTGTAAGTGTGAGGCTCCGAATGGAAAGAGATAGAAAGAATAGTGCATTTAAAAGCAGGAGATAAAGATTTATAAGAAACAAAATTATTAATGGGATATTTAGTACTTACACTGTTTGTGGTGGTCAAATCAGTTTGAAAATATGCAAGGTATGCTAGTGCCTTTCTTTGTCTATTTGATCTCCTCAGTGGTATGTTCAGATCATCAATTTGTGTATCATCCAGGGTCTCTTCATTTTGGTTAGGATCTATGTCCACATCAATTTGTGCAATACCCATAGTCTCATGAGGATGACAATCATTTTAAAAAGTAATATCACAGCTTGAATCATAATTGTGAGGAATAGGCAAAGAAAGGTTGTTGGAATTCACACAGGAATCTTTGTTCAAATGATATGGAAAATGGTTTTCATAAAAGATAATATTCCTTGATACCTCAATACTATGATTTTTAAGATTTAGAAAAATATATCCCTTTGTGTTGGAAGACAAACCGAGAAAGATACCATGCACAGAACGATCATCAAGTTTCTTTTTATGTGCAGTGAGCGTGCTAGAGTAACAAAAACATCCAAATACGCGTAAAGAAGAAATATCATATGGTTTACCATTCAATTTTTCATAGGGTGCAATGTTGTACAACAAAGGAGTGGGAGTGCAATTGATTAAAAAAACAGCATGTTGTACAGCAAAATTCCAGAATAAATGAAGTAAATTTGCTTGAAAAAGCAAGGCACGGGTAACGTTTAAAATGTGTTGATGTTTTCTTTCAACAATACCATTTTGTTCAGGTGTTTCTACACATGTGGTTTGATGAACAATGCCTTTAGAAGAAAAGAGATTTTTCATGGCAAATTCAGCACCATTGTCAGTGTGAATAGTTTTAACCGTAGCTTTAAACTGATTTTCAACGTAAGCAATGAAATTAACAATATGATTTCTAACTTCAGATTTTGTGTGTAAAGAAATAACCCATGTAAAACGTGAAAAATCATCCACAATGGCTAAAAAATATCTAAAACCGTGCATTGAAATAACAGAATAAGGACCCCAAATGTTAGTAGTATGAGATTTACTTAAAGTAAAAGGGAGTTTCTTTTGTTTGGCACGATGACATACATCACATACATGCGGTTTTTCAGCAGGAATATAAGAGTATTTAGTTCTCAAAACATTTAATCTTTCATCTGAAAGATGCCCCATTCTATAGTGCCACAGATTAATGTCTTTGACAATACAATTGAAAGAATGAGCAATAGTGTGTGTAGCAGTATTACGAAGAAAAAAAAAAGATTCAAAAGCATACAAGTCAGCTTTGACACTAACTATACCAATCCTTTCTTTGGTTGTATTGTCCTGTATCATACAATTATTGGAGGAGAAAATTAAACTGCAATTCATATTTAAAGAAAGTTTAGAAGTAGATACAAGATTAAAGGAAAGTTGAGGAACATATAAGACATCAATGAGGTAAAATTTGTGATTAAAAATCACAGTTCCAGAATATTTTGCAAACACATGATGGCCATTAGGTAGACTAATAGAAATAGGTTTAATGCTTTTGTACGAAGTAAACTCAGATAAAGAAGAACACACATGATCAGTTGCTCCTGAATCTAGAATCCAATAATTTCTACCATGCTGTAAATTATTTAAGGTAAGAATATTACTAGTTGGAGACCTCTCTACCATTTTATGATTGGTGTCTGCAATGAACGAGCCCACCTGATTTACTTGAATATTGGTTGCAGTGTTATTGTTGGTGCTTTGTCTAAACAAATCTGACAAAACTTGATATTGTTGTGCTGTGAGGTGATATTCCCCTTTTTCCTGTTCTTTTTGGCAAGGCTCAGAAAGCACATCATCAGATATAACAATATTACTAACCTGATTGGTTTTACTACCATAAAACTTGTATCCAGGAGGATACCTGTGTTTCTTGTAGCAAGTTTCTATGGTGTGACCATTTCTTCCACAGTGGGTACATATTTTCTTTTTCCCATTATTTTTGAAGGACTTATTTTCTTGATTAGGAAACCCAACCTTCTGAAAACAAACGTTCTCTGTATGGCCATTTTTACCACAAAAGGTGCATATCACAGAAGAAGAGATGCGATTAGAATTAACACTATTAACATTTGAGACAGAAAAGTTGCTGGCCAGTTGACGTTCTTGTTGCACCACAAGAGAAAAAAATTTTGTTATAGGAGGTATAGGCTCCATAAGAAGTACATGAGATTTTATGTTATGATATTGTTCATTTAACCCCCTTAGAAACTGCATGGCCTGGTCTCACATTTTCTTTGATTGATAGGAGAAGTAAAAGCAACAGAGCAAGAGCATTTTGTCTCACAAATGCATACAGGATTAGGTCTAAAGTTTTCTAGTTCATACCAATTATTCTCAGCTTAGTGAAATAGTCAGTTACTGTCAATTCACCTTGATGTAAAGAAGCAACTCCCGGTTCTAAATATGAAATTCTAGGTAAATCCCCCTGAGAATATCTACTCTTCAAATCATTCCATATATCTAAAGCTATATCCATCCATACGATGCTTTGTCTAATGGGAATAGAGACAGAATGGACTAACCACGAGACGACCATATTGTTGCATCTGTACCAAGCCGAGTAAGTGGGATGGTTCTTGAGCGGACATGGGCACGTGCCAAGGACAAACTCCACCTTATTTTTCGCGCTCAACGCCGTTATAATCGACTTACTCCAAGAGTGATAATTTGTAGAGTCCAATGCCGGCGAGACCAAAGGGACAACAAGGTTCTCACTGGGATGGAGATAAAGGCAGTTGTTCATCAAATTCAATTGTTCCACCGATTGATTCATTGTATTCAGCTGAGACAATTGCACTGTGGTTTCTTTAGTTCCAGCGATTTCAGCCATATCTAAAAGAGAAACAAAAAAAATCAAGATTTGGAACAAGAAACGGTGAAGAACGAAATACATAGAAGAAGACGAAATTCAAAGTGCACAACAGAGTTCTTCTTTGAAGAGCTCTGATACCATAATAGAAATAAATCCTCTGTGTTGATTATGCGGAAGAACTCCGTGAATGATGAAAAGAATTCGTGATAAGAATGATGCAGAGATGAAGGGAAGATAAACCCTAAAAGGGTTGAAAGGATTTGACCAGAGAAAAAGGGGAAAAAAACGTGAATTGTATTGTGAAATTGAATTAAGGGAGAGAATACTGAATTACAAAAGTTACAATTTGTAAAGTAAAAAATCCACTAAATCTAAGATACATGGTGGCAGAAATAAAAGAAGGCCCAAGGCCCCAAAGCCCAAATAGCCCAAAATAATCAAAAAAATATGCTAACTAACATTTATAAATATGATATGTAATGATAACTAATTTTTGTCCATGGAAGATGAGTGACAAATTGGACCACTTTAGTGAGTTGATATGTTGAAAGCTTGGTGCACCAAGAAACAAAAAATTAAAGTAGATAGTGATCAATAAGACACAAACTAGACCCACTTTCCCAATATATATTTTTTCTCTCTTTTTTTAGTCTACAATTTTGACCATATCACTACAAGAAAATCACGAAATAAAAACCAATTTTTAGATACAAAAAGTAATTAGTTGTTATAGTGAATAAATTAGAGACCATTTTAGAGACTACAAAATTTTTGGTATCTAAATTAGTTTCTATTATTGTTAAATGATTTCTAAATTGGTATCTAATTAGCAACCAAGGATTTTGCTACCAAATGTAGAAACTAAATAATTGGTAGTTAAAACCTTGGTAGCTAATTAGATATCAATTTATAAACCATTTAACAATAATAGAAACTAATTTAAAAACCATTTTTTTTAGTTTTTAAAATGGTCTCAAACTTAGTTACTATAATAACTAATTATTTTTTGTCTCTAAGGGTGTGTTTGCTTCCAAGTGGGAGGAGGGAGGGGGTGTTTTTTGTGTTTGTTTCCATGGTTTTGAGAGTGGGGGAGAGGATGGGGGAGAGGGTGGAGGGAATTTTTCATTCTTCACAAAATGAAGAGATTTGTGAGGATTTAATAGGATTGTTGCATTTTACCAAAATACCCTTGTACATGTATTTTATTTTAATATATAAAATTAAATATTACATAAATTTATTTATTATTTATAATTTTAAAAATATTTAATTATACTATTAATAACAACATATAATTATAAATAATAAAATAAAATTATAATATCAACAATATATATATATATATAGTTATATAAAATAACAAATGAATATTATTTTCATAAATTTTAATGTATTTAATTTATTTCAATTTAACACCAAAATATTTTATATTATATTTTTAAATTTTTTATTAAAAATATAAATAATTATGAATATTATATATTAAAAATATTTAATTAATTCAAACCTACAAAAAAAATCATAATTCATTATTTAAATATTTTTTAATAAGAAGGATAATTTTGTAAACTTACAATAAACCATCCTCACAAATCCACTCTATCATCCCTCAATCCAAACAACCTTACATATCCTCACATATCCTCTCCAATTCTCACAAATCCACTCCCTCTCATCCTCACAAATCCCCTCCTCAATCCAAACAGAGCCTAAAATTAGTTTCTATTTCATCTTTTTTTTCTTGTAGTGTATGATGTTAGCTATGATTTTGGAAGATGGTGACATGACATGTATAAAAAAAATAAGATCCACTTTATTTAAGTTTAGGACATATACTTTAAGTTATTTTTTAAAAATATTATTGATAGGTTTAAAGTGATTTATTTATTATAAATTTCAGATAATAAATATGATATGATATAAGTGATAATATATACAAATATAACTTGTCACTAAAAATATCTTATTTATGAAATATATTTTAAAAATTACATTGTCCTTATAAATATGATATGTAGTGATAACTCATTTTTTTTCATGAAAGATGAGTGACAAATTTGACCACTTTAATTAGTTGATATGTTGAAAGCTTTGTGCACCAAGAAACAAAAAATTAAAGTAGATAGTGATTAAAAAATTAAAGTAGATAGTGATTGATAAGACAATACATGAAGGACTTTCCCAATATAAAGTTTCTCTCTCCTTTTTTAGTCTAAAATTGTGATCATAGAATTTGTTAGTTATGTTTTTGGAAGCTAGTGATATGACATGCATAAAAAAAATATCAAGATCCACTTTATTTAAGTTTATAACATATACTTTAAGTTATTTTTTAAAAACATTATAGATAGGTTTAAAGTAATTTATTTATTATAAATTTCATTTAAAAAATATGATATGATATAAGTGATGATATATACGAATATAACTTGCCACTAGAAAAATATTATTTATGAAAAGTATTTACAAATTACACGGTAATTATAAATATGATATATAGTGATAACTCATTTTTGTCCATGGAAGATGAGTGACAAATTTGACAACTTTAGTGAGTTGATATGTTGAAAGATTTGTGCACCAAAAAACAAAAAATTAAGTAGATAGTGGTCAATAAGACACTAACTGGACCCACTTTCCCTATATAAATTTTTTTTTCTCTTTTTTTAGTCTACAATTTTGATCATATCACTACAAGAAAATCACAAAATAAAAACCAATTTTTAGATTTAAAAAATAATTAATTGTTATAGTATCTAAATTAGACATCTTTTTAGAGAACACAAATTTTTTTGTTTCTAAATTAGTTTCTATTATTGTTAAATGATTTCTAAATTGTATCTAATTAGCAACCAAAGTTTTTGTTACCAAATTAAGAAACTAAATAATTGGTAGTTAAAATCTTGGTAGCTAATTAGATACCAATTTAGAAACCATTTAACAATTATAGAAACTAATTTAGAAACTAATTTTTTTTTAGTTTTTTAAAATGGTCTTTGATTTAGTTACTATAGTAACTATTTATTTTTTTGTCTCTAAAATTGGTTTCTATTTCATGTTTTTCTTGTAGTGTATGATGTTAGCTATGTTTTTGGAAGATGGTGACATGACATGCATAAAAAAAATAAGATCCACTTTATTTAAGTTTAGAACATATACTCTAAGTTATTTTTTAAAAATATTATAGATTGGTTTAAAGTAATTTATTTAATATAAATTTCATATAAAAAATATGATATGATATAAGTGATAATATATACGAATATAACTTGCTACTAGAAAAATCTTATTTATGAAAAGTATTTACAAATTACATGGTCCTTCTAAATATGGTATGTAGTGATAACTCATTTTTGTCCATGGAATATGAGTTACCAATTGGACCACTTTAACGAGTTGATATATTGAAAGTTTTGTGCACCAAGAAACAAAAAAATTAAAGTAGACAGTGATTGATAAGACAATACATGAAGGACTTTCCCAATATAAAGTTTCTCTCTCTTTTTTTAGTCTACAATTGTGATCATAGAATTTTTTAGCTATGTTTTTGGAAGCTAGTGTTACGACATGCATACAAAAAAATATAAAGATCCACTTTATTTAAGTTTATAACATATACTTTAAGTTATATTTTAAAAATATTATAGATGGGTTTAAATAATTTATTTATTATAAATTTCATATAAAAAATATGATATGATATAAGTGATGATACATACGAATATAACTTGCCACTAGAAAAATATTATTTGTGAAAAGTATTTACAAATTACACTGTAATTATAAATATGATATGTAGTGATAACTCATTTTTGTCCATGAAAGATGAGTGACAAATTTGACCACTTTAATGAGTTGATATGTTGAAAGCTTTGTGCACTAAGAAACAAAAAATTAAAGTAGATAGTGATCAATAAGACACTAACTGGACCCACTTTCCCTATATAAACTTTTTTCTCTCTTTTTTTAGTCTACAATTTTGACCATATCAGTATAAGAAAATTACGAAATAAAAACCAATTTTTAGATATAAAAAATAATTAGTTGTTATAGTAACTAAATTAGAGACATTTTTAAAGACTAAAATTTTTTTGGTTTCTAAATTAGTTTCTATTATTCTCAAATGGTTTCTAAATTGGTATCTAATTAGCAACCAAGGCTTTTGCTACCAAATTAAGAAACTAAATAATTGGTAGTTAAAACTTTGGTAGCTAATTAGATATCAATTTAGAAATCATTTAACAATAATAAAAACTAATTTAGTAACCAATTTTTTTTTAGATTTTTAAAATGGTCTCTGATTTAGTTACTATAGTAACTATTTATTTTTTGTCTCAAAAATGGTTTCTATTTCATCTTTTTTCTTGTAGTGTATGATGTTAGCTATGCTTTTGGAAGATGGTGACATGACATGCATAAAAAAATAAGATTCAATTTATTTAAGTTTAGAACATATACTTTAAGTTATTTTTTAAAAATATTATAGATAGATTTAAAGTAATTTATTTATTATAAATTTCATATAATAAATATGATATGATATAAGTGATAATATATATGAATATAACTTGCCACTAGAAAAATCTTATTTATGAAAAGTATTTACAAATTACATATGATCCCTATAAATATGATATGTAGTGATAACTCATTTTTGTCCATGGAAGATGAGTGACAAATTGAACCACTTTAGTGAATTGATATGGTTAAAACTTTGTGCACCAACAAATAAAATATTAAAGTAAACCGTGATTGATAAGACAATACATGAAGGACTTTCCCAATATAAAGTTTTTCTCTCTTTTTTTAGTCTACAATTGTGACCATAGAATGTGTTAGCTATGTTTTTGGAAGCTAGTGACATGACATGCATAAAAAAAATATCAAGATCCACTTTTTTTTAAGTTTAAAACATATACTTTAAGTTATTTTCAAAAAATATTATAGATAGGTTTAAAGTAACTTATTTATTATAGATTTCATATAAAAAAATATGATATGATATAAGTGATAATATATACCAATATAACTTGGCACCAGAAAAATCTTATTTATGAAAAGTATTTACAAATTATACGAAAATTATAAATATGATATGTAGTGATAACTAATTTTTGTACAGGAAAGATGAGTGACAAATTGGACTACTTTATGGTGTGTTTGTTTCCATGAGTGAGGAGGGACGGGGGATTATTTGTGTTTGTGGAGATTGATTAAGATTATTGTATTTTACCAAAATATCTTGTGCATACATTTTATTACAATATACAAAATTAAATATTATATAAATTTATTTATTATTTATAATTTCAAAAATATTTAATTATACTATTAATAATAACATATAATTATAATTAATAAAAATAAAAAAATAAAATTATAATATCAACCATATTATATAATTATATAAAGTAACAAATGAATATAATAATAAATATTATTTTCATAAATTTTAATGTATTTAATAAATTTATTTTAATTTAACACAAAAATATTTTCTATTTTTTTATTAAAAATATAAATAATTATGAATATTATATATTAAAAACATTTAATTAATTCAAGCATACAAAAAAAATCATAATTCATTATTTAAATATTTTTTAATAACGAGGATAAATTTGTAAACTTACAATAAACCATCCTCACAAATTCACTTTATCATCCCTCAATACAAACAACCTCACATATCCTCACACATCCTCTTTAATCCACTCTCTTCCCTTCTCAATCCAAACAAAACCTTAGTGAGTTGATATGTTGAAGGCTTTGTGCATCAAGAAACATAAAATTAAATTAGACAGTGATTGATAAGACAATACATTAAGGACTTTCTCAATATAAAGTTTTCTCTCTATTTTTAGTCTACAAATTGTGACCATAGAATGTGTTAGCTATGTTTTTGGAAGCTAGTGACATGACATGTATAAAAAAAAACAAGATCCACTTTAACTTATCTTTTAAAAATATTATAGATAGGTTTAAAGTAATTTATTTATTATAAATTTAATTTCTTTAAAAAAAATTAAACTTTCTATATATTTTTCTAAATTTATGAACTGATTATCAATGTCTTTTATTATCAATCACATTTTTTAATCTCTTTTTTCTATGCAGGTGTTTTATATATTTTTTTGTCTAGATCGATTAAAAATTAGAGATTTCTAGATGACATGTGAAGATGTTAATTTTATGGGTTGGATTTTTCAAAATTGTTCAAAAGTATTTGAAGATTTCTTGCTTTAACATGGAAATCTTCGGTGTTGAATTTGTTTTTTTTTTCTAAACAATACTTCAAGGAAAACTAACAAGTTATATTAAAAAAATTATTGTAATTTAAATATATTAAAGATATGTTGAGCACTTTGTGGAGTTGAATTGATATTTATATAAATTTGAAATATTGAAGTTGTTAGCCATGTGATTGCTTATGTTTATACTAAGTTTAATTTAATTCGAGGGTTGACTAGTCATATTTAGCTTGACTTATATATCAATAACAATAACAATAATTAAAATAAAATATTGTTTTTTTATCATAAATAAAAAATAAATAAATAAAATATTATATATCAAACATTACTTTAATTGTCTAAAAATATTAAGCCGCCGGAAGGAAACTAAAACAATTCTATCTTTCTTTAAACTCTTATAATTGATATAGATGGGTAAGAGTTTGAAGTAAATTTTAAAAATATATAACTTGATAAAATAAATCATTTCCCTTAAAAAAATAATGATACCATGCTAATGATGAAAGTAAATTTTCTTCTCATTAGAAATTAAACTTGAACATTCAAATGTTGATTACCTCTAATAAAATTATTATTATGACTTTATTAATAGTTCATGTTATATATATTGAAGGATATAAATTTTGTAGGTTAAAGTTTTTTTTTACTATAGTAAAATTGATATTTATTTTTAATTTAAAATTTGAATTTTGAATATTTAATAAAGAAACTATTAAAATCAGCTATTATCAATTTTTTTTATATAATAAATAAATTTTTTATTGTGAATTAAGATGTTAAAATATTTAATAATAAATTATATGTGAACTTAATATAAACATAAGCAATCACATTGCTAACAACTCCAATATTTCAAATTTATATAAATATCAATTCAACTCCACAAAATGCTCAACATATCTCTAATATATTTAAATTACAATAATTTTTTAAATATAACTTGTTAGTTTTCCTTGAAGTATTGTTTAGGAAAACAACAAATTCAACACCAAAGATTTCTATGTTAAAGCTAAAAATCTTTAAATACTTTTAAACAATTTTGAAAAATCTAACCTATAAAATCAACAACATCACATGTCATCTAGAAATCTCTAATTTTTAATCGATCTAGATAAAAATATATATAAAAAACCTGCATAGAAAAAAGAGAAAAAAAAAACTGGAACTTAAAAAATGTGATTGATAATAAAAGACGATTAATAATCCGTTGATAAATTTAGAAAAAATATATAGAAAGTTTAAATTCTTTTAAAGAAATTAAATTTATAATAAATAAATTACTTTAAACCTATCTATAATATTTTTAAAAAATAAGTTAAAGTATATGTTCTAAACATAAATAAAGTGGATCTTATTTTATTTTTTTATGCATGTCATTGTCACTAGCTTCCAAAAACATAGTTAACATTCTATGGCCACAATTGTAGACTAAAAAAAGAGAGAGAAACTTTATAATGGGAAAGCCCGTTCGATTAGTGTCTTATCGATCACTATCTACTTTAATTTTCTGTTTCTTGATGCACAAAACTTTCAACATATCAACTCACTAAACTGGTCCAATTTGTCACTCATTTTCTATGGACAAAAATTAGTTATCACCATATATCATATTTATAAAGACCATGTAAAGAGAAAGATATATTATCCCTTTACATGTAAAGGGATAATATATCTCTCTCTTTACCGACCATGTAACACTACAAGAAACAGTACATATAGCGTTCGTCAAATATGGACTCAAATGTTGGATTTTGGACACTAAATGTCCTTTAGCGTGGGCATAGCTTGGGCTGGCCAAGGGAAGCTAAAAGGTTGGACGCTAATCTTTGTGTGTGGAATTGCAGCTACTAGTGTAGGCTTAACCCTCTCTAGTTTGAAGCTAGTAGAGACGACCTAACCTTCACTGTTAGAGTAAGCTTTAGGGTCATTTTCTTCGTCATTAAGAGCAAGTTTCCTCTTAAAATAGTGAGGGACAAACCCTCACTTAGTCTAACTTAGAGAAGGCTAAATCGTAACCTATTATGAACATGCATGGGCTAAGTCCTAGCTAGCTCATTATGACTTAGAGAGGGCTAAACCCTAGCTATGGTAAAAGTGGACTTGGTGAGGGATTAGCCCTTGCTCCCATGCATAGCATAAAAAAAGTTGATGGTCTTATTTAGAATCTCATTCTCACATTCATAATAACCTGCATAATTCTACTATCACATCCATAATAATCTATCCAAATTTCATCCACATTTAAAACATCACATATCCAGCCATTTACAAATTTACCATCCACCATTTACAATTATCAAACATTATGCATTTTCAATCATCCAATCATTTTTTTCAATCATCACTTTGAATGTAAGAATTACTTTTGTTAAGTGAATGTACTAACTGAAAGAAATACGAATATTATCTCAATATTACATAATTAAAATAAATTCTCCAATTTAATACATATGATGTTTCCCAAAGCATAAGACGGAAATATTTAATGGAAAGTACCTGTAAAAAATAATAGTAATTAAAATGAAATAAAAATATATTTATTAATAAATTACAAAAGTGGAAATCAAGTAACATTGTATATAAGCGAAGATGTAATGAATTATAACCGAAGATGGTTTGGTAGCCACCAAGTATAGACAAAACAACTTAAATCAAGGTAGCAAAGATATCACAATTAAGCTAATCTTGACAATGCTTCTTTAAGTACTTCTCCGACAACATTATTGCAATATTTTATGAGAAATGACTTATTATTAATGTATTTAGTTATCTACTTATTTATATTAAATCTTTTGTCATATGATCTTATCCAGATCCCCTAATTCCAATAAGTATAATATATATGCAACAGTTTTTTGTTTGGGGGAGAAGAATAGACAAGTTCCTACCAATTGTGTTGCCCATAAATAGTGAACTCGGTTACTTTTCATAATTAAAGTTCGGGTTCATTGTTGGGATTATTGCAAAAGTGACACGACTTGCATCATTTTCATGAACTTTAAAAAAGTAATTATTCTTCTTTTTAACATTACACTATTATGTTAAGTTAACTGGTGATAAGTATTTAATTATGTATAAAATGATAAGAGCTGAAAATATCATTTTAAAATACATTTTGAGAAAAAAAAATTATATAAGAAAATCATATATATTTTTTACCACTTTACACTTTTCCATCTAACAAATATTATTAATTTTATCAAACAACCTCAATTTAATAAATCTTCTATCTGACATGCAAACTAAAACTCAATATCATTTATAAATTGAAATCTCCACTAACATTCAAACTAAAACTCAATATCATATTATGAATTTAAATATCCACTAACAGTTTATGTCTTCGTCTTTAAACTATGTACCATTTTTTCATTAAGTATCAAACTTTAGTTTTTTATACTTATAGAGAGGCAAACCAAATAGAAGTGAGAGTTAATAAAATTTCATCATATATATTTGTGTGAGTTCTTGTTGCAGACTGCAATACTCAAGGTTTGATAAAGGCATATATATAAATGAGAATCAGAGGTTAGAAAAACAGTGGATGCACTGACTTGTTAATAGGTTCCAGAAGTTAGCTCACAAGTGTAAACCAAAATCGAATGGTAGGCTAATTATAAGATAATACAAAAATGAAACAAAAGTAAGAAATGAATTATTTTGCTACGAAGAGATGAATAATTTTTTGTACAAATAAACAATAAGTAGTTAATTGTTTTGCATTATATGAGATCAAAGTTTTAAGAGGTTCAACTTTTTCCACTAACACAAGATATCTACTAATGTTAAAATATGATATTTTGAACCTGACTTAAAAAAAAAAACACAACTGTCATTCATCAAAACTTTCCAATCGTATGATGCTGCATCTGACTTAGAGTATGAAAGGTTTCTAGGCTCCAGAGTGGAGAACAGGAAAGATACATAGGGAGAATAATATAAGTAAAGCCAAATAACAATTATAGTCTTAATTCAATGGGATCAAATTGTGGATAATGATCTCAAATCTTCAACAGAACCACTGTACCTAAAGGATCTTTAATTAGAATACAAAAAAAATTCATTTTACTATGCTGTGGCCTCAAAATATGAAAAGTTATGGGCACATGCAGATTAATGACTTTGTGTGCATATCAGAAAATGCTTATGTCACCTGCAGCCACATATATACCTCATTATATCTCTCTGATGTATATATTTTTTTATTGTAAAGCCTTAGAAGGACTCATGGTATTGAATTTTGAATTAAAGCTTGACTATCACATTCTCTGCGTAGAGTCTTCATTCTATTATATAGTCAATCATATATATTCCTCCTATCCAAAAACATTAACACTTTACTTCCACCCAATAAAATACAGTCGTGTTAAACTGCTGTTAACAACATATTCGCAGCTCATGGAATGTGAGAACTTCCCCAGTAGAGGGTATCATAGCCCCATTTTCCAGCAAAAGAAACGAACAAGGAACACCTAAAACTTAAACTCTTTCTTCTTTGACTTGCCCTCCTTTTCTTGCATCTTTCCCTTTCTCTTCTTCTCGTTCTCTGCAACCATATCACTGAAATCTTCACGCTGACTAGGGTCTACTTTGTATGCAGTGTATCATTTTTCTTCCTATTCTAATAACAACGTTCTTCCAAATAACATCTAATGTATCACACGTCAACCCTCTCTCCATATACATTTCTCAATTCTCATCAATCTTTCATTCTTTTTTTTATTCAAATTTCTACTTCTTAATATTCTTCTTCATTAATACTTTCTAACCACTTTTTACATATATCTTTTCTTCATTTTTTTAATCTCTAGACCAATGCGTATATTCTGTAATCTGACTTGAAACATACAAACCAATAAGACACTTAACAAATATCAATGAATAAAGCTATGATTTGATCTCCCATCCCACTAAAGAACCATCTATATAACTAGAATGTTTAAGACAGTGCGGTCAAGTTCTTTGCATTAATAACAGTTAGAACAAAGGGCACAGAGTAGCAATCTGAACTATTTAATTTCTTGTAAACTGTTCTGAACCACCAGCTTCACACTATAAAAATAACAACATATCCTACAATATAAATGAATAAAAGAAAACAAGAGAAACAGAAAGCGTAACCAATTTGCATTAATAACTTCTCAATCAATTTGCATCAAAACGTCCTTGAACAAAAACAAACCACAGTAAACACAAATGAAGTAGATCAAAATTAAAGTGAACCGAAACCACAACCATAAACAAAAATCAAAATCAGAATAAAAATCTCCTAAGCTAATCTTTCACTCACCGCGAAAATAGGCAACAGTTCTCTCAGCTCAATTTATAATGTAAAAATGAGAGACTGAAATAAGAGACTGAAATGCGAATGGGAAAAAAATTTGTAAAGTTAGTTTCAAAACCCTGACGTCAAAGCTAAGGCGCGTACCACGCAACCATTGACGGCAAAGCAAGGACTCAAAGGCACCTGACACTTAATCTTAGAGACGGTAAAATTCACTCCCAATGTTGCTACTCCATTGTCATCGACGACCAAACCCTTGCTGTCTTTCTCAAGTTTGGTGCACGCTCACTCGATGGGTGTGGGTGCAACTACGGTTGATTTTGGCTTAATCCCAAGTCCCACATCAGTGGGTTCATTGTTTGGGAACGAGGTTTGAGGGTTATAAATTAACATCTCATCCTTTAAATATCTTAATTTGTAATATCTTCTTCCATAATAATAAAAGCGGGTTGTTTCAGCTGTGTTCAGAGATTAGGCTAAATTGGTCGAACTTAGTTAACAATTTTCTGGTGTGTTTTTTCTCTCTATCTCTTTTATTATTCCACTTTGTTTATTCAATATTATTTGTCGGGTAGCTCTCTTAGTGTTCTGTTTTAGTGGGAAAATTACCCGCTTTTTCCAACAAGTGGTATCAAGGTTCGCCCTTAGGTTGTTTGAAATTATTTGTAATATTGAATATTATATTTTGAGTTTGTAATGACAAATCAAGAAGAAGAACAAAAGGATGTATCTAGAGTGTCGGGCTCCTCGTCATCATGGTCGAGGTTCCCGATGTCCACTTTGAAATTGGCGGTGGAAATATTTGATTTTGGCATGTGGCAAGGAAATGTCTTGGACTCTCTTTTTCAGCAGGGTCTTGATATTGCTATTGAGTGAGAGAAACCAGAAGAGGTAGAGGAGAAAGACTTGAGCATAATCAACTGGTTGGCATGCAGAACTATTCGATCCTGCTTGTCTAGAGAGCAGAAGTATGCTGTAAAAAACGAGACTTCTGCACACAAACTGTGGAAGACATTTCTGAAGAAGAGTGGTCAGAACAAGCTCCTAATGAAGAAAAGGTTGTTCCGATTTGACTACCAACAAGGTACTACTATGAATGCACACATCACTATGTTTAATCAATTAGTAGCAGACCTGTTGAATTTAGATGTGAAGTTTGAGGATGAGGATTTGGCTTTGATGTTGTTATCATCTCTTCCTGATGAATTTGAACATTTGGAAACTACGCTCCTTCACGGGAAGGAGAATGTGTCGTTAGATGTTGTTTGTTCTGCTTTATATAGTCATGAATTGAGAAAGCAGGATAAGATGAAAACCAAATCAACGACATCAGAAGAAGCATTGGTGGCAAGAGGTCGTTAGCAAAGCCAGACAAATGGGAGAAGAGGGAGGTCTAAGTCTAAAGGTCGAATCGTTGCCAAAGATGAGTGTGCTTTCTGTCATGAGAAAGGACACTGGAAGAAAGACTGTCCAAAACTACAAAAGAAAGGGAAGGCTCCGCAAGATGCAAATGTTGCAGAATGCAAAAGTGATGTGGAATCAGATATCTCTTTATTTGTCTCGCTTTCAGCATCATCGTATCCAGATGAATGGATATTGGATTTAGGTTGTACCTATCATGTGTCCCATTCGGAATTGGTTCTTTGAATTTCAAGAAGTTGATGGCGGGGTTGTTTACATGGGTAATTTCAAGAACTTTGTCCCAGTTGTCTTACATGGATTATGTGCATTCAGATGTGTGGGGACCTGCCAAGACTCTGTCAATCGGAGGTAGGCATTATTTTGTCACTTTTGTGGATGATTTTTCCAGGAGAGTTTGGGTGTTTACTATGAAGAACAAAAATAATGTGCTTAAAATTTTCCTTAAGTGGAAAGCTCAAGTTGAAAACCAGACAGGAAGGAAGATTAAGGTTCTCCGAACAGACAATGGAGGAGAATACATGAGTGATCCGTTCCTGAAGGTATGCCAAGATTGTGGCATAGTTTGACACTTCACTGTTAGAAAAACACCACAGCAGAATGGGGTGTCGGAGCGTATGAACAAGACACTTGTGGAGAAAGTTCGTTGTATGTTGTCTAATGCTGAGTTAGGCAGAGAGTTTTGGGCTGAGGCTGTGACATACGCTCAACATCTCGTCAATCGTTTGCCATCATCTGCTATAGATGGCAAAACCCTGTTAGAGGTATGATCTGGAAAACTTTCAACTGATTATGATTCTTTGCATGTTTTTGGTTCTATTGCATATTATCATGTGATTGAATCAAAGTTGGATCCACAGACAAAGAAGGTTCTTTTCATGGGCTTTAGTCCAAGAGTGAAGGGATACCGTTTGTGGTGTCTAGAGGCAAAGAAGACGATTATCAGCAGGGATGTTACCTTTGATGAATCTGCCATGTTAAAGAAGGTAAATCCAGAAGGAGCTTATAATACTCCGCAACAGGTGGAGTGTGCTCGGAAGCAGGTGGAGTTTGAGCAGACAATGGTGATCCCAACACGAAATACCAAAAGTGACTCTCCTATGGCAGAAGAAGAGTCAGATGAGGAAGAGGTTCCTACACAAAAATCTCAATAGCAATCAGCGCCAATTGCAGTTAGAAGACAGAGACGAGATATTCAGAAGCCTGCTCGTTTCATGGATATGGTTGCCTATGCACTTCCAGTTGTTGATGACATTCCATCCACAAACCCAGAAGCCATTCTAAGTTCAGAGAGTGGTAATTGGGCAGGTGCGATGGAAGAGGAAATGCAATTTTTGAAGAAAAACAAGATGTGGAAGCTGGCACAATTACCAAAAGGTAAGAAGGCAATTGGGTGCAAATGGGTATTTGTAAAGAAAGAAGGATTTCCTAATAAAGAAGATGTTCGCTACAAGGCAAGGTTGATTGCTAAAGGCTTTGCTCAGAGGAAGGGAATTGATTATAATGAGGTATTTTCTCCAGTTGTTAAACATTTCTCCATTCAAATTTTCTTGGCCTTGGTAGCACAGTTGAATTTGGAGCTAGCTCAACTTGATGTAAAGACCGCGTTCCTACATGGTGATTTGATGGAGGAAATCTATATGACTCAACCAGAAGGATACAAGGTTGTTGGTCAAGAAGATTGGGTTTGTAAACTTAGCAAATCGTTGTACGGACTGAAACAATCTCCGAGACAGTGGTACAAACGATTTGATAAGTTCATGAAGGATCAGAAGTACAAGAGAAGCAAATATGATCACTGTGTGTATTTGCGCAGACTTGAAGATGGTTCCTATATTTACTTACTCTTATATGTTGATGATATGTTGATTGCAGCAAAGAGCCAAGTAGAGATTGACAGGTTAAATGCTCAGTTGAGTAAAGAGTTCGAGATGAAGGATTTGGGAGAAGCCAAGAAGATTCTCGGCATGGAGATAAACAGGGACAGAGAGAGGGGAAAACTTTGGCTATCACAGAAGTAGTATTTGCAGAAGGTATTACAACGTTTTGGTATACACGAAGATACAAAACCTGTAAGTACCCCGCTTGCTCCTCATTTGAAATTGAGTAGTCGTTTATCTCCGACGACTGATGAAGAACGAGAATACATGGCGAAAGTCCCATATGCAAATGCAGTTGGAAGCTTGATGTATGCAATGGTGTGTACGAGACCAGATATTTCACAGGCTGTGAGTGTTGTTAGCAGGTACATGCATGATCTGGGCAAGAGTCATTGGCAAGTTGTGAGATGGATTCTACGGTACCTCCAAAATACCTTAAATGTTGGATTGGCATTTGAGCAAGATGAATCACTTCGTCAATGCATAGTTGGATATTGTGATTCTGATTATGCAGGTGATTTGGATAAGCGACGGTCTACAACTGGTTCTTTGTTCACTTTAGCAAAAACGCCAGTTAGTTGGAAGTCTACCCTGCAGTCTACGGTGGCTTTGTCTACGACAGCGGCAGAGTATATGACGATTACAGAGGCTATGAAGGAAGCAATTTGGCTTCATAGGTTGCTTAAAGACTTGGGAGTTGGTCAGAAACAACTTGAGTTATATTCTGAAAGTCAGAGTGATATTCATTTAGCAAAGAATCAAGTTTTTCATGCACGGACGAAGCACATTGATGTTTGTTATCATTTTGTGTGTGAGATTCTCGAAGAAGAGGAGATTGTTCTCTAGAAGATTCACACTACGGAGAATCCTGCAGATATGCTCACCAAGGTGGTTACAAGAGCCAAGTTTGAACATTGTTTAGACTTGGTTAATATCTTGCACATTTGAAGTTGGCGCCCGGAGGCACAAATTTGAAGCACTGCAAAGTTTGTTTTTGTTATGTTTTGAGAAGATTTGTATTAGGTGGGACTTGAAATTTAGTCAAGGTGGAGATTTGTTGATTTTGGCTTAATCTCAAGTCCCACATCGGTGGGTTCATTGTTTGGGAAGGAGGTTTGAGGTATAAATTAACATCTCCTCCTTCACTGTTAAATATCCTAATTTGTAATATCTTCTCCCATAATAATAAAAGCGGGCTGTTTCAGTTGTACTCGGAGATTTGGCTAAATTGGTCGAACTCCGTTAACAATTTTCTGGTGTGTTTTTTCCTCTTTATCTCTTTTATTATTCCGCTTTGTTTATTCAATATTATTTAGTGTTCTGTTTTAGTGGGGAAATTACGTGTTTTTCCCAACAGCTACGGTCGGACGTTCCAGCCTCCAACCCACTGTAGAGTCCGTTTAGCAGTTGCAAAAACCTTTGGACGTTTGGTTGTGTATGCGTCAGCTCATTCAATTTTTCCTTCCTGAAGTCTATTTATGTCTGATTTGCGTCTCCACAATCCACGCTTTGGTGCATGTTCTTTTCGCAACCGTCTATGGACACTATAATGGAGCCTAATACCATCAATCACATCGGGGACGCTTAAATTTGGTCTCTACATTACTTTTCATAAATAAGATTTTTCTAGTGACAAGTTGTATTCGTATATATTATCACTTATATGTTTCAGTTATTATCATCATTATTATTTCTAGAAAACATTTACATCTATAATTATCTTCATTAAAAGTCAAGTCCCAAGCATAATATTAGTGTTTTGGAAACTACAAGGATCGATGTTAAACCATCTATTGATGGATATTACTTTATTATGAAATATAAGAAAAAAATGTTTTAGAAATAGCCGTTCATGTAAATCACATTAATGAATGCGGCTATGGTAATAGCCGAACTTGTAAATCTTGCACTGAATTTACAAATACGACTATGGTAAATAATCGTCCTTGTAAATGGTGTTTTTTTTAGTGCAATCTGTTTAGTGTTAATTCCCATATAAATTAACGTGTTCAATTATATATACCCAGTCAGACAAATACATAAATTCAGATAATCAAATTATATATATTGATCCAAATGTATTACAAACGCTAATCAAATTATATACAATTTCTACAATATTCATCAACTATCCTAGAGTTATAAAAATTTATGAAATATGTGGATCAAGAATGTCTCACATATGCTATGGATTCCGAAGACATTGGTGTTTCATTCGTGAAGAACTGCATTTCAAAATATGGCTGACATAAATTAATTTTAAGATACATATATGTTCAAGAATTATAAAAATAATTGAACATATCATGTTACCTCTTTCCAATCACTTTTAAGGCCTACTCTTACAATGGTAATCATCCATTGCATAACGTAATAGCCACACTCATAACTTCCTAGTTGTTTATTACACTATAATTCAATAAAAAGTAAAAGTTAGTATATTGATAAACAATGAAAAGAGAAAGAAAAAATTGCAAACCTTCAGTGTTATCCAGTTCAAATTTTGAAAAAACCTCGTTAGTAGATGGTTAATTAGTAACATACAAATTTAAATTTATAATGTACTTACGTATCAATGATATTCTTAAGACTTGGGGATATCTTCTTGTGTAGGGAACATAACCACACAATAGTCTTATCAACCATTGATAAAACAAGTAACTGTCAATGACCCCTATATCATCCATGAAAAAAGTTAGTAAATATTTAAAACATGAAATAGTAATAATTGACGACATATAATTAAACTTACTCATTAATATAAGGACATAAATAAATTTGTTTTTCCAGGGTGTTAGTGAAGTATGATTGGGTCTCATTTGTCTTTGCTCCAGTTGGATTAGTATATGCGAGATCTAAGAATCCATACACATTTTTCTTCTCCTCAGAAGGACAGACTCCATGCAAAAACCTGCAAGTTATTAGTTAAAACATAATCAATAATAATTTAACATAAAGTAAATTAAAATATAGGTAAAGATAATTACATCATAAATAACAAACATCATAAATAACAAGTTAATTATGTATTTTATTTTCATTCTCTTATTTTTTTAAGTTAAAGTATATAATAAAATATATTTTTTTCGTTAAATTAAATGAAGCATTTGTCTCCATTATCCAACAAAACAAAAAACTTAAATAGATAATATTTCTTAATGGTAAGTTGAAAGTGATATTCCAAAAAATTGTACTGTATATGAATTGATTTAAATTATTTATTAAGTTTAACCTATTTATTTAATATAAGTATTTGTTTTTAATCTCGACCTTTTGAAAAATAGTTTGGGGCTTTAAGTCCCCTTTTAAAAAAAATTAATAATTTGTGGTTTAGTTTCATTCTATTATGTAGTTTTATTTTTTAAAATTTAATATTTTTGTTATATTTTTTTTTAATTTGAAAACAAATAAAATATAACGAAATAATAACTAGTTAGGTATTGATTAGACTTTCTAAATGACTCTAAAAAAAATCACAAAATAGTGTACAAGTTGCTATAAAACTCCTCCGTTCACATAAATATAATGTAATAAGCTATACACTTAAATATGAATTATTAAAAAAATTCATAGAAAAATATTTATTTAACCACAGATAAAAATTTAATTAACAATAAAAGCATAACAAATATTCTATGCATTCACAAATATTCAGTATATTAACACCATAAAAAAATTTAGCATGATTATATTTTATAACATTTTCATTGTGTATTTCATTTTTATTTTATTGTGATTTTTTTTTGTCATCCTACCCGAATATATAAAAGCTACACTTAGCCCAATTATTTTCCAAGATATTAATCCTTAGCCATTATGGAAATTAAAAAAGAAAATGGGGATGTCATGAGTAAAAGTGGGATGCAATAATGGGTCAATGCATAAGCCCACTGTAAATGGGCTTTAATAGACAGAGAGATTAAACAGACAAGTTCTTCCTAATACCCAATATTTTTAACCCGCATCCAACTTAATTTTTTATTTCTAAAAATAGCCTTCATTTTGAAAATGAAAATTCAAAATTGAAAATAATATATTTTGGAAAAGTATATCTGAAATTCAAAATTCAAAATCTCATTCCAGATAAAAAAAATTCGTAATTCATAAAATTCATTATGGAAAAAAAAATCCGAAAATATTCTGAAAAAGAGGATCCATAATGTATAACCCTATTTATTTAAGGGTATTTTCGTCCTTTCATATTGAAATTGGGTGCAGTGAGTGATAAGTGATATGGTGCAGGAAATAATTACCGATTAAACATCGTAGTTGAAACTTAAAATAAAAGCAAGGTATTTCTTCATGCATTCCCGTAATTTTAAAAATATTAAAATTATTCATTTCTTATTATTTCAAATATAAAATTTGTGTATTTTTTAATGTGTAATTTGAAATACAAATTTTTTATTCTGAATTATACAAATTTTTTATTTCATAATTTGTGTTTTAAAATAATAAAAAAATCAAAACTTTTAACTTATCGATTCTATAGTTTAGGAAATTTTCAGATTTGATATTCTAAAATAAAAACATTTAATAAAAAAATTAAAGGATAATTTGGACATTTTAAAAGTATGGAGTACAAAGAAAAAAAAATACACAAAGCTGTAGAAAGAATTTTCCTAAAAACAAACAATGTATAATATAGACAAAATGAATCTTCTTTGCGTAATTACACCATCGATTTTTTTTAATGAAAACGCTTCTTTTTTATTTGACATGTATTTCACACACTTTACCAAAAACTAACAATAGTTAATGTTGTATTTGTTTGGGATTATATTCATAGAGTCATTATAGAGATTTTGTTGAGTATATTTGGATGGATTTTAATGAAAATAAAATAAAATAAAATGAATTAAATGTAATTTTATTAGGTTGTTCTTACATAAGAGTGATTTTTTCACGAGTCCTGGTGGTTTGTTTTATTATTTGAAAAAAAATGAAAAAACATTTTGAATGAACATCACGTAAACATTGTAATTGTGAGTATGTTAATTACAACAGAACAATAGATTAAATTGATTACAATAGATTAAAAACGTATAAGGAAGGATTTCAAGGATGGTAGGTTGGAAGTTGAGCAAGGAAAGGCTCTAATTGAGATGAGCATTGATTCTTTGAATGTGTCAAAGTTGGTTTGGGTGAGAGAAAGTAATTAACTCATTTATGCTTTGTTTGGATTAGGGAGTGAAAAGAAGAGAGTGAATTTTTTTGAGATGATTTGGAGGAAAAGTGTAAAGAAAGTTAACGTGTTTGGATTAAAGTAAATAGAGTGGAAAGTATAGAAAAAGTTTATAAAAGTTTGTGAATAATGTGATTAAAATTATATATTTTTTAATTAATAAAATGTAAGTTTACAAATTTAACCTTATATTTAAAAATGGTTAAAAATTAATTTGATATAATTATTTATAAATTATAATTATTTTTAATTAAAATATTATTTAAATATTTATAATTATAAATATTTGATAAAAAATTATTTTTATATTAAATAACATTATAATTTTTATCTTTACTTTTTTAATTAATATAATTATTATATAAATTTATTTTTACTATTATTTATATTTATAATTTATTATATATAATATGATTAATTATATTTTTTATAATGTTTATATTTTTATATTTAAATTATAATTATATTTTAAATAAATAATAATAATTTAAGTTTAAAATAAATAAAAAAAGGTAAAAAATAAATTAGAATTAATTAATTAAAAATAATATTTGCATGAAAAAAAAATTTGGATTTGTGTATTTTTGTTGTTGTTATTAGGTGGCTTTGTGATCGTGTTTCAACGCCTTTCTCTGTCTGCATGGATACAAACAAAGTCTTAATGTGGAGGACTGACATTGGGCCTCACGATGGGGGAGCCGCATGCTGATGCCTTTATTGTATTGATAGGGAGCAATCACAAAGTGGGGAGCAACATGCAGCGAGCCATTATGGCTGCCACGTTGGAGAAATGAATGCGCAGGAGGAGAGGGGCCTTGAGGTCGTAGACTTCACGTGGAGAGGAGAGGAGTTGATTGGTGGGTAGTTTTGGTGGGCCAGGTTCAGCAATTGATGAGGTGGAGCAGTCTACAGGAGTATTGAAGGGGGTTGTCGGGACGAGCTCAGGTAGTGGTCGGTGACAGTAGGTCCGTGTAGGGGCACGGGCATTAATAGCTTCTCCAGCTGAGTTGCAGGGATGGAGTTAGTAGGGAGAACGGTGTTCTAGGGTTAGAAACAGGTGAAGGGCTGCAGTCTCCGTATTTTTTAGCATAGGGCTATTTTTTATTTTTTTTTTAAAAAAATATTAATTTGAACAAGTCGTGTCAACTTGACACGTTTTTTTATGTAGAAATTGTGTCAATTTCGAACAACTTCTGTCCTGTCAATTTGAAATTGTGTTAAGTTGACACGATTTTGTCCACGTCAATTTTTTTTTTAAATATATATATATATATATTATAATTAAAATTATAAATTATGTAATATTTAAAATTAATTTGATGAATAAATTTTTCGTTACGAATATGTTGAGGGCTGGATCTTCCTTATTGATGTCAACACATCATGGGGTAAGGTAAGAAGAAACTCGGTCTCGTGTAAGTAGAACAATAATTCTGATTTTGAACTATATTAAATTAGACCTCATAAGCCTTGAAAATATTGTGGAGACTGTACACTGGGGCCATAAATGTCATTAACAGTAAATGACAAAATGAGCAAACAACAATTACATGTGGACAAGGCAGACGTGTATAGCTTGCAACTCCCCACAATTCTCTATTTATTTTCCAAATAATTAATTTTTATTTCTCTATTTATTTCCAAATGCAATAACAATTTTTTCATATTTTTTTTAATCTAATAACCAAATTAACATATTATATTAACGTCAAACATGATCCATACACGATTATTTAATTTTTTATTACTTAAAACTAACATCCTTAAAAAATTATGTATCAAATTAATTTTAAACATTACATAACTTACTACTTAATATATAAACAATAAAATTTTACAAATATTTTTTTTTAAAATGACGTGGACAAAGTCATGCCAAATTGGCATGACTTCAGGTTGACGTGGCAAAAGTCGTGCCAAGTTGGCACGACTTCAGGTTGACGTGACAAGGTCTTGCCAACTTGGCACGACTTCTACATATGAAGTCGTGCCAAGTTGACAAGACTTGCCCATATTTGTAATTTTTTTAAAAGGGACCTCACTTTGTTAAAAAAAAAATGACCCCATGATGGTCAAAAAACCGCGGTCTCCGATGAGGGATGGTTGTGGGGAATACGTAGGTGCTTCTCCTTGTTACCATCACTGTGGCGAGAAGGCTAGGAGGGGTAGTATAGAGAATTCAAGGTTGTTTGGTGGTCCGACGAGTATTGGAGTTTCTCATAATGCGAGAACGGTAATGATAAAGGACATGGCCAGTCTTGTGGAGGAGAATGCAACTTTTAATACAATAAGTTCAACGGATAGAGATGTGGGGGGCTTAGTCAGACTCGGTATTTCCTCCTCTAGAAGAATGTAATTTGGTTGATGTCAGGGTGGTTCAAGTAGATTATTTGGTTCAGCAGTCGGAGGTGAGGCCAACTTTTATTCTCTTGTCAGATAGTGCAATTGAGAATTGCAACATAATCTACAGTATGAAGAATGATGAGTCTAAAGTAGTTAGAGTTTGGAAGGTTGGTAAGGATATGGGTTACACACGTTATGCTCAGGAAGATACTGTCATTAGTAGAATTCAGTCTTTGGAAGTTCAGGATAGTTGTAAATTGAGGAATGATAGGGGGAGAGTAGTGTGAATGTTGATGAAGATAATTAGTATGAATATAAGGGGGTTAGGAGGTTCTTTAAAGAGAAAGTATATAAGAACTTTGATTGGTAAGGAGCAGGCGAATATGGTGTGTATTCAAGAGACAAAATGCTCGGAGATTAGTAGGGAGAGTGTTTTTCTGTTGTGGGGTTCTAATGATATAGAGTGGGTTGAGAACGGTGCAAATAATAATGTCAAGGGGATTATTACGATTTGGAGGAAAAATTGTTTTCAGATGCTAAGGTTTTTTAACGGTAGAAATTATTCTATAATTGAAGGGCTTTGGAAGCTTGGGACGGAGGTCCCGGACACAATAGTAAATGTTTACTGTTTTGGGTCATTACGAGAGAAGAAGGAGGTTTGGGAGGAGATCTGTAATTATAGGTTGTTACAAGTGACTAAGGCTTGGTGTGTAGTGGGCGACTTTAATTCAATCAGAAGAAGGGAGGAGAGGAAGAGTTTGTTATCTGTATTTGACTATGGAAGAGAAATAGATGGTTTTAATAATTTTATTGAGAAAGCATAATTGGTAGATATTCCGATGACTGGAAGAAAGCTTACGTGGTATAAACCAAATGGTTTAGTGAAGAGCAGGATCAACCGGGTTCTCGTGTCAAAGGAATGGATTGAAGCATGGCCGCATTGTAAACAACATGTATTAAGTAGATCGATTTCTGATCATTGTGCGATTATCATTAAAAATGACTACGTTGATTGGGGCTCGAAACTGTTTAGGAGTCTAGATGTATGGCAGAGTGACAGCATATTTAAAGTGTTCTTAAAAGAAAGATGTTCCAAGTATGAGGTACAAGGTGGAGGGATATATATTTTCAAAGAAAATTTGAAGAAGCTCAAAGCTAATTTAAAAGTATGGAATAGGAAAGTTTTTGGGGACGTGAATAAGGAGGGTGATGGGTTGCTAAAAAGGATCAGGGAGTTGGATGCAAGAGATGATGATTTTGATCTTAATGAGCATGAGAGGGAGGAAAAAAAGTCTATACTAGCTGACCTTTACAAAAATCTTTTTAAGCGAGGCTAAAATGGTTGAAACAAGGTGAAATTTATACAAAAAAATTTTCACTCATCTATTAAATGGAGGAGGGCTAAGAATGAGTTACATGGGGTTTTTGAGAACGGTCGGTGGAGTGAGGATAAGGATGAAGTTAAGGATAAGGTCAGAGATTTTTTTGAAGCCAGGTTTGTTGGGAATGATGAGCTGCCGGTTAGGTTGGATAATGTTTGTTTTAATTCCATTTCCGAGGAGGATAATCAGATGTTGGTTGAAGCTTTTTCATAAGAGGAAATTAAGGAAGCGGTGTGGAGTTGTGATAGCTCGAAGAGTCCTGGTCCAAACAGCTTTAATATGGGATTTATAAAGTTTAGTTGGGATCTCATTAAAGCGGATATTATGGCAGCAGTAAAGGATTTCGAATTCCTCAAAAAATGGCCTCGGGGTTCAAATGTATCATTCTTATGCTTGATCCCAAAAATTGAAAATCCTCTACAACTTAGGGAGTTTAGACCTATCTCATTGGTCGGATGTTTGTACACAATTATTTCGAAGGTACCGTCGTTGCGTCTAAAAAAGGTGATTAGTAAAGTCATTGATGTTAGGCAGTCCGCTTTTCTTTAGGGGAGGGGCTTGTTGGATAGTGTGTTAGTTGCCAATGAAGTTTTGGAAAGATGAAGAGAAGGAAGAAAAGTTGTGTTTTCTTCAAACCCGATTTTGAAAAGGCGTGATTCAGTGAGATGGGAGTTCATCTATTATATGTTAGAAAGGTTTGGTTTTTGTGGCCAATGGATATGTTGGATAAAACGATGTTTGGAGTCTGCTTAGGTGTCTGTTCTAGTGAATGGTAGTCCGTCTAATGAGTTTTTCCCAAAAAAAAAGGACTTCAACAAGGCGACCCGTTAGCTCCTTTTTTGTTCCTTATTGCAATGAAAGGCTTGGCAAGTGTGTCTAGAATGGCAACTGAGAGAAAGTTGATAGATAGTCTGGAGATTGGTAGAGAAAAGGTGAAGGTAAACATGTTGCATTATGCTGATGATACTGTTTTCTTCTGTGCAGCTAATGTTAAAAGTATTTTCAATATAAAGGCAGATTTGAATTGTTTTGAACTCGTGTCCAGGCTTAAGGTGAATTTTATGAAGAGCAAGTTAGGAGGTTTGGGGGTAGAGCAAATAATGATTCAACGTTTTGTGCAATTCTTAATTGTGAAGAAATGGCAATTCCTTTTGTTTATTTGGGTTTGCCGATAGGAGGGTGTCATAAGAAAAGGGAGTTTAGGGCTGGGGTGGTTGATAGAATGAAGAGAAGACTGAGTAGATGGAAAGGTAGGCTATTGTCTATGGCAGGGAGAATTTGTCTGATTAAGTCGGTTCTCTCTTTTATTCCTTTATTTTACCTATCTTTATTTAAAATGCATGTGGGGGTGGCAAACGAGATAGTGAGTATTCAAAGGAATTTCTTGTGAGGGTAAGGTTCTGATGGAAGAAAGGTAGTGTGGGCTTCTTGGAATAAGGTGTGTGAAGCTCGAGAGGATGGTGGGCTTGGTGTCATTGACTTAAGGATTTTTAACCTGACTTTACTCGGTAAATGGATTTGGCGTTTGGGATCGGATAAGGGAGGTTTGTGGAAGGAGGTAATTGATTCCAAGTACGGGGGTTGGAGAAGCTTGACAGCAGGAAGGATAGTTAGTAAGGAATCCCTGTGGTGAAAAAATTTAAGGGAGGTTTGGAGCTTAGAAGGGTGGGGTCAGAATTTTGAAGAAGCCTTGGTTTGGAAGGTGGGTAATGGGAAGGAAATTCTGTTCTAGGAAGACAATTGAAAAGTGTTTTTCCAATGTTGTTTTCACTATGTGTCTCAAAAGCTTATACGGTGGCAGAGCTAGGGTATTGGAATAACAACTTTTGGGAATGGAATTTTGGTTGGAGAATGAATCTTTTTTAGTGGAAAAAGAATTTAGTGTGTCTCTGAAAGTTCAAGGTGTGAGCTGGGATTTGGGGAAGGAAAATAGTTGGGAGTAAAAGGAAGGGGAGGAGATAGGGTATACGGTTAAATCTGGGTATCTTCGTCTAAGGGGGGGTCGAGTAGGGGAGAGAGATAGGGAGTTTATAAAGTTCTGGAAGTGTAAAGTTGTACCTTCTGCACAAGTTACTGCTTGGAGGGTGTTGGAAAATAAGTTGGCTACTAAGAATAACTTGGAAAAACGCGGGATCACGGTGGTAAGTTCTGTGTGTAATCTCTGCGAGGTGGAGGAGGAGTCTTGTACACATTTGTTCGTTGAGTGTAGATTTGTGTGGCTATTGTGGAACCATTGTTGTGCTTGGTTGGGAGTGCAAAGTGTGTTCCATAATGCTCCATCGTTAAATTTTTCTCAGTTTAGGATGTGTAATGTGCCTGCTTCGGTAAATGAGGTTTGTGGAGTGATTTGGATCACAGTTGTAAACGAGATTTGGAAGCACAAAAACAGAGTAATATTTAAAGGGGTGTAATAGATGTATTGGAAGTGTTTGCTTTAGTGCAGCTAAAAGCTTGGTCTTGGGTTACATCCAAGTCGTAGGGTGCGAATTTCACCTTCTCTAATTGGTGTATAGACCCTTTGGTCTGTATGGGGATGATGTCATGATGTTTTTGTTTGGAATAAGTGTGAGTGTCGTAGGCGATTCTTTCCGAATTGAATTAAATAGTGGTATCTTTAGGCGTTGGCGGGGACGTGTCGAGAGAAAAAGGTTAAAGGTCATGTGCTTTGTATAAGGGTTGAATCACCCCTAAAGTGATTCACATTTATTCATTGTTTATTGCTGATAAAAAAAAAACTCCAATACTTAATCGATTAAGATCAACCACTTAATTAATTATGTAACCCATCATAATCAATTAGGCTTTTGAATGTAATTGATTATTAGTCTTCAGTTAATCAGATTATCCATTGTACTTCTTTTCAAACTCATTTACTTTTTTTTGTTGAAACTTGTTGTTTAGACACATTTATCAACCAAATTTCATATTTTGTACATGATTATTATGAAGTATTTATTTTTTAATAAACATGATGATACAAATAATAATTATGAATATTTTTTTTACATAATAATATTGGTTGTAAAATTTATTTTACCCAATATTTTCTTTGATTAAAAATTTCCTTCACAAGTATACAAATACTACAAACCTTTTTATATAAATTTTTATATTTATTTTAAAACTAAAACTTATCTAATTTTAGATAAGAGTATTTTTATAAATAATTAAATATTTTTTACATTTCAATTAAATCAATCAAATCATCTAGAAACATTCATGACTAAATCATCTACAAATATTCATAACTATTGTCACTCACTTTTTCTACATCTATAACCAATCTTTTCCCACTCTTTCTTCTCATTTCTTTCTATTTTCAATCCCACCTCAACCAAACAAAGCCGAATTATTTTAACTACTTCAAATTATCCTTCCTTCTTTTACTATATTTGTACACATGATTTTAGTTATCTTCTATCATTACTTTCAATTTGTTTTCTGTTTCATTATACAAATTATATTTTAATACTTTTTAAAGAAATATCAAGATTTAATAGTAAAATAATAATACTAATACTAATATTAATTAATTATTTTGACTTTATTTCTTTTATTTTTAATACTTTTTATTCAATTTCCCCCCTTTATCTGCAAACAAAAGATTGCAGAGGTCACGTTTTCAATATGTCTATATCCATTCATTATGATATGAGAGGCACGATCTTAGGAGATTGCACGCGTTCCCAAAAAGCTTCTTCAAACTCTTACCAAGTGTTTTTTCTAATTAAAAATAAATAATCCTTTGATTATTTGTTACACTTTTTTTCTTTAGTTTTATTTAAGAAATTTTAATCTATTTTTTTAATCTATTTTTTCAGTAATATTAAAAAAAAATATCAAACACCGTGTAACACTTAAATTTAACGGGTGTGTTTAATAAGTGAAAATTAGAGAAAAATAATGAGTAAATAAAGTTGAAGTGTTTGAAAGAGAAAACTTTATACAAAAATTATTTTAAAATTAATAAGATTCACTATATTATTATTTTTATTTATTTTCCCTTATCTTTTTATTCATATACTCTTATTTATTTTCTCTAATTCTGGGAACAGTTTATTTTCTCTATATATTTTACTTGTGTACATTGAATTTTTTATATTTATCTTAAATACAATTTTAAACCCTTGTTTTTATTTTTAAAACCTTACAAATTTAGTCTAATCCTTAGTTTTGATCTAAATTTGACCAATGTTTTTTTTCTTTTGTTTTTATTTAATTAAATCATAGACCCGATGTATTTATTTAAGGTGAAGTCATCAAAAAATATATAATTAATTAAAATGCAAGAAATAAAAATATAAAAAAAAACTGAGAATTAGATCAAAATTATAAATGTTCCAAAATGAAAGGATTAAATATTTATATATGTTAGAATTTAAGAAACAAAATTATGGATTTAATCAAATAAAGGAACTAAATTTTTATTTAAGTATATATATTAAGACTTTGGTTGAAACTTCTCAGTAGTTATTTTTTGTGATTTATTAATATACTGATTATATTATGGAATTTAAAAAAAATGCAAAGAAAGATTAAAATATTACAATTATTTATATTTTTATTTTATTATTAATAATTTTTTTTGTAGAACTTCTATATTCCGGCAAGGGTTTTCAATTTCACATTAATTTTTCAAGATAATCTTTTAAAATAGAAGTTGGAATAGTATAAACCCCTTATGAAGTTATCATATAACCACAAATACAAATTATCATATAACCACAAAGAAGTGTTTTCAAGACAGTAAAATAATAGATATTTTACTTATATATATATATATATTAAAAGTAATATTAAAATATAAATAAAAGTCAAATATATGTGATTAGTAGGTTGATACATAGACGACACATTGGTTTCTAATCGATTTGCTTCGGATAGAATATTCAACAAGTTTACATATAATCAACATTAAATATTTTAATATTTTAATCCATAATAATTTTTTTATTTATTATATATATAACATAAATTATCAATAAAATCATAAAAATAATTTTATTGGAGATAATCAGCATTTGAATGTTTAAGTTTAATTTCTAGTGAAAAGAAAACTATCATTCACCATGGTATCATTATTATTTAGGGAAAATGATTTATTTTATCAAGTTATATATTTTTAAAATTTACTTCAAACTCTTACCCATCTATATGAATTATGAGTTTCAAAAAGATAGAATTGTTTTAGTTTCCTTCAAGTTACTGCTTAAATAATGAATGTTATCTTTTACAAAATTAAAGTAATGCTTGAGCAATATTTTATTTTAATAATTATTTTTATTGTTTCAGTATCTCTCGACTAACCAAACTTATTCATAATCAGTTCATAAATTTAGAAAAATATAGAAAGTTTAATTTTTTTTAAAGAAATAAAATTTATAATAAATAAATTACTTTAAACCTATCTATAATATTTTTAAAAAATAAATTAAAGTATGTTCTAAACTTAAATAAAATGAATCTTATTTTTTTTTATACATGTCATGTCACTAACTTTCAAAAACATAGCTAACATTCTATGGTTACAATTGTAGACTAAAAAAAGACAGAGAAACTTTATATTGGGAAAACCTGTTCACTTAGTGTCTTATCGATCACTATCTACTTTAATTTTCTGTTTATTGATGCACAAAGCTTTTAACATATCAACTCACTAAACTGGTCCAATTTGTCACTCATCTTCTATGGACAAAAATTAGTTATCACTATATATCATATTTGTAAGGATCATGTAATTTGTAAATACTTTTCATAAATAAAATTTTTCTAGTGGCAAATTATATTCATATATATTATCACTTATATCATATCATATTTATTATATGAAATTTATAATAAATAAATTACTTTAAACCTATCTATAATATTTTTAAAAAATAACTTAAAGTATATGTTCTAAACTTAAATAAATTGAATCTTATTTTTTTTTTGCATGTCATGTCACCATCTTCCAAAAACATAGCTAAAATCATATGGTCATAATTGTAGACCAAAAAGAGAAAAAAAATTATATTGGCAAAGTGGGTCCAGTTAATGTTTTATCACTATCTACTTTAATTTTTTTTGTTTCTTGGTGCAGAAAGCTTTTAACATGTCAAGTCATTAAAGTGGTCCAATTTGTTACTCATCTTCCATGGATAAAAATTAGTTATCACTACATATCATATTTATAAGGATCATGTAATTTGTAAATATTTTTCATAAATAAGATTTTTCTAGTGACAAGTTATATTCGTATATATTATCACTTATATCATATCATATTTATTATATGAAATTTATAATAAATAAATTACTTTAAACCTATCTATAATCACTTCAAGAAAATGAAATAGAAATCAATTTTTAAAGACAAAAAATAATTAGTTGCTATAGTGACTAAATTAGGGATCATTTTAGAGACTAAAATAATTTTGGTTTCTAAATTAGTTTTTTATTATTGTTAAATGGTTTCTAAATTGGTGTCTAATTAGCAACCAAGGTTTTTGCTACCAAATTTAGAAATTTAAATAATTGGTAGCAAAAACCTTGGTTGCTAATTAGACACCAATTTAGAAATCATTTAACAATAATAGAAACTAATTTATAAACCAATGTTTTTTTAGTCTCTAAAATGGTCTCTAATTTAATCACTATACCAACTAATTATTTTTAGTTTCTAAAAATTGGTTTCTATTTCATGATTTTCTTGTAGTGAATATTTTTAAAAAATAACTTAAAGTATATATATGTTCTAAACTTAAATAAAGTGGATCTTATTTTTTTTTTATGCATATCATGTCATCATCTTCCAAAAACATAGCTAACATCATATGGTTAAAATTGTAGACTAAAAAACGAGAAAAACATTTATATTGGGAAAGTGGGTTCAGAGTTAATGTCTTATCATTATCTACTTTAAATTTTTGTTTTTTTGGTGCATAAAGCTTTCAACATATCAAGTCACTAAAGTGGTCAATTTTGTCACTCATATTCCATGGACAAAAATTAGTTATCACTACATATCATATTTATAAGAACCATGTAATTTGTAAATACTTTTCATAAATAAGATTTTTCTAGTAGCAAGTTATATTCGTATATATTATCATTTATATGTTTTAGTCATTATCATCATTATTATCTCTAGAAATCATTTACATCCATAATTATCTTCATTAAAAGTCTAAAACATAATATTAATGTTTTGGAAACTATAAGGATCAATGTTAACCCATCTATTGATGGATATTACTGTATTATGAAATATACGAAAAATATGTTTTAGAAATAGAGTTTTTAATTAATTCAGAAAAATCTCAATTTGTTTAAGGATTAAATATGCTTATTCATATAATTATTCATATAATTTTACGTTTATATCAAACTTTAAATTTATCTTTTGAATATTTGTATTAAGAAAAATATATAATTGTTTGTTTTTTTTATGTGATGAATGTATTTTTAGTATAAATTAGGATGTTAAAATATTTAATGTTAAATTGGTCGTTGTTAACGTAAATTTTGTAATATTATAATAAGATTCATGTTAAAAAAAAATTAATACATAAAAGAAATAATGATAAGCTACATATACTCAAAAGTTCTAAAATTTATAAAAAAACAAAAATTAATTTTGTAATATAGTATAAAAAAATATATTTAACCATTTATTTAACAACTAATTTTGAATTTAGATTATGAATATAGTAGGAAGTCTCACGTAAATGTAAACACTTCATGAATAAACTAGAAAAAATCTCATAAAATCGACTTTGGTTTGTGCTGCGTTTATTGTTAGGAAAAATGTTCCTTAGATTCTTCGAAATTGATGGAATACTTGTCTTAATTACTGTGGGAAAATCAAGTTTAGGATTACTCATATTTTTCGTGAAGGGAATGCGTGTAATGATAAGTTGGCTAATTTAGGATTTATTCATAAAGAATTATTTCACTAGTATAATAGGTTCCCATCTATAGTCTGTTCTTATAATTCTTTATGAATATGTATAGTCTACATATATATCGTTTTTGTTAACATATGAGTTTTGGCATAGTCCTCCATTTTTTTTTGTATTTTCTTTACTTTTTCTTTTGTTAATAATACTTTTTTCATGTGATGGCAGATGGATGATTGTTGTTGCTTGAGGTGTAAGCCTAACTGAGAATGAGAAGTCTAAGTTGCATAGTAATACCTAACAGAAAGCATTTTAAAAAAAAAAAATAGAAAAAAAGGCACTTGCACTATGATCACACTATATATATATGAAATATGATAGATTATTCTGAAAGCCATTGGTATTCTCCTTTGTTGCAATGGAACGCCACCCCTTGTTGTTTCAATGCCTTCTTTTCATTTTTCTCATGTACTACTCAACCTATTTCACTTCAACACATGCTGTTGTGGAAATTCCAAGGTTGAGTCCCATTCCTAGGGATACAATCTTGTATGACCCAGTAACTTGGGATGCAAAAACTTATGCAGATACCATTCAAACACTTTACTACCAACAGGTTCTTGATCACTTCAACTATAGGCCCGAAAGTTACAAAACTTTTCAACAAAGATATCTGATGAATTCCAAGTACTGGGGTGGTGCCATTTCTAATTCCCCAATAATTGCCTATTTGGGTGCAGAAGAACCAATAGATAATTCCCCTGAAAGCATGGGCTTTCTCAATGAAAACGCTGCTTCCTTTAAGGCTCTCTTGGTTTACATAGAGGTATTTATACTTTTATAGAACTTTTTTTTTCAATATTCTATAAGGTGCATTTGAGTTTGACAGATTGCAAATTCCTCATCAGCACCGTTACTATGGGAAATCAGTACCATTTGGATCAAGGGATGAAGCACTTCAGAATGCAAGCACCATTGGATATTTCAACTCAGCTCAAGCACTAGCAGATTATGCATCAGTTATCATACATATTAAGAAGACACTAAATGCACCAAAGTCCCCTGTGATTGTGGTTGGAGCATCATATGGGGGAAGTTAGTTCCTCAAATCATTCATCTCTTCATTCATAGTTATGTACTCTATGTTACTGTTGTTTATTCTTATATATGTTGCTGATGTTGTTTATTATATTATTATATGCAGTGCTTGCTTCATGGTTTAGGCTCAAATATCCTCACATCACCATTGGTGCTCTGGCCTCATCTGCTCCAATCCTCTACTTTGATGATATTACACCACAAAATAGTTACTTTGATATTGTTTCAAAGAATTTTAGAGTAATTTATCATACTTTGATTTTAATTTTTCTTTATTTGTTTAATTTTATCATAAAATATATCATAAAAAAGGTGAGTTAATAATGAAGAGTTGGTATATGCAGGATGCCAGCCAAACATGCTTCCAGACTATACAGAGGTCGTGGTCTGAAATTGACAGAATAGGTTTTGGGCCAAATGGAGTGAACTTTCTTAGCCAGAGATTCAACACTTGCCGGTATACAAGCATGTTGCTTAAAGTGCCTCTGTAACATTCTTCCAAACGTATTTTGTTTTATAGGCTGAGAATAATCATACTTAATAGAATTTACATTAATTTTTTAAAGCTGTTAAACTCTAAAATATGAATATTCATTAAAATCATTTAGCAATATTTTTTATAATTAATTTCTAAAATTGGTTTCTATTTCATGTACTGAATTTTCTTATTACAAGTATTCGGTATGTTTTAAGTTTGGACTAGCAATCAATATAATTTCGCGTCAAAGTAAAGAGAAAAAAAAAATTTAATCCTTTTATAATAATTTTTTATTTTTTTATTTTACTTTAAATGATTTTTATCATATTATATCATTTTTAAACAACTAAAATTATATTTTTCCAAGTTTTACTTCAATAATGATGTCCTATAAAAATTTCCTTATATAAATTTTTATTTCTTACAATTAAAAAAATAAAAATTTAGTTATCTAAATATAATTTTTTATTATTAAAACTTAAAGTCTTGAATAAAATTAATTTTTAATTTTAATACTCCTACCATACCATCATTATGATTCAATGAAAGTTTCTTATCATGTTTGTTATTTTATTCTTTATTTAAGTTACATGTGTTTAATTTTTTTTTTAAAAGTGAGATGGTGGTTTTAATATATTGCTTGTAAGTTTTAATAATTATATATCATTTAATAAAAATGAATTTATTTTTTTGAAAACAAAAAATTGTGATGTCTCATTTTAAGTACAATATAAAAAATTCTCACTTTGTTATATTGACAATATCTATATATGGATTCAAGAATGTTTAAATAATTTAGGTAAAAAGTCTGAAACTGGATATTAGGGATAATAATATTGAAGTTCAGTGTGTGACTTATTACAGGCCCTTAACAAACTCTCGTGAGTTGAAAAGCTACCTGCATAGTTTGTATGTTACTGCAGCTCAATATAATGATCCAGTAAGAAATCCTGTTAGTGTGATTTGTGGTGGCATTGATGGAGGTGCATATGGAAGTGATGTGTTGAGTAAGATATATTCAGGGCTGGTGGCTTTAAGGGGAGATGGCATATGCTTCGTTAATCCTCCTTCTACTACTGTATCTGAGACAAGTGAGGGTTGGGGTTGGCAGGTAAAGATCATTGCACTTTTTTAATTATTCATTTTTATTTCTAAATAACATAGCCTAACACAAAAAAATCATTAAGTTGGGGAACTTTGTAAATTGAAATTACCTACTTTCAATTATTAAACCTTAATCACCACTAAATATCACTATAAAATATTATCTGATTTGTTAATATAATAATTAATTGTCATATTATTTATATTATCTTGATTAAAAGTTATCAGCTACTTTTAATGTAAAATTACTAAAATCATAAAATAGAAACTAATTTTTAGTAAAAAAAAATAATTAGTTACTATAATGACTAAATTAGATATTATTTTATAGAATAAAAAAATTTTGGTTTTTAAATTAGTTTCTATTATTGTTAAATGATTTCTAAATTGGTATTTAATTAGCAACCAAGGTTTTTGCTACCAAATTTAGAAACTAAATAATTGATAGTTAAAACCTTGGTTGCTAATTAGATACCAATTTAAAAACTATTTAACAATAATAGAAACTAATTTAAAAATATTTTTTTTTTCTAAAATGGTCTCTAATTTAGTTATTATAACAACTAATTCTTTTTTCTAAAATTGGTTTTTATTTCATGTTTTTCTTGTAGTGTAAAATATTATTCTAACTTTTAATTTTATTTTTTTATATTCTAATATTTATTCATACTATTATACATTCTAATAATGTGAATTTATCTGTACATTCATTCAGACATGTAGTGAAATAGTGTTTCCCATCGGTATTGGAAGCAATACTATGTTCCCAGCACAACCTTATAATTTCAATAGCTTTGCCACCTCGTGCGAGAAACGTTATGCTGTCTCACCTCGCCCTCACTGGGTCACCACTTACTATGGTGGCCATGTAAGTGCTTCTTTCTTCTCTTTTCTCTACAACAATCACAAGGATCAACCTATTCAATCTACAAACAATTTTAAATTCTTTAGAAAAAATTTGAAACATTTTTCATTTTAATTATAACTTTTAGAAGAAATTGAGCAGGAATCAAATATGTGTAAGATTATATTGATATTTACATAGGATATGTGTAACATTTTTTAATTGTGTGGTGGATGATGACAGAGTATAAAGTTGATCCTTAACAAGTTTGGTAGCAACATCATTTTCTATAATGGACTAAGAGACCCTTATAGTAGTGGGGGGTAAGCACTGCAGAATACATAAATTATCTTAATTGGATTATATTTACTTTGGTGTGAATTGTTTGAGAACAATATTCTAAAACAATTTTGTATGAATCTTCTATGAATAAATTCAGGGTTCTTGAGGACTTATCAGACAGTCTTGTTGCCATCCAAGCAGCTCAAGGTATGCCTTAGAATTATATTCCTAGTCAATTCTCTCTCTCTCAAACCTTCTCTCTAAATAGAGCATAACTTTTCAACTTGAGATGACCCAAACACCATTTTAACCAATACAAGAAAATCATGAAATAAAAACAAATTTTTAGAGACAAAAAATAATTAGTTGTTATAGTGACTAAATTAGAGATCATTTTAAAGATTAAAAAAAATTTAGTTTATAAATTAGTTTCTATTATTGTTAAATGGTTTCTAAATTGGTGTCTAATTAGCAACCAAGGTTTTTGTTACCAAATTTAGAATCTAAATAATTGGTAGTTAAAACTTTGGTAGTTAATTAGATACCAATATAAAAATCATTTAACAATAATAGAAACTAATTTAGAAACCAAAATGTTTTTAGTCTAAAATGATATCTAATTTAGTCACTATAACAACTAATTATTTTTTGTCTCTAAAATTGATTTCTATTTCATGATTTTCTTGTAGTGAACCCATTGAAAAAAATAAAATAAAAATCAAATATATATTTTTAAATTTAAGTCATATTATTAAAATTAAATACTAAGTATAGTAATTTAATATATAAATAAATATAAATTATAATATTTATAGGTATTCTAAAAAATAAACTATTTTAATTTTTTAAAATATAATTATTATTTTATAAAAATAATTCAATTTATAAGTTTATAGGTAGACTCAACCTAAATCTTTTTACATCGTGGATCAGATAAATAAAATAAAGAGTAATCTATTTCAATTTAAATAATATTTATTTCGCTTAAACTATTTCGGTTGGGAAACATTTTAAATTAGTTGGACTATACCTATTTAAACAGTTTTCATGTTATTAACATCATTATATGTTCAATAAATCATTGGTTAAACTGATATTATGAGAGACTCTCAATTTTTACATGAGGATGAGAAAATTAAACATTATATAATTGTTTAGATTAAAATATAAAAAGAAGTGTAAATATCTAGCCCAAATATTTTTAGAATTTAAAGGTGATACACTTATAATAAAAATAATTTAACATTATAGATACTTTTTCCCCCAATCCTTTTGTTTTGGAGGAAGAAAAATGGAAAAGCTACTTCAACCTTTGACCAATGTAACTTTTTCAGGATCTCATTGCTTGGATCTTGTGCCTCAAAATCTTACTAGTGATCCAAAATGGTTGGTTGATCTAAGGAACAAGGAGGTAAGCATTATCAAAGGGTGGATCGCCCAGTATTATGTTGATCTCCAAACACTAGGGAGCACAAAATTGTCAATCAACAATGAAAACAAGTTGTTCTCTATGAAATAATAGAGTATTTTCCATCACTAATATACATTAGTGGTGATGTGTAATAATATAAATAAACCATTTCATGTTACAAATGGAATGAGAATGAGAATATTTCCTAAATAAGTTTTATAAGGTTGAGTTAGACTTAAATTCACTTTTTAATATGGTATCAGGGTCATTTATAGTCTATTATAATGAGAGTTTGTTGAGTCACCTACTATCGGATCGCTATCAAACTACTCATAATATATAGTGTCACGTAGGAGTTGTTAAATATCGATGTGGGAGATTCGACATGAGGGAATGTGTTGGATCTCCCACATCGATTAAAAATAAGGATATTTCATAAGATTGAATTAGGCTTAAATTACACTTCTTAACAAATATTGCATTTTGATAAGATTTAAGTAAGGATAATCACTTTAGAGTTTTTCCTTTATAAAACTTGACATATACATTATAAGTAAATTTTTTGAAACTTCAAAGTTTATTTTGAAGACATAGAAGATTAGACAGTATTAAAAACTGAAAATTTAAACTCAATATATTTCTAGATAAATATGAATTTGTAGTAATTTGGTTTATCTTTGGTATAAATTTTAAAAATAAAATGAATTCTATTATGGAAGTTGGAACTTTTAAAATGTAATACTTTCCAAATTTCGAGTTCTAAACTTTTTACTACAAGAAAATTATTAAATAGCAACTAAATTTAGAGATAAAAAATAATTAGTCATTATTTTAACTAAATTAGACATATCAATCTAACTCGTATTAAACCGCGCATAAGGGATAGTCCACATGAAAAATTAAAATTTTATTGAAAATAAAAAAAAAATATTAATTTTCTTGTAATATGTATAGACAATAAAAATTGGAGGAGACAATTTTTGTATTTTTTATTAGGGTATTTCTTTCTGCACCCCTTTAAATTTCTTCCTACACCTCATCAATTTCAAAATTTAATTTTCATAACATAAAAAGTCAATTTTGTAAATGAAAATTTAGAAGAGAAAAAAAAATAGCTTTTTTCCATAAAACCTATTTTACCTTTCGAAATCTAGAACAACTATTTTTCTTTTCAGAATTTGATTTCTAAAATTGATGGGGTGCATAAAGAAATTTGAGAGATGTATAAAGAAACACCATTTTTATTATTATGTGGACTGGCATGTCCCGTCCCGTCCTTGATCCGCATGAGTTACGAGTTATGCAGACAAGCCTAAGTGAGTCAGCGCGTATTAATTTTGACCTGCACCCTATCATTTTTACAAAATTCTAAAAATATCCTTATTATGAATTTGAAAATCTGAAATAGTAATAAAATTCAAAAATAAAAAATAAATTCTGGACAAAAAAATCTGGAACACAAAATTAAAAAGTATTTTGGATAAAAATTTCCTGAATTCAAATGTGTTTCAGATATCAAAATCCGAAATATTTTCAGATAAAAGGTGATATCTGAAATATTTTTAGATAAAAGGTTATGGAAGTGAATTTTATTTACACCCTCTTTTGTGTAAGGTTATTTTCGCCATTTATAAAGGATATTTTTGTCATTTTCAAAAATGGATTGGATGCATGTTGTAATTGATATGGTGCAGGGAGAAATTCACAATAGTGAATCTTTCATGCGTTTCTCATAGCAAACTGCAGGCCCGTACCTGCCCGTAATGTTACCTCTATTAGAAATCATATAATATACCAATTAAAAATTATGTTTGTTTAAAGGAATGATTTTGTATTTTTTTAATATTATATCTAAAAATAGCATCTATATGAACGTGTATGATCGATATTTAATATTAAAAATTAAATTTATTAAATTTAACATTTTTAAAAATATAGAAGAATGTAGTACCTAGCTTATCCATTTTATTTATTAATACTCTATTTTTTATGTTAAATTAAAAATGTGAGAATTTACACAATTTGTCAATAAAATTCACTTAACTCAAGTTCAACAAAATCATGATAAAAGAAATCGCAAATCAAATATCTTCAAAAACCCGCACACTATTTGCAAAACAGATCAAATTCCAAATACCTCCCTCTAATTGATACACACGAGTTACTTATAGATGTTTTTTCTCTCCTAAAAACATTTAAAGATAAATTTTTCCAATCAATTTTGATATAAGATGCTTGAATTATTGCTCAAAATTATTATTATTATTATTATTATTATTTCTATATAAGATTCTTTTATATTTATATGATACATTAATTATTTTCTAAACTGCTCTTAACTAATTGACGAGTCGGATTAATTATTTCTAGAAAGATAAAATAAATTTAAAATTTACTAAAATAGTATTGAAACAATAGTATAAATTATTCCACAAAACTTAACGACGTGATGTAATTTTATTAAAATTACAATTCAATAATAAGATGAAAGTATAAGAATTAGCATAAGTATAGTTATTTTTTATATATTTATCGTAATGCCTCCAAATTGTTTACAAAAATATATGTAACTATTTAACTGTTTATATAAATTTAAAATCAAGATCTTGATTTTACACCCAGTCAAACACACCTTTAAACATAGTTATAAGGTCAGCTTGTATAATGAATATATATCCTTAACAATAAGTTAACAATAAGGTAAACTACTAAATGAAAAATCATAAATACATAAATTTTAATTTATTTAACTTAACATTAAAATTCATAATTCCTTTTATATATATATATATATATATATATATATATATATATATATAAATCACACATGAATCTACATATTTAGGATATTCATCAAAGAATAAATCTACTGACATCTCTTAGAAGACTCATATTAAGTGTTCTCCATCAGAAATCTAACACATTATCCATTTTAATACCTTAGGTATCCAAACATTAACTCATGGATCATTGTGGGTTTAATTATCCTTACCCAGACTTCAACATGTATTTTGATTCACTCTTTCAAACTCCAACATGTGATATGACGATACAATAAATCCTCTAGTTTCTCACTTTGGTGTCTTAGTCTATGAGACTTGGACACACACACATTCAATGTCACGTATCTTAATTAGATATACATATATATAACACCTACATTTAGACAAACCTCGAAAAATCACTTAAATAAAGAATTAGATAGTATTTCTGCTTGAATGAAAATAGTTCTGTTGAGCAAGGCAATCAAACGAAGCACTCATTGAAGTGACTTAAACGATACATTCGCACGAGCACATCTATTTTTGTTGGGCGAAGGTATCAGACAAGACACTAACTAGAGCGACTTATACGACACTCTCACTTAACATCTCATATAAAACCCCCTACAATAGCTCATAAACACAAAATATAACTATCTCCCTACATTCTTCGAAACATGTTCCTATTTCACCTCATAAGACTTTTCATTTCGAAACGGGAAATTATCATACATAAATTTCAAGACTTAATATGAATTAGAGGCTCAAATTTAAACAAATAAGGACACGTAAAAAAATGGGGATTTCATACTCAACATGATCATGAGGAACGTCAAATATATGCGCAACAAATGTTAGTCAAATTCTACGTGCAACCAAATAACATTAGATGCAAATGCAATGATGTTTTCAGTTTCTACATGCAATTGGAAAACAATTTAGACACCACACTGCAACAAATGTTATTCAGTTTTTACATGTAAGTGGAGAACATCAAAATGCAAATGCAATGGCAAATGCAATGGATGTTCTTCGGTTTTTAGTTGGAGAGCTTTATTCTTACATGCAATCCAAGGACTTCAAACTTAGCATGCAAGAAAATATCATTTCACTAAAACCTTCACAAAGTTAACAAACCTATTCAAATTCACTAACTACATTATCTGAAGTATCTTTCCTTACTTGAAATTTTCTTCTTCTTCAATAAGCTTTCAACTCACGCAAAAGACCACTCAACACTTTGAAATTCAAATAGAAA
Source organism: Phaseolus vulgaris (assembly GCF_000499845.2). Taxonomy (NCBI): domain Eukaryota; kingdom Viridiplantae; phylum Streptophyta; class Magnoliopsida; order Fabales; family Fabaceae; genus Phaseolus; species Phaseolus vulgaris. Next base: position 36,706,386 of record NC_023755.2, on the reverse strand, counting down.
AGAGAAATTGACACACTAAGATCAGTGATTCTCCAATTACTTTGAATTACAATCGAATTCTAAAAGATACATAACATTAAATGTATGAAGATAAAGAGAAGGTATAAGAAAACTTAGATAGAAAAAAAAATGTTTGTCTTTAATATTTAAACCGTAAATCTTAAATATTTTCATGGTATAAGACACTCACAAACTAACATTAAAATAAGATTTAAAGACTAAAGTTAAAAACTTTTACTAAGAACACTTAGTTTTAGGATCTATGTATATCCAAAATAATTAGTTTCTTTCTATATACATCGTAATATATTAGTATTAATACTCTTACTTACCATATCAGTTTAACAAAGAATACATATTTTTAGTAAGAGTTGGCAAAACAGTTCTGGTGAAAATGTGCAGAAAATAATTGGAAACTTTATTATAGCACCTCTTATCCCTGTTTCCATTTGCATACACTTTAATCAAAGAAGTGGAAATGCAAAGTACTGCTATAGGAAAGCAAAATGCTTTAATCAGAAGGAAAATGGATGATTTTATCATCAACCATGGACAATATTTCCACGAAAGAATAAGCTTTTCCCTGCATTTGAATTCAACATATATATATCTATGGTGGATATCAGAAGAATGTGCATTGACACATACACTTGTTTATGTTATACTTTTAGAAACCATAGAGCGTGTCCACTATACATTTATCTTTGGAAATTAAACCTTCTGAATTTTTCTTTATGGAGAGCATATGGGTGAGTGGCCATGATAACAATTTACATGTGAATCGCATGTGTGGTGCTAAGAAAGCACATTGCTAGTTACTCTCACTGTCACCAATGCCTCAAGTGCATCAGAACTCAGACCATTACAACTGGGTGCTGTTTTCTGATTGTATCAAAATGGAAATGGTGGAGCAGAAAAGGTTCCATCTTATAACAGAAAATTCCCATTTCTTCAATCTCATTGCACTACAAATGTGTGTGTGCTCAATTTAATTATTCTCATTGTTGTTCACATTTCCCTTGGGTTAGTGTAATTCTCATTCCCCCTCCACTTTCTTCTTTGTTTTCATGGAACCACCATCTTTAGTACCAAAAATGTCTTCCATCATTGCAATAAAGATAAAAGCACCAAATATTTTTTATCCTTTTTATAATAAAACAGGAGAAAAAAAAGTCAGCTACCTAATCTAATCTAATCTTAATCTGGTTAGCATAATTGAGCTTTTCATCGCATAAGGCTCCACTAGTGCACAGAGTAATTGATTTGTTAAAGCATTCTGATTCATGTCATCTCGATCTATCATTGTTGGTCACAACATACTTAGTGCATGTTTAGGAAACTAAGTGCATGTTTGGGAGGGTGATGCACTGCAGCTTCCTGCAATCTAACAATGTTGATAACGTGATTTTCATAATTTTATCACAAGAAATATTGGAGATCAGGTCGATTAGAGATAATTTCATAGTATTTAAGTGAATGTAAATATCAGTGATTTTGTAAAGTTAAGTTAAACTTAAAATTCATTATTAGGATGACTTTAGAATCATTTAAAGTCTATTCCACTGAGAATTTAATAGCCTTATCAGATACCCGCTATCAAAATTAGAGATAAAAATATTTTATAATATATAAATCGATGCAAAGTTCATCTTATAAATTAATTTTAATTAATTTTATAAAAATGAATTAGATTTAAAAGTTCACTCTTTAAAAAATACTTCGATATTTGTGTGTTTTGAATATAATATTTAAAATTGTATGTAATTGCTATAATTGGAAAATAATGTTTGAAAAAATCTATCCCAATAAGTTAACATATTTTGCATAGTAGTTTATTATTTATATATTCGCATAACATCCGTATTTAATTAATAATATTCACTGCAAAAAGTTTCAATTCAGTTTTAGATAAAAGTATGCATGCATTACTAATACAAATATTTTTACCTTATGAATACAAAAATTATGATACGCGATAAATCCATTGAAATTTACTATAATTATATAATAACTCATTTTTAACATGATTATTTACAATTAATAGTCTAAAGTTTATTTGACTTAATTACACCATAACTCACGAGTCGTATTATTCATATGGTTTTTTCTACATTTTACTTTTATAACTTGATTTTTCTTGTATTTTACCAATAAATAAGCTTAGGAATGAGCTTAAAGGTGTTGTTGTTAGAGATCAATAGAGGGAGGAACCTAAGATTGTTTGTAGGGAAGCGAAAAAGTTGTTTGAAGAGAGATTTATGGCTACAATCGATTTTGGGGTCAGATTAGGCTTTATACACTTCAAGTCCTTGTCCTCAGAGGTTAGCTTAAGCCTGATATCTGACTTCATAGAGGAAGAAGTTAAGGAAGTTGTTTGGTTGTATGAGGGGTCAAAAAGCCCTGTCCCGAACGGTTTTAATTTTAACTTCATCAAAAATAGCTAGGAGGTTCTTAAGGATGTTGTTGTTGCAGTTGTACACCATTTTCAAAAAATGGTCCAATTTTCGAATGGTTGCAATGCATCGTTTATAGCTCTAGTTCTTAAAGTGAGGGACCTACAAAGCTGGACCAATATAGGCCTATCTCTTTTGTGGGCTCTCTCTATAAAATCATTTCGAAAGTGTTATCATGTCGCATTAAGTATGTGTTGTCTGCGGTTATTGATGACAGTCAATCGACTTTCTTGAAGGATAGAGATTGTTAGATAGTGTTCTAGTGGCTAATAAGGTTCTTGAGGATCTCAGAAGGAAAAGGAGGAGAGGCTTGTGTCTGAAGGTGGACTATGAAAAGGCATATGATTCGACCAGCTAGGTCTTCTTATTTGATATGCTTCAAAGGCTTGGTTTCCATAGGAGATGGATTATGTAGATCAGAGGGGCTTGGAATCCACATCGGTATCAGTTCTGCTTAATGGATACCCCACCACGGAGTTGAAACCTACAAGAGGATTGAGACAGGGTGATCCCCTAGTCCCATTCCTTTTTATTATGGTTGTTGAAGGCTTGTTTGGGTTGGTAAGACATGCGATCAAAGCTAACATGCTTAAAGGCATGAAGGTGGGTAGGAAGGAGGTTGAGTCTTGCGTCTTACAATTTGCAGATGAAACTCTGGAATCCTTCTCTGATGTCCTTACTATTAAAGTTATTCTCAGATGTTATGAGCTTGCTTCTGGGCTGAAGATCAACTTTCATAAATCAAAGTTGGCAGGTATTAATGTTGAAAGAAATTCCTTTTACGTCTACGCAAAATCTCTACATTGTACTCTAATGAGGGTACCTATTAAATATCTGGGGTTAGAAGTACGTGATAATCCAAGGAAGAATTTGTTCTAGGATCCCATTCTGTATAAAATAAAAGCTAAACTAAGTGCTTGAAAGGGGAGATTTTTGTCTTTAGCGGGAAGAATTTGCTTAGTTAAGTTAGTTTTCACTTCATTACCTTTGTTCTACTTATCCTTTTTTAAAGTTCCGAAATCTGTGTGTGATAGAATCATTAGTCTCGAAAGAAAATTCTTATGGGGTTGAGGAAAGACTAAATAGGTCAATCTCTTGGATGACTTGGGAGAACCTATGCAAAACTCTGGAGGAGGGTGGAATAGGAATTAAAGATGTCAAAAAATTCAACGGTGCCCTTCTAGTTAAATGGAAATGGAGGCTTGTGAGTGAAGAAAAGGGAAAGTGGAAATATGTTCTTTTATCAAAGTATGGTTCGAGTCTAGGTTATAGTCATGCCAATCTGAAGTTCTAATCATGGTGGTGGAGAGATTTGTCTAAAAGTTGTGGTGAAGGAGAGAAAGTAGGTTGGTTCCAAACAACAATAGGGTGAAAGGTGGGAAGTGGGGATAAGGTTAGATTATGGGAGGACGCTTGGGCTGGAAGTGGCCCTCTCATTACACTCTACCCTAGTTTGTTTTCCTTATCTCTGGTTTAGGGGTTGATGGTGGCAGAGGTAGGTGAGTGGAAAGGTTTTGTGTGGCTTATAACCAATGGGAATCTACACAAGAAGAAGATTTCCTAAGGCTTATAACTAGAGTTAAGTTGAATAGGGAGGTTAATGACATTCAGCTCTGGGAAGGTGACGCTTAAGGGGAGTTCTCCGTCAAATTTGTTTATGCATGTTTAGCAAATCATGTAAGAAGATCTCAGAACGGAATCTTCAAGTATCTATGGCAGGTTAAAGCCTTCCCCAATGTTTTGGCTACAACTTAGAGGGCTCTTCTGGATAGAATCCTGACAAGAATTAGCTTAATAAGGAGAGGGGTGACGGTAACCTCTCCCTCCTGTGTGATGTTCCAAGGTGTGGATGAATGCTCACAACATCTCTTTTTAGAATGCAATGTTTCCCAGTGAGTGTGGAATTGTTGCTTCAGATGGTAGATATTTTGTTTGTCCAACATAAGGATCTAAAGTGTCACTTCGAGCACTTCTTCTTGACACATTTCACCTACAAACAGAATTTGATTTGGAAAGGTGTATGGGCGGTTGTAGTATGGAGTATTTGGGAACAAAGGAATTTTATCATCTTCAGGCAAGGGGTTGTCGATGAGGAACAAAACTTCCATATGGCACAACTTAAAGCCTGACTGTGGTTGAAATATAGGTTATGCTCCTTTAATTTTTCTTTCTCAGACTGGCACTTGAACCCTGTAGTTTGTAATGGAAGAGGTGGTGCAGAGGAGAATCTTATGAGGAAATGATGTCTGACATCTCTGGTGTTCACTATGTCTATGGGTTAAAGATTGTGCAGTACGTACAGTTCTCTGCTGCTGAATGTATCCTATTCCAATGGTAAGAATGGGGCTCTATTATGGTCTGACGGGTTTGGAAGGGTGTTAATAAAATGGAGAGCTATCATTGTACTAGGAGAGGAGTGGATGGGAGCAGCTGATGCTTTGCCAGGAGTATAGGGGTATCTTGGGAACCTGTTTCTACTATTTCTACGTGGACTATATGAGGCTGGAAAAGTGGGAGATGAAGAAGTGATGTTTGATAAGCATGGACCGTGTTCTTGTTTTTGAGGGAGGGATAATCTATCCTACGAGGATGTATAATTAAGCAGTATATGTGCTACTTTCATGAATTTTTGTGAATGTGTTTATGCAGAATTAAGAGTCTTTAGCTGATATGCCATAAAACCTCCCACTACTAGTACCAAAAATTCCTCTTTAGAGGTCTTGTGAATTTTAGGAAATGTGGCATATCTATTTCTGTTAATCAGTGCAGCAATGCTTCTTTTGTTCACAACAAGGCAGAAGTTTGTGCATAAGCAGCATAGTCTGAAGTTGTTGTCATGAATTTTCATGAAGGTACTTATGTATAATAATATGCATTTAACTGTTATGTCATAATACTTCCCAATGCCAAAGCCAAATTTGCGTATTGTTCTTCATATTTAGGCAATGTGACATAGCAGATCCTGTTTTTTAGTGCAGCAGGGCTCCATACGTTCATAGCAAGGTAGTCCTGTTAAGTTGTCTCTCTAATCTATTTCTCAATGTTTTGGAACTGCATTGTTGGTGCTACATTTATAAAGAGGGAGCTCATCTAGTTCAATTATGGGTGTAGCTCTCTGATGAGATAGAGTCATCCATATTTGTTTCCTTATGTAGCACAGGCCAGGTCTAGGCCTTTATATGTGACTTGGGGGCAAGTTTGACTTTCATAGTGGGGTTGTGACGGTTTGATCTTTTTTTGTAAGAATGAAATGTAGGTCTAAGAAGCCTAAGCTTATAGTTGGTAAGGTTTCTTGATGTTTGTATACGGGTTGGGACGCTCTTGAAGTGTTCCTTATTTTAATTCATTTAATTCTTTGTTGATAAATTAAATCTAATGATAAGTTGATGCGTCATAAAAAATAAATAAAACGATGATGTCTTAAAAAAATAGATAAAACTATTTCTAACTTTTATAACATGTTTATATTTTGTTATACATTTAACAAATTAGTAAAATTTATATAAAAATAAAGAACATGAAAATAAATAATAATAAATGTTCCTACTAGGGAGATGAGACCTAGAGAATTATTGAAGTCTTCTTCTTCTTCCTTCGGTCGGTCAGGTTACTGGGTGATGAGCCGGGATTCTTCTCGTCCTCCTGCTTCTCCTTCGGCACTCGGTCTCGGGTGAACACCGGATGGTGGGGGTACCTACGAAGGCACTCCTACGCTCAAGTCAGTAAAGCGGGTGGTCAGCTCTCAGGTAGGTGAACAGTAATAAATGACATACCTTACTCCTTGGAATGCGTGCTATTTATATATTATTCTAATGGGCCTACCTTGTTGGGCCCGCTTATCGGAGTGGATACCGCTTAGGGTTGTATTACCTAATTCTTAATGATGGATTAGCTTCACTAACATTGGTTTGAGTGTTAACGGTAATAGTAGTCGGCCGTCGGCCAAGTTTTCCTGGTATGAGTCGGGCATCGGCCAGATTTCCATGGTCTCGGTCATCTCATCCAGGTCTTCTAAGGTCTCGGTCAGGTAGGTCGTCGGCCTTGTCGTTCGGTCAAATCTCTTAAGTCTCTGCCAATTTTCCTTTGGTCTTGGTTAGGTTGGATAAGTCCCGGGCAGCCAGGTGGGTCTCGGGCAGGGAGACCAGGGGTCGGCCTCGCCCATACCGGTACAATAAATATTAAAATATCACTTATAATATAAAAATAATATAAATGAATGTAAATTCTACTTTAATAATAAAATTTATAGAATAATACTGGATGATAAAATAAAATATTGTATTATAAACAATTTAATTTATGAAGGAAATGATAAGAAAGTGCAATGATGCATATCCCTGAGAAAGAAAATGGTGTGTTTATTTTGTTTCCACTAGCAGATGTTGCCACTCTATTTTTGTCAAAATAAAAGGAACTTTGTTCACTCTGGTTATAGGTTGAGTGAAGTAATAACCTTTTTTTAGTATTCAAAATTATGGGCAATTTAAAAACAAGGTACTTTCATTTCAGTGTTGAATTGAATAATGCCTTTTTTTCCACGGTTTCCCACAGAATTTCACCCACATAGTTATTGGATGCTATCATTATGCCAACGTTGAAGCAGTAACTCATACCATACAAAGTTAACTCATACCATACAAAGTTAATTCACCTTTTCCTGCATAAAATCCATGGACTCATTTGTTGGGTAACATTATCTCAATATTCTAGATTTGGTAGGTTTAAACCCTCACGTCACTACCATTACTACAAAAATATTAGCAATTATTAATAAAAGCATCTAGTACACATTTTGTTACCAATTATTCTAGCTAAAATTTATAGTTATCCTAATGAAAACATTTAGTATATTCTGTTTTACTATGTATTTATAGATAAAGGAATCATTATAATATATCATATTTTTATTAGCTATAATGGGATTATTTACATATAGTCTTAATTACTTGTTATTCAAGTAGATGTCATAATTTAAATGGTTAAATAAAATTGTAAGAATCTACTTTATATATGAGTTATTGTTTTATTTTATTTTTATTTTTTAAGATAATATCACTACAGTGGATTTGACTCACTTTTTTTCATTTATGTTTGTTTAGAGTTTAGTCGACCCACTCTATGATAAGGTATGATAGTTTCTTCTGACAATTATTTCTCATTTTTCTTGAAGTAATATGTTTTAGAAGATTTAGTCATTTCATAAAATTTAAACATATGATATATATTTCTTTTCTATCAATTATAATATTATCTTAGCTAACCAAATCAGCATCAAAAAGGTGTAACATAAAAATTCGATAACATATTTATGAGATTATACAAATTAAATTTAGCTTCTACTCTTTTTTTTATAAAAAAATAATATAATATTTTTTATCAATAAAAAATAAAAAAAAAATAAAAGAGACTCTTTAAGAGTGTTTCAACTCTTATTAAAAAAAACCAACATTCTCACAAAGATTATATATAGACAATCAAAATAACCATTACAGTGAAACTAATGTTTGACACATGATGTAAAAAAAGACTATAATGTTAACAACAAGCATTATTATATTTGAAAAAAAATGGATAATTCTCTTAAAAATGAAGATAATGAGAGTAGTAGTATAATTAAGAACCATATATAATACCTGTACCGCATAAACTTGTATGATGATTCATTCAATTATTTTCTACCTTCTCTAAAAGTGTTTTAAGAGAATTATTGAATTTGAAGAACTAATAATCGAATGCATGAGTCAGATCTTAGCTGCATCCACATCTTTTTATGCTTACCTTAAACTACAATGCACTTTTATTTCCAAAGCTCTCAAGTTTTGCTTGCATCCCAGGTGTCTAAATACAAGGTATAGTAGCTTCACTTAGTTGTACCTTAGTTTACTATTATTCAGCAAAGTAGCACCATCTTGTGCCAATTCTTTTTCATTTTAAACTTTTTTGTTCTTCTATTGCCTTCCATGTGTTAAGTAACATACTTTTTTAAATATTTTTTTATTTTTTTAAATTCACAAAATTGGTAATATGTAAGTTCAATGCTCATAATATAATTTTTAAGCATACTTTTTAATTATTCATAATATAGAGTTGAGTCTACCAAAAAAATATCATTTTTTTCTAGTTAAAATCTTATATATTAATTTAAAAATTAATTTATAAATCTTATTAATAATAAAAATTATTTTAGATATTACTATTTTTTTAATTTATAAAATAATATCTAATTCACTTACTAATTATTTTTTATTTTTAAAATTAACTATTATTTAATAATTTCTTTTAGTGAAATAATAAAATAAAAACATAAAAATGTGTTGATATATAAAAGTGCTAGTTTTCATTTTTTTATAATTCAACTAAATTATATAAAACGTAATTATAATTTTTTTTATATAAATTGAAAATAAACTGTATGCTTCATGTAGATTGGTCATAGTTATATGTGAATACATAGTAATTTGGGATGAAATAAGAAAATCTACCTTTAACCAACATAATTTATTCATATATATATATATATATATATAGACACGCATAGACATGTGCTTAGATTACAACCTTAAATCATTGTAGTACCGAGGACAGAGACTGAAACTCATTTAGCCATGGGAAGCATTTTGAAATCATTTGAATGGCTTTCGTTGTTTTTTCTAATGATCTCAGTTAATGTGTATGGTTTCAAAATTCCAAGGTTAGGAACGTGGCGAAGAAGCAAGGAACGTGAGGCCCAGATGAGTTCTTCTTCATCAGACTTAGGAGATAATCATGACCACCTCAAAACATTTTACTATACCCAAAGACTCGATCACTTCAACTACAGACCAGACAGCTACCACACTTTCCAACAAAGATATATTATCGATTTCAAGTACTGGGGTGGACCAAAATCAAGTGCACCCATTTTTGCATTCTTTGGTGCAGAAGGACCAGTGGATGACGATATACACTATGTTGGGTTTCTCAGAGATAACGCTCCTCAGTTCAGTGCTCTTATTGTTTATATTGAGGTAATAATTAACAACGTTATTAAGGAGAGTACATGCAATTGAGATAACAGCATTATTTAGTAACAAGCTACCACTTCTTCTTTTTTACAATGAATAAATTGTTGTTTTATGTATGTTTGTTTGTAAACAGCATAGGTATTATGGGAAATCAATACCATTTGGGTCAAGGGAAGAAGCAATGAGAAATGCAAGTACTCGCGGCTACTTTAACTCAGCCCAAGCAATAGCAGATTATGCTGCTGTGCTTCTACACATCAAGAAAACTTTGTCTGTTCAGAATTCTCCCATTATTGTTATTGGAGGCTCTTATGGTGGAAGTAAGTACACATTTAAAAGGCAAATTAAGAGAGATTCATTTATGGAGTTGGAAATTCTACATTAATCAAGTAAAAAGATAAATGATACAAACACAAAAGCCCACAAACTTAATACTGAAGCTTTTAAGTTGAAAATTAACACACAAGTGTTAATACAAAGGTTCACTAAAACATTATTTTTCTTTTCAATTATAATATGATGCATCCAATTATGATATGTATGATTGACAATATATCAGCACTTATATTCATAACCTAAGACTTGAATACAACATAATGTATTCATCCTCTTTGTAGATAAGACTGATTTTTTCTAACACTACTAAAATTTGGTTAGTGGAAAATCATGTCCTTGAATAAATCCTTGGTTGATAAATATTAGTTGAGTAACAAGATATGGAGATAAAGTTATTCGTGTCATGCAGTTTAGATGATACTCTTCTGCATAATTTCAGCACTTCTATTATTAAGATATGGCTTTATTAAAGATATTAGTTTTTTCAATGACATTTTGATTTTGCTTATGTGTAAGTGTAAGGGGGTTTCATTCAACTTTGTCTTCTTATAAATATATTACGCAGTGCTTGCATCATGGTTTCGCCTAAAGTATCCCCACATTGCTCTTGGTGCTCTTGCTTCATCAGCACCGATTCTTTACTTCAATGGCATTGCCCCAAAAGCCGGATACTACTATATTGTGACAAAGGATTTCAAAGTAATATTCTTTTAAGCTGTTTTATTTCAAAATAATAAATATTTTTATGTTATTTCAAACTAAAAACTTTGCATGGTTCAGGAAACCAGTGAGACGTGTTACCAAACTATAAGTAAATCATGGTCTGAAATTGACAGAGTTGCTGAGAAGCCTAATGGTCTTTCAATTCTGAGCAAGAGATTTAAAACTTGCGAGTAAGCTTAGTTTGTGCACAATCATCTACTAATGATAATTATTTGATTAAAAAATTAATATGGTGGTTTTGTTTTTTCTGTTCCAGGAAATTGAGCAAAAGTTTTGAGCTGAAGGACTACTTAGACTCCTTATATACTGACGCGGCTCAATACAATTTTCCTTCTGAAAACCCAGTTAAGGTTATATGTAGTGCAATCGATGCTGCTGCTAAGAAAACCGACATTCTTGGACAAATATTTGAAGGTGTTGTTGCTTTTATGCGACATCATTCATGTTATGACATGAATGGATATAATCATCCAACTGAAACTAACCTAGGTTGGAGATGGCAGGTAAATGTTATTTAGTCTCTCCATAATAACCTTAATTTCAATCAGTATCAGAAATCATATTAAGTATAAATTTTAAGTAACTATTATAAAAATCAATATCAGAAATCATATTACATATAAATTTTAGCAACTATTACAAAAATCAACACCATCTTCTTTTGTTAGAGATTTCATATATCGAGTACAGATAAAAACATTTCATAGTATATAAGTGGATGCAAACCTCTTACTTATAAGTCGGTTTTAGAAGATTGAATTAGACTTAAAATTCACTTCTTAATATGACTCATTTAGAGTCTATTCTAATGAGAGTTTGTTGATCTTATTAGACCACTGTTATCAAATGTGAACGTAAACCTCACCTTATAAACTGATTTTATAAGGTTGAATTAGATTTAAAGTTTAATTCTTAATACCGTCATCATTTATATTACTACTTATATTTGATGTCCAAAAGTTATGTGTGTTTGATTAGATCTTTTCTAGTTACAGTTCCATTTTTGTTATGACAGTTCTATTTTCTTACCCATCCCTAAGTGATGACAGCATTAAATTCCTTTATTAAACCAGAAGAAACACCGTCTATCCCTTATATTAAAAGCCACATTCATGATAAATTAATGTTTAATTAACTTGATGAACAGACATGCAGCGAGATGGTTATGCCAATAGGTCATGAAAGGAACGATTCAATGTTCCCACCAGCACCTTTCAACATGAAGAGATTTGTTCATGAGTGTAGGAGCTTATATGGTGTCCTTCCTCAGCCTCATTGGGTCACCACATATTATGGGGGTCCTGTAAGTTTCTTCCATGTATCATCATTCTTCTCCATCAAACATACATAAATATAATTCTCTTAAAATGTTCCATAGTTTCCATACATAATTACTTTGTATGATTACATATAAAATATTGATACTTTTGGTATATATGAAACAAAATGCAGGATTTGAAACTGATTCTCCATAGGTTTGCCAGCAACATCATATTCTCCAATGGATTGCGAGATCCTTACAGCTCTGGCGGGTACAGTAAATATTTTCTTCAAAAACCATTATTTTCTTCCAACTTGTTTCAATTAACCTCCTCTCATGAATCGCAGGGTCTTGGAGAGTATTTCAGATAGTGTCGTTGCTGTTACCACTGTAAATGGTACTTTATCTTCTTTAAATCATATATACACACGCACTAAGATACAGATCAATCACATCCTTAATATCACACTACTACCATTGTAAATCTATAAAAAAAAAATAGACTTTTTAGATAAGTTTCTAGAATAAATCAGACCCTGAAATAAGATTTACTTCAAACAAACAATTTAAGTTTGCATGTTTAGTTTAGAAAAGCACAGGTTGAGGAGTTGACTAAAAACTTGACCAATTTCCATGCATGTAATACATTTATGATGAATTTACATAACAATTTCAGGGTGCCATTGCTTGGACATACAATCAAGAAAAACAAACGATCCAGAATGGTTGGTGAGGCAGAGAAATAAGGAGGTCAAAATAATCAAAGGTTGGATTGCTGAGTACCAAGCTGATCTAATAGCACTAACTAAACAAACAAAAGCACCAACACCCAGAAAAAGTTAATTGCTCCACCAACATATATTCTTAATGAAGCCAATTATAGTGTTCCATTAAAAAGTAGTAACCAAGATTGTGCTACTAAAGTTCAAACCACCAACTAAGTGTGGGTTAGTGATGAATGGAGTGCATGTTCAATTGAACTGTATAATGAATAAATAAATAAAGAAATGGATTATTATAATGTATAAGGATTTGAACTTGGTTTTCTTACGCGGAATGCACCTGAAAAAGCATTTGAGAGGGAACATAACGCAATCATGCTTCCTCCCTGCAAGCACGCACCAATGAATGCCACCTCTTCTCAACACCATTTTTATCTGTTCCTTTATCTTCTGTGTGTCTTTAAGGGACAAAATTATATATATATATAATATATATATATATATATATTATCAAAAATAAATAAATAAATTAAAGGCACAACCCTTATACATAGCTCATTTCCACATATACTACCTACCAAGAAAGCAGTTGGCACAGAGGCCTAAACTACCTTAGCTCTAGCATTAAAAAAAACTAAGATAAAAACTGTTACAATCTTCACAAAACCAAGCTTGAAAAACTACTACCGGTCCAAATACCTGAGGCACCCCACGTAAGCATCCATTATGCAGCAGAGAGCTTAAATTATGCAGCTTAGCTCTTGTGCAGCCCAATTATGCAGAAACATGGCTGCTGCAAAATTCAAAAAAGCACCAGATTTTGGTTTTGTAACTACAACCATGCCCTGCCTCACATTCTGGGGCTAACCATACCACATAAAGGGTCACAGCTTTAGACCTTCGTGCCCCTTTAAGGATAAAACGGCTTTGTTCCAATACCTGTCCAAATGTTAAAACAAAGAGCAGAAGATGCAATTGGACAGCTTGCCACTAGGCCTTGGTTTACCAAGGCTTAGAACATAAACCACAACAAAAAACTCTTCCAGGTCCCTTCATATGCTACCTTCCGACCTCCTAAACTAACCGATACCTTCGACAGAGGATAAATTCTGCATAGCTACATCTCCAGGCAAATTCCCTCTTCCTTCATCTTCCATCTTCTAAAGCATATAGTCACAATGTTTGCAGCAGTTACCGACTAAATCTGCTACTCCAAAAACTCCCCCACAATTTACTACAGCAGATTGACAACCTTTGCACCTACAAACTTCTACTCTGCATTGGTCACCGAGATATGAACCACACTGCACCTGTCCACACAAAGGCATCAGAACCTAAAACCACTAGGCCGTTACTTCGTCCTCTACATCAGCAACTTTGCAAGCATTGGCCAGGGTTCAAGTGCCAATCCGAAAAAGCAAAATTAAAGAATGTCACCCTGTGTTTCAACCTTAACCAAGAAAGAAGTTGAGCGGAGTGAAAGATTTCTTCCATATTGGGAATCAGGAACCCTTGTTTAAAGACAACCAGATTTCTCTGTTGCCAGATATACCTTCCAATAGCCATCCACATTTCCTTCCAAACCTGATTCTGCTTGATAGACAAATGTACTAAGTAAAAGTTCTCAAAGTGACATTTTAGAGACTTATGTTGGACAAACAGAAAACGGATACTAAAGCATAGAGACCAAACTCGTTGTGCATAGACAACAGATGTTGGGAGAATTCTTACGCCGCTTTACAGAGTGCACATACCAAAGAGTTAAAATCACACCTCTCCTTATAAGATTAATACTAGTTGGTATTTTATCTAGTAAAATCCTCCAAGCGGTTGTTAAGGCTTTAGGCATTGTTTTTGCCTGCCACAAGAGATTAAAAACGCCATTCGGTGGAATTTCTTGCTAAATAATAGCTTAAAAACGCCATTTGTTGGTGACACACTGAATAATAGCTTAAAAAACGTTAGTGAACTACTTCAAGTGATGTGCGTAATTGCTAAATACTATATGTATTCCAAGTATGTAGTATAAATACTTATACGAATACTACGAATACGGATATACGTATAATGTAAAACATGATAAGCCATATTTATATATTATATAATTATGAATTATATAAATTGACAATAAAGATTTATGCGCACAAGTATGTTTCAGTTTTTTTTAGCATAGAAATGTATTTTATGACTGGTTTAAAAGGATTTGTTCCTTATTTTTACAATCATAATAAAAATTTATACAATAAATTTGAGTTTTTAAAAAATTAATGTATTTCTCCTTTTTAAAATTGTGTAATAATCGTTCTAGAATTGTCACAAATTCTACAAATATTTTTTTGAATTTTACACTTTACGTATACGTGTCTTATAAGTTTCAGTGTTCGATACATGTGTCCAACATAGACACGTCATTTAAGAGGCGTATTCGAACCTTATTGATTTCACCTATAGCATATGTTTAAAGTTTTTTACACTATTAATAATTTATGACATAATATTGCCTCTCTCCCCAATTATATTAACAAATTTTTTTAATACATAAATTGCTTTAGTAATTTGTGAATGAATAGAATAAATGTATTGGATTTGTTAAAAGAGTATCAAAAAGACATATATTATTACTACTATATTGAAAAACATTAAAATGTAGATAATTTAGGACGGAAAGGAATTATATAATAGTGTTTATTATGAAACAGTTTTATTAAAATAGTCTTACTTTTTTAAAATGATTATAAATATATTCCTAGGTATTTTAAGATACTATATTTATTAGAAGATAAAATTGGAATATTTTTTAAATATTTTATTGAAAATAAAAAGTTAATCAATGTAGATTTTTTTATTGCTAAAACATCGATCTGAAATCAATTTGAAGGGAATATGTTACACAGTAACAGCGTAACAATGATTTAATATTGGTAGAAATTAATTTGAGAATTTGTGAATACAGAGTACAAAACAAATACAAGTATAATAGTTCTATACTTTCTTAAAAAGATAGACATTTGTTAGGCAATTGCTTCCTTCATTGAATGATTTTAACCCTGCACCTAATTAATCTCTATAATCTTCACTTCAGAATTGGAAATCCAGAATGAACTATAAACAATACATTTCAGAATTTTTATTTTTTTTCCTAAATGAAATTTCGAAAACAAAATTGAAAAATCAAAATCCTATTCGAGGTACGAAGATTCATAATATAAATAATACATTTCGAAAAAAGAATTTCAAAAATCAAAATTCAAAAATATATTTAAAAAAACAAAAATCTAGAAACATATTCTAGAAAAAACTATTCCAGAAAACCTAACCTGAAAAATGTTCTAAAAACTCAACTCAAATTCAAAAATATATTTCAAAATATTAAATTCAGAATATATTTTGTCCTGCACTCCCTACTTCTAATTAAAAACTAAAAAAGACATTTTGATTATTTCTTATCAATAGAGTATAGGTTCAAAATCATTGTCTACATGTAGCAATATTTAGGAGACTGTTTCTTCCTGCACATCCTTAGGTTCTTTTGCCACCTCATATAGTAGTTTCCGGATTATGTAATCCAGACACATATTTGAAAAAGACTTCTAGATTATGTAATTCGAAAGTTAAAAAAGACTTCCAGATTACATAATCCAGAAACTAATCATGCATCTGAAAAAAAGTTTTTAATTTACGTAATCTGAAATATTACAGAAGGGTATTTTTAAAAATATGAAATTTTATGGAGGTGAGAGAAGAATAAATGGAGGTGCAGGAAGAAACAGCCTATTTAGGATTCAATATTTAGGATGCATGTGTAAGCTGGACTAAACTCATTATTAAAATTGGGCAAATGCTCCCTGCACCCAACATGATTTTAAAAATTCCAAAAATATCCTTTATTCCGGAAATAAAAATTCGGAAGTGAAAATAATGCATTCCAAAAAAATAAATTCGAAAAAGATTTTTGTGTTTTGGATATAAAAATCCGGAAAAAAAAACAAAATTTCATTCCGGATAAAAAAATCTGAAACTGAAAATAATACATTCCAGAAAAAATTATCCAGAAGAGATTATTGTGTTCTGGAAAAAGGGTCCAGTATGTAATTTTATATGTACCCTATTTTTTAAGGGTACTTTTGGGTTTTCCCCGGTGATTGGGTGCAGTGATATGGTGCAGGAAACAATTGCATTAAAATTGATCAAAATCTTTTGGTTTGGGCATGCTGATAAAAATAATTTAAAATGATTAATTTTTCTAAAAAATATAAATAATATAAAATTCAAAATATATGTTAAAAAAAGTAACATCTTGGGTCATCCAGTTTGTGGGTTTAAAGAAATACTTACTTTTACAAAAAAAAAGTCACTAGTTTAACAGGTTATCCGAACCCTTGAACATTCATACTGTTATTGCTTCAAATTTATTAAAAAATACAAAATCACGAGTAAATTTTTTTAATAAGTCTAAACCAGTATTTATCTGATAATAAACGATGTGTTTAGGAGAGTTTGTTAAAAATTGAACATAGGTTGTGCACGTAACAGAGTATTTTCCTTTTATATGTATGATAAATTTGTATAGAATGAATTACGATTTTAAGACCTTTATAGATAGAAAGGGAAATGGAAGAAAATAGATGAGAATGTTTTACAGAACAATAGAGATGACTGCTGAAATTAAGGTTTGTTAAATCATTAATTAAAAATAGTTTCTAATATTTAATGAAAGTAATTTAATCAGTTATTTACATGACTATTATTATTATTAACATATTATTCGAAGGGGTTTATTAACACATTTTTAAACTTAATCAGATATTCGTTTTGACACTACAAAGGTGATGAAAATTTAATATGTGCCACGTAATAAATTTATGATTTTTTATTTAAAATTAAATAAATAAAACTTCGCTTCAAGTTATTTCTTAATATAAAAAATAAATACTAGTAATTATCAATATACAAATTTTTCTTATATTTTTTCAATTTTTTTTACTTTTCATCACTATCTCTAAAAATAACATCTCTTTTTTACTCAAATGTTATTTCTTTTTATCTCATTTTTTTTGTCTTTATTTCACTTTTATCTAAAATAACTGAATTGATTACATTTCGGTGCATCCGGTGAATTAGGATGAAACCCTGCAAAATTTGTTCACTTCATGCATATACAGAGATATGATTTGACAAGAGAAATTTTTTTTACATTTTGATTTCTCAAAAAAATTTGCTTTTTTGGCCTTGTTCAACTTAATGTAATCTACTTAAAATATCAGCTTTCATCAACAACATTTGTTATTTTGTGAGGGCCATTAGACTAACTGTTATCAATGAATAATTGATTTTTTTTTCTTTTTGTTGTGTTCTTCTTCCTTCCTCTGAGTGATGTTCTTCAATGATCAAGTGATTGTTGAATATTTGAATACAATTAATACTGGAATAATTATGTATATTTGACTTGATTGTTACACTTATCTGATGAATCTCTTTATTGTTAAACCTAAATTAAAACATTAATATTTTGTATTATCTAATTTTTCATACAATATAATCATTATTAATATACACTTTAGTTAATACATCCTGGGACCATTTGGGTGATAGGTCCTGGAACCACCCTATGAGTACAACATTGATTATAAGATTATAAGCAGAAACCAAAAGCTGAACTAAACCAGGGGAAGAAAAAGCTATTTTATACCATGTGTATGCATTACAATCAGTATTACTGTGAAGTAATTTACAATACTGCCAAAAGTGAAGGGTGATCATCTGATTCTACATGATAACAGAATCACCTTGAGGATAAACTGGACAAGCCTATTGTGCAGAGAGGATGCACAAACATTCAAATTGATGTGGTCTTGGCTATTGTGACAAATATATACCGACAAAAGAATATGCATATAAAAAAGAATATCTCTTGCAATGTATATATGCTATAAGAATCCAAAGCAGTAGATTAGTGTTAGATGCACAAGGAAAGCCAAGAACCCTGTCCTTGTCAATTGAAGTCCATCGCGTAAAGAAATGCTTCCACCCACCTCTCCAGCATTCACATATTCACTTCTGCCAGTGCCAGTTGCTGCAGAAACATTCACTGACAAAGAACCTACGTTGTTGAATTTGAAAACAATAGCGTCAGAAGGTAGTGTTAAAGATAAATTAAAACAAAGTTGGCTCTTGTTTTTATGCTGGTCCCACACTCAGAATAACAAAACGGAAATTCTTGGTTGAGTTGAAAAAAGCATGAACTTAAGAGCCTCATGAAAAAGGTAAATTATGCCATCTACTATATGCTTTTCTGGTAGTGTGGCTGAAACTTACAGTCGAAGTTAGCCCATCCAATCCGTTGACCAGCCAGATCATAAACAACAATTTTGTCTTTTAACACAAGATCTGCCACGACAGAAAATGATGTTAGTCGTACACTTGAAGAAAATATCCTAATGATGTTTTTTTGTACAAGAAACAAATAATTGAAAATAATATTCTGCCAGGTCAAATCCTCATGATAGTGAGTCTGAGGAACCTGGCGGGGGAATAAGGTAAAAACAGGAGGGGATTGTAATATGACACTTTGCTATAAGTGGTCCAAAAAATCTAATCAATATAACAATTTTCTTTCTAAATATAGGCTCAAGCTTCAAACTTTTAACTTGTGCTCAATCAAAAAGCAAAAATTAGTCCATTTATTCATGCTAGATGTCAACATAAAAGAGATGGATACAGAACATAAAGTTTTCAAATTGGTATGAATGTATTATACCTCCTAGAATTGTTACCCCTTGACCCTGGATTTTCTGAAAACCAATACACCACACTGCTGCACCACCCTGTAACATGCATAGGTTCACCATAGCATTTAGTGAGGTCACATATAGTACATAAAAGTTGGACAATACAAAGCAGTGTACGTGAAGAACAAATGAATCAAAGCTGTCAGCAATATCTGTTCTCAAGACGCTCAAATAATCTAAGAAATAGCAATTGAAGTTTGAATACTTACAATAGAATTCTGTTGTATCAGGTAGTCTTGTGGTCTTAAAAGCATAGATGCCCCACCGGCAAAGTTCAGACTTACTTGAGGAAAAACATCAGTGACACTGAACACAGTACATACAAACGGATTTAGAAAAAGAGACTATGAAGATGATCCACTTTTTAGAACCCAATTACCAATGGGAAAAATAAAATAAAAAAGAAAGTCCAAAAAAGAGAAGCAGGAAATACTCAGCCTAACCTAGTGGTGAGTAAGTAACACTGATTTCCCCTGGAGACAACAGTGCGTACAGATTGTGGAATGGTAGCTGTAATCTGCATTAATGAAAATAAGCATTCTTGCCATCAATAATTGATAAACCTCCAACCTAGAAAAAGCATGCAATGATTGATAATTATTGCATCACGATAAACATTAAAGCTATGTTTTGGATAAACTGAATTACTTAAAATTACCTAACTGAAACTCACCGCATTGACAAAAGGATCATAAGCCTCTTCAGCAAGGTACGCCAAAGTTGTTCCAGAATCAACAATGGTACCTCTGCTGTTTGATGTTGCAAAAACTGATGAATCAATTTGCAAAGTCTGGCCATTGACAGAGATGCTCTGTAGATTTAAATTGTAATGAGGCCTGAAATATTTGCAAAGGAACGAGTTAGTCTAAACACTTCTACAGAGGGACATTCTTTCTAGACACCTCAGAACAGATACCTAAGCTCAGTAATACGCTTAATTTCCCAGTTCCTTATCCAGCTTCTGTACAAAACTTTGAATATACAATAATGAATCTACATCTTACTCTGGCTCGTGACCACCTAATTAACCACTGACTAAACTTATCATCAACCTTGCACATGGCATGGCACTATACCAAGAGCTCTCACCAGAGTACATGACAAATTTATAACATACTATCCTAGTTTCATAGCCAAAATTTTGTGTCAACTCTATATCTTCGTATTGATATTCCACTCATCACAATCACATTCCAAACCTGTAAGCGATTGCAACATTCTAGATTGACAGACAGAAACTTTATTTTAAATCTTGGTTCAGAATCCTAGATCACTGGAAGACTTCCGGTATTGAATATTTGCTATCAATCAGTAGTGCTGAAACTTTTATGCAGACACTTTATCAGACTCCCAAGTACAAAAGCACAAACTTCCATTCACTCACTACATTTACCAAAGAATCTGGATTACCCCCACCCTGCAAATATTATTTTTACCAAACAAACACTAAACACGTCTTTTTTCCTGATGAAAGGAACTTACTGTGCTGGAACAAGTGAGGTGTAAACTATGTTTGGCTCCACAATCTCACCAAGAACCAATATGCCTCCTCCACTGCTATCTCCTTTCAGACAATGGGAGAATACTCTTGGAGCTATCCCTTGTGAGGAAAGCTGAGAGATGACAGACATTTCCTGTTGCCCAAATCCAAATATTCCATCGACTGCTCTATCAGACTTTGTCAAGTCCCCAGTCTGCTGGTTGCTACAACTGTTCCATTCACAATTCAACACTTCCCAAGATTAAACCAACTAACATAGGAAAACCAGAATAGTATCAATCAACCATTTCAGACTAATGAAAGCTCACCCAAAAACTACAGGCGCTGTAGAGTTAGTGGTCACAGATCCCTCAAAAATAGTTTTCAAATGCATCATATCTGACACATAATACCCTGATGTACCACTTCCATCCCCATACTGGAAAGTGTATGAGCACTGGTTGTTCTGACTGGAACAGCTGGCATCTGATGACTGTATGCCACTATTGCACCTTTGGTCAGAACAAGCGATCAGTGAAGACGTTGATGAACTCCCCGGGTCAAAAAAATTTAGCTGAATCTGTAACAAAATCCAACAACCACAACATTCACAAATTGTAGGTGGTGTATATTGTTGACCTTACTATTCTACAAACATACTTCATGACATCAAATTAGGTCACATAAAACTTCTCAACAAGTACTTCTAGACGAAAATGAACATGTAAAAATTAGTTTATCTAGAAATTAAATTCAACAAGAGGCTCAATGAAATAGTTTATAGGTAAGCTAGTTTAAAACTTGAAGAGAAAATCAATTCATTTGAAAAACTTATTTTCTTCTTTTACAAGTATTTTACAAGAAGATTATTGAAACAGAATCTTGATAAATAGAAAATTTGCATTTACCTGAAGCCCACTTGTTTGAGGACAACCACTGCAGGAGTTACAACTAACCCAGAGAACATCACTGCCAGTGTCAATCTGCACATTAAATTCCACTGGAGGAGTACCCAACTGTACCTTTGTAAAGTAAAGCCTGCAATAAGCCATTAATTCCAAATTTCAAAACTCAAACAATTACTATATAATTCAAAGGAAGGTCACAGATTAATCAAAAGTATTAACACATGAATTCGATATGAACAGAAAAGTGCTCATTCAGAATCCAACACAAATCCAAAAGCCTCTGAAATTGATTCAACTACACGAAACCAAAAAAAAATGGTGAAAAGTAAAAACAGAAGAACCGACAAAGTTTACCCGACTTGGAAGGGATCGTAGGTGCCTTGGACGGAGAGATCAACGACGCCGTTTGAAGACTGCAATATTCTGCGATGCCTCAGCGCGTCGCGCGCTCTCAGCTGACTCAACTCCACTCCGTGATTCGTCGGAAACGCTCTTTCCAGAGTCAGACTCGCCGGCGATCCGGCAGCAACCTCCGCCGCCACCACCAACAACAACGCGGCGGAGATTGTAAAAGCCGCCGCTGCCATTGATATCGTAATTAATATTTTTACTATATGTAACTTACGTATGTACGTATATGTACGTATGTGTAATATGTGTAGGAAAGAAGAGAAAAGGGAATTAGAATTTAGACACTAAAGAAGAAGAGTGTGTGGATTGGAAGGTTGAGGAAGACGATGATGTTTTTGTTCATTGTAATTGAAGAGACAACGTTATTTGTAATGAAGTTTGTTTTGGAACAAGGAAGATAACAGAACAGAGAATTTGAGTTTTCAACTATGGATTACGTAAAGTTATGATTCTGTGTCTATCGTTTGCTTTTATTAATGTTTTGTTCGTTTAATTCAACGGAACTTCATCTTCCTTTTCATAAACCAACACTACAACTACGTGTTACATAATCATGTGCGTCCGTCGCACGCGTTTTTGTTTTTATTTTTATTTTTATTTTAGCCACTTTTTTAGTTTCGGAAGTTTCTTTTCTGGTCAAAACAGATGCACTAAAACTCCTTTCACTCCTATTTAATCACTGAATTTTAACTAAATAACAAAAAAACACAGTTTTATTATTTTAGCATAAATATGGTTTTTTCCGGTTTAACCAAAGATTTCTAATCAAAAAATGTGTTTATTCCTTTAAATTAAAAATAACTTTTTTATTGTTAATATTATATGAGACCGATTAATATTTGTGACACTTTTAAAAAAACATTCCAAAATCTAAAATAAATAAATGTTATTATTAGCTCTCTTCAAATTAAATTTTCTGATAAAAAATGATGATTTCAAAAATTAAAAGAATGAAAATAAAAATATATATTTTATAGAGACTTAAAAACATAATTTACTTATATTTTAAAGATAGAGAAAACTTAATGATTGCCTTTTTAGTTTTTAAAATATATGAATTTAATCTCTTTTATCCTTGCACTTGATATTTATTTGCGATTTTTAACTTTCGTCAAATTAAAAAGAGATTATATATAGAAGAATGAAAGATTAAATTATTTAATTTAAAATGACAGAATCAAAATCAAATTTGGTTAAAGCTACATGAATCAAAAGAACACTTGTTTTCAGAGTTTCAATATAAAATAATTACATTTTGAATTGTTCAACAAAATCGATTAAACTTCCGTGTTGACATGGAATCAACAATTATAGGGTTTTGTCCAATAAAAGTTATATTATTTCAATCTTTTCGCGTTTTTTAAGCGATTCTAGACTCAATAGTCAAACGCAAACACACTCGTCTTATTTCTGTATCAGGCAAAGCAAGAATACAAGTTGGAGCATAATAATACTTAACCTTATATTAAAAGTTATGAACATGTAATCAGTGTTAGTAGCTAATTTGAAATGGTAATAGTTAATGTAAAACATAAATTAGATAATAACTAATGTTAAATATTAATTTAAATTCTACTTTATAATTTTTTATTAATAATAAAAAATATTTAAATATTAATAATGTTTTAGTTTATAAAATAGTATTTAACTTAATATAATGACTAATATTTTTTATTTCTAAATTATTGATATTTAATAATTTTGTTGTAATGCAAGTGATTTTTATCTTTTAGAAATCAGTTACCTTGTTTTTTATTATTTAGATTTTTTTCCGACAGATTAAGTATTTAGCTATAGGTTTTATTATTAACGTTGATCTTATTTAACCCGTCTCGAATTAAATTTTATTTAATTAAAATTATTTGTTCGGTTGGTTAAAAATAAAATAAAATAAATAACTAAATATGATTAAGGTAGCTTATATGATTACATTTTTTAGTAAATCAGCTATCGAATGATATAAAGGTCGTTTATATGATTTTAATATTATATATAGTGATTGTGTGTTTAGTTAGTTATTGTTTTAGATTTTGGGGTAAATTTCACACTCTTTATCACTTTAACTTAAATAACATCATTTTCCCAATGTATCACTTTTATAAATTGAAATAAAATAAGAATATAAAATTAACAGTTTATTAAAATTTGAGAATGCCAAATGGATTTTTTTTAAAAGATTCAAGTATTATAATTTTGGAATGCAAGAAATAAACTATAAAAGTGAAAATATAATTTATAGCTAATTATTTACAATAATGGTAACACTCCAAAATCTTGTAATTAACAATAATAACAGAGATAATAGAACTATATATATATATATATATATAAATTATCTCTTATATTATCTATAAATTTACATGTACTTCTATAAAATATAACTACAATAATTCACATCGTGACACATACACTATAATGGTCAAATATAATAATTATAAGTTTTAGTACAGATATTATTTCACACTCACATGAATATCTAATCTTCTAACATAATTACATACTAAAGCATAACTAACATATTTTTATACTAAAAATAAAAATTACAAATTGTTATTGAATCACTTTATCCAAAATACAAGAAATCAATTGCATCTTAATTATTCAAAGTTATTTCTTACATTTAACATCTTTTAAAAAAATTGCATTACACATGTTATAATAGAGATTAACACTTTATTATTAGAAACATTATTGATAAAATAAATTAATATCAATTTCTATAGAGATTAACACTTTATTATCAAAAACATTATTGTTGGAGATCCCACATCAACCAGAGATTAGAGTCTTTCATTGTATATAAGTGGGTGCAAACCTCAATCTTATGAGCCGGTTTTATGGGGTTGAGTTAGGCTTAAAGTCCACTTCGTAATAATTATTGATAAAATAAATTAATATCAATTTCTATGTCTTATTTGTATTTATTATAGAAATTTAGCGTTTTATCTCCTAGTATTTTGATTTATGTCTCATTATACATTCATAAAAGGTCATCATACTACACTAAGTATCTACATACAACAAACAAATATTATAATATATATAATACTATCGAATGACATGCATCAATAATTACATTTCAAATTGTACTAAATACCATAAAATATTCATCATGTTATTCCAAATAAGCATGTAAACATAAGTTCTTTATTTATACATGTTTAAACACAAAGAATATTGATTGAGAGAAAATCATAAAAAAAGAGGTTTATTCTTTGTCTATCTCTTATTTGAACAAAAAATTTGATTGAACGGGAAATCTCTCAATTGAAAGCTAGGATTATGAAAGAACGAAACACATTGACATTGACTATCATGTGATTTGTGAGAAAATACAAGACAAATTCCTACATCTCCTACCTATTCAATCTTCTTATCAACTAGCGGACATGTTTATGAAAACCTACAACAAGTTCCCATCCAAAATTTTGTGAACAAGCTTGGTATGATGAGTATACATCATTCAACTTGAGGAGAGAATATTGAGAAAGGAATGCAACCCTATAAAAAGGGGAACATCTCTTTATTGTAAATGTGATATACAATAACAGAAATAAAATAGAGTTTATTTTTTATTGTTGTTTTGTAAAGAGTCACTCTTTACATTCAGATTGCATGTTTTGTCTTGATTAGTGTTGAATTGTTCATTCTTCTGTTTGTACCATGGAGGATACTCATGTTAAGAGTAGCACTCATCTACCGAATGATTTGTTCTGTGACAATAAGAACACTGTGTTTGATTGATTATTTGATCTTCCTCTACCTCTTCCTTGGCCACACCATGCATTTCCCCTTCCTTGAGTCTTCCAAAAAACCTGATTTTGATTATGATTCTGGGGTTTCCAAAAACCATGTTCTTGTTGTTTCTATTTGACAAATTTTTCATTAGTATTCAGGAGAACCTTTATGTCTATAGTGGCACCTGTAGGTTGTCTTTCTTGTTGGAAAACTAGAGAGAAAACTATGTTCATATTTGGGAGAGGATCCATAAGTAAAATTTAAGTCTTAACAATATTATAGATCTCTCCAAGACCCTTTAGAAAAGGGATGACATATTTTAAATCTCTCTATTTAGCATAGATCTTTGACAAAACACAATTACAAGGAACATTACAAACACAGTTAGGTATAGGTCTAAGAAATTCTAACTCTGGCCATATAATTTTCAAATTTGTACAAAACTGATTCACATTCTTTTCTCCATGATTTGTGGAATGCAAATCTTGAAGCAAATATGAGATCCGAAAATGATCTCCTTTAGAAAATCTCTCTCTCCAATCTTCCCAAAGATTTTGAGCAATGTCTATGTCTATATACACAACATTTTCTGCAATTTGTGGTGATAAGGTTCTTGATATCCAAGAAAGAACCATTACATTACATCTTTCCCATGCTTCAAAACTTGAATCACTTATGTTGGGTACTGGAATGCTTCCATCAACAAATTTGAGTTTATTCTTGTATAAAAGGGCCCTTTCATGTTTCTACTCCATATATGATAGTTGGTTCATTGAGAGATGGAAAGACAAGAATCAGTCCTGGATTTTTTCTAGGATGCAAGTAGTAAGGACTAGTGAGATTCAAATATGGATCCATTTCAGCAATAGTAGTTTCTAATGAGTCAAATTCCATTCTTCCTCAAGAAAGGGTCAAAAAAACAATAAAGAACAAAATATTAGCAAAAAATATTTAAGGGTAAAGTAGTAAAATGACAGAGGGCAAAAGCATGAGTGCATCATAAAAAACTTAAACAAAGATTTGTGACTCCAGTATGTTTTAGAAAGAAGAAGAAGAATAAGAGAGAAAACTTGATGACTCCTACAAGTGTAAGCTGTAATTGAAGAAGAAAAAAAAAGAATAACAAATAATAAGGTAAAATAACTTTGTTTTATTTTTATTATTGTATGTCACATTTACAATAAATAAATCTTTCCCTTTTTATAAGGTTTTAAAAAAACTAAAATATCAAAACTATATATATGGATATGTGTATTCCTTTCACAATAATCCAAACTCAAACGTTTTGATTAACATGAAACTCATAAACGTTTTGATTAACATGATAGGAGTAATTAAATTACTCTATCCATCTATATATCATCATTATATCTGATTAAATATAAATAATTTTGAGTCAAACAAATACTAAATGGTGGCTTATTCGAAAAAGTTTAAAATACGATGAAAATCAAATACTAAATTTCTCATCACATAATCACGTCCCCGACGTGTAACCACGTCCCCGACACCTACTGAGAACTCTTTGTGTCTTTGCATCATTAATTCAGAATGCATGATACTCATTTCCGCGACACAAAAATCTTACGTTCGTTTATACATACATGAATCGCGCTTTCCTTAAAAAGCATAGGGAGGAAAATTAAAATACGAAGAAACACAAGTGCTTTCAGCTTTTGCTTTGCAAATTGCACCACATCAAATCAAGCTTTAGCTAACCCCAATGCACAATTATTTCAAATCTCACCTTTAGATAATCGTTTTTTCAAAGAAAGTGAATGCAGTCCACATCCACAACAACCAAAACCTCTTTTGCTTTCAATTTTGTATTGTAGAAACGGAAAGATAAAGCACAACAACACCAATAATATCCTAAAAGCCAAAGTTTTCCACTTCCATATTCCCCATTTTACCCCTACGCTTTTCTTCTCTTCTTCTTATTGCCAACGCACGTTCAAGTGGCAGAACTGGGATTTTTCTGGCTTATTTATTAGGGCCTTTATTTCCATTAAATAAATATGAAGCTTTTCATCTTTATAATGAAAGGAAACTATTATAATATAAAGTAATTTAAATATTGAAAATTAATTAAACTCAACTATTTTTATAGCATGGAAGTAAGATTTAAAGAGTTATATTTTAAATAAATAAAAAAATCACTTTTTTTTAATTTCTTATTTTAATCCGAAAAACTCGGTCTGCTGAATATTAAATGCTAGTTTATTTAAAAATTCTATGTCAATCAAAACCATGTATAATTTAAATTAAATAAATAAATAAATATACGTCAGTTGATAATGACTACATTGATTAAACATTAATAAATAATCCACATTACCAAAAAGAAACACATTTGTGAACGTCGTATCCACAATCTCCCTCTAATAATTTCGTATAAGTGTATAAATTATTGTGTCACGTTTAACCGACTTGTTTGACATTAAAACTGTATCAATTGATGAAAGAAAACGATACCGTTTCTTCTTTTGTTGATTGGAACTATGTTGTTTGTTTGGTTATGAATGTGGGAAATATTTCAAACGGATGATGTTATGTTCCAGAAGACTGAGATAGATACACTTTAACACCACACACCAAACAAACCCAACTCTTCTGTTGTCAAAACATTAGATCTCGTTGACAAAAACTTTCATCAACAAAACTCAATCCCAAGATAATTTTTTATCAGCAAAGAATAAATAAAATAAAATGAGATACTTTAGGAGTGTTCTGACTCTTATACAAAACATCAAAAACAAGTTTTCTAACGCTTTACCAACACAGGATCCAACAAATAATACACTACAAACCAACCAAAATAAACCAGTCTGAGATATAGAAACTCAACAAATACAATTATATCAACTCACCAGGATTTCACACTCTCAATGTTAAATATGTTTTTATCTTATATTATAATATAAGAGAAATTGTTAAATATGTTTTTATTCTTATATTATGCAAAAATTAGTGTTTTTTTAATTTAAACTTTAAACTTTCAAAAATTTGATTGAACCGTATAAAGCAAATATAAAATCTTGGTCACCATTTTTTATAAGGAAAAAATGTTGACCACGTTTTGTAATAAGAAAGTGAACAAGTGTGGGTAATGTTGATGTTTTGTTGATTGCTATTGGTTAGAGTATTGAAGTGAATGAAGGTATGAGTAAAGCAGATATAACTTGTGTAGCAGATATACCCGCCTCTTTTCACCAACTCAAATATGCTCAACTTTCCTTGCAAGACATGTGGTTCCAAATCCCCAAACAGTTACATCAACAATAAACTCTAACTATATTAGCCATGAATCACATCTAAGTTCAAATTATTTTAAATACTTTCTATTTGTCTTTTTAAAATACCAAACACCATATATGGAGACTTCTATCCCATATGTCATTACACAAACCACTATTACTAAAAAATCTATGAACATCTTCTTCTAAATAACACTATTATAAATATATGAAACTTATACAATTATCTTAAATGGTGTGTCGGTTGGATACTCGTATTACACACCGACACTCCATGACATTTGTAAGATACATATCTGTAAAGTGTCTAATTCAAAAAGTATTTGTTAGATTTTTGATCTAGTACGATTTTAACATAATTTTAAAAAGAAAAAATACATTAATTTTTTAAAAACTCAAATTTATTATATAAATTTTTATTATAATTATAAAAATAAGAAACAAATCATTTTAAATCAGTTACGAAAAACGTTTTTCTACTCAAAAAATAATCTAAAACATACTTGTGCACATAAATCTTTATTGTCAATTTATATAATTTATAATTATATAATATATAGATTTGTGTCCTCGTATCCTAATTTTTAGAGATTATATTATCTTTATGTCGGTGTAAATTATAATACTCAAAACCAAAATAGTTAATTTTTTTTTTTATAAGTTTGGATTTTGAGTGGTATTCTTTTGAATTCAAAAAAACCACAGTGACATAGAATTGAATTAAATTTTTAAAAAACACAAGTTTGGATTCTGAGTGGTTACTATTTTGAATTGAAACAAGCACAGTGGCATAGAAAGAAACCAACTTTGGGTCTCTTTTCATGTTAATTCCCTTGGATCATCTTTTTCTGAGACACCATCCACATCTCTCGCAGTCATAGTCAGTGGATGGATGCACATTCATGAATCAGTGAAGGTTCAGTTTTGTTTTGAACTTTGTGGCAATAATATTATAAATTCTCTCTTATATTTCTAGAGAAAGAAACTCTCAGTGGGGTCTGCAAACAGTACCTTGTAAACTCCTCCATTTTATTTTATTTTTCCTTTCTTCTTTGCGTTGGTCTCTCCGAATGTTTGAAGTTGTCTTCTTTTTCTATTCCACAAAAGGTGAATAAAAAAACAAGGTAACGTAAGAAAGTAATGAACTGGACAACAATCAACATCTTTTGTTTTCGTATCATAGTTTATACACTACACATCGAAAACATCATCAATGCAATATTATGAAATATTGTATTATCTTTGCCCCTCTCCCATAAAGCATGAACCTGTCTGAAACAACACAAAAAAAAAGGAAGGTGAAGTGATAAAAGTATTATTATTTCAACGCAATTGTAGCCGGAATAATAGTTAAGGAAATAGTTTCTCTTATAATACTAAATAAACAAAATAAGGTTAGACTAACTCATAGTGATTGAATTATTGTAAGTGGTTAATTAATTGAAAATGAATTAGAAGTCTTGATATGACCTGTCAAAAAAGAAAAAAAAATAACTTTTTCAAATATTCTATTTTATAAAATCAATATAAACACTAAAAAATCATTAAATAATAATTATATTTAAAAATAAAAAAAATTAATTACTATATTAACTAAACTAAATACTAATTTAAAAACTAAAAAAATATTTATATCTAAAATAATTTCTATTATTAATAAAAATTTATAAAATAATTTATAAATTGATATCTAAATTAACTACTTAAATTTTAGTTACTAATATTTTAGATTTTAAATTGATTTTAAAAAATTAATAAAGAATAATTTAAAATTTATATTAAATTTTAAATTAATTTTAAAAAGATAATAAAAACTAATTTAAAATTTTAAGTAATAAGTAATTAAAATTTTGTTAACTAACTTTTTCAAATAATTTATTTTATACTATTAATATAAATAGACAACTTTGATTTAATATGTAAAATATCTTAATAGTTTATTTAAATTTAGTGTGTGAAATACAGTAGTCACTATTGTTGGTTTTTGCAGTGTAGAATTCATGGAGGTGGTGCAGGTGTTGAAAGAGAGATTTTTACACACCATGGATTTTTGGGTTGGAGTTCAACTCAAATTACAAAATTCAGAAACATTTTAAATTAGCAATCTACAAATTAATTTTAACTTTTAGATTATATAATTTAAAAGTTAAAATTAATTATCCAATATGACTTTTGAATTATATAATTTAAAAGTAAAAAAAATTAAAAAATCCAGTTGTGTATTATGTAGACCTAAAGTTATTTATAAGGATTATACAATTTAGAAAATTCTTGAAAAACAAAATTCAAAATATTGCACAACCAAAAAAAATGAAACACATAGGAAAAAGAGTGAGAGAGGATGCAAGGACTTAGAGAGTAGAATGAGCACCAGGAGAGAATGAGAATATTTGAAGGACAGATAGTAGGATTAGGGACAATTTGGCATTTTACTCATTCTTACAGGTGCAAAGGTAAGTTATAGGGGTGTAAAAAGAAACATCCCGGCAAGCCATTCTCTCATTTATGGACTATAAAAACCACACACGACTCTTTCTTCCTGCATCTCCATATGTTCTTCTCTCATCTTCATTGCAAAAATATTTTGAATTACGTAATCTAAAAATCTTTTTTTAAATTTGTAATTAGCTTCCGGATTATATAATTTAATTTTTTTTTAGTTTTTAATTATATAATTCAAAAGTCTTTATTTAAATGTATGTCCGAAATATATAATCTAGAAACTATACTATATGAGAGTCACACAAAAAGATAAAAAATATTTTTACATTTTATATGAAAAGATGAACATATGGAGGTGTAGGA
Source organism: Phaseolus vulgaris (assembly GCF_000499845.2). NCBI lineage: Eukaryota > Viridiplantae > Streptophyta > Magnoliopsida > Fabales > Fabaceae > Phaseolus > Phaseolus vulgaris. The sequence goes on along the minus strand of NC_023755.2, from coordinate 36,674,500 downwards.
AGAAACCGTCAACGCACACTCCTATCTTTTTTCTTGATGCACGGGTTTTGTGATATATTCTAATGTTATTTCACCGTTTATTTCTATTATTTTTTTTTATAATGATTTAGTCATTTCCTACCATTGTTTTCAAAATTGGACTACACCAACTAGTTTGATTGGTATGACTGAAAATCAGTCTGCTAATATATTTTTAACTAAACAAATATTCTTCGTAAATTTGGTTCAAATAATTTAAAATTAGTCAGAGTCGATCTTTTTAAATATTTTAATTTTTATTTAACATGGATATTTTAATATAAGTACAAATATCATTTAAAAATTATAGATAAATATAAACTATTTTTCAATATTATTACTTTTTTATTAAAATATACAATTTGATTATTTGTAGTATTTTACAAATATTCGTATCTTCACTTGTTATACTGGTGTATTGCTTTATTACTTAAGTGTTCTTTATATTGGCTACAATTGAATTCTAACATTCATTTTGATTTGACACATCATTACAAAAAAGAGGTAAATATTTGGAAAATTTTGAAAAAAAAAACATTTAGATAATTTATTTCCTTCAGTAACATATTCTGTCAAATAATTATTAAAATAATATAGTTTACTCTAGCAGAACTCAATTTCATTCTAAATTTCATTTTTTTTTACTTATTTAAAAGCGAAGATAACACAATTTTATAAATTTGTTTATTCAAACATTAAAATATACATACATATCTCATTCAAATCACTTTCTTTATTACACAATTAGCTAGTTCCTTACACATTATGTAAGGATAAAGGAAAAATTTCATTATAGTAGTAACAATAATCCAGACCACAATTATTAAAAAAAGGAGAAAAGAAAAATATTTTAAACAGCATCAAAATCATTTATTTAATTAAATATGTGTTAGTTATGTTAACAACATTTTAGCAACATCAACTTTGAAAATCAAAATAAACTATTTTTAAATTAGAAATTAAAAACTAATTTAAATTTGGACTATTTTTAAAAAAAATGTGAGGGACTTAATATATCAAAATTATATGTGAAAATAAAAAAAATAAAAACATTCTAGCGTAAACTTAAATAAATGAACTTTCAGGAAATAAAAAAATATTTTCTATAATTTACTGAAAGGATTAAAAAATCTAAATTTGAGAAATTGAAAATATATAAGTTTTTTTTTAACTTGAAATTTGTGTATTTAATTAAATTTAATAAATTTATTGATAGTGTTTTGAAAAGATCAGTTAATAAACCTTTACAAAAACTGAAAAAATGAAAATTATTTAAGTGGAGATAAAAACTACAGCATCAAATGAGATAATATTTTTTTCAGTACATGGTTATCTCTTTTCATATAAAACTAGAAGTAATAATATTGAATATAAGTGATTTTAGCTGCTATTTTCTTAACAAAAATATTTTTAACTATTTTTCCTCAATACTATTATGCAAACTAGCAAAAACACATTTCTTTGCGAATTCGTATTTATTAAGTTTAAATTTAATTGTTTCAATATTAATGTGTATACTAATTTTAAATTTAATATCATTTTAATAATATTTATTTATAACATTTTTTTATATTATTTTGTTTAAATTTGAGATATTATTTAAGGTATTTAAATTTAAAATAAAAACATTTTAAATCACTAATTAGAAAAGGGAAAAAAAATTAGATAATAAGAATCTTGAAAGTTTGAAAAAATTAAATAGAATGTGAAAAGTGAACCACAATGAATTTTTGACTGTTATTTAGAAGGGGATATTTTTTTATGTAGATTAAATAATATATTCAGATGTAAAATATGTAAAATAAAGAAGGAGCACATACACCTTTAAGTTGTTCTTTCTAATATTTTTTTTTTCAATTTAGTTGTTTCATTTTCTTTTTAAAATTAAATTTTAATATCTTTTAAAATACCAAAACTTAAAATAAAAATTAAACATATTATAAAATGTTTATAATAAATTAAAAATATAAATTACATCTTCAAAATATTATATATTATTAAATTTAATTACAATATAATTTATCTATTAAAAATATTTACTTACTATAACTTGTAGTTATAAAAAATAAACATTTATGTTTTAGTTTTATTCTATTTAAAATGGCAAAATGTGACTTACTACTGAATTCCCTTCTTAGTTCTTATGTTGTTTTCCCGGCAACAAGATCACTCAAAAACCCTAATTTCCCATATCCACCATTCACCGAATTCAAGCCCCTCTCTCGTTTCTTTCTCACTCCAATATTTCTCAATATTGGTCAAATCGATTATCTTCGTTGAAATTTTCCAAATTGCCTTCCTGGGTTTGTGTTTGAAGGTCCTGGAATGGCGGAGGACCGGACTGAGGTGAGTGATTACAGTTCGGAGGACGAAGGAACTGAAGATTACAGGCGCGGAGGGTACCATGCGGTTCGGATTGGTGACACTTTCAAGAATGGGTGGTATGTGGTGCAGAGCAAGCTTGGTTGGGGTCATTTTTCCACTGTGTGGCTCGCTTGGGACACTAACAAATCGGTGCGTGCCCTTTTGTTTGTTTCCTCGCAAGATGACAGAAATGAACGCTTTTGACAATTTACAATTAGTTAAGAGAGTTTAAGTTTTGTATTTTATTTGGGTTGTGAAGGAGTGTTTGTTCTATGGAGATTTGGACAAGTTTTTGTTTCTATTTATTACCGTTTTTTGTCTATGGAGGGATGAACTGAATTTGACCTAGCCTACTAAAGTTGGTGATTGAAAGAAATTGTTTTTATTGGAGTTTATGCTTTTCATTGTTGGTCTATGGTTGGCTATTGAAAGAAATTTGTCAACCTGTAATGTTCTATAGTACAGGTATCTCAAGAGTTATTTTTCTTTATATATATTTTATTTTATTGTATGTATCGATCTCTCTTCTTCAGCTAACAAATTCTGTTATCGGGTTATTTGTTTTTTGTTGCCTTGTTCTTTTAATTCGCCGTATTGTTGGTCTTGCTACTGTGTCACATTAGAGTTTCTGTCATTAGGTGGAAATTCCTTTTAGGACTGTGATCCTGTCTCTATAAACTTCTTTAGTAGCACTTACAGGAGAGGAAAATAAGAAGGTAAATAAATACATTGAGCTTCTCCCCTAAGCTCAAATCAATTGTTGCGTCTTAGATTCTAGAGATGTTAGATAAGAAGAATTTTTAAAAAAGTTAAGTATAGAAGTTGGTTTTAGCTTATGGAAAAAGTTCAATTAATTTTTGTTCTCTTATAAAGGTTTACAAAGAAATTTATCCAAACAGAGTCTATGTTATTCTTCATTATTTCAGCAATGCCTAGCTAACATACACTCAGCATCCTATCGTTTGGAACTTTATTATTGATGGTTTAAATTGTTTGTTTTTAGCGATATGTTGCCTTAAAAATTCAAAAGAGTGCTCAGCATTACACTGAAGCGGCAATGGACGAGATAAAGATTCTCAAACAAATTGCTGATGGGGATCCAGATGACAAAAAATGCGTTGTAAAGCTTTTGGATCACTTTAAGCACTCAGGACCTAATGGCCAGCATGTTTGCATGGTTTTTGAATTCCTTGGTGATAATCTTCTCACCCTTATCAAGTATAGTGATTACCGAGGTATTCCCATTCCTATGGTCAAGGAAATTTGTTTCCATATTTTGGTGGGTTTGGATTACTTGCACCGTGAGCTTTCTGTAATACACACTGATTTGAAGCCTGAGAATGTCCTGCTTCTGTCTCCCATAGATCCATCTAAGGATCCTAGAAAATCAGGTGTTCCACTTATCCTTCCAAACACGAAGGATAAGACTGTCACAAAAAATGGGACAACAATAGCCAGTAAGAGTGTGAATGGAGATCTGACCAAGAACCAGAAAAAGAAATTGCGAAAAAAGGCTAAAAAGGCAGCCCAGGGCTGTGTTGGAAGGGAACATGCCGAGGAAGCTGAGGAGGATTCCAAAGCACCCGATGAGCAAGATGATTGTAGTAATGATGTGAAACCAAGTGTAGAATCTGGTGACAATAAACCTAATAGTCCTCTTAGTAAAGATGAATCCACAAAGACTTCTGAAAATAAGGATGTTCCTCAAGGAAGTCATGGTCAGAGAAGAGGTAGCCGCACTACAAGAAAGAAGTTGCTTGAATCTGTCAATCTTAAGTGCAAGCTGGTTGATTTTGGTAACGCTTGTTGGACCTATAAGCAATTCACAAATGATATTCAGACAAGGCAGTACAGGTGTCCTGAAGTTCTTCTTGGATCTAAGTACTCAACTCCAGCAGACCTATGGTCCTTTGCTTGCATTTGCTTTGAGCTTGCCTCTGGCGATGTTCTTTTTGATCCTCATAGTGGTGACAACTATGATAGGGATGAGGTAAGTGCACCTGTTGGGACTTTGAAAGCACTGGTTGGCTTCATTTCTTGTCATAATGATCTAATGCTTTCTGTTACTATTACTATTATTATTATTTTTATTTTGACTATTGAAACTGGCTTGCTATCATGTTTGTTCTGAGAATAAAACCTGTCCTTGACCGTTTGGGTTGTTGTTTTTCAATGGTAAAATTCAATTTTGTACCTCACATTGTTTGAATCTTATTTGCATTTAAATAATATTTCTCCTAGTTTTTTTAAGTAAATTTTTGTTAAAAATTGATAAGAACCTTGTGAGAGTCACACCTTCTATTGCATAAAGGCTATGATACCAATTGATTTGAACCTTGAGAGAGCCACACCATTAAAGCTAGCTGTTGTATTTGGAGAGCCCAAGGCCTTATAAATGTCTAAGAGGCACGGAAGCTGATAGACACAAACACGAGGATACATGTAAATTAAAAGATATAGGACACAAGAACACACACACATATGAATATATTCATATGATTGTAAGTCTAGTAAGTAGTACTAATCATACTTCATAATCCAAAAAATCAATAGGTCTATAAAGAAATCTTTTGAGCTTGATTCATCAAGAGATAAACGAGCAATCTCAAGAATCCCATTGTCTTCCAACGAGAAGTCATCTTTTGCAATATCCCACAATTTTATTGCCTCTTCATTGAATTTTTGAGGAGTTTCTGAGAGAAGATGAAGATTGCTATGAACAAATACTAGATCCTCCGTCCTTTGAGGGGTCATCTTATTTCCTTTTCAAAGAATGCATGAAGGAGTAGGCGTTCCAATTTTTTTTCACAAGAAAATGGTTTTGCATGAGCTCCATGAACAAGCCATCATGATTTTGCATCCATTTTTCCTCTATCCCTTAAATAGTTAACATCATCAAAGCCTTCCTTTTCGTAATACATGACAGTGGAGGTATGGTGCATGATGGTGAAGATGCGACAGTTGTTGAGTTTTACGAATGACCATGACAGTGGAGATGAAATGGCAAGGAGAAATAATATCTAAATAAATAGGTTGGTTTGTTTTTAATTTCCTCATTTTTAAAATAAAACAGCATATATCGTGTTTTCAGGGAGCATGCTGTGTCTGCACTGCATCCAAGGGATGGGCTGTGTCATTTCATGTGCATCCAATTGTAGGGCCACATCTGGTCCAAGATATGTCGTCATGTCAAGTATGCACCTGCAGTGTGTCTCTGTTGACGACACTTTGGAAGTGGAGAAATGGCTTCCAGTTCCTGCGTCCGAGTGTCATGCTTGTTTGCAGTTGAGAGTCATGTTGGAAGACTCGGACAATACCCCTTGATAGATGCTGAAATTACTATAGGAAAGATAGGAAGAAATTCAGTGAACAAGTTCTGAAAATTAAGATAAAATTGAATACATATTAAAGTAGTGCTTCTGTGCCCTGTGACCTCTGCCACTACCAAAACATTTGTCCCTTTCCTCTCTCTCCCACATTCTCTATGATCATGTCTGATTTTGTACTCGCCTCTCCTGTATGCTATTGCCAATCTGTTGGAGATACGCCTAGCAGAATTCTCCACCCCATTTCTACACTGCCCTTGTTATTTCTTTCACTTCGACACCTTTTAATTTGCCAAATTTAAACAACAGAAAACCTACACTTTTTCTTCTCTTTTACTTTGCTCCTTAGCTTTTCTTAACCCAACGAAGCAACGATTGAGAAGATTATCATGCTAAAATGCTTCTGTAGGTTGGTTTGGCCAAAATAGTTCAAGTCAATAACATTTTGAAGTTGTTGATGAACTAAATTATGGAGTTTTTGATGAAGATGTTATAATCTTCTCAATTTTTGAACTTGTTTGTTTATTCAAATGATCTTAAAATTGATGCTTCACTATGCTTCTTTAAACACATTTTGAAGTTTGGATCAATTGAGGTCATGGTCAAGTAACTTGTTTAAAAGTGATTGGGGTTCTAAGCCTCCGTTTCATTTAAAATATTGCGTTTTACTAACTGAAAATGTCATCATTTCCTATTCTTTTGGGAAAAAAATGTACAAAACTGTGAAATACTGCTGTGGTTATTTGCACCTCAATTTCAATCTATGTATTGTTGACAATTTTGGAATCTACTCTACAGGATCATCTAGCGTTGATGATGGAGCTTCTTGGGATGATGCCTCGCAAGGTAGGCCTGTTTTGCGTTTGGCTGTAGAATGTCAGAGCTGTTATCAGTTTGCATGTTGATGTGATCAAGAAAAAAAAATTCAACATAGAATACACACTTTTTCCTGATGCTATTTTATTCAACCATATTTCTGTGTTAATGAATTCTTCTGCTTTCCAAAAACTAAACAATCTAGTAGGTAGTTTGCGGCAATATGTTATTCCGACAACTGTGAATATTTTATCTGTTCCTTTCTTCTCATAGAAATTGAACACCTTTGCCTTCAGATTGCACTTGGTGGGCGCTATTCCCGAGATTTTTTCAATAGATATGGCGATTTGAGACACATCCGTCGATTGCGTTTCTGGCCTCTTAATAAGGTGATGATGGAGAAGTATGATTTCAGTGAAGAAGATGCAAGTAGCATGGCTGACTTCCTTCTTCCATTACTTGATTTTGTCCCTGAAAAGAGGCCAACTGCTGCAGTCTGCCTTCAGCATCCATGGTTCAGTGCTGGTCCCCGGACTCTTGAGCCCTCAGTGGCTAATGTGCAGCATGCTGGAATTGATGAGGAAATATCTGAAAAGATGCAGAGGGAAAAAGCTGGGCATGAGGCTGTGGAAGTTGGTATGGGGAATATGGCCATAGATGGAAATTCAAAGCAACTCTAAGAGTTCCAATTTGTTAAGCCATCAAAATGGAAGTTAATTGGCTTGTTTAGGAGTATGATGTTGTAGGTAACTGTTATATGCAACAAAGGTCATACATGAGGTTGTCATTTGGGAAGAAGCCCTTTCCGGGGAAGCTAGTCACACTGTGATATAACCACTGTTTTATCTTTTTGGAGAATTTGTATGAAGCTTCTCCCTAGGTCAGATTTTCATCTTTTTGGAAGTGCTATATTTGAGAGGTTCGAACTGTACATTTGAACGAGTTATTATTATTATTTTTTATGTATCCACAGATCAGATTTTGTTGCTTAAGACTTTACTACATCTTTTGTTTCCTAGTTTTGGTTTGTTTTTTTGTTAGTAATTCACATGAGTTTTAACCTAAAACTGAGCTTAGGGTTCATTATCATAGTATGCACATATCTATAATATATATTTGGCTGAATCAGAGTTTCTAATTTTGTTTATAAGCGGATGGATTTAGACACAACCCAAATGATTTATCTCCATCCAATCAATTAATTACAAAATAAATAAATAAAAGCTAATTTTATTCTAATGAGCAATTAATTAATTTATTTCAACTTATTTGTCCCATTAGTTTAACTTTTACATTTCTTTTCTCAAAAGAAAAAAGAAAAGTGTTTTAACATGAAAAAGCAAGTTCACCATTTTCTTTTTTATGGGTTTCTTTCTGTCCAAATGTATGCTAATAAACAATTCACTAGCATCTTTTTATTTCTTTATTTTGAATAGGGATAAAAAAAATGTGTTTCATAAGGAGAAAAATAAATGAAAAAAAAAATGAAAATGGAAAAAAAAGTTTGAGGAAGCTGTTTTAAAAAAGTTTAGATTTTTTTTATCAGTCTTCTAAAGTTTACACGTGTCACTAAATTTTAGTTACCATATATTAGCCTCTAAAATATTTAAATCTTCGCATATTTATTGCTCTTCTAAGATTAGACCTTCAAAGATTTAAACTGCAATGAAAGCAAGTCTTTAATAATCGAAACTAGAGGATTAAACTGGTGGTAATTTTTTAAGGGATTAACTCAGCTACAAATAAAATACTTTGAGACTAATTTAATGATTAAATATTCTAAATAATTTTTTAAAGGATTTAGAACATTTTCATCGCAGAGTCATACACTCATGATATTATTATGTAGATTTCATAAGATCTTCCTACTGTAATATGCGACACAAAGTAAGAGCCTTATAACAATAAAAATAAATATTTTTATCTTATAAACATATATTTCTTAAGAATTAAATAAAATATTAATTAAAGTGAGTTTTATAAAATCTTTGAATTGAAGTGAAAATTATAAAAAAAAATGTTAAAAATAATATAATACACGGAAAAATTTCATAGAATAACTCCTGCAATAAAAATTAAATTGATTATTTACTCTTAAAAATGTAAGTCAAAACATGAATGAACGTAAATTGAACACATACAATAATGTGTTCACATATAGATCTTATCATATCATGAAGAAATAGGCACTTACCTTGATCCATGAGTGATCCTAATTGAGCAGTTACTTTATCTCCTTTGTCCCAATCTATCTCTTGCAATTTCGTTCTTGTCACACACTTTCGTGATGGTTAACAGTGAGACAACTATTATTTGCAGAGACAGAACCTTATAGTCTTTAGTACCCAATCTCCATCAGATGTAGGTTTTCCATTAGGTATATCATCAGATATATATTTCTCACATTAACCAATGAGCCTTTAATTATATTATTATTATTAAATCATATTTGGGCCCAAAGCCCAAACTCTAAGTCATGTGAGTCACTTTATAGAAATTAATTTACATAATTTCTTACATTCTCCCACTTGACTCATATGAGTTGTAATACTTTCATGATTTAATAATGACATAAATGCGCATTTAAAAGGCCTTACATAAATTGGTTCTATCATTATTCATAATCAAGAATACAGAAATAATAAGAGTCATGGCGGTTACATGTCATTTGAATCAACACATTTCCTTCCATGTACTACTATATCATTCTTTCTCCTTAATATGACTTTATAGTGAGAAATTCATAATAGGTTCAAACATAATGTCATTGTCATCAATAACAACATAATTTGTTTTCCACACCATAATAACATAATTTGCATGCATATACATAAAGTAGAAAACAACATAAATTTCAGAAACTTTATTTATCAATGAGCTCAGAGTGTCAAATAAGCATTAACAACATTCATAATTCACTAGTAGACATAATGCCCATATTTACAATATGACCAGTAAATGTTTTGGGCGGTAACCCTTTTGTTAAAGGGTCAGCAATCATAAGATCAGTGCTAATATGTTCTATTGACACTTTATGTTTCTGAACTTCTTCTTTAACGACAAAGTATTTCAATTCCATATGTTTAGCACCTTTGGAATACTTGTCGTTTTTAGAAAAGAAGACTGCTGCGGAGTTATCACAATAAATTTTCAGCGGCTTGGCAATACTGTCAACAATTTCAAGTCCTGAAATAAAATTCCGCAACCAATTAGCCTGAACTGTGGTCTCAAAGCATGCCACAAATTCAGCCTCCATAGTGGACGCAACGATGACTGACTGCTTCGCACTTTTCCATGAAATCGCTCCTCTGGCTAAAAGATACACATAACCAAATGTAGACTTTCGTGTATCCACACAGCCAGCAAAATCTGAATCTGTATATCCAATCACCTCAAGATGATCAGATCTTTTATAAGTAAGCATGTGATCCTTCGTTCCTTGCAAGTATCTTAAAACTTTCTTTGCAGCTTTCCAATGATCCAATATGCCACAAATTCAGCCTCCATAGTGGACGCAGCGATGACTGACTGCTTCGCACTTTTCCATGAAATCGCTCCTCTGGCTAAAAGATACACATAACCAAATGTAGACTTTCGTGTATCCACACAACCAGCAAAATCTGAATCTGTATATCCAATCACCTCAAGATGATCAGATCTTTTATAAGTAAGCATGTGATCCTTCGTTCCTTGCAAGTATCGTAAAACTTTCTTTGCAGCTTTCCAATGATCCAATCCTGGATTACTCTGGTATCTACCAAGCATACCAACTGCAAAACTAATATTTGGTCGTGTACAAGTTTGAGCATACATTAAACTCCCAACAATAGATGCATAAGGTATATTCTCCATCTGTTTCCATTCCAAGTCATTCTTTGGACATTGCATGAGACTAAATTTGTCTCCTTTCTGTATTGGAACAGAAGATGTCGAACATTTATCCATTCTGAATCTCTCTAAAACTTTATTAATATATGCCTTCTGAGACAAACCTAACAGTCCTTGTGATCTGTCACGGAATATTTCAATTCCTATCACATAGTATGCCTCACCCATATCTTTCATCTCAAAGTTATTAGAGAGAAACTTCTTAGTCTCACTTAATAGACCAAGATCATTAGTTGCAAGCAAGATATCATCAACATACAGAATCAAGAATATAAACTTGCTCCCGCTGACCTTCATATATATACACCGATCAACGATGTTTTCCTTAAACCCAAAGGACACAATAGTATCATTAAACTTAAGATACCATTGCCTAGAAGCTTGTTTAAGCCCGTATATTGATTTCTTAATTTTACACACCATGTGTTCCTTTCCTTTTTCAATAAACCCCACTGGTTGGTCCATATAAACATCCTCTTCTAAATCCCCATTCAGAAAAGCAGTTTTGACATCCATCTGATGCAACTCAAGATCATAATGAGCTACTAATGCCATGATAATTCTAAAGGAATCTTTCTTAGAAACAGGTGAAAATGTTTCTTTATAATCAATGCCATCCTTTTGAGTAAAACCTTTGGCAACAAGTCGGGCCTTGTAACGTTCGATATTGCCATGAGAGTCACGTTTAGTCTTAAAGACCCATTTACACCCGACTCTTTTGCATCCTTCTGGCAATTCTATAAGGTCCCATACATCATTCTGTGCCATTGATTTAAGCTCATCTTTCATGACATCTAACCACTTATCAAAATTATCATCATTGACGACGTCTGAAAATGAAACTGGATCATTATCAATACTTAAGTCATTTTCTAACTCTTGTAGATAAACTACATAATCATTCGAAACAGCAGACTTTCTTTCTCTTTGAGATCTTCTTAATACTATTTCTTGTGGTTGTTCTACTACGGGTTCATTGTTTTCTTCATGATCATTAATTTGTTGTTCTTCTTCATCGTTGAGTGACTCAGCTACATTAGGAACAACAATACTTGAAGTAAAGGTACTAGTTAAAGGAACTTGTACTCTAACTTCCTTAATCTCCACATTTTGTGAAGTATTACTCCCACTGGTTTCACCATTTTCAATGAACCGTGCATTTCCAGATTCAACAATTCTTGTGTTATGGGTAGGACAGTAAAACATATACCCTTTTGACTTTGTTGGATAACCAATGAAATATCCACTGATTGTTCTTGCATCCAATTTCTTCTCTTGCGGATTGTATATTCTGACTTCTGCCTGACATCCCCAAACATGCAAGTGTCTCAAACTGGGTTTCCTTCCTGTCCATAATTCAAAAGGTGTCTTTTGAACTGCCTTACTAGGAACCCTGTTCAATAGATACATGGCAGTTTTTAAAGCATATATCCACAATGAAACAGGTACAGTTGACTCACTTAACATGCTCCTAACCATATCCATTAAGGTTCGATTACGCCTTTCTGAAATACCATTTTGTTGTGGTGTACCTGGCATTGTGTATTGAGCACAAATACCACGTCTCTCAAGGAACTTAGCAAACGGACCAGGGTGTTGTTCACTTTCATCATACTTTCCATAATATTCACCACCTCTATCTGACCTGACAATTTTCACCTTTCTGTCTAATTGCCTTTCCACTTCATTTATATAAACTTCCAAGGCATTCACCGCTTGCGATTTTTCATGCAGTAAATAGACATAACCATAACGTGAAAAATCATCAATGAAGGTGATAAAATACCTTTCTTTATTGAAAGAACTTGCATCAAAAGGTCCACATATATCAGTGTGTATAATTTCAAGAAGCTGAGTACTTCTTATGGCTCCCTTCTTTGTGTGTTTTGTTTGTTTGCCTTTAATACAATCCACACATACATTCAGATCAGTAAAATCCAAACTTGGAAATATTTCATACTTTACCAATCTCTCCATTCTTTCCTTGGAAATATGTCCCAAACGTTTGTGCCATAAGAAAGCAGAACATTCATTCACCAAACTTCGTTTAATGCCAACATCATGATGCGAGGTCATAAGAGTTTCAGCATATAGATTATCGAGATTCAATCTATATAATCCATCATAAAGAGTACCAGATCCAATCAAATAGGTACGCTGATATAAACTGAAACATCCATTCCCAAATTTGAAAGAGTATCCGGCAACATCAAGTTTAGACAATGATACTAAATTCCTAGATATACTAGGTACGTAAAAAGTATCCATCAGGTCTAAATAAAATCCAGTGTCGAGGATTAAACGATAAGTCCCGACTGCTTCCACTGGAACCTTCTCTCTATTTCCCATGAAGACAAACTTTTCATTTGGCTTTATGGTTCGGGTTGAAAGGAATCCTTGCATCATGTTAGAAACATGAGTTGTGCATCCAGAATCAATCCACCAAGAATTATGTGGAACTTCAGTTAAGTTTGATTCAAAACATACATAATAAGCATTAAAGACTGGAACAGACGTAACTTGTGAACGTAAGGCTACAGGAACAGATACTGCAATCACACATGCTTAACATTAATACTTCGAGTCATAAACTAAATATACTATACAGATTCATAAAACATTATATGTATACTAATGTTCTCCTTTGGGAGATCCATTAATACACAAAACATAATGATGCTAATAGTATTAACTTTATTTGGCAAGATGTATGCATTAACTAGAAACACTTGTTATCTTTGGATATACAAGCAAAATTAATAACACATACTCACTACCAACAATCATATCCATTAATTATAAGGACAACTAATCAACCTTTGGGTGATCCATAATGCCCTATAATAATGAATTTCCATTTACCCATATATATAAATAATTTAGCATCCATTCTATAGGTAATTGGAATAAAATTTATCAGTAATCTGGAATTAAATAAAACTTAAAGATTTGATCACTTTGGTGATTACAAATCTATCATACAAATAATTCCATAAATATTATCATTAATTGAAATAAAATTTCATCATCCATAATTTGGAATTAAATAAAACATAAAGATTTGATCACTTTGGTGATTACAAATCTATCATACCAATAATTCCATAAATAATATCATTAATTGAAATAAAATTTCATCCATAATTTGGAATTAAATAAAACATAAATATTAATCACTTTGGTGATTACAAATCTATCATACAAATAATTCCATACAAATTTAAAAAATAATACATAAAGCGAAAAATTAATTTTCCATTCCTCACTTTCAGTCAATTAATTAAACTTGAATTTAATGAACATAATAAAATTTCACTAAAACTTTAATTAAACTTTAATATAATTCAAATTGAATTAATTAATAATAATAACATAATAAAATTTGAATTAAAACTTTAATTAAACATTAATCAAAATAAAATAAATAAAAATAAAAATAAAGAAACATGACATTAGGTGCAGAGAATTATTCTCACTATTTTATATATTTATATATTGTTTCATTATTTTATATTATAATACAAATATCATTATTTTATATTATAATACAATTCCCCGTTCACTTTATCATGAAATCCTAGAAAAAAAAAACACAGCCACCATTTTTCACTTTATCATGAAAGGGGTGTCAACAATAACTAAATGTGCCACGGGAAAAGATGATTGCAGTTTCATCTTTCTTTAATTGAATTAAAAAAAAAGATATAAATAGGCACACTCCATAAACCCCTAATTTTAAAATTAGGGTTTTTCAATTGGGATTAATTAAAATTAGGGTTCTTTAATTTTGATGGTTTAGGACAATTAGGGATCTATTATAGAGAAATGAAAACCTTAATCTATAAATCCTAATTTTAAAATTAAAGTTCTTAAATTGAAAATATTTTAAAATTAGGGTTATTTGATTTTGGAAAAGCATTAATGAAGAATCACAACATGAGCAACAAGGCTCTAATACCACATGTAAGTCAAAACATGAATGAACGTAAATTGAACACATACAATAATGTGTTCACATATAGATCTTATCATATCATGATTCTCACACAAAACATAAAAGTGAAGAAGAAATAGGCACTTACCTTGATCCATGAGCGATCCTAATTGAGCAGTTACTTTATCTCCTTTATCCCAATCTATCTCTTGCAATTTCGTTCTTGTCACACACTTTCGTGATGGTTAACAGTGAGACAACTATTATTTGCAGAGACAGAACCTTATAGCCTTTAGTACCCAATCTCCATCAGATGTAGGTTTTCCATTAGGTATATCATCAGATATATATTTCTCACATTAACCAATGGGCCTTTAATTCTATTATTATTATTAAATCATATTTGGGCCCAAAGCCCAAACTCTAAGTCATGTGAGTCACTTTATAGAAATTAATTTACATAATTTCTTACAAAAAAAACCTAGCGATTATTAAACTAACTTAACTACTTTAGTGCAAATTCCTAGATATTTATTGATTAAAAATGTTTAACACTAATATATTCAGCATATCTCATTTTGAAGAATTTATTTTTACCAACCTTTCGAAAATGATAGTTTTTGAGAATTGAGTTTTTTTCAAATATGTTTTAATCAAATATGGTTGTTGAGTTTTATGTAGCTATACATGTTGTGGAGAAAGTTCAAAAGATGGGGTCTAATGTTATGTAGATGCTTCGTAATTGTCTTAATTACGATAGGAAAATCAAGTTTATGGTTACTTATATTTTTCATGAAGGGAATGCGTGTGTTAATAAGTTGGCTAACATATAATTTATTTATAGAGAATTGCGTGTGTTGATAAATAGGGGTGGCAAAGCGGGCCAGCCCGCCTCGTATACAAAATGTGGATTGATTTTCATGATGCACCTCGCATGCGGGTTGGCCCGTGGGCTTGCGGGCCGACCCGCTTTTTCTTTTTGTTTTTTGGAACAAAGAGGAGGAGTGCAGGCAGTAGCGGTGAGCAATAACGCGCAACAGTTGCAGGCGAAGTCGCAAGCGGAGCGAGCAACAGCGCTGCAAAGGAGAGTGCATCGTGTGTTGTGTGCGTTTTTTGGACATTGTGTTTTAAGTGAAAACCTAATTTTTTTCACTCAAAGTTGTCACTCCTTCATTGAACCATTGTTAAGTCAATTAAATTTTTTTTTCGGGCTAGCGGGCCAGCAGTCATTTAAAACTTCTCTTAACGAGACTTTATTGATCTTATGAGATCCTTGTGTGAAGTCTAATTAATTAACGAGTCTAATTATTTGGTACATATATATGGATTGAAAAAAAAAAAAGCCTCTCCGTTTTGTTTTTCCCTTCTTACAAAGGTTTTGAAAAAAAAAAAAACGAAATACAGACGGTACACACTTTGTAAAGACTAACATTTATTTCATAAAAATCTTAAGAATGAAAGAAATGGTGAGAAAAAGAAAACGGAGAGGATAATTTTCTGGTATGATTCATGAATATAAATAATAGTTAAGAGAACGAAATCAGCGTTCCTGGAGAGATTTTTTTACGAGGTCTTAGAATTACGAGTTGATATTTGTACTGCTTCTACCTATCACTTTTCTTAGTTGATTGATGACAGGGGTCAGTTAACTTAGTCGGCATGGAAAAACCAGGCACCAAGCGAACGAGCTTAATCTATAGGAATCTTTTGAATAATGACTGAATCTGAAGATGCAATTCATGCAATTACATTCTTGAAAACCATGCAAGTGTTGATCGACGTCTGCACTGAACTACCTCTATGATGCAGTGCCTTGAACCTAAAAACAGCATATAATATTGTAAGTTGAATAATGTTTCAGTGGACACAAGACTCACGCCTACATTCACAACAACCAAACGATGATCTCCTGATGGCTGACAATCTATCATGACAGTCATTGCCATATACATTATGAATTCACGAACCAAAAAAATGTATCCCTTTCTCCAAAACAAGAATAAAGTGAATGCTCATCACAGTAATGTGAGTACCATCATGCATACGTTCGAAGTCATTTTGGATTGATCCTCGTGTAAATCACTGCATTTTTGGGAGCTTACAATTGTTCACGACCTGACATTACCTGAAAAAGAAATTAGATTCCTTTCAGGTTCTCAGGAATTAATACAGATTGTGTAGTTATGTTGTTTACTGGAAGGTCATTAGCTTCTATGAAGATATCATGGATTAAAGATTTTACAATTTCAATATCATGATAATAGATCCAATGACGGAAGAAAAATGGTTTAGAGCAGTATTGTAGGGAGACAGGTTTAAATTACCTAAATATATATAAAGTTTCTTGCAATCAAAATATTTTTCTCGCCCTGAGGTAGGAATACATCAGAAAGAAAGCAATAATTCCACCGACAATTATCCCCGCTGTTGTCAGCCAAAATGCCAACTGCATCAAGTCCAAACATGTGGTTATTAAAGACTGATTAATAACAGCTTCCAATAAGAATCACGCAAATCATGCAGAGAATAAGACTTCAGACTTCAATTCACATACCACATGTTCCTCAAGATAGGACTTCAGGTTCATGCCGAATATACCTGAAGTCACCAAAATATATCATAATAAAATCAGGGAACAGTTATAATATCCTCTCAGATAATAAACCACTCCTTGGAGTTGACATAATTATTCATGCCATAATATGCATTTATTAAAAAAGAAAGTATATCTGTCTATCTCCTAATATTGATGTAATCAGTAATTATTTTATCTCAAAATATATTTTTTTTATAAAAACTCTCTGGCATCACTATGAAAAATAATTATTAACGAAACTAATCAATACTTTGTATTTATCTCAAAATATTTGAAGTATTTATCTCAAAATATTTGAAGAAGTCACTTTTATGATAATTTACATATTTTATTTTGCAAGTTATAAACGACAATCTTATGGAAAGAAAATATATTTTGTCGACTGTAAAAAATGTGATGCATCTTTTTGAGATTTGTTAAAAGTATTTCAAATATCAAATATCTTATTTATAAGTCATTGTATAGATAATTTAATATAAACTCTTCAAATATATACTATTAAAAAATAGATTAGGACTTTAATGATTATATTTGTGTACATTTACTCGAATAGCTAAATTTATTTTCTTTAAATAAGTTTATTTTTCATAAATAAGTATATGTTGTGATAATTTTACAAATATATATATAAGAAATGAAACTATAAGCACGGGTATCTCATACATTTATAAATAAAAATAAAAATATGTAAATGTTTTGTTTGGATTGAATTAGTTTCTAAAATTAAATCTGAAATCCAATAAAATATAAGTCGAACATTTTATTATTTTTGGTTTATTTGTTTTTTTAATAGGATTTTCAATTTTATAAACTAAATTAAATTGAATACTTTAATATTTTAAAATATTTGTATTTAAGAGGATCTATGATTTCGCTTAGGGTAAGTGTCGGGGCTCAACCTTGCCGTATTCATAAAGGTTCCTATGTAACCTGTATGTTCCTTTGTAAGATTCCTTTCAAGATCAAATTGAGTACATCTTAATCTAAATCTTGTACGTGCTTTATACATAAATAATTTAAAGCAGTAAAATGGAGCCATGATCATAATAGTGCCAAATTTATTAGCATGCACCCTGACCAGGTGGTTAAATGGTAGAATCATGTATTTAGCCAAACGTCAGAACTAAATTGATAATGATTTATTAATTTTCTAAACATGTTTTGATTGCACTCCGAAAACAAATGTTTTGATGCCATCTAAAAATTTAACAAAATTGATAACTTACTAAATGTTTGAGTTCACTTCAATAAATGGTAAATTTTTAATGTAATTGATGTCAAATAAATTTTGTTTTGCTGGTTGATGTGGTTTTGAGAGTGATTAATTAAATAATTTTCGGTTAAAACTGTGGTTGTTTTCTTTTGGCTAGTTAACTACGGGTTGTTAAAACCCATTGTATCATTTTATATATCGCATCCAATAATCACCCAAACTACCTGCTACAAGGGCACCCACTGCCACACAGAATGTTCCAACCTGCAGAAGGAGTTCTACTCTGCTAACCTCAAGCCTTCGTGAACTGTTGAATGAAATCAATTTTATTAGAAGGTTTCTAATGATAGATAGAGTTGATGACATAAAACAATTAGTTTTTCTTGAATTGGGTTTAAATTTAACCTAATCTATATTATAATGTCTGACTAAATGCACGATGCTCACAGGTTACTCTATGGAAAACTGTTGCAAGAAGGTATCGAGATGGCTCCCTTAAGTTTGCAATAACAGCACCCGATATTTCATGCATTCTTAATTGTGAGATTTGAATTTTGAAATTCTTGATTGATCTCCACCTGTCTTATTGAAGTTCTTAAATGTCAAAGTATTAAACCATGATTTTAACCTCATTGACAATATGGAAATTAAATGGTTCAATGCCTAATGTGACTTCTGAGCCTAAGCAGTCACATTGTTTCCAAAGATAGCACTCCAAACACAATCCCATGGTTGCCATATTCATGGCTTTAGAAGAACACTAACTTTCTAGCATCAAGTATGTAATCTTTCAATGCAGTTATCCACAATCAATTATCAAGAGGTAAAGATATTCAAACCTCAAATTGACAGCTATAGAATCTTCCATTTCCCTTGCAGAATCAAGAAGCCTTTCAGCTTGACCATGACAGGATTCACATCTGTATGTGCATTTAGAGAAATCACTTTTGTGAAGAAGTCATTAGAAATGGTAGACTTACAAACAAAAGAAAGCAAATGTCATTTGCTAGAATAATAAACAAATAATTGAGTTTGAAAACTTTATGTTGGAATTATGGCAGAAAAACAAGTTAGGAAAGAAGGAGAAACAAAATGTCAGAATATTTTGAGCTGAAATCAATGAATCTGATATTTTATTGATCAACATTGTTTAGATTTATAATAACTGAAAAAGCAAAACATATTGACAAATTTAGAGATATAATAATTATCAGTAATTGACCGACTTGCTCCTCGAGTAAATGTAGTAACTGACTGATTTGCTCTTCAAGTAAAAGTGGCAATAACTTACTACTATAAAATTATTTAGAAAACTGAAACAAAAACATAGTCACGTGTAATACACAGTAAATATTTAACACTACTTCTTGCTTTAAGGATTGCTAGATTCAATCTTCTATCTTAAGAACTTGAACTAGTTGATATGTAGTGGCTTGGTAGAGACATTTGTAACCTGGTTTTCTGTTCTATAAATAGAGTAACAACTCCATTTTTCTGCGCTTCTCTTGGGAAAAATAACTTGATGATGAAAAACTTGGTTTTCCTATGAAAGATGGTATTGTGAGATATAACCATTGCAAACTGTCAACAAGAATCTTAGTGCTTTCCTTTTGCTCCGTGTTAAGGTCAAATAAATTTTCTCAACCACAAGGTTTGGTTAACAGTAGTGGTAGCAACAACAAATTGAGCTTTTGTTGTAGATTGAGCGACAATTTCTTGTTTTTTCAATCTTCATAAAAAGAAGTGCAAAATAGTACCCTGATGTGCTTCTCATATCAATAATTAAGTCACCCAAATCACTATCACAGAAGTCTTGCTTGATATTTTCAATCTTCTTGTACTTAAGGCCAGAACTGCATGTGCCTTCAACATATCTAAACACCTTTTTTGCAGCTTTGAGGTGCATTTCACTTGCACAATGAATAAGCCGAGAAAAAACACTTATATAATTTAGGATGTCAAGCCGAGTGGCTGTAAGATAAATTAAACAAATCATGCTTTTAAAATATGTGAGGCCTATCTTCTCTGTTCCATCTTCTTTACAAACTTCTACCAATTTGATCTTAGACAAATCCTTTGTATTCTCCAGTGATACCATAGATTCTTTGTACCTCTCTAGACCATTACTAGAATTTTCTTAGCAATTCTAGAATCAACGAAATCACTGCCCAACAATTTGTTTGATTGTTCCTTGATTGTCTCAGACTCTTTCATCTTTTGTTACTCAAATTCCATCATTAAATTAAGTAGTTGCATGTTTTGTATTCTTTCATCTTCAACATACTCCTGCTTTAGATAATTCCAATTTTATTTTGCTGATTTAAAAGTCATGATTCTTGTAAAGATGGTCTAAAATACACCAACAAAAAGACATGCTTTTGATTCCTTGTGATATTTTATTTCTGCCTTGGTAGGATTATGTGTCATAATCCTCTTCCACAGCTTCCCAAAGATCAAATATCTCCAAGTAAGACTTCATTTTCATTGCCCAAAGGTCACACTTCTCCTCATCAACTATATGAGGAGTTGCTAAGGAGAAACTTTTCAGTTTCCATTTTACAAGTCCAAGAAGAAAAGGACTCTAGATACCAATTGTTGGAATTGTGGTGAAAAAATTAGGGAAAAAGGGAAACGGAACACGTCGGAATATTTTCAGCTGGAAGCAATGAACTTGATATTTCATTAATGTTTATATTTAAAATAATTGAAAGAGCTAAACAGACTGACAAATTTATACATATAATTATCATAACTTTCATACTCTCTCCTCAAGTAAAAGTAGTAATTAAGTGACTTTCTCATCAAGTAAAAGTGCAAATAATTTATTATTATGAAATTATTTAGGAAACTGAAATAAAACATAAAGTCACGTGCAGTTACATGCAATACATAAAGCAAATATTTAACACCTTATGAGACTTGTTTCTAAATGCAGTTTCACTTTAGATATTCTAATATGGATTAGAGAGTAATAGAAATAGAATGGGTCTAACTCAATTCTAAAACCTCTCTGGGTTGCACAACTTTTATAAGGACCACTTGGATTATATCCCTAGGCCACGTGGGACATATTGAAAGAACTTTTCTGGATGTACAAGGGGTTTGTAACATTGAAGTCTTGTGTAAGAATATTAGTGACAGGTGAAGGGTTAATGTTTTTCCTTTCAATTTGTGTTTTTTTATTTTAATTCAGTGACTGCAGCCTTAATATCAGATAAATCCCCAACAACACGTTAGTTCACACAAAAAATCAACTATGAAATGTATTGCACATATTTGGAATGAGAATATAACCTTTGAAGATAATTTTCCAAAAGCATTTCAATTTCCTCCTCCTCCTCTACATACCATGAGAAAAAAAAGAAATGAGAAGCTATGTTATAGCTCTACTACTGTGGAAAGGAAAGATCCGTATTGATGTTAGCAACAGAAAACTCCTTTATATTTCAAATAGCTTACCCTCAGCATTCTTCTTTTCAAAAGGCACCGAGCATTCCATATTATTGTTTCCTTTATTAAGTGTGCAGTTTCGTCCCATGATGCATATACGACGTATTTCATGGGGATCTTCCAGAAGGTCAAGCAGCATCTGTCTGAGAGCTCCTGCCTTAGAGCCTAACTCAACCTAGAAATTGGGTAGAAAGTTAAATTTCAAGTTTTATCCAGAACCACTCAAGATTGGTTAAAAATTCTAGAGATAGAAGTACCAAAGTTTGTTTGCTAATACGAAGCTGCTCCAATATGTCACCAGTTAACCTATTTGGCAAGGCCTCAAGAAGAGCTTGTACCTAGGATCAAAAGGGAGAGGGAGAGAAAATTCCAATCAAGTAGTGAATTCGGAGATAGAGGGAAGCAATAAATGTCTGTTATGGTCTCCAAAACCTAAAACCCAACATTGTCCATTAAATATTAAAATTAGAAAGTTTTCTGCTTCTGGATACATGCCATGTTAAAAGTAAAGCACCATGACTTGCACTTTATGATATATTTAAGATCGTGTAGAATGTCTGCATAGAGAGAGTGGCTGGAGCACATTACACGAGAAAAAATAAACCCAAAAGTTCCCTACCAGTTTTTATTCAGAGGATGGTTTAGAAATAGCTACTCTATTTGTCAAAATAATAATAAAACAAAATAGACAAAAATATCAGCAAGTATACACGTACAAAGAATTAACATAAATATACTCAGTTACTCACTGTGTTCCCATACTCACACGAGGTTCTAAGTCCATCAATCTCTGCTCCAATCGCTGTATTCTTGAAAGCAATGCTGCTTCAACAACCTGAAAATTTCACCAAATGACTAAGGGAAGACAATTCACAACAGTATGAGTAAGATGACAAGCAAATGATGACAAAACTACACCCATGATAGGCAACTCATTATATGCCTCCTCACCTAAACAGTCATATTAAATGTTGTTTTTGAAGAGGGTGTTTGCCCCAAGGAACAAACTTTGGCCCAATTACTTGGAAATTGACTGTCCAAAAATAGTTTTAAGAGTTCCCTGTGTGCTTTTTGTTTAAGACACACTTCTCTTGGTCTTTCACATTTTGTAATTGTCACCATGATTAGATCCTTCTGCCTCATATTTACACTTGATACATTTTATTTGTTATAATATTGTCATTATTTTATATTAGTATTCCTAAGCATCCACAACAACTACCATGACACCACACCATCTTAGGTTTACCAAACCTTGAGTTGAGCACAGTAATATATGTATCGAAATATAATTCTAATAACTATCTTGTTTCTCAGAATAAAATTAGGAAGAAATGCATTTATATTCATACTATATCCTCACTCTTGAGGGTGATCAGATGACTATCATATTTCAACCCTTGAAAATAAACCATATTCAACTTCATTCCAGTTTCACTTTACTTTCTTGTCTCATAGGACTGCGGATCTTCTTGTTTCAATGATATAGCAGAACACAATGCCATAGCATTAGTGCAGAAGAGTATCGGGAAGAGACTGCTACTCTATTTTTGTTTTTCTCCTATTTAGTAATCAGGATGCTAAATGAAGAAAATTTGAAATTCCAGACTAACCTCAATTTCAAATGGCATCGATGGTCCTCCATTGTTGTTCTTGGGGTTCAATCGAGGCAGCAATGTCTCTAGAAAAGCTTTCCCACCTATACTGATAAATATCAACAAAAGTTTTAGTCTATTCTCTTACTTTATCAAAGGAATAATGATGGTAATGCATCCCATATAAATTATGAATTATTTCAGAATTAGAATAATACCGATTATTGTCAAATATCAGTACACAATCTTGCATTGCTATTGCTCGTAGAGAACCCAAATTTAGAAGTATAGCATACTCCCGGACCTAATACAGGACAAAGAAATGAAGTAAATAATTAATTGATAAAGGCAGCAATCTATACCCACGTAGTATATTCATCCTTACCACGTATGGGGTAAAGTTTACAAAATAAAAGGTTTTTGTGTATGTGTGAGCATATATGTATATACAACCATATACACACACAATAAACCATAAATGAATTCATTTTGAGGATGAATTTCTATTAACATTGTAATAATAGCTCTAGAATAACTTATCTATTAACTTCATAGCAGGATGATTAAATTAATATTTCTAAGCGATTTCTCGTAGTTTTTACTCCCAAAATTTTAGGGCACAAGTCTTGTTTTCCAATTAACCTATCTACATACTTGATTGTATCTCGTAGCTAAGGAGTGCTTTGCCGCAATTTGGGGAGGATGAGGACGAAAACCAAAATCAAAATATATTTCTTAAACTATGTAACGAAACATACAATTTTTCAGGAAAAATATGTGGAATTCATTGTTGACAATAACATGGATAACGGGGCACTCATCAGTGGGTATATTCATTAACTTGAATTCGTGTGTTTATTCATACAACGAGGTATTAAGAAATGATAGGGGGGAAGAAGAAATTTTACCAGCAAAGAAGGCATTGAATTTGTCATAAACAATGAAGGATCCACACTTCGAATGTCCCGAGGACGAAGACCTGAGTAATTAAACAGAACATGAAAAACAAAGATATATAAATAGATGAACAGTATCATTGCACAAAACAAACAGAACGCGAGGCAGATACACTGCCCCATTAAAAGACAATTGTTGCGCAAATTCTACTATAATCATGTTTATAAGAAACTCATATTTATCTCATCGAAAGTGAAATAAGCATAGCATGAACAACAGAATGTGATAAGATACTAGAGGCAAGTATTCTCAACTTCAAATCTTAGGACATAGATGAATTTTACTTACCACTTGACTTCAACAATTGTCTCCGATTGATTTTTCTAGTTGACACTTTCCCGTTAGACTTCACTTCAACGACCTTCACAATTTATTCAAACAGAAAGAGGAAAAGGAACACAATAAACAAGTGAGATGAACGAAAACTCTACTACTAGTATGCAATTACATTATTAAGCTGCTAAATTCGTTGCAGGAGTTCCAATAGGATAAATTCGTTAACGTGTTACTTAATCAGAGAGATATCCCCTCTAATGAACTAATCTTTTGGTGTGTATTCTTCTCTTGTACATAAACTGTAATGATTGGTTTCGTTGAGAGTTCAGCTACAAAAATGTCTACTTATAAGCTGGATTAAAATAGAGTGAAGCCGTCAACAACATTAGACCTGAGGTTTTAGTTCATTTAACTGGAGCAGGAGACTTGCCTAAATTCCACAATTAAATTTCAAAATTAAAAAAATAAATAAAAGAGCTCATAAGAACGAACTTCATAAACCGGTTCTCGAACTCCGAGAGAAAGAGAATCGCCTGAAGACGTGGTGAGAATCCTCTGCGAACCAACACGACCGTTTGCCGGAAAGGAAGTTCGGTTCCGGTCATCTGGTTCATCGGAAACTTCTTCGGAGTCGGATACAGCGGTTTCGGCGTCGCTCTGCTTCTCCTCCGTGGATCTGCTGAGGCATTTCACCGGTTTCAGCGCCGCCGCAGATGGAGCGGAGATCTTGCACCGACGAAGCAGGGTGAGGGAACCAGTGTACGACAGTTCCACAGAGCGGGATTCAGTGAGATCGGAGAAGAAGACGAAGTTAGCATGTCCGAGAGAAGGTTGAGAACGAATCTGCAGCACGTGTGGCCAAGATAACGCCATCTTAGCGTGGTTCAGTTCAGTTGCAGTTATGGTTACGGTGGTCGTGCATGCCGTGCAGGAGGATGAGCTAGGTAGTTGAAGGTGTATGTGTCCGTAACGATCAAAACGGAACAGGTGAATAGTTTATCTGAATTCAATTATTTTATTACTAAACATGTTTCTTTTAATTACAATAATAATAATATTCCGATGACGTTGACGGGACGAGAAAAGTGATGAACTGATTATGGATATTGGATAGCCGCGGAAAGTGGCGAAGCCGAATTTGTCCGAAACTCCCGTAAGAAAAATAGACTAAATCGTTAACAGTGTGTAAATTTAAATTTAAATTTAAATTTGTGGGGGATAATCTTGTTGCACTTACGTGTGGCTGATATTCGTAGTCTTCAGCATTCGAATTGGAATCCCACAATCCTCTGCTTTAAAAATATTTAATTAATTCATTTTTGTGTAATTGGTGTAGTTGACACTTGACAGTGAGAGTGACGGACTTTTCTAGTTTAGTTTGGACCACTTATAGTGAATTGGGTGTTTCTTCACCCTTATAATTTTTCTTCTTTCTTCTTGCACACCCACATTTTTCTAAATATCTAAATTATCCTTAATAATTTAGGGAGTTTCTTGAATATTATCCTTAATAATTAAGGGAGGTCCTAGGAGATGCTCCTCAAGCAAAAAAGTGTTTTCAGAATAAAAAATTAGATGACAAAAAACTATTCTAAAATATCTTTTTCTGAAACATATTTTTTGACTTCCAAAATTCATAAAATATATTTTGAAAATAGTATTCTTATACGGACTATCCTTTTTGAAAACATGTTATGGACTGCCTTTTCCAGAACATAATATACTCTTCTATTTCATTCTGAATTTGTTATTTTAACAAATATTATGAAATACCAATTTCAAAATAAGAAAATGAGACTTATCTTCAACAATTATTAGCCAATTGTCATTGGAAACCACACATGTTTACTAAAAACGCAACAAATTCATGAATAAAAGGAAGGAGGTTTCTTCCTGCACCCCTACATTTTTCTTCCTGCACCCCCATAATTTTGTAAATTCCGAAACTGACCCCCACAATTTTGGGATCTAGGAGTGTGCTGTGGATGCATCAATCTGGAAGTGAATCATGTTGCATTCCGGATAAGGGGGTGTTCCAAAAGCAAAGTTTGCATAAATTATTGATTTCTGGATTGCTGAATCTGGAAGCCTATTTTCTATTATGAATTGGTGGATCCAGAATGATTTTTTTCAATTATGGATTTCTGAATCCGGAATGCATATTTTGAATTACAGATTGACGGATCCAAAATGGTTTTTTCAATTATGGATGTTTTGCATTTTTTTATTTTGGATTAACACTATCATTCATGTATTACCGGAAGCATCAATCCGGGAGATTACCAGATGCGCCAATCCGAAAATTTACTGGAAGCACCAATCCGAAAATTTACCGCATTTCATAATCTGGAATACAAAAAAAATTTACAGTTTATATAGGGACATTTTTGTCTTTGCACAACCTTATGGAGTGCAGGAAGAAAAATTTAGGGGTACAGAAAGAAACTGCCTAAAAGGAAAGGATCTCACTACCCATGTTTACTCTTAATATTATCCATGAGAAGGCAAAGAAGAAAAGAGAAGGGTGGTATTCGGGCTTTGGGATTTTTAAAAACTTCCAGGCTAATTTTGTAAATTCACATGAATGGAGGGGTACTTTACGAAAAATGTAGGAGTGAAGAAAGAAACACCCCAGTGACTTTCGAGCGGGTCCTGAACACAGGCCCATTGGCCCATGATATGAAAAAAAAAAAGCAATGCCTTTCGCTCACTCGTTTAGTAGTTTGAAGGCACTCGCAATCGATATCAGTCATAAAAATTTAAAATTGGAGGGAACAAGCAAATTCCAAGAAGCGCATGGCGGTTCCGGCAGATCCAATAATTGACGAAGAAGAAGAAGTAGAAGATGGTGGTCCAGCGCACCACCCTTATGCTCCGTCACACGAGGTTCTCATCGACCGTTCCGTTTAAGTTACACGTTTAAGCTATGTTTTTTTTAATGCTATTCAGTGATTGTTTTGAATGATTACTCCTCCTGATGCAGTTTTTTGATTTATCAACGACAGTTGATCCGAGTTACATAATCTCCTTGATAAGAAAGCTTCTGCCGTTGGATTCTGCTTCTCGGAGTACCTATAGTGAAGTTGCTTCTGAAAACCCTAATCGAGGGGAAGAAGACGAAGGGGATGCGCCCTCTGTGTCTGTTTCCAACGAGGAAAATGTTAAATCGTCCAGGAACAAATCCGAGAATATGGATGTTGATGTTTCTGCTGAATTTTCGCGTGGGGAATGTGAAGGTACTGATGTCTCGGTTGGAGAGAGCGCCTGGGAGGAATACGGCTGCGTTTTGTGGGATTTAGCTGCCAGTAAAACACATGCGGAGCTCATGGTATAGCAATGCTGGTTTTTTCTTTATTCGAGTTTCTTTCTTGTTATCATGTACTACTTCATTTCAAATCATCTTTTAGCTCAGGCGAGGTTGTTACCACTAGCTTCCACTCTCCAAATAATGAGTAGGTTGAGTTCGATGTACTGTACAGCCATAATTTGGTCCAGGTCCCACAGAACCTTTTCTTCTATTTAGTTTGATAAAACATTTTTTCATTTTGAATTCTTATTTGTATAAATAAGAAAGTCACCTTGTTTTATATTGTTTCCCGTTTTAAAAAAAAATATTTGTGAGTGGTGAAAAACAGAAAAATGAAAACAGGAAATGGAGGAAAACTAAGTGTCTTTTTTGTTATTATGTGCAGAAATAGAAAACCTTTTTCTTAAACCAACTTGGCCATAAGTCTTAAATTTCCCTCATATCATCGTTGTAAGAATACAGTAACTGATTCTTTGAATGTTCTCTAATGTATTTTTTCCAACCCTGCCCAATTTATCCATGTACCACCAAGCTAATAATCATTAATGTTACAATGGTTGTTGAGACTTTCTCTCATGTTCTGGAGATCTAAATACATTTAGTTTGCTGTCTTTCAAGTTTTAGTCATTTGATTCTTTTATAGACGGAAACGAAATGTTTACTTGGTGTAATACTGCAGGTGGATAATCTCATACTTGAAGTTCTGTTAGCTAATCTATTAGTTTGCAAATCAGCGCGTGTAACAGTAAGTCAATGTTATTCAGATTGCATAAAACTAAGAATCTCTTATCACTTTTTTATGGATTAATTTCATGGTGTAGGAAATTAGTATAGGAATTATTGGGAACCTTGCCTGTCATGAAGTCCCAATGAAGCATATAATCTCAACAAAAGGACTGATTGAGATAATCATTGACAAATTATTTCTGGATGATCCTCAATGCCTATATGAAGCATGCCGGTATGACACGTTTTTTACACCCACATTTCTCGTCAATTTCAGAATTGGGATATGTCTAGTTCCTTCCTTTTTGTTTAGTACCAAATTTGCATGATTAGTTACTATTTCCCTATCGTATGCCTTGTTATTCCTGCTATTTTCACTTTGTTTCTATACTGCATAACTTCATTGTGAAAGAAAAACTCTGATAGTATAAGTGTTCCTTTGTCTTTTTTTTAAAGAAATAATATATATTTGTTCCAAGCTTATCTATTTATACTTGTATATTATGTCTATTTCTTTAATTTTCCCCCGTTTATTTAACTTTCATTGTTTCTTCTGTCCTAAGAATTTGCATCTGTACTTTTCACTTGACCTTGCCGCACGAAGAGGCTAATATTTTGCAGTAAAATCTTGGTGAATCTTTTCTGTTTAGAGCCAGAATTTTAAATGTCAATTTCTTTGACTGTAGACTTCTTTTGGGATAGTGAAATTTTTGGACAAGCTCTGATGTTATGTTCATGTTGTTTCCGGAAAGATTGGTGTGTGTTCCTACATGATTCAATCACATTGGTTCTAATTTTTCTCTTTTTGTTTTTAATAAGATGTCTCATCCTCCTTATTTGTACAATTGTCATTGAATAAATTTCCTGCATTATAGTGTGTGTGTAAGATAAAAGACACATTGATTTACCCATCAAATAGATGGATAGAAGAAAGACATGTTTTTTATTTATTTATCTCAAGACTTTTATCTGTGTTATGCTGTAAATCAAGTATCACACTATTTTTGACACTATGCCTTTATTTTACTAAATACAAACCTTTTTACAATTAATTTTTGGAACAGATTATTGACTGCAGGTCTTCAAAGTGGTGAATCTATTACATGGGCTGAGGCATTGCAGTCTGAACACGTACTCTGTCAAATCTTATGGATTGCAGAAAATACATTGAACCATCAACTTTTAGACAAGGTAATCAATACTTGGTGCCAATCCAGGGTAGTTTCAACTTTTTTTACTTTTTGCAGAGGTTGCAATGTGTGAAGTACTTCATTGATTATATGTGAATATATGCACTAGAAACTTCAATAATTTCAGAGGAAAAATAATATGTTTATTTTTTTTCATCAGAATGCAAATTTTATCTGTCCAATAACTGACATGACATCATTTTACTTTTTAACAGATCATGGGGCTTATTTTAGTTGTATTAGAAAGTCAACAGAAAGTTATGGAGGCTCTCCTTCTACCTATGATGAAGCTTGGTTTGGCAAATATATTAATCAGTCTCTTGACTTTTGAGATCAGCAAATTAACGAGTGAAAGAATACCTGAAAGGTAGTGTGATCCACAGTCCTCCATTCTGCAATGATGTAATTACAGTTCCTATTATCCCCTTATTCTAATTCTGGTATCACTGGCAAATGGTTGTAGAATACATTGTCTTGCAATTTGTTGTTACATTTATTTTTCAGATAACTATTCCATTCGGCTATCTGGTGGAATGGGTATGATAAAACCTCATCTTAATGTTTCAGGTACTCTATTCTTGATTTAATTCTTCGTGCAATTGAAGCTCTTTCTGTTTTGGATGATCATTCTCAGGAAATTTGCTCAAGTACAGGCCTGTTTCAACTAATATGTGATCTGGTTAAGTTTCCAGATAAAGTTGAGGTACATTGTTATTGTTAACAGTTTCAACGCTGATACATCTTTCACAATATTAATTTTTTATATAAATATTTTGGTATCTAAGTCGGAAAAATTAAGACCACGTTATTCATGTAAATATCTAAAAACTTCTCCAACATTGTATCCTTTTCTTTCTTCCCAGATGCATAATGAGCTTTTAAATATTTTTAAACTATGAAGCTTTCTCTCTATCAGTGGATATTATTGATGAAAACTTGAAAATTTTGTTAATATTTCATTTTGGGTGAGAATTGAAGTTACTATTGCTTGTGATACACTCCTGCTTCATTTTGCTCGTACTTGAATAAAAAAGGCTATCCTCTTTTGTTCTGTAGGACCATTTCCCCTTTTAGATAAATCTACACATAGTTGAGCTGAGAGTTTCATAATGCAGACAACTTAATCTAAACCATGTTAGTAAGTATCAGGATACATGAAGTATTGCACGATACAATTCACATCCCCCACTATACGAATCGTACGAAAACTTGTTTGTGCACTGGGAATCACGATCCTAACAAGAAACACAATTTGAATCATTGATTCAGGTCTCACTTTGATATGGAAAATGAAGAGGCAGTGGTGCATGAGAGAAGACAATCCTAATATTGTCTCTTTCTTTTTAGTCTCCTTGGGCCAAACGTTTATCAACCCAAATAATTTTTTTCCATTTAACAAAGGAGTTGGGGCATACGACCCAACCCAATCCAACTATTATAACATTAACCTAAGGCTGTTTCTTCGTGCACCTCCATAGTTTCTCCTAGCACCGAGGTGCAGGAAGAAACAGTCTTAACCTAATCTGTCCACTGATACAACCACTCTTTTTGATGTGGTTGTTAATATTAATTATATTTTTAAATGTTTAGAATCTTACAATTCACGATCCATTATTCAAAATATAAGCTATCCAAGACATCATTTGTATCATGATTCAACTACCATGATCCAAACTTTTTTTTTACTGATCAGCTTTTTTATAAGTTCTAATTATTTGATAACATTTTCTAGATTAATTTATGCCTAATAGCAAACTTTTAAGTTTTGACAAAGAAATAAAATGATTTGGCTAACTGAATTGTTGATTTCTTCTGCAGGTTGGGAACTGTTGTGTTACTGCTGCAGTTCTCATTGCGAATATGTTGTCTGATGTTCCGGATCATGCATTGAGGATATCACAGGGTAAACTATGTATTCACTTTGTATTCTTTCTTGAGTCTCTGGATTATTTAATATAATGGTAACTGGTATTGGGTTTTCTAGATTTGACCCTATTAGGTGGTCTGCTTGATATATTCCCTTTTGCTTCGGATGATGTGGAAGCAAGAAATGCGGTCTGGAATGTAATTGCTAGGATATTGGTTAGAATTCAAGAATCGGAAATGAGCCCTTCAAGAGTACATCACTGTATTATGGTTCTTGTCGAAAAACATGATCTGATTGAAGATGAGCTTCTCAGCCAACGAGTTGAATCTGGTGATGAACAGCATAGCTTGTGTTCTCCTGGCTCAGCAGCAAATGCTAGGAATGTATCTGTATCCTTCTCTTTTAGTCAGTTCAATCTGTTCTTTGTGATTCTCAGGTCCCCTTTGGATGACTTTATTTGAAATCTGTTCTGAGATTACAATTTCTTTGAAATAAGATGTTGAATTTTATTTCATTCATATCTATGGTTTCATGATTACATGATAATATATCTATTTTCACTCAGTCTAAAATGCAGGGGATTTTTTTTTCCAATTTACTAATGATGCTATATGTTAAAAAGGATTTCTTACCAAATCAGGTACAAGCGTGGCAAAAACTATTATCATGTCTTCCTTTTTCTTTCACTGACTGTTTGTATCTAATTTTGTAGAATCCATTCATGGTATTTTTTATTTACTTTCTATATTGAGTGTCATTAAACTTTCCAATGGACAATCCTTCAGTAGGGAACAAAAACACTCAAGAGCTTTGCATATTTAGATTGCTTGTCTTTAATTCTGAACCATTAATTTAGACCTTTTTAAACCTCTATCTAGCCATCCAAATGTGTCTAAACTAAACAATGCCCACCACACCTACAGACAGTTAAGTTCACAGGCTTATTTATCCACATGCTTGCTTTGCCATTTATTGGTTGTTTCACTTTACCATCGCAATCAATAGCTTGGGATGATCATCAGTATTCTGAATAAGTGGACTGCAGAAAAAGAGAATGCCAAGAATAATCGGAATGCTGAAGTTCCCGTCAGTGAGTCAGATGTAAAAAGATTGTTGGATTGCTGTAATAAATTCTTCAATTACAATTGATGTGTCTTGTAAATTACAGTTGTCTAGACAATTTGAAGGCTCTGCACCTGTCGATACTGTTTTTGTATTTTTTTATTTATGGTACATCTTTTTAGAAGCTATTGGTAGTTGGAGTTCTACAACTGGCTTTTTGGAGTATTAATTTTTAGGGATAAAACTTAAATATTGACATTCAACTTGATAATGTTAATCTTTAATCCAAACTTTAATTTGGAGGAGTTTTACAACTGGCTTTTTGGAGTATTAATTTTTAGGGATAAAACTTAAATATTGACATTCAACTTGATAATGTTAATCTTTAATCCAAACTTTAATTTTGATTACAAAATAAAACTAAAAAGACCCATGGAACTTTTACATCTGTAATTAAGGTTGATTTTTTAATGTAAACTTTTGTTAGGTACATTTGGGTAAAACTCCATTTTGCATAATTGCAGAACCATTTAAGAAAACTTTATATAAATTGTCTTTAATATAAGCGGACATTGTATTACTGTTATAAAGTGAGTCTGTATATTTTTTATCAGCAATAAAGTGAGTTTATATGTAATTTTCCCATGAGGAGCAGCTTTGAATACTCGGTAGAAATTTTGCACGAAAACTCATTGGAATATAGGTCTTATTACATGAAACTTGAAACACAGTAAAAGTTATAATTAAACATACTCAACCTGCTTTTTTATAAGCCAAACTAATGCAACAATAACCGCACAATTCTTAAAAATATATATCCAGAGTAGATATGACACGGGATTAGGATATAAGAGAGATGCCAGCAGCCAGTAAGTCATCGGACAAAAGCTTGTTTGCAGCCTCCGAAGGATGAAAACCATCCCAGAATACATACTCAGATGCATTGGCACACGTTCCTATGGATTTCTGGTTGCACAGTATAGATGTCTCTAGCAAGCCTGTTCCACAACAAGCCTTCCTTGCTTCAAAAAAGCCTGTGAAAGTAAAATAAAACTAGTTCATGAGTTATGCTTGATAAGGCTTAGCACAGTTAGAAAGTGTACCATTATCAGAAGGCTTAGTGACAAGGTCATAGAGAGGTTGGTAGATATCAAGGATGACCAATTTCAGACCAGAAAGCGATTTTTGCAAGCTTTGCGACGTAGTGTTTAGCTTCTTATTGAAGTTAACAGCATCACTGTTTAGTCTAACCACACATTCGTTGCTATCAAAGCCAAAGAGAGTGACAGCTGCTGGCAGACAACCCATAGGAGGTAATGTTGTGACGCCAATCTTCCTTGCTCCAAGTGCATACAAGTTCTGTCATGTATGTTTGAAATTTGGAAATGTCAGCAAACGAAAATAAATAGCCCCTTTTTTTCTCTTTTCACTTCTTATCATTGGTAACCCTTGTTTAAGGGCAAGGTGGTTTCTTAAGGTTGACAAAGACATGCCTGAATGAAAGTGGCGTACTGTTGCATTAGAATATCTGAGAATTGGTCAGCAGTGTAAACTTTGTAAAGCAGTGGATTTATATAATAGTTCTGAATAAAATCACTGTTTCCAGCGCTGATAAGATATATAGCACCAGATATAATTGATGAAGCATTTGACTGCCCTGCTATTCCCATCAATATATTCTGGCTCTCTTTGTAGTGTTCCAGCTGTTGGCTCAATGGAATTGCATGCTAGACCAATTGGAAACAAAACAAAAGAAAAAACACACATTCCTACATTAGGCTTTGTGAATAATGAAGACAAGTAAAAAAAAACTGAAGATTTTTAAACTTGCAAAGTGTATATTTACATAAAGCTTAGCTGTGGGATCGTAGTAGCCAGAAGCAGCTGAGGCAAAGTTGGCACCGTTCAAGAGGTTTTTTCCTTTGACCTTTAAGTTGAGGTAAGCTGGCGGGTAAGAGGTAAATCCAAGGTTTTCAGCTGCAGTGAACAGAATAAAGATCAAGCATGCAATCCTTTTATAGAAAAAAACATGATAATGTAGGTGAGAAAATGGTGTTTCATTCAATGGGGATTTTGAGCAATACCTGTGTAGTCTGATGCAAGCTTCCCATTGCAAAACCTCCCTGTTGGAGTGTGATTATTGAAGTCTCTTCCATAAGGAGGGAAGTTTGCTTTTACAATGGTGGATAACTGGTTATTATTGCCCACATCAAACACAGAGTCCCCAAATATGAACAATGCAGGAACCAGAGGCTGCCCTTTAGCCACATTGAACACTACAGCCAGAAGAAAGGAAGTCATGAAATAACTTGCATTCCCCATGCTTTTGAGTTTCTCTTCAGAGAGAGAAGGGAAGTGGGAGGGCTTTTAAAAAGGGGTGTTATAGTATTGGGAACTGATAATCTGAGCAATGGTCTGAAGCATGCAGTGGGACTGGTTTGGCAAGGCTGCAGTTCCGAGAATCTTATAAATGTCTGAACAAGTTAGTTGAGATACACTAGTCAAAATAGATATCAAATCTCGGTATCATATCCACGTAGTGCATGCTAGCTTCTTCTAGTGTAACTAAAATTAGTACAATTTTTAATTATAAGTAGGTAGCATAAACGTTCTTAGCTGTAACCATCTTAATGTTGCAGAAGTATCAATGAAATTATGCTCATGTCTTGAGCTACAAGATATCTCTCAAAACAAAATCAAAGAGAGCTACTAGTAGCAAGTTATATGGTGTGGCTGAATGAAGTTTTCAGCACACATGAACTGTAATTTGACAAGCAAAGAAATGGCCTTTTTCTTAGTCTGTTTTCTACATTTCCCAAAACCAAAAACCTGTCTAAAGTTAATATACAAGTAAGAAAGGATGTCGGTTACAAGTATAGTCTTGCACGTGACATGCAACTACAAGCTTCTTAAACAAGCGCACTTCTCAACCACACCAGATTTACTGCACAACAGAAGACAACTTATATCAAAAAGGAAAAGAAACAAGAGGAAGAAGCTAAGGTAAGTAACTTATATGGATTTGGACACATTGATGTTCATCTTTGTACCATAAAGTTTGATGTCATTTGATGGAGTGTTATATGTTGAGAAATGTGCATAAATTACAATTAGAATGAGAAATAAATTTTATTTAAAAGAAATAATTTTGATAATAAGTAAATTGTTCACTTTCAAATTTCAGTTGTCAAAAAAAAATTATTTTATTTTTTACATGTTACAAAATTTGTTAATAGATAAAATTTAAAAGAGTTCTATTTTTACAACTAATACCAAAATACAACCACAATAAATATTAATATTTAGAACAGAAAAAAAATACATTCAAAATGCATAAAGTTATAATTTTTTTTTTAAATTCACAAAGTTAAAAATTTCTATAAAGAATTAAAATATTAATATTTATTAAGTTGTAGGCTTAGCCTCAAATAAAAATTAGTAAATTTTAAAAAAAAATTCATTAGAAGGTAACTGATACAAACTAAGTAGCTTTTCTTGTTGGCAACACTTAACTGTTTCTTGTGACCTAAGGTTTCGACCATATGAGATGTTCGGTTGGTGAAATAATTCTATGGTTTCTTTTCATAGCACTGATGGTGTATAATTTATCTAGGAAAAATGGATAATTTATTTTTATTTGATTGTATACAAAAAAATAAACAATACAAAAATACAAAATGATATAAATATCTCAAATAAGTTATTAAATGTCATATAAATAATAATGGTTTTTTGGAATATAAGTCATTCTCTCAAGATTTTTTTTTTTTATCTCCCATCCATTTAAAATGTAATTTTACATTTGGAATTAACTAGTGTCAAGTATTTGCTTTAGGTGATATTTATCTTTTCTTTGGATTTCTTGTATTTTAATACTAAATTTAGTATTATATTTTTATTTCCCATACATGATTTTTTATAATACTTTGAAATAGAATCAGTCTACTTTTCTTATGGCACATGCTTTATTTATCCCTACCTATAAACTATAAAGAGCTTTGAATTTAAGTGAGTATTCTTTTTAATATATTGTTCTTTAAACATATTCTTACTAACAAACTCACACTTATAATCCTAACCTATATAATTTAAAATGTTTTTCTAAAATATTTCATATTTACATTTAAAATTCGTATAATAAAAATATAACTATTATTATCTATTAATTAGAAATAAGAAATAAAATTTTGATCAGTGCCCATTTGAACGTCTGTGACTCCCTGAATCCACTCTTGAAGGGAAGATAAAAAATGATGAGTCTCAACCCCAAAAAGTATTTTTCTCGTGCACGAATCTATTTTTGGTACTATAATTTTGAAAATGTGGAAGTTTGATTCTTATAAAATTTTAATGGTACATTTGGTCTTTCCTAAAATTGAATAATTTTGAGAAACTTTTAATTTATTATCGAATTGTGAGATAAAATTATATATATTTGTTAATGATAATGATATAAATTATTTTTCACGTAAAATAGTGATGGTAAAATTTTTATAACAAGCTTTAATAGTTTTTATTTTCTTATACATGTTTAAAAAAATTGTTAGCAATTGAATGACATGTTAATAACAAACCAAAATTATGCAATTAAACTTTTTTAGAGATTAAAATTCCACATTTGGCAGAACCCAAAATAATCTGTTCTTTAAACATGTCTATGTTATTGCAGGTTGCAACTCCGTCAAATTCCTAAAGACTGTTTTTTTCTGTAATTCCATATGTTATTTTTTCATCTTCACAATTTTTTTGTATTTTCAAAAATGTTTATAAGTAATATTTTGACACGTTTTTTAAACTCGTAATTAGCTTCTCGATTATATAATTCATAAGTATTTTCTAAGTTTTGGATTTCTTCAAATGTGTGTTCAAATTACATAATTCAAAAACTATTATTAAATTCATATTTTCGAATTATATAATTTAAAATACCATTTTAAATCATGTAATCAAAATATGCAGGTGAAAAAAAAATAAAAAAGTATGTTTTATATTTTGTATGTGATACAAGAAAAACATATGAAGTGCAAGAAGAAACAATTATCCCTAAACTATGCAAATTGTAAAAGAAAGTTTTGTATAGATGAAAATATAATTACAAAACACATATAGAGTACTAATATCAAATCAAAATAAATAAATATAAATAGAAAGTATCTTTAATCTTAAATCATAAAACAACATCAATTTTTTCATTTTATCCATTTTTTTCCAATTTGTCAATGAATATTTTTTTACTTCATCCACCACCTCATCCTAATACATAAAGTGTTGTTTTGCCATGTTACAAACTTTGTAAAAATAAAATAAAAAAATTATCTTTTTTAAATTAATCTTCTACTAACAAATAAGCAAACAATTATTTAAAATATGAATTTTTACATTAGATTTCAAATTAAAATGAAATTTTAAAAACAATGTAGTACAGATGAACCTATAAAAAAGTATAAAAAGTAAATTATGACTTAATGTGATAGCCCTGCATTAAAATTAACCCAGTTTAGTTACTCATAATGATTTAAATTGGTGTTTTGAATGTTTTTTAAATATATCAATAAGGGGTTAATCTAAACATGAATTCATTTAAATTTCTTAAATATTTTGAATTTAAATAGTATTATAAATGAAAATAATAGCTCAATATATTTTTTATTCTATAATAAATCTAGAATTATTGATAAATTTCTCAATTATTCATTTTCATTTTTTAATTTAGTTTTAATTATATTTATACTAAATTGAATTTGATTTTTATTCTAAATATTTGATTTTTGACAAAAATAATGAATAATTAATTCTAATAATATAATCACAAAAAAATGTTGGTGAATTTACTTTCTTCGTTCCACATTACACGATATTGCTATAATTTTTTTTTGTCCTTTTTATAACTCTCTTCTTAAAATTGGCATTTATATTGATAATTTTTTTATCACAACACCCTTAGTTATCTGTGTTCGTAAATAAATAAATAAATATTATTATGAATTGTTTTTTTAGAGAAAATTAAAGAGTTTATATATATATATGTGTGTGTTTTTTTGAGAGAAAATTGTTGTAATCACTTATAAATTGAATATTATTAATTAAATTAACCAATTTTCATAGCAAATATGAATTAGTTATTAATGATAAAATGGGAAAGGAACTAATATATATACGTAAAAAACAATTTATGTATATTTAATATTAGTTTTATAGTATATTTTATTGTCCGTCTATCCTTATTTACGAATTTTATCATTTAATTATTTTTTCATGAAATCAAACTTTGTATTTTTCATTTCATTTGTTCTTTAAATTTTTAATAAAATGATAAATTTTAATAAAAAAAAATGAAAAGTTAAAATGACATGATTTTATGACCGATTTATTCAAAAAACGTATAACTATTAAAATATATACTAATGTTTTAAATATTAGAAACTTCAATTATTAGGCATTTACGTCCACTAACAGTGTCGGAATTATCAAAGAGAATATTTGAATATGAATACCTGTAATAATTATCTTTTTATTAAATTGTACACTATAAGAAGTGATATAATTATTATTGGTGACCCATATGGCATGTCTACACTTTTATGATAATAAATATAGTTAAAAATATAATTGCACTAAATAAGAATTACTAAAATACAAAAAGTAAAATTATAATAAAAATTTATAATTATACAATAAAAAATATTTTTTATTTGTTATCCTTGTAGTTTCTATATATCAAGAAAACAAAAAAGATAGTTAATAAAGACGAGATAAAAAGGTCCAATAAATAGAAAGATCTCCATAAAAGTAAAAGCGGAATTTTAATTACTTGATGTAATTTTTAATTATTAAAATAAATAAAATTTATTAAAATAAGGTGATATGATTTAATTGAAATTTGATTACATTAACATTGTGTTATCTAATTGAAGTTATATGACGTTGACACTATTTTTCTTAACAAAATCATCACATGTTTTTTTTTTCATTTTAGTAATTAATGTATGAAATTGTGGGTAAATTCCCTATCTAGCATCATTTACACTTTTATTTTTCTAACTATCACTTTTTTGCTTTTATTTCCCTATCTAGGACCCTTTTGTTTTTATTTTTCTATCTAGCACCCTTTTATTTTTTATTTCCCTATCTAGCACCATCTCAAAAATAAATAAAATAATAATAAATTATTATTTTTTTTATAATTTTAATTTTGAATATATTAAAAAATAAGTATTTTTAATGTTTAAAATAGTTAGAAATATAATTAATGAATAAAGAAATGAGTTTTTTACAAAATAAAATAAAAGTAATAAATTAAAAATGTTTAGTTTAATTTTTTTTTAAGAATGAAGAAAATAAAAAATTAAACTCTACCACAACATCTATAAACATAACTTAGTATTTATTTTTATTATTATTGATGATGTAATCATGTTAATTTTAAGTAAAAAATACAGGATATAGTTATAAAAAAAATCAAAGTCAATTAGTATTAATTAATATTGAACGCACAAATAATATTGAAGTGTCTATCTACCTTAAATGCAAAATCTTAAAAAAAAGCTAATGCAATTGCGACCCTTAATGCTTAAAAATGAGAAGAAGAAAAATGTAAAAATAAATAAATATAGAAAATAAAAACAACAATATTGCATCGGATCTTTCATGTTACGAAAGACTATTTGATGGAACTCAGAAATGAAGAGTGTTGGTTTGCATACACTGGTCAAATACTATGTCCAAGTCCCGACATGAAAATAACCTCAAATGAGATACCTAAGTCAAGTCGAATAAGGACTGATATGGACATAAGAGAACAACATAATTGAACAAAAAAATGTTCATATTGTCAAACACTAGGACACACAAAAAGAACATGTCCCAAGAATTGTGCATTTCTCGTCATTAATTATGTTTCATTTCGCACAAACTATTTAATGTACTATTGAAAAAAATATCAAATGAATGATCATCTTTCATTTTTTTTTTATGATCAACATCTACTTATTTAGTATCGTCTTATATCTCTTATTTTATCTTGTTTGGATTTTTTTTTATATCTTGTATATTTATCTTATTTTGTTTTTCCTTTATTTTATATCTTATATGTTTTTAGTTATTTTTTTTCTGCCATTGTTTATTTATTTTTGTTTTTATTTTATTATTGTTGTTTTTATTTTCTATACTTATTTATTTTTGTATTTTTCTTCTTCTCATTTTTAAGCATTAAGTGTAGCATTTGCATTATATTTTTTTTAGGATTTTGCATTTAGGGTAGACGCCTCAATATTATTTGTGTGACCATTATTAATTAATACTAATTGACTTTGGTTTTTTCATAATTATGTCCTGTATTTTTTACTTAAAATTAACATGATTACATCATCAATAATAATAAAAATAAATACTAATTTATGTTTATAGATTCAACTTTTATGTTGTTGTAGGGTTTAATTTCTTATTTTCTTCATTCTTAAAAAATTAATTTTAAACTAAACATTTTTAATTTATTACTTTTTAATTTTTATTTTGTAAAAACTCATTTCTTTATTTATTAATTATATTTCTAACTATTTTAAACATTAAAAATACTTATTTTTTAATGCATTCAAAATTAAAATTATCAAAAAAAATTAATTTATTATTTATTTATTTATTTTTGAAATGGTGCTAGATAGGGAAATAAAAAATAAAAAGGTGCTAGATAGGGAAATAAAAACAAAAGGGTGCTAGATAGGGAAATAAAAGCAAAAGAGTGCTAATTAAGAAAATAAAAGTGTAAATAGTGCTAGATAGGGAATTGAGCCTGAAATTGTACCTTTTTAATAAAAAAAATCATATAAATATTTTTAAAAAATCAATTTAATATTAATAGTTATACATAAAAAATATAGTAATTTATACGTAAATAAAATGATGGATAAATTGTATTAAGTTAATATGATTCAATTGAAATCTAATTATACTGAAATCGTGTCACACATTAAAATTATATTAAGTTGTTTATGATTTTTTTCGTGCTAACCTGACACGATTTATTTATTTTAATAATTTTTTAAAATTTTATTTATTTTAATAATTAATATGTAAAGATTACATCTCTTTAGTAAAAAAATTCTTAAAAATAATCAAAATTTCACTTTTTATTATGAATGGTTATACGTAAAAATAAAAAAATTCAAAATATAATAATTTATATGGAGATGTAATTTAATTTTTTTAATTACATTTGAATTATTTGTTAGTATTTGAGTGTGTATGTGCTGTGAGTGAGTGAGATATGCGCGTAAAGATGTGGACGAAACATAGGTAGCTGTAGATTTAGAATAATACGCAAAGCTTTATTTGATGAATAAAAAAAGAGAGTCTGAATAAAGAGTATTTATACCTTGCTTGCAACTCTCTGACATCACACAATCGCTAATGTGACAGTAACCAAAACAGGAACACTGTGGAAGGGATAGAAGAGAAGAAACACTATTCTCCATTCATATATTACATCAACCTTAAACTCTTCTTATCATTTTCTCTTCTCAAGTTCTCACAGACATTCATTTTGAGCAATGGCTTCGGCGCGATTGGATCTGGACGGAAATCTCATAAAACCAATCACCATCTGCATGATTGGTGCAGGTGGCTTCATCGGGTCCCACCTCTGCGAGAAGCTCATGTCTGAAACCCCTCACAAGGTTTTTGCCTTGGATGTTTACAACGACAAGATCAAACACCTTCTCGAACCCGACACGCTCCCTTGGGCTGGTCGCATCCAATTCCACCGCCTCAACATCAAGCACGATTCTCGACTTGAGGGCCTCATCAAGACTGCAGATCTGGTTTCACTCTTGTTCCCTCGTAAAAATGCAATCTTTTTTCTTGCAGTGTTCTTTTCCGGAAATTTTGATGTTTGAGACACAATTGGGTTTCTCTGTTTCAGACCATTAATCTGGCTGCCATATGCACTCCCGCGGATTACAACACGCGCCCTCTCGACACCATTTACAGCAACTTCATCGACGCGCTTCCTGTGGTGCGTGTTACTTTTACTTTCTCTCTCTGTTACTCTCTGTGTGTGGAACTTGGAATTGAGGATTGGAGTTTGGGTTCAGGTTAAGTACTGTTCGGAAAACAACAAGCGTCTCATTCACTTCTCTACCTGTGAAGTCTATGGGAAAACGATTGGAAGCTTCCTCCCCAAAGATAGTGCACTTCGTCAGGTAACCTTTCACTTTCCTTGGACTTACTACTGCAGATCTGTGCATGATCGATGATGGTTTGAAATTTGCAATGCGTCAACAGTTTGTTGTTTTGCAATGATGGGTCTTTTCAATGAATACTTTTTATCTATCTTTGTGTGTTCTTTAACTGTTGTCTACACACAATGTTTAGATAAACCTGTGGAGGACGAAATCAAGAAAATCAAATCTATTGAGTTTATTTTTTCGTAAACTAAAATCAATTTTTTTAATTTTTACCTTTTGGGTAAGTTAGATGAGATGGCTTCTGTATAAGTTAAGTGTGTAAGTTGATTTTAGTTTATGGAATAAGCTTACTTCATTTTATCTTGTTTCCTGCTCTTATAAATCTTATTTATGAAAAAAATTATCTAACAGCATCTTAGCAGTGGAATGGTTTGCTTGTTTTTTCTTGGGTAATGTGTGGAGTTATAATATATGTTGTTTCCATGTCGTGTTAGGATCCTGCATACTACGTACTTAAGGAGGATGAGTCTCCTTGTATTTTTGGTTCGATTGAAAAGCAGAGATGGTCATATGCCTGTGCTAAGCAGTTGATTGAGAGGCTTGTCTATGGTAAGCTGTTTTTTTTTTTTTACTTTTTATGTATAGACTTTCAATTTTCATGTATTGATTTTTGTCTCTCTGAGATGGTGTTGTTGACAGCTGAGGGCGCTGAAAATGGTTTGGAATTCACAATTGTGAGGCCTTTTAATTGGATTGGACCACGAATGGATTTCATACCCGGCATTGATGGTCCAAGTGAGGGTGTTCCTCGGGTTCTGGCATGCTTTAGCAATGTGAGCTTACCTTGAGATTTATACTTTGTTTTGTTTAAGATTGAATATATGCTGGTGAATATTTTTGAATTACTATTCTAAATATTTTCTCCATTCCTTTTCTGCAGAATCTCCTCCGAGGTGAGCCCCTTAAGCTTGTGGATGGTGGCCAATCCCAGAGAACCTTTGTGTATATTAAGGATGCTATTGAAGCTGTCTTGTTGATGATTGTAGGCTTCCATATCCAATCTTTAATGAGACTTTATGACTTTTAAGTACAGATTATCTGATTGTAGAAGTTCACCTTTTAAAGTATTATTCTTATTGGATGGCTGTTCCACTAAATGTGATCAATAACTTGTTAACAGGAAAATCCTGGCAGGGCCAATGGACATATTTTCAATGTGGGTAACCCAAACAATGAGGTTACAGTTAGGCAGCTTGCTGAAATGATGACTCAGGTTTAAGCATCAAGTTTGATTGTTTGACCCTATTAGATTTTTAAAATGGTGGTGTTTGGTGCCATAAAATATTTATTTTCATTCAATTCTGCAGGTTTATTCAAAGGTAAGTGGAGAATCACCTCTGGAAAAACCTACTATTGATGTGAGCTCCAAAGAATTTTATGGCGAGGGATATGATGATAGCGACAAAAGAATACCTGACATGACCATAATTAATAGGCAACTTGGTATGTTTCCTTGTTACTTTACCTTAAAGGTTATTAATATAAAATGTTTTACCTGTTAATGATGTATCACTCACTCCTATTTCAGGCTGGAATCCTGAGACCTCACTTTGGGACCTGCTTGAGTCAACTCTCACCTATCAGCACAGAACTTATGCTGAAGCCATCAAGAAAGTCATTGCAAAGCCTGTGGCAAGTTAAACTTGTATGGTGATGAACTGCTTTGAGAAGAAGAGTGTTCAGCCCATAGGGGGCATTTACCTACGATAGTTTACTGAATTATTTTTTACATACATAGTATTTTTCCCCTTGGTTTTGGTTTCGGTAGCCAATACCCATATTATTCATTACATATTTATGAAGAAGTAAGAATTTATCGAGGGCAATATGTGTTGTTGGGATGTGATTTTCACACGGCTTGGGGAGAAACATACGAGGAAAGGAGATTCAGCTGTAACATTTATCATATACTTTCTAAATTTAAATTAATGGAATACTTTTGCTGCAATATGTTTACATCTCGTATATTTTGATAAATTCCAAATCCACCCACATAAATTTACTGATCTGTCTGGTTAGAAATAACGTTTTCAGGAGTTATCTCTTAGTATAGGGTCCAACAGTCAGTTAGTTTCTTTTTTTCTCTAG
Organism: Phaseolus vulgaris; assembly: GCF_000499845.2. NCBI lineage: Eukaryota > Viridiplantae > Streptophyta > Magnoliopsida > Fabales > Fabaceae > Phaseolus > Phaseolus vulgaris. The sequence goes on along the minus strand of NC_023755.2, from coordinate 36,629,586 downwards.
TATTGAAAGTTATGTGTATATAACTGCTGCTCTCTCTCTTATATCAATATACACCATTCTTTAATCAATGAGAATTTTCTTCCGTTTTTCTTTTCTTTCTCTTCTTTTCCCTTGCTTACCAAATTGTCTTAAGCCTCTTAGATTTCCATTCTGAATGCAATATAGTTTTGCATTATATGTAAATATATTATGTTGCAGAATTTCTTTTGATATGATATTAGAGCTCTTCTTTGTTTTGATATGATATTAGAGCTCTTCTTTGTGCATGCTCCATTTTTTGGTTTTGTTGTTTCTTTTTTGCAATTATCTTTTTCTTTCTTGTTGCTTTCTTTTTTTTCTCATGGCATAGGAATTTTAACAAACACCTGCAACGCAAAGGTGCTTGTATTTTACATCCTAGTGGAAATCCGACTACGTGTGTTACACCAGGCCCAACAACATCAACAGGCCCAAATGTCAGATCAATAAACCTAGATGGATGAAAGACTTTCTGATTTAATGGGCTTAAAGAATGTTCAATTTAATTGTTTTCAATTTTTAATGTGACTTAAAGGGGAAGCCCATTGTATCCTTTGGGAAAACCCTATTTGAATACGAGTTCAATGAATGAAGAGGGAGCTTTGCCCTTGGTCTTAAAATTCTAAAATACGAGTTCAATGAATGAAGAGGGAGCTTTGTCCTTAGTCTTAAAATTCTATCTCTCGTAGTTCTTAGTTCTTAGTATTACTGTAGCGAAAACCTAACATTGGTGCTTTCATTGCTTCTCATGGCTCCCAAACTCCAAGCCAAAGAACTAGAAGACATACTCAATTCCATCCAGGAACGTCTCTCTGCCCTTCAATTCCAGATGGATGAACAACAAACCCGTCACGCCGCCATGGAAGCCAGAAACGACTCCATCCAGTCCACCCTTACCCTTCTCTTAAATCATACGATACCTCCACATCACCACCAAAGTTCCTCCTCTGCAGAAACCCCTTTTGTTCCAGCAGCTACAACACCCATCCCCACTAACCCTCAGATCCCTGCTCCACAAACCATGCCAAACCCTAACCCTCATCCACAATACCATCCACCAAACCCTTCTAATATTAGACCACCTAAGTTGCAGTTGGCTTTCTTTGAGGGCTCTGATCCCCTGGACTGGCTTTTTCAAGTTGAACAATATTTTTCATTTTACTAGATTCCCCTTGCACAAAGGCTATTGATGGTCGCTTTTCACATGAAAGGCGAAGCACTCAGTTGGTTTAAATGATTACACCAGAACAACCTAGTCACCGACTGGGTATCATTCACTCGTGCCCTGGAGCTCCGCTTTGGGCCTTCAACATACACCAACCATCAAGCATCGCTCTTCAAACTACAACAGGTAACCACGGTAACAGAATACCAAACTCGGTTTGAAAAACTCTGTAACTGCACAGTAGGTCTCACTCCATATATTATTCTCAATTGTTTTATCTCGGGTCTCCACCCAGATATTCGTAGAGAATTGTCCATTCTGAATCCATACTCCATCTCTCAAGCAATTGGTCTCGCTAAACTCATTGAAGACAAATACCGTGATTCCAAACCCAGAATCTCACGCCCTTTTCAAGTTCAGAACTACAACACCATCCATACTTCTTCCTAGTCACCACCCACAAGAACCACTCCAAACCACCAATCACAGACTACCCTACCCATTAAACGACTCACCCCAACTCAACTACAAGAGCGTCGTGCACAGGGATTATGTTATAACTGTGACGAGAAGTATATCCCAGGACACAAATGTACACCGTCTCGATTCCTGCTGCTCTTGGATGATCTTGACCCACCTCTGGATCCTGTGGAGGAACCATCCACCACTATAGAGTACCCAGAGACCATACATTTTCATTTATCACCACTGGCCCTATCTGGTAATCCATCGTCCCAAACCCTGAAATTTACTGGAATGATTCACAACCTTCCTGTCACCGTTCTGGTTGACTTTGGCAGCTCCCATAATATATTACAACCACGTATTGCTCACCACCTTCACCTACCCATTCAACCTAGTCCCCCCGTCGGTGATGGTAGGAAATGGTGCCTTTATCCAATGCCAAGGCATTTGTCCTTCCGTCGACATTTCCCTCCAAACATCAACTTTTACAATTCCCTTTTACCTCTTACCTATTGAAGGAGCTGATGTAGTATTGGGTATTGACTGGTTGCGTACCTTAGGACCTATTAAGGTAGATTTTTCCATCCCCAGCATTGCCTTCACCTACCAAAACCAACCCATCACTCTACAAGCGGCAACCACTTCTACACCCACCATAACAACCTACCATCAGTTTTGTCAATATCTCTCTACTAACTCCATTGCATCTCTCCATCTCTTGTCAATTGATAGCCCATCATCATCCCCAAGCTAGAAAGCAACCTACAAAATCCCTCTTCCCCATTATATTCCTTACCTTTTCCCATGCAAGCCATTCTCCTCCAACATCACACAATTTTTCAAATACCCCACGGGCTACCCCCACCGAGGCTACATGACCATCAAATTCCCCTCCTCCCACACACACCTCCTATCAATGTTAAACCATATCGCTACCCACACTCCCAGAAGGAAACTATCACTACTCTCATTCAAGAAATGTTGCAAGATGGTTTCATCAAACCTAGCAACAACCCTTTTCCATCCCCTGTCCTCCTTATAAAAAAGAAAGATGGTAGTTGGCGTTTTTGTGTTGACTACATAGCCTTAAATGCAGCCACCATCCGTGACCGCTTCCCAATACCAACCATCGATGAATTGCTAGATGAATTAGGTTCAGCTACAGTATTCACTAAGCTGGATTTATACGCAGGGTATCACCAAATAAGAGTCACCCCAAAGGACACCCATAAGACAACTTTTAGGACCACTGATGGACATTACGAATTTTTAGTCATGCCATTCGGCTTGACTAATGCACCCTCTACATTCCAAGCTGCTATGAATGATCTTCTTCGACCCTATTTAAGACGGTTTGTCCTAGTTTTTTTTGATGATATTTTAATTTACAGTCCTACATTACAAGATCATATTACTCATTTACAGATTATTCTGGATCTCTTAGACACTAAGCAATTCTTTGTGAAGTTAACCAAGTGCAGTTTTGCAACCACTCAAGTTCATTACTTAAGTCATATCATTTCTCTTGGTGGTGTTTCCCCTGACCCAGAAAAAGTCACTGCCATACATAATTGGCCACAACCACGTTCACTCACGGAACCCAGGGGCTTCCTCGGTCTCACCGGCTTTTATAGAAAATTTGTTCGACATTACGCCACTCTCGCCGCTCCTCTCACCGACTTATTACATAACCAGAAATTTATGTGGCCTGTGACCGCTGATACAGCTTTCACCGAATTGAAATTACAAATTGCAAAGGTTCCTACACTACACCTTCCAGATTTCAGCCAACCCTTTGTAGTGGAGACCGATGCGTCTGCAGTGGCAGTGGGGGCAGTGCTCAGCCAGAACAAACACCCACTTTCATTCTTCAGCAAGAAGATGTGTCCATGACTCCAAGCGTCATCCGTGTACGTAAGGGAGATGTATGCAATAACAGAAGCAGTAAAGAAATGGCGTCAGTACTTACTAGGCCCACACTTCAAAATTTTCACAGATCAACAAAGTTTGCATACATTACTGTCACAGACTATTCAAACACCAGAACAACAGAAATGGACATCAAAATTACAAGGATATGATTTTCAAATTTTATACCGACCTGGAAAACAAAATGTAGTTGCCGATGCTTTATCCCGCCAAGGAACACCAACACCTTCATTGTTGTTTGCTTTGTCTTCGCCGATTCCCCTCTTATTTCAAGAGTTACAACAGTTCTTCAAAACCTCAGAAGGTGCCCAGTTAATTCAATCTTGCACGCACGATCAACCCCAACCCAATTTGTTCTCAGTTCGCAATGAGATGTTGTTCTTTCGACACCGACTGTTCCTTCCGGCGTCCAATAAATTTAGAGAACAAATCCTCCACGAAATGCATGAGTCCCCCACAAATGGCCATTCCAGCCTCAAGCCTACCCTCGCCCAAATTGATGTCTCGTTTTATTGGCCAGGATGGACGCGGGATGTGAAACAATTTCTCCAACAGTGCGTCACTTGCCAAAGAAATAAATACATGCCAAAAAAAATTCAGGGGTTACTTCAACCTCTACCGACACCAGCACAAGTATGGAAAGATTTGTCTATGAATTTCATAATTCACTTACCTTCCTCTGCGGGTCACACGGTAGTTTGGGTTATCTGCGACCGCCTCACCAAGTACGCCCATTTTCTGGCTCTTCCCACCCACTTCACGGCGCAACAACTCGCACGACGCTTTGCTGTGGAGATCTTCCGCCTTCATGGAATGCCAAAAGCAGTCGTATCAGATCGAGATCCACTCTTTGTTAGCACGTTTTGGAGACAACTATTCAAAGCTCAGGGTACAACATTAAAATTTAGCTCTGCCTATCACCCACAAACGGATGGGCAAACTGAGGTTTTAAATAGAGGGCTCGAAGCTTACCTGCGATGTTTCACGGAGGACCACCCGCACACATGGTACCAATACCTCCACCTCGCAGAGTTATGGCACAATACGACTCATCACTCGGCTATTGGCACCTCTCCCTTCCATGCTCTATACGGTCGTCCACCTCCTACCATCTTGGATTTGTTGCACACACCTCGCGCTGACACCACTATCTCGGATCTGCTACATCAGCATACCTTAGTGTTGCACTCTCTCAAACATAATCTCCGCAGAACTCGCCAACGCATGTGCGACCAGGCAAATCGGCACCGTTCGGACCGCATGTTCAACGTAGATGATTGGGTCTGGGTTCGCCTCCAGCCATACTGCTAACAATCTGTGGAACGTCTTCCCTGTCAAAAACTATCTCCTCGCTACTCAGGATCAATACCAAATAAGCCGCCGCATAGGCACCGTTGCGTATGAGCTCAGATTACCTCCCTCCTCTCGCATCCATCCGGTCTTTCACGTCTCACTTCTCCGGCTTTTCAGAGGACCAACACCATATCCCTCCCCACACCCAAACTCAAACTCTATCAAGAACATTAACTCGACTAACCCTTTAAGTTCCACAATTCAAACCACACCTGACCCTCTGACTACACTGTCCTTGCCGCCCAATCAAAATGCGCCAACACATCTAATCCCAGCTGTGTCAAAGAGCCCAAATCTTGCGCCCCACACTTCACCTAATATTCATAAAGCCCCAACTACACGTAACCTCATTCATAACTCTGCGCATGCCACTACACATAATCTTTTAAATGCCCCTGGCCCACCCCTAAAAACCCGTGCCCCACCCACTCCTCATAATAACCCTTTATCTCAAGTCCCCACACCAACTACCGTAAACCACATTAGTTTCCCCCTCGAGCCCCGTGCCTCACCCACTCCCCTTAATACCTCAAACGTAGAAAACCCTAACCCGGGTCCAACAAGACCTACACCTATGTCCAAACCTTCACTCCCACACATTCACCAAATTCCTATAACAGCCAAGCCCAACCAATCAGCTCAACAACCCCACTTAACTCAACAAGAACATCAGACTCACTTTGAGGACAAAGTGTCTCAGCCAGCGGATGGTAATGTTACACCAGGGCCCAACAACATCAATAGGCCCAAACGTCAGATCAATAAACCTAGATGGATGAAAGACTTTCTGATTTAATGGGCCTAAAGAATGTTTAATTTAATTGTTTTCAATTTTCAATGTAATGTGACTTAAAGGGGAAGCCCATTGTATCCTTTGGTAAAACCCTATTTGAATACGAGTTCAATGAATGAAGAGGGAGCTTTGCCCTTGGTCTTAAAATTCTATCTCTCGTAGTTCTTAGTTCTTAGTATTACTGTAGCGAAAACCTAACAACGTGTTTTGTTTCTTTAGTTTTTTATGGAAATAATTACCACTCTTGGGAGTCGATCAATGGTTGCAACCCTTAGTGCTACAACATGGTAGTGTCTTGGATTGTCCATGTTATGTCTGCACCGATTTAGTAAAGTGTGTTATGGATGAATAAAGCTGAAGATATTTGGGTAAAAAGATCTTTCTATTATTATGTTTTTTCACTAAATTGAGGATTTTGTGGGATGAACTTGGTGGTTTTAAGCCTGATCTGATTTGTGTTTGTTCAACCAAATGTTCATGTGGAGTGCTTTTTGTTATTTTTCAAAGAAAAAGAGAGGATGCCTATGCCATTTTTTAATGGTCTTAATGAAGGTACTCTAATGTTTAATCACATGTTTTATTAATGGATCCAATACCTTCTATATCAAAGATTTTCTCATATAAGTCTCAACATGAAAGGTAGTTTCTCAGAAGCAACTACAAGTTGAACCTATAACCAACAATCGGGATCCACAAGTATAAACAACTGCAAGTTCTGTAGAAGATTGGGACATGTTGAAGTTGTATGCTCCAGAAAACACGGTTTTCCCTCCAACCAAAAAAATAAGAATGTGAAAAACAAGAAATTTTGCACATAGTTGTGGTAAAGATGGCCATAACATTGAAGTCTCCTATAAAAAACATTTGTTTTCTCCTCAACACAAGCTTTATAATAGAAGAAATAATATTGTTAATAATATAGAAATTGTTCGTGAAAGTAGTAATGAATCTGTTCAACATAATCAGAATGACACAAGATTTTTGTTTGAGCCAACAACAATATCAAGCTCATATGTTTTGATACATCAACAAGGAATGACAAATGACAATGACTCTATTGAGGTTAATTAGATTGGATCAGTCACTTTAAATCATGGACATAATTCTGCATCAACAAGTATGAAGGTAATCAATACTTTGATATTTCCAATTATATTATTTTTAGGGATAGAAAATCCTAGATTATTGATTCAGGAGCTATTGCCCATGTTTCATGTTTTTTCACAACAAAAAGATTCTTACAAATCTATTACTCTGGTTATTGTTACCTAATGGCAAGCATGCTAAGGCTACTCATATTGGAAATGTTAAATTGCAAAAAAATATATTTTAACTGATGTTTTTATTCATATTCGAGTTTACTTATAATCTGGTTTTCATATCTTGTTATATGAGATTATCTTTTTTCCTAAAACTTGTATCATTCAAGATACAAAGACCAGAGAGATGATTGGTACAATAGAGATTAAAATTGTTTATATGCTTTTTCTTTACACAATAATCTCTACATAAATATCAGTATCGCTATTAAGCAGAGAAATGATTAACAAAATATTAACCTTTGGCATGTTAGATTGGGACACCTATCTATTGAGAGATTGGACATAATAAAACACAAATATTCTTTTATTCATAATAACAAATATTTTATTTGTATTACTTCTGATCTTGCTAAGTAAAAAAAAAAAACTTTTGCTAGTAATTCTCATGCTAAAGATAATTTTGATCTTATGCATGTGGATATTTGAGGACCATGTTCTAGTATTTTTATGGATTATGTTCTAGTATTTTTATGGATGCATATAATGTATATAGATATTTTTTTTACTATAGTTGATGATCATACTTTTTTTACTTTTTTATTTAGTTATTTCTCATGAAAAACAAAATTGAAGCTTGAACTTGTTTGAGCAATTTTTTTAATATGTTAAAATTCAATTTTAGAAAATTGTTTAAATGTGTTAGAAGTGATAATAGTGTGGAATTTAAGATGAATGATTACTTTGATTCAAAAGGAATTGTACATCAAACTACCTATTAAAATATCGAAACAAAATGCTATTATTGAATGAAAATGTTAACATATTTTAAATATTATTGAAATTTTGTTGTTGTTCATGTAGTTTTCTGATAAACGTATTCCTACACCTTTTTTTGATAATATTTCTCTTTTTGGAAAATTGTATGATAATCTAAGTGAATGCCTTTGCTATATGAATAACATAAAGGCTTAGAGAAAGAAATTTGATCCTAAAGCTAGTCCTAGTACACTTTTGGGAAATAAGGAACCACTAAAGGATACTTAGTCTTTAATCTTGCTACTCACAGTATAAAAGTTTTCAAGAATTTTATATTCTATAAAAACAAACTTTCATTATAATATGATAATTATAAAAGTGATAAAAAACCTTGTTTACTTTTTGTGTAGCAATTTTGATATTGCTAAAACTTATGAGTTTGATAAATCTATTAATAATTATGATGAACCTACAAATTGTCAAACAATTAAGACTAATTATGGTTTGAGTGATTGTAATAAAAATAATTATTTTGTTGTTCCTATTAGACGTGTTTCTCAGATAAGGCAACTACCTACATATTTAAAAGATTATCAAGTTACTATTAATACTACTAAGACCAAGAGAATGTCTAGAAATAAGAATCACATATCTTTCTTTATGCCGTATGAAAGATTGTCACCATGTTTTAGATTGTTCATGTTTGTTGTGCAAGTTTATCGTGAACCTAAAAGTTACGAGGAAACTTGTAAGTATCCACATTGGAGGGCAACCATGAATGGCGAAATTATGGCTTTAGAAAACAATAATATTGGGTATGTTACTTTTTTATCGAAAAATAAATATTCTATAAGCTATAGATGGGTTATTAAAATTAAGCGCAAAGTTGATGGTAGTCTTTAGATATAAGGCCAGACTTGTAACCAAAGACTACACCCAATTAGGAGAATTATACTTTATTGACGCTTGTTCACCTGTAGTCAAATTAAATACGGTTAGACTTATTTTTCTCTGTTGTAGATGTTAATAATTGGTCTCTCAAACAATTAGATGTCAATAACGTTTTTTTTACATGAGAGTTCCATGAAGAGATATATATAGACATTCCTCTGGGTATGTATAATGTTTCTACTAGTGAGGTGTGTAAATTAAACAAGTCTTTGTGTGGTCTTAGGCAAACCAGTTGACAATGGTATAAAAACTTTCAACTTTCCTTGTTTCAGATGGTTATAGCCAATCTAATGCTAATCATACTTTATTTTTCAAATTCACAAATTGTATCGCACAACCATATTAGTGTATGTGGATGATAATATCCTTGTTGTAAATGATATAATTGAAATAAATTTGATAACAAATCTTCTTAACAACACCTTTAAATTTAAAAATCTTGGAGACTGGACATATATTTATTGGCTTGAAAGTGGTCAGAAATGACAAGAGAATACATTTATGTCAACACAAATATATTCTAGATTTATTTGAAAGTATGATAATGTGAGCTCCTATAATAACTCCTATGAATCATGTTGTTAAGATGACATTCATTTTAAGAGATAGTTTCATTATCCCTCCTTTTATAAAAGAATGATTGGAAGACTTATATATCTAACAAATACTACCGGATATAACTCAAGTTCTTCATGACCTTAGCAGCTTGTCTCAACTCCTATTAATGCTCATCATCAAGTGACCATGTGTATTTTGTGATATTTGAATCAAATGCTTGGAAAAGGAATATTTCTTGGTGATAGTAGTGAATTCTAGCTAAAATGGTATAGTGACTCTAATTAGGTAGAATGTGTTGATACTAGAAGATTATGACTGGATGCATAATTTATTTTGACAATTCTCTTATATCTTGTAGTTTAAGAATCAATATACTATCTTTATAAACTCCTCTAAAATTGAATATAGAGTTTTAACTTCAACTCAACTGCTAATGCATTAGAGTAGATTGTGTATCTTATTAATGACTTAAAATTGATTATAAACAACTAACTTATTTATCGTGACAATCAATATGTTAAACAAATTGCTACACTCTCGAGAAAAAAAATAAAACTAAGTAAAGAAATAATGTATGATACTGAATTTAGAAAGTACATAGAATCACATATATTATAGAAAGAAATATGTTTACACAAAACTTTTTCTAAAGACTTAGAAATTGAATTCTTTATAAATTGAAATGAACTTAAATAAAATCATTTTTTATACAATTTTAAAATATTGCAGTTGGAATGAGTGATCTTGAGGAGTGAAGTAATGACATTGTTTTATCTGGTATGATAAAGAAAATACTTATAATGATGAATCACTATATCTAAGAATGATTATTATTTGCACTCCTTTATATTTAAATTAGATATTCATAAAAAAAACACAATTTCATATTGATTAAAATACTAATTAAGTTCATTATTATTATTATTTTGTAAAGAAAATATTTTTAAATTGTTACTATTTTGGAAATAATGACAGTTGATCTGTTTAAAATTTATTTCTATTTCATGTACTTTAGTTAAAAATAAATACTACCTTATTTTCTAAGAAAATAATTTTTTTTTAAATGGAGACAGTTCAAAATTAAATAAAACCTATTACAAGCACATTTTTGTCTGCAAAATAAAAAATTGTATAATATATATATATATATATATATATATATATATTAAGAAGAAGATTACTTTTTTGTAGCATTTTTTATTTTTATCAACTAAATAAACTAAATAAATGTTAAACATGTTTATATATATATATAATTTATATGACAGTTAAAATGGAATCCTATTTTGACTTCATTTTCCTCTTCTATAACAAATGTTATTTCTTTTATTAATTTTATTTTTCAATATTTTTCTCTTTGTCAATTCTGTTACACCAAACAAACCATAAACGGTGACATGCATGTTAGCATTCCAAAAAAACGATGTCACCCATGTTTAAATGCGCAATAGTGGGTTCCACTCACCAAACAAGACCAAATGCAACCACTCGCACCCTGGTTAAGGTAACAAGTAAATGGAAGCCATTGGACATGATTCAACAGTAGGCAAAGTTGTTAAGCTCAACCCCAAAAGAATAACCAAACAAAACTTTATATAAAAAAAGGAGAGAGAGAAAGAAAATGAAGAAGGAAGAAAACAAATGAAGAGACAAAAACTAATTTCCACCTCACATCACACTCCCTCTCATTTTATTCACTGTAATCTTCTCCTTGGCCCCGACCACGCTCCTATGTGCCCTTTCTTATTCATTTCCATTCACTCACTTCATTCTTTTTTTATGACTTCAACCAACCACACTTTTCCTATGTCAATATTATATTCTTTTAACTTTCTATTTTCATTTGAAAAAATATTATTCTCAATTCCTTTATTTTAAATATATATTATTTTTATATATTCTCACATGAGTTAATACTTAAAAAAATTAAAACAAACTTTTGTTAAGTTAAAGAACTAAAAAAAGTTTAAGAAATTAAAAGAATATTTTAAGTAATTATTTTGACAGAAAGTTAAATCTTATTATTATGACTAGAAAATATTATTTATATATGTGGTGATATTAATATATATTATTTGTACCAAGGCTTTTAAGTTACGAAACTGGCGCTGCAATTTTTTATCAAAGCTTGCTTTACTTTACCTCGACAGTTTCTGCCGTCGTGATCCTGCGTCATTCTCTGTTCTTTTAGTTCCAATTTTCAATTCTTTAATTGTTCTATTTCTAGGGGCTATGCTCTCTGTGCCATACTTTGGCTAGTTTATTTTTCTTCCATGTAAAAGATACACTATTCATCTGTGCCTTTATCTTTTTCCCTTTTTTTTCTTTTTAGAAATAAGAAGAAGAGCCAACAATTTAGGAAAAAACAATGATGTTGTGTTGGTAGCGTAAGTGGGGAAAAAGAGGGTCTTTCCTTCCCTCAACCATGGCTCCTACTGGGAAGCTTTCCGGGTTTCGTCGAGAAGGCACTGATTGGTACTCCCTTTCTCAAAAAAAAATGTTTTGAAGTGAAAATTCGTGTTTTTTTTTCAATTGACTGATGAGAAAATGACACCTTTTGTTCACCTGATTACTGGGTGGAGTCCAAGTCAGACATGCATATCGAAAAGAAGAAAAAAAAGATTTTGATGTGATTTATGTTGTTAATTTTTTGGTTTGTGGTCTTGATAGGTTCTGCAATGGGGGACTGCCAAGTGATATCACTGTTTCCATCGAGGGTGTCACTTTCCATCTTCATAAGGTACCTGCTTTCCTTTCAGAAATTTGCTCTTCTCTCTCTGGTTTATTGATTGATGAAATAGTTGTTGGGTTTTTTTTGTGGTTCTGGTTTGTCCTACTGCTCTTTGTGTTTTTATTTTTTCGGAATTTGATCCAACCGCGTTAATGTGATTCATGGCTTTTGCTTCTACTTCTGGTTTCTTTCATCTCTGTTGTTTAAGTGTTGTAACTCAACATCCCTCTTCAAATAAGGGAATTGGATTAGACTTGCTAGAGATACCATACCACATGTTATGATGACCACTAAGCTTTCTTGGTTTCACCTTAAATTTCATCTATTTGTTGGAATTTAATGCAATTCCACCAGTTTATGGGCAACCTTGTATTCCTACACTGGAATCCACTTGTATGGTTTTCAAAGGTTGTGATGTTCTTGCTGGTTTTCTTTTTGGAGTTTGACTTTAATATTCCTTCAGCTTAAGGTCGGATAGAGCAGGGAGAAGACTGTCTTTAATTATAAATTGATTGTATTTCAGCTCATTTGGTACTGTTTAAGATGGTGGTTATAGAATTTTGCTTCTAAGTTGAGGATGTTATTCATGATGTATATCCATTGGTGCAGATATTTCAGTACTAATGCTTGACTTTCCCAGTTAGCGATGAAGCTAAAAATTTATCTAGTTCTCAAACTCGTTTTACTTTCATGATTTGCTGTTACGGAAGTAATGCGACTAGGTGAAGTATTTTGCTTTGCATGTCATGAACGCTTGTTCTTGTTTTGTCTAAATTAGCTTTCTTGGCTAAGAGGAAAAGTTTGAGCTTTGAGATATTTTTGGAAATTCCTTTGGGAACTGGTTTTTCCGTTTTTTTCAATTTGGACTCGATGCATAATTCCATGATGAACCAGTGAGCATTTCTGTATCACAATGCTTAATTTATGTTATGGTAATTATACTGTTACGTTATTGGTAAGTTATTTGTGTACTGAGTGCATTGGAGTTTGAGTAAGTTATGTAATGGAACTGCAGTTTCCTCTTGTGTCTAAAAGTGGAAAAATTGCTAAAGCACATGACGAGTTCAAGGATATCGACATGAAGACTCTGAAGATGGTGCTGGAAGATTTTCCTGGTGGTCCTGACACTTTCTTAATTGCAGCCAAATTCTGTTACGGGTATCGTGTGGAACTGACAGCCAGAAATGTAGTATTGGTTCACTGTGCTGCAGAATACCTTGAAATGACAGATGAATTTGGAGAAGGTAACTTGTTGTCAAAATCAGAGAGTTTTTTCCATAAAAACACATTGCGCAGCTGGAAAGATTGCATTTTGGCTCTCCAAAGTTCCGAGCCTGTTCTACCTAGAGCTGAAAAGCTTCAGTTAGTGGGCAAGTGTTTGAATGCTTTATCTATGATGGTTTGTACGGATCCAAGTTTGTTTGGATGGCCCATGAAGATGTATGGGAGTTTTCAGAGCCCTGGTGGAAGCATTCTTTGGAACGGCATAAATACTGGTGCCAGAATTAGGAGCTCAGAATCTGATTGGTGGTTTGAAGACATCTCATATCTCAGTGTGAGTTTGTTTGAGAGGCTAATTAAGACGATGCAAGCAAGAGGTATAAGACCTGAAAACCTAGCAGGTGCCATAATGTACTATTCTAGAAAGCACTTGCCAGGTCTAGGTCGATGGCAGGGTGGTCAAGGTGGCAAGACCAGAACAGTTGCAAGTTTCAGCTTGACGCCTGCCACAGTTGATCAGAGGGTTCTGTTGGAAAGCATTGAGAAGCTTCTTCCTGACAAGAAGGGGAAATCTTATTGCCGTTTCCTGCTGGGACTTCTTCGTGTGGCTTTGATATTGAATGTCACCCAAACTTGCAAGGATTCTTTGGAGAGGAGAATAGGGATGCAATTAGAACTTGCAACTTTGGATAGTCTTCTAATTCCTACCTATTCAGATTCAGATGCATTATATAACACTGAATGTATTGAACAGATAGTCCATTATTTTATATCTACAGAATCAAATTTAACTGCCTTTTCTCCTTCATCACGTGACCAGCAAACGCCAGCATCACCATCATCTGAGTCTTTGAGGAAGGTTTCGAAGTTGATGGATAGCTACATTGCAGAAATTGCTTCAGATGTTAATTTAAAACCGGGAAAGATACGCAGACTTGCAGATGCCCTCCCTGAGTCGTCAAGATTATTGCATGATGGGCTTTACAGGGCACTGGATATATATTTCAAGGTTTGATTTTTCTGAGCTACACTTTTACATAAAGACTTATTTGTGGTCATGGATTGTTAGTTTAATGATGACTGCTTATGCTATTGTGCAGGCTCATCCTTGGCTCTCTGATAGAGAGAAGGAAGAACTATGCAACATCATTGACTACCAGAAACTTTCAATCCATGCTTGTGCTCATGCATCCCAAAATGACAGGTTACCCCTCAGAGTTGTTCTTCAAGTGCTGTTCTTTGAACAACTGCATTTGAGAACAGCATTAGCTGGATGTCTCAATGCATTGGATGGTGAGATCGCTCCAGCGGCTCCCGTTCCTGTAACCGGCTTAGTTGAAACGGCCGGTGAAATTGTACAAAGAGATGGGTGGGTGACTGTTGTGCGTGAAAACCAGGTTTTAAAGGTGGATATGGATAGGATGAGTTCTAGAGTTGGAGAACTTGAAGAAGAGTTCAGTAAAATAAAGCAAGAAATGAAAAGTGTGGCAAAATCTCACAGCTCCCGAAGCTCCCCTCGGTTGGTTGCCAGGAAAATTGGGTGTAAGCTTGTTCCTCGGCCTTCAGATGCTCAACCAGAATCCCTCAATCGCACCGGATCCACACCAAGAGCATCCATTGAATGGGCACGGCGTTCCCTTAAGTCCAAGAACTCAGAAAGTTTTACTTGAGTATCAAGAAACCATAATCCCTCTTCATTTTATTCATATATATATAGCAGTGTTGTGTGTTATAAATTTTTTGTACAAGGGAAAGGGAAGGAAAATGTTTCTCAATCCATTATGCCCTTTTGTTTCACCTGTTTACATATTTGAACATTTTCCATTTCTTTCCCTTGTGTAAAGTTGGCTGTAAACTTATGTAGGCAATTTCACAAATTGTCCTGTTTGTTAGGGGAGTTGCTCCTGTATTTTACTATCCCTATAGATTTATTCTTCATTTGAAACAGTGAAAGATGTTTGTTTTAGACCCATTTGTGTAGAACATTATTGTCATCGAAGAAAGAATCTTCTATGTTCCCCCTACTGCAGATGCAAAGCTGATGCACAAAGGTTGGAGAACTAAAAATGTAACTCACAATGTTGTGCTTATAGCAGAGCTTCTTTTGTAGATGACAAATATTGTATAGTTGTGAGGACTGTAATTTCTTTACAAGTGACACAAATATTTTAAGCTCTATCATTTATGCTGTTTTTTCCCCTTAGTTAGGGTCGGCAAATTTGGAGTTTATGATGTCTGCTAACTCTTGCTTCTGTTAAAACTTTGATTAATTCAAAATACTTACTATCTCAATATACATTATACACAAATTTTAGTTTTAACTATATGATTTCACATCAAATACTATTAAATATAGGAAACTAGTGTTTTAATCCTTTCAAATGCGCATAATAAATATTTTTTGTATATAATTCTTTAAATAAATTAATTATATGATTTCAATAAAAAAAACTTATATTAAAATGTGAAAAATAAAACTAATTTGATTTAATTTTAAAGATAATATTGCATTTATGATAACAGTAATTTATTCAAAAATGAATTGAATTTAAAAATAGTTAAACATAACGTGTAGTTGTGCAAAATATTACTGATTTGGTATTTGTTATTGTTAATTCATTATAAATATCAAATTTTGTTTGTATACAAGATTTATGTTTCCAAATTTTTATACTACACTTAATGAGATCGTGTTAATCTAAGATCCATGAGTTTGAAGGACTAATTTATTTTATAAAAAGGTTAATTAACATTATGTCATTAATCACATTCAACAACTATTTACCGAATTTTAACTTGAACGTCGAAGTGTCTTCTGCAGTTACTTCATTCATGATCGATTACTGAATTCACCAAGAACAAATAATATGGAAGACAGAAAACATCTCCCTCCCAAATCTATGTGAGAACAATATGATTAACATATTTTTAATTTTTTACTACCCAAATATTATATAAAAGCTAAATTAAAAATACATGTGTGGAAATCAAATTAAAAATACTTAGTAATAATAAAAAACACTAAATTGATAAGTTTTACCCATAGGAACCAACTGAGAATAGGTTACAAAATCAGAGTTATATTTTATGTTTACCCTTAAAAAATATTAGTAACTCTTGTAACTCAAAATAAAATACAAAGATAATAACATACTAATAAGAGTTTTCTAAATTGTAAAATTTTAAAAAATCAGTGGGGTAGTAAATAGTGTATATAAGCACAATCAGAAATGAAAACCAACAGTCGCTTTGGCCGAGTGGTTAAGGCGTGTGCCTGCTAAGTACATGGGGTTTCCCCGCGAGAGTTCGAATCTCTCAGGCGACGTTTGCTTTTTTCTTTTTTTAACTTTTGTTCGAAATTTATTACTGTTATATAGAATTTCTAGTCACACTCGATTCCCGAATCCTGTTCGAAATATAGAATTTCTAGTCACATTCGATTCCCGAATCCTAAAGTAGAGCCCAATCTGTTGCAGTTGCAACCTATTATTCTGCGACTTTTTATATCTCTCTCGCAGTCACTTTTATTTCCCCACGCAGCATAAAAACAACACTCCTACACAAGTGTTTTGTTACCTCACGCGCCGCCGCACCAGCATGTCAACCTTCACCATTTCCAACAACAGCGCCGCAAAATGGCCACTCCCCAAATTCAACTCTTCCCACTTTTCCCCCTCCTCGCCCATCATTCTCCGCCAATCGCTTCTCCACGTGAGCGCCTTCAGGATCCACTGCGTCCCTCCCGAACCCCTCCTCCCGGTGTCAGAACATAATCAGCACTCTTTTGGCGGCGGCGGCGGAGATGGTGGTGATGCCGGCGGAGGAGGTGGCGGAGACAGAGACGGAGGAGGAGATGAAGAGTTTGGACCCCTTTTGAATTTTGAAGCGGTTATGAGAGAATCCGAAGCTCGTGGCGTGAAGCTGCCTTCGGATATGGTGGAGGCCGCCAGGATCACAGGCATCCGGGAAATGTTTCTTCTTCGTTACTTGGAGTTGCAGGTGGGTTCTCTCTAAAGTTTAAATTTTTGGGTTCAAAAAAATGTTTTTTCTTCCCTGATTGTTCTCAATTTGCCTTTTTTATTATTATTATTGCAGAGCTCGTCCTGGCCTCTGTCTTTCCTGATGCAGCATTGTTCCATGCTGAGAAATCGAATGCTCGCGGACCCTTCTTTTCTTTTCAAAGTTGGAACCGAGGTTTGTTTCTCAAAATTGTTAAATGTATAGTTTTTTTTTTGTGTTAATGGGTAGAAGGAAGAATGATAAAAAAATAGTTAGAGAGAAAATAATTGATGATAAAAAGAGAGATTGAAATAAGAGATAGAGCGGAAGTCAGTTGTAAGAGAAGATGCATGTGTAAATATAACAAGGTTGTGTTTGATTATAACTTAGAAAAATACTTTTGTCAATTTCAATGCACAATCAGAAGGAAGAAAATGTTTCTTTTAGAATGAAAGAACTTTTCAAGTCAAACATGTACAATTCTTTGTTCTGGGTATAATGATACCGTAATGGTTATGATGTGAATTTGATGATTGAATGTTTTTACTTTAATTTTTTTGGATTAGATGTGGCGACCTGATTATCATTGTTTTGGCATGTGCAGATTGTTATAGACTCTTGTTGTGCAACGTTTGCAGAGGTTCAGAAAAGGGGCAAAAATTTCTGGGCTGAATTTGAGTTGTATGCTGCTGATCTTTTGGTTGGAGTGGTTGTTGACATTGCTTTGGTGGGTCTGTTAGCACCCTATGCTCGAATTGGCAAGCCTTCATTGTCAAAAGGTTTACTTGGACAAATTCAACAGGCTACTGCGGCTCTTCCTAGCAGGTTAGTGTTTTGAAAGGGATGAAAATTTTGTGAATTCATTATTGCTGTTCCAATGTGAGATGTTCACATGGTGTCATGTATTCCATTTGCTGATCTTACCTATCGGATAAGACTTTTGTTCTTATTGTTGTTGTATTGTGGAGCACCCCATTAATTCTATAAAATTGTATATGGAAGCTGGGGTTATTTAGCAGTTCATTCTTAGATTGAGATTTATTGTATTATGTTATAATTACAGTAATTGTGAAAAGATCCTACGAAGATCTTCCACCCCTTCATTATGCATGATGGAAATATTTAGTTAACTTCAAATTGCTTATGTTGTTATAAGCTTCTCCAATCTTTTTAGAGATCTAGTGGAATGTGAAATTATGGATGCTGTGATACTGAATTACAATTTCAATGCAGTGTTTTTGAAGCTGAAAGACCGGGATGTAAATTCTCTGTGATGCAGCGCATTGCTACATACTTCTACAAGGTGCCCTGTGTTCTGAAAGTTTAAATGTTAAATAACTATTTAATTTATGGCAGAATACATCTTATTTACAAAACCCAGTAAATAATAGAATCAAACTCTCTGCATGGAATAGTATGCTTCCGATTGCTTTAGTATTATATATAGTGCTATACTGTTATATTTGTTTCTTTAATTGGTTTCTGGTATTGGTTTATTCTTGTGAATACCTGAAATTCTGTTTTTCAGGGTGCATTGTATGGATCGGTTGGCTTTGGATGTGGTATTATTGGTCAAGGAATTGCAAACATGATCATGAATGCTAAAAGGTATGCCTACCCAAGATGGGTTCTGTTGTATTGTTTTATTACAAAATTTCTTACTACTAATCCCTTGTTGGCTACATTATTATAATACATGCTTGAATTTTTAATTATGTAATGTTTTTTTATACTTAAAACAGGAGCATTAGGAAATCTGACGATGACATACCTGTGCCTCCTCTTCTGCAAAGTGCTGCTCTTTGGGGTATGTCTTGTCCTGTTTATTCAAATTTTCTATCTCTAGTCTGTTCAATTTCTTGGGTTGGCTCTGCTGTATTACAAACTACAAGCCATGAATTTTACTTTCAGAAAATGAGTTTCATATTCATGTTTCCATTATCTCTTAAAAAGTTGTTTCCATTATTCTCAAAAGAGTGTTCTATTTTGTTTCCTTGCTGCCAAGATGGACATAAACATTTGAGCCAACTTGTTGCATTATTTTCAACAAGGTTGCATTTACATATTCTCATGTACCTTTCAACTTCTTGAGAGATGAGAGGGAGAAAAGGAAAGTGAGGCCAGATTATTGTGCTAGAGTCACAGCCTCAAGAGGACATTGGATCATGTTTACCAACATTACATGTGGAGTGGTGTAACAGTGGTTGAAAAGATGGTGATGCTATAAGATTATTACCATGTAACTTGCTTTATTTGTTTTCCTTCTATGTATCAGGATTCTTCCTTGCTGTGTCTTCCAACACCCGTTACCAGATCATCAATGGACTAGAAAGCCTTGTTGAAGCATCTGTGGTGGCAAAGAGGGTCCCACTTGTTGCAATGGCATTCACTGTGGGTGTGCGATTTGGCAACAACATCTATGGGGGCATGCAGTTTATAGACTGGGCAAAACAGAGTGGAGTACAATGAGTGTCCACACTTAGCAAAATTTCACCTTTTTCAAAGTTTTGTCTGAAAGTCTTGTCCCAAGGAAAAAGGCTCTTTATCAAACCAAGAACTGAAACTCCCAGCATTTTTTTATCTGTAGGGCATCTTCTTGTGATTAAAATAGGACCATACCCTCTCTTCACTCTTCATTCCTCTTGTTTTTTCTTCTCTACAATTTTTCACTTTCATTATCCAATGTTATGTAACTTAGCTGTGGCAGATGAAGGGGAATTAAGCTCCTTTTAACTAGGTATGTTATTTCAGTTAAACTATCAAACTCTTTCCTTTGGGGAATTATAATTTATGTTGGATTACCTTACAAGGGAAATTCATAATTTAAAAAAAATAAAAATGTACTGAATTTGAATTACTTTCTAGATAGATTGTTTTATTTTTTAAATGTTTTTGTTTGTATATGACAATTCAAAATTATTAAGTTTTAATTTTATTGTTTAGATAGAGTATTTTAATTACAACAAAATATAAACTTTATTTTAAAAAATAATATTTAATAATTTAAAAATATTAGTAGATGATGAATTTTAATCCGTGACAATCGTACCATCTTTTAGCTAAAATTTGCTAAAAGAAATCATTTCAAAAGTTTTTTTTCAATATTATTTTTAGTTGATATTAATGCAATTATTTTAGTTAACATTGATTAAGTTTTTTTAAAAAAAATTATTAGTTGGAATTATTATTTTTTCTTACTTTTGAAGATAACTAAAAGATTCTCTTACTTGAAAAATGTTATAGTCAAAATTGATAGAAGTTTTTCTAATAAATATTAGAAAAATAGTGGTTACATTTTTTCCTAAAATTAATTTTGATAGTGTGATTTGAGAAATAATCAATTAGTTTTAGCTTTAAAAAATTATTTGTCAACATCATTTAAAAAGGACTAAACTGAAAACAAAATACAAGATAATAAATCAACATGTACACGTGAGATTGAAGAGAACATGACAAATTTTAAATTTTTTAAAATTTAAATTGTATATAGTTTTAAGCACTTGATTTCCTCTTAAAAATTTCAATAATTTTTTTAAAAATTATTCTATCTATAAAACATATTTTATTTTGAATTATTTTAAATTTTCTATTAAAATTATTTATTTTCTAAAAAAAATCCTCCAATTAACTATTTGAAATGAAATGAAACTCAGTAATAATGTTTGAAGTTTCCAATTTTGTCGTTTTAGAAACAATTGAACTACTACATAAAACTAATATAGATTATTTTAAAAATATTAATTTCAGTATTAAAAATTTGTACATTGGTGAATGATGACCTGTGTCCCGAAATAAATAAAAAAATCTATCAATTATGGAATAATTTGGTCATTATTAGTGTCTTTTAATGCTAGTTGTATAAAATTTATTAGGTGATATTATAAATTCAGAAGCAATTCTCTACATAATCACAAACTGAAGCATGCCTTTGTTTGTTAGCCCAAGAAAAATGAATTAACAATAAAAGGCACACTGCGAGGGGCCCACTCCAGCTGTAAACACAATGTTTTTAATTTTGACAGCTGTGAACTTAATCCGACTTCAATAGCGCAATTTCACAGAGGAAATGCTAATTTGAGATTCAATTTCAATAGTGTAATTTCTACATTTCTTTAGTCCAAATGTTTGGGAAATGATACCCATGGAGAGAGTTGAAGAACGAACATGAAAATGAGGAAGAGAAGAAAGCATGATTGAGGAAGAAAATTTGATTCTCACTTAGTTACATATTTTTCAACAATTAAGTGTTTAATAGTTAAGTATAGTTAATATATTATTAAAATGTATCTTATTTTTTATAATTATATTTATTTGTAAAGTTTGTAATGAAATATCTTGTTGATGGACCGTATTTAATATTTATTATTACTTAGATAAAGTTATTCAATTTATCGTATATTTGATGCATTAATTCTGACTGACTGAATAGTCTTCTATATTAGGTGGTGATCTGGTTTGTCCAACCTTATCACCCAAAAATTTATTCAGTTTATTATAGTACTAGTGAAAACACATGCGCGATTCATATTTTCTTCTTTTATTCAATTTTCACGATGATAGAAATGTAACATACATATAGAAATAATTTTGGATGAGTCGAAATTGAAAAACAAAAAATAGAGTGCATAGAGTGATTAAAAGTGTGAGATTTGGTGTGAAAATGCGTGAGAGTATGCTCTCTTTCTTGCCTTCAAATAATGAACTATGGGAAGAGTGTGAAGTCATATAAAAATTGTACATTAATATTAATTTAA
Source organism: Phaseolus vulgaris (assembly GCF_000499845.2). Taxonomy (NCBI): domain Eukaryota; kingdom Viridiplantae; phylum Streptophyta; class Magnoliopsida; order Fabales; family Fabaceae; genus Phaseolus; species Phaseolus vulgaris. The sequence goes on along the minus strand of NC_023755.2, from coordinate 36,607,631 downwards.
AAAATAATTTTATTTTTTAAGTAATTAATAATGACAAAAGTAATTTGTATAAAAAAAACGGTTATAATAAAACCCTTGTTAAAGTGTCAAAATAAACTTTATTATTTTCTTTTACAACACATGCATGTATGGAAAGATTTCTTTTGGACACTTTTGAATGGATGTTGGGAAAGACTTATTTAAGAAAGTTTTTAATGCATGTATTTGTTAAGTGGTTAAGGAATGAATTATTTTTAAAACATATTTTTTAAGTTATTTTTTTTTTAAATTAAAAATGTTAAAATATTATAATGAATTATATTTTTTGGTGCACAAATATCAATAAATATTTTTTTTAATATGTTTGATTTATAGTTTTACTTTTAAAATATAACTCAATTTATTAGTTTTTAAAAGTTGGTAAAAATATTTAATTATATATTATTTTGTATAAGTTTCATATAAATTTATCATAATTACAGTTTTTAGTATTAGTATTTTTAAAAATTATAAATATAACTCATTTTTTAATTTTAAAAAAATTATTATCAATAATAATTATTCTTTAATATTTTCTAACTGTAATACTACAAAAATTAATAAAAAAATTGTTTTTATAAATATTTTTTGGTTTAATTAAATTTTAAGTTTCTTTTAAATTTGAGTATTTTTAATTGAATTATTGTCTTTTGTATCCACATATTTAAAAATGTGAAACTTTTTATTTAATATAAAATAATATTATGGTTAATATAAATGACAAGTGATTTTTAACATTTTAATTATGTTGGATAACCTCTTGAATGACTTTCATTTACTAGAAAAATATCATAATTAACACCATTGATATAATGTGACAATAATAATAATTTCTTATAATTCAATATGATTTTAATTAAAATAATAAAAAATACTTGTTGTGTTTTATATATTAACTAGGAAATCTTAAATTTCTTAAAGTGTAGAGACAAGTGAGTAAGATCACTCTACAATATCTTCTTATACAGATAATTCGGAAATATTAAATAGTGAGGACTTAATTGAAAAAATATAAAAATTTGCAATACTTAATAGAGCAAACAAATCTAAGAGACATTTAATTGAAAATATCTACATTTATGAAACTCTTAATTTTTTTATTTATTTTTTAATAATTATCATAATATTTTAATTTTAATTATGTCTTTTATATTTTATTATTATAAGAAGTGGATATATATATAGACGTAAAGAAGCATGAAATTTTCACTGGTTAATATAATTAAAATCAAAATGTTCCATTTTATTAACTTATTTTACTGTAGTTTTATAACATGCAAAACGTAAAGTATAACTCATTCAAACCTTTAATATGCTTATTAAATATTTTCTCGTAGAAAAAAAACTATAATTGAAGTAAAAATAAAAAGAACTTGATTTTATTTTAATGATATACCATTGAAGGTTCAATGAATAAAATATTCTATAAAACTATTAAAATAAGTAAGACATTAAATAAGGTAATATTCAATCAAAAGACATAAGTAAAAAAATTATATAATATTTTAACTCAATTAAAAATAAAGAAAATTAAGTTCGTGATCATCTGTCTTCATTTTATTTAGATGAGATGAATTAATTTTTTGAATCTGCCGGTAGAGCGAACCTGCCAACTAATCCATCATCTTTTATTTATGATACTTTTAAAAGTAATGTGATGCTTTTAAAATCAAAATTGATGATGATTATGGATATTTTTTGTAAAATTATATTTACAATAATTTTTTTATATATAATTAATTCATTGGGTATTATTGATATTTACTTTATTTTATTTAGATATTTTATTTGATTAGAATATTAGAGTTGATTTAATATTATTATTATCTCTTAATTTTTATTATAAAAAATAATATAAATAATTACAATCAAATAAATAAATTCTAAAAATTAAAAATAATGGACTAACTCACTAATTCATGATATAATTAATTAAACAAATTACTAATTTAAACTCGTATAATCTGATCAATCGGATCCAAACAGACACAATCCGATTTTAGATTTTTGGTTATCCTTTTGTTCCTCGAAACCTAGTTAGAAGAATATAGCTAGGAAATGTGGTTCAAGAGTGATAATGGACCCTGTGATATAATTCCAATTCCAAGAGTAGGAGGACATATATGACTTTAGGTCTTTGACCCTTCCCACACGTCCTTGACTTACACACCGAAGGCCAAAGAGAGACAATAAATATCATAATCATGAGCGGATAAAAAGACACCAAATGCAAATACCAAACCAATTTCTTAAAAGAAATGGTGAAATAAAAACAGTCAAAACACTTTATAAAACAATTTTATTTAATAAACACATACAAAAAGAGTATGTTTAAAAAATACGTTGAAGAGCATATTTTTAATAATTTATATAATTTAATTGAGTATATGTTAAAGTATGTGAAAAAGAAAAGTCCCGTGGTGGCAAAAAGAAAAACAGAAAATGATGGAATGACGGAATTGGTAAAATGGTATGAAAATGGAAAATAAAAGGTGGTTCCAGCAGTGTTCGAGGGCCTTTTCAATTTCCGTCAGTCCACCCTCTCTCTCTCATTCTTTCTTTCTTTCTCTTCTCTCTCCTGGCGAACTGTTTTTGGGTCTAGATCAACCGTAACACACAACTGAATTGTTTCTCCTACTCGGTTCTCCGTTCGACGTTCCGCAATTCGGAGCTCAAGATCACCGACCGTTCAAAATCCGCGTTGGATCGGATCGAATCCGCAACCGAATTGAGTTTGGGGATCTGAAGAGAAGAGAGGGATCTGTGAGCGCCATAGGTGATGGCGATGTCGGGGATGCGAGGACTCTCCGTGTTTATAAGCGATATTCGCAATTGCCAGAACAAGGAGCAGGAGAGGCTTCGTGTGGACAAGGAACTCGGCAACATACGCACGCGCTTCAAAAATGAGAAGGTTCGGTTAGGGTTTCTCTTCTCCTTTCAGCTTTTTCCACTTAGTTCCTGTTGTTTCTGCACCGTTTCTCGCTGGTTCTGTTGCTCGAGATTTTGTTTGTTATCACCTCGAGAGGCAGTGGAAACCTAGAAAGTTGTAATTGATGACCTCTTGGCAGTGTCGGGATTGGTGTTTAAAATTGATAGAGGAAAATTAGGTATCGGACGTGCTTTGAATGGTGAAATGAGTTGGACTTTAGCGAGTTTGTGATGTGTGGACCTGAGATTTGTACTGGTTTACAGCTGCGTGAAAAACGAAGGTTTTCATGATAGTTTAGTTGTTGACGAGTATATGGAAAAATTAGCAATAAGCTGAAATTGTAAGGGTTATAGAGTGTTCTGTACAGTTAGGTATCCGTTCTTGGTTTAGGTGTTAAGTTATTCTGATGTGTTCACTTATAATAATGTCCGTTTGGCTGCAACATTGAAGATGACATAGAAGGGCAGCTGGTATCGATCGATTTAATAGCTCATGTGTAGATATTTATGTGCTAGAAGGTAAGTTCTTCTCAGTTTAAACAGATACAGTACTAAGTAGATCTAATACATTGCAAGTAGCGTAGTTTATTTCTAAAATAAATTCTGGTGCCCATTTTGTTAGTGTGGCAAAGAATGATTGGAAGCCTGTATCTCTAAGGTAGGAATTGACTTCAAATATACTATAATTTGTTCGGCTATTATATTATTATATCTGTCATCAGACTTTGTTATGTGTTTTATAACCTCTATAGATGCATCTATCTTTCTTCTAACTTAATTTCAGTAAGTTCCAATCTAGAAGATGGTCCTGGCCTTGCATTCTGATGGTTAAAATTTGCTATTGCATAAAATCAAGTAGTGAAGTGGATGAGTTTAGTATTGTTCCTGAAAGGATTCTTACTATTTGGTTTTAGGGCGTAACTTAATCCCACATGAATACAACACAGTAACTAAATACTGAAAAGCTAGAATGAAAATGCAATATTTTCTATGTCAGTTAGTTAGAGAGTAAATATTCAATGTTGGAAACACCGTCAATCCAATTTCATTTGTTTTTTCCTACTACCTTTTAGCATTTTACCTTAACTAAGATCTAGTCTATCGATTGATGGAGGAATTCCCTAGATTAATAATACTCAATTCTTGCCACATCAATTCTCTTTAGTTTCTAAAACCTAATTAATTTTGTTCTTGAGTTCTAAGAAGAATAAAGACATTGATAATTTATGGTGTCTATGTTACTCACAAAAAATCCCCCTCAACAGTATTTATAGAAAATTAATGATTATGGTATTTTTAGCATGTTCTTAGACAGGTCATATATAAATTTTCCATCCTCCTAACAACCCACAAGATTGTAAATGACCAATTCAGTATCATTAAGTTTAACACTCAGTTGAATAGAAGGAAACTTAAATGAAATTGAAATCCAAATAAATTATCATTCAAACCAAGCTGTCTTCGTTCTAACAGAAAATTATTGATCCTAAATAATGGAAGAAAAAAATAAAATTGTAAACTTATACCATTATTGATTGTGACTTTTCCTTTGGAGCTTTCTAGTTCTATTCTAACCTGAAGCGCAAATTCTCTTTATGCAAGCTCCCCATCTGACAACTCTCTCTCTCTATAAAATCTCATTTATATTAGGTGGGAGTCATTTTTCCTGATTTGTTTTGGATTTTTGGTGCTCTAATCCTTCTAGGCCTATAGCTCCTTAATTTTCAGATAAGGAGATGGTTTGTTTGATTCTCTCCAATATGAACTTGGAGATTTGAGTAAGATTTTGAGCTTATGTACTCTTTGTTTCTCTACTTTCTCCATAATATCTCTTATAAAAATATTCTGGAATATACCTGAAAAGCCAAATTAAACGTGAAAATGTATGGAAGAGGAACTAACTCAAAATCCAAAAATATAATCTAAAATAAGCTCAGTTGAAAATTCTGATAAATAGGAACCAAAGGTGTGTGCGATTTTGCAGCACATCATTTTCTTAGCACAAGAATCAACATATGTGTAGTCAATTTGTGTGTTTGGGTCACTTTGACACAGTCACACGCATATCTGTATGTTTCCAAATGTGTGGCTCTGAATACAATTTTGTAACAGAAATTGATGATCTATGACTCTGAGGATTGCAATGTCATTGCCGACTGGCAAACTAAAACATTTAGTATTGATTATTTATTATAAACAGTACCCAATGATGGAATTTCATTTTACCATCACCTTCAATGGGTTATGAACTAGTTTCTAAATATGAGGAACCTTTCACATTAAAGAGTTCTTCTAGCATTGGACTGTGGTATTGGATGCAGAATACTGTTGTTTGACTTTTGCCTTTGCTGCACAACTCTTTGTTGGGATCTGCTTTTATCCTTGCCAACATAGTTCTTCCTTAACACTCTAATGGTGCCTATGGTTTTTATTATAAACTGTCATTTTTTTGGCTCAAATGGAATCATATAATCACACCAGAGGGTTTCAGAACTATCAATTTACTAATTGATTTTCTTTATTTTTCAGTCACAATTGTAACTCCTGGAGCCAAAGTTGGTTTAATTGTGTCCTGAAATCTGTTTTATTTGTTATTTCTTCTATATTTGTTGTTTTGGATATTTTTTTTTCCTATATATCTGTTAAACTACCCTTTTAATTATAGAAAAATGAGTTTCTGAAATTTATTTTTTTTGATTTTTTAAATCCTTTATTTTTATTTATTTTGTTGACTTTCTGCTTTTAGAGCAGAAGGGTTTTCTAATTTTTGTTTTCCCTTTCCAAAACTGTCTTTATCTCAATGCTTTGGTTTGTTTATATATTCCGGTTTTTCCTGAAAGTAAAATATATCTACTCATCTATTACTCAAGTTCCATCAATTTGTTCTTGCTGTTATTCAAAACAACATTGATGTCTTACACTTATGAATGGCTGTATTTAATTTGTTTTACCTTTGGTTCTGCTGTAGGCTCTGACACCATACGAGAAAAAGAAATATGTTTGGAAAATGCTTTATATATACATGCTTGGCTATGATGTGGATTTTGGTCACATGGAAGCTGTTTCCCTTATATCTGCCCCAAAGTATCCTGAAAAACAGGTATTTTGTTCTCCTCCGTGATGCCTTTTTGTAATGTTTTGTTACTCTCTGCTGATATATACATTACTCCATTGTTTTAGAGCGTTGTTTCAGTTTCAGTTCATTTCCATGTTTACCTAGCAGAGAAAATATCTATAGACTGTGAAGAAGGAATTCTAATATCCTCATAAATGACTGCAGGTTGGGTACATTGTAACTTCAAGTTTGCTTAATGAAAATCATGACTTTCTTAGGTTGGCTATAAATACAGTGCGCAATGATATCATTGGTCGTAATGAAACCTTCCAGTGTCTAGCATTGACTATGGTATGGTAATACCTTTCCTAGAATTGCTCGTCATATTGATCATTTAATGGTATTACTTTTTTAGTATCTTTAAAGGTACTAAGAAGAAGTCTTTCAACAAGTTTTGCAATTTGTGGTGGACTTTCTCTTCTAATCATTTTACCATCCTCTGGTGATTATGTTCCATTAAAATCTTTTAATTGTTAATATGAACCTTCAATGAATATATAATTTATAAAGTAATAAAATGTCCACATTAGATGACTCTTTAAGTTTTTTTCTTTTATCATTGTGGTTTCAATGTATGTGAGCAAAAGGGTTATCTTGTAGGTTGGAAATATTGGTGGGAGAGAATTTGCTGAGTCCTTAGCACCTGATGTGCAGAAGTTGCTGGTAAGAAATTATTGCATTATTGTTAAATAGGTGGCTTTATTGGAAAATATTGATCTTAACTGCATTTTGTGATCTAGATATCAAGCAGTTGCAGACCACTTGTCCGAAAAAAAGCTGCATTGTGTTTGCTGCGTCTGTACAGGAAAAACCCTGATGTTGTCAACGTAGATGGATGGTAAATCTCAATGTAATTATGCTAGTATGCACTTTTTTCTTTATGTTTTTTCTTCAAAGAGCTTATTTCTCAACCTTCTACCTTAAGGGCGGATCGGATGGCACAACTTTTGGATGAACGAGACCTTGGTGTTTTGACATCTTCTATGAGTCTTCTTGTTGCATTAGTATCAAACAACCACGAGGCGTATTGGAGTTGTCTTCCCAAGTGTATCAAAACTTTAGAGCGGCTTGCTAGGAACCAGGATATCCCTCAAGAATACACTTACTATGGTATCCCGTCTCCCTGGCTTCAGGTTTGTGAACTTTTCTTTTTGTCTAATATATATGTTTTTCGATTGGCATTGGTTTAAGGAAGGTTTTGAAATTCTTTCAGCTTGCTTTCTATTATCGAGAACCAAGTGCTGTACTAAATTTTTCGTTTTATCCAGCATGCAAACCTCCTTTTATTCTTTTACCAATTTTTACTTAATGTAGGTCAAAACAATGAGGGCTCTTCAATATTTTCCTACAATTGAAGATCCTAATGCCAGGAGGTCACTGTTTGAGGTTTGTCAGATCACATTGAAATGTCCAAAACTTTTGTTTATTAGATAACAATTTTACCCAAGCCTTGATTTATTATTTCAGGTCTTACAAAGGATACTGATGGGAACTGATGTTGTAAAAAATGTGAACAAAAATAATGCATCCCATGCTGTTCTTTTTGAAGCCCTTGCTCTGGTATGTTTATTGTGCTATACTATATTGTAAACAAACAACCGCATTTTTGTTCTTTACACTGATCACTCTATATGGCATTAACCTGCATGTGTAAATGATAATCCAATGATTATGAATTTTACTGGTCAAACTAATTGAAACCATTGCACAGTTAACCCCAACTTTTTACATTGTACTTCTAGCAATTTTTATGTTAAATGCTTCTTTTTCATTTGTGAATTCACTTCTCAAGTAGACATATTCTCATGTGCTTAAATAATATAAGTGGGACTCTGATATTACTCTGTACTATTTTACCCTAAGCGCACCATATATCGCGTACCAAACTTCAAAGAGGGAAATGAAATGCCATTTCATTGTACATATATTTTTCTTCTCTTTTTCTATATTTGATTGGTTGTCTTCATTTCTATGCACATCTTTGTAAGAATGCTTATAGTGTGCATATGGGGGTTCTGTAGGTTTCCTTAATTCTTCATATAGAGATGCATGTAGTGAAGTTGGTGGCTGTTACACCCCTCCCAATTTACTCAAAAGGAACTTTTTCTCACAATGAGATGTTGTAATTATTGTCTCTATTCTGATTGTTCTCTTCAGGTGATGCATCTTGATGCTGAAAAAGAGATGATGTCTCAATGTGTTGCTCTTCTTGGAAAATTTATTGCTGTCCGTGAACCAAACATTCGGTATCTTGGCTTGGTAAGTTGTGGCCACATTTCACTGCATATTTATCTTTTCTTTCTGTTTGAAAGGAGGGACAAAAATTGCATGGCCAATATTCTGTGGTAGATTTCATTACAGTTTAGAAGGCTTTGGTGGTATTGGTTGGTTGTCATAATGCAATGTTGCAGTTCATAACATATATGCTATTACGGTGCAGGAGAATATGACTAGAATGTTGATGGTTACTGATGTACAAGATATCATAAAAAGACATCAAGCTCAGATTATTACCTCATTGAAAGATCCTGACATCAGGTTACATGTTTTATTCTATATGTTAACATCATTGATCCTGTATATATCATCACTGAATTATTTGCATTCAGAACCCAGTCTTTACTTATTGGTATATAAAGTGGGCCAGTTAAATATAGGATGCCCATTCATTGATTCACTGTTGTTACATTCCTGCTGACCTTGCTACAAATTTAAATGGAATTGAGATCAAAGGAGACACTTTCTTTTCAAGATATTGGTTTTAATTTTTATGGTCTCCTGTATTGTTAATGAGTGGATTATAAATTATTTTATTTGTTTTTTTCAAAATGGCAACCTGTATGTGAACGTTTATACTGTTTTCTAAACTAGTTTCCTTTAAAATGCAAATTTTTGTTAAATCTAGTTTCCTTTATACTGTATGTGAACGTTTATACTGTTTTCTAAACTAGATTCACTGTTGTTTCATTCTGAATGCCAATTTTTGTTAAATCTAGATTTTGTAACTGCATTTATCTACATGCAGTATTCGGAGGCGTGCTCTAGATTTGCTTTATGGCATGTGTGATGTTTCAAATGCAAAGGATATAGTTGAAGAACTACTGCAGGTATGGAGCTACTTCCAAACTAATTCATGCAATTTGAAAATCTATTGCTATGTAAACCCTACCAACTTCCCAACAGCCTCTTCATAGTACAATAAACAAAAGAAATAAATGTATTAACTGGGTATATAAAATGATTAGTTTGCGATTTCAACTGTTTTGTAGTATCTCAGCACCGCAGAGTTTGCAATGCGTGAGGAATTGTCACTTAAAGCTGCTATTCTAGCTGAGAAGTTTGCACCAGACCTTTCATGGTAATGTAATTGAACCTACTAAAGAAATTAAATAATAGTATTGTTACTGTAGCATAAATCTCATCATTGATTCTCATGATATGTAACTCCTGAACTGGTCATAAAGGTTACTTTCATACTGTTAGCCTCTAATGAAGTCTTAAAAAATGCAATATATAGTTTCTTCCTTCATAGTGCTAATAAATCTAGGACAACGATTCAGCTATTTTAGATGGGCAAATAAACAGATAGTTTGCCCTGACCTTGAAGAAAATCCCCCAACAGGCTCGAGTGCAAACCCAAGTATTGATATGTCACCCAATTATTAGTTTTAAGAGTGGTTTCATTATCATACATTTGATGAACTTTTTTTATAAAAAATTAAAAATTCAGTATAATTGATGTGTCCTTTCATCTTTTGCTGTAGCTTCTTTTCTATTACTTCTATTTTGAGGATGACCTGTATTCAACTTTTTCACTTGACTTTTTTGTCATAAAATATCTTGAGAAAAGACAGTATAATTATAAAATTCAAAATAACAGCCAACCCTGTTTATTGTCAATCAGAATTTTTCTATTGGCAAATACATGCAATTAATTTAGAAATTACTGGGGACGGCCTAGAGGAACTGCTAGATTGTGTTCTTTATGAACATGTGAGATGAACATAACTAAGTACTATACATTTTTCTGCAACTGTGAAGGGATTGCAAGATTTTGTTTATATAATTTTGTTCAGTATTAGTAAAATAGAAACAGTAAACCTGTCACCCTCTTACCTTAGAATAAAAAATCCCTAGTTATCTTAGATCAGAACTTATTATTGATGTAATATGTACATTGATATCATGCCATCCCTTTTTATACAGGTATGTTGACGTGATTCTTCAATTAATTGACAAGGCTGGGGATTTTGTTAGTGATGACATATGGTTTCGGGTGGTGCAGTTTGTTACAAACAATGAAGATTTACAGGTTTGTTTGAAACTTGTAGTGACTATGATGCTGCTCCCTAACATAGAAAACATTCACTAGGCATTTTATGTCTTTCTCAGCCTTATGCTGCGGCGAAAGCTCGAGAGTATCTTGACAAACCTGCTATACACGAGACAATGGTTAAGGTTTGTACTTTTACTTCCATTCTTTAATTATCTGGATGCTACTAGTTTGTATGGACAATATTTCTGCTAAGTGACACTTTCTTGAAGAGGGTTTCTAAACTGTAAAATGGGTAAGAAATATTTAATTATATTCGAGCAAAACAGAGACATCTTTGCGAAGTGGTTCCTTTAACTTGAACTTCCATAATCGCTTGAGGGATGCAAGAAGTATTTCTTTCTGTTATTATGGATTTTATGTAGTATTGTACTTTATATTGATTTGTTCGCAAATTGAAGTTTCATAATTTATATATTGATTTATTCACTGTTAAAAAGCAAGTACTTGTTTTAATTTCTATCTCGTACACTTCAACAGGTCAGTGCGTACATCCTTGGAGAGTTTGGACACCTTCTAGCCAGACGACCTGGGTGCAGTCCAAAGGAAATATTTGGCATTATACACGAGAAGCTTCCTACTGTATCGTAAGGGGAATCACAATCTACCTCATCTAATTTTTTAGTTGAAATCCAATTTTTCCAAGATACCTTACAAGATGTGCTTTATATTCAGGAATTCTACTATTTCTATTCTTTTGTCTACATATGCTAAAATTCTGATGCACAGTCAACCACCCGACCCTGAATTACAAAATCAGATATGGACAATATTTAAGAAGTGAGATTGACCTCTTCAGTGTTCAATTTCTTATTATCATGGTTTTTTATATAGTTCTTTATAAGGCCATAGGTTCTTCTAACCCATTTGCTCATGTTTAGATATGAAAGCTCAATTGAAGTTGAAATACAGCAAAGAGCTGTGGAATATTTTGCATTGAGTAGAAAAGGTGCAGCTCTAATGAATATATTGGCCGAAATGCCTAAATTCCCTGAACGACAGGTTTTCTTGCAATATTGATTCAGAGACAACTTGTTTGAAATTTGCACTATCACTTTTGATATATACTCATGGATTTTATACTCTTTCAAATTCAGTCTGCTTTGATTAAAAAGGCTGAAGACACTGAAGATACTGCAGAACAAAGTGCCATAAGGTTACGACAGCAGCAATCTCAAACATCAAATGCTTTGGTTGTAACTGAACAAAGTCATCCTAATGGAACTCTTCCTGTTGGCCAACTTAGCCTTGTAAAGATTCCCAGCATGAGCAGTGCGGTGGTTTGTTGTTTCACTCTGCTTTGTGTATCTTCACAAATGATTTTGGTCAACATGATTTCATCTTTAACTGTATAATGGTTCATCCTATTTCTTAGTTTCACTCCTGTTTTTTTTTTTTCTGAACAGGATGATACTTCAGCAGGTGAAAGATTATCCCAGGAAAACGGGACTTTGAGTAAAGTAGATTCTCAACCTCCTTCAGCAGATCTCCTTGTTGATCTCTTGGGTCCATTGGCTATTGAAGGCCCTCCCAGTAGCAATATCCACACCCGGTCAATCTCTTCTTCAGGATTGGAAGGAACTGTGGTTGAATCCACAGCCATAGTACCTGCTGGAGAACTGACCAACTCTGTGCAGGTACCTTGCATTAACTAGTAAAGTCTTTTGCTTAACTGGCTGTGCTAACTGAATACTAATGCAAAATTCCATTGGATATGGTTTTTTGGCATATTTTCTACATCTTATATTTTTCTACGCTTGATTATTATTGATGATGAACCACATTCTTTCAGCAAGACTTTCTTGGACAAATACAAATTTAGACCATCTAACTATTACTCTTTCACTAGACTCTCTTCTCTAGTGTTCAATATTAGAAGGATATTACTACAAATTTACTGGTCGGCATTGGAATATAACTTGCACGTTTTGTATGTGCAGCCAATTGGAAATATTGCTGAAAGATTTCATGCTTTGTGCATGAAAGATAGTGGTGTTCTATACGAGGATCCCTACATTCAGGTATTTTCTTCATTTATTTTGTAATGTTCTCTATTTTTTGTTTTAATTTGATCATGTATATTTGCATCTTAAACTTGTGTTCTTAGATTAAAATTTTTGTTTGCCCAGATTGGTATTAAGGCAGAATGGAGAGCTCACCTTGGGCATCTTGTTCTTTTCTTGGGAAACAAGAACACTTCTCCTCTTGTCTCTGTGCAAGCTTTAATATTGCCTCCCACACATTTGAAGATGGAACTCTCTCTAGTTCCAGAAACCATACCTCCCCGGGCACAAGTGAGAATCCTTTTGTTACTGTTGGTTTCTTTCAAATATTGTTATTTTGTTAATTTACATTTTCCCTCTTTTGATTGTATAGGTGCAATGCCCACTTGAGGTCATTAATCTCCATCCAAGCAGGGATGTCGCTGTTCTTGATTTCTCCTACATGTTTGGTAACGATAGGGTACTTAAATTTAAACTTATGTTTCATTTGTCTAATTTAAAAAATACATGCTTTGAAGGCTACTCCGAAAAGAAAATGCCAGTTGACTACTTTATGTTAAAACACACACTCACAAAAACAGAGAAGAAAAGGGAAAGAGAATAAGATGTGGTACTAAATTTGAAAATTTATTTCCCACACACATGTGCCGCAATACATCATCTCTCTAACCAACTTGAATTTGTCAGCCTTATGAGGCTTTTGTTAAAATATCAGCCACCTGTTCAATGGTACTGCAGTGTTTTAACTCCAGCTTTCCTTTACTGACTTGATCCCTTAAGAAATGAGATCTTGTCTCAATATGCTTGCTCCTTCCATGAGCAGTAGGATGTATACCCAAGCTTATGACTTGTTGTCTAGTAGCATCTTCATTTCAAGTTCTCAAGCCACAAGTTTTGACAAACTCCCATTGAAGACAATGCCACCACTGACTTCTTAGAACACCATGAAATAGGTGCTCCATACATTATAAACACAACCTGTTTGTAGCCAAATACTTCATCAAATATTACGATCATGTTTTGAAAACAACCCATATCCCAAAGTGCCATTCACATATCTCAATATCCTCTTTGGTTCAAACAAATGAGCAATACTTTGATGAACCCTAAATCTACTAATCAGCCCCACTCCATAAGCTATGCCAGGTCTATATCTGCACAAAAATCTCAATGAACCAACAATCTGCTTATACAAGGTTGCATTGAATACCTTTTCAGTTTCTTCCTTCTCTAACTTAATACCACAATCAACTAGTGTTTGGGAAGAATAACAATCCCAAAAAATAGGATAGCAAACTCAGATCTCTCACGTCAAACTAAAACATAATTCTCCTTTAAACTTGTCAATTTCTACACTGCATTGCTTTCAGTAACTAGTAGGTCGTCTACATAGAGGCAAATTAATATTAAATCACTTACAGTAGCTCTCACATAAAGTCCATATTTTGTTGTATGGTTGCTGAAACCCAACTGCAAAAGGAAGCAATCTATTTTTAAATTCCAGGCATGAGGGGCTTGTTTTAGCCCAACCCAAAGGAACTTGACTGTCATTTTATGCGGGAAAAGTTGTTGTCCAAGGGTGTTTGTTCCGAGTTTGCAAATCCAATGAGCAACTTGCACATGTGTTAACAAAATCCTTAAGGGGACCTCGGATTGAATTTATTTGTTCCAAGCTTGGTACATACAATTTGTATGCTCCAGCTTGAGAGGGATTGAATAGCTATTAAATATAGGTAGTTAGTTGTATTGGAAAACTGCTATATGAGTTGTTTACATATTAGCATTAATTTCTTGTACCTTTTGGTGTTCCCCATGTAATTTTCTTCTATAAATAACAAAGATCAGCTGAGATAATAAAATCTCTTAAGCTCTTTTTATTATATTTTCAGTCTTTAAGTGTTGTGATATTTTTTATCTCGTGGCCAAGATCGTACATTTCGACTCTTCCTTGTTGTGGCTGCTATTTGTCATTGGCTACTTCACCAATGACGTTGATCATGGTAACCTTGAGGAAGAGACTTACATAGAACAACCTTCTAGATTTGTTGCTATGGGAAGTATGGCAAAGTTTGTAAATGTGGATATCTCTATGGACTGAACCGATCATCTACAACATGGTTTGGTAAATTTAGTTATACTAAGCAAATCTTTGGATTGAAACAAAGTGAGATTGATCTTACAATTTTCTAGTGTCATACTTCCCCTGAAAAGTTTGTCTATCTAATTGTTTGTGTTCATAATATAGTTATCTAAGGAAATGATGTCTCTCGGATTTCTCAACTAAAAGAGCACTTATTCAGTCACTTTTTGACCAAAGATCTTGGCTATTTGAATACTTTACTGGTATTGAAGTGGCTCAATCAAAGAAAACATTGTAAATGCTCGAGTTTTTGGACGAGACAGTGCTAGAAAATTGCAAGCCCATTGATAGTTTATGTGCACCGAAATCAAAAGTTAATAGTGGGCTAAGGTGAAACCTCTTCAAATTCAAAGAGGTATTGGAGACTGGTGGGGAAACTCATTTATCTCACTATTGGAAGACCTAATACCTCTTGTGGAGTTGGAGTTGTTAGTCAATTCATGCATAATCCTCACATGGACCATTGAAATGTTGTGATTTCCATGATATGTCAAAAAGACTCCAAGACAAAGATTGTTGTATGAAGGCAAGGGAAATAATCAATTTTTAGTGTATTGTGATGCATATTGGGTTGGTTGTCCCATTGATAGGAGGTCCAACACTAGATTCTATGTGAATGGGAGGGAATACTATTTCTTGGAAAACAAGAAACAAAGTATTGTCTGATCTAGCAGAGAAGCTAAATATTTATCTATGGCTTTGGCCACCTAGGAACTTGTGTGGATTAAACAACTACTTCTAAAGTTGAAATTGAGCTGAAGAAACTATATTGTGATAATTAGGCTGCCTTTTTTATTGTCTTCACTGGGTTTCATGGGAGAACTGAACACAATGTTGGAGGCCAAATTACAATATATAAGTGGGGACAACTCTCACCTTACAAACCGGTTTTGTGAGGATGAGTTGAACTTAAACTTTTATAAAATAGTGTCAGAGCCTATCCTAGTGAGGTTTGTTGGGTCAATTGTGTCAGTTGATATCATGCCGTTGTTGGACTATTCATAAATATCTAGTCCCATGCACAAGATGTCAATGCTTTGGTGTGAGGGGATTGTGTTGGAGATCTCACGTTAGCTAGAGATAAAGCAAAATTACAGTATATAAGTGGGGGACTTTAAGAGAGCATAGAATTTAGTTTATACATTCCAAGCATAGTGCATACAATATTTATGATCTAGATTGAGGAGGAATGTTTAAATAGGTGATATTATTTTGTTGTACATCTTTTATAAAAGCTGTTTTTGTGTATACCTAGGTTTAGGAACATAGATATACTTGTAACTTAGGAGTCAAATTGTTGGTTTTTCTCTATTTATCTAGTACTTCCTCCTTGTTAAATAGAGGAAAACCAACAACATTTGTCGCCACATTAGTTCTTTTGCATCACTACATTGGTCCTAATGTTTTAATTATTAAATAGTCCTTCAAACATTTTTTTCCCAAATCTGTCCTTCAAAATTGATGGAAAGGGATTTTCTCTCTCTTCTTGAACAGAACAAGAAAAGTTTACCATTTTAATCAATGTTGCTTCATAGGTCAATGTCAAGCTTCGCCTACCTGCTGTCCTAAATAAATTTCTCCAACCTATATCTGTATCTGCGGAAGAGTTTTTCCCTCAATGGAGATCACTTCCTGGACCACCTTTGAAGCTTCAAGAAGTGGTATGTATCTGCATTATTTTTATTATTTTTTGTGGCAGATTTGCAGTTGCTTTACTGGCTTGTTCTTTATGGTTATCCAAACTTACATTCATCTTTCCTGTTGGTTTTGCAGATTAGAGGTGTTAGACCACTTCCACTGCTTGAAATGGCAAACTTATTCAACAGTTACCACTTGATTGTTTCCCCTGGCCTTGTATGATATTGAAGTTCCTCCTTTTACTTCTTTTTTATTTATCTTTCTTGATATTCTTAACTACTAATGTACATTATTTCTGCTATCTATCTAGGATCCCAATCCAAACAATCTTGTTGCGAGTACAACATTTTATTCAGAAAGTACTAGAGCAATGCTTTGTTTAGTAAGTCCGCAATCCCTACAAATAGTATAGTCGTCATTATAACTTGTTTGTTTTAGGTTTATCCCAGTCATTCATGATTAAATTAGTGATAACATTAGTTAAAGCTTGAGGTAGTTTTAAAGCTTTTATGTGAATGGTGTACACAGATAAGAATCGAGACAGATCCAGCAGACAGAACCCAGCTAAGAATGACAGTTGCTTCAGGGGACCCAACACTTACATTTGAGTACGTGATTAATTTTCTACTTTTTTACAACATGTTTTCTATAGATTGATTCTGAATACATCTTTTGCTGATAATTCTTATATTGGCTTGCAGGCTGAAGGAGTTCGTAAAGGAGCAATTAGTCAGCATTCCCACTCCCATCGCAGTTCGTCCGACGACACAGCCAACACCAACATCTCCACTGGCTCAACCCAGCAGTGCTCCTGCATCCATAACGGATCCTGGGGCAATGTTGGCTGCTCTTTTATGACAACATAAAGGTGTTCGTTCATTAATCATTACACATTTGTAAACCTCATCTACACAGCCTAACCCATGTTTCCCTCAAGTTAGTGAGGTGGATATACGAAATCATGATGCAAGGGCTGGCGGAATTACGAGTGAGCTTGGTTTGAGCAGGGATTTCTGGGTTGGTGGGCATTTTTGAGATTCTTTCTGCACAAAGTGTTTGTCCTTTAAGCCAGATTTTATATATCAGTTGGGCAAGGGTTCTCAGTTTTCTCATATTTTTCCCCTTCCCAGTTTCGCTGGATTGTTTGCGGTGCACCTCATAGCATGTAAGATATTGTCTTTGATAGAAACAATTGTAAGTTTGAAATTGTTATTTTGACATTACATATACAATAATAGCTTGTGAATTAAGGACATGCGCATTTTTGCTATCGATGCATTAGGGTTATTTTATGTTTATATAAAAATATTATGAAGCGTGTTATGCCGAAGCAAATACATCGAAATTTCCGTTGCCAGGTAGTCGTTGATTTATATTTACAGCAAGTCCAAAAGATGCTTTAATCATATTCTCTAAAACCCTAATAATTTGAATTATAATTTAAATAGTGAAAACTTTAGTAAACAAGAAGTTTCATAAATATTGAACTCAAACTCAATGTGTATTATAATATATGAAGAATTAAGATGAAGATAACTAAGATTTTCTCGGTATATAAGAGGTTAATCTAAGATTCAAAATAACTATTCGCACTTAAAAGAGCTTAAAATTTTAATCTGGTTATAGGAAAACTAGGTAATATTCAATGTGAAATTACGATTGTACGAATAAATTGATGACAAAAATCACAAATTCCTTGTATTAGGACGAATGCAATTATAATACCAATAAGCTCATGAACACTTAATTCGCAAAGCCTATATCTTATCCACTAGTATAGTAGCAGAATCTTAGAAAAGGTTATGAAATCCTAAAGCGCCTAGGGAAGCTGAATGAAAGCGGTTTTACAGTGCACAGTGTAAAGAATGACTGCCAATGGAACTCGGAAAGGGCAAAGGCATCTCAGTTTGAGCTAAAGATCCAAAGGTGAAGGCTTCAATTTTTGACCGACCACCAAAAAAATATGAATCCAATCTATACAAATAATCCTGTCAGATAAGCAACACAAAAACATGCTTATCTCCCATGATCAGAGCTAACTTCTATGAATCCAGCAATAGAAGTGGGAGGAAATGCAATTATTATGGTTCCAGAACATTCATCCAAATGGTTCACGGGTTGAACACATATATCTGATGTGAAAATTACTCAGACTATCCCAGTCGCAGGTAACAAAATTCATAGCAACCTGCAGATGAATTAAACTCTGAAGGCGCACAAGAAGTTCCGCTGCAATTCATTCAACTCGTATAATACCCGAACAAATCAAAGAACACATACTGAGCCAGCTTGTATGATTAATGCTAAAATTTCAAGTCAAATATTGTATGCTGCTATCGCCATTCCCGGCAATCACCACATCTCCAACTTGCAGCAAGCCGAGATGGTGATTCAACCCAAGGCGAACACTGGCTGTGAATCCAAATCCTACAAATCTGACAATGGAGATCAGGGACCGGTTCCTTTTCTGAACATTGGCGACAACTATTAACATTTCCTTGTAACAGATTTGTAGGCTCACAGTTGGATGCTAAATTAACACTCCCGCATTCTTCAGGAACATCTAATGTACAAGATTTTGTCAAACACCCCGAGAAGACCCGAGACGCATTAGCTTCCTCAGATTGAATATTCTCATCTGAGTGGAGAAGTTCAGTCAGAGAGAAGTAGGTATGAGGTTCAAAATCCACCAACTCATCATAATTTACAATTTCGGGGTCCTTCAGAAGACTGCAGTCAGTAGAGACATGTTCTACAGGAGATAAATCTTTTACTGATTTGGAAACCATTTCATTGCTGGTTGAGAACTCAGCATGAAGATTACCTCTAAAAGAACCATTATTCTCCCTCTCACGTTTAGATGACTTCCCAAGTCCTGGCCCAGAGACAGTATTGTCCACACCCTTTGCATCTAACTCAGGTTCTGTAATCAGCTCAACACTTGAAAGGGAGAACAGCAGAGGATCATTGTCTTGTCTAGAGACATCCACTGCAGGATAGATAGGAGTTGCAGGCTCATACGTTCTCCTGTCAATAGGTGTACCAGAATCAGAATCTCCCCCGAAGTACTCTTTCTTTGAATCCCTTGAAGACTTCTTGCCCTCTTGAGTCTTGTAACTCAAATCAGAGAAAGGACATAAAGGCGACTTTATCCTGCGACACTTACAACATTTGAAGCCCAGAACATCAAAAAGTTTGGACTCTTCAAGTTCGACAGCTTCAGCATGGTACCAATCTGTAAAACTCAGAAATTAGATAAATAAAGGGTAAGTAGGTAAAAATGACAGCATTTTATTACCTTGGTAGAAAACTTACGTTTACATGTTTCACAACAGATATACATTAGATCAGACTTATATGGTTTTTGGCACAAGCGACAAACAGGCTCCAGTTGAGGCAGGCCTGAACCTCCTTTTAGAAGAATGTTCTTGAGCCTGAAATCAAAGCCTGTATCTTCGTTGTTCTTCTTTTTCCATATAATACCCCAAGAACAACTTCTGCTACGGCCTTTTGTTT
The DNA here is from genome assembly GCF_000499845.2 of Phaseolus vulgaris. Taxonomy (NCBI): domain Eukaryota; kingdom Viridiplantae; phylum Streptophyta; class Magnoliopsida; order Fabales; family Fabaceae; genus Phaseolus; species Phaseolus vulgaris. The sequence continues at coordinate 36,587,940 of NC_023755.2, read as the reverse complement.
CCGAAGGGAAATCAGAAGCAACTCGTTTCATGTCAGATCGACTATTCTTTGTCCTAGAAGACATCAATCCTTGACCATCACATTTAGGCCCCGGTCCCTTCAGAACTGCTGAAGTGCTTTGTTCTTGTCCTTCTAAGAGCAAGGGACTAGTTGGAGACTCGTTACAAGACACTTTTTGAGTAAGTAATTTGGCATGATGACATTGTTTGCATGTGGCCAAGAACTCAACTTCTTCACACGTAGAGACAGTTGAACTCACTGAACAACCCGTGTGACAATAACCTATGCCCGTATGAAATGAAACATTAAGCTAAATAAGTACAAAGTAAAACAAAATAAAAGGACAAGATACTAAAAACAATAGATTTTAACAATTCATTTGTGTAGATTCTTCACATATGGCATTCGTGTCTTTATTCAATAATTCATTTCATATAAACTGAAAAGATCTCCTTTCAAAATAAAATAAAAACATCATCACAGCATACTAAATAAGTGAAACGTTGATGGATGATGAATCACACAAGGAGCCTACCTTGACAGGCACTGCACTTGAGAGCATTCCTGAAATAAAACCAAGAGAAAAATTGTGGAATTAGAGAAACTAGTGTAAAAGAAAAGAAGGAATAGCATATACAAACAAACACCTGAATAAAACAGTAACAACGAAAGGTAAATTACCCAATTAAAACACCCAGCTGACAAACAGAGCATGATAACATGTTCAATTTGTCTCTCTTGCAGGTAAGGTAAAAAAAAATGTCCTTGTAGGTAGCTTTCAACTGCCTTCGGTGCAACTGAGATGTGATGTACAGGTACTCTTCATCAGATAGCCTTTTTCCATTGCGCATTTCATACTCTTTTACCAAATATAAAGGAATGCGTTTTTCAGAAAACCAATATTTTTCCTTTCCTTCAGGACCTTGCTCTATTTCAACATGTTTCATTACCCGAGAAGGAAGATGTTTTTGGCTTCCAAAGGCTACTCTATATAAAATTTTGTCCTCTACAACTCTTTTTTCATGAATATTTGCATTCCTAAAAGCAGATGCTTCGGTATCTTGACCTTTCACATCTAGGAGGTTATGCTCAGGACGAATCAGATCACTCCATCTGACATGAAAATCTAGATAACGGACCTGACGCAAATAATCAAATATCATGTAAGTTATTGACAAATCTAACATGCTGATGCAAACAAGCAAAGGAATTGCTAACGCAAAAAATAATTTTATATATATAACAGAAGAGACCTGAAGGGCCAACTGGGATGCATTCCTACTCATTTGTACTGCAGCCCTCCAAACAACCTGTCTGCTTCTTTTAGGAATCTCAGAGCCGTCAGCATATAATATACCCAAAATTTTCCTAAAACCACCTGATGTCCAAAACATTCAGTATTTGTGTTTTTATTCCCATACAATCTTAATTTACTTCAAAAGCAAATGGCAAATGGCAAATAGTTGTCAACAGCTACGAACAGACAGGATGGTAATCGAGTAAAACTACATAGCAGGATTTGTAGATGCAACTCATTTATATCAAATTTAAGTTTGACAACCACAATATTTCTATAACTCCTGATCTATGAGTTGAAAGCTCAAGGCAAGTATTAATATGTAATATATATTTATGGTTTAAATATATAAATACATTTAGAAATTAAAAATACTTTATCATTTATAATTTAATACAGTAATATAATTTTAACCAGAAAATGACCCATTAGTGTCACTTGAGGAGAAGATTTCCATTTCAATTAATGGTTAATCAATAACTGATTAAAAATGCAACAATCCAATTTAGCTAATAATCTACTTCCAGTTAACAATCGCACATTATATACTAGAATACCTTGTCGAGCTGCTTTTCTGGCCATGGATTTTGGCAAAACAGCTTTCTGAAATACAGATTTGGAAAATTTCGCACCATGCCACCATGTAAAATTTTCAGGACAAGCACCAGCTGTAACTTTATTGATAGATAACTGTTTCTTACGCCTCCCACATGTCGCGCGTTTCTGTGTAGTTCCAAGAGTTACTGCAGCACTTTGAATTGTAGAAAATTCCGCCAACCAATCATCCATCAACTTCACCCAGTCCCCACAAAAAGCAATTGTTCGAATGTTCTCCTCAAGCTGAAAAGGACAATTTCATCAACCAATGAAAAACAAATGACTTACAAATCTGCACATTTAACAAGTGGAAGAAATGCAGGCAATACATCTAAAGTCTGGACATTAAAAATTAATGAATCTCCTTGATTTAAAAATAATAACAATCACTCACTTTGAGTAAAAGGGGTTTTATATCACTGAATGATGTGGCTCGTTCCACTTGTTTACGCCAATGCCTTCTATAACATTCACTTAAAAAGGGCCCAACTATTAAACCACGTAAACTTTCCTCTATATATATAACATAAGTTGCAATGCTAGGGATGATTCCTTCTCCAATCCTGACAGGAGCAAGACCAGAAAGGATTTTCATTGCATTTTTGGTGGCACTTAGAGCAGCATGATTCAACATACATCCTTTCTTGCTTGAAATAAGGGCTTTACAAGAAAGGCACCAGCCACACCTCTCTCTTGGAACCTCTACAAGCTTCTTTTCAGAACTTGGCCAAAAGAAGCGTGAAGCTGTTTGGGAGAATGCTTTTGCAAGTAAATAAGTGTTTCCAGATGTTGCTTTCCCCAAGTTATCAGACACATGACCCACTGATCTAGAATCCTCTGAAGAAAGAACGGCCAGGTTAGCAGCGGCGGATGCCGCAAAATCACCGTGCATATAGCAATTAATGTATGACTGTGGTTTATAGGAGGAACCAGTGTACACAAAATCATTAGTAAAACTGCCTTTGCACTTTCCAAAAGCAGATTGGTCACCTTTAGCTTGCAAAGACAAATTCATAGGCAACTTTATGTCATTTGCGTGCCCATAATTATTAAACTGGCTGCTTACAAAGGAGAACTTAGCAGGGCCAACTGCAGCTGACTTGTTAAAAGAATCTTCATACTTTGGAGCAGGACCACAAGTTGTAACCAAAGAACCATCAAGAGATGGTTCCAAATTATCACCACAAATTCCATTTGCAAATGTTAAACTGTATTCTGCCTTCACTTCTGTGTTCGAATTTGTTAAGTTTATTTGTGGTACACTTGTGACACAAATGGATACGAAGTTTTCTGGAATTTTCCAATATTCTAAAATTGCCATGCAAATACCATTGTATATAGGTCTAAGTTTCTCGGATGCATAGAGGACTTGAAGAACTTCAGGAATATCATTCTGACTGTAGTACTTAAGACAAAATTCATCTCTGTTGACACTGAGCCTGCAAAAATATAATATCAAAATCTAACCTAAAATTTGCAAGCTCATCTATAGTGAGAACTGGGAATGATAGCAAAAGTAAAACAGATAAATAAAAAACCTGAACACATTCAAAGTAGCACAAGGATTCATCCAGCATAATAAATGGAATGAAAGAAACACAAAAAAGATGTTAAACATACACCAGTAAGTGGTCGCAAGTACCCATGAAAACTTGCCCATACAAATCCCTTCCAAATACTTCAGCCCCTTTAAGTGATGTTCCCCGTGCAATTGTAGGCCCAATCATATTTATTTTGCACTCTGGACAATACCATTCCCCGTCTGGTATATGCATCTTCATCACACCAATACACCTAGAATGATAAACAGCAGGACAACCATCACAGCAAAGCAAAGTTCCATCCATGCCACATAAGCGGCATTCATCTCCATTTCCATCAACATCCTCAGCATTCAATTCTGAAACATACTTCTGAGTTTCACTATCCTTGCAGGCAGTAGTTTTGGAATATCTTGGATGAACTCTTCTGGGCCCAATTTCAGTAGGAAGGCTATCTTCATTATCGTAATCAATCCCAACCTCTGATTCTTCACGCATGCTCATTTCAGCTTTAAACTCCTCAGATGCCAAAGCATCATCACAGAGAATTTGCAAAATCATCAGTTTCCTACTTGCAGGCAATAAATAGTACTCACCATAAAAGATTTCGTCATAAAATCCTTTCCAATCAGGTCCCTTTGTGTAACCATAAATTGCTAGATATTGAAACACAAAAACAGGCCAAGTCAAAGCATCAAGCAAACGCCAATCAATGCACCTGAAAGAAAATACATATTCCAATTAATATTTTTTTAATATAAAAAATCTCATAAATAGGACACTAGGGCATATACAATAGTGTGCGTATTGAGAAATTAAAAGAATGACAATTAATTGTCCTCTATAAAATTAATCAATTGGTCAAACAAATAAATTTTCATTGCTTTAAAATTCTAACACAACACTCCGACCAGACACTCAAAAGGACATATAACATGCCTTCAAGTGTTTTGGGATCTAAACAAGAAGAAAACAAGTTAACCAGTAGAATAAAGGTAGCCGTGTGCTCCGCCAAGCCCTCAAAAACAAAAATGGGAACATAAATAAAACAGTTGTTTTCCATCAACCAAACCAAATCACTACATAAAATCATCACACTAACACTACGGTCTGCAGGCCTCCTTGGATGAAAATGATAACATAAACAGAGAACTTCGTATTTTAACCTATGAGATAAACTGGAACGTAATAATAGTCATAAAATTACCACACAGCGGTCTAGAACACTGTAAGCATGATTAAAAACAAATGAGATAAAACAATTTATATAGCATCAGTAACCTCTAACTCTAATCAGAAAACAGTACCAAAAGCAACTGCATCCATGTTTTGTCCTAAAATTAAATCTAATGCTAAAGTCGAAGTAAAAAAAAAAAGTCGGAGAATTAAGCACCTAAGGCATTTTATTGCACGCCGCGAGCCATCTGTTGAAATGTTTTCAAGGTGACGTCTCAAAACACGCATCAGCGAAATGTGAATAGCATCAAGCAACGTGTTCGAAACTTTACAGTTCAAAGCACCTACAAACTCGTCCAAAGTAAAAGGACTGAGAAACAGACGAATGCTAAACGACCGCAAGAATCCGTACACTGAGAGGAGATTCAAAACGCACGATTCCGGAACGCCAATTGTTCCTGAAGACGGCGGCAGCGTTGGAGGAGACGGAATTGGCGTTTCAGCATCGGAACTCAAAATCCTGGCCTCGCCGCACGACTCATCGTCAGTTTCATCTAGTTCCTCTTCGTTCTCAACCATTAAATCGTCTTGCAATTCGCTGGAACCTCTCTCCCGTTCCTCCGCGATTTTCGGCAACACCAATTCCTCCAATTCGCCTTTCCTCCTAATCAAATCATCGTCAAAATAGCTATCAAGGAGAAGTATCCTACGAATCAAGCTGCTATCTAAATCCTCAAATCCGCCACTCTCGTACACGACTCTGTACAATCCGCGCTCGTAACGTACGACTTTGCCGAGAAGAACCGTGTTCCTGCGGAACTCTTTCAGCACGTATCGACCAACCAGTGCAACCGGAGGCAACTTATTTGCCTCAGGAAACGCTTTCGGATCGCCGGCGACGGTTCCGTCCTCTTCTCTTCTGCGTTTGCGCGGGCGACCCCTAGATCTCACTACAGGAGGTTCCATCGTGGAATCAGACGGAGAATGAAGCGTCTCTGCGGTTTTTGCAGAGTTGTTTGTGTTTAGCAAAAGGTTTAGGGTTTGTTAGGATGGTGCCAAACGACGTGAAAGGTGGCAGACAGAGTGAGGGTGAGAATTGCGGGGAAGAGGTTAGGGTTGTGAGAAGAAAAAGAGGAAAGAGAGGGAAATTTTGCTAGTGATGGTGTTACACCCTCCAGCCAAGAGGTTTGTTGTGGTTATCCCACGTCGGCTCCGTGTTGCCAATTTCACTCGGACGAGTCAAATACACGTTCTCTGATTTATTTATTTTTAATATCTTACTCGTAAAAACTACTAGTAATTTCGTTCAAGTATATTAGGAAAAACACAGTTTTATTATATTAAAATATATATATAATATAATTTAAAAAATATATATATATATAATTTTATAAAAATAGTATTGAAAAATTATATAACTGTAATTTAAAAAAAATCTAATTATTTTGAAATAAAGAAAAATTATTCAATTATTTATTTTATTAAAAAATACTTTTATTTATTAAAGGATTAGATTATCTAATTAAAAATAAATATAAATAATAATTTTTTAAATAATGTTTTCAAATTTTATAGTTATTTTTTATATAAGTAGTTATTTTAGTATAAAACAGTGTCATTTAAAGAGTATAATAGTAAAAATATATATAACAAAAAAAAATCATCTTTATTAATGTATAGATATAGTAACAAATACTTAGTATTTTCAGTTGATGTTTGCTATTTCAACTTTATATAACAATAATTTATAATAAAATAAAATAAAATATATAAATTATATTGTACTTAAATATATAATAAATGTTTAAAATATGTAAATTATTTAAATTTTGATAAATAAGTTGTAATATAATGTAAGTATTTTATTTATTAATGGGTACTATTTAAAATAATAAACTTATTTTACAAACAAAGATGACGGTTTGTTCTTATTTTTGTGTGATTCTGAAATTCATTTATCATGAAAATAAAATATTTTTATTATAATTGAATTAAAATGTATATTTTATGATGAATTTATTAAAATATAAATAACAACATAATGAATATTTTTTTGTACTTTTAATAAATTTACAATTATTTAACCTTTTTAGTTTTCTATATTCCGTAAATCAAATGATTATATTTAAAAAAAAGTGACAACGGCTACCAAATAAAAGTTTATTATTTTTCCTACTTCAATTTATTATTTAATGAATTATTTACCCATAATCTTGCAAGTTCCAACTAACATAATTTGTGTTTTTTTTATAAATTTTGTGGTGATTTGAATACTTTCAAAAGTAAATAACTTTTATGCTTCTTTTGTAACCTATTTTTAGATTTTTAGAATTAGATAAGAAAAGTGACTGCAATTTATTTATTTTTAAATAAGTTAATTTGTTACTTAGAAGTAATGGATTTACTCATAATTCTGTTACTATTGTATAGTTTTTGCAACTAATTTTGGTACTTTAAATTATTTCAAAAATATTTAACTTTTAGAGTATTTTGTTTTTAACATGTTACCACGTTACCGTTCAAATTAACCAGATCGAAAACAAAATTGCTATAACTAAGAAATCGTTTAAAATATATTATATTTTTTATTTTATTTTGATTTATTGCTTGAAATTACTTATTTACTTGTAGCTATTTAACTCACGTGATTTGTACTTTTTTACTAGTAATTTTGGTACTTTAAATAATTTCTAAGTTATTTAATGTATAAATCATTGTCTGTAGCAGGTTCTAGAGTATATAAACCAGGTAAAAAAAAAAGTATACACAGAATAGACATTTTTTGAGGATACATTGTTTTTTCCTTTTATATATATGAGTTTGTTATTTGAAATAGTTTATTTACCAATTACAAAACTTGTGAAAATTGTAATGTTTTATAATAATTTTGGTACTTTAAACACTTTCAAAATTAATTATTTTTTTAAACAATTTTTTGTAATATATTCCAAAGCAAATGAAGTTGATAAAAAAAAGTGGCATCAACTAAAAATATCTGAAAGTATATTATTTTTTTAATTCATTTTCTATTAAATAATTTGTTTACCCACAGTTATGCAACAACTTTATGTATTTTCTTAAAATACTGATAATTTTTTAAAGCTTTTATGTTAGGTATAAAAAATATTGATAATTTAAATAATTTAAAAAAAAATAAAAAAATAAAATAAAAAATATATATATATAAAATATCAAAGTACATTGTTTTTTTTTTCTATAGTTTTTTTTATAATTTTTGGTTAACATAATTTTTTCATTTTTTCTAATAATTTTGATTCTTTGAATGATTTCAAAATTATTCACATTCTTCTATAACATTGAGGAATTGCAAAACTGTAGTTTAAAAACTAAGTACTATAAACAAAACTCAATTTATAAAAAGTGAGCTGATGAATAGATGTGAAAATCGTTGAATTAATATATAACAACGAACCGGGAAAGCTGGAAAATATTTTTTTAAATGTATAGAATTGAATTTAGAAAAACTTTTTTGTATATTTATAAGTGATATAATTAAACGTAGGGTTATTTAATCTAAGTTTCATTAGAAGGTATTTTAATATTTTATTCATTAATTATATTGAAAAAAAAGTACTTAATGTGTATCTATATTTTTAAATAATCTGACATAATTTCTTTAAAAATTATTTATAATTTGAAAATAATGACTTTGTTTAGGCTATTAAATTAACATGCACAAATATATATTAAAATACATACATTTTTATGTGCTTTTACATAAACATTTATTTTTAAGGTTGTGAGTTCAATAAAAATACAAGATTAGAAAAACATTGAGATTAGTTTAATTAAAAAGTTTATATTTTCAATAGAAAGCTTTTAAAATACTTTTAATTTAAATGCAAACAAACTTACACTAATTAAAGATAAAACACATGTAGTCACATTTTTATTACATTAAAAAAATATAATTTTATAATTTGTATGAATAATTAATTAAGAAAATATTATTTAAAAATATATGTATATAATTTTGTAAAAATAATATTAAACAATCATATGCCTGTTATTTTTCTAAAAAAATTATTTAATTATTATTTTTTTAAATATTCAATTATTATTTTTATTTGAAAAAGTAATTTTTTTATTTATTGGAAGATAAAATTATCTAATTAAAAGATGACAAAAAAAATTTACCAAATTATATATTCTTTATAAAATAATTATCGGAAACAAACTTATTTATATTCATATTTTTTATATAATATTATTATACTAAATAATTTATAATAATCTTTTAACTAATATATAGTAAATTTCTTAGCAAATAATATATAATATATTTTTATATACATAGAGAAAAAAGTAATAATCTTTTGTATATTGTTATAGATATTATGAATCAGATCTGTTATTTTTTGAATTTAATAAAATTTATTTTTTAGTAGATATTGATGTAAATTAGTTATAAATATTTGAATGTAAATATTATATTATAAATAATTAAAATAAAATAAAAATATTAAATATTAAATATTTATTCTTTCTATATATTATGTGAAACACGTGAGTGTTGTATCTTCATCTTCTTATTAGGATAGAAATAAAAATATATTAATTATTAATTTTTTTTTTAAAATTTTGTAAAAGAATATGTTCATAGAAAATTTATAAAATCAATAATTTTATTAAATAGTTAATTAATTTTAAAAAAATATTTACAGTTATAAAAATATCATAGATAATGAATGATGTAGATGCAATACCAAAATGAATATTTTTTATTTATAATTATATTAAGTAAATACTTAAACTTTTTACTTTCATATACAAATTTTAATTAAATTAGTTTGATACTTTTAACACAATTGTATAATATTTTTCACAAATTTAAATATTTAAAATTTATTAATTTTATTTTAATTTGAACTTAAAATAAAAATTAAATATATTAATACAATAAAAAAAGTGATAAATGAAGTGTGAAATATCAGGTAATGTTGGTGTAATTAATATCAGCACAATAAAATGAGATGATAGATATGGCGGGAATGCAAGGGAAATGACGCCAAGATAACATAATATCTCATTTTTCACCGTCACTCAGTTCTGGCGCGTCTTTTGGAGTTTAGAATTGTGCTTTTTCACTCTCTCTTTTTCTTCTATCAATTTTTCGAACTCCTGTGCCAAATCAAGAACTTAGGATTAGGGTTCCGATGGGGAGCAAGGTCGGCGATCACCACTTGTCCACAGTGAGATCCGTCGTGGGTTCAGAATTCTCCGACATGGAAATCATCAGAGCACTCCACATGGCAAAAAACGACGTCAATGCCGCCATCAACATCATCTTCGATACTCCCACCGCCACAAGATTCAATCCCACGCCCCCCAACAATCAACGTGTTTCTCCTCCCAAACCCTCCCCTTCCACTCCTATCACTGCCAAGCCTAGCTTCAGTGAACAACGCAGCTTCGATAATAATAATAACAGTGATGATTGGTGGTTTGTGAGTTGCGGAGAAATGACGGGTTTGTCCACGTGTAAAGGGAGGACTCTAAACACCGGCGAGACCGTGATTTTCAAGTTTCCGATCAAGTTATCCTCGCCCTCTCCGGGGAGGGGGTTTGGACGGGCTGCGGCGTGTTCGGAGATAGTTCGTTTCTCCACTGAACAAGCTGGGGAGGTTGTGTTGTGTATGAGGTGATAGAGTTTGGTCAGTTTTATTTATGTTATTATTTTTATTAACTGCTCTTTGGGTTTAGCAGATTGGTAGAATACCGAACGAATGGGCTCGGTGTCTTTTGCCTCTCGTGAGGGATCATAAGGTTAAGATTGAGGGGAAGTGCAAATTTGCTCCTCAAGTTTTGGGCATCATGGACTCCATTATTTTGTCAGTGAGGTATGTAATGTTCAATGCGAAATGGCAGGTGGCTTGCCACTGTACAGGGATTATACTTACTTTGTTACTACATTGTATGAAGGATTTAGATAAACTTATTCACTAAAAGTTGAAAACAAGAATGAAATAAGATTTTCATAAACTATAATTAGTATGCAAGGTAAAAATTAAAATTTCAAGAAATTAATACTAGACAAGTTCATTCTATTATAAGAAAGCTTATTTCATTTTCTCTTTATAATTTTCATTTCCTAGAAGAGTGTTTATGACAAAGTTTGTTTTAAAACCTTAATGTTTTTTTTTATGGTGAAAACTGACTTCTGTCTGCTTTTGGTATCTCTTTCAGTGTATTTATAAATAGTTCAATGTTTAGTAAGCATCACCAGGTTTCTCTCAAGGATGCTGCCAACTCGACTGATGAATCAGTGTTTCATCCACTACCAACACTGTTTCGGTTGCTGGGTTTAAACCCTTTTAAAAAGGTGGTTGTTGGCACAGTGTTTCTGTTTTCTATCATTTAGAAAACATCTTTTATATCATTGATATATTCAGTTGAAAGTTGTGATATTTTCTTAATGCTTGCAGAGTTAGCTTATATTGTTGGATAAGGTAACTCTCAAGTAACTCTAAAGAATTGTACTCAAATATTGACTTCCATTACTTGATTTCTAGGCAGAGTTAACTCCAGGCGATTTCTATTCCAACAAGCGTCCTCTCAGTGAAAGGGTACAAAATGACAGATGTAATTGGTTTGTGACTATTTCTGTGAACATTTTTGCATGGTACCTTTCTTTAACCAGAGATATTCTCTTCAGGTAACATTACCACGTGCCAAGTTTGAGCACCCTTCTCAAAATGGCCATGAGAATGACAATGAGGATTCTATTTCTGAAATTGAGGTTGAGAATATTGTTGGTGTTGGATCAAGCGCAGAGTTAGAGGTGCTATATTATGAGAAATGCACTGTTTACTTATACCTATAACTGGTGCTGTAATCTTTAACCAGTTAGTGATGTTCAGGAAATGGAACCCCCTGCTAATCTTCAGTGCGATCTACGGCCTTATCAAAAGCAGGCGCTTTATTGGATGATCCAGATGGAGAAGGGACAATGCATGGATGAGACAGCAACAACCCTCCATCCATGTTGGGAGGCATATCGCCTGGTTGACAAGTATGCCTGTGGTTATTTAATATCATGGTTTTAAATTGTTTGCATTGTGGGTACCAAATTGTGGACAAATGCATTAGATGTGGCCACAATTGTGGTTCTGGATCACAATTTAAAATCTTGTTTAACACATAGAAAAAAACCAATGAGTGGTTCTGATGAAGTATTTGTTCTTGTACTTGTTAGGAGGGAGCTTATTGTTTACTTGAATGCATTTTCTGGTGAAGCTACAATTGAATTTCCCAGCACCCTTCAAATGGCCAGAGGAGGAGTATGTTTCTTCAGGAATTAACCCTGAAATTTTTTTCTTGCTTTCACATTGTTCAACATTTGTAATGTATTATTTTGTGGTGAATTTGAAGATTTTGGCGGATGCTATGGGGCTTGGAAAGACCATCATGACCATATCCCTTCTAGTTGCCCATTCACGAAAGGGTGAATCAGTAAGCAATCAACCCATAACCAAGTCCTGTACTGAAGGAGGTGAAGTTAGTGATACAGTGCATACTTTTTCAAACATACCCAAGAAGGCAACCAAATTTTCTGGTTTTGATAAACCAACGAAGCAAAGGAATTCTCTAACAAGCGGTGGCAACTTGATAATATGTCCGATGACTCTTCTTGGGCAATGGAAGGTATTAGTGTTGTCTATAATATGAAGCTCTCTTGTTGCTTTTCTCCACTTCAAAGTAATTTCACATTGTATTCATATGTCAATTTCTCCAGGCAGAGATTGAAACTCATGTGCATCCTGGGTCTCTGTCTCTATATGTTCACTATGGACAAAGTAGGCAAAAAGATGCAAAAAGTCTGGCTCAGAGTGATATTGTAATTACTACATATGGAATTTTGTCCTCTGAATTTTCAAGCGAGGTATACCATCTCTGATACTGCCTATTTACTTCATTTTTCAAGACTTTTCAACTAGTGCATATCTGTCCTATGTGCAGAATGCAGATGATAATGGTGGACTCTTCTCAATTCGGTGGTTTAGAGTTGTTCTTGATGAAGCACATACCATAAAATCTTCTAAAAGCCAAGTTTCTGTTGCAGCTGCTGCTCTAAGTGCTGACAGACGTTGGTGTCTAACAGGCACCCCAATTCAGGTGAATTATAAACTAGTCTTTCTCTATCACATGGCTGACTAATTTCTTTTTGGTATATGTGGATTAATTAACAAATTAATTTATACTGATCCTAAATTATGTGATGCATTAACTTGATATGCCAGAAACCTTTGATTGGCTCGCACCAAGGCTATATTGTATGATTAAGCTTATGAAATCTTTATTTAGCTTTGACAGTGTTTTGTAGTTTCCATCTTTGAGTAGTATAATTAGATTCTATCCATGTCAATTTAGTTTCCTGGTTGATGAGATTTTGCTCATTTGTGCTGAGCTGTGGAGCTGGAAATTCTAAAATCTATCTGACATCATAGTCTCATTATTATTCATGTTTTTATTATAGTGCTGTCAGCTGGAAATGCGTTTAAACAGTATAATCCTCGGTCTGCAATACACATATGGCTGACAATGCTGTCAAATCCTTAGTTTGTGGAATACTTTGTTCTTTTTTCAATGCCAAATGTTTCTGGGTATGAAAACATCAATTTTGGGATTTTTTTCCAAATGAGTCTCTACTTCAAAGTTTTCATATGACCTGCTTCTCATGTATTTGTATTGGCTTATTTTGGAGTAGTCACGACTCAGTCTCATGACAGATGTAGTTTTTATGCTTCCTGACATGAGCCTTTTTTAATCTACAGAACAGCCTTGAGGATATTTACAGTCTTCTGCGGTTTCTGAGAATAGAGCCTTGGGGTCATTGGGCCTGGTAAAGTCATCTTTCTTGGTGGTCAATTTGTTTCGCCCTTTATTATGTCCAATGTTTTCTACTTTTTCCCTCTTTTCTCTTCATGATTAGGCTTTTTTAGCTGCTTTTTTATTATTTTATTTCTGAAGGCCATTTCTGGATGGTGAATAGTGCTAGATTTAGATTTTTTTGGGGGGGAGGGGAGGTTAAATATTGTGTAATCTGAAGTTTTTATTCAAATTCGAACTGTATTTAGAATTTTAGAATACTGTACATTCTAGGGAAGTTGGAACTTTCGTTATTTTCTTTCAAGGATTGAAACAATAAGAACAAGACTTGCACATGGAATTTATGATTTTATATTATAAATCTTGTGTAAGCTTAAGACAAGTGGTCTGATTGACCATCCTTTTTACTTAGCCTTTCGAACTTCTGTTGGTTGATTACAATGGCATCTATGGATGTAAAAATTTCACACCTTGAAAGTAATGTTTCCCTGTTTAAATTTGTGTAACTTAACTGGAGTGCGAAGCATGAATCAAGTTGGATGTTATGAATGCTTAACATTTTATTAGAAGTTATTACTACTCTGTTAATGACCTTGATTGTTCAATCCTTTTAAGTGGGTATGTGGCTGCAGCCTACTGCTGGACTCTGAAAATTTGCTTTATATGACAATCCAGGTGGAACAAACTTATTCAGAAACCATTCGAGGGTGGCGATGAAAGAGGGTTCAAGTTAGTTCAATCAATTTTGAAGGCAATTATGTTGAGGAGAACCAAACATAGCACAGATCGAGAGGGCAAGTCAGTGATCTGATTAAAGACCTTTGCTATTTTGACAAGTAGTTTATTCAATTAACTCACCGTTTGTTGCAGGCCCATTTTAGTTCTGCCTCCAGCTGATATGCAGATAACTTACTGTGAACAGACAGAAGCTGAAAAGGACTTTTACGGAGCTCTATTCAAAAGATCTAAGGTATTATGGATCTAATCTAAATTTAATATTTTTACCTTATTTTTTTGGCATTGAAACAATTCACACTGATCCAACCTGTTGATGAAATTTATGCAGGTAAAGTTTGATCAGTACGTTGAGCAAGGACGTGTTCTTCATAATTACGCTTCAATATTGGAGTTACTTTTACGTCTTCGGCAATGTTGCGATCATCCATTCCTTGTAATGAGGTAATTTTGTACCGAAATTTTGCTGTCTGCACAACTTACTGTAATTGTAAGCATCTTGTATGATCATTTGGTTTTTAAGGACGTGTTGTGCTAACAATTAATCTGTTCAAATTTTTTAAAATGTTCTGGCCTACTTCATTCTATTCATAAGCTAATATAAGGAGTTTATTGGTCAGGTTTGATTAGTTTTCAATTTCAGAAGAAATTTCAGTACAAGAGAGTTAAAATTTATATACGCACTGATCTTTGAAATATACTATAATCTAGTTATAGTTTCCAACTTGAATTTGAGAGTACTAAAACTTTAGTACACTAAAAAAATTGATCATAATGATAATAGAATAATGGCATGCTGGATGACGGTAGCATTGTGGAAGCTGAAAAGTGAAAGCAAAAGTGATAACTAGGAAGTCCTTTTATATAATTGACATAGCGTGAACACAATATTTAGGAGGGGTTATATTATATTTTTTTTCGTGTACTATATTTGGAGGGAGTGAGGGACATAAATTTTTAGGGTGAAATACTTAGGTTCACAATAGGATTGGAACTTTGGGGCCTGTTTTTACAACACATCCTTTTTGGTGGCCCATGAACATTTTATTTGCATCATTCAATTGTCTAAAGTATTTGGAAAATGTTTTTTATGTTGTAGGTTCATCACAGACATTTTTATTTCTTGAATTCCAATGTGTGTGTAAGAAGTGTTTGTACTAGTTTGATGTCTTTGATTGCATCAAACACAACATGCCGCAGGATGATTATCTTAGCTTTGCTTGTTTTACATTTGATGTTTCTTGGGAAGCTTGTTTAGTGCAATGTGATTGAAAAGCACTCTTGTGATTATGTTTTCTTTGACGCTTGTACTATAAAGTTGTTAACTCTTCAGAAGTTAGCTTATTGTCATGGTAACAATTGATTCATTTAGTCGAGGTGATACTCAAGAATTTGCGGATCTAAGCAAACTCGCTAAGCGCTTCCTTAGAGGAACATATAATACTTCAGATGGTGAAGTAAAAGAGGCACCTTCACTGGCGTATGTTCAAGAAGTTGTGGAAGAGCTACGTAAAGGGGAGCAAGGAGAGTGTCCAATATGCCTTGAAGCATTTGAAGATGCAGTGTTGACGCCTTGTGCTCACCGATTATGCCGGGAATGCCTCTTGGCAAGTTTCCGAAATGCTACTTCTGGCCTATGTCCTGTTTGTAGGTATTATCAAGCTATTATAGTTTTGGATATCTTCTATTTAACTTTGAAAGAAGGAAGTTCAAAATTGTCTTCATTGCAGTATTTTTCTGATGAATCTTGGTTATGGCACATGTCTGATTTACAGGAAAGCAGTCAGCAGGCAGGATCTAATCACTGCCCCTACTGATAATCGGTTTCAGGTGGATATTGAGAAGAACTGGGTAGAGTCGTGCAAGGTGACTGCTCTTTTGAATGAACTTAAAAACCTTTGCTCATCAGGCTCCAAAAGCATTGTTTTCAGCCAGTGGACTGCTTTTCTGGACCTCTTGCAGATCCCTTTCACTCGGTAAGATTTTTGTTGCTGGTTGAATCATATCATATTCTTGGAAAGATGTTGTTCTTGTGGGAGAAAAACCCGGTGAATTCTTCATTGTGTTGTAATATTACTGTTCTTTCTAAGTTGATGCAGCTTTGATGATTGCTATGAGCGTAGTTACCCTTTTCCTGGTTTAAAATTTTGCAATGAAAATACCAAGGAGGTTTGTTTCTTTGTGAACATCTACAGGAATAACATTTCATTTGTTCGTCTTGATGGGACTCTGAATCTGCAGCAGCGGGAGAAAGTAATCAAGCAATTTTCAGAGGACAGCACCACTCTGGTCTTGAGCTACTTCCTCTCATTTTTTTCCTTGACATTGTAGAGAGGCTGGTTCAATGCATTGACTATTTTTGACCATCAGTACCTATTTCTTCATGCATCAGGTGTTGTTAATGTCACTAAAAGCTGGTGGAGTGGGTATAAATCTAACTGCAGCTTCTAATGCTTTTGTCATGGTATGCACAAACTTTTCTTAACCATATCACACGAGGATAGTGTAATAAGTTTGCATTTGGATAATTGGACATGGTCCACATGATCTGAGCTTTTGATCAAATTGACTGTGAAGAAAACTCATCCTTGACAAAATTATTGTTACCAGCATTTGATGCACATATAAAAAGTAAAAGTGACCAAAACTGATGATCTTTAGTGAGTGTATAATATATGTTCTCCATACATTATTGAAATGAAAATCACCATTGTCCACTACCCTTATAACTTACCAAATATTTGGTTTTGTTTCTTTATACAGAATTTTAAAATTTTAGTAACACAACGCATGGCATTTTCTTTAGTCATCATTTAGGATAAGTTAGTCACAGAGCAAAATATTTGCATCACATTGTCATTTAAAGATTTAAAAATCATGTTTAGTGTGACATCAAATTTAAATTATTATAAACTCACCATTACCTTTAGTAGTTTCTGTATAAGTTTACAACATTTTTTGTATTCTACAGTAGTTAGGTTTTTTTGTATGTTTTGGACAAAGAAATTTAATATGCACAATTTGTATGTGCAACATGTATATAGAATTCTGAAAGTTTCATCCGAATGTTTGATGGACAATCAATAAATGACATTATTATTATGCCATTTGGAAAGTACTTGTTTTCCAGTTTTATGGATTATAGATATTCACTTTGGACAGGACCCATGGTGGAATCCAGCTGTTGAGGAACAAGCTGTTATGCGTATTCATCGCATTGGACAAACAAAGAAGGTGTCCATTACACGGTTTATTGT
The DNA here is from genome assembly GCF_000499845.2 of Phaseolus vulgaris. NCBI lineage: Eukaryota > Viridiplantae > Streptophyta > Magnoliopsida > Fabales > Fabaceae > Phaseolus > Phaseolus vulgaris. The sequence goes on along the minus strand of NC_023755.2, from coordinate 36,570,487 downwards.
GAAGGTATGCTTGATATCCCAATTTTGGAAAATCATGTTTGTATCATGGTTGTATTATTATATATTTTTACCAGGCCTGTTAATTGCTTCCATGGGTACACAAAATCTGGTAGTAAACTGCTGAAGTTTTATAGCTTGGCTGAACTGGGCTTCAACCTTTCTAATTAAATATCTGATATATATAATATTTTTTAATGGAATTACTTAAATTTTGTTGAGGTGATCTTGCTTTGAGTGCAATTTCAGATTGGTTCATTGATGTTACTCTTTCGCAACTTTTCCATTGTCGGCTTTTTGGAGGATTTTTGTTCTTGTTTATTTGTCAGTTTGTAAAATTTAAGATCATATTAATTACTCTGTTCTCTAATTATGTGTCTTCTAATATTTAATTAATTTAAAGATGTGTTTATTGTGTGGGTGGAAAGAGAAAGAGTAAAACAGTGAACTTCTACAACTATTTTATTAAAATGAAGAAAAAATATTGTATTTCTCGGTTCTTACAAAAATTAAAGACGGATCAAAAGAAATAGAATAAGTGATATGGATAATTTGTTATCTCTTGTCATCATGTCTGTTTGTAGTCTATCACAAAATTTTGTGAATTTTTACCTTGGTATCAATTATTAACTTATTATTGACTTGAATGTGGCATTTGTTTTGCATTTAACATTGCAGGGGACCGTTGAGGAGAGAATGGAAGCAGTACAAGCACGTAAACAACGAATGATTTCTGGTGCCTTGACTGATCAAGAAGTACGAAGTGCACGAATTGAGGAGTTAAAGATGCTTTTTACTTAGACTACTGAGGCAGTGGAAACATGTTTGCTTGCTGTTAGGTGCATCAGCGCTTTCACAATTTTTGGACCCCCTGGTCTTCTTTTATTGCTGGTGACTGCAAGGTGTATGTTACTTGTAACATGAAGATGCATCTTTGGCTGCAAGTGTGCCAGGGAGTCGCCTTTTAGCTCGCAACTTCCATACCAATATCAAGATCAGTAGATATCTTGATCAACCCCTTCTCGACTTAGGCTGTCTGAAAGGGAAGGTGCAAATTAGATTAACATCTTTGTTGCAATTGGGTACATATGCTCTTGTTCTGTTTGGGAGACGGGAAAGAGTGGAAAGGGAGGAAATAGAGGGGCTTATTTCCCTTTGTTTGATATTTTAAGTTAAAAAATAAGGGAATTCCCCTTCATGTTTGGACTTGATAATAGAAGCGTAGATCTCAAAATTAAATTTGTAATATATTTCTTACTTTGTCGATCTAATTTCATGTCCAGTGGTACGTACGTAATTCAACAATTATTTAATTGAAAATGAGTAACTCCCAATTTGGAAGGAAAGACTCCTTGAGTAATTACTTATTGATATGCTTGTCTGTGTATTTGTCTGGTTTCCTTTCTTTCCCTCGAAGTTATTTCGTGTGGATCATGATTGTTGTTATGATATTATTGAATGAAATATTAAAAAATAAAATTTTAAATTGAAGGAATTTAAATTCAAGTAGGCAATATGACTGTTAGAAATAGCAAACCTCAGACCTTAGTACATGGTTTGGCAAAATTACGTGGAAATAGACATTGATCTGCCAACGATCTGAATCTCTTAATAAATAGACAATTTTTTTCATTTATAATTTATCCAAAGACAAGCAAAAAGAAGGTTGCAATAATTTGTAGATAAAGATCCTAAACATTGTTTGCATCACTTTGACTTGTTGAATGTTTAGGGTTGACAGCAGCCCCAGCACATTTTCTTCTAGCGTTTCCTTTCAACAAAAAGGAAGATTAAGTTATGAAAATAAACATTCCCAGCGGCAACGTCAAATTGAAGTAGGTGACTTACACTTTTACGTTGGATTGCTTAAAATATTACATGCACCCAGTCTCCATTTTTTGCCTTCACCTTGACTTTAACCAGCCACAACATCTTTCCCTCTACCTTTTTTCTCTGCCATTTCCTTGGTGAAAAAAAAAAGTAGTTTAATTAGTAATAATAGCCCTTGCTGCATTCCCAACTTGGGTTTATATCAGCAGCAACATTACACACTAGTATTTAACATTAGCTATACATACCTAGAAATTAAAACAGTGTAACGAATATTATAATTCTGTTTATACGATGTAAAACACACTTATCAGTGCTAATATACCCAATACCCTCCAAAAGTTAAAAACCATCTTCTACTACCTTTTTATCTAGGGATCAATTTGGATAACTTTTTATGTACCATTGAAAAGTCTCATGGAGAAACAAAGCCCTTCTTGTAACAGTTGTTCAGAGCTTGGTTGTAAATTGGGTCTATTTCAATTTTAATGGTATTCCCTCGGCTGGCTTTTCTTGTCCACTGTAACTCCATAACAGTTTGTTGTCTGCTTCCCTCGGCTTTGCATTAAATATCACACTAATAGTTAGCTTGGTCTATTGTCAGTTAAGTTAGTTAAGAGACAGTTATTGTTAAGCAGTTAACTTAGTTGTTTGTCATTTAATAGGCAGTTATCTTTTATTACTGGAAGTTGGAGTTAGTTATTGAGTTTATATGTTTAGTATTGATTCAAGTTTTCTTTTTGCTGAATAGTTACTGATGCAAGTTTGTTACGCTGATAACAGGTTGACGTTTGCATGCATCTCGTACTTTCACAATGATTGATAATCCTAAATGTCTTTGTCAGTTCATAATTTTTTAAAACATTAGTTTTTGACACCATTGAAAAATACCATGTTTAACCTTAACCTTATTTTGTCTTATTCTCTAACAATAATTTATAACTTACGTTGTTTTTGTGCTAAAACTATAAAAAGAAGCGTTAAAATTTAAGCTAAAGCTGTTCAGATATCTTCCACAAAGTTAGTTAAAATGGCACCGGCAACTATCACTCTCAGAACGTATCCGATATATGCCTTCGTTTTTTTACTCTTAACAACATCACTGTATCGCTATAAATAAATGAAACCTATATTCTGAGACAGAAAGTAACTCCAAAACATTAGGAAAACTATACATTGCAGTTCGCATAGTCACAGTTTCATCAGTGTCTTTCTGCATTCGTAATATGGCCGAGAGAGATCATTCCAAAAACAAAAACCCAGTATTGGGTCCAGATGAAAGAGAGAAGAAGAGGGGTAGGCCTCTCAGGGGCAGAGGCCGAGGACGTCCTCCTCATGATATAGTTCCTACCATTGGTAATATATTACCACATGAATTTTTCTTTTATATGCTTCTTATATACATGCGTGTATTATTTGTTGAAGATTTGAGTTATCATCTTGTAAAACTCTTTTGACCCCGGATAGTTAAAAGGGTCTTGCAAGAATTCAATGCAGATTAATAGTCTGCATTTGATAGAATAGAACAAAGAAGGTGACTTCGATAATGTAACTGATCAGTGTTTTTCGTTCTTCTGATTGTGCTTATTAGCATTTTTCTTGGATGATACAGTGAAGTAGTTTAATAGAAGTCAAATTTGGTCATCTTGTTACAAGTTTTTCAACCCTGTTGGTTGGGCTTTTAAGTCAAATGTCTGGTTGCAAATACTCATAGTTAAGAAAAGATAAAAACATGGTATTATTACATATTAGATGCTTATGTTATTTGTTAAAAGATTTGCGCTTTCTTCTTGCAAAACTCAATCAAGCCCATTATCAACGTTCCAAAGATGAGCAGTGAAAAGGTGGTAGAACTATGAACTTTAACCTCCGATATAGACTAAAGTTTTACATTGTTGTTTATTGGCTTGGTATTTTGAATCTGATCATTTGTGGTGTTTCAAAACTTGGTGGACATGCGTAAACAGAGACTGGAACTAGCTTCGTCCCTCACCAGATCAGGGTGAATGTTGGGGAGGTAAGATCAAACAATTCTTTGGTTTATATTTACAATTTTTTTTCCATTATGGTCATGCCAATTTGTTAAGAGGCATTGCATGTGAAGGATCATATACTCTATAACTAACTTTCAGATACTTGGAGTTGGTTTTAGACAGTTAGAATCTATCTAGATATATGTAGCATGGTTTTAAGACAAGGGAACATAACTACATTATACCATGTTACATTACATGTTTCTGTAGTATTTTAGAAACCTTAATTAGGAATTTACTGTGTTTTTGCCTATCTCGCAGGACGTGGTAGAAAAGGTTACAAAACTTGCTAAAACATGCTCTCAAACTGTTTGCGTACTTTCTGCTGTGGGTTCCATATCGAGCGCTGTCTTTAGCAAGCCCGGTCTTCCAAGTACTGATACTGTGAAGTGGGAGGTATAAACAATTACATGTGTTAGTTTTTTCTTTACCTTTTTATTTCTTCCTTTATTATGTTTGTGTATATATATGTAATCAATGTTTCATGTTAAATTTGTATGATGTACATGCAGGGGCGCTTTGAAATTATGTCACTATCTGGAAAATATACCTTCATCCCTGGTGAGGATGATGCGCATAGAGTACATAACTGGTGGACCCTTTCACTATGTGGCAGTAATGGAGTTGTTTTTGGAGGTTCCGTTGTTGGGCCAATCATTGCGGCTTCCCATGTTGATGTATGAAGCTTTTTACTTCATTAGTACACATACATTGTCTAAAATATAATATAACCATTGTTGTACAATTTTAAAATTTGTTCTTTATAAAATGTCCTTAACTAGTTCAACTTACGTAAAACATGCATATTTTTTGGTGCATTCTTCAGAAAATGATCAAACTAACTCTGAACCTCTCTTTGTGTATTAGGTATTTCTTGCCAGTTTCAAGCTAAAGAGTGTGGAAAAAATGAGAAGGCGCGCAGCTGAGGCTTTGGCTACTGCTTCTGCAGCAACAGCAGAAGATTCCAGTCTCAAGGAAACAGATGCAGAAACTGTTTGCGACAAATATCCAATGGTTGATGGCAAACAGTCTCGAGATTCTCCAACATCTGGAGTTTCTCCAGCAACTGGTATAGCATCAGAGAGTGTCACTCTTCAAACAACTGGTCAAGTATCAAACAGTGTCACTCCTATAACAGCTGATAAAACTTCAGAGAGTTTGACTCCTAAAACAGCTGATAAAACTTCAGAGAGTTTGACTCCTAAAACAACTGATAAAACTTCAGAGAGTTTCACTCCTAAAGCAGCTGATAAAACTTCAGAGAGTTTCACTCTTAAAACAGCTGATAAAACTTCAGAGAGTATCCCTTCTACCATGGGAGTGTACACAGCTGGGTCTTCTTCTGTTGCATATTATCCCATTCGTTGGAATATAGATTTAGAAAAGCTTCCCGATGAAGAAGATACTGAAGAAAGCGAAAACGAGAGTGACCGTTCACCATCATTTGGACTTTTAACAACTGATAAACCACTGTTGAAAGAAAGTTCCGAAACAACTGATAAACCACAGAAGGAACTCAGTTCTGAAACTGATGATAAACCACCTGAGAGTGTGACTCCTGCAGCATCTGATAAACCACCTGAGAATGTTGCTCCTGCAGCAACAACAAAATCACCAGAGAATGTCGCTGGTTCAACATCTGATACATCAATACCTGTGCTGGAATGCTATTTCAATCAAGCGTCAGACGATATTCCTGTGAATCTGCATCTATAGCAGTGTCAAAGAATCTTCAGATGACCATGCCAGTGTCAAATTTTGTAGGTGGGTGCTGTCAAGGTGTAATTTTTGATGAGTTTTCTTAGGGAGAAGAGATTTTAGATAACTGGTAAGAAGCTTTTTTAGGAAGGGGAATTCACCATTACTCCACTTCACCACCATTTTTGTTGTCTTCTATTCCTGTAGATAATACTGCAGTGGATGAAACTTGTACATTGTCACTGACAATCTCATGGCTCTTCTTACAGTAATATACATTTTTCAGAAAAAATTGTGATCATGTTTCTTACCCCTTTTAAGATTTAAATTAATTATTCATCTTAAAAACAATTTGATTATTATTTGCAAGTTGGATAGAAAATAGTAAATTTATTTTTCAAGATAAATAACATTATCAAAATCAATATTAAGAAATCCTAATTAACATCAACCAAAAAATAGTTATCTTAATAATGTTTCAATATTAGTTTCAACTAAAATCAAGTCGAGAAAAAAATATGAAAATAAGACAAATGATTTTTTTTTAACTTTTTAAAAGACATATGTGTATGAGAACATGAAGAATTTGAAATTCTCCACTTTTAATTAACACAATTATTCATAAAAATATAAAATTTCAGTTTCTTTCCCTAAACAGATATTTTGTTATTGACTATTTTAATTTTTCTACAAAAATGACTTATTCTCTTCAAGTTCTTTATAAACAAATCATCTTTAAAAAAATAATCTTTTTCAAATTCTCTATCCAAACACACTATTAAGGGTTTGGATAATGGATAAGTGATATCATATCTCAACCAATTGGTTTCTAATCCTTATATTGTACACTCAAATATATAATTTTTTTGTTATATTATTACTCCAATTCTTGTAGTATAAAAATAATACTACTATAATTTTTATTTACTACTCTAGTATTATTTTATTCTTTTGAACCTTCTTAAGCACGTAATTCACCACCATGCATTCCCGTCCAAAGAAAATGACACAATACTTCAACACTATAGCATACTACAAAGTGAATTGATCCTAAAAAAACAACCATAAAATAACCTTCCATGGTTAATAATATTGGTACATTACCCTTATAAAATATAAGAAAACTTAAAAAAAAGTTAGTTTTGTTTCTTTAAATATTTTCCCAAATATTATACAAAGTATTAAAACACTTAAATAAATTAAGTTTCTAAGTATTACATCTATAAGACGATCTAAAAGTGATATCCTGATATGATATACATTTTATAAAAAAGTCTTTATCAATAACCTAAAATTTGTCTCGTAGTTTGACTGTCTTACGGTAGAAAATATTACGATAGAAAATATAAGAGATAAAGAGAATAAATACAAATAACGAATATGTCATCGTTTATAACTATAGCAAGATCAGTGTCTTTTTCTATTTCAAAAGTTCTCATAATTTTGCACTTTTACATTTCAAGTCTATATTTTAATATACAATTTTTTCTCACCATTTCATTTCTTTATCACTCCTCTAAATCTCCTCTAAATCCATTTAAATTCAAATTATAAACTTAACATTGCATGCATGTAAAATTATTATTATTATTTTTGCTTACTGTTAAAAATGATTTTACATTAGAGTAATGATATAAGTGAAAAGAAATTTGTATCATCATTTAATAACAAATTTATATATACATTAAGTTTTTTTTTTCCATTTTAATGCTAACCACTTTAAAAATCATATGTAACATGATTTATAGTCGACTGCCATGCATAAAGAATTATACTCTTTAAGTTATAAAAGAAAAATGTTTTATAGTATGTAAACATACTTATTGTTACAAATTTATATTTGTATTGTTCTTATAGTGTCTTAGAAACAATTAATTTTCTTCTTCTCTTCAGTCTCTCGAATTATCTCTTACGTCTTGGGCTTATGGGTATTTGATTAGCTGGATTGGGCTTAATTATATGGGTTGAGATTAACGTGTGGTTGTTGAATGAGATCTCTTAACTTCTTGGTCAAGTTTCTCTCTCGGCTTCTCGTTTTATGGTGGCTATCGGGTAAGTGTGTGTACCTGTAAGATGTTTCAATGATAAAGTCAAAATCAATTTGTTTAATAATCAAATAAAAATCACTTTACTTACCTGTTGAGCATATCACCTATTTATAGTATTTTTTATTGGACCTTATTCTATTTAAATTTTTACTTTATTGGACCTTACATGTATATCTATATTTATCACAAGTATTAAATAGATATATACATATTTATTTATCAAAACCAAGTAATAGTTTCTCACAAAATATTTGTAGTTTTGTTAATAAAATTCAGGCATCATTTAAGCTAGTTATTTTCATGACAAAATTTTATAATTTTTTTATATTATTCTTGACCTTGTCGTACTTAATATGTTCATTAGTTTTTTTTCAAATACAATCTTGAGCTTAAATTTGTGTGCAGATAAAATTTTCCCAATAAAAATTTTCATGTTATTAAAGGGGTTAGATATAGTTTCTGTCCTTAACACTTTAAACCTCGTGAATATTCATAGTAAGAAAACTATTTGAATAAGTCTTTATCTGTTTCTTTTACATGACAAATGAATTTTCAGTATAGATTATGTTCCTACTCGAAATGAACTCAGGGAGTGCAACTCGGTGAGGACTGAGTATTCCCCAGGGAACGAGCTTTTCATTAGTCTTTGATGAGAGGGGGAGGTCCACCTGCAAAACACTCCCCGATGCTTAAGTCAGTAGGAGCACAAAGATGATGATAAATTAAGAATAAAAGTATAAAGTAGAGTTTAGTGTGTCCCCTTACTGAGATAGTCATCACCTATTTATCATGAGATATAAATGGATTTTATAATAGTAACCTATAATCGCTAGTAACCTATAACAAAGTTATGGTCTGATTTATGTGTCTTAAATATTATATCAAATGAATGCTTACTGGTCTGAATGAATCCAATTGTAATTGGGGGTATGTGTTGATTTTGGCTTAATCCCAAGTCCCACATCGGTGGGTTCATTGTTTGGGAAGGAGGTTTGAGGGTTATAAATTAAACTCTTCTCCTTCACTGTTATATATTCCAATTTGTAATATCTTCTCTCATAATAATAAAAGTGAGTTGTTTTTGCTGTGCTCGGAGATTAGGCTAAACAGGCCGAACTCCGTTAACAATTTTCGGGTGTGTTTTTTCCTCTTTATCTCTTTTATTATTCCGCTTTATTTATTCAATATTATTTGTCGGGTAGCTCTGTTAGGGTTTTGTTTTAGTGGGAAAATTACCCGTTTTTCCCAACAAGTGGTATCAAGAGCCGAAGGTTCGCCCTTGGGTTGTTTGAAATTATTTGTAATATTGAATATTATATTTTGAGTTTGTAATGGCAAATCAAGAAGAAGAAGCGAAGAATGTATCCAGAGTGTCGGACTCCTCGTCATCATGGTCGAGGTTCCCGGTGTCCACTTTGAAATTGGCGGTGGAAATATTTGATGGCACTGGACATTTTGGCATGTGGCAAGGAGAGGTCTTGGACTCTCTTTTTCAGCAGGGTCTTGATATTGCTATTGAAGGAGAGAAACCAAAAGAGGTAGAGGAGAAAGACTGGAGTATCATCAACCGGTTAGCATGCGGAACTATTCGATCCTGCCTGTCCAGAGAGCAGAAGTACGCTGTAAAAAAACGAGACTTCTGCACACAAACTGTGGAAGGCATTGGAGGACAAGTTTATGAAGAAGAGTGGTCAGAACAAGCTCCTGATGAAGAAAAGGTTATTCCGATTTGACTACCAACAAGGTACTACTATGAATGCACACATCACTATGTTTAATCAATTAGTAGCAGACCTGTTGAATTTAGATGTGAAGTTTGAGGATGAGGATTTGGCTTTGATGTTGTTATCATCTCTTCCTGATGAATTTGAACATTTGGAGACTACACTCCTTCACGGGAAGGAGAATGTGTCGTTAGATGCTGTTTGTTCTGCTTTATATAGTCATGAATTGAGAAAGCAAGATAAGATGAAAACCAAATCAACGACATCAGAAGAAGCATTGGTGGCAAGAGGTCGTCACCAAAGCCAAACAAAGGAAAGAAGATGGATGTCTAAATCTAAAGGTCGAGCCGTTGCCAAAGATGAGTGTGCTTTCTGTCATGAGAAAGGACACTGGAAGAAAGACTGTCCAAAACTATAGAAGAAAGAGAAGGTTTCGCAAGATGCAAATGTTGCAGAATGCAAAAGTGATGTGGAATCAGATATCTCTTTAATTGTCTCGCTTTCAGCATCATCGTATCCAGATGAGTGGATATTGGATTCAGGTTGTACTTATCATATGTGTCCCATTCGGGATTGGTTCTTTGAATTTCAAGAACTCGATGGCGGAGTTGTTTACATGGGTAATGATAATCCATGTAAGACAGCTGGGATAGGTTCAATCAAGCTGCGGAATCATGACGGATCCACCAGAATTTTGCGGGATGTACGGTACGTGCCAAAGTTGAAGAAGAATCTCATCTCATTGGGGGCTTTAGAATCTAAAGGCCTAGTTGTGACGATGCGAGATGGAATTCTTAAAGCAACTTCAGGAGCACTGGTGATGTTGAAAGGTGTGATGAAAAACAATTTGTATTACTATCAAGGTAGTACAGTGGTGGGGACAGTAGCGGCAGCAACTTCTAGCTCTAAGAAGGATGTTGAGGCAACGAAGTTGTGGCATATGAGGTTGGGACATGCTGGAGAGAAATCCTTGCAAATTCTTACCAAGCAGGGATTGTTGAAAGGTACGAAGGCTTGCAAACTTGAATTTTGTGAGCATTGTGTTTTGGGAAAACAACGAAGAGTGAAGTTTGGCACTGCAATTCACAATACCAAGGGTATTCTGGATTATGTGCATTCAGATGTGTGGGGACCTGCCAAGACTACGTCAATCGGAGGTAGGCATTATTTTGTCACTTTTGTGGATGATTTTTCCAGGAGAGTTTGGGTGTTTACTATGAAGAACAAAAATGATGTGCTTGAAATTTTCCTTAAGTGGAAAGCTGAAGTTGAAAACCAGACAGGAAGGAAGATTAAGGTTCTCCGAACAGACAATGGAGGAGAATACAAGAGTGATCCGTTCCTGAAGGTATGCCAAGATTGTGACATAGTTCGGCACTTCACTGTTAGAAAAACACCACAACAGAATGGGGTGTCAGAGCGTATGAACAAGACACTTGTGGAGAAAGTTCGTTGTATGTTGTCTAATGCTGAGTTAGGCAGAGAGTTTTGGGCTGAGGCTGTGACATACGCTCAACATCTCGTCAATCGTTTGCCATCATCTGCTATAGATGGCAAAACCCCGTTAGAGGTATGGTCTGGAAAACCTGCAACTGATTATGATTCTTTGCATGTTTTTGGTTCTATTGCATATTATCATGTGATTGAATCAAAGTTGGATCCACGGGCAAAGAAGGCTCTTTTCATGGGCTTTAGTCCTGGAGTGAAGGGATACCGTTTGTGGTGTCTAGAGGCAAAGAAGACGATTATCAGCAGGGATGTTACCTTTGATGAATCTGCCATGTTAAAGAAGGTAAATCCAGAAGGAGCTGATAGTACTCCGCAACAGGTGGAGTGTGCCCGGAAGCAGGTGGAGTTTGAGCCGATAGTGGTGATTCCAACACGAAATACCACAAGTGACTCTCCTATGGTAGAAGAAGAGTCAGATGAGGAAGAGGTTCCTACCCAAGAATCTCAACAACAATCAGCGCCAATTGCAGTTAGAAGACAGAGACGAGATATTCAGAAGCCTGCTCGTTTCATGGATATGGTTGCCTATGCACTTCCAGTTGTTGATGACATTCCATCCACTTACCCAGAAGCCATTCTGAGTTTAGAGAGTGGTAATTGGGCAGGTGCGATGGAAGAGGAGATGCAGTCTTTGAAGAAGAACAAGACGTGGAAGTTGGCACAATTACCAAAAGGTAAGAAGGCAATTGGGTGCAAATGGGTATTTGCAAAGAAAGAAGAATTTTCTAATAAAGAAGATGTTCGCTACAAGGCAAGGTGGTTACAAGGGCCAAGTTTGAACATTGTTTAGACTTGGTTAATATTTTGCACATTTGAAGTTGGCGCCCGGAGGCGCAAATTTGAAGCACTTAAAGTTTGTTTTTGTTATGTTTTGAGAAGATTTGTTTTAGGTGGGACTTGAAATTAAGCCAAGGTGGAGATTTGTTGATTTTGGCTTAATCCCAAGTCCCACATCGGTGGGTTCATTGTTTGGGAAGGAGGTTTGAGGGTTATAAATTAAACTCTTCTCCTTCACTGTTATATATCCCAATTTGTAATATCTTCTCTCATAATAATAAAAGTGAGTTGTTTTTGCTGTGCTCGGATATTAGGATAAACAGGCCGAACTCCGTTAACAATTTTCGGGTGTGTTTTTTCCTCTTTATCTCTTTTATTATTCCGCTTTATTTATTCAATATTATTTGTCAGGTAGCTCAGTTAGGGTTTTGTTTTAGTGGGAAAATTACCCGTTTTTCCCAACCGTATGTACAGATTATATCATAAACATTCATGTTAAGGATGAGTCAACATAAAAAATATTTTAACATCCTAATTCATGCTAAAAAATCATTTATAAAGTAAAATGAAACTAGAAAAGACTCGTACCGTTCGGTCGTGATCGGGCCTTGACCCGAGCACTTAAAATGTATTTCTTCTGTCCACTTAGCTCAGGCCCAATAGACAGAGCTTAGCCCAAGTAAAAGCAGACCCAATGACCCTGAAAGAGATCGACCTTGATAGATGGTGAGTACATTAAACGCTTTAAAAAAATAAGAAACAGAAAAACAATTGAATGTACAACTGAATTAGTTAATTATATTTATTTATCATGAGTTCAACAAATATAAACAGTTAGAGACGATATTTTGTATATCAACACCCCTAAAATAAAGGGGATATATTAACAATTTATTATGTGGTTTCTAACTCCTGAATGAGGATCTACGAGTCTTATAAAAGGGCCTTGAGACCCCAAACAAAGGTAAGCATTATTCCATGTAATATACACTACATTCATATATTTTAATGTTCTCACTAACTTGGTCGTCAGAGTCTTATCAACAGGTGGAACTTCTCTCATTGTGATCTTCAAGCATCTCAAAGTGGCAGTCTTGAAAGGTTGACCCGGAATCCACCTTTAAGATTCGACCCAGATTTGTTGGTGAGAACATTTAGCGCCCACCGTGGGGCAGGTAAAAATGATTTTGCTAACTACCCATGACACATATACACAAACCTCAATAGTTAGACAAGTATACACATATTCATTCCCCAGATACGTCATCAAGGAAAAGTCCACAATCGACAAAATAAAAATAAAAAACACTTATAAATCCTCTTTCACTGATTCCACTATGAGGTGAATGTGTCGGACACCGCCACCACTACAAACGGTAGAAAGAAACAAAAAGATAAGAGAACAACAAGAGGGTAAGGCCAAGGAAGAGAGCAAGAACAAAATTGTTTTACTTCTTATGCTCAATTTTAACATCGTCATTTTCATTGAGAATGTTAATCTTGTTGCATACATTATAAAAAAAATCACTTGACAGTGATCATAGTACAATATTTCTTCTATTTTTTCACTTTTCCCGAACCATAATTTTTATGGTACTCAGTAGAAACTGAGATGTCGCTTCATCATCATTATTACCAAGATATCTCACATCAGAAAGAATTATTCTTGTTACTAAATATAGAGTTTAGTAGTGTAGAAGTGCATGTTTAGGAAAGTTCTGACAAGGAAAGACTTAGTATTTAAGCACGTCCATTGGTGACCCATCTCTCTTTCCTGGGAACTTACATGGTGTGCTAGTTCACGATCTACAATCATCGTTCCAGTAAACATTATTATTCATAGTGTATAACTCGATTTTAACTCTATGGCAAAAAAAAAATGAGATACCCACAACAAAGATTGAACAATTTGACAAATTTGCCATAACTCATGCGTCAAGAATGACGAATGATAATGTCGATGTCCTATATAGCTCGCCAGTAAAAGGCAGTACAAGAAAAAACTTTTATACTATACAAGATCATAGAAGTATTATGCAACAAAGCATATCGATTGGAAATTCTCGACGGAGGAGTAATCCCGAGGACATGGTACCATGTCAGTCTTAAGTTTTATTTTAAATGAATTTTACTACTTTGGTGAACAATTTAATTGCTTTGATGAAAACTTTTATGATGACATTTTTTTCCCTGTAATAACGAGGGCATCCTCATTGAATAAATTGTGATTACTATTCTTGTACTACATTACGAACAATTTTTCAGATCAGACCAACTTGGTTGAATACTTTGATCGGATCAACTTGGTAGACAACGTTTCTACAAATGAATCAACTTGGCCGAATCCTAAGACTGAACCAACTCGAGCATCAACGGTTTCTACAAACGAACCGACTTGGCCGAAGCTTAAGATCGGACCAACTCAGCCATCATGACTTCTACAAACAAACTGAATTGGATGAATCCTATGATCGGACCAACTCGTCCGTCACGATTTTTACAAACGAACTGACTTGACCGAATCCTAAGATCGGACCAACTCGACCCTCATGACTTCTACAAACAGACCGACTTGGTCGAATCCTATGATCAGACCAACTTAGCTGTCACAATTTCTACAAACGGATAGACTTGGTCGAACCCTAAGGTCGGGCCAACTCGGTAATCTTGTTTTCTACAAATCTACTTCGTCGAACCCTAAGGTCAGACCAACTCGATAACATCGTTATCTATAAATCTACTTGGCTGAAATCTAAGATCGGACCAACTCGGTAATTTTGTTCCTAAAATTCTACTTGGCCAAACCCTAAGGTCAGACCAACTCGATAATATCATTATCTACAAATCTACTTGGTCGAACCTAAATGTCTAACCAAATCGGTAATTCCTTTCCTAAAAATCTACTTGGTCGAACCCTAAGGCTGGTCCAACTCGGTAATATTGTTATCTACAAATCTACTTGGTTGAAATTTAAGGTCAAACCAACTTGGTAATTTCATTCCTAAAAATCTACTTAGTTGAACCCTAATATCGGACCAACTCGGTAATTTCGTTCCTACAAATCTACAATACAACTTAGCCAAGGTTAAGGGTGGACTAGCCCAATCGCTATCATTCCTACTAGTAAAATAAATCAGATATCAAAAGGAATTAACTCAATCGGCGACCGAATTGTAAAGCAAACAACCTGATATCTATCAAACCCAATGTCAAAGCCATCCCGATCACCTTGAATAGATTTGCCCACAAAATATCGAGGATACTTTATGAGTAAATAAGGTTGATCTTCTTTTTTAGCCCACCGAGCAGATTCAGATAAGAGACAATCAAGTTTGACATTTTTCCCTTGAAGGCGAGCAACGTCCTTCTGGAGATCCGTAATTTGATGAACCTTTTTGTCTTTCGCTTTTTTCCTCTCCTTTACTTTTACATTGGTCAAGCACATTAATGTTGTGACTTGGCCAAGCAGACTTTCTGCACGCTACAGAGGCAGTCCTCATCAAACTCCTTCAGTCGAGCCACATCATCCTTTAACAGATAACACAACTTATTATGGACCCAAATATTGAAGCTCAGATCCCATAAGCTTGCTTTTCCCCTCGAGTTGTCGACGACGTCACATTCTTGGATGGTCAGGACCTTCACATTGGAAGCCCGACCATCTGAATTGGAGTGCTCGGTAGGGATCGGGGCCTCCAACCTTTTTCTTTTATGAACTAGCCCCGGGCTGAATATGGATCCCACACGAGGTAGTTTTGCCTGTAACCAAAGCACTCTTAGTGACCATCATCCTCTTAATCTGCTCAGCGAGCTTGACCTTACTGACTGAGGAGATAATTTTCTCTGTAAGAAAATCAAAGCAAGGAATTCAAAAACAAAACTAAACAAAATCTAAACTAAGTCACTTGGGTTGGAAAGAGTGTGGTATACCAATATAAACTTTAAAAGAACCCGGTAGGTACTCTCTCATCAAGATCGTCGACGTGTCAAAGATAACTTTGAGATTTTCCAAAAATTTGCACATTCCTTGCTCCATTGGGTCCAAGTCTCCAAGGACACGAGCACTCTGGAAACGAGGATTGGGCTACCAATAAAGAGGAAAACCATCCAACAAAGTCGAACCGTCAGCCAAAGGACGAACTTTTACAAATGGATCGTTGAAGTTTTTATAAGAGGATTGGAAAAGGGAAAGAAAACCCCTTCCAAACACGCTATTTAGAGAGGTCCAAAGCTGCCTATTAGAACTTTTGAACTTGAAGAAATAAAATAAGTTGGCGAAATGTCGAACTGGGAACACAAAATAACAAAGGTTCGGATAAACGCCCAGCTGTTCAGATGCAACTGGGCGGGTGCGACGCTTCGAAACTCATGAGTCAACCACCTTCTGCACTAACGTTTTTCATTGCCAAGCATAAGTAAACCTCTTCGCCTTACCCTGTTCGGCTTGAGACTGGGGGTTGTGTATCGTTCGGTTGTGATCAGGCTTTGACCCGATCACTTAAAACGTATTTATTTGACCCACTTAGCTTAGGCCCAATAGACAGAGCTTAACCCAAGTAAAAGTAGGCTCAATGGCCCCGAAAGAGGTTGACCTTGACAAATGGTGAAAACGTTAAACGCTATAATGTTATAAATATAGGCCTTAAACAAGAGGGGGGTAAATTGTCTATGAAAGATTTTCGCAAATATTGAAGGTAGATTGAAATACAATGAAGAATCAATCAATTAGAAATCAGTTCAACCAATTAGAAAATTGTTTTTAATTTGATTCCAAAAAATCAACCAATTGTTTTTGTGAAATAATCTATTGTTTATATCAACAGTGTTGAAAATCAAAGCAAAAACATATTTAAAAAGTGTAAGGATAGAGAGATTAACACATAATGTTTATATTGGTTCACTCTTTACCAATAACTACATCCAGTCCACAAAAATCACTGAGAATTTCACGAAATAATCAAACCTTGATTATAAACAACACACCAAAGTGGTGATCTTGAACCCTTCAAAAACACATACCACCTTTGGCAAATACCACACAGTTTTCAGAACAACCTCTGAAACTGCACAACACCAATTCACACAGAATTACAGTGATCGAGAAAGAAAGAAATGGAATACACATGGATACAATCAAAGATTAAAGTACAGTGAATACATGACAATCCTATTCCACTCTTGAGAATGATCCAAAGCTCTTTCAAATCTTGAAAAAAATGATTTGAATGATTTCTCTTAGTTGATTAACAACCAGGACGTAAAACAACTTATTTAAACTCCAATCAGTTGGTCAAAACATTTAATACAAGAGCCAAAATCAGTTTAAATAATTTAAAACAGATTAAAGCCACTTAACATAATTATGTTGAATCAACCGATTGAATTAGTTTGACAGCAAAGTCAAACAAAGTCAAACTTTTTCAAATCCTTTTCAAAACACACTAAGTGTAAAACAACCGATTGAATCAACATTTCAACAGGTTGAATTTTCACTTTCTTTAGAAAACACATCTTTTTCAAAAGGATTAGAATCAAACAACTTTGGATCATCACAAAGAGTAAATTAACAAATTCAAATACATCTAGACACACACACAACCAGAAGCAAGGATCTTCAAGCATTCCACTTGGATTTGGAGACATCAAAGCACCTTGTTCAACATATAAAACAATATGAAACAAAAAAAACGATTGAATGCACCAAATCATCTTGGACGTACTTGTGTCCAAAATGGTTTCTAAGATCTCCCGGTCAATTGCCTGAAATAAGTAGTTTTTTACCTTCAAATCTTTCAACGTAGCCTCAACTACAACTTTTCGTTGAGCCTCAGTGGGGGGAACCTAGCAGAGGTATCTCATCTTCAATAATCTGCCACATCTTCTTGTTGCGTAAGAAATTCTCCATGGCCATGGACCAAAACTCATAATGACCATCAAATTTCGGGATGGCCGGTTGAATAAATTTCTCTAATCCATATATCTTTTTTCCTTCTGCTTATGCACTCACACTATCTCTCAAACCTCACACTCCTTTCACTCACGTTAACACCTTATCAGCGATACCAATTGTTATAAAACTTAAAATAGTACTTGTGTAGTATATCTTATTGAAAGTGAAAATAATTCATATTTATTGAAGCGACCAGACTTTTATAAATCCTTTACATAAAAAAAACTGTTGAAAACTAATTCTACTACATGTCTACAAAGTAGGACACGTAAACCTATGCACACCTAAAAAATAAATAACTATTAAACTAATTCTACCTGAGAAATAGAGTTTTATTTAATTAAAACATGAAGATAAACTAAAATTTATGTGTCGTGTCTATGACAATGTTTAAAGTGAAGTTTATTAATTTTTATACTATAATTATTTATTTATATTTTTTAACAAAAAATAACTTTTGTCACATAGAACCATGGGACTATGCAATTCCTATTCTGATTAGGTAATAGTAGTGTGACCGTGCAACCAAACGAGGTAGAGCCCAAAGAAAAATGAAAAATAGTTACTTTTTGTACTGCAAAATGATAAATAATTATAAATTGGAAAGTTTAGTAGAAACGAAACGGAAGCTAAAGAAACGCGTGTTCCTCTAAATCCTTTGTTACAGTGCTTGAGGTTTCAAATCAACGTGACCTTCCCAGAAACCCCAAAGAAACGCGCGGTTTCGTTTCGTCAACCACGTTTTCCTTTCTCTATTTCCCTGCTAAAAGGTAAATTATTTCCCTCTTTACAACTATGTCGTTTTGATTCCAATCTTTATCTTCACAGTAATTGTGCACGATACAATACATGGGCTATAGTCATTTCTGACATAACCGTAGAATTTCAGTGCCCAGTGTTCGTATTAACGTTGTTACTTGTGCTATGTGGTTTGCTCTGTTTCCCAACATTTTCAGCATAATGGGGTTAGGATCTGTGTGGGTGAATGATGATCGTGTCTAATGTTCAGTCGTTTGATTTTTTTCTGATATTGTTATTTCTACTTGAATTCCAAGTAACACGTTGAATGTGTTGCAAGGGATGAGGGGAATAATAACAAAGGACTACATATTAGAGCTTTTTGTTACCGGGAATGAATGGTTTTGTCCTTGACTTGAGATTGTGATAGTTGAAAAGAATAACAAAGTTTATATTCATTGTCATCAAGGTTACAGCTATAATGCTGCTTCAAGCAGCGTTTTTTTAGGTCTTTCTGATCAATTTTGTTGCTTCCTATTGAAACTTGATGAATGAAATTAATGTTAAACAGTGTCTAGAACTGGTAAAATAGAATTGGAAATGATTTGATGGATGAAGGGAACAACAAGATGTTTATGTTTCTTTGGATATGAAGGCACTTTGGTTTGTGTTGGAGGTGATGGGAAGGATCAATGATTAAATGTTTCTGTGAAAAATATAATTTGATAAAAAAATTAAAAAATATATGGAAACTGTGAACAAGGTGTTGACAAGCTCCAAGAGTTGACCACTTTAGTTCTTATAATGATGTGGTGGTACCTGAATGTTATCTTCAACGAAGTTGGCTTGGTACAGGAAAATTACAATGTCTTGCGAGTGGAAGAATGTGTTCATTTTACTCTTTTTTAATATAATTTTATCTTTACATTACGCAATTTGTGTGTATATGTCGAAATTAGATTAAGACTTCAGAATTGATGCTATGTTGTCCCTCGTGTCAGTGAAATAGGTTTACATAATTCAAACTACATTGGCTAATGATATAATTAAGAATTTTGTCTGATATTTACAGAGCATTCATATGCAAATAATGGTTTAACTTATAGGGCCAAAGCATCAAGTAGTTTGTTCTGTTGGTTTCGTGAACTTAGAATTTTGAAATCATATTTTAATTGCTTGGGAATTTCGTCTTGTTGAATGTTTATCCATTCATGGCATGCAGTTCCTTGGGTTGGAAGGATGCCATCAGAATCAGATAAATGGGGGTGGAAGCATGTTAGTGTGTTTGGTGGGTTTGATAAGGGAAGCGGTACAAAAAGATGGAAATGCAATCACTGCAATGTAAGATACAACGGATCTTATTCTCGTGTCAGAGCCCATCTTCTTGGTTTTTCTGGTGTTGGAGTCAAAAGCTGTCCAGCTATAGATAGGTCTTTAAAAGAATCATTTCAAATCCTAGAAGAAGAGAGGGTTGCTCGGAAAAAGAAACCATATTTTGGAACTGGAAAGAATGGCAAGCGTGTTTGGACTTCTCGATCAAGTGTCACTCGTCTCTCCAAAGATGATGTAGACGAAAAGCTAGCAAGATTCTTCTTTGCTGATGGATTGCATGCTAATACCATTAACTCACCTTACTTCCAGGAGATGATAAAAGCAGTTGCAGCTTTTGGCCCAGGCTATGAACCCTTTTCAATGCATGATTTGTGTGGCTCCTTTTTGAACAAAGAGAAAGAAAGAATTGATAAATATATGACTCTTGTTAAGGAGTCTTGGCCACATACTGGATGCACATTACTTTGTATTGGGCGCTTACAGGGTATGCTGGGTACTTTTCAGGTTAATATATTTGTGTCAAGTCCTAGAGGACTATCTTTCTTGAAAGCAGTAATTGTGGACAATATTGATGGAGCAAGCAATTCTGTTCTTAGTATCCTTGGAAACACAGTCATGGAAGTTGGGCCTACTAACGTGGTTCAGATAATTTCACGTCTAGGCCACGCTAGTGCATATTCAGAATCCTGTACATTGCCGGAGTTTCCTCATATATTCTGGTCTCCGTGCTCTTCACATTCTGTTCACATTTTAATGGAAGATATAGCCAAATTGGATTGGATAAGACCTGTTGTTTTGTGTGCTAAAGAAATTGAGAAATGTATAACCGCATTTCAGAATTTATTTCCCCGTGTCTTCACTCAAAATGTGAAAGGGACTTCTGACTCACTGTTTGCTAGAATTGCTCCTTCCTGTTACATAGTCCAAAAGATACATGAACTGAAGCAAGCATTTCAAGAAGTTGTTGTGAAGGAAGAGTGGAAGCGGTGGAAGCTTAGTATTGCTCAGGATATTGGAAGTGTTGAGGCAGCCATATTAGGGGAAGATTTCTGGAGCAGGGCTCTTGTGTTGTTGCAAATATATGAACCTTTCATCAATTTGCTTGCTGCACTTAATATTGACACAGACAGATGTGTCATGGGGGATGTCCATGATTGGCGCGTTCAAGCTATTGACGAGGTGAAGAGTACAGGAATAGATGCTAGTGTATTGAATCAACTAGAAAGGTTGATAGAAAACAGGTGGGATGAGCTGTTTTCACCTCTTCATTCGGCAGGTTATATACTAAACCCAAAATATTTTGGCAAAGGCCAATCTAAGGATAAAACCATAATGAAGGGTTGGAAGACCACGTTAGAGAGATATGAGTGTGAAAGTGCAGTAAGAAGAGTTCTCAGAGAGCAGCTCAGTTCTTACTGGCGGCTTGAAGGATCCTTGGGAGAGGAAGATGCTGTGGATTGTAGAGATAAAATGGACCCAGTTGCATGGTGGGAGAATTTTGGTTTTGAGATTCCCCACTTGCAAACATTAGCCATAAAAGTTCTGAGTCAAGTTTCAAGTGTTGCAATGTGTGAACAGATATGGCAACATAATGGTAATCCATGTGAAGACACAACTTCTGGATTGGGGTTAGGAAAGTGGGAAGACCTTGTTTATGTCCAAAACAATCTTAGAATTCAATGTCATAAACGGGATTTTCAGGCCAATCAGCTGCTTAGAGACATGGTGCTGAGCTCTCCCGCAGAATTGAAGACAAAAACTGTGCTTTGTAGTTCTGACAGATTATGCTAATTTATATTGACTTGGTGGAGTTCATGTGCAGCAATTTTTTTTGTATTTGTGTTAATTCAGAAAATGTACATGCTAGCTGATTCTGATTGCTCAAGTGCTCCCTCAATTTTATTTTTAAATCTACTACACATTCATGATTCTGTGCAACTGAGCAACGGACTTTAAAAATCAAAAATAAAAATGTTTGAGTCCTCAGAAGGGGCATTCCGAGAATTGAACTCGGGACCTCTCGCACCCTAAGCGAGAATCATACCACTAGACCAAATGCCCTATGTTAAGATTTTAAAAAAACGTTTTATTTATTTCTTTTGTACGTTGCACATGAAAAAAGAAATAGTTGAAAATGGAAAAATAATCTATATTCTATTGTAGTTCATTTCTTTGGTGATTTATCAACTAAAATTATAATTGTTGGATCTTTACCATTTTTGTGGTCCTTCTTTTTATGATTTTCATTTGTTTGTGTCAACACAATCAATTTTAGGTAGAGAATGTGTTTTCAATTCAAATAGTGGAACAAAAAAATTTATTCCATATAATTGTGTCACTCTATGTTGTTTGCTAGGTTTTGAGTAACTTAACATTCATATTAGTAACTTTATGAATAACATCAATATTTAAAAGTAATTTTTTTATCAACAAAGTTTTTTTTTTTAATCTATTGTATTTTAATACAAGGAAAAGTTTTATCATTGATAAAAATTTATAAATTATGCATGACTTTAGTAAATGTATTGTCATATATAATGTCATTATTGTTGTGTATTATTCTCATCAATGAAACATTTTACTAATTTTAGTAAATATATATGCTCCTACGTGATGCATGGTTGTTGTGTATTATTTTCAATAATGAAACATTTTAATAACTTTAGTAAATATATGTTCCTATGTATATTTATAAATTCCCCACTCTTAAATTCACATGACAAATGTTGAATAGACCCACTATTGATTATTTGTCACATCATCAAAGTTATTAACATATCTAACTCAGGGAACTAAAATAAGCATTTTGCAAAATTCAATAACTAAAAAATAAAATAAAAATTGGAAGACCAAAATAAATAATACCCTTAATTTAGTTTGCTAAAAACCTTTTATAAGTGATATTTTGACAATTTAGTTTGATTTAATATATAATGGATTTGTTCATTTTCTAGTTAAAATTTACCCACAATACTCCTAGAATAGTTAATCCTAACACTTAAGTTTTTACATGTATATCACACTTAATTAATTTTGAAAACCCTTATAATCATATGTCTAAATTTTGACGATATGTAATATTTAAGTGGAATCTCAAATAACATGTAATATTTACACTTTGTTCATGATTAATAATGTCACAAACAATTTCCTTAATTCTAATTGGTTTCGTGATGAAATTTTATTGATAATTAACATTGTTTTAAAAAAAATGATTTTGTAAAACAGAATATTTGAAAGAATGACTAACCATTTCGATTGGTTAAATTAATTAACAACAAATTATAATGATTTTATATGACAACAACTTTTTTATTCATATAGATTATATTCTTTATTTTAAGTTTATTGTTCGCACTTTATTAGATTAGGTGGAAGTTCACACTAATAATAGATAAAACTTAACTTTAAAATTTAGTTAAAGATAATTACTCTATCAAAGATAAATAATATATATTTACATTTTCTAAATTATTTTAATTATTAAAATTTATATATAGTAATGTATTTATTGTAATTCAGTGTTTCCCTAAAATTTCATATCAATTCAAAGTTATTATAATAATAATATAATAATATTTTCACAAAACAAAATATCTGCATTAGGTTCTTATAATTTTTTTTATCATAGATTATATATGTTAAAGATATCGAAAATACACTACATTAGCATTTTTATATATAATCTTTTAAAATTCAATGAATTATGGACATGTCTTAAGAAGACTCAAAATTATGTCTATTATTGCTATAATTTAATAAATATAAATATCTTATATATTAAAGAGAAAAGCCTGAATATATTTTTATATATTCATTTGCTATCCCACTTAATTTGTTATTTCAAAATCATAAACATATGTACCTAAATATATATATTACAATTAGTAAATATATATATATAATTGAAAAATTATTATAAATTTATAGTATAATAATATTATATAAAAAATATTTAAGGAATGTAGAGATACGGTGAAAAGACATGTATTTTTGCTAGTGTGAATAATAATTATAATATTATTATTATTTAATATTGGATGGAGATAAATCGACATATATTTCGATTTTGTAGTGGTTATAGATAGTTTTTTTTTTCTAAATAATTTTTATTTATGATTTCTAACAAAATTACATACGCATTAGTATGTATCTCCGCATTTTTATTAAGTTATTTTATGTTATCGAGTTAAAATTACTTGTCGTAATAATTTTTATTATTTTTTATTAATATGTATAATAATTTAAATTCTATAACTTCTTAATACATGTTTACTCATTTTTATGATATTTTGTTTAAATTTGAAATTAAAGAAATTTAAAGAAGACAAACAAAATAAAGATAGTAGAGAAGTTGAAAATTATTAAAAACAAACATAATGAAACCTTCGAATAACTTATAATAAGTGATAGCAAGTGAAGGAAATGAAAATAAAAAATATGAAAAGTGATATTATTTAAAAGGGTGAATATTACATAAGTTTATTTATCGTTAATAATTTTAATTTATTTATTAATCAAATAATTTTCTAATTTATTACTATTAAATAAAAATTATAAATATAAATGAATTATTTGTGACATTATTGTTTGCTTATAGTTTGGAAAGTATGTTTTACAGAAAAGATAAAAAAAATTGGAAAATAAAATAAAATTACAAATAATTATTATAATCAATTATTTCATTACATAGTAATCATCAATGTTTTAATAATATTTATATTACATAATTGATTATATATAGTAATTTTTCTTATCTATATAAATATCATCATATTATATTTTATTGATTGTTATATTTTTTATTATAATAGTATTTTTTGTAAATATTAAAAATAAAATAAAATCATTAATCTTACTTTTGACTATTTTATATTTAATTTAAATAATCTAATATTTTATTTTCACTCTTGTTTTCGATATTTTTCTTTTATTTTCCTTTTCACACTTTCCCTCACTTACTTTAAACAAAGGTTAACATCCCAATTTCTGAAACCCTAGGCAGCAACAAAGAGAAGAAGTAAAACGGCATCTGAACTGTGTGGTTGCGGCAATGGCGGAGCATCTGGCATCGATTTTCGGGACGGAGAAGGACAGGGTGAATTGCCCGTTCTACTTCAAGATCGGCGCGTGTAGGCACGGAGATCGGTGCTCCCGCCTCCACACGAAGCCCAGCATAAGCCCCACCATTCTGCTCTCCAACATGTACCAGCGCCCCGACATGATAACCCCCGGCGTCGACGCCCACGGCCACCCCATCGACCCTCGCAAGATCCAGGACCACTTCGAGGAGTTCTATGAGGATCTCTTCGAGGAGCTCTCCAAGTACGGCGAAATCGAAAGCCTCAATGTCTGCGACAACCTTGCTGATCACATGGTATGTTCTCTCACCCTAACCCTAATCCCAACCCCTCGCTTTGTCCATTTTTGTTAGAATTGGACGCTGTCGTTTTCAGGTGGGGAATGTGTACGTTCAGTTCGGAGAGGAGGAGCATGTTGCCAATGCTGTTAGGAACCTCACTGGAAGGTTTTATGCTGGTTAGTTATCTCCTTTTCTTTTGGCTCTCTGCAATTTCTCGTTCATTCTGTATTTATGAGCTTCGTCAAATTCACGTCATTCTTTCTCCTTAATTTAAATATTGAGCTGCTTTTGTGGTTTGCATGGGTGCAGGTAGGCCAATTATCGTGGATTTTTCGCCGGTGACGGATTTTCGAGAAGCTACATGCAGGCAGTATGAGGAGAATACTTGCAACCGCGGTGGTTATTGCAACTTCATGCATTTGAAGAGAATTAGCAGGTAAAACTTTGGTTTTGGTGTTTAGGTTCTTTTTTTTCCTTGAAGGTGGTGGTATTTGTTGCTTAAATGTGTTTAGAGGAGCCTTCACAGTTCGGATGGCTCTTATTCTGAAAACAGGGTAGTAGAAAAAGTCAGTATAAAAATCCAATTCAAAAGCCAAGTTGCTTCATCTCAAAACGAATTATAGACTGGATCAATTCTTGAACATGCGAACATTATCCTATGCTCATGGTAGCGAATATTTCAATTTGATTCTGGACCATCTTGTGTGAATCCAAACATGCTATAAAATTTAAAGCTTATATTTGTCTGATCCATGTTATATACAGGGATTTGAGACTCCAGTTATTTGGAAAGCACAGCAGAAGCAGAAGCAGGAGTCCTTACAGGCATCGGAGCCATGAGGATCGGTCCCATCGTAGTCATAGCAGAAAGTATGATGACAGGGACCACCATCATGAGAGTCGCAGCAGGAGACACAGGAGCACGAGCCCTGAACATAGGAGAGGAAGAAGTCCTGGACGGAGGAGACACCGCAGTCCAGTTAGAGATGGCAGTGAGGAGAGGCGCGCCAGAATTGAGCAGTGGAACAGGGAGAAGGAAGAGCAAGATCCTGGAAACAAGACTAAAGCTGAGGACATCGACAAGGTAACAGTGGGTACTCTCTAAATGCTAGCAGATCTCATGGGCATTAGCATCAAGAGCAGGAACAGCAATCTCCAAATGAGGGATATTGATTTGTTCTGTTGTTATGGTTTGTGTTTTCTTCTCTCCCTTTCGTTTGCCTATTCATTTAGTTCTAGGCAGGATATTTTATTCTAGAGTAGACCACCCACATGGATAAATACATCTCACCACCCATTTTCCACTGTGCAGGTGGTGCCGTTGCACTTCTCTAATAGATGGAATGTGTTACCTTCTTCCTCCCTCCTTCTTTTACTTTTTAGATTTTCCATTTTTTTTATAGACATGATCTTTGATTGCGTGTGGATGTTTGTGCAACTTGTGTAGGTTATTCATAACATTTCACTGTTTTGAGCTATGTTTTCATCAATCTTTCTGCATTATTTGATCACTCTTCATGATAGAATGTACTAGAAGCACTGATCAGCTGAGCCCTTTTCTTGTTTCTACTGTATGTACGAAGGTCAGCTAAAAACCTGTGAATATGTTCTTTTTCCTGCTCTGTGTTATTCTATTCCTATATAAGTGTCTAATAATCCTCTAGCCAAGAAATTTTTGTAGGTTCTATTTTCCAACAAGAAAATTATGCTTTGTTAATTATTAACTTTCATAGGGAATTTTGATTAATATCCTACCAGTTTCAACTCTTTCACATTTTTTTTTATTTCAATGAGTTTTCTTTCATTTTCCCACTTGAAATTGGATGATGTTACATTGTTATGAGTTTTGTAGGTTTAGGTATTCATTCCTGCTTTCTAAAGAAATGAGCCCTTTAGTTAATTGAAGTTCGCCTTAGTCATGGTACTACACTATTGGAGTACGTTTTAATGGATCTTTAAATATTTTTTCTTTACTAAGTTTGTTAGTTTTTATAATAAATATTTTTAAATTAAAATAGTACAATTTACAAGAAAAAATTAAAAAACTTTACCTTAATATTGAAAACAAAGAAAATAATGACATTTTCAATCTATTATCTGAAATCTGAAAGGGGTAAAAATGCTTAAAAAACCCATGTGCAGGAGATATCAAGTCTTTCCCTTAACTCCACTTGGGCAAACCTCCAACTTGTTGAGGTTTATACTTTGAAATTAATTTTATTTAACTAGTTTTCGATATTTCACAGAACTGCCTCAAAAGAAACGACCCTTTACCATCCTGGCACAACAAATCTCCTTCTCACAAATCCTCGCCGACGATGCAGTAAGCTAACCCTAACTCCATTTCCTTCTCCTTCCTTTTTATGATTTTCTGTAGTCCATGCCTCGAATTAAACTTAGTGTTTTTCAGTTGGAGAATGTGTGTGTTCAGTTCAGAGAGGAACGGGAAACTCACCGAAAGGTTTTAATTTGGTTAGTTATGTCTTTTGCTCTGTTTTGCTTGGTTCTCTGCAACTTGTCATTCGTATTGAAACTTTGATAATAGCAAGCTAGTTTAGATGGAATAAAAATCATTTTTAAATAGATCTCAATAGTTAGAAGTATTGGTTATTGATTTATTGTGCTAACATTCAAGAAAAAGATTGATAATTGATGAAAACTTTCTAGATTGTCCACACTTTCAGTAAAATATATATATATATATATATATATATATATATATATATATATTCGAATGTGATGTGAGAATTATTATGTATTATTCCCAATGACGAAAAGTTTAGTAATCTGAAGGGTGGGCGTGGCGTTCAGCGATCAAAAATCAATATTGGGGCTCCCTCTTGCGACTAGCTATCCTGGTTGCTTTTAAGGTTGAGAAACCCATTTGATTCCATGCCCTCTCCCTAGTCGATACTTGGCATCCCGAGGGACTTCCAATTTTCTCCAATTCCTGCATTTCACCTTTATGTCTTCTGATTCCATGCATTCCCTTTTCTGAAAAGTTTGAGCTGGTTATCAAAAACACATTATAGTTGGTACTACTACTCATAAGCGTTGTACACTTTACCAACAAATTAATTTTGAAGTTTTTTTATGTGCGTAATGTTATTCTAGTGTGTAAAGTTATCAATTCATTTTAATCCCTGATCAGTCTTTAAAATTGTAAAATAAAACTAACATGATTTAAATTTGATTATTCTTAGTAAAAGGATGTAGTTATAATTCTGATGCATTACATCCTATTTTCTTTATACTTGTGGGTGATTTGTAGCCCAGAGAACAAGGCATGGTTCTTAAGCAGATGTCCTGTGGGTAAATTGAATGATACAGATGATACGAGTTACAAATGGTGGTGGTATTGTGCTTTTGAATACTACTGTACTAGTTACCGTATTTTTGTCATTTTATGTTTATATTTTCTAATTTTATTTTATATATATACATACATTTTTAAAGGCTGTGAACTGATAGAAATTTGTAGATGTAAACTAACAGAGATGGTGAATTAAGATGAATAATGATTTTATAAAGGTGAATCACTTCCTCCCTCACACAAGAATGCATTCTTCAAAATTATGTTGAATCCTAAAGTATTATTGTAAAAATGTGATATTCCTTAAAACAATTTGCAAAATGTCTGATACCAAAAGGTAGACTTCTATAATATCTGACGACAAAAAATTTAAATTCCAAATGTAGATGATAATGCTTTAAATTGCTTCAAGATGATCCTGCATGTTAGTTAAGATTTGAGTGCATATATTGATGAGAAATGAAATTAAAATCTCTAAGTCCATAACTCATGCAAAATTTTGACAAAAAATACATTTTCAAGCTATGTATCTATATATGTTAATATATGTTAATGAGTAATAGAAACATAATTAGCTTACCTTATTGTAGGTCACGTACTGATTATTAAAATCCTTGGAATAAACTACCTTTTTGGTAGATGTTGATGATTATTGACTTTTTTAGAAGTGTACTATTGTCATCAATACTTTTAAAATAAGTGTCTCATACATGCGAATCTGTATAACGAAGCACAGTACTGGTTTCATTCGAAGGAAACAAAATTTAATAACTAGAATTGTAAAATTTTAAAGCCAAAGATCATAATATTTTTGGTACTTTTAAGTTGAAAAATGTCGGATTGGATAAAAATCTTTAATATAGATATCGTTGGAATTGGAATTTACTATTTCACTCTTTTGTTATATTAAGTTTATTAAATATTTTTTTTTCTCTTCACTATCATCAATACTTAACATGAATAGTTATATTCTAATATCTTAGAGCATATCCTATTTCATTGAATAACAATAATTTGTTAAAAATGATCAACTTTCATTAACTGTTTAAATATGATAAATCAAGTGTTTTTTTGTCTCAAAAAGTAAAAGTATATTAGACAATTTAGTAATTACATATAATTCTAACAAAAGAGAATTTAACTACTCTTGATGTTGAATGGTATAGAAACAAAACAAGAAGATGAAGAGGCAGTAAAGATTGAAGCGATGGTGGAAATTCTTTAATGTATGAATGACCTATTCTTTCTTTCTTCATATTTGGTTTTCCTCCAAAATGTTCTTCCAAATACCAGATTTCAAAATGGAAAATCATAACATGAGTTGATCATGAGACGAGATTTGTACACATTTATTTATGTTATCTACCTACAGAGCTCACCACGTAAGACCTAATACTTTAGGAATGTTGTTTTTAGTCTATAATTGACTACGCAAGAGAAAAAGGTTGTGTTGGCTGAGGAAGAAATCAAGTTAGTTGGGTTAAATATATTTTTTCCACGTTTTCATGTTTTATTTTTGTATAAAATTTGGCTAAGCCAAAATAGAAGTTTGGCTAAGATGAGGTTTGCATAAATATCCTTGCTTTCTTTGATTTCTTGTTCCTTAGTTTTGCTAACTTTTCTTCACCAAACTGTTCCAAAAAAATATAATTGATCTTCATTTTTCTATAATCGTAAATATCTAAATAGAAAACTAAAAAGTGTTTAAAAGAAATGGTTGAAGATCTCAACTAGATATGATGAAATTATAATATAGTGTAAATCTTATATTATAAGTCGACTTGAATTTGTGAGATTTAGTTATATTTAAATTTTATTTTTTAATATGTATTAGAACCTGTCATAGTTCATCCTAGTTAAGTTTATTGGACCAATTATGTCACTTACTATTGGGTGTTGTAAATCGAATGCGAGAAACAAAAGATATTGCAACAGCCAAAGATGTTGTCAAAGATACAAAATGAGACGTTGGAGAGAATCTTGGATGTTGCAGAAATCCCGCGAAAGTTATGAAAATCTTGTGTTGTAACATCTCATCTCCAGATTCAAATTTGTTGGAGATCTTCACGGCTAAGGGATGGGTTTTTCAGTGGATCTCCTCCCCGTTTTCCTTGGAAGGTTGAGCTGTTGGAAACCCTTGAATCATAAATGGAGCAACGACAATTGTTTTTTTCTCCCTCTCTAAATAAGGGGTCTCCTGTGTCTCTTCATCTCATCTCACTCAAGGCTTCCTCTCTTCTTTTTATTTCTTGCTTTCTTTATTTTACTTTCTAATATTTTTTATGTTTTGGGTTCTTACCCTACAATAGTTTACTTACTAGTTTTGATCATCAAGATATCTGAGAAGTTCCTTTTATATATCCTAAGAGACTTGCACAATACACCGCAGATAAGTTATTACAGACAATGATCACTCACGCCTCAAGAAATTAATCTTTTCGTGTTTTCAACTTAATTTTTACATTGGGTTCTCTCTAGTTCTGTGTTTGAGATGTGCAGACCTCAACGTGACGATGTGTGTTGGAGATCTCATATCGACTAAAGATATGACCATATTATATTATTTAAGTGGGTGAACTTTGTGAGTTTGAATTAGACTTAAATTTCACTTTCTTAAGATGATATCACAGTCATTCGAAGTCTTTCCTAGTCAAGTTTGTTGGGTCTATTGAGTCACCCGATATCGAGTTCCCTCCCACAAATTATAGTATGCAAACCTCACCTTACAAGCCGATTTTGTGAGGTTGAGTTAAAATTAAATTTCGCTTTCTTAGGATAATATCAAAGTCTATCCTAGTCAAATGTGTTGGGCTTATCATGTAACTTGTTATCAGGTTCCCTAGTTCCACACTCAAGATGTCCAATATTCAACGTGAGGGGATATGTTGGAGATCTCACATTAACTAAAAATATAGTTAATATAGTATATAAGTGTGTACAAACTCCACCTTACAAAACTAATTTATTGTGTATTTTGTAATTGAACTTGTTAAAGATTAAGACATTAAGACTATATTTAGATTGTTTACTTTGTTGTGTATATGTCATTTAAAATTTAAACTATTGTTAATATTTACTATTGAATATTAAGACAAACAATTTAAAAAGTTGTGGTATTAAAACAATTTTAAGTTTGGTATGTTTTGGTGTGATAAATTTTAGTTTAACAAAAAAAAGCATGTAATTTTATAAAAGATATTTTTTTTCTCAAAAAAAAAATTATAAATTGCATTGGACTAAAGTTTTGGTTGTTAAGGACAATGTGAATGATATATATATATATATGTATGAAGATATTCTTGTGGCAATGAAGGTTTGATCATATAAGTGAAAAAAAAAGTTTAATTGCTTAGCTAAAAAGGATGTTGCTTTTAGGATTGAAGAGTGTATGGTTGGAAAAATGTTTTCATTGCATAACTAGTAAACAAACTAAAGTATCCTTTACGAAACATCCTTCCTCAAGGAAGTCAGATATTTTTAAATTAGTGCATTCTCGTGTTTGTGACCCATTGAGGGTAAATTTGTTTAGTGGTGTGCACTTTACTTTGTTACTTTTATTGATTGATAATTGTTTCAGGAAGCTATGGATGTATATACTACAATAGAGAAAAAATCAAGTAGTTCAAAAATTCAAGAATTTCATGCATTGGGTTAAAGACAATTAGGCCAAAAGTTTAAATATATTTGTGATGATAATGGTGGTGGGCATTGTGAATCATTTGATTTTTATTGCAAGTAGTATGGTATTTGACATGAAAAGACTCCTCCTAAAATTCCTCAATTGAATGGCCTAGCAGAGAGGATCAACATCACCTTGGTTGAAAGAGTTAGATGTATGCAATCTGAAAAATAAGTTGTCTAAATTTTTTTGGGGAGAGGCATTGTTTGTAGTTGTGCATGTTATTAATATTAGCCCTCCAGTTGCATTGAATACTGAGGTGTTAGACAAAATTTGGTTTGACAAGAATGTTAGCTATGATCATTTGCGTATCTTTGATTGCAAGACATTTGTTTATGTTCAAAGGATAAAAGATCAAAGTTAGATGCACAAACAAGATAGTATATTTGTATTGGTTATGGTTATGATGAATTTGACTACAAATTGTATGATCCTATTGAAAAGAAGCTAATCAAAAATCCTGGTGTGCACTTCATAAAGGACCACACCATTGAAGATATTAACAACGTGAAAGAGACTACACTCGAAAAAGATAATAACATAACTTATGATAATATGAGAAGACTTATGATAACATGAGAAGTTGAGATCGATTCTAAAAATGAAGAACATCATGGTAATGTTGACACGAAGCGTGTTGTGTTAAACGAAACATTTAGTTTTTTTGTCCTTTAGAATTTGTTAAACAAAGTGTGTCAAATGAATATTTTAATATATTTGTTTTTTAGAGTTCGTAAGATGAATTTCTGAATTCATTTGTCTTTTAGAATTTGTGTGACGAAATTCTTGATATTTAAATATTTGATTATGCTTAAAATCAAATGTGTATAATAAAATATTTGAATGATATATCTTATTTAATATATATATATATATTATTTTATAAATTTGGATATGTTATTTCAATATTATTATTAACTATTAGTATTATTAGTATACTTTTTTTTTCAATAGGTAATATGGTGAATTCATTATTATTCATTCTTACTGAAAAATAATTTAACAATGATTATACCAGTACTTGCTATGGTAATATAAACACATAAAAAGCACATGAAACTGAAAATATAAGATACTAAGAATACAGAAGAGAGAATTGTAGTTGGAAATTATCATGTATTTGAATTGACTGGAAGGACACCCAAACACAACCTTCACTTTTATTCGAAATTAAATTTAAAGAAGTATCTAGAAAGATTCTTCTATAAGCCTTCTACCCATTACTACAAATCCCCAATTTCTGAAACCCTAGGCAGCAACAAAGAGAAGAAGTAAAACGGCATCTGAACCGTGTGGTTGCGGCAATGGCGGAGCATCTGGCATCGATATTCGGGACGGAGAAGGACAGGGTGAATTGCCCGTTCTACTTCAAGATCGGCGCGTGTAGGCACGGAGATCGCTGCTCTCGCCTCCACACGAAGCCCAGCATAAGCCCCACCATTCTGCTCGCCAACATGTACCAGCGCCCCGACATGATAACCCCCGGCGTCGACGCCCACGGCCACCCCATCGACCCTCGCAAGATCCAGGACCACTTTCAGGAGTTCTATGAGGATCTCTTCGAGGAGCTCTCCAAGTACGGCGAAATCGAAAGCCTCAATGTCTGCGACAACCTCGCCGATCACATGGTATGTGCCCTCACCCTAACCCTAATCCCAACCCCTCGCTTTGTCCATTTTTGTTAGAATTGAACGCTGTCGTTTTCAGGTGGGGAATGTGTACGTTCAGTTCAGAGAGGAGGAGCATGCTGCCAATGCTGTTAGGAACCTCGCTGGAAGGTTTTATGCCGGTTAGTTATCTCCTTAACTTTTGGTTCTCTGCAATTTCTCATTCATTCTGTATTTATGAGCTTCATCAATGCACGACGTTCTTTCTCCTTAATTTAAATATTGAGGTGTTTTAGTGGTTTGTATGGGTGCAGGTAGGCCAATTATCGTGGATTTTTCGCCGGTGACGGATTTTCGAGAAGCTACATGCAGGCAGTACGAGGAGAATACTTGCAACCGCGGTGGTTATTGTAACTTCATGCATTTGAAAAGAATTAGCAGGTAAAACTTTGGCTTTGGTGTTTAGTTTTTTTTGTTTTTTTTTTTTTCTTGAAGGTGGTGGTGTTTGTTGCTTACATGTGTTAGTAGAAAAACTCAGTATAAAAATCCAATTCAAAAGCCATTTAAGTTGCTTCAACCCAAAACGAATTATAGACTGGATCAATTCTTGAATATCAAATTGAACATGCGAACATTTGCCTTTGATCATGGTAGCGAATATTTCAATGTGATTCTGGACCATCTTGTGTGAATCCAAACATGCTATAAAATTTAAAGCTTATATTTGTCTGATCCATGTTATATACAGGGATTTGAGACTCCAGTTATTTGGAAAGCACAGCAGAAGCAGAAGCAGGAGTCCTTACAGGCATCGGAGCCATGAGGATCGGTCCCATCGTAGTCATAGCAGAAAGTATGATGACAGGGACCACCATCATGAGAGTCGCAGCAGGAGACACAAGAGCACGAGCCCTGAACATAGGAGAGGAAGAAGTCCTGGACGGAGGAGGCACCGCAGTCCAGTTAGAGATGGCAGTGAGGAGAGGCGCGCCAGAATTGAGCAGTGGAACAGGGAGAAGGAAGAGCAAGATCCTGGAAAGAAGACTAAAGCAGAGGACATCGACATTGGTAACAGTGGCCGGTCTCGGAATGCTAGCAGATTTCATGGGCAGGAACAGCAATCTCCAAATGAGGAATATTGATCTGTTTTTGTTGTTACGGTTTGTGTTCTATCCCTTTTGTTTGCGTATTCATTTAGAACTAGGCAGGATATTTTATTCTAGAGCAGTGGAACAGGGAGAAGACCACAGCTCACCACCCATTTTCCACTGTGCAGGTGGTGCAGGTGCACTTCTCTAATATATGGAATGTGTTCCATTCTTCCTCCCTCCCTTTCTTTTACTTTTTGGATTTTCCATTTTTTAATAGACATGTGGATGTTTTTCCAATTTATCTAGGTTATTCATAACGTTTCACTGTTTGTGCAACTTACGTAGGTTATTCACAGCATTTCATTGTTTTTAACAATCTTTCTGCATTATTTGATCACTCTTCAGTATAGAATGTACTAAAAATACTGATCAGCTGAACCCTTTTGTTGTTTCTACTATATGTACGAAGGTCAGCTAAAAACTTGTGCATATTTGCTTTTTCCTTCTTTGTTGTTCCTACAAGTGTCTTATAATTCCCCTAGCCAAGAATTTTTTTTTGGATCTATGAAAATAGTTGTTTTGCTGTCATTCAATCCATCCCTGTTTCACAGATTTCAAAATAGCCTTACGGCATTCTAGCTAATATAGTCCTTTAAAATATAGCCTCCTCTTGTTGAGTAGAGTTTTGTAACTTTTTCCATGGTCCTCTTCTGTCATTAGAAAATGGACGTCCTTTTTCTCAAGTGCTTAATTGTTCAAATTCATCGGGTCTCACTCTTGTTTAATGTATGCATCACTTTACAGTCAGGTACACTAACCAACATCATAAACGAAGACTAATGAACGACCAGTTTCAACTCTTTCATAGGGTTTATTTTATTTTATTTCAATTAGTTCTTTTTTTTGTTTTGCCTCATAGAAAATTGAAAAATTTAAACAGTATGATGTTACGTTGTTATGAGTTTTGCAGGTTCAGGTATCCCTGCATCTAAAGAAACAAGCACTTTTGTTAATTCCAGTTTACCATGGAATGTGTACAGGTTCATTCTTCTTGGTATGCTCTTTGGAGGATGTTTTAATGGGTCTTGAGCTGGCAACTAATCGTGTAGGAGTAGGATGAATTTGTAAGAGAGAACTTCTCTCATTTGCAGGCTGAGGAAGATGCTTTTCTTTTCTTTTTTGGCAGATTAGTATGTGTTTATCCTTTAGATATCTGGTACCCACCTTTCAACTTAATTTTCCGCCGTTTGTAAATTGTTTCTTTTATGATACAGCTCTCAGACACCAAAACACTATCGCCGAACAGAATGAGGAAAATTGCTTTATTATATATCTATATCTTTTATGCAAGGGAGTAAAATTGATTAGTCCTTTTAAAAGAAATAATTTTTTACAACTATGAAATGATAAATGACTAATGCAGGAATCATTTTTCAATCAATTTAATTGGTGTATATAATTTAATGTTTTTTAATTTAGAATTAGATAGTGGCAAAAAAAATTGTTGAATTTTTCTAATCACAAAATATGGTGTTCAAATCATTACAATGAAGTGTGGGAGGTTTTACGAAATGTAAATCGTCGGTACGAGTTTTGAGGAAAATATCATCGTTACGCCTTGCTTTTACATGAAATTTTTTTTATGCTTCTCGCTTTTTATTATTCCAAGAAATTAAATTTAGAGTAAAATATTGAAAGCACAACCTTTGGGCCTCTTATGAAATTTTTTAAAAATAAATTGATTTTTAATATTTAAACAACATGAAGTGTTTTTAATAATCTTTAATATTTTTTTTCAGAAGCCCTTTGAACATTAGATATTAATAATATCAATACTTGATGAAAGTACTTATACATTGACGTGAAATCTATCGGTAATTCAACATTAACACGAATCAATTAGTGAATTTAACGTTTATAAGTTATTATTGAGTGTTGCAACATATGATTGACTACATAGACAAAAACAAGTTTTATTTTTAACGAGAAGATTGATGTATAATTTCGGTTCAATAATTAATTATAGTTGAATATTAAGTGAGCATTTTTTCTTTAATACGTCCGTGTTCCAATTACAACATCTAAGGGGACTAACAGAAGTAAGTCAAACTTCTAAAATGACGAATAATCATTGTAAATTCTATTTTTGACAAGTTTAATAATATTTTCGTCACCTTGAAATACATATGCGACATTTACTACCTTTGAAATACCACAACTTTATACGAATTGAATTTGAAGCTACAAGATGAATTTTCAAATTCCATATTCCTTAACTAGAGAAGCAAATTATATTTACAAATTCAAATTTGACCTAAACATCAAAATTAACTACTATCACTATCATGACGCAATAATACCCTAAACCATTTTATGCTTAACATAAAACTTAATCCATAATATGACATTTCTGCAATAATATATTACAAATATTAATTTAGTTACCAAGTTATTCTAAAATATTATCGTCTTCAAGCCCTCAAAATTTTCCTTTGATATTAAGAAATTTAAAATAACTATAAATAATGAACGAAAATAATAAACACTTTTAATGTTATTAACCAAACAAATTTTTTAATCCTGATAAATTTTAGTAGGTACTATGTAACCAAACACTTTAAAGAATGTAATATGTAACCCCAGTGGCATAAATTATAGAAAGTATCTAAGAGGAAGCTGCAAAAGATCTAAGCGCAACAATTTAGACATTAGGAAAGGTTCTCATAACATATCAAACAAAACTTCCAAAACATGCATTCACCATGACACTTCAAGGGTTACTAGGCCAAAAACCAAGGACATAATCCTAACGTCCTTAAAATACTCTATTACAAATAGCGAAAAAATAAAGAAGAATAAGCTAACAAACTGCAAAAATATCACTGGCCACCGTGCTTTGCCTTGTTATGTTGTTGCAGACCACTATCGGAGTTGAAAGACCTGGTGCACAAACAAAATATTTAAATTAGGTCACGATGAATTTATTTAATAAAGCTAAGCTTTTGGGATTTTGTAAAAAGATCATACTTGCTGCAGCTTTTGCAACTAAGTCCTCCGGACTTGGGACTCTTGGCTTCACTGTTGGGAGTCTTTCCACCTTTCTTCGCAGAGTGTGGAGTTCCTACATTTCCAGTTTTCTTACCATCTAAATCACAAATTAAAGCAAAGGTTATTCATGATATTCATTAACTGCAGTAGGAAATATAAAACACATTCACTAACAAAGAACAGATGTAAAAAGGGCATTTACAAAGATTTAGCAAGAAATCATTAAATATAAGCTATGTGTGTTTACATATACACGCATGTTCTCACCATTCTTTTCTGGAGTAGCATTTTTTGCTTTCTTGGAGGAAACAGGAGTTTTTGATGCAGACTCATTTGGTCTCTTCTTTCCTAAATCTGCCTATAAAACATACAGTCAATTACAACTTAATTGCCAAGTCATCTCAACCCACCAAAGCCGACAACACTATCATGGAAATAAAAATTAAATACAAATACCTTTTTAGGAGGAGGGGTTTCTTCATCATCATCTTCATCACTGCCAGACTCCTCGTCACTGTCATCACTGTCAGCATCATCCATCTAAAAAGTTAAACAGAAAAAATGTTATGATAAAATATCGCAACCAAAGTGTAAAGATGAACACTTGCATTGTTAATTGTTACAATGTTGCAAGAATGTTATTAAGAGCAAGGTACTAGTACTTGGATAAAAACTTAAGATTCATCTAATATAAGTAGGATTTCAAAACACAAAGGATGCATGTAGATGAAATACTTGCAGGGTGGTACGGAGCTGAGAGAACTGTTTCATGCAAGTTGAAATTTAGTTGTAAGCAATTTGACCTCCAAAACATAAGAACAAAAGAACTAAGAACCAGTTACTACAGGTAAACAAAGGGTCAACTGGCCACCACATGTAAGGAACAAAATGATTAGTTTACACTAACATTTTTTTTGTAGAGCCACTTCAGTGACAAGAAATATCAACACGTTCTCTTTTTACAAAACCAGATTAAAATTTTAAATACATGAAATTTTTTTACAGAACATAATAAAAATCAATGCTTTAAAAACCAGATAACAGCTGGCCTAAAAAATGTTACAGCAAGATTGGCTATAAAACAATAACCACTATTTTAAAAAAAAAATCTTAGTAAAGTATACTATCTGAATATATAAAAATCATTAAAATTTATTAAAATTAATGACATCTATTATTATAATTAAAAACAAAGAGTCATGTTTGTCCTAAACAAAAGTAAACACCAGCAAAAGTCAAATACAAGTTTCCTAGATGAAAACCATCAGTAATCTCTTCTAAATCCAAGTCTACTTTATCATTTAAATGTTGTTGCATTTATAAAATAGCACATAGCTACAGCTTCCCCTTAGATGTCAGGTGCTGCTCCACACCATAATGGCAGCAAACAATTTTAACAAAAATATTTCATCCAAACAAATTGTGTATAATCTTAAAAAATAGAATAAAAATATTTCAGAGTAAGAGCAATTCAAAAGAAAAGCAAACCAGTACCTCTTCATCAGAAATTCCAAAAGCTTCATCTTCATCAGAATCATCATCAGAGTCCTCTTTGTCTTTCTCTGGCTCAACAACCTTGACTTTCTTTGATGGAGCAGCAGCTTTGGCATCTGGCTTTTTAGATCCAACTGCCTTCACTTCTTCAGATTTTTTTTCAGGTTTTCCTAGCATAAGATAAACATCATTTAATTAACTGTGTAGTGGCATACACTACCAATAATAAAATTAGCATTAAGAAAAGGCAGGTACCATTCTCTGTGTTAACCAATGGAATATCCTCATCGCTATCTATACAATTACAAAAATGCATGTCAGACCAAGCAACTCAATCCAAATGCAATAACTGTTTTCAGAGGTGAATGTTTGAGCCTTACCAGTAAATTCATCCTCCTCACTAGTGCGAACCAAAACACAATAAAAGTCAAGGAAAAAACGAAAATGGCAATGACAAAAATAAAGCTAACTAACAATATGCTTAGATAATAGCCTAACAAATATCTGTTCACAATCATACATTTGGATAAAACAGCTGTGCACATAAACTTCAAACATTAAGATATTAGTTTATAAACAACAATTTAAAAAGTTAAAAATAGACTAGTAATGTCAAGGATATTCATCTCCAGAGTAATAAGCCTTGTATCCACAGAAATGAACGGTTGCATTCTTTGAACTGTGGGATAATTCAAACTCTTTCTCCAGAACCAATTCTAGAGAAATTTGAGGGATTTTCTCCCTGGAGAGGGTTCCCAAGACAAATTTCTGCTCACCAACCTTCAAGAAGACAACCACAGGCTCATTTGGTTTCTCCTTCTTTGCCTCACCAAGAGCAGCCTACACAACAAAAGGTCAGAAATTTTGTCTACACATGCAAAAACATACACCAAAACATAGCATCCACGCAAAACCCTAACCTGAGAAAGGTGTATGCATGCCTCAAATTCAGTTGGGTCTACCTTAACAGACTCCCCAACCTTAACCTCAGCACCTACATAGACAAAACCCAAAATATCAGATGTCACTAATAGCAGTAATAGCCATCATTGATGACACAGGTTAAAGAAAGAAAGAAAAACCATGGCAAAATAAAAACCAGTACAGCAAATACATATAAGAATCAGTTTTGGCAAAATTAAAAAAAGAAATGGAAGTTTAACATTAGTTCAGAGAGCAAATTTACTCTGGTCAGAGAAACAACAAAACAGAAAAACCCTAAACAAAAAGAAGAAAGCAAAATCATTACCCCAAAACTCCATTTCAAATGAAGAAGAAGAAAAGTAGGGTTGGAAGAGTAAGAGGAATAGAAGAGTGGCGGGGAAGAAGAGTAGGGTTCAAGGAGTAAGAGAAATGGAAGGATTTAAGGTTTTAAGGGTTTTATGAATATTTATAGTGCTTTGGACTCTAATTTTATTGTGTCGCGGCAACTAGGGTTTTTGATGTCTGAGACTCTATGTGCTTTTTTTCTCTCTCCCATCCTATATCTATTTTTTGGCTGCTTCTTCCTCCACTCCTACATTTTTCTTCCTGCACCCCTACAATTTTCTAAATCTCGAAATTGGCTTTATTTTATTTGAAAAAGGACACCGTGGTTACTAGAAATAGGAATGTGGGAGTGTGCTATGGATTCAGCAATCCGGAACTGAATATTTTTTTTTTTCTGGATGAGGGGTGTTCCAGAAGCAATTTTTGCATAAATTATTGATTTCCAGATTGCTGAATCCAGAAGTCTAATTTTATTACGGATTCATGGATATGGAATACTTTTTTTTTAAATTACGAATTCTTGAATCCATAATGTATATTTCTGTTACGGATTGGTGGATCCAGAATGCTTTTTTGAATGATGCATATTTTGAATTACGGATTGGTGGATCCGAAATTTTTCCGGATTCCATAATCCCTAATGCAAAAAATAAATACAGTTCAAGTGCATTTTAGGATTTTTAAAGAATAATAGGGACAATTTGGTCTTTACATAACATTGTGGGGGTGCAGGAAGAAACTGTTTTTTTTTTTGTTGTTGTTCGTTATGTTCTTTTGGATCGTTTTCAATTTGGCAATTGCTTCCTACACCATTTCAATGCACCCAACTTCACTATGAAAAGACGAAAAGGCCCTTAAATTAAAATGGGGTACACATAAGATCACATTTTGGACTTTTTTTTTCGGAATATGTTTCCAGATTTTTTTTTCAACGGATTTTCTAATTCAGAATGTGATTTTTTTATTTCTGGAATACAATAATATCTTCTGAATATACTTATCTAAAATGTATTATTTTTAATTCTGGATTTTCATTTCTAAAATGAAGGGCATTTTTGGAAATTGAAAATTGTGTTGGTGTAAGAAGAATTTACCTTTTAATTTTTGTCCACTTAATGTACGCTATTTCCATTTGCACCTCATTGTTTAAAGCTGCACCGCATGGAATTGTAAAAATGTTTAATTTGTTCCTATTTTCTCCATTTCATCCTCTTCTTTCTCCTTCCACTCATACTTTTTCTTTATTCACTTCTATGAAAGTATTGGAAAATTTTAAAAAGAGATTGAAAGAAAAATTGTTATATGTACTGGAAGAAATATTTCGCATTTATGTTTTCAATTTTATAATTTGGTACACAAAATTTATATTTTAAGTTGTATAATTTAAATTATATTTTCTATTTTATATTCTATGATGTATAATCTTGAATACAACATTCCAAAATACATTTTTAAATTTTATTTTAATATTTTAAAATATAAAACTATTGATGTTTCATGTCTCCCAACAGAATCCAAAACTGAAATGAAGATTTTAAATAAGAGAGTAAATTGAAATTTTAAAATGTATGAGATGTAAAAATACAATGGGGTCTATGGTGCATTAGCCCTTAATGGCAAATTCTTTGTCCATACCATCTTTTTCTGTTGTACCCCATACTTCTTAAAATATATATTGGATTTTTTTTTTAATTTTAAAATGTAGAATTTAAAAATTTATTGAATTATAAAATCTGAAAATTAACATTTGTGATTTTGTGAAATATGGATTACACAATACATCATACAAATTCTACAAATTCATATTTTGGATTGTATAGTTTATAATACAAAATTTGTATTTCAAGTTATATAACCTGAATTACAAAATGGTTTATCTTAAATTACAACATCTAAAATGCAAAAATTTATACTCTAGATAAGATAAATTATTCTAAATTGTACCATGTGAATTTCATATTGTGTTCAAAATTGGGTCAACACATTCTAACTCATTTTGGGATATTTTTTAGAATATTCACCAGAAAAACATATGCTCATTAACAAAATATTTGAAAATGAATATGCTGAAGTGCTAATGGAACAATGTCTCATTAGTGAATATTTATTACCAAAATGTTCTAACTCATAAAGTGTGTAAGTTTTATGCATAATATGCGCGGTTGCAATTGAGCAGATGAAGAGAGAATGTTGTAGGGTTTATCTATTTATTTTATTAAGGTTTAAAATGGCAATTTCACCATCCTGTAAAGGTGCAAGATGAAACCATACGGGTGCAGAGAGTATTTGCCACCTTCAATTTATCCTGCAATTTGGGCCGTGTGTTTCAATTGGGACTATTTCTTCTTGTACCTCTACATATTCTTCTAGCACCCAATACAAAACACGAAAAATACTTTTTGTGTCACTCTCATATTTCAGATTACATAATCCGAAAGTTACTCTTTGATTCAGAAATAACTTATGGGATTGCACGACAACCAGAGACAGAGGAAAAAATACGGGGTACTTTATTACTTAGTATGGCTTTCCAGAGTATATTTTTAAATAATGGTATTCCGGATTATATAATTCATAAGTATGGATTTGAGAGTAGCTTCTGAATTTTGTAATCCGGATACGCATTTGAAAAAAAGTTTCTAGATTACATAATCAAAAGGTTAATCTCATATTAGAAAAGACTTTTGGATTATGTAATTCGGAAACTAATCATGCTTTTGAAAAAATATTTCAAATTATATAATCCAGAAGTTAATTATGAATTTGAAAAAAAACTTCCAGAGCCTAATTCAAAATATTACATAAAGGATATTTTAAAAAATAGCACCAAAAATTATAGAGTGAGAGAATAACATAAAAGTGCTAGAAAAATCAGTCTTCAATTGGTCTTGCATCAAGGCGACCCATTTTACAAATTTTAGGTGCTGCCTCTGGTGTGGGTAAAATAGAGTCTTTTTAGATAAGTACTAAATAAACGTCTTATTAGATAACACGAGATTAATAAGTGGAAATATGATAATAAGAAGCACTTGTTGTTGTTTCTGAATAATGATAAAAACAATTGATGGTATTTTATTCATGAAAATAACATGATGATATTAAAACAGAAAAAAAATACAATTTTCTTATTGAAATGAATATTCTTTTGAAAAATGGTTGAATGAGAATAATTGATGGAATAAAAGCAAGTGAGTTGTGGGCCTTCCCATGCACTTTTTTTCTATGTTAATGTCAATTATTATGAATGAAAACTTATAAAGTGCATTAAAGGAATGTGTAATAAGTTGTTTTATTAAGACACGATTGCAAGTTTGTTGTGATAAATTGTCCCATTAGATTAATTGTATCATACTCATGGACCCAACTAAACACTTTTTCAATGGAAAAGGGAAAAAGCTGTGAACAATCTTCTCCAAGCTAAGATAAGAAGATAAATCTTCTCCAAGCCAAGATAAGAAAAGCATCTTCTAGTGTAAGAAATTAATTTGATTCACCCTTCATTTTAAAGATGTGATGTATATCTTCATCATCGCCCATCTCCATCAACGATTGATAAACAACTTATAATGGTACACCTTAAAGTTCATAGATGGCTATGAACTTCTATTTTTTTTTAATTTAAATAATGTATGTAAAAAGGGCCATGTAGTTATTTCTCTTATTAATTGTTATTTTGATTGTGGGTTGTTTCTTCTTGTTTAATAAATGGTAAAAAGACACCAATATTTTTAGTTGTTGGGAGTTTATCTTTTTGTTGTTATATGAAGGGTACTATGGAAATATAATCTTAACTACTCAAAACTCATTATAAATTTTGAAATTATACTATCGTTGAGTCTATTGTAGCTGACATTTTATTAACATTTTGACATTTTAATATGTGATACATGACATCAGAGAAAAATCTAAAAATGTTATTAATGAATAATGTACTAAGTTATCCATAAAATATGATTAAGATGTGATTAAACTTCTTTTGGATCTAACATGCATATCTGTACCATCAAATGTCAGAGATCATTGTATAAATAAATAGGGAAGCATCCCAAAGTCAAAAAAATACGTAAAATCTAACCTAGTAGTTGCAAATTGTACTCAACCTAACTTAAGTTTTGGAATATATTTATAAGCATATCACACACATTACAACTTAAAGATCGAAGACCAAAATATGGAATAACAAAAACAAACAAAAGAATAAGACATTTACATATAAATTCAACAGAAGAGAAACATTAGTATTTTATTACTAATGTAAGAAGTAATTTTAGAAGAAAAAAAACACATGC
Organism: Phaseolus vulgaris; assembly: GCF_000499845.2. Taxonomy (NCBI): domain Eukaryota; kingdom Viridiplantae; phylum Streptophyta; class Magnoliopsida; order Fabales; family Fabaceae; genus Phaseolus; species Phaseolus vulgaris. The sequence goes on along the minus strand of NC_023755.2, from coordinate 36,525,699 downwards.
TACTCAAGTAATTTTACTAATTGATTATTTTAATCTTATATAAAGCATATAAGAGAAAGTAATATAATTTAGATAAAATTTCTAAATTAATATAAGATGTGTGTAAAAAGTCATTTTTACAACTGTCAGAAGTGGTTTCAAGGTCTAGAAATAGATCTCTAACATAACTCCTTCACCTGCTCTTATTTCATTCCATGGAATTGATAGAGATAATACAAATTTTATATATACTAGTGGAAACACATGCGCGTAAATTCGCCTATGTATTTGTATTTTTCTCTTTTACTCAATTTTTATGATAATAGAAATTTAATATACATATAGAAATAATTTTAGATGAGTTAAAATTAAAAAACAAAGTGTAAAGAATGATTAAAAATGGAGGTTATTTTATTTGATATGTGAGATTTTGTGTCAAAATGTGTCAGAGTATGCTCTCTCTTTCTCCTTGTTGTTGCTTTAAAAATTAAGAAAATGGTGGGAGTCATATAAAAACTATACATTAATATTAATTTTAAAAAAAAATTAAAATAATTCATATGAAATGATAAACACTCAATTGTATTAATAAAATGAGATATATTAAATAAGGGTAAAATTGGAAAAAATTTATGGAGATAAAAAAAGGGGTTATAATGGAAAATCCTTTTTAGATAGGTGTAGATATTGAGTTTGGATTTACTCATTCAATTGAGTAGAACGTTGAAAATAATTAATATTAAAATGTTCTCTTTCTAGTGCATACTTGTATGAAATTTTTGTCATCCTTGTATATTTTTCTATATCTTCTCTTTCTTTTTAGGATAAATGTTACGTCACATATAAAAATTAATCGTATTTTAGATGGATAATCCTAGTAATATCAACAAAATTAAAATTAAAATGCCCACTGGAAAAAACAATTATAAATTATTATTATCATTTAACTTCGACTAGAATATGTGTTCTAATATGTCAAAAGCTCATATTACGAAATTTCGAAATAAAAATATGTTTATAGATTTTTTTTTCTGATTTTTTTTTTAATTAAAGAGAATAACACCATGATGCATAATATCCTAAATGTAATTACCCCAATAATAGTAATACTCTTTGAGGTAGAAACATTATAAAATTAAACTTTCATACAGTGTCAGGTAAAAAGTTTTATGCATAGAATTTATACAATTATAAACTTCACCGTTCCAGGTATGAACGGGTTATCATTACCCTATATGCAATTTTACAATTTTGGTTTTCTTGCACTCCAAAGCCTTTTTTTTACAATCAACGGCCCAATAGTCTTGGACAAAAAAAACAAACAAACAAAGAAAGAAACAATAACTACCCAACCAATCACATCATGAACTGCATGAGTTTGTACCACGCAATGCCACCACCACCACTACCACACTTTTCCCTCAATTTTTCCATTTCTTTGGCACAGGACGTAAACGGCGTCGTTACGCTACCTTCCAGTGTCGTGCAAGGGTTTCGCGGACACAGAAAGAAGTTCCTAGATCCAAGATCCACCAGATTCTTCTTCCTATCCAAACCTGAAACAACGCAGAATCATGAAATTAGTTTATCAACATAAGCCACGCAGTTTTATAAATTTTCATTTCAATAATTAGCGTAAATGAAACATCAAATTATTTTGAAGAATTGCATGTAATTGTTGAGACCTACTTTCTAGACTAAACTGTGAATAATGGAGGTCGAATTCGGAGGCTGTGTTGGCCGGCAAGATTGGGCGGCGACTTTCCTTCACGTACTGTCGCAGCGCCGCCACTATCAGGTCGCCGACGGTGGATTCCGGCGTCATCAGCAACTGCACGGGCGAGAGGCTTCTCTGCACGGCTACCTTCAGCAGCACCTTCGGCGGCTTTCTCCGTGGACAATCCGGCGCCGATCCGGCTACGCTTCTAAGGGATGGGAGATCGGGAACTGTTTGCGGACGGCGGAGCTGAGCGACGGACACGGCGGCCTGGGTGTGGAACGAGGACGATCTTCCCCGCCGGTGACCCTCATACTGCGCGTTACGGCTGCTCTTGGGGGTTGCCATGGAACAAACCTCACCGGATAGCAGCTCAGGAAAAAAAAAAGAGTAAAATAAAATACAGAGAGAAACGAAGGGCAGAGTGGGAATTTGAGATGCTCGTTATGGTTGCCACCGCGTCTGGCTGCGCTGCGCTACGCTGTGTTTTTTGGGTTTGTTGTTAACCTCAATCGGCGGTGGACGCCGACCGGGAGCTATCATAACGAGAAAGGTGTAACAATGAGGCAAAGAAGGGAGATAGAAAAGAGGGATTTGAAGAGTGAGGTTGAGTTTCTTTCATGCCAATTTATACTTCAACCAAACGGAATATAAGGGCTTTTTATAAGAAAGACTTCACTGGGTGTAGCCTGTTAAGGAAGTTTTCTTAGTGTATGGCGGAGAACCGTGGTTTGAGGGCTGCAGCTTAAGACCCAATTTTTCAGCGACACGTGGCGGTATACGTTGCCGTTCAAAAGGATAAAATTTAAATGAAATTTTAGTGGAAAAAGTTGTTAGCGCTGCAACTGAAAGAAACGTGGGAATATTAGGAAGCTTCGTTTCGAAATTTAAGGCATAGATTTTTTATTCATTTACTTAGAGGCTCTTTCTATGCATACAAGATAAATTAACTTATTAGGAGAAATCGAGTACAGTACCTTAATGATAGAACATTTACACCACACTACCTTTCCAATTATTATAATTTTTTATTATTTTATCAGAGAGACCTTGTTTGTACCATTATAAATATATTAAAACAGTGAAGATATTGATGTGCAGTTGTGCATGCATTCAATACACTGGTGGCAATTTTGAGTGGAATTTCTTGATTAGAATGGTCAAAGTGCTTGGTAGCAGTGGTGCAGAAAATCTTGTTGTTACTGTGTGCTCAAAGTGTGAGAGATGGTTTCTTGTTAGAGTTATTTATTTTTCTGTGCTTGAAGAAGAACAATAAAAAAAAAGGTAAAATCATTTGATGCCATGACTCTTTCTTTATTGTTTTTATTAGAATCAATTTTTCTTTATAGAATCATTTAAATTTTTCATGTAAACAACAAAATCTATTCAGATGCTTGTTTAACGACCATAATCGATTTTAAAAAAATTTCAGAAATGATGCAGGTTGATTTTAGACAATTAATTATATAACTTTTAAAACTAGAACAAATTGATTTTGGTTTTTCTATAACTACATACAAAATCAATTTTGTTAACTTATAATATTTTCGGTTGTGTTTTTTTTTTTTCAGATTGGATGTTGGATATTGTGGTTGCAAAATCTGGTGATTCTTTGTTTGTGTTGATCATACTTCTTCTTATTCACCAGTATCCTTCACGTAAACTCATCGGTCTTTTCTTATTTTTATAAATGTATTTAGACTTTTCTTTATTAGGTTTTAATTTTTAAAAATATTTACATGTTTTTTCTATATGTTAATAGTTTTTATTTTCAATAAATGTATTTTTATATTTTTTATATGTGTTTATTGTTTAATTTTTTTTATGTATTTTATCGTTTTTAATTTTTATAATGTATTTACATTTTATTTTTATTTTTATGTGTTTACTGTTTTATATTTTTTATTATCATGTCTTACTGTTTAGTTTTTTATTTTATGATTTTACTGTTTATATATATATATTTATTATTATGTGTTATGTGTTTATTTTTTTTAAAAAATTTAGTAATTGTATTTAATTTTTTTAGGTGTTTACTGTTTACTGTTTTTTTTTTTTTTTTTTTTTTAATTGTTATAAATGCATTTATATTTGTTATGTCTTTATTGTTTTTATTTTTTATAAATTTATTTACAATATTCTTATTCTTATGTGTTTACTATTTTTATATGTTTTTATTATTATGTATTTACTGTTTAATTTTTTATTTTATGTGTTTATTGTTTTTAATTTATATATATATATATTTTGTTATTATGTGTTTATTGTTTTTAATTTTTATTATTAACAAGAAACTGTTTAATTTTTTTTTATATGTTCACTGTTTCTAATTTTAATAATCTGAGTTTTTTTTTAGGTTTTTACTGTTTTATTATGTATTTATTATTTTTAATTTTTATAAATATATTTACATTTTTTAAGTGTTTATTATTTTTAATTTTTATAAATGTGTTGGAGATCTATATCTACTTTGTAATAAAATGTATTTAATTTTTTTATGTTATGTGTTTACTTTTTTACATTTTTATTATTTGTTTATTGTTTTTAATTTTTTAATATGTCTTTACTGTTTAATTTTTTACTTTATATGTTTACTGTTTTTAATTTTTATAAATATGTGTTTTTTTTTTCTTGTGTGTTTATGATGTTTACTGTTTTTACATTTTTTGTTATTATCTGTTTATTATTTTTAATTTTAATAATTGCGTTTACATTTTTTTAGGTGTTTACTGTTTTATTTATTTTTTATGTATTTATTGTTTTTAATTTTTATAAACATTTTTACATTTTACTATCTTTTATAAGTGTTTACTGTTTTTAATCTCTTAATATTTATTTACTGTTTCTATATTTATTATTATTATTATTTATTATTATTATTATTATTATTATTATTTGTTTACTGTTTAGTTTTTATATAAATGCATATGCAATTCATACTCAAAACAAGAAACTATAATTTACAATATTTCAATTTTTTTTTATTTGAATTTATTTTAAAAAACTAATTCAAAAATATTTACAATATAGATTAGTAAAAACAAATTAAAACATAATATATTAATCAAAGTCGAACGAATCACGTCACTCAACATCGGTGACAAACCAAATGAACTAGTTACATTAAATATCAAAATAAAGAGACATGCGACAAATTAAGTAATTTTCTAAAAATTCGAATAACACTCTATAAATCTGATAACTATGAGATAAATCAACTAATATTGTTTTATTAAAAATATGCACCTGTATAACCCATAAGCAAGATAGTCTACTATTAATATTATAAATAGACATTGCTACACAAGAGTAAGTTACATTTTTTTATCAATACATCAATCACTCTTATAGAGAGCACTTACTCGATCGTCGGATAATCTTTTGCAGGTTAACTCCCGACCGAATATTAAAGAGTGAGTACGAAAAAGAACGAGCGACTGAACACCGAGGACTAAATACAAAAAGGAATGACCAAAAAGATTAGAGACAAATGTTACAAGTCCGTACAAGGTACTATCTAAACCCTTTCAATCTCTAGAAGTACACCTAATAAAAAAAAATCTTTTAATTCAAAGTAATATATGTTAAATGCAAAGTACTTTATTTTAATTATTTAATTATTTTTTTTAAAAAGATTTACATTACATCACAACTGATAAAAATATGTTTAAGGAAGATAGTTATGAAAGAGATAATAAATATATTTTTGTTTATTAAAAATACATTGTGAATATTTTTTTTAAAAAACTTGCAAATAAAATATTTTGTTTTCACTTATTATGTTACTTTGATTAAACACATCTTTAGCAACTATATATATTTTGAAGGTTTTATTTTTTATAATTAATTGTTTTAGACAAAATTTATTACGTATGCAATGTGTTTATCTTATCGTCTACTACATACTATAGTTAAACAAAAAAACTATTACGCCATTCAAATTACAAATAAAACATTCATTTTAAATTTTGTTAAACAATTAACAAAGTCTTATTAAATGAACACGTAGATGTTTAGAGATTATGCTATATACTGCAATAACAGAAATCATTGTCAGAATATAAATCATCTACATTATCTTTATTATTTACTCCTCACATTATCTTTATCTTTTGATCAGACTCTCTAATAGATCATAAATCATTTAATTGTTGAGATTAGACATCAAAAAGCTTTTATCACGACCATTTTTAACTTGTCACTACTTGTGGTTATATGCATGACTCTTTCAATAGCATCTAATCTTTGCCTTTCAGAAAAATAATTGCATAAAATCTGCACGTAAGGATTAATATTAATAATATGTTGAGCGTTTTTTCATTTAGTCAATTTAGTTTACATTCAAGTTTGCTACTTTGCACAAACATTGTGAGTTTAAAATTGACAAATTTGCGTAAACACTTAATTTAGTAAGCATCCTCCATTAAGGATTGTCGATAAATTTACATACAAAATATAAGTAACAAACGAGGTTAAAAATAATATAATTATATTAATTTAAAATATTCTTTATCCTGTTAGTTGTGTCATTACTAAACTAAGTACAGTTATTGACAAAACTAAAAAAAAGTCATTCCAAAAATAACAAAAGCTTTTACAAAGACTAAAATAAAAAGTCATTACTACTTACTTAGAAAAGACAAAAAAAGAAGTCAAATGAAAAAATTGTTACATTTAAAAGAACAAAAACGTAAATTGAAAACTATACTTTATGGACAAACTTCCATTAAACCTTACGCCTCTAAATATGATGGACCAAATGAAAATATCTATAATGTATAGAGTAAAGGAAAAACATTCAAGTCCTCTAACGATGAAACTGATATTCCTTCTCAAGAATATTACTGGTTATATATCTTTTACCCGAGAGTGATTGCATGGAAAACAACAGCCAAAATATTGAATAAGAGAATCTGCTAACATGGAGGTAGAGTTTATGAACATATTCTTGGGGCTCATATATCTGACACTTTCAAGTCTTGATTATAATGATTAGAGATCACCTCAATCCCTCATACCCAAATCAATTTACAAGGTATAATGCTTCATACAACAATCAACCTCAGATTCTTTACCATGAAGTTGTGACAATTTACCGATGAACTTATTATTCCAGCAGGTCTTGCTCATTTTCCAAATCCCATACAACAATTCTTCCATCCAATCCTATTCAATGTGTAGGCATTAGCAAAAGCAGCCTTTTCGAGACTAACATTATCAGCACAAAACAATAACAAAAATTCATATGACCATCATTCTCCACTAACCTGACGTGCTGAAACGCCTTATCATTGTGTCATGATCCCCAAGAGGCATAATACAACTACAGAGTCCAAAAATCAAGCCAGTCGTTAGCATTTTATATGAACTAAGTTGCCTGAACCCCACTGTCACTGTTGCAGGTAGTACAGGCATAAAAATTGAACAGAACAATGGAAACCGCTACAATATTGTAGAATTGAAAAAGCTAGCATTTTACAAAGAAAATACGTAACAACCAATCACATTTGGAGAAAGTACGGATCCTGAAGGAGACATACTTTATACAGTTCTCATGAACAGTTCCACGAGTTCTTGAAGTTTCAACTGCATCGTTGTTCACTCCAAGCTTTGATTGGCCATAAAACTTACCAAATGCTTCAGAGAACTGATTAAAAGACATAATTTAACAAATGAAGAAAATAGTAAAACACCAGTTAATAACATATATAGAAATACTACAAGAATAAGCGAAATATCTACAAGCCTACAACTTATGACCTTGTGCGAACCTATCAAGCTTGATTCAGCTGTCATAGTTCACATTACAATGAGGTTTAGATAATAAGGAAAATATTTAATTACATTTTTCGTCTCTTGATAAACAAATGTGTAAATTATGTCCCTCACTATTTTTTTTTGTTCCAGTAAAATATTAAAGAGTTAAGTTGATGCATTGATACGAGGAGTAGATGACAGAAAACCAGTTAAGGTGGGTTGGATGGACACGTGCAAAATAGCCAGCGGTAGCACCAATGCAGAAAGTAGATCACATTGTGGTAGCTAGGCAGGTGTAGGGGTGCTTTAGTCAACGATGGATCAGTTAGTTTTATATTGGACAATTTCTTTATAACCAGCGTCTTTGCTTTTAAAAGACTAACCTTTCACAGCTATCTTGTGTTGCAATTTACTATAACAACATTCTAATATTCTGATTTTAGCAGTAGGTTAACCCGTCCTAAAGGATATACATCATCTGCTAATTGTACTTTCCCGTTTTCTCTAAAATAAAATTTCATTTTTATTAAAATATGTCAACTTTCTTATGCATGTTTCTGGGTAGGTAAAAACAACTTTCTTTTATTAATTTGTGGAGTTCAGCTAAATGCTGGCACGATGAGAGTATCTTCATTAGACATCAAAATAGAAGTTATGATCCCCTCAAGCTGACAGCATTATTTGTTGCTGACATTTCTTTTTTTTATCTTTCCAGTTTGACAAAATCTAAATGTGTTAGGAACTTAGGAAGATCAGGAATTTTCAAGTTCGCCATTACTATTAATGAAATTAATTTCCAGCAGGAGATTCATGTTTCTCATAGCTGAATACTGAATAATCTTTTGCAAGAAATTCAGTTACCTGTGAGCCATATCTTGATCCAGAAGATACTGCTTTCCGTTCCCCCAGATATCTGACAAAACTCCTATAGAATAAAAAAAAAAACACATCCAAAGATTCAAAAAAATAAATGAGGAACCAAAACAAACACTTTTTTCCACCTAGAAAAATAATTAAAAGCATCATTATGTGCAGATGAAAAAACACAATAATTCTATCTCTATTAGAAAATAGAAATATAGCATACAAATTGGCCTAAGTCACGTTGATAAGGAAAATCTTAAAAGCACAAATATCTGAATTTACACGTACCAAATTCCCCTTTCATCTGCCGCAAAAACCATTGGGTTGCAATCAAATCCTACACCTATCACTTTTCTCTCAGAAACAAATAGTACCTGAAAACATGTCATACACCAGTTCCAAAAAAAAATCAGTAAATATGCAAAAAAGACAATGGGAAACTAAAAATAGATAGACAGGGTGGATGCTGACCCACATCACGGAGGGGCAAATCACGGAACACAACATTTTGGGCCAAAGGAGAAGGACCAACATCATCAACAAAATATATCATAGAATTATGACCTGTACAATATTAACAAATACAGTTGGTCTGTTAGAATCTTGTAAATATACTAATGGTGGACATTAAGATTAATTAAATTGAGTCTATATCTATGTTATTAGCTTAAAATAGTGTAACTAAATATTTTGTAATTATGTCAAAATTTTGTAAATATGCTCTTCCCCCATAAATTCAATAGCTCCATTGTAGTCTAAGGACACGGAATTTATCCTATGCTCTCTTGTTTCTCTCTGTCTCAACATAGCCAAAAGTAAAAGACACAAAGAGACTTGATAAAATACAATAATTTCATAAGATTCCGTTATTTTATATAAAAGCCCAATATTTTATTTTAATATAATTAGTCGACAAATGCATTTGTGCGTCATGAAAACCTAAAATACCTGATGATATCAAATAATTTATACATAATATTCTTCTTTTATAAAAGATGATAACTCAACCTCAGCAGAAGCATCTAACTTGCAGCTATAATCTTAAGCTAGCACAGGGTAACCATCCAGAGGAAAGAATTTCCTCACCTACATATGCTAGAGTATTGCCACTTGGCGACCACTTGACTCCAAATGTCCAAGACGACGAGAGATCAAGCTGAACAATCAGCTGTGGACAACAAAAACAGTATTAGCAGAAGATACACTTGGCCAACATGTCTTTTCATTTCATATATGTCAACTTTCTTCTGTTTTCTAGGAGATAGAAGAAAAAAATGTTAACTGGAAAACTAATTATCAGTTCATTATTATAATCTTATACAAATCATTTTTTTTCAGCAGCATTCAGTCACCGATCAGATGCTAAAATATATAATTCCAGACATCAAACCTTTACCAAGTCTTCTTTTAAAATAATATCATTTCAACTTTACAATCAACAACAGGTAAATAGTATATCCATAGGATATTTAACAGGCTTCACAAGCAATGTATTTATTGCAACATGTATGCAAATTATCTTACATCAAGCTGATCATAAATATAAAAGATTCACATGTGGAATAAGAGTTAAAATTGAACCTCTCCAAATTTTGAATCTGATGAAGTACCCTTTTTTGAATCCCTGTGCCAATTCAACATTTAAACTTGAATGATATAAAAACATAAACAGAAAAAGTCGGCCCCAATCAAAGATCCTTTTATCATACTTTGCATCAACGCCTTTAATAAGAGTGGAGAATACTCGGCATTTCCCATCTGTAGATGTTGTTGCGAGAAGAATCTGCAGTTCAAAGAAAAACAAAGATGTTGTGCATTGGATTTTTTTCACATCACATAACAAATATATTTCAGAACACAGTTATCAATGTTATATAGAAAACACAATTATCTGAATTTTGACCCCAAAACTAATAATTTAACAGGCCAAGACGTTAGCTGGGTAAAACATTAGAGGAAAAAGGAATTAAACAGAAATACAGGAGATAAATAGATATCATATCATATATTTAAAATATATTATTACATATAAATCATAATAGCAAACAACAAATATGGCCATATGAAAAAAAAGCCTAATTAAAGAATTTTTTAGCAAGCAAAGCAAGTGCAACCTAACTTAGAGCTGACTTGGTATACAAAAAAGGCTTTCAATAACTACTATAAAATAAATAAAAACACATGTATATTTATTGAATATATATATATATATATATATATATATATATATGCATGTACATGAGAAAGACAGGCTAACATTATCTGGATGCCAAGAAACACTAGTCACTGAAGACTCATGTCTTTTCCTGATAAGTTTGCTGACCCACCTGCAAAGTAGATACATAAAATGAAGAAATAAACAATGAAAAGAAAAGAAAGTTCCTATAACTATTCTGAAATCTAATGTTCCAATTATCTTAACTATGTGTCCACAGGAAGGACCGGGCCGGGTCATGAAAGCGGTGGATTGGATTGAGTCAATTAAGGTTTGGGAAATACTATTTTCCTCCAACCAGATCCAAATTCAACCCACTCATGAGTGAACTAGTGGGTCTGTCACATAATAAGAAAATTTTCACATGACAATTGCTAAAATAATACCAAGATACAAATGGAGAATTCATTACAATAACAACTCTAACAAACGTCAACTTAAATCCCAAATTAACTAGAAAGTAGCATACCTCCTCAATTTGAATTATTAAAGGCAAGATTTATGAACAAGTTAAGGACATGACCAAGCCATTCTATGAAGCACAGACACAGCTCTTCAATTCAATGCTGTCCCCATGTTTGACGCTAACACACATACAACATCTATACATTCTGTCAGACAATGTTGAAGGGTCAAATTTAAAAAACGTTTTTTTGTGGGTCTCACTACCTTAGTGATGACAGACACGGAGAAAGTACCTATTAGTCATGGTGGAGTTACTAGGGGAAAGTCAAAATGCAGGTAACACATTTAACGAGGTTAAAACCACCGAAATGACAAAAACAACCACGTTAGATACATTTCCTTTTCTTGTAGCCAAGATGCTAAAGGACCCGGGAATTAAAGTGCAAGGAAACAAAGACAAACCAGTTGTTCTCCTGCTCATAGTAGCATATACAAATAGTTTTGGCTCCACTCCCCACTGCAAATTTGTTTTCTGCAAAAACAAAATTTGGAAATGCATCATAACCTTAACTTATAACTTTAACAACAATTTACAAAATAGTTAACAAAAAAGGTTTAGACAATTATTCTAGGAAAACCACAAAAAAGGGATATTACAAAGAAGGTGAAAGCACCTGAGTAAGAAAGAACAAAAGTGGCACCTTGAAGGATCAAACCTCCGAACATTAACATTACACCCAAGACTTGGGCGGGTAAAAATTTGATTGAATATAAAATTGCACCAGACATGCACGACAAGGGCATAACTGAAGTTGGCTTATGATAGCCTCTTAGTCATTACATCTTCCAATAACTGCAAGCTAATTGTGCAAAGGGTGGTGAAGGAAGCAATGCTTTCACTCCTACATATTTTAAATTATGGGATGACTTGAAACAAAAATTTCCTTATCTAACTCTAGAAGGTGGACAACTCATAACTTTCGGAGTAATTATTTTCCCTGCATGAACTTTCATGAATATATAAACATACCTCTACTTAAGAAGAGAAGCATAGAGAAAATGAACCATAGCAACATGCTTAATACCTTTTGGACTCCATTGAACACAAAGAGCAGCACGGTTTAGTCTAAGGATAACAAGAGTTGGCACCCATTCTGATTCTTCAAGGTTCCAGACATATCTACAAAGAACACGTGGTTTTAAATCTAAACTTGTTATTATGTATTGTGTATATATAAAAAATGCAATGTTAAAAAGTCACCAAGACCTAGGGTGACAGGTCTAATGTTCTAAATCACAAGGGCACTCACGAATTCCGATCATGGGATGCAGTAACTATTCTATTTGATCTTGCACTCCAGTCTATCCCAGAAATTACCTGGTCATGCTGAGAAAAAAGGCCAAGAAATGAAACTATTCACTAAATCTCCAACCAAATTAGTTAATCCATTATAAACAGAATTGGATTAGAAAAAGAAAGTCAATCATTATATTATTGGCATCAGAGTTGACTTCATGGACAAAGAATCAAATGATATTAAAGACACATATAGTAGTTCATAGAACAATATGATATACACTAAAAATATAGTACAACTCATTGCTTGAAAATTGCATTCATTCTTACTGCCAGTCCAATCATTTCTGACAATCAAACTTAACTTTTTAATCACTAAGCATAAAAAATATCAGTTTTACACATCTTCTACCGTGATCAAATCCAGAAGCAAGAGTACACAATTAATAACGTTATTTTAATTAAAAAAAGGAGGAATATTAGCATACTACCTTTTGAAGTACGTACACCTTTTCCCATTTGTCTTCAACCAACCTATAGATGTGCACTTCATTACTGTTTGGGCATAAAGCGACCACTACAATGGGAGATAAACATATTATAAATATAATACTTTAAAAAAAACAAAAGCAGTAATAATATGCCTTAAAGACAATAAAAAGTAGATTTGTTAATCTTAGAATATAATACGATACAAGAAATGTTAAAATGTTTGCATATCATATTAAAGAAATAGTAAAACTGTCAATATTATATTTGCATGAGAAAAGAAAATGTTGAAGCATCTTAAATTATTTCCACCGTTTGATAAGCTTTATAACAATTGTCTTGAGACAAAATCACCAGTTTGGTCCAAAACAACAACTTAAAATAAATTTCCTAATATTAATGCATTAGCAACTAGCAACTAAATATCAGAAAATATGCACACTATAAATCTGCTAATTGAGATCAAACTTCCAAGTTCAAACATATTTTGATTACACATTTCATGATCATAGCTGTCAACCGTGAAAGGCGCTATAAAAGGATGGTAGATAACGTGATGGCAACTATACCCCTTACCAAATAGTAATAAAAAAAGGATATTCAAAATCAAAGTCATATCCATATTTAATACATCACGGTCAAAAAGAATAAGACAGTGGGGGATTGAGTGACAAAATGTGTTCGGGTCACCAGAGAATGAGTGGATGGCCATAGGAAACGCATGATTGAGAAAACACAAGACTTGGTAACCAGAAATACTAGTAAATGCTGACAATGACCATAGAACTGCCAGCAATCGATGGACTTGAGCTCATGAGGGTAGATGAGACAAGCATGGGTTGTCAAACAGAAATGATTGCACAGGAAGAAAGGAGGGTATTCCACATTCTAAAGCCAAGTGGAATATGATAAATATTGGAGACTTCACATTGACTAGTGTTATGACTATGATCAAATATATTAGTGACTTGCAAGCTTCAAATTTCAAGTTAATCTTGTAAGTTGTGTTTACGTTGAAAATCCTATATCAACTAGTGGTATGAATAAATAGAGGGATGCAATCATTTCTTACAAACCAGTTTTATGAGATTAAATTAACCTAAAACTCTTTTTGAGATTAAAAATATCATAATAATAAGGTTGGAAAGGTCCAAAAATGGGGCTTTACCCTCCATGTGCAAAATAGCAATACGTATAGTAGCAATTTTAGTTGAATATTGCAATGTAACACGCGTGATATTAAAGAGCTCCAAAACCTTCCATTTTATGAACATTTTAGCATTGGATTGAGCGCTTACCACTGGGTCAAAAGTTATAACTGATAGTTAGGACAACTCATTCTACTTAAAAAGTGTAATTGCCCAAGCACAACAATTCGATTATAACTTGACTCACCCGATTTATACAATGGGACAATTGATGTCACCTATAACAACTCTCCCCTTGGGCAATTGTTCCACTAGGAATCAAACTCCTCGATTGTGACTTGACCCTCTTGACCTACTCCATAGAACAATTGTGCAACTTGTAATAATCTCCCCCTTGAACAATTGACCCACTGATGAAAATCGAACTCGTGGCCTTGGCTCTAATATCAATTGATGGATCGAGTGCTTATCATTTGGCCAAAAACTATAACTCGATTGAGACTTGTCCCACCTGGCCTCTGTCACGGGACAATTGATGTCACTTGCAACATTTAGGTCACACAAATCTGGACGATTTCAACCATCCAAACAAAACTTATTGCTCAACCTCCTAACTCCTCCCCTTCCCATGTCAACAAATTCCACATTGCACACTACAACTTCTAGTACCTCTCACTCAAGTTCTTCAAACATCCTATGCTCTGCTTTGGGTCCACAACTTAGTGCCTCTCTCTAAAGTTTACAATAATATAACCGAGTGAATTTTCCTTTTTTTTTTTTTTTTTTTTTTGATCAGCATGAATTTTCCTTCTTAAACAATAACATTCTCCCACCATCACAAAGCAGACTAGCCTGTGCAAAACTCAAATAAATTCAAATCACAAACGAAATTACTCAAGCTGATCCTCAAAAACGATCAAACAAGCTACACAACTTCCCTAGGCACTTAAACACACTAAAATGAACAATTTTCCAACTTTCAGGAACCAAACGCTTCCTAAATAAAGTTAAAGAAAACATCAACACTCGACACGTAGTGATTATCAGCTTCGCCATCGAACAATGTTCGTGCAGAACGTTTCCATTTTCGACTAACCACAGCCTCCGTTCGATTTCAAATGAAAAGCTCAAAAGAAAATTAAAAAAATCAGATCCAATCAAAATCGCATCTACAAAATCAGAAAACTCCACGTTCCATCGACGAACAGAACATATCAAATTCAAACCACCGCCGAATCGGATTTCCTAAAATTAGTAGAAGAAAAAGCGAAAGGCGAACTCTGTTCTCCCTCGAAACAGAAAATTTCTGTTGGAATCCAAAACGAAAAAAAATAAAGAATCGGAATAGAGAGAGAGAAGGAGGATAATTACTAGATTGATCGGCGCTCCAGGCGTGGCAAGTGATGCATTGCGCGAATTGGTGAACCGCCATGACCACCATTATTTCTCTTTCTATCTTGTGCAATGAGTGAAACAGAACGAGATCTGGCGGTGAAGTGGAGTGAACAGGGTGAGTTAGGGGTTGTTTGTGTATGAACTAGGTTTTTAATCCGTGTAATGCACGGAAAATAAGTATTATTAATATCAGGGAAACACAAGGCCCACTTCCGTTTGTGTGTCTTTTACGATCATAAATTGATTAATTATTATTTTTCTTCTTGTTCGAATTTTTTTTGAAGTTTTTTTTCTTTTTTTATTGATGTTCTGAAATTTTCATTGATGTTCTGGTATTGGAGAGTGTGATGATTTTTTTCTTTCGTTGATGATTTTGGGATTAGAGGATGTGATGATGTTCACGTTGTTAAAATGAAGTGGAGATGGTGATTGGAAACAGAGGTTGAAGAAAGATAGTTTTACCAAAAAAAATATAGTTGTTTTAAAATAAAGTGGAGATGGTGATTAGAAATATAAGTTATTTTATTTAATATGTGAGATTTGAATTTGATGTGGGAGCGGAATGTATTCTCTCTTTCTTTCATTCTCTTTCTTGTTGTCTTAAAATAAGGAAATAGTGAAAAGTTAGTTTGTATATAAAAAAATGTTAATATTAATTTAAAAATAATTTTATTTTTTAAGTAATTCATATGAAATGAAAAAAATACTTCATTATACTAATAAAATGAAATATATTAAATAAAGATAGAATCAGAAAAAAAATTATGTAAAAAAAAGATAAATCTCTTTATATATTGGTATAGATATTAATAAATAAATAAATTACAAAGTAAATATTAATATATGAAAAAAAAATCAGCATATACAAATAAAGAAACCAAACATACTAAAATTAATATAAACAATGCATAAACATAGATATAGATAGATACGTAAATTAATAAATTATTCAAATATAAAAAAATGACACAAATTTTGTCTATTAACGTCTTCTTAAAAAATAATCATATATTCTTTTTTGAAGTTTTTTAACATAATGAAATTCTTCCATGCCGTTCGAAGGTTTGTTGGTTTACATTACGCGTTTTCTTTTCTTATAAAAATATAATTTATATATATATATATTAATTTATTTTTTTTATTTAAGTAAAACATTAAATAATTTAGGTTTTGTATTTATTTAGGATTTTAAAAATTTTAGAAATTTTATTTCTTTGAGATTACTATTTAAGTAGAAAATAAAATAATCTAGGTTTGTATTTATTTAGAATTTTGTAAAACTTAAAAAAAAAATCTAAAAACAACATTAAATAATTTAGGATATGAATTTATTTAGAATTTTGATTAATTTAGGAATTTTATTGATTTTTTATTTTTATTTAAGAATAATATTACAAATTTTTGGATTTCTATTTATTTAGGATTTTGAAAAACTTATAAATGTTATTTATTTTATATTTTTATTTAAGTAGTAAATAAAATAATTTTGGATTTTGTATATATTTTAGATTTTTAAAAACTTTTAGGATTTGTGTTTATTTAAGAATTTAGATATTTTAGAATTTTTATATATTTCAAATTTTTATTAAGTATAATATTAAATAATCTAAAATTATTGTTTATTAATATTTTGAATAATTTAATAATTTTATTTATTTTAGATATTTTATTTAACTATAACATTAAATAATTTAGGAATTTTATTCGTTGTAAAATTTTATTTAAGTATAACATTCCGGATTTAAGATTCGTATTTATTTATAATTTTAAATAATTTAGATATTTTATTTATTGTAAATTTTTATTTAAGTATGACATTCAATAATTTAAGATTTATATTTATTTTTAATTTTAAATAATTTAAGTATTTTATTTATTGTAAATTTTTATTTAAGTATAACATTAATTTAGGATTTGTATTTGTTTAGAATTTTAAATAATTTGAAAAAAAATTATTTTCATTTAATTATGATATTAAATAATTTAGATTTTATATTTATTTAGGATTTTAAATTTTTTAAAAATATTATTTATTTTAGATTATTATTTAAATAAAAAATAAAAAAATTTAGGGTTCGTATTTATTTAGAACTTTGAAAAACATATAAATTTAATTAATTTATATTTTTATTTAAGAATAAGATTAAATAATTTTGGAATTTTATTGATTTTAATTTTTTTTAAGAATGTTATTAAACGTATACTTATTTAGGATTTAGAAAAACTTATAACTCATTTTCAAATTTAACATTTGACTTTCTCAAATATAATTGAAAATAATTTCTATTTAATTTGAATAGAAATGGTGAGTCTGTACTTCTCATAAAATTATTCATACTTTGAGAGGAATTAGAGAAAAGCACTCCTTAAAATTAAATTAAATACTACTTAAGGCTAACATCATTTTTTTATTATGCCAAAGGTTTTACTTTACGTTTGGATTAAGAATTTTAATGTTTACAGTATACTCAGATACATTAAATTTAAATTGATTTTATTTTAAATTATTTATTTTTCACATGTTTTATTTGAATAAGGTAATTGATAATTTGAATTTAGTGAATTTGAATTTCACATTTATAAATAAATAATTTCAATTACTGTATAAAAAACCTCGATTTTTATTTCTACCAATTTTAAAATTTATTACACTTTTTTTTTCAAATCCATTTACTCACAACGCTTTATTTGTTTATGATTTTTAACTTATTATTCAACAATTAGTTACCTATCAACTTACATCTTTCCTTTTCAAATTATATTTATATTTCCATATTTTGCTGTTACTTCACTTTTCCTTGAAATTTATTTTTCGTATAACTTTTTACATTTTTTTTGCCATTTTCTTGTTAAATTTTTTTTCTTTTCCATTAATTATTTTTCGTTAATTGTTTTTTTTTAACGTTCTTCTTGAACCTTTTTCCTTATATCTCAATATTAATTTTCTTGTGAACATGCTTTGTAATACTGGGTAAATATCTCAAGTTATTATATATAAATTTAATTTATAATATATAAGTGAGACAATTCTTATTTTATAAAAGAAAATAGATTTAAATATGTTTTTTGACATAATATTAAAATTTATATTAACAATTTTTATTTATCCGATGATTATGGGATCGGTCTATCAATTAATATTTAATCATACATATAAAATATTTATCTTTATATCTCAACTTGAAAAAATTGTATTAAATCATACTTTATAAATCAATTTTGTAATAATAAATTAGAGTCAAAGTGACTTTCTAATAATTTAGTAGAAACAAAAACATAGCAAGTTAAAATAACAATGTCTATGAAAAATCAGCAAAATGATTTCCCTACAAAGTTTAATTAATCGGTTCCTACCCTTATATTGCGTTTTTATTCAGTCACCTTATATGTTATTTGTGTTAGGTTTTCTCGAAAATGTATATAAACAAATTTACATAAAAAATAAATTATCATTTTAAATTAATAAATTTATAATTTTTGTATATAAATATTGTTTTTATCTTCGTAGACAGAATTTCCAACACACTTCATTTATGTTTGAGTCAATAAATTACTATTATAATAGATTTTAAATAACTTTAATATTATATTAAAAAATAAAATATAATTTAAATTTAATAATTCATAAAATGAAATTTTATATCTATTTATATATTATGAAAATGAAATTTTGTATCTATTTAATCAACTACATCAGCAAATAAAAAACCCACTGTAAGACAAAAAAGAACACGTGAAAGAAATGGGACAAGGACAACTCATGTAATTGTCATCATCTGTGACAAAAGGTCAAAACGTGGTCACAGAAATGATTCTGATTCGTGGGTTGTGAATTAGTTTGTTTAAACTTAAAAAAATTTAATTAAAATGTATTATTTTTTGATAGATTTGTGTAAAGTCATCTTTAATATTTGGAAAAAGTCTTGTTAACACTGCTCAATAACACTATTCAACAACCCTATATAATAATATAAAATATGATAATATTTTTAATTAAAAATTCAAATAAATATAGTTAAAATATTAATTTCTTTATTTGTTAGGAGTGTGTTTTTACTATATACAAGTGTCAGTGATATAAGGATCTTAATATTTTTAGTTGCTTTTAGAAGGTCATGTCCAGAAAGTATAGAGTTTGAATTAGAAACTAAAACTAAATTTGCTTGTAGATTTTGGATGGGTTAAGTTAAATGTATAAATTAAGGAGAAAACAAATAATTGGAATATTGTGCTATGATATTCAATTGCTAAAGGTAAGACAATTATGTTAATCTTTATTTTATTGTAAAGTGTTTTTGGCTTATCTTACCTTCTCATTACAAAACAAAAATTTCAACTTCATCTAAACTTTTAGATTACTTTATATAACTAGTCAGTGTGTTCGAGTAAGCTTTTATTTCCCCCAGTTAACATAAAAAACTTTTATAAATCAATTTATGAAAATATTTTTTATTTTAGAAAACGATTTCATAATAAAGGCAGCGAATAATTTCTGAATCAAAGTTTTAAGCCGTTTGAATTATTTTCTTATGAATAGTTTATCATGTGTGGTTAAAGATTGCATCATGTTAATAGTGTAAGAAAGTGAAATTGGATGAACATTGAAAAGTAAATGCAAACAGCATTCTACAATTCTATATCACTGGGTGCTTTTGAGATTTAGAACGACATACATATAAAATACATCAACAATTTTTATGTCTCTTCCCTCCCAAAAAATGCTAAGTGTGCTTCTTTTTGGTACAGAAAGGGCAACAATACAAAAAGGCCTTCAAAACTTGTATTTCAAGTAAAACTCTCTTATTTGGGAAAAATGGACAGAATACGATCATCAAACAATCTCTCTACGTTGTTCAAAATTATACAAAGATGAATGCAAAGACAGTATGCTGTCTAAATCCCTCTCAGGTGCTGCATGCAACCACACGTCACTGCTCGATCTTGGCCTCTGTAAGTTGCTTATGGAATTTGCAGAAGATGATAAATGTGATCGAGTCTGAGAGTGCACTTCAAGAATTTTCCCCCTTAAAGAGCTTCTTGCCTTGAGTTTCCCCACAGTCTTCAAGCTACCCTTCTGGCTGGTCAGAGAACGGAAACTGACTGAGCAAACTGTTTTCATTTTAGAGCGATCAATGCTCGGAGGGGGACCTGATTCTAGTTTCGATCTTCCCATGTTCCAGAACGAAAATGATTGTTGCAGCTTGGATGGAACCTGATAAACCAACCGAGAGAGAAAAATATTCATGAACTTGCCTGTCTTCAATTCAAACTCCTAAAACAAACAAGTTTCTCCCCTAAACATTGAAATGAAGTAAGAGTTAAGATGACCAATAGCACAAATGTACTGTGGCTCTCAGACAAGGTGGTGCAACTACATTAGCAATACACCATTACTAGCTGTAATTACCGCTAATCCCAAGGGAGCTCAGTGTAGTTATCCCATATTCCTTATCATACTTTATCTGATTATTCAAAACTGTGAAACTATGAGAAATATTTACAAGAGTATGGTTGCCAGATTTTTCAATACTTGGGTAGTTCTAATATTCTTATTTTCCACACAACCAGGGAAAAAAATGCGTTCAAGCAAGAATGCCAAATGAACTCATTGAAATGTATATGGTGGTATATCTCAGAAGAGATAAGTCAAATATAATCAGTTAACTTGTTCAATCAAAGAATAATTGACTGAAGCATAAAACTGTTTTATAAATCCATTAAAAATGCTTAATGATGTTTAAAAGGAGAAAATTATAATTGATGTTGCGTGATGAACAATGCAGCTCCCTGATTATTCAGTGGAACCAGGATATACATAAGAGAGGATATAATTTGAATACAAGAATCGGTTCCAAAATATAAGACGCAGTCATGCATAAATACTTGCATTGAATAAAATTTGGGAATAACTCACAGTAGAGATAAGGCTGCTACGAGCAAATGCAAGTGACAATGTAGAAAATGGAGATTTCCCAGGTTTTCCCTTCCACTGATCTGTTGTCTGTCCCTGCTCAACAGACCCGAAACTTGATTGTGCACTACCATCATCGTCTCCGTCATCTCCATCATCATCATCTTCCTCTTCCACCTCTGCAGGAGCTTCCTCTTCCACCTTTACAGGAGCTTCTTCATCTTGTTTGGGTACAGAAGCCGTATCATCATCACCATCTTCTTCATCTTCATCCAGCAAACCCATCTCTGCCTTCTTTTCTTCCTCTTTCTCTTTTATGCGCAGTAACCTTTCCATATCCTCAACAGCCTCTTCTAGTCCAATTTCAGCTTCCAGCAGTTCAAGATCTTCATCAATTTTTTTCTTTTCCTCTTCCTTAATTTTTTTCTGCTCTTCAGTCCATTTATCCAACTTATCAACCCACGGCTTGCAAGCATTTTCAATTGCAAGTATAATACGCAACAATATGCTCTCCTTTTTGTTATCCGTTTCTCCTCCATAAAACTCATCATAACCAAGGGGCAGGAATACAACCTTTTCAGGATCTACATCCTCACCTTCTTTCAAAGGTGGCTGCCAGAATAAACGTATCCCATATTCCTCATCCTCAATATAATTGATAATATTTCCGGTTGGTGTATGGAGGATCAAAGGATCCTCAGTATATATAAGCTTTGAAGGATCTTCAGGATCAGGTTCTGGTTCCTTATTAATAAGAACAAATTCAGGAACCTCGTGATTCTCCTCTGACCAAGCATTTGAAGGAAGAATAAATTAAGAACTTTTCATTTTCATTGCCTGACAGGAGAGGACTGTAAAAAGCATACCAATTACGTACTTGTTCATACAGAAAAATGGGAAGAACAAATACCAACCTTTTGACCACCAGTGCTCAAGCTCGGCTGGCATGGGTAACCTCAGAGGAGCTCTATAAAAAGAGTTCAACCACATTTCTCTTTCTTCATCTACTTCATGCACATATACTTTCCAGTGATCAGGGACCTGTGATAGAATCATACGCATGTTTCAACTTCCTTGCATAACAAGATGACAACAAGCAATAAATTAGGATAAAACATTGTCAATAAGCCTCACTTCATAAAACTGGTTAATGAAGCCTGGTGCCATCCACACATCCTCTTCTTCATAAAAGTAAGGATGCTGTGGATCAGTATAAGGGCCCCTCTCTTCTCTAACCACTGCAGACACAAAATATTAAAGATGTGTAAACAAAATAAAATCAGCATCACCCCAATCAGGAAAAGAGGTCAAAATTGCTTGTGTAGCTTAAATAATTTTAGATAAATAAATTGCCTACTTTTTTCAGCTTCAATAGAGCTAGGAAAAATAAACAATTGCTTTCTAGTAATAATCTCAACCAAACATATGCTAAACGGTGATAAGAAGTAAAAGGAAGAAAGTAACAGAACATGAAACTTTATGCCCAAATCAATAACACATGCACTAATCAATGGATCCAGCAACCAAAGAAATTGCAAAACCTAAAATTAGAAACACTCCCCTTCCAGGCCCACCACCACAAAAAAAATGCATATAACGTTTTCCAATATTTCCAAAGAGGTCAAATAGCATACTTCCATCTGGCTTGTTAATAAACATGCGAGCCTTTGCAGCAGCAACTTCTGCTATACCAGCATGCATCTGAAATTGACAGAATATCAGAAAGATTAAGATATTGACACAGGTCTTGGATTATTATTTTTTTTATTATACAGAGATGAAAAAGTAATGAAAAAAATACCGCCGAAATTTCTTCATCACATCCCTCAAACTCGTTCACGTATTCTCCAAAATAAAATCTACCCTGCATGCACACAAATTATGTAACCAGGAAAGAAAATAGGTCTACTAGTAGATGTCATAAGTGTGATGGAAGAAATAACATCATCCCTTATGTTGAGATACCTTACAATTCCCCCGATTAATTAAGTGGCAAAAATCATCCAAGTAATGTTGATCATACACCATAAACACAAAATTGAAGTATGTTGAGCAAAAAATAACAGTCTCCATAAGCATAAGGAATGTAGGACACTCCAAGAAACTAGAGCAAAACATGTTATTTCTGCAATCATTTTCCAACTGCAGAGTCCAGTTTTCTCTGCCCAGTTTAATAAAAATTGCAAGAGGTTGATTATAGTCAATAAGTTGAAACATAAATTTTGTCTAATCCATGCACCTACATGTAGGACACGCTCATTGACTTCAAATACACCACATCCATGCATCCTGCCATGCTTCCACTGACCAGCATAACGATACCGACCTTTCTCCCTGGACAATAAATATAAAACCTCTCTCAATACTAGTAATAATGCTCTTGTATAGATGTAAAGTGACAATGCAAGTAATGTCTAGAGAGAAGGATTGCAAAGTGGCACTTATCTTAAAGATAATAAAGTGATTCAAACTGAAAAGACTAAACAGAAATAGACAATTAAACTTACGGCTTGCTTCCATATTTCTTTACCCATTCCTCATTCTCATAATAGGGGATTTCGTACTCCCCATCTGCAAGATCATACATATCTTCAATATCCTTTTCAAGCCATTCTCTGTCTTCCGGGGACCAAAAATCCCTAGCTATAATCCTTCC
Organism: Phaseolus vulgaris; assembly: GCF_000499845.2. Lineage (NCBI taxonomy): Eukaryota > Viridiplantae > Streptophyta > Magnoliopsida > Fabales > Fabaceae > Phaseolus > Phaseolus vulgaris. The sequence goes on along the minus strand of NC_023755.2, from coordinate 36,501,866 downwards.
TTCGGCTCGCATCTTTGCTTCAAGCCTGAGGGCATGGATAAAAGCAGCCCAAGTTTGTTCTCAAGAAAATGAATGCATATTCAAACTGTGCCACAGTCTAAGACTTCATTCAGTCTTAAGGGGGCAATTCAAAGAAAGATACATACTTGGACCCAGGAGCAGGCTCTATGACAGGTATATCAAGATCAAGTACACCATGACCCTCGATATCATTTTGAAACCATTCACCTTCATACCTATGAAAAGATAATACATTGCAAAATATCAGTGACATAAAAGAATTGTTGTATGAAGACGAACATGTCAAGAAATGAAGAGCGCTATGTCCGATGTGGAAAATGGGTAGATTCTGGCCCTAATTGAAATACTTAGCAAACAGAGAGTCATAGACCCCAACAGAACCCTAAAAACATGGCCAACAGATCCAGTTTAGCCTAAAGCGTAAAAATTGAATTCCTCAATTTGAGGTTGGCAGTAGAAATTTGTTGAACTTAGAGTTTGTCTTCGCTTAAAAATGCCAATGACTTGGTCATTGTCACCTCCCACAAATTTCCAAGGCAAATCTTCAAGTCAATGAATGGGTGTTGCACAAAGAAGCATGACAACAAAACAAGGGTACCACCTAAGCTAACCATTTTTTTAGTCAGCTTTCCTGTGCTTACGTTAACTGTGAGTTTTATATTGTGGCTGTGGTTTCATCTCTATTCTTGTTGTTGTGGGAAATTACAGACAAATGCAGCCAATGTGGCTGCAATTGCTATCAGTAATTCCAACAGTGTTGACATTGTGGCTGAAATTGCAGCCACAAACCAATATTTAAAACCGTTATCAATCAATAACATCTGAATTTTCAAACCTTTGTGTCATCAGACCAAGGGCACAACAAAAACCTAAACAAATTTCTCCCCTCTTTCCAATTACATTGCAAATTTAACATTTTAAGTGTTCATTACTTGAATCCATTCCTTGTATATATAATGTTGTTTTAGTTTATCATCGGCATTATCATCACTTAGTGTGTGTTAGTTTTACTTAATTATCGTTTTCTACAACGAGAATCCATCACTCACACGACATTCGCGTTCAACGGAACTCAATGAAAAAACAAACATGCCCTTAGATAAAACACCTCAACGGAGCAAAGACAAACCTGACCAATCCATCGTCAGAAACATAAACTCCTTTCCCATGAGCATAGTCATCCCAAATAGTCCCTTCATAGCTGAAAAAAAGAAACGCATAATCCATCCAACAGCAACAAACACGTAGCACATTAAAGTGAACATAAAAAAGAATCATGTAAGTGTTACAGTATAGAAAAATAAACATACGTGCTACCATCTTGGAAAACGTAGCTAACCCATTTGAGGAACTCCTCAATCCTATCCAACTCTTCGATAGTATCCTTGGGAGTGGCAATGTCGTAGTGGTTATCGGGAATTGGAGGGTAATGTTTGCGAAAAGGAAGATAGAACGGCGCAATGGGAGGGTCTCCTCCCTCCTCAAGCTGTTCATTGACGTAGCGAACCTCTTCCTCGGTGGCCCAAGCAGGGTCCCACCCTGTGCCACCAATTTCGGGGACCCCATCCGCCCAAAGCTCACGCAGGTCCTGCTCTGTCCAGTTCTCGGGGTCCTTGGGGAAGTCGAAAGGGTTTTTCTCCAACGCAATCAAGGGGTCCAGCTCTTCCTTCAGCTCCTTCGCCGCCGCGCTCTCCAGCGCTCGGCTGAAGTCTCGGAGGTTGCTCTCCGGGTTGTTGCCCTTATCATCCTCCGGCCTCTTCTCGTCCTCGTCCCCGCCTGACTTGAAGGCGCGGCGGAAGGCGTCATCCTCCTCCTCGTCGTAGGAGTAGTCGGACTCGGACTCGGACTCGGACTCAGACTCGGAGAAGGTGTCGTTTTGGAGGTCATTGGCCGCCGGAGAGTCTTGCGGTTGGTCTTCGTCGTTGTCCATTTGGGAAGAAACGGTTAGAGAGTGATGCGAATGGATAAGGTGAGTGAGTGAGTGAGTGAAGAAGATAACACAGTTACATTACATGAATCCTACCACAGCTACCTGTCGTTACAAACGACGATAGAGGCAAACAAAAGAGAAAGAGGGTTCTTCCCATACGACACCCTTCTCCGTCGTTTCACTCTCTTATCTTCCTAATTAACTTCTCACTCTATTTTCACTTTTTTACTCATTTATGGGTTAAACTTTTCGCTATTGATAAATTTAAAATTCAATTTCCCTCTTATACAAAAAAGAGCTCAATTAATTTTTTTATTCAAAATGCACTTTTGGTCACCTATGTTGTTTATTTTGTAATTTTTTTTCTCCCATATAGAGATTTTTTAAATTTTTTTTGAAAAAGCCTGAAATTTTGGTCAAACAAAATCTTCAAGTTTACAATTTTTTTTTTTCAAATTGAATTCTACACCTAAAATATTTATTTAAGGTACTGTAAAAATATTTAATAAAATTAATTAAACAAGTTTATAAAATGTTGACAATTTAACCAAAATTTTAATTTTTTAAAATAGAGGAACCAAATATCTATTTTAAGATGTAGAGTGAGTAAAATAAACAAAAGTTATACCCTTAATTTCTTTTTTGCCACTTAGGTATCAATTGAGTCCTTCGAGTTTAAAGTTTACACAATTTTAAAGTTTAAAATTAAAATCACTCTATTACTCTAACTAGAGGAAATAAAATATAATTAATTCATATGTATGTAAGCCTAGGTTTTTAGTTGAATTGAGAAGATTTAAAACTATTTTGTTTTTATGCATAGTTAATCATGTCACAAAATGGAAAGAAAAAAGTATAAAGATTTGTACTGGTACGATCGAACGATTCAGTAAGTCGGTCAGCACTCGAATCATCTAATCACTCGACTACGATAAGGAGGTGACGCGACGACACGTGGTCGACCGACCCATCACGGGTTGACCAAGTTAGCAGGGTTAATCCATAATTAAGAGTTGTTTAGCACAACCCTAAATATGAACCAACCTCCTAATCCGACCTACCAACGAATGTTCATTAAGGTAGTATAAATAACACAAATTTCAAAAACCAGTTATGTAGTTATCTACAGTACTCTGACAACCGAATGCTGACAAACTGACTTGATCGTCGGAGTGCCTTTTGCAAGTACTATCTCAGTCCATGAGACCAAACGACCGAGAGGAGGAAGGCGAAGCATGAAGCTGAGAGTGACAACGACCGACCGAAAGGAGGAGCAGAATAATCGTTCTCTATGCCTCGTTAATTCATATATTATATGTAAGCCTAGGTTTTTAATTTAATTGAGAAGATTTAAAACTATTTTGTTTTTAATGAATCATGCCACAAAACGGAAAGAAAAATGTATAAAGAATAATATTTTGAAATTATCTTCCTTTTTTTCAGTAAACTTTCCCTTAAATTATATTTTATTTTTGTTTATAGTTTTTGCTTATATTTAAAAAAAAAGTTAAAATCACGTATCAAGTTTTTTTCCGGAACACAAAGGTAAAATTTATTCCACTTGGTTTTCTCAGCGGGCCACTCTAAGCCACTATGGATCGGGCTCTGCATTCTGCACACCGATAAATTTATATTAAGCTTTTACTTCCAGCACTTCCCTTTTCTGTATTCTCATAATTTTTAAAATGACTATTTTTTTAAAGTAATTTCTGAATTACTTGTTCTAGAAATTTTTCTGAAACACACTTTTTTTAGTTTATAAAATACATCTTAAAACACGTTGTCTATAATAGAATAAGATTTTCATAACAAGATTTTTAAAATAAAATTTTCAAAATGCATGAAATACATTGTAAAACAAGCTTTCTGAAACCAAATTTTCAATTTTTTTACAATGTATATAATACCTTATGGAATGCGTTTTCCACAATGATTTTTTCTGGAAAAAACTTTTTATAGTAATGAAATGTGTTTAACTCAACCTTCTCCTTTTATTCTTCTTTTTTGGTAGTGGTGGTACAGAAGCAACGACAATGATGATGAGGTGTAGTGAGGGAGAAGCAAACACGACAATTCGTCAATTTCACTCAATTTATGGGGGTGTAGTTTCAAAAATAAGGAGATATTAGGAAGTAAAATCCTTTAAATTATACGCTCCTATATTTTAAAATCCATTTTCATCATTTTAAAATTGTATTTTAGAAGTATAATTTGTAACACATATTGTGTATTCAGGATTGTATATTGTGAAATACAACAAAAATTATCATGAATTGTACATTCAAGAGTACATCTTTGTATTTTCTATTGTACATTCTACAATACATTTTTTTTTGGATTTTTTAAATGTATTTATATTTTATTTGAATTAATTTCAAACGCAAGTAATTTATTTTAAATAGTCATTTTTGTATTTTAAACACAAATACTTTATTTAATATTGAGGTTTTTTAATATGAACAATATTCAATAAAAGTGAACACAATAAATGATGATAATATCTCATATATTAATGATAACAAAACTTGTACAAAATTATTGTTAAACTTAAAAATACAAACCTTCTAAAAGTATGTCTCAGTCGCCTACTCCATATAACATGAGCGTCTAACATAAAAATCCCTTATTTGTGACGCCACAAGCTAACTGCAATGCATGGTGGGTTTCATCCTATGTTGGAATACCTTTTGTCACGTGTCCACAATCGATCATTTGTACAATGTCAGTGCTTTTCCTAAATATACCTTGCATTTATTGAACCAGTGCACTAAGCACTCGAAAAAATAAACAAAAAATCATGGTAACATAATCATGAAAATAAATCACCAGACAAACATGTTTATGTTGTGACGATAGTCATGTTTGGGCACCATCTGAACTATCTGGTCAATGACATAGTAATACATACGGTTAGTTTTTGTTTACACAAGGAAGTATAATAGGTATGACATTGATTTGAACTAGTGTATAAATCCAAATGCACATGTTGAAGGATATGAAGTCAATGTCACACCAGTAACAAGATGGTCAGTAAAATGCAACCACCAGTCATCAATGACAACAACTACATCTCTTCTAAAAGGTGGGGGATGTCGAGGAATCGTCTATTCATACCTAAACTAACATAGAATACGCTCAAACAAATGGTGTTGTGAGCATGTCTCAAGCCATATATATCATGAGAACATGATTATCGCCTCAAATGGCTGACTAAGCCAATGGTTACCGTAAGGCCTTTATAGCACTACAACATGGGTAAGATCGTTGCTCTCTATGTGCATAACATCAAGTGTACACACATAGCGTCTGATAGCCTAACGACACGCCTATGAAAAGGAGCTTCTGATATATGAGAGTGTTATATTGATTCTCATCCCTCTAAGATGTTCATATATCAATGTTTTATCTATTATGAACTAAATATTATTCATATATTTAATTAAAAAAATATAAATTATTCAAATTATATACGTTTGCATGTACTAACATGACATAATATCCTAACTATTATGTTTGCGCAAAACAAGCATTCCCCAACTGGTCGTACATGTGGCTAAGTGTGACAAGTCCTCGTCCATACCCACCCCTAATCAATGTTGCACTTTTATCAACAAAAATCATGCAATCAACCAAATGCAACAAATATTTGCGAGTTGAGAACTTCCATAAGTGATGTATGATGCACTCCTCGTACACCTTGTGCAACCAACTCAATCAAACATGAGTATCTCAACACTACCTCAATTCGGTCACTACATCACCAAAATATACCACATGTAGCTCAACCAACAATGATGTCGCTAATATGAAATCCAACATCACATACGAACAAAACCGACCTACAATGTGGAGAAGAAGCAATGTGGACAAATCAACCAGAGTGATAGTCATCTCACCAACAAGGAGGTGAAAACTATTGGTGTTGCGATGTCACCTCTTAACAAATGTTGTTATGAGACCTTTATCAATTGCATAGTGACAACAACCCATTGTTGAACATCGTGCCCTCGATTTGAGGATGAGAGATCCCAAACTTACTTAGCTTTACCAACTTTAGTTTCCCTCAATCCTCACCCTCCCACTATCTACAAGCCACGTGGTCAGCGTAACTCTCGAGCAACGACATATCAGTAGGTCCCATAGAAAATCTTACTCCAACTCCCTCATGTTCTCTAGTAGCATTTGGTAGAAATACACAACCATTAATGGTAGCAACAACTTGTTCCCTATCCCTTTTATAAATCGACATTGTTAATCTTTGTCTAGCTTATGCTTACGATGATGGTTAACCTTTGGTCTTAGTCATATCTCCCATGATGATGATGATAATAATAATAATAATAATAATAATAATAATAATAATAATAATAAACAATTAATATTTATTTTAAAATTAATAAATGCATTTCAATTTGTGTAATTCATAATCTATTTTCATACATTTCAAAAATACATTTCAGAATCCACAATCGGAAATATATTATATACATTCCATAATGCATAATTCAAAATGTATATATATTCTGATTTTACATCCTAATATGTTTTTAAATTTGAAAACCAAATTAAAAGTACAAAACCAGTGCGATATCAATGGTAACCAATATAGTTCCAATAGGCTTTTGCACTCAGTAATTAATAAGGGAGGAAGAAAAAAATTTAAGGGGTGGAGGGAGGGGTGCAAAGAACAAAGAAGAAAAAGAAGTGGGGAGAAGAAATGAATAAGTAGATTAAATATAATAATAAATGAGGGTTAGTTTGGTCTTTTCTCAAACACTACAGGAGTGTAGAATGGAGCCCTTACCCTAGTAGGCCTTGCCATATTTTAAGAATACTATTTATTCACACTCCAATCCATTTCCTTCCTATAATAGTCATTATTAACATATTTGTTTCCACATCTTCACAAGATTTTAAGAACTTAATAATTATAATTTACATTTTATATTTGCTAGTATATGTAGCTTGTGCTTACAACATGATTTTAAATTAGGGGTGACAATATGAGACAGGTAATGTGAATCGGTTCGCGACTCACAATCAAAAAGTGCAAGACGAGTTTACTAATCTAGTCCACTGATCCACTTTGACCCGTCTCACATAACTCGTAACTCACGTGGGTCAACAGCGAGGCGGGACGGATTGGCCTGCCGACCCTCATAAATGAAAAAAAATATTTTTTTTTTTGTAAAAAAATCATACCTCATTCACCAGTGTGACATTTATTTTATTTTATTTTAAAAAAATTGAATTTGGTGTATTAAAAAAAAGAATGTTTTATTTTAATCATATAAAGAGGTTAGTATTAAGAGTGACAATGAATTTAGTTTTAAGTAAAGTCTTATATTTAAAATTTGTTAATAAAAAAAATAATATAAAGAAGAGATTTCAATAGGATAGTTAACAAATTAGTCATTTTCATTAAAATATTTTGTAGCAAAACTTTGATAAGATACTCTTGTACATTTACATACATATATAGGAAAAATATATGTAAAACAAAACTTTAATTATTTTTAATAAAGTCTTCTAATAACTCTAATACTTGAATTTATATTTTTATCTTAATTAAATGAATTGATACACAAATAATTTTTCTTTTGAGTAGTAGGATAAGTTTTTTTTTTATAATTAATAAAATTTTAATTTATAAAAAAAAATTCTCATGTGGACTGACCTACAAACTCACAAATTACTTCTTATACGGAATAAATCAGTAAAATGAGTTCGCACTCCTAATCCAAGATGGTACAACCCAACCCACATTTTATAAATAAAAATGGAATAAGAGGGACGGATCAACCGTATTGCCACCTAATTTTTAAACTCATATTTATGTTCATATTATTATTCGTGTGAAACCAACAAAAAGTGATAAAAGCTACAGAGAATATAACTCTGAACTTCATACGGATCAAATCTTCATATATTTCATATATAAGTAATGAGAAATAATCAAGAAATAATGTGTTGATAACTTTTTTTTCACATATAATTAATTGATGACTTTTTATATAATATAATAATAGTGATATTTAATTAATATTGATTATCAATATATATTATATATATATATATATATATATATTGTAACTAAACATACACCATCTAAATCAAAAAATAATATAGACATTATACGAATAAAATAGAAACATACACCTTATCTAAACCCCAAAAACAATATAGAAATTATTCCAGTAAATAGAAATTATGCTAGCAAAGTAAAAGTACCCCAAGAACTTGTAAAAATAAGAAAAAGTTAGTTGATAACAAGAGAAAATTAGGATAACTAAGATGGTGTAATGGAATGTTACATAAACTAAACTTTCTAATTATAAAAAAACATATCTTTAAAAAATAATAATCATCGTCTAAATTATTAACACAATACTTATTAATAAATGATTATTAAGTACTTCGATGAGAAAATGTTTGATAATCGATAATAATGGATATCTCAAATCAACTAAAAATATATTCAAAATAGTATGATAGATATAAATTTTATCTGTTAATTAAATTAAACACAAACTCACTCACGTTTTTTAAATCAATAATATTATAGATATCAGCTTAACTAAAAGTACAATCAAAACTGTATGCAAATCGAAGTAACATTTTTATAAATTATTTTTAATATCGTGATTGATAGAGTAGATATATTTAATTAAATATAAATTCACTTTCTAATGAATAAATCCTATAAAAAAAATTAAATAAAAATCAATTTTAGAGAAAAAAATAATTAATTATTATAGTGACTAAATTAAAAACTATTTTAAAGACTAAAAAATTATTGGTTTTTAAATTAGTTTCTATTATTGATAAATAATTTTAAAATTAGTATCTTATTAGTCACTAAGGGTTTTTTACCAAATTTAGAATTTAAATAATAATTGGTAGTTAAAACTTCGATAACTATTTATATATTAATTTATAAACTATTTATCAATAATATAAACTAATTTAGAAACCAATAATTTATTTTAGTTTCTAAAATAGTTCCTAATTTAGTCACTATAACAATTAATTATTTTTTTATCTTTAAAATTAATTTTTATTTAATGATTTTCTTATAAGAAAATTAGAATTAGATTCAACTAATATTCTTTATTATTAAAAAAATATTTTCTATAATAATTTGTGACGAATCCTCATTTTATAAGAGAATAGAAAAATGGTTTCAAAAATTTCTAAAAAAGTTTGTTCCGATATATCAGTAATCTCACGTGTTTAAGAATAAGAATCGAGATAAATAACACTTTAAATATAATATCTCTCTTAGTTTTTCTAGGCAACTCTTAAAACAAAATTGTGACAAAACTAGTTTCAAAACAGACAATATATGGAATCCACTATTTTTCGAATTGCTTATGGCGTCTTATCCCCTCTTGGTGGATCCGTTGAAACAGCAGATTTGTGATGGTTGCAGTTGGAGAAACTCACAATAACTATTACCATATGCAAGCATAACATGGCTAATAAAAGTAATCAGATTTTTGTTATGTTTATGTTCTGCAGCTGCATTATATCAAACAGATATACCCTTATACCAGTTGAACAAAGACTTTTGCAAAGCCACAAGTGTTGTAGTGAAAACAAAAACAATTCTAGCTTGATATTATCTATAAGTTAAATTATGAAGATTGTGTACAAAATGTAGGATTTATGATTCAAGGCTTATGGTGCTGGCTGTAAATGTAGTCCAGGTGAGCTTCTAAAGCCATTCTTCTCTGCAAACATTCTTCATCTCCACCATTGCAGTCCTCCACCCCCAGCAGCTGCTGCTTTCAGGACAGAAACAATTGCAAGATAAACTATAAAGTTCAATTCACTCACAAGGAGGAGAAAACAAACAGTGAAATAAATCTTATATGTTTTATAACAAGTTCTTTGGCATTTCCATTTTAACATTCTACTGATAAACATTTATATTGAAGATTATAGCACAAATTTTTAAACTCTAATAGAAGAACAATACCAAGATATAGCATCTAATAAACATGTAAGTTTTGATCTCATGTCTCCTACCTTCAAAGATTCACCTCCTTCCAACTCCAAAACAAAGTCCTCCCCTGAGACCTCATTCAGTTTTGATCTGTTCCTCCCTAAAGAAACCAAGTTCTATATCAGTAAAACACATTTCATTCCACAAAGGAACCATTAATGGTTGAGATTTAATAACAACAGCTTAATTAATTACCTTGTTCAGTGAGTGAACGAGCATGTAATCTTGATGAAGAAACTAGGAAAAGGAAAAACAAGAGAGCTCCAAGGTGCAGATTAAGCTTCATGTTTGAGGAGTTGAATGAGAGAGAGAAAAGGGTGTCAAATAGGAGAGATATAGTTGGGTGTTGGCTCCAAGAAGCATGAGAAAGAAGGAAAATGTTACTTTTTTGACAATAGCAAATTGAAAGACACCAGTTATTTTTCTTCACAGTTGTAACTGGTGCAGGATTGTTAGTATATCAATACTAGAAAGAATAGATATAAAAATAAATACATGCAAGCAAAGTGGTCAATGTTTGTTACTCACGTGAAGGTTCCCAAAAAGAAAGCACTTCCATTACAATTCCAATACCTGATAAACTGGGCCCAGTCACCATCTTATTATTATACTACTCTCCATGCCAATGTGACCAGACCAGACCAAACTACTATTTCTATATGATGTGTGTGGAAGTGCTTTAGTCATTGTCTGCCATAGTGGTCCAACCACACTCCAAAAAGCATTCATAAAACACACATGCAGTAGTGCTTTGACAGTGCTAGCAAGTCAACGTTTAGGACACTGACAGCTGTTGTCCACCTTTTACCCCTGTTGTTCAACACCTGCCACACTTTCCACTGCCTCTCAAACAAAGTCATTATTCATCCACATCTTGTTTAAGTACTAATTAGCCTCTCTATCATCAGTAATTTATTTGAAGTGTTGAAAAAGCATGATACAAATAGAGATAGAGTACTTAAAAAACTCATTCTAAACCAGAGATTTTCCAAAGACTAATATCATAATGTTTGCAGCTGCTTCCCCACTTGTGATGAAAACGGTGTCAGTGGCAAAACCACAGTGCCTGCCACCTTAGACTATGTTCTTATCTTCTTTGGCAGTATTATTAATGTCGAATGTTTTCTATGTTTCTGCTACATCCACGACTCTTGTATATGCATGCTTATTATGAGCTAATCCATGTAAATAATTTAATCTGAGTGTAGTTTTGCATGTGGGGTTGCAAGTTTATTGAAAGTGGTATTTGGCAAGCTTATGAAGCTTCAATGTATCTGTCATTTTTTATCATGATAGTGGTTCATCAATAACTGTGTGAGTGCCTCTAAAATATGGTAGATTCGGTGTCTCAGTAAGTGCACCGTGTTATGGGAAATTGTGAAGCTGATTGTTACTCCACTTTGGAATTCCTAGTTAGAGGGTCTTATTTATGATTTGTCCTTTCCATGTAATTAATTGATAGCTAGATTGAGGCAAAGATTGTGCTTCTCTTTTGGTGGATTTGCATCTTGCTGTCTCTTGCAACAAACATAAAGAAATTAAAGGAAGAGCCACTGTCGGATTGGGATTCGGCACAAACATGTTTTTTTAATCGTGTAAAGTAATTAGTTAGAGAATTGAGTTAGATTATTAAGAGAATGATGATACGTTTACAATTATGCACCAAAGAGAATTGTAAATTGTTGTATTTTAATTTGTAGTTGTGAGTTAACATTTTCTTCAATTAAAAAGCTGATTGATTAGCATGCATGATTGCAACCATGACATGATGTCTCTATCTTCTTTCTGTTGTGCCACGTTGAACAAGTCCTGTTAGAAAAACAATGTCCAAAACCATGAAAAACAAAGTAAGGTGGGTGGATCAGATTCCAACATCTTTTGAGGACAAGAGAAACATTAGTAAAGAAAAATGAATGCAGCATTTCACACATATTTGGTGATAGAAATCCTATATGCGTTAGAAATCCTATTTCAACTAAAGATGACAATATTTTATTTCAACTAAAGATGACAATATTTTAGAAAGTGTTAGAAATCCTATATCGACTAGAGATGAGAATATTTCAGTAGGTGTAAATCTTACTTTATAAGCTGATTTTGTGATTGAGTTAGACTTAAAGTCTACTTCTTAATATGATATCAAAATTATTTTTTAGTTTATCCTAACGAAAATTTATTGAGTTTATCAAGCTGGCGCTCGCTATTGAGTATCCATAATATAATATTTTGTTCGACCCATATATATAAAATGTGTATGTATCATTTTCACTTTGGGAAATGGGAATGAGATGCCTCAAACAGTTTATAGTTGGTAATGATTTGAGTTTTGGTATCGGTAATTACATATATATATATATATGTATGTATATATAGTACCACAAATGGACAACTCATGTTGACTCACCAGTCTGCAATTTTCCAGGATATCATGTGGCATGTCATAGCTCATGCTTGCAAGAAGACACACCAAACTTTGTCCACTTCTCCACAAGATTAATTCATGGTAGATCCCTCTAAAATGATTCCTTTTATTTCACTATAAAAAAAAAATCTTGTGATTTTATGATTTTGAGTTTGATAAGAAGAATATTATTTGCTCTGTTACCACTGATAATAATTTTTTCACAGAAAAAGTATACAGATATTTTTTTCCTACCTTTTTTCATCGTGGCAAGGCTGAAGTGGCATGTGCATGGATGTGAGATATTTGCGGTAACATGGTTGTTTCCAACTTGTGAACACAAACCTGGTAAAGCTAAAATGAGACTAGTGAGGATCCTGATTCTTGGTTCAAGGTTCAAAGATTCTTATGAGAAAATAGACTGTGTAAAACAGTTTTCTACTGTTTACACATATATTAAGTATAAATCTTTATAATAACTAAATTTAAAAATAAAAAATAATTAATCACTATATTTATAAAATTAAATATTAATTTAAAAATTACATATATTTAATGTAGTTTTTATTATTAATAAAATATTATAAAATAAATTTTAAATTAGATGTTAATTTAGAAACTAGAATCTATTTTAGATAAAAAAAAAAAAAGTTTATAAAATGGTCTTTAATCTAATCAATATAATTACTAATTATTTTGGTCTCTAAATATAGTTTCTATTTAATGATATTTTTTTTGCAGTGTTTGTACCCACCTATTCTTATTTGTAAGAGATGTGAAATCTGAAACACATGTTGCAAATGTATTTATGAATGGTCTAATGGTAACCCTTTTTAAATCTAACTCAATCTTATAAAATTGATTTATACGGTGATATACTATGAATCTTTTTATCTCTAGTCGTCGACGTCGACATGAGATCTTCAACAATATTAGTTTCTTTTTCGATTAGTTTTTGCTGAAAAATGATTTTGTTTGATTTAACTCCTTATTCTTATAAAACTAAATAATGTTAACGATCATGCTAAAAATAAGAATAGAGGAAAGGTAAAATGAAAGCTTGGTATACTTAGAAATAAGCTTTATTGATGGTGGTAATGATAATGTTTAAACCTATAGGATTTTAATGTTTTTGCATAGATCAAATTAATAATCCATGATATGTATAGAGACTAGTTATATTGTGGATAAAAATAATAATATATTATAAATGAGTTTGTAGTTAATTTATTATCAGGTTTCAACGAAGAATATTTCATCAACAAAGTAAGTGGATATTAAGGTGATAAAGTGGGGTGAGCCGGTCTGCGGCGGCATGTGGTTAAAAATGCGGGGTGGGCTAACGTTTTCAACCCGCTGATCTGCATTAGCCCGCTCTGCATAACCTGCGGTTCGCGCGGGGCAGGGCAAGCTGACCCGCTTGTCCGTAAAAGAATAAAAATAAATTAATTAATTAAATGACTTGACAACAATGGTCCAGTGGAAGAATGACAACTTTGAGTGAAAGAAAATTAGGTTTTCATTCAACACAACGCAGTTACGTTGTTAAAAAAAAAAACGGCACACAACACAACGCAGTTACGTTGTTAAAAAAAAAAACGGCACACAACACACGACGCACTCTCCTTTACTCTGCTTGCGACTCCGCGTAACTTCGTCTGCAACTATCGCGCGCTACTGCCGCTCCGCAACTGCACACCGCTACTGCCTCTACTCCTCCTCTACATTCTAAAAAAAAAAAGCAAATCGACCCGCAAACCTACAAGCCAACCCACATGCAAAGCGGATCATGAAAACCAATCTACATTTTGTATGCGGGATGGGTCAACCTGACCCACATTTTGCACGCCTATTCGAGACGGGTCCGCTTTTTCACCCCTTAGATATTATGTATAAAAAATAAGACTATTCAGTGCTAGAAACCTGGGAAAGGAATCTCTTAAAAAATGATGGGTTCAGTGAAATTCTAAAGGGGAAAAAATGTAGAAGAATAATTAGGTAGGCAACAGTGTGAGGTGTGAACAATGATGAAGTAGTGATTTTAGTGCATTTTCAATCAAATCAAGTTCATAGCTTTTAGAAAAGCCACTGAGTGAAGGACAAACACGTGATATTCTTTTGCAAGTTCATATGATTAGCATTGATTTTTAGTTGTTGAAAATAAAAGAAAATGAGTTATTTTTACCTTTATGGGACACAAAAGGCATCTTGAGGACTCTATTAAGGGTGCAAGATCAAAGCAATGCCAAAGTGAGTTGAGTGGTGGTGGTGCCCAAAGACACTCTTTTTTCTTGAACAAAGACGTACAGACTTTTTTAAAAAAAAAAAAACATTTCTTTAACATAAAAAAATAAAACACAAATAGTTAACAAACCATTATAATAATATAATATTATTTTAAATTTAAAACTAAATTAAATATAATTAAGATATTAATTTATTAAATTATCAATTGAATGTTTGATAAAAAAAATCATAAAAACTTTCATGTTATACATTATTATGCAACTTGACATCTCAACTAACCTGAAGTAACCACAATCATCGGCCGTCACATGAAAAAAATATTATTAAAAAAAGAAAAAAAAACAAAAATATAGGAAAACTATACCAAAATTTATATGTTAATAAATTCTAATAATATACTATATGAAAATCTATTATATCAATGAAATGATTATCTATCAATAAATTCTAAATTAGCAAACTTATAAGCACAACGCATTTTCTTCAAAAAAAAAATATGAGTAACAATAAACATGATTTTTTCACCGTAATTAAGACATACAAGTATTCCATTAAGCATCCATAAATTAGTCTTAGTAGTAAATGCAACATAAACCAAGGCAGAATCACATTCAAGTCAAACATTAATAAGTCCCATCTTTTGAACTTCCTTCATAGCATTTATAACTCCATAAAACTCAGCAAGCATAACAATCTGAACTTCAAGAAACCTAGAGAAAACACCAATAAATTCTTACATACTCCTACGAAAAATACCTTCACAAGTAATAAGACCAAAATACTCCTAACAACCCTATCACCGTAAGATAAGTTATGTGATATTAAGATTTCAACATCATTCTTGATGATATATTGTTAAGATATGGACATCCATTCTTTTTGAATGATGATATGTTGATAGTTCTTCATCAAATTATAACTGTAATTTATTATTATTATTATTAAAATGTAGATTTCAAGAGATGAAATAATTTTAAAAAATAATTACAAAGTGACTTTTTTAACTATGCACATACCAAATTAACATTTGTCTTTACTCTTATAATTTGGTGTAGATGAACATATAATCACGCCGTCCAATTATCAAAATAGATTTTTTTTTAAATTGCATTTTTTTCTGAAGAGTTCTAATCTCCCTTTCCTCCCAACCTTTCCTTAATTTTCTGTAATTAAATTATGAGAGGGTGATGATATTTTGATATTTTGCTCCATCTTACACCCACAACAAAATAAAATATTAATATTTATAATAAAAAAATTAAAAAAATCTTTTTAATAAAAATAAAAATAAAATATAAAATATTAAAATAATTTTAAAAATTTATAAATTTATAAATTATTAAAATATTAATATTTTTTTGGAGTGTATGATGAAACATTGAATATAAAAAAAAAATCATTTTTGTTATGAGAATGGGAAGGTAGGGATACCAACCCCTCACACTTATCAGTTACTCTTCGTCTGAAAAAATGTCTTATTATTCATCTCATTTGAAAAACTTGTGTATGTAGTATATATATTATGCTACGTCTAGAGGTATGTATGAACACACACAGTTTTTAAAAAAAATTAAAATAAATTATTTAAAAATTACTCTTTAAAATATAAACTCAAATAAAAATTAAACTTAAAATATAATTCAAATTAAACTGTAATATAGAATACTACAACAAATGAAATTATTTAAAAGAAATCAAGTAATTTGCACAGAAAAATATAAATTTATATAATTTTTCATAGATATAAATAAAAAATATACATGAAATTAAATTGTAAATAGTTATCAAGTTATCAATCTTTTCAGTATGATAACTTTACTTTGATGTTTTAATTTTTTTTAAATATTCAAAAAAATCTTTAATGAAAAAGGATAAATATATGTATAAAAGGTATTGTTACTTGTTTATTGTGAATTTGACCTATCTATAGGTTAAAACTTTCTTGTTATCCCTATATATGGAAAACAGGGGTCTTTTAAGATTTGGTTAAGAAGTTTAAAACATTTCTTTTTAAGCGAGGAATAACATTTATTTAAAATTATTTTTTAGTAGTAGTACTTTTTTATTTTACGAAATTTAAAAATCAACTAAGATTCTAAAATGGAAATAAAAATAAAAATTATATGTCAACAAAATATTAATGTCAGCAAATAATAAAATCGCTTGTTTTGGTTGATTAAAGAATAATGAATAATGAATATTTTATCTATAACCTATACCAATAAAAACTATTTAAGTATTATTTACTCTTTTATAATACTTATATCGATACAGTTTTGTTAAACTTATCGGTTATTATTTGTTTAAAAAATATATCTCACACAAACTCGTCTAAGATTCTTAACTTATGTTTGGACCACATATTTTTAATAAAAAAATTGAAATTTTAAGAAGTTACGAAAATAATTCGATTCTTTGAAATTAAAATATTTTAAATTTCACATAAAAGTTTAAGAATTTGAATATATAATTTTATCTTACTCTCTCCTGAGTTTATGATTTTTTCGATCTATTTATATTTACTTAGGACTTCATTAACTCAATCAAAGACCTCGTTAATTTAATGTTATTTTTTTCAATACGTAGAAGATTAAAGTCAATCATATTTATATTTCTACCAAAGTTATTTTTTTATGGATATAAATTAGTGTTAAAAGTGATAATATAGGTTGACTGGTCCTATTTTAGTCTACCAAGTATTATGTTAAGAAAAGTTTGAAAAGACACTTGTGAGTTAACTTGATTTAGGGTATGAATTTGAGGGAGTAAATTTGTAGTGATTTAAGAGGAAAGTGTGAAAAAAAGTGAGGTTGTGTGCATTAAGGTATGTTAGAGTGGATTTGTAAATACAGTTTATTAAAGTTTGTGAGTGAGGTGATGATTGTAAGAGTATTTTAAATTATTTTTAATAGTGTGAATTACAAAATTATAAATTTACCCTTGTGTATAAAAAAGAAAAAAATAATAATAATTAATTTTGTGTATATTTTAGTTGATTAAAATAATATAAAATTACAATTATAAATAAAAAAAATGTAAAATTAAAATAAAGAAATAAAATTATATTAATTTTATTTTATTAATCTAAATTACATTATGTTATATATATATATATATTAATCTAAATAATTATAGTTATTTAATTTATATTACATTACATATATATATTAAGTACATTTTTTTTTATATAAGAAAAGTAATATTAATGATGATTTTTATTATTATTAATATAAGAAAAATATTTTTGAGAATGTTTTCTATTCAAATATTACACTCGACAAAGCACATTTATTTAGGGGCAAAAACGGAAACTAAAAAAATCTTACATGGCTTTCTTTGTTGGGTTTCACTTTCTCTTCAACTATGAGAAGATACCTTATACCCTCATTCATCTTTCTTCGACTTTATATCCGTCTAAATGACTAAAAACAAACAAAAAAATTATGTTTTTTTTACATCCGCATGTATAGTGTATACGTAGATACAAACAAAGCATTAGACTTGTGTATAATTATGATCTATAAAAAAATTCACAAATTTTAAAAAATATTTAAAAAGTCAACAATTTTTTTTTCTTTTTAATTCTAAATTTGAATATGTTATGAAAATAAGAATTTACAGCAAGTACCAAAATCATAAAAAAAAACTTAAATATTAATTATTTACTAAAAGTATATATTAAAGTATACATAAATTGAAATATATAGTTGTACTCTTAAATATATAATATTAATAAAATAATAATAAAAATATTTAGTCATATTCAATTAAAAAACAATACTACATACAGAATAAAAAATTAAACGAAAAAATGGATTGCAAGGCAGTGTGAGTTAACCTACATTTTCACCCCACGAGTTGTTGATTATGTATGGTTATATAGTGCGGGTATGTAGTACGTTCCACATTATTCTTATTACATTGTTATTCCTAATCATAATGATTTTTGGTTGGTGTCTTACTTATTTTTTCGATTAACATCAATACATATTATTTTGATTTGATGTCATTTGGGTTATTTATAACCAATGTTATAACATTCTTATACTTTTCCGACTTCTGTCTGTAATGTTTAAAAATATCTCTCTTTTAATAAGATTTTAAGTATTTATATAAAATTAAAATAATTTTTAAAAGAAAATACAATATTTTCATCATCTAGCTTTTCACTGAGAGTTCGGTCACCGGTAACATCATCTGCTTCCTGTAAATACACAATCATTACAGATTAAAGAAAACAATCACAAAACAAAAACAAAGGGTAAACGGACTATTTTAAAAACTTGTAATATAAATATAACTTTAAAGATCTACATAAAACCATCAATTTTCATTCATTACACATAACCATCAAGTGTCTATCAAAAATTCAA
The DNA here is from genome assembly GCF_000499845.2 of Phaseolus vulgaris. Classification (NCBI taxonomy): domain Eukaryota; kingdom Viridiplantae; phylum Streptophyta; class Magnoliopsida; order Fabales; family Fabaceae; genus Phaseolus; species Phaseolus vulgaris. The sequence continues at coordinate 36,482,886 of NC_023755.2, read as the reverse complement.
AATTTGTATTTCTCATGATAGACTTCTACTGACTCACAACATATAGACACTTGACTCTATTTTTGTCATACTACTCGATGTGAAATCCACACAGTCATACACATACTCATCTCATCATCCCATATGACAAGGTGAATCCATTTGATCTGCTCTGATCAGTTCTTTCAAACCTCAGACTCAGCCAAATGGACCTCCTTCAACTCTCACAAACTGAATAACTTCATCTATGTGATTCCCTTACATCAGTAGAGTCAGGGTCGTCTCATTCACATGATACTCACAAATCAATACACCTTAATAACAATCTCAACAGGATATTTCATTTCCTAAAAATATTATGACTTGATCACACTTTAACACCATTCCACATCTCATGTAACACATCAATGCACCATTCAATCACATCATATTTTAAACTTTTCTAAACAGTCCAAATATCTCAAAATTTACTTAAACATATAATTAAGTTCCCTTAGTCATATTTTTCAATAAGATATAGAATTTTCACTTAAAAACAATATGCAATAATAAACTAGGATTTCCAAAGCAAAAATAAAAATTTTAAGTTTACCTTGAGACCGAGTGGTAGTGGCAATGTTGCTAGCCTCTATTCTCATTTTCTTCCTACTCCCTTTAGCGGCCGAGAGACCAACCCTGGATGAGTTTTCAGCCACAACCGTCTCCAAGCTGCCCTTATCTTTACCTTGTTGAAGGGCCTTGGCACAAAAGGTAGACACCGTGCTGCTATCTTGAGGACGCTCTTTAGTCATGATATCTAAAAGGAAAAGAAAACACATTAGCCAAAAACCAAAAGACCGATAAAGACAAAAAATCAATGCAAACATACCTTGGAAGGTCGTCCATCATTGAAACGACTTGTACACGACTGACAACTTCCATGTAGGGAGCCTTCGAGGGAGCTAGTCAAAGAGAGAGTAAATCTCTTGCTCCTCAACACTTGGAACCGAACGAGGCCACTCCTTGAACCAGGTAGGGTTCCTAGTCCAATACAAAGGAAACCAAGACCGACCGGCTTCGTCAAAGAAAAACCTCGTGCCATCGGACTCAACAAAAAAATTGAAGAATTTTCCCTTGAAATTTTTGTACGATGTAGTGAAAAGGCTAACAGGTTCGATCAGGTGAGAGGTATAATAACTTAAAAAGGTGGAAGGAGTAGGGGACAAACGGAACACATCGTATATAAGACGAAATGTTTGGAGAGAGGCCCAGATATTTGGGTGAAGCTGAGAGGGAGCCACGTTGAGCGTCTGAAGGACACCCATCGTGAAATCGTCAAAAGGGAATGCAGGGCGTAAGTCAGAAAAATGACAAGAATAGACAGAGAAGAATAAACCCTTTGAAGGAGATCGATCCATACATATGGTATCGGTCGGTCGACAATAATCAACGGCCAGAATACCATCATTTGTGTATGACTTCAAAATAGGGTATTTCCCTATAAATGAGGAAATAAAAGCCTCATCCAGATAGACAGAAGTAAACCCAGTTACCTTAGGGTCTACCTAGTCAAGTCCCAAGAGGTGGGACGATGATTCTGAAGGATCCGACCGGTCCGCAACACCTTCTGGATCGTCGACCCTCACAACCTCCACATGGGGCAATATCTGAATTGCCCAAACCGACAGAGGCTCAACCGTAGAGGAGCCAGAAGAATAAGAAGAGGAAGAAGAAGGAGAAGAAGAAAAGGAAGACGAACAAGATAGGGAGGACATGACTAACCTTTTGGGACATAAGGTGATCAACACACCAGGTCGACTGACGGTTTCGGATGTCGGAGCAAGTAAGAGTAGTAACTCGACACTGTAAAGGACTACTATTTATAGCCTTTGAAGGACTCGGGAGACGAAGCGTCACTTTCATCTCAATCGTTAGATCTTCCTCAATCTAACGATCCTTGTCAAATGGCGCCAAAAAAACCTTGTCATTAATGCATGTCACGCCACGCGTTCGGCGCTACCAACGTCACGTCAGACCTCAAGAAGCCCAACCTTCACGACTGTCTTGGATAAAGACTTTTCAGATTAACCGTCCTCGAGCCTGGGTCAAGTGTACTGGTAGGGCCTGCACGACCGAGATTATGACTCATCACCCGGTCCAAGTTGATCGACACCACAAAGACCAGTACGCCTAAGCAGAGTTAGTAAGGTTGATCAGCAATCAAGAGCTAGGTAATGCATTTCTAAACATGACCTAACTTCATAACCTGATTCAATAGGAAAAGGCACATAATAGCCACATAAATAGGCACAAAATCTAAGAATCAGGTACGTCATTATCCAATGCTCAGAGTACTGAGTGTCGAATACTGAATTCTAACTTGAGCGTCGGAGTGCCTTTTGCAGGTACCATCCGAGCCTGGACTTTGTGGAGACCGAGAGGCAGAGTGACAAGAGGAGAATAAGGAGCTTGCTTGGAGAGGAAGAGAAGTGCAAACCGACCGACCTACCAGGAGAAAGAGGAAGGCTCCAATCGTTCTTTTGGTTTCCACCTGTTCGAGAACAAAAATGATAAATTATTAAATTATGAATTAAAATATATATAAATGGAATATCGTGAGTTGAAATGGCCGAGTTGCTCTAAGGCCAATTTTTTTTTTCTGAAAGGAATTTTTTGTATTTTAAAATTTTAATTCTGAAACAAAAAGTAATTTAAAATTTTGAAAATTTAAAATTGGATCGATGTCGATGCAGGAAGAATTAGCCATTGTGTTTTGGGTCAGAAAATAATATGGGCCTTAATGGACCATAGCATTTGAGTAGCGGCCCAAAGAAAATGTTTCGGCGTAGGATTGGTCTGCAGTCTGAATAATGTGAAACACATAGGGTGTGTTTACTTTCATTACTGTTATTATATTATAAATTTATATTGTCACTCTTATTTAAGTTGTTTTTTAATCTAAATTACTCATTTTTAAAATCAAATTATAAACAAAGGTTTCTAAATAATTTTCTCATACACAATAACAATATACACGTATAAATGGTAATTGACATTTTTTTTTTCTTTCTGAAACTTTTTTGCAAGTATAATAATTTTGATTTTAATTTTTTTTATTAATAAGTGCATTTTTTTAGGGAGGAAAGAATGTTGAGTCCCAGTAGATAAAAGTTCTAGAAATAAAGAGTATTTATATTTATCTCATCTTAAAAAATAAATAGAATTTCAAACTTAAATCCTATCGTATATACAATGTCTAATTTTAATATACAATTTTCTTCCAGTTTTCTCTATTATTATTATTATTATAAGTATAACTAAAATAAAATATCAACCAGAAATTTTTTGTTTGGACGAAGATTCGTGAAATTATTTATATTTAATATTTTGATATTGATAGAAAATTTATTGTTAAACTTAGTTAAAAAAAATAAACTAAAATAAATGTTACTTTTTATCACGTATAATCCACATAAAATTTTGACACAAAGTTAATTTACATAAGAATCATCAAACATTCACATTTTTATAAAATAAAATTTAAATAAAATAAAAATATAAGTTAAATATGTTTTTCATTTCTTTATTTTTATATAAAATTAGTTTTTTCTTTGATCCAAAATTTTAAATCTCTTAAAAGTAAAAAAAAAACTATTAAAATAATAGTTTATATACGAGGAATGAATCTTCAAGTAGATTAAAATGTTAAATATTTAATATTAACTCATCATAAATATTATAATATAATTTATGCTAAAAATTTATTTATTATATTAAAAAATAATAAAAAATCATTTTAATAATCTTTTATTATAAATATTAAAAAAATCTAAAATTGAAACTAAAAAAACAATCTTATATTATGAAAAAACATATTTAATCCTAAAAATAAATTCTCACTTTTTTCCTAATTCGCAATGCATAAAGCTTTCTTCCCAAAGGCTAGAAGTTTCCAATAAATTACGTGTAACTTCCAACTAGACAAGTGATTGTCTTTTGAATAGTACTTTTCCATTTTCTATGAAATTTCTTTTCAACCACCACAATTCTGTTTTATTGGAGGCGTAGTCAATTTAAGAGACTGTGTTTTAAAATAAAATGTATATATACACAACAGAAAATACACTGACAAAATATAAAAATAAGAGTTCAAGATCGTTATTTAAATTAAAATGCATCTAAATGCTGAAAAGGGTTGAAAAGTCTCATTGAACTTAGTTAACAATAACAATAAAACAATATTGAAATTTTTATTTGCTTAATATTTTCTATTTTCCCATATTAATTATTACACATTCTTTCATTTTCTATAGTTTTTTTCATTTGAATCAATAAAAGTCTTTAAAGTGCATTTCACTCACAATCAAGTATCTTTGACACAATTTCACTTTAAGTCAATGTCAATTGTCATGGTTATAGTATATGCCATTTTTTTACTATAATATGTGTGCGTATATTCCATTTTTATCCTTCCTTTATTGCTTTTTGAAGGAAGAATTGTGAATTTTATTGTAATTTAAAACCTCACATTCTCTTTTTTTCAAAAGTTTGGAGAAATCTCTTTCCCAAAGTAACAAGTTTTTCTTCTTCTTTTTCTTTTCTTTTCTAATAGTGATATTTGAAATAATTGTTGAAAGTTTTGTTAGGTTTTCCAATTTCCATAGAGATGATAAAAAATTAAAAAATATACTTTGTAGCTTTTGTATTGGTTTAGATGGTTGTGTTTCTTTTTTTTTAATTTATTTATTTAGATTATATTTTCTATGTAAGTTAATGGGCAATATGCTACGCTAAAAACAAACATGTTTGGATTATTTTTTTCATAGACAGATATAAAACTTAAGTATTTTTGGGTAAATTGAAAGTATTCTCTGTATAAGGTAAATAATCTAATTTATGGAATTTGTTAAAATTAATTATTTTATGATATGACTTATTTTTTATATATAAGTTCACTTCGGTTTATATAAACAAATTATCTAAAGGATTTATTGAGAGAGAAAAATTAAAACAAGTTCTTAATATATTTTGATGCATAAAATATTTATTAATGATATTTATATTATTGTATTCATGTTGATGATTTGAATATTACTCTTCAGGAAGAAGGGACCACATGTGGGACCGGTGGAGCGCAGATTCTTTTTCTCTATTTTATTTAAATTGTTATATTCAAAAAGACTAATTTTTTTTAATATGCTTTACTTCAATTATGTAAATAAAAATACCCCTAATATTATAAATTAAACCATAAACACTTATTAATGAAATTCTCTCTCTCTCTCTCTATGTGTATATATATATATATATATATAAATAAATAAATAAATAAAACAAAAAATGGCAAGATTTTTCAACTCACTTTATTATGGTGAATCAAACAAAAATAATATATATATATATATAAAAATTGTTCTGTTTTCACATTCATAATTATAAGTGAATTGTATCTAAATTATAAACTCAGTAAACTCGACTTAACCTAATTATATTTTTATGGGCTTGGATTGAATTGAATTTTGCTTAAGATATCTAATTAGAATTAGGTTGAATAATAAGTTTGTGAATTTCAAATTTCATGATCTTAATAAAAATTAACTATACACTAAATATATAATAAAATATTATTTATCTAATTATTTTATTATAAAAGTATTCACAATTTATTATATGATTTTTATTTTTGTATTTATCATAAATATTTCCGTTACCTTGTAATATTATAAATATTTATTTTGAAGTTGTTTCTAATAATTGATATTTTTAAAATTACTTAATCCAATGTTAAAAGGGTATAGTTCAGTTGTTGGTGACATGTGTTAAGTTGTTGATAAAACCCTTATTTGACCTATTTGTCCAACCTAACACCAAATACAATTAAGTTGAATAGAGATGAATTGTTCAATAAAAAGACACTCACACAATTCAACCTAATTAAATTAAATAAAAAATTAGATTGCACTTTATCTAAATCCACCTACTTTTCTTCTTAGTTTTTAGTATTCACCCAAAACAATTATCATAATTGTTTTATTTTTATGTTTTAATTCAAGTCAACTCACACTATTTTTTTCTCCTTCTCTCTCACACACACATATTATACATATAACTTTTTACTTAAAATTGTTTTAATGTAAATAATTAGGTGAAGTTCTAATTATGTAAAGTAAATAATTGTGTTAAATATTTTGGAGATAGATAGTTTATAGTTTAATAAAAAAAGTTGTCTCACTTTCTAATTCATGCATCATCAATGTTTTCCTAAAATAATATTTTTAGAAATAAACTTTTATGGTTTAATCATAAAGTTTCACAATAAACCTTGAACTTAAACAGAAAAATTGAGTTGAGTGGAACACAGTGGTTACAATTATCATTGATTCAACACTGTCATCCACCTAATCATTTGATTTATGCTCCACTCCATTTTAAAAACAATTCCTCATTCAACAGGAAGATCCATGCACTAATACAAAACTACCACAAATAAAAAATAAAAAAAACTATATAATGCCATAATTTATATAAATTACATCACTTAATTAAGTTTATTATTTGGATGTTTTAGTGTTGATCCTTACATATACATTTTTTTAATTTCAGTTGATAGTCTTTTAAAAATTGCTTTTGCAGTAATTTTAATTATTAAAGTTAATGGCATCATCATGTCATCAAATGCGATATTCATAAAAATGATCAAATGGGTGATGCTGATATTATTAAAAGTATCACATTAATGTATCCATCATCAATAATTACAATAAAAATAATAATTTATAAGGATCAAGAAATTATATGTATATTTTTTTTTTATAAGTTTAACTGTAGAAAGTCATCTAAACATATTTTTTTCTATGCATATAAGACTTTTTCTCATGTATCTTGACTCAATGATTACCTTATGAAATTATTTAGATAAACATGCAAGAAACACAATAATAGTTATATTTATTTATTTATTTGCTCTTTAAGTAAATGAAAGCACAGATTAAAGTACATTTTTAATTTTTAATCCAAATTTTAGATCTCTCATTTTTTATTTATTTCAATTCTTAAACTTTTAAAAATTCATCATTCGCTCCTCTTGTACAATTTTTAATTCTAAAATATTAGAAAATCTTTAATTAGAATTTAAGATAAATTTTAATATCATATAAAATATTATATTTAAATTTATTATAATATTATGCATGTCATATCTTCTCACAAATATTCCTCGACCAATTGACATTCCTATAACTAATAATTAAATTAAAATTAAAATATAATTAAATATTATATCTCATACTAATACGGAAGGTTAATGATGATAATAACGTTAATCAAATTCAACACTTTAAAGACTTAACTTCATTTTATGAATAGATTAACCATATTCATTTTAAGTAAATAATATTTATCATCATCCATCTTCAATATATGTTTAGTAACATTTATTTTTATTAATATTTAAATTATATTCAAATGTCAGATAATTTTTTAAAAGTGTCTTATCATAATTCTTTACAATCTTCATTAGTAACATTTATTATTATTAATATTTAAATTATATTCAAATGTCAGATAATTCTTTAAAAGTGTCTTATCATAATTCTTTACAATCTTCATTAGTAACATTTATTATTATTAATATTTAAATTATATTTAAATGTCAGATAATTTTTTAAAAGTGTCTCATCGTACATAACAATTTTCATTATCAAAATAAGATTGTGGAAGATTTTTTGACAATAATATATAATAACATTATAAAATTGATTTATAGAATAGTAATAATAAAACTTAATTTAAATTTGATTAGCTATCCTTTTGTTATTAATTAAATTAGTTTATGTACCGTGAGTATCGGACGATTAGATCGACCGATCAAAGTAAAATAACAACATAAAGAACACAATAAATAACTATTATTACTAGCAGCGACCACTATCATTAAATAGATAACGGTTGTCATTAGTAGTTATGAAGTGTCATTAATAAAAACCATTAGCATTAAATGAATCAATGATAATATCTCCAACGGTAACGGAGGGAGAGGAAGAGACTTGTATAAAGGGAGCAAAGGAGGAAGATACGTTTTTCATATCCCATGATAGCATACTTGAAACAGAACACTAACTTGAACGTTAGAGTGCAATCGTATATACTCTAGTCGACCGAACGACAACAATAAAAAAAAAAAGATTGACGAAAAGATATAGACACATCAACCACTCACCAACAAGCATAAATACTGTTTGGACCCCTTCCTTACATAATAGTTGCACTATATTTTTTACTAGTGTATAAATAAGAATTTTTTCTATATGACTTCATGAGATAATAATATAATAACTCTGTTTCAGTTAGCCCATTGGGATGTCATCAAAGTGAAATTTCAATAAGAAGCATAACAAGTAGAGTTGTGATGTCTGAAATAAGAAAAGGAAGAACTCAAACGACCCAAAAGAAGATAATTAAAGAAGTTACAAAACAATGATGTGATAATAATATTAAAAGTTTTGGGTTGATGGCTTTTGAAAAATAGAAAAAAGTGGATTATAAAAAAATGAATTGGTTGGTGCAAAGGCAAGAAAGAAACAACGACCAAGCCACGAAAGACAAGTCATTCTGCAGTTCAAGTTTTGACTTCTTAATGCTTTGCTTTAGCAATCAATATTGAATTGGGAAATGGTTGGTGGCCATTTTCAACACCTTCCTTACCCTTCATTTTCAACTTTATTCACACTCCTAATTGAGTAACTTTTACACCAACTTATTATTTAACTCACTAATAAATAATGGGTTACATTTGGTTAGGTTTATGCATTTTAATCTTCAATTTAATCTCCTCTAACCTACTTTTTAAATGGGTCTGTTTCAATTAATTCAATCAAAATTTTGAAAAAAATTATAAGTTTTAAATATCAACCTAATTATGAAATAATATAATTTTATAAAAATTAATTCAAGATATAAAGTAAGTCAACGCGTAAAGTTATAATAAATTTGTCAAAATTAATTTAAGATATAAAAAAAATAACATAATTTATCTATAATACAAATATAAAAGTGGATTTCAAGTTATATATACTAAACATATTATTCAAATAGTATAATAGTGAATTACTTTAAATTGAATCGGATTTGACCCAATTATAAAAAAAATCTAATCTACTTTTAAATGAATTAATTTCAATTATTTGAGTAAATATTTTAAAAAAAATAAAAATTGTAATTTTTAGATATCAGCCTAATTATAAATTAATGTGATTTTATAAAAATTAATTTAATGTACGAAGTAACTCAACACATTAAGTCATACAAAATTCATCTATGAAAAAAAAAACACAATTTATCCATATCATAAATATAAAAGTGAATCTTCAGTTAGATTTCGAGTTATGTATAATAAACATATAATTATTTGAAATGGTATAATAGTAAATTAGTTTAAACTGAACCAGATTTAACTCAATTATAAATAAAAGTGAACCAAATCTAAGAGTTAAATTGAGTTTAGGATTTAGGGTTAGATTGAGTTTACTTTAGTCATCCATTAACTTGACCCACCCTACTTAATTAACTATGCATTGATTTGTGTTTTGTAATAATCAAAACCTACTTCATTAGACTACTGCTACTGTGTAGTTATTTCGTAATATTCAACACTTCGTTTTCATGTTTGCAAGTTGTGTGGTGCGTCTGCCCCACTACTAGTGCCACCACCAAAAATAATTGTACTACCCTCTTTGCTTTTTCTCACAAATAAAATGAAAAATGTTGGTTGTGAAATTAATCAAAATACAATATATAATTTTTTTTTGCTTAAGATTGTGATAATATGTCATGCATGAGTTATTGAAGAATAACCAGGTTATGCTAATGAGTGATTGAAGTCCATTATTAGATAATTAAACCACTAATTAACCACATGTAAGAAGTGTTTCATGCAAGTATATCATTTCACTAAGTATCTCTATCTTAACATTGATTGATATAAATAGTAATAATAATAATAGTTTTATATAAACAAAAGTGATAAATGCCGTAACTTTTAGCTTATATATTTGAAAAAGTTACTTTTACTAAAAGGGATTCAGTGATAAAAGTTGGCTTTGCAACTTCGTAATTTTCAGGCACAACAGATAAACACTCATAACAAAATGGTTTTTTTTGTTTTTGTTTAATAAAGATAAATTAAAAGAAAAAAGTGCTTATAAAATACATTTTTCTTGTACTTTTTCTAATTCCAATTTCGAACTATTATGTGATTCCTCACTCTTTCTACCTCCCAAGCCACTCTTTCTCCCAAACAGAGGCTGAAATTATAATATCTAAAGAAGCATAAGCGTTTGAAAACATCCAATTTTCGTGGTTATTATACTCTATGTCACGTTATCTTATTAAATTTAATAATATATATATATATATATATTATTAATATTATTTTGAATTTGGTAATTACTTACATGCTAGCTTTTCATCCATTCACTGTGCTAATTGAAAAGAGGCATTGCAACAAAATGAAAATAACAATAAACAGAAAAAGAAAAGAAAGAGAGAAAAAGGATGAAGAATCCCTCATCAAATATTGGCGAAAGGTACTACCACCACCACCACCATTACACCGCCGCCGCCACCACCACCACCACCACGTATTCTCTTAACATAAATAAAATTGATAAAAAAAAGGAAAAAAGAGATATGGTGTGAAGAGAGGGATAATAAAAATAATGAGGTTTAATTGTGTTTTATTCACAAAATTCAGAAGGGAAGTGTGTAGAGAAAGAGAAAAAAAATGGAAATCAATGTGGGGGAGAGGAAGGGGACCAGGGAGTCATGTCCATTGGGTAACTTCCCAACACTCGCAAGAAGGAGGTGAATTCCTGAACCTCTGCAAGCGCGTTCTGAGCCCTCACCTCAGCCATAGAAGCCTCGAAATCAACGTAAAACAAGTACTCGAAGTGCTTCGCGGTTCCCACGTTGGCGTCATCGACAAGCCGAATCGGACGGTTGCGGTGCGGCCGAGACTCGATCTTCGTCAAGCTGATGTTGCGAAAAGCAAAGGCGGAAAGCACTTTGAAAAGCACGGAGGTGCCTTTGTCGTGCGCGAAAACAATGCTGGTCTTGAAAGGACGGTCGGTGCGGGGAATGATGGGCTCTCTGGCCAGCATCACGAAGCGCGTCACGTTGCTCGGGTCGTCCTGGATGCCGTCCGCCATCACGTTCAATCCGTAGAGCTCCGCCGCGCGTGCGCTCGCGATGGCGGCGGTGTCGCGGAGGTTGTTAGTGGCTACGAACTCCGCGGCGCCGGCGGTGTCGTCGACGGCCTCGCGCGCCACGTTGAGGCCGAGCTTGGTGAGCGTGTGCTCGCACTGCGAGAGCGCCTGCGGATGCGAGATTACGCGCGTGAGGAAGTCCTTGCGAACGCCGGGGAGAGCGAGGAGGCAGTGGTGGACCGGGAGCTGGACCTCGCCGACGATGTGGAGACGGTGGCGGAGGAGGAGGTCGTAGTTGCGGTGGATCGAACCGCCGAGGGAGTTTTCCACCGGTAAAACCGCTCGATCGGCGATCCAAAGCTCCACCGCCTGGAACGCCACCTCGAACTGGTCGCACGGGATGGCCTCGCAGTTCGGATAGGCTTTCCCGGCAGCAGCCTCGGAGTACGCGCCGGGAACTCCCTGGTACGCGACTCTGAGCTTCGAGCCGTGCATAGGCGCCGGAGAGAAGTCAGATATTGTAAGCGGCTTCGGCGGGAGCGGCTTGTTGTTGGCCTCAGCGAGGTTACCGATGGGAACGAGTTGGAAGTCGCTGACGGCTGCCTTATGGCCATTAACGGCAGCGACGTGGTCGGCAGTGCCACCGTTCTTGTCAACGGATGAGGATTGTTCCTGAGAAACAACCTTGCTGGCTAAGATGGCGCAAGAACTCTGCCAATCGGCTCGGCTGGAGCCGACCCCGTAGCTGGCCGGTTCGAATGCGTAAGCGCATTTGACGGAGAGTCGGGTTGGGGCGAGGCGGCGCGTACGAATAACGTGGTTGAGGTTAAGCGCGTTGGAAGTGGGGGGCGTAAGAGTCTGCATATCGATGTGGGAGTGAAGCAATAATAGTTTATGAGATGATAAAAATGGAAGTAATGAAGTGAGTTAGGTGAAGCTTGTTGTTCTCTTTGGAGAAGGGAACCTCAAGCTGAGAGAGAAAAGAGGTGGTTGAGGTGTTTATATATTGTTCTGAGTGTGAGTTTGGAGGCTGAGGAAAAACTCAGTGAAGCTGCCTAACAACTCATGATGACCATGATGATGTTGATGTCCATGTCGATGATGGATAGCATGGCTTCATGGATGGATGGTATTTGTGGTGGTTCGGTGAATCTCACACCTACCCTCATTTCCATCTATTCTTACATTTACTTTTTTTTCTTTCTTTCATTTTCTCCACTCCTCATTTCTCCACGTCTTCCTCTTTCTATCTGCATATCTTTTCAAAAATAAATATATTATCATTTTTTTATACAACACTGGGTAGGTAAGAACTAAGAAATATCTTAATTATCTTTTCATTTCAGATTAATAACTGTGAATCAAATTAAATAAATGCATCTCAATCAGTTTATTAAATCCTTTTACTGGTTCTTTTTATTTTTTACTTCTAAAATATTTAATATATTGTTCTCGGAAGAAACGATTCCTCTTACCTTCACCTTCAATCGTTTACTGATATTTCAAGTTTTTTTTTTTTTTCTCAGTTTGATGAAGATATTATCTACATAAAACACTTAAACACTTCAGTATAGTATTAACACTTGTGTCAAAATACTGAATAGTGTATATAATTTAAAAATACATCTCTTTTTATTAAGTCTTCAGCATAATGGGAAATATATAAAAAAAAATGTTATTTTATTATAAATTTAAAAGGAAACAAAAGTTATACAGCTTTAATTCATTGGAATCAAATATTTCGTTCAAAACAAGACGAGTTCTCGAATATCGATACATTTCTCTTATTTTCTTTAACAGAGTATTAAGTAAAATAAAGGACATTTACTTTTATGGTTCAACCTTAAATTTTACAAAATAAGCATTTATTTTCTTGGTAATAAAATTAGGTCTACGAGGTAATTAAACTAGTTTTCATTCCACCAAAGAAAAACGACTTTTAACTATCCTCAATTCAGGAAATAATTACGAATGTGATTTTAGAACTTAGACCTAAATAGGCAATTAGTTTATGTCACATTTATGTATGTAAAAAGCTCAATAAAATTAAGTAATTTTCTCTTCCATTTATTCTTTTTCTTCTTATAATGGGCTTCACAAACCCCAGTGGTAAATAGGGATAAAAATATGCTAAAAAGATTCATACAGTGACTCTTGGTTTAACTCATGTTAAAATTAAGTCAGATGAAATCTACTTATTAAATAAATTAAGCAGCTATTTAAAAAAAACACCTTTAATTAAGAAGAAAGGTATTAAGCTAGTCGGAAAATATTTAAAACCTAATAGACCAGTCTGGTTTAATAATAATGTATTCTAGGAGTTTCGGATTTTTTTTTTAATTATACAAGTTTCACTATAAATATATAGTTCAAAACAGAAAAGAATAAAAAAGTTACCTCAATATGTATCCAAGTAACACATATATTCTCTTTCTAACCCATATTATCTTCAATCTCAATTTAATGATTTTTTAATTTAATAACCGATTTAATGTAAAAATGTTTTAGTTTTATGCTCGTTCTTGTTTATTGCGATGTTAATTTTGGATAACTTTTATAAAATCGAAAAATCTTATTAAGATCAATATGTTTTAGACTCTATTATTTTTAATAGTGTATTATTTGACATCTTGACATTTCACATAAACCTTCTTCCGTATAACAAGAAAGAATTAACGATATAATTAATGATTATTGTACTGGGACGACTGAGTGACTCAGTGAGTCGGTCAGGAACTCGACTATTCAACCAATCAATCACAATGAGAAGGTCATGTGACGACATGTGACCGACCGACCCATGAGAACGAGTCATGGATTGACCAAGTCAGCAGGGTTAATCCACAATTAAGGGTTGTTTAACACAACCCTAAACATGAACTAACATCCTAATCCGACCGACCAACAAAGACCCATTAAGGTAATATAAATAGCACAAACTCCAAGAACCAAGTACGTCATTATCTACAGTACTCTGACACCCGAGTGCCGACACCCTGACTGACTTGAGCGTTGGAGTGTCTTCTGCAGGTATCATTCCAGTTTGTGAGACTGGAGGACCGAGAGGAGGGAGGCGAAGCAAGAAATTGACAATAATAGTGACCGACCGAAAGGAGTGGAAGAGAAATCATTCTCTAGGCCCCAACACCCGTTCGAGAACAATTATTATACAATAAACATTCACAAATCATAATTAAGGGACAATTGAATTCTATTGGATCTGATTTAATTGTCCGTACAATCGAATGATGAACATCCTAAGTCAAAGATAATTATAATTAAGTATAACCACAAATATTTTTATAAAGATAAATATCCTAAAAAAAACCCAAAGGAGACAAAAACATCTCAACCAGACAATTACATGTAGCAATATCTATATAAGTTTTTATTAAAGTAGTATAGTAAATTTAACGTTAGTGTTTCTTACAACATTCTCCATTTTTTCAAAAGAGGGACTATACTTGTTCCACTCAAGTCTTCTACCTAAGACCTTGCAAAACTAAAGCATCTCTTTTGTTTCACACATAGACCGTTTACAAAAGAGAAAGACTAAAAAAGTAAATATAACTAAGTACAACAAAATATTTTAGATAATTGGCAAGGAGTGAAAAAACTTTCACATAAAACATGGAAAATGTTGAATAAAATACAGTGTAGTTCGTTGTCTAAATTATATGCAAATAAGGCAGAGAAGCTTAAATTTACACCAAACATCAAGGGCTTGTAAGGTATAAAAATATTCACTGCCTTCTTAAAACTAGAAAAATCACTTTAAAGAACAGTAAATTATATTTTTGGTAAAGCCTGTTTACTTATATATGTTTTAAATAAATTAATTTGATTCTTTTACGTAAATAAAGTCATTTTTTTATTTGGTAAGTTCGAAACTATCACCATTAATATTTTATATTTAAAAAAAATTAGTATTTAACTTAATTATAATTTTCTTAATTCTAATTATTATTTGTGTACTTTTACTGATAAAGTGAGCATATATAGTACCTGAATATGGTTGTACAATTATTAATGTGTTGGTTATCTTTTTGTTTTTCTCTTCAAATCTCTTCCTTTTTCTCTCTTCAAATCTCCTCCTTTAACGGTTGGTGTTCTGTTGGAGTTGACATGAAGAATATACTCCGACGATCAAGTAAGAACTATGTGTAAAGAGTCTATAGTGAAAACTAATTAAAGCACATTTTACATCTCTTTAAATGCTTTATTTATAGTGTTTATTCATGAGTCTCTGTTGTAATGGACCCCGAAATCTATCAAATATCAGTTTTAACTGATTTATAGTATGATTTCCTGATTTATAGGGAGGTATATTGGTATATTTGGAGAATATCTTTAATGGAGTAATATCTTTCACTAAATCACTATTAGCTGATTTCTCGGAGCTTCATCTTAATTTGGTGGAACATGGTGATAACCGGTGACGAGCTTCCATAACTATCGTTGTTACCATTCATAAAGTGTTTTAAATATACTTTGACACAGTCGATCGATCACCAAAACTGAGTGATTGACTCGTCCAATACCAATTGGTACAATTTTTTTTAAATCAAACTTAATTATTTAAAAATATTATTAAAGATTGAAAATTTTTAATCCTTACAATCTTAATTTTATTTTAAAAATTATAATTTTCAAGATCTGTTAGCTACATGCTAAGAGTTTGTTTGGATCCATAAAATTAATATGTAAAGAGAAGAGGAAATACATAAATCATTGGAAATTGAAAAACACAAAAGTCCAGAAAAAAAAACATTTTGCTAAATCCAACATAATCAATTATACAATTTAGTATATTTGATTATATAAACATAAATATTAATTAAATATTTATAAATATATTTTATTATATTATAATAAAATAAATAAATAAAATTTAAAAATTAAATAATTAATAATTTAAATAATAAACATAACTTATATTGTAAAAGGTTATATTTAACTTACAATAATAAATGTTACGTTTTTCTTCAACTTTATTAGAATTATGCTATAGAAATAAATGTGTTATTATCTCAAATATAAATGTGTTATTATCTCAAATATAAGGCTTAATTATGTATACCACCTCAAAAATTTGAGTTAAGTGAATTTCGGTCCACATCAAGACTAAGTTAAGTCAGATTAAGGTTAAATTAAATCAACTCCGGTCCATGTCAAGTTGAGCACACATCATACAAAATTAAGTCAAGACCTATTAAGGTCAAGTTGGATAAGTTAGTGAGGGTTATGTCAATATACAACTAGTCAACCCAAGTCGAGCTAAATTAGGAAAGATTCATATCAAGTCGAGTTAGTTTAGGTTCATATCGAGTTGAATAGAGCGAAAACCAGGTCAAACTGAGTCAATCCGAGTCTAGGTTGAGTCAAGCAGCTTAGGCTCAGGTCAAACCAAGTAAACCAAGGCCATGTTAAATCAAGTCGAAGAAAGCCCATGTGTCGACTGAGTTTGGGTGAGGCCCAAATTACGATGAGTAGAAAGTTGTTTAAATCAGGTCAAGTCAACTCAAGTTTGGGTTGGGTCCACATTTGTCCTAATCAAGTTAAGTCCAAGTCAGGACAAGTCGACTCAGACCTAGGTCATAAAATGTTGGGTTAGCTCAAAGCCTTGCAAGGTTAGATTTGGTTGGGCTGAGTCCAACTCAATTTAAATTGAGTTGTGCCCTAACAAGTTAGGTTGAGTTGGACCTTAGCAGGTTAGGTTAGGTTGGACTCGAATGATATTGTGTTGATTCGACCTAAGTTAGATTTAACTATATCAAATTCAGGTTAGGTTAAAACTAAATCGAGTTGAGTCACTCATGTTAAGCTTGGTCGAACCTAGTTCAGGTCATGACGAGTTGGATCTAACCCAACTTAGGTATAACTTGATTGGCCATCTCGAACTCAATTCAAAATCAATCAAAGTAAATATATGTTAAATTAGATCTTAAAAAGTTGAGTTGAGTCCATATTAGATGGTATAACTGGATTGCATCCATATCACACTAATTTAAGTCTAAATTTATATTTAATTTAAAAAATTATACAAACTCAATTTAATTTAATTTAAATTAAATTAAATTAAATTTTATATAATCAAAACGAATCTAAACTTTAGACCTTGATTACACTTATTTCATATAATCCATCATAACTTAAATAATGACTAAAGAGCATAAAATTGATATATTCATGATAAGTTTTTAAAATAAAATTAACCAATTTTCTTATTTTTATTGGGACGTTAATTATGTTACAAGTGTCTTATACAATGACTAGAAAAATATTAAAAATACATTAAATTTGAATTCCTTAACAAACCTTCACATGTTATAAAGATGAAGTTGTGAGAAGCCAATTTAAAAAATAAGATAGGATTCCAAAAACATTCTAAAACACCTTATTCGCCATGAATAGCTTCTAGTTCTGCCTTATGTCAAGGATTAGAAAATATATTAAATGAAAATGTTTAAAATTTTATTGCAAAATATTTTTGAAATAACATTTTCTTTACTTCAAGTGTCTTTCTAGTATTTTTTTAAGTCAATTATATTATGATAAATCATAAATAGTTAAAAATGATACCATCTTATAAAATATTTATCGTAAATTTAAAATGTAATTCCATATTAATTTTGTTATTATAAATTTATTTTAAATTTTTAATTATATACTCATTTATGTTATATAAGAATAAATTATCAATTTTTAATAAAATAAATTGTAATTTGGATTCTTTTCCCGTAATTTTGATCTTCCTATTTTTTTTTTTTGTAATTTTAGTCCTTGAATTTTATTTTGAAAATCTATAATTTCAATTTAACTTCAATTTTTTCATATTTTAATCAATCTTAGATCTAATGTATTTATTTAAACTGTTTTAAAAATGATTAATTTAAAAATTATACAATTTTTTTAACTCTAGAGATTAAGATAAAAAAATAAAGTTATAATATAGTTTTTCAAAATTTTACTTAATACTAATTTTAGTTTAAGATCTATTATTTTTTTTAATCTTAAGAGATTAAAAAAATTTATAGTTTTAGTTTCTAAACCCTATATTTGAGATTTTTTATAATCTTCAAAATTTTATCTAAATTTAAATAATTTATTTTATTTTATTTTAAGTGATTAATAGACCGTGTTTTTCACCTCATAATAGCCTCTCACGCACCTTTCCCTGCACCTTTCTCTGCACATTTTACACACCTTATCCATTTTTCTCTTACTTTTCCTTTCTCAATTTTCTTATTCTTTATCCTTAACTTATATTAAATAAAAAAACTCCGTGAACATTAATTTTGTTATTATCTCTAATATATTTATGAATTATACAATTATGAAAAGATAAAATTTAACATGTCAATTATTGTATTTAATAAATTATTTAATTATAACAATTTGATAAGTTTAGAAAATATTATATAATTAATTAAAAATAAAATCATATAAAACAATATATATATAATAATATCTGTATAAGATGAAAAATGTATTTCAATTTATTTTCCAATGCTAACATTTATTTTTTAACTTTTTATTTTCCTATTCATTTATTGATTTGAATATGAAAGTACTGTATAAAAACTTTTCTTTTGTGTTCTTTTCAACAATTCATATACCAACTTATTATTATTATTATTATTATTATTATTATTATTATTATTATTATTCTATTTCTAATAATAACATTTACTAAAATATTTCACATACAAATCTATGATTTTAAAATCGACCTAATAACTGCTTGTTCAGTGTCATTACAATTATTTTATTTTGTTTATAATAATTAGTTAATATATATTAAACTAACATCAATTATATATTTTTTTCTTATAAAATATTACCATAATATTAATAGTATTAGATTATTAAAATAATTCATTAAATATAATACTTCATGCTCTATTTGATATATATATATATATATATATAAAAGTATTTTGAAGAAATTCAAATAAATATAAATATTATAAAAAAATATTTAAAATATATGAGGTTTTGGGATGTTATAGAAAGTCTTAATATACTTAAATTTATTGATTTAAAATAAAAGTCATGTTTTTCCATATCTTAGTTTTGCATGAGGAGTGTTTATATTCTTTATAACTTTACCAAAATAGCTACATTACGTAAACAAATTCAATTAATAATGACATTAATGAATAATTACTTGAATAATAATTTTTGTTATGCATATTTCATTTATGCATTTTAATAATCAGAGCTCAAAACAGTGCAGAAAGTAGGTGAGATACACATTAGAGAAATTTAGTTTAAAAAAACTTAAAAATAAAATTATAACTAAAAAATCACTTTATTTTAAAATGGACCAACTGGTTTATAAATAATGAGTTGAAGATTGAATTGAAGTTTCCTGATTAATAATCTCTATTTCTATATTTGCCAAGTGTGTGACATAATACATAACCACAACATCCATGAATCATTGTGCATTTATTTGTCCTTATGTTGCTTAATTAATTATATCAATCCCCAAGTAACTTCTTTCAAGATTTTGTGTTGAACATAATTTAGTTTAGGAAGATCCTAAGATAAGTAAAATTATATGTATGAGATTTTTTATTTTATTTATATGTTCTTATGATATACAAAATTCTTAAATAAAAATTAAATATTATTAATGTTTTCAACATGTAAACAAACTAAATATCTATTTTTATATAGCGTGCAAGAGGATTTATTTAAAAAAAGTATTATAGATTGTATTACTAACTTGATGATACATGATCAACAGTTACACACATAGATTGATATCATAAAAGTCACTTAATACTTTTATGGTTTATATATATAACATTTTTATCAATCATAAAAGTCACTTAATATCATATATATATTTATGTGTGTATTTAACTAGGTAGATTTTTTTTAAAATTGATTAAATTTATAAATCCTGAAAATTATTTATTTATTTATAAAAATGATTTCATATTTTTTTTAAATAAATCATTTTAGCATATAGGTCACACACTGTGAATATATATTTTGAAATAGTGCTTTCTAATTAAATTAGATCAAAATATATATATATATATATATATATATATATATATTTCCACAATTAAATTTTAAAAAACATGTATATATATGTTAATTAGTGTAACAGTTAATTGTAATTTAATATCTTATTACAAGTGTCTATATAATAAAAAGACCAAGAAACATTACATATATGATGTCTACAAATATTTATAAGATTAGTAAACTAAAGTAGATTTAACTTAATACGGAATATATTGTATGAAATACATCTAAAACACTGTAAACAAAAAATGCAAATATAAGTAAGGTTTAGTTTATGTTTCGATAAAAAAAAAATTAAATCATTAAAGTTAAATCTAAATTAATTTATATTATAATTGTAAAGTTTCGTCCTCTTTCTGGACGGGAGTTTCTTTCACCGGGTTTAAAATTAATACTGAGGGGTTGATAGGGGATATTCTGGTCTCGCTACTTGTGGAGATATTTTCGTGGGAGTATGAGAGAATTTATTGTTGAATTTTACATGCTATGGTGAAAACTCAAAAGATGGGACTTACTAATGTCTGGTTGGAATGTGATTCTGCTTTGCTGCGTTTACTGCTATGACCAATGTTCATTGAATGTTTCGTAATCGATGAAATATTTGTCTTAATTACTGTGGGAAAATCAGATTTATGATTACTCATATTTTTCGTGAAAGGAATGCATGTGCTGATAAATTAGCTAATCTAAGATTTATTCATAGAGAATCTTTTCATTGGTATAATAAGTTACTATTTAGTCAATTCTTATAATTCTTTTATAGATAGGTATAGTCTACTTGTGTATAGTTTTTGTAGGTTTAATTTCCCATATTTTGTATTTTCTTTTTTAATAATACTTTTTTTCATGTGATGACTAATGATTGTTATTACTTGAGGTTTTAGCATAACTGAGATATAAGTTGCATAATAATGCCTAACATAAAAGTTTTTATTTTTTTAAAAAAATAAACTATAATTTTCATTAAAATGGTAATTTTATTTAAAAGTAAAAGAAGAAAATACAACAAATGTAGAGAGGTTGCTAACTTCATTGACATTTGACAACTTCTACTTACATAACACGTGTTTATTGTGCCCGTATTTCGTGTTTAATTATATGACCAAACAAAAATTAGAACATCATAGGTACTAGTCGTTCTTTTTTCTTTTCGTTTGCTTTGACTATTTCATCAATTAATTTTTTAAATAAATGTGCTTTTTGCTAATGGAGAAGTCTTATACGTAAAGAGCAATACGTACATGTATGAGAGAGTATTGAATAATTGATTTTTTTCACTGTGTTGTTTTTCTTTTTCTTACTAAGTTTTAAGTTTTTATTTTCGGTACATAATGTAATTATTTTATGTGTTTATTTATATAATTTATAATAAACTATATTATTAATAAATCATATTTAATGGGTATAATTATAAAAATAAAATTATTTAATTTCTCGTGTTTCTTTTTATATTTGAGATTTTCGCCCTAATTGTGGATAACTTCTAGTTGTCGATAACTTCATATACCAAATATTATCTGATCGTCTCGGTAAAAAAAAAAAATATTATATAAGTATAATAGTTGTAAAGTGCATATTATATGTTGAAATGAAAAAATATTTTATAATAATATATTTAGAGTCAAGGGTTGAACACGTGCGTGGCTGCCGCTAGCAGCTGCGTCAATTGTAGTTAGTTGACCGTGATGACCACATTTTTTTTTTTCTGTCTATTTTGTCGATATAATCTTAGGGTTTACATAATTTTATATTTGCTTTCAAATTCATATAATCTTAGGGTTTACATAATTTTATATTTGCTTTCAAATTCTTATACATTTACCAGTCAAAGTATAATTTCCAGCTGTACTCAGAAAAAAAAAACTTTTCACTTGTTGATGTCAAAGTTATATTATGGCTAAATAAATAAATAGTTGTGCTGTTCTGATAGATATTTGATATAAGTATTTGTCCTTTATGGTGAATCCTTCTATGTGGTCCATTTACAAATTTGATTTCTTTATTCATGGCTACAACTTAAAAGGTAATTTCTTTTAATACCTCAATATTTTTTAATTTTGTGGACACGGAAAATGTTTAAATTATTTAAAATTTGAAAATATTATAAATTATATAATTCAAAAATTTATTTTGAATTCTGGAATTTAAAAATTCGAAATAAATTTTTGAATTATATAATTTAAAATATTAAAAATGTATTACATATTCTGTGATATAAAATATATTTTAATGGTATAATCTAGAAATATAACTCACAACTCAATATATTAGACAATTCAAAACTACATTTCAAATTAGATAATTTAAAATTCAGAATATTTTTCTAAATCTAAAATTGTATCCAAATCCAAAATGTGTTTTTAGATTAAGTAATTTATAAATACATTTTAAATTCTACAATATATATTTTTAAATTACACAGTCTAACAGTATATTTTATATATATATTATGGATTAGATGATCTAAAATATATTTTCTAAATTTTACAAACCAAAAATTTAAAACATGAGACTTTTTAGTTTTCTAACACCTTATCAAAAGTGCAAGAAGAAACTGGCCTCTTGTTTTGGCTGCAGGTCTAAATCTTTTAAAGGTCCACAACCCTTATAATTTATTGGACAATGATATATGAACAACCCTAATTTTTTATACAATCACCTTACAATTCCAATACTATTATTTTAATATTTTTTTATATTGTTTAATTACAAATTTATTCTTTATTATATATATTTATTTTTAAATCTATCTCATCAAAAGTTGTATACAACTCCAAAAGTTGTCAACCTATCATTTCCCTAATTTATTACAAGTGGGTTTTTCTTCTCAGTTTCTACAAAAATCAAGACACCTATTCCTTGTCATAGGAAAGGTATTCTGGAAAGCAATAAATAATATTTCAAAAGAGATATTATGGAATTCAATTTTGTAGGGTGAAAGAAGACATGCCCTTATAGGTGAATAGATTATTGTAGATTGGGTTAAAATACAGAAAGGTTCACAACAAGGTAAAATACTTAAGAGAATCCACAACCTTCATAATTTGAGTAGTAGGTAAAGGGAGTTTGTGAGAGTATCATTTATATTAAAATAGGGTTTTGTAAGTTATTGTTGGGTGTAGCTTTTGCCTTAATTGTTCTCTAAGATAGGGAAAGAATCTAATAAAATGCAACCAAATGATGAGTTGACATAAAAAAAATAATAATAATAAATTTAAGAGACTATTGAGTGAGTTGGATATTCTAATCGATTAGAGATAAAAACATTTCAAGTATTTATGTAAATTTTTTATAAAATTGAATTAAACTTATAGTTATTTTTTAATATTATATTAAAAAAGAAATCTTACAATTTTAGGTTGACTAAAATTGAATTAAACTTATAGTTATTTTTTAATATTATATTAAAAAAGAAATCTTACAATTTTAGGTTGACTTAATGAAATAGTCTAAGATTCTTTGATTCTCTTAATCATTATTTATATGTTTTTTGTTAACTACTTTGGTGGGACTAATCCTAATTCAATTTTAATAAATTTATATTAAGCTTAACAAACCTAAGTTAGGAGAGTACACAATTCCTTAATCCAAGACAATACATAGTTCTCCTATCTCAAACTTTATGAAGGAAGTGGTTGCAAATAAGATTTTATAATAAAAAGAAAGCACAAATATATTATTTAAATTAATAATAATTAATGTAGTAACATGTTCTAAAAATAAAACTTATTGATTAAAAAAATTACTAAGCCCAAAATTGAAAGATAATGGCAAGCTAGTAAAAAGAAATAATTATGCTCTATGGTGCACGTCCTTTAATCCAAATGTTCCATTTTGTTGTAATCTCCTCAACACTAAATTTCCATCTTCCAACTATGTGGGTACATCTTTGAAATTACAGTCTCAGTTGTCATTTATTTGTTGGTGACCTCTTTAATGTGAGTTATTTCGATTTCTTCCTTTATAATGTGCACATTAACTCAACTCTTCATTTGGGCAACCCTACACATTAATTTACTTTGTATGATACAAATTGGATGACTAGGATTGCTACGACCACAACACACTGATAGAATAGTGTTTTAATTTTGTTGGAGTGTTCTTTTATGTCAAAACAAAAAGAAGAATCCAAAATGGCAACTAGTATACAACAGGTACGTGACAAAGGTAATAGGTGGATGGGAACAAATATATTAAGCAAAAAGTTTGAAGTCCCGATTGAGAAGGGATAATGTGTTGATATATAATATATACATAACCAGGATGATTTGTCAAAAGCCGCCTTAAAGCAAGGAAGAAGAAACTCCATGTGGAGATTTTGAATGAATCAAAACTAGATACATGCTACTCTAACAAATTTTGAAATAAATAGACCCTGATAAAATTATAACACAAATAGAACCCCTCCGGAACTTCAATTTACACAATGTAACTCTGTAACATGACCAACTATACTACTACCCATGATTGAACCTAAGAAGATGTGAATGCAGACTTGGAGCAGTTTCTTGGTTGGTTGATAACATCCAATGAACTGAAAATGTTCAACCAAGAAAGCACTTATCATTTACAAGCCAACCCACTTCACCCATCTGAAAATCCGACCAACTCTCAAGGGTAACTCGTAGTCATTGGCAACAGCAGGCTCCCTTCTAGCAACTTCAGTTTCCGACCAGACGTATACTCCACGTTCTTGCTTACTGCCAGGCACGGTATTATCCAAGATGACAGCAACAAGAAAAGCAACTACCATGTGTAGAGAAAAGGTTGTGTTCAGGAAATAGTTTAACTGCAAAAGAAAATAGTGTTAGAAAAAGCTGACATGTAAAAGAACAGCAATTAAATTTGCCTTAAAAGAGGTAGTACGGTAATTTTTAACCAGCATTCAAGCGCTAAAGTTTAAAAAGAAACGAGATGGAAACCACATTATGATGACTTTCCAATACTAGTGTATTTATTATGAGTTAGTTCACTGCATGAATTTATGCCATATAGTATTATAGTAGTTAATGACAATCACTGCTACATTTACAAGTTGGCAACCATGAGGATTCAGTTAAAAAAGATGCTGCACACGAGCAGAAATGTTATCAAACTGGCTAGTGAGACAAACAGATCTTAAAAATTACTTGTGCGGGCAAACTACTTATATGTCACCATTGAATATGAAAGTGGTTTCTATTCATTCACCCGGACAGACGAATTTGCTTCAATTTCAGTTATGTCTTTATACCAACAAATTTTGACCACAGAAAATAACGGAACGAAAAACAAGTATATTATTCACAATAGTAAAAGGATATGACACGAGGGCATACCCCTCCATATTGGGTGCGGAAAGGCCCATGAGAAGCCACAATGTAGGGTTGAAAGTAACTGGGCACTGACGAGTTGGAATTTGGGGAGATGCCGTATTGTTGAAAGTAGGCAGGTATGGAAAGAGAGAAAAACAATGATAACCCAATTATGATGATGTTGCGAGAGCTTCCAGCCTCACTATAGCGTAGATTTGACAAGCCCAATGCTGTAAGCATTGCCCACATAAAGCATAGGAGACCAGCAACCATGACTTCAGGAATTGAAGCAATAAACCCTCCCACCTTACCTGTTCAATGCAAGTAAAATTAGACATGTTATATTTGCAATGAAAATTTCTATAGTTGTGTACAAATTGCAATAGATAGAAGAAAGCTTCTATATAATTAACATTCCCTACCCAAATATCCTCCTAAAACCTTATAAATAAACCACTCTGACAATAATTAAAACCAAGGATTCACTAGCACGCCACAAACGAAATTGATGAAAACTATTTGCTCTACTACCTATTATTCTTCAGAAAGGCTCCGTGCTAGAGATGATGTTACAAGCATCTCATACATTTTGCTAACTGTTCTAAACTTCTAATAAGGAAAAACCAAGATATATTACAAATGACATTTCATCTAAAAATTCACGTAGTAAATCTACTTCTATCAGTGGCTATTCATCACAAGTAGACTGATAAATTAAGATGCAAGAAAAGAAAGACACAAGTGACTATACACTTACCCACAAGAGACAACACAATCAGGAAGCATGCCCCCAATTGAATAGCTCTGCGGCTTCCCATTTTAGTGACAGCAATGGTATGAACATTTTCAGTTAAGGTAGTAGCCCCTGTACCAGTTCCCCACAGACCAGCCAAGACACTAGAAAGACCTTCCAAGCCAATTCCTCGACTAAGAACTCCAGGAGTTGGAGGTCGAGATGCTACCAATAATGAAGATGCATGATATGAACCAACCTACAAAATTTAAAACAACAGGAGGTGATTATATAATCCTGCATATAGAAAAAAAAGAATCATGAATCCACTTTTGATATATTACATTGTTAATCTCTCAGATAAATGCTATTTTTACATACTTATCCTGACAACATCTTCAAAATAAATAAAATCCCATAATGGCATTTGCAGTGTTGAAATTTTAGTTTAGTGATTACGCAATCAGTGACATCAATGCTTTGATTTCCTAAACTAAGGTATAACCCATACTGCATTACCCTTAGAGATGGTATCTACTTAATGTAAACATTTGTTAGGGAAAAAATTACAAATGTCAGTAGGTGAAATCAGCAAAACAAGATGGCAACCATTGATTTTAACTTCAGAGATCATATAAACTATAAGACAACCTCTAGTCTCTTAAGTACCTTTCGATGTCAAGGGTTATAATCAAAATCAAACGACAATACTAATGAAGTGAATATCATATTCAGGTTTCTTACTTCAGCATAGTCAAGCAGTCATATATTAAACACATAGCTCTGTTAGGCACACATTTCTATTTCTTTTAGAGCTTGCATCAAGCAAAAACCAGAACAGCTTTCCACATATAATATTTGCTAGCACATTAAGAAGACAAGAGTATCAACATATTCAGAGTCTAGATAAATAAAATAATAAATGTAGTCCAGGACACAAAAGGAAAAATAATAAACAGAAGCTAACCGAATCCACAGATGAGATCAAGGAAACCACGCACATCACAAGAGCCATTTTCCAATGGAAGACAGGAGTACCCCATTGTAACGGATAAGGAAATCTAAACCATGGGGATGCTTCCAACGCATAAGAAGTATCAACTCGACATTGCTTCATTTTTGAGACATGCTTTCTGCAGTGCTCAGAAATCATATTTGAGGCGGGTATATTTATGTCACACCCATTGTAGTTGTATACTCCAGCTTCAGTCAGCAAGAAAGCAACTGCCCATGTAATTGCGAGACCCAAAGGAACCTGGCAGTTAGGTGAAGCAAAAAAAAAAAACAAACTTAAAAAGAAATCGATTATGTTCACTACTAACTCAGAAGGATATTGTACGTTAAACTTACTGCATATATGAGAAATATGCGGTGTCCAAAAACAGATATTTTACGAAGATACTGCAGAAAACAAGAAAAGGGATACATTAAGAATGTTAGCACATTGCAGTGATCCATCAATAAACAGTAGGAACGTGAATTACACACTTACAAGAGAAAAAACAATAACCACTAATATCTGCACTGCACCAATCTCCAGACACGTACCAACTAGCGGAAAACCATAACTGTAAAATGAAAGT
Source organism: Phaseolus vulgaris (assembly GCF_000499845.2). Classification (NCBI taxonomy): domain Eukaryota; kingdom Viridiplantae; phylum Streptophyta; class Magnoliopsida; order Fabales; family Fabaceae; genus Phaseolus; species Phaseolus vulgaris. The sequence continues at coordinate 36,455,072 of NC_023755.2, read as the reverse complement.
CCAACTGCAGCAATAGTTGGGGATACAACCACGGGATTGATTAACCTGAAAATTCAGATATGACCCTTAGTACTTTCATTTCAGACAACTCTAACACTATAATCATTTAATCACGAGGAAAGGTAAATGGCATAAGTCTGTGGTACTACTGACATGTTAATATCATCAAACTGCAATCCACAAGAGAAAATACCCAGTAAAGTTAAAAAATATGATCTCTCATCTCTTCCTCTGGCATGCTACCATTAGACACACTCATTACAGCAGACTAATGCAAGAGCTGAAACTTACAAAAAATAGGAGGCAAATACAGCTGAATTCATTACAAAAACCTATTGGCAATGAGATTCCTTCAAATGCAGGCTGAATTGACTGAGGGGAATGGAGGATTGATAACTCTGTTAGGAAGAAACTTTTAAGAGTGCATGTGGAGTGGACTCAAAACCTCCCATAAATAGAGGGTTATTTACATGCAATTATTTTGCAAAAAATTTCAATAAAACCCATTGATGAATTAATTAATGAATAACTACACCATCAAAGAAAAGAACAAGAAATTGTTGGCCACAACACATAATAGAAAGATTGGAAGCCTTAGAACTTGCTATGCGCTCTCTAAAAATAAATCAAGAGGAATTATACACATAACAGCAAGGATGGAAGCATGAGAAATGGCGTGGAAAAATTATACTTTAACACACTATGTTAAATAATTTAAAACAGCACATTTTCATGTAAGAATATTCTCAATTCGATAGAATTAAAGTTCTAGATGCAAAAGTAAAGCTATACATGTATTAAACCAACCAATTATTGTGGGTATTAATTATTATGGATCAACTTCAATAAATAGTGAAAGAGAAACATACAGTCCTCTTAAATGGTCATGCAAAGAACACCAACATATACAATATTTAAACTTTAAAGCACAAACATTTATGAGAAACTAAATTTCCTTATTGTTTCTATTCTCATTATTCTTTCCTTCATTGTCTCTCACGGTTATTCTACCAGTATTTCTCAAACTTCAGCAGTTGGAACTACATTTTAAATAGCCTCAATTTACAAGAATAAATGCCGTGAGATAAAACAATAAATTACGTACTAAAAAACAAGACAAATATTCGGGCAAAAAAAATTCCACAATCATACCTTACTAACAGCGACATAAGTCCTGTATATCCAAGGAATGCTTGAAAAGCCGATCCAATGATTATAGCCCCCTGCAGCTCCTTCATTATATGTTTGAATTTCTGAAAATTGACACAAAATAATCCCTCAGCGGTCTTAGTTTCAGTAACTCAACCAAAAGGCTCACAATATACACAAACAAAAGCTCATGACATCTTACAAACAACCAACAACAGAAACATAATCCGAAACACATAGAAAAGTGAAGAAAAAATAATACATTTTCATTTAATCCTTGAAACTCGGAGGAGTTGATGATCGCTAAGGCTGGAGCCAGATATACAAAAGAAGACCCCTGTATCAAGGGCAACCTCGACCCAAAATTTGAATGCAACAGTGTAGTCATTCCTGACACAAAGAGCACAGTCGACACCACAGCAGAAGTATCCTCCTACACCAACAAACGCATCAGAAAATACTACCCCGTAAGAAATAAATTCACCAAAACATACATATAAAAAGGTAATTCAGTTAATTACTTTTGCTTGGATAAACTTATAGAAGAAGAAAGCAAGAAAGCAAATTGAGTTCTCCCATAATTAAAATAAAATCGTAAGCTTAGCTTTTACAGAAGTTCTAGCATCAAACTTCTCCACAAGCAAAGACACATAAGTTAATCTAAACTCGTGGAAGAAACTTAATTCATTTTACATTTTTGTTTTCTTAAGTTTATGATGATTTACCCAAACAGAAACTTAGTTAAAAACTTGAAATCACTCACGCGAGAGCCTCCCATTGCCGGAACCATAACAAGCGGAACGAGAATCAACGAACCCAATATCGAAACGTAATGCTGAATGCCGTACACACCAATGGGAACTAAACAAAGCATACATGAAAAAAAAAAACCATTAGCGCAAAAATTAAACTTTATAGTATCAAAATTTTCAAAATAAAAGTAAGTACAATACAACTAACAGCACAAGCATGTATAATATTTTCTTTTTCTTTTTCTTATTCCTATACTCACCTAAACCAGGTGAATCTCTGAGCTCATACTTCATATGCGAATGCCTCGACACAAAACCATCGTCGTCCACAATGTCCTCATGACTTGGCGCGCGCCGCCCCGGCGGAGGAGGTGGCGGCGGCGGCGGCGCCTGGCCATTGGTGCTGGAAACGGAACTCTTGGGGACTCCTTCGGAGTCTCTGCGCTTCTTCTCGACCTGATCCTTGGGAGGAGGAAGCGGCGGGACCTTGTCGCGGTGAGCCACGCCGTTGGCCGTCGTTGTTGCCCGGGCCCGACCTGCTTCGAGATCCACGTTAGTGTCGGGCTCCTTGGGCTTGGGCTGGAGGCTTATCTGACCCGAGTCGCTGGCATTGGCCTCGCCTGAGAACTTGGGCTTGAAGCCCGTTTTCTTGGCCCAGGTAGAAGGCGGCATTGCCTTAGCGTCCGGCAAGGTTGCCGGCGGCCACGGCCCCGCACGGTGTGGCGGTTTGGGATCGGAATCGGCCATCGCTAGCAGCACATAATGGCTTGAGTCGGAAGTTGAAGTGTAGATCTGAAGAGTAGAGTGGCGAAGCGAAGGTTTAGGGTTTTTGTAGTGTTCTCCGGAGGATGAGAGAGAGGAAACTCCGGCACGAAAGAGAGAGAAAGTGAGAAGAAAAACGTGCAGTGAGTGAAGTGGGAAGAGAAGAAGCTAAGACTGAACTAAAAGCGCGTTGTTAGAATCATTTTTTATTATTTACTTTCGCAGTTTTGTTTTGTTTCTGATTTTGTCTTCCTTCTTTCCCTCCTTCTCTTCTTCTCTCCCGAAATAACCGGTGCTGCTTACTGGCGTTTGGATTGCGCTTTCAAATTCAATGCCAACAAAACAAAACACCAAGATTTTCTTTCTAACACAATGGAAAATTCCTTTGGATTTTTTTCTTGGTAGATATTTATGAATATAAATGCTACTTTTAGTTTAAACATTCTATTTATTATTCTTTAATCAATGTTTTAGATAAGTAACATTGTGTTTATGAGATTTTGTAATATTTGGTCCAATTTTACAAGATAATTATAAAAAGGGTAAAATTTTAAAACATGAAAAATGGTTAATCGTGTTAGAATTTCGGTTGGAATTTGATTAGACGAGTTATCCATTTTAATAATTTTTTAAAATTTTATTTATTTTAATAATTAATAATTAAAATTACATTAAAATTTATTTATTTATGGTAGATTTTTTTTTTCAATATTTTTATTACAATCTATCCAGTTACAAGTTAATTATATTGAACTCGTGTCATCTTGACTTACACATTAATAGTTTTTTAAAATTTTTATCATTTTAATAATTAATAAGTAAAATTACATCATTTAGATTTTTTAGATTTTAGAATTTAAAATTTAAGTTTTAAGGTTTAAAATTTAGTATTCCTTCTTTCGTCTATGCATAAATATTTCCATTTTAACATATGTTCAACAATTGAATTGCGAACTAATTTAGCTAAAATTATATAAATTTAACTTTGTTAAGCACTTTTTTTTTCATATTTTTTCCGTAAGTAACAGTTTGCACAATGATTTTTTTTTAAATGTAACTTGTTCTATAATTACAAATGCTTGTGAAGCCAAAAAAAGGCATGAATTTGATTTAATTTGTTTATACCATCTTTAAATTCTCCATTGAGAGAATATGCCATGATGAAAAGTTAGCTTGGACTGCTTTATGGGTTCAGAAACTTCACAAAATTATTCCAAAGTGAGACCTGGTTTTGTGTTGGATAAAGCCAATACAAGACAAAAAGTTTGTTTTAGAGCTTTCAACACATAAACGTGAAGAAAAAGGTTTGAAATCATCTCTCTATTACAAGTGTGTAATTAATGTAATGTGACATTTTTTTGGCTTAATTTTCGTGTGGGTCCTGGGCAAGTTGGTTGAAGGGATGACTTGAAGGTTCAAACAAAATGCCAGCTATATGCATTTAACAGCAAATTCAGGGATGAAAAATTGAATTCAGTGATGAGTTAGTGAGGAAGAATGTGATTAAATTCATATCTTCATTGGAATTGGAATTACCCAATGATAGTAACCGATCCACATGAAATTTCAGAACATGGGGAAATGAACAAATTGTTTTGTAAGTTACCAATTTTTGTGGGCATGATGATGGTAAGTAACGTAAGAAGGTAGAGGAAAAGAGATTCCCAAATTGCGTAAGCCATGGCACATTCATTGAAAAGGTGTGAGGTTTGTTTGTGAGATCATTGGGGATCTAACTTCATCATCATCTCTAAAAAATGTTTGTTCCAAAGCATATCAGTCATCACAACTAGGAATTTGTCTCCTTCCAAGGAGAAACCAGCTCTATTAAGAGTATACCTTAGTTACAAATATAATATTGAAAGAGTATATAAACTGTCATTGACCTCGGTTTGTGAGATTATATTAAGTATACCGTAACAAATTTTTTAATCGAAATATAAGAGGAGTGGATTCCCTTAGTTGAGGGGCTTGATACACATTTTAGTCAGAGAGATAGATAGCTAGGATCAATCATTTCAGTCGAGGTCTTGTTTGTATCGGAGGTTGGTGTTTCGTCACAATTTTGTCTTTAAAAACGCCTCAGCAGATTGGAGGAGGAAAGATATATAATTATAACCTCAACTTGCGAGTAATGTGAGACTATATTGACACATTTTTATTTTATTTACAATATTTATGAAAGGATCTTAAAATGTTTTTAATGTAAAGATTTATTTTGAGATCTTATACCACCTTTTTGGTAAGGTTCATTGTGCAACATAAAATATAAGATTTTATTTAGTTTTTGCTCTAATGGTATTTTTTTCAAAGTGAGATTTTAAGTGCAACACAAAATATAACATTTAATGTTTTTAATGTAAATTTTAATTTTTTTATTATTATTGTAAGAATGTAAAATCATTTTTTTTATATATATTGAGAGTTTTTCTCTAATAACGTTTATTCCATGTTATAGATATTGAATGTTCCTTCCGTAAAACATCTTGTATTTAAAATCTTAGATGAAGATCTTGGTAATCTTATAATACTCAACACTTATAGTTATTTATTGATAATCTTATTATAAGCACTGCAGAAATGGCTTAGGGTTCACTCCATATATTCTTATATTTGTTTTAATTTTTTTTATTGTTGATAAAAATTAAATGTGTAAATTTTGAAAACATTCATTGCAAATTACGTTTTGAACATAAAGTTGACACGTGTGCGAAGTTCAATATTGCACGTGTAATTATTAGACAACAAAAAGGTTCATTAACACTAGAAAAGAACAAATAAACCGTTTGAGAATTTAAAGTGAAAATTAAAAATAAAAAGATTGCTAGATAATTTTTTTTTTAAAAAGTATTAGATGAAAAAATAAAAGTGATAATGGTGTTATATAAGAATTTTTTTTTTATATAGCTTTGATAAATAGTACTTGAATTTTCTTTAGTTTTTCTTATTTTTGCAGATTTTACAAAGCTACTGTTCTATTGTCACACAAATAGTTTTGCCACCTTTTGTGTTTATAGCTTTGCGTCCAATGGTGTTTGGGAGTATTTTTTTTAAGTCGTAGATAACTAATACAATTTAAGTATAAACTAATAAAACTGAAGTCATACATAAATTTAATATAATTAAAGTTTTCATTTAATATAATTAAAGTTTAATAATACAATTTTGGTTATATTAAATTGATATTGAAGTTGTGACAATATAATCCATTTTTATAAATATAAATCACAAATATAATCAAAATTGTGCAACTTTTATTACACTTCTATATAAATTAATTTCAATTAAAGTTGTAGGACGTGACACGAGGGATAATCATATTTTAGATATAAATAATGTATTTATGATATGATTTTTACTTTTATTTTTTAAAATTATAAAGTTTTGCCACGAGATACTATTTAATCAAAGACGTAATAATATTTCTTTTCAGATTTATAATAACCAATACAAATTACATCATACTTATAAAAAAAAACATATAACTATATTGTTTCGTTGTATCTTTTTATTGAAATTGTGAAATTCATCTATTTCATTAAAAAGAATATGAAATATAAATCACTATTCAATGAAATTGGACACGTGAGTATAATTTTTGCTACTTCGTCCTTTTTATTGTTACATGGTCTATTTATCTAGGGATGGCAAAGCGGGGCGGGCCGGCCTTTTCAATCCGCTAACCCGCATTAGCCCGCCCCGCATTAGCCCGCAACCCGCGCGGGTCAGTTGCGGGGCGGGGCGGGCTGGCCCGCAAACCCGCAAGAAAAAAATATTGACACTTAGTAGCAGCAGGGCAACCTACTGGGTCATGCCAATTAAATCAATTTCAAACACGATAAAGGAGCAAGACACTAGTTAGAGGAGGAGAAGTAAGCAAAGGGTATTTTAGAAGTTATCCATGACCAAACCATCAATTGAGCCAAAAATTATCTTATTTTTATTGTATTATTTTTATGAAAAATTAATTAATTAATTGTCATTGTTTTAATATATGCAGATGACGGGAAGATTATAATTATGAAAAAATGGACGAAGGTTCTACTAAGGTGGCATGCAATGTTATTGAAATGGAAGAATGTCAATAATGTTTATGTTTAATGTTTTTGAATTAATGTTTATGTTTAATGTTTTGGAATTAGGTATTTTTAATGTTTCGGAAGTGGAAGAATAGTGATATTTGATATTTATCTTAATGTTTTGATGTTTGACTATATTTGAAAAGAAAGGAAAAAAAATTAAGTTTGATAATAACAAATATATAGGTTTAATTTGACAATTTTTTAATAACAAAATGTAAAAAAATAAATATTTAATTTTTTAAAAAAAAAGCCCGCAAACCTGCGGGCCAGCTCTTATGCGGGGCGGGTTGGGAATTCTAGCCCGCAATAACTTTGCGGGGCGGGCCAACCCGTCCCGCATTTTTGCGGGCCAAGCGCGGGACGGGCCAATGCGGGGCGGGCTGGCCCGCTTTGCCATCCCTATATTTATCAGTAGATGTAAATTTTTTAAGAACTTTTTTTACTTAAATATAGGCAATGAAACAACTATTCACAATAATTGAAAATTTGAACTTAAAAAAATAAAAAGAAATTGTATTTGACTTTCATTATTAATCATTAACAAAATCAATAAAACACATTCCTTTGAAAATTTAAATTAATCACAACTAAATATAACTTTATCTTAAAAATGAGTTAAAACCCTTAGTCATATATAAAAGAAATTAGGTGGAAACAAATTGATCCTTAGAAATCAGAATTTTATCCTCATTAAGCCAATTAGAGCAATTCTACCAATAACATTCTTCATGTACCTAAGTCAACTCCATGATTTATGTTAAAAGCTTAACAGATACTCCAAACTTATTTGTGTTTAATCAATCCCCTTTAACTTAATAATGAGATAGTTAAACCAGTTCTGCTCACACACATATATACACATTTTGATATGCACACATCAGAACAAAAGTCCTTTAACAAAACCTCAAAACACAGCAGAAACAAAATTACTTGAAAGTGCAACAACAGAGAAAGCATAAAGTCTGCAGGCATAGCAAACTCAAAACACAGTAGAAACAAAATTACTTGAAATTGCAACAACAGTGAAAGCATAAAGTCTGTAGGCATAGCGAAAATATAGTTCAATCAACCATACACAGAAAATCACCCTACTTTAAGATGAATGGGATTGTTAAGTTAGCAATTTGACTGTTATGCTCATTGCTTTGAGAAATTTCCTTTAAACTAGTCCAAGATTTTCTTCGTCTTTTGCTGGATGTACCTGCAGATTTTGCTACTTCTTTTGAAGACATGTTGGTAGTTTTAATAGCATTCTTGGACAAGGAACTATCCTGCTTTCTCTTCCTTCCTTCAATCAAAGATATTGTATTTGTACTTGAAGGGGTAGCAAGACTGTCCACAAGAGTGACATCCTTGGCTAGAACTCGTGAAGGAAACACATTTATCTCATTGATTTCATCATTACTTACTATGTCTTTCTCTAATTCAGAGGACTCACTTGTGATGTATTTTGATGGAGTTGTCTCTAACCATGATTTATCTTTTGATGGATAGATTCCTTTTATGTGTCCCTTGGGAGTCCCTCTCTTCAGATTGTGATGCAAACAAAAATGACACTTGTACACTACGTTGTTTTGAGAGATGTTACCAGACTTCTTGTGCCTATGCCTGACCTTCGACTTATTCTTCTTAATTCGCACACTCGAATTAAACCCAGGTTGAAGAACAGTTTCGCATCTGCAAAGCAGTCAAACAATGATCTGGGTTGATAAACATATGTTCACACACAAATCTTATGAAATTTCCGAGCATAAACTGTTTAAATTTAAAGACATCTCAGAACATGAATCTGATTAGATATTCAAAACTTCAACATTTTTAGCTGTTGATGTTTTTTAATTTTATCAAATTAAATTATTATTGTTATTATTGACGAAAGATGATTAAATTCTTCAACAATAAACCATACAGATAAGGTAAGTAAGCAGCAGAACACTTTATAAGCTATTGAAACTTCTGAAGAACAAAACAGCCTAGAGAAGAAGCACAAGAAAACACTTCTGCAAACCATTGCATAGTTTTCACAGATTGGATAGTTAATAGGAACGTTGAAACATATTATATACGGAACAGAGTTACTATCCACCAATTATAATTGGTGACATAAAATATAACAGTGGCTACTTTGCTAATTTTGATCAGATAATAAATAATAAATTGATCACGTTGTTCAGCATTACTATTCAAAGTGTGGCAGCAAGATTACTGTTCCTCACTAGTGTTAAAGCGATTATATTGCTTATTAAAGGGAAGAGTAATATTGACAACCTAACCGTGAATTGTGTTGGATTACATCTGACAAAAGTAGAAGGAGAAATAATCTTTTTGAAAGATTGGAAACCAGTGACTTTGAATAAGCACTTGTGTAACATTCTTCTAAAGGAAAAACTTCTGAACCGAAACTAAATGAAAGCATAGAAGGACAAAGAGAAAAAAAAATGGTAAGCAAAATTGAAATGGTGACTGAGCAAACCAGACCTTTGGCAAGTTATTAGAGAAGAATCAGGTGGTAGCCCGTTGGCCTCTCCAAAGGTGGCCAATTGGTGTCCATAGAAGGCACCCAAAGAGGGTATGAGAGGGTCATTGGTGGTGGACCATACTGCTAGGTTCTTTAAGTGATCAAATCTCAATTTGGACTTGGTGTTAGTGGTTGCCTTGGTTTGTATTTTTCCAGTGGCTTCTTCCCTCAATGATACTGGAGCATGAGACACAGACTCCAAATTTTTTGCCCCTCCTTTCTTCCCCATGGTTAGGAGGAATTTCTTCAAACACCTGCTATGCACACACAAACTAACACAAAATATAACATAATATTCAGCCAATGACCTGAAACTAGATAGTGTCTTGTGTAGATTGGTACTTCAGTGAATGATGGCTTTTGGGTCTATGATAAGTACATCCAAAGGATAAAACTTTCACATTTAAGTAGGAAGTGGTTTCCTAATGAGTCATGCATAAAAGTTAGATTAGAATCATGTTTGGTATACCTTAAATACTCACAATATATATAAGAATATTCACATGGTTAATAAGATAACATTGAGCTAGTAAAAGGTTGCATATTTAAATTAAGAGTTGATTAAATAATATATTTAAGACAATACTCTTATTTGGACTATGATACTGAATCTTATCTAAATTTTAGGATTGCAAAAATATTTGGAAATCAAACTTAGTTGAATTACATAAAAAAATCAAAACTATTTCATAAAGTTGCACTCGATTGTTATATTAATTTAATTTTTAGAAAAATAATTATTCTAAAAAAAGTTATTTGGACTAAACTAGATTGTAATATAACTAATAAGATTATAAAATATACTTCAAAATATTTATTGATAAAAGTTTTAAAAATTCATATAATTCAACCAATTTAAATTACTCAAATCACAATATAATTATACAATTTCAGTCCTCTCAAACTACTTGTAAAATTTAATTTTATAATAATTCATTTCAATTCATGTATTTTGTTCCCTACTAATAATAATCTTTATTATCTCTGAAAAAATATGCTTATCTATACACTGAAATAGTATGTTATATTTTATTGTACAGAAAATTAATACTTTGGTGATCTTAGGTATCAAAAATATTGGTAAAGGAAAACCAACACACTCTTAAAAATGAATTTGAAAACAACTCTTCCCAATTAGAAATTCTTTATTATAAATTATGTTGAGATACCTGAAAAAAATATTAATTTTTTCCTTTATTTCTCAACCAATGTCTTAAGGTTACTCATTAACATCTTTACAAAAATTAAATTAAATTGCACACACATTCTTTGTTAATTACTTTTGTTCTTTCTCTTTTCCGTTTCCTCTCAATCAGACAAATAGTTAGAAAATAATTACAAATTGAGTTTTTTTCTGAAAATATTATAAGCAAAATATAATACTTTTTTTTTTTAAATAAGAAAAACTAGACGTAGTCTCCTGTGCGCAATAGATAATAAATTATTATTTTTTAACTTAAATATCATAAAATGTTAAATTTAAAACCAGTATATTTTTATATTAATAGTGCCTATAAATATTTAAATGTAAAATAATTATCAGAGAAAATATATAATTTTAATATATGAAAGTTAACATAATCGACCTCAAATTACTGAAAAACTAACAATGGAGCATATATATTTTGGGTCTTGGGCCTTGTTATGTGTATTGGGTTAAAAAGGCCTTTAATAGAAACGGGTTTTCTGTTGGGTCATGAAGTCAGATTTGTCAAATTGATTCGGGTTACATACTCTAACGGGTTAACCCGCAACAGTCCATTAGAAATAATGAAAACACGTTGAAAGGGTTTTAGAATTAGGGCTTTTTTAGTTCTTCCCTTCTGAACCCACCACCACAGCCACCGCGAGGCGTGGTCAGAATCGGAGTTCAACCATAGCAGCAATCATGTAAGTGCAAAGCCATAGCTTCAACTTTATATTTCAATTCCAATCGCGTCGATATCTTTGTTAGGGTAAATATTCAGAACGATGTTGTGTAGATTTCCTTTGATGGTATAATCACTGTATGTTTTAACATTTTCGAATGTTATAATTGAGATTACGACGATGATGATTAGGATAATTAGGTTATGCGTATTCTGTAGTAACGTAGACACTTTTTCTGTGTTATTGGGTAACATAAAGAACAATACTTTGCTACTGCTGCCCTCAATTTTCTGTGTTTTTTTACGGGTTGTTCTAAACAATAGTGTTTTTGGCAGTTCACGGGATTGGTTTTATTGGATGATGTTGGTTTACCGATTAATAGTTTCTACTGCACATGTAGTGATTTAAGAGTCGATTCTGTTGCATTTTTTTATATTTTATTGGCTCCTTGGGGTATTTAACTGATGAACTTCCTGCCAGTGATACTTTGATGATATTAGTTGGGGCTAACAATATATATCTCAACATGTCATCTGAGTGGATTGTGCTATTTTATATATATCTTATTGTTTTCTGTTCTGATCGTTTATTTTTTCTTGTGAAGTGCTGCTCTTTTCTGAGGCACGATGAGATTGGAAAAATGCTGGTTTTGCTCTTCAACCGTATACCCTGGACATGGAATCCAGTTTGTTCGCAATGATGCGAAGGTAAAATGAAGTCCACTCTTTCGCTAAGTTCTAACTGTTTTTGAGGATTCTACACTTCATCTATTCATCCTCTTGTTACTGATTGTTCTTGTTAGATCAGATGAAATTAACTGTTATTGTTTTGCAGATTTTTCGGTTTTGTAGGTCTAAATGCCACAAAAACTTCAAAATGAAGAGAAATCCCCGTAAGGTAAAATGGACCAAGGCATATCGTCGAGTGCATGGGAAGGATATGACACAGGTAATTATTTGGATACTAGGTACGCTCTTAATTTAATTGCCATGTTCTGGGAAAACTTAACAGCTATTATTTTTTGTTTTAGGACTCGACCTTTGAGTTTGAGAGGAAGCGAAACAGGCCTGAAAGATATGACAGGAATCTTGCGGACAATGTCCTGAAGGCTATTCCAAAGATTGAGAAGATCAGAGTCACCAGGGAGGAAAGACACCATAAGAATAGGTTCTCTTTGATTCCTTATTTATTTATATTGGAAAACTTTACGAAGTATTTTTTTTTGGCCTTTTGCTGATATTGTATAAAAACTCAAATAGGATGAAGGGCAAAAAGGAAAAGCTGCTGAAGGAGGCAGTGAAAGAGTTGGAGCAGAGCATCAGTTTGGTCAAAGCTCCTTCAGTGCTTCAACAGGACCCATCTCTCACTTTACCAAAGATCAAGGTCAAGGTTTCTCAACAGCAATCAGAGGAGAATCGTGCCATGGAAGAGTAGTTCTATCAATGTTGCATTTAGTTTTTACTGTTTTAATATCTGTTGCTAGATTAGTTCCCCACAAGGCCCTGATTACCAGTTCCATTGTGATCATTAATGTGATTTTGATACAAGATTTTTGGGTAAAGAAGTTATGATGTGTTTGTTGTGTCTTGAACAACGGTTTTGTTAGATAATATTTTTGAAAAATCATCTGAAGTTGGAAAATCAAGCATTTTTTCTCTCCCATTTTAATCTTTCTTTTATTGTTGATATAAAACTAGTTATTTGTGGAACAATCTATATTAACTGAAAAATGAAAAAGTTAGAAAATTTTATGGATAAGACTGTAAAGTGATGATATATTGTGTTTACTAGGATCCTCTATTTTTCAGTCAGGAGAATTTTGATACTTGGTAAATACGGTTAGAAATATTGTAGTTTTTTTATTCTAAAAAAGTATAAACATTTCTTGCATTGATTCGTGGCATTATTTCTGTTATCGCATGGATTTGTAAAACTAAGCTTTTCATCTATTTTATACAAGTTTTTAAACTTCATAATGTACTGTCATTTTATTTTCAAAGTGTTATAATTGTTTCCTAATTTATTTATTTCGATTTTTTTTATTGTGATCATTATATTAAAAATATCTTTAATACTTTCTTAAATTTAAAGATTAATGTAACAATAGACTTTTTAACCCGTCTGCTAAATAATACAGAAGGGTATTTCTATCTCCACCCCATCATTCTTCTTCCTGCACCCATTAGAAACAAGAAAGGCAAAAATAACCCTGGGAGGTTTAACCCTAGCCCAGCGTAGCACTCCCCTCCCTCTTCTCTGCGTTTTGTGTTGACATGATTCCTTGTGATTAAAGAGTTTTTCCTTCTGCATCTCCTCATTTCTAATTACAAGCAAAATTAATTACTCTTACACTAATTAAGGTTTCTTCACATATACTAAATAATATAATAAATGTTTTTTTTATTAATATAATAATGTTTTACATTCTTCAATGCATATTTGAGATGTTGAAGCATTGTATCCATTCTCAAAGTTTTTAAAAATCATATTAGACATCATTCATTCTCAGTTCTTTACTATACAAAAGATTAAGATGAAACTAAATGAGATTAAGAGAATTGAAAATTGGTGTACTAAACATACCCTCATTTTTTTTCTGAAATTTGAATAAAGATGAAGTAATACCTAATCCTAGTCCTTTATTTTAGTTGAGTTTATATCCTTAAATATTTCTTTCATTCACTAACAGGGACCCCATTATGCTGAACAAAATAACCAATTTTCAAGTTATTTCAGGATATCTGTCATGTAAATAAATACGATTACACAACACAACCAAACACACAATCTAAATAAGAACTGCATTATATTTTTTTGTAGCTGCACATGTTGACTTTTGGGTTTATAGCTAAAATTGCATAGGAAATGAAAGACAAATCCATGGTGGTTCTTTAATTTTATTAGAGTTTTACTAAATTGAACTATGCACTACTCTGCTGTTACAATCATTGTTCTCATGTTTTAATTTTTCTTTTGTTGGGTTGATCTGCTCTTGCACATTGTTTTATAATTTAATACTCTGTTGGGTGCTCTGTTAAGAGAACACACTTGAATTCAATGGTGCAAGTTTCCATTTAATCTGTCTAATCATACAAAACTTGCTGTTTGATGTTGATTTTTAAGTGTTGCTTGTCGACATTATGACGCAGTACAAACAATTTCTATTAATTAAGGAAAATTTAGGGGGTTGAAGGATCCATTGGAATTTCTAAGTGTCATTTTCATGAATTAAATTAAATGTAGGTTCTCGTTAAGGAGAAAAAGGACTCTTCACCAAACTTGAAAGAAACAACAAAATCCTAACAAAGTACTCCACAACACATACAGTTGTTTCTAAATTGGCTTCCAAAACAAGGCATTTATTATTTTGATTGTGCCTTTGCATTTTTTACTCCTCTTTGGAAGAGATTTAGCTTGCAAGACTAATCTTGCTCTTGCACATGCAATATATTAATGAACCACTCAGGACCCACCATAATTTACAGATCTTGGCTATGAAGTTATAACTTCAAGGGAAAAAAAATAATGAAAATTTGGTCCAGAATTTAGGTCCCTTTGTCTAATCATATTTCTTCCAATCTTCACTTTCTTTCATTTATATGAGGTTTTTTTTATCATCAATTCTATTTGTTATTTTTTGAAATGGATAATTTTTTTGGATTAAATATGTTTTTTTTTTCTGTATTATATGAGGTGAGGTTTGCATCCACTTATATATAATAAAATGTCTTATGGGTGGTCCGATAAGAGCCTGATAAGGCCAACAAACACTCGCTAGGATAGATTCGAAATGGTTCTCATACCATGTTAAAAAGTGGGTTTTAAGCCTAATTCAACCACATAAAACCAGCTCATGAAATAAGATTTGCATCCACTTATATATAATGAAATGTCATAATCTCTAGTCGATGTGGGATCTCTAACATTTTGAAAAAACTAACAATCTTTGAAAACAAAAATAATAATATTTTAATTATTGTTTAATTTCTGGAGTCAACTCATTCTAATCATTATGATTTAAAGTTTAAATCAAGCACAAAAACCAATTCCATATTATAATATTAAAAAAAAAATTAATTTTTTTATTCCAAAATTAGATAAATCGTATATGAGAAGTATCTAACAATTACAATTTGACTTTAACATTTTACATGATAAATACGATTTGTACAATGCCAGAATAGTTTTTTTTTTTGTCAATTACATAAAATATTAATGGAAGCAACCTCTAAATGAATTCCAATATCTTAATATTGCAGCAAAAATTGGCAACTGAAAAACATAGTTATTTACTTAACTCGGTCATGATCACCAAAGTGCAAGTAGCTTAAAACACTTGATGATACAAATTGTCTAATAAACAAAAGCAATAGATGTCATGTCACCAAGAGAAGAAAAAAAAATGTTTGGTTAATTAATTCACTTTTATTGGTTAATTCTTTCTCTTATTTATTTATTTTTCAATTTTTGTTCCAGCATCATAGATCATAGTTAGTTCCGAAGCCATGTTTAGTAATATGCTTCTGACAAACGTATTTCTCAAGCTAGTCATGTTCATCGTTTTGAAGAAAAGAGTTTGAATTGTTGCCAAAAGTGGAAAAGTTGCATCTCTTATGAAAATTTGTATATCATGCAAAAAACTTAGATTTATTTAATATTGTTTTGAAATTGAAGATCTTTTGCAGTGAAGTGTTTTATTTGGTCCTTGAAGCTGCTGCTGAAACCTCCACTGCGGCCCTCAGTGACAGCCATTGGCATTGAATATGAAGTGTTCTCATAAATTTGTTCACCATAAAGTCCACGTGATGGAACATTAATAATCAAAGTTTTGTTTAGTACTTCAACAACCATGGTGTTAACACACAACCCAAAATTGCATCTTATTCAGAGCATTATAGTACAGTCAACGAAACAGCTTTTTGCCCTAATGATTTTTATAAGACAGATTGTTCTATATATTGGGACAAAACCATATTTAAAAGCTACAAGTGTGTTTCTTTTATTTTCATCATTTTTGTAACACGATTTTTAGGTTTATGAATGATTATTGTTCTTAATTTTGCGCGCAATTATGGGTACTGGCACATGAGTCCAGACTCACATGGAAATACCTCCACTTCTCTTCTTTTATGAGACCCAACTGCCAACTTAATTTCCATCTTAATACAAAAAATTGATTATAAAAGGAGATTTCGAGTTTCTTATATATAATAAATTATATATAATATAAGTATGGTTTTTTTCGGGTATTAAGACTCCGAGAATTATTGCTCAATGCACCTGTCGGTTGGTTGTTTCAGTCTTCTATCCTCCTCTCTTACCTCTTTTCTTTCTCTCCACGTCTCATCTCGCGGTCGTTCGGGAGCACGGGCTGGGATGGTACCTGTAGAAGGCACTTCGACGATCAAGTCAGTAAAGGACTCGACTCTCGATTGTCAGAGCACTATAGATAATGACGTACCTAATTCTTGGAATCTGTGCTATTTATATTATCTTAAGGTGTTTTCGTTGGTGGGTCGGATTAGGAAGTGGTTCGTGTTTAGGTTGCACTAAATAACCTTTAATTATGGATTAACATTGTTGACTTGGTCAATCCATGACTCGTCACCATGGATCGGTCGGTCACGTGGTACCTCGCGGCCTTCGTTATCATGAGTGAGTGATTGGATGGTTTGTAACACTGACCGAGTCAAGGTGATCGTCCGATTGTACCAGTACAAGTATTATGATACATGTAATGTAATAGTTTCATAACGCTTAAAAATCAATGTTAAAGAATAATTTAAATACGTATTCATCTCTTAATATTTTTCAATGATCTTTTAAAAATATAATTGTAGAGAAATTCTTTATTTTAAAATAGACAATACTTTAGATACAATGATTAACTCTACAAATACGTGTAATAGTTTTACCATGTCTAAGAGTCGACGTTAAAATAATTTAAATACATATTTTTCTTTTAATCTTTTTAACCATTTTATAATAACATAATTGTAAGAAAGTTTTAATCTTCAAAACGAACAACACTTCAAAAAATTAATTAGTGATACTATATCAAAGAATATGAGATTAGAACAACATGAAATACAAATTACCATATCCAAAATATTAATCTAATGTAAAATATTTTTTTAGAACATACCAAAACATGAGATTATCCAGAGTTTAAGACAAACGAAGTAGAAAAAGAGGTTATTTTACTTTGTGCATGTTCTTGAATCGATATGGTTGCAAGAAGATGGATATTTTAGGTTTTTAATTCTTAAATAAAACAACCTTGAAGGGAGACTGAAAAAAACTTTTCTAACTTTTTTGTTTTTGTTGAAAAACTTTTGTATGTTAAGATAATAAATCTGATGTCAGAAACCAAAGGGCCACTCTGTCATTCGTTTTGCACCTTGTATTCATTGAAGGGAATGAAATGGCTGTGATATTGTCTTTGCTCTTTCTTTATCATTCTCATCAATTGCAACTTGTTAACATGCAGATGCAGTTTTTAATGTTGCTTTTCCAACAAGTTCAACATTCTCTTTTCCTTTTTTTTTCAATCTACACTTTAACATCTATCACCAAAACAATCAATTCCTCATAATACAACTTTATCCATTTTTCATTCAGAAATAAAAGTATATACCTTCACATAAGTTGAATTTCTCATTAAAAAAAACTGTTCATATTTAATATTTAAACGTATTTTAGATTAAAACAAATGTCTTTACAAGAAGAAAAAAATATTAGGTGTTTATTGATTATCATATGTCTACAATTTTTTGATCAATATTTGTATGATACTATAGTTATCTTTCATTATTTCTTTTATTTTAAATATTTAAACCAATCTTTGTATGAAACTATAGTTATATTTCCTTTATTCTTTCATTTTAAATATAAGAACTTAAATATGTATTACCTACCCTAAAATAAAATTATTAAATAAAAATTAATCTTAAAGATAAAAAATAATTAGTTACTATATTAATTAAATTATATACTATTTTATAAACTAACAAAATTATTGGTATATAAAATAATTTTTATTATTAATAAATTTATAAATTAACTTTTAAATTGATATCTAATTAACTACCAAGATTTTAACTATTAATTAATTTAGATTCTAAAGTTGGTAGCTAAAACCTTGGTAGGTAATTAGATACTAATTTAGAAACTAGCTTATAAATTTTATTAATAATATAAATTTCTTTAGGTACCAATAAATATTTTTTAATCTCTAGAATATTATCTAATTTAGTTAGTTATTATAGTAATTAAATATATATATTTTTTAAATTAATTTTCATTTAATGATTTTCTTGTAATACTAAACAAAACAATTGCATGTAGCATCAATTAATAATTTATATAAAAAAAAGTATACAAGTAAGAAAATTAAGAGATGAGAGAGATATGTATTAAGAGATGAGAGAGATATGTGTAAACTTTTATCTTCATTAAAAATGTAGGTTTATAAAATTCACTATACACTACAAGAAAATCATTAAATAGAAATTAAATTTAGAAAAAAAAATACCAGTTAGAAACTATTTAACAATAATAAAAACTAATTTAAAAACCATTTTTTTTTTAGTTTTTAAAATATCTTTAATTTAATCACTATAACAACTAATTATTTTTTATATATAAAATTGATTTTTATTTCATAATTTTTTTAGTGATAATTAATAATTAATAGGTTTTTATTGTGTGTCACCTTATAAAATACATATTGAAAAATATCTTGTTATATGTTACCTATAATTTGATATATAAATACGAAGAGAAGTTTAATGGAATCATGCAATTTTTTTGTGTGGTAAAAGATGCCTTGGTGGACATCTTTGTGAAGAGAATTTTTTGGTATTTACATAAGGCCAAGACACAATAATTTGCTTTTCAGTTTGATTCTTTATCCCTTTTGAATTGTCACCTTCACGTTTAGTTGTATATCACCCTTTGGAATCTTCACTCAATTAATGTTAAATTAACATGAATAAAAGAAAAAAAATAGTGGGATCCAACTAATGTTTTGAACACATTTTATAAGATTTTCCTAATTAACTAATTAAAGAATTAATATATTTATGTATTAGATTATCTATTATATTATTTTATATTTATGTGTTAGAATGATCTATTGGGTTCTTTGTAAGATAATACAAAAGATTTAACATAAATAATTAAATTTAAAATATAGTGAGAGTACTATTTATAAATATTATTTTCTTCTATTTTTATTATTATTCAATGTGACATTTTCTATCACTACAAGAAAATCATTTTTAAAAACCAAAATAATTAGTTGTAATAGTAAATAAAGTAGAGACCATTTTAGAAACTAAAAAAAAATAAAATTAATTTCTATTACTATGAAATAGTTTCTAAATTTGTATCTAATTAGCTACCAAAGTTTTAACTACCAATTAATTAGATACCAATTTAGAAACCATTTAACAATAATAGAAACTAATTTAGAAACCAAAAATTTATTTAGTCCCTAAAATGGTCTCTAATTTAGTCACTATAGCAACTAATTATTTTTTGTCTCTAAAATTAGTTTTTATTTCATGATTTTCTTGTAGGGAATTCATATTTTAATATGATCATCTTATTAAGAAAAAAAATGATAATAAACAATCATATTATTATTATTATTTTAAATAAAATAAACTGTTATATGATAAATTAATTATCCCTTTACTAACATTTGACACTCCTTAATTTTGTCAAGAAACAATTCACTTAATTTGTAACAATTTATATTATATATTATAGAAAAGCTTGAAAAGCAAAATTAACTATCGAAGTGAAGCCTGCATGCCTTCTTCCTAATTCACAAAATTAAACTACATGCAAAAATTCACCATTTTATGTTTACCTTTTGTTAAGATTTTTTTTTCTTTCCTTATAAAAAAAAAAGATTTTTTTTTCTAAATTATAAACTAAAACTCTATTATTGCAAAGTAACTATATCACTGTAAGAAAATCATGAAATAAAAACCAAAGACAAAAAATAATTAATTACTATAATGACTAAATTAGAGATCATTTTAGAGACTAAAGACAATTTTGGTTTCTAAATTAGTTTCTATTATTGTTAAATAATTCATAAATTAGTATTTAATTAGATACTAAAATTTTAATTATTAATTATTTAAATTATGAATTTGGTAGCAAAAACCTTGATAACTAATTAGATACCAATTTAGAAACCATTTAACAATAATATAAATTAATTTAGAAACTAAAAGTTTTTTTAATTTTTAAAATGTCTCTAATTTAGTCACTAGCAACTAACTATTTTTGTCTCTAAAACTGGTTTCTATTTCATGATTTTCTTGTAATGCAAACACATTTCTTATAAATTTGAATTAGATTTAACATTTACTTTTTAATAATATTCTCAATAATAAGTAAAGATTATTAATAATACCAATAATACATAGAAACTCTGAATCCAAAATTTAAAAAAAAAACAAATTCAGAATTACCAACTACTTGTTAATACTTACGTTAATGATAAGTAATCTAAAAATTTTGGATGTGTAAAAAATTAGAGTTGATATTTAATGAGGAGAATGGGTATGGTGGAGAAGAACAGAGCATGGGGTCCATAAACCCAATACTTATGGCTTCACACTTGTACCTCAATACACGAACCAAAATAATGATGATGTCCCTGTTTTATGTTCTGTATGACAGGTTTCCCATTCTTTTTTCCCTTCTTCATTTATTTCCACTCTTATCTCATCACATTCTTATAAATCCCAACACAGTACAATAACTTACACTAACTTCTTTTATAGTTATTTATGTCATGAGTGAATTAAAAAAAGTGATTATTTTAAAAAAGTTGTTGCCAAATACACATCTATATATTCTTTCACTTCTCTCTTGCCTTTAAAAATTGTTTCTGCCATTTTCAATTAAGCCTCATCCATGTTATTCTACTAATCATGCCAACTTGTTCTAATTTGTTTTAAAATGTTTAATGTGTCAGATGAAAAGGTCAAAATTTGACCATTTATAAATAATTATAAACTTCATTAATTAATTTAACTCTCACTTCAGTGTTAGGATAATGTCAAGTTTCCCTTACACGTTTTTTCCCATTTAATTTTGATAGAAACAAATAAAAAATAAATTTTGAAGTTTAGTGTGAATTGTATTCACACTAAAATAATGATTATTGTTGGAGATCCCAGCATATTTCATTGTATAATAAGTGGATGCAAATCTCACCTTATGAGTCAATTTTATAGAGTTAAGTTAGCTTTGTAATATGGTATCAGATCCATTTTGAACCCATCCTAACGAGTGTTTGTTGGGTTTATCAGACCACTCGCTATCAGACCGTTATCGAATCACCCATAATATGTTATCCAACGCACGAATTGTCACTCTCGACGTGAGAAAATGTGTTAGATATCTCACATCGACTAGAAATTAAAACACCTTGTAAAACTTATTAGAGAGGAAATTAAAAAAAAAATGGAACTCTTATACCAAAGTTTTAAAAACTAACAATTCTATATTTTTTTTATATTTTCTTCTCAACAATTCTCTCGTTATTTTATAACGGAATCATTTATCAAAAGAATAAATGTATTTGGTATTTTAAAAAGGTTAGAAACATTCAATACTTTCTCCATTAAACAATTATAAAGAACATTAAGAAAGTATTAGAAGATTGTTTATAGTAGTTATTTAATAATCATTGGCTTGGGATGATTCATGTTGAAATGTCTTTCTTTCTCAACTACACCAAGTAGAGGGGTAGCACTAATTAAAAAAAAAAAAGTAGTTCCACCCCATTATAATGATTTAAATATTTGATTCTTGATTTTATTATCCATGAGAGTAAATAATAAATAAATGGGGAAAATTAGAAAAATTGGAAAATTTAGAAAAAAATGTTTTGTCTTGTAGGAAGTGTAGTGCTTTTAATCATAGGTATATAGGGAGTAGGAGTTGGTGTGTCTTCAGGCCAAATTTATTTTGTGGGCCAACATTTATTCATGGGTTCCCACTGACATTTTCATGTTTCTGGTTATCACAAAAAAGGTAAAAAAGTTGGTAAAAAGGTAAAAGAACCAAAAAAATTATGTTGTATCCCACAAACTTTGTTTGCTTCCAATCTTTACCTAATTTTGGGGTTTTGATTTTTGGTTAATGGGTGTGTGGAAAATTTGTAGAAAATTTAGCTTACCTATCTCTTATTATATGCTTCAAGAGTTTTCAAGATGCTTTACCAACTCATGCAGAAAATTAGGGTTGATAGTGAGACTTAAATTAAAAGGTTATCAATATTAGGTAAAGATTTTGTAGTAACAATTTTAGGATAATGACAAAGCTGAAAAATTTGTAGCAACAAGTGGTTAGTTATCAATAATAGCTTTGATAAATAGTATAACTTGAATTAGTAGAATCAACAAACAATGTACTTAAGTTGCCTAAGTTCAACTAGGGTTTTCCATTAATGGAAAATCAAATTTTTCATTTTTAAAGAAAAATAAGTACTTTAATAACAATATTCTTTTATCATTATTTTAATAACACTATATAATTTTTACTTTTATGCAAATTTTTGTTTTTTTTTTCTATCACATGAAAAAAAATATTATTAAAAAAAAATATGGGGACTAGACCAAAACTCATATGTTAACAAAAACGTAGACTATAATTATTTATAAATAATTCTAAGAATAGACTAGATGAAAGTCTATTCTACCAAAGAAATGATTCTCTATAAATAAATTCTAAATTAGCTAATTTATCAGCACAAACATCCCCTTCACGAAAAATATGAGTAACCCTAAATTTGATTGTCCCAAAAAATTAATACAAGTATTCCATACTTTTGCTTTGTTTTTATGTTTTTGAATTGATAAATTAGTTCTTACATTTAAAAAATTTAAGAATTGATTTTTTTTATTAAATATTAATTTTAATATTGATCTGAAGATACATAAACTAAAATCAAGTTAACATAATAAATAGTAAAAACATATTTTTAAATGAATATGGATTCAATTATATTTAATAAACTAGAATTAATTTTATCGGATCCCATTATACTCATTTTAAACTGTTTGGTTGTTATTAACAATTCTTCTACGCGAGTATTACTGAAATTTTAATTTCTTCACACAAAGTGTTTTGTGAATAAAGAATAAGCAGTCTTGCTAAATACTCTTTCGGTTCTTCTTTTTAATACATTTTTTTTCTTTCTTATTTGATATTTTTAAAATTTTAAGATAATAATTTGTTTTCTAATTATATCCTTAATTTATTTAATATAAACACCAAAACTAGTCATGATAATAGAAAGAGAAAATACAATAACATATAGATAGAGATTAAAATAAATAAAAATCTGAAAGAACTTATTTAAGATTATCTTTAAAAAAAAATGAAATATTTTTTGGTTTATTGAAAAACCTTCAAACAAAAGCATGATGTATAATAAAGAAATCCAACTAAAAAGCTATGAGGGAAATTTAATGTAAATGCATAAAATTGGTTAATATTTTATGATGAAAATTGAAGAGTGAGTGATAGAATAGAAGTAGTTAAAAATTGAAAAATAGAAAGGAGGATAGGAACAAAGTGATGCATTCATTTACTTTTTACAGTTGGTAGTTATCAGTTGTTTCATTATTTTCATAAAACATCTTCCAAAAACTAATGTAAAACTACTGATACACTTCTCAGAACAGAGTAATAATTCATGAGTAAGTAAATAGTAAGTTCATAATGCTTGTATTCTAGGACACTCTTTATTTTTCTCTGTCTCCATCTTCTTGTCATACAAATATTTATAATAATTTTGTAAAGCATGGCATGATGATGTCAAAGAAAGTACTGAAAAAGAAGCATAGGGTAGAGAAAGATAAACTTTTTGGTAAGCCTTTTTTTTTCATCTTTTTTCCAACTTTCAAATAATTGCAGCTATTAACTGGCAAATTAGATTAAAAAAGCACCCCACCTAGGTTTGTGTATCATTCTTCTATTCTTTTCTTCATGTTAATTAATTAACATATTGGTATTATCATTATTTATAGGTATATACAGGAACATAGGTACATAGTTTAAGGTAAGAGAGAAGAGAAAGTAATGTTAATGGAAATTAAATGGTAATGGTCCTTTTCAGGAACAACACTGTCTTCTCTTCTTTCTCTTCTCTTCTCATCCCTGCCCTTTTTGTTGATTTTCCTTCTCCATTTTTCTTCCCTTTCAGAAAACCAAACCAGCACAAACACAGTTCAAATCCATTCTTCTGAGCTCATGATTTCTCCTTAGATTCTGAAAAACAAAAAGCACCCACCATTCCTTTAGTCCAAAACTTCAGATCTCAGCTTCTGGTTGCTCTTATTATGCTAAAATGAATATGGCAGATTATATATCTTGCTTCAATGAGAACGCAGTGAATGTGTCACAGTCTTCGTGTTCTAGCTACTCAAAAAACGCGTGCATATCTCCCAGTGTTACACCTTCAACACAAAACTCGGTGTCCTCTGTCTACAAAACCACCCTCTCCAACCAAAAGCAGGTTCTCATCACAGTCACGTGGTGCAAGAGCAACTCCAACCAAGGACTCGCCATAAGCTTCGGCGAAGAGAACCCTTTGGCACCGTCTTTCAGGCTCAACACGAATTCACGGTTTTTCAGGAAAAAGAAGGGAAGCAAGGTCCTAGAATCCGAAGACTCTAAGGTTGAAGTGTTCTGGGACCTCTCGAAGGCCAAGTACGAGACTGGTCCCGAACCTGTTGAAGGGTTTTACGTGGCGATTCTTGTTGATGCAGAGATAGGCCTTGTTCTGGGAGAAGAAGATGTGGTGAAGAAGTTCAAAACGAGAACCCTTCTGGCCAAAGTGTCGCTGTTGTCACGGCGTGAACATTGCTCTGGCAACGCCGTTTACGCCACCAAGGCTCAGTTCTGCGACACTGGAACTTGGCATGACATTTTGATCCGATGCAGTGGCGAGAATGAGGGCCTCAAGGCTCCTGTTTTGTCCGTTTGCATTGATAAGAAAACGGTGATCCGTGTGAAGAGGCTGCAGTGGAATTTCAGGGGCAACCAAACCATTTTTGTTGATGGGTTGCTGGTGGATTTGCTGTGGGATGTTCATAACTGGTTTTTCAACCCCGCTTCTGGGTATGCAGTGTTCATGTTCAGGACCAGAAGTGGCTTGGACAGCAGATTGTGGTTAGAGGAAAAGATTGCACAGAAAGATAAAGATAGAGTTGAATTCTCCTTGTTGATCTATGCATGTAAGAGCACATGAGGAAAACAAAACATCTTTCACAGGACACAATCTTGTTCGAGTATTCAACACAACTGTATACTAAGAAAGAACTCAATCTCGAACTCAAGCCACTACTTGCTAAGATAAGGAACATGTTCTTTTAACATCTTTTTTATTTCTTGTGTATTTTTTTTTCCAATTCTTGCTTTGACTCTTTGTTTTTTCTTTCCCCTTTCTTGTTGAAAGGATACATACTTATTATTTTTTATCATAGGAAACAGAAAGAAAATAAATTTGAGTTGCAGAAATTTGAGTGATATTATGAGAATAGTTGGTTGAGCATGTGCCTTTTGTTTCTCTGTTTTCTCCCCTCGGGACATGGATGTGCTGATACTTCGTTTGACTGTTGGTTCTTAGAGCAGTGTCTGGTACTCCATCTCTACCAAACTTGAGAGAAAAAGAAACAGCAGAAATGAGTTATAAATTTTCAAGAGAATCTAAAAAAGAGTTCTTGGATTAAGACATGAATATCAGTGAAGATTTGATAAAAGGGAAATGAGATCTTGGTTGGCATAATTGAGTTGCTTTTAGCCTTTACAGGGGAATAAAGTTAAGAATCTTGCGAATGAATTGAAACCACATTATTCTACCTTGTCCTTTACAATTTTGTTTGTAGTTGTTCACTGTAAAGGTTCTAAAAAATTATAACCATACACAAGTACTCAACAACAAGGTATGATTTAGTTCCACTTGCTTCTCAAAGGAATTTGCACATAATCAACCTTCTTGCAGCAATTTAAAAACAGCACTTAGGCATGAACAAGTTCAGAAGCAAAATAGTTAGGCTTAGTTGAGTCACTTTCTTATCAGAATCATTAAGACCAAGCTACAACATTTTAAATAATGTCATTGTCCTTGGTGCAACCTTTCATTACATGCTGGTCTAGTCTAGTCCAATGTCCACAAAATCCATGACATGTGTTCGTGATTCCTTGGTCCCTGAATTCTCTAATCCACACGCAAAATTCAATGATTGTCACCACTGTCTGTAACATGGTAAAAGATAGAAATAGCTTTGTTAGGTAGAAACAATGATCCTACTGTTCTGGCACAGTCTTTCACCTTTGTTCTCAACAAATGCAAAGATATGTTAGGAATCTACCAACAGTATACTTAGGGTATCATCCTTCAGCAGATGTTCTTTCACTGATTATGTAATTCAGTAACTATTTCTTACCTAAGAGAATGTCCTCCCACTTCACACAGATTTGCACAACCTATAAAATTGGAACATAACTTCAAATTTATTTACTTTCCACTTAATATCAAATCAAACTTAATACTGAACTGCTACAAGAGTTTATCATATTAGAAATGAACAATATTACTGTTTTGACAAAAATTATTTTGTAAAGCATCAATGATGACCCAAAAGACTCATTCTTCATAAATTCTCAGAACTTCTGAAACAATCTGTATAACAAGTCAAATAGTTTAAGAATCAAGTGATTGAAACTTACATAGAGAGAAAAACAGAAAATTGAGCAATATTATAAAAAATATATAAAAACATGTTACCTTAAATTTTTTAGGTAGGAGGTGATGTGAATCTAAATTTAAGTTATGTTTGAGTCTCTTCGAAAGATTGATGATTGGCATTGCATCAATAGTCTTTTCAAATTGCTTTGTCCAAAACACGCATAAAAGGAAACCAAAACCTAATGTATCTGTATTGCTTTGTTAGACATACGACAAAAAAAAAATCCTGTTTTTTTTTTATCATTTGAAGTTATTGACACATCAAGAAATACAATAAATGATGTTTGATATACTCTTGGTTCTCTCTCTTTTCTGATAGGGATATAATTGAATACAAAGCATTTAAAATTTTAAATTTTAAATGTAAAATGATAGATATTTTAGAAAGTAACAGATGATAAAAATGGAGGAAGTAACAAATAAAACATGATTGGCAAATTCTTTCTCTGCTCCCTATACACTTTTAAATTTTCAAAAATGCCATTCATTTTGAAAATAAAAATCCGAAATTAAATAAATACATTTTGGAAAAGCAAATTTGGTGGAATAGTTTATTGTATTTGAGAAATGAAATTTCATAATAGAATTCAAAAATCAAAATTTCATTTTGGAAAAACTATTTTAGAATGAAAAAATACGTTATGGAAAAAAAATTCTGGAAAATAAAAAATACATATTCCAGATAAGGGATTTCCAATTTAAAAATTAGTGTTATGCAAATCCAAATTCAAAAAATATTATGGAAATGAGACTTCAAAACATGTTTACTTGCACTCCCTTTTGCTTAAAGGCATTTTTATCATTCCATGTAAAAATTGGACGAAGGTTCAAATTTGATTAAGTCCAAGAAGTAATTGCAACATGTTGGAGGTTTTATTTCTTACTTGCGAACATAACTTGGACAATTTCTTCCTCCATCTCCATATTTTCTTCTTCCACCTTCATAAATCTTTTAATTCCAAAATTACCTTTAGGCTAAAGGTATAGGATTTGTTGTTTTTTCTTATTTTCAAATTCTATAATCCCTAAACCTTCCAAACTCTAGAATTTGAAATACAATTTTTTATTCCAAACTCTAAAATTTGAAATTTTAGAATCCAGAAAAAGGGATGTCAGTGAAAAATATGAAAAAAAAAAAAGTTGTCTCGAATGGAGGTGCAGGAAGAAATTTCCTACAAACTACTGTGGGTCCAAGCCTTTAAATTATGAAATTGGAAGGTATTGGGCTCTTTAGTTTATTATATTCAAACAATCCCAACTAGACTGCTTCTTTCTGCGCCCTCATGTGTTCTTCAAAACTTGGTAGTTTCTTCCTGACCCCTACATTTTTCTTCTTGCACCTCCACAAAATTGCGCAAAGACAACACTGTTT
Organism: Phaseolus vulgaris; assembly: GCF_000499845.2. NCBI lineage: Eukaryota > Viridiplantae > Streptophyta > Magnoliopsida > Fabales > Fabaceae > Phaseolus > Phaseolus vulgaris. The sequence goes on along the minus strand of NC_023755.2, from coordinate 36,426,781 downwards.
CTATATGAAATTGTACATTTTTTTTTTTTTGCATTCTGAATTATGAAATCTGGTAAATTTCCAGATTGTTGTTTCCGGTAAATTTTTGGATTGGCACGTCCGGTACATGAGTGGCAGTGTTAATCCAAAATAAAAAAGGCAGAACATCCATAATTGAAAAAAAGCATTATGGATCCACCAATTCTTAATTCAAAATATGCATTCTGGATTTAGAAATCCATAATTAAAAAAAATCATTCTAAATCCACCAATCTGTAATAGGAATTAGGCTTTCGGATTCAGCAATTCAGAAATCAACAATTTATGCAAACTTTGTTTCCAAAACATTCCCTCGTCCAGAAAGCAACATGATTCACTTTCGAATTGATGAATCCGTAACACACTCCCAGATCCCAAATTCAAATAACATGTAAAGGTCAGTTTCAAGATTTATTAAATTGTGGGGGTACAAAATGAAAAATGTAAGTATACTGGAAGAAACTGCCTCAAAAGTTTTGCTATTGTATCAGGAACATATTAACATATTGGGCCTTTACAAAATTAAACCAAAAAGCATTGGGAATGCCTCTTATTTTTTACTTTTTTTTTTTACTGAAAAACAATTATGAAATTTTAAAATTTATGGTATACCTGAACAACACATGGGGTGCAGGAAGAATGACTACTATTAATTTTCACCTATAATTTGTTTTGGGTGCATTCTTCAACTAGTCAGCATCTGCATCCAACCTTCTTTAGCCATTATTATAGATGAATGAATAATTTTCAGAAATATTATTAAAATTTTTCAAGTATAAATTAAGAAGTTTTAACATTCAATAGAAATGAAAAATTTAATAATATTATTTCAATATAATTATTATTTCAGTGTAATTATTTAATAAGTATAATTTTGCAAAATAAGTGATGCTGAATGACTATTTTCTATGATGATGGAATTGAAGAAGACAAAGTGATAAAGGTGATTTTGGTTGATTCCATTATTGATCAATAATATTGGATAATTAATATTTATGTATTGTTAAAAGTACCATGACAATGATCAATAAAACCATACATCACTCAAATAAATTAGTAAATAAATTTTATATAATTCAAATGATAATTCTTATAAAAATAAAATTTAAGTTTATCTTAATCTTATAATTCTAACCTGATGCTGGACTATTTCTGAGATATAAGAAAAAAAATATAATGACGAATGATGTGTTAAATTTTAATTTTTTATTCATAACAAATAATTAAAATTAAAATAAAGTATGTTAAACATACTCAGTCTTATTCATATAGATTGATACAATGGTAAATACATGACTATTAATAAGTGAATATTTTTCTCTGACCATAATTAATTAGAGACCAAAATAGAAGTCTTTAATGAAATAAATATAATTTCTAATGATCAATACATGATAATATCTTATTTTTAATAACTGTCTAAAACTAAAAGTTTTTAGTTTCTAAAATTCTCTAAATCATTCTCTGTAGTGAATAATATTTCCTATAGCTAAATCCATGTTTACTAAATAAAAAAATATATAGTGTAAGTCTTTGCAATAAAAAAACACTTTTTTTAAAAGGTGTAGAATGGTGATAGAAAATAAAATAAAAATAATTTAATGCCTATAGTGACAAAATTAAAGTAGGTATTGTCATGAAACAATGATTAAAAAAATGTTTTATTGTATTATCTGTTACAAATTTTATAATATTTATTTTTACTATATCTCAATTCATCCCATTACAAATCTTATTTTACATTATCTTTTTCATCTGTTCATATCTATCTGATTATAGTTAGATATAATTTATTTACAGCATGAGAACTCCATTTTTTTCCTTCGACCACAAATGTATATAATTCAGCTCTACTCGGTTTGAAAGTAAATTATATTATTATTTTTTACAGTGACGTGCATTATTAAACTATGTAATTGTAAAAAAAATCTTAATGTAATGATTAATGTGAGTTTATTTTCTTATTTGTTACGTTCACATGTAAAACTTCAAACTCATACATTGAATTTTCAGTACATTTACATTTCCCGTTGATGACAATATTTCGAATCTCATTATTTTGATAAAAAATATTGAAGAAGTCAAATTTTCAAAAGAACTTTTTTTATCTTGTAATTATACCATTTTTAATTTTTGACTCGATATTTACTTTATTTTACTCTTATATATATATAGATAAGTTTTAACTCAATATTTTCTACTTATAGATAGATATAATATTTTAAGAATAAAAAATGTTGAAGAATAGTTATTTTATAGAAAATTTGGTGAATCATATATTAGTAGTGACTATTTTTTTTATTAATAATAAAAAATTAATAAATAAAATAAAATATTCTGAGTGTTTTAATCCTTATACAAAAGGTATGGTATTTAAGTCCAACACTCACAAAATTGGATTACATACTATTAAGGAATATATTTTTTAGTCTCTTTAATGCGTCTTTCTCTTTGTTATATATACTCTTTTATCTCCTCTTTCTAAATACATTTTTTCAATAATAATCTTCTTCTTTTCTCTTATTTGAATGTTCACTCAACATCACATCTTTACATGGTATCAAGAGCATTGATATTTTTTTTCCTCTACACCTCTTTTCTTTTCTTCTGTTCTCATCTTTATCATCATGCCTGTTACTTCTTCTTTTGCTGCCTCTTCTCAAACCTCCATGCCTTCTTCTTCTTCTTCCCCCACACAACTACACATTTTCTTCGTTCCTCTCTTTTTAAAACTTGACAATGATAACTACCTATTCGACAACAACAAATCCTTGCTCATGTCAATGGGCTTCAAGTTTTTCATTTTCTTAACGCATCTGCTTTACCTTTGCGTTTTCTCACCATCGAAGATGCTACTGCTAACAATGTTAATCTTGCATTTTTGGTTCATCAACAACAAGACCATCTTTTGGTAGCGTGGCTTCTTGGCTCCATGACAACACCAATCTTGACAAAGATGGTAGGGTTACACTTTACCTCACAAATTTGGGGGAAATTTTAGGTTTATTATGCTTCTCAAACCCGATCCAAAATCATCAAATTAAAGACGCAATTGAAGGCTCCTAAGCGTGACCAATCCATATCTACATATCTTCTTGATATCAAGAAGATTATAGATATGCTTGCTGCAAATCGCTCGTCTCTCACTAATGAAGAACATCTTGAAGCTATTTTTTACGGTTGACCTGAGGAGTACAAATATTTCATTACCATTGTCACCTCCCATCTTGATCCTTGCACGGTGGAAGATATTGAAGCTTTGTTGACGACTCATGAAGAATGACTTGAACGGTATAAAACTCAAGATCAACTTTTGCCTCAAGCTAATCTTGCGTCCACTCAGTCATCATCCAATCATATGTCTATACCCATGTATGGGTTCCATCCTTCTCAGAATCGTGGTTCCCGCCCCCCTTTCAGACACAATAACAAAAATAAACGCCTTAATGGTCCTTTTTCTCCACTCGCGTTTAGTGCCAACTATGTAAGAAGTTTGGTCATATTGCTCTAGAGTGTTGGCATCAGTTTGACACTAATCTTTCTTCTCATATTAATGCTAATTCTTCTCAATTTTATTCTTCAGATATTGACTCTGTTGAGCCATCTTTGTTGGGTACTCCATCTACTCTTAGTGACCCATGACAGTAATATCTTTTCTTCTAAAACTCCCTACATTGGGTTTGAAGTGGTTCAATTGGGTAATGGCATAGGTAAGAATATACGTCACATTAGCTCAGCTAAGTTTACTAATCCTAACACTATGACCACATTACACTTACATAATCTGCTGCATGTGCCTTTTATAAATAAAAATCTCATGAGTGTCTCTCAATTTGCAAAAGATAATATTGTATATTTTGAGTTTTTTTCCTAACCACTGTTTTGTTAAAAACCAGGACACCAAGGAGATAATCCTCCAAGGAAAATTTAAAGATGACTTATATGTGTTTCCCACAATACAATGTTCCCTCAAACCTTCAGTTTCACATACTACTCTCAATCCTGCATCTAATACTTTTGAGTTGTGGCACTCTAGGTTAGGGCATGCTTCCTCTAGATTTTTTCATAATGTGATGAAACTTTGTAATGTTACATGTAAAAAACATGATTTCTTTTGTCAAACATGTGCTATAGTTAAATCTCATCAGCTTCCTTTTAATGATTCTCTTACTGTTTACACTAAACCACTTCAATTGGTTTTTATTGACATTTGGGGACCTTCTCATGTATCTTCTTCTAATGGATCCAAATATTATATATTGCCTTTCTTGATTTTTTTTTTCACGTTATACATGGATTTATCTTTTGCACTCAAAATCTCAAGTTATGAATGTCTTTATTCAATTTAAGTTGTATGTTGAAACTCAAACTAGTCATATTTTGCAATCAATTTAAACTGATAATGCAAAAGAATTCTTATCTCTTAAAACTTATCTTGCTTCTCATGGTATTCATCACTGTCTCATTTGTCCACACACACATGAGCAGATGGCTTAATCGAGCGCAAACACATGCATATTGTTGACATGGGTCTTTCTTTACTTTTTGGTGCATCTTTGCTTCTCAATTTTTGGGGTGAATCTTTCTCTTCCACTGTTCATATTATTAATAATCCACCTACATCTGTTTTAATTAATAAAAGCCCTCATGAAACTTTATTTTTACATAAACCAGATTTTAATTTTATAAAGGTTTTCGGTTGTGATTGCTACTCGCTTTTAAGACCATATAATCATCATAAGTTTGATTTTCGCCTCTCTCTATGTTTGTTCTTAGGTTATAGTACTCGTAACAAAGGCTATATTTGTTTACAACCTTTTGGAAAAATTATTTTATCTCATCATGTGTTTTTTAATGAGTATTTGTTTCCTTATTCTTTATCTTATAATTTTTTTCTTCCTACTATTTCTTTTGCTTTTTCTCCTTTTGTTACTTTCACTAATCCTTTAATTGTTGTTTCCCTTTTTTCCTTATGTAACTGACATTCCATTTTTTGCTCATAATAATGTTACTAGTAATATTCTTGATAATTCTTCTGATAGTAATTCATCTGTTTCTGCTAGTACCTCACCCTTTTTTGCAGGCACCATCCCTTTTTCTTCTGAACCACATCCTAATAGTACTAATATTCATCCGATGACAATTCGTGCTAAGGTTGACATCTACAAACCCAAAGTTATTCAAACCTCCACTACTCAAAAGGATTTAGAACCAACTACATACAAACAAGCCATGCAACAACCTCCATGGTTACATGCCATGAAAGCAGAGTATGTAGCTCTGCTGGCCAACAAAACCTGGACGCTTACTCCTTTACCTCCTGGTGCAAATCTTATTGGTTGTAAGTGGGTTTTCAAACGTAAGTTTAATGCTAACGGTACTCTACAAAGGCATAAAGCAAGACTGGTTGCCAAGGGTTTTCATCAATACGAAGGTTTTGATTTCACTGACACATTCAGCCTTGTTTTCAAGCAAACTACTATAAGAGTTGTTCTTATTATGTCATCCACTGACTCCACTCTTGTTTGCAAGCTTCATAAGCCGATTTATGGCTTAAAACAAGCCCCACAGTCTTGGTTTCTTAAACTCTCTAACACTTTTATTAGTTTGGGTTTTCATTCCTCTAAAAGTGATTCATCTCTTTTTCTACGTTTTATACCTAATGGAACTCTCATTATTCTTATTTATGTTGATGATATCATAGTTACTAGAACCTCATCTAATTTAATTGAATGTTTCATTACACAATTAAATGAGAACTTTGCTTTGAAAGATCTAGGCAAACTTCACTATTTTTTGGGTATTGAGGTAGCTGGGTTTGTTGATGGCTATCTTCATTTTTCTCAAATAAAATACATCAAAGATCTTCTCCAACGTGCTGCAATGTTGGACGCCAACCCACAACCTACACTAATGGTGTCAACTTCACAGTTAACCATTGATGGCTCTACAATTGTTGATATTCCAACTAAGTAGCATTCCATTTTCGGAGCTCTTCAGTATATCACTCTAACTTGCCCTGAACTTTCCTTTTCAGTTAACAAAGTCTATCAATTTATGCGTTCCCCTCACTTACACCATTTGGAAGCAGTCAAGAGGATTCTTCGCTATCTTGCATGCACCTTACATCATGGCCTTCTCCTTCGTTACATCACTAACTTCTCCATCATTGCCTTTAGTGACTCTGATTGGGGCTCGACGAAAGGAAGTCAACATCAGGTTACTGTATATATGTTGGTCGCAATTTGGTTTCATGGTCATCTTGAAAACAAAATGTTGTCTCTAGGAGTCACACTTAAGCAAAATACAGAAGTCTTGCGGTTGCAATTGCTAATATCACTTGGCTTCAGTCCTTATTCACTGAGCTTCATCTTTCAGGTTCCATACCAAAGATATATTGTGACAATGTTGGAGTTGTTCTCCTTGCCTCTAATCCAGTTCTCCACTCTAAAACTAAGCACTTTGAGCTTGGTCTCTTTTTTGTGCAAGATCGTGTTCAACAACAACGTCTCACTGTTGTCCATCTTCCTTCTCAATATCAAATTATTGATTTGCTGACAAAACCAATATCTGGTCCTATGTTTTGAAGTTTAGAAGTAAACTCATGATTGAACCTATTTCCACCATAAGTTTAAGGGGGGGATATTAAGCAATAGATGTTAGTCTGTTTTAGTGGGTCTTTCTCTCTATTATATATACTATTTTATCTCCTCATTGCAAAATACACATTTTCAATAATAATCTTCTTCTTTTCTCTTCTTTGAATGTTCACTCAACCTCATATTCCTTACACATACAAAGCTGGTGTTAAATCTTCAACCAGCATAAAAACAATACTTGTAGTGACTTCTCTTATTTTGTTGTTACAGTCCAATGCTATTGTAACAAGAATCTAATATGAGTTTGTGTCAAATAGTTTATAGGTGGGAGCTACAACTATGTAGGGAAGAACTTGAGCACAATTAGTTTCTAGAAGTCATTAAAGAGGCACACAATACATTACAAAAATTTAAAAGACAATCTAAAGCTGCTACATTTTCTTTCTTTTGGTTTTACTCTATTGATTTGATATGTTCTCTAGTTCACCTCCAAATGAAGATGTAAATGTTATCATAGTATATCCTAAAGCTTAAACCAATGCTTAGTTATAGGTTAAGTGGATATACACTTTTCTGTATATTTTGGCCTTAGAAACTTTGGGTTTCTGGTTTTTTGATCATGTGGATTCACTTGAGGGTGATATGTAGAGGATTCAAACCATACATGGGTTACAATGACTAGATTTTTGTATAAGGGTTGAAGTATCCCTTAAATGCTTATATTAATTCATTCTTTTATTGTTGATAAAAAAATAATCCTTAGCATATATGAGTGATCAAACTATTTCATTACACCAACAACCACTTAAATTAAAATTCCTTTATCAAATTGCCCTTATTAAAAGGAAATTCTCCTTCATTATTGACCCCTATCAATCCAGCAACATCCGCTCCAACAAATAACATCAAAGGACAAATCCAAATGTTAATGGAAATCAGTTCCCACGCTCTGAAGCGCACTAGTTGCATCAAAGGTGAATACATAATACCTTAGTCCTATCGGTTGCCAAAAATTATTTGGAGTCTAGGCTTGACTGCATGATAAAGTTAGCAAAACAATTAAATGCATGTTGTAGAACTTAAACACCAATCAAAATAAGAAAAGAGAGTCTTTCTGAATTTGACAATTATCTAAGCCCAAGATTTGACATGTACCATCATGAATATGTTGAAGTAACATATAAAGACTACTTATATCACTACTACATAATTATTAAATAGAAACTAATTTAAAAAAAAAACAATTAATCACTATATTGATTAAATTAGATATTATTTTAAAAACTACAAAATTATTGATATTTAAAATAGTTTCTAAATTTATAAATCAGTTTCTAAATTGATATCTAATTAACTATCAATATTTAACAACCAATTTTAAAATCTAAAATAGTTAGTAATTAAAACCTTGATAGATAATTAGATGCTAATTTAAAAACTAAATTATAAATTTAGAAACTATTTTATATACCAATACTAATGTTGGAGATCGCACATCGACTAGAGATAAAGACATTTCATGGTATATAAGTGGGTGCAAACCTCAACCTTATGAACCAGTTTTATAGAGTTGAATTAGGCTTAAAGTCCACTTTGTAATAACTAATTTACTAAAATAAAACAATTTTAATATTAAATTATATTAAATCACAATTATAAATTAATATTTTTTAGCCATTGTGAAAGTAATATTTTTAATTAATAAAAGATTATTCATTAGTTACGTGAGGTTAGAAGATAACAGTATTGTGTGGCTAAGAAACTGTGTCATTTTGCCGGCGTTTCTTCCGTTAGTTTTGGGGGCTTAGCCTTTAGTAACAAATAAAAAAAAAAACATTGTTAAAAAGTTGCTAACATTAATTTATTTCACAATGAAAAGGACATATAAGGATACATGCATTGAAATTAATGATCAAATATCGCTTTCGTGGTAAAGTCATTATAAATTATGTGACCTTGATAAGGTTGTTGAATGATTTGATATGCTCACATTTGAAAAATAACATATGAAATAAATGATTATAAATATTTGATTATTTTTAATAATAATTAATTAACTTTATTTTTAAGGTAGGACTGAAATGAACCTAATGAAGTTTGACTCTACAAATTACTATTTGTGCCTAATTTTACAAGAAAAAAATTCTAAGGAAATAGAAATCCATGAAAAATAAAACCTCTTAATGTGTAAGAATATTTTCTCTTGTTATACTTCTAATTATTCTTATGTTCTTACTTGTTTTCTTCTTTCTCAATCATGCATTCATCAGCTTCTCCTGGTTGAAAAAGTTTTGTCTACAAATTTGTAAAACCTTTTCAAACTCATTGTAAGAATTTATTTTTCCTTCAATGTAACCTTATAATTGTGTAAAAAAATGTTTTTAATTTTTTTTATCGATAAAAATAAATAAAATAATATGAAACACTTGAAAACTGTTCTATCCTATTATAGTTATAGTGAGAAGGTTTAATAAAAAGGGTTTCTAACTAAACCTAAAAAAATTTAAAGAGAATTACATAATTTTTTTTAAAATAAACGTCATCATACTAAGTTTCTCCAAAATATTTTTTAAAGTAATCATGTAAAACTCTTTTTTTATTAGTCAAATCAATTTTTTCTATCACTGTTTTTATTAATCACATTAGTACAACTTCTTCTTTGAATAATAAATTAGCATTATTTTTTATTAAATACACTAAAAATATTATTAAATAAAAATTAATTTTAAAATAAAAAATATAAATAATTATATTTTTATAAATTAATAATTTCTATTTTCAAAAACAAATTTTAAATTAGTTTTTAAATTAATATTTATATAATTATTAAAATTTAACTAGTATTCTAAATTAGTGTTTATAGTCATTAATTTTGAATCTAAAATAGTTAATAACGAAAATTTTGGTAGTTGTTCTCATATATGAGAGTTGAGACCTAAAAAACTATTAAGAGGATTCTTCTATCGGTCGGTCGTACTGTCTATAAGTTTTCTTTCTTCGTTTTTTTTTCTAACCTCGGTTCTCGGTTTTCTCGTTATTCAAACTCAGAACTACATAAACAAAACTATATATATATATATAAAATTATACCATAAAATGGTAAAATTTAAAATAGAACAAATTAGAGTTATAAATTAGAGAAATAGAACTAAACTAAAATGCTAATATGTACACTGACAACGTTAACCACATATTTATCTTCTTCCATCGTTGCATCAAACTCCCTATAGGTTAATTAATCAATCAGTCCATAAATTGAACTCTGTGAAATAAGCATGATCATCCCAATCAACTATTGAAGGTAGTGGAAAAAGACATAAACTCTCTGCCATTCTATCCAACAGTCCCGGCATGTTAAACAATGCCTCCTCATCGAAGAACATGGTTGAAGACAAATCAAAATTGTTTTTCTCCTTGCCACTGTTGACAACATCACATTTTTCAAGATCCAAACTATGCATGTTATTCAAGGACGATTCCAACACTGTTTCCTGCGGCTTCTCCTCCATTGGTGGAACCTTTTTAACTCTCCTGCACTTAGCTTTGCGACTAGTTTTCTTGTGATGAGAAGTGGAGAAGGAAGAAAGCATGATTGGTCTGAAACTCTCAGCAGCTTTTACTGCAGCTGCTCGAATGTCTTTAGGTGAAGAGGAGGTAACGATGGGAAGAAGAGAAGCTGAGTTTGGAAAGTTTAGAATCGCTGAGTTGCCCCTGATGGCTAGGGCACCCACATCATGTGCCCTAGCTGCCATTTCAGGTGTAGGGTATGTCCCTAACCAAATCCTTGTGGTCTTCTTGGGTTCCCTGAGCTCACAAACCCACTTTCCCTTCCTTTGTCGGACACCCCTATAAATTGGGTGGCGAGTTTCCTTGAACTTCTTTCTCCCATCTTTCCTTTTGTGTGATACTACAAATTGTGCATGAAGTAAAGGATGTGAAAGTGGGTGAGGGTTAGTATTATTAAGTGTTGTGCATGGTGGTGATTGGGAAATGGTGGATGAAGATTGAAATGAAAAAGGGGATTCGATCTCAAAATTCATCATAGATAATTGTGAGTTTTGGTGGTGATAATAAGAGAAATTGAGAATGTAAGTTTTGTGAATTTTGGTGTAGTGTTCATGGAGTTGGGTCTTTATAAAGAGTGAGGAAAGTGTTTTGGAGTTACAATGATTTGACATATGCATGTGCCATAAATCATTTGCCATCGTATTCGAGGAAGAGGAGACTCAACCTACTTTAGTTTGTTTTATTTTCACACACTATATATCTTCAATAATTGATCTTTATACTTTATTTCTTTAGAGGAAAAGATATTTCTTTGAACTTGTTTTTGTTATGGAAAATAGTTACTTTGATACTGCAAAAACAAACCACATTCACTTCACAAAGTAATATAATAATATTTTTAATTAAAATATTAATTAATGGAATTGTTAAGTGAATGTCTTTTGCTGTGAAGGTGAAGTTGTAAAAATGCAAAATGGTCAAAATAAAGTTTTAATGAATAGCTAGGTGGATGCACTCTTTATGTTTTTTTTTTATAAAGACAATGTATCCATGAACTTAAAGTCTAAAAAATAACGCTTCACAAATCTTAGTTGTAAAATAACTGTCATTGAATAAACTCATGGGGTGGGGGAATAATATGCTATTTTGGAATTTCGTAAACAAATCAATTTCTCTTATTCTTAAAACTCAACAAGTGTCGTCTTTGCCCACCAAATTTCATCTATCAAATGAAATAATCTTTATTTTCAATCACTTTCTACACACCATTTTAATTCACTATATTTTTTGGTAAAATTATTATTATTTTATATCTACCATCAAGTCAATTCTAACTTTAAAGTGGACATTATCACACTCTTCTATCCATGAAAGAAGAGAAAAATTTGAAGAAGAAGAAGAAGAAGAAAGACTCAAACCGAAGAAGAAAAAAAAAGATTGTTTGATCAATTCATCATTTTTTTACATGTTATTTTTTGTTTTCATTTTCAACTCATCCAAAATTTATGTGTGTATGTTAAATTTTTATCATCATGAAAATTGAGTAAAAGAAGAGAATGCGGATACCCAAACATACTGTTGCGCTTGTGTTTTCGCTATTAATTATAAACTATACTAGAATCTGAGTTTCAGATCAACTGGAAATTTGACCGCTAATTTTGAAGACTGATTTAATAATCTTATTTTATAACAATAAAACATAATTTAAATACTGACAAATCTTAATTTCAAAAATAATTTTTAAATCAATTTCCATTTAATGAATTTCTCATAAATCAAAATTTTATCTTCTTTAAAAAAGTTGAGAAATCGAGATAGATTGCAGATATGTAAGTAGTTTAGTAAAATGCAAGGATAAATATAATGAAATTTTGATAAAGAAAAATCGAAGAATTACTTAGGTGATATTATAATTTGAAGGAGAGAAATTTTTTTCATGTTATATAAAATTTAATCTTTGGTTGGTAAGTTTCGAGTGAAATAAAATTGAAAATAATTTAATCAATTCTATTTTATAATTTTAAAAAATAGAAAATAAGAATTTTAAATAATATAAACTAAGAAAACATAATTTTAACAATATTAAACAATTCCTGTGAGAGTTCTTAATTACGTTCTAGAAATATAAAAGCTAGAAAAGGAATACGAAAGTGACGTCGTCTCATAATGAATACATACAGTATTACGGACTTTAAAATAAAATAAACTGATAGTGAAGTGAGTATTTGAAAGATGATGGTCAAGTGCATTGGAACTACACATATGCTTCACGTTTTCTGAACAAGTACGAAGAATACTATTTTCATCATTTTTCTGGGTTCATACTACAGAAACATTTGGTTGATTCTAAGCTAAATCATTAACTACGTCATGTTTATTGTGTAATATTTTAAATTTATACTATAAAAAAATATTAAATAAAAACTAATTTTAAAATTAAAAAAATTTAATTATTATATTAATTTAAAAAAAAATATAAAATAATTTCTATTATTAATAAAAACATATAAACTAATTTTTAAATTATATATAATATAAAATCAATTATTAATCTTAATTACTAATTATTTTAGAACTTAAATAGTTGGTAATTAAAATTTCAATAACTAATATTAAATACTAATTTCGAAAATAATTTATAATTTTTTATTAATAATAAAAATTATTTTAAATATTAATAATTTTATTTTAAATATAAAATAATATATAACTTAGTTAATATAATAATTAATTGTCTTTTATTTTTAAAATTATTTATTATTTAATACTTTTTTATAGTATTTATATATATAATTTGTTATTTTAATATTATTATTTATTATTAATACACTTAATATTATTATATATTTATTATTAAAGTTAATATTAACATTTTTCTGAAAGAGGAAAATTAATTCATTTTAATTATAATAAAACCTATGATTATAAACTCTAAAGCAAATAAAATATTATTGCAACATAAAAAATAAGGAAAAGTTCATATTATAATCTTAATATGTATTTACATTGTTGTTATTATGTTAACACAAATTTAGAAATCATCCTTTCATTTTGAAATTTAATTGGAAGGATTAAAAATAAGAGAAGTGATGGTGATGGAGGATATAGAGAAAAAGTGATTAACGATGATAGTAAAAAATATAAATGATTTTACTAAATCTCTACATGTATAAGAAAAGAAAAAAAAAGAAACATATCTCGTTATTTTCTTTTATATTAATGTTAATTAAATAATTCATAATGAATTTTTTGTTTATGAGATTTGAGAAAAAAAAATATACAGAAGAATAAAACCAAGCTGCGAATTTTGACTAAAATTTTGAAGAGAAACTGATCCAATTTCACTTATCTCCTGCACGTTTTTCATTCTTTCAAACAACATAAGTTACACTAATATATAAAAAAACTTTCATTTCATAATTTTATCTGTTTTAAATCTTAAATAAATACCTACATAGATTGTGTATCTTCAGTTTCTCTTAATTTTTTTAATGTAGTTGTTATTCAGGGAGTAATATATAATGCAAAGGAAAATGTATTAATTAAGTTTAATTTCCTTAAATTTCAAAAAACAAAGGTACAATTAATATGCCTTATCAAATCTTGTGTTACAATACATTTTTATTTCTGTATCTATCTTCATCTTTCCAAAACCTCTTATATTTTGATATTGTGTTAGTGTATAAATCAAACATTTGCAAGTTCCAAAAAAACTCATCATCAACAATAAAAACAATATAAAGAAAGTCAACAACAGTAATATATTATTATTATTATTATTATTATTATTATTATTATTATTATTATTATATCATCCTATTTCACTAAAACAAACATATACATACTATGTCAGAGGATTACCCATGCTTTAGAAATAAAAGTATTTTTCAAAAGTAATATGTACATATATGTATTCATAACAAAATATATAAAAAGATATATCAGTAAAAAAAATTATTAAACAAAAATTAATTTTAGAGATAAAAAATAATTAATTGATATATTAAGTAAATTAGATATTATTTTAGAAATTAAAAAATGATTACTACCAAAGTAGTTTATATTATTAATAAAATTTATAAGTTAGTATCTAAATTGGTATTTAATCTTCAGTTTAAATCAAACTTTCATTGAATTTTCACATCTACACAATACAAGTCATTCTAACAATGAAGTCGTGTACCTCATGCACGACTTCAACCATAATTCAGTAAAACTGAAATTATGTCATTCTAACATGATTTTAGTGTTAATAAAAAATATAATTAAGTAAATGGAAATATCTTTAAACAAAGTTGTGTTTGTGCCACACGACTTTGACATCAACACAAAAGTCATCACTTGAAATCCAACAAAAATTATATTAAGGTAACACAACTTCTTCCCAATGAACTCATGTCATAGAAACATTACTCATCCATATGAGTAATTTTTCTTAAATATTTATTTTTTGGTGAAATTTGAAGAAAATTACACTAGTTTGGTAATTTTTCCTTCATTTTGTATCATGAAAAGTTGTCTTTAGATTTTTTTCTTTATAAGTTTTAACAAAATATATATTGAATTTTAATTTCTTTGATTTGAATTTTAAAAAACTTGGACATCTGAAAACAATATTTTCTGCATATCATAATCAGCCCCCTGACACTATTGTTTGCTCCATTCTTAACCCACTCTATTTCATTAGATTCCCACAACATAAAAACACTCTCCTTATTAAACTTCGAACATTTCATCCTTGTATACACACCATATCCGCCTACTCTTTGCTAATCAACGTTCTTAGTTAACTTCTTTTAATGGAACTTCCTATCCCCCTTAAATTCATATTAATTATCTTCATCAACAGTCACACTGATCTTCCCTCGTTATTCCTCAATTTACCGTTCTCCCGAGCTTCCAGAGATTGAAGCCTACTGATGACTATATTTTCTTGACCAGAACGCGTGAAACCCATATCCTTACCAACCGTCCAAACTTTGACTGCCTCATACTCTTCATTTTTCATCTTTGAGATCCTGTTGCAATTCTCGATTGCGCTATCTAACAAAAAGATAGGGACTGACCTCAATACCAACTGCTGATCTAGATAATCCGCCTTAACCACCCTCATATCAAACAAATTGTTCTCTTTAAATGGAGAAGACACTACACCCTCACTTACAACCTCCTCATATACCTCTCCCCTGTATTGCCCACAAAGAAAATAACCATCTTGTCCCAACTGAGGCCACACCCCTTCATCTACTTTCAAAATCGATACATTCGTCTCCTATCTAACTCCACCCACCATATGTGTGGTGTTATTTTGCATATGTTTGTGATGAAAAGAATAAACTAAATAGTTTGTTTGAATTATTTTTTTAAAAGTAATTCAATTTTATGTAAAAAATATTAAAATACTTTATAACAAAATATGTTGTTTAGAATAAAGAATTTTGAAGAAATTCAAATTGTAAGAATTTATGAAAGTCAATTTGATTAATTAGAATTAGATAATTTTAAAGTTTATCTAAAAAAATAAAAATTTAAAATTTATCATACCATATCCTTCATTAAATTTATTATATTCTTTTCATATTCTTTCTTTAACTAAGACTTAATTGGAATATCATCGATTCAATTTAGACTAAATCATTATCAACTTAGCATTTTAACTTTGTTTTTTCAATTACTATCAATTAGATTTTTTTAAGATTAAAATTGACTATGATTATTTTTTATCATTATTGTTAATATTTTTATTAATATGTGCTAGTTTTATTTAACTAACATTAACCACAAGTTTTTTTTAATGTTCTTTAAATATATTTTTTTTAGCTCTCATGGACTATTATTATTATTATTATTTATTCATCTATTTATGAAATATTTATTGATTGATGTTTTCTCGAAGTTTTTATGATGAATGTAAATGGGTTATTTTTTTGTGAGAAAGAAAAATATATTTTAATTGAAATTAATTTGTATTTATCTTTTATTTATATTTACAAAAATTGTTATATTTGATTAATATGATTAGTATTATTTATGATAACTTTTATATTTAGTGATAGGGAAAATATATTTTATATTTAATGATAATCGAAATACTCTGTATATATACTAAAACTAAAAGAAAAATATTTTAGACAAAATAGAGTAATTATGATCCTAGGTTGAGGTCGATGTGGAAAGAGAACATCTTAGAACACGTGTTAATCGATATAAGTTTGAATTTGAATTTGAGTGAGAGTTGATGTGATGGTAAAAACTCCTCAATTGTGAGTTTTACATAAAGGTTCTTTTAAAAAAAGAGACATTAATAGTTGAAGATGGTAAATAATATTTTTGATAAATAGTAAAAGTATTGAGACGAAAACATAGTATTTGTATAAACTTAGTCTCGTGACAGTTGTTGGTCCTTGACTCGTTGATGTTAAAGAGGGTGTGTGTTATATGCTTTTGACTTCGGAGGCTCTGCACGTGCTTTCGTTTTTATATTCCGACGCTATTGCTTAGAGCATGCATGAAGATGAATAGAACGTAATGGGTTTTTCTTCTATACATACCGAGAAAGTACATCTCGTTCCATTAGAGCTTAATCAATTATCTAATGGAGTAATTAATATTATTTATAACGTAATCAAGATTCTTAGATTCTTTACACAATTTAAGAATATTAATATTATAATAGTTATTTTTTAGGTTCTGTTTGAGAAGAGGATTTGAGAGAGTAAATTTAAAATAATTTGAGATAAAAGTGTAAAAAAAGTGAAGTTGTTTAGATTAATGTATCTTAGAGTATGTTTGTGAGTGATATAATGATAGGAAGAGATTTTTTATTTTTTTTTAAATGTGTAAAATGTAAGTTTATTAATTTATTATTATTTTTTAAATATTTAAATAATAAAATATGAGATATTTTTTGTGTAAATTTTAGTTAATTAAAATTTTATAAATACATATAAAAAATATGTAATAAAATCAAATCAAGATTAAAATTAACTTTTATTATTGTTAATATTATTATTTTAATTATTATTGAATATATAATTTATATTTATTATTATTGTTGTTTATAATTTATTATTATTATTTTAAAAATTTATTTTAATTACAGTTATTATTTATATTTTTTTATATATTCCTATTTTAAATTTTAAATATATTATTATTTCATAGATTTTACATTTATATTGCTAATTTATTTTCTTTTACTATTACTATATAAATACATTTATATTACTATTATATAAATATGTTTATTTTATTACTATTATATTATACTATTATAATTAATTTTTTTATTCATATTATAAATATATAATATTTTTTTATTATAATATATATAAAGTGTTGTGCACATATAATTAAAGTCAAGGACAAAGTAGTAATAGACAAACTATCACCTATCTTTCTCCTTTTTTTCGTTCACCATAGAGGGGCCAAAATCTCAACATTTCTCTCCTTTCTTTCCTCGCATTTATGCAAGAATTAGTAAAAACAAACATCCAAGATCGGCCCTTCCATTCTACGTGAACAGTAAATACACATAAACAAACACAACATTAATGTTTGACAAATGAATTGGTAGTTAAGTAAGTCCTTTTAGCGTGTATAATATTGTAAAAGGATTGAAACACCTTTAAAATAATTCATTTTTCTATTGATAAAAAAAAATCTACACAAACAAACATTTAATAGGGAGTATGTATGAATTATTCATACTTTACTTCTTCTATATTATATTATACTTATATATAAACCTTTTTATTTACTTAAGCATCACATGATCTTTTGTTTTCTCTATATATTTACTTCTCTGTATATTTATTTGTGTTGGAAATCTCATATTGACTAGACATTAAGACATTTCATACTTTATAAGTGGGTGCAAACTTCATATTATAAGCTGGTTTTATGAGATTGAGTTAGATTAAAAATTCACTTTTCAATAATTTGACTTATCTTTATTTCATACTTTATAAGTGAATGCAAACCTCACCTTATAAGTTACCTCAGATTATAAGTTGGTTTTAATATATTTTTCTACATACTTTTTCTCTCTTGTTTTAACTTTTGTTTATATAAAACATATAGTGTTAATTGATATTTTTTAAGAGAAAATTGATATTTACATTTTTTTATAAGAATTGAGATATTTTTAAAAGTTTTCTTTTAATTCAATTCATTATTGTTAATAAAAAAACTTCAGAACAAAATTGTCTAAAACATTTTCGATAAGAACACCTTCTATCTATATCATCTATTCCGTCATTATTTACTAATTTTATTATTTTACTACATTATAATATATAGTTTAGTAAGTTAATTGAAGTTTTGGTTCACCAAATCTATAATATAAGTAATTTCGGCAGCATTAGCAATGGGAGCCACAATTATCCTCTTGTGTACAAAAGTCTTGAAAGAAACATCATGGATAAGAGCCATCAAGAGAGACAGAGACAACGCACAACAATCAAATTAAAAAAAATATATCTGACACGCGTCGTACAGATATTTTTTAATTTAAAAAAATAATTTCAAATATAAATATTTAACATTATATATCATTATTAGCTGTCAAATCATGTCAATAATGAAAAACACATACAACTATCTAGTAAAGAAGCCTCTAATAATCTAACACGTGCACTAACTGTATTTAGATTTAACTTAACTTTTTTTAACGGAATTTTATTATTTTGTTTCTTAACTTCTTTATATATATAGAGAGAGAGAATTTTATCTTTAGATAAATTATATCTTATGAACAAACTCTTGAATATAAATTTTTAGTAAATAAGTATTTTATTACAATTTTATCCAAGAAAATTTTCAGTAAATAACTGTTTTATTACAATTTTATTGTTGTACTTTCTTATTATTCTGGTCTTCTTATTTTGGCAGGGAACTATTTGTTTCCTCATTCATGTTTTCTGACTTATCAAAGGTTCACATTAAGGAAACTGTTTTTTATGGAGAAATCATATTGCTATCTCTTTGTGATTGGATTTTATATATGATGTTTTGTTATGAGACAAAAGTACCTTATTATTTTTTTAATTGGGTTCATTAGTTTTCTAATTTATTCATTGATTTGTTGCCTATAAAAAATATTTTCTGACTTTTTTTTGTGTTGCAAAATTTATCATTTAACGTTTTTTTATAAAATTTTAGATAGTTTATTATGATCGTAAAATGTTAGAGTATTTCAAGGATTTTATTTATTTCATATATTTTTTTGTTGTTGATGATTTTTTTTTAATCCAACAATACATACATATGGGTAAACTATTTGATGCAATCCTAACTTGCATCTTTATTTGTAGATTTTTTTCTTCATTGTTTTGATTTGAATTATGTCGGTTAATTTAAGTGATTAATTTAAGTGAGGTTAGATCAATACTATTAGGAGGAGTCAAAATTTGTCTAACAAGAAGACAACTTTAGAGAGAACTTTGACCAAACAAAAGTATCTCAATTTGAGAGCATTTCATTACTCAAATATTAAATGAAGAACTCTGAATTTGATATTCATTCTCTTTCAAATCTCCTTCTACTAGAGAGCTTTCAAGGCCTAGTAATTTTTAGAAAGTTGGTTAAACCTCTTTCTACTTCCTAACATCTAAACTACTCAAATTTCTCGTCAAAATCTCTCATTTTTTTTGCAAATGCATTCAACTTGTACCATCCATCTTCTTGGATTGCATTACTATCATCATATTCATATGTGAAAGTAATATATAATTAGTATTAATAGAAAATTTAGCAGAAGAATGTTTGAAATTTAAGAGTGAAATATAAGTTGTGTAAAATTTAGAACTTAAAGTTATAAAATTAAGATAAATTCTATTCATGTGGCCATGTCGTTTTCAAAGAAAAAATTTGATTCACATGCAATGGCAACGTGGTGGGGGCTCAAGAATAACACTAGCTGGTGGAAATATTGGGATAATAGCATAATAATGAAATTTGGGAATCGTTATATATATATATATATATATATATATATATATATATATAGAGAGAGAGAGAGAGAGAGAGAGAGATATTTGAAAATATAAAAATGAGTATTGAACTCAAAATACAAGAAAAGTACTAAATTTATAATATAATAAAATACATGTTACAAACACGAACGTAAGACTTATAAAAAACACTAGTAGAGAAATATATAAGAACTGACACATTCATTAAATGTCCCAATTTTTTTAATTATATTTTTTCTGATAGAAAATGTTTGAAATTGAATTTTTACTCTATAGATATAAATGAAGATAATTTTGGATCTTCCATCTCGCAATCGGAAATAAATACTAATCTAAAAATGATATTTATATTAATTATTTGAGATTAATCATATTATTTTTAAATTTGATGTGAAAGTAAGTGATTTAAGAAATATGATAATTTCACATTCATCATACAACGACTAAATTTTTTATATATTTGTAATGGTAGGGTTCACAACACCGAAACTATGTTTCGGTACCCGGTTATTATATCGACCAACATCACAAAGACCCTTACGCTTAAGTAAGATTAGTGAGGTTAATCAACAATTAAGAGATAGGTAATACACTTCTAAACATGACTCAGCTCCATAATCTGGTCCAATAAGAAAATACTCATAATAACCATATAAATAGGCACAAAATCTTAGAACTAAGTACATCATTATACCGTACTCAGAATACCGAGTGTCGAATACTAAATCTGACTTGAGCATCGAAGTGTCTTCTATAGATAACATCCGAGTTTGGACTCTGTCCGAGAAGCAGAAGGAGGAGAGTAAAGAACTTGCTTAGAGAGATATAGGAGTGCAGATTGACCGACTGAGGCGACAGAGAAAAGGAGCAACTTAAATCGTGCTCTTGATTTCAATCCCGTTCTAGTAGAACAATATTTATGTCTATTTAGAAAAAAAACTCACATATGTTACAAATTTAAATATAAATTGAAAGTTTTACTTCAACTAAAAATAAGAAAATTTATATAAAAAACAAACACAAATAAATCGAATCCATGATTAAATATAACATTTATAATCACTATACCACATTATTTTCACATTATAATTATTATTATGATTATTATTAATAGTATTAATAATTTTTATATTTAATATTAATATTATTAGTAATGATATTAATATTATTAGTAATAATATTAAATAATAATATATTATTAATATTAATATTATTGTTGTTATTGATAATAATAATATTATTATTATTATTTTTATTATAGTGATTCATAAGTCATATTTGAAAAAAAATGGTTGTAATTTTTATTTTTAGGCCACATTTATATGTCTATGACCACTTTTAAATAAAAATTTATTTTTTAATCGGCATATTCTAAAGACAACATTTAAAAAAACATTGTTTAAATAAGCAATGATTTACAAACTTAATTTTTGGTATAATCATGTCTTCATATCTATCTATTCATATCTATCTATATGATATATTAAAGTTAACATGTAATAAATGTTGTCTAAATTACCCACAATTTAAAAATGTGACCTAAAATGTTGTTTAGAACACTCACTTTTTTAAAAGGATTGTCTAAAGTACACAAAGTATTGCTTTTGAAGTACCCCTATTTTAATAAATGTAGTCTGAAGTACCTACATCTTAATAAGTTTTACATATAATTGTCTATGTTTTATAA
Organism: Phaseolus vulgaris; assembly: GCF_000499845.2. NCBI lineage: Eukaryota > Viridiplantae > Streptophyta > Magnoliopsida > Fabales > Fabaceae > Phaseolus > Phaseolus vulgaris. The sequence goes on along the minus strand of NC_023755.2, from coordinate 36,404,996 downwards.
CATATTTTTGAAATAAATAGATAATGTTTTTCTCATATACTTTAAATTAAAGAAAAATAAATCTTAATATATAACTAACAATTAAAAATTATTGTTTATCTCTAATTTAGACAAATGTCAACATTGTATAAAGGAAAAAATGGTGTAACAAAATATAAGAGGTTGTATAGGTGGTGTAACAAATTATTGCAACAAAAAGAATATAAAAAATATAAAAAAATATGTGAGTAAAGGAAATGATACTTTAAAAAGATTTTAAAAAAGATTTTTTATATTTATTGTATTTGAATAGACGTAAAAAAACTAAAATATAATATCAATCTAAAAGAGTTTTTTTTTTTTTTTTTTACATTTATTCAAATACAAAAGATGTAGAAAAGCTAATCTAAATTTTAATTATGTTATTACCAATTTTTTTATGTTAATTTTTTCAACAACCAATATAAAAATAGGGACGCACATAATTTTTTTTACTAATTAATGATTTCTTTTGCACTAGTTAAAAGTAATAACTTTGTTTAAATGAATTTCTCTCATTGTATTTTAATTATGAAAGTCATGCGGAAATTTCTCCTATTTTAAAATTTCAGAATTTTATCAAAATTGTTTCTATTAAGGAGATGAGACATAGAGAACTATAAAATAGTTTTGTCTCTTTCCTTCTTTTGGGTAGATTAGGGTGTGTTTGTTTACATGGGAAGGAGGGTGGGGGTATTTTTTTTGTGTTTGAGGGTGGGGGAGTGGATGGGGGAGAGGGTGGGTGATTTTTTCCATTCTTCACAAAATGAAGAGATTTGTGGGGATTTATGTAGATGATTGTATTTTACCAAAATACCCTTAGACATGCATTTTATTACAATATCAAAATTAAATATTACATAAATTTATTTATAATTTCAAAAATATTTAATTATACTATTAATAACAACATACAATTATAAATAATGAAAACAATAAAATAATAAAATTTATAATATTAAAAAAAAAATATAGTTATATAAAATAATAAATGAATATAATAATAAATATTATTTTCATAAATTTTAATATATTTAATAATTTTATTTCAAATATATATAGTTATATAAAATAATAAATGAATATAATAATAAATATTATTTTCATAAATTTTAATATATTTAATAATTTTATTTCAATTTAACACAAAAATATTTTCTGTTATATTTTTAAATTTTTTATTATAAAATATAAGTAATTATGAATATTATATATTAAAAAAATTAATTAATTCAAACCTACACACACAAAATCATAATTCATTATTCAAATCTTTTTTAATAACAAGGGCAAATTTGTAAACTTACAATAAACCATCCTCACAAATCCACTCTATCATTCCTCAATCCAAACAACCTCACATATTCTCACACATCCTCTCTAATCCTCACAAATCCACTCCCTCCCCTCCTCACAAATCCCCACCTTGATCCAAACAGGGCCTTATAGTTTCAATATGATTCTTTTTTAGGTCTCGGTGAATGCCGAATGGAGGTACCTGCAGAAGGCACTCCGACAAGTCATAAAGAGAGGATTCAACACTCGAAGGTGTACAATGATAATGACGTACCTTGTTCTTGGGATGTGCGCTATTTATATTATTTTAATAGACTTCCTTTATTGGGTTGGATTAGTGGAATAAATCATACTTACGAGCGTAGTACCTAGTTCTTAATGGTAGTTTAACTTTACTGACCTTGATTTGAGCGTTAATGGTTTAAGTGTGTCGGTCGACCTGCACGTCCGTGCAAGGTTTGGTCAGCTCGGTCCATACCAGTACACGAATAAGGTAAAATAACTAATATAAATCCTTAAAAAAGTATTAAATGAAATATTTTTGAAGTTAAAATTGTTATAAAATATTTGTAGGTAAAAGTATTTTATTAAAAATAAGTATAACTTGGTAAATAATAAAAATAAGATGGGATAAGTTGTTAGAAGATGGTGGCATTATAACCGTTTTGATTTAAATATTGAAAGAAAAGTGAGTGGAAGTAAATTTTTTTTAATTAGGATGGTGGCTCCTCCTGAGACTGTTGGAACTGATTTTTAAAATGATTTAACGTAAAAGTGACATTCGTGAACCTAAAATACTTTCCTCGGACAATGTCTTCGTTGAACCCGGGAAATCCTCGGTGAGGTGGCCAAAAATGTAAAAGCGGCCTAAAACATTTTCCTTGCTTTCTTTTCCCAGCTCAAAAGAAAAGACGGCTCAAAATGCTGTCGTTTTAAATTCATTCCAACCTTTTATTTGTATTCCTCCAATTTTGTACATTTCATATTTATAATATTTTTTACTGTTTCACATTACAACACAAAGTAATTAATAAAAAATGGTTTAACTTTCAATCCAAGACTAAAATTTAAGTGAATGAATTTGTAAGTTTTTTTTATTTGTCTATCATATTTAATTATGCAACTCAAACTCACATTTAGAATTTTAATATTTACAATGCATAGTACATTTTTCAAGTATAATTTTATGAAGAAATATGTATATTACTTTTTATTTGATTTTCTGTTATTTTATTTATTTTTGTTCAATTTGAAACTTAAACTCATTTAGAATCTTAGTATTTAGAATTGGTAGTTAAAACCTTGGTAGCTAATTAGATAAAAGAAACTATTTAAGAATAATAGAAATTAATTTAAAAATAATTTTTTTTTGTTTTTAAAATGATATCTAATTTAGTTACTATTGCAACTAATTATTTTAGTCTCTAAAAATGATTTTTATTTGATGATTTTCTTGTAGGACGTAATAGAAGTACATGTTACTTTCTCATATCATATATTTTCATATGACAAAATTATTAACATTGTTTGTTTTTAAGAATGTCTTAAATAACTTTTTAAAATGAGGATTCAACTACATACTAAAAACATACTTATTTTTTTTTAATATATTTACATAAAAAGGTTTTTTTTTTAATTCCTTGAACATTAGATTTCATTAGTAGAATTCATTGATTTACATTTTTCGTCAACTATAGGTTAAATCTATATGAAGTTTTATACTATCTTAAATTTACTAAACATTTCAACAATAACATTTTTAAGGTTACAATTTTCTGATTAAATAACTGAAAAGAGTAATGATCAATAATATCTATAACAACATATAAAAATAAACTATTTTTTATATACAATTTTTAAGACAGTTTTAGATAAATCTTAGAGTTTTTTTTTTCTATTTTATAAATTTTATATTCTTTATGAATGTTCTTCTCCTTTATATTTTTCATCTATTCTTTACTGAAAAACATCTCCTTTTATTATCAGTATTTTATTATCAGTAGTGTGTTTTTCCTATTCTCATTTGTTACTTTCTCATGAACTTTATTGGTCAACTTACAAGAGGCAAATTTTACACACATTTTCTTTCTAAATTGTACATCAAAAAGTAAAGTAAGCTTTATACCAATTTTGTGAATTATATATATAATAAAGAGTAAGTAGTTTGTGATGTAATTTATTATGAAATAATGTGAATGATTTGAAAGTTTCCATAAAGTTATAAAATAATAATAATGAAGGTAAACAATATATATAATATATATTATAAAGTTTAGAATGAGAAAAAGGAAGTGATTAATTATGTAAAAGTGTTTGAAGGAAAGGGTAAGAGCATGCGTGATGTAATGTTTAAGAGTTGTTTTTAGGGAAGAAAACACAAAGGATGTGCGAATGTATTATATTTGTAACAATGTGAATACGCAACTCAACAATAACCACTTTAAGACAGTGACACCCGTAGAAATTAAACACCATCTTACATAGTTTCCAAATTTTCAAAGCCACGTAGTTTCATGATGTTATCAAATTAATTAATACAACCAATCTATCAATAATTCTAAGATTATCAGCTCAATATGTCTATTTTTTTCTATTAAAAGGTCCAAAAGCTAAACTAGATTTAATACATTGATGTCAAATTCTCATTGGATTATATAACTTCTTGATCCACCTCCATATCCTTTTCTAAAGTATTTTTTTTTAAAGTATAGTGAAAAATATGGTATTTTCTTCTTTATTTTTAAGTAGATGCTGGTAGAGAATGTTGATTGTTGTGATAAATTTTGTGATTACTGATGGTGACTTTTTTTTCATTAGCTTATTTTTTAAATTTTTTTGAAAGTCACAAAAATCATAAAGAAAACCAGCTAGGTGCATAAATAGAGTACAAAACTAAAAAAAAATAAAATTATCTTCATACTGAGGAATGCTGAATATAACGAATTTTCTCATCAACTCTCTCACACACTCAAGTCATGAAACTTCTCTCTCACATGCTATATTAGAAGAGAAGTATGTGACGGAAAGGAATATAAGAGAATACATAGTGTTATTTAAAAAAAAACAGATATACTTCATTTAAAATTATTTTAAAAAAATTTAAAAATAAAACCAACTTTTCACAATTAATAATCTAATATATTAAAATAATAAACAACTTCTAAAGGAAAGTAAAGAAAGGAAAATTTCCAAACACACAATCAGTTTTTATTTATTTACATATTAAAAAATTAAAAAAAGTGAAAGATATACATTTATATTCAAATTATTTAGATGGGAAAATAAAACATTGACAAAATTATAGATATTAGCTGTTAATATTTATACTATTACCGGACAAAATCATTATTAGACTTAATTAGACTTAATTACAGGAATATAATCACTATTAATGAGTCTATAATTAGACTTAATTATAGGAATATAATCACTATTAATGGGTCTATAATTAGTTTTAATTACAGATGTTATGTCAGAAAAAGAATCTGTACGGTTCTAATGCTATGGTTATATATATGTATCATTGCTATAGATGAAAGACAGATTGAATAAAACAGAAAATATTCTTTCATGGTATAAGAGCACAAAACTCTGATACCCGACAAACACAAAGCAAAGGCAACGGTGCACAACCATGGCAGATGCACCAGAAAAGAATAATGCCAACAAAGCAGAGCACGAAGGAGGAGGTGCTAAGAAGACCTACTCGCCATATGATCTCAACGCGAGTGACAATCCCGGAAACATAATCACGCAAGTCCAATTGCGCGGAGAAAATTACGACGAATGGGCAAGAGCAGTAAAGATCTCGTGCCCGGAGAAAATGGGGCTTCATTGATGGAACACATATCCAACCAGAGGATGAGGCACCCGACCTTGAAGATTGGTGGACCGTGCAGTCCATGATTGTCTCTTGGATTCTAAACACCATTGAACCAAGCTTACGATCCACAGTAGCATATTCTGAGACTGCACATAACTTGTGGGAAGACATTAAAGAAAGATTCTCGGTCGTGAATGGACCTAGAATTCAACAACTAAGGTCGGACTTGTCAAGATGCAAGCAGGAGGGAATGGTGGTGGCAACTTACTTTGGAAAATTGAAGGTCCTTTGGGATGAGCTTGCTAACAGTGACAAAATTCCATCTTGTACGTGTGGTGGATGCAAGTGTGGGATTGGTGCTCAGTTGGAAAAACGAAGGGAGGAGGAGAAGGTTCATCAACTCCTTATGGGGTTGGATGACGCAAGCTACGGGACAATAAGATCAAACATTCTGGCCTCAGACCCATTGCCGTCTCTGAACCGGGTATATGCTATGTTGGTACAAGAAGAAAGAGTGAGAATGATGGCCAAATCAACGGAAGAAAGGGGGTTGGTCGTGGGTCTCGCGATGCAGGCCAACTACAAAGAAAAAGGACGTGGAGATATGGTAGAAAAATTAATGACGTGCAGTCATTGCGGTAAAAATGGTCACGACATGAAGGGATGCTTCCAATTGATCGGATATCCCGAATGGTGGGGTGACAGACAAAAAGTGAAGGCAAATGGAACGGCAGGGGACGCCAAGGGATGCGAAACAAAGGTAACCCGACACGTGCAAATGTGGCACACGCTAGTGGAAGCAACAGTCAAGCCAACAATGACGACAAGAAACTTGAGATGGCAGGTTTGACCAATGAACAATGGAAGGTACTGGTTGATATGATCAGCAAACAAAAATCAAATGAATCAGAGAAAATGACTGGTAAGAGCATTTGGGATTTGTGGATTATTGACAGTGGGGCATCAAACCATATGACCGGGTCACTGGAAAATTTGAGTGAAAAGGAAACTATACAAGGGTGCCCCGTAGGGTTACCCGATGGTGTTCTAGCTTGCGAACAGGGAACAGTGACTCTTGAAGAAGGACTTGAATTGAAAAATGTCCTTTATGTTCCCAAATTAAAATGCAATTTACTTTCAGTACCTCAATTGACGGATGAAGAAAATTGTGTTGTAACATTCACTGATAAATTGTGTATTATACAGGACCGCACTTCGAGGACGCTGATTGAAGCAGGTGAACGGAAAGATGGGCTTTATTGGTATCGTGGGGTACGGAAGACTCAAGCATGTCATGTCAAGATGGAAAATCAACTAGCACTTTGGCACCAAAGATTAGGACATCCGTCATTTAAGATTGTGCAAATGCTTCCTGATATAAGTGAGAAATGTACTCGTGATGAGTTGAATAAAGTTTGTGAAGTTTGTGAAAAATCGAAACAAACGAGAGATAAGTTTTTCTTAAGTGCACATCAAGCTTTGAATATTTTTGATTTAATTCATTGTGACTTATGGGGTCCTTATAAAACTCCTTCATCCTGTGGTGCTTCATATTTTTTGATAATTGTGGATGATTGTTCACGGGCAGTTTGGATCTATTTGTTAAAAGAAAAAACAGAGGTATCAGTGACTTTGAAAAAAAATTTCACACTCGTTGAGAGGCAATACAACAAATGTGTTAAAATGGTTCGCTCTGACAATGGAACCAAATTCATGTGTCTAAAACAATATTTCATTCAACAAGGTATCCTTCACCAAACTTCCTGTGTCGGGACCCCCCAACAAAATGGACGCGTCGAACGCAAGCATCGGCATATTCTGAATGTTGCTCGGTCATTACGGTTTCAAGGCAATCTTCCCATTAAATTTTGGGGGGAATGCGTTTTGACTGCAGGCTACTTAATCAATCTCACACAATCCTCCATTCTAAAAGGAAAAACCCCTTATGAAGTGATCCATGGATGTGTACCCAGTTACGCGCACTTACGAGTATTTGATTCATTATGTTATGCTCATAATCAAAATAGACAGCGGGATAAATTTGATAGTCGTAGCCGAAAATGTGTGTTATCCATATGGCCAAAAAGGATGGAAATTATTTGATTTGGAAACAGAAACTTTCTTTGTCTCTCGTGATGTACATTTTTTCGAAAATAAATTCCATATTTTGAAGCCAAAAAGATGGACACTGCACCACCATTGCAAAACCCAATTATTGCCAACTCTTTAGAAACTGGAACGGACCCACATTTTCTTCATGAAGTTGCCTCCTCAAACCTAGATGAATGCATCATCAACCAACCCATTGCATCTCCCATCCCAGCCAAGGAGGATGCTACCCTCACAGATGACTTCGACCACACTATCAACGACTCCGATCCGTGTATAGAAGCCTCGACGCTACCCGCGGATCCACCGCCGCATCCGACGGAGACGGCGCCGTCGGTTTCTTCACCACCGCTGACGGCCGCGGTTCCCCTTGGGCGAGGGCATCGTGCGAAGCTGCCTTCCGTACGGTTACGCGATTTTGTCGCAGCCACCACGATACCGTCAAGCCCCTCTGTTCCGTCACCTCCTTCAACAGAATCCTCAGGTGTTTCGTATCCTATACATGATTTTGTGAATTGTGATTCCTTTTCTAAACATCATCAAAGTTTTCTTGCCTCTTTACACACCGAGCAGGAACCCCTGTTCTTTTCTCAAGTGGTCCGAGAACCCCGGTGGCGTGATGCTATGGCACAGGAGATTCATGCTCTCGAACTCAATGACACCTGGAAACTCACCGCTCTCCCTCCTGGAAAGAAGGCACTTGGGTGTAAATGGATCTACAAAATCAAATACAACTCGGATGGAACAATTGAAAGATTCAAGGCTCGATTGGTAATTCTTGGCAATCATCAAGTGGAGGGTTTGGATTACAACGAGACGTTTTCTCCTGTCGTAAAGACGGTAACCATTCGCACAACTCTAGCAGTAGCAGCCGCAAAAGATTGGGAGCTTCATCAGATGGACGTTCACAATGCGTTTCTCCATGGTGATCTTGATGATGAGGTTTATATGAAACTCCCTCCTGGCTTCCAAGAATCTCAACCAGGGGCAGTGTGCAAGCTTCAAAAGTCTCTATATGGCCTCCGACAGGCCCCCAGGTGTTGGTTTGCTAAACTATCTTCTTCTCTCACTCGTTACGGCTTCCAACAATCCCCGAAGGATCATTCCCTGTTTACTCTCAATAATAATGACATACGGTTGGTTGTGCTAGTCTACGTTGATGATCTTGTGATTGCAGGGAATAATGGTACTGCCATCCAATGTTTTAAAGGCTACTTAAATCAATGCTTTCATATGAAAGATTTAGGCCGCCTCAAGTACTTCCTGGGGTTGAAGTTGCTCGCTCCCCCAACGGAATCTTCCTTTGTTAGAGGAAATATGCCTTAGATATCATTACTGAAGTCGGATTGTTGGGTGCGAAGCCCGCCACTACACCATGTGAAGAAAATCACAAATTGAGCTCCTTCTTTTCTTTCTGACCCGGCTACTTATCGTAGACTTGTTGGGAGGTTAATTTATCTGTGTTTCACTCGACCTGACCTTGCCTACAGTGTCCAAGCTTTATCTCAATTTATGCAAAATCCACGCTCCGAGCATTAGCAAGCTGCTCTTCGTGTTGTTCGATATTTAAAGGGGCATCTTGGACAAGGAATACTCCTACCTCGAGAGAACAACTTACAACTCTTTGGGTGGTGCGATTCTGATTGGGCAAGTTGTCCACTGACACGGAAATCTCTCACCGGATGGTTTATTCAACTCGGCACTTCCCCAATCTCTTGGAAAACCCAGAAACAACAAACGGTTTCTGCCTCCTCTGCTGAGGCTGAATATCGATCAATGGCTAAGACCACCCGAGAATTAAAGTGGATTAAAGACATTCTCGCTTCTCTACATGTTCCTCATCCTGACCCAATTCGTCTTTATTGTGATAGTCAAGCAGCACTTCACATTGCTAAAAAGCCGGTCTTCCACGAACGCACCAAACACATTGAAGAAGTTGACTGCCACCTTGTTCGAGATGAAATCATTCACAAACGCCTTCTTCCATCCCATGTGCCCACACATACACAACTAGCTGACATTTTCACCAAAACTCTCGGTGCTAAAAAGTTTGGAGCCATCTTGGTCAAGTTGGGCATTCAAGACTTACATGCTCCAACTTGAGGCGATATTACCGGACAAAATCATTATTAGACTTAATTAGACTTAATTACAGGAATATAATCACTATTAATGAGTCTATAATTAGACTTAATTATAGGAATATAATCACTATTAATGGGTCTATAATTAGTCTTAATTATAGATGTTATGTTAGAAAAAGAATCTGTACGGTTCTGTACGGTTCTAATGCTATAGTTATATACATGTATCATTATTATAGATAAAAGACAGATTGAATAAAACAGAAAATATTCTTTCATATACACTATTTAAGTTTTCATTCTTTTTAAAAGGATTGATAATAATTTAAACTAACACAAAAAGATTTCAACTCAAGAGACACCAATACATATATACATATTTGAACACCCAATGTAACACCCAAAACAGCATGAAAAACACAGAGCCATCATTTTTCTGGTCTCTTGAAAAGAGGTGAAACACGTAACCCTACAAAACATGATTTTCATATGATAATTTTCCATTACCTATGACCCACTAGCTTTTTTATGTGAAGCAGATCACACTATCAGTTATATTGCTACAATACTCAGTTCATATTAAAACAAAACCTACACATGATTCTGGGTTTCGATCATATTCAGTTGCCAAGTTTACCACGTTTCACAACAATACTCATTCATGGAGGAGAAGTATTTTATTCTTAAAAAATGTTCCTTATTACTTGAAAACACAGAAATGTTCATGTATCTACATTTTTTTTATATATATAGTAACAAAAATAATTGACACATATACAAACTAAATTTTATATACAAATAAATACCCCCTAATCGAATAAATTTCAAAACATTAAAGTGGACATAAGTACTAGTTTGAAAAAGAAAAACTCGTCTTAGGATACCTAACATTGTAGTTGTGCTATTGTGAAAATCTTATGTGGGTTCACTATATCATTTCTAAAAGTTGTATTATTCATATGATTCCACTACCCCAAATAATAGCCAGTTTCATATTCCTTTTCAAAGATGATTTTTTGTTTATAATAGAAGCCTATATGAATTGGGTTAGATGCATTTTGGCATAATAGTATAGTCCATTACTATTTCGTACCCACATGTTACATCGATTCCAAACAAACATAGATTGCAATTTTACACTTGAAATGGATAAGAATAGATTATGATGTCTAGAAAAGGACTTTACTTGGATTCACACCTAATACACCAATAACATTATTATAAAAAATATTTAAACGATTTTATTTTAGAAAAAAAAAATTATTCATTCACAATGATGAAGAATAACTAGTGTAAAAACTTTGGTGTAATTAATTATATTCCAATTTAGAAACTATTTATCAATAATAAAAATTAATTTAGAAATTAATAATTTTTTAGTTTTTAAAATGGTCTATAATTTAGTCACTATAGTAACTTTTTTTTTTCTAAAATTGGTTTCTATTTTAAATATATTTTCTTGTAGTGATAGATATAAAAATAATAATTTAACCAACATAAATAAATAAATAAAAATGGGTAGAAAATATGTTTTCTTTCTACTTATTTACCATTCTTCCCACTCACTTATTGCATTAAGAGTTGCTATTCTTAGCATGTAATTGATGCAAATATCATGGTTGCTAGAGAGCTTAGTTTATGCCACAATATTCAATTTAAAAAAAAAATAGTATAAAATTAATGTAGGTTACACTAGATGTAGATGATGATGATGACATGATATTTTTTTTTTCTAGGTTACACTAGGTTACATTCTATTTTTCAAGCATGTTTGTCATATTTTCTTTTTTATATTTGGGAATCAATTAGCAGATTTCCATTTATGTTGACGAATTAAACAACGAAACACACAAATCTTATACCAACCAATCTATAACTAACCTTTTTTTGATAGATCAAATAATGGATCAACTGAAATAAGTCGACAATATTATCTTTTTTATTTATTTTTACTTAATATATATTGAAACTTCAATTTGGATGTTTTTGTTTATGCTTTTTCAAGTGGGGTTAAGCTGAATACTTTTTCTCTTCCAATTAAATTGGTTTTTCTGTTCATACATGGCATGGCATAGTTTTCATATTACGACAAGATACAAACATGGTTTTGGAAGGTGGAAGAAGGAAATGGTAGTGTCCAAATCAATGCTTGGCCCAGAAAAGACTGATCCAGAGATATGGACAAATAAAAACCAACGGAAGGAAGACCTGAGAGTGCTTCTAAATTAAAACCATGTCATGTTACTTTCCATACCAAGAAAAGAATCTCCCAACAAATTAGGTCTCTTTCTAAAATATATTTTGTTGTGTTAATTAAAACCAATGAAACTTTGCCTTTTCAAGCCAATTTAAGCTCTGAATACATAGAGAAAATGTGAGATAAAAGAAATACTCTTTTCGTAACTACCAAAATAAATAAATTAAGACTCTAGCTAAGATTGGCCATGGGGTTTTCATGTATGAACATATAGTTGGTTGGTTATTGGTTGTTACTAAATAGACGAGATGTTTGATGTTAATATTGTTGGATTCCTTGAGTGGACATAATTGGGAGAGTTAATAAATAATCTGAGACGTGAATTTAATGAGTTTTGAGTTATGAGTCAACATATTTATAAAAGATATTGACATCATCTTCAATCTAAAATCTTTAACGTATTATGTTTTTAGATCTTTCTCCTTTGTTCACCTCACTCAATTTCCCTCAAGTGTGAGTCTCCACATTGCAAACTCCCCTTCCACTTCGAAAGCATTCTATCCATGAGTCCTCTACATAGATTGTTGGGTTTCTCAAGTGGATGTACTAGGGAGAGTCAATAACTAACATAGGAGACTGGATCCAATGAGTCTTGAGTTATGAGTCAATCCATATATAAGAGACATTAACATCACTTTCAATTCAACCCGAGACCTTATGCATTAGGTTTGTAGGTTTTTCTCCTTATATATTGTTCACCTAAATCATCTCCATGTGGGACTTCAGACTCCACGCTTAAAGTCCTTACAAATATAACGATAGAATAAAATAAAAATTGTGTTAAAAATATTATTTTGTTGAAATTATATAGGAACTAATTTTATTTAAAATATAAATTTAAATAAATAAAAATGTAAATTTATAAATAAAAGATATATATTTATTTTTTATTGTGTTAAATATGTTCAAGAAATTGGTTTTTGTCCTTAGTTCAAAATTTAAACCATCCAAATACTTGTAGTATGGAAATGATTGGGAATGAGTTCTTCTGTATATGGAATTAGTTCAATTTAAGGTTCCACTTCATCAACCCATTAGAAGTAGTTACAATGAACATCAGTCTGCAATCAAAACAATAACGAATTTTGAAAAAAACTATCAATTTTAAAAAAAAACTAGCAATCATTTCACATACAAAAGGACCAATTCCAATAATTTTCATACTACAAGTACTTGAATGGTCTAAAGTTTGGACCAGGGATGAAAACCAAATTTGTGTTATAGTACAAAAACGAAAAAATATATTTAACCCTTCTTTATTTTAATTAAAATTTAATTTCTAAAACTTAGATTTTCTAAACCCTCCATAAGTTTAGAGAACAACTATAACTTTATTCTTTTGTCGGATTATAATATTGAAGAGACAATAAGATAAGGAGAGAAATCAAAGTAACTCTATCTCATTTGGAATGCAATGATGATCAAGTGAAATGTGGTCGCTTTAGCAATAAGTATGACGATGTTACATGAGTTTTAGAATCTTGAAAATCATGATACTACATTAAAGCAGTTGGAAGGGATCCAATAAGTATATTGCTTAAGCATTACAAGAACACCCAATAATAAAACTGAACATGAGACCACTTAAGCAAGAAAGTATTTTATGAGATCACTCAAACAATAGGAGCTTGCTCAAACAACAATTGGTTGTGTTGAGGGTGAATTATTTCAATATGGTTAATTGTACATATGGTTATATATATGATTAATTTTTTAAATGTATAATATATGCATGATGAGATGCATATGGAAGAGAGTGATGTGATAAATCACATATTTGATATCTATTTTATATGTGACCTTTATGAGTGTGTGATTCTTTGTGTGTGTGTGATGAATACCTAGAATGGAAATGGGCTTTAAAGGTTAAGAGATTGTACATGTAAGTCCATTAACACTACAAGAAAATGATGAAATAGAAACCAATTTTTAGAGACCAAAATAATTAGTCGCAATAGTAACTAAATTAGAGACCATTTTGGAAACTAAAACAAAAATTGGTTTCTAAATTAGTTTTTATTATTTTCTATTATTGTTAAATAGTTTCTAAATTGGTCTGTACTTAGCAATCAAGGTTTTAGAGACTAAATTTAGAAACTAAATAATTGGTAGATAAAACATTGGTTGCTAATTAGATACCAATTTAGAAACTATTTAACAATAATAAAAAATAATATAAACTAATTTAGAAACTAATTTTTGTTTTAGTTTTCAAAATGGTCTCTAATTTAGTTATTATTGCAACTAATTATTTTGGTCTCTAAAAATTGGTTTCTATTTCATCATTTTCTTGTAGTGTAAGTAAAGAAAATATTTTGTGTTTATTAGAACATGATTATGCAAATTAAAATAATGTAGTGAGAAGCTAAAAGAAGTTGTTAATCTCCCTAATAGTAAGGTGTATGAACTACCTTAACCTAAGAAACTAAAATCAATTTTAATAAGTGATGTTTCCAATGGATTATGTATTAGTTTTTAATGAGAAATGCACAATCCTATGAGTATGTATTCCGAAAGGTGTTATATATATATATATATATAATATATTATATATAATGTATGATCATGATGTATTATATGATATTACAACATACTAAATAAGGATTTAGAAATTATATATATTATTGTGTACAAAATGAACTTTAGTTTGCTTTTTAATTTTAAAAATTGTAAAAAAAAGTATATAATATTTTTAATAAGTAGATTATTGTTGTGATTCAAATACTTCTAAATAGAAATATTATATCCATACCAACATAACGGGATATGAAGAATGATACAACTATTATATCTTATAAAACGCAACAAGCAAAAATTTTATATTTCTAGTTAAGTGTGAAATAAAAATTCCATAAGATACCTTCAAGTTATAAAAATAACTTATAACCTATTATTCTAATCAACTATATCTTATTAAACCACAAAATATGTCCTTCAAGTTTAAGGTAAAACGTAGAATCAATTTATAAAATAATAAAATAATAGAATCAATTTATAAAATAATAAAATCTATCAGTACATTAATCTGCTTCTGTTGGTTTTTTAGGTCAACCATTTGAAATGCCATTCATTACAAGTTTGCCTATGTACCATACCTGCATTATATAAAACTTTCCATATGATACAAATTAAGGATCTTTTTCATTCATAGAGTTGACATTACTTGAAGATCATTTGAATTTCTTCGGTTAAGTGTTTGATATTTAATTATATCATAACCAGTTACACTCAATTCATGACTTTCGACCGTAGTAACATAATCATATATAGCAACAAAGTGTTCTAATCAGAAAATTTAGTCCCTAAAGAATGCTATTTATACATCCTTGAAGAAAGCTACAACACCAATGAAAGAAAGGAAAGAGAAAAGAACATTACCAACAGATTTCATGGACCCACTTTCTGAGATGATCTTGTCTTCTGCAAAAACATCATCACAGTCACCTTTGGGTGGAAGCAAAATTAATTAAACAAATGGAAGTAAAGTAAGAGAAAGGCTCTGTGCATATCAAGGCACTCACTGCACTCTTTTGCATGACACAAACACTTCAGCCCTACACCACAGTGGCCTTTAGGCTTTTCACACTCTTTACAAAGATCTTCCACGTGATTTCGCACATCAAAGGACATCCATGTTCTCAACACATACCCTTCAGCTTCACCATTTGAGGAGCTTCTATGCATCCAGATATAATGAGAGCAGTTCAAATGTTTAGGATGAAAGCCTTTGTCAACCTTTTCAAGATCTTCAATGACTAAACATGAATTTGGACTATTCTCTTGCTCTTGAATGGCTTCATATTCATCTCTTTTCCCTATAAATGCAACTCTTCATGAGGCTTCAGTTATCAGATTGTGAGTCATGTGGTGTATTTTATCTCTGAGGATCACACTATATAACGATGCATAAAGGTGGATATATCGAGAATCTTCTGCTTTTGAAATCAAGTTCCAAGTTGGCTCAATAGTTAAAAGAGGTTTTACTGCTTTTGCAGGAATCATTGAGCTTATATTTTTGTGATTTTGCCATGTCTTTTGCCATGGAATACAACTAACTTGGATTCATCAACTATTGTTTATCATAAAGCTATGCATGTTCCATACTCATTCTCTGCCATGTAAAAGTGACTTTTCTATTTATGCTTCTTTAGGTAAGGCTAGTGATGATATAATCTGTGTCTTAGAATTTCTTTTACTTTTACATGAAACAAAAACTAAGTGGCTATTCGCAATGCCAAATACTAACTCCTAGAAGTATCCATCAATATAAGGCAAAAAAGTTCATCGTTAATTATAATTCATAAACCATAATACTACGTGTTCAAATTGCAAGAGATGTAGTAGTAACAACTCATGACAGAACTACAGATAGCGAAACACAAGCAAAAACATACACTAAACAAATTTGAAGAGGGGAATTTTATTGCTGGAATGTTATGTTGAAGATTATGCTGGAGCCTTGACAAGAGTAGATGGGAAATCCAGCAGCACAATGTTCTCAATGGCTGCTGAAAATGTTGTGGAGAACTCCACATGATTTGGGTGGCTTTGAAATGCAGCAAAGTCTTCTTTCTTGTTGAATGTCATTAGGAAGGCATGAGTGAAACCTTGTCTCAGCACATCTAAGCTTTCAATGTCACGCCCCCTGTTCAACATAAATGCAATCAAACATATGATAAGACTCTATTCAGTATCAGAGCTAAACACAATAAACTTTTAGAATCTCCAAAATAACCAACATGGTGTAATATGATTCCTAGATGATTATATCTTTTAAGCATGTAGTTAGAGATTCAGTTCTTACCAGATTTATGTGTATGAAACAAAAAAGAAACCTTAAAAAAATCAAACTATGACTTTGGATACACAGAAAATAGTTGATGAAGTACAAGGTAACAAAACAGAAAACATATACCATTCAAAGGCCTTGACAGCATCAATCTCAGAGACCAACTTCTCCATCCCTTTTGTGAGCTCATCAACTGCCACACCTTCCTTGAACTTAACAATCACAAAGTGTTTGAATTCCCCCATTGCCAGCATACCCCAAAGCTTGTTCCTTGCAGCCACATATATATATTCACAATTTGCCTCACGTTCTTGATCTGTTCTTTGTCAGAACCCCATGACTCCTTTCATTGCTATACTAATCAATTTACCAAAAAAAAAAGTGATGGGAGACAGCATCCACAGCTGAATCTAAGGAAAGGTACTGCTACTTTCACCTTTAGACCCACCAATGCACATCTTCTTTCCATGGCATAGTAAAAATTGTCTGGTGCCATTGTCGTGGCACATGAATGGGTCCTTGGTGTCATCACCCTAGACAAGTTTGAGTGATAATTGGCCTCATTTTGAATCACAAAACATCATGATTATACATGGAACAACTTTTCTTTCTTCACTAGCTTTTTCTTTTGTGCTATATGTGTGCAGAAAAGTGGTGTTACAGCCTCAACTTTTCTCCATGTCCTTAGCATGTGCACCGTCTACTGTAAATTATTGCCCTTGGATCAACATACTATTTCTCTACTTCACCTTTACGAATATGAAAATTGTTACTTTGAAAATTCCAGAGACATCACTTTATAACTATAAATTAATCAATTTCAGTTTATAACTGTAAATTAATCAATTTGATTAACAAAATCTCAAAATTGCTATATTTCACTACAAAATATCTCTCGTCAGATTGGTAACATTATCAATATTCTTTAGTCGGATTGTTAACATATCAATGTTCTTTACAGATTTTACTGTCTTCAGTTTAACTTCTCCAAACAGAATTATATTTTAAATTCATGGTAAAAAAATCAAATTCTTGTACAAAACTACTTTTTTATTATTCGTCATTTTTAAAAATATTGAAGCTTGATATTTTATGTACTACAGGTCAATGATAAGGTTTTTTGGTATTTGTATTAAAGTGTTCCATTTTTAATTGATTTAATTTTTTACTGATAAAAACTAAATCTTAATCAAAAGCATATAAATTAAACCGTAGATAGAAAGAGATACAAAAGTCTAGAAAAAAAAAATCCAGTTTCTCATCTTATATTTGGATGCTAATTAAGTCTAGCATGACATTAAGGGTGAATTTCTTTACAACTGGCTTCAATCACATCCTCTTTTATTGAAATGACAACTTTAGTTCTATTATTAAAGTCTAAGAATTATTGTAACTTATTGTTGGATTTAATCAAGTTTAACCATTAAAATTTTGATGGTTAAATATCATTTTGTTTTTCATATTTAGCCTTTTTTTTAGATTTACAATATTTAGCTGTAACTTATGTTTTAATCATTTAAGTTTACGTAGAATGATTTAAGAATAAATTTTTAATTTAGTAGTATTTTTTTTATTGATTTACTGATCTTACATATATAACATGCCAGTAATATATAGTTTGGATATGAATATATACATTATTGTAAAATATATAGTGTAGTATATAGTTCACATATAAAGACCATGTCGCATTATACATAATCTTAACTGTAACAAATATTATATTTAGAACTCAGCTTCACAGTGAATAATAAAAGTTTATATCCTTATTTATTCATATCTAGCTTAAATATTTAAAAAAATAATAATTCAATTTTCACACTTTTAAATTTTATAAAAGTATTATATCAGATTAATTTGTTTAATGAATATTTTTTTTAGCATAATACAAGATATTTAAAAATTGGGCTGGAAATTGAAGTAGAAAAAATACTATATTACCAATTACTAGTTTCACCGCAGCTAAATTGTAATTGAACAATTAAGTTTATATTTTTTTCAATGTCATTGAACGTTTTCGATAATAAAAATTGAAAATTCGTATCAATGATTATCTTATAGTTTTAAGATAAAAATTATTATTAATAATGTGATTCTAAAAAATATATTTTTAGTTTATTTTAAAATAGTTTAAATTAAATAAAAATATAAAAATGTATAGCTTTAACAATTAATAAAGTTAAAGTACCAATTCAGATAAACCTTTTAGTTTTGTTTTTTTTTAACTTATTTTTTTTTATGATTCGGACTAAGTTGTCCGGTTTACATAAAAGAAGTTACTAGAGATAACGAACTCTAAACTAAATCCTAGTGATGAAATCAATATCAATTTTTGAAATAATGGTAATATGTAATTACTTTTTATATAAAACAAATGGAAGTATTTTATCTTTTTTTTCATCATAACAAACATGAACAATTAATTATTAAGTTGTATTTATATTTTAATTTATTGTGAAATATATTAAAGAACATTTATTGTCGAATTAAATGTACTTAGTGCATGATACGTCAGGCCCATAGTTAGTTGGTCTGCCAGCTGGCTCACCATTTTTTTAAAAATTTTATATTTAAAAAAAAACATTTCTATATAAAATATATTTAATTATATAAATATTTTTTAAGTTTTAATTGATTAATTAATATCTATAATATGATAAATTAAAATAATAATTTTTTTACATATTAAATTACTCTAATATAATTAATAATTAAGATTTAATTTATAAGTGTTAATGATTTACGTTATCCTTTCTAAAAGAATTCATTAAATATATCTCACATATACTAACATTTAATTTAAGATTAAAATTAATAACAAGTTAAGTCGTTAATCTACAAATGTTACTGTATGTAAGAACTTTCCATAAGATTCTTTCCATCTAACATTTCCGTTTATGTGACTTCGATTGTTAATGAAGCAAAGTAATCTTTGTTAAATAGTATGTTAATTTATTTAATACACAACAAAATTTAATGATTATATCTTCTTACATTTATAATGTCTTATTCCATACATGTATATCATTTAAATCACACTTTATTATAAGGCATCTAATTCTAAAAATAACTCATAAAACATAGATCATTATTATAATGGTTAAAAATAATTATTTATATCGAGTTTCATTTATCCAATCATACTCACATATAACTCATAAAAAAGTTAAGACAATAAGTTACAAATCTTATGAAGACTTCAAGTTCTAAAAACAATTACTTAGCATAATTAACTGCAAAAACTTCAATTAAAATTGACAACTTCATCTCGACTCACTAAAATAATCAAAACTTCTATATCTCCTTTTTAGATTATTCCAAAGTTATGACAAAGCTAATATTTAAGGTTACAACTTCAATGAAGATTAGATAGCCTAATTCATACAAATCCGTTATGTGAATTTTGACAAAAGATTTTTCTTTACTTTTATGTTTAAATTGGTTGAGCAAATTTTTCATCCATGGAAGGAATTTCTCATTGTAAAACTCACTCTCCTCTCTACCTTAAATTTATTAGTAAATCTCTCTTTCTCTTTACCTTAAATCGACTAAGCGATTGAAAAATTCGACAAGAAGATTATGCAAAATATATATATATATATATATATATATATATATATATATATATATATATATATAAAAGTTATGCTAAGTTCAAATTACTTAAACACATTAAATTTACACCACCTTTTTTTAACTATTAATATATTGACATAAATTTTAAACAATAACTATTATTGTTCAAATTAAGCATAACAACCTAAACTTAAGGAAAAACCAATAAAAAATACATATTTTCAACCCATAACATCCATTTAACATTTCTAACTCTATATTAATGGTTCCAAATAATATCAAAAGCATTTTACTATTAACATTGTCACCCAACCATCTAAATTAAAATTAAAATTTAAGGATCAGATCAACAAAATAATTCATTCTAAATTTACTAACCAAACAATGCAATTCATATACATATTTAATTCCCAACCTATTATTAATATCAATTAATCTTAATCTTACACCAGCATTACAAATCCAATTTGAAAACAAAATTAAACAAATTAATTTCCCTTACCTATAATTAACTTAAAATATCACTACAAAAAAATTATTAAATAAAAATTAATTTTAAAAATAAAAAATAATTTATCATTATATTGACTAAATTAGATACTATTTTATAAACAATTTTTTTTATTGGTATCTAAAGTAATTTCTATTATTAATAGATAATTTCTAAATTGATATCTAACTAACTATCAAAGTTTTAGCTACCAATTTTAGAATTTAAATAATTGATAGTTAAGATATTGTAGCTAATTGGATACCAATTTAAAAACTATTTATCAATAATATAAATTAGTTTAGATATGAATAATTTTGTACTCTAAAATAGTATTTAATTTAGTCAATATAATGACTAATTATTTTATATCTTTAAAATTGGTTTTTATTTAATTATTATTTTTAAGTGTATAACAGATGATGAAGAACTAAGTATAGAAAAACCTAACCAAACTGATAACTATAAAACAGCCAAAACACAAATTAGAAACAATCTAATGGTCACTTGAGAATAATCAAAGTTCTCAACAACACAACTCAGAAAAAATATAAAAATCAAAGGAATTACAAAGCAAAAATGAACTTACATATTTCCAAACTTACATATTTCCAAAATTCAATTGCATAAATGTGCTTTGTATCTCGATATTGTCCAGAAAAAATGAAAGGTTAGAAAGTTCATACATGAAGAACGTTATGTGAAAGTGATAAAAGAAAATTTAGATGAAAAAAGAAAGAAGAAAATAAAATAGACTCGAATTAAGTATGCTAGATTTGAGGATAAGATTGAGGTCCCTAGAGTTATTTCGGTAATTAAAGATTTAACTTGTTTGATGGAAAATTCGTCCAAAGCTTCAATGAAAAATAATATGTTGGATTTCAACGTGATTAAGTTTTTTGGTATTAATACTCATAGTGGTAAAGTTCTTTGTCATCTTCTTGTCAGATGAAAGAGTTTCCCTCACCAGGCTGGGTTAAAATTAACATTGATGGGGTTGATAGGGGTATCCTGGTCTTGCTACTTGTAGAGGTATTTTCCGTGGGAGTATAGGAGAGTTTATTGGTATTTTCTCTGCGTTTCTTGAAGTTGTTGAGTTTATCATACTACTATGGTTGTTGAGTTTTATGGAGTTATACATGCTATGAAGGAAGCTCAAAAGATGGGACTTACTAATGTCTGGCTTGAATGTGATTCTGCCTTGGTTTGTGCTGCATTTATTGTTAGGACTAATATTCCGTGGATGATTCATTATCGATGAAATACTTGTCTTTATTATTATACGATATTGTACACAATTATACGTAATTAATTTAATAATCATAATATTCCATGATTACTTTAATATTAATTTAATAAAACCTAACTCTTTATTACCGTATGCTATTTTTTTTTTAAAACATGTTTTTTCAGTTGTGTTTTATTGAAATATTTATAAAGGACTTTACATTACCCTTACCTTGCAGGTTCTGGTTGTTTACCTAGCAAACACCAATCCATTGATCTTAAAGTTATTCCCTGCTCAATCATATATATATATATATATAATATCATGCAAATAGAATCACATATAGCATTTAAAAGGTGGTTTAGTAGAAGAAAGTGGGAGAAAAAAATGTTATCTTTTATACAAAAATATCCATACAAAAATTTTCGATGCATGCAAAAGATGAAGAATTGATTAAAGTTGAAGAGATGTGGACCATTATCAACACTAAGGAAGGTAACTTAAGAAAAGTTTGCTACAGGGACATTGATTCTAATTCTAGCGTGTTTCGGTGGGACACAAGATATAGAAATATCTTTCAAAATGGATTTAAACCATGGTCATAAGGAAAACTCCTACATGTGTATTATAATTTAAATGATTTTGTTCATCATGGAGGCGAGCCACTTAATCCTGATAGGTCATCTAACTGACAAGATTTTGTCAACACAACTAATAACATTTATTGGAAACTGAGAATTCCCACTCCAATTCGCAAAGGAGGATCTCCACTCAAATGGTACCATTATAAGCTTTGTGCGTTAGGTGGTATATCAGTTTGTCATAGTTTTGGAGATAGTTATGGACGCTATGCTCATAAAGATGAAGGTCAGTACAAGGGATAGTGCGTGAGTTTATCCTATCGTGATTCAATACAGGGTTGGTTAATTTTTAATCATCTCATATTATTAATCACTAACTATAAGCTATTATATTGTGCAGGTTTGGGTGGAGATTATTGAACCAAAATAAATTGATTAAAAACAACTATTTTAATCCTGAAGGTCCAGTTACATTTGGAGTGAGAAAGTCTCTTATATATATTTCCTATACATCTATACGCAATTATTGTATATAATTATTGTACGATATTATAAGAACATTTGTTGGAAACCGAGAATTCCCACAACAATCTGCACAGGAGGCTCTCCACTCAAATTGTACCGTTACGAGATTTGTGTGTTAGGTGGTATATCGATTTGTCATAGTCTTGGAGATAGGTATGGACACTATGCTCATAAAGATGAAGTCGGTTTTGTGGGGATAGCGTGTGAGTTCATCATGTCTTGATTCATATTCAGGTTTGTTAATTTTTAATCATCTCATATTATTAATCACTAACTATAAACTATTATATTGTGCAGGTTTTGGCGGATTAGTGAACTAAAATAAATTGATTAAAAACAACTATCATAATCTTGAAGGTCAAGTTACATTTAGAGTGACAAAGTCTCCATACACTTGTATATATTTCCTATACATCTATACGCAATTATTGTATATAATTATTTACGAACATTTATTGGAAACCGAGAATTTCCACAACAATCCGCACAGTAGGCTCTCCACTCAAATTGTATCGTTACGAGATTTGTGCGTTAGGTGGTATATCGGTTTGTCATAGTCTTGGAGATAGTTATGTGTGCTTTATGCTCATAAAGATTAAATCGGTTTTCTGGAGATAGCGCATGAGTTCATCCTGTCTTGATTCATATAGTAGGTTAAATTTTAATCATCTCATACTATTAATCACTAACTATAAGCTATTATATTGTGCAGGTTTGGGCGGAAGTTACTGAATCAAAATAAATTGATTAAAAACAACTATTTTAATCCTAAAGATCCAGTTACATTTGCAATGAGAAAATCTCCATAGACTTATATATATTTCTTATTCATCTATACGCAATTATTGTATATAATTAATTATTGTACGATATTGTACGAACATTTATTGGAAACCGAGAATTCCCACAGCATTCTGCACAGGAGGCTCTCCACTCAAATTGAATCGTTACGAGATTTGTGCGTTAGGTGGTATATCGGTTTGTCTGTCATAGTCTTGGAGATAGTTATGGATGCTATGCTCATAAAGATGAAGTCAGTTTTATGGGGATAACGCATGAGTTTATTGATAGACCTTTACTCATGCAATACTAAAACTAGGGTTATCATAAAAAACTTCTGCCTTCATTTAATGGTAAGTTTCTATATAAGGGTTTAAGGGCCATGGGCCTTACAATACTTTTAAAATAAAGCAGCAGATGAAACTGGAACAACATACTAAAATAAAATGGCATAGTAGTAAAAGCATGGGCTTAACCCAATATAAAATCTTTCATCCAATTGGGTTGTTTCTTGGGTCTTGTGCTGGTGTAATTTCTCATTCTAACTTTATCCTATCTTGATTCATATATAGGTTGGTTAATTTTTAATCATTTCATATTATTAATCACTAACTATAAGCTATTATATTGTGCAGGTTTGGGCGGAGATTAGTGAACCAAAATAAATTGATTAAAAACAACTATTTTAATCCTGAA
Source organism: Phaseolus vulgaris (assembly GCF_000499845.2). Classification (NCBI taxonomy): domain Eukaryota; kingdom Viridiplantae; phylum Streptophyta; class Magnoliopsida; order Fabales; family Fabaceae; genus Phaseolus; species Phaseolus vulgaris. Next base: position 36,380,744 of record NC_023755.2, on the reverse strand, counting down.
GGTCTAGTTACATTTGAAGTGAGAAAGTCTCCATACACTTGTATATATTTCCTTTACATCTATACGTAATTATTGTATATAATTATTGTATGATATTGTACGAACATTTATTGGAAGTCGAGAATTCCCACAGCAATTCGCACACAGGAGGCTCTCCACTTAAATTGTACCGTTACGAGATTTGTGTTAGGTGGTATATTGGTTTGTCATAGTCTTGGAGATAGTTATGGGCACTATGCTCAAAGAGATTAAGTCAATTTTCTGAGGATAACGCATGAGTTCTTTCTGTCTTGATTCATACAAGTTGGTTAATTTTTAATCATCTCATATTATCAATCACTAATTATAAGCTATTATATTGTGCAGGTTTGGGCGGAGGTTAGTGAACCAAAATAAATTGATTAAAAACAACTATTTTAATCCTGAATGTCAGGTTACATTTGGAATGAGAAAGCTTCCATACACTTGTATATATTTCCTATACATCTATACACAATTATTGTACGATATTGTACGAACATTTATTGAAAATCGAAAATTCCCACAGCAGTCCGCACAGGAGGCTCTCCACTCAAATTGAATCGTTACGAGATTTGTGCATTAGGTGGTATATCGGTTTGCCTGTCATAGTCTTGGAGATAGTTATGGATGCTATGCTCATAAAGATGAAGTCAGTTTTATGGGGATAACGCATGAGTTTATTGATAGACCTTTACTCATGCTATACTAAAACTAGGGTTATCATAAAAAACTTCTGCCTTCATTCATAATGGTAAGTTTCTATATAAGGGTTTAAGGGCCATGGGCCTTACAATACTTTTAAAATAAAGCACAGATGAAACTGGAACAACATACTAAAATAAAATGGCATAGTAGTAAAAGCATGGGCTTAACCCAATATAAAATCTTTCATCCATTTGGGTTGTTTCTTGGGTCTTGTGCTGGTGTAATTTCTCATTCTAACATTATCCTATCTTGATTCATATATAGGTTGGTTAATTTTTAATCATCTCATATTATTAATCACTAACTATAAGCTATTATATTGTGCAGGTTTGGGCGGAGATTAGTGAACCAAAATAAATTGATTAAAAACAACTATTTTAATCCTGAAGGTCTAGTTACATTTGAAGTGAGAAAGTCTCCATACACTTGTATATATTTCCTTTATCAATCACTAGTTATAAGCTATTATATTGTGCAGGTTTGGGCGGAGGTTAGTGAACCAAAATAAATTGATTAAAAACAATTATTTTAATCCTGAATGTCCGGTTACATTTGGAATAAGAAAGCTCCCATACACTTGTATATATTTCCTATACATCTATACACAATTATTATATATAATTATTGTATGATATTGTACGAACATTTATTGAAAATCGAAAATTCCCACAGCAGTCCGCACAGGAGGCTCTCCACTCAAATTGTACCATTACAAGATTTGTGCGTTAGGTGGTATATCGGTTTGTCATAGTCTTAGAGATATTTATGGACGCTATGCTCATAAAGATTAAGTCGATTTTCTGGGATAGCACGTGGGTTTATCATGTCTTGACTCATATACAGGTTGGTTAATTTTTACTCATCTCATCATATTATTAATTACATTAACTATAAGCGATTATGTTGTGCAAGAATGGGAGGAGGTTAGTAAACCAAAATAAATTGATTTAAAACAACTATTTTAATTCTGAATGTCCGATTATATCTGGAGTGAGAAAGTCTTCATACACTTGTATATATTTCCTATACATCTATACACAATTATTGTATATAATTATTGTACGAACATTTATTGAAAATTGAAAATTCTCACAGCAATCCGCACAGGAGGCTCTCCACTCAAATTGTACCATTACGATATTTGTGCGTTAGGTGGTATATCGATTTGTCATAATCTTGGAGATATTTATGAGCGCTATGCTCATAAAGATTAAGTAGATTTTCTGGGGATAACGCCTGATGACTTTTTACGACAAGTGCGCCGCGTTTGTTAAAAGTAATAATTTCCCTAAGGACGGATATTGATCCCACAATGAACAGTGAATTATAAGTACAATAATCGCTAAATATAAAACAAAACAATTAAAAGTGTATTTTAAGTTGTTGGGTTGGCGATGATCAATAAGAAAACAGACAAAGAATTAGTTGTTTTCAATTGGAAAAATAGGAATTAGGTTTCATATCTCTCACTCTCATGTATTTTGATTAGCATTTCAATATTAAGTTATTTAATTGAAATTGATGACCGTATAAAAATCATTTATATCGATTCCTCGCATAATTATAAGAACAACTTAGAACGAAGCTCAGACGTTAATAGCAATTAACATTTCAAGTCTATTCCTAGCACTCAAATATGTTAAGTATTGTTGTTTAGGTCCAAACCCTAAAAATACCTCCCGGGTCAGATTTAAGATTCTCAATTTGTCACGGAAAATTAAAAGTAAAACACCAATACCAATAATCAATCAAAAACTGAATATTAATATTTAAGATATCACCTCAATACATAAGAGTTTGAGCAGATTACTCCCAATCCCAAATGGTAGAATTAGCCACGCATACTTCTATCACCTTCCATTCTCCCAATTGGGTTACAATTTACTCTATGGCTTTTTCCTCTCAATCTGGCACCCTAAGGTTGAGCTTCTAGCGCTCTATTTATCCTAGTTTTTTAGGGTTAGGTTGTTTATTGTGTCGCGCTAATGAGCTAAATGATAAAACATAAAAAAGGCCCAATCTTTTTTTGCATCTTTTTCCATTCTGGGACCTTCTATCTTTATCTTTTTAGCTCAAATCATTCATCTTTAATCCAAATCTTCAATCTTCCTTACAACTCTGCAATTAACACCAAATTTGGGAATAAATACTCTTATTCAAATAAAGATCATAAAAAATGTAAGAAAGTATTCATAAATTAGAGATTATTAATCTTGCTTGTCCTCAGGCAAAGTAAATGAATATATTTGAATTTAAATATCAAACAGCTTAATTCACTAAACAACAGATCAAATTAGAAACTTATGATGCTTCCAAATTCAAATATAGAAAATTATAGACACAATCAATTTCCAGGATCAAATCAAAACAAATAAATGACAATTCATCAAGGAATATCTTCTCATATGCTCACGGTTAAGTGTTTCTCTCTATTTTCACTTAATCATAACAAATCACAGTTGCTTTTCATTTCATCTTCAAATCACAAACATATTAGAAACATGAATCTTGAGGTCTTTTACAGGGTTGTAATGAGGCTGGGCTTCCAAAAAATATTGGTTTTTCTTAGATAACAAAATGCACATCTTAAAGAAGAAGAACATACCTACAATTCAATTATAGAGAACATATATGTTATCTAATTACCACTTTCTTTCGATGTCACCTTTTTCCTCATTTTCTTTCTTTTCATGAAATTTTTTTCTATCTTTCTTTTTTTATTTCTTTTTCTTCTTTTGTTTCTCTTTCTTTTTTTTTGTTTTGTTTTCAATAATAGGAAAAGATTCTTCCTATTATCAACTTTTTGAACTTTCAAAATCATAACCAACCATTCCCTTTTCTATATGTATTGCATCTATGTTCTCCTTCCTTAGACATGCTAAAGGGTAGAAAATTATATCAATAAAGGTTAAGGTGCAATATTAACAAAAAATTTCTTGGCCCAAAGGGGATAAAAAAAAATGGAATTCTAATATAAAGGTTGGGTTTTTGGCCCTGGCTCCTAATTAACACAAACAAATGCCTCAATCATCTTCATGCTTTTTTATGATGCAACAAAAATAAAAATTAAGCAACCACAACTGTCAATTCATCAGTAAAACTCTCAAAACTATTTAAGGTTCACACACTCACTTGGTTTAAATGGTCTCATTCCTTTTTGTCTTGTCATTATCTGTCCTAATCAATCATCCTGTTAAATTTTCATGTATCATAATTTTAACTACATTTGAATAGGGATTCAATCATATTTTCTTTTCTAACCTGTGTCTAATTCATCTCACTATTTAATATTTAAACACAAATTCTTTTTTCCACAATTCAAAATTAATTTTCTAGCTCTTTTTTATTTGAAAAAAAAAACTAGAAAACAAACAAATTAAAACTGAAATTTAGTCAAGAAAGATAATTCAAGACTTAAAATTACCAAACTAATAAAACAGGAAATTTATTCAAAATAAGCAAAAAAAACAAACCAAACAAATAAGCAAATAAACAGAAAACAAAATAACCGAAAAATAAAATAAATAAAATAAGAAAAAATTTAAATAACTGAAAAGAAAAGAGAATTAGAGAGATAAAACCATATTTTTGTTCAATCCTCTCTTCTTAAGAAGTCATCCAGCATTTTGTTAAAATTTTTATCTACAGTCTTGCTTCATTTGCTGGATCTGCCCCCCTGAATAATAGAACCTGTCTCCAGGTCAAAAATACATAACCTGCAAAATGATTAGGAGGCATATAGGATTTTTTATTTTTTATTTTTTATTATTATTATTTACTTTTTTTTTTATATAAAATCAGCAAAGGTAATAAAACAACATAAAACTAAAATGTGGACTGGGTTGCCTCCCAGTAAGCGCTCTTTTAATGTCATATAGCTTGACGCCTATGTCTTTATGGTCATCTAAAAGGATTACCATAGTGAGTGTTTCATATTCATTACCCAAGTAAGGCTTTACCCTCTGACCATTTACAACCCAACTTCTGTGTGCTTTTGGTTCTTCTAACTCTATTGCTCCTAAGGCTTTACCTCTTTCACAACATAAGGACCTGGCCATTTAGATTTTAACTTTCAAGGAAAAAGTTTCAATCTAGAGTTGAATAAAAGCACAGATTGCCCAGGGTAAAAATTTCTTTCCACAATCTTCTTGTCATGATATTTCTTTGTGCATTCCTTATAAAGCTTTGAGGAACTATATGCGTTTAACCTCATCTCTTCAAGTTCATGGATTTGCAGTTTTCTCTTTTCCCCAGCCGCTTTAGCATCTAAATTTAGTGTTTTTAATGCCCAATATGCTTTATGCTCTAATTCCACCGGAAGATGACAGGCTTTCCCATAAATCAGCTGAAATGGGGAAAGGCCAGTAGGAGTTTTAAATGTCGTTCTATACGCCCATAGAGCTTCATCAAGTTTGATTGACCAATCTTTCCTTGATGCAACCACTGTTTTCTCTAATATTTTCTTGATTTCTCTGTTAGAAACTTCTGCTTGCCCATTTGTTTGTGGGTGGTAGGCTGATGCTACTTTATGACTAACCCCATAATGCTCTAACACTTTCTTCAATTGGATATTACAAAAATGAGACCCACCATCACTTATCAATACTCTTGGAGTGTCAAATCTGCAAAAAATGTTCCTTTTAAGAAATTTGATGACTGTCTTGGAATCTGCATGTTGTGCTGGAATTGCTTCCACCCATCTAGAAACATACTCAATTGCCACTAGTATATATTCATTTGAAAAAGAAGATGGCAAAGGCCCTATAAAATCAATGCCCCAACAATCAAAGACTTCAATTTCTTGAATATTTTGTAATGGCATCTCATGTCTTCTAGAAATGCTTCCTGTCCTTTGACACCTATCACATCTTTGTACTAATGCATGTGTATCTTTAAACAACGAAGGCCAGAAAAAACCTGATTGAAACTTTTCCCCATTAAAATGTCCTCCATATGCTGAATTATGGCATTGCCATATAATTTTATTGGCTTCATCTGAAGAAACACATCTTCTCAGCAAATTATCTACACCCATTTTAAACAAATGAGGATCATCCCACACATAATGATTGGCATCCTTAAAAAATTTTCTTTTTTGATGCCAGTCCAAATTCTCCGGGATTGTTCCAGTAGCTTTAAAATTGGCCATGTCTGCAAACCATGGCCTCTTTTTGATTATTAGTAGCTTCTCATCTGGAAATTCAGCAAGAACCTCTGGCTCTAATGTGGTTACCTCATCATTTGCTAGTCTTGATAAATGATATGCTACATTGTTCTCACATCCTTTCTTATCTTTGATCTCCAAATCAAATTCCTGCAACAAAAGTATCTATCGTATAAGTCTTGGCTTAGAATCTGCTTTATTCAATAAATATTTTATTGCAGCATGGTCAGTGAAAACAATGACTTTAGAACCTATCAAATAAGATCGAAATTTCTCAAGTGCATACACTATAGCTAGCAGTTCTTTTTCTGTTGTGGTGTAATTACTTTGAGTTTCATTTAAAACTTTACTTGCATAGTGTATTACTTGAAAAATTCTTTCTTTCCTTTGTCCTAAAACTGCTCCTATTGCATAATCACTAGCATCACACATTATCTCAAAATTAAGTTTCCAATCAGGAACAGTTATGATAGGTGCAGAAATGAGTTTTTCTTTCAAGATATTAAAAGTAGTTAAACAATTATCATCAAATTTAAAAGGAGTATCCTTATTGAGAAGGTTGCATAGGGGCTTTGAAATCTTGGAGAAATCTTTAATAAATCTTCTGTAAAATCCAGCATGCCCTAGAAAACTTATGATTCCTTTGATGTTGACTGGTGGAGGTAACTTCTCAATGACTTCAATTTTTGCTTTATCTCCCTCCAGCCCTTTATGAGAAATTTTATGGCCTAAGACAATTCCTTCAGTGACCATGAAATGACATTTCTCCCAATTTAGCACAAGATTTGTCTCCACACATCGCTTCAGTACGAGATCAAGATTAGCTAAACAATCATCAAAAGAAGATCCAAACACAGAAAAGTCATCCATAAAAACTTCAATGCATTTCTCAATCATATCTGCGAAAATAGCAAACATACACCTTTGGAAAGTTGCTAGCGCATTACATAAACCAAATGGCTTTTTTCGATAAGCAAAAACGCCAAATGGGCAAGTAAATGTTGTCTTCTCTTGATCTTCTGGATTAACCACAATTTGATTATATTCTGAATAACCATCCAAAAAACAATAATATTCTTTACCTGCCAATCTTTCTAACATTTGATCCATAAAAGGTAATGGATAATGATCTTTCCGCGTAGCTTGATTCAGTTTCCTATAATCAATGCACATCCTCCATCCTGTAACAGTTCTTGTAGGAATTAATTCATTTTTTTCGTTATAAATAACTGTCATACCTCCTTTCTTAGGTACCACCTGTACCGGACTAACCCACGCACTGTCTGAAATGGGATAAATCATTCTTACTTCTAAAAGCTTTTGTACCTCCTTTCTAACAACCTCCTTCATGGAAGGATTTAAGCGCCTGGGTGGTTGAGCCACAGGTTTGAAATCTTGCTCCATGTGAATTTTATGCATGCAATATGCTGGGCTTATACCTTTCAAGTCAGCAAATGTCCATCCTATAACTTCTTTATTTGCCATCAACACTTTTATCAACTTTTGTTGTTCCTTTTTGGATAAATGGTTGCTTATGATAAATGGCTTCTCCCCATTTTCTTCAAGAAAAACATATTTCAAATGAGTTGGCAACTGTTTCAACTCTATTTTCTGAGGGGTGTTGCCTTTGTTCAGTTCTAATTCATCAACAATCCCTTGTTGAACTTCTTTTGTCTTTCCCAGCTCTAACAAACATTCCTTGACTTCCTTCTCCCCACAGTCCTCACAATTTTCATTATCATTTAAGACTGCTTTCATCAATGAATCATATATAAATATTTCTCTGTGATTTTCCAAATACAGTTCATCCAGTGCATCCATCCTAAAACAATCATTCTAATCAATCGGATGTTTCATTGCTTCAAATACATCAAAGCTAACTTCTTCATCCTGCACTCGAACCTTCAACTTTCCTTCATCCACATCAATCATAATTTTTGCAGTCTTCATAAATGGGTGTCCAAGAATAAGAGATACTTCAACATCTTCCTCTATGTCCATGATCACAAAATCAACTGGAAGTAAAATTTGTCTACCTTCACCAAAAGATCCTCTACTATCCCATGTGGATATTTTATTGATCTGTCAGCTAATTGCAGTGTCATCCTTGTAGGCAGAATTTCAACATCCCCGATTTTCTTCAACATAAATAGTGGCATCAGATTTATGCTTGCCCCAAGATCTAGTAATGCTTTGGCCACTGTAAAATTTCCTATTGTGACTGGCAAAGTAAAACTCCCAGGGTCTTTAGATTTTTGTGGCAATGATTTTTGAATAATGGCACTACATCCTGCTTCTAGCTCCACAATTCCTTGTTCTTTTAATCTTCTCTTCTTGGTCAACAAATCCTTCATAAATCTGGCATAAGTAGGCATTTGTTCCAAAACTTCAATGAACGGAATACTTATCTCTAGTTGTTTTAGAATTTCACAGAATCTGATAAACTGTCCTTCTATATTCTTTCTGGAGAGAGCATGTGGATAAGGTAAATCTACAATTGGAACACTTCTTTTTTCATTCTCTTTTTCCTTTTTTTTTTCTTTTCTTCCTGTACCCTCTCATTTTTTTCTTTCACTTCTCCCTCTTCACTCTTGTTTTTTTCTTCCTCTTCTTTTTTTTCTTCCCTATCAATTTTTCTTTCCTTACTTTGTAGATTATCACCAATCCCCTTTCCTACAACTACTCCACTTCTTGTAGTGATTGACTTGCATTTCTCCCTGAGTTCCCTCAACCCTTGTGTAAGTTGCTTAATTTGTGTCTCAAAATTCTCAACGTTCTTCTGCACAACCAACATGGCGTGTGTAAATTTTTTTGTAGAATCTTTCATTTTGCTCATTATCTCTTGGGACACATGATCTAATAGTTGGAGTTGTTGAAAAGTTCCTTGCTTTCCTTGATCTTCCACGTAAAACGCTTTTTCTTCAAAAGAATTATTTTGGTAAGCACATTGCTCACTGGAATGCTTACCTCCACACAGTTCGCACCTTAATTCTTGATTCTGCCTTTATTACATGTAATTGTTGAGGCAATTTCGCCATTTGTGTGGTTAACTGCTCAACCTGTTGTGTCAAAATTTGATTTTGAGCCAATAATGTATCTTCAATCCATCCTTTCTTCCGAGTACTTCGTCCATCATACTGGTCTTGAGAATCTGTTGATGCCAATCCATTAATAATCCTTGTTTCTTGTTCGGCATCAAGAGTCACCATTGTGCCATCAGCTGCGACATCTAAGAGCATCTTCATATCAAATTTGAGACCATTAATGAATATGCTCAGTTGAGCAATGTCTTCAAACCCGTGATTTGGGCATTTTCTCAATATCATCTTAAATCTTTCCCATGTCTCACAAAAAGACTCCTTTGCTCCTTGTCTGAACATAGAGATTTCAGACTTAGCTTTAATGTAGCGAGAGATTGGAAAAAATCTTTGCAGAAATTTTTCTTCTACATCCTCCCAGCTCGTCAGGCTCTGATTTGGAAGTGAACTAAGCCAATCCTTAGCTTTTCCTGCCAATGAAAAAGGAAACAAGTGCATACAAACATTATCAACATCATCTGATTCAAAGCCCATTACTCCCACCAATTCATAAAATGTATTCAAATGTGAATATGGATCTTCATGCTCCATTGCTGTGAATTGATGGGCACTGATAAGAGTAAGAAAATTGGAATTTATTTCCAAGGCCTTAGCGGTAGCAGGTATTGCGATACTAAAATAATGTCGTGGTCCTTGGTATATGACATAATCTCCAAGTGTCTTCTTGGCTTGTTCTTCTGCCATGTTGCTTTCCTAAAATATTAGTGGGAAAGAAGAAAAAAAATAGAATATATTTTTATTTTTATTTATTTATTTTTATTTTTATTTTTTTTAAGAAATAAAAAACAAACAGAAATTTAAATTGCTAACTAAAATAAAATCAATAACAGCCTAAACTATAAATTAAAACTTAAAATAAAACAAAACAAAACACTAAAATGACACTAAGAAAATAAAACAAAGATATTCAGAAAAAAAAAATATATAACAAAAATAAAAATAAAAATATATAAATAAAATAAAAACTAAAACAGAATAAAAGGAAACAATGAAGACGAGAAATAACTAAAATCAAGAAATAAAAACAGAATAAAATAAATACTAGAAATAAAAACAAAATAGAATAAAACAAATAAAACAAAACATAAACAACTAACTAACTTATTTTAAAGATACTACGTAAACTAGCGTAAAAATAAAAGCTAAAACTAGTAATAGATAAATAATTAAAACAAATAAATAAAAACTACCTAAACCTAAAGAGAACTAAAATAAAATAAAATCAAAACAAAAATCAAACTAAATCTGAAAATAAATAGAAATAACTAAAATCAAAATAAGAATTAAAATAATAACAACAAATCAGCAAACTAAAAAAAAATCAAATAAATTGGTAAAAAAAAAAATCAAAACAATTAAAATATTCATAATATTTAGGAAATTATACTCAACAAATCAAACCTGTTCTCCAGCGCAAAAAACTTGATGACTTTTTACGGCAAGTGTACCGGGTTTGTCAAAAGTAATAATTGTCCCTAAGGACGGATATCGATCCCACAAGCAACGGTGAATTATCAAGTACAATAATCGCTAAATATAAAACAAAACAATTAAAAGTGTATTGAAAGTGGTTGGGTTGGCGATGATAATAAGAAAACAGACAAAAAATTAGTTGTTTCAATTGGAAAAATAGAGATTAGGTTTCATCTCTCTCACTCTCATGTATTTTGATTAGCATGTCAATATTAAGTTCTTTAATTGAAATTGATGCCCATATAAAAATCATTTATATCGATTCCTCGCATATAAAATCCTTAAGAATGTTCTCTAACTATCGATCCCTCACATAATTATAAGAACAACTTAGAACGAAACTCAGACGTTAATAGTAATTAACATTTCAAGTCTATTCCTAGCACTCAAATATGTTAAGTATTGTTGTTTAGGTCAAAACCCTAAAAATACATCCCGATCAGATTTAAGATTCTCAATTTGTCACGGAAAATTAAAAGTAAAACAACAATACCAATAATCAATCAAGAACTGAATATTAATATATAAGATATCACCTCAATACTGTGGATTATTGATTCTGGTGCCACGGAGCATGTTTGTCACAATTTGAATTACTACTTATACTAAAATTAAACCGGTCTTAATGAGTCTTCCAAATGGCCAAATTGTTTATGCCACATATTCTGGTTTAATACGTTTTTCCGATAAGTTTTATTTGTCTGATGCGTTATATATGCCTCATTTTCAATTAAACTTAATATTTGTTTCTAAACTCACACACCAACTTAAATGTACTTTAACTTTTACTTCAACCCACAACATTATACAGGACAATCTCACCCAAAAGAGGATTGGTACAGTTAAAGCCACCGTTGACTTCTACCTTGTCACTACCTTGCCTGCTTCTAACCGTTCTAAACCGCATTGTTTTGCTCCTTTTATTAATTGTAATATCACAGACAAAACACTATGACATTATAGACTAGGACACCCTTCACTTGAAAGATTACATGTCTTAAGCAAACAATACTCTTTTATTATTGTTGATACTCATCATGTATGTGACACTTGTAGTCGTGCAAAACAAAGAAAACTTCCTTTCACTTTAAGTAATACTGTTACCTCTGCTATTTTTTATCTTGTACACTTGATATTTGGGGACCATGTTCCATAATTTCTATGCAAGGTTTTCGTTATTTCTTGACTATTGTTGATGATTACTCGCGTTATACTTGGGTTATTCTGCTGCATAACAAATCTGAAGTGCGTCAGCACATCATTAACTTCACTGTTTTCGTTCAAAATCATTTCAAACTAATATCAAAATGATTTGCACTGACAATGGTGTTGAGTTTGCTATGTCAAATTTTTATGCTTCAAAGGGAATTATACATAAAAAATCTTGTGTTGAAACACCACAACAAAATGGCATTGTAAAACGTAAACATCAACACATACTAAATGTAACCTAGGCTTTACTTTTTCAAGCAAATCTTCCTCCTATTTTTTGGCAATTTGCTGTAAATCATGTTGTTTTCTTAATAAATGCTATTCATACTCCATTACTTAATAACATCACTCCTCATGAAAAATTGTTTGGAAAACCTTATGACATTTCCTTTCTAAAAGTGTTTGGTTGTCTCTGTTATGCTAGTACCATTACTGCACATAGGAAAAAAAAAATTAGATGATAGATCTATCAAAGGTATTTTTCTTGGCTTCCCGCAAAATACAAAAGGTTATATTATCTTAAATTTAAAGTTTCATAGCATAGAGATATCAAAACATGTAATCTTTCATGAAAACCACTTTCCATATAAATTGGACAGTGGCTTGCCTAAGGACCCTAACACTTTATCTCTCCCTATTTCTAACGCATATAATTCTGCTTTTGATTTTTTTTCTGATACTGCACCTCCTGTCGAGCCATGTGCCTCTATTCCTGCACCCAATATTGTCCCTCCACCAGCCTCATTATCCTCTGATCTTCCAACAAATAGTGCCTCTGCTCCTGCATCCAACGTTGCACCTCCACCAGAATTATCATCGCCTGCATCTCCAGGAAGCACCTCACCCCAATTTCCAAGAAGATCAGCTTGTCCTCACCGACAACCTGCCTATCTTGCAAATTTCCACACTGCAACCAACACTGTAAGTAGTAGATATCCTATTCATAATTACTTGTCATACAATTCCTTATCTTCCAATTTTAGAAATGTTATTTCCTCTATCAATTGTCATCCTGAACCTCAGTCATATAACGAAGCCTCCAAACATGCTTCTTGGCAATCTGCCATGCAAGATGAGCTGCAAGCTCTTGCTGCTAACAATACTTGGCAACTTACCCCTCTCCCTCTGGGAAAGAAAACTATTAGTTGTAAATGGGTATATAAAATCAAATACTATTTTGATGGCACTATTGAGCGCCACAAAACTAGAGTTGTTTCCAAAGGGTTCACCCAACTTGAAGGACTTGATTTCTTAGACACTTTTGAACATGTTGCTAAACTCACTACCCTCCGCCTTCCCCTTACTATTGCCACTACCAAAAATTGGATTTTAAAACAATTTGATGTCAATAATGCATTTCTTCATGGTGATCTCCATGAAGAGGTATACATGACCCCCCCCCCCCCACTTTGCCTCTCTCTTCCTTCTCCCCAGCATGTTTGCAAGCTTCAATGGTTTTTGTATGATATCAGAGTCATTTCGAGCCTATCCTAGCGAGTATTTGTTGGGCTTATCAGACCACCCGCTATCGGGCTGCTATCGGACCACCCATAATATATAGTCTCACGCACGAGTTGGCAGTCTCGGCGTGAAGGGGGTGTGTTGGAGATCCCACATCTCCTAGAGATTATAGCCTTTCATTGTATATAAGTGGGTGCAAACCTCAATCTTATGAGCCGGTTTTATTAGGTTGAGTTAGGCTTAAAGTCCACTTCGTAATAGATTTTGTACGAGGATCATTTTATTGTGTGTGTAACAAGAAGATTTTTATTTTATATGGTTATGTGGTTCCTAGTGCATGAAAAGTGTGACATGGTACAACAATAAGCTTACTCTCGCAATTCGGTCACCAAGGAATTTGTGGAGTTTTCCACCGATATTTACCTATGAGATACATTTTTCTACTTCTAATGGTCATGCATTTTGGCATATTTTTAAACAAATTCAACGGCTTCCTTCATACCCACCTATATATATTGACAATGTCTTGCGTGCTCATCATATAAAAAAAGGCTTCTTCCCCTTCTTCACAAACATCCTCCATATAACCTTTATTTTGTCTCTGTGTGTTATGATTCTAGTATTTAATTATTGATTTTTTTCCTCTTTAGTTAAACCTAGAATGAGTGTACTACTTGTATATATTCAGACCATTTGTTTTGATTTCAATAACAAGAAAAAAGAGATAAACCTAGAATGAGTGTACTACTTGTATATATTCAGGTGCGCGTCAAAACCCACTTGTCAGGTATAAAGGGTCAAATATTGGAATCCTTGATACCCCTCAATTAGGTCAGGAAGGGGCAGAATTGTTGGGAATCCCTCTTTAGTTTAATGGGAGATTATGATCAATGAATATTGGTAACACTGTTGTGGGGGAGCTGAATTATTGATACCCTCAATTAAGTCAATTAAGAGAGAGAATTGTTGGGAATCCCTCCTTAATTTAATGGAATATTATGACCAACTAATATTGGTAACTGATCCATTGAAATGATGGTCATTAAAAAGTTTTTTTGAATTGTAACTCTCTCTTGAAAATGTAATGAACATTAATATCTTTACGAAGAAGCCTTCCTCCCATTCTCTATATAAAGGGAAGGAAGAGAAAAAATGAAGCAAGAGATAGTAGATATCCACCATAGTGTGAGATTAGAAATCCTAGAGAGAGACTAGAGAGACATTTTTTGGGTGAGATTGAGTGTTATCCTCACATGTAAGAGAAACAAATATTGTAATCCTACTTTCATAGTGGAGGCATTTTCTGGATTAGGTCCCGTGGTTTTTATTTCTCAAGTTGAGGAAGTTTTCCATGTTAAATTCTCAATATCATTATTCTATTTTTTGCTATATTTTCTATTATTTATTTATTACTTCCACAAATGCCCATTTTGTATCTACACCAAAGGGAAGAATTAATTCTGAATTTTCTGAACATTTTTTTTCTTCGAAACTTGTAACTATTTATATGATTATTATTGACTTACTATTATTGGTCGGATTAGCGTTTAGGTCATAATTAATAGCACATTACCTAATGTTTAATGATTGTTTTAGGCTTGTTAACCCTTTGCTAAGTTTAACGGATTTAGTCATGTCGATCGACACAAACTGGATAATGAGACCTACCATCCGGTATAGAATTATTTGGAAGATGGTGTTAAGATTTTATACTTGAATTGAGGTGTTTCGTCGGAGATTTTTAAATGATCAACTAATAATAAGATTTTTTACTATACAGGAAAAACTTAAAAGTAAGTGAAATTAATTTTATTTTAATTTCAATTTAGGTTATAGTTAATTTAAATATGAGTATTTACAAATAAAATTAGAATGAGTAGTTTTGTCGAATAATTTAATAGGTAAAAGTAATAATTTTCTTAATTTACTCAACATATTAATTAATCCGTCAAAAAATTTAAAAATAAAAATTAAAAAAAAAGGTATGTTGGCCGACCAACCTACTTGTTTGCAGGGTGACTAAAAAAGGTGATGATATCCCATTTTATCACTCCAATAAAAATTCTTGATTTTGAGATTTGTCTTATTATTTGATTTGTTGAAGGTCAACTGCAATTTTAGAATTTGAAAATTTATGTGAAAATATGTATTATTCTAATATACTTATTTTAAACATGGTTTGAGAGTTTGTTTTATTGCATTTAGCTTATTAGGTAAATAATTCTGGTTGGTGATAAATTATGTAATATTTGTCTTAATAAAATATGAAACTTTTTTATATTAGTATAAATGAAAAATCTCGCTAATATAAGAATGCATCGAAGATAAATTGGATAAAATTTGGATATTCTGTTCAAATTAAAATAAGGATTTAACTCAAGCAACACCATCTTTGTAAAGATACATCATTCAAATAATATTCATTCTCTTTTTATCTAAGTTAGTTTTAAATTATCTAAAAGTTGTGTTATACAATTCTAATTTCCTTATTTAACGTGATTATGAATTAAAATTGTACTATGCGAGATGTGGATAGATAAATGTGTGGAACATTTATGCAATCAAATTATTAAAATTAGTGGGCGAAAATAATTACTATGCAAGTTATTTATCATTGTATAAATTGTATAAGTTAGTGTAAGCATTGGGTTATGTAATGTGTAGAATGAGATATTTAAAATTTATTCTTAACCTAAAAATCATGTAGAAGAAGGTAGTATGAGGAAACTGATGAAGATTCATATTATCTATTTGAAGGTAAAGAGTCACTAGGACTTTATAGAATTGAAAAGAGTCAACCCTAACATATGTTAGGTACTATGTAGGTTATGTAGGTCGAGAGACAACTAAATGCATTTGATTGAATGTATACAAGATTTTAAGTATAAGCTGTTTAAATATAATATACTTTTTTGGAAGAATATTTCTAATACCTATAATACTTTTGTAACTCTAGTGTGGGATGTTAATACAAGAACAAAAAGTAAAAAATGTATTAAAAAATATTATCAATTTTTATTTTATATATATATATATGTGTGTTAGAGATGAGTTGGAATTGTATGAGGTGGATGACCAAGTTTTTGGACGAGTTCACTTCTTTGTTAATGAGTTGTCGAGCTTTGTTTTTTATAAAGATTGAGGTTGATCTACTTGCAGAAGACGCTCAAGTTAGAAAGATGATAAAGATACATTAGTATTTAAATAATTGGATGAGATTGAGTGAGGACACTTTAGATAATAAAGCTATATTTATAAGTTTTTGGACCCTATATTAATATCCAATCAGGTTGTTATCAAATATTGAGATAATTATCTGGTTGCAATAAAATCAATTTTTAACTACATATCAGTTATTTAAATTTACATGTGGTTTAACCCTATCTCCCAAGTTTCGAAACCCAATTTTTAAGGTAATCCACTTTTATATTAAACATTTGCTTTGATAATATTTTTAATCGAGTTTCAAAAAATATCGTATTTTCACTAGCTATAAGATTTAAGTCAGATTACACAACTATTTATATAACCGAATTTAATGAACTTCATTTAATTTTAATATGAGGAGTTGAACTTAATGTAATTATAACTGAAAAAGTTTGAATTTCTATAAACATTAATGAAAAAAATTAATGAAAGATATTTATATTTAATGATAAATTTTAAGACATTATATGTTTTACCTAAATTACCTCATCAACCTTCTAAAAAAATTGAAACCATATTTTTTATGCTATACAATAGTCCGGTTAATTAGACACAAATAAGATAATTAGCAAATTATTCTAAATAAAATTATTTATAGTTAGATTAAATTCTGTGAAATTTAAGTGTGTTTACATGAAAAAAAGTTTAAAAAAATAATAAACATTAAATCTTTTACTCAATTTTCTAAAATTCTGTTAAAAAATACGATTAACATATTAAGATAATGAATCATTAAATTAAATGATTTTTATTTTTATTTTAATTACTATCAAAGTCTAATTATTATTTAAGTTTCCAATAAACTTTGTAATTGGAACCGACACTAAGGAGAATTAAACAACATATTTTTCTCAGTTTTTTGCTTTTTAATGAGAGAAGCCTCCACAAAACCAAACTTGATAAAATTGGTAAAGTGTTTCGTTCAGCTTGTCATTTTCTGAAATGGCTTTTCGGTGCATCATCATTGCCGTCTATTTGTTTTATTGTGATTGATTTATAAGAAGGGTGTCTTTAGGTTTTGGACGAAAAATTCAAATCAATTTTTTTATTGAATATTGTGTGTTCATATATTTAATATTTTTTAATTGGTTTAAAAAAATCATCACAATATTTAAATTATTTTTTTCCTAATTCAATTTAAATTTTTTAATTAAAATTAAAATATCTACTAAAGCAAGTTGAATTTGGAAAACATTATTTTAGTAAAAAATGTCTAATTAATTTAGATTAAAATTGTTAAAAATTTAAATATGAAAAGGTAAAACAGCGTATTAAAAAAATCATAAATTTGTTAGTTTAACATTTTGAATTTGAATTAAATGTGATATTAATGCTTTATTTCAATTTGACTCATAAATCATTGATATTAAATTTTTCCAATTTTTTTAAGAGAAAAATTACAAAAGTTGTTCTTACTCGATAATAATATGATAACTTATGCTATAATAGTTTTTTAGTATAAAATTTATTACTTTTTAAAATAAATTTTCAAATATAAATCAATTTATTTATAATATCATTAACAAAAAGTTTAATAAGAAATTCACAAAATTTAATCAAATAGAATACGAGATTCTTGGATGCAGGTGTAATCAAGGTTTTAAAAAATGTATGACAATTTTTTGTGAGAGAGACAAAGGAATGAAAAAAAGAAGATAAAAAATTAAAAAATAAATGAATATGTAAAAGTTTTTAAAGTTATTTTAGTATTTGAGATTATGATGATCTTAGCAACATTTATGTAAAAACGTAAAACAATGGACTAATATAAATAAATAAATAAATAAATAAAAAATCTTAAATTAGAAGAAAAAATGTAGTAATAAAAAACAAGTATAGATACTTTAAGAATACTTTTATTATTAACTTTTAGTGGTAATAATTGGTAGGAGAATATGGTTGACTTGACGAGATGGTAATAGGAGACGTTGACTTGAAAAACATGTCAAAAGCATACACACTCATTACAAAACTCAATGGCACACGTGGAGTTAAATTGGTAAGCAATTAAAATGGGACCACGCAGAGAAAATACGTTTTTGCTTTTTTTAGTGTTTAAATTATATTTATGCACACATTTTTGGGTAAGAAAATAGTGTCTTTTTCTTTTAGAACAAAAATTTTATTTAAGAAAAATTTAGAAGAATGTTTTACATATACTATTTGCTGTCGTTGACTTTAAAAGTCTGGATTCATCACGGATGCCACTATCATTCATCATTTTTTCATCAAATTGGGCTTTTATTCCATATTTGCATCTATATGCGATGAATCTCCACGCAAGAAACATAAGGCAATTTCTCCCTCCACCATATCAATTTTAGCATGCACCAATCACTCTAGAAAATGACAAAAATATCTCTTCTAAATGACGAAAATAACCTTACATAAAAATAGAAAAATTATTTTTGAAACTTTTATTTGAAATATTTTGGATTTCAATTTTTGGAATATATTTTTGAATTCTGAAATTTTTTATCCAGAATCTATTCTTAGTTTTGTGTTCATAATTTTTTGTCCAGCATGTATTTTTCTATTTCTCAATTATAATTATTATTTTGGATTTTTTAATTTGGAATAAAGATAGTTTTGAAAATTTAAAAAATTGATATGGTGAAGGTTAAAATTTATATGGTGCAGGAGGGTAGTTTTGGAAATTTAAAAAATTGATGTGGTGGAAGTTAAAATTGATATGGTGCACGAGGGTAGTTTTAAAAATTTAAAAAATTGATATGGTGGAGGTTAAAATTGATATGGTGCAGGAAGAATTTGCCGAAACATAAACATAAACATGTGTAACTCTCATTGTTACTATAATTGTTATTATAATCATGTGTTTTTTCATAAATGTTTTTTTTCTTCATAAAAACAGTATATATTTTTTTTCGTAAATTATGATTTTGGATATAAAAAAAAATACGAAATAGGTAAGTGATATATTAGATGAATGATTGTAGAGTGAAACTCATACATAATCCGTACGATTCTAGTGTAATGAAAATTGTATGATTTTAATTGTATTGTTTTATACTTAAAATTGTATATTAGGTACGACTTCAATTATTTTTACATTAAAATTGTACAAAATCATATATGCTACGTATAACTTCTTTTAAAATTAATTTTAAATTCAATCAAAATAGTCAGCTTCTATTTGATAAAATTGGTAAAGTTGGATTTTTCAACCTAAAGTCATATACATATAATAATACTTTTACAAGTCATCCATATATGTAAGACTTACTGTTTTTTAAAAAATAATTTACTCAATTATAATTTATGAAAAAAAATACACTACTTTCGTATAAAAACTATAATTATATCATTTATATTTTATGTATATTTCTTCATAATAATTAATATACTCATTTATATCATTATATAAAATTAATTTAATTATGTTATTGAGTTATTATTGAGTTGACACCTGGGATAAAATAGCAAGTCAAACTCATAATTCTGATACAAAATTTGGCGTTGAAATCGGTTCAATTAGTCAACAACAAAATTTGGATGCCACATTCCTAAAATTGACGAAAGATCACACCGCGTTGACATGATCATAGTATTTTGTATAAAAAAAGGTTAAAGGAATGTTTCCAACACCAATTTAACGTGGAAATTTTCGTATTTTCACGCTCCACTTGTTTTCCCTTGTAGTCAGAACCATTCACACCACGAGCTTGATGAGTCAGATTTCCGTGATGCTTCTTGACACAACTCTAACTATTTCATATGCTTTTTTTTTTTTTCTGTTTTCTGCCTTCACTATCTCCAATGAAAAGATAAACACAAAAATAAATAAATAAAGAAACTAATTATATTATAACAAAATATTCTATGTATATATCGACATAACAGTAATCACATTTAGTTTTATATTTCCACTAAAGAATAACATTAAATTAGAGTGATAGGTAATTCAATAATACAAAAAAAATAAAAAAATTTAAAGATAAAAAAAATAATTATTATATTAATTAAATTAAATATTATTTTAAAATTAAAATTTATTGATATATAAAATAATTTTTATTATTAAATTGATATATAATATAATATCAATTCAAAAATGCATCCCTTCTTTTTATTGTTATCTTCCTTTACATCTTTTTTTTTTTCACTTTATGCTTCTACTTTTCTTTGTTTTTACATTTCTTCTTAGTTTTTTTTAATTGGTCTGTGCTTGGAGAATTGACATTAGTATTACATTTAAAAACTAATTTATAAATTTTATTAATAAAAATTATTTTAGACATTAATAATATTTTTAGTTTTTAAAATAGTATTTAATTTAATCGTTTAATTATTTTTATCTTTAAAATTAGTTTATATTTAATAAAAAAAATTTAACTGGTGAAATCCTTCGAATATCGAAAAAATATCAAAACATAGTGTTTTGGAAATTAAGGAAGAGCTGCGGAAGTTACACAAAGAACATGCCTGTTCCATTTCAGATCTAGGGGAGGGTTTTGTGACCCAAGAAACAAATGGAAGTTGGACAATTTTCTCCGCAATTTCAAGTTGTTGGAGGAGCATCTTCCTATTTTCCGACGAGCTTTCCACGGTTTACGATCTTGCAGAACGACTTCTGTTTTTCTCTTTTTTTTTTTAGTTTTTAAACTTTTCCCTTTGCCTAGGCACCAGACTACTCCAAAACACATAATCCAAGTTTCTTTATTTATTTTTTATTACTCTTTATAAAATATTTTTAGTGATATTCTCTTTAATTCCATTTTCTGATATCCTGAGTTTTATACTCTTCAAAAATTACTTATTAGTTTTGATATCCTTGTATTATGAAAAAAAATTCCTATTACATTACGCAGTACATTACAGATAAGTCATTACAAAATTACCACGCTTTAGAAAATCAACAGCTTTTATTTACTACAAACTTCTAATAAACTATAATTAATTTTATTATAGGATATTTTTTTTTATCGGATCATGTCTCAAGCAAATATTATTTTCTAAACGAGAGAAGAAGAAAAAGTTGTAACGTGTGTCATGCTCCGCTTTGTACCGTCCCATATTCTTGTCGGATGTGAAAATTAACTTTCGAGAAATGATATACTGTATATAATTTTTAATGTGGTTAATTTAAATATAAATATATAAATTTATAATTAAATATTATAAGTAAATATTAAAATAATAATATTAAAAGTTGTAATGTAACCGTATAAAAAAAATAAAAATAGAATTGTGAATATATTATTACCTTAACTTTCTATCATATATTATTACCTTAACTTTCTATCATATAGATCGTCAAAGTATCATTTCCATCATCTTATAATGTCAATTAACATCCATATTCCTTTCCAACATAAAACAAAGTTTAGACTTAGAATTCAAGGTTCGTAAATAATTATGTCTTCTTCTGTTAACTTCATGCACCTGCAAGTGAATGAATTTGGTTCCATAAATGTGTAGCGCGTTTTCCTCGTGCTTTTTCCAAACCTAGTTAGCATATCTTTCTCTTTCCCGTTCTGTATATATTGGTTAAAGAGAAATGAAATTCTACTACTCTTCTTAGGTATTTATATACATAACGCATTCTTCAACCTACTCATCTACGTCAACTCTATTATTCTTCATCATCATCATCATGGATGTAACCATGAACAGAGTGGAGACCGAATGTTCTTATTACTACTCTCTCTCTTCATCACCATCACCCACTTCTTCTCAAAGCCAACTCTGCAACCCCAATTCTCCATCGGACAATTCACCATTTCAAGCAGAAGCAACAAAACCAGCGTTGAGTTCTCACAAGAGGAAAACTGGGAGAAAAAAGTTTCGTGAGACACGACATCCAGTGTATAGAGGGGTTCGTCAGAGAAACGGTGACAGATGGGTGTGCGAAGTTCGTGAACCCAACAAGAAATCAAGGATATGGCTTGGGACATACTCCACGCCAGAAATGGCAGCTAGGGCACACGACGTGGCTGTCCTAGCACTTAAGGGCACCTCTGCGGTGTTGAACTTCCCTGATTCTCATTCCGTTTCTCTTCTTCCAGTTGCAAAGTCATCTTCAGCTGCAGACATCAGACTGGCTGCAGCAAAACTTTCCGAGGTTTTTCCACCTTCTTCATCCTCTACAAATGATTCAAGGGTTAAAATTGAAACTAACCCTTGTTCACTGGAGGCTGTTGCTGATTTTGCCAACACTTTGAACAATGATGACGGGTTCAACAAATCAATGTTTTTTGACGAAGAGGCCATTTATAACATGCCAGGTTTGTTAGATAGTATGGCAGAAGGTCTTCTTATTACTCCACCTTCTATGAGGAGATTTGATTGGGACGAGGTTGATTGTGAAACAGATCTCACTCTCTGGACTTATTAACAACATTAGAGTGCAGATTCTACGTAGAATGTAACATTTCTGTTTGGTTATTCAGAGACTTAAGACCGTAGGTTAAATTAAAAAATTTAAGTTGAGGATTTTCTGGCTTACAAGAGTTTAACTAGTTATATTGCATTACGATCAGAGAAAGAGGAAATAATGACAGATACGTGTAGAGAGCTTCACTTGAAGGAATTTTCAAAAATGTCAAATTCTTCACCACCATGATAGCAAGCAGTGCTATTGACAAAGATGACAACACAAATAATAATAATAATTTAATGCAAATTATGGATCACAAGGCTGATAGTATGATCAAAGTTTGCCAAACTAAAAGTGATTAAATAAAAAGTTAAATATCCTAATAATATAAAGCGAAATTGATTTTTTTTAATAATCCAAACTATAAACTTTATATTAAGATAATTATTTTGAACTAACCATTATAAAAAATATCTTGATATATCTTCATCGACATGTCGTATCGTATATGCGCCAGAATTCATTGAATCTTTAATTAGTTTTTACAAATTAAAAGATTTAAGCAGTTAGAAAAACTGAAAATCATAAACACACGAATTGAAGGAGGGGGCGTTTGTGGTTATTACTTACCCAGAAAACAAAAAGACATTGTCGTAGGTGGTCCTCCAAGGAGTGGCCGGTGGATTCTATAATTGTGACACGAGTGGACCAGAAGCATCTTCCCTCATATGGAAAGCTTGGTGGCGATGTGAGATGTAATATCCCAAACTAGAGCAAATTTATTATTATTAATTTTCTTATTATTTTATCGTATAATCATACTAATACGTTCAATAAAAATTTAATCTTTAATTAATTTATGTTGACATTTATATTCCCTTTGTAGGTTAGGTGTGTCGAGTTTTGTCACTTGATTTGGCACATTTGTCTGTTGGCAAAAATCCTGTTTAGGTGTGTGGTACATGCCCTTATGCCCTTATTTTGAGAGTGTGAACTCATGGTGGGTCGATATAACTATACTTGTTGGATTTCTATTTCTCATACTGGTTTATTTTGGTTGATTTATAGTGTATCCTGGGTTGGTAGGGTGTTAGGAAACTTGTTTTGAGTATTTTGTATAAGGGTTAGGACACTCTGAAGTGTCTCATTTTATTTTATTTATTTTTTCTGATAAAAAATAAAATAATATATATATATATATATACATGGATGTTAAAAAACTTATATGAAAACGTTTTTAATTCAAGTGAAAAAAGTTCGGTACTCAGATATGGTTCTAAGTTTCTCTTTGAAATCTATGCGTGTTTTTTTTTTTTTACCAGCTGAAATCCATGGTTCAATAGTAGGGTTTGACATTTTCATCAGTTTGTCTAAAGATGTTTTGTTTTACTGGTAAAAACATTTCACATCTCCTATGAGATCTTGGTAAAATATCTCTTAGTCACACAAATAGTCAACTTTCATTATCAATAAAATCATTTATATCAGTATTTTTCCACAATATGGATGAACATAGTTCTATGATGTAATTCATTACATTAGTGCACCTCTCACACGCGCATATGAACGTAGTCACCATTTTGTAGTTAAATCTCTACTACAGTTTATGTCATCTTGGGCCTATCCAGAATTTGGGAAGGGTCGTGATCATGTGGGTGTACGAAAAAATCCGTACATGATGTGAATTTTGAATGACTGTTATGTTGAATAATAATCAAAGGTAATGTTACAGGATTCAAGCGATTAAGAAGCCACTAAGTAAAAAATATTAATCGCTCTAAAATCTCATCTAGAAGGAGGGATCACGGGAAAATATTCATTTTATCTCGATTGTATTTATGGAATAACAACCCTCTCAAACAATAATTTTAGTAAAAGATCCATAACTAACTCTTTTAGAAAAAAAAATCCATAACTAACTCTTTAGAAGATAATTATTTTGTTTTAGTGCTATTTTTTTCTAGAATTAATGCAAGTTGTAGATCCTCTTTAAAAAGAAATCTCATTAAGGGAAAAAGAGATCGAAAAAATAATTATGGGTTGGTTCAAGGGAAAAACTCAACTCTTTAATCACTCTATAACTCAGAAAAGCCTTTGAACCAGAACACTCTTTTTTTTATATGAATATGTTGTTGCAAAAAACGGATAATTTTCCCACTAAAACAGAATCCTAACAGAGCTACCCGACAAATAATATTGAATAAACAGAGCGGAATAATAAAATAGATAAAGAGAAAAAAACACACCAGAAAATTGTTAACGAAGTTCGGCCAATTTAACCTAATCTCCGAGCACAGCTGAAACAGCGCACTTTTATTATTATGGGAGAAGATATTACAAATTGGGATATATAACAGTGAAGGAGGAGAGTTAAATTTATAACCCTCAAACCTCCTTTCCAAACAATGAACCCACCGATGTGGGACTTGGGATTAAGCCAAAATCAACAAATCTCCACATTGACTTAATTTCAAGTCCCACCTAAAACAAATCTTCTCAAAACATAACAAAAACAAACTTTGCAGTGCTTCAAATTTGCACCTCCGGGCGCCAACTTCAAATGTGCAAGATATTAACCAAGTCTAAACAGTGTTCAAACTTAGTTCTTGTAACCACCTTGATGAGCATATCTGCAGGATTCTCCGTAGTGTGAATCTTCTGGAGAACAATCTCCTCTTCTTCGAGAATCTCACGCACAAAGTGATAACGAACATCAATGTGCTTCGTCGTCCGTGCATGAAAGACTTGATTCTTTGCTAAATGAATAGCACTCTGACTGTCAGAATATAACTCAAGTTGTTTCTGACCAACCCCCAAGTCTTTAAGCAATCCATGAAGTCAAATTGCTTCCTTCACAGCCTCTGTAATCGCCATATACTTTGCCTCTGTCGTAGACAAAGCTACCGTAGACTGCAAGGTAGACTTCCAACTAACTGGCGCTTTTGCTAAAGTGAACAAATAGTCAGTTGTAGACCGTCGCTTATCCAAATCACCTGCATAATCAGAATCACAATATCCAACTATGCATTGACCAAGTGATTCATCTTGCCCAAATACCAATCCAACATCTAAGGTACTTTGGAGGTACCATAGAATCCATCTCACAGCTTGCCAATGACCCTTGCCCGGGTCATGCATGTACCTGCTAACAACACTCACAGCCTGTGAAATATCTGGTCTCGTACACACCATTGCATACATCAAGCTTCCAACTGCATTTGCATATGGGACTTTCGCCATGTATTCTCGTTCTTCATCAGTCGTCGGAGATAAACGACTACTCAATTTCAAATGAGGAGCAAGTGGGGTACTTACGGGTTTTGTATCTTCGTGTATACCAAAACGTTGTAGTACCTTCTGCAAATACTGCTTCTGTGACTGCCAAAGTTTTCCCCTCTCTCTGTCCTTGTTTATCTCCATGCCGAGAATCTTCTTAGCTTCCCCCAAATCCTTCATCTCGAACTCTTTACTCAACTGAGCCTTTAACATATCAATCTCAACTTGGCTCTTTGTTGCAATCAACATATCATCAACATATAAGAGTAAGTAAATGTAGGAACCATCTTCAAGTCTGTGCAAATACACACAGTTCATATTTGCTTCTCTTGTACTTCTGATCCTTCATGAACTTATCAAATCGTTTGTACCACTGTCTCGGAGATTGTTTCAGTCCATACAACAATTTGCTAAGTTTACAAACCCAATCTTCTTTACCAGCAACCTTGTATCCTTTTGGTTGAGTCATATAGATTTCCTCCTTCAAATCACCATGTAGGAACGCGGTCTTTACATCAAGTTGAGCTAGTTCCAAATTCAACTGTGCTACCAAGGCCAACAAAATTTGAATGGAGGAATGTTTAACAACTGGAGTAAATACCTCATTATAATCAATTTCCTCCCTCTAAGCAAAGCCTTTAGCAACCAACCTTTCCTTGTAGCGAATGATAAGTGTCTAATTTCAGTAATATTTCATATTAAAATATAGGCACTTATGAGAATTTATTGCTAATTTACATATAAAATAATCCCTAATTTATGAATTTATACCTTTTTACATTTTTTATGATCTTTATTTGAATAAGAGTATTTTATTCCCAAATTTGGTGTTAATTGCAGATTTCTAAGGAAGATTGGAGATTTGGATTAAAGATGAATGATTTGAGCTAAAAAGATAAAGATAGAAGGTCCCAGAATGGAAAAAGATGCAAAGAAAGATTGGGCTTTTTTTATGTTTTATCATTGAGCCCATTAGCGCGACACAATAAACAACCTAACCCTAGAAAACTAGGATAAATAGAGGGCTAAAGGCTCAACCTTAGGGTGCTAGATTGAGAAGAAAACACCATAGAGTGAATTGTAACCCAATTGGGAGAATGGAAGGTGCTAGAAGTATGCGTGGCAAATTCTACCCTTTGGGATTGGGAGTAATATGCTCAAACTCTTATGTATTGAGGTGATATCTTATATATTAATATTCAGTTCTTGATTGATTATTGGTATTGTTGTTTTACTTTTAATTTTCCGTGACAAATTGAGAATCTTAAATCTGACCGGGAGGTATTTTTAGAGTTCGGACCTAAACAACAATACTTAACATATTTGAGTGTTAGAAATAGACTTGAAATGTTAATTGCTATTAAACGTCTGAGCTTCCTTCTAAGTTGTTCTTATAATTATGCGAGGGATCGATAGTTAGGGGACATTCTTAAAGATTTTATATGCGAGGAATCGATATAAATGATTTTTATACGAGCATCAATTTCAATCAAAGAACTTAATATTGACATGCTAATCAAAATACTTGAGAGTGAGAGAGATGAAACTAATCCTTATTTTTCCAATTGAAACAACTAATTCTTTGTTTGTTTTCTTATTGACCAGTGCCAACACAATTAATTCAAAACTCTTTTAATTGTTCTATTTTTTATATTTAGCGATTATTGTACTCGATAATTCACTGTTCCTTGTGGGATCGATATCCGTCCTTAGGGACAATTATTACTTCTGACAAACGCGGTGCACTTGCCGTAAAAAGTCATCAGCGAACATCTTCTTTATTAGGAAATCCTTCTTTCTTTGCAAATACCCATTTGCACCCAATTGCCTTCTTACCTTTTGGTAATTGTGCCAGCTTCCATGTCTTGTTCTTCTTCAAAGACTGCATCTCCTGTTCCATCGCACTTACCCAATTCCCACTCTCTAAACTCATAATGGCTTCTGGGTAAGTGGATGGAATGTCATCAACAACTGGAAGTGCATAGGCAACCATATCCATGAAACAAGCAGGCTTTTGAATATCTCGTCTCTGTCTTCTAACTGTAATTGGCGCTGATTGCTGTTGAGATTCTTGGGTAGGAACCTCTTCCTCATCTGACTCTTCTTCTGCCATAGGAGAGTCACTTGTGGTATTTCGTGTTGGGATCACCACTGTCGGCTCTAACTCCACCTGCTTCCGGGCACACTCCACCTGTTGTGGAGTACTATCAGTTCCTTCTGGACTTACCTTCTTTAACATGGAAGATTCATCAAAGGTAACATCCCTGCTAATAATCATCTTCTTTGCCTCTAGACACCACAAACGGTATCCCTTCACTCCAGGACTAAAGCCCATGAAAAGAGCCTTCTTTGCCCGTGGATCCAACTTTGATTCAATCACATGATAATATGCAATAGAACCAAAAACATGCAAAGAATCATAATCAGTTGCAGGTTTTCCAGACCATACCTCTAACGGGGTTTTGCAATCTATAGCAGATGATGGCAAACGATTGACGAGATATTGAGCGTATGTCATAGCCTTAGCCTAAAACTCTCTGCCTAACTCAGCATTAGACAACATACAACGAACTTTCTCCACAAGTGTCTTGTTCATACGCTCTGACACCCCATTCTGCTGTGGTATTTTTCTAACAGTGAACTGCCGAACTATGCCACAATCTTGGCATCCCTTCAGGAACAGATCACTCTTGTATTCTCCTCCATTGTCTGTTCGGAGAACCTTAATCTTCCTTCCTGTCTGGTTTTCAACTTGAGCTTTCCACTTAAGGAAAATTTCAAAATAAACACCGAAACTCTTCTGGAAAAATCATCCACAAAAGTGACAAAATAATGCCTACCTCCGATTGACGGAGTCTTGGCAGGTCCCCACACATCTGAATGCACATAATCCAGAATACCCTTGTTATTGTGAATTGCAGTGCCAAACTTCACTCTTCGTTGTTTTCCCAGAACACAATGCTCACAAAATTCAAGTTTGTAAGCCTTCGTACCTTTCAACAATCCCTGCTTGGTAAGAATTTGCAAGTATTTCTCTCCAGCATGTCCTAACCTCATATGCCACAACTTCGTTGCCTCGACATCCTTCTTAGTGCTAGAAGTTGCTACCGCTACTGTCCCCACCACTGTACTACCTTGATAGTAATATAGATTGTTCTTCCTCACGCCTTTCAACATCACCAGTGCTCTTGAAGTTGCTTTAAGAATTCCATCTCGCATCGTCACAACTAAGCCTTTAGATTCTAAAGCCCCCAATGAGATGAGTTTCTTCTTCAACTTTGGCACGTACCGTACATCCCGCAAAATTCTGGTGGATCCATCATGATTCCGCAACTTCATTGAACCTATCCCAGTTGTCTTACATGGATTATCATTACCCATGTAAATAACCTCGCCATCAAGTTCTTGAAATTCAAAGAACCATTCCCGAATAGGTACAACCTGAATCCAATATCCACTCATCTGGATAAGATGATGCTAAAAGCGAGACAATTAAAGAAATATCTGATTCCACATCATTTTTGCATTCTGCAACATTTGCATCTTGCGGAGCCTTCCCTTTCTTCTGTAGTTTTGGACAATCTTTCTTCTAGTGTCCTTTCTCATGACAGAAAGCACACTCATCTTTGGCAACGGCTCGACCTTTAGACTTAGACCTCCCTCTTCTCCCCTTTGTCTGGCTTTGCTGACGACCTCTTGCCACCAATGCTTCTTCTGATGTCGTTGATTTGGTTTTCATCTTATCCTGCTTTCTCAATTCATGACTATATAAAGCAGAACAAACAGCATCTAACGACACATTCTCCTTCCCGTGAAGGAGCGTAGTCTCCAAATGTTCAAATTCATCAGGAAGAGATGATAACAACATCAAAGCCAAATCCTCATCCTCAAACTTCACATCTAAATTCAACAAGTCTGGTACTAATTGATTAAACATAGTGATGTGTGCATTCATAGTAGTACCTTGTTGGTAGTCAAATCGGAACAACCTTTTCTTCATCAGGAGCTTGTTCTGACCACTCTTCTTCAGAAACTTGTCCTCCAATGCCTTCCACAGTTTGTGTGCAGAAGTCTCGTTTTTTACAGCATACTTCTGCTCTCTGGACAGGCAGGATTGAATAATTTCGCATGCCAATCGGTTGATGATGCTCCAGTCTTTCTCCTTTACCTCTTCTGGTTTATCTCCTTCAATAGCAATATCAAAACCTTGCTGAAAAAGAGAGTCCAAGACCTCTCCTTGCCACATGCCAAAATGTCCAGTGCCATCAAATATTTCCACCGCCAATTTCAAAGTGGACACCGGGAACCTTGACCATGATGACGAGGAGCCCGACACTCTAGATACATCATTCGCTTATTCTTCTTGATTTGCCATTACAAACTCAAAATATAATATTCAATATTACAAATAATTTCAAACAACCCAATGGTGAACCTTCGGCTCTTGATATCACTTGCTGGAAAAACGGGTAATTTTCTCACTAAAACAGAACCCTAACAGAGCTACCCGACAAATAATATTGAATAAACAGAGCGGAATAATAAAAGAGATAAAGAGGAAAAAACACACCAGAAAATTGTTAACGGAGTTCGGCCAATTTAGCCTAATCTCCGAGCACAGCTGAAACAACCCACTTTTATTATTATGAGAGAAGATATTACAAATTGGGATATATAACAGTGAAAGAGGAGAGTTAAATTTATAACCCTCAAACCTCCTACCCAAACAATGAACCCACCGATGTGGGACTTGGGATTAAGCCAAAATCAACATATGTCTCTCACACTTATGAGATGCAATCATACCCTTATGCTTGAACCTTTGGTACAATTTTTTTATGAGCGCATCTTTTTCACTAATGTGGACGTAACCACGCCCTAGTGGTTGAAACTTTGATGTAATTTTCTATATGAGCATTCCTTCCACACCCATGTGGTTGAACTTCTGGTGCAATTTTCTACATGACACTCTTTCCTCCCCATGTGGAATCAGTCACAACCCTATGGTTGAACATCTAGTGTAGTTTTCCATATGTTCATGCCTCCACACCCATGTGAACGTATACACCCTTGTGGTTGAACTATTGGAATTGTAGGCCTAAAACAAGAGGGGGTGAATTGTTTTTAAACGTTTTTCGCAAACTTTGAAGGTATGAAGAAAGCCAATAAAGAATCAAAGCCACAAGTTACAAAACTGTTTTAGTTGATTTCCAAAAAATCAACCGATTGTTTTTATTAGTAGTTTATAAAAACAATTTAAAACATATATAGTTGAGATTAGGGAAAGAGAGAATCTCACAAACAAATTTATATTGGTTCACTCTTACACCAAGAGCTACATCCAGTCCGCAAAAACCATTAGGTATTCCACTATGTAATCAACCACACACACCAAAGAAGTGATCTTGAACCCCCAAGAACACATACTTCCTTTGGTAATACAACACACCACAAATCAAAACAACCTTTGACTCTATGAATCACAACTCTTTACAGAAATACAGATCAAGAGAGAATAAGGAAAGATTACACAATAGTCTTATTCCACTCTTGGCAAGTTCAATCAAAGTTTGATGTAAATCTTGGAGAAAACTGTTTTCAAAAGATTAATCTCATATCATTACTACCTGGAGCATTAAACAACCTATTTAAACTCCAAAAGGTAGTTAAAATCATTTAATGAAGGAGCCAAAACAGTTTTGAATCAATTAAAACAGATTTACCAAACTTAATATATTATGTTAAGAGTTTTCAAAAAACAATCGGTTGAATTGTCGAAATAACCGATTGAATTGGCTTGACAACAAAGTTAACCCATTTAAGTTTTGTCAAACCTGTTTCAAAAACACTAAGTGTCAAACAACCGATTGAAACGATAAAACAACTGGTTGTTTTTTCATTTCTTTGTAAAACACTCATTTCCAAAAGGATTTGATTTAAACCAACTTTGAATCCTAACTAAGAGTGGATTTACAATTCAAACTACTTAGAACACACACACAAGCTACATCCAGCCTTCAAGCAATCTATAGAGATTTGGAGACATCAAAGCCTTTTTCAACATGAACCTCTAATGTAATTTTATATACTAGTGTTCCTTCTACGTTCAGATAAACAGAGTTACACCCTTGTGATCAAACCTCTAGTGTAATTTTCTTTATTAATGTTAAAAAAGTGTAAGGTTGATATACCACTTTGTCAAGGTCAACTTATGTCTAACAACATATCAAACACACCAAACATTAAATATTTAACCTTTATAAAAGTGTAGTAGCTCTAAACTATATTAAAAGTTGTAAAACAATTATATTAAGAGTGTAATCACTCTAAATTGAACAACAAATTATATTGAGAGTTTGATCGCTTTAAATTATACTAAAGTAAAGTAGTGCAACAATTTATAGTAATAGTTTCATAATTTGAAGTTGTACAACTATTTCTATCAAAAGTTTAACTACTCTAAAATGTGTTAAAAGTGGTATAGTGATCTATATTAAGAATTTAATCTCTAAAATATGTTAAAAGTGGTATAGTGATCTATATTAAGAATTTAATCCCTCTTTGGTGTACAACAATTTATATCAAGAGTTTAACTACTCTAAGTTGGACAGTAATTTAATCGTTCTAAGATATAATGATTTAATTGTTCTAAAGTTGCACTAAAATTGACCAATAATTTATATCAAAAGCTTAACTGTTCTCAATTTATGTTAAAAATTGTATATTGATCCATATGAAGAGTTTAAATACTTTTGATTATACTAAATCTCCAATTATTCTAAAAGTTGTACATTGATTTATATGAAAAGCTTAAATGTAATATTGTTGCAGTACTAAAGGTTGGTTGTACATAATTTTATATAAAGAGTACTCTTAATTTGTAAAAGTTGTAAACCATTTTAATACAAAGAGTTAAAATTCTTTTGATAGTATTAAATGTTATATAGTAATTTAAATATAAAAAAAAACATAATTATTTTGTATGTAAAGTTTTACACTATCTATATCGAGTGTTTCAACAGGAGGTGACTGATGCATCTGAAGTGTACACTTTGATGTAAACTAAGGTTTGATCTTGGATTTCCGCAAAATTACATTCTGCTTCGTTTCCTTTTTCGAGTTGGTGCTTGGAACCTTTGGAATGTATGAGATTGATCGTTTGATGTGACGTTAGGATCTTTTTGTATGGTTAGCGTTAAGGGGTGTTAGGTAGGTGTTACGTGCCAGTCTCTGGGTACAGTTTTATGTATAAGGATTGAACCACCCCTGAAGTGGTTCGCATTTTTATATTTAATTCTTATTGTCGATGAAATAATGGAGTGTTTAAAATATTTTTGTTTTGTACTAAAAGTTGTACTATTTTATATAAAAAACTTAATCTGTTTTGGTTTGTGTTAGAAGTTTTAGCCAAACTATATAAAGAGTCTATAGACTTTCTATCATGCTAAAAGATGGACATTGAATAATAAAGAAAAAAAGTCTCAAAAGCTCTAAATCATCTAAAAGTTACCAGATGATTTAAAAAAAGGTTGTGAATAGTAGAAATAATAGAAAGAAATGTGCATTCTCTATTTACAACGTCATAAACATATTTGAGTCAAACAATTTTAAAATGTTGGAAATATAAAGATACATGTCCTTTATCTGTGTAACCTTCATTGACAACATTAAGAGTGCTTCTTCCTGCACCTCCATCCCTTCTTCAGCCACCCCCATATACTTTTAAAATTCCAAATTTGTCCTTCAGTAAAAAAAGATAAAAATAGAAAATTTGTTTTACCTTTCTACGCATAGTGAAAACGAAGGTGTTTGGTCCTTGGTGTTTGGTGCTTGGTGCTTGCCGGTGGTGATAGTGGTGCTTGTGGTGGTAACCGTGGTGGTGGTGTTGTTGCTGTGGTGGGTGGTCTTCACTGCTCGTATTCTCCGTTCGTAGGTAAGTCTTCGTGCTTTAAACACTTATTTCTCCGGATTGGGTTAATCCGCTAGATCACCGGATTGTATAATCCGTGCAATGAACTTCATGTTATTCACCCCTATAATCCGGAATGTTTTTACAATCCGTAAGACAACATTAAAGTGTTCTGGATTAGTTAAACCGGGGGTAAACCGGATCCGGAACAAACATACTCACTTTTCTGGATTGTGTAATCTGATACATTAAAATGAACTATGGATTACGTAATTCGGAAGTCATTTTAGAACTTTAAATATGACTTATGGATTATGTAATCCGGAATGCAATTTGCTGTTTTAATTTGACTTATGGATTAAACAATCCGGAAGTCACTTTGAAGTTGTGAAATGCATTACGGATTATCTAATCTGGAAGGTACTATTTTACTTATGGATTACACTATCCGGAAGGGTAATTGAATGTTGTTTTTATTTTGCATACTTGTGTGAATTTATGAAAATTAGAATAAAATAGAAATTTATGTTTTATGAATGAAGGTGTAAGTATGGACATGGAGGTTGGATTGATTACAAAAAGATCGGATGAAGTAGAAATGATATATATGGAAGAATTAATGAATTTTGTGCATCAACATGAATTAGTTGAAGAAGATTATGGTACTCATTTTACAACAGATGAGGTGAGTAAAATTCCATTCTATTTATGTTTATTGCTTTATAATTTGAAGAAGTGTTTTTGTAATATTGTTGGAATAACTTTGTGTAGGTTTTTCCTTCGCGAGAAGACTTACTTGAATGGGTCCGTAGGGTTGCTTATATACTTGGTTTTGTTATTGTCATTATTAGGTCTGACATAGCAAATGGGAAGCAAGGGAGAAAAACATATGTCTTGTTAGGTTGTGAAAGGGGGGGTAGTTACAGAAAGTATAACGATGGTTTGGAGGTTACTGTAATTGGTACTCGAAAATGTCAATGTCCCTTTAAATTGCGAGGTAAACCTATTGGAAAGGGTCAAGGTTGAGTACTTAAGGTAATATGTGGTACTCATAATCATGATTTGTATGATACATTAGTTGGTCATCCATATGCGGTACTTTGAAGGAGAATAATGAGGATAATATGACAACAATAAAGCAAGTATGCAATGCAAGATACTCATACAAGAGATCAGTTAGAGGACCACGAACTGAATTACAACAATTAATGATGTTGTTAGACCGTGACAACTATCTTCACCGGAGTACATGTCATGAATCTTCCAATATTGTTAGTGATATTTTTTGGACTCATCCTGATGTTGTGAAATTTTTGAATGCATTTAACATTGTATTCTTGATGGATACGACTTACAAAACAAACAAGTATCGACTGCCTTTTCTTGAGATTGTTGGTGTGACTTGTATAGGTTTGTCCTTTTCTGCTGGTTTTGCATTCTTATCTAGCGAGAAGGAAAATAACTTCATATGGGCACTACAAAAATTTAGAGGGTCACTTTTGACATCGCATGTGGGGCCTGAAGTCATTGTTTGTGATAGAGATCTTGCTTTGATGAATGCCATCAATATTGTGTTTCCTAAAGCAAGAAACCTTCTTTGTCGGTTTCATATCAATAAGAATGTTAAAGCAAAGTGTAAAATGTTGGTTGATTCTGTCGAGGCTTGGGAAGTTGCGATGGATTCATGGAGGACTATCATTGATTGTATAGATATTGCTCAATTTGATGAGTTTGTTAAAAGTTTTGAAACTATTTGTTCACCGTGGCCATTACTTGTTGAATATGTGAAGAACACATGGATTATTCCGCACAAAGAAAAATTTGTAAAGTGTTTGACATATTCATTAATGAATTTGGGAAATACAACATCAAACAGGTATATCAATGCCTTTACTTTGTTTAGAACATGTATAACGTCTAATTGTTTTATGTTTTATACTTATACAAGGTTGAATCAGCTCATTGGTCTTTGAAACGAATATTACAAAATAGCATGGGAGACTAGTGCTCATGTTGGGATGCTATCAAGCATGTTATTTTACTTCAACATAACGAAATCGAGGCATCCTTTGAAATGAGTCTACATGTGATAGGGCACACATTCAATGTGCAGTTGTACAAGATGTTGGTTGGCTATGTATCTAAACATGCTTTGATTCTCATTGCTGAAGAGTTTGATCGGGTCAATGATGTGGGGTTGGATAGTGAATGTTGTGGATGTGTACTTAGACGGACTCACGGATTACCATGTGCTTGTCAATTAGCCAGATATGTTATGGGTGTCATTCCTCTTAATGAAGTTCATGTTATGTGGACGAGACTAAGCTTTTTCAGATTTATCTGAATGTGATTCATCATCTGAGTTGTCAATTCAACAAGAATGGGATGTCATTCTATCCCGGTTCAAACAGGTTGACATGTGTGGCAAAGTGACAATTAAAAACAAGTTGCGTGAAATTGCCTACCCAGACATGACAACATTATGTGCACCACTTAATGTAGTCAAGACAAAAGGATCCCAAAAGAGTCAAACAAACAAATTTCAGAGGTCTACAAAACGCATCCCTTCATATTTTGAGCATGTAGATCGCATCCATATTGTAAATGATAGCTCATCATCTTTGAAGACTCCTAAGGGAAAGGTTAAGGTAACGACCAACACCAATGCAATTCCCATGCTTAATCAATTTCATCCGAAATGTCACCCTTATATTTTGGATGTAATAGATGTTAAAGCAGATGGACATTGTGGGTTTCGTGCTATTGCCTCCTTGTTGGAGATGGGTGAAGAGTCATGGCCACTTATCATAATTGATTTATTCAAAGAAATATCTCAGTGGCGTGAAGAATATGCAACATTATTAGGTGGTCATCAACGGGTAGAACATATCAAGAGATCCCTACTAGTGGATGAGTTGTCAGTGGTAAGTGTATATTCATAAGAGTCATGTGCATTGATTAATTGAACTTGTATGCTATCTAATTTCATTATTCTATTTTGCAGGCTAGTGTTGACAAATGGATGACAATACCGGATATGGGATACTTAATAGCAAGTAGATACAATATTATCTTAGTTTGTTTGTCTTTGAAACAAAATATTACTATTTTCCCATTACGTACTTTACCCCCTACCGATGTTGGTCTACACCGATTACTATGTATTGGTCATGTATATGATTCACACTTTGTGCAGGTAAAAATGGTTGATGATTGTCCCATACCTACCGCTGACATTTTATGGTGTACACATTGTTACCCAAAGGCAAGGTTATGGTCATCATATTACGTTGGTAGGATGTAATCTTTTACCCAATTAATTAGTATTAGTCCGACATATGTGAGACGATTGATGTAGACATAATTTATAATGTGGGGTTCTTATTCATAATTTATTACTTAACTTCTTATTCATAATTTATTACTTCATTTTCGATTCATAATGAATTCGTGTTTATGTCAAATAAAAATAAAATAGCAAACACTACAACATAAATTAATTAAACCATATTGTACACATACAAAGTTATTATTATTACAATCATGTAATAAAACAAAATATCAACGACGTCCACGAACATTACGTGATCGTATAGTGTACACCGCCCCGTCATCTGTCACGCTTTAGGCTAAATGCAGTGCTGCCTCTGTACTCTCATATGCGTTAGTGCCTTCAGTGACCTGACGACAATCTATCATGCGTTGGAGAATACTAACAATGCGCCTAAATATACCCTGCACCAACTTCAAAATAAATTAAACTTCTCAAATATATTGTTTAATCACATAACAATAAAAAAAAACTTACCGAATGTGCACGCTCATCTTGAGACGAGAGACCTGCCTACTCAGCATTTGGACTACGAAGGCGACGACGTGGTACAACACTGGGTCGATCTCCAAGCTCACCTCTGCGAATGTATGGATGTGACACCGTCCTGAACCAAGACATGTACTCAGGAACACATGCAGATGGACTAGAAGTAGCTGTCAAACCTGTCACCAAGTGGTGATCAAATTGCAACCACCTTTGATCAATGACATGTGCACCAGGACTCTCAGTCGACATCGGTGATGGTGGAATGCTCTTCTCGTAGCCAAATTGGCGCAACACACGCTCAGGCATATGTCTCTGTGATAAGCTGCCCAATCGTAGGTGACCCGAGAATAAATAAATGGTCTCAAATGGCCTGCTCAATATGTGGTCCTCATATGGAGTCCAGATGACGTCATCGTGTGTGAGCCCATCCAACTACACCCGCACATCACCAACCGCACAAATCTGATGGGCATCAATGTATCGTGCTGCCCGCGGATGTACCTCGTCATATGAGGGATTAATATCCCTTCTTCCCATGCCCGAGAAGTGCTCATAAATCCATGCCTGCGTAATTCCATTATATTAATTATAAAATATTTAATACAAAAAAGTATGGAATGTAACATGTGATTGCTAATTATTTGTATGGTTTCATACCTGAACAAGTGTAACATAATTGCCCAACTGCTTTGTGTTAAAGTAGGAGGCATCCTTCAACCGCTCATATAGATGTGTAAGTGTTACTGCTCCCCATGCGTATCCATCGCACATACGAAGATTGTTGAATAACAACAAGTACGAAACAGATACAGATGTGGCACTTTTATGCAAAAATAGTGCATCCAACCACATGCAACAAGTAAGCTCTAGCAGCACACTCCCAAGCCTCTTGAGCGCAACATTCCGCATATATATCTCGAAGCCAACTCAATCATACGTGGACGCCTCGACACTGCGTCATCTCAGCCTTCCCACGAGCCTCCTCCACCCCTAATAACTCAGTTAAAATAGTTGCAGCTCCGTTGTACTCTAATGGCACATACGTAGGGAATTGACCCAAAATGGGGAGGTGCAAAAGAGAAGACACATCATCAAGTGTGATGGTCATCTCACCTATGGGAAGGTGGAAGGAGTTTGTCTCAGCATGCCACCTTTCAACAAAGGCTGAAATCAAACCCTTGTCCCCCACCTCATAGCTTATATTGCATAGACTAAATAATCTAGAATTTTGTATAAGAACTTCAATCTCAGCATGAGGCATCCCAAATTTACGTAATTTCCTACCGTGGGATACCAATTTAAGTTCTCTCCGATCCTAATACAAAATTTGTATATATTTAATATAATTAAATCAATTTAAACAATAATTAACAAAAACAATTTAATTGAAGGTTTTTTCGTTCTTACCTCACCATCCCAAAGCTTAACAGCAACATGGTCAGCAAAATTTACCAGCAAAGACATATCAGAAGGTCCTCTAGGAAACCCTTCTCCCTGGTCCATTTGCCTATCATCATGTAATTCTTGTTGATTGTCATTGTCAATATTAACATCACCAATTCTTTCCTCGACAACACCTCGATCTCTTCTACGGACGAATGTCGTTGGTCTTGTTCGATCATGACCTTGAGATCCACCACCTCTTGTTTTAGCCATATCTGTCATAGGTGAACCAGGGCACATAATCTAAAAAAAAGTTCTTCAACTGGAAACAAAACAAACTAAACAAGATTGCATAAGTGAAACTCAAAAAAAAAGTCACTTCCGGATTAACTAATCTGAAATCCTAAAATTAATACTACCGGATTATCTAATCCGAAACCAACAATTAAAAAACACATACCGGATTATATAACTAATTAATCACTACCGGATTATTTAATCTGAAAACCTATGTAATCCGGAACTATTCAAAAAGACTACCGGATTATTTAATCTGAAAACCTATGTAATCCGGAACTATTCAAAAAGACTACCGGATTATTTAATCTGAAACCTATGTAATCTGGAACTATTAAAAAAGACTACCAGATTTGGAACTATTGAAAAAGACTACCGGATTATTGAATACGGAACCTAACTACACACTACCTTTTCTGTGTTGGATGAAGAGGCTCAATGCTTCAACAATGATTTGGAGTTACAATGGAAGTGAATGGTGACGAGGATGGGGCTGCTGGGCGAGAATGGAGGTTGTTGGTCGTTTGAAGAAAAGGAGGTGAATGAGAGGGGTGGGTGTCGTCGCGCCTTCTGCTGCTGTTGTGAAACGAAGCAAAGAGATAAAACAAAGTGGGTTGAGGTAAAATTAGGTTTAGTTTTAATTTTTTTAATATTATTTTACTGAGGGGCATAATAGTAAAATCAAGTTTACTATGGGGGTGGCTGAAGAAGGGATGGAGGTGCAGGAAGAAGCACTCCAACATTAATGACACGTTCTACATTTATTTTGCAATAAATTACTAGACCTTAATTTGTTGCTCAACCACTTAATTCAAGCTCATTCATGATGCAATTCTCCTTGGCTCGAATGCTTGCTACTGTGAGGAGAAGTGCTAGAATGGAATTCGTGGAAGTGTGAACAAAATATAGATAGAAGGGAGTGATTTAGTGTGGAGTATGATTCATAATTTACAAAGAGGTTTGTCCAACACATTAAGGTTCAACATAGTTAGATCAACTCTTGATACACTACAACAAAAACATGAAATAGAAACCAATTTTTAGAGACTAAAATAATTAGTTGTAACAGTAACTAAATTAGAGACCATTTTAGAAACTAAAAAAAAATAGTTTATATTATTGTTAAATAGTTTCTAAATTGGTATCTAATTAACAACCAAGCTTTTAACTACCAATTATTTAGTATCTAAATTTGGTCTCTAAAACCTTGGTTGCTAATTAGATACCAATTTAGAAACTATTTAACAATAATAGAAACTAATATAGAAACCAATTTTTTTTTTAGTTTCTAAAATGGTCTCTAATTTAGTTACTATTGCAACTAATTATTTTGGTCTCTAAAAATTGGTTTCTATTTCATGATTTTCTTGTAGTGATAGGATTCTAGGCTAGCTTTAAGAAGAAGAGGTAACCTAGAGGGAGCTAAGAAGTTGAATACCAATTTTTGCAACAATTCAACATTATATTATTCCATGTATATGTGTGCCTTAATTATAGGGTTAGGAAGCTTGTAGCGCAAGCTTCAAAATACCCTAACCATAGGCATAATGAGCATGAAAGATAAACTTGCACCACAAACTAGGGTAAATACCTTAATTTAATGCACAAGTAACTCCTAACCCTACCTTGACACTCAAGTTAGAGTTTCCTGAGTGAGAATGAGTGTCCTCTCTCCTAGGATTAGGTTTAATTACCTGTACTAGTCTTGACTCAAATACAAAGTTCCAAAATAAATTCAACACTAATACGACTTATAATACAAAGCCTAGGACATTTATTTTCAAGACTTTTCTATTTAAGGTTGAGTTTTACCTCTCAATGTAGTTCCTCACTCAAGTCTTCTTATTTCAAACTAGTGGTAATTGGCAGGATTGCATTACTTCATCTTCCAAAAGAAGGAAGATAAAATCATCCACCTACTTATCAAGATTTATTTAGATATATAGTAGAAGGATTTTTGTGTCTCTATTCACACACAAGTATTTCAAATAATATTTATTATAACAATAATTAGTTGCTAATTTTATTAGTCATGTAATAATTTGTTTGTAAATAATATTTTTATTATTATTTTATTATGTATTGTTAAAGCTTAATCCTAAATTTTTTTAACAATTCATCTTTATTTAAGATCCAAAGTTTATATAAAAAAATTATCCCAAAAACACTCATGTCATTACTCAAATTTATTTTTTTACATATTATTCTTTAATATCTTATTTAATTCATATTAAACAAGATTTCTTCACCTAGAATTTTATTTGATATTCGCGAACAGAACTTTATTTTCTCAAAGTTGAACAAAAGTTTCATAAATTAATATAAGTTGTTTTGAAAAAAATTAATATTAACATATAATTGAACTAACTTTAATTTATATAACAAATTTGATTTGATTTCAAAAAAATGGTTAATAAGAAAATTACAAATAAACTTATGGGTAAGGACTCAATTTTTTTAGTCAGTCAAATTTTACTGAAGCCTTCTTCGCAATTTTGGCTTACAGGTAAACGGGTAAGACTCCAAAAAAAAAAATTCTTCTCACTTTAAGTTACATAATCACGTTCAGGTTTTTTTTTTTATTATTATTATTATTATTATTATATATACTATTTTTTAACAGCAATAAATTAATTGTAAGGATTTATTATGTAAACTAAATTATTTATGATTAATTGGGAACAAGTCTAAAATCAATTCTAATTTTATAAAAAAACATTATGTATATGATTAAATATAATAATAATTTATTATTATAATTTAAGATTGGTTATCATAATAGAAATTATGATAATAAAAATAAGTCTATTTCAATCTAAATGATTATTGATTACGAAATTATTATGAATATAATATTAATAATTTAGATAGATTAAGATACATGTTATAATATTCATATATTAATATTAATATATCTAACTTGTTAATTTATATATATATATATGACATAAATATGGATATCATCATTAAAATAACTTAAATCAGATTTTTGAATAATTAATATTATTTTGAAATACCAATAGAATTTAAAAAAAAATTAAATGAGGGAATGTCAGATATAATTAAATACTTGTAGAATTATTAATTATAGGAAATGAATTTCAGTTTTATAATAAAATGAAAAGTCTGACTATTATAAATTGAACAATATAAAATATTTTTTAAAATTATTTATGATAAGTTAATTTATTGGAGTTTAATATTTATATTATATATTTTAATTTAAAATGTAAAATTTAAATAAAATATTATATTATTTTTTTAATATTTATTTAAAATAAAATAATATTAATACTAATATTTTAATCCTTATTCAAAAATAATTTTAGAGTCTATGATCTAAATGTTACCTAGAACCAAATGAATCTCTGCAAAATAAAGTTATTAAATAATTGTTTACAATATTTCAAATTTTAATACAAATACACTCTGACTTCCGATATTAAGCATATTTGAAATCAGATTTTTCTAACATGGATATATTAATGTACTTCATAATTCAAATTTTATGACTTTCGATTATATGACTGGTCTATATTAATATTATGGTTAAAACTTGACAATAAAATATTTTAAATTAATAAATTAAAAAGCAAAAACATGTTTAAAAATAAGCTTAACCAAAACACACACAAAAATACTAACAATATACTTTTATAAGCTTTAGTATTCATTATCATTGAGAAAATTATACTGTTTAATTTTTATTTTTTTTAATAATACCAGTACGGTATTTATACTTTCAGTAACACCACATGAAATGGAGAAACACATGAACATCCAGTTATTTACACACAAGTACTGAATTACCATTACATTATTACATATTCATTCCAAGTTTTCGGTTATCAAAGTCTGAAAACTGAAGAAATTTATAAGGAACCAAACATATAAGCAAAGAAAGTGCAAGTCATTCTTTCTTCCCCATTCCATGTGACATGTTGTAGATCCCTCTTCCCTGAGTAAAAGGTGCAAGACAATGTTAAAACTAAATAAGAGGAGACTCATTGAATGCTATTGATAAATTCAATCTGCTTATATGAAGATTATGAAAAGTGATAACAAACAAACTTACAATCAGATACAGTGAAGATGCTGCCAATGCAAGTGGTATTGCAACAGAGGTAATCTTGTCATATGGCCCTTTCAAGTAAGTGTGCTTATGGACACTCTGAAAATACTTTTGCTTCTCAATAAGCTTTTCTCGTGCTCTAAATGGTGGTTCTGACATCCTGCATAATGTACTCACTCATTAGCTTCACTTATCATCTCAGAAATGGTTTTCCCATTACACAAAAGGGGAAAATACTGTGATATGGCATGATAAACAAACAAAATTCCCTTGGATTAAAAAAAAACCTTCATAACTCCCATATTTAACAAACTTGAAGCCAACATAAATTCAAACCATACATCAAAACTACCTCACCCAACCATGTTTTTTATCAACTAAAGAAGGTAATTGTTTGTGGCAACCAGCAACAAATATTATTCAATTTGTCCCAAAGCAAAAGTTTCATGTAATAAATCTAGCATAAATAATATCATAAGATATTATATTAGAACAACATACATAAGCAAATATGTCTGAAACAATTTGTCAAACACCTCTTGAGGACTCTCTCACAAGTTGAATGACAATCAAAGCAAAAAACTCAAAATCTCATAAATCCAAGACAACAGAACAATATATCTTTAATCTAAGACAACAAAACAATATATCCAAGACATTATCTTTAATCTAAAATCTTAAAGATAATATATTCATCTATACTCAATCTTCCAACTCATCTTGAATTTCTAACATTGTGTCACAAGTTTACAACAGAACAATACATCCTAATCTGCATATTTCCAAACTAAAATGCCAATCTCTCACTCTCACCACCTATGAATCAAATTCTTGACTTTG
Organism: Phaseolus vulgaris; assembly: GCF_000499845.2. Lineage (NCBI taxonomy): Eukaryota > Viridiplantae > Streptophyta > Magnoliopsida > Fabales > Fabaceae > Phaseolus > Phaseolus vulgaris. Next base: position 36,336,469 of record NC_023755.2, on the reverse strand, counting down.
GTATCAATTTGATATCCAAATTCTGTACACAGTAATCAATTTGGTTTTTAACTTCAGACAACAAAATTGGCTAATGGTTGTCAAATTTTACTCTCTGATTAAACATTAAAGACACCAACAAAATTGAGACTTCCGTAATTCATTATGTTTCTTGTGGCTTATCAGATGTTGTTATTTAGCATCCAATGAAGGAAGTTGCAGACAACTATGGTTCACACACGTCAGCCCTTTAGTACAAGTAACTAATTCTTAGTTGGCTGGTCTGTTCTATGCAAATACCATAACACTTTGTAACTTCTCAGGTCATTAAATTACACCAAATAGACCAACTAACATGACATTTTCCAAATTTACCAAATTTTCTGACACTGATTTAAGAACACTGGATGACCCATTGAAACACACGCTATTACGAGGAGCAAATTATAAAGAAATCAAAGCATAAAGAACAACAAAAACGATTGAAAATCAAAATGAACAATAAAATCGAAAGAAAAAGATTTGGATACTTACTTTGAAGAAAGGGTGTTACTCTAACAGAGGAAATGATAGCAGGATTGTGAACTGATGAGGATTTTACAAGGCTTAATTGAAACGTCACAATATCGTAATCTCATGCTCTCAGTGCTTCCTAGAATCTTCTGGTATTTCACTTCCATGGCCCAATCCTGTTTTTACTAACATTCTATTTTTTGTTACTTTATTTTCAAACACTCTTTGTAATTTTTTGTTCTTATTAAGTATTAATTATTGGATTTAAATTTACTTTCTTTATTTTTTTTAGCCCGTGCTTAAATATTTTGCTCGATATTAGTGCAGTAAACTATTTTGTAAAATAATTAGAAATTTCAAAACAGGGTTTTAAATTCTTTATAGATGGAATTAACCTTCTCTTACGTGTTTTTTATTGAATTTTTTTAATATCTATTTTTTCAGTTTATGATTTAGCTTTTGTAATCTGCATTGAATTTGATTGATTTATAAATAATACTCTTCAAAATAGGCAGCCTGAAATTTTGTTTTTAGAATTCAATTTTCAGTTTATTTAATAAAAACAGAGTTAATTTTTTTGTTCACTGACTATGTATTGGTTTGTTTATTAGAGATCGCTAAAAAAATTTTACGCATACTTTCTTCGAAAAAAACTTTTATTATTTGTTTGATTCTCTCTTTGTGCATTTTATTATATTTATATTTATATTATTTTCATTAATTTTATTTTGTACGCATAAATTAAAAGTGTTTAAAAATGATCCATTACGTAAACTATGATAAGATGTTCTAAACACAAAGACTAAAAGATTAAAAAATTATATCTAAGTATCACTAACAAATGAGGAATTAAAAAATACAATTTAAACTGGTGCATTTAGAAAGAGATTTCATAATTTCAAGGAAATTTAAGATAAAATAAATTTGAATTACTTTTTATTTAGATAGTTTAATTTTAAAATATTTTATTTAAATAAGATAATTTAAATTTATTAAATTATAATTATTTTATTTAAGTAGAGTATTTTAACTCTATTGAATATTTTTTAATATCTTAAATAATATTTAATAATTAAAAATATTATTATTTTTAGTTGATATTGATTGAAACTAGTTTTTAATAAAATTTGCAAAACCTTTTTCTGTTGACATAAAAGAATTGATTGGTCGAAGACACTTTTGATTGATTTTGGACATAAAATTAACATAGTTGAAAAAATAAAAAATAATCATGTAAACATTAAAGAAAAAAAACTCTAACATATATCAATCGATATTTTTATTAATATTAACAAAAAATAATATTGTCCTTATTGACCTATAAAACCATAAGTAACATGAACTTATTTAGATGGAAAAAATAGTCTTAATAATATTATAGATTGAAAAAATCTTAACATCAACAAAAAGATGGTGATTGAGGTCTATAGAAAAATTTATAATGATGCCACAGCTTGAAAAACCTCTAATTAATGTCAGTAAATACATAATTTCTAATTTAATTTACTTTTAATTTCATATAAAAAGTTATTTAAGATGCAAGCCAAACCAGTTTGTTGAGAAAAAATACATTAAAAATATTTACAAAACTGATTATTTTTTAAATAATTCAATTTTTAACCCCCTTGATGACATTTATGAGGAGACTGTGTTTCTTTAAAAAAAATAATGTTGAGCTTTGACATTCTCATAATAAACACAAAATTTGCTTTTATAATATTAATATTGTTAAAAAAACCATAGCTTTATTCTATCTACACATATTAGTTTTATAAATTTCTTCTCAATTTTAAAGTTATAGTCTCTTTAATTTATCAGTTTAATTTTCGTACACCTATATAATAAACTATTTTTTCTCAACCAACTAAAAATAAGTTCATCTTAGAGTAATTATTATAAAATTGTGATTTTTTTTTAAAAATAAAAGCTTATGCATCATTATACAACTTAACATCTTAACTATATTGACACTTCAAGTTACAACAATCATTTGATGAAAAAAATATATATTATTAAAAAAGAAAAAAAATACAAAAATATGGGAATTAGACCAAAACCCATATATTAACAAAAACGATACATAGATAGACTATACATATTCATAAAGAATTATAAGAACAAACTAGATGGTAGCCTATTATACCAATGAAAAGTTTATTTATGAATAATCCTAAATTAACCAACTTATCAGCACACGCATTACCTTCACGAAAAATATGAGTAACCCTAAACCTGGTTTCTCCACAGTAATTAAGACAAGTATCCATCAATTACGAAACATCCAATGAACATTGGTCCTAGTAGTAAACGCAACACAAACCAAAACAGAATGACATTCCAGCCAGACATTATTAAGCCTCATCTTTTGAGCTTCCTCCATAGCATGTAGAACCCCATAAAACTCAGCAACCAGAGCAGTATGAACTTCAAGAAACGCAGAGAAAGCTCCAATAAATTCCTCCACAAGTAGCAAAATCAGGATATCCCTAGCAGCCCCATCAGTGTTAATTTTAACCCAGTTTGGTGAAGGAAACTCTCATCTAACGGGAAAAGGACAAAAAAATTTACTTGTACAAATATTAATACCAAAAAACTTGATCACATTGAAATCCAACATATCATTCTTCATTGAAGCTTTAGACGAATTACCCCCTAAACGAGTTAAATCTTTAATAACTGAAATAATCGTAAAAACCTCAATCTTATCCTGAAAACGAGTATAATTCCTCATACGCCATATCATTCAAATAGAAAAAGTTATCACAACAAGCTTAATCAATTTAACCAAAGGACTACCATCACTCTTAATAAAAGAGAGAAGATCATCCTTATCAGAAAAATGAGAAGTAGGAAAAAATTTCCGAACTCAACTCTAAATACACAAAGCATTAGAACATTAAAAAAATGCTGAATAGATTCCTTATGCTTTTTATAAAATTGCTTTTGGTGCTACTGTTACGGTGAGTTATTTTTTCCATTTTCAGAAGCAACCAAAGAAGAACATGTTGCCATGGAAACACTATATTCGAAATAAAAACCTTAAAGAATAATTTCGGAATTTTAAAAAAATGGATTGCTGGTTCCAATTGATGGGGTGCAGGAACGAAAAGCCTATAAAATTTATCAAATTATAATACATCTATGGGCTGTTTCTTCATGCACGCTAACAATTTTTTTCCTGCACCCCATTATTTTTGAAAGAAGACTGTTTTATCATTTTTAAAAATGATTTCTGGATTGTTTTTCTAAGATATTTTTGGAACATATTTTTTGAAACATATTTTATTAATTTCGGATTTATCAATCCAGAAATAAAAAAATTGTTTCGAAAGGATATTTTAGAATGATATTTCGTCTTTTGAATTTCCTATTTTCGAAACACCGTTTGCTTACATAACCCCTATTCTGGAAACACTTTTTCTTATGTAACTCTTATTCCGAAATCATCCAAAACTGTGAAAAAGATAATTCGGTATTTCAAAGAATGTAAAGGTGCAGGAAGAAAAATGTGGAGGTGCAAGAAGAAACTCTCCAATCTGATGCATCAATTGCATTGTATGGATTGGGCTAGCTACGAAGAAGAGGACTTAAATAGAAGATGTCTAAGATTTTTATGGAGGTGCAGAAAGAAAAAACCCAATCGAACGGTGGGTTATCCGTTAGAGTTATAAACGACGTGCCGTTTTAGGGTTTAGATTGCTTCAGTATTTTTCACACTCTCTAGTGATATAACTCTTCAGTAGAAGATTTCGCTCCCTCACTGAAACTTCTGAATTTAGAGAAAGCTATTTAGATTTGTTGTTCTTCCTCATTCAATTACATCGAAGTGCTGCGTTTGAAGATGGAGGAACACGAGAATGGTGCCAACGCAAGCGAAGAAGAAGCGTTGATAGGCCCGGGCCCGGCCCCTCGGGCTCGGCGCAAGCGACCCCTTCAGTTCGAGCAAGCCTACCTCAATGCTTTACCCTCCGCCAACATGTCAGTTTCTGCGCCAACGTTGTAGTTTTTGAATTAGGGTTTTCTCAATCGAGAAATTTCGCAACTTCAAAAGTGAAAATCTCGTGAACGCTATGGATTTCTACAGTTTCTTATTGCTGTTTTCGATGCAGGTACGAGAAAAGTTATATGCACCGTGACGTGGTTACGCATGTCGCTGTTTCAGCTGCGGATTTTTTCATCACTGGAAGTTCCGATGGTATTCCGAATTCGAACTTGTGATTATTACTTTTTTGCCAGTTGTAAGTAGCATGCTGAAAGTTTGGAGTTACAGAGTTTAATAGAGTGATCCTATTAGTTGTTACCTCACCGCTACTTTTGTCCTTGTTCTTTTTTTCTTTATAAAATTATCTGTGCCATGTAACTATGGAAGCATCGATACAGGTGCAACCGTTATGCATATGACAGCATATGGATGTTATTTGAATTAGCTTAATCTTTGGGATAGTTAATGTCTGGAATGACTTTGTGGCGTACTTCTTGTTGTCAGGGCATTTGAAGTTTTGGAAGAAAAAGCCTATTGGCATTGAGTTTGCCAAACACTTCAGATCTCATCTTGGTCCAATTGAAGGTCTAGCTGTAAGTTTGTTAACCCAACGTGACTCTTTTGCTTTAAATTTTATATAATTTGTTAAATTAATTTATTCTTGCCTGACTTCTGTGATATATTATATTATGAAACAATATTGTCTGATTTGCTGGGCACAGAGAGCGTTACTACGATTGTTTTCTTGCTGTATTATGTATTTATATTTTCAAGGTCTCGTTATGCTTGTCATCAACCATGACTTATTTCAGCTATGCAGGTTAGTATTGATGGTCTGCTTTGCTGCACAATATCAGATGACCGCTCTGTAAAAATATACGATGTAGTCAACTATGACATGATGGTCATGATTCGCTTGCCATATACTCCTGGTGCTGTTGATTGGGTTTACAAGCAAGGGGATGTTAAAGCTACGCTTGCTATTAGTGATAGGAACTCATCTTTTGTGCACATATATGATGCACGAGCTGGTTCAAATGATCCCATCATCTCCAAAGAGGTTCCAGTTCTAAACTAACTTTAATATAAGTGACTCTTCAAAAACAATTACAATCTTTTTGGTGATATTTTGCACTATTTAATTGCATATCTGTATCATTATTCACTCCTTTGTTCAGATACATATGGGTCCTATCAAAGTTATGAAGTACAATCCTGTATATGATTCTGTACTTTCGGCAGATGCAAAGGGGATAATTGAATACTGGAGTTCTGCAACACTTCAATTCCCAGAGAATGAGTATGTGCTTATTTTTGTCTTATTATAGTTCTGCCTCCGTCCTTTTTTTATAAATGAATATCATCATGGTTCAAATACTGATGTCCTTCTGTTGATAAAGTTTCCTGTCTCTTACATTACATGTATGCAAACAACTAAGTTCAAGCATCTACAAATTGCAAATTTTGGGTAGCCATACCATTTGTAGGTGCTCCCTCTTTAATTGTTGTGCTGAATGGATTAAGACAATTTAAAACCTACAAATTCTGAAGCTGCATTTTAAATTTTTCTCAATGAATTCTTCTAAACACCAGCTGTAATAAGCCAAGAATATGGTCAGGATTATCTCTTAAATTCTTAATAGATTTGGGCATTGTTAAAAAAGGCTACTGCATATTCAATAAAATCATTCTTATTAATTTCTATTAACCGGACCCATGGCTTTAGCTGTGGATCAATTTGAAGTGAACTCACATGTTTAAATTTGGATTTATTAGAATCTGATTCACAATTTCTACCATAGGATGCTTCACTGAAATCCTGTCAGACAATACATTTGCTATTCTATTCAGAAGTGGCATTTTTTCTTACTTCTGTTTAATGGTTTATAGCCTCCCTGCTGGCACCATTGTTGACCACTTGGCCAATAATCTAAGGGTTTTTAGTTGGGTCACCAATAAGTTGCTAACAGGCCTAGCCTGTACAAATTGAATCAGTATTATCAGCAATCGCATGAAGTGCCAATATTTCAAACATTTTGTAGTTATCATACATTTGCAATTTCTGACTGATAGTATTTATTATTCTATATACTACTATATAGTAAATAATAGTTCTGAAAATTGTCAAATGCATGAGTTTTGATGTTGGAATTTGTGCAGTTACTAATGCTCTTTAATGATTTCCTTGGTTTTTGTAGGGTCAATTTTAAACTGAAAAGTAATACTGACCTCTTTGAAATTGCAAAATGCAAGACTTCTGTTTCAACTATTGAGGTACTTCAGTTGTATGAACATATTTCTGAACTTAACAGTTGATTCATAATTCAACATTATGTTATTTAGGTGGTTTATGAAAGCTAGATATCTGGTGTTTAACTTTGATGGTTTTATTGATTGTATTGCATCTTATTTAGGTAAGTCCAGATGGTAAACAGTTTTCCATTACATCACCTGATCGAAGGATACGTGTGTTTTGGTTCAGAACGGGTAAATTAAGGCGAGTTTATGATGAATCCCTGGAGGTAACAGTTTTATCAGAATTTCACCCTTTCTCTTGTTGCTTTGTGGACATAATAATATGGTAAATGAATTGCTTTATTGATAGGTTGCTCAAGACCTCCAAAGAAGTGATGCTCCATTATATCGGTTGGAAGCTATTGATTTTGGTCGAAGAATGGCTGTTGAGAAAGAAATAGAAAAGACAGAAAGTGCACCACTTCCAAATGCAGTCTTCGATGAAAGTTCCAATTTTCTTATATATGCAACCTTGCTTGGGATAAAAGTGAGATTTTTTCCTTACTAAAGGTTTACAAACAATCACTCCAGTTCCTTCTGTAATATTACCTTTCCGTTTTATTACTTTTTCTTCACTGTTCACTAATACAATGAGGTGACTAGATGATACTCCATTTCCCTTATGTGTTTACGTCTTCTATATGCTTGTAGATTGTTAATCTGCACACCAATAAAGTTAGTCGAATACTTGGAAAGGTGGAGAATAATGATAGATTCTTAAGAATAGCTTTATATCAAGGTGATCGGAGTAGCAAAAGAGTAAGAAGGATCCCTTCGGCAGCTGCAAATGTCAATGAGAGCAAGGAGCCTTTGACAGATCCCACTCTTCTGTGTTGTGCCTTCAAAAAGCACAGAATATATTTATTCAGGTAAGAAAGTAAACTGACCATTTTACCTCTGCTTTGAAGTCCAAAGTCATGTAGTTTTGTTATTTGATATATCATATATGGATATTTTGTTGGTAGTGTGTTTTTTACATTGGTGCATTTTTTTCAAGCATGTCATCATTAATAGTATCTCATGCAATTAAAATCCACGTTATCTAAGTTGTGAAATTTATCATGAATCAGTCGTAGAGAGCCAGAGGAGCCTGAAGATGCAACTAAAGGAAGAGATGTGTTCAATGAAAAACCTCCTGCTGATGAACTTTTGGCAGTTTCAGATATTGGAAAGTCAGTTACAACGTCACTTCCTGAAAATGTGGTGAGTTATCTTTGTTTGCCTTTAAAGTAGGTTGAGCATTGACACTTACACTCCAAGAGCTTACCTTTTTTATGTTATTTGAGGGGCCTGGATATTCAAGCTTTTATGTTAATGGAATGATTAATTCCTAAATTCCTATTCCTATTCCGCTTGGGGGGTATTGGATAACTCTTAATAGAGGATCATAGATAGATTGGTTCTATAACAGACTACTAGTACTACTACAAGGGATCTTTCTTACTCTACTATTATTTTATTTTATAAAAATCATATGATGGTGTAACTCCCTCCATATCTGGAAGAAAGCATATTCAACACAAAATAGTCCTCTCTTCTAAGTACTTGTCCTTTTCAGCTGAAAAGAACAATAACCTATACTATGCCACGCAAAAGATTTCTCTTTACAATCCTGGTATATACTAGAATGTAGACCTTTAGCACCATTGTGACTGGCAAATAAATTCATGGATGCTTTTACATTAATTAACATCTTAGAAAACAAAGTTGTCTAAATTACCTCTAAATTAGAAACAATATTTGTTTTTCACCTTTATATCCGATATCCTTGTGAAGTTAGCCAGTAGAAGGAAACATATTCCCTCTTGTTTCTTATATCTGAGTTGGTTTTCGTATATATATTTTTCTTTTATAATCACATCACATGGTTATCTCTCTGTTCCCAAAAAGTAGCTTTATAATACCAATTTTTCTTTTGCAGATTCTACACACCACAATGGGTGATATTCACATGAAATTATACCCAGAGGAATGTCCAAAAACTGTGGAGAATTTCACAACACACTGTCGAAATGGCTATTATGACAATCTTATTTTTCATAGGGTCATCAAAGGCTTCATGATACAAACAGGAGATCCTTTGGGAGATGGCACTGGTGGGCAATCTATTTGGGGGAGAGAATTTGAGGATGAATTTCATAAAAGGTAATGAAGTTTGTTTATAAACGTACTGCCATTATATGCAAGAAATTTCATCACAATTTCAGAGAACTGATGATTATTTGGGGGTAGTAATGAAGCACATATTTGGATACAAACACAACACACACAAAAGATTATGACTGCATTAAAAATTGTAGGACATAGGGACACACTATACATACATGTATGAGTATAGTATGTATGATCAAATATCACTATAAGGTGTTTACAGTCATATACGATAATAAGTCTCAAACAAAAGTATTAAGACATCTTATCTGATAATTAAGAAATGTAAGGGAAATTGTAAAGAAAAATCCAAAAAAACTATCAAACTCCTAAACCATCATGGAAAAGAACCAATACCGTACTTCTAAAGAGTCATGAAAAGAATTGCATAAATATAAAAATCCTAAGAATTATAAAATTCATCCCTACCCAACCCAGCACAAGATTGTAATCATTCTAAGCAGATTAAATCATAAAAGTAAAACATTAATTAAAACTAAATCAGAAAAAGAAAACATTAATCAAAATTGAATTGTAAAAAGTAAACATTAAAATCATCAGAGATTACACAAAAACATGGGGACGTTTCTTAATGAAGAAGGTGCAGTGGTTGGTTGGCTGGTTTGTTGTGTGGTGGTACAAAGGCAGATGGTTCAATGCTGAATGGTGGCTGATTTTGGGAAAGTGTCTGGTTCAACATGTGATGGTTCGATGGCAGATGATAGCTGATTCAATGGATGGTGTTATGCAAAATGGAATTTAGATTAATGTTTTCTTTTTAAGATTTTGAGGAAACTTCCTGTTAAGATTTTGATTCAGATGGAATTTAGAGTAATCATTTTTTTTTGTCTTACAGCTTGAGGCATGATAGGCCGTTCACAGTATCAATGGCGAACGCAGGCCCAAATACAAATGGCTCTCAGTTCTTTATCACCACAGTGGCTACTCCATGGTTGGACAACAAACACACTGTATTTGGTAGAGTTGCAAAGGGAATGGATGTTGTTCAGGTAAATTTGCTTCTGTTTTTGCTTAACCATTTAGGAGAATCACGTGATTCAGAATCACTCGGCAAATAATTTCCATATTTGTGGTGTGGGCTGTAGCATCACCAGATCACATCTTTTTGAAATCCGTCATTCTCAATTTCCTTTTTCCCTATATATATGGAACTTCTGATAAATGTTTCTATTTTAAGTTTTCTTCTATGAAGTATCATGTTAAAATATGTTTTAGGTCTTATTGATTAAAGTCCAATTGAGAACTTTTAATGTTGGTAGGGCATTGAAAAAGTGAAGACAGACAAGACAGACAAGCCATATCAAGATGTTAAAATTCTAAATGTCACTGTACCAAAGTCTTGAAGGTCCTTGGTTTGAATGGCTGATGCAGTGATCACTCATACATGTACCGGTGATTCATGCTGAAAAAGTTTTAAATGGATGACTTGAAGCTTCTTCCTTTAGCTTCATTGGTTTCCAATGAACTGAGGCAATTATTCTAACAGGATGGGTGTTATTTTTCATGCTTACACTTTCGTCACGGCTTCCATCTTCCTTTAAGACTAATGGTTCAAGCTTACTGATGCTGTCTTCTGTGTCTGCTCTGCCATTAAAATGTGCTTTGCATGTCAAAAGAATGCAGTATGGCAATATCACTTGACATCTAATTTTTTCCGATACAATACCTGATGTAAGATATTCCTGCCTTATTTATAAAACTGTTTTTAAGTGTGGTATAAATTGTTTAACCCTTGATTTTGCCAGGCTAGTAATTTAACTCATAAAACATGGACATCACTGTTCCATCCATCTTAATTTGAACTCCAATTTGTTAAAACAGTCTTCAACAATCCTGGGGCTCTGGCGTAGTTGTTAAAAGCTACACCTGTAATAAGTTGCAAGTGTTTTTAGACAAAAGGTGTAGTAACGCAGTAATTGTAATTTGTTTGAATTTTAGTGTTATCGGTAAAGCTATGTACATAACTGAAGTTGTTACTAAAAGCGCAAAAACTTGTGATATTTGAATTGAAAATATCTAGTTAGAACAATGTTATAGTTCTTATCTGTGTTTTGTTGAATATATTTTAACGAGGTTATGTTTTTCAATTTAAAAAAGTATCATTAGTGATCTTAAAATTATCATTAACTTAATTTTATTATTGTGTTACAAAAACTATCTTATTTCAGAAATGAAAGTAAAAAAACATTTATATAAAAGAAAAATTAGCTTAAGTTTTATAACAAATTATCTTTTGACGAAATTCATGTAAAACTTTTTAAAATAATGACATTTTTTTCTAAGCAGCTTAACCGCGTCTAAAGTATTAAAGAAATGAATCCAAAAAATAAAAATTAATAAAAATGAAAATGAATCACTCACATTTATGAAACTAATTTTAAATTTTAAACTAAATAACTTGGTATATAACATGATTTGAATAAAATAATATTTTTTATGAATATAAATATTTTAAAAATCAATCTATTTATCGGTATAAATTTACATAGATTGAAGACAGAACAAAGTTGAAAATTAAGTTCTCAATTTAGACCTTCCATGTATAAACATTTTTTAAATATTATAAATTTATACGATAATAAGCAAATTTATTATAAATTTTCTAAATATATTATTATAAATTTATACTGTAATAATTTAATTTATTATAAATCTGTGTATCCAACATATTTAATGCATGATAGAAAAATTATTTAAAAATACAAATATTGAAATGAATTTACAATAAAGTACTACAAACCTTTTTTTTGAGTTTTAAGGTGATGCATCAATTTTTAAACCTGTGTAAAAAACACAATAAATGTAAAGAAAATGAATGAAATAGAACAAAACTTGCAAAAAAGTAAGAATTTAAATTCAAAATAATTTTTACAAAGATTAATTAAAACATAAGAGAAAGATAAATGAGAATGAGAGTGTATATGTGAAAAAAAAAAAAAAAAACAAAGAGTAAGAATGAAAGTATGCTCAAAAAAGAAGAGAGAAGGAAGAAAAGAAAATGGTGTTATAAACAAATGAGTTATTAAATTAATAACTGAAATATTTTCAAAGATAGATTGAAAAAAAAATTGTATACACAAAAAAATCGGTTACAAATAGAATCATCATTTTAACAATATATTGTTAGAGATGAATCCATTGCTTCAGAACTAATATATTGTTTTAAGTTTAAAAATTAATATAAAAATTAGGCAGACAATGATGAGGACCTAAAAAAATCAAAGAATCTCTATTCTTCCTTAATACATGTACGTAGTTATTGTAATCACACTGAAAACATTAACTAAAACATATTCTAATACAATAATATGACTGAAAGATGAGTTAAATAAAATTATCTGGTTATATCTGTCTAAATGAGGGACTACTGCACAAATAAAACAACTTCAATCATTTACGGTAAACTTTTATATTAACTTCTTCAAAAATAAACAGAATGCTTTAAATTTTTATAACCTTAACCTTAAACTTGTACAAAAACTAATTATGATTAACGAAGAAATACTAGTTGAAAAGGAGATGTGGACAAATCATACTTTCATTTTTACCCTGCTAATCCGTTAGCAATAACATATCATTCAAATGACTAAAGGTTAACAAGATAAACAAGTGCAGCAGATAATGAAGAAATACATTTGAAGGTGGAAACAAGAGACTGTAGTTCAGATTTTCATTAGATGGCAGAAAATAGTAAAAACATGATTCTGTTTTCACATTCTTATCATTTATAGAAGTTTAAACAAACATACTAGTAAGTTACTTTTTCCAAATAATATAGGTATTTTCTTATGAAGAAACAAAATCATATTCAGCTAAATAACCGGTCAAACAAATTAAATCCAAAAGTTACTAAATTATATCAGACAGTATGATAGCATTACATCGTCTCCAATGTGAAAAAGCAAATCTCATAAACCTAAAACAATATGTAACTCGAGTAACAAAACCTTGGGATTGAGCTAAAATACTAAATGAAACTGCAAATGTAAGACATAAAAAACACTTCAGACCCTTTTAGTCGAACAAACTGAAACCCATATCCTGCAAATCAAAGATAAACACATTCATCAGTAGAGAATTATGATTTATCAAACAAAAGCAACTGACACAAGTTTGAAGCTTACATCATCGGACTCCTCCTTCTCTTCAACTTTCTTTTCTTCCTTTGCTTCCGCAGCAGGTGCAGCAGCACCACCAGCTGGTGCAGCAGCAACAGCCACTGCAGCACCACCACCGCCAGACACAGCAGAAATCTTTTCCCTTCCGCTGGCTAGTAGTTCGTTGAAGTCTTTGCCCTTCACTTCCTCTAAGAGCAACGCAATCAACTCCTCCTCAGCATCAGCTCCAACTATAAAATTGGAAAGAAAATGCAGAGTTAGTATTACAAAACTATATAGATTAACCAAATATTCAACAAAATATCACATTCTCATAGTAATTTTCTGGTTGTTAATTCTACAAACCAAACCTAACTAAATTTCAAAATAAAAAAATGTGAATTTTTCCAACATTCTAGTATCTAATACAACATTGTGCTAATACATCCTCATAGTATGATTTCCGCATTCTGATAATTAATTCTACAAACCAAACCACACCAACCTTAAAATTAAAAGAAAAAAAAAATCTTTTTGCCAACATTCTAGCATTGAATACAGAAATTGTACCCTTGCAAATCCACTTCAGAAATCTAGGGTGGAAGAGTAAAAACTACAACATCGTACTGGATTCAACCATCGACACAGAAAACAACAAACAATCCAAATAATAGCAACTAAAAAATAATATTAACAACAAAAACTGTGGCAGGTGAAAATAAAGCATAAAACTACGGCAAGTGAAAAATCATGAAAAATAGTGAAAACCTGCGCTAAGAATGTGTTTGATATCAGTGGCAGAAGGAGATGGGTTCCCTCCCAACACTGCAAGCAAATAAGCAGCCACCACCTTCATATCTGGATTCAAGAAATCACACACCAACATTACATTTGTTAGTGACACAGATCAACAACATAACACAACACGTGCAAAATGAAATTGGATGTGAGAGCATGAAAACCCACTTTCTGAATTGCCGTTATTTCGCTTCTGAGTTTGGAATTAGGGTTTGTGCAGAGCGAGAGGCGCAGAATGAGAATGCAGAGACCTAATATATAACTAGGGTTTTCAGCTCTTGAGGTTTCATCTTTCTTATTTCCCGTAATGCCCCTCCTTACAATTAGGTAAACTTCTCATTATTATTTTTTCATTTTCTCTAATATGACATAAAATCTTCAAGAAGAAATTATATAAAACAAAAGATCAAACATAATTCTATATTATTCTACAAAAATAAGACTTAGTATTCTTTCTATTTTTTAAATATTTATTTTTTAGTTGTGTCTCTTTTTTTATGCTACGGAAATATGTTTTTAAGTCCTACAAAAATAGTGATTATGTTCTTTTTGTAACAATTTTTGCTTTTTACTTCTCAAGAAACTGAAATTTTGTATATTATCTCATATAATATTCACTTTATGTGGTGTAATGTAAACCTCTAATACTTAAAAAACAAATAAATCCTAAAGCAACTTTTTAATCCACAAAACTTCACATACCAACAGTATTAATTTTAAATAATTAAAATTAGCAGAAAAATATTTTTAAAATATCAAAATTCTAAAAAATTAAAAGCAATAGTATTTTTTTATGTAATGAAATAAAAAATATCAGAACCAAAATTAAATTCGTCCATAACAATTAGAAACATAATTAAATTTATTATTTTAATCCCTTATTTTAAGTATCAATATCTAATTCTTTATTTTGTAATCCCATGTTTTATACTTCTTTTGTAAGGTTATTGTAGTTTAAGATTTTTATGAAGATAATTTGATAATATAAATTTATTTACCAATATGACTTAATATGGTTTTGTAAATAACAGTGTTCCCTATGTGTGATGTGAGAAATTAAATTTCAAGTTCATCAACTTTAGTAAACAATATCAAAGGTTTACCCAAATAATAAAACATCATTTTATAATTTCAAGATACCTTCAATATATTTATCATATAGAAAGATGTCATGTGCCAATATGTTCCCGAAAATATATAAAACATTTAATAATATTAATTCAAATTCAAATTCAAATCAATCAGTTTTCATTGATTCAGATTTAAAAAAAAATGAAATAAAACTCAATTAATTTTATGCAAAAATATAAAATTCTGATTTGAGAAAAAGAAAAACACATTTTAAAAAAAAAAATTCAGCTCATAATTTTATTATTTGAAGAATATATAGCAAACACTTTATGCATAAAAATTAATAAAAAAATATAGAATTTGTTTCATTCAAATTTAAAGGATTTGTAAATTGCAAATGCCATATCCAAACACCACTCATCTTCGAATTTGGTTGGTTTGTTTCGGATTGAATCTAGATAAGTTAAATATTCGAACTAATTCAATTGATCTGGTTTACATTTATAGGTTGGTTGAATTGATCCAACTAATAAACACTCCTAGCAAACACCCCAATGGTCACATCCAATATTTTATCACTCAACCTCTACATGTAAATGCAGATTACAAACTCAACCTGAAACTCTTGTTGATTTATCATTTTTTAATATTGGATAAAAGAAATCCAAGGTAAAAAAAGTAAAAGAAAGGTTGTAATTTTAAGATATTGGGAGGACGAACAAAACATGGTGCAATCCTCATGCTGTTCAATCTTCACATCAAGAGTCAATTTTTGGTAGTTGATTCTCCAATGCACTAATCCTTTTTTTTTCTGCTATCTATGCCCTGCTTTAAGAACTGCAACCTATTTCTGCATAAAATTTACATTACGAGAAATCAACGACAAGAAAATAAAACAATGAATGAATGAAGGGCATTAACAAATACGAAGACCAATGCACAACTGTTAAACCTTAAAATCCATCTAATCAGACTACTGCTGTAGTTTCATATGGGTATTTACACAGTAAGGGCAGGTCAAAACCATGCTTGATAGCAAAAATTTGATGAAAAGATATTTAAAAACTGAAATTCCAAGATCTATGTATTACACACCTGCAAAGCCAAGAACACCAGTCCGCATGAATGACAAATAATATGACAAAGGCTTTTCATGTATAGCACGGGACACAGATAAAAATATTGCCAATCAAGTGATGTGTCAGAAAAATACAATTATGGATGATGAACCTTACTTGGAATCAGTAAGGCGACCATGTAGGCTCCATCTTTGGCGGAAACCTTCAATGCCCTCAGCTCCACTAGCAAGAATTAGACGCCTGTACATATGAAACGAAGGTACATAAGATTTCTACAGATTGAAAATTCTACACATCACACTCACACACCCAAATGTCACACGATATTGAATACAAAAGTATTGTCAACAGTTTGAGTGCCAAAGTGAGGAAATAAGGTCAACCAATACAAGTATATAAGGGAATCCAAGGGCACTTATGAATTTAGTTTAAAGTTATTAGTGCCTAAAGAGAATTTATTTTATACAAATTCACTACAAACCTCAATAAAATAAACTATGTCCTTAGATATTGGAGACCAGTTTGAAAGGAAAAATAAACTTAGTCCTAGATTTTGATTTATTTTTTAAACATCTATTAGAAGCCCAAATAACAAACAATATGAACAAATATTCTTCTCTACCATCATAGATTTTGGGGATGAGTACAATAATATCTTTAGAAGAGTAAGATACAGCAGCACCTTCCTCAAAATAAAAGCAATGAGATGTTTAGTCATAAAAGATAATCATGTCTACGGAAGTTAGAGTTTCCGTGGTTTGAAATCTTAGAAAAAATCATTCTTCAAGGATTTATTAACAGCTTGCTTTATGCTCCTTTAGGATATGTAAAGCAAAGAAACATTCTAGACAAATTACTAAACATGGACCACATCATATGACTACTTGAACATACCTCTCCAATGATGTAACTTCTGCCTCAAGCTGTGAGGCCCTCCCCTTGGCTTCATCTAGAGGCATTGATAAACCCAATTTCAATTCACTATCTTGAAGTCGCTTCCGTATCACCTTATCCTGGAGTTTTTTTATTTATATTAAAAAAAAAGGTAAAGGTGATGATAATCTAACAAACTGATTGTCCTAAATCTTTATCTCCAACAATAACAATGAGTAAATACTACACATATTAAAGATCATTCAAAGAAGATTACAAATGAGTTTAGTGGTAAAATGGAAGAGATGGAGTGAGGAGGAAGAGAAATAAACGAATATTCATAATTCATATGTGGTAAATGGTCTCACCCTTCGCTCAGCACATTCCTTATATAAAGCAATTTCTTCTTGACAAAATGGTTCAATGTCATTGATTTGCAAGCCTGCAAGATATAATAAAGCTCATAAGATGTTCAGATAAAAAAGGCTGTAATAGACAATCATCTAATATTAAAACCGTTGAAATGAAGAACAATAATCTCGTTAACATATTGCACTATTACTGAACCTTGTTGAAGTTAATCCTTTAACTTCTCCAGTCTGGTCATACCAAAAAAGTGTTGATTTTGAATACCACTAAGGCTACCCACTTTTTAACATGTAAAGTCAGAAAAATCCCGTGACTGATGTTCCTACATAACCCTAATTCTAATTACAAAACAACTGCTTAATGCATGCCATTGCACCTACTTAGAACTATCAAATGAAAAATAAAAACGTAGATCTCATATCAGGGCTTGTTTCTTTCAAAAGTAAATCTTATGATACAAGTTCAATTTCCAGAATATAATATTTTACCATAATAAAACTAGAGAAAAACCAAGCATATAATAATTTCCTTACTTTTTATTCACATTAATTATTAGGATTCTAGACGTTCTTCCTTCTCTATGCCACTGTATTAGAATTGAGACAGAAGAATTCACTACATTTATTCACTTAAACCAAAGGTTTATATATGCATACTCTACCGCAACAAGAAAAACAGAAAAAACAACAAACTAACAACCCAAAACTAATACCAAAGAAGCCTAATAAATTGTGTACCTTGAACAAATTGGTCCCTAATTTTATGTAAGCAAAGGAATTAAAAAAAAAAAAACAGTTGCACCTGGTTAATGAAAACGAGACTTACAGAGAAATAGATTCCTGAGAAGTCCATCACACAAATCAACACCTTGGAGTACATGGGAGGCTATTTCTGGTGGTACTACCGGCGATGGAGGGCCGGTCATTAAATCATCACCAACCAAAATTGTTTCATCCATCGTTGGCTGCGAATCAACTGAAACCCACACACAAGTTTATCAGCATTATTCCCAAACATTTTGAACCTCTTCATTTTGATTTTAAGGTATGTGACCTAAAGCAAAACAATTTAACAAGCCAGTAAAGAGAATATAGTCAGTATGACAGAGATGACGTACCATCCATGGTTGCTTTTTGGTAATCCTTCCGCAAAGAAAAGCCAACAATTCTGGTTTTTTCTGTTCTTTTTCTTTTCTATAGCAGCTCACAAGATACGACTGCTGAAACAAAATCAAGCACGGATTACAATATTATATTATAGTTGGTATGTTATTGGTTGGCTAGTGGTGATTGGTGAGCCAAGGCTGTACATGGGAACGATTGATGGGTGTAAAACTACAAGTGCAAGGGTTTCCCGTGGCCTTTGCGATTGTTTTCTTTCGGAGGTGAATGGAGGGATAAATGGTGAGTAAAATATGAAACAACGAAGCAATGTGATTAAAATTTTTAAAGTATATACCAAATGACTAAACAAGAATTACACCGTTATGGACTTAGTGTTTCAACATTTCCACAAACACCTTATGAGCACATATAATTTCTACAAATACCAAATGGAATGATCATGACACAACATTCTTAAGACTGTGAGGAAAGTGAAATACGAGCGTGTACCGGAATCGGAGAGGTTGATGATGGAAAGATGCAAAAAGTTGCTCTGTTCTTAGTTAGATTTGTGATTTTTGTGGCTTCTCCCCACTCCGTGACAAGTATAGTAGTATCTGCTACTTTCCCCTCCTCTAATGCTAATCCTTAACAATGTTTCTCATTCTTCCGTCATTTTAACACTCTTATTGATCCATAAAAAAATCATAAATTCATAAAAAAAAACTCTATCCAAATAACATATTTTATTATAAATTATACCAAATTCTTTATAAAAAAATTATTTTTTGGAAAATCATTATCTGAACAAAAGGTGTCTAAATAAGAAAATTCATAGTGATTTTCTAGTTATTAATTCTACAAACCAAACCACACTAAACTTCAAAATAAAAATAAAAAAGTTACTTTCCCCACATTCTACTATTGAATACAAAGATTGTGCTATCGCATTCTCACGATATGATTTCAGTTTTTTGACAATTAATTCTACAAACCAAACCACACTATCCTTAAAATTGAAAAAAAAAAGTTCTTTTACCAACATCTAGTATTCAATACAGAAATTTGTGCCATTACAAATTATTGGAGATTGACAGCAGAATGGTGGACTACTTTGCAGAGGGAACCCAAGTGCTTGTGAAATTGACTTCTGCTATTCAATCACTCTATCCAAGTTCGAGGAAATCAATTTGGAGCTCTTTGAAGAGCGCACGAAGAATGTAGATAGGTGTTCTACTGATGCTAAGATTGAAAAGAGAAGTGTACAAATTGCAACAACTATTGCAGGATCTTTGCAAGAGCATCAATACAAATGAGGTTGTTGCTTGTGGCCCAGGCTGCTTTGTTGAGTGAAGGCATTAAGAATGTTCCAAACATGGTACTATTGGATTTTACACCAGCATCTCTTGGTGTATGAGCAAAAGGAGCTCTTGTGTGTAGTGATTCCTAGGAATACCACTATTCCTGTAACAAGGACAAAACCATTCGTTACAGATGTAGATAACCAATCCTCGGTGCTGATTAAGATTTATGAAGGTGAGAAAACAAGAGCCAGTGTTAACAATTTGCTGGGGTTTAGTGTCCTATATTCTTGTGTATTGATAACGAAATCTTTAAAATTAATAGATAATGCTTTGTAAAACATTATATTATACATTATATTGTTTATTTGAGGCAAAAAGATCACACACACTGCTTAAGGCAAAGCCCGCCCGATGGATAACTAACTACTTTCTTGATGCCTGAATCAATTTAAACAGAGGTAAGTGTAATTCCTGTTCATAGATTCACCAAAGTTTCCATACTTCGACATAGCCAATACGTAAGGAAAGTTTGCAAAAATCTGACAAAATATGCTAGAGAATACATTACTTTCTCTTTTCATTTACTTTGTCTTTTTACCAGTCGAATACATACAAATCTTCAACTGTCACAAAATTGGGCTTGAACACTTTCCTCTGTCGCCGACCACCCTTTTCACCATCTTGTACTATATAAATTAAACGCAGCATTTCACCAGTTTGATAACTCAACATGACTCATGCACGCCTGTATTCATCTCCACAATCACCAATCACTTTTAGCAGATCCTTTCCTTTCGCTGTGGCTTCTCGTATGCTGCCCACATCGTCTTCATCAAGAGCAAGAGAAAATATAGCATTGGCGTCTTGTATATGTTCTGACAAGCCAAGTCTGACACCAACCATTGATCCTCCTACCGCAGGCTGCATGTTTGACAAGAGGCAAAATAAAAGGGATATATAGCAGGTCTCATCCAATGTAATATGAGAACAAGATTTCATAGTAATTAATAACCCCAACCACATCAAACTCTGAACAAATCAATTAAGTAAAATTCACCTGATCTAATATATACTTCACAGCAACAGTTGCAATTGAAACACCATGTTTAGAAGCTACTTGTTTCAGAGTCCGAAGCAATCCCTGGAACAAATTCCATCCTCCCCAAGCATCTACCATCTGTCAACAGATGCAAAGTATAGTAAAACGCATGATTATTAACTAAGTTATGAAGACAAAAATCCAAATCATCAACTTGAATTGTTATATACATATCGATTCAGAGTTATTTGTCATCAATAATTTCCCCTCATCTACCTAAAAAGCTTATCTTAGTTTTACAATGTAGCATGTTTAGAAGGAACAGAACCTTTCTATAGAGCACAAAAAGGTGCTAAATGTTTCTTAAACTACCTCCAAATAAGGAAAGGTGGTCATGAAATCGTACCCTTTTGTACTTTTGGAGGGAGGGAGTGTTTATTGCAGGACCAGCAAAAGGAATAGCTATGTTGGTGTCAAGGAACTTCTCAGACAATAGACCACCCATTACCGTTCCATACCTGCATCAGAAATTGATCTACTAAGTGGAAATTTTTTTAGATTACTTCTACTAAACTTTCATCTTATATTTGAAAAACTATTTTCTATGGCTGAAAATTCTTTTTCTTCCGAGAGAGAGAGAGAGAGACGTTATCAGTTTGACTCCTGTATGCTGACAAAGCTCTGCCATTCTCTGCTGAGGACGCATATCGACAAGTGAATGTTGCACCTGACATCAAAATACCAATAAGGTTCACGATCTATAAAGAATTATTAAAAAGAACTAAAAAAATTAAAGCAGTTGGATATACCTGATTGCTTACAACAGGAATCTCATTTTCAAGAATAATTTGTAACCTCTCTGTATCAAAATTTGTCAGAGCCACAGTCTTGATTTTACCTGTATCAAATTTTGACTGAAGTAGTTTGATCAAAGCAAGAAATGTGAACTTATATGTGAATTTGTAGCCGTCAATCAGAAACAAAACTAACCTTCTTCTTTCAAGTCTGTAAGGTGTTTTAGCGCATCCAAGTAGCCTGGATTTGAATAATCCCACCTAAATCCAATAGAGAGATAGAGGTGAATTGTCAGAAGAATCCTAAATTTCAGAGAGTTAGAACTATTTACAGAAGTAGTTTAGCTAGATAATGTGAATCCAGTACTCATTTCACTATACAGAAGCAAAATGGATGGTTTTTTATATGATGGTCTCATGGTCATGGATGATGGTAATGGTTATGACTTTCCCTAAAAATTTTAAGAATTGCAAAATGTGGATAAATAATTATGCTTTTTGAACCATGATAGTTAGTACATCAAATAAGCACAATATAGAGGGATTAACTACCAATGGAACTGAAGCATGTCCAAGGATTCCACATCCATCCTCTTCCTTGAAACATTGATGCTGTCTTTTACATAGCTAGCAGTCATCTTAACTGGCGGAGGCACCCACTTAGTGAGACTGCACCAAATGATACAATGGATAATAAGAAAATACTTTCCTTTATATTTTTCAATAACAATTTTTGGAAATATATGGTAGGACAGCCAAATACTATAAGAGTATCTGCATCTTCTTCAAATCTTCAAAATAGAAGAAAAAATTATAGAAGAGTACGAAGTTACTTGATCAACTCACCCTCTGACCTGTTCCAATAATTCTGGAGGACGCTCACGACGAACTCGATTGATGAAAATCCCATATAGATCTTCAGCAGGTCCATCTGCAAAGCTCGAAGAACACAACAATGAGAACAATCCTCAAAACACATAACTTCTAAGAAGACTTGCAAAAAGAAGCTCATGTTGGGAAGAATCCACATCTAATACATCCGATAATCACATAACAGTCAAATTTGAACACATCAAATCTACTGTCACCCTCTAATCCTCTAACGAATAACTTCAGTGTGCAGTCCAGGAATTTCCTTAAAGGGGTACATTATTTCAAACAGAAAGCAAGTAGAAGCAATTAATCAAGTTGCATACAAATATCAGCCATATCAAAAGTGGTGAGTCCAGCATCAGCATATTTAAGCATAGCATCAACAGCATTATCCCTATCAATTCTGCCCCACCCGCCACTGGTCTGCCACATTCCATTCACAACCCGGCATATATCCAAAGAATCATTGCCATTTTTCACCACAGTGCTTCGATTATCCTGTGTGTACACACATTGAAACGGCCTCAGATGCCTATATTTTTGTGTTACTACTATTCCTCTCCTAGTTGGTGTTCCATTTGGACTGAAAGTGAATTTGCCCAAAGAATGCCGCAATAACTCAGACATTTCCAAATTGCTCAAGAACCTATAAGGCTATAATAACTCTAGGATATACACGAAATAAAAAAGCTCCTTTCAGCAAATATACGTGTCGCTCTAACAAGAAAAAAATAGAGTCATGGTCACAGTGCAGCGTCGTCACTGCTTTATCCTATATCAGCAGCCTATTACTCTCCACCATACGTTTTCATCATTTTTATTGGTGTAAATAAATCTGAAGTCCATAGATATTTTTAATAGAGTTTCTACTTAAAAAATTTGTTTTATTAAAGATCTAAAATTTACCAAGGCTCTTCTCGTATTTAAAATTCATTTATTCTTGTCCAACCGCTATTCTCGCACGGTGAAGTTGACGTGTTTATATCCGATTATTTTTTTTAGCATTTAATTTATAAAAAAAAAAAAAACAATGTGGTGGACTAGGTCAAACAACATTAAGCCTAACGTCAACATCTCAATTTCGAGGGCAATTCTCTAACCTCGAGCAGAGTTGCAGCCACTGAAGAGTGTAGTAGTTGCTGAGAAAGAAATAGCTTTTTTTTAGAAAAGAGGTTGGTGATCCTGATTCATGGTTTGGACCAGACTTACAATAGACAGACAACATCCCAAACCAGATAGAAATTAGAACCCTACCAAACTGTCATCCGCTAAACAGTGTAGATACATCTAAGATACTCAAAATTCCAAGTGCAAACGGCACAAACAAAAAACCTTCCAAATAAAAAGCGGATCAAGTAAAAAAAACTAAAGAGTGGTTTTCACAGTTTTCCTCAGACTATTCCTATGGGCCAAAGTTTTCCCATTCCGGCGGCCACCACCTTGGCCTAGGAAAAGTGATCCCACAAGCTTCGGCGACTTCAATCAAACTAAAATCATCAAGATTTTCCTCCCCTTCATTACTAATATCTGAGAGAGCTCTCAACACATCAAACACATTCTTTTTCTCCCGACTATTCCCAAATTCCCCTCCACTCGCTGCTGCATTCTTCAAACATTCCGATTCACGCGCTGCTGCATTCTTCAAACATTCCGATTCACTCGCTGCATTCTTCAATCGACTATTCCCAAATTCCACTCCACTCATCTTCAATGGACCACGCTTTGAGGGTGATTCACTCGCTGCATTCTTCAATCGACTATTCCCAAATTCCACTCCACTCATCTTCAATGGACCACGCATTGAGGGTGGCAACACACGCAGCACCCCTTCCTCATCACTCTTCTTCTCCACACCAGAATCTTCCACAGCACCATCACTTGACTTGCTCCCCTCGATAATGCATACCACTTTCTCGGATTCACATAAACCAAAGTTCCCAACTAGGGTTTCTAAATTTTCTGCAGAACAGTGATTTTCATCTGAAATTTTTTCTTCTTCAGAAACCAGATTCCTCTCGCAATTCCCCACACCCTCTTTCACTTTCTGCGATTGAACTTCCACACAACCCCCTGAAGAATCAATACCCAGATCGCCTTCCGAAAGTTTCGGTTTTTTCCCCGGCGACTCGTCCATTTCAGACAATTCCCTATCGAAAACTGCAACTTTATCGAACCGGCCATCACGAATCTCGCCCAAAAC
This sequence comes from Phaseolus vulgaris, assembly GCF_000499845.2. Classification (NCBI taxonomy): domain Eukaryota; kingdom Viridiplantae; phylum Streptophyta; class Magnoliopsida; order Fabales; family Fabaceae; genus Phaseolus; species Phaseolus vulgaris. Next base: position 36,311,928 of record NC_023755.2, on the reverse strand, counting down.
ATCTCTTCGTGCACCGTGAGAGCATTCATTGACGCCCATTTCCTGCGTCAGCTGAACTTCCGAAAGCCCTAATACGGAACCCATCCCCAAATCAACAAACTCCGACCCCTTACAGAAATCGACGAACCCCGGCGTCCCAGCGTCAACATCGCCTTCTCTGGCGACCCGCGGCTGGTCACAGAAAGCGGGGGTCGAGGTGTTCCCCGGCGCCGTGTGGGAAACGGAGTCCTGGGAGTCGGGCGGCGACACCATGACGATGGCGTTGGAGTGCGGCGGGGAGTCGGCGGAAGCGGGTGAGGGTGAGGGTGAGGAAGAGTGATGACTGTGTGCTCCGACAGAAAGATCGCACAAGAATGGTTCCGGCGGTGAGGAAACATGGGAATGATGGTGGTGAGAATCCGGCATTTGATTGGCTATGTGTACCGCCAAAATCACATACTTGGGTGACTCACTGTGAGGGGATTTGGGAAAGGATTCCGTTTTAGGGCTTGTGGAGATCGAGCTGATATATATAAGGATACGGACACTTTAACCACAACACATATCCAGATTAAATTCAAAATATTTATTAGATTTTTTGATAATTTTAATATGGTTGCGACATAATTTAAACAAATATATTATTTTTTTTTAAATTAAAATTTATTATACAAATTTTTATTAAAATTATAAAAGTAAGAAATAATTTTTTTAATCAATCATTAAAAAACATTTTTCTGTATAAAAAAACTCTAATGGATGGAGAAGCGTCACAACCCAATTCTGATTCATTCACTCTGCTTCAATTCCTTATAATTCCAATTTGGTCCTTGCTTCTCCTTTCTCACGTCTCTTTCGGCCACTGTTTTTGTTCATTTACTTAACCTATTAACAATAATGATATCATTGATATGAGGTTTTACAGATGAAATGAAGAATGCCATAAGGAGTATATGGTTGGATGAAGCAGCGAATCCACTCCTTCCTGGTTTTTAAAATTAAATACGAAAAATAATAGTCAAATTTTAATAAAAAAATAATTATACTCAAATTTATTGTTAGAGTAAATAATTCATATACCTACGTAAAATATACCTACATAAAGACTTTTCACAATTTTTACACTGTTACAAATAATAAAAATGGACATATAAGTAAAATTTTACAAAAATATCAAATGCTTGTCATTTAATATTTTAAAGATTAATTTAAGAAGTAAGCAATATATTTTATGTCTGTATTAATTCAATTTTAATACTTTTCATCTTAAAAATAAATGCAATTCCTAAAACATAATTATCAACTGGAATCACAATTTAAGAATAATTCTAAATCGAATTTTAAATAATCCTTTAATTTAATAAACAAAGATGAATTAATATTTTTATATTTTGAAACATTAAATACACTTCGTTTTATTTAATATTTTTACAATATAAAACGCTAGTTATACTTTTTATTTAATATTTTTATAAAGTGACTTGGAAAGTTAATAAAAAAATTAATATTATTTAATAATGATAAACTCTTAACATAAAAGGATTCCAATGCATATTTCTACACGTATATAGTAAGAAGAATAAGAAAAACTAAGCTTATTTTTAATAATTCAAAACATTTACGGTTATAAAATGTTTTTAATGTTTTTAATACCATTTACTTATACACGGTAAAAAAAAGTCGGAGAAAAAAAATGTGAATTTCGCATTCAATTAATTCGTAAGTAACGGAAAACTCCATAACAAACACGAATATTAGGCCAATCGGAAATGCCCACATCAGCAGAATAGCAGCGAGTAGAGAGAACGTAAACGTACAGTGATCGGCCATGTCGAAGGTGGATAAGCCGGCGTCGGCGTAACGGAGCATGGCCTCGACGGCGTCGTCTCGGTCGATTCGGCCCCAACCGCCGCTGGTCTGCCACATCCCGTTCAGCACTCGGCATATCTCCAGCGAATCTTTCCTGTTACTCACCGTCACTCGTCGATTCTCGCTCGTGGCCGTGCTCACGTCAGCGCACCGAACGGAGTTTGCGCCGATCCTCCGCCGCCGCGAGTCTCTGGTGGCGGATTTTAGGCGCGTGGTGGTGGAGAATATGCGGTGGTGGTGACTTACTATAGCTGCCATTTCCAGTGGACTTAGTTTGACACAGAAGACGCGAACGGAAGAAGAGGATAAGGAAATAGACTCAACTATTCAGAATGAATGGTTCGTTCGTTCACCCGTTTTTCAAAATTCATGGGCCTATATCTGCAAGCCCAAGCCCATACATATTCTCAAACGAGCCTCTTTTTTAACGAAAGCTATGTCATAAAATTTTCAATTCTTTTCCAACTTTATATAAATTAGAATAATTATTTTAATTAATATATATCTATAATCTATAATTTATTTCTATCAATAAATAAATTTTCTATTTAATAACTGTTTTTTGACATACACATTTTATTACCACTTTTACCTTTTCAACATAACCTATCCTATTCATTTTACTATTTATAAAAAATGCTTACATAAATAATAATTATCTTCAAATACCACATAATTAAATATTACAAAAGTTAAAAAAGAATACTTATTTACTATGTTATTTTTTTATAACTTCAATGTAAATTTAAATAATGATTTTAGTTTTAATAACCATTATAATATCTAGCTTTTAATTATATTTTTATTATAAAAAATGGATACTATGCGCCTATGTTTCACTAGTTAATATAAAAATAAATAAATAAAAAAAGATATCATCTCTTACTGTCAATTTTCTAATTTTACCATTTACTGAATTAAAACAATTTTATTATTTAATAAAATACATGCGTATACATCTCTTTAGTTAAAAAATAACCATATAACCTTTCATTTTTTTTTCTCATAAAACTATTTATTTTCTATATTTAAAAAAAAAATTAAATAGAAATACAAAAGCTTTTCTGCTAGTAAATAATATATTTTTTAATAAAGTTGCCTTCAAAAGTTGCAAAAGCACAAAATACAAACAAATATAAATGTACATGGTGTAATGTGATAATTGATTTTGGTTAAATTAAATAGCAACATATTTTTTAGAAACTGAATTTTTCTGAGAGTAAGAACATGATATAAACTCTATATTGGTGATTGAGAAGTAGAGGCTGGTGATTGAGACTTCTCAAGTCGTATAATCCTTTTCTCCATCTGTGAATTAAATAGAATAATCAAACATAACAAGAGTTTGAAAAATCCAATAAAAAAAACTAAACTATATTATTTTCATAACAATCATGTTTATGAGAGAAATGACAAAGGATACTACATATACCTGAACAAAGGAATTCAACTTGTTCTTGGTATTGCCAAACTCCTTTTTTAATAAGATTAAACCTCGAGAAAATCTGAACACCAAAGTTTATACACAAAAATTAGTATCAAACTTAACAATAAAACTGAATATTGTAACAAAGTTATATACTTTAAAAATCTAAGAATGATAAATAACACATAAAAATATAAATCAGATTATAATCTTAAACATAAATTAAAATACTGAACTCTCTTCTGCATGCATATGTTCAAACACTATATTATAGATTTAGAAGTTTTGTTTTATCAACAACTCAATCAATTATCATTAGCAATGAGGCTAGCCCTTTAACAAACAAGAAACCAAAAGATTAATCAGAAAAAAAAATGATTAATTGTATAATATTTATGTGTTATTAACCATAGATACTAAATAAATAACCTAAGTCATTTCAATAACTAATAAGAAAACTATGAATACAAAAGTTGTTGTGTTTCTTTCTATACCTCAATGATATATTTTGTAACTTGTTTTTCTTCATTACTATCCTACCAAAAACTAATCCATATCACTGTCTTTCTCTTTTTATATGCTCATTTTGTTGCAACATTGGTTTCTTCCAACACCATGAATACAAAAGTAGAAGTGGGTGTACTTCCTTCTATACCTCAATCTTATAATAATAAGTTTTATAACTTTTTTTTTTATACTCTCTACTAAAAATAAATTCATATTTTGTCTTTTTCTCCTATTCATACATCAAAAGACCGATCCCTACATATAGTTCCATCATTTCCTAAATTTTGATATCATCTTAGTAACTGAATTTATATATAACACAATCTCATAATCAGTTTGTAAAACAAAGTTCGCATCACACTTATAAACTATAACTTGACTTTATTCTTAATCATGTAAGATCTTAAAAAATAAAATAAGACATTATCTTGTGATTTCACATCCAGCATAAACTTACTTGTTGCATCACCTTCTCTCTTCAAAAATAGTCTCTCCAAACAAACATTGATTTCTTTCTTTCCAAATCTTTTATACACAAGGTGTTGCAATATTTACATAAAAGACGGTGACCCTATTAATATCCTATCATAAAACATGTGATATAAGATTGAACATGCAAACACCTATTCACATCCAAAGTCTTATTCAATCATTTCCAATAAAAATGTTTTAATAGATAAAAAGTGTATTGTATAAATGATTAAAATACAAAATAAAGAATGAGAAAAAAAAATACCTTTGTTGGTGGTTCTCATCACAAGCTTTGATGACATCATAACATGCAGCCTTCATAAGCTCTGCACCGATTCTGCAACATCAATCACAAATATAAATATAACTTTAAAATGACAAAAATAGGTAATATAAATGAGAAAATTTGAGGAGTGATATCATACATAGTTTAAAAACTCAAGTATTTGAGTGTTTGCTTAAAGGTAATGTGACATTTTATATGTATTGGCTTAAAACCATGAGTTAAGATCAACTTATTCTTTTTGGATTTTTTTTTTTACAATATCAAACTTGTTTTCTTTCTTATTAAAATTGAGAAATTATAAAAGTTTAACATATGGAATATTGTCTTCAATATTCAAAATAATCATTCATGCTTAATAACGTAAAACTATAACACACTTGTTAAATGAAAATGAATCATTCTTTAAATTTGTTTGCTTGTTAGTAATGTAAGGTCTAAAATTGAGTAATCAAATGGAAACAAATTTAACTGTAATATTAATGTGAACACTTGTGTATACATATGTATACTTGAACATAGAAATTAATTTCAAATGTTTTTTATGTTACCAAAACCAAAGGAGAAATTATGAAGGACTAGATGTATTTATAGATAATTAAATGCAACAATAAAATTTGTGTGAGCTTATAATAAATAAACTTAAAAATACAATATTTTGTTCAACTTTCATACCAAACTTGGTCTCGTCCTCATTAAGACTAAGCAATAGTGTGTGAAAGATTGATGTGTCTAAATAATGCATTATATAAATTTAATTTTTTGCCTATTAATAACCTCCGATCTAAAATTTGATTACTAAAGCGGAAAACTTCTAAACTATAATACTTATATGAAGACTTGTGTATAACACATGAATGTTTGAGCATGGAAAGTAACATCAAATGTCTTTTTATGTTATTGATTAACAATTGTAGTATATGAGACAACTTTCATGTAGAATGTGTTCTCTTCCTTGCTTAAATTAGCAATGTTATGTAAAAAAATAACTTTTTAGAGATTTTATTTTTAATACCCATAATATTTATCCTAACATGCATGGTAAAAAAAAACAATACATTTGTTAATAGTACGAAAATGGGAAGTAACATTGTGTATACTATATTGGTTATTATAAAACTGACATAAAAAAATAATGAAATGACATTTTTATAAATAAACACTAGCATATTACATTTGTTCTAATAGAAATTGATGGTTTATGTGTCCAACTTAAAACATTGATCTTATTAAACTAATGTAATATGTCTTGCATACTACATCAATTATAATACGAATCAATGTATTATATGGGCATTATAAGGGTACAAATAGGTGTGTTTTCACATTTTGCTATTTTTATCTTTGAGCATCATTTTCTTGCTTTCCATTTTATCTCACAATGTTGCTCTTGTATGAAATTTCTCATTACAACCTGTGAAACCATTTTTGTATACGAAAACCATCATGTAAAGCATTTTTCCACTCATAGTAACAACCCTATTCTCTCTTCTTCTTCACGATGTTGCCTCCTTCAATAATGTAAATCCAACACTCCTCACAAAAGTCTTCATCCAACGTTACCACCTTGTGTATCTCTCCTTCCATAATTTGTAATATACTAATAATTGCATTTAATATGTTTAATTTTTTTAGTTTGTGTAGCCAATAAATTCATAATTTCCTATGATAAATGGTTAAATTTTTCATGATTTGTATCTTATTTGGATACAAGTTTTTTGACTTGTCCATGATATTATTGTACGCGTTCAATTATGTATAAACTCTTAATTATAACACTTTTGATAAAATATCACATGTTAATTATAGTCCTATGATTCATATTTCGCTCATGTAGTCATTGTAAATGATTTATGCTTCATGAATGAATACATGAATGTTAATGACACTTTCTACTTTGGATCACAAAATCAATGTCAAATTGTCATTTGCTTATGTTTTTGTTGAACAATTGAAATGTAACATTGGTTATTTGGATAACTAGTGTTTTATGTGAGACTTTTTTTGCACGGATTGTAAATTGATGTAAAAATTCCACAGGTTTCTACATTGTTTGGATATGATAAGTTGTGCAATTGATATAGAATGTCCAAAATAATAATGTCAAAAGTTTATTTTCTACTAGTGTAATTAGTAAAAATGGTCCATATATCTAAATAATGCATGACATGTCTTATATTTTTTGCTTGGTTATAATCTAAGATCTAATATGTAAATAAATAATGAAGAAACTTTCAAACTCTAACATTGTATATATGCTTACTTTCTTAAATATAAAAATTAACAAAAAATGTTTTTGTATGTTGTCAACACAAAAGGGAAATATACAGTGATTAAACCTAATTAACAATAAAGAAATTTTAAATTGGAGCATTCATGTTCAACTTTCATACCAAACTTGTTTTCTTTATTATTAAAATTAAGTTATATTGTATAAAAGTTTGACTTTTGGAAGATTTTTTTCTTGAAAACTCATAATAGTCATTCTAGCATCCATGATACAAAAAATACATTATAGTTGTTAAATAATATTTTTTAAAACAATATAGTTGTTAAAGAAAAAATACAATATACATTTTTTTTTCTTTATAGTGATTTAGATTAAAAATTTGAGTGAGTTTGGAAAACTTTCAAACTGTGATGTTTATACAAAGACCTGTGTATCCTCATGAATACTCGAACACAGGAATTAAGGTCAATATTTTTTTATGTTATTTGTACCAAAGAGAAAGTTATGGATGATCAAATATAATTATTAATAACTAAATGCAATAATATAATTTATATGTCATTATAACAAATAAATTGAAATTTGTAGCATCTCATACCAACTTTTATGTAGAATTCATTCTCCTCCTTACTTAAAATTAAGCAATGTTATATAAAAGTTTAACTTTTTTTTTAGGAGAGTGTCTTTAATACTCAAAATACTCATTATAATATTTATAGTAAAAGAACAACAATACACTTATTGATAGTGTGAAAATGAAAGATGACAATGCATATATTGCATTGGTTATTGTGAAACTATCATAAAAAACAATGCAAAGATGTTTTTATAAATAAGGCATCACATACTACATTGATTCTAACAAGATTCGATATATCATTTCACATACTACATTAGTTTCTACTATAACCATCAATTATAATAAGAATCAATGTAGTATGTGGGCATTATCAGGATACAAATAGATGTGTCTCTTGACACTATGTTATTTTTGTCTCGGAGCATCATTTTTATCTTTTTTGTTTGTTTTCATAATATGCTCTCGTATGAAATACCTAATTGCAACACATCACATCCATGTGAAGTCGTCTTTGCATGCAAAATCCACCACGCAAAGACGTCTCACCATTCATAACAACAACCTTGTGTTTCCCTTCCTTTTTGTGATGTTTCCTCATTTAATCACGTGAAGGCAACACTCCATGCAAAAGCCACCACTCGACATCGTCACCTTGTGTCTCCCTCCTTTCGCAATCTACTAATAATCACATTTAGTATATTTAACTTTTTGGTTCGCAGTAGCCAATAAATTCATACTTCCTTATATAAATGATTAAATTTTGCTCGGTTTGTGTCTTGTTTGGATTAAAGTCTTTCACCATGTTCGTGGTCTTATTATGCGCATTCAATTATGTATCAAATCTTAATTCCAATGTTCCTAATAAAATTTAACATGTGAATTATAGTCCTATGAGTTGTATATGGCTTATGTAGTCAATTTAAATTGTTCATGCTTTAGTAATTAATGTTTATGACACTTTTCACATCGATTGTATCACGAAATCGATGTGAAAGTATCATTTTGCTTCTATTTTTTGTCAACAAGTTATCAACTAATAACATAAGTTTGTTGTGTAACTTGTGTTATATATGAAATGTTTTGCACCTCTTATCAATTGATGTGGAAACTCCACAATTTTCTATGTCGATTGGTTATATATGATGTGTACAACTGATATAAAATATTCAAAATAATAATACAAAAAATATCTTCCTACTAATATACTATTTCGTGAAAATGGTTCATATATCTAAATAATGTATTATGTATCTTAAAGTTTTGTTTGGTAATAATCTAAGGTCTAATATTAAATAGATAAACTAAAAGACTTTTAAACTCTAAATTTTTTATAAATTGTTTACATACACTTGCATGTTTAAATATGGAAATTAAGATAAAATGCATTGATATGTTGTCACTACTAAAATATGATGACTAAGTGTGATTTTGAATAAGTAAAAGAAGCAATAAATTATGTGTGGCTTATAATGAATAAATTAAAAATTGCAATACTTTAAATCAATCATCACAGGTTACCTAAGAAAAGACAGGATTAATGCTTCAACTAAATCAAGTAACTATATTAACAAGAAAATAATATAATGTTTCCCTTAGCATAATTTCACTTAATATTCTAAAATTTGTTTTCAAATATTAAAATATTTTTTACGTCTTTGCTTAACAACATTAGTTTTCTTGTCAATATTTTGTTTTCACAACCAAAGTAAAAAAATAACAACAAAAGTATCAAAATGCACAAGTCTAAGTAATCATTCATGTTTAAAATCCAACATTGTAATAGATAAACATAGCAAGCTACCTTGTGCTTTTGTCCTCTATTTCACTAATCAAACCAAGTAACTATATTAACAAGAAAATGATATAATGTTTCCCTTAGCATAATTTCACTTGATATTCTAAAAATTGTTTTCAACTATTCAAACATTTTTTACGTCCTTACTTAACAACATTATTTTTCTTGTCGATATTTTATTTTCACAACCAAAGTAAAAAACAACAACAAAGGTATCAAAATGCACAAAGTCTTAAGTAATCATTCATGTTTAAAATCCAACATTGTAATAGATAAACATTGCAAGCTACCTTGTGCTTTTGTCCTCTATTTCACGAGCAAGAGATGTCAACTTACGTAAGTCGCTTTTTTCATTCTCTCTGCAAATGTAAAAAAAAAAAGACAAATATTTAATAGAGTGATGATATGTTGACAACCATGCACCAAATTACAATTGGAAAAAGAAACACCTTTTTGCTAAAATGGAATAATTTTGAAATTGTATTTGTTAAATCACACTTGTAAACTTATGCATTTAAATTTTTGCAATTATCAAAGTAACATTTTTCTATTTATTATGAACATAAAGTAAATTATAAATGGACTTATAACATTACACATGACGAAAAAGCTCAAACAAGATCCTTTCAACATCTGCCAGATATGTTTCTATCAACTGCACAACATGATTTGGCTCCCCAATGCGTTTCAAAGCCATGATCACGTTAAATTGATCGTTCACCACCCCCTGCATGCAATAATAATATAAAACATCTCAACAACAGTTTTTCAAAATAGTACTCTCAACTAAATATTACATTCATGTAAAGTTAGGATATACTTAGGTTAACTTATGTAGAAGACTTTTATAGGAGAAAATTTTATTTAAAAACTCTCATATAAAAAATCTTCCGAATAATATAAAATGGGAGAAAATTAATATTATGGACAAATAAACAAAGAATAAATGAATTGAGAAAAATAAAAAACTAATTAAGGTTTAGTGGTTTGGTAGAGAAGAAATATGCAAGAAATAAAGTAAAGTATTTAAAAAATGTATAACTCGATTGAAAATAAAGAATACAAATGTAAGCAATAGTATAATAATTAATAAAGATTATTTTTCCTTTTTTCTCTCTCTCTACCAAACACAAAACATTTCTCCCTTTTCATTTTTTCCTCTCTAATGTACCAAACAAACTCCAAAATAATAGTTTTTCTGAGATTTGTATAAAAGTAATCAATTACTAAATGTTTATGTATCCAAAAACCACTATAGGTGGAATAAAACTTATGTGAGTAGAACTTCTAGTCTATCCAAACATGTTTTTGTTTTGTAAAAAGATTTGTTAAATCTCTAGAATTTTTGTACTGTATATTATTTTTTTTTCAAAGAAAAAACAATTTGAGATGATTCAAAGGAAAAAATAATCAAACACAATTTGAATCTTTAAGATAATAAAATAAATTGTAAATGACTCGATCTGCAAGATCCAAGTTATCCTAACACAAGAAAATAAATAAATGAATAAATAAAGCAAAATTTTTAAGAGATTGAGAATCCTAGAAAAAATCACCAATAAATAGTTAAATGCATGTGAAAACTAAATTAATTTGGAATAGAATTTTCTTGCCTCATCAAACAAGGATTTGGTGTATCCTTGCAAAAGTCCTCTGAGAATTCGTAGAGACATTTTTTTTCTTCTTTTTCTTTTAGAAGAAGCTGAAAGTATCTCCTTTGGGGAAGAAGCAAATGAGTAAGAAAAATTGATACATTAGATGAAATATGCTTTTTTATTTTTATTTTTTTTATTTCAGAACCCAAATGCATATAGAAAAAAAAAACGTTGTGAAATAAATGAGTTAAATGAGTACAGATAGAAATTAAGAGCAGTTACCTTAAACTCAGCATGGAAATATGTAAAAATGTTGCAGGTTGTAAGGGACAGTTTCTTTTCTTTGTATTTCTCAGAATGTATTTAGTGAAGGAATTGTTAATTTATTTATGGAAAATGAATGAAGTTTTTTTATTAAAATATTGGAAAAATATTAAATACTAACCAAAAGAGATTTTAAAATTACCAAAAACAACATTTATAATCATTAAAATAGTTTTTGGTCAATGCATTTCATTAAATTTTGAAAAAAATATTAAATTATAACATAGAAATGTATTCAATTTATTTAAGAATATCATCTAGAGTCTTTTAAAAATATACCTAATATGTTGAATGCTAAATGTATTAATTTAATGAAATAGTTAGTCTCACAAGTATACATTTATTGAATAAATAACAATGGAGGCTTAGACACGTCTCTTAAATGGTGTCTTCGTGTCAGACACATGTTTAAACATGACACTTGTACAACACTTATAGAACACGTATCGGTGAAATGTACAATTCAAAAAATATTTGTTAGATTTATAATAATTCTAGCACGGTTTTACACAATTTTAAAAAGTAAAAATACATTAATTTTTTAAAAACTCAAATTTATTGTATAAATTTTTATTATGACTATAAAAATAAGGAACAAAACCTTTTGAACTAATCATGAGAAACATCTTTCTGCTATAAAAGAAGAAACTAAAACATACTTGTGGATTGTGGACATAAATTTTTATTATCAATTTATATAATTCATAATTATATAATATATAGATCCATATACCCGTATATTATATTTTAGAGATTATATGTATCCGTATCGTATCCGTGTCTATGCTACATACACAAACATATGATTTAGTTGATTAAAAAGACTTAAAAGATACAAAATAATTACATTACAATTTTAAATATACGTATATAGATAATATTTCACAGTAAAGAAGTTAAATACGAATATAATTTAATATAACATTGTAAAGGAGTTAAATTGTAATTTTTAAGCTTCTCATTTTCACATTTCAATAAATATTCCAAGAAATTAAAAAAAAATCGAAATCACCTCCAAAAATGGGCCGCAGACAAGCCCATGGGTTAAGGGCCCAATCGTGAGTAACTGTCATATCGTTGGAACGAACGAACCCAAGAAAAAACCGCCATCTAGGGTTTTAAACTAAACCCTGCAACTGCTATTCCTCAGACCAACTTCTCAGTGTTGCGCTTCAATGGAGAATCCAAAGAAGAAGAGGAAAACCAGTCAAAATCCCGAGGCAAAGTTCCAATTCGAGCTAAACTCATGTTCCAAGGCCAAGGACCTACGTGGCGCAATATCCCTCTATGACGACGCCGTATTGAACAACACGCGCCTCAATCAACACCACTTCAATGCCCTCCTCTACCTCTGCTCCAATTCCGTCGCCGACCAATCGCTCAAATCCACCGCACTCGATTACGGTTTCCGCGCCTTCCGCCACATGTCCGCTCTGGGTGTCGTTCCCAACGAAGCCTCCGTCACCGCCGTCGCGCGCCTCGCGGCGGCCAAGGGCGACGCCGATTATGCCTTCGAGTTGGTGAAGGGCATAGGTCAGTACAACAACGCTTCCCCGAGGCTGCGAACCTATGATCCCGCGTTGTTCTGTTTCTGTGAAATGCTCGACGCGGATAAGGCCTACGAGGTGGAGGAGCACATGAATGGCGTGGGGGTGAGTTTGGAGGAGGCGGAACTAGCCGCGCTTTTGAAGGTGAGTGCGCGGAGTGGTAGAGCGGACAAGGTGTATGAGTATTTGCATAAGCTCAGGAGCTGCGTGAGGTGTGTTAGTGAGTCCACGGCGGGGGTTATTGAGGAGTGGTTTCGTGGTGCCAAGGCCTCGGAGGTTGGTGAGGTGGAATTTGACGTGGGGCGGGTCAAAGAGGGGGTTTTGCGGAATGGGGGAGGGTGGCATGGTCAGGGATGGGTTGGAAAAGGGGATTGGGTTGTTAACAGAACGAGTGTTGGTGCTACTGGACATTGTTGTTGTTGTGGGGAGCAATTGGTTTGTGTTGATATTGATGATGCGGAGACGGAGAAGTTTGCTGGGTCTGTAGCTGGCTTGGCCATGGAACGAGAGGTCAAGGCCAATTTTAGTGAATTTCAGGTGTTGTTGATCTCCCCATTCATTACAATGCAGCACAATTTTAAATGAGATAAATGATGATATATTATTGTTGAGTTTAATTTCGGTGGTACGTATGAATCAATCAGGAATCTTTATAGGTATGACTTTTAAGGTAGTTATTGTTAAAGTCTACAAACTTAATATGCATGACAATTTGTGATTGGATTACTACATTAAAAGAACCATTTACAATATTGATGCATACATGATTTACTCTTGATATTGTTACTTAGTTATAATAGCTTGGTTTTGATACTTCTCGTTGATCCTTACAGGCCTGGCTTGAAAAACATGACTCTTATGAAGCTATAGTGGATGGAGCAAATGTTGGGCTCTACCAACAAAATTTTGCTGATGGTGGATTTAGCATTTCTCAGGTTGTATGCCTAAGTTATAGAGTTCCTTTAACTTTACTTTCTGAACAAGTTGTGTAAGTTTTTTTCGCTCTTGCATGATAATTTCACTTGATTGCTTTAGCAGCTAATTGTGTTTGTATTGTTGATTTTGTAATAGTGCAGCTTGATGATGTTGTGAAAGAACTGTACAATCGGAGTGGGAAGAAATGGCCGCTCATTGTGATGCACAACAAGCGTCTAAGAGGGCTGATGGAAAATCCTTCCAGTAGGAAACTAGTGGAGGAGTGGATGAAAAATGGTGCACTGTATACAACTCCAAATGGATCCAATGATGATTGGTAAATTTCCAAATAAATGTCTTAAGCATTGCATTTGTTTTCACTTTTAATCTTAAGACAATAATATTGTTTCTTGGTCTATTTGACTGTTTCTTTAACTTACATTCAGAAATGATTATTTATTATTTGGTCTTAAAAAGTTTCTCTTGGGCCCTTATTCTTATTTTTTTCAACTGTCCTTACATTTTTTTTTGGCATTCAGTTTTGTGTGTATACATTTATTTTTATGTTGGTCTAAGACTCTAAATTACAGCATGCATCAGTTTTAGAACTTGAATTTATCATGTCATCTATGCAATACCTATAATTTTGTTTGTGGCTTAATTCACATTCGGTTTGCCATATACGAGACCTTTCTGCATTAGACAGCTGAAGCTCTTGGACAGAGACTTGAATAGCCGAGAAGGTCTGAACGAAAGCCAATTTTTTAAGGACTAAAATGTAAATGGTGGTAACCTTTTGAGGTTCAAATTTTTAATAGTTAATCTAGTCAAAATTATTTGTTGTGTTATTCATGAATATGTTATAATTTTTTTTTTTTCTGTTGGCACTGATTCATATGTATTTTTAAAATTTAGTTTGAATCTGTTAAATTTAATCACTGATTACTTACATATTAATCTGTTGGGTTCAGGTATTGGCTCTTTGCTGCAGTAAAGCTTAGGTGCTTGCTTGTGACAAATGATGAAATGCGAGATCACATATTTGAACTTATAGGAAGCAACTTTTTTAACCAGTGGAAAGAAAGACATCAGGTAAGTTATTTATTTTTCTGGCTTTGCTTACTTTAGCAATATGAATGACTTGTTACCGGTTCACAATTTGATATGGGTCTTCTATGGGAATTTTTCCCCTATAAATTAAGTTTTCAAATTTTATTATATCTAAGTCATGTTTGGTCACTTTTCTGAAATTGATACTTAAGACTGAAAATATGATAAAAAGAGCTTAAGAGATTGATTGTCTCTCAGTTGATCTTCGTTATTTACAAAAGAAAATTACATTAGGAACACCAAAAGGTACAAGACTGAATTCAAACTAGGGTATAAAAATTGTATGTACCAATCTTGCAACAAATAAATTCAATGAGGTTTCCTTAAGGATTTTGTTAACACGTTTGCAAGTTAATCGTTGGATCCAACAAACTTAGTACAAATTTCGTTAGATAGTAACATTTCTCGAATAGAATAACACTTAAGTTTTATGTGTTTAGTACTCTCATGGAATATTGGATTGGAAGCAATGTGGAGAACAACTTGGTTATCACATTACATCTTTGTTTGTTGGATCTCACAAAATTTTAGTTCTTCAAGAAGTTGTGTTTCACCCATACAAGTTCACAAGTGAGAGACGTCATTCCCTATATTCAGTCTTAGCACTAGATCGGGCAACCATGTTTTGTTTCTTGCTCTTCCATGAAATAATGTTTCCTTCAATGAGAATACAATACCCTGTAGTGGAATGTCTATCCATAGGAGAACTTGTCCAATTAGCGTCACAATACCTAGAAATTTGGGTATTCCTTTTATCTTTGTACAATAGACCTTGCTCTGGAGCCTTTTTGAGGTATCTTAAGATGAATATGATAGCATTGTGTTCACAACATCTTCAAGAACTAAAATACATGGATTTTGCATAAACTGACTAATAACACCCACTGCAAAAGATAAATCAGGTCTTGTAATAGTGAGATAAATAAGTTTCCCAACAAATCTTCCATATCTCTCTAGGCTAGAGAGGTTCCATTTGGTCTATCATTAACTTTTGATTTGGATCCATAGGGCTATCTATTGGTCTATAGTCAATCATGTCTATTTCTTCTAGATATCTAAAGCATATTTCCTTTGAGAAACTACAATGCCTAGAGAGTATTTGAGACTTCCAAGGTCTTTGGTTTGAAAGTGATTACATAAGTGTTCCTTTAGTTGCGATATTTTAGTAGCATAATTTCTTGTAATAAATATGTCATCAATATACACAATTAGGTAAACACATTTTCTAGGAAAGGCATGACAATAAAAAATTGAATGATCTGCCTCGTTGTGTTTCATTCCAAATGTTTGAAAAATGTGATTGAATTTTCCAAACCAAGCACAGGGAGATTGCTCGACACCATAGAGAGACCAATGTAACTTACAAACTAAACCAAACTCTCCCGGAGCAACAAAATCAGGAGGTTGCTCCATGTAAATCTCCTCTTCTAGATCAACGTGAATGAAAACATTTTTTATGTCTAATTGATGGAGAGACCAATGACGAGTATCTGCCATGGAAAAGAAGAGACATTCAAGGCCATAGATCTTAGTAAATCCAATTGCCACCAATTTAGCTTTAAGGCGATAAATTTCACCATTTGGCCCAACTTCAATGGTGTAAATCCAACGAGAACCAACAACTTTTTGTCTAGGTGGAAAAGGAACTAAGTCCTATGTACCATTACGTTCGAGAGCCTACATTTCATCAATCATGGCTTGTCGCCATCTAGGATGATCAAGTGCCTCTATCACACTTTTATGAATGGTAAAATGAGGAGATAATAGAACAAAGGACAAAGGATTATAGCTTAGAAAATTGTAAATAGGGTGAGGAAGAATAGAGTTTCTTCATAAAGGTGACACTTATGTAATATCTTTTAATGTCACGTGAATAACATCGATACCCTTTTTGAAGACAAGAATAACCTAAAAAGACACATTTGATAGCTCGGGTTGTAAGTGTATCCAAACCTGGAGACACATCATGTACAAAACACACAACCAAAGATTCGATGAGAAATGTGAAATAGAGGTTCATTCATAAACACAACGGAATATAGAACTTTATTATCCATAGAAGAAGAGGGCATTCTAAGATAACAAGTAGCAAGAATGGTATCACCCCAGTGTTTGGACAGATACATTGGCACCAAGCAGCAAGGTATGAATAGTTTCAACTAAGTGTCTATTCTTTTTTTCTGCTTTACCATTTTGTGAGTTGTATGAGAACACATGGATGCCATGTGAGTTTAAAAGAGTGAAAAATCAGAAGAAAAATATTCTTTGACATCATCACTCCTCAAGATCTTGATCACTTGGCTAAATTGGTTTTTGGTTTCATTAAGGAAAAACAAAAAGATATTCAAAAGTTTAGACCGATCTTTCAGTAAGTAAACCCAAGTACAACGATAATATTCTCAATTTGGACCCCAAATATCAGAATGAATTATAGAAAAGACAAAATTGCGTATTGATTAAGTTCTTTTTGGAAAAGAAGATTGAATGTGTTTTTGAGAATCATCATTTTTAATTTGATAAATGTGGATGACCCAAGAGATCATGTAGAAGCTTAGCAGATGGGGGATGCCAAACAAGACATTGATGGTCTAGTACCTAGATAGTAGGGTTTCCTAGATTCATGTCCTTCACCAATCAATTGACATGTACTATGTTCTTGTATAACAAACGAATTTTGCATCAAACGTTATAAAACAACTTAAAGATTTAGTTAATTGGCTTAAGGAAATTAGGTTGAAGGGACAATTAGGGAGAAAAAGAACATGCCTTAGGTTCAAAGATGGGAAAGGGAGATTTGACCAACTCCTTGAGAAGTAACATTTGATCCATTGGCTAAAGTAACAACATGAGAAATTTTTTTTAGGAGGAGAAATGGAAGAAAATAAGGAAGCATTGCCAGAAATGTGATCGAAAACACTCATCAAGTATGGACTTTGACATTCCAAGGTTTGAGAGATGCAAATTGTTGACAAACTAGTGAAAGACTGTGCTTGGCTGCTGAAATTCAAACAGAGATATTATTGATATTCTTTATTAGAAAAATGTGGTTCAACCTTATTAGATTGAAAGAGGTTTGCTGTCTTGCAATGAAAGCCATGAAGAAGAAACATTTATTTTGAGAGTGTGGCCAATTCTCTTACAAAAGTAACATTGTGGATACAAAAGGAAGGTATATTGAAGGTTGAATTCACCAACAAATATAATTACAACAATATGCACTTCACAGCCAATACAATTGTAAAAGACGACAAACAATGGTGGAGGAAGAGTATGAGAGAGAGGAAAGAGGAGAGAGGGGCCTCTCAACCAAAATCGAAACTGGAGAAACAAGGGTTGAAACAAGGACATTGAGTTCACGAGCCTTGTGAAGAAGATGCAGAGTTGTTTTGGAAGCGAATGGAGATGACGTGTGTGGCAGCGCGTAGCCCAAAACCAAGGGACGTGACCAGGTGGGTTGGACGTTAGACAATGAGATGTATCAAATTTGGTGGTCGTTGGAGGAAAAGGTGGCTTGCGATGGTGGACGGTGGATGGTAGTGGAAATGAGATGAACTAGACTACATGTTTGATATAACAAAACAATGACCAAGGGATGATGAGTTTAGGGTTTAACAGAGGATGATGGTGGACGGCAGTGGACAACCTCAAAACTAGCAGAGCGTTCCGATACTAACTTAATATTGAAAATATGATAAAAAGAGCTTAAGAGATTGATGATCATCAAAAACACCAAAAGGAACAAAAATTTAATGCTAACTAGTAAACAACTCATATTGTAGTTTTCCAAGACAACTACTTACAACCTATATATATCTAACATTAGTCAGGAGATTTTTCATTTGGATATTATGATTTTGTGTTCATTATATTTTATTGTACCCGTTTTATGTGGGATTGGGTATTTTCCAAGAAGGGTGTGTAGTTTTTGAGAAAAAAAGGTTATGCATAATTTTTAATTGTTTGTTATTCCTTTTAGGACATTTTTCTATGTTTTGACGTAAGAGTAGTTGTATAGTCCAAAATGTGATATGTAGGTTGTTCAAGATTTATTTGGCTTACCCTTGTTTTTTGTTAAAGTTAACTTGTTTTCTGTCTACAGGTTCACTACACTTTTATTAAAGGAAACCTAAAACTTCAGATGCCTCCATCATATTCATTGGTTATCCAGGTAATGATTGGAGTGGCCACTCTACTGTTCCTGCTGGGATGTGCTTGTATTCTGTTCTGTGTGACAACTTATGACAAATGTCAAATGACAAATCCCATAGGAATTTCAAGATGTCTGAGCACGATTTTTAACTCCTTTTTTATGAAGTGCTTGTTTTTACCTCTTAATTAGTTTCATATTACAAGAATAGCGTAGAAACTGGTGAAGTTGTATGGAAATTTAATAATTGTTATTAGTGAAACCAAACAAATTGTATAAGAGCATTGGAATTATTCACGTGGGGCATCTAAGCTGAGCTTGCAAACATAAGAATCCTAAATACTTCAGCATCCAAAATTTTGTATACCATGCCTCGGCAAATTCAGAACTTCTTTGTTTCTGGACTACTGTTTCTAAATACTGTTCTTGAAATGTTGTGTTTCAGGAATCGGAAAAAGGTTATTGGCATGTACCTCTAGCACCAGGCACTAGCGGCGAGTGTTCGAGATGTTGGCTCTGCATTACCCGGCCAAGTGGTCATGATGCTGTCGCTACTATTTCTAATGGTATAAGTACCAACTTGGATTCCCAAGTTGATGAAAACAGTGCCACTTCCATCAGTGGTAAAACAAAGGAGAGGTTTCCACCTTCATGATAAATCTTTCCATGGGCTTGCCCTTTGTTTGGCCTGTCCTTTTAACTGCTTTGGGGATAATGGTGGCAAGATAAACGGCTGCAAATTGTCTCGTGGTTATTGAGCTTCTGCAAATGATTTTATTATGCTAATGAAAAAGGTATAATTTCAACCCTCCACCAGTGGAATCTCAATCCATTATTTACTGTTTAATCTCATTGTTGTAATTATCTAAGGTTGTGGGGGGTTTGAGTCATGGTTCCAGAGAGTTGGTTAGCTAATGGCTGATACACCTGCTGCTGGACCATACTCAATGAAATGAGAAATCATCTAGTCCAAATATGAAGTTAGTTACTTTGTTCAAGAACTAAATGTTCAACAATTTTACTTATTTTTTTAATATTAAACGATGCTTACTAACTTAACTAGTATCAATTAATTTTCTTTTACTATTATTTGGCATTTTGCCAAAGTAAATATAAAGCAGATTACTTCATTTGGTAGCAAAAATCATGGATTAGGGAAGTGACTATTTCAGGACCTCCTAATGTGGTACGTGTTTTTATGGAACAATGATAGTAAGATCATATAATCTAAGGGTTTTTTTCCCATCTAGCAGAAATGTCCCAGAAAATGATAACATTATATTTATATATACATTTAAATTTTTGAATAATATTGCTAGTTATGTTTTCAACATTGAAAAAAATAAATGAAAATTTAAAATTAATATTAAAAACGTAAATGTTTTTAAGATAAAAAGGTGTTGTTTGTCTAAGGTTGGTGAATAAGGCATATGTTGAATTTAAAATTGTGTCTTTTTACCATGTTGGTTAATATTATTTGCATTTTCAGTATATATTTTGAAATTTCAATAACGGAAACATAACTGTTAGTATTACTTTAAAAATTTAAAGTATTGACTTAATTATTTAATTTAATTTAATTTGTAACCTAAATTTTCAATTTTAATATTGAATCTTTTTGTCACAATTAAGTAACTTAAAATATTAATTATTTTTAACTCACAATATTTTATTATAAATTCATGTTTTTCAGAAATACTATAGAACTTTAAAAAAATCATCTTATTGCCAATAACATCAAACCAATTTTAATAAAATTGTTAAGCTAATTTAATATACTATTGAAAATGGGTAGCACAAATTATCCATATATTATATAATTAACCTAATACATATATTTAAATTGTGAAAATATTTAACAGGTTATAAAATATTACCAATTTTCTTTAATATATCCATTAATTTTAATAAAATTACTAAGTTAATTTAATATATTATTACTTTCCATGTATATATTATTTTATATCTTATATAAATAACTTAAATAAATTTATTTAATAATAAATTGATTTGTAAAATATTAGCTTTTGCAATTAATTTGAAGATTTTTCCTTCATTTTCTGTGTTTTTTTAGAAAAGGTAAAACACTCAGAATTTGGTTTTAATACTTCGTCGATTCCGAACATTTGTAATGTATTTTCTGGGTTTACGTTTTAAATGTGTTCTATGTCTGGAATTGTTGCCACTTTCAAAGATCTCTGTTTTGTTCACTCTTCATTTAATAGTTTTATTTACGATGACAGTTTGCATTATAAACTTAATCATCAAAATTCTTATAATAAATTAAAGAGTTCCTTTTGATAAAGCTTGCTAGAAATTGCTACAAATTTCTCTATTTAAAAATTTTAGTGGCTTAATCAGTACCTGGTGTTGAAGGAAATTTTGGTACATCGTTGTTGTTATTATTCTTTTACTACAGAAAAGGGAAACACAGAAACCAGCATATTTGATCCCCTTGATAAACCCATCTCCTTTTCTAATCCACTCACAACACTTCTAAACTCGCCAGCACTAATTTGAATGCAACAAATTCAAGCTTCACATGATAAACTCTAAAATGGGCACTGCAACCACGTATTTACGCATCACTTGAAAGCATACTTTATGATTCCAGGAAAATGGATATTCATGAAATAGTCTTCCCAATCAATCACTTTAGGGTCAAAGTAAAACAATTCCGTCTCCACTCCACCTCCTTCTCTTGCCTTTGATAATAACTTTTCTGTATTCATATCATCAAATCTGTGTACAAAACATGCATTCTCACGAGTTAATCATATATACCAATTACTATCAAACAAGTTTTTCATTATCCTATGCATTGTGTGCTGCTAATAATTAACTTACACCCCATTGAAGAACAAGTAAGACTTGTAAAGGTCAACCAATCGCATGATACTGTGGATCTTCCTATTCAAGTCCAGACACGTTTCCTGAAAATAATGGCACGAAGCTGCATTCACCAGCTCTAGTCCCTATCAAATGCAAACAATATTTATCAGATTCTTCTTTTGCTAAGCTCAAGTAAATTCACATGATGTGGTTACTTGTGAGAAGCGATTGTATGAAAATCACAAGGTACGTGAATTATAGAAATTAAGGATTTGAAGTAATAACCTTCAAGGGAAGCTGATAACGAATGTACATATATTTATGGAAGCCAGCAATGCTGCTCATTATGGTAATTTTTCCAACCTTCACGGCTGTTCCATCCTTGTTTATCCAAGGTTTTTTCATGAAATATCTTTCCCCGTACTCTCGAATATTAAGGTACCTAACTGGATTTGCAACAGAAGAACCCACATGATATATGATATCACTAGGTTGATTTGCATGAGCCACCATGCTCACTATGATTGCATTCACCACCATGTCTGCTGGTATCTGTTTCATGGGTTATTTGAACAAAACATTTGTCACGTACAACATTTTTTCACTAAAAACAGTGATTCCAAACTCATCAAAATTAGTATATTAACTTTTTTGAAAAGAACTAGAGGAAAGGTTTCACAAAACCAATCAAAGAAGAAAGGGTTTGGTTACTGACTTACCAAGTCAAAAACAGCCTTAATATCACCAAGGAAGCAAGTTATCTTTCCTCTACCATAAGCAACAACCAAGCTGTCTATGGTTCTGTCAAAAACTCCCCATTAGTAAGAAAATTTTGGTTACTATGAAGTGTTTCCATTTCTTGATACCACTTCCATATATATGTATGAGATTTGATTATATATTTACCTTAAACCTTCTATCCAACCAGGGAAAGGTTCTCTGTAAGTACTAGTAACGATTGTGGGACGTACAATTACTACATTCATGTTTCCCTTTGTAGTTCCTACAATCATTTCTCCCATTGCCTTTGTAAAGACGTACGTGTTTGGCCATCCATACATCCTTGCTCTGATAGTTATTCATGAAACAACCATCATGGTAATTGTAAAAAAAAGAAAATGTTACATGATATGCAGAAGAAATTATAGATAAACTTATGGAGGTTATTTAAATGGGTGAATCAACAGTAAAAACATACCTTTCACATCTCAATAAATTAATATTTTAGTGTTAAAGAAACATATTCCTATTTAAATTGTTCAACAAAAAGAAGGTTGGTGTCATTAAAGTGGAAGCAGTAGAATTGGAACAAACCTTTTAGTTCCCAAGTCCTTCATGGCCAATTCAATATCATGTTCTGTGGCTCCCTCCTCTCTCAGCTCATTCAATTTCTCATCTACCATCTTCTTTTCCATATCAATGTCTAGTCCAGTTGCTCCATTCAGTGACACACCAAACTGATGTGGATCCTCTAGTACGAGTCCTCCTTTTTCTCCACATACATAAGCTGCAACATATGACAACAAAGAAATTCTTGGGAATTTTCCATGGACAGTGGTTTTAAAGAATGATTTTTGTATATTTCATAAGCATTAGTTTCATGATGAGTGAAAGATATAGTACAAACTGCAACAGCTTGGAAGATTGAAGGCAAGATTTGATTCGCTATCATTCAGATATAAAGTCTGCATCATCATGGGCATGATGCAGACATACTAACCTGTTGATACGTGGACAAGCACCTTCAGCTTTACACATTTTTTGGCAAAGCTCATCACATGCTTAACTCCTAATGTATTTATACCCAATGCAACATCGTATCTGAATATTTGATGAGAAGAGAAAAAATATTTATAAAATTTCATCAACCACAGAGATTAACTATGATTTACACATATACTCGTATTTTAAAATTAGAGTTTAATTTGAAAAAAAGCTTTATACTAATAATAATCTATCAGAAAATTCGATAGATATGGTTTTTAAAATGATTGCAACAGTTAAAAACTTTATCATACGTGCACCAATTGTTTACTATAAAAACTCAAAATATATATACTGTTTATTCCAAAAAATTGTATCACCTTGAACATTACCTTTCATCGAACTTAGTTGATGCAGCTACATTAACTATAACGTCTGTTTGGTTGCAAATTTCTTCCCACAGAATGGAGTTCTTCAAATTCAAGTCCTCATGAGAAATGTCTCCAGGTACCACAGTGAGCTTTTCTGAGACAAAGGAATTGAATCTTGTACCCAGTTTTTCCTTCAGCAATCTAAACAAGTCCTTCCCTAAGATCTACAAGGAATCATCAATAGGGTGTGGCACTTGAGAGTTGCAAGACATTTAAATACATTGGAGAGCTTATGGTATAAGTTAAAGAAAGTTATAATTAATATATTTGTACATTCACCTCGTTTTCTAAGCGTTGAGTAGCGGATGCAGTATCTTTAACTCTCAAAAGCAGATAAAGTTTCTTCACATTTGGTTGAACCCTCAATATTTTTTCCACAAAAACTACATAATCATGCAAGGAAACACACAGACATATAGCTTAGTATCAGTATCAGTATTAGTATCAGTAGAAGAAGCATAATAAGCAAGCTTAGAAGGAGTAACAGAAAGAGACAGAGATTGAGAGAGACTTTTTGCAAGAAAACCGGTGGCACCAGTGACTAAAATGGTCTTATCCTGAAGGAAGTGAATTATGCTTCCCAATTCCATTGGAGATGAATTATGAGAGAGAGAGAGAGAGAGAGAGATTTGAAAGCTTGATCAAACAGTTAGACACAACACAAACACAATGCTGTTGTCTAATGTAATGTCCCAAAATGGCCATATCATGCATCTATATATATAGTACACATTACATAAAAGGAAAGACATGTTACAAATGTAATGCAATAACTTGTCATGTCACAATAAGCATTAATTGTTGGAAACACTGAAATGTGAATATGAAGCTTTTCAACCTCCCTCACAGTTTTCAACATGTCAATCTGAAAATGCGTACATTAACTCTATTTTAATTGTATTAATTAATGCGTATTTTCTGCAACACTGTTCTTGACTTCTCGATGGGTCTTGCATCATGAAGCTCAACTGTTGTGGATTTCAAGGGGCATCTGGGAATATACAGAAAATAGCATGACAGCGATAGATAACGCCATAAAAACAATGTATATCTACTTTGATCTTTAGAAATAAATATCAAAGTTAATATAAATATGTTCTATCTTGCAGTGTGGGATAGGCTTGCAGGTCTTACAAAGGTTAAATGAAAGACACTATTTTCCTAGTGAATGATTCAGAGTTTTAGTTCTCCACGTCGTTGTGGATGGTATATTATAGTAGAACAGTCACTCTTTCGAAGGATAAGATTTCATATCTTACGCATATCTTCAATGTTAACTGATTTTTTTTAGTATAATTTGAATTTGGCGGAATGTGATATAGATTTTTAGAAAAATTACTCTTATTTATAAAATGTTTTTTTACTTGTTATTTATTGTCAATTGTTTTTTAATATGGTTAATCATCTGGTCAATCGTTGATAATGTCGAACTTCTACCGATACAAATTGAAACATCTCTTAAATACAATAATTTATTTAATTCATTATTTATAGATAAGAAAAATATCATCTCTTTAAATATATTAAAGTGAAAAATATCTTAATATCTTAAAATGATGTGAAATTTACGTCTGAATACATTCTAGTTTAACTTGTAATCTCATCCAAATTGAGAACTTTACCTACTATCCATCATACTAACATCATCACTCTAATCAAATCGAAAGGATGCAAAAGTGTGGTCCTTAATTCAACTTTTGTTTTAAACAAGGTTTATATCAGACCTATAGGCACAAGCACACGTTAAGAAAATATTAGTAATATGTTACGTATAATTTTTACCATAATTTCATTCAGAAAAAAACAACAGAATAACATGACGATAACTACTACCATTATCACCAATGTTCTAATGGTCAATTACTTCTTCAACTACGAAAAATGTTGAACAAGCTTCGTGAATTCTTTGTCTTGTCTTATGGAGTTGTCTCCCTCTGAAAAAGTTTTGTTTTACTTCCTACTCCTGTTTAAAAGATATTTTTATGGTCAAATATAGAGGATATATACCTACTCATTATTTTAAACTTCATATTCATACTCAAGAAACTTGTTACACCAATTGCATCTTTGGCATGGCTAATAGCAAAGAGATCTTCTTTCTCCTTAGATTATACCATAAATTTATATTTTAATAAAAATAAGATTCATGGTTAAAGATTCTAAGTCAACTCAAAATAAGGTTATATAAGTAAATACAAATCTTATTTCAATTTTATTTTATAAAATTAGGTTAAATTTAAATATTTTTTAAGATGGTATTTGAAAGAATGTGTTGAAGATCTTAATAAATTTGTTTGAAGTAAAATCTCGAATATAAACAAATAAAGTTATCTCCAAATCCTATCAACATTATCACTGCAAGAAAATTATTAAATAGAAATCAATTTTAGAGACAAAAAAATAATTAGTTGTTATAGTGACTAAATTAAGACCATTTTAGAGACTACAAGTTTTTTTTGGTTGCTAAATTAGTTCTATTATTGTTGAATGGTTTCTAAATTGATATCTAATTAGCTACCAAGATTTTTGTTAATAAATTTAGAATCTAAATAATTGGTAGTTAAAACAATGGTAGCTAATTAGATACTAATTTAGAAACCATTTAACCATAATAAAAGTTAGTTTAGAAACCAAAAATTTTTTTAGTGTCTAAAATGGTCTCTAATTTAGTCATTTTAGCAACTAGTTATTTTTTGTCTCTAAATTTAGTTTCTATTTCATGATTCCCCATAAAAAATAACATGCGTAAAATGTGGATGTCCTTTTACTTGCTCTAAGAAGTGAAATTTAGATGACATTTAGAGTGATGCCAAACTCAAAACGCAAAAGCTTTCAACACAATAAAAAAGGTCAAACCAAACAAATTATTTAGTTGCCGGCTTTGACAAACGTAGTTTTTTCACGTTTTAAAACCACTTTCCGATTGATTGGTCTCGTTCACCAATATTTTGAATTTAATAGCAAACACTATCATTCTTAAACATTTTTTATCACAAAAAGAAAAACTTCTTAACGATACGTTTCTTTACCTTTCGTTCAAGAAACTATTTTATAACTTTTAAAGAAAAGTCTTGTTAGAAAAACGATTATCTTTTACCATAAAAAAAAATAACTTCTACAGAAATACATTATAAAACGATTTTTCATTTTAATTTGAGTTTCATTCCAAATTAGTTATTAAGAGATAAATTTAAAATTTAACTAAATTTTATAATATTTGCACCATTTATATATTATAAAAAAAATTATGTATAGGAAATAGGAGATATCATACATTAGTTTTTAAATTTATAATTTTTTCCACTTTTAGTCAATTAAAATTTGTCCTTAACATTCTTTTAGATGTACTTAATTACACCACGTGAAATATATAATTTATAATTAAATAAGCATATAAATATATCGTATTATCAATACTTACATATTCTTTGTTCTTTCAATTTTATTCAAACGTTCACTAAATGTTTTTATGAGTTATTTGGGCAATGTTCATAGTTGACAAAATAATTATTTATTTTAACACGATGATGTGACATAAGTATTACGACACCAAATTGTACATGAAACTGTGATAGTATTTTTAACATTCTTAATGTAAAAACGTAAAAGGGTTAAACTTAAGCACGTGAAAATAGTATGTTTTGTTGCTGTTTTTATGTTAATAATAATGTAGTTGGCACCAACAAGCCATATTTTATGCTTATTTTCTTTCCTTTCTTCAATTCTTTCACCTTTTTAAACCCAAACGAAACTTGTTTGAACAAAAAATAAAATGCGTAAAAAAATATTTATTTTGCCAATAAATTTTTTCAACATGAAAACTATAATAGATATTTTAATTCTTAAAATTAGTACATTTGAATTTAACTTTAAAAAAAAGATATTTTAATTTTCGAAATTGTAATACATGGCATTTTAATAGAGATAAATTTTAAATATATAAAAGAATATAATTCAAGTCGAGTGGATTAAATTTTTTATCCACACGTAAGTAAGGACTCAATTTCTTTACTAATTAAGGATTTAAATTATTTTCTTCTTCTCTTTGATGTTTTTGCATAAGAGAGGTGTTGTTGGTATAGGATTTGATAGATGGGACTTCTATATAAGAGTTAGTTGTGATGTATATTTTAGTTGATTATTAATTTAAATATGTGAAATATATTAGGTTAGAATGAAATATGATTCTATATTGGTTGTGTAAATGGTTGGAGGAGATATTACCGGACAAAATCATTATTAGATTTAATTAGACTTAATTACAGGAATATAATCACTATTAATGAGTCTATAATTAGACTTAATTAGAGGAATATAATCACTATTAA
Source organism: Phaseolus vulgaris (assembly GCF_000499845.2). Taxonomy (NCBI): domain Eukaryota; kingdom Viridiplantae; phylum Streptophyta; class Magnoliopsida; order Fabales; family Fabaceae; genus Phaseolus; species Phaseolus vulgaris. Next base: position 36,283,855 of record NC_023755.2, on the reverse strand, counting down.
TGGGTCTATAATTAGTCTTAATTACAGATGTTATGTTAGAAAAAGAATCTGTACGGTTTTGTACGGTTCTAATGCTATGATTATATATATATATCATTGCTATAGATGAAAGACAGATTAAATAAAACAGAAAATATTCTTTCATGGTATCAGAGCTTTATGTGGCACACGCTAGTGGAAGCAACAGTCAAGCCAACAATGACGACAAGAAACTTGAGATGGCAGGTCTGACCAATGAACAATGGAAGGTACTGGTTGATATGATCAGCAAACAAAAATCAAATGAATCAGAGAAAATGACTGGTAAGAGCATTTGGGATTTGTGGATTATTGACAGTGGGGCATCAAACCATATGACTGGGTCACTGGAAAATTTGAGTGAAAAGGAAACTATACAAGGGTGCCCCGTAGGGTTACCCGATGGTGAACGTGTTCTAGCTTGCGAACAAGGAACAGTGACTCTTGAAGAAGGACTTGAATTGAAAAATGTCCTTTATGTTCCCAAATTAAAATGCAATTTACTTTCAGTACCTCAATTGACGGATGAAGAAAATTGTGTTGTAACATTCACTGATAAATTGTTATTATACAGGACCGCACTTCGAGGACGCTGATTGGAGCAGGTGAACGGAAAGATGGGCTTTATTGGTATCGTGGGGTACGGAAGACTCAAGCATGTCATGTCAAGATGGAAAATCAACTAGCACTTTGGCACCAAAGATTAGGACATCCGTCATTTAAGATTGTGCAAATGCTTCCTGATATAAGTGGGAAATGTACTCGTGATGAGTTGAATAAAGTTTGTGAAAAATCGAAACAAACGAGAGATAAGTTTTTCTTAAGTGCGCATCAAGCTTTGAATATTTTTGATTTAATTCATTGTGACTTATGGGGTCCTTATAAAACTCCTTCGTGCTTCATATTTTTTGACAATTGTGGATGATTGTTCACGGGCAGTTTGGATCTATTTGTTAAAAGAAAAAACAGAGGTATCAGTGACTTTGAAAATTTTTTTCACACTCGTTGAGAGGCAATACAACAAATGTGTTAAAATGGTTCGCTCTGACAATGGAACCGAATTCATGTGTATAAAACAATATTTCATTCAACAAGGTATCCTTCACCAAACTTCCTGTGTCGGGACCCCGCAACAAAATGGACGCGTCGAACGCAAGCATCGGCATATTCTGAATGTTGCTCGGTCATTACGGTTTCAAGGCAATCTTCCCATTAAATTTTGGGGGGAATGCGTTTTGACTGCAGGCTACTTAATCAATCTCACACCATCCTCCATTCTAAAAGGAAAAACCCCTTATGAAGTGATCCATGGATGTGTACCCAGTTACGCGCACTTATGAGTATTTGGTTCATTATGTTATGCTCATAATCAAAATAGACAGCGGGATAAATTTGATAGTCGTAGCCGAAAATGTGTGTTTGTCGGGTATCCATATGGCCAAAAAGGATGGAAATTATTTGATTTGGAAACAAAAACTTTCTTTGTCTCTCGTGATGTACATTTTTTCGAAAATAAATTTCCATATTTTGAAGCCAAAAAGATGGACACTGCACCACCATTGCAAAACCCAATTATTGCCAACTCTTTAGAAACTGGAACGGACCCACATTTTCTTCATGAAGTTGCCTCCTCAAACCTAGATGAATGCATCGTCAACCAACCCATTGCATCTCCCATCCCAGCCAAGGAGGATGCTACCCTCACAGATGACTACGATCACACTATCAACGACTCCGATCCGTGTATAGAAGCCTCGACGCTACCCGCGGATCCACCGCCGCGTCCGACGGAGACGGCGGCGTCGGTTTCTTCACCACCGCTGACGGTCGCGGTTCCCCTTGGGCGAGGGCATCGCGCGAAGCTGCCTTCCGTACGGTTACGCGATTTTGTCGCAGCCACCACGATACCGTCAAGCCCCTCTGTTCTGTCACCTCCTTCAACAGAATCCTCAGGTGTTTCGTATCCTATACATGATTTTGTGAATTGTGATTCCTTTTCTAAACATCATCAAAGTTTTCTTGCCTCTTTACACACCGAGCAGGAACCCCTGTTCTTTTCTCAAGCGGTCCGAGAACCCCGGTGGCATGATGCTATGGCACAGGAGATTCATGCTCTCGAACTCAATGACACCTGGAAACTCACCGCTCTCCCTCCTGGAAAGAAGGCACTTGGGTGTAAATGGATCTACAAAATCAAATACAACTCGGATGGAACAATTGAAAGATTCAAGGTTCGATTGGTAATTCTTGGCAATCATCAAGTGGAGGGTTTGGATTACAACGAGACGTTTTCTCCTGTCGTAAAGACGGTAACCATTCGCACAACTCTAGCAGTAGCAGCCGCAAAAGATTGGGAGCTTCATCAGATGGACGTTCACAATGCGTTTCTCCATGGTGATCTTGATGATGAGGTTTATATGAAACTCCCTCCTGGCTTCCAAGAATCTCAACCAGCGGTAGTGTGCAAGCTTCAAAAGTCTCTATATGGCCTCCGACAGGCCCCCAGGTGTTGGTTTGCTAAACTATCTTCTTCTCTCACTCGTTACGGCTTCCAACAATCCCCGAAGGATCATTTCCTGTTTACTCTCAATAATAATGACATACAGTTGGTTGTGCTAGTCTACGTTGATGATCTTGTGATTGCAGGGAATAATGGTACTGCCATCCAATGTTTTAAAGGCTACTTAAATCAATGCTTTCATATGAAAGATTTAGGCCGCCTCAAGAACTTCCTGGGGGTTGAAGTTGCTCGCTCCCCCAACGGAATCTTCCTTTGTCAGAGGAAATATGCCTTAGATATCATTACTGAAGTCGGATTGTTGGGTGCGAAGCCCGCCACTACACCATGTGAAGAAAATCACAAATGGAGCTCCGCTACTGGTTCTTTTCTTTCTGACACGGCTACTTATCGTAGACTTGTTGGGAGGTTAATTTATCTGTGTTTCACTCGACCTGACCTTGCCTACAGTGTCCAAGCTTTATCTCAATTTATGCAAAATCCACGCTCCGAGCATTGGCAAGCTGCTCTTCGTGTTGTTCGATATTTAAAGGGGCATCCTGGACAAGGAATACTCCTACCTCGAGAGAACAACTTCTTACAACTCTTTGGGTGGTGTGATTCTGATTGGGCAAGTTGTCCACTGACACGGAAATCTCTCACCGGATGGTTTATTCAACTCGGCACTTCCCCAATCTCTTGGAAAACCCAGAAACAACAAACGGTTTCTGCCTCCTCTGCTGAGGCTGAATATCGATCAATGGCTAAGACCACCCGAGAATTAAAGTGGATTAAAGACATTCTCGCTTCTCTACATGTTCCTCATCCTGACCCAATTCGTCTTTATTGTGATAGTCAAGCAGCACTTCACATTGCTAAAAACCCGGTCTTCCACGAACGCACCAAACACATTGAAGTTGACTGCCACCTTGTTCGAGATGAAATCATTCACAAGCGCCTTCTTCCATCCTATGTGCCCACACATACAGAACTAGCTGACCTTTTCACCAAAGCTCTCGGTGCTAAAAAGTTTGGAGCCATCTTGGTCTAGTTGGGCATTCAAGACTTACATGCTCCAACTTGAGGGGATATTATCGGACAAAATCATTATTAGACTTAATTAGACTTAATTACAGGAATATAATCACTATTAATGAGTCTATAATTAGACTTAATTATAGGAATATAATCACTATAATGGGTCTATAATTAGTCTTAATTACAGATGTTATGTTAGAAAAAGAACCTGTACGGTTCTGTACGGTTCTAATGCTATGATTATATATATGTATCATTGCTATAGATGAAAGACAGATTGAATAAAACAGAAAATATTCTTTCAGTCTCATTCACAGGACACTCACAAATCAATACACCCTAATAACAATCTCAACAGTATTTCCTTTCCTGAAAATACTATGTCTTGATCACACTTTAACCTCATTACATACATCATTTAACATATCAATGCACCACTCAATCACATCATATTTAAACTTTCTAAACAATCCAAATATATCTCAAACTTTACTTATATACATAATTAATTCCAAATATATGCTCTGTAAATCAATCATCATTTAAAATCAAACAACCACTTCTCATCAAACATCTCATTAAGTAATTCAACAAAATATTCTAAAACAAGGTCAACTCATTTATATTATTATTCAAACACTTTCATTTCTCAATCACAAACACCTTCAATAACTTATTCACCTTAAAATCAATATAAAATATTCAAAGTCAACTAACTACGTCACCCTCACATCCAGAATCTTCTAACCTAGGGTTTTAATGAAAAGAATAAGACTAGCTTCCCTTACCTGGACTTGAGCAGATGCTCACTAAGAGCTCCAACCACCAAAATCTTAATCTTAAGGATAATCTAACCTGCACCACAAAGTTCTGATCACAAATCTAACTATATCACTATGACCCTGATCTAACATAGACTAATTCTGAAGATAAAAACCTCACATGCAAACTTAAACTAAAAGGCACCCTAACCCTATCAAAACTAACTCAGAAAATGAGCCAAAAATGAACTTACTCTATCTAAGATTCTGATCGGGCAATCTCGTAGAGTTCGGAGTCCAATGGCAGACTCCGATCGTCAAACTGATGAGCGAGGAGATCAGAATCTTAGAGAGAAGGGAGAGGAAAGAAAAAGGGGAACAAAAATGAACTTACTCTATCAGATATTTTGATCAGGCAGTCTTGTAGATCTCGCTGCCAGGAGTCTAATGGTGGACTCCGATCGTCAAACAGATGAGCGAGGAGGTCAGAATCTTAGAGAGAAGTGAGAGAAAAAGGAAAAGGAAACTTTTAGAGAAATGGTGGTTCTTTTAAAATGAAAACTGAATAACTAATTTTCTATTTATATAGCTTTTTCACTTTAATAATAAAATATTCAGGTGTCATTTTAATTGTACCATTTCTACTCTAAGACTATTTTTCTCAGTCCTTACATTATCTAATTCTTCATACAATTTAACATGTTTTAAATATTTATTTTATTATGACATATTTTGTACATATTGGTCAATCAACCTTCGATGCTAAAATTATCTCGTCTAGTCTCGACCGGTAAACATTATAATATTTAGATTAAGTTTTTTATATAAAAATAAATAAACTAAATTTAAAAGAAACATTTTAGAAATGCCTCAACCTTTTACAAAAATAACCTTATACGAGTGTGTAACTTAAAATGAGATAATTATTTTTTAGTTAGGTTTGAATATTAAGTTGACAGTTGGAACAGTAGATGTATATACGTAGGGTCCTGTTAGTGATGAGGATAGGGCCAGAGGCATATATATAGTGTGGCAGATGCAATGTCGAAGCCTACTGATTTGATGGTATGTGCAGGAACAGTTTGGAAGCTTGTGAATCAACAACATTTCATGCTTAAATTATGTTCTGTACTTTGGTCCATTTGTCACCACCACTTTAGCAAATGAAGCATGTAACATTTCATGCTGTTACTTACTGCATTATCTAACAAACACGGTTTACCAGCTACCAATGTTAAAGCCAAAACTTCCCTACTCATGCAATGGTAGATTAATTGCATGTCTTCACCTCCATCCAATCAAAACAAAAAAACCTTTCCCATTCATTTACATTTTATTTTTTTTCAAAACCCAATGATTTGATTCACATTGTCAAACCGACCAAATCGTACCAAAATCAATTATTTAAATATTATTATATTATTTATTGGTTTACTAATATACAAAATATGTATGTGAGGAAAGAACCAATATATTTAGCTTAATTCATGTTTAAAAATATGTGATAGAAGAGTTTTCACATTTTTTATTAGTAAAACTGTAAATTATTATGAAATGTTTTAAGAATATCTCAACCATAACCTCAAAAAATGGTTATATGTGTGCAAAGTTTTAACATGTGAAGCGGAAGATAAAATTAGAGTTAAATATATTTTTCGTTCCTGTATTTTATGTGAAACTGATTTTTGTTTTTAATATAAATTTTAGACTTTTTAGATACTTGTATTAAGGAAACTATTAAAATGAGTCTGCACTGTATCAATTTCAATTGCACTCGATTTTCTACTAAAATAACGAAAATGCTCCTATAAAATGATGAAAGTGACCTTAAATGAAAGAAGGGTATGAATAAAAAATACTTTCGGAACCTCTTTTTCGAAATACATTTTTGGATTTGGATTTCTAAAACACATTTCTGAATTCTAGAATTCTTTTTGGGAATACATTTCTAGAATTTGTGTTCCAGATTTTCTTTTCCAAAATACTTTTTTCATTACGAATTTAGTTTTTCAGAATGAGATTTTGATTTTTGAATTCGGGATTTTCAAATTTGAAACAATAGGATAATTTTGAAAGATGATAGGGTACAAGTTCAAAATCATATGGTGCAGGAATAAATTTTTGTAATAATAGTATCATATAGTAATGTTGAAATTTAAATTCGATTGTTACGTCACAAAAGAAAAAACATTATTAAAAATTCATTTTAATAATTTTTTTACTATAAGTATTTAGAATGTCTAAAGTTTGGACAAGTGACAAAACTAATTTGACAAAACTAATTTAACGTATATGGATGGATGAAAAAAAGATATTTAAACCTTAAATTATTAACCTTGAGAGGGAAAAAAATGCTAAAGCAAAATCAAATATTATTGGAAGAAAACAATATAGAGTGACTATAATTTTGATCTCTATATTTTGAAGAATTTCGTACAATATTATATACTTGTCTAGAATGTTTGTTAGCCTTAAGGGAGATAGATATTAGGATTTAATATTTATGGGCAACGTATATAAATACAATATACAGTATAACTATTCTTTTTTCTTTGTTTGTCTTTTCTGTAAAAGTGTGGACACAAGTTGTACTCTTATATTTTATTTTTTTGTTTATCTTTTTTTGTAAAAATGGAGATACTAGTTGTACCTTTATATTTTATGCTAGTTGTTCTACTTATAAAAAAGAATTTGTTACTAAGTGTAAATAAATTATTTAATATTTTACAGAATAACGAATATTTAATTAAAGTAAAGAAGGGAATAAATATTAGATCATAATGTTGTTGAAAAAAAGTTATAAATTAAATTAGAATAATGATGTAAAGATTTGTTTAATTTGATTTGAATTTTTTTTACATTCAAACCAAACCAAATCAAATTGTATAAATTTTTATGTTTATTTAAGATGTATTTTATCTATAAAAATCAAATCAAATTGTGAACACTCGTTAGTATTCTTGTGGGAATAACATTTTTAATCACTTTCTTCTCCTTTTTCAAGAGGATTTGGAAGTCTTTAAGCACACATTTGGTTAACATTTTTTTCTATGTTAACATGTTAGTGAAACCGATACCAAGTTTGTGACGGAAAAAAGCAACCAAAACAACACAAACTCCATTGAAGACCATTAATTGTACAAGAGAAAAATAAAAGCATTTGCTACACTTAATCAAACCTTTCAAACTTAATTAGCATTTAGCCAGTACCAATTACACTGATCTTGAGAAATAAATAGCACCAATGCTGTCCCTGTTGCACAATTTTAAACTTAAACATGTTTTTGATAAACTTCTCCGTAAAAACTTAAAACAAAAATAAAATGGTAACATTTGATGAACTTGTCTATGAAACTGAAATCAGTTTAGCTTATTCATTTTGACTAAAACTCTTTCATTTAACCATTTTTAAGTGAAAATACATTTAAACTGATTTAGTTTATAGAAAAACTCAATTCATTATTTTATCTTATTATTTTTGTAAGTTTTATGGAGAAGTTTCTCTAAACATAATCTTAATAAAGTTTACTACTCTCACCAATCACCTAAAAGTAGAACATCACTTAAAAATGTACTTGACAACACCAGGAAGATGGGTCTTCATAAAGTAATCCTCCCAATTAATTTCTTTTGTATCAAAGTAAAACATATCTATCTCTGTCCCACTTTGTTCTGCTGCCATTCTCAACTTCTCTGTGTTCATATCATCAAATCTGCATGCATAACATTCTCTGCCTCAGTTAATACCTCATGAAGTCAATAACTAAACATCTTAATGTGGTGTGTCTATGTTACTAGCTACATATAAAAAATGTGCATTAAATCTGAAGCATGCAAAGTTCCTATTGCAGTTTACAACACTTACAGGCCACTAAAGAACATGTAGGGTCTGTAAAGTTCAACCATCCGCATCACAACTTGGATCTTCCTGTTCAGCTCGAGATACGTTCCCTGAAAATACTGGCAAAGTGCAGTATTGGCAAGCTCAAGTCCCTATTTAATGGAAAACTTGTCAAACAAAGCCTTGTCATGCACCAATCATGTCAAAAGCTTTTAGTTGAAAACAACATGTAGTAGTTTTTATACCTTATATACCAGTTGTTATGAGGTTGAGTTGCATGTAATGAACTAATTACCAAGAAGAGCTTAGGTTTAATATATACTGTCTTAATGTTAGATGAATTTTTACACTAATCACAGGTCATTTCACTGTCAAACAATCTTGTTAAGTTAAGTGGGAGTGATGATTGTCATGAACCAATTATGTGACAAGCTTAAGCTTTTAGCTGAAAACAACATGAAGATGTCATGTCATGAACTATAATTATTCTAAAAAGTTTGATAATATATTAAGTATGTTGATTATGGATAAGGAGGGGAGGTAAACTAGAGAAGAACCTTCAATGGAAGGAGGTAGCGAATGAACATGTATCTCTGAAAGCTATCCATGCTGGTCAATACAGTTACTCTGCCAACTTTGACCGGTGTACCATCCTTTTTTATCCATGGTTTTGCTGTGAAATATTTCAATCCAAAGTCTTGGAGATTCAAGTACGTGAGTGGATTTCTAAGAGAGGAACCCACATGGTATATGATATCACTTGGCTGCTTTGCATGAGCCACCATGGCCACTAGCATAGCATTCACCACCATGTCTGCTGGGACCTACACATTAAATTCATAGGTTTTTATGAGATGGAGAAAAATTCATCACAAAACCAGACAACAAACGTATTTTGTGCAGCAACTCACCACATCCACAACTCCATTGATATCTCCAAGGAAGCATGTTAACTTTCCTTTCCCATAAGTCACAGCTAAACTGTCAATGGTTCTGTAACAAACAAAAGGGAAAATCGTCCACTTTGAGCTCATATATCTTCACTTCCACATGTCCATTCTCTTTAAACCAAATGCTTGTTTGTTTCATATTCTAACTATTTCCTTAAACTTTTTTATGGTTAAATGAGCATGATTAGTTGGTGATACTTAATTGAATGCAAGTAGTTGTTTCAGTCATTCATTGGTATAGATCAAAACTGTATACATGATTGGACCACAATAAACTCCTTTATCAAGCCAGTTCCACTCTCTACTCAATCATGACACTTATGTTTATTCATAGTTACATTATTAACTGAACAATATTCTTAACTAAAAATTTAAGTCACCCCTTTAAGAGAGATTGAGTATTTAATATTTGGGAAGTGAAAAAGTAAAATTTTTTATTTACCTGATACCCTCAACCCAACCAGGGAAAGGTTCTTTCATTGTGCTTGTGACAATGGTAGGACGAATAATAACAACAGATAGGTTTCCTTTGAGTTTTTCGACAAGCATTTCTCCCACTGCCTTTGTAAACACGTATGTGTTTGGCCATCCATACACCTTTGCCCTGATCATAACACACACAACAAACATAATAATTATGGTAATTTTATTTCCTTATTATAGTTTTCTACATCTCATTAAATAAATAATATTTTTACAGAAAATATGCAGAGAGAATTATAAATTGAGTCAGAAAAAATAATCATAATATATAATATATCATGGATATTTTATTCCACTCTTTCTATAATGTTTCAGCAAAATAATAATGCTTATTTTTTTAACAATTTTATTTAATGTCTTAGAGAACATGGACCAGCCTTTTGGTAGAGTCACTGTCCTTTCCATTCTCTAGAAAGATCTTGATATCATAAGCCCTTATGGGGCCAGACAGTAAAATCGTATATGCAACAGTTGAAGAGTTAAGTATTTTAAAGAATAAATATTATTAATATTTCTTAATATCTTTTCAATTTTTTATATATGTTTTTGTTGATCTTGATTTCACTTTTTTTTTTAAATATCACACTAACATATTTTAATTGTTTAAAAACATCACATTGTCTTTTTAAGACAAATTATTGTAAATATTGAAAAATATATAATTATGTAGAATATTCTAAAAAAATAGTTGAGAGGCATTATTTTAACTTTGTATTTGTAAATAAATTATTAGATATTTTTAAAAAGAGGGTAAAGATTATGGGCTGTTATGACTAAAACTTGTTAACTTGAGCCTTTAAATAGAAAATATGTAAATACTTGAATTTTCTATATATAAAGAGAAAGACAAATAATGTATTAATAATTTATTGTTTTTTCCCTCATATGTTACTTCAATTCAATTAACTCCTACCTAATTATAAGCTTTCTCATAGTAGTAGTAATTTTCCTTTATTAGCCTATGGAAGCATAATTTTTGAGGTAGAATAAGAAGCACACATGTAGGCTTCTAGCTACTATATAGTCTCCATCATGAAGCTTCACGTTTGGGGGTCTAAGTTGTCACATATGCATCATAAGAACTATTCCTTCAACTCTTCACACGTGTTTCTGCAGATTGTTTCATATTATCCATCTACCATAGTCATTGCACATTTCAGATGAATTGGGAAATAATATTATTTTGCATCGATCTAAGAGCCTCCTATTATTATGGGGTGACACGTACTTTCTTGATAGTTATAATGTATGTGCAAATGGTACTCATTAACATCCTTTTATACCCTCAGAGTGTGTGCCAAGTGTTTATGTGTGGGCCTGTAATCACTTCTGCATTGAATTGTGATTTGTCACACTTCCATTATTAACATAAAGGTAAAAATATTCACCTCAAATTCATATCTAGTGTAGAAACTATTCACTTTCATGTTGAATAAATATAATTTTTCCTAAATACAACTGTGTTTATGACTAATAAGACACATGTTAAAGCTAAGCTGAGTTTGAAAAGGTGGTTGAACTTGAACATCACTTGCCTGGACCATGTACTGTTCGTGTCTATTTTGAATTAATGGGAAAGATTAATACCTGATTTACTCTATAAGGTTTTAAAGAAAAAGAGAACTAGTGAAAAAAACTGTGACTTTTCTGAAAATAGCTAATCACAGAATATAGTTTCTGAAAATGATATGACAGTATGCTAAAGCGTGTAGGGTTGTGATAACAAACCTGCTAATACCCAGATTCTTCATGGCTATTTTAACATCACGTTCTGTGGCTCCTTGTTCTCGTAGTTCATCCAATTTGTTACACACTATTGTCTTTTCTGCATCGATGTCTAGGCCAGACACTCCATTCAGCGTTTCACCAAAGTGATAGGGGTCTTCTAGGATGAGTCCACCTCTCTCACCACATACATAAGCTGAAATATTTGACATGTAACATCACTGTGTGAGGCTAATTAATGTTTTTCATTTTATTTTATTCATGAATAAAACCCTTTTAAATATTCAGATGGATTGACACTGACACTAATTGTTCCTAACCTGTTGATACATGAAGAAGCACTTTCAGTTTAGTACATTGCTTAGCAAAGTTCATGACATACTTGACCCCAAAGGTGTTTAGATCCAACGCTATATCGTACCTACATTTAATTTTTCATGGAAGAAAATTAAGGCAAAAGAAATATCCAACTGAGTTATGCAAATATTAAATTAGCCCAAAAAAAGTGTAACCTTTCATCAAAGTTGGTAGTTGCAGCCAGATTGACGATAACATCAGTCTGATTGCAAATCTCTTCCCTCAGAGTTGAATCCTTCAAACCCAAACCCTCATAGGTGATGTCCCCCGGCACCAGAGTCACTTTTTCAGCAATGAATGACTTAAAATTTGAACCCAATTTTTCCTTTAGCACAATGAATAAGTCCTTCCCTATGATCTAAAATTGTCAAAAGTATATAATAAGCACCAATTTTAGCCACAAATTCAATGAAATGAAATGAGACTTGTTGTGAGAAAAACTCAAGCATGCTCATTCATTAATGATTGGGACAAGCATGCTCACTCATTAATGATTGGGACAAACTTGAAAACATGATGTATGAAGCAAACCATGCATCTAATTGAAGTCCTTAATCCGATGCTTAATTATAGTCATAAATGCTCTCAGGCCTTTTGAGAAAGTCACAAGACAGTTTTTGATAATGAACCATAGAGATCATGTTAACAACTGTCTGTGTTTGTTTGATTAAGTTTATAAGGGCCAATCAATCACACTCGAATCCATACTTATGAACATATAAGGGTATGATCATTAATATAATGAGAGAGCGAAAATTCAGAGAATGGCAAAGACTTTACTGCACCTGCTGAAACTTAATTATCATCACCACCATCATGATAACAATAATAATATAATATTTGTGCATTTATTATCGGTAATATACCCTTCTGTATAAGAAAGTATGGTTTGCTTTCCTTTACAATGACTAAATTATACGTATATATAGTAATATTAAAAACATAACCAAATATGATCTTATGAAAGGAAGTAGTAAATATGATAAGTGATATGATATAAAGAGATAAAGAGTTAATGAGATGTTTGATAACAATCCATAGATAATGAAGGAAAGAGAAATTATTGGTGTAGTATTTGTTCATATCTACCTCATTGTGCAAGCGATAAGTAGCAGAGTTGGCATCGGAGGCTCTTAAAAGAAGGAAAATCTTCTTAACATTGGGTTGAACCCTCAATATCTTCTCCAGTAAAACTGAAACATGCATACACCAAAGACATCACCAATATGGAAAAAAGGTGCAGTTAACACTTAGAAGGAGAGAGAGAGATAGAGAGGAAGAGAGCTTAGTTACTCTTGGCAAGAAAACCAGTGCCTCCAGCAATTAAAATGGTCTTGTTTTGAAGAAAGTGAAGAACACTTCCTACCTCCTCCATTGGAGAAAATGTATTGAGAAAGAAAAACAAAGGGGAAGTGGGTTGGTTCTCAAGAAGATGCAAAGTGGTGTGAGTTGAATCTAAATCAAGGCATTTCATATAAGAAGAGAGACAATCATGGAGCAATTATGACTTATGAGATGGGTTGTGGGTAAGCTGTTGGTGATAGTGAAGTCAAGGCTTCAATTTAACAAAAAAAAATTAAAAATCTCTCTCATCTTAAAAGGTTAAGTAAATAAAAAGTTTTAATATATTTAGATTACTTAGGTGATAAATAATTGAATTAATTGTTATATGGACTTTAATTAATTAACTATAGAAATTATTTTATTACTAAAGGGTTTAAATGTGCCTATAAATCCCACCACCAAACTGAGATTGATATTTGGTCCTTGCACATGAAGAGCATGAATCAGCTCAACGGTCCTCTGGCTCTGCCCTACAAAAAGTCAGAACTCAGAAACAATGACACAGCCTTAAGCTCATAAAATTATAAAGTTGGTAGAGTAACTGCTCTACTCCAATACTATATATATACATATCAATCTAACATTTCATCCTTGCAAATTAACATCAAAGTTTGGATTCAAAATAAGTCACAACAGACATTATCCTTTTTTTTATCATTTTAAATTTTTTATCAAAATCATGTTGTAACACACACACACACAAAAAAATACCAATAGAGAAATCATTGTGTCAAAGTATTGAGGGAGGAGAAATTTAAAAAGTATAGCTAGAAGTAACAAGGAGTCTCTCTGTTCGAGGGACTTAAAGAAGGTTTGGTTGTCGGAGGAGTGGGGAAATAATTTTGAGGATAAGGTCTCCTGAGAGATTGGTGAATCCAAAAATATTATGTTCTGAGACGATAAATGGGTTGAGGATGCTGCTATAAAAGTCAGGTTCTCAAGATTGTATTCGGTTTCAATATCTGAAAAGACATATTTATACCAAGTAGGGGAGTTGGAGTGATCAAGAGTGGAGCTGGAAGTTGGAATGGAGGAGAGATATGTTCGAGTGGGAATTGGGGGAACTAATTTAGTTGATGCAACAGTTGGAAGGAAAGACTTTGATTAAGGAAAGTGAGGATAAATGGGTATGGAAGAAAGATGAATCGTTATGTATACGGTTAGTTATGCTTATAGGATTCTTAGGAACGAGCTGAGTAGTGAATAGGACATTGTATGGACTTTTCTGGAGTATTAAGGCATTGCAGTCAGCGTAGGTCATAACGTGGAGGGTGTTAAAAAATAGACTAGCAACTAGGGATAATCCAAGGAGGAGAGGAGTGGTATTGGATAACAATGAGTGTGTAATGTGTGAGGTGGAAGAGGAGGTGACAAATCATGTTTTCTTTGATTGTAGAATAGCCTAGAAGGTGTGGTGTTTGTGTAGTTAGTGGATTGGGGAGGAGTCAGTTAGTCACTTTGAAACCAACACACACCTTGTGTTTTAGAATATCATGGGTAAATCAGTATGCGAATAGAGTATGGAAATGCATGTGGATTGCAGTGATATGGGAAATTTGAAAGTAGAGAAATAGAATTATTTTTTTTAAGAGTGATGGAGTAGATTATATTGAGATTTTCACTTTGGCTCAACTAAAGGTTTAGTCATGGATTACATGTAAAGAAAGACTAGCTGCTTTCACATATTCCAATGGTGTATGGACCTTATATCCTGCTTGAAATCCATTAAAAATTTAGGAATAGGTAGGGATTGTATACTTGATGTGTTGTGAGAAGGAAGTTAGGCGTGATGAGGTTAGAAGCTGGTTGTTGTTAGGCGTGATTGTCTCTTTTGGTGTCTTTTATGTTGCAAGTACAGGGATGATTGTAAGATGATGGTGTTGTGTTTAAGGTTGTTGCACATACCCCTCAGCTGGAGCGGAACAGTTGGTGAGAAATTGTGTCTTTGGTGGTGTTGGATTGCGGGTTGATGTCTAAGGAGAAGATGAGTTATGTCACGAAGGAAACCATAGCAACAAAGTTGTCAAGGAGGGTAGTGTAAAGAAACAACTGAGAAACTACCATAGTTTGTCACATTTGACGCCTTCAAAAGACATAGTAAGCATGTCTCACAAAAAAAACTAGCACATGGCCCATAAAAAACATATTAAAAAATTCTTACTCAACTTCTTATGTTAATATGGTTTGATGCACCTACATTAGTCTCATGCCCAAATTTCCTTCTTATTTTCACCACCTGATATTTTAATCTATATAATCTAAATTATCAGTAAAACTAAGATATTTTTTTTTCGTAATAAGTTTTATACTGAATACTACGACTCTTTAGCTTATACTACCATCTCAAGTATTATTCAGTTGTAGAACAAGCTTGTCTCACTTGAGAAACTTTGTATAAATTATATTAATAATAATATGTATAAATTATATTAATAATATGTATAAACTATATTAATAATAATATGTATAAACTATATTAATAATAAGTATAATAAAAATCATGATAATACTAAAAAATTTGTTTGTGGTAGTAGTTAAATTTTCTTTGATCACTGAAGGAATCTGATTTTGAATCTCATCCACTACAAATTTTATTTTATGGTGCTAAAGTTACATACAAAATGTAATGTTGATTTTACATACGGATTTTGATCCGTATGTAATAATCCGTATATAATTCGCGTTTTTTTAGTGAATTTTAAATAATATATAATTAAATAAATATTAAAGTTAACTCTCCTCACTTAAAAGGTAACGTGCTTACTAGATATACAACTCAATCATCTTTATTGGGTATTAATTGCTCCCACTTTCTAATTTTTTATTTATTTATGTTCAATATATTTATTTTCTACATGCTTTAGATAGTACATTTCTACATGCCATACATATATATCCTTTTCGTTGGTACTTTTATTGGGAAATGAAAAGATGATAAATGTTTTTTTGTTGTGTGGTTGAAGGATCCCAAAGTCAAGAAGGAGGCGCACTGCCTTGGGAAAATGGTAACATATATTATAAAGAAAATTTGGTTTATGATTTATTTTGTTTCTCAAGCTTTTGTTAATAATATTGCAATTCATAGCTTTTGCAGAAAACATGATGTTTTTTCATAACAAAAACTGAGAAAGAAATCACCTTAACTTGTACATTAATTATAAAACTTAATTTTCCTACAACAGTGAAAATGATAAAGTAAACTATAATCTAGACCATGTTTTTTTATACAATCAAGTAGTTTTCTTTCATTCAATATTTAATTTTTATTCCACAAGAAAATAAGGTTAATTTAGTAATTAAATTACGCTAGCACACTTAAAAAAATCAGTTTTACGGAGAGATCCATACATAAATACTTGGTAGGTAAATTTTGTCAGTGTGTAATATTTACATATAAAATAAATTTGTATATAATATCTATTAATATTAAAGATATTATTTTTGTAGAACCTATAATTACTATACCACACAAACTTTATTTGTTATATTATAATTATTATTATTTTTATTATAATAATAATAATTATTATTATTTTTATTATGTTTATTGTTATTAATAAATAAAAAATTTGTTATTATAAAATTTTAATTATTATTATTATTATTATTATATTAATAATAATAATATTGCTTTTATTATTATTAATATTTTTAATAATAATAATAATATTGCTTTTATTATTAGTAATATTGTTAATAATAATATTAAAATTTAAGAATAATATTAATAAATAATAATAATAATAAAATTAATAATAAGAATAATATATTATTATTAATATTAATAATATTAGTAATATTAATAATATTAGTAATATTAATAATAATATTATTAAAAATTTAAATACAAAAAATATTTTCATATATAATATTACATACAGTCCTTTTCGTAAATAATCACTACAATGTTTATTAGCATGGATGAAAAAGGGACATTAGCTAGAATAAATGGACGCAAAAGTGTAGTTATCATTAAAATTTGGAAACTAATATGCTCAACATAAAAATAGTGGAAGGTGTGTGGGACACAAGTGATGTGTTTTTTGCGTAGGCCTAGCCTACATGCTCCCCACACAAAATTATATTTTATATTGTTTATTTAAAGAAGCGTGAACACATAATTTTTAAATAAGCGTGAGCTTAGCCTACATGTTGCCCCCACAAAATTATATTTTATATTATTTATTCAAAGAAGCGTGGACTTAGTCAACGAATTGGCCACACAATTTTTAAACAAACGTGGACTTAACCTTCATAATTTTATTACATATTTAAATTTAATTTAAAATATATATATATATATATATATTATTATGTTTGCGTGGGCTTAACCTACAAAATTTTAAATTTTTATTATTATTTATTATTTATAGTTTCAGTTGTGACCGATCACACAATTTTTTTTCTTCTTTTTTTTAGTTTATGTCCATATAACCCACACTTTATTTTTATTTTTTTAAATAATGAAGGCTTAGTAAAACTATTTAGAGTTTTTAGCATCACCTTCAATTTCTTTTCCAGCTAATTCTACTTTTTGATGTAGTGAATATAAAAAAAAATTCATGTAAGTAAATTTTTAATATTATTATTATTATAATTATGACTATTATAATTATAATATTAATAATAATATAAAAATTTACATACGAAAACATTTCCATATGTAACATCGACAGAAAAATATGTATCTAATTTTACATATAAAAATATTTTTATATGTAAATTTTTAATTTTATTATTATTATTATTATTATTAATATTAATAATAATAATATTATTATTATTATTGACATTAATATTAATATTAATATTATTATTATTATCAATATTATTATTATTATTTATTTTTAATAAAAATAAACAAATATTATTATTATTATTAATATTAATAATATTAATACCAATAATATGAATAATATTAATAATAATAATATATAAAAATTTACATATAAATTTTATTGTATATAGTATTATCTAAAAAACAATCTATATATAATGACAGATTAATTATCTAGAGTTATAATTAATGTTTGATGTTGAATTTATTAATAGATAAAATTTTATAAATAATATTCATATATAATACTGAATTTATATATAAATTTATATATTATAATAATTTAGATATAAATTTAAATTTTAGTGTAATGACAGTAAAAAATATTCTATATCAACTGTCCATCCGTAATGAATTAAGAGTATTTGTATAATTAACTATTTAGAGTGAATAACTAATTATTTTTCTATAATTAAAGAATAAGATAAAATTTATTATATCTTTCAAAAAAATTCATTTAGTATATTTTAATTTTTAAATTTGCTTATTTACATTTATTTAAATCTGAAAAATTACTGTTAATTATAACGATAAAATCTTGCATATTTATTGTAAATTTATAATTTCAACAAATTAAAAATTCAATGCATTGCCTTTCTCATTTCAGTGTTCAGTGTACATTTTCTTTTCACAAGTTAATAAAAAAAATAAACCTTAAAAGTAATTTTTATTATATACTTTCATTCTTTGATAATTAACATTAGAACAACTCAGATGAGGATTGAGTAGAATTTATTAACTTTTTTTCTCATTAAATTAGATTAGTACAAACAAAGCAAATCATGACCAGAAAGATTTATACTAGTTCACCTTAAACATGTGGTACGTTCAATTCTCTCTTAAGCAGACATCTCAAAAGATTCCACTAATAAAAAACAAACATTGCGTCCACCAACATGTCTAGGTTACAAACAAGTACACTAACAACTCTTGATTTTACCTGTATTAGTCTATTCCTGAGATAAAAACCACTCAAGATAATAAAGAAACACTATCAAAGAGAGCATAGTTAAAGCTCACAAGGGTAAGACTTCATTGTGTGAAGAATTACAAAGTCTTTTTCACAACTCGATATACTAGATGCTCTACGTAGCAAACAAGAATAATGAATTTTTTCTAAAGAGATGTTGTATAAGGCTTGTGTTTCTTCAACATTCTCTTCGTTCTATTTATATAGTCTTCTAAAGATGATCATTGATCTTCGACTTTATTTCAGCATCTTTTTAAAAGCAATTTTTCATCTTTATTAGTAGACGCTTGGATAGGACACTAATAATCCGGTTGAATTTTTTGTGTCTTGTGCATTAATCTACTTATAGAAACAAATCAAAAATATTTGAAATATATTTTTAATAAAATCATATCAATCATAATCATATAAAAAAAAAACTTATATATCAGAAACCACTTTTGAATGTTAAGCTTCAAATCTTTCCAAACTTGTATATTTTAAAAGTTGAAGTAAATATTTGATTCTAAATAATTTAACATGATTAATAAGGAGTTTGTTACTTCTTAATAAACATTAAAAACATATAAATTACAACAGTTCGAAATTAACGCCTTAAAAATAGTAAGATCATCTAATGTGTTGAATACAAGCACAATAATAATGCTTAATTTTCTTCACATAAAAATATTTTGTTAGTAAACACTTAATAATCCTATATTATTTATTATCATTGAAATATCAAAGACTACTTTTATACCTAAGATCATCTAGTGAGGTTTTAAATTGTCGTGACTAGACTGTGTAGTGTCTTAATAAATAAAAGTATTTTCTCTTTTTCTTCCTAACAAGTTTGAGTCACTATTATTTTACATGAAAAATACATCAATTTTTAAGTATAAACATTGTATATATGCCATTTTTTATTTTTCTCTTAAAGTTATTTTTAATTCCTTTATTCATATTATATATTAGTTTGATGCTTTAGCGGTAGTTATTTTCTCCCGCTTTCTAAAATTTTGTTTCTTAAAAGTATTTTTTTGTTCTATATCTTAATTTTTTTTAAGTATTTATATTCTAGACATTCAAATATTTTTAGAATATATATATATATATATTACTTTTAAGAATTTCACTCCTTAGATGAAAAGAAAATAAATATTTTTGTTGGAAGTGTAGTTGCAACATGTGGAACTGTATTTTGAAACATCACAGAATTAAGCGAAAGAGATGCTATAAACATCACAAGATACTATAAATTTGGGGAGTTGATTTAAGTATTTTCCCTATGATTCAATAAGTTTCTTGAGTAGTTGTGTAGTAAGAGAGTTTATGTTGAGTTGAGAATGTTTACAATTTATCATTGTAAATTTTGCATGAGAGAATTAACAATTTTACTCTTGTAAAGCAATAGAAGGTTTGCAATTTTCAACTCATAATGTGCTTCTGATAAAAAAATATTATTTTCTATTGTGTGATTCACATTGACAACTCCTCACCGAAAGTAATAATTATATAAACCTAAAAGGAGATTTATTTATATTTTATTTTGTATGTTTATTTATTTTTTGTTTGATTCTAATATTAATTTTCTAGGTTATGTTTTTGTCCTTTACAGTATGATAAGTGTAAGACCCTAATATCAAGGACTTCCATATTCAGCGTCTAACAATTTTGTGAACGAAGAGAAAATTCAAAGCTTCAACGGTCAAGAACTGGAGACTATATAAAAACCTTGAAGATCAAGAATACATTCACAAAAGTACATACGAGTTCATACGCTTAAAATGAGTTTTAGAGCATTCATAGTGTGTATAGTCTTTCTAAGAGTAAATTGTATATTTGTTTTTAGAGCACTCATAGTTTGGAGGCCTTGAATTTTAAATCCTTCACTATGTGAAGTTTACCATGTGAGCATTCACTATCTGCTCTCTTGTCGAGATGTTTTTCTCACTTATTGAGTCTCAGGAGACATTAAGACTTACTGCTTTGAGATGTGTTTAATACATGTATACCTGGAGAGGTGAATAATACTTGTGTATCTGAAGTGGTGGAAAATACTTGTTACCTGAAGATACGTATAATACTCAAGGCTCTTAAGCGGGGAGCTTAAGGGGACTGGATGTAATCCTAGTGTTTGGGGTTAGCCAATATAAATCTTTTTTTTGTATACTTTTCTCTATCTTTTATAATCTGTGTTTTATCGTCCGACATGATAAAAAGGAAAATTGATATCATGCTCCATTCAACCTTTCCCCCCCCCCCCCCCCCCCCCCTTCTAGAACCAATTCTACCTACAACTTTGTGGCTTAAGGGTCTAACAGCTAACACATGCAGGACTAGGTTTTCACACTCTACTATGCCAATAGTAATGTTGTACAACTTTCATATAATCAAGTCTATCATGAGAGGATGAAGCATATTGATGTGAAAGTTCATTTTATGAGAGAGGAGATTGTTAGCGAATCTATGAAGGTGGCACAGGTCTTGACAGATCATAATCTCACTGATATGATCATGAAAGTTTTGCTTGTCAGCATGTTCTTCCATATCTTGGATCTAATCCAACTAGTTGACTGAGTTTGTAATGAGCTTATAGGTAGTGAATACTTTATCACTTAGAATATTTGTGCCAAACCAAGGTGGAAATTTGTGAAGATTTGGTTCAGTAAAAATCTATGTTCAAAGGTTGTTAGACTGTTTAGAGGCAGTAAAATGCTTAGGGTTAAAGTGTCTAGTGGTATAAAAATGTCTGTCTTGAATACTTTGCAACTGGTTGATGCGTCCTTTTTCTTAGAAGTTAGTTAGACCATTTTAATTGTATAAATAGGATCTTGTAGTGTATAGTTTTCTTTAACTTAAAATTGAGAGTTCACTAGTGAGATAAACTTTGTGTTGTAATATGAGTTTCTTTCTTAATGAATTTCTGACCGTGGATGTAGATTGAGTTTCAGTCAAACCACCTAGATTTATCTGTTTATTTCTTCAATTACTTTTCTTGATTACCTTTTGTTTGTTCTTGTGATATTTTTTTTATTGTCTAGCATTTACAAGTGATTGACATTTCAATGAATTTATGTGTATATTTTTTATAATAGTAGAAGTATGAGAAAAAAATTTCTAGTTTATATTAATTTCAAAATTTTAATTTTTCACTACTATAACACAACAATATGGACTAATCTTCTACGTTTGTTGTATTATAATTTAAACTATTTCTTATAATTTTACTATATGTTGTTGGATTATAGACTGATATATTTCTAGTTTCATGAATATAAGGCTAATTTTTATTTTCTATTTTAAAGTATAAGGCCATTTTGTTTTGTGTTGTTTAACCTAAGACTCATATTATTCTTAATAAAAATTTATGCACAGGTTTGAAATACACTAAAATTTCAAGTTTGACTATTTTCTACCTCTAAAGTAACAATTGTCTACGAAAGTAATTGTATTTTTTTTAACTTACTTACCTTTTCACATACCTCTAAGAAATAATCAAGCTGATTTGGTTTGGGAGAGAAAAAATTACAATTCAGTTATCATAAATGTATTATAATAATAGTATTTTTTTAAAATCTACCTGTCTTCTCTCACTTCTAACAATTTTTTAAAAAATTTACTTGCCTTCTCACAGACATATTATTATTAATGCATTATAATTATAATATTTAGACTGATAATTTAATTTACATAAACAAATATTATATTAATGGAAACAATCTCAACCATTCACATTTTTTTTTAAGAGAACACATTTCTCTAACAAAACAATCGACATTTAATTATTTGACTTATCATTGCCTCTTTAACCGTATTTATAGTAACGGGTATGTAACACGTGAAATAATATATATATATATATATATATATATATATAATTGTTCTAATTTGTTTAATATTTAGAGTAAGGTTAAAATTATTTTTAAATATATTTTTCTTATTCAATTTTTCAAGACATATTTTAAAAATAAAATTTTAAATATATATATATATATATGAATAAAGTGAGGGTGAGGAAGGCCTGTACATCATATATAACACTAAAAAATTTATAGTATAGTAATGTACGTGTTCAATGTTTTTATTTATTTCAATTTTTCATATAGTCTTTAAAAAGTAATTTAAAACATGATTACACACTAAATATTAAAACTTATCTTAAAATAAATTTGGTATTTGACACATCACAAGACTTGTCTTTCCACCTACTTTTTCAATGCACATTCACCAAGAAGCATGCGTAGGAAATTAAATGTTTTTATAAATAATAAAATGAGACAATAAAAGTTTTTATACATGTATACAAAACCAAGTAACAATAAAAACGAAAAACAAAAGTATTTATAGAGGTAAAATTTCACGGAAATACATCAACAACCATCACAAAATTCGTCGATAAAATCTAACTAAAGATCATTTTACTGATAAAATTTTAATAGTCATTTTTTGTCAAAAATATATATTTACCAATGAATTTTTACATCTGAAAATTTTAGTCCGTATATAATACCTGATTTTCTTGAATTATATGTGATATTTAGATACTCTCTTTTGATTTAATCAGTTTACTTTTGATTAATAATTGTGATTATTTAGATATATGATTTAATCTTCACATTTAAATGTATGTTGATGTATTTAACTATAATTTTGATATTTATTAGTCTAAATTGATACTTAAATTTATTTTGTTGGCAATCTAGTACACAAAATAATATTAATGAAATATTATCTTTCTATATTAGTTTATTCCAAGACTAAGTAATTTTTTTTTGTTATAGCAATAATTTACGTAATATTCTAAAAAAAGTAATTTAGAAAAAATAGTAGAAAAATTATTTATTTATTGGTTAAAGTTGAGATATGTAATGGTTATTGTATATAATCATTGTTATTTTACTTGTACAAAGTGACTATAAAGGGATTGAGAGAATATTTTACCAATTGAATAATTTTTATTTTTATTTTTGCTTAATATTATATTTTTTTTCGTTTTGATTGGATTTGTCTTTCTGTCGTTACTTTTTTGTTATTGAACTATGGATTAAAAAGATACCTGTAAAATTACTATGATATTCAAGTAATGGTTTGATATTCAGTATAATAGATTGCACACAGTATATTTTCTTGTTTGTTGTATCTATTTATACTATTATGATCAATCCATTATTGTTAGACTTCATTCTACCTATTTTTTTTTATATATAGATTTAAGAATAGACGTAGAAAATTGGATCTCTAAGAAAAAATAGATGTAAATTGTTATTATGCAATAGTGAAGTGAAGGGAGTGATTGTAATCCTTGATGACTTGAGCATGTCTCTATTTGATAATATTGAGTTGATGGGAATGTATAATGGCATGTTTGAGCGATGAGGGACCAAACATTAAGGAGAATTATTTTTCTTATATTTCCTTAATATATTTTAAATTTTCACACATTTTTTTTAGTTATACATCATAATGTCATGTCAATGTTGCGTTGTTAATTTATTTAATACACGTTTACTGTCACATCAATAAGATAGTATCACAATAGTAATCAATGTCGTCATAACTAATACAAATAAATTTCTGAAATTTTCATGTATCAGAAAAGTACGAGAAAAAAAAATTCAAGAGATAAAATTAGTGAAAATATGAACATAATAATAAGGTGTAATGTAGGAAAAAACATTTCATTGTTGTAATTAATAAATTCCTGGTAAACAATTTGTTATAGAATCACAAAATAATAATTCCAGCCAATTTTACATAACTAACTTATAAGTTAGTTGAGAACTTATCAGTTAGAAGGTATGAACTAAATTTAAAAACTTTTCAGGTTGTTTATGAACTGAAAGTGATTGGTATACTAATTATTTATTTGATAAATATAAATTAAAACAAAAAATATTTGGTTATATATATATATATATATATTCAGATAAACTCATTTGATTAATTATAAAATGGGAGATTTAAGAAGTCCAATGGTTACAACTGTCAAGAATACACAAAGTGTTAGCATTAACTACCACATTAATTTATGGTATTGTAAATCGAACTCTAAAATTATGTTATTGTCTCACATAACAATGGCCTAAAATAATAATAATAATAATAATAATTTTTTATTTTTCTTTTCACGGATTATTTTTAATAACTACTTACTTTTTTTAATATGATAAATATACTAATAGTGCTGAAATCGAATTGTAATAAAGAAAAAACTTCTAAATATACTCATTTAATCTTTTAGTTATACATATCTGAACAGAAAAGACTCAAATTAAATTGATGTATAGGCAATGATGAGACTACCAACATTTATTAATAATAATTATGCCTCTTAAACCAATTAATATGTACAAAAAAGATTGATAACGATAAAAGAGATATTAACGTCGACCATTTAGGTTAAGAAAAGAATAAGCGAATTTTAATTAATAATATAAATTTAAATTTTATTTTAGAAATATTTATAAACTTAAATAGATTAAATTATTATTATATTTAATAACACTGTATATAACTTAAAGATGTTATTTTTTTTAATTAGTTTTTTAAATTGTTAATGGATAAATATATACATTTTTTTTGCAAAGAATCAGTGTGTCCTATTAGTAAATTTTGGAAAAAAATTAAGAGTATAAAATTAATAATTAACATCTATAAATTGAATATATATGTTTATAATTGGAAAAGGATATCAATCTTATCTTATTTAATTAATTAAATATAAATAAATTGAATATATATTTTAATTTGATTAATGCAAAGAAAAAATTAATTATTATTAATAAAGTGAAAATGTAATAATACATAATGTATATTTTAACATTAAAAACTAAAAAAATATATAAGGTAGAGATTTATTTACTCTAAAAATATGTAATTTCATTTTATTTTAAATTAATCCTAATTCTAATAAGGAAGATTTCCATAATAATGTTTTTTATGTTGAAATAATGAAGAGACGATAGAATATTGTGATACTGACACATTCAATAATTGATGTTAATGATTCTTTGAGAGATAACAATTGATTACATATCTATAATTTAATTAATCTCAACGGTTAATTTAACATAAAATATAAACTAAAATTAAGAATAAATCATTCAACTTATTCTAAAAGTGTGAAATTCTACTCATATCTATAACATTTAAGTCACTTAAGATTATACTAAAAATAAAAAAATTAATAAATTTTAAATTTTAAATTTTGATGAAAAAATATAAATAATTATTAGAAAGGTATAAGAAATAGATACCCACGTATAAGATGTAAATGCCATGAATGTGTATAAATGGCATCCACTTTAGGAAATAGATAACCACACATAAAAAGTTAACATAAATGCTTCAAACTAATATCGAAGCACTAGTGCCAACAATAAACCGAATAACTTCATCATAATTGCATACTCCATTTCTAACAATTAAATATACACTTTGTTTTGAGTAAATGAACTGAACTTATGGTTAGTAAAGAAATTGAAATTAAATTAGGTATACTTCGATTTAATTATTTTATAAACAAAATCTAAGATGTTATACAAGAGTTTATCCTTGTTAAACATATTGTATAACCTTATATTGTATCACCTTTATCATTAAAAAATTTATATTTGATGAGATTTTTCTACTGATATAATCATTAAATAAAAATTATTTTAAAAAAATAATAATTAATCATTATATTAATTAAATTAGGGTTGTTTTTCTTTGTTTTGGTTCCTATGACTTGAATGCGTAATGCGATTATTGTATAAAGGTTGGGACATCTCTAAAGTGTCATTTTAATTTATTTTGTTCTTTGTTGATAAAAAAAATATTAACTAAATTAGATATTATTTTAAAGATAAAAATATTAATATTTAAAACAGTTTCAATTATTAATAAAATTTATAAATTAGTTTTTAAATTGGTATTTAAGTAACTTTCAAGGTTTTATTTACCAACTTTAAAATCTAAAGTATTTAGTAGTTAAAACCTTATTATCTAATTAGATATCAATTTAGAAGTTAAATTATAAATTTTATTAATAATAAAAACAAGTTTACCCGCCAATAATTTTTTTAATCTATCTAATTTAATCAATATAATAACTAATTTTTTTTATCTCTAAAATAAATTTATATTTAATGATTTTTTTTAGTATATATTTTACGTGACTTCATAAATTCATACAAAATTCAATAAAAAAAAAACTTATTCCTTACAATTTTTTGCAAAATATAAACAATCAAAATTATGAATATAAAAAAATTAATAGTGCGAGTCCTAATTAAATATGCAGTTATGTGTCTTACTATTTTTAAGAGAAAGATTGTGAATCTAATAAAATTGAGTGGTAACCAGCAAGAATTCCTATGAAACTCAAACAGAATCATAGAGCAAATAAAACAGTGAAAGATGAAATTCAAGAGCAAATAAAACTGTGAAAGTTCATTTCATAGTGTGATTCTCCGTATTTTTGTATTTTTCGTTTTTTAGTAATATTTGTTTTATGTGATAACAAATTATTGTTGTTACTTGAGGTATCAATCTAGTTGAAATGTCAAATGTGAAAGGTCAAATAGCATAATGATATTTAACCTGAAATTTTTATAAGAAAAAAATAATAATAAAAACTAAGTTGATTATTCTGAGTGATGAAGAGAGTGGGTGGGTTAGTGGAGAAACTGTTTTTATGGTATTAATATAAGACAGTTGGTAGTTGGATAGATGCACTTACATTTCATGCATAATATTGAACTCTTCTAGTTGAGGATCATTTCTTGTCACTGTGCCCTACCCTTTGCCCACTGTCATAAAAGAAATTTGTTAGCACATAAAACTTTTATGCCATAAATACTCATCTTGGTACCAGTCATTTTGTGCCTTAATTGTGGAAATCAATACCACATCTCACTTTACAACATAAACCCTAGTTTTTGTTTCTCACTAAACAACACTAATCAACCACAAATCACAGATTATGATCTTGGGTAGTAAATTAACAAACACATAATGGAAAATTGAAGAAGCTTTGGAAGAAATAAATTAGATAAATGAATGAGCAAGCTGTATCCATGTGGTCTTAAAAGGGATAGAAAGGACTTGAGCAGCTGTATTTGGACAATGATAGATGTTTACTGTGAAATGGTAGCCGACACACATTAATGTTAAAAACTACCCTAATTAATTAACTCTCCTTAAGATCAGGGTTTCACTTTCTTGTTACTTTCTTTAAATATATAACTTTTTTTAACCTAGTTCATATTTATTACTCAGTGATGTTAAATCTGGTAATGATTGCTCGTGAAAAGTTTTGTTTTTTTTGTTAATTTAAAATCTAGTTAACCTTGTTTGATTCTACTAATCTAATTTCGAAAATTTCTACACAGTGTTTTTCATTAAATCAAAACGAACATAATCATTTCAAATGTTTGAAGATTTATTGGTCTATAACCGGATCATGTTTGATAGAACATTATATCTATTGCTCTGATAGATACAACAACTTAGCAGAGTCGCAAATTGGATTGTTTGAGGAAGGGCTGAGCATAGATGAAATAAAACAATAATGTCATTGAGGTTTTTCATTTTTTATAAAGTAAGGCTACAAAGATTATTAATTAACAATTAATTTTAGAAAATAAATATATATTAATTAAGTTAGATATTATTTTATAAATTAAAAAATTATTAGTATTTAAATCATTTTTATTATTAATAAAAGTTTATAAAGTATTTTTTTTAAAATTAATATAGAATATCATATATCAATGTTTTACTACTAACTACTTTAAATTAGATTAATTTAGAATATAAAGTAGTTACTAGTTAAAACTTTGGTAACTGAGGTTGAACTCAATACTACATTAGAGAATCTCCTTAAAATAAGATTTAAATGAACCAATTTTTCACAAATCTACACCTTGGTTTCAAACAAATCTTCTAATTAATTGATGAACATATATTTATTCTCACCCAATAGCTTTAATCATAAATTATTGTATTATAGTAATAAATCTATTGTTTTAATTAATATTTATATAATTGATTTTATTTGGACCTTAATTATTATTTTTGTTAATTTTGTGTTTTTAGAATAAATGGTTTGAAGGAAATGTTTATCTTTGTGAATGGGCCAAATATGAAAAAGTCCAAGTTATTTCTTGAATCAAAACAGAAAACAAATTTTGAGGAAAAGAAAGAGAAAATAAATCTACAATATCTCAAAAACATAATTGGAAGCAAATCTTCTACAAAATATAAGAATTTTGGAAAGTTGGAAAGTGTTAACAAAATCTAAACTACCATATTTTCTCAAGATCCTTGGAGTAGAAAAGCCTATAAAAGAACACAAGCATCAAGGAGAAAAGGGGAGCTTCATAGGGTTTTTTTAGTTTTTTTTCTTCTTTGTAATTATTTTGTTTTGTCTCGCATGGAAGACTAAACCTTTTTGGTTGATTTCTTTGTAATTCCCCATTGAGTTATGAGGTTTTGTTCAATAAAAGTTTTGATTTTTAATTCTTTATAACAGTTGTTTTAATACTTTAATCTCCCAGAAAATTGGTTTTTTTTAAGAGGTTGTACTTGAATGTATGATTGAGAGTTTTCCTTATTTTAAACTTTGGTTTCTTAATTAGTTTGCATTGTTCTAATTAATTTCTTGGATGCATGATTTAAGAGAGAGGAGATAAGCATTCCCATAGAGTATAAGCATGAAACAAAGTGGGTATTAATTAAACCAGTAGACGCATGCTTTACTATTGAGTTTCAGTTGAATTAGATTGACGCATGTTCAATTTGATTTAGCTCTGTTGGTAGATTGAGAAATGAATAATATTTAGAGAACCTCTGAAGAATTCAATGGTGGAAGAACTTGGGATCAACCGCATTTTATTTTATGTTTTAATATCTTATATAATTTTTGCACAACTATCTCAACCCCTTTTATCTTTATTGTTATTGCTAACTTTTATTACTGACCGATAAATTCTAAACACGATTTACTAATTTCACTATTGGATTTGTTGAGAGACAACTTGGGGTCATTTGATCACAATTATATTATCATCTCTCTAGCGTTAGACAGATCTACACTGGAATCATTTTAATTTGACAACAAAACGACAACTATCGGTGATAAAACACTCACTCCCTCCAAGTCTATCACAAACTTAATCACCAATCAACTGGATTAAATCCAAGCAATGAAAGAACTTACTTTTAGGCAAAACTTTCATGATCATATAAGAGGAATTATAATCTATTCAAACTTTATCCACCTTCCTAGATTCTCGAGCAATCTCCTCCATCATAAAATGAAGTTTGACATCAATGTGCTTAGTTCTTTCATGGTAAACTTTATTCTTAGATAATTGTATAGCGCTAGTATTATCCTATTAGAAGGTGACAACTTGGTCTTGTACCTTCAACTCTTTGGCTAGATTGTTTAGCCACAAAGTTTCTTTCACAACCTTTTTCATGACAATGTACTCTACTGATTGACAAAGCTACTAACTTCTACAAATTGGTTTTTTAATTGATGACAGTACCTAAACATTAAAGATGTGGTCCATTAGAGATTTTCTGGTTTCCAAACACCCAACAAATAGGGGTGGCAATGCGGGCTGACCCGCCCCACGTTTAGCCCGCAAAATACGGTCGGGTTGACCCATCCCGCACTAGGAGTGCAAACTCATTTTACTAGCCCGCCCCATATAAAAAATAACCCGCAGACTAGCCATATATAAAGTATTACATACAGAATATTTTTAATAATTATAATAATAATAATATTTATATTAGTGATAATATTTTTATTAATATTAATTATGATAATATATATAATAATTGTAATTAATAATAATAAAAATAGGCGTGTGACTTTTTGATTTAAATTTATCTTTAATTTAAAAATTTATCTTCTTTTTTATAAAAACTTTTTATCTCTTTCTATTCTTCATATTTGTCTAAGATTTCTTTTTTGCATAATCAACATATAAATGTAAACAAGACAAATATTTATGTTCCACTTCATTAAATTTTCACGTCTTCTATAGGGAACAATACAAACCTAATGCAAGATGAAAAATTTAATTAATATAATATTTATAAAAAGGTTTTTCAGATTTGATCAATTTTTTTCAAAAGTGTAGAGGGACCAATTTCAAATTAATACTTTGGCGGCTTGCTGGGTTGTGGTTTACGATGTGATCACATAAAAAATAAAAAATAAAAATATTGTCAAAAGCTTAAGAGTTAGGAGATTGAACCCAACCTTGTACTATAAAAAACGCTACACAATATATATATAATTTTTTTAAGTATTTGTTTACACTATGTATTGAGATAAAAACAACCATGTTTACAAAAATTATTTTTACTTTTTATTTTTTTCTATTCTCTTATAATATAATGTAGGGATGCCAATGGAGTGGAGGGGTGAGTTTGATTATCTCATTTTTATCACATATGTACTGTTCCTTAACTATCCTAAATATTAATTAAATAATTGTTTTATAAAAAAAATTATAAATAGAAAACATGATATTATCAATTAGTCAATGTAAAGAAGTTACACAACTTCTTTAGTCTAATGTCAAATATCAATAAAAAATTATAATTATATAAATATTTAAATGAGAATATCAAATAACAACTATATAAAACTCAATATAATTATATAAAAGAGTAAAATTGATTAAATGTATGAACTAGAAATAAGTTATGAAACTAAAGATTAAAGAAAAGTTAATATAAGTTTTTAAATTACTTAATAAATTAAATATATTTTAATATTTTAAAATGAGAACAAGTATGAAAATTGATATGAGTATTGAAATGAGTGTAAGGAGGGAAACAAGACACATATTTACATACATATTTTCGTTTTCATATCCAATTTAAAAAATTAGATATTATTTATATATAAACTTGTACTCGGTCAATGCAAAGATTTCTCATCAAAATCAGAAACGTGTTGAAACAATATCCACATAAATGGGTTTATTGTTCATCTCTAATCTAATGATTAAAAATTAGAAGACTCCAAATACTATTTTGCTATTTATAAATGGAGATTCATTCTTTAATTCCTAAAAAAAACATATAAGAGGTTTTTTAACTTATATTTTTCCTCGTCTATTTTGTAATTTAAAAAAAAAAATACGAAGGAAAAGGTCACTGTTGTTAGATTTTGTTTGTTTGTTGATATCCTTTGCAAATTTCTTTCCATATTCAATTTTTTTAAGCTTCAGATTTATGGTATAAGGTTTATAAGCACACCTATTAGTGTTGTGGTTATACGTTGATTTAAGGATATACTTTTAATTAGCTTATGTCATATTAAAAAATGCTTAATTATTTTAATTCTTAAATAATAAATAGCATGAATTGAGCTTTTTTTCTTGAGATTATGGAAGATTTTATATTTAAAAACTAAAGTTCAACTATCATTAATTTCTCTTCATATATTAAATATCTAACGGTATATTTAGAAAAATAGTATAATAAATAAATAAAATTGTTATTATTAGAGGTGATAAGGCAAACAAAGTAATGTATATAAAGTAAGTGGGGTCGTCGGTTAGTAAAAAATTGTGGGTAAGATCTGAGATGGAACTTTTAATATATTGGTCTCGTCCTACACTGAAAAGTTTATCAGTTTATAAACTTGTTTATATTTATATATTTATAAGTATAAGTCTACATTTTATTTCTTGTTTTACTTTAATATCTAATATTTTCTTGCATAATATGATTTCTTATTTACTTGCAATCAATAAATATAGTTAATATTTAAGTTTTTCCTTTAACACAATTTTACATACCATAAATCTTTATTTTATTTTATAGAGTTTCTAATTTAAAATGAAAAAAAATGTGAGTAATCTTATTATTTTATTGTAAGAACTGACTTAATTTGTCTAAGAATAGAAATGGTTAAAATGATATGAAACTTAAATATTTTATTGTTTCAGTTAAAAGTTTATAAATAAAAAAAATTAACTATTTAAACTTTATTTTATAAAAATTATTATCTCTCTAAAATAATTGTTTTGTGTCTTATTGTTGAGTTAACCGTTCACCCTTTTCAAGATCTGAACTACTAGAGTTTGATGGGTAGAGATGATTTTTTTTGTTAATCTAGGGACATGGTAGTATCTTTAGTTTGATGATTAGATTTTTCTATGGGTAATTTGAACCTTTTGTATGAATCAAGGATTGTTATAGTTTTGTTGAAGTAGCTAGATTTTCAGGTAAATTATTAACCCTAGGAAGGGACAATTCTATTATTGTGTCAGAGGTAAATATTATCTTTCAATTATTAACTTTTCTAAATGAGTCAAAGGTAAATATTTAAGTTGGTGAATAATTATTAAAAGTTTATCTTTAGTTGAAATTGAACGTGAAAGATATGTGCAACATTAGAGTTTGAAAAAAATTTGGTGAGATACTTTGAATTGATTGAACAATTATGCTTGTGTATTAAAATTTTGTTGTTGTTGAATATGAGAGTTGAATTGATAATAGTATTAGATTGTGATGAATGTTAAATTAACCCTAGGAAGGGACAATTCTATTAAAATTGGTTTGGAAATGTAGAATGATGGATTATGTATTATTTGATTATGGATTTTGAAGTAAATGATATGAGGTTGAACATGAATGTTGAAATGGTTGAATTTGAAGATAGAGTTAAGATTTTGAAACTCATTAGAATTATAGGTTTTGACACAATATTTTTTTTTTTTTGCATAACTTATTTTATGCATATTTGCTTTTTGTAGAGTTGTTGGACAACCATTTTGTTTGCACAAAAAAATCATTTAATTAAAAATTTGAGAGATTTAGTGATTCTGCAACCAAATAGTCTTTGAGAGAAATTTAATTAAGTGAAAACTCGAGAGTTTTATTTGTTGAATGACTAAAAAGTAATTGGGTGAGCAAACCTCTTTGGCTGAGTGATCAAAAAAGTGATTGGGCGAATTGGATGTCCTTAATTCGTTGAGTTGATAAATGGTGACTTGACAAACACAATATTTTCTATTTAAATAAATATTTTAAATGTTTCTAAATGTTAAAATATTATTTATATTTAACTAAATTGTTATATTTTTATCAATCTTTTATACTTGACTATTATTATAGTGTGATGAACGGTGAATTGAAATTTATTAGTATTTATTTTATGTTGGAATATATAATTTTGAATGGTAATTTTGATATGTAAGTGTGTGACTTATTATGTGATTGATGATATACATGATGGATCTAAAATTTGAAATGTATGATATAAATTTTGTTTTATGAAGGAAGACATGATTTGAGTTGGAATGTATATGAATAAGAACATGTGTTGAGTATGTTGTGGTATAAATGAATAAAATGTGTCAAAGTTAAAAGCTACAAACTTGGGATGGTATGTGAATACTTGTTGTAATTTCAAGAATAAAATGCATGCACCTATGTTACAAAAGATCTTTTGTTTCACTAGTAGTTTAAGTCAAATAAATTAATACATTATATGTGAGAAATTGAAAAGTAAATCAAAACACATGTTGAGGTTTAGATATGAATATACTTTAAACTTTTTCTGATCAATCAAGACCAAAATCATGAACTTAAGAGACTTGTTGTAGGTTAGGTATGCATCTCTGATAAAATATACTCAATACATATCTTCTCGAAGACGTTGTACTTTGTGTATATTCTTTATCATATGAATCAATGTGTGGTGTGTATAGTTAATTTATCACAAATTGAATATATATATATATATATATATATTTTGATGGATGAAATTTTAAAAATATTAGTTTATGCTTTATTTTGTGGTATGATTTGAATGTCATGATAGTGTTTTTTCAAAGAAGTAAATATGGTGATAGGTGGAAAAATTCATACAACAACGAGCTTTTACAGAAGGATAAGCTATATTACATATTTTGATTTATAATTTCAATTATGTACGTAAATTCTTATAAAGAGAAAATTTATTTATTTATATTTTCAAAAAATAAATAAATAATATATATATATATATATATATATATTAGGTAAGGATTGGGGTGTTACACCTTAATAACATGATTGCACTTAAGTGAAACAAGTCAAATAGTTCCACAAAACACATCACCCTAACATGTTTTTTATAGGCAAAATACAGGAGTAGATGAGCCTAACAAACAAAGTGGACCCATCTTTAATTACTCGTACGTTATTAACTATAAATTAACTAATTTATTAATAAATACCAACAAATTCGAATGGTATTAAATTATCATATCAGTGACTAAGGTATATGATATAAAAAAAAACTTGGTTAATAAATGTGAATTGCTTATCATTTTTTTTTTGTATTCAGATAAATAAGTTACTTTTAAAGTTGAATCAAATTTACTTAAATGACATAAAAATATAATTGTAAGCTTATCTTGCAATAAGCCTTGATCAATATAACATAAAATCGTGAAAACCTTACTAACTTTATTTATGTAGATCTATATACTTTATACTTAGCAATAAAATTAGTTATACGATTTTTTTCTTTAGAAAACATTACAAGAAAAGAAATAGAAACCAATTTTTAGATACCAAAATAATTAGTTACAATAGTAACTAAATTATAGACCATTTTACAAACTAAAAAAAATGTTTCTAAATTAGTTTTTATTATTGTTAAATAGTTTCTAAATTGGTATCTAATTAACAATCGATGTGTTTTCTACCAAATTTAGAAACTAAATAAGTCGTAGTTAAAACTTTGGTTACTAATTAAATATCAAATTAAAAATTATTTAACAATAATGAAAACTAATTTAGAAACCAATTTTTATTTTAGTTTCTATAATGATCTCTAATTTATTTACTATGATTTTCTTGTAGTGAAACTTAATATAATATAATATAATAATAAAAAAAATTATTTAAATAGATCAATCTTCTTAAAATATATATATATATATATATATATATATCATTTTCAGTTTCAGTATTTTTTTTTCTCTTTTCCATAAATTAATTTCTAGAAAACTAGCTTTTAGACTTATTTAATACACTCTGAAAAGTAATATATAAGTCTATTAACGAAACTTGACCATTTACTTATTTTTCCATTCTTTGTTTTCACTTTTAGTTTATAAAACTATATATGGCCTTACTTTAAATTTGTTTCTTGTTTTCAAAGATTTCATACTCAGAGATAAAAAAATCTTTATTAATGATTTATACACATATTTTGCAAAACAAAATGATAATTTTATATATAAAAAAATAGAAAATAAAAATGGAAGTAAATGTAAAGGAGCCTTAGTTGGGAAAGGCACAAATTAAAAAGGTTTGAATACATTGCATAGGCCATTATGGGATATTAAAAGGATTGGTTTATAACCATATATCATAGAACTCAACTTACATATTTGCATCTTCTTGTGGACCACAACCACCCATAAACAATTAATTTTCCAGAATTAATTATTTCCTAAGCCCATTTTCTTCTTGACTTGTGTATCTTATCTCACCATTTATACTTTCTGGTCCTCAGATGATAATGCCCTCTGCAACATGCTCAAAGGAGGGAGAGAGAGAAAAAAATAAAAAATGAGAACTTCCACTTTGTTTGGTTTGTAGAAATTAGTTTTCAATATAATTAGAATTTAAATTAAAAGTACAAAATAACTATTTTGAAATGATTTAAAATCTAACTTTTTTTTCTCTAATTATTTCTCTAAAATAAATTGGCATTACTTTTGTCAAAATCTGGCGTCGATCGACAACCGTTTAGTTAGTTTACTAACCGTCCAACACTGTAGTACTATAGCAGTTAAATAAATAGTAAGGAATTCATTGAATGTTAATAAACATTAAAAACTGTTTGATGCTGATGGCCACACAGGCTTTCGCGTTCATCCGACTAAAGATTTGCAGTCTGTGTTTTTTTTTTTTATTGGTGCATAGATCCGATGGTTTATATTAGGATAATTTTATGAGATATTTACTTAGTATGTATTAGGATGACTTTCTTTGGGTTAAGTTAGGAGTGTCTTGTATAGCCATACATGAGAGTATGTCTACCGTGTGATTAAGGCTGTCATTATGTATAAGGGTTGACCCACAGTGACTCATATTTATTTATTTTTTATTGTTCATAAAAAAAAATCCACATCGATTATATATATATATATATATATA
This sequence comes from Phaseolus vulgaris, assembly GCF_000499845.2. Taxonomy (NCBI): domain Eukaryota; kingdom Viridiplantae; phylum Streptophyta; class Magnoliopsida; order Fabales; family Fabaceae; genus Phaseolus; species Phaseolus vulgaris. Next base: position 36,246,878 of record NC_023755.2, on the reverse strand, counting down.
TATATATATAATTATACTAAATCTTATTTTATAAGGCGATTTTATAAAATTAAATTAAATTTAAAATTTACTTCTTAATATCATATCAAAATCATATAAAATTTATTTTTTGAATTTATAAATTATGAGATCATCGATAGAAATTGTCTCTCTGAGAGGTGAGAAGCATGTGGTTTGCCTCTTTAAGGAAGAACATGCATACCCTTTTGATTGAGCAAGGTGGATTAGGAAAATGATTCATCATAACTCTGGGAATGGAGCCAGCACATACATGTTAAATGCCTTCCATCTTTGTCATATTGATGCAGGCTTTGAATATCTCACTGGGAAATCAAAGTGCATGCATATGATTTAACAAAGCAACAAGGAAAAAGACAAAAAAAATGAAAGAGAAAAAGGAAGAAGAAGGAAGAAGAGGACCACAACTATTAGCTAGTGCCTGAACAAAATTAATTTCTTTCTGAGACATCAGCAATGATAACTTTAGATGCTTTCATCCACTAGCTCTATCAATCTATTTTTTTATTTTCTATATGTTAAGTACTACACCTAAATGTTTACCATATATTATGCTTTACAGATCAATTTACTTTATAATATGTACTAATGTAACTTCTTTATTAGTCTTTAATAATTAACAAATATGTATTCTTTTCATAAAAGTTTTGTATATATGTTAATATGTTAATTAAGTTTCACGTGTTTTAGAATCTAATGATATTATTTTAATAGATTTGAGATTGACATTGGTAATATGTACAATAAATACTAGTTAAATATACATTTAATTTAGATATTAAGTATTATAAAAACTTTAATCTAGTTTTATAAGTAAAAATTATTAAAAATGTGTCTTCATATATTAAAAATGCGTCTTCATATTCTTAATTTTTTCTTTACATAAGTATAATTTTTTAAATTGATTTTTTATTTTTATTAAAAGGATTGAGAAGAAAAAGTAAAATAATCTGTGGAATATAAGTAACTCAATTGAAGATTTCGTACGAATAAAGACTAAATATAATGAAGAGGTGAATTAGTTAAAAAGATTTTTTTGTAACAATTATTTTCAAAAAAATATTTCTTGAATTATTAAATAATAAATTTGAAGATAAGATTTTGAGAGTCTTTTAATACCAACAAAGTAAAGCACGGCAACAAAAGAAAATAATAGAGACAAAGAACATAAAAATAATTAAGAATTATTTGACTTTTCTTGAACTTACATCCCATTCAATTCAATTAATGTATGGATTATTTTACTATATATTGTAATAATCATGAGCATGGATGACAACATGGGAAAGAAAACCCTAAAATTGAGTATGGTAGATGTGACTCATAAATTAAAAAATCAAATTCAGATATCAGTTCCAAATTAAAAATAAAACTATAAAAAAATTATTAAATAAAAATAAATAATTAGTTGTTATATTGACTAAATTAAATATTATTTTAAAAATTAAAAAAATTATTGATTTTTAAATTAATTTCTATTATTGATAAATAATTTTTAAATTGGTATTTAATTACCTACCAAGATTTTTACTATCAAATTTAGATAACAACTAAATTAAATATTATTTTAAAAATTAAAAAAATTATTGATTTTTAAATTAATTTCTATTATTGATAAATAATTTTTAAATTGCTATTTAATTACCTACCAAGATTTTTACTATCAAATTTAGATTCTAGATAATCAGTAGTTCGAATTGTAATAACTAATTAAATATCAATTTAAAAACTTTTTATTAATAATATAAACTAATTTAATAAATATAAAAACTAATTATTTTTAGTATCTAAAATTTGTTTCTATTTAATTATTTTATAATTTTATAATAGTATAACATCAATAGAATACACACAGGATAATTTTAGTATTTTAAGTACTAAGGAAAGAAATTCCCAAGTTTGTGCATATTTCTTCAGCATCACCAACTCAACCTACTTCGCTTTCAAAGAAAAGAAAAGCTTTTGTTCTGAATGAAACATTTCACTATGTAAAAGAAATTCCTTTGTAAATTTTGGATTAAGTCATCAAAATGAAGATTTTTAAGCTGGGATTCATCTTTCTGCAGCAAAGAGTATGTAGAACTAATATTGTTGGAGTTCAATAAAGAAAAGACCCTTGTTTCAATAACTCACAAAACAAAATGAAAGAAACCCTAATTTCCTTTAATTGAGACATTATACAAAGAAGCAAGCTCCAAGTTGATGGGAGAAGCTACAAATATAACATACAACTCATGATACCTTTGTAAGTGTGTGTTAGTGAGATAAACTTTTAAGGAGAGCTATCCGCATTGTTTCCTATGGAGGGTACACGCATCATGAAAGTAAAACGTGAAATTGGCTTCATCCATGCCACTAAAAACATCCCTTGTTGAAACACTTCTACCCTTAATATTGCCTCCTATATGCACAAGTTTAGCACTTCCCTTGTGCATCCTGGTGAGCTTGATCTGTCATAGGGGTGTCCGCACTGCCTTCATTTGTGAGTGCTGGAGGGAAACCTGCTTGCTCCTTTTCCAGTTGGGTGTTGTGATCCAATTTTGGTGGAGCAGTGTGCTCCTGAAGTGTTGCTAGAGAACTGCCTTCAACTGGATTGGTTGCTGGTGAAGATGAACTCGGCAGCAGTGTGCGGTTTGTTTGCTCTTGATTAGCATCAGTGATATCGTATTCAGATAAAAGATCCATGAATTCATTCAGCAATCTTTGGACTTTTCTGTTTGATGCCATGGATGGAAGAATGTCTTCCCTAAGGAGCTTGTGTTTCCTCATTCCCTGCAAAGATTCAGCTGGAACATTTGAGAAACTGAGAAGATCAAGTAATATAATCATTCGGTTTGACAATGATAAAAGCTGTGTTGGTCAATAGATGTTCCACCATTACTTGTTTGGGTTTGACATATTTTAAGGTAAAAATAAAGTATTGTGACAAGCCAACAAAATCTCTTCCATGCATTGTTACACAATCTTTAAACCACTTAATTCAAAAGCTCTTCTAGAAAAACAGGCCCTTTCAGTAATATATACAAGACACTTTTCATGTTAACTTCTGTACTGTTTTACCATTCCCAACTTGTCTCACTTTTAATAATTAGCAATAGCAACTGGGTTCAAGCAAAACAGACATGTAGATAGAGAAAAGCTTACAAGCACAAAAGGATCCCATGCTAAGTTCTTTGAATCCGAAGATGTTTCCTCAAACATCCCTGTTGGAGGTCCAAGGAAACTCTCACAGACTTCTCGTAATCGAGATTCATCTGCTTCTCTGCAATAATTTATAATTTAGTCTGAAATTGTCCAAAATCAAAAAGACAACAGAATATATATGCATATATATAATCACAAGTATTTAAATTAAGATTTAAAGCTACATTTCCCTGCATAAATAATATAAATGTCATCTTCCTAATAAAAAAAATCTTGAAGACATTTAGAGTTGCATTCCGTTCATCTTAAGGATAGTTATCATACCAGTTAAATAATTCAGCAAAAGCACCAACAAAAGATCTTTAGAAGAAGAATATGTACTACACTTTCTTAAAATTTAAAAAACTAAAAGTGTATATAAGCATTTGCATGTTTTATGTAAGGTCAATGAAGTGCTAAACTTGTATTTGAAGGATATCTCAACGAAAAGAGAGAAGAATAGCACCTTGCAAGAAAGCGTACATATGCCAATAGGCATTGGCGATATTCTTTAGGGGACCCCAAAGCCAAGGAAGAAGCCAATTGAGTTTCCAAATGAGCACGTGTTTGTACTCCATCATCAGTAATTCTGTATCATGGTAGTCATCATGATCAGAAAGTGTTCTTTCAAAACATCAGAATTCTTACAAAAAGGGGGAAGGGGTTAAAATTACACACGAGAACAGAAGCCTATTCATAACAAGCACACAGTCCATTCTTATGAACAAGATTATAAATATATATATATAGGAAATAATTAAAGGTTTTTCAATTTTATTTATGCTTTGAAATCCTTTGTTGCTATAATCTGTTAGACCCCTACATCAGAATAGTTAGTTAATGAAAAACAGTTCATTGAAGACAGTAGAATATGACAGATGGAGTTCTTCAATGAAGATGCTGCCATAGTATTCCTCACTGGTATCATTCATGATCATGCATATTATATAAGATGACGTGGAACAAATGCATCAAAGAAAAAGTTTAAGTCACACCTATAAAAGAGAAGATGACAAAAATTTGACTAAGATAGTTAGGCCATGTGAGAAAAGAACAAAGAGGCTTGAATATTAAAAATGTTCATCAAATGAACGTTGTCAAATTATGGGGTAAAGGAATATAATATTAGTAGAAACAACTAAAAAAAAGCTCTAAATGGTTTCACAAGAAATTTGGTGTTTTTGCAGAGTCCAAGCATATTGATTGATCCATGTAGATCACCTCAATGAATGAGATAAGCTTGGTTGTTGTTCTATATATTTGGCATGCATATATAAATAACTATTTCTTCAGATATCAGCAAACTACATAATAATTTGACAATGAAGCAAGGAAAATTACAGTCTGGAGAAATACTAATATAAATCCCAGCTTTCGTATCCCCTTAATTCACTTTCATATTCATATGGTATCCAACGGCAATTAATTCAAACCGAGGGCTGAGACCAAGTAGAGGCTAATTAAAAATAGATGGTGATCACTACACACCTAGTCCAACCTGGCTTCCGGGCCAAATATTTTCTAAGATCAACCTGCAATGCTGCCAGCTCCCCGCTTTGAATTGAACCCAAACTCCAAGAGCTGGAAAAATTTGATGCAGGAAAGCAATCATCTGCAACCCTCAGCCAACACTTGACATTCATATCAAATAAGAAAGCATGACGAGTGGCCAACACTACAAGAGGGGAACCCGATTTTGATAATTTCACAGATATAACTTTAATGGTTCCTGAAAAGAAACGGTAAATTTTAAGACAACATAAAGCCACTGAAAAAAAATACAAAAATCATTGGAAAACCAGGGCAAGTTGTCCTTGTACAAGGAAAAAACAAATAAACTGCTAGACCAAGCATCTCCAATATCAAACAAATGGAGATAGTAAGTGGTACCTGCATCTTTAGCAGATGAGTTAGGACTTGAAGAAACTAGAGAAGTCAATGAATGTTGAAGAAGACAGGTTCGGTTGAATAAATCCCACAAGTACAGGGATCCGTTCCTTGTCACCAGCAGTAATGTCCAGCATTCATCACAGTCTATAAATGTTGCTGCAGAACCCATCATCATGGTAGGCATTGCTCGTCTCCCACCCTTTGTGTAAATCTTCTCGGAAGCAAGCAAAAGAAAAAAGAAGAAATTAGAGATTTCTACAGAATAAGATTTACAACCTGCACAACCGTTAAAATAATACACTATGCCCATCGTTTTACAAGCTTTAAAAAGTTTGAATCATATACAAATTAGTACTAGTCACACGGTACTTCAGCACTTATCAGAATAGTAACTCAACAATACTTTTTCTGAAATCCGAATACCAAAAGATAAAGGGACAGAAGAACACAACTTGAGATACAAACAGTAAAGTGCTGACAGAGAATCTTTCTTCACTCAATTGGTTTATGGTTTCAACCTCAATGTCTTGTATTATAGGATATTGTAAGTGTAAGCAAGTTTTCTAATTAATTATTAATCATACAACCAAAATATTTAAGCTCATGTCAGTGGTATGCATGCGAGGAATACGCACATTAGCAACTTTAAAGGACTTGATCAATGATAAGAGATGTACCAACATACCAAAAGGTTTAAAACATGTGATGAAAACTTTTGAAAGGAATAGAAGAGACAAATTTTAATACCATTAAAAAATGAGGGTATTATTAAGACACGAAGTTCAATAATACTAAGAGAAATTATTATAAAGGATCTTGGGTACAACTACCAGAGCGCAACATACAGTCATAAATCACATCCCACAACATATAAGAAATGTTAGCAAAAAATTAGTATTGAAAAACCATGCATATACATGCAGAAAAGCAAAATACCAGCAGACATCCATCTTCACAGCCAACTGCCCAAAAATTTCCATTGCCAGCTAAAACAGTGACTTTTTCTGATATCCAATCAGACCAAAGTATCTGAGACCCCTTTGAGCACACAATTTCTGTTTCTTTCATCATAGATGTATTTCCCAGCCATACAACGTCATTTACAGCATGTTCTCGTGACCGGGCTTCCAAAAGAATAGGTGAAGAATCTTCTCCGCTTTTCTTGTCAAATACTCTAATGGAAAGGGTACCACTACAAGCAGCTGAAGAACTGGAAGTTGTCAAATTGCCCAACTGGTCAACATTGACACTTCCATCACCAGCAGATGCTGGAACTTTCTCAATAACTAGGCTCTCAGAAATTGTGGTCTTAGAAGTGACCCCAGTACGCTCTTTTAAATCAGTATTTCTTCCATGTGCTCCTCCCAATGTACTTACTCTTACACCATCATCATTGGAAACAGTTCGGTCAGTATCCTTTCTGTGATCAGAAGACACTATAGGAAAATCAAGTGATTGCTGAACTGCACCTGAAATGTTTTCCTGCTGAACAGGTACTCCAACTGCTTCAGGAATAATTCTTTTACGGCCATCAGGTCGTCTATATTCTCTTTGCTTAACAGGACTAGAAATCCGTCCAGAGGTTGTAACTTTGTTTGATGCATCGCCAACTGGACCTGCACTCTTCTTACCATCATCATTTTGAGGCTCAGCATTCTTTGTAGTAGCCCCCACATCAGCATAAGCTTTTGCCTTAGTTTGGTTTTGCTGAACATCAGAAACCACCACTTTTTTGCTAGTTGTTTGCTTGGCAGAAGCAGCTTCTAACAGTAACTGTGCTGGACTTTCAGCTAAGTTTGCTTTACGACCCTTCACATCACCATAACGACTTCTCTTCAACTCATCTAGCTCAGCATCACCTAATCTCTGACCAAGTTCCTTTACCTCAAAATGAAATGTAGCCACGGATCCATCCAAGGAACATGCAAAGAGTGAATATCCATCAGGGCTCCTGTTTGGAAAGGGAAAGAAAGAACAACAAAGAGGAGTCACTCACAGAAAAAACAATTCAAAATAAATATTAATTAAAAATACAACATTCACATATCTCGTCAATCACAGCTAGAGATGAAGAGAAATACCAGGATAAATCCACAACACTTTGAGTAAAAAAATGCTTAGCCACAAATAAAGGACGAGGACTAGCAGTAGTCCAAACTGTTATAGTTCGATCCTGACTTCCAATGGCAATAACATTGTAAGGCTGTGGTTCTTTGCTTCCCGTCTTGGAAGTGCCATTTGACCACCCAACAGGTACAGATTTCATTTCCTGAGCATTGGTCAAATTTCTTCTGAACATAGAATGGTTGAACTTCACCACAATAATTGGAGCATTGTGTCCTAGAAAATCAAACGTTGCTGACCATTCCCCTCTCTCTAGCACTGGGGCAGAATGCCTTGGCTTCTGGAAACCATGAGTAGTGGTGATAAAATGACCACAAGGTGACCATCCAAGACGCCTGAAAAAGGTTGATCCAAGCTGAAAGGAAGACATGATAATTAGGAAATGGAGTTGCTTATTCCATCAGAAAAGTTTTCAAAATAAGAAACTTACTGATTTTGCCCAGTGACCATCTGTCCTGTGGGCAAGACTCCAATCACTAGTTCGCCAAATAATTACAGTTTTATCATCAGATTGACTTGCTATAAAAGAGCCAATAGGATCCCAGGCAACCCCCTTAACTAGACTAGAGTGGCCCCTTAGAACAGCAGTGCAAATGCCATTGCTCATATTCCATACGTGGATAGTGTTGTCCAAACTCCCACTAGCCAATGCAGAATCATCAGGAGACCAATTAAGATCCACCTACTTTAAGCACGGAGAAATAGATCCCAAGTTAATGATGATCACAGGAAATGTAAAAGCAGCTATGGATCCATTTAGATGATAAATTAGTTCATTCAATTATGAGAGCAAATGTCAGAATGGAATTAAATGGTTGAAACAAGGAACTATTTTTTGCAAAGGATGAGACTGAAAAACAAAAGCAATAGCATTACCACATCTGCAGTGTGCCCTCTCAAAGTCATTGCAACTTTCCAGTTTTCAATATCTGGGGGCTCTCCACTGCCAAATTCAGTGGTTCCTGAACCAGGCTTTCTCTCATGAATTAATATAACCTGATCATCAGACCCTGATGCAACAAACCTTCCATGTTTTGCCCACCTAACACAGTTGACAGATCCAAAGTGATCCCGCAGGGTTGCAAGAAGCCTTTGAGAAGAGGCATCATTTTCTATGTCAGTACTAACAGACTTCATATTCCATATTCGAACCTGCATAATACATAGTTGAGAATGTAATTGTATAAAAATTAATTCAGGTGCTTAAAACATATTAAGAAGGTAAAGTTGAAGAAGACAGCCCACTGTAATCCTGCCCTGAAGGTCAGAAGTGGTATACAGCTAGTTTTCTCAAACATAAAGGGAGATTTTTACTAAGGTAAACAGGAAACTTATGAAAACAAAAGTGAAGAAAATCAACAAATTGTAGCACAACTACTACACACATCATACTTTACTGAACTGAACCTGACACTAGGCACCGTATTAATGTTAGATCTTAACTATTTCCTACTTTTTAATATGAAAAAATAGTTCACCACAGAGCACCTACAAAACTTGGTTTCCATAGCAAAGTTGTGTAAAAACATCCGACAAACTCATAAGGAAGCTATTCTTACAAATATGAGACAAAAGATACTCTCTTCCCTGTTAACCCAGAAAATTAGCACGAAGTGCAGTTACATTGAATGAAGAAAAATATTTAACAATTTCTATACTTTATTAGAAAATTTTATCAATGATTTCGATTGATAGAAAATATAAAGAAGTAATATTAAGTAATATTCCTAGAACTACAAAAAGATCTCATATTTAAAAATTGCAGTATTGACAAGTTTAAAGATCTTAAAATCAAAATGGGGAGCAATTTCCCAGAATACCATATAAAATCCAAACTTCAAAATTTCCCACAATTGAGCCTTGAAGATGGTAAAATTCCTTACCTTGTGGTCACCACCACCAGTAGCAAACCTGAGCCCTCCTGGTTGAACATCAATGGAGAAAATTTGCATGCCTTCATGCCTAACCCAACTAGGTTTCTCGGCTATCATCCTTCCCAAGAAATAAATTTTCTTCTTTCACACAAAAGACACGATCTTTGTTCCACTCTACTTGCTGCAAATTCAATAGAAAAAGGATGTTTGAATTTGGGGGCAGCGAATGAGAAAAGAACTTCACCCACTACGCTCAAACCCCGCAAATTTCTGGTTCTGAATCCCCAAAGCTCAGTGAAACCGAGACAGTAAAAAAGCAGAAATTTGACATGTACCCAACTTTAAGGTTTTTGAAATTTTCCTCAAAGGATGAAAAACCTAAATTGATGAACAACCATGAAAAAAAAGAAAGAATCTTCTTTTGTAATTAAAAAAATATATGAAAATAAATAAAAGCTAAAAGGACAACAAGGGCCTAAGCTTGGGGGTAAATGGGCAAAAACCCTAAAAAGTGAAGATGTTGATGGTGGAGAAGATCGAGTATTAACTTCCTCCTTAACGGTCAAATCTAGCTAAAATTCGAATACAAGAAAAATAAACATTTTTTTAAGGTTGACAACAATAAAAAGAAGAAACAACAGCATAACAGAGATTGAAAAAAAAAAAAAAAAAGTCATAGTGGTGAAATTAAATGGATTACTTACTTTATGAGTGTGACCTGAAATTCCCTAACCTTCTTCAATGTGCAGGTTCTAACTGGTAAGTAGCAGTGAGAAGCAAGAAAAATATACTACAATTATTTCTGATAAACAAATACACAGAAATTGTGTGCAACTTCCTGTTTTTCAAAATAAATGTGTATGATGTGATGTTTCTTTGCAGTGTGGGGTTTTAGTTTAATACTTACTAGTTGTGTAAGTATTTAACCTAATTAAAATTTGATAAAACATTACACAAGGTTGTTGGTTAAAAAAATCTGATTTGTGAATATAGCATATAAATTTAATAACAGTAAAATTGACATCAATATCAATATACTATGTACAATATTACTGATTAAACTTAAAATTATTGTTAATTTAAGTGTTAACAAAGTATAACAATAGAATATGAATATTGAGTGGATTAGATTGAATAATCTAAAATACAATTTAAATCATTTTTAAAACACATTATATTTAATTTTTTGAAATAAGTTTATCTACTAGAAAAACATTGAAATTAATTTATAGATAAATCAGAATTAAATTTAAAAGAAAATAATATAAAATTAAATTCAGTTTCAAAATACATGAAAATAAGACTTTTAGTTTATACATAAATTAAAATATGGTTTATAATAAATTGACCATAATATACCATGAGGCCCGTGACTTACATTGGCTTATAGCACTTATTTTATTTGTTTTTTTAAGAAAATGTATTTTTTATAGTAACCAAGTTGAGAATAAATTAAAGAAAAAAAAAAGGACCACTTAGAGTTTGTATAAGGGTACATTTGATGGGAATAAACAAAAAGGAGAGATAAGATAAGGATAATAACTTAATAGAATAAAAGTCATTTGATGAGATTGGAATATATTGAAAGTAGAAAATATTTTATGAGAGAGAAACAAAAGGAAAATAGTATAAAATTATATTACTATTATTTATTAATATTATTAAATTTAATTATTTTAATTATTTTTGTTTTTAATATTGATAAATTTATTTATTATTTTATTTAATTATTTTATTGTTGATATTTTTATAAACATTATTTATTTATTTATTATAACAAGCACAAAATTTATAAGGAACACACTCAAGCCATTTTATATTCAATTGATTATCTGTTTACTGAATTGACCTAGTCTGATTAATTTATATATATTTATGAGTTTGTATTCTTATTTTGGATATTGGTTATGTTACTTTTTAATATTTTTAAATTCAAACTATGGAAACATGTTATTTTAGAACTTTATTTATTATTTTATACATTTTTATTTTATTATATTAAATAATTAATTTTTTTGTATTTATCAAATTAAATATATAACATATTTATCTCTTCAAAAATATTTGATTAAATATTATCAAACAAAATAATTGAAATTTTAAAGTCGTGGGAACATGATCACACGTGGGCTTATCTTAGTATCAGTTCACATGTCAATGTAACCCAACAACAACAACAATGTCACTGTAACCCAACAACAACAGAAACCATAGCCATTGTCATGGTGTCTTAGTCATCATCCCACTTCTAACACTGCTTGAAAATATGAAACAAACAAAACCCTTCTGGAAAGCCACCATCTTTTAGAGTAATAATTTTCCAATAGAACATGACTCTGAATGCCACTTTAAGGGCACTCTCCAACACTTCAATCAACCCAATTCTCAAACTTAGACGTTACCAAATTCACTGTCACTCTAACCTTCTTCTGCAATCCTACACTGTTGCCATAAATTCAGAGACCCTTTTACCGGGTACTGACCCTCCCATTGCACAACAGCTGTTTGATCAAACTCCCATTAGAGATCTCAAGCAACATAACCAGTTGTTTCTCCGTTCCTTCCCCAATGAACAATCTCAAAAAGCCCTCCACCTCTTTGTCTCCCTTTGCGGTTCTGGTTTATCCCCTGATAGGTTAAGCATGTGCTATGTTTTAGATTATTGTGCTGGTTCCTCTGATGGGACTGTCGGTGAACAAGTGCATTGTCAGTGTGTCAAGTGTGGATTTGTGCACCATGTTAGCGTAGGAAACTGTATTGTTGATATGTACATGAAAACTGGCAATGTTAAAGATGGGAGGAGAGTTTTTGATGAAATGGGTGACAGGAATGTGGTGTCTTGGAATTCCTTGCTCACAGGTTATTCATTGAATGGGTTCAATGATCAGGTGTGGGAATTGTTTTGTCAGATGCAAGTTGAGGGATACAGGCCTAACTATTATACTGTTTCTAATATAATTCCAGCTTTGGCCAAGCTGAGCGTGGTTGCTGTAGGAATGCAAACTCATGCCTTGGTTATAAAGCTTGGTTTCGATGCAGAAAAACTTGTGTGCAACTCTCTAATTAGTATGCTTTCAAAGTCAGGGATGTTAAGAGATGCTAGAGCTATTTTTTATAACATGGAGAACAAGGATTCAGTTTCTTGGAATAGTATGATTGCTGGACATGTGATAAATGGACAAGATTTGGAAGCTTTTGAAATATTTAACAACATGCTATCTGCAGGGGCTAAGCCTACAAGCGCCACATTTGCATCTGTTATTAAGTCATGTGCCAACCTTAAAGAGTTGGGGTTGTTAAGAGTGTTGCACAGTAAGACTCTGAAGAGTGGGTTTTCCACTCACCAAAACGTCCTAACAACACTCATGGTAGCATTGACTAAGTGCAAGGAAATGGATGATGCCTTCAGTTTATTCTCCTTGTTGGAGGGGGTTCAAAGTGTGGTTTCATGGACTGCGATGATCAGTGGTTACTTGCAGAATGGGGGCACTGATCAGGCTGTGAATTTGTTTTCTCAAATGAGGAGTGAAGGTGTCAAACCAAATCATTTCACTTATTCTGCCATCCTTACTGTGCAACATGTTGCTTTCATTTCTGAAATACATGCTGAAGTCATCAAAACTAACTATGAGAAATCATCTTCGGTGGGAACTGCACTTTTAGATGCTTATGTTAAGATAGGAATAATTAATGATGCTGTTAAAGTTTTTGAACTAATTGAAGTCAAGGACTTAATAGCTTGGTCTGCAATGCTGGCAGGATATGCCCATGCAGGAGAAACTGAAGAAGCTGCTAAAATCTTCCACCAATTAACAAGGGAGGGGATTAAACCAAATGAATTTACCTTTTGTAGCATCATTAATGCTTGTACAGCTCCTACAGCATCAGTGGAGCAAGGAAAACAATTCCATGCATATGCGATTAAACTGAGATTGAATAATGCTCTGTGTGTAAGTAGTTCTCTTGTTACCATGTATGCAAAGAGAGGCAATATTGATAGTGCACGTGAAGTTTTCAAAAGGCAGAAGGAGAGGGACTTGGTTTCTTGGAACTCAATGATCTCTGGATATGCCCAGCATGGCCAGGCGAAGAAAGCATTAGAGGTATTTGAGGAGATGCAAAAACAAAAATTGCAAGTGGATGCTATAACATTCATTGGTGTCATTTCTGCCTGCACTCATGCTGGCTTAGTGGAAAAGGGTCAAAACTACTTCAATGTAATGATCAATGATCATCACGTTAATCCAACAATGGAGCACTACTCCTGCATGATTGACCTATATAGCCGAGCAGGGATGATGGAAAAAGCCATGGATATCATAAATGGGATGCCATTTCCACCAGCTGCAACCGTGTGGCGCATTGTTTTGGGAGCTTCTCGAGTACACCACAATATAGAGCTTGGGAAACTCGCAGCTGAAAAAATTATTGCACTCGAACCAAAAGACTCAGCTGCGTATGTTCTATTATCAAATATGTATGCTGCGGCAGGAAACTGGCAAGAGAAAGTCAATGTGAGAAAACTAATGGATAAGAGAAAAGTGAAAAAAGAACCTGGGTACAGTTGGATTGAGGTGAAAAACAAGACTTACTCATTCTTGGCCGGTGATCTGTCACATCCTTTGTCAGACCATATTTACTCAAAACTTTCAGAGTTAAATATTCGGTTGAGGGATGCTGGTTATCAGCCTGATACAAATTATGTGTTTCATGATATTGAAGAAGAACAAAAAGAAACGATTCTTTCTCATCATAGTGAAAGGCTTGCCATTGCCTTTGGCTTAATAGCTACACTTCCTGATATTCCCCTCCAGATTGTGAAGAATCTTAGAGTTTGTGGAGATTGCCACAGCTTTATTAAGTTAGTATCACTCATTGAACATAGATATATTGTTGTTAGAGACTCAAACCGATTTCACCACTTTAAAGATGGTTTGTGCTCATGTGGGGACTACTGGTGATGTTTGGACTAAAATGCTTTATTTGTTTCGAAGATTCTTTAGTGGATCAGACCTTTGTTTTCCAGAGAATCCATGAAGCCTCTCCAAGGCATAAATTTTATCATGGCAGCTTTAAGGAAAGAGTGTCATTGGAATTGAAATCCATACGTTGCTATTTGTGGATACTTTTGAGGTAGATTATGGCAATGAGTATGATGATATTGGTTCTCCACTGTTGAATCGACCATTATAGATACTATTTAACTAAGAAAAGTGGATTGATCAACAGAAAGTTTCAGCCAATAATTCCATTACCCTTAATCGGCAGTTACTGGTTAACCTTTTTAATTCTAACAATTTTGAATATTTTACTATTTAACTTTTATTTTAAATTAAAAATAATATTAATTATATATTTAATTAATTTATATATACATTTGTTGTGACAAAAAAATAAAAATGTAATAAAAATATGCTAACTGTTTTATTAAGGGGGAAAAGTTATTAAGAATATGAAAAGAAAAAAATATATATTATGGAGAAATTATTTATTCCATGCTAAGTAATTGGAAGAGTGACACACACACAAAATCTGTATTACCAATTTTGTTTGGAAAATAAAACTGGGAAAAACTATTTCTGATTGTCACAGAAATTAAAATTTAAAATACGATTGCTTTGATATCCTAAATTTTAGGAGGGCAGGCGTGCATTTTCCTTCCTGAACTAATAATAGAATTTAACTTTTAAAGATGCTTCAAATTTTATAATCGCTAAAAACTTCTTCAAGATTTATTTCTAAGTGTTTATAGTTCAGTATTAAATTAATATGACAAATATAAACAAAATGCTACAAGTCATCTAACGATTATAAATAATAAATGCTAAACAATAAATCATATCATTCTTTGTTAACGAATGTTGTAAATGCATGTGTTTATAACTTAATCTCTATCACTTCAATCTTTCTAACCATTTATCAGTTTGAAGCGATCTTGTTTAATCTCTATCAACACATAATATAACCCGAAAGGGCGAATTTTGTAAAACAAAAACATCAAAGAGACAGAAGCCCTAGCACTGCCCATGCCCCCTCGACTCATAATTCCAACGAGCATGACAATAATATAAAATTAATAACTCTTGCTGATTGATTTAGTCATTCAGAAATCCTGATAAGGTCCAGTGAAAAAAGATCAAGCAATAGCTGTGATGTGAACTTACAATGTAATCAAAATAGTATACAGAGAATGGCCTGAATCAGGAGTAACCAAGCCATTGAATAAAAAACCATCTATCATTAAAATTAGTCAAGACAGTTTATGTTTAGTCGAATGGCCTGATCGACATGGCATCTTTAATTAAGAGTCTCGTATGTCCCATCAGCAGTAATTTAGTGCAAAAATATTTGCTGAGTTTCTGATCCGTCTCGAAACTAAAAAACACTAAAATCTACGGCTATCCTAAATCCAAAGCAGACAAACATAAGAACCCAGAATCACACAAGTTATTTTTTCAAATCATTTCAAATTCTGTTATACACAATTTAGAAGTAAAATGAGTATCGACCTTCATATAAATCCACCTCGGTACAAAATACAAAAGGGGCCTTTGCATCCCCCAGAACTAAATGAAAAAGATGCATTTCATTTGATCCAACAGCTAAATAAATTACAGATTATAGCAATATAAACCAGTGTGGACCCTTCAGAGTGAAATTCCATCAGTATTAACCTTCCTCTCCAAACTCCTTCGTGAATCTCTCGTGAACATCAAGGTCAGATTTGCTTACTGTAGGCCTTTGTCTCGCGAGTACCTTCTCAAAATCTGTCCTCGTGATAGGAGGTGGAAGGATCTGCAATAAGTTTCAAAGTAATAAGCATTTCCCAGCTTCAATTAGATATATAACAAGCTCGTCCAAAGACAACTCAAATTCTACTCCAATTATCATCAAGAAAATGAAGACACTAGGAACAGTCCTACTACCATAAAAGACTATACATATACACATTAAATACCTTAGAAGCAAGTCCTTTTGTAGCAAGATCCTGCATTGAGGTTTGTACAGCACCCTGTTGCTTTGGTCCACACGGGATCCACATACCCTCGGAATTTTTAAAGAAGAACATCGCATCTTGGGTTTTGCGAACAGGTTCAAATAACACATCTTTTACCTGAAGAGGAAGTTCAAAAACTTTTTACTTGAGATTCATCAAGTATAAGATAATGAAACCATGATTTCACATAAAAGCCAAACTTACACAGACAGAGATATCTGAACCAGAAAACCCATCTGTCCTGCTCGCCAAGTATTCAAAATCACTTTCAGTCAAGTTATGAGGAGTATCTCCTAGATGCACCTGCTCAATTTATTAAGCCCGAAAAAATAGCATGTTAAACCCATATATTTACATAGCACAACAAAATCCGCCATTCAACAATCAAAGTACACTGTACTTGCCTTGAACATGTGTTGACGAGCCTTCAAATCTGGTAGTGGAATATAAATGCGCTTATCAAATCGTCGCCTTATTGCCTGCAATTACAAGTGGACCAGTAAAAACAGCATAGCATTAATTCTATATGGGATTGTATAAACAAATATCATTTCTGTCTGACCTGGTCCAAGGCATAGGGTGTATTTGTTGCTGCAAGAACAAGAACTTTCTGATCATTGTGTCCTACACCCTACAATGTAAGTGGATAAACTATATTAAATAAAAGAGAACTAAAAGGAGAGAGAGAACAAATACCAAAAATGTTGGAAACATGACTGATGTTAACAGCAAAAAAGTGAATTAAAATGAGAATAAAATACAGATAACAAAGTAGTAACTGCTGAGTTCAACTTAAAATGAAGCAGTGTAAAACAGAACTGAACCTAGCATTTCTTTAATGAGACGTAGATATAAGATAGAGAACAATTGAAAATATGCAACTTTATTGTGAAGTGCAAACATTTCATCAAACAAGAACAGGACATGCTGAGTACACTGCAGAGGACAACTTTAAATCTAAGGTGAATGTAATTATTAGAAAAACACCAGAGAAAACAACATGCTGATTATAGGTTTAATGAAAACATACAATTAGAGCTAGTTCCAAGTGTTACAGTTATATACTCAAACATGATTGAAGACCCAAAAACCAATAAGTAGCCAGGGCCAATATGAACTAGCTCAATCTTTCTATTCAACTAATATAGCCTACTCACATGCAAAAACAAGAAAAATTTAGCTGAATTGTTTTAAACAGATTACTGGTTTAGCTTGTCTATATTAAACCAAAAAATTGGTTTATCAAAGAATTTAACAAATCACTTACGTTTATTCATCATGATTTGAAACTAAATTAGTAACAGTTCCACATATATGGCTATACAACTGGGACTTAGGCAACTTGTCAGCTTGTTGTGCATATGCAATATTGCAATTCATAAGTAAACCAACAAACTATTAAAACTAATACCTGCATCTGAACCAGAAGCTCTGTTTTAATTCGTCTTGAGGCTTCGCTCTCATTGCCTTCCCCACGCTGACCACATAGGGAATCTATTTCATCAATGAATATGATAGAAGGGGCACTTTCTCGAGCCATTTCGAAAAGATTTGAAACCAGCTTTTCACTTTCACCCATCCACTTTGAAACAAGGTCTGATGAAGAAACACTGATGAAGAATTCAAAAGTTAAAAAAGCTTGCAAGAAGAACATGTCCACATATGGACCTACATTCACAACAATTCAAAAGGCCATTTTTTAATAGATATTATATCAAACATATCTCAAATTCTGAATAGAACTATTGTCGAGAAAAAGTATAGAGAAAATGGAAAGATGAATTAGAAAAATTGCAATCATCCTCGTGTCATCTTCTAAAGGCTACAAAAATGGGAAAAAGCATTGCACCATTTATCATGATTCTGGAAATTTAATAGTTAATTGTTAAATCAAATGGTAAATAATTTTTATTTTACTTCCTTTAATTAACTTATGCAAACATAAGATTCAAAAATGAAAGAGGAAAATAAACAAGACTATATAGGAATATTGCAGTTTTTATGATTTTATGGTTATTTTTCATTTTAATTATTACAAATGCAACTGTATTTATTGTAGAACCAGAGCATCCTAAAAGATTGCTTAACCAAGAATTCAAGCATGGCAACTAAATTTGGATTATTTTAATGCCTCTGTTTGATTCAATATTCGCACATGAAATTGTAAAGGAGGTAAAATTGTTATTTAAATCTCAAAAATTGAAGGATTTTACCCATTTTATGATGAAGCATGACTGACTTGATAAAAAGTTTTGACCTGGTTCATTTTTTCTGACCCACTAATTTAGACTACCGTGACTTTCTAGGTGTTTTCTTCTCCCTGTATGTGTGTGTGAACCCTAGGAAACTAATTGCTGTTCTTTTTCACTATTCTGCTATCTGATCCAGACGTTCTTTGTCCTCGTCTAAACCGTTTTTCGTTTTTCCTCCATCTTAGCCATTGCTGTTCTTCTTCGTCGATTTGCTGTACTGGTTTGGTTTTTTTTCACTTTTTTTGGCTTTTGCTGCTGGAAAAAAGCTAAAGTGCTAGTGGTAATACTGGTGCAGGATGCTCCACTACTAGCTTTAGTCTTGCAAATTTGTTCACTGGAATTGCTCATGAAGGCAGGTCTGATGTGGGATGTAACTTGGAAGTATGCAGGCACTACAAAGCTTCAATGCATATTCTGTCGGAAAGTATATACTACAGTAATAGATAGGTTTAACCATCACTTTGCTCAAACAATTCAGAATGTTGAACCCTGCAAAGTTGCTCCAAAATATGTGAAAAAGGAGTCATTGGGGGTTGTGACTGGTTTCAAAAAGCATCAAGGGTGGTAAAGGAGTCTGTCAGAGCTGAAAAGAGAAAAAAAAAACAATGAAGTGGATGGCGTTGAGAATGTTGAAATCATAAACCTTTTCATGAGAAAAGGCATTTGGCTCTGAAAACACAATCAACACCAGGTTTAAGAAGGGTACACGATCGAATGTATGTCAAGCATTGCAAGGTTTTCCTACAAAAGTGCCACAGTGCAATGTGGCTAGAAATGAAGAATTCTCTATTATGTTAATTCATTGTGCACCAAAGCAAAGGTTTCAAACCACTGTCATAACACTAGAGGAGTAGAGTATTTGAAACAATAAATGATGTTTACAGTGGAGGCCACTGAAGAACATAAAATTGTTGGAAAGCAAGTGGTTCCGAAATAATGACTGATTTGTGAACTGGTAAGAGAAGGGCAAATCTTAACATTTTGGTTAACTGACATGAACATAAAGCTGTTTGGAAAGTGGTTGCACAATAATCATTGATGGACGGACATACAAGATGAGAAGGCCAGTTTTAAATTTCTGGTTAACAGCTCCCAAAGGAATAGTGTTTTTGAAGTACATTGATGTGTATCACGTATTTAAAACAGAGAACAAAGCCTTCAATGTTTGATGGCCCCCTAGAGATCAAAAGATTTACCAATCACGTATTAAGCATGACACGCAGCTCCTCGGGGCAAGAACGTAATACAAATGGTAATATTTTTAAATGTGGAATATGAATTGTGATGTATTTATTAGTGTTAGAAATATGGTCAAATTATAATAATAAGTAGGTGCAAACATCCCAGACCAATTTTATGAGATTGAATTAGACTTAAAGTTCTCTTTCTAAGATAGTATTAGAGTTTATCCAAGCGAAGTTTGTTGGGACTATTGTGTCATCCATTATCATGCTTTATGGAACCACTTATAAAAAACTAGTTCCACGCTTAAAATCTTCAATCCTTGATGTCAGAAGATGTGTTGAAGATCTCACATCAACTAAAAATATAGTCAAATTAGAGTATATAAATGGATGCAAAATCTTACAAACCAATTTTATGAGGCTAAGATAGGCTTAAGTCTACTTTCTAAGAATTAGACTTACCTAGCAGAGTTTGGTAGACAAACCCACTTAAAGCAAAAGACAACAATTGATGTTTTTATCATGGCTGATTTAAATTTAGTAAAAAGAAGTAAGCTAGAAGAAGTCCACAGAGTTGGAACGTCCTAATGCTTGGTCTAATGATGAGCAGAAAATGATGATGAAATTGAACGTTAGACCACAGCACCATGTATTTCAATGCTTCAAATCAAGATGAAATGGAAATGACAACTTGGCTTAAGACCAAGTTGGAGCAGATATAGTTGGTGATCCGACATGGAGAATTAGGTTGGCGAAGTGGATGAAGTTGAAGATGAGGATCAAACAGTAGATCCTTACGATTATAAAGCAAGCACATTTGATAGATTATACAGTCTTGGATTAGAATATCACTATTTGCTTTTTGGTATTTAAGTGTTTTGTGCCGTATAATGTGTTTGTTTACTTGTGTTTTAGAATTATTAAGTTGTATACTACTTTACGGGTTATGACTTATGAATTTGAAGCATGACATGGAAAATATGGCTTATGATGCCCGAATTTAACTATCTTGAATTCAAGTCTTAATGCTTATAAAAGGGTATGCAATGCGGAAATTGAGACACATGCATATTTTAACTTCCGAATAAGAATTCATTCCAATGGTTTTCCATGTAATCTGGTAAACCAGACCTAAAGGTTATTCAGTTCTATAAAGTCCATCCTTCACTTAAACCATAAAATCAACAGGTTCACCTGAAAAAAGTGGACTCAGCTTCAGTTGCAACTGCCTTGGCTAAATAAGATTTTCCCGTTCCAGGAGGTCCATACAACAAAAAGGCTCTCCAGGGTCGTCTTTTCCCTGCAAAAAAAAACCACAGGAAACACACCAAACATTCAACTAAATTCTACACGAGAAAGTCTCTTTACACTTCTCAAGACAAAAAGCAACTCATTCTAACTCAGGATTCGTACAACCGAGTGAACCCACCAGTAAAGAACTGAGGGAACTTCACAGGCAAAATCACAGCCTCCTGCAAGGCCTGCTTGGCGCTCTCCAACCCTGCGACGTCGTTCCACTTCACGTTAGGCTTCTCCCTCACGATGGCCGAGTTGAGCCCCGCCCTGAGCTTGGCTTGCTCGGGGTCCTCCCCGTCGCCGCCGCCTTCACCATCTTTGGGCTTGGTCTTGGGCCTGGCAGCGACGGCAGCGTCCCCGTTAGAAGCCGGTCCTGGGCCGCCGTCGTCGAGGACGGCCCGAATCTCTTCGGCCCGGCGCAGATACTCGGTGAATTTCTGCGTGATGGCTTCCTTGATCTTAGGGTTCTTTTCGTACTTGAGATGCGTCTTGAAGTACTCCAAGGCGTTCATGTAGAGAGGGAACGCTTTCGCGTAGTTTCCGGCATTGTCTTCCTGCACGGCCTGCTTGACGTACTCTATCGCCTGCTCCTTGAAATTGCTATACATCTTCTTCCGGTCACCACCGATGGCATGTACGATAATCGAAACTTCAGATTAGCGAGTGCGGAGAAAGGAAGAACCCTAGAGCTGCATCGCGATCGCACGTTATAGGGAGAAAGCGTGGTGGTGGATTTCCAAACCCTAGCTGTGAGAATCGGAACTGATCGGAAATTTGAGGACAGAAGGGGAAAAAAGAGTAGAGAAAAACTCAATCTTTAGTTTCGTAAATTTTCACCCAAAAATAAGCGTTTCGCTTATTTTGTGTGAATTTTCATTGGGTAGGGGTGGCTAAGACAAGACTACCTGATGCGTTGCGTTTTAATGTGATTTTTTAATGCATTTTCTTCTTTATAATTTAAAAAAAAAAACTTTTTTATTTAACTAAAAACATTTTTCATTCATTATTTAATTAAAACTTTATATTATAATCGCTTAAAAAATAATTATAGGTACTCCGAAATACGGTTACTAATGGTAAGGGTGTGTTTGGATTGAGGAGGAAGGAGATTTGGAATAATTTGAGAGAAAAATGTAAAGAAAGTGAAATTGTTTGGATTAAGGTATGATAGAGTAGATTTGTCAGGAAAGTTTATTAGAATTTGTCAGTGATGAAATGATTGTAAGGGTTTTTTTTATTTTTTTTAAATGTATAAAATATAAATTTACAAATTTATTCTTTCTTTAAAAAAATATTTAAATAATAAAGTATGAGATATTTTTATGTAAATTTTAATTAATTTAAATTTTACAAATACATATAAAAAATATTTTCCTAAAATCAAATCAAAATTAAAATTAATTTTTATTATTGTTAATATTATTATTTAATAAATTTAATTTAATTATTATTAAATATGTAATTTATTTTAATTATTCTTGTTTATAATTTATTATTATTATTTGTTTTATTTTAAAAAATTATTTTAGTTACTAGTATTATTTATGATTTTATTATTTTTTATATATTATTCCTATTTTAAATTTTAAATACATTACTATTATTTCATAGTTTTTATATTTATATTACTAATTTATTTTATTTTACTATTACTGTATAAATACATTTATATTATTATTATATAAATTTATCTTTAAAAAATTATTATATTTTAAAAGTTAAAAAATAATTCATTGATAAATTATGAAAATATTGACTTGCACTTTATCTTTTTATCAAGGACAAAAACGAAAATTGATCATGCTTACGTGATTTTCTTTAATGATCTTTGTCTACATAAATGAAAACTATTTTACAAATATTGCGTCTTTCCACGCTCTTAAATCAGCTTAAATTGGTAACAATAAAAGTTCCGAAACAAACACAGCGTAAGAGAGATCAAAATATTTTTAAGCCAAAACAAAAATTCTTGTGTTATTAAAACATAATTATTCATTAATTAAAATGTTGTAAATATGATATTTAAATTATTAATATTATTATAAATTGAAAAACTTGTCATTTCTTATAATTAATACATTTTAATATAAAATATCGAATCCCAATGTTTATAAACATAATAACACATTTTAATTAAATTCTTAAAAAATATTAATCCTAAATTTTCATTTTTATTAACTCAAGTCAAAACCACTAATGTAATATAAGTTTTATAACTGTACTTAGGTTTAATCCCTATTTACATGCTTTAATGTAATTCCTTTAGTTTGTTGTCACTGGAGTATTTCAAATTTAATATTACTGAATTTCAAAATTAAATCAATACATTAAATTGGTCTATAAAATTATTATATTAAAATAATGTATTTGCTATATCGTAAGAAAATTATATTATCCCTTTATCCCATAACTGTTATACATAATAATTAATTTTAGAGTAATTATTTTTAATATATTTAATCCATTAAGAATAAGACAATTACATTCACAGTTCATATTAATTTCCAGTTTTAGTTTTAGTTTACAAAGTAATAAACATGGACAAGATAAAAGAGATAAAAAAAAACACTTTTATTCAAAAGTTTTTTCTCATTTGACATGTAATAAAGGAAGGGAAGACAGGTAAAAAAAAAGAAGATGAAATCATACAGATAATAATATAAAAATACTGTTATTTATTATATCAATTTCCATTTTTTTTTAAGTTAATAACATATCATGTATGAATATTATTAGAATTATTATACATTAATCATTTTAATCTACTTTTATAACTTTAACTATCAGTAATTGTTCTTATTCCCTATCTTGGACTCAAATAGAAAATAATTTGGTTAGTTTTTATTTATTTATTTTTGTGGTTGCATAAGCTTGCTAATATAATCGTGACACATAAGTGACGTTGTAATGTAAAGTAAAAAGGTATCCTCAATAATTTTGTGGATGACACTTTTATAATTGTTAAAAGAGAAGACAAGTTCTTTTATTTATTCCTTTCAAAACTGCAATAATTTCATTGAAGAAAATGTATAAGAAAAATACATGTGTCATGTCATGACTTAGATTTAGGGCAGGAAATTTGTAGAAGTTAGAGATACATTTCTCCACCTAAATTGTTAATTTCTTATTTTTTATTTATTAATTATTAAAAAATAAATTTTAAGTTTAATTCAATTTCATTAAATTAAATCATTCACTTATATTATAAATTATTATTTATATTAGATGTGAGATATTTAAAACTTTCCAACTTGATAGCGTCGCAAGTAATCACTACTACTATCATATCATAGTAAAACTGAACTTTAAATATAATTCATCTTTATAAATAAGATGAAATTTTATATATTATTAAATTTTTTATTTCTTCAACGCTTTAGTTGAGATATGTGTTTTAAAAATTAGAATCATATAATCAAAATAAAGTTAAAAAAATATTAATCATTTAAGGATTTTATAGATTTATAATTTTCCAATTTATAAAATTAAAATTGTTTAAAGATAATTTTAAATTTTTAAAACTACTTAAATTTATTCTTTATTGTACTACTCATTAAATTTCTTTTAAGAAATTTTTTTTTATTAATATTCTATTATATAATTTTATTTAGATTATACTTAATATTAATTCTTATTGTATATGATTCAGATCATTGGACCAAGACGACAAAATTAAAAACTCATATCACTTTAATTGATGAATTAGAAAAACAAAAAATAAGAGTTACATCCCAAGTTGTGGTAGAAAGGCACCTTTTTCATAATTTGTTGAAAAAATAATAATTATCAATTTAATAAATTCCCTTTACATTGAAAATTTAACTTACAACATTTTTTAAATAATTTAGCTCAACCTCCACTTTCTTTTCTCCTTTCATTTCTTTTTGTGAGACAAACTCACATTCTCACTCTTTTCTTTTCATTTATTAAGTACACACTTTCATTCTTGTTCCTCTTTTGCATTGAGTTTTTTTTTTTTTAATTATTGTTGTAAATACTTTATTTCAATATTAATACATTAAAGGCACATTTTTTATGCTTCTAAATATTTTTCCTATCATGCATCAGATACACATAATATGAATATGCATGAGTTTATAATGAATTAAACTATTACGATATAAATTTATAATAATATATTTAAAAAATATGAATACACATAATTTATAATAATATTAAAAATATTATTCTCGCTAATATTAATAAAAATAGTTGTAATCGTATATATAAACTACCTTGTAATATATACCAAGATTAATATCGCCTTTTTATGGTGCTTACAAGACATATTTTATTAATTTTTATAATTATTTTCTAAAAGTTAACTTTCATATATTTATTATATGAAAGATTAATTGATATTTAAATAATTTTATTCAAACTTTTTATATTTATCGAAAAAAGTACTAAGAGTATAATATTCATTTAGATAACACCATTAAACACGTGTACATTCAAACAATTCAGATATAAATTAACTTCTAATATCATTAAAATCGGCTTATATACGGATTAATTAATTATATGTCTAATAATAACTCAATTAGATATTAAGTGTAGAATGATCGATTTTGTCAACAAAAGTCATTCAATTAAATAGCTAATAAGTGGATTATATACTTATCAAACTTAATCGTATACTTAAAAGATACATTTATAATAATATGATAATTTCATGAAGCACACAACCATTGCTCTTGCCAAAATACTTGAAGTGAAAATAAAAAGTAAAAATATTTGAAAAGATTGTAAAACATTAAATATTAAGTGAGTTAGGCATTACATCTTTATATAAATGTATTGTTTCTCATTTTATTTCGCATGACTTTAATTTATTTGGTTAATTTAACAAATAAATGAAGAAAACCAAATAAAAATTATCAGAAAAAGGAGAAATTAATTTATGATAATAAAAATAGTCTGATCATTTCATAAACATATAATTTTATAATTTGTTTTTAAATTTATTTAAAGTATTCATAAAATTTTTCTTTCATATTTTCTTCAATTTTTATTTCTTTATCTTAATCCAAATAATATTTTCACCCCTTATGCATTTTATCCTTCTTTCCTTTTCCACTCCTTCATTTAATTTTCACTCATAAATTCAAACACAAGCTAAAAACAGAAGAAAGAATAATGATGATTAAAATTGTTAATTTTAAAATTTTTAAAAAAACTAATTTTAAATATTTTTTACGAGATTAAAATTACACAGTGAAAAAATTATAAGGACAAAATAAATTTAAGTCTTTTATTTTAAGGCCTTTTGTATATTCTTTCTATGATGTAAGTTGCAAAAGGCAGTTCATATTTTCAGATATATGACGAAAATATGATTATTTTTAGTGGATTTAATATATTTATAGTATTTCATATTAAAAAAAGAATAAAATGCATTATTTAAAACACCGCTTAGTCATTGTTTTGGTCACATCAATATTAACCAAAAACAAAATAATTTCAAACCATGGTACAAATGACCAGCAACCACCGAAAACCGGTTATTGAAAAAAAAAATTGATTAAAGAATAAAAATAAAAGAGAGAGAAAAAAAAATGAAAAAGTAAAATTGTTTGAATATAGAAAAATTAGTTGATTTAAATAGAAAGTGATGTGAAAATTTGAAATAGATATGATTGATGTAACTAATAAAAATATGTTTAAAAATTGTGTTATATGAAAAATGACATAAATATTGTTAATTTTTTATTTATTAAGAGTATGTATAAATTTGATTTAAAGAATATGATAGTAATCAAAAGAATTAGGAAAATATATTTAAGAGATTTATTACATTTTAGAATTAAATATTTCAGTTTTCGAGCCATAGGTACAAAGTTATATTGAAAGAAAATTTTGTAATGGATATACAAAGTTATCCATTACAAAATTTTCTTTAATTACACGTAAGAATTAAGTGATAGATTTGTATATATTAAAAAATTTCACATTTAATTGGAGACATTAAATAATTAATACAATTAAAAATAATAAAGTGTTTTTACAATTTTTTAGTAAATGTAACAAAATTCATGCCCGATAATGAATTAAAATAAAAAATTCTCACTTTGATATTTACTTGTTAAAAGTATTCTAGTTAGCAAATTAACAAACACATGTACTTTGATTATTAACTTTTAATATAACTTATTCATTTAAATGAGGAATAAAGTATTATTTGGATGGACAATAATTAAATTGGATCATAAACGATTGACTTGTTGTATAATTTATTATGGCTTTAAGGTATAATTGATTATGACGGGATTGATAATTATATATATATATATATATTTTGAAATTTCTTACAACTATTCCTTATTTCCGTTATTTTTTTTTAATTTCACTTTTTTAAGAGTATATTTAGTTAAAATTGTATCTTTCATACATTAAAATCGTATAATTAAATTTTATACATACGTATCCAAAATTCTAATGGTGTGTGAATTAGATTCTTCATATACAAACCTACCATTTTAGATACATGTAAACTAATATAATATAAACTTATGAAATTGTACCAGACAAAAGATTAAAATCACGTAATTATTAGTATACTTGAGATATCTAATTAAATATTGAATCGACACCATTAAAAGTGGGATTAATTAATCATAAAAAAGAGGGTTAAATAGCAGAAAAAGATAATTATTTATGAAAAATAGGGTTAATTATAATTAAATAGAAGGTCACATCAGCGAGTTGACGATATCAATGATATGTAAATAACCATTTTCCGAGGCAAACAACATTCGACTTGTCAATTCCACACCACTCCCATCATACGCTATACGATGCATCTAATGTCAAACCGTTTTCTTTTCTTTTTTTTTTTGCTAAAAAAAATAAACGAATCAACGGCTCAGAACGCGTATGCTTATCCGCGGCGCCGTATGTTTCACCCTCCAAGTTGCCCTCTTGCTTAATTTGTGAAGGGGCAATTTGGTAAAATACTCTAAATCCTTCTGAGATTTTTTATTTTTTTAATGAAAGAAAGGTTTGATAAAAAAAAGGTAAATGGCATCATTATGAGAATTAATAACAATAATGGAAAGTAGTAGCGTGGCGTAGACGGCTTCGAGAAGATACCGAATCATGACCCCATACGGCTAACCTAGAGAGAGAGAGAGAGAGAGAAGAGAAGGAGACTCCTTAAAAAGACCGTTTCACTAACGCCTAACAATAGAGGCACGCGTTTCTTTGCGCTCTGTTTGGTAACAAACGGAAACTAGTTTCAAGGCCCAAACCGAGAAAAACAAGAAAAACAAAAAAAAAAATAGAGAGAAGAAGCGGAAGAAGAAGAAGCGTATCTGGATTTTTCTTCAGATCGTTGGTGTGTCGTGTGCGTGTGGAGCTTCTTTTCTTTGGGACTTTCCTTCAAATTCTAGATTCCTTCCTTTCTTTCTCTTATAACCACCAACCTCTCCTTTTCCTCCTTTTATTTCTTCCTCCATTTTCCAATTCTCCGCAGATTCGTTAACCTACTAATCTCTCTCCTTAACGGTAATAATCTATCAATTTTCCAATCGCTTTCTTTTTTTTCCCTTTCTGCGTTTCTTTTAGGGTTTCGATTTCAAAATCTCCGGTTTCTCACGGATCGCTTCTCATCGCGTTTCAGGTTGCTAGGAAAATGGCGGAAGAACACCGATGCCAGGCCCCACGCTTGTGCGTCAACAATTGCGGTTTCTTTGGCAGCCCTGCCACGCAGAATCTGTGCTCGAAGTGTTACCGCGATTTGCAGCTCAAGGAGCAGCAATCTTCCAACGCGAAGATGGTTCTGAATCAGTCTCTCGTTCTTCCGGCGCCTCCGGCGCTGGTTTCTCAGCCGTCCTCTTCGAAGACGGCGGATCTGGATTCCGCGGTGGTTGAGGAAGCGCCACGCGCGGCAGACGAGGCGAAGGCGCCGCAGCAGAACCGGTGTATGACGTGCAGGCGGCGCGTGGGGTTGACTGGGTTCAAGTGCCGGTGCGGGATGATGCTGTGCGGGACGCACCGTTACCCGGAGCAGCACGCGTGCGAGTTCGACTTCAAGGGGATGGGGAGGGACCAGATCGCGAAGGCGAATCCGGTGGTGAAGGGCGAGAAGCTCGAGAAGATCTGAACCGGAAACGAACGAAGAAGGGTGTTATGGTAATTTCGTGTTTATCAAGTTGTTGGTTGCCGATGCGGAATTCGGGCCAGATGATTGACCCATGACGTGGGCGTTACGAATCGGGCGCCCGTATTATTCGGTGGTTGGTGGGTGGGTGGGTGAGTGAGTGGGTGGGTCATTGCTATGTGGTTGCGTTGTCATTGTAAATTAAATTTAAAAACATTTCAATTTCATTCACCAATGCTTTGAAAGCAGTTTCTAATTCTTTTTATTTTATCGCTCTAAAACAAATTAGTTAAATCCTTTACATCAATAATTGAATAAAAGAATAATAATTCTTTTGCAAACCCGTGGACCGTTGCCTTTTCCTTCTCGTTAGAAAAGTGATAAGCGTTTCAATGTTAGGTAGGGTTCACCAAAATTATATTTTCATTAATTAAGTTTATCGTTACCTATAATTCCTCCCTTCTCAAATCGCATCTATTACGGGTCAAGTTTGATGTTTTAAAGGTTAGTTTATTTTTGTGTACGAAAAATATTTTAACATTCATCATTAAATTATTAATACGTTATTTTGTATCATTCACTTAATTAGAGTCGGTAACAGGGTTGTTTGAGTATGATCTTGATATCATATTATTATTATCTTTATTATCAATGTTTAATATCTATATCCAGAAATATTTATGATTATTTTCAGTGATCCTTTTCTTTCACTTTCGTCGATCTAATAATTAACATGACTCATTTTGAATTTAATTTTTTTAAGAATAGATTTGGTAGAGTTTTTTGAAATTTAGAATATAATCAAAACTAAATTTAAATTCATTTATGATGTTGATTTAATGTATGTATATGTAGTTGTTGGTATTGAAAAAAAAAGGTATGGGCAAACGCGCAGGATACACGGGACTGTAATACCTTGTAAATTGGGTATTTGAGTAGAAATTATTACTTACACTTTGAACGCGTACAATACAACTTTTTTTTTTCCAATGGTGATACTATTATTAGGATATAAAATTTGCATAATTTTATTAAGGATACTAATCATGATAATAAGATTTTATTATATTTTTTAAAATAAAAAGTTTTAATTATGAAGAAACATTATTTTTTTGTGCAAATTTAAGGGAAACTGAATTTGTGAATAAATCTGTTATGGAGTGGACTTTAAGCCTAATTCAACCCCATAAAATTTGTGAGATCTTCATCAAGTTTTTGAATAAATTTTAGATAATAATAATAATTGTTTTAGAAGTCATCAATAATTGATTTTCCCTAATCAGTTAAAATTAAATTGATAATCCAACCCAATTGAAAATATTGTAGGAGTATGTAGTTAAGTCGATCATATTGTGAATTAAGTCAAAACATCCTTACACTTTTAATATCAATCACCTTACCTTAGTTATTTTTCCCAATACTAATTTTCATTTTTCATTTTAAATCTTAACAAGTCTTACTTTTAAGTTATTATTTTTAAAATAATAATTTGTTTCACTTTTTTAGTCTATTACTTTTATTCTAAATCTAAAATATCCTCTATCTCTATTTATTTATTGATTACTCAGGTAAAAATATTTTCATTTTGCTTATATTTTAACTTCAGTTAAAAGACAATACACAACAGAATATTGGACCGAAGACTCCAATTTTAACCGCTTTAATTTATTTATTTAATCTGAAATATATATTTTTTTCATTAGATTGAACTAAACTCCTTCTAAAAAGACCTTAATAAATAGCATTTCCAAATACCTCTTCATACGCTTTTTAAAAACTGAAACATACATATTTTATGGATGATGGAAGCATGAGTTTATTTAAATGATAAATGCTATTTTGTCCTTGACGTGCAGTGAATGGAGAGTCATTAAGTTCTGTGGCGCACATAACAGAACACATTGGATCAATGGAACGCAATTCATAACTTTTTTTTTCTTTTTTATGAAATATTTTTGCGGTAGACAGACACTGAAAAGGATAAAAACTAGGTAGAGTGTGGTGTTTTCCCTCTTTTTCTAAATTGGTGGTAGTTATGAGTTACACTTTATATTTATTTTAGATTTAAAAAATATTTTTTATCAGCTTATGATAAAAGAAATTCAAATCATAAAGGAAAAGCAGAGTCCACGAATGTTGAAAAAAAAAACCAATAAACTTATATATTTATGAATAAATGGAATATTCCATAAGCTAATTACGAATTTAGAAAAAAACTTTTGAATTTCGTAATTCAGAATATTATAGAAAAACATTTTAAGAATACAAAAAAATTTATGGAGATAGGAGAATAACATACAGAATTGGAATTGCAAGAATAAGCAATCATATTCTTATACAGCATGAAGAAAAGTAAACCCAAACATAATGGGCTGACCCAAAAGTAGTCCCGAGACAAACTCAAGAATATTTTTTTTTCCTTTTTCTTGAATACTTAATAAGTTGAAATATTGTTTTCACTTTACCACGACCCAACAACTCAATATTGTACTACTTATGTGTTATGTGTTATATTAGTACACATTATCATTATAAGAAAAAAAAATAATGACAGAAACTGATATCTAAACTTTGAATTTGTCAAGTATTTAAGGTATATAAAAGAAATTTATTAACTAGTTAAATAAATAAAAAAACTAATACATTAGAAACTCAAGTTTCTTTTACCTATCACACTATGTATTTTCATTTAAAATATTTTAAATATACAATGATAAATTTTAAATTAATCAAAAACTAAATCTATAACTATTTATATTCATTTTCTTAATAATTTTTTTATATTAAACTCATTTAAATAGATTCTTTTATGTATTTTACAAGATGGTGAAATTTTGAGAA
This sequence comes from Phaseolus vulgaris, assembly GCF_000499845.2. NCBI lineage: Eukaryota > Viridiplantae > Streptophyta > Magnoliopsida > Fabales > Fabaceae > Phaseolus > Phaseolus vulgaris. The sequence continues at coordinate 36,215,118 of NC_023755.2, read as the reverse complement.
CCATCAAACAAAAAACACTGATTTAAAAATTTAAAATAATAATATTTTATCATATTTGTTTCACCTTTTTAACTTAAAATCCTAATATAAATTATTATATTATTAAAATGAGTTGTAAAAGTATTATTTTCTATGCTATATTCATTAATAGGAAAAATATTTTTTGAGATCCTTTCTTTTGAAAAAACAACTGTATTATAATTGCTTTTAATCATAAAATATTAAAATAAGATATGTAATTAAAACATAAATTATATATACAAGAAAAAAATAATAAAAGTAGTTGTGAAGGGTGTAAAAAATTTGATGGTCTCATCAATTAGTTTAACAATAATTTTTTTAAAAAAAAATCTAATTTAACTTATACATTAACTATTCTTTCAACTTTAAACTAAATGCTTTTAGTTAAAAAATGAGCTTTTCTTTTTCTTAAACTTACAATCAACTTTAAACTAGTTACAAGTTAATTCTTTTATATATACTTGATTCATCTGTTTTGTATTGCAAAGAATTGATGTATTTGGTGTTGTGTCTATGATGGAAAGGCAGTGAAATAAATGATAGTAATATTTTGTTGAAAACATAAAGTGTTTATAGACACTTCCCAGTCTCAAAACACCAACTCTTGGCTTATGAGAAACTAAGAAAGTAGAGTAGTTTTTACTCATATCAACATGATGAAGCTTCAAGCTCACAACACCCACAACACAATCATAATAATTTCTTGCATATGCTAATCTCCTATATATGGTTAGGTTGCTTATATTGTTTTGCTTCAACCGCATTACTTACCCTTTTGTTTCATTCATTCTGTCTTTTATTGCGTATACATTGGTTGGTTGGACTCATCAAGAGTATAACCTAACCTAGTCTAATTTTGGAATAATAATAAACTTATTTCATTTTTCTTGCTCTTAAAATTATTACATGTTTCTATATTGTTTCGACCAAGTTCAAGAGATAACATTATTAAGATCAATCACCGTATTTGAAGTATCGTCTGCTTTCGAGGAAGAAGTTGATCCGTTACGATTTTGTCTTTAAACATCAACAAATTAATAAGGTTTTTTTAACTTAAGTTTCAAAGATTTATGGTAAAATCTTACTAAAATATTTTTTTTCTTTTCAAATCTTAATAAATAGATAAATTTTTTTTATAAATAAATAATTAAAGATTATATAATTTCAATATATTTTATTATTATTTCATTATTTTTCCCTGTTTCTCTTTCTCTAAACTCCTAACCCTCACTGTAAATAATATGTATATAATATAGTTACATTTTGTAAATAACATTAAGTAAATATATAGTATTATTTTTGAAGTGTTATTAAAATATTTTTTCTTTTAATTAAAAAATAAATAAATTAGAAACGAGAAAATACAATTTGTCTGTACTTTTTAAGATTATATCTGAATTGCAATTGAAAACTCTCGTGATTATGTACCAAACCGAATAGTGGGCGAAAGAGAGAAAGGAAATCGAATATTCATCTTTCCTCTGTTCTTCTTCTATTTTCACGCACTGGTTTTCTTCAAGGATTGACTCAGTAATTGGTATCCGTGGAGGAAGCCATTGTTGCTCTATCCACATTCTCACTCGAGGTACTCTCTTCACCTACAACAACTCTCGCACCTCAATTTCTTTCTCTGTCAGCAAATCTCCGAACAACAATAGAAGGTTATCGATTAGGTTTCGTTTTTGTGAAATTGTAAAACCTATCTGGATTCCGTGCGCAGAAGTTGCTGGTGGAGGCGGTGACTTAATTTTGTTCCTTTTATTCGATTTCAAGAGTGAAACTTCTTCTACAGTTTTGCATTTTGCCCGTAATTTTAAACTCTACGTAGCGGCACTGATAATGGTTAGTTTGTCTCTCGGATCTATTTACTGTTTCGCATTATGCATTCACTCATCCTGTTCTTCAATTAAAATTTATATTTTGTGTTGGAGAATGCACTAATATATGTTTGATTGATGGTAGGTAATTAAATGAATGGACTATGATGAGATAAAATGAATTGGAATATGATGGAATAAAATCAAAAATTATTTGGATTTTTTTTTTGTATAGAAACGGAATAAATATTTCATTCCATTTTTTTTGGAAAAGAGAACAAATGAGTTACCATTTTTTAATTATTTTCTAGGAACTTAATGATTAAAGTATACTTTATAATAATAAATTACCATTTTATAATTTTAAGTATATTTTCTGTAGAGAGTTCGTGTGGAGACAACATATTATGGTGGTTCCATAACAGTCCGATAGCGTGTGATATGATAAAGTCCGATAGCGTGTGATATGATAAAGTCTATAAACACTCGTTAGGATAAATTTGAAATGGTTCTGATAACATATTAAAAAATAAATTTTAAGTGTAACTCAACCTCGTAAAACAAACTTATAATAAAAACCTATTTTATAAAAAGAAATTGAATTATAAGAAGAAGTTGAATTATGTGGGTGTAGGATTTTCAAACTTTGATTTCCACGAGCCATCTACTATATATAATATATAAATTTCACAATGTGAGAATTATTGTAAGAAGAAGTTATAAAATAACATATGGTTACTCCATCTTCCAAATTTTCAATTCAACTTTGAATTGAACCAGAGTCTTTGATAAATAAAATTCAAATTTTAAAAATAATAAATTAATAATTATTATATTAATTAAATTAAATACTATTTTAGAAATTAAAAAAATTATTAATATATAACAGAAATTATTTAAATACTAATATTTTTTTTAGTTTCTAAAATAATATTTAGTTTAGTTAATATAATAATTAATTTTTTTAAAATTGATTTTTACTTAATAATTTTCTTGAAAAATATCTCTTATTACCTATTTAAATTTGTTCATAAACATGAATGAATGATAAACTTTCTGTGATAGAACTGTTCTTAATATTATACATTTTCTCAACACCTTTAGAGTATATATACGGTTAAAAACTAAATGATAATCGATAAATTAGTTTTTAAGTGATAAACTAATGAATTCCTAATTTACAACTTCTAAACTAATAAGTTGATTTATTGATTTAAAAGTGTTTCTTAGAACTATCTCATAAGGTAGTTGATAAATATAAAATAATATAAAAAGATATAATTGTATATAAATTTCATTATATGAATAAAATTTGTTGTTTTTAAATAAGTATGTATTATGTAATTATAGTTTTAGAATTTACAGTGGTATATAATTATGCGTTGTGTAGAGGCCTAGGTCTTTAATTTGAAGTGGTTGTAATTAGGAGTTTGGGAGGTTGAGGTTGTACGTGTGTATAGGCAGAAGGTTTAGATGGTTTAGATAATATATGGAGTTGGACCTACAATTGCTGATGTGTAGGTAATCTCCTGGTTGTTTAAGTCTCATTCTTTAAGTGTTGATGCTCGGTCGGTCGGGATTATCTGCAAAAGGTACTCTGACGTTAAAGTAATTACTATAGTTTAAGAGTGTATTTTCGTAAATGGAAAAACGTACTTTACTCCTCTAGAGAGAGTTCTATTTATAACATTGGTTTATGGGTCCTTGCTTTGATGGACCGAACATCAATTATTAACTGACATACATCATGGTCCCTTATTATTAGAGATGTGTATTTTTCAGATAATCAGTTTTAGCTGGCGTGTTGGAGATATTTCCCATATATTTTAGGATACGAATGGACTCATTCAAAGTCATCATAATTGTTGTTACTTGTTATTTATTGTATACCTTAATGTGCTATTTGACTCGGATGGTTGGACACCGAAGTCAAAGTTGACTTGTCCAGTACCCGACTAGTACAAATATATTATATAATTATAGTTTTGGAATATTTTAGAAAGTAATTAAATTTTTCTTAATTACGATTATTTATTTTTTAAAAGTTGTATATGTTTTTTTTTTATATATTTGAGCAAGTAATTTTCTTCCAACTATTTTATCTAATGAGTATTAATTAAATTTAAGTGTTTTAGAAATTTATTTATTTTTATTTATCAATTTAAATTACTATTATATTGAATTTATTTTTTACATAGGGTAACATAATTATGTAATGAAATATTAATTAATTTAATTTATAATATCTTTTTTAATTTTAAATAAATAAAAATTAAAAAGTAACCTATCATAAACTAAAATAGTGTAATTAAACTATATATTTGCTTATATGTTCTTGTTGGAGTATTTTTTTTATCAGTAAGAAAAAAAAATATGAATCATTTCAGGAGTGGTCTAACCCTTACAAATCAGAAAAAACATCCAAATCCTCCACCTAAATTTTTTGAATCCCTGAAAGCTTGCAAAAGACTAGCTACTAAGATCCAACAAAAACCAAGCCAACAACTCAGCAGCTAAAAACTACTCTGAAACAAGCTACCACCTCAATCACAACCTTCTGACTAAATTTATAAGGAATGCAAGCCGCAGTTCTCAAACAATAAAAACCACTCTTTCCACAAGGGCAAAAAAACGAAATCACAAAACAAAAATGGGCATGCTGAACCTAAACCCTCAAGAAGAAACTCAATACTCTTTCTTCTCACGAAGCACACCAGCACCATATTGAATATCCATTTTCCATACATGGCCATATTGAATAACCTTATATCAATGATACCAAGTCCACTAGCTTCATGATGTCCAAGCAATCTTCCTCCCTTCTGACCCTCACCCCCATAGAAAATTCATCTATAATTTTACTATCTCCTTCATCACCATAGATGGAACCTTGTACAAAGATACATAAAACAACGAGATAGACGAAAGTACAAACTTAATCAGACAAATCCTCCCTGCCATCGATACAAATCTACCTTTCCATCTACCCAGTCTATTCTTTATTCTTTCTACCACTTCATCCCAAAATGCACCTCTCTTGTGACACCGACCTCTAACATCCCTAAGTATTTAAATGGAGTTTTCATCATATCGCAATTAAGAATTTTCGCAAAACGTTGAATCATAATCTGGTCAACTCCCACCCTATCAATTCTACTCTTCAAGAAATTCACCTTAAGATCGGAGGCTAATTTGAAGAATTCAGAATGACCTTTATGTTAAACACACTTTTAGTATTAGCTTCACAAAAGAATAAAGTATCATTTGTGTACTGTAGCATATTTACCTTAACCTTTTTAACCCCAATCTCCAAACTACAGCCAATTTTTTCTCAACTGCTTTCCTTTACACACCTGCTAAACCTTCTGCCGCCATAAGAAACAAAAATGGCGCTAAAGGATCACCTTGTCTCAATCCCCTATGTGGGATAAATTCCTTAGTTAGACTCCCATTTACTAGAACTGACACCGAATCTGATTCCAAACAAGATTTTATCCATTTAATCCACTTTTTACAGAATCCTAACTTTCTTAACATATAATAGATAAGCTCCCAACTTACTCAACCATAAGCCTTCTCGTAATCTACCTTAAAAGAATATAGATTTTCTTCTTCCTCTTAACCTCCTTTAATACCTCATTGGCCACAAAAACACTATCCATTAACCCCTTTCCTTATAGAAATGTTGACTGCCTAGGGTAAATAACTTTACTTATCACCTTTTTCAACCTTAGTAATAGGATCTTTGATACTATTTTATATAAGCACCCAACCAACGAAATAATTCTAAATTCACTAAGTTATTAAGGATTGTCTACCTTGGGTATCAAACATCTGAACGAGGAATTTGACCCCCTGGACCTCTCACTACAAAAAATCGTGTATAAAGTGGTGGTTTTAATATGACGGTTATTAATAATTGGTATAAGTATCCGTATAATACGATATCTTAATAACCGCCACAATTATCCTTCAGAATGTGTCATTTTGTACTGTCATAATTCTCCTTCGAAGTGTTTTCCTTCCCTCCATACCATTCCTTATTATTCCCATTTTTTTTTGAAAAATATACTTAACTTCAGAAGCGTGACTCTTCCCCCTCTCTCTGCAAACTCTTCATAAACCATATCTTCACGAATGAAACCCTTCCTTTCACTCTCTTCACAAAACACTCCTCCCTTCACTCACTCTTCCCTTCACTGTCTTCTCATTCTCGCGCACCCTAAACCTAATCTTCATTCTCGCGCCTTTCACTGTCCGCCATCGTCGCCTCCTCGCAAGGGTTTCAAACTTCTGTCCGCCATCGTTTGTTCATGTTTGTGCTCTATAACCTTGTCTTCGAAATCTATTGTTGGACTGCCTTTGTCGTGTGTTGGTTCTTAATTTATGAAATCTATTGTGAACAAATTTTGAGTACGACTTTGCTGCAGAGAATAGAGATGTCCTTTAAATTTAATTTGCGGTTGTGTTAAATTTAATTTTCCTTTATTCTTGTATTACCTACTTGTCCACAAACTCATTCACTGTTGTAAGTATATCCTCCTTAATGAAATCTCAACTATATTTAATGAATCTGAAATTAAAACCATATGATCTAGGGCTCTTTTAAACTATCACAACACCATACTACTTTCTTTACTTCCTCTTCTGAAATATCTCCTACCAACATAACATTATCTTCTCTAGATATGGAGTTGAAACTTGCAATGTCCAATCTAACCTGAAGCTAAGGCTGGTCATGGATTGGATTTTGGAATATCCAATCCAAATCCAATCAAAATCCAAATATGTGGATTGGATTTTGAATCCAAATCCATATTTTTTTTATGAAAGTAATTTGGAATCCAAATTCAAATATTTGGATTGGATTCTAAATCCAAATCCTTATTTTTTATAAAACCAATTTGGATTTTTATAAAACCAAATCGAATCCAAATCAAATCCATATTTTTATAAAACAAATTAATTGGATTTTAAATCTAAATTTATATTTTCTAAATAACTAACATAATATTAATATAATAATAAATTAATTGGATTTTAATTAAATCTATATTTTTTTAAAAAAACTAACATAATATTAATATAATAATATGTAAAAAAATAATATTATATAATAAAATAATGATTTAATAATACCAAAAATTATAACGACTATTTTTGAAAAGTTTGAAACTAGTTAATTTTGTTCATATCATTCTAAAACCAATCCTGTAGGAAGAAAAATTGGAAGCATTAAAGAAAAAAAATACTAAAGACAGAATAAACCTCCAATATATAAATTTATGTGGTCAAATAACATATTGAAATCCAATTCTTGAAGCTAACCTTGTCAACAAATAAGAACAAAAAGAATAAAAACCAGCAAAGAAATCAATAACAAAATCAAATCAGATAATTCTGTCACCTAATCATTCACAACATAATTTTCATTAAGACTACAAACCAGACCACGATCACAGATCTCACATGTTTAACAAGCAACTAATCAAATGAACCCTTCCAAGCAGCAAAATACATGCCAAAACCCACCAATGATGGATATCTGAACAGGACAATGGTTGTGAAAAGGTAGAGGATTTGGTTTGGCTGAAGAGGGAGTGAAGGAGAGGTTAGTTCCTGTTGAGGCAGATTCATCAGGTGCTTGGAATGGTTGATTCACTGCCTCCATTCATTGGCAAGGTCAAATCCAAATCAGGAACCATAACTTCAGGAACTGAAACCATAATAATTATAATTAATTCCTTAAAAAAGAAGAACAACAAACAAATTCAATACTTGCTATCTTTGTGCATTGCTTGTAGAATATGAATCAACCAAGTAAAATTCTACAGTACAACCCTTCATTTAAGATGTCAAAATGAACTAAAATATATGTTCAAAAGAAATAAACTAAAACTAGACTGCAAAAGGCAACTCTGAGGATAATATGTTGCTGCATCCAATGTACTACCAACATGACTAATCTACAACATACATTCAACGCATTTTAAGGACATGTATGTCTTAAAAATTATCTAGGTCAAGAAAATTACATAACCAAGTTGCATCATTTTGCGTTGTTATCTTTCAACTTCAATTTCAGACAACAATGAGTCATTTTGTAGTGTGCCTAATACCTACTGGCATAACTTAATGTGAAGCTTTCCCATTCAATTTACAGTCTATAATATACATACAACACAACTCTGGACTTTCAAATGCCAAAAAAGAGTGTGCACAAATGCCAACTTGCATAACCAATTTGCACCAATAAATAATAAACAAAAATCAAATGCAAATACAGTAAGGATTTCCTACCGAAGACCCTTCTCAACAACTACTTAGCTTCAAAGCCTCTCTCCCCAACCCATCTCTGCTCCCCAACCAAAACCCCTATTCCTTTACCAACATCACCTACAACTAAACCAGACCCACCTCACTTCCATATACCTCACCTCCATTTCTCTTAGTACCAACTTCTCCATTAAGGCAGTTCATGCCCTTTTTATTATAATGTGCAACCAAATAAGTGTTCGAGGAGGACGAACCTGGCTAAGGAAGAGGTGATTGAACACGACGACGGTGGATGGACGAAAAGAAGATGCCGACGGTGATAGGATGAACTGAAGAGGCGCCGACGGTGATCAGACGAATTGAAGAGGTGACGACGGTGATCAGACGAATTGAAGAGGCGCCGTTGAAGAGGTGACGACGATGATTAGGGTTGCAGCAAAAAGGGGAATGAAACAAAAGGAAGGGTATCAGAGAGAGAGAGAAAAAAAATTTGGATTGGAAATTTGGATTTTCCAATTTTTAAAATCCGTTTAATCAAAATGGATTTCTGATTTGAAAAATCCATAAAATATGGATTAGAAAAAAAACCAGATTTAAATAAATGGATTTTAAATGGAATAAATCAGGGCAAAATTGGAGCAATTTCATTAAATTGGATTTTTTGCCCACCCCTACCTGAAGCCTTCATCCACATCAAATCTAGACTCGAAAAAGTCTTTGACCTTGTCCTTAACCACCTCCTTATCATCACACCATTGACCATTCTCTAAAACTCCATTTATCCTATTTCTTGCCCTCCTCCACTTTACTATCGAGTGAAAGAATTTTGTGTTAAGATCCTCTTGTTTCAATAACTTATGGTGGGCTTTCTGTTACATTACAACTTCTTGTTTGAAATTATTCCTACTTTGTTCAGCTAACAAGAACCTTCTCTCCTCCATTCCTTGCTCGTCTAACTCGCTTTCCTCATCTCTTGCATCCAACTCTTGCATTTTCTTTTGTAGTTCTTCCCCTATTTGGTTAACATTCCCAAAGACTTCTTTATTCCAAATTCTTAAATCTAACTTTAATTTGTTCAATTTTTCTTTGAAAACAAACATCCCTTCACCCTCCACCTCGTAGCTAAACCATTTACTTCGTAAGAAATCTTTAAACCTGCCATCACTTTCCATACATCCAGACTCTTAAATGATTTCAGGTCCCAATCCACACACGTGTCTTTTAACACTAAAGCACAAAGATCAGAGATGGATCTATTGATGATAAACTGTTTACTATCCGACCATTCTTCCAACCACTCACTGGAAACCAGAACCGTGTCTATTATACTCTTGACTAACCCATTTGATTTGTACCATGTATATTTTCTACTACCATCGGAATATCCACCAACTCAGTTTTTTTTCTATAAAATCATTAAATCCACTTATTTCTCTGCTATAATTAGTCACTCAGATCAAACTTTTTCTCTCCTCCTGCCTTCTTATTGAATTAAAATCCTCTACTATGCACCATGCCCTATTATTTTGTCTCTTTTTGATCTCACTGATCTGTCCCAGATCATCTTCTTTCCCCTCAATGAGCCATAACTATAAGCATTCACACTGACTCCATTCCCCTTCAATAACAAAATAATTACTACTATTAAATGATCTTGACATCTGAAAGTAGTTTCTTCTCCACATCGTAATAATCCCTTCCGTGTTATTGCTAGCACCGTTTTCTACCCAATTGATTTCATTATAGCCCCATAAAAGATAACAACTCTCCTTACTAAGCTCAACATTTTGTCTCTTGTATACAAATCTTGTCTACCTGTTCTTTACAAATTAAATCTCTTAAATATTTTCTTTTAATGCTTCCTCCTAACCCCCTTATATTTATGCTAATTATTTTCATCATCAGAAACACTGCTCTCCATCCTATTATACCTCAACTTACTACTATCCCTGTTTTCCATAGATTGTAATATGCTTATAACAATATCATCCTCACTTGTGTATGAAAAACCTAGATCCTTGCCAATATTCCATATTCTAATAGCTTCAGGATTATCATTTTTCAACCAAAACAACCTATTACAATTTTTAATAAGATTTGCTACAAGAAAAGGACTCCTTGCCTAGTGCTGACAAAATAGTTCTATCTAAAATTGTCTCTAATGATTTGACTTTGCAAAATTGTTCTGAATCCCTTTTAGATTTAGAGAATGTAGTGATAGGACCAATTGTACAACCCAAGTTGAGTTGGCTTTGGACAACAATGTTGCATCTCATGGTCTAATAAATGTTGCTCTAGATGTTACTGATAAGTGCCAATGTGTAGTTTTTATGATTGAGAAAATTGAACACTTTGGAACTTAATTGTTGCTTTATGTTAGAAAATTACCCTAATATGAGAATTATTGAATCCGATTATATATTTTGAATCAAGAAACAAATGAAGAAATTTAATCTCAATTTTTGTGTAAATTGCAGATGAATATGAAGCATTGAAAGAAAGAAAACAAAAACTTAATTGGATCACAAGAAGATTTAGCTCAAGCTAGAAGATTTAGCTCAAACTAAAATTGTCCAGATTTGATTAAAGGTGCAATACTAATCTAGCTCAGGCTAGAATTGCTAGCTCAAGCTAAAAATTCACCGAAAGATCTAGCTTAAGCTAAATTGGCTCGCTTGAGCTAAAGTTCATTATATAAATTTTGAAACACAACTAAAATAGAAGCGATGGAAAAAGATTAGATTTTTATAGAGAGAGATTAGTGAGAGAAGAAAAGGAGAACTCTATTCTAAGAGAAGAACTTGCTCATATCAACCCTTCTTATGCAATCCAGATCAAGAATGAAGAATGGAGGAGCTGTCATGAGTGGCTAAGTGCTTTCTAACTTGGGATTGAATGTAATCTACTATGTTCAAATGTATTCTTGGTGATATATATATTGCTTATTGCTGATTTTATCTGCTCAATGGAGTCTTGATTTTGATCCTTAAATTTAACTGGAAAGTACTTTTAAGGATATGAAATTGACAAAAATACTTGATAACTTGTAATGCTAGGAATAAATTTCAGGTTATTGATTGCATCATAATTCTCTGTTCCTAAAGCTGGATGATTTGTTAAATATCTGAGGAATCAATGTTTGAGAAATTATCTAATGAATTTTATCTGTGAGGAATCAAGGTGAATGACTTTAAATTAAGCATCAAGAATAAGTAGTTTTGAGTATTATATATTGTATTATTAACAAATACAAATGATTGAGATAAACACAATTCAATCCCAAGTATCTTTCTCTATATTTGATAAGTTACTTTTGTTTTTGGTTGAATCAAACCCTAAACCTTTGAGTTGTGAAATCTTTAATTTGGTTATGAACAAGTTCTTAAAATTATTTTCTACATTTGATGAGTTTTATAACAGAACTTCTTAATTAGAATTGTTCCCTGTGGGTTCGACATTCATATTATATTACAGTTGATTTTGTATACTTGTCGAGAAAAGTCAACAGTTACTCTGGTGTTTGATGTTGTCGCCCAAAAGTCTTCTCTTTTGACTATTGTGCCTGATGCAGGTGTTGCTGTGTAGTCTAATGTTGTCCTCTCTTCAGGTGTTGCTTTTTTCCTGAAAGAATGTGAAATTGTTGTTAAGTATTTGGATGGTGAGGCTGATATGGGACAACCTCCTAGTGATAATGGAGATGATGTTGTTAAAACTATCAGAAGGCCTGAATAGAAAAGGTTTTAAGGTGTCTGCTGATAAGAAATGAGAGTCCTTACTTTTTTTATATCTTTATCTATAGGTGTTGTTTTTGTTCTTTTGTTTGCTTCATAGTTTTTCTTTGGGATTCTTTCTTAAAATGTATTAAATTTATGTTCTGATTGGTCTAGATTTGTAATTTTTTTTTATGTGTGAATTTTGACATAGTCTCCTATACTTGTTTGTTCTTTTTTTTTATAATACTTTTTCATGTAATGACATAATGTTTAACCTGAAGCTTTATTCGAAAATAAATAAATAAATAAATAAATATATATATATTCAATATCTTTAAAATAATTAAAGATAATAAGAAAAATAAATGAATAAAGTTATAAGCTATAAGTTAATTCAAGTAAGTTATATATAATATACAAGCTAAAAGTTTATACAATATAAGTTATTTTGAAATAACATTTTTTACTGAAACTAGTATACAAGAGTTATTAATCGTACCAATAAAACTCATATTCTTATGAAAACTGATTCAGGAAATGGAAATGAATGAATCAATGGTAAAGACTATTATAAGTGAGTAATAGATCTGATGCAGGGGATGGCCTTTATGCAGACGTTGCAATTCAGTCTCTAGAATCCTGCTGATCTTTTCTATGTGTCTTTTGCAGTTCTTTTTCTGGAATTTTGCAGATCCTTTCAATGTTTCTCAGCTGTTGGTTTTGAGGTAGATGAGGGGCAGGAAAATGCAATCAATGTATTGTAGTTTTTGCAGGATGCACTGTACTTCTATGCTGCATAATTATGCAGTAAAATTAGGCATTTATAAGTTTTGGTTTTGTTAGTAAAATGGTTAGGAATTTATAAAAAGGGTGGGACACTAGTGAAATGTTTCCTTTAATTAATTAATTAATTGTTGATAAAAAAGAGAGAGTGAATAATAGATCTGGTTTAGTTGGTTTAAAATAAAAATTGAAAATTATAAAAAACAGAAGTTGGATAAAACTGGGATGGATTGCATGAATATTACTCTTATCTGATGTAGTGTTGGGTGGGAGGGTGTGGCAGTGCAGACTCAGAGAGTAGCACTTTTGAGTGTGAAAGCGAACTGCTAGTTTGGCTAAATTGTTGCAGTTAAAGATGGTGTCTCTTCTTTCTACCTCCAACGTTTTACCCGACAAAGCATGGTGGAGGTCCCTTATCTTCAAAAGAACCAAACACAACCTCCCATTTTCCCTACCACTTTTTCCTTTGCTCATTCCTACATCAAAAGAATCCAAATCCCAAACCCTTTTATAAATTTACTCTCTTTCTTCCTCACTACACGTACTAAGGATCATATTTTTTTTATTAGAAAAAAAAAATTACTTTAACAACCACACCATTGCGTAATTAAACACCATATTTTGATTTTGGATGCTTTTTCTTAGCAGATCATCTAAGTATGCCACCAAAGGAATCAAGCTCACTACATCCAATTTTATATTCAGCAATTGATGTGGAGCTTCTAGCTACTTGATATTGACTAGGATTAATTTGGTGAGCCCATAATATATAGGCTCTCTCAATGACAAAGAATTTATGGGAAAAGATACGACAAAAAGATAAAGAAAATCTAGGTGTATACTTGGTATCTGAGTATCTGATCACACCGTTTTCACATTGCTGATGAGCCATCTTAATTATTCACTGTACAGTCAATTATTCATCTCATTGGTGTACAAAAATTTCACCTCAACAATTAAATTGATAAGCTTTTTCGTTGTTCCTCGCACATAATCGTGAAAAGTAGCAAGGATTGTGAAAATCCTTTACAGATGAGGACGGTGATACCTTTTGCTTAATAATTATAAATAATTTTGAATCCTCTTTTCCGGTTCGTGAATTTCTGAATGTGAAGAACACCACAAGTAAACTCAACCCAAAATTATTGTTGTATTGAATATGATGTAATTATATATATATATATATGTATGTGTGTGTTATCAAACTACTGTTAAAGATTTCTCCATTGAAAAGATATAAAAACTTCAAGATGATGTAACACCTGTTTCTGCAGGTATCAGAAAAAATCATACGCTTCATCACTTGAGGAACCATAATCTTATTAATTAACCACAAAGCAAACTGGTGCACACCTATCACACCCTGCAAGTGCTCGGTAGCAAACCGCTCCCTAATTCCCTCAGTAATTGTCGAGAATTTTTTGCTACTGAGCACAAGGGCATGCAGCAGTAACATCTGCTACACTTAGTACTACTACTCTTTAATAAATAAACCTATTTATACAGAAATTGTCTAACTTATTTCAAGTGAAAATGAACTTAAACCATCTTCTCTTGTATACTTTAAGATGGTTGGTTACATGTATTAATTGCACCAATCATGAGATTGTTTAGTTCCATTTTTACTTGAGTTAATTTAGACAAAACCTATAAATATATATACATATAGCATGTTACATATCACGTATGAGCAACTTCATCTTCATCAGATCCAGTAACGCATTCCTTCTCATCCTCAACGAAGCCTTCATGAGAAGGATGTGGGGAGTGGCCTTTTCCAAAGGATCTGATATGATCTTTGAGGGACCTTTTGTGCTTAAAATCTGAACCACAAGTGCAATACCACAACTTTCCGCAGTTCTTTTCGTGAGTCCTCCAATCCCCTTTAACTGCAAAGGATTTTGAGCACTTTCGGCACATAAATGGTTTTGCACCATGCTTTCTTTTGTAGTGGGTTTGGAGAGTTCTGAAGTCCTTCAATGGCTTAGCTCTTGGATGATTGATGTTGTTCTTGCAACCCTGGGCACAACAGTAACATGGTAGCCTTAGCATTGCTGCTGGTTGTGTTCCTTTAAGTGAGTCTGGTCCTTTCCTAAATTCGGATCCATGCCCCCACATATGCATCTGCAAATTGTCAAGGTTCTTGTTAAATTGATCATAATAATCATAATAATAAATTGAGTAAATGACTATCAGATACTTCCATGTTATGTTTAACAGTATGATTAATATCCTTAAGATAAATGTAAGAGGTTTTTTCAATTTTTAAGAGAGAATTGATCATATATTAACTACATGGCTGGAGTTGTGTCTATTTTAAATAATGAAAAAAATGTTATTATTGTCTATTTTTTATTAAAAGTAGTCAATTAAATTTTTTGATGAAAATTTTCATTTAATAATGTGAAATATATTTTACACTAATAACATTATCAAGTTTAAGATATATGGGTGAAAAAGAAGAGAGGAAAAAAAAGATAAATATAACAAACCTTGAGACAAGAAAAAAACATTCAAAAAATAAATGAAAGTAGAGAAGGAAGTAAATATATAATGAACATTTCTAATCCGTGAAGTATGGTTTTTTTTTTTCACACTTCTTTGGTTTAATATTAAGTGTGCTGTAGACTTAAATTGGCATACATTGTGTACTTATTTTTAAATATTTTCATATATCATTAATAAATTCTTTTGTTCACAAAAAATCCGAAACAAATTTTATTAAAAGAGGACAATACTACTTTATACATGAGTTTGTTGAACATATTCATTTGTAATTGATCCCAAAAACTTGCTTCAAATTAGGATCATCAACTTAATCCTTAAATAATGCTTTATTTGGAATCCAAATCAAATGTCCTCTTTGTGAGTGATTAAAAGCAAGCATGTAAATAAAAAAAAACTAAAAATAAAAAAGAAAACATACTTTCTAATCACAGATTTTGCTTTTTAATTTGAAAGATAAAAGAATGGAGAACAAATGATTTCCATCCACTAATATAACCTACCTATGTTGGTCTTTATATGGACAAGCAGTGGCCATGGTCATTAATTAGTTGTTATTAACTCAATTAAAGGCAAAAAAAGGAAAAGATAAGTGATTTTAGTAATCTAATTAATAGTGATACATAATGCCTCTTAAAGATTGGAAGATTGTGTGCCTTCTCTTCCCTATATAAATGTTTTTTTAAAGGCATAGTTATTGTTCAAAAGAATTTGCTATGGTAGATCTTGTGCTACACTGCATGCATGCCTCAAACACCTACGATTAATTAGTTCCTATATGCTGATGAAGTTTCCAACCCAAAAGGACAAACATACACACACGGAAAGAAAAAAAAGAAAAGCATGAAGATATGGAAGTTCAGCTTCCCTTTGAAATCCTATGGTTTAAAAGGAGCCTTTTGCTAAAAGTTGAAGATGGTGGTGGTGGTGGCGGGGCAATAGGCCATAACACAAATTTGTTAAAGTGAAACAAAAAAAAGCAAAAGAAAAAGACAGTCATTAAGAGTCATGTTTATATAGCTATTAAAGTTCATTTAAATGATTGTTTTAGTCTTCATCATCATCATGAAAAACACCTAGTTCAGAGGTAGGCTTGGACAGGGAATTCAAATTCTGAGTAGAGATTTTAGTGCAAATTCCCTTAATTTTATCTGGGCACTGATATTTGTCCTCAGTATATAGTTTATAGATGATACTATCAAATTGAAATTGAAATGAAGTGACAAACATACATATTCACATACTAATTACGATATGTTGCTTGAATGATATGATATAGAATTGCTTGCAACAGTGAAATCATTGTGAAGAAAACTGATACATATATTATTAATTATTGTAAATCTCAAACAGTACAACGTTCCAAAGGAGCTATGCTTTCAGATACAATACAAAAACAAAAGATTCCATTTCCCAACTTACTATGTGTTGAACTGGTGTTAGATTCTATTTTGTTATATATGGTACTTGTATATAGAGACGAAATTGAAGTGTAAACCATGTGATAGGTATGCGTTTGATATGAAAATCATGCAGGATTTTCCTTTCAAGCAGTAATGAGATGCTTAATTGTAAGTTCCCACACAATATTATTTAGGAAGGTACATCCTTGCATAATTGGTAGTTTTAATTAGGTGTTTCTTTAAAAACAAGTTAATTTATGTGGAAATAATAGAAAATCTGTGTGTGTTGTTTACACCAGAAGATGAGAAGCAACTAACCTGCATATTGTTATATCTATTGAAGGTCTTGCTGCATATGGAGCAAGCAAACTGCATCGGTCCTACAAGGATCTGTGCAGGAGTTGGTATCCAAAATCTTCTCTCCTGGTTAAAAGAACAACCCTGGAAGCTTTTCTTCAAGGGCTCTTCTTCCTTTACATGGAAAACCTTCTTCTCATCACTGCCATCATGTTCATCAGGGTCAGGGTCTCCTGTGTGAGGCAATCCAATGTGCAAAGCCACAGTCACCTGTTCCACCTTCTCTTCTTTCACTTCTAAACCATCCCTTTTCACTCCATGGTCTTCCTTGAAGGGCAAAAACTGGATCGTTTCTTGGGAAAGTTGATCATGCTGATGAGACAAGGAAGAAGGTGGTGGTGATATTGAACCTGTTAGAGAAGAAGATGGTTCGAGCCACTCAATAAAAGTCGGGGTCTGAAGACACAGATTCTTGTTTTCTACATTGCACTCTCTAAAACTCATGTTCTTCAGAAGTCCAAGGATCTGTGAAATCCTCTACTCAGAAGAAAAGCCTATCCAAACTTTATGAAAGAAAGCCTGCACTTATTGATCAATGAAATCAAGCTTTCTTTTCTTTTGCCTTTGAGTGTTTCTTTTTTCTCTTCCTTTATTTTTTTCTACCCTTACTTTTTCTCTTTCTCCTCTGTTGGGCTTTGTTTGTTTCTTTTTGGTGAGAGAAAAAGGGAGACTAATTGGTGGGGATAGAAAATGACATGGAAAACAGGAATGGCCAATTTAGTGAAAAGAATCCTGGAACAGTATGAACTCTGAGCTGAACTATGGCAATGTGAAGCGAATGAGTTGATCCTTTTATATTCTCTTTCTAACTTATAATGGAATTTGACCCACATGCCCACATTTTCTCACACATTAACCTTAAACAAATGATTTCAAATAAGAGGATGAAAACAGATATAGACGCATTAGGTCAATACCTAAACTCAGAAAAAAGTATTAGAAATGACGAACAATGTTACGAGGACCTAGACAGTATGTTATGTAGTGTTTTATAATATATGTGTCATGTAAACCAACAACACCAACAATAGTATGTGCCATGTTGGTTAAGTTTCATACATCAATAATTAAAAACCAATATAATTCACCCTTAATTGTTGGTATTGATCATGACTTCTGCAAGTACCATGATGTTATTTAATCCAAATTATTCCTTCTTAATTATACACTCAATACTCAATAAGTAAGAAATTACTTAAATCTAGGTATTATGTCATTTTTCAAGAGACTGGAACATTAAATTGCTTAAAACACTTATAAAGCACTAATACTGTCTGATTTATGATTAGTTGTTTATTTACGAGGTTCCGGGTTTGAAGTAAATTTTCACAATTTAAAAAAAAAAACCAGACTTGGTATGTTTAAGCTACATTTTAAATAATCTCAATCAATGATTTTTTAATATTTATATGCCATAATATTAATTTAAATTGATACTATTTATTTTAAAATAGATTAGTTATTGCTTGGGTCTGATCAGTAAGAGATGGATTAAAGAGATTTGGACTAGAGTACTTATGCATGCATGTGTATGTTTGTGTTCGGGATCATCAAATCTAAGCATATGTCCCTTTCTATAGGATTATTTTTCTAGAATGGATATATGTTATAACATATTATTGTTAATTTAAATTCTCTTTAAAATCATTAGCTAAAAGGAATTTGATAAGGTTAGCATATGGATAAACACAACTCTCAAATTTGGAGACTCTAACTCAAAAAGTTAAATATGTTAATTGGACACTAACTTAATCGTCTGGAAAGTACAATTATATTCACTTATTACTTTAATTTTACAATTAACTAGTTATATATAATAATAATATTGTATTCTCACTCAGATCAAATACAAACTAAGATAAACTCAGTTATTTTAATATTTCCCACTAATACTCCTAACAAAAATTTCCAATTTTTTTGAAATTAGTTAGGTTAAGAATGTATTCATTTTTATAATTTAGTGAGTGTTTTGAGTTATTTTGAAATTGATTAAAGAATTATCAAGTTGTTTTACACTTGCTTTTGTTATAATTTTCTTACAAATAATATGTGAAGGCCCATAAATAATAAAAAATCAAATAAAGAATAAATATAGCCTTATTCAGTAGCTTATGTTAGACAAATCTTATCCAACAGATCTTTGGCAGACAAATGGCAAGTTAAAATAATTATCTTTCCTCTGAATTTAAATATAAATTCAAGTTTAATAAACTCAAATTTAAACTAATTTCAATTTCTTTATCACTCTCAGTATAATTTATGTTCATTTAGTGGTGAATATCACATGACTAACCTTTTAAGTATTTTATTCATATTTGATTATGAAAAAAAGTAATTAAAAAAGTGAGAGCATGACACTGCTGTTCTGCAAATTAAGCAGTGTAGTACTGAGGATTTTGAAGCTTAAGCTGAACTTATCAGTGATGAAGTCTGAAGAGCTTAATAGTTCTCACCGACAACATACTGTCATCACTTCTTTCTTTGAGGACAAAATGCTTTCACAGGCTCTTATTCTTTGACTTTACTTATTTACTATGGATGAATATTTTGTCTATACATGAATATATGACAACGCATAATGTTTTTTTTTTTTTATAATTTTCTTCCTTAGAAAATGTAACTTTATCTGAAGAAAGTTCCTGAGGAACTGATGCAACTTTCCCCAGTTGAGATCAGAAAATTACTAGAAGATATATAACCCTAAAACAGTTCATTACTGTAAGAATTGCAATGACCTAGACTGAGATGTATGTGATCATTCTAAGTCATTTTATTATTCTGTGGAGATTGATCACCACCTTTAACTGAAATTGTAAAACCCTTTGTTCAGTTCTTGTTCGAACCTTAACCTTTCTCCGTGTTTGATAGTGAACAGGTCCAAATCTGACTCGAAGTACATTCACGTACCAATAGGTTACAACAATTTAAGAAAGCTTATATATGTATATATTATCATAGCTAGGTGGTAAATTCAATGAATCATTCACTGAATAATCCTTCAAATTGGGTAATCATCAATCAGAAAGATTAACTTGCATCAATCAAAATCTGGCTGGTTTGTCTTCTTTATATGTATGTTTGTATTCTTGTCCCACGAGAGATGATATCGATATACATAAAAGTGTCCTTTGCACAAGATCAATCGTTTGAAGATGTTTTGTTAATTGACAATGTAACTGCTAGTCACTAATTAGCGGCAATAAATGAATTGGTGGTCTTGTCTAATTGTCCTACGTACACTCAAATGTTGAAAGAAATCCTGAGTTGCTATGTTAATGTGAGGATTTTGACAATTGAAAGGTAGTGTTGGATTTGTACACATATATACTACTGCTAGCCACGGTAGTAGGTTACCTTGAGACCCTTTTCTTTTTGGCTACATGTCACACTCATACCTTCCCGTGACCACACTTCCTCAATCTTCTCACCTTAGAAAATTTAGCCACTCTTTGGGGAAACCTAAAAGTTACTTCAGCATTTTTTAAAGTAAAGTCATATTTATTATTCAAAACTTTTTACATAATGTGGATATAGAGAAAGAATCAAATTATCCTGTTTAAATAAATCTTTTGTCAGAACTAAGTACGTAAAAGAATTTTTTAAGAGAACAAAGGTGTTATTATCGGTTTATTTGCAACTTATATTGGATAGAAGATAAAGGTAGATGTTGCTTCTTGTGTGAAGATAATCACCCATTGAAATGAAAGTCAAAAGAGGGCAAACTGAACCCTACACAACACAGAAAAAACAAGAAAAAAGAAGAAAATAATTGCATATTATTATTCACTTTCTGAAAAAACTAAAAACCATGTTTAACAATATATAAGTCGATAAAAGAAAAATAAGGTGTAAAAAGAAATGGACCCTAGACTTCGGTGCAAAGTCCAAAACAAAACAAAAAATGTAGAAAAATTATATGTTATTAGCCCCTCAAATTGGGAATATATATTTTTCATTCCCAATTTGGAATGAATGACATTGAAAGTAGTTGGAGGTAGGAGTTTGGTAAAGATATCTGCTACTTGCATAGAAGAGGAGATGGGTAGGAGTTTGAGAAGACTAGCCAAGACTTTTTCACAAACTGTGGTAGTCGATCTTGATATGATTTATCCTTTATAGAAGACAAGATTGAAAACAATTTGTATTGCAGACTGGTTGTCACAATATAATATGACTGACTGAACAAAAGAGACTTGAAGATCTTGTAGAAGGTATGTAAGTCATTGTATCTCACAAGTTGTGGTAGCAAGTGCCTTATACTAAGCCTTTGAAGAAGTGCGAGATATTGTTTGTTACTTCTTAGATTTCTAGGAAATAAGAGAGTTTCCCAATTAAAGAGAAAAATCAATAATTGATTTTCTTGTTTCAGGGCCGATGGCCCAATTAGAGTCACTAAACGACTCAGTTGAACAAAATTAGAGCAATTGAAGAACATGCCAGACCTAAAAGCAGTTTTAAGGTAGCTTAGAATACGAAAAGCGACTTATTGGTGTTCCTTTGTAGGTGAGTAACAAACTGGCTGAGATTGTTTACATTGAAGGAAATGTCAGGTCGTTTGTTGGTCAGAAAAGAAGGCGACCAATGAGTCTTCTATAAGTATAAGACTCGGCTTTAGAAAGTCTGAGACCATGACTAAGAGAAAGCTAAGAGGATTGAATCATAGGTGTAGGCATGGGCGCACAATCCAACATACTAGTGTCATGTAGAAGATCCAAGGTATACTTGTGTTGATTGAGATGAATACTAGTGTAGTTTCGTGTTACTTCATGGCCCAAACCATATATTAAGTCCTTAAGATTTTTTATTTTGAAGTATTGATCCAAAAGATGAGTGATTTGAGATATTTTCTTAGCATCATTGCTAGTGATCACAATATCATTCACAAACACAAGAAAAACAATGGTGTTAGTGTCATGATGTTCCAAAAAAATAGAATGATCAACTGAAGATAAAACATAATTTTGACAATGTAAAAAGGAAGATAATTTCGCCTACCATTGTCTCAACATTTGTTTTTTGCATCTGCTATAGATTATGCTATTTTTGCATCTCCTCCTGCGAGCTCCTCTACACTCAAAGATTTTCTCTGGTATCGGTATGACCATGCCACTACCAATACCAACAGAGATCCTAATAAAAAAAGAACTGGACAAAAACTTTTTCACCCTGCAAAACAAAAAGAGTACCAGTAGCACGGTACATATAGCAAAAAGAAAGATAACAAAAAATATAGAGCCCCTTTTTAACCATTTACGCGTCTAAAAATCCCATCTTTTTGCCCATACCCGAAAAACCCGCATAGGATTATCCACCAAAGAACTAACTTTTAATATTACAGATACATGTTCTACGACACATGCATCAATCAGAATATGAGAAAACAACCTTTGAAATTTTGTTTGTTATCCATACCCAAGCTCTCAACTATGCCCTTCCAAAAATTTCCTCTCCATCTATTACTCCATTATAAAAAATGACCTGTTCCTTTGTTCCTAAATGTCTCTCACCACTACCACCCACATGACTTTCCATATCAAATTTTTTAATGTGTCTAAGTTACCAAATCTGAAATGATAAATTTTTTGTTATGTGTCACACTCAATTCTTTAATCCATTTATTACACCTATCCCAAACGTAACAGGAAACTTTGCATTAAAAAAATAAGTGACTAGTAGATTCCTCTTCACCTCTACATATAACACAACAATATAGATAATATAGGTACAACTCTTTTCTTAAGATTTACCCTTGTGTGGCTAACCTGTTCAAACTTATTCTCCAAACAAAATGGGCAACTTTAGGTATCACTTTCAATTTCCAGATGATTGAATGAAAACTAGATGTATTGTCCCTTTCTTTTTTATTTATAATTTCATAAGCAAATTTAACAATATAATGTCATTCTTGCTCCCCTTTCCACTTTCAATTATCCCTCACATCTATATACAATTTAAGATTTTCCAGTTCATGTAAGATCATTACCCATACTTAGATACTAAGATTTCTTTCCATAATCCAGTTTGTTCATGCATGAGTCTCCATCTCCATTTTCCAAGTAATGCCATTATATCTTTTACCCCCCAAACCTTCCTCTCCTCACGACCTACATATTTTTAACCAACTAACCCAATGTATTTTCCTACCATCTTGATCCCAACTTCAAAAAAATGTTGTTGTACTTTCCTAATTTGCTGCAACACCTTTTTTAGAGCCTTGAAAAAGGATAAGAAGAACTGAGGGAGAGTTAGTCTAATGGTTAACCGTGAACAACTTTCTTTGCAAGATAGAACCAGTTTCTATTCTTTCTCAATCTCCATCAATTTAGGTTTTCATATTAAGTATCATAATTAATATATATATATATATATATATATATATATAATTTCTCACTTTAACAAATTATCTTTTATTTTTATTAAATCATATTCAGGTCTAAAGCCCCAAATCTATTGCATATAAGTCAGATTATAAAATTAATTACTTGATTTTACCTTAATTATTTTCTCCCATAACAATTTGTTTTCATTATGCGCACAAATTATCTTTATTTAAACTTTTAAAATTTGCTCCATTTTCTTATATATATATATATATATATATATATATATATATATATATATATATTGCACAATATAAAATATAAGTATCATAATTACTTAATTATACTAGGAAGAGAATCGATTGATGAGAGACAACTAACGCAGGTATGCATGAACCGCACATACTGTCATTTCGATTTCATTGACCTACCTCTTCTACTAAAGCAAAATCAATTTCAACTCCTACACTACACATTTGTCATGAAAAAAAAGGTTTTTCATATATCTTAAAAGAATTATCTAATGTTATTCACACAATACTATATTCTTATTAACAATATTATCATTTTTATTAATTTATTATTAATTTATTTACTTTGTGTATATTTATCTACTTCATTCACCTCTACAGTAATAATTTCAACTACGATTAAATATTTACTTTTAACAAGGTTTTAATCAAAATAAAATATTTTCTATAAGATTTGATACATTATAAGAAAATTTGATATTACAGTAAAAAAATCAATATAAACAAAAAAAAAACTAAATGATATTGTGAGTGAGCTTTGTTTTTTCTTTATCAGCAAAAAGCGAATGAACAAATATGAGATATTTTAGGGATATCTCAACTTGTATACATAAGACCTGCCTTATACTCAAAATACAGATGCCTACGCTCAAGAAAATGAGTTCCTAGAAAAATTAACAGTCCTCATACAAACCATTGACTCAAGACACCATCTAAGAATGAAAAGCAAACGCCTCGCGCTTTGGACAAAACCCATGACCAAGCTTTCAACTGCGACATGTCAAAGATTTCAATGGGATCAATCCTGCCACTCCTGAAAACCTTCTTGTTCCTGTGTTTCCCACAATTCCCCTACCACTGCTATCCACACCGTCCATACCTAATTTACACTTTCTGTGACCCCGCACATCCTAAAGCTTAAAAAATGATTTTTTGGCTCCCTATGACCGTCGAAGCCATCCTCACCCACTCATAGCACTTAGCCCACACAAGTCAGGCAACTCTACACGTACAAAAGAGGTGAGACGTAGTTTCCTCATCCTCCCCGCACAGACTGCAGATATTGGTGGTCAATCTTATCCCCCTCCTTACCAGATTTTCTTTAAACGCTATTTTGTCTTCCATAACCCTCCACGCCGTGAGTTGAGTAGATGGTTGTGCCTTTAACCTCCAGAAACCCACATACAGATCCCTCTCCACCCCCTTAGAGTCATCCCGAAGAATTTTGTATGCAGATTTAACCGTGAACACAGTTGTCTCTTTGTCTTTCAACACCCAAGAGTCTTCCTTGTCCATCCTTACCCTTTGATTCCTTAGAATTTGCATAAGTTGATGTTCCTAACTCCGTTCCCATTCAAACAAGTTTCTTCTCCACTCTGAGTTTTCTGGCCTCTCCTTAGTTTGCCATATAAAAGAGTCCTTGTTGGAACAAGTGGAATGAAGTCTCGGAAATAACTCCTTTAAGGTTGTACTGCCCGCTTATCTATCTTTCCAAAACCTGATCTCCCTCTTGTTTCCTACCTCCCAAGAAAAGTTAGCCTCAAACTTGTCTTTCCATTCGTCGAAAGACCAAACCTCCTTCAGATCCCTCCACCAAAGAGAATCCGAGCATTTATTTCTTTGATTATGTAGATCCTTCCATTTTTTGAATTTATCGTTTGAGTTATCCAGATAAGATTAAACTGTAAAAAGTGGTTTTTCACATCACAATGCAACACAGTTTTCTTAGTGTTTTATTTAGATTGGAAAATGTTGAAAATGCAATGGTTATGTAACGAATTTTTTTCAAAGTTCCTATGGTTGAATTCCAAATAATTGAAGTGTCCTCCAAGAATGAAGCTTCCCATAAAAAGGAAGTAATGAAAAGTTGTCCCTTTCTTGCTAAACTTCTTAAGTGATGGTATAGTAAAGACTTAAGCCATCTAAAATTCTTAATTGGCTGATTAAAAGAGGTTGTGCGTAATTGAAGGACTGGGTCTTGGTGGATCTTATATATGGATGGGGAAGGAATAGAAAAATAAATCTGATCATTAAAATTCAACATAAATAAGTTATAACTTCTTCCTTTCATGATTAACTTCATGATCTATTTTCAACATAGCCCATCAAGTCCACAAAGAATGGGATTAAACAAATTACTGGAGCTAAAATTAGCTTGGTTTGGCTTGACTAATTAAACCTACCCTCATCACTCCAATAAACTCATTTCCATACTCTTTCTTTTATATGCGATGCTGTGAATAGAAAAATTCAAAACTAATATTACCTCTATTCTCACTTAAAAAAAAAAAAAAGCTGAGTTTCGGAAGTTAGTGGAAATTAACATCATAACTTCACGTCAAGGTAGGTCAGGCTAAAATCAATCAATGTTAACTTCTAACAAGAATTCTAGAATATTAATAAATTAATGATTTTTTTATTTTAAAACATGGTGGAGTGCATTGACCGTATTAATTACATGCTTATTTCAAGTTAAATTATTGTCTGTTTTTTTTTCAAAATATAAGTAATTGTGCTTTATTATAAACTAAAAGATTAAATATATTTTATTCATCTACTTTCACACGAAATTGAGTTTTATCTTTAATTAAAATTATAAATTTTTTTAAATTTTAAATTTCTTAAGTACTTCTAGTAAGAAAGTTATTAAAATAAATTATTGTACACAATAAACGAATTTTTAGTATAAAATAGGATGTTTTCATGTTGATTTATCATTAATATAAATATTATAATGTTATAATTCAATGAATACTGAAGATTTGTTTGTTAGATACGAAACACTAGAAAAATTTATTTGAAATAAGGAAAAAAAAATAATTTTATGAGAAAAAAAATATTTAACCCTACACTTAATTGAGATAATCACATTCTAAAAATAAACACAGAGAATCAAATTTAGAAAGTTTCTCCACACAAATAGTAGATACACATTTGACCTTGACCTCTTCTTTTCGTGATAACATATTGAGACAACAAAAGTTTCAATGGAGAAGACCCAAAACTTTTGGAATTTTTCTGGGACTCCATTGAAAATGGTGTCCACATTCTATTCTATATTTCGAAAGGCCAGAGAATTACAAATTCATCATGATCATTACTAGTTAGTAAAAGTCCATCCAACAAAAACATTCTTAATAAGGTTCTGAGTATGGGTAATTTCATCTCCATAGTTGTTGTCTATTTTTGACCAACTTCCTCTCACATTCTTACTGTTCTATAGACATCTTTATCAGTTAAGTTTATGTAATGATAGTTGATCATAATATCACTACAAATTAATTATCATTGAAAATAATAACTAATATTATCAAGACCATAAGCATATATAAGGTGTATAATTTTCTTCTTCTAGTATTGTTAATTTCATACTTAAAATAATATAATTGAGAATTGATCTTTGAAAATAAATTATTTGTATAAATTATGTTAAAGATGGTAACTAGTGGCGTAGCAAGAATATAGATAGATATTTCAAATGATTATAAATGAAATTATTTTGATTAAAGTGATGTTTACGAACAAGATAATTATGAATGTAAACTACAGGAAGTTAGATTAAAGTTATGGTAGATGGGAGTGAGGATTTATTCTGTGAAATTAATAAAATATGTTCTGAAAAATATATTCCAGAAATAATTCAAAAAGAAAAATCCATAAGTCATTTTAAAAAGGGGTAAAACAGTCTTCTTCGAAAATGATGAACTGCAAGAAGAATTTGTTAGGGTACAGGAAGAAACAGCCTCTTTATTGTTGGAACTCAATTCACAGTTTGGGTGGACTAGCCATTGGATAGTAAGGACTGTTTCTTCTTGCACCTCCATATCTTCTTCTGCCATCTCCATACACAAAATGAAAATACATTTTCATCCCTCTTATGTCACTCTCATATAGTAGTTTCCGGATTATGTAATTCGAAAACTCATTTGAAAAAAGACTTCCGGATTACATAATCCGGAAGCTAAATAAGACTTCTGGATTATGTAATCTGAAAATTAATCATACATATGAAAAAAGACTTCTGGATTATATAATTTGAAAGTTAATTATAAATTTAAAAAATAAATTCTGGATTACGTAATCCAAAATAGTATAGAAGGATATTTTTGGAAATTTGAAAATATATGGAGGTGAGAGAAGAAGGTATGGAGGTGCAGGAAGAAACAGTCGATAGTAAGTGGCACCAAAATGGGCTGGAATAACACTATGCTAAAAAAGTGGGCTTTGATAGTAGTAAAAAATGTTCTATAATGTGATTTTTTTTTGCAGATTATAATATGTATGTTCTTGCCTCTTTGATGCAAGAATCAAGTGCCACCAGATGCTTAAATTTAAATTCACAAATAATCATAAATTTAAAAAAAAGAAAAAATTGTATAAATATCATTAAGGCATTACCTGAAATAAGACAAATGATATTCTATTTAATTTCTTATGTAAAAATTTAAAAATATTTTTTACAATTTTATATTTTTTGTAGATTTAAATCATGTAACATATTCTTTAATAGCAGTTCTTAATTGGGAAGATACACACACCTAATTGAATACCAAGTGAGAGCCATTTATTAAGAACTTTGGGTACCCCAAATATTCTATTTTAATATATTGTTTTTGCTGATTAAAAAAAAATCATCGACAGTAGATATATAAGAGAATCTTTCTCCAATACCAAGACATTCAAAACCTACCTCTCAATTTACCTACCACTCACCCATAAATGATACCGTGTAAAAAACTAACAAATACATGTATTTATTTATTTTTGTCTATAAAAAAATGCACATGTATTTTTCTCATAGTATAATTATATTATATAAATAAATAAAGAATAATGCTCATTCCATTTGACCAAATAAATTTTGGGATTAAATAAGTTGTTGGAGATCCCACATCGACTAGAGATTAGAGCCTTTCATTGTATATAAGTGGGTGCAAACCTCAACCCTATGAGCCGGTTTTATGGGGTTGAGTTAAGCTTAAAGTCCACTTCGTAATATGGTATCAGAGCCATTTCGAGTCTATCCTAGCGAGTATTTGTTGGGCCTATCGTGCCATCCGCTATCGGGCCGCTATCGGACCACCCAAAATTTGTAGTCCCACGCACGAGTTGGCAGTCTCGGCGTGAGGGGGGTGTGTCGGAGATCCCACATCGACTAGAGATTAGAGTCTTTCATTGTATATAAGTGGGTGCAAACCTCAACCCTATGAGCCGGTTTTATGGGGTTGAGTTAGGCTTAAAGTCCACTTTCGTAATATAAGTTTCTTCTTCTTTTTATTTGGCCAAATAACTTTTGGGGTTAAATAAGTTTTTTCCTTTTTTGTTATTTCAAGTATTATAATAATAGGTTTCTATCTAACTTGAATACAGAGAATTTCTATCTAACTGAATACCCCTACCTACTAATAATCGAAAGAGACGGAGACCACAGCTTGATACGAGTACGAACTTGGTGAAGGTTTCCACAGAAAGACCCCTTAGTTCTGGCAAACAGATCACAATTACAGGTACCTGAGAGCATACTGATGGAATGAACGAAATACGAACAGTTAGCATAATATGGTCATAGATCTTAGGTTGTAACTTGATCATGAGCGAACTTGTTGATGTTGCACCCACGAAGTATAGAAAGTACCAAACATTGGGAACTACCCGAGGAAGAGTTAGGAACAGTAAAGGAGAAGCGAGAACCACTTAAATAGAGGAATCGATTGTATTTCCTCCTTTGTTCCCCATAGCATCTGGGGATCAAAAAGACCAAATTTGATGACTTATTAAGGGAAAGACGAAGTAAGAGCATGCTATTGAAGACGTTGCAACATATGTCGGGGAGGCCTCCGTTGATTGTGTACAAACAAAATATGAGTCCAAAGACAGGGTAAGAAAGGGTTTAGCTAATGGAGAGATTAACTCTTCCGGGAACTAGTAACGCGTAAACCATGTCAAACCAAGACCAATCAATATCCGAAAGGAACGAATTCGAACTTCTCCTAGAATCGTTTCCGGTGCGAAATGAAATTAATAGGATATATATGAGTAATTCAAAGGATAAAGAGAAATATTTGATAGGATGAAGGTAGCGGTAGTATATTGGAAGAGGAACTAGCTTTGACTTTCGCTGTCTAGGTATTTTTTGTTTCCCCCTTCAAAAAAAGTGACATTATCTCCTTCCCTTTTCACAGTCAAAGCCAAGATTGCAACAAATCATTTTCGAATCTTGTATCGATGGGAACATATGGGACCGATGCGCGACCTGTATACCGAAAATCCGAAGATCTCGATGTACTCGATTTAAGTGGCTTTTTAGAAAGTATAACTCCCTTTTTCATAGAATTATTGCTCCAGCACTCAATGGTGATGATTAGCGTAGCGCATTTATAAATCCTTCTTTCTTCGCGAAAGCCAACAGCCCTGGTGGAGTTCTATTTTACTCTGGACAAGAGATTGAATAAGCAGATTCTAAGTCCGACTTACTATTTTCCATAAGAGGAGCAGACATTGAAAGGAGTAGGAGAATGACTGCCTAGCTCACTCAGAACCTGAAGATCACATTCTTTTTCTCTTGTATCCGACCTGTTTGCTAACTCAAATGCATTCACTTGAACCAAGATGGTACCCCCTACCCACAACATCCACTGTACACAACCCCCATACTAGGCTTCCGCACCTAACCTAACTGACAAAAGAAGCCTTTTTTCTTTCATTTTTATGATATCAAAAATAGGGAACTACTCAATGGGATTTCCTTTATCTTTGAGTCGAAATTACTTTGTCTACTGCATGAGTTACTGTTGCTTTGGAACTCCCTCCTCCACTTGTTAGTCTGGCGAACAGCCGGCTAAGGGTTAGGGGTAGCTATAGCTCCAGGTAGGGTAATGGTCTATTCGCTTTTGTCTTCTCTGGAAGATCTATGATTTGGTTGCAGAGAAGGGTGTAGCTTGGAGCCCGCCATGTCATCAAGAAAACCTCCCTGGAGCTTGGTCATCCCAGATGAGCTGAGCTACGAAGTTTGGCATTCGTGAGGACGCAACCGTGTCAGAAAAAGCATTCTTGCTTATCTGTATATGAGAATTGGGTCACCGCAGCAGAGCTTCAATCGAAATAGTGATTCTTTGGTCAGGTTTGCTTATCCAACCCTCAAGTTTAAGGGTCCCGAAGAGACCAGACCTTGGGAAGGCATCACTTATGCTACATGGCTTCACTGCCCTCCTTACTAGCAGCCCATATCTGTTTAGTGCTCGGCTTAATGCCATCTCAGATGTCCATTCAAGTAGCCTGCCTACCAAGGTTATCAAACTCGCGGGTGAACCCTTAAACCCGTTTGAGTTTACGAGTTGACTGGTGCCTGACGAGTGAACTCGTGAGTAAACTCGTTTTTTTGGCAAACTCGGTGTAGACTCGGACAGACTCGTTAAACTCGGTGTAAACTCGCGAGTTCGAGGCCGAGTCAACGAGTTATGAAAAAATCCCAAAACGATTGAGATGTTCGTCGTCACGCTTCACTATCACCGTTCCTCGCCTCGTCGTGCCTCACCGTGTCGCGTCTCGCTGTCGTCGTGCCTCGCCGCGCCACGTTGTCGTCGCCCTGTCGCGTTTTCTTCATTTAGGGTTGAGAGTGAGGTGGGTTTGTGGGTTAATTGGGGGAAGGTTAGATTTAGGGTTGAGAGTGATTTTTTAGTTGGGTTGGGTCAGTAATTTTGAACCTGATTGGGCTGGGTTGGGTTGGAGTTTTTAACTTAATTGGGTTAGGTTATTTTTAGGTTGGGTTTGGGAATTTTTAACTTTATTTTATTGAGTTTAGGGTTGGGAATTATTTCTAGATTGGGTTGGGTTTGGGGATTTTTATGCTGATTGGATTTAGGTTTGGGAGTTATTTTTAAGCTAATTTGGAGATTTTTTTTATTCAAAGTGGCTGAAATAAAATTGGAATTAAGATTAAATTATTTTTTATTGATTTGATGTTTCAGCATAATAAAAAAATTGTAAAATAATATGAAATTGATATATGAATATTTTTTATTAAATTTTTTATCTGAAGTAGACTCTTACGAGTCTACGAGTCGGGTTTACGAGTCGAGTTTATAGACCTCCCACGAGTCTGAGTAAACTCTCGAGTCTGATAACCTTGTTGCCTACCCTATTTTTTCTTAGATTAGAGAAGGGGCCTAGCGTGCCAATGATTTTGCTACAACTACTGTGATTTCCACTGCTGCTCCTTCTTTCGCTACCTTGCGGAAGTCTTACTGCTAATGTTTGAAGCCCCTAAGTAAGGCCTAAGCGGGGAAGGAGGAAGAATAGCGTTCTAGTGCCCTATTTGTTTTGTCTAATATCGAAAATTCCCCCCATTCAATAATTCGTATTCGTAGCATCCGATTCCATTCCTGACTAGCAGACATAAATAATTACTAATGCTATACGATTCACTGTTCTGTTTAAGGGATTAAGGCAGTGAACTCGTTAGGACAGCCAGAAGGGCAGAGCTCTATGTTCTATTTAAAGCTGTCTCAAAAGAGCATCCAATCCTGAAAGCAGGACTTCAAGTCCATGTGTTGCGCATGATTAGGGATTAGAGTTAGGCCAAGAAGGGCTTCAAGTTCTAAGTAAAGGAACTTCATTTCTCGCCGATTGTACGTCCTTTCAATTTCAACTTATTTTGGACATGAAACTGAATGCACTCGTTAGGTTCAACCTGGGGCTGAGAAATAGCTTGTGAGTGAGGAATGGGGCTCTCTATGAACAGAATTCGCAGCTATCTTGCTTGAATATAGCTACTCCCATACAATACAATTCCTTTGAATAGTTCACTCTATACAGTATGGCTACAAAGCGAAGAAGTCGAAATTCATCGTCTGTGGGAGCTTGCTGATAGTGAGGAAGCCTTAATCTCTCTATCGGATTGCCTATTTGTCTATCTGTCTGGTGAAGAGAGAATGAAAGATACTCTCAATAGGGCAAGCACCCCATCGTCGAGTCCAAAGTTCTAGCTCAAGCAATTCAATCCAATTGAATTGAGTACCTACGACTGTGGAATGCTTATTTTCTGTTATTTTATTAAAAGAGGAACTCAAAGTAAAAACTATACTTTGTCTTGCGCACTGACTTAAATTGTATAGAGATTTCCCACTGTCTGTGTCAATACCAGAAACTACAACTGAAACCTACACCACTAACGGAGTGAAAGTGATTGCCTACTTTCTATGTTCGAAGATGCTTACTGCACTGCTTCTTCTGTAAAGATAGGCAGACGGTTATCCGGATGTAGTTAAGGAGGTAGGCTTAGAGCCAGCAATAAAGCTAGCAAAGTCTACCGCGAGCGAGTGGCCTTTGCCAAAGAAGGGACATGCTTACTTCATCTTTACTGAATGCATACACCTCTTAGGTAGATATTTATTGGAAAGAATGAAGCATCTACTTCACTATATGCTATCTGGGTCAATTGAGATTGGGATTCTTAGTGCTTTTATATTTCTTTGATTTTCCTTTTCATCTCCCTTTCGCTCTTTCTGGTGATTGGATTGACTAATTTATCTAAACTCTCTCTTTGTCGATGCTCGTGCAGTGGAAGGACTGATTCCTTCTTTTCCTTGCTCCGAACCTTGCCTTGCTAACGTTTGGTAGCCCTTCTTCAGGTTATTCAGCCTCTCTCTAAGTGCATTTCTGATTCAATCTATTCGATTCCTATTCTCACCCTCGAGTCAGGAGTTGTTGCCCCAATGTAACTTCATTTTCCTTTGCTAGCCTTGGGGCTTAGTTACTTAATGAAGAGTTATCCCCCCTAGCCTATGAAAGCATTCCAATAGCTCTATGCCTACAACGTAAATGAGTTAGGAACTAGAGTGAACACCAAGGAATTTCCTTATTAATAGAGTCAGGGTAAAGGCAAGTCTTACCATTCTCGGAAGCGACTCAAAGCATAGTAGAAAAGGAAAAGGGCCTTTCTTGCTTTGATCTCCGTTTCAATCGAGTTCATACCTGGTGTAGATCGTGGGGGAGGAAAGACTGACTACTACAAGGGCTTGTGCCAACCAATAAGAAGGGGGACGGAGCAAAGACATCTCTTGGCCAGAACCGGACATTGCCCTTTACCATCCCACCACTAGGAGACTGAGAATAGATCCTAGATCCCCAGCCCAGGCCATGCTATCCAGAATGAACTCTTATTTCATCCCACGAGTCACCCGATTAATCAAGATGTAAAAGCCCAACTTCCTCACAGACATAGTAGGCATAGGTCCAACCACCTTTTTTTAAAGTAGAAGTCTAAGCTAGGGGCAGGAGCTACCCACTGGACGAAAGAGTATGGTCCACCCGGAGCCAGGTGATATAAGTTTAAGTCTTCGCCTCTAGAAAGCGCCCGAATCCATCATTGAGCCTTAGATTCGAAGGGAATGGATTACTGACTCGATAGAGTGAGGGGAGTTGACTAGACTTACTTGAACAAGTTTAGTTCTTTCTTTTCTTTTGATCTCGTAATGCTTCGGATGAGACTTCTCCTTCGACGGATGAAAAAGTTCATTCTTTAGTTGGGGATTCCCCAATGTCTGCTAATGCGGATTCAGCTTATTCGTATGTTTATACCCTTTCATTACCAGAAGTGTCCAAGGACCATTCCAGCTGAAAAGCAAGTCAATCCTCTCCACTTACTTTGGTGAAGTTCAAGCACTTTGCTTTTCGATTGTATACCAGAGAAATCTCCATCTTTTGTATTAATGATTGAGTGAGAACACAAAGAGTAAAGCCTAGATTGACCACTTCACTTAGCGTACTTCAATCTCTCGATATCATATTCATTCCACAGTCATTCATCCCTACGATCCTCCTGCGAATTCCCAAGCCACCTTCTTTGATTGAGGTGTGCACACTTGTTTTACAAATAGGGACCTAATCCGAAGCAGAATAAGTGAGGTTAGCCAAGAAGACTTTCCCTTTATAGTGCTTATTGAGTCAGTGATAAAGACTTAACTAGTATATTTGAAAGAATGGAATCGCTTAAAAGGACTAGAAAGAATTAATTGACCTCCGTCCTTCTCCCCCAATCATAATCCTCTGTGAATGCTATTGCTTGTCTTAATGGTAAAGACCTACTAGTCGGCTCTTTTTGGGGCATTCTTTTGTGCTTGATTTGAGCCTCTAGTCATCCCTTTTCTACCTACTCTATTCTCTTAAAGAGGCAAGGCTCAACATAGTAAGTTGGCACTTCACTCCCGACCAAAATAAAATGAACAACACTTTTGCATGTGGGTAAAGCTGTAGGACGGAGATGACTTCTAGCTAATGGCTAATGGGAGGTAAGCAAGAAAAACAAGTCAGCGTGGTTGGGTATTCATGGTAGCGATAAACCGTGATAGGTATAAGACAAATCACGCATTAAGGCAAGCAGTATCTAAGAGGTGAGGATAGTAGAAGACGATCTTCATATGATAAACAAAAAAAAAGGTAGTCCTGTTTTTTGATTGTGCAGATCAAGAATCCGAATGCTCGAGCGGGTAGAAAAGTTCATTTATACTTACGATATACTTTTACACGACCCACCTAGTTGGACCGGAATGAACTTCTTTCTTCACCCATTATAGGATAAGACGGAGAGGCCTGATCAATCAAAGACTCAGGAAGAGGTGGTAGATCGAAGTCAGGATCAGAGGCTGCCTACGCAAATGGGCGACGAAGGCAAAGCGCCCAGTTTGTTTAAAAGTATGACTTCGAAAGCCGCCTTCTAATTCAATTCCAATTGTATGTGGTTTCAGCTAATTACGAGCACAACAGGATAGTAATGCCTAAAGGTAAAGGAAGGGGAGAGACGAGGCACAAAAAAAAAGAAAATGAAGCGAAAGTCCCGAAGCATTTTAAGGAAGCACCGCAGGTCCTTGCGATAGGCGCAGGTTGGAGGAGATAACTTATTTAACAAGCCAAGAGAATAGTCAAAAAAATATGCTCGCGTGGACATACCAGGATCTGAAAAGAGACCCTTTTCAATTCAACCCATGATAACTACCACAAAAGATTGAATCCTCATTTTAATCTAGGTAGTCATCCACTTCGAATAGTAAGTAAATCCGTACCCCAGACTACGTGTCGTACCTACAAATCTGTCTACATGGTGAATTGGACGGCTTCCCCACTACTAATGACGGACCCCCAATATTCCCATCAATACTCCTAGCCTTTGACCATTCGGTTTGAGTCTTTTTAAAATCAAATGCTAACGAAGTAAAAGGGGGCCTCCTTAGGGAACCAGTAGAAAGGCTCTCAAAAGCAGGCGCGTACCTGATGACTTTTTACGGCAAGTGCACCGCTTTGTCAGAAGTAATAATTGTCCCTAAGGACGGATATCGATCCCACAAGGAACAGTGAATTATCAAGTACAATAATCGCTAAATATAGAACAAAACAATTAAAAGTGTATTGAAAGTGGTTGTGTTGGCAATGACCAATAAGAAAACAGACAAAGAATTAGTTGTTTCAATTGGAAAAATAAGGATTAGGTTTCATCTCTCTCACTCTCATGTATTTTGATTAGCATGTCAATATTAAGTTCTTTGATTGAAATTGATGCCCGTATAAAAATCATCTATATCGATTCCTCGCATATAAAATCCTTAAGAATGTCCCCTAACTATCGATCCCTCGCATAATTATAAGAACAACTTAGAACGAAGCTCAGACGTTTAATAGCAATTAACATTTCAAGTCTATTCCTAGCACTCAAATATGTTAAGTATTGTTGTTTAGGTCCGAACCCTAAAAATACCTCCCGGTCAGATTTAAGATTCTCAATTTGTCACGGAAAATTAAAAGTAAAACAACAATACCAACAATCAATCAAGAACTGAATATTAATATATAAAATATCACCTCAATACATAAGAGTTTGAGCAGATTACTCCCAATCCCAAAGGGTAGAATTAGCCACGCATACTTCTATCACCTTCCATTCTCCCAATTGGGTTACAATTCACTCTATGATGTTTTCCTCTCAATCTGGCACACTAAGGTTGAGCCTCTAGCCCTCTATTTATCCTAGTTTTCTAGGGTTAGGTTGTTATTGTGTCGCGCTAATGGGCTAAATGATAAAACATAAAAAAGGCCCAATCTTTCTTTGCATCTTTTTCCATTCTGGGACCTTCTATCTTTATCTTTTTAGCTCAAATCATTCATCTTTAATCAAAATCTCCAATCTTCCTTAGAAATCTGCAATTAACACCAAATTTGGGAATAAAATACTCTTATTCAAATAAAGATCATAAAAAATGTAAAAAGGTATAAATTCATAAATTAGGGATTATTTTATATGTAAATTAGCAATAAATCCTCATAAGTGCCTATATTTTAATATGAAATATTACTGAAATTAGACACTTATCAGTACCAAGCCATTCCACTTCCCTTGGACCATGAGCAATGGTCAAAGCGCTTAAATCCTGGCTCATAGCCTTCCTCAGACCTTATTGACACGGGACGAGTCGCTATGATTCACTACGAAAATAGAAGCAGATGCACTAATCAATTTGAGCTAATTGACTCATCCCACCTCGAACTCTCATTTAGCGCATCGACTTTAGCACTACTTATATTATTCTATTACTATTCTATTACAATTACAGAAAATCAATCTACACCAGCGTATCCAGCATCAAAGGACAACAACTCGTGTGGGACTATCTGAAGGTGAGCTGAAGGCGAACTTTTGGAGTAGATAAGCAGGTCTACCTCTTGAGGTTGGTCGTAGATGAACCCACAAAATATAATTAGTATCTGAAAAAGCAGCCGCTAGAGCTATTAACTATAGGTATTACAAAAAAAGTTAAAGAAGAGGAGCGGAACAGCTCGACCAGAGGGATAGGAGTTAAGTAGCCCTTACTCAACCGAAAAAAGGAATATGTCTTCAGCGATTCTTTCTTTAAAGCGAAAGCGCAGATCGAGGCTTGTCAAAGATAAGGACTTCCCAACTTACCTAGAGGAAGAAAATGGCAAGGACCTATTAATAGAAAGATGTTTAGGTCACTTCCAACAACAACTAAAGCTATTTCTTACTGGTGTGGATTCTCCACAAGTACTAGAAACGATGGGATCTTTACAACTTGTTCCACAAACTCCAAATACTAGAAAGGCTGAAACTGACTCCAATCAGTCAACTACCATTCATGAGCGGATACCATTGAGTTATCGGCCAACAAGGTTCGATGTAATTGAAAGGTCCACTCTTTCATCCGCTTATGCTACTTTTCGTCCTTATTGAGGGGAACCACTCAGATGGAGTTCCAGGGATGAGATTAAAGGCATATTAGTTCCCCGAAATCCATCTCCACCAACCAAACTCAAACTAGCCTTCCTCCATTCATTAGCAATGAGCCCATTGGGCTTTACCCCTGCTCTTTTGTCCCCAAAAGCTACTGAAAGTCCTCATCAAAGAGCCATATATTCCAGTCCAAATCGAGGAGCCAAACAACCAACTAGCTGATATCCTTAACTGCAAAAACTGCTCCGAGTGGTTAGCGAACTATTGAAGTAGATAAGTTTCAGTCCGCATTGAGGAGGCAACCCCAAGTAAGGTGAAGCAGAAGCAACAACTCTTTTTGAACTCATTTTACCTTGGGGACAAAAACAAGCTCAATAAAAGCATCCTTTCGAGGTAGGCGGAAGATCTTCTTTTAACTTAAGAGCACCACCGAGAACAAATGATGGAAATCTTTCGGAATGCACATGTCACCCCAAACATTTCACCCAAGAGATTGGTCAGGTCAGTGGGACATATTTTGACTCAACTTCAACCTCGCAGAGGTGATTGCACAAGTAGCAAAAGAGATCTCAGGATAAATAGGTACCATATCATATGTGTAACGAGAACGGACATGACACAACAAGTTGCTAGTATAACTAGCTCACACAGGGGTCTGAAAGCTTTTCAGTTAAGACTGGTCGGGGCTCTAAACAGGAAGAATCTACATCGATCACGATGCGAGCAACAAGGTAATGGTGTCCTCGACCAAGCCGAAAGACAGATCTCATTAGAGCACTTGCTTTCCCTAATCTATCTATCCTTAGAAGTAGGGCGATCAAAAAAGAAAGAGGAAATTCTAGAATCCGATAGCCTTACAACAAACAAGCTTGTTTAACGCACTAGCTTTTCATTCCGACTTAAAAGCTCTTAAAAGTTAAAAACAAAAAAACAAAGCGCATCGCTCTCACG
Organism: Phaseolus vulgaris; assembly: GCF_000499845.2. NCBI lineage: Eukaryota > Viridiplantae > Streptophyta > Magnoliopsida > Fabales > Fabaceae > Phaseolus > Phaseolus vulgaris. The sequence goes on along the minus strand of NC_023755.2, from coordinate 36,176,485 downwards.
TTCATCAGTAAAGTCAGTTATTCGCCTTTTATATTATAAACGAGTGTTGTGTACTAATAGACTTGATTACCGTAACTGCAAAGAAAGAACAGTTATATCTATTTATCCATAAGGGCATTCGCTCCTATCCTTATAAGTCGAGTTACTTCATACCTTTCTCACGGTATAAATTACAACTTCGCTTCCGAAAAGATCGATTTTTGAATCTGATTCACCAGTATCCACTACCGAAAGGAATTGCCTCGCTTACCGCCTGCTCTTATTCCCATCGATATGCCCGGAAACAATCACTTTCTCTCATGCCCTTTACCTTAAGCCTGACAAAGATAGAATGTTTCACTTGCCCTACCGGCCTGTAAAGACTCTATCTCTACAACCGCCTTCTCTTTCCTTTTCATTATAAACAAAGCGATCCGCTTTCATAACTAATAAGGCGTAAAAGAAAGAAGTTTTTGTATTCATTCTGACTTCCGCTTGCAAAGGAACAAGGTCTGGATTTGACTAGGGCGAGCACAATTTACTATGCGAGTGAAGAGATTGTTGCGAGCTAATAGCGAGTGGACTTTGCCCCTTCCCTTTATTTAGACTTGCAGTAAAGCTGAACAAGTTTACTCAGCTTGCACTTTAGCTTGAAGCCTTTTTTTAAATCCTAAAGTAGCATTAAAAAATCCCCAAAGCTACAATAAAGCTGAGACTACAACCGCTACTTGCCCAATAGTACAGCGCCTTCTTCTCTAACTTTACTTTCCTAGCTATCAAACCCTTGCCAGAAGAACGAAAAGATTCTCTGTGATACCCTTTGATAACGAGAATAGGCCTTATAAAGCTTTAGCAACACTAGGAGTTACTACTTACGCCAACACTTGATGAGCTTACCAGAACCTTCTCCCGCAAGAAGAAGAGTTTTACTTGGACAACTTCATGATATGAAGAGCCTTTAGATGAAGAACGCCCTACTAATACAAATCAAGGAGAGGAAAGGACTCAAGATCCCGAGACAACAACGGGTGAAGTAAATAAATAATAGAAGTCTTCCATCCCAACATTGGGCTTGATATGCTTTATCTTCCATTTCTATTATTTATTTATTTATTTTGAGCCCATGAAGAACGAGAGAGGAGAACAGGGGGGTCAAAGTGACGAGACACCGGGATCGCGTCGCCTTACGACACCAATAACAGTAATTTCTGATGAGGAGGAGGAAAGTCAAGGGGATGGAAATTGATCAGCCTTAAAGGGGGGACACATGAAGGAGAGGAAGTTGGAAATGGGGACAAAGAAGAAGACGAAGAGAGTTCAAACTCTTTTTTTTTAGTTCTGAGGATTAAATGAGCTTACCTTATTATTATATTAGAGAAAGGGGGGATAATCCATAAGATCTGGTTCTCTAATGTTGATTCTGAATCTGGCTAAATTCTTCTATTGAAATTGCATTCTTCTCAAAGAAATAAATATCCCCCGAAGAGGAATTCCATTGAGAGGCAATCAGAACGTCTTTCTCCCGAGGGCATAGTCCCTCAAAAAATAATGTATTTCAGTCAATTTCATTGGCTGGGCAGCCTTTTCCTCTGTTGTTCCTTTCTAACATTGGGAAACAAAATCAAACAATTGAAAGCACTAAGGTTCATTCGCATAGTCAGAAGGGAAAGACGGTCGAGGATTGTAGATTCGACCGCGAAAGCATAAAATAGATGTTTGTTGTTGACTTCCAGCTGCCTATTAAGCTCTATGAAACTGAATTCTTCTCATAAGACTTTATACTGGAAAATCCTAAGGGTTAAGTTGTGGTCTCTGTCTCTTTTGATTATTAGTAGGTAGGGGCATTCAGTTAGATAGAAATTCCTTGTCTTTAAGTGAGATAGAAACTTATTCCCTTTATGACTTAAAACAAGCTGACCTCCGCATTTGGATTCCTATTAAGGGCAAGAGTGAGACTTTTCTATTCCTACTAAAGGAAAGAGAAGAGTGACTTAGCTACCAGAGCAGAAGGCCAGAAGGAATCCTTGACTTACCTCTAGGAAAGATCTCTTTACTTACGACTCTTTCACTTTATTTAAGGTGGACGGGAATGAGATATTCACTGACTTAGAGCCTGTTGGAGCCTTCGGAACCTTTACATTTATAGGGCTCCACAGGAGGGAAGAGATAAAATGAAGACTATTCGCCGAGAGAGAATTAAAGCCTATAAAAATGCACATGTATTTTTCTCATTGTATAATTATATTATATAAATAAATAAAGAATAATGCTCATTCCATTTGACCAAATAAATTTTGGGATTAAATAAGTTTCTTCTTCTTTTTATTTGGCCAAATAACTTTTAGGGTTAAATAAGTTTTTTCCTTTTTTGTTATTTCAAGTATTATAATGATTTTTTTCAAATTTTTCCTTCTACTTTTGAATATTCTTGGCTTGTCCCTTTTTTATGAATATTTAAATACTCCAATTTATGTACAAAACGTTAAAAAAATCACAAATTAAAAAGATTAAATTATAAGCATACATATCCGAGTAGCACCAGTGATTAATACGTATAACTCTTAGAATAACAAAATAAAACTCAGTTGAATCGAAGTTAAAGTGTAAGAGGCAGAGAGTTTCTTCATGTCACATGTTACTTTTGGTCTAACAAGTTAATTTTAATTAATGTTATATCTTTCACGATTTAAAAAGTAAGCTAGAGAGAGTGAGCTGCTTCTGTGGGTAACACGTCGTTCTTCTTCATAAATTTTCCAAACAAGTTCTTTTATATACTTATTATTATTAATATCATTAATATTATTATTAATTATTGCTAATATTTTTAATATTATTATTATTGTTAATATTATAAATATTACTAATATCATTAATTAATAAAAATATTAATATTAATATTATTATTGATATTATAATAATTAAAAATATTTTGTATGTAATAATTTATATAAGAATACAATTTGTATGTAATTTTTTTTATAATTTTAATATTATAATTTTTCTTTAATAAATTAAAAGAAATAATTAAACTGAAATCAATTTTCTAATTTAATTCTAACAATGTAATAAATCTTAAAATTATTTCAATTCTCTATATGTAAAAAAATTTGTATGTAATGCTCACTTTACAAACATATCTAGATGCATATGTAAAAATCCGTATGTAACGCTCACTTTACATACGGATCCAAATCCGTATGTAAAAATTCGTATGTAATGCTTACTTTACATACGGATCTAGATCTGTATGTAAAAATCCGTATGTAACGTTTACTTTACATATTGATCCAAATTCGTATGTAATGCTCACTTTACATACGGATCCAAATCCATATGTAAAAATTCGTATATAACGCCACTTTACATACGAACTCAAGTAAGTGTTTGATATTCAATGCAATAAATGTGTAATAATGACATACATATTTTTGAAACTTGTGCTTATTTATATGTCTGTGATGAGTCTTGTTAATGTTGAGATTCACATATGAATCATGATTAAAAGTATATAACTTATCTTCTAATCTTAATAATTTTAAACATGTCGATCAATAACAACCAAATTACAGAGAAATTTGGACTGGTTACTACCGGTACAAGTTACTTCCTTATTCACGAGGAGAATTCCCCCGAATTACTTTACTCATATATGATATGAATATATAAAAACCTTAGCCTGTTAAATGGTATGCACTACATAAATTATGTGTCATCATTATAGTCATTAAGAACTAAATTAGTTTTGGAAAAATTACACACATACTGTTAACCATATTGTAACTGTATAACTGTTGCAGTTATAGCTCTTAAATATATATCCTTATATACCCTCTGTAACAAACGTTTTACGAACAATATAGAATACTTTCTCTTTCTTTCTCTCTCTTACTTACGCTTCATGCATTGCACTTATACAAACATGGTATCATGAGCAAATCTTAAGTTTTTTTTTTTCGTCATGGCTACTTCACCGTCCACTCCTGAGTCATCTTCTACGTCTTCTCATCGCTCTCTTCCTCTGGCCATGACCTCCATTCATCAGTTTACAACACCGATCATGCTTAAACTAGATGAAGATAACTACCTTCTTTGGAAACACCAGGTTCTTGCTTCCATTCGAGGACTCAAACTGAGTCATTTTCTTGACGGTACCAATGTCCCGTCCACAACTGCTTCTTCCGCTGCAGACAGTTCTTCACCTTCTGATGACTCTTTACGCTATCAACAACAAGACCAGCTTATCATCGCTTGGCTTCTTGCATCAATGTCTACACCCATTCTTACCAACGTAGTGGGTCTTGATACAACTGCAGATATTTGGCGCTGCCTTGAAACTCAATTTTCCTCTCATACTCGGGCCAAAGTTCAGAAACTCAAGCTTCAGTTAAAGACTCCCAAGAATGACAGATCTATTTCCTCATATCTTCATGATATCAAGAACGCTGTCAACATGCTTGCCGCGATTGGTGCCCCTGTTTCCATTGCAGATCACATCGACATCATTCTTGAAGGCTTGCCTGAAGAATACAATGCTTTTATCACTGCCGTCACCTCTCGCACTGACCCCTACACTATCACTAAGATTGAAGCCCTGTTGTTTGCTCAAGAAGATCGATTTACCCGGTATAAAACTTCTCACTCGTCTTTTCTTCAAGCTAACACTGCCTCTGTTGTTTCTCCAAATCATTCCAAGTTTCGCCCCACGTTTCCCAACTCTTTCGGTGGTGGTCGTGGCCCACCTTCTACATACAACTCCAATCGTTTTCATCGTGGAAAACCTCGGCCTTCACAATACACTTCTTGGAACTCCAATCCCTCGTCATGGAAACGTAACCCTGTGCGCTGTCAAATATGCTCCAAACTTGGTCATACTGCAATTAATTGTTGGCACTGGTCTGATCGTTCAACACCACCATCCTTCTCCGCAAACACCTCTTCCTTCTCTACACCTCAACATGATGAACCCTCTTCCTCTCTTCTTGGTTCACCATCCTCTTTGGATGATCCGTTATGGTATCCAGATAGCGGTGCTTCTCACCATATCACAAACGATCATACTCTGTTCACTACTCAACAACCCTATCAAGGCCATGCAAACGTCAAACTAGGTAATGGTGCAGGTATGAAAATTGCTCATATAGGTTCTGCTTCATGTATATCATCTACCTCATGTACTTCTTTCTCTTTACATGATCTCCTACATGTTCCTAACATTACTAAAAATTTGCTCAGTGTTTCCAAGTTTGCTCGGGATAACAATGTATTTTTTGAATTTCATCCTCATTCTTGCTATGTTAAACACCAGGTAACCAAACAGATTCTTCTACAAGGCACTCTTAAAGATGATCTCTATATCTTCCCTGACCTACGCTCCACTGTTTTTTCTGCTAACTACACTTCTTTCAAATCTGCAAAGCCTCCTCTTCATCTTTGGCATAATCGGCTTGGGCATTGTAGTTTTTCTGTGATCAAAACTATTCTCAAACATTGTGACATTTCGTGTAATGCAAAACCGATTTTTTGTGATGCTTGTGTTAAGGGCAAAGCCCATCAATTGCCTTTCTCTTTATCTACAACTGTGTATCATCATCCTTTAGAATTGATCTATATTGATATTTGGGGACCTTCTGCTGTTTGTGCTAATAATGGTGCCTCATACTACATTTCGTTTCTCGATGCATACTCAAAATACACATGGATTTATCTCTTGCATACTAAATCTCAAGCTCTTGCTGCTTTTGAACGCTTCAAACTCTTCTCTGAAAATCAAATTGGTTTTAAAATAAAAACCATCCAAACAGATAATGCAAAAGAATTTGTTGTTTTTAACACCTTTTTACTCAAACATGGTATACAACATCGTTTCATATGCCCTCACACTCATGAACAAAACGGTGCTATAGAAAGAAAACATAGGCATATTACTGACATGGGGTTATCTATGCTTGCTGCTGCTTCTCTCCCTGTGAAATTTTGGGCTGAAGCTTTTATTACTGCCACCCATATAATCAATGTTCTCCCTTCCATTGTTTTAAAGGGTCAAACTCCGTATGAACTTTTGCTTAACACTAAACCTGACTATACCAAATTTAGATCTTTTGGATGTGCTTGCTACCCTCTTATGCGTCCCTACAACAAACATAAACTGGATTTTCGTTCTGCATGCTGTTTATTTCTTGGCTATAGCTTACACAACAAAGGTTACATCTGTCTGTCTTCCTCTGGCAAAACTTTTATTTCCAGGCATGTGGTTTTTAATGAAGATGTTTTTCCATATTCTAACCCTCAATATGGTTTTTTACCTGCTCTGTCAACTCCTTCTATTTCTCCTCCTATACATCCTACTCTAACAGTTTTATCTTCACCCACTCACTCCACCATCGCTACTTATGCATCTCTGCCGACCTCCTCCCTGCATCTTCAACAATCTTCTTCTTGTTCCACTGCTCCCATCACACGTAATAGCTCACCCACTCACAATATTCACCCAATGAAAACCAGAGCAAAAGCAGGTATTGTTAAACCCAAAATTTTTTCTGCTCACATAGACTCTGGTTCTCCTGAACCTACTACTGTAGCTGCAGCCTTCGCATCCCCCCAATGGACTCAGGCAATGAATGATGAATATCGTGCTCTTATCACAAATGGCACATGGACTCTGACTTCACTACCTCCGGGTGCAAACCTTGTTGGCTGCAAATGGATTTTTAAACACAAGTTCAATGCTGATGGTTCCTTTCAGAGACACAAAGCCCGGTTGGTGGCGAAGGGGTACAACCAATCTGAGGGTCTAGATTACTCTGCAACCTTCAGCCCAGTAGTTAAACCTACTACCATACGGGTTGTGCTTGCTCATGCTGTTTCGTCTCACTGGCCCATTCATCAAATCGACATTAATAATGCTTTTCTCAATGGTGACCTACATGAACATGTGTACATGCAGCAACCTCCGGGTTTTCTCGCTACAAATCCAAAGCTTGTATGCAAGCTTCACAAGGCAATATATGGGCTAAAACAATCACCTCGTGCTTGGTTTCAGAAGCTAAGTCACACTCTCAACAATATTGGTTTTCGTTCAACAATCAGTGACCCTTCCTTATTCGTTCGCTTCACTAACTCTTCTACATTGTTTGTTTTGATATATGTCGATGACATAATTATCACTGGATCCTCCTCAACTGCCATCACGTCCCTTATCACCACTCTCAGTTCTCACTTTGCTCTCAAAGACCTTGGTCCCCTCCATCATTTCCTGGGTATAGAAGTCTCTACTCTTCCCTCTGGTCACTTACATCTGTCTCAACGACGCTACATACAAAACTTACTCCACCGCATAAATATGTTGGACTCTAACCCCCAACCAACACCTATGATATCATCCTTAAAGCTTCCCAAGGACGCCACTGCCGCTGTTCCTGATCCCAGCATGTTCCGCTCTGTTGTTGGTGCCCTTCAATATGCTCTCTTCACTCGGCCTGAACTCACTTATTCAGTCAACAAAGTTTCGCAGTTCATGCATAGCCCCCAGGAACATCATTGGAAAGCTGTCAAACGGATTCTCCGATATCTCAAAGGCACGCTGCATCATGGTCTCCTCATCAAATGTAGCACCAACACCGATCTCATGGGGTTTTGTGATTCAGACTGGGGAAATGATATTGATGATCGAAAATCCACCACTGGTTACTGTGTCTATTTTGGTTCCAATATTGTCTCATGGTCATCTCACAAACAAAAGGTTGTTTCTCGAAGCAGTACAGAGGCTGAATATCGTGGGATAGCAGCGGTCCTTACTGATATCATTTGGCTTCAATCCCTACTCTCTGAGCTTCGCATCTTCACCTCTGTTCCCAACGTTTACTCTGATAATCTTGGAGCTGTCCTACTCTCAGCAAATCCCATTCTACACTCAAAAACGAAACATTTTGAGTTAGATCTCCATTTTGTTCGTGATCACATTCAACACCAACGTGCATGCCTCACCCATATTCCAGCTAGATTCCAAGTTGCTGATATTCTCACAAAACCCATTTCGGGTGCAAGTTTCACTACCTTTAGAGATAAACTTATGGTTTTGGATAATCCAACCCTAAGTTTACGGGGGGCTGTTAACCATATTGTAACTGTATAACTGTTGCAGTTATAGCTCTTAAATATATATCCTTATATACCCTCTGTAACAAACGTTTTACTAACAATATAGAATACTTTCTCTTTCTTTCTCTCTCTTACTTACGCTTCATGCATTGCACTTATACAAACACATATATATACAGAAAATAGCAAATTTGAAAGAGTGAAAATGAAAAAATTCATGGAGCTGGTAACATTCATTTTCTTTAATTTCTTCCATTTCAATTTTGCCTGCCTTGTTTCTCTGACACTATACTGAAACAAGGATTTGTTATGGTAACGTGGATAGTTTGGAAAACGAACAACGGATCAACTTTTCAGAGGTAATTTATGAGTTATAAAAGAAATGAGACAGAAGCAGAAGCAGAATAGCAGAAGCAGGAGCAGTGTAGTGAGTAATTTGTGCAGAAGAAGAAGAGAGTTATTGAAGAGCCCCTAGATTTGATAGAAGGAAGCAGGAATATGATAATAATAATAATAATCATAATAATAACAGTAACAATAACATGGTAGTAGGTGGTTCATAGTATCTTTGAGGATCATTGTCTGGTCTTATTCAATTGTACATACATGTATTCATTATAATTACTATAAAGTTGCTGACAAAGCAATGTTCAGTTCAGTGTACCCCAACACTCAATTATTCATGGCTGTCACTGATAAACCATTAAACGATGTACAGGGGTGAGCCCAAGCTTCCTTCAGCTAACCACAATATTTATTTATTTATTTCATTCAAAACTATTTTCTCTCTTAACTTTTCTAGTTTTGCTTCCTTTAAAATTTAGATAAAACTAATTTTTCTATTTCAAATACTTTTAAACGAATTTTATCTTGATGGGAGTTTTTTCTGTGTTAATACTAGTCTTAATTTTAGTTAATAAAGTAATTATAAAATGACAGTAGTTGTTTTTCTTTTTATGGGATATTTAAATTTTTAATAAATTATAATTTAATTAAATAATATTATATATTTTTAAATTAATTTTTAATATTTGAAAGAAGATTTTAAGAATTTTTACTTAAAAGAATAATTATTTTTAGTATTCATGTGAGTGTGTGAGAGATAAAAAAAATGTAAGATGACACTGTTGAGAGGAGGCATAGAAGAAAAAAAATTCTATATTAAAAAATAAAAATAAAAATGAAAAGAGATTTCAAGTAAATTAGTAAAAGATAAAATAAAGAGAACAAAATTAGTGGCCCATATATTAAATATTTTTTCAAAATAAATTAAAAGTACTAAAATAACTTGTATATTAAACAAGGTCAACTTATAAGCTATGTAACACTAACTTGTAAATTTACTAAAGTAGTTTGCAAAATACAATTTTAAAATAGTTATTAAAAAATTGACAAATTTATTATATTAGATAAAGTGTTAAAATAATAACAGTGTGTACTTTAACATTTTACTCGTACGATTTAGGGAATATAAACAAAAATAGAACTACATAGAATGATTTATTATACCATATATTATAGGATCACAATGTTAAGTGGGTCGTTATAAAATAAGGCAACACAAATTCACTAATCTAGTCTCATCCTCCATAATTCACAATTGTGTTGGTTAACAGTTGGACGAGTGCTACTCATTTATTTATTATTATAGTATGACTTTTATTTTATTTTATTTTATTTAAAAAAATTGAATTTAATGTACTAAAAAAATAATGTTTTATTTTAATCATCTAAATAGATTAATATTAAAAGTGATAATGAATTTAGTTTTAAATAAAGTCTTATATTTAAATTTTGTTTAAAAAAATTATATAAAAAAAATTCAATAAGATACTCATTTAAAAAATAGTTATTTTTATTAAAATATTTTGTAATAAAATTTTGATAAGATACTCTAATACAGAGCAAAACAAATTAATTATTTTTAATCAAACCTTCGAACAACACTCATACTTGAATTCATATTTTTATCTTAATTGAATTAATTAAAATAGAGATCAAATTTAAATTCTACTTTTATAAATAATAAAATTTTATTTTAAAAAAAGTATTTCCTAATAACAACTAACTCGTAGACCCGCGAACTACTCTTATGGAAACGTACTAATAAACTTACATTTTATGGGTCAAACACAAAATCATTGGATTGGTTTACAGAGGAATTATTTGTTTGAACTAAATAAAATTCTTATATAAGAATAAAGTTAATTTCAAACTCCAAATAATAAAAATAACTATTCTACACTATTTTTTAGAATAAAATAATAATTTATTTAAGTGTGAAATCAATATAACCATCTCAATACTCTTTACTTAATTGTCAACAAACTTTTTAAAAGGAGTATTAAAGACACGTATTTAATTATATTTCTTTCCTCTGTCACCTCATTTCAGTAAGAGTGATATTTCTTTAAATAAAGATTATTTGACACCCAAAATAGTAACCCACTTTCATTTAACAACCCTTTATAACAATATAATAATATTTTTAATTAAAAAATAAACTAAATATAATTATATTTCAGTGCTCATTACCTTTTAGGTTGGTTTGAATAAGAAATTTTAAAATTTAATAAAATTCTTTACAGATTTTATTTTTTATCAGACGAAAGATATAACTATTTTTTCATTAGAGACGAAATATAAACACGGTTTTAAGATTAGAGATCAAAACCATGGTTTAGCCCTATCTTCTTTTTCTTCGAAGGTTTAACTCATGGATTAGAATACATAATTAAAATGTGTGGACTTCATTATGAAATATAAACTAATGTCAAAGAGTATAAAACACAACACATTTTCAGCCCTATGATGTGTGAATAGTTGAAGGGTTCTTTTTGCTTGATTCCGATGCAACCAACCAGAACTGCTTTCTGCAGGTCATAGTCCTCTTTTAACGGAAATGTCCTTGGAAGTTCAGTACATTGAGATCATTCAATAGCCAGAGGTTGAATCAAAGTACATATCAATGACAGAAACATAATTTGACATTGATTTTTTAAGCAGAGCTTTGCATGCAGACAAACAGTGTTTAGTTTCTACAAAAAAATCTTAACAGTGTTTATAGAGTTATATATTATTTATGCAACAATGTACACACTTTTACAGAAAAAGTTATAAAGTACAAATTCTCAAATAGAAACGAAGGCTTTCTTTTAAAAGAAATATACTATTTTCCTATTCAAACGATGGAAGTCTAGAAGTAATTTCTCAGTTCTAACAAGAAAAGGATATGTTGTGTTTCCTTTCTGGTTTTCCCTTTTATACCATATTTGTTGAATACAGTTTCCATTCCAATAATTTGGCGAAAGTAAAGTGGAAAATAAAGTGTTACTTGTTATAGGTAAACACTGTTTAGATTTGTGGCTAGGGTTTTAGGGAGTCAGAAATTCGGAATTGTGTCTGCTACGCATGCCTATTTTTTTTTATCTATCGGTTAATATTGCTCTGCACAGAGGGTAGTGAACTTCAGAATCTTCTCCCTTAAAGAGTGGGATTTATAAATTATGGAGAAAGAGAAAAAGGGTCATTCCTTGAAGTCTTTGAAGTTAGAGTAACAACAATAACCTTTCATTTTTGGATGTCGTTTGATTTCGTTCCGTCCCAGAATCAGAGAAAAAGAGGTGTTGACATCTTAGTATAAGTACGGTACCATAATACATTAACAACTTTGGTTATTATGGATTCAAATCAAATTTATAACAATAAAGAAATAGAAGAGTAAAAGAAAAGATTGAAAAAGCAAATACCACTCCTCAGATGAATCAATAGAAATATTGGATAAAGTAGAACATTACAAGATTCTTTTTCATATTATAAATACCTTGTCTACATTAGCATTTTTCTATTGCCTATTTATTGCCTACCAACTTTTATTGTTGTAGGAATCAAATGCAATTAACATATTTTAACAGCTTAAAAGTTATGTGCGTGTTGTATTAATTTTTTGAAGTTTAAAAAGTTAAGAAAACGATTATTTCTTAATCAGCTAAAACATGCACCGATTAATATGATAATAACTTGCATGGTTACTCGGACATATATAATTTAGGAGAAAGTGAAATAGAAACTTGAACAGTTACAAACTGAAACCACACCAAACTAAAAACAAGAATGTTGGAAGGATAGTTGATGGTAGGAGTTTGAGCATGCAAGTTCGAATTTAACCAGACAAGGTGCCCCCACACCCTTAGAAACCTAGACTTATTTGGTGGACACTACCATGGTCCACAGCTACATAGGCTTTACTAGTGATAACCACAATGTGGCACTTTTGTTGGTTGGTTCATTATTCAACGTCTTCTGGCAGCCGTTTCCCTTTGAGCATTGAAAAACACAGCAGCCACAGGAAGCCCCAGGTCATTCTCCTCTGCAAAGCTCCTCGTGTTAAAGAGGTCCCTGGAACTTGGTACTTTCATCACTGCCTGCCTGCACTTCTGCTTGAAAAGCAGGAACACAAACCTATGGATTCCTATGTTTGGCCTTGGAATTTCATAGTTCACCACCTCATTTCCTGTTCAATTGCATGTTCAAGGGGAAAAACATATATATGGATTTTTATGAATATAATAAAATTAAATGAAAGTTATATATATACTCTCTCTGTAAGTGTGCATGTGTCTATAATAAGATTCAACATCTTACCAAATGTGGTGTCCGTTGTGCCTGGGATGTCTGTGACTATCCTGTGAGTTATTAAATATGGTCAGACACTTTGTTTCAGATGAAATTACCTATGCATGTGGTGCATCTGAAGCTCTTCCTTATGCATGTGTATGTACTTTACTTGATTCATTACAAGCAAAAAGAAAGAAAGAACTAGAGGACATAGTGGTAGGGTTGATAGTGTGTTTGAAATCATAAAATCTACACCCAAGGAAAACAAGTCAAGAAAGTTATAAGCTGGAGTGAAGACCTAACTCTGCATGTGATGGTTTATGTATTTATTTAGTATCATACCAGTGCAAGTGTTCCCTGAGATATGGATCACTAGGGCCTGGAACGTCTGGATCTGTCATGACCTGAAAGAAAGCCATGGAAATGGAACAGTGAGATGCATGAAAAGATTGAAGAGATGCATGAGAGTGGATTAGTTTGGTGAAAGAAGTAGGTACAAGAGTGAAGAAGGATCTCATGTCGCCTCCACGAATCTGAACCTTAGGCTTAGTGGTTACTGAGGAAGGAAAAAACTCATGACCATTGTAGACCTGCTTATTGTTGTAGGAGACAGTGATTTTCAGAGTTGTAGTGAAAGGATCCACAACATCTCCAATCACCCTTCCAATAACAAGAGGATCTGTTGATATCATATTCATGGCCATGAAAGATCAGTTGAAAAGCTAGCTAGAGTTTGAAGGTGGGAGTGAAGTTGTGGCAACCAAATAGTTGATGTTGTTGCTTTTGAGGGCTTGGTGTGTGTGTGTGAATGTGAAGTAGAAACCCTATATTTATAGTGCTCATCCCTTCAATACTTAATTAATTAGGAGTCATAGTGGGAAGCCAGAATTGAAGAATAGGGAAAAAGTGGAACCTTATGAAAAAGGCTGAAGTTGCTTTTCACATTTAGAAAATTACTGATAACATATAAAATAAAATATATTTAATTTATTTTAATATTAATACAGTTTTAGGCACATTAAATATTTATAGTCGATAGTATGTAAAGGAATCAATAATTATTCTAACTTAATTAATAATTTCAAATTCAAATTTTAGCAATACAGAGGTGAATTAAATACTAACAAAAAAAACAATTTGTTACACATAATAAATTTACTCAAGATTATTTTCAGTAAAAGATACAGGTTAAACATAATCTTAAAAAAGAGTACACACATATTGATATTGATGTGAGAGAAACTTGATCATATAAATAAATGAACCATTCAATTTATATTCAAACAAGAGCACTCATAGTGTCAAGTTATATTCAAACAAGACTACCCGTACTTTGAAACTGTAACATTTATTTAACAATTTAATAAATTAATATTTTAATGATTTTTTTTTTAATTTAATATATTATTATATATAAAGAGTTATCGTTTGGAGTGTCAATAATGTTTATTTTTCAAAAATCAATCATGTTCATATATATATAAGGGAGTATTTTGTGAAAATGATGTAATTTTATTTTGTAATTATGAAAATGGAAACATTTTTTCTATTATAAGATTGGATAAGTGATCAACAAAAACGACTTCAATGTTGATAAAATTTGAACATTTAAAGGATGTACAATTACAAAACACAAAAAGTTAAGTTTCTCTCCATTGAATGCAATTATCAAGAAATTCCCTGTGCATATGGACTAACATTCCCCCTAGTCTTTTGGGTTTTCATACTCAATGGTAATCCAAAATCAAAACCTTGAGCACAATAATTCGAGACCATTGACCTTTGTTCAGTTCTTTTATAAAGAAACTGATGCAGCAAAGCATTACAGAGTAAAAGGAAGCGTGGTGCTATATATTGAGCATAATTTGGTGAGCCGTATCTGTATAATACCTGGAGCATAAGTTGGAATGTGATGTAAATACTGCTCTGGTTTGCTTTTAATTGCAGTTGTTTTTCAGCCTCTGATTTGATGTCTGAGAGTGGTAAGGGCAGATTATATATTCATTCTTCTTCCAACTCACTAAAACGTTTTAAAAAAAAATGTGATAAAATATCGATTTTTAGAACAGACAATACATCATGATTTATCCTTACGATACTATCTCTTAGGCTTGAGGTTGGAATAGTGACGCTGTCTATAGAAATATATTGGCTCAAGCCCTTCCATTAGGGGGAATCCACTCCCCTTAGACCTCCATTGGAGCTTGTTCCAGTTCCATCAATATAGTTCTACATCACTTAGTATCCAACTGACCGAAATATTTTTTAAGGACAAGACCGTGACGGAACACTATTATCCAAAATAGACAATACCTCAAATGTGGTGATTGATCCTAGCAATATTATCTCTCGAACTTGAGTTCGAAACAACTCCTTTCATTACCCTCCTCCTGAAAATAAAACTATACCTTCCAAACTATTTAAACTAAGAGCCATGTTAGCACTGATAGGATAAAAATTTAAACTTGTTATTACCCTGCTTTGTGAATTTTAAACACATGAAGAAGGGGTAAATACACCAGTTCTAGTTCTGTTATCGAAGCCCATGTGTTAGGTTGTGTTGTGCTGATCAGTTTAGAAATCTGTTTATCTGAACTGGATAAAAAAATTCTTTTAGGGAATTGTTTTTTCAATTGAATGTATTTTGAAATGAATTGGGTTCCTTTCAAACCAAACAAATTTTATACTGATATTGAAAGTGGGAGAATTTTATCTTGCTCTGGTTAATATGTTCTCAAACACTTCACTTTAATCTATAATGACTCTAATGAGGAAATCGTGGTTTGAAGATGTGAAAAGGATCTCTTTTGTAAAGAGTTCAAGTACTCTTTCAAGTAGAGGAGCAAACTTCTTTAGCTTACCAATTTTTTTAAATATTGTTTTTTTATTAATATATTTATTGCTAGATTATTTTGTAATTTTTTTTAAGTGTTCTTACAAAGCTTTAGAAACAAAACTCCTTTTTATAAAAAGTGCCGACTTCTCGGTCTTCCTTATTCTTTCGGTCTCCTCTCTCGGGTTAGGCTTTCGGTCCACTCTTCCTTTGACTTGAGATTGGGCCTAGATAACTGGTAAACTTACTTAACTGGATTGGATCAATTGAGTCTCTAAGTTTTTCATCTCGGTCTCCTCTCATGGGGGTGTGTGTACCTGCAAGACGCTCTGATGTCAAAGTCAGAATCAATTTTATATAATTATCAAATAAATTCACTCTACTTACCTCTTGAGTTGAACATCTATTTATAAGGTTCTCTTATTGGGCTTAGAAACTGTTTGGATATTTTCTTTTTACACATAATATTTTTTTAAACATACATCTGTATATTTTAGTCTGTTTTATGAATTTTGCTACCGTAACTAATTTTATTTTTTTTCATTTAACTTTTTGGTCTCATCTTTCGACACAATTTTTTTGTTGATTTCGGCCTATTTTGTGCAGTTTTATAAAATTCATAGAAAAAAATTGTAGAAAAAACTTGTCTTTGACGAATTTTAATTTGAAATCTACAGAAAAAAATCTAAGAAATAGGAAATATTTTAGTAATTCTCGCACATCTTTCCGTATGAGATGCTTGGAATGATTGAGCAATCCTATTAAAGAAAAAAGACATAATGTTCTTTCAGTCTAAGTTTGGCTACATTCATTTCAATAATGTTTATGTGTTTGTTATAAGTGGTGATAAAAAAGTAAATGTTGATTAAAAAATCTATACTTTTATACTCAACTAAAGAAATTCTTAAAAACACTTTTAACTGTATCTTGACATTTATATAGCCATCTTAATTAGATTTATTACACAGTAATTGTTTCAAGTGAAATTAAAATTATGGCTTAAATATTTTTTCTTCTGTATTTTATTTGAAATTGATTTTCGTCATTAGTGCAAACTTTAGATATACTGAGTACTTATAATAAGAAAAATATTGGAATGAGTCATAATTATTTTTTTTTTTGAAAACTGATTTTGAATGTGAATTATATATATATATATATATATGTTAGGGGTGAAGCTAGCTAGAACGTAGCAGTGATTCTGAAATTGGATAATATTTCTTAGAGATGTGCAGAGAATTTGAGGTTCCAAGCATCGTTAAACCGAGGAAATTATATGACCATTTCCAATCATGGTATTCAAAAGCTCAAATTCCTCTCATGACTGATATTAGAACCTTCCCAAATTAAACATTAGTAGTAACATTGCCAATAATTTAAGCAGAGTTTGGAGTATAAAGTTATTCCACCCATATATATACATATACATATACAAGTCAGAAATTAACAAATGAAAGGTAGTGGTTATGGTGATTTCACAGAAAAGAAGATTCAGATGGAATGAGCACTTTTGATATTGAAAAATAAGACACTGAGGAGAGTGGATGGCTCTTTCAGGAACACCACAACCATTAAAGTATTGCCCTCTTAATTACACTATTCATATTCCTCTTTGATGTTGCACTATTCTAATCACTTACTACCTACATACTTCAAAATTATTATATATATATATATATCAAGACAATCATGAAATAGAAACCAATTTTTAGAGACCAAAATAATTAGTTACAATAGGAACTAAAATAGAGACCATCTTAGAAACTAAAAAAAAAAATTGGTTTCTAAATTAGTTTCTATTATTTTCTATTATTGTTAAATAGTTTCTAAATTGGTATCTAATTAGCAACTAAGGTTTTAGATACCAATTATTTAGTTTCTAAATTTAGTCTCTAAAACCTTAGTTGCTAATTAGATACCAATTTAAAAACTATTTAACAAAAATAGAAAATAATAGAAACTAATTTAGAAACCAAATTTCTTTTTAATTTCTAAAATAGTCTCTAATTTAGTTACTATTGCAACTAATTATTTTGATTTCTAGAAATTGGTTTCTATTTCATGATTTTCTATATATATATATATATATATATATATATATATATATATATATACCACTTTTTCTATGCCTTCATACCAAATATATTCAAGGCTTAAATTACATTATGAACTTTTCAAGCTAGATAGCCTAGCTTCATCCCTCACTTGAATTCTCATTTAATTGTTAATTAGATTAATCATAGTTGTAGAATCTCATGCATATGGTTTTCCATCAAATCCATGATTATTTAATATTTTTGAGGTAATTAACAAATTAAACTGAGTCTTTTCCAAGAACTGTGCATTTTCGTTATGGATTCCCCCAGTTAAGTTTGGTAGCCACCCATATGCATCTTGGCATCACATATTTAGTGCTTGGGTGGCTTCATCTTTCTTTTTTTTGCTATGAAGTCAACATTCAATAAAAAAAAATTAAGTTGTGATGTTATGGGAGCATTTTTTTAAGTTCCATGAGTAACTAGACAACATTATCATGGATGCACATATATGCTTTAAATAATATAACTTAATATTGAAGAGCAAAGATAAGGTTTCATTAATTTGTTATTATTCTCTAACCGTCACAATAATTATAGCTTGAATAATCAATGATAACGATAGGACTATCCCTCTTAGTTAAAGTGAAAAGACATGTAAAATAAAAAATAAGAATATGTATGTAACATGTTATTTTAAAGTTTATATATTAGTAAAACGTATACTTAAATAAGGATTGGTGTGGAGTGTATTTATTTTTATCAACAAATAATATATATATATATATATATATATATATATTATAAAGTATATTTAAAGTTTTTAATCTTTTTATAAATTTATAATTAAAGGTGGAAAATAAAATCAAATTTTCAAATTTAATTCATAATTGTCTAAATCTATATTACTTTAAATCTATTTAAATGGATTTATCTTAAATTTAAATATATATTTTTTAATTTTAAATTCAATCAATTTAATTAGATTTGGATTGGATATAGATTGAATATTTTTTAGATTTAAAAATTCAAAATCAATGTGTGTATCAATCGTTTCAAGTTATGGAATGGTAGATTGAGTCAGACATAAGTAAGGTAGCACCGGATCGAGCTCAGGTTGAGACAAGTAGGTTGGGGCACATATCGAGTCGAGTTGACCCAAGAGAAGGTAGACACGACTCAGCTTGAACCCAGGTCAAGTCTAGTTAACCCAGGCATAAGTCGAGTCCAGTCGACCTATGTCCAGGGCAAGTTGATTCGATTTGGACACACATCAAGTTAATTCGGTCCAACGAGTCGAGTCAATCTAGGTCGAGTCTAGCCATACTTAGCTCGTGCTCTATTTTAGCTCAGACCTAAGTTGAGTTTAGTTAGTCCAAGCTCAAGTCGATTCATGTTAGTTGGGCCCAAGTCGAGCAAAGTCAGTTCAGGCCTAGATAAAGTTGAGTGGGCCTTTACCTAATTAGAGTCAAATTGACCTAGGCCAATGTCAAACCGAGTTGACCCAGTCTAGCTTAAGCACAGTCAGCCCAACTCAAGTATAATTGAGTTGACCTAGTATGAGTCGAGCTGAGTAGACCCAGGCCCAAGTTAAGCTAAGTGGGCATATGCATAAGTCAAGATGAGTCATCCCAGTTCTAGCTCAAGCTCTAGTAGTTCGGGTCCAGGTCGAGCTAAGTTAGCTCGAGTATAGGTCAAGCTAAGTGAGCCCAAGCCTAGGTTTTAGCCAAATTGTCCCGGGACCAATTTGAGTTGAATCAACCCAAGTTTCTTGGATCAAGCTAAATTGGCAAGAGGGCAAAGTTGAGAGAATTCGACCGAGTCGAGATCAAGTTGAGTCGGCTCGGGCCCAAGTCGAATCAATTCGACCTTGGCCCAAGTCGAGTCGAGTGGGCTTAGGAGTAGGTTGAATTGATTCAACCCATACTCAGGTCGAGTAGAGTCGACCTTGACCCAGGTCAAGTCAATTTGGCTCGAACCCAAGTCAAGTTAAGTCAGCCTAGGCTTAGGATGATTCGAGTTAGAGTTAGCTCGAGTTCAAGTCAAGCTGATTCGACTCAGAACCATGTCAAGTTGAGTCAGAGTCGGCTCAGCTTAAGTGTAGCTCACACCTAAATGTAACCAATTTTGCTCATACTCAAATTGAGTTGAGTTAGAGCTAGCTCGAGCTAGAGTCCAACTCAACCGTAGATTAAGTCGAGTCAGCCCAAGCCTTAGTAAACTTGAGTTTAATCAAAGTCAAATTGGTAGTTAAACCTTGGTAACTAATTAGGTATCAATTTAGAAACTATTTATTAATAATAGAAACTACTTTAGATACCAATGATATTTTAGTTTATAAAATAGTATCTGATTTAGTCAATATAATGACTACTTATTTTTTTTATAAAATTAGTTTCTATTTAATGATTTTTTTGTAGTGTTAATTGAAACAAAAAAATTTAATGGGTTTAAATATATAAATGGTGATTTTAAAGGAAGAAAGAAAGTCTTGAAAAAATGAAACAAGCTTGTCGAGAGATCAAGGAAAAATTGGAAAAAAAATGAACAATAAAATATGGTTTACAAAGTTAATTAAAAGTAAAAGTAGGAAGAAAAAAAAACACCTCTCTAATTAGATAATTTGAACAAAATATTCGAAAATAAACTTTCATGTATTAATTGTTATCTTGTGGAAAAGATTACTAGATTACTTGATGATGTTGAAGAGTAGTGTGAGTGAATTTTAAATGGCACAAAAAGTTGCTTGAATGGGATGAAAAATAATTTGCCTATTACTAAGTTTTTTTCTTGAATTTCTTTAATAAACTTCTTAATTTAGTTTATCATGATAAATTCTTTTGGTTTATCTCGCTAAACTTTATATTTGATCTATGGTAAACATTTCGTACAAGTGTTCAATTAATCTGTTTTGCTTAAACAAATCTTATACAATTAGTTTATTGATTTTTCTTCATAAACGACACAAAAAAAGCATTGGATAAGGACATGTACTTTTTAAAAGATGGAACTTATTCTATAAATTATGGTGGAAGAATTATGAATTTTAAGATTATCTATAATACAAAAAGAACATTAAGGAATGTCGTCATCTTCTTCAAAAGGAAAAAAGAAAAAGAAAAGAATATATACATGACATTCTTGGTTTTAAAATGATGAAAATGCACGATGAATTGGCTAGATATTCTATTTAAAGTGGAAATATAATCATTGTTAATGTTATTGTAACATGCAAGAAGACTAAATCTTTAATCACTTTGGAGTAAAAATTATGTTTCAAAAAACTTTGGAGTAAATTATGTTTCTTTCTTTTGAAAGACATTAATGAATTTTTACGGTGCATCGTTGTAAGAAATAATAATGTGTTTCTAAGGACGAATATCAAATCCAAAAAAAAAAGTTAAATATTCAAATAGAATTCACTAAATATAGAACAGAATAATAAAAGTTTGTTGTGATGACAATGATTAAAATGAAAACAAGACAAAGAGTAAAAAAAGTGAACCGTTATACGACAAAATTATTAAACTTTTAAAACGGTTAAGATTAAGTTGTATTATATTTATATGCATTGTCTCAATAACTTTCAAATACTTCAGCCTCAACAAATTATAAGTTTGGAAACAAATTAAGGGTTTTCTAAAATGAGAAAAAAAAATGCTTTCATGTACTAAACCAAATACATTAGCAATAACATACACCATTGGAGATGGAATAAAAAGTTTACTAACATCCAAGCTAAGTGTTACATACTCTTAGGAGTTGTAAAATGTCAAAAGCTAAGTGTGAGCATTAGTTTATTGAGCTTTCAGTGTTTGGCCATGAACACTAATTGGGTTAAGTTTCGATACACACCACATCACTTAGGAGTTGAGGCCAATGACAGTTTATATACACTTTCCTCTCTTAATCTATCAATGGACCTTTTAAGAACAAAATTGTGACGAAACTTCAAACTCCAAAACAAACAATATCTCAGATGAGTATTGACCCTAGTACACCCAATATCCATCACTTAAGAGTCGAGATCAATGACAATTTATATACACCTTCCTCCCATAACCCACTAAGGTTTGAAATGGGGAAAAATCAAATTTTTCCTTACATTTTATCGATCCACTTGTATCTCTTCTCGTCCTTAATTTGGTAATCGAACTCTTAATTTCATAACCAGCCAATGGTGACTCTTCATGAAGACAAACGGTTGATTAATGATCATAATGGCTATCTTAAAGTCTCACTAACGGTCATTATCCAAAGGCCTATAAATATAAACATCTCCCAGGAAATATATCCTATCCATATTTTACTACATACTATCATACTTAAGTATTCTTACTAACTTAAGCATTAAAGGATCTTTTAAGCATTAAAGGATCTTTTGTAAGTAAACACCCTCCTCTTTCTGGCGATCAGTCAAAGCAAGGTCTCCTGAGAGAACTTCCTCATTCCATCTTGGAGCTCTCCAGATCAATTTTCGGCAAGAACAGGTTAGATAGTTATTCCCATTACGTATGATACTCTTTTACTCTCTTTACAAGGTATCACCAGCTCCCTGTGGCAGAAGACCATTGACCTTAACACGGATCCAAATCATGTAAACAGCTGGGGTATGAAACATACAGGAATGAGTGGTGGGGCCAGTGACAATTTTCTTCCCTCTTCAAATAAAGTACTGGACTTTTAACCATATTTTTTACCATTATAACTACTAACTCTAGCTCTGCCTTGGGCCTGCACCCCCACAAATCTGGAAGATTCAATTAGTCCTGAGAAATATTATTTAAACAAAGTTACACCAGTTGCTGATGTTGCATGGGGAAATAACAATACTAGTTACCATTCACTTGAGAACATGAACAAGTGACAGATGCAACCCAAAACCATTAAAAATCAACTTTCGGAGATTTCCTATCTTTCTCACATCCAGCACTAATGAACTTGGTATAGGGATAATACTGTTAATGGATCTAAAATACATTATGATACCATCACAAAAAAAATTAATTTGAAGTATAACTCAATCTCACAAAAATTAACTAATATGGTGTGATATGCACTTAAATACTATAATAGTCATATACCTAATTAATGTGAAATTTTGAACAAGGGGACTCAACTTTATGAGCAAGTTCCACTGTGCAAGCAGCTGCGAGGCCTAGCAATTGATTCACATGACGAAACAGTTGCCACAGTACAATCTCTAAGAAAGATGAGGAATCATCCATTAGACATACAAGACGGAGATTATGTAACAAAAAAAGGAATGAAGACAGTATTTTCCTAGTTGAAACATCAATTAATGATGTAGATTGTAGAAAGACGAGAAATTAGTAGGGTCAGGAACCAGTAAAGTATATCGAAAGAAAATTTGAAATCAGAGAACAGTGCGAAGAGACTATACCAATGAAGTACTAAGTACGAACCAGCAAGGTTTGGAGAACGTAAAGAGATAGTAGCCAATAAGTTATAAGATATAGCAAATATACCTCTAGCTGTTCATGAAGACACCTCAGAACATATAACTGCAACTGAAGTGCCTACAAATTTGCAAGTCACTAGTAACAATCAAGAAAAAAAAATCAGTTGATTTAGAGGACACCTAATGCCAATATGAAAATAACCATGAATGTAAATAGTGGATATTCAGAAGTAGGAATTCATATTGATAAGGAATATAATAAATAAGATGAATATTCATATTGATAAGGAATATATCAAGCGGGTGTCAGCCACAAAGCATGACACTAAAGGAATCAATTACATGTAATGTAACAGCCTAAATTATATCTACTATGTTTAAGCCATCTTTATTAGAAAGAACAAATATGCCTGCAAAATTTTAACAACTAAGGGAAACTTGTTTTATATACAAGAATCATTGTTAATAACGTTCTGCTCCAAATATTGCTGTTCTACTCCTTTCAGAGAGATATGCATAAAAATTTGTTTTTATAAAGAGTCGTCCTTAATTTGTTAATAAAATTTAACCCTCTGATTCCAAAGTTCTGATTTCAATCCTGTAAAGCATCATTGGCAGTTTCCTTTCCACACTTCTCAATGAATGAAAGCTAGCAAGCACTCAATTTAACTTCAATACAAGAAAATGCAAAGAGACTTGTTAAAAATAATCTATCAATATCATACAAATCAATAGAAGTTTATGGAATTTTGTAGCACAACGGTCATGGTGAACCATATGCACTTACTGTGTTGTCAATTCCGTCAGGCAGTTTTCCATGAATGATCTTCTCATTTTCAAAGGCCCATTTATTTACCAAATCCAGTTCTTTCTTTCTTCCCAAAAAAGAGCCATCCTTGATGGTTCACATTCAATGAAACAGAATCAGTGAAATCCAACTACGCAGCCACAATTACTACGACACACTATGTAATAACTCAGAAGTTTTCTTATGTTTTCCTTAAATGAAGAACACACGTGACTAAGTTAGGTTGCTGTAGAATTGAATGCTGAGCATTTGGATTCTGAAATGAGTATCCAATCATAAAGAAACAAAATTGCTACGAAGCAGTAGCTTAAAAAGCAGTCTCAAAGTGGATAAAGCCCAAGTTCACTGTATAGCAGCTAATGAGACAGTTGATATTATCAGCAACATGAAGGAATTGCAGCCATAAATTGAAGCAGAAAATTAAGAGTGATAAAAAATGGACTAACCTTCAGGATCGGTTGGCCATAAAGTGAGCATACTTCATAGGAATAATATTTATTTTAATGGATATGCTTTATGAAATTGTTAGCAGATTAGCCAACTCTGGGTTTTGTAACAAAAAGTACAGGTCCTGGGTTCAAAGGAAGGAGGCTCCAATAGGAATCTTGACTATCAACCAGACAACTATGCCATTTGATTCTATAAGAACCCACGGGAAAGTTAGACACGTCAAGTGAGCAATGTGAAAACCCCTGCCCTTTCTCATTAGGTCTAAAATCCATTATTGTCTCCACAGCCATACTATTACCATGGCCCCTACTCTGCATAGAAATTCTCCTCTTGCCTGCCACACCATCCAAGACATGGCAAACCAACTTCTGGTTCAGTTCAACAATTTCATCATCTTTCCAAGCTTCAGATCTAGATTGCGAGTGCCCCAAGGTTTGTCCACATGGGACGAGGAATGACGTACTGCAATGAAGGATGCAATAACACTTAGTTGACTTAACCACAAGGTTTGGTGGCACATTCTTCAATTGAAGACAAATATTCAATGTGATGTGGGAGCCTTGCGAAACAGATATTTCAACCCCATTACCAGAGTCCTCATTGTGGAGAAAAAGTTCTGACCCAATGAATGGTCTGCACAAATAATGCAAAACAAATATTTCAACACCGTATTTTTAAGTGTTAGGAAACATAAACAAACACCAAATTGCGAACTCTTGGTCGTGGCTTGATCAAATTAAGAACTTAAACGGACTACAGCAGTTCTAGATTTGCATATAAGGAGACTACATCATAAAATCAGAGAGCAATAAACGTGTAAAGGTTCACAACAAAGAGAACATCTATTAAACAACAAAAGAAAAACTAATTCAGCTTAAAATACTAACAAAATTGGGAAACCATTTCTTGAGACTCCGATAAAACAAATGCAAAAGCAAACTATTCAATTCCTTTCGTTTAAAGTTTATATGATTCATTTTGACATGAAAAGGAAGATAAGGGAGAATATTGAAGGAAAAAACAATAGTGCATGTGAGGATCATTACAATAAAAATTGCATCATAATAAAAAACTACATATTCATTTAAACTTTCATTAAAAAGTTTACACTGATTCCATTGAATAATTGATACACACACCTTACTTTGAAGAAGTACTTTGGAATCCGAAGATGAATGTGCATCAATTTTATTAAAGTATTAGAAACTAGTGACAAAGCATTCTTGGTAAACTGAGATCCAGTTTTCTGAAGCAAGCAGACAGCACTAGAGACAGCATAACTACAAACATTGAGCACCTCTATGTCTTTATAGGCAATGCTACAAGTTCGGTAACCGGATCCTGGGGATAAACAGATCTCATTTAGGTCAAAATAATTCAACAGCAAAGAGAAACTCGCTCTGGTTCCATGATCCACACACCAAAATAGCCTCCTTAAATTTTGTATTGTCAAAGCCTGTAAATTACTAGAGGTTTTGTCACCAATAAAAATTCTCTGAGAATCTTGGTCTATATTAGACACTCCAAAAGCAGTTACAAATGCTAATACTGAAGAACTCAGACCATGAGCTGCAAGGACTTCAGAACTTTCACTGTCCATCCCAATGAAAGATGCTCTAAGTAGATCAAATTCTTCTGCTAGTCTGAACAGTTGTAAGGAAACTTGAGTAATATCTTGATAAGACTTCAGGAATTGAAGCTTATCACCACTCTCAATCTCTACCTGATTTAAATTTTGATCCACATTCAATGAAACTTCCCCCAAAGCTTTAACCGCACCAACTAAATTTTCCAAAACTCTAGCTCTTAATGATAAAAACCACCTCTGAAAACAAAATGCTTGAGAACTTGTTACAGAGGCATCCAAAATTTTCAAGGAAGAGCATACTTCCACATGAGAGTGATTAAGCTGATCATAGTAATTACAATCATTGATATTCCTGGCAAGTCTTGGATGTGTATCGTCCTTGTAATCATGTGTTAAAGGAAATTTGATAGTCCCCGCCAACTCCATTGATGTGGTTCCCTGTTTTGGCTGCCTAAGAAGTTGGATTTTGTCTTCAGAATTAGAATAATGGAACAATGTTTTTAACCAGCTACAGCAAGAATTAGACTTCACTTTCTCTATTAATGACCTGAATACAGTAGTAGCTCGCAACCATTCACCCTGACACGCAGCATGAGCACCAACCTTGTAAGCAGTCCAGCCATTTGTTCATGTCAAGACTTTGTTTACAAACGTTGTGCATTTAACAAGACAACTAACAGGATGTGTTTCATCATTCGCATGGACTAAGCCATCACAAATAGGTTGAGTGTGCAATAGCAGATGGTACAATATGTGTGTATAGCAATCAATTAAACTACACTGGCACACAATTTCAGCCAAAATAGTCACTTTACTGAACACTTCAGTATTGACAGCACCAACTACATAAAGATTTTCAAGGTATGCCACCAGAAATCTGTATATTTTGGAAAGAAATTTAACAAGAAAGGAACTTTGCTTTTCTCCTTTCAAATTTACAGCTAGAAGAGTTGATGGTACTGCACGGTCAGTAGATGCAATTGTCACAAGATAATATTCAATCACTTCTTTTATGTTATCAAATACCAAAGAACCAAGAGAAGGATGACTTTCAACAACAGTTAAAATAATCTTTAGCAGATACTGGAGCTCCTGACAAATTGTCAGATCATTTTGACCACCTTCCAACAATGGCATCAACAAAATTTTGATATGATCTTTGATTAAAGAGATAACACACGACGGCAGGGAAGAACAACCAAAAACATTCTCAATATCTGCTCTGTCCTTTGTCCTACAACAAAAATCTGCTAGAATGCAAATGGCCAAGCAGCTGTTCCTCGAGGCTGGATGTTGACTTGTGTTTTCAATAACAGTTTGAAGCCTCATAAATTCTCGAAGCTCCTTGTGAAGTGAAGAAGGCGGAACAGAACGAAGGACCTGCCAATCATTTAATGCATGTCAAACAAGTTCATATATCATAAGAAATAAAAATGAGTTTCATTTTGCCAGGTACCGAACTCAAACCTTGTGCAAGACTCTTAGAGCTTTATATTGAATGGGAAATGAAATTTCAGGTTCCTCCACTATGGAAAATAGCCCACGAATTAGACCCGAATTATCTGAGTTCTCACACAATCCTCTTCTGAATAAAAAATGCAAGCATCTTAATGTTGTTTCTTTTACATGTGAAGTTCTTTCTCGATTGAGAAACAAAAGAAGAAAGTCCACCTGAATCCAAAATGACTTAATTACACAAGCAAAGCACCATAGACATAGTATATATTTTGAATTGGGACCATCATCCATGCATGCTAAAGCTGGCTGCCTGGTGCTTTATTTTACCAAAAGCCTTAAATAGTTTACTAGCCCTTTTCAAAGGAAAAAAAATCTAGCAATGAGTTTCATAAACTTCATGTTAAGGATAACTTTTAAAACAATCTCACTCAGTTGAAGGAACAAAGCAACACTTGGCAAATGGTCACACAAAATATTTCAAACCGAAACTAAAGCAAGGATAAAGTAATAAGTGGCCTTTCATTCCTCCTGCTCAACTAGGATGCTCAAAATCATATAGTAGGACAGATACATACCTGACAAGAGGTAAAAGGAATTAAAATGCAAGCAAGTTTTGAGAGTGAGTATAGCATAGCAACCATAAAATCTTCATCTGACGAATTTAGTACCAACTCCATACCTGTCTGCATTAAATCAATCATCATATCAGAAAACCAAATATGATTGTTCCAATAATGAAACAGACAAAAAATAAAGTAACAAATTTCTTTAGGTAGGCTAAAAACTTAATAATTGTTATGTTATTTTGCAATGCTATTAAGTTTGGATATTGAACCAAGGCACAAAGTGCAGAGAGCTCATTGGGCAATAAAATATATATATCAGCACTGTACTGCAAGAATTAGTTCTCATTTCTATTTTCTTATAACGTTACAGTATTAGTTTCAAACAAAAATTCAATTCTCTAACTTAATTGTTCTATGGCAACAAGGGAGCAACACACCAGAATACATTGTTCCATAATCAACAATTAGTAGTCCTAGACTTTTGATTAAATTGAACTGGATAATGCATTATAAATTAGTGGAAGAGGTGTCCTCATTTCACTTTGTTGTGGATAACTCAAGCAAATTCACTACAGAACAGTCTACCACATAAACACTAATACATAACAGAGAGAAGCCACAAAAATAAATGATAGAAGGTAAACAAAGGAAGAACGAGAAATAATCAGATACAGAAATAACGTAGTTCAATTGAAGTGTTACTGAACTTCAATCTACATCAATGACAAAATTGACTATGCACAAAGATTATAACACGAAGTTTCTCTCTCAGTGATCTTTTGCTCAACTCTCACAGTTTATTGATTTTACAATTGAACTCACACAACTCTCAGTTAGTTTAACTGTCGTTACAGATTCCTATATATAGCATACAACTACTGTAACCAACTACTATAAAATGCACCTAAACATGTGGAGAGGCACAGCACATGAATAGTGTCTTCCACTTCTTACTAGAAATATTACTTAGACAGCTGCTCCAGACGATACTAATCTCAATAGAAGCTATGAGACTAGACGTTCAACTAACACTATCCATCACATGCTGGAAATGCATATTTTCTACTCGACAATCAGGTCAAGTTTGGCGGTTTAGGAACCTTGACAAGATTTTACTGAACTAATCTTCACACATTTGATGTAAGCTTAGTGTTATGATTTATTACTGCTAGTTGAGGCACAATGTCAAGAAATATTTACAATAAACTAGATGAGCCAATTTCAAAAAAATTAGAACTCCACTTCAACAAGAAAAAATCAAGGTATTTTCTTCATAATTACTCTAGGCCACCTTGTTTCCACTTGGTATCTTGTTAATCACGTCCCTAGGAAAAACTAAAGGAAGACAACATAGACATGCAGAAACAGAAAAAATCACAGTTATTAGAAATACAGATAAACAAGACCATAATAGTTGCAACATTAGCCAGAAAGTCGCACAATATTATAGCTGTCATTGCATATATAATTATCAAATACCTTTTATGCTCTATGTGCAACGGAATAAGAGGATTTGCATTTTGCCAAAACTCGGGCAGCAGCCAACTTTACTGGCAAAGAAACTGAAGATGAATTCATTATATTAAATAGCATCTCCACTGAAATAGATGCAAAATCATCTGATATCTCACAAAGGCAACCAGTGGCATACAAGGATGCTTTCACCTCTGAAATCTCAACCCAGCATTTCAGATGTATTGATACAGAAAATTAGTTATAATAAAAGTGTCTTCAAATAGGGTCACGTAAACAAGTTAGAATTCACAATTAAAGAAAATTAGGAGAATATTCCAAGGCAGTCAACCTCCACATTTTATTAAATGTAAAGGAAAAATGATATCCAATCAAGCAATCACTATCATGTGTCAATCCATCCATGTAGAGTCATGTAAATCAAATTAAGATTGTAGTTTCTCACTTACAATATAATTTAACAGAAAATATTTTTGAGACCTCATTTAGGTACTCAGGTAGGAAATCAAGTAAACATATCTATTCAAGAGACGTCAATATGAAAGAAATCAGACATCTAAAACAACAGCAACACTAAGGTACTTATTTTACCTCACAGTCATGAGCAGAAACAAGGCTAGAAAATATCAAGTATCGAATCTGAGCATTGTCTTTCAGAAAATCAGCCCAGCAACCAAACAAAACCAAAGCCAGTGCCTTCGACTCCAAATCCCCACTATCAAAAACAGATTTCACTCTATTTAACAACTCCAAGTGATTAGCTACTCTTGCCTCTGACAGCAACCCTTTGCACTGCTTTGTCTTCTCCTTATTGCGATGTTTCCATTCAGACAAGAAAACCCTAACAACTGAAAGTCTGGTCTCTATGTCACCACCCCTAAAGGCATCAGCAAGGCGCAAGAGGATAGCATTGGCAAATATTCTATCTTCGCCTGGAACAAGACCAAACATAGCACAGGGAGCAACACCAGATTCAGGCTCTATACTCCATTGCCAAAGTCGACGCTCCATTTCCAATATGGCTTTGACAAGAGCACCTGGCAGTGAAAAATTTCAAAAACCATAAAAACAAAACAAAAAAATAACACAAAAACTATAACAGTTTTAATTTTAAGGCTTTGTATGGAATGATAATACACAGTGAATGAGGCATTATTTGAATAGGCACCATTGTTTATATAGCCCAACTTGCAGAGGAACAAAGGAGAACATAATGATGAAAAAAAGGGATGAAAGAAGAGAACTAAATAACCAGGTTTTGCAGAACGGAGGCCCATTTCAAGTTGAATGCTCCATTCCATGGCACGAGCAACACAAGTTGGTTCCATGGCGAGTTTTCTTATCCAGGCAACAATGCTAACTACAGAGCACCAATTGCAAATACAGATTAATCGTTGTTTCAAGAAATTTTAATTAAAAATTGTGAACGACTAATTGATCCCTATAATTTTCCCATTAAGCTATTCTTCCCCCTCCTAAATGATGACACATTCAATCCATACCTGATAATTTAAGCTGGAAGGGGATAGTATCAGGAGGCAGCAAAAAATAATAATCCTTCTCTATTCTATCGTGTTAAACCTTCATGAAACAAGCAAATGCAATTGGTTTTCAGAATTCATATATAGTGAATAACTGTGTAAGGAGTGGACTCAACCAAGATGACTAAAGCAACCACGTGCTGAAAGCACAATAGTCTAAGATATAATTTCAATAAAAAATTCACTGCACTGTTTTCAATAAATAAAAAATTGAAGAAGAAACCCACTGTTGGTGGATTTTCCGGTGAAATCTGGTAGGTGAGGACTGTCAGCTACCTGAACGGCTGCTTCTCGCCGTTGGAACGGTTGTTATAAACAGTGGTCGTGGCGGAGCTCCGTCAGACGGTTGTTTCGCGTGGAGGCGGAACTCCGTCGTGCAGGACAGTGGTGATGGGCGGTGTATTGGAGTTTTCAAATTTTATTAGTTAACTTTATAATTATTATAATAATTACTAAAAGGTTATAAATTGCAGAATGTTCCTACAGTAATTAATTTTTCTTTTCAAATAATATATATGAATGTATAGCATTTATCCAAAATAAAAACAAAAATTGAATGAACAAATATTATATAACAGTATATAAATTTTTAATTGTATTTATTATCTGCATAATAGTATGTAAGAATTTTCAAATAAACTATAGTGGTTTTATTTAATGTAGTTTATTTATATTTGGCTTAGTTGTAATTTTAGTTCCTGTATTTTATAATTTTAATGGTGTTACTATTTTTAATTACTTATTTTTTTAATTATTTGTAGTTATAGTTTCGGAATGTTTTTATGTTATTAATTATATATAACAATTTCATTTTCAATTTTAAAAATATGTTGATCAAAATTCTAATTTTTAATAACTTTTCCGTGTCTTTGCAATATGAGTTAAAGCTGGAATGACAATCAATTCTTTTGAAACTGCTATCTTTTAAACTTTTTACTTGGCACTTAACATAAATAATGATCAACCGATCATAGAGTTGCTACTAAAGAGGGAGTAACGTCAGGTTTGGGAATAGTTCATTAGATGAATACTCTTAGTATTTTCTATGAAGCTTTCAGGGACATAGAAATTTGGCAAAGTTTTTGAACTATGTAATGGGATCTCTTTCTTTAATTAGTCTTTAAAGATTATAGTCATTTTAAATTTGTTTTTGTTCGTTGAGCAACCTCAGTTCGTTACATTCTAAATTCTAAACTTTTTTCTACGAATAACGAATTTGAATATATGCATTTCACACAACCTTAATTGTTTTTTTTTCCTTCATGCAACATCCTTATTCCTGTACTTAATACTCATTTTAAATTAATAAAACACTTTTAATTTAATAGGTAACTTAACTTTTCTTTAGTCTTTAATTTCATAACTTATTTTTAAATTATATATATATATATGATATTTTTACTATTTTCTATAATTATTTGATATTTATTCACTTGTAATTTAATACTTTCATTTCATATTTATATAATTATAATTTTTTTTTAATATTTGATATTAAAAAAATAAAATATAAATTATTTTAACATAAAATACTTAATAATATTACTTTTTATTTTTTATTTTTCATAACAAAATATTTAACTTTGAAATAGTCTCAGGTTATAACTATAGTCACTCCCTAACAAAGATGAGGATGAAATAAAAAAAATAAAATCATACTGGAAAAGTTTGGTTTCAAACTCCAGGAGAAGCATGTCATGCAAATGTGACTTGGATAATCCACATTTCAAGGTTAAACGCCGATGAACACATTAAACTATTCATATGGCTGAGAGTCCTCACAATACAGACACAAGGACGCAATTATCAGGAATGCACTCTACCACTAAGCTAATAGCTAGTCGTGCGAGCCTCCTGCCGAGATCCGCTATGCCAAAAGCAAGAGAAACCCCCGTCAAGCAAGAGAAACCCCGTCTCATATAGATAAATTCTTACTCCAATAATCATGAATAAGCAAATTCGCGCTAGTCGAACTTGTCATCAATATTGGCAGCTAGTTAATTAATATTTAATTTTGAAGAGTTTTTTTTTATGTACTTTTGTTACTTTATATTTAAATTTAAAGTTCCATCAACTTTTGAATTTATACATAAATAAATTTTAATTTATAAAATATGCATATTTTTAAAAATATTTATAAAGAAAGTTATCTAAACAGGTGCTTTATATGTGAATGAGTTGTGGTAGAAGAAGATATGGCACAACAAAGAGGGAGAAGAAACAGAGACCTTTGCTCTGGGATTCAGATTCATAAAATCAACACCCTTCATTTCTTGCAGGTCGCACTCTTTTTTCCATCTTCTTTTGCTTTCTTCCATGCCACTTTATATTATTTACTTTCTTATTTCCTTGTTTTTTTCAATCTTATTCCACCATCTTTGAAATGAATTTTTGTGCTCAGTCTCGTTTTTCTCTGATAATAATTATCATATTCTCTCTTTTCCAGCATTGTATTATGTCTTAGAATTCAGTTTTTGCAATGGACCTTCAATAAGAATGAAAGAAATGAGAGTCATGGAAAGCATAAAGTACCAAACGACGGTTGGAGAAACATAGCAAAGGTTGTTTGTTGTTAGGATGATATCAAGTTGTATTCCAGTTTCAGTTGGGGCAAACCCAACAAGGTTGTTGTCAGACGAACGCACTACATTGTCCCAAGTGCGCCAAGTTCATGCCTACATCATTAAAACAAACCTCGTCACTCACGTGCTTTCTGTCACCAAACTTGTTAAGGTTCTTTCTCAGAGCAGTGTTCCCTACGACGCCATTTCCGTTTTTGCTCATGCACTCTCTTGCTTCCATGACATGAGGGGAATTGAGTTTTTTGTTCCCCCCACACTCAAAGCTTGTGGCAAGTCGTGTGCATTGGAGGAAGGGAAACAAATAATGGGTTTCATTTTGAAAACCCATTTGTGGAATGATCCGTTTGTCACTAACTCCTTGGTTCGCATGTGTTTGGAGCTTGGCATGGTTGAACTTGCAAGGTCGGTGTTCGATAAAATGCCTACAAGAGACTTGATTTCTTGGAACTCGTTACTTTCAGGGTACTTGAAAGCTGGTCAAATTGACATGGCACGTGAAGTGTTTGAGAGAATGCCTCAAAGGGATCTAGTTTCGTGCAATACCATGATTGATGGGTACGGGAAGCATGGACTGTGCGAGCTTGCTGAGGAGGTTTTTATGGACATGGGTGTCAGGGATGTGGTGACTTGGACGAGTATGATTTCAGCTTTTGTTCTTAATCATCAACCAAAGAAAGGGTTATGTTTGTTCAGAGAAATGTTAAGTTTAGGAGTTAGACCGGATGCTCCTGCTGTTGTCAGTGTCCTTTCAGCCATTGCTGACCTTGGTTTTGTTGAGGAAGGAAAATGGATACACGGTTATATATTTTCTAATAAGATACTTGACAATTATAATTTTATTGGATCGGCTCTCATAAACATGTATGCTAAATGTGGTCAAATAGAAAATGCCTACCATGTATTTAGAAGCATTTGTCACCGACGAAATGTTGGCGATTGGAATTCTATGATCTCTGGTTTAGCCTTCCATGGACTTGCCCCTGAAGCTATTGAGCTTTTTCAGGAAATGGAAAGGGCAAAACTTAAGCCTGATGATATCACTTTCTTGGGGCTTTTAAGTGCTTGCAATCATGGAGGTCTTATGGATGAGGGTCAGTTTTACTTTGAAACCATGCAAATAAAGTTCAAGATAGTCCCTAAAATTCAGCATTACGGATGCATTGTTGACCTTCTTGGGAGATCAGGTTGCTTAGAACAGGCCCTTGAGGTTATACACAATATGCCTTTTGAGCCTGATGTTTTAATTTGGAAGGCCATTCTTTGTGCCAGCATGAAGCACAATAATGTTGTGTTGGGACACACTGCTGCATTGAGAGCCTTAGAGTTGGCTCCACAAGATTCAAGCTGTTATGTTCTTCTCTCAAATATCTATGCCAAAATGGGAAGGTGGGATGACGTGAGTAAAGTCAGATCGATGATGAGAAAAAGGGGAGTGAGAAAAATTCCTGGATGTAGCTCTATTCTGATGGATGGTAAAGTGCATCAATTCCTTGTGGGGAAGGCCATGAATGTGGGGTACAACCAAAGTGTTTTGTCTAAGTTAGAGGAGGTTGTGTCTAAGCTGAAATCAGAGGGATATGAACCTGATCTCAATGAGGTTTTTCTAGATATTGAAGAGTGTGAAAAAGAAAGCCAACTAATTCTTCACAGTGAAAAATTGGCTCTTGCTTTTGGATTGTCAAGTATCCCTGAGGGTGTTCCCATTCATATAGTGAAGAATTTAAGAATTTGTAGTGACTGTCACACGTTCATGCAACTGGTTTCAAAAATCTACAATCGTCAAATTATAATCAGAGATCAAAACCGTTTTCATCATTTTAATAAAGGTTGTTGTTCCTGCAGAAATTATTGGTAATTTTAGTATATTTAGGTACCATAATGTATATAGTTTGGACAATTTCTAAACCAGGACATCAAATATTGTTCAATTCTCACATCTTACAGGGATGATAATGTAATATTCTAGGATTATCACCTACAAAATTATGCTAGTACAAAATTCATCATTTTCATGGGTTTGATCCACATATTGATTTAAATAGAAAAAATATTATCACATAAAAATATAATAGACCTTTTTTTTTCATTAATCATTT
This sequence comes from Phaseolus vulgaris, assembly GCF_000499845.2. Taxonomy (NCBI): domain Eukaryota; kingdom Viridiplantae; phylum Streptophyta; class Magnoliopsida; order Fabales; family Fabaceae; genus Phaseolus; species Phaseolus vulgaris. The sequence continues at coordinate 36,140,939 of NC_023755.2, read as the reverse complement.
TATATTTACTTATTTAAATTTAACCTTACAGATTGATTTTAGTAAAACTATTTATATAAACATCATGATTATTTCTTCCATTATTAATAAACAGTATTTTTTTTAATTAATCCAACTATACTTTTCTATCCAAATTGACTTAAAAGGATTATGCTAATTAGTGCTGAAATATTTAAACTCTCATTACAAGATTGTTGCTATTTGTATACAGCAAATTTCTTAACAATACTGTCACAAAATTAATTTAGACAGATGGTACAAAATTATATTAAATTTTAAAATTGAATGTAATATAGAAATAATGATACTAGATAACTAAACCTAAAAGAAATATATAGACGATAATATTTGAAGAAATGATAAATGAAATAAATAAAAAAGAGATAGAAATAACGTTATTAAGAACATTATAAAAAATTATTATCTGAAGATATGTGGTTGGTGAAATTAATGCAGATAAGATGTCTTGCTGCAAAAATTACTAGTTAGCATAATCCATAATTAGCATCTTTTTTTCTGCTAGGTGACAAATTAGATATTTTTTCTCTGGTTCCGTTTATTATTGAAACTAAGACGTACGTGAGATTATCTATCATTAACAGGTTTTAAATTATAATGATTAGAAGTAAAAATGGTTAGCCATTGTTCAAATCAATGGTCACTAAATTACTTCAAAATAATTTTATATTATTGAAACCATAACGATCATAGACGTGAAAACAAGTCAATTGTTTAAAGAAATAGAAAATATAATAATAATAATAATAATAATAATAATAATAATAATAATAATAATAATAATAATAATAATAATAATAATAATAATAATAACCGAGAGACTCCAAAAGATAGTGGAGACTCAGATAGAAGTTATAATTTCTCCTTCATAAGATGGATTTTTTTAAAATTTATTCTTTACATTTATTTTTAAATTATATTTGTTTTCAATTGTATAAATCATAATTATTGAGCAAGTAATTTCACAAATTTATTTTATTGAAAATTTTAAATATTAAACTACAACTATTTACTGAATACATATCAACTAATAAATAATACTAAATTTACAGATTATTTAATTGATAAAAAAGAGTAATTCCATTCAAAAAAAACTTAAATTATAACATTGAAATAATATATTTTAACCAAATTTTAAATTCAATAAAAAAAATATTAATTTTTTTTTATAAAAAGTTTTCATGTTAGGCATCACTGTACAACTTGACATCTCAGCAAGGCTGACACCTCTCAAGTAACAACAATCATCTGTCATCACATAAAAAAAATATTATTAAAACAAAAAAAATACAAAAATATGGGGATTAGACCAAAACTCATATGTTAACAAAAACGATATATAGGTAGACTATACATATTCATAAAGAATTCTAAGAACAGACTAGATGGAAGTCTATTATACCAATGAAATGATTCTCTATAAATAAATCATAAATTAGCCAACTTATCAATACACGCATTCCCTTCACGAAAAATATGAGTAACCCAAAACCTGATTGTCCCCCAGAAATTAAGACAAGTATTCCATCGATTACGAAGCATCCACGGAACATTAGTCCTAGCAGTAAACGCATCACAAACCAAGGCAGAATCATATTCAAGCCAGACACTAGTAAGCCCCATTTCTTGAGTTTCCTCCATAGCATGTATAACTCCATAAAACTCAACAACCAAAGCAGTCTGAACTTCAAGAAATGCTGAAAAAGCACCAATAAATTCTCTCATACTTCCAAGAAAAATACCTCCACAAGTAGCAAGACCAGGATACCCCATAGCAGCCCCATCAGTATTAATTTTAACCCAGCCTGGTGAAGAAAATTTTCATCTAATAGGAAGAGGACGAAGAACTTTACCACTACGAGTCTTAATACCAAAAAACTTAATCACGTTGAAATCCAACATATCATTCTTCATTGAAGCTTTAGATGAATTTCCCACTAGACAGGTTAAATCTTTAATTACCGAAATAGCCTTAGAAACCTCAATCTTATCCTGAAATCTAGCATAATTCATCATACGTCATATCATCCATATAGAAAAGGTTATCACAGCAAGCTTAATCAATTTAACCAAACGACTACCATCACTCTTAATAAAAAAAAGAATATCATCCTTATTAGAGAAATGAGAAGTAAGAAAAATTTGTCGAACTCAACTCCAAATATGCAATGCGTTAGAACATTCAAAAAATAGATGTTGAATAGATTCCTCATGCTTTTCACAAAGCGTACACATAGAACATATATGCAAACCCTTATTTTGAATATGTTGATCTGTAGGAAGTCGCCCATGAAATTTTTTCCAGAGTACTAGAGTTTTGGAAGGTGGAATAGATGAAGACCAAATGAATTTACCCCAACCACATGGAACTCCTGGTTCCAAGAAAAAAGTCCTAGCCGATTTAAGGGTGAAACGACCAAACTCATGTAGAATCCAATTAGGAATATCTTGTTCCTCTCTAACCATGATATGATTAAAAAAATGAGGCATCTGCTGTAAAGATAAGGGAATATTCCAATCACAACCTGTTCAAAATTGAGAGACTATATCCGGAATGCTAACATCATTATATAACCCTGCAATATTTGCTAAAGAAGTAGTAGAACACCATTTATCATTCCAGAAATTAATAAAAGAACTTGTACCAAGAGTCCAAGAAGTACAGTCAAGTATGGTAGAATAAAATTGCTTAATTTCAAGCCAGAGAGAGGGGGATCTATAAACTGTTCTAAACTCGTATTTTGATTTAAGAACCCTGACTTTCAAGAGTAAAGACCAAGGTTTGTTGCTATAAGCAAAGTTCCAAGCAAGCTTAAGAAGATATGCATTATTTTCATGATGAAGATTAATAATATTCAAGCATCCATCCTCAAGAGGTGAACAAATTTTCGCCCAATTAACGGTAGCGATACCTTTTTTCAGAATATCTCCAGTCCAAATAAAATTTCGACACCACTACTCAACTTGCTTAATAAGTGAAATAGGTCATTTATACATATTAAAACTATAAAGCAGAAATCCAGTAATCACCGTATTGACCAACTGAATTCGATTCATCATGCTAAGAGATTTACCTTTCTAATATTGTTAATTTCAATTTAACTTTATCAGTCAAAGATTGAAGAAATCGATACTTTAGAACACCAACAAATATAGACACTCTAAAAAAAATATTAATTTACTAACTATTTAATTTCACCATGTAGTAGTGTACACAAAAAGGCACGGTCAAAGGCAGGATCTTAACCTCGAGTTACTAAATTTAGTAATCTCGAAATGATTATATCTAATTATTAAAATTTAAATAATAATGTAATATTTAAAAAAAATTAAATACGATGGTTTTTTAAATTATTTACTTAATAACCACCATAATACAAATAAATAAGTACTACACTTTATTTTTTTAAATAAATTGTAAAAAAAACTGCAATTAATGTTATAGACCTGAAACCTGGCAGAAGATGGAAAAGGTAATTTGGAGAAAGAAATATGACGTCATGGTCAGACATGTCTTCTGAGGTCTTTATATGAGTGAGTTTTTGCTGAACAAGACATGGTACGATAAAAAGAGAGAAGAAGCAGACATCTTTTGCAGATTCATAAAATCAACACCCTTCATCTTCTTCAGGTCAGACTCTTCTCTACTTTTTTTTCTTTTTTTCTTTTTCTTTGAAACTTATTCCACCATCTGAGAAATGAATTGCGTTCAGTTTCGTTGTTCAGTTCAAATTATAAATATGGAATGGATGAACACTCCTCTGAGTTCATTTGCAGTTCTCACAATCTTTCCCTGTTAACTAATTAACTAATTAATTAATTAATGATGATAATTTGAAACAAGGCTCATCGGTTTCCACGTGGCAGTCTCGTGGCGCGTGTAAAGTTTACTTCTTCACGTGCTTATGTTGTGAAGAAAGGAAACGTTTGGGTTTGGGAGTTTTCAATCATGTCTCTGAGAACATGGACTTGTCTAACCTAATTAATGTTGCCTCAATTTCTGCCAAGCGTTATTTTAGATATTTTTTTATTTCTTATTTAGTAAAATAAGACAAATAGTGATAAAACACGAATTAATTATATTTTGGGTGGATTGGAATATGAAATTATTGCATAGGGTGTGTTTGGAGAGAGGAGATAACGTGTTTTTCCTTTTATTTTTTTGACGTATATGGGTGAGGGACCATCACCCTGCAATGCATTGCCCACTGCTCTGTGATTCTGCTGCACATGATATATGTCGTTTTATCTGAATCAAGGAATCCCAATGTTTATATGAAAATTGATGCAAGAGACATTCCTTTATACATATTAATTCTTAATTAATTAATGATATTTATATTGGAAAGAGTATGTTGTAGAATACTGCAACACCTCTAACAATAATTACCCTTCTCTCTGTTTTCGGACTGGATTATATTTTAGTATTCAGAGAGAGGTAAAGCAATTTGGTAGCTTGAAAAATTGATAGGATCAGTTGTTATATAGTGTTAAAGTTTACAGAGTTTAATTTTTATGTATTATTAATATAAATAACTCTTAATCAATTAGAAATTATTTGCATTCGGTCTTTTAAACTGGTTATTATGATATAAACTTGGTAGTTCTTTGTGATTAATTATTTGCAGAAAATTTTTGTTTCTGGATGGTAAGTTTCATAAAGAAGAGTAAGCACTGGTTCTGTTTTTCATTCTTTTACTGTTCTTGGTGTTTAGATTAGTAAAGTGGGAAATGTTATTGATTAAGCACAACTTTGCTTCTTGTTTCTTTAATATTTTAAAAATGTTATGAAAGTAGTGGATAATAAGTTTGATGTTGCAGTCTCCTTGGAGCAATGGTGATTCCAATATCAGTGGCACTGGTGGTGATTTTCGTTGGATTGGTTTACAAGGCCATAAAACCCCCAGATCCCAAAATATGTGGATCTATTGGTGGTCCTCAAGTTAAATCACCCCGAGTGAAGCTCAGTGATGGTAGGAATTTGGCCTACAAAGAATTTGGTGTTCCTAAGGAAGAAGCTAGGTACAAGATCATTGTCATTCATGGATATAACAGTTCCAAAGACCAAACTTTAGCAGTTTCTCAAGTATGTTTCAACTACTTGTTCTTCTTTTATGTTGTTACACTCCTGTGTTTGGTATATAGTTGTAGAGCATTAGAGTGGTAGGTGTATAAACATAGATTAATATATGTTAAATTTGTTGGGTTTCTTGTATGCAGGAACTAGTTGAGGATCTTGGGATATATTTCCTCCACTTCGACAGGGCAGGTTATGGTGAAAGTGACCCTCATTCATCACGTTCTGTGAAGAGTGAAGCTTATGATATTCAAGAACTGGCTGATAAATTGGAGATTGGTGATAAATTTTATATAATTGGAATGTCAATGGGAGGTTACTCTGTTTGGAGCTGCCTAAAATACATTCCACACAGGCATGTTAATTACTTACTTGTAGCTTCATTTTGCTTTTTATGTTTTCAATTCTTGCACACAATAATATATAAGAGTATAAATGATTTTACACTATCAAGATTTGTGATCTAATCACAAAGGATCTTTAAACAGTAACCTTAAACTCTGCATATAACAAGAAATCCTTTGGCAGATTATCAGGAGCAGCTTTGGTGGCTCCATTTATAAGCTATTGGTGGCCTTGTTTTCCTGATAATCTTTTGAGAGAGGCATTTCAGATGCTACCTCAGTCAGACAAATGGACTTTTCGAGTTGCACACTACGCCCCTTGGTTGTTCCATTGGTGGATGACACAAAAATGGTTCCCTTCATTGACTTTGACAAATATGTTGTCTCCTGATGATATAGAAATCGTGAAGAGCTTGTCAGAACTCCCTAACACTTCTCAGGTAGTGCCTGCATTTTCATTTGTCACTTCATCTTGACATTCATATTCACAGAAGAAAACAACTAGGATTAATTCAGTGCTTATTTGGAGCTTAGAACTGATAAAGAAAACAGCTAGGATTAATTCTATTTGGAGCTTAGAATTCACAATTTGTCTTCTTTGCTCTTTCTATTATATGCTAGCACTAGTTTTGTGTTTAACAAATAATCATTTGGGGTTGGCCTCATCTGAGCCTCACCTTTTCTAAATCTCTATCTTCACCAACCATTATCATCTTTTTCATTCAGATTTCTTCATCCACCATAAAATTTCTCCATCAAACCGCAACCAACAACAAAATAGAAAGAGTTACAGGAATCAACATAGGATTACATCATATACACTACATGTAAATATTGATTCATGATGCACACAATTAGTTTATCAGTTTTTTTGCCTGCAACTTTACTGTGTGTCTTAACATTCAGGAGAGGATAACTCAGCAAGGTGAATATGAATCATTACACCGAGACATAATGAGTGCTTTTGGAAAGTGGGAATTTGGCCCCACAGAGATAGCAAATCCGTTCCCAGATAATAATGGTTCAGTCCACATTTGGCAAGGCTTTGAAGATAGGATCATTCCCTACACACTGAACCGTTACATCTCTCACAAATTACCATGGATTCTATATCACGAGCTTCCTCATGCAGGACATTTGTTTCTCTTCAAGAAAAATGAATGTGAGTCTATTATCAGAGCACTTCTACTCTCACCAGATATTTCAGAATAAGATGCAGTCTGTGCAGTAGTAAACCATGAATCCATTACAGAGTATAGTCTAGTCCATACCAGTAAATTTTGTGAGCAGATACCCTACACATCATGCTTTAATTGACACATGTTTCAAAGATTTGGATGAGTTTCAAAACATCATAATTGGCATACAACAACAAAAGAATCGACGTTTCCAAGTTTAAGAAAACATACTTTATAAAGATTGAGAAGCACGACACAAGGCAAAAAAAAATGTGTAAAATGGGGAAATGCTTCATTTCAATTTTTGTGCTTTACAATATACACTTTTTAGAAAAAAAGATACGGTTGAAGGATGCAAAGTATTAGACTATACGAAGGAAAACTTAGCAAAGTTTCACCATTTATGTGAGAATATTGGATAAATCTATGTAAAGAGAAATTACTCGTTTGTATTTTCTCCACAATTATTCTTTATTTTTGTGATCAAGTTCGTCGATGACTATAATCATAAAGAAAATTGACACATTGAAAATTTTGTTCTATTATGCAACCCTATTTTTTTGTTTAAAATTTTTATGCAACCCTATTTCTTTGTTTAAAATTTTAATTTTTGTATGATATGACAAAAATACTCTTTTTTTTTTATATCATCAATTAGAGGTTATATACTGAAACAAGTTGTTAACATATCATTCCTCAATCACAAAATGATTTGTCTCAGTCACGCCACTATTATAAATTAAACAACATCAAAAGAAATTTGAGTAAGCACAAACGCCACTATTATAAATTAAACAACATCAAAAGAAATTTGAGTAAGCACAAATGATTTCTCTTTATAAGAATGTGCAACACTTATAGACTTAATTAAATTTCTAGGATTTTGTAAATTTGAGTATCTTTAATTGAGTTCTTGTTAAAGTTTTTTTGGTATATTGAGTATTTAAAATATTATATTTTTCTTGTAATTTAATTTTTACGTGTTAATTGGGTGACATGACTGTTATCTTATCTTGTACTTGTAATCTTGTTTTTTTAAATTTGCACTGATCGTTGTTATTGAAAATTAAAGTGTTAATGACAATTTCTTATTATCCAACATATATTTTAATAAAAACAATAAAATTAACTCGTTTTATATTAAGTGCAATATTATTTTATATTGATCTCAAAAATAACATGTAGAGATAAATAAGCAATGTAGAGATAAATAAGCAAAATAACAATGTAAAATAAATATTATGTCACCAAGTTAATAAAAATAATTAGATCACAGAAACTCAATTGAAAAACAATTTTTTTAATACTCAATAAATAAATAAAATTTAATAGACTCAAATAAATTTTTTTGGAACTATTACTATTTCTTGAAAAGAGAGGAAGATTTGCACGTATATAAAAACCAATTTTTTTGAACCTTTTAGAATTAAGCAAATTTATTTTCACAATGAATGTGTTTTAATTCTTCTTAAAATACAATAGTGATGATGGTTATAAGAGAATTTTAAAATGATTATTGGAAATTAAGGAATTATGATATCACATTAATGTGAAATCAAAATAAAAAAGAGTTAATAAATAATATAGTTTTTAAATGTTTTGCTGAAAGAAAACATTTTATTTATTAGATTTGACTCTAAATAGAGGTGTTAAGATAGGTTTAGTTTGATGGGTTGATAAAAAAAAGGTTATAAAAGAGGGTGGACTATAAAATATAACTTAAATTGAATTAAGTTATTTTAATTTTGATTAAGAGTGGTAAAATGGAACATCTTCATATCTTATTCGTACCTCAGAAGAACGGGTTTGAAGTCAACTTGTCAGTTTTATTTTTATATTAAAAGCACACTTAATTATATAAAATATTTTTCAGTCTTAAATTGATTAATTAATATATTTAATTGAAAAAATTAAAATAATAATTATTTTATATGTTATATTATTTTATTATAATTAATAATTGAAACTTAATTTATAAATATGATTTTTTGAATTAAAATATTATTATATATTTACATATTTTAAATAATAGTATAACTTTTTTTTTAATTTTAATTTAAAAATGAGTCAATAGTTCACAAAGGGTATTAAAAATACCAACTGGACCTACCATCATAACAATTTCAGTATAAATATACGAAAATACATTTTGGATCCTCTTTTCTGAAATTTGTTTCTAGATTTTTTTTTAAACGAATTTTTTATATTATGGTTTTTTTTTAATGATATTTTGATTTTTATATTCTGAATTTTTATTTTTGAAACACAATAAAAAATTTAAAATCTATTTTTCCAAAATGTACTATTTTCAATTTTGGATTTTTATTTCCAGAATGAAGGACATTTCTGGAAGTTTAAAATTATTTAGGGTGAAGGCTTAAAAAGATTAGGTGTAGAAAGAATTTGTCTAAGTTTTATCTGTTTAGGACACAAATCATATGGACTTAGTTTGGGATAGTATTTAGGTTAATTGGTAAGTTCGCGTTTTAAATTAGTATATTATACTTAAAATTTTAAAATAATATGTTATAATTTATACATTAAATAATTTGATTTCAAATTTCAAATTAGTTTTATTAATGTGATTTAATTTTGAAAATGATTTTTTTTATTTTTAAATTTAATTTCATAACTAATTATAATGGGCTATGGGTCCAGCAGCATGCCAAGTTCAACTTAAAAATGGAAAATGCTTCGTACATCCAATCATTTTTAACCTGCACACAACATTTTTTTTAATTTCCAAAAATGCCCTTTTTTCAGAAATAAAAATTTAGAATTGAAAATAATATATTCCAGAAAAATAAATCTGGAAGTGGTTATTGAGTTTTGGAAAAAAAAATCCAAAATTAAAAATAATACATTTCAAAAAAAAATCTTTGAAGAGAGATTATTGTGTTTTGGAAATGAAAATCCGAAAAAAAAAATTAAAAGCCCGATAAAAAAAATTCATAATATAAAATTTTGTTTCCGAAAAAAAAATCGAGAACACATTTCAAAAAAGGGAAATTGGAAGATATTTTTATATGCACCTATTTTTTAGGACAGTTTCGTTTTTCCGCTGGAATCGGGTGCATGCAGGAAGCAATTGCCTTAAAAATCATAGGCGTTTGAATCCTTCACTATACCAATTTCCAACCTAAATTATTGAAATAGTCTCATCAGGTTTTTAAAAAATCTTAGTTTTTTAAAAATTTATAATTCCAAAATTTCTCTTAACAATTCGTATTTTGAAATTTATAATTAACCTTTTAGATTTCACTTTTTTTTATTTCAAAATTATTTTTGGATTCTAATTTTTGTAATACAATTATATATTTATGAGTGGTTCAATACTAGTCTAATAACGGGTAGTTTGATAAATTTAGGAGACTCTTGTTAGGATAAACTCTGAAATAATTTTGATATCATATTAAGAAGTAAACTTGTAAAATTAGGTTACTCATATTTTTCGTAAAGAAACTGTGTGTGCTGATAAATTGGCTAATTTATGATTTATTCATAGAAAAAAATTTCATTGATATAATATGCTACCATATAGTCTGTTCTTATAATTCTTTATGAATAAATATAGTCTACCTATGTATCGTTTTTGTTAACATATGAGTTTTGGTTTAATCTCCCATATTTTTATATTTTCTTTATTTTTTATTTTTTTAATAATACTATTTTTTCATGTGATGACAAATGATTGTTGTTAATTGAGATGTCAACATAACTAGTACAAGTTGCATAATAATACCTAGCATAAAAGCTTTTATTTAAAAAAAACTTATATAATAATATTTATACCTACTTATATATTATTAAATAATATTCTAATTTCTAATAAATATAAAATTTCCAATCAAATAACAATTAAAATTATAATATATTTAAAATTTAGACTCGATTGACACCTTTACTCGGGCCTATAACATAAAAGGCCATACAATAAAGCCAACCAAAAAAAGGACATCCAAACACGCCTTGCACTACTGCAGGCGAATCCAATTCAGATTGCAAAGTCTAAGACATATTAAAACAACCTTAATCTCTTTTACAATGTTATGTCAATAACACAGATTATTTTTATTTTAAAATAAAGATTTTATGTTAAGCATTATTATTATTATGCAATTTGAGATTTTAATTAGGCTGACACTTCTATACTTATTTATAAATAATTCTAAAAACATTCTTTATGAAAGTCTATTATATCAATAAAAAGATTTTTTATAAATAAATTTTAAATTAATCAACTTATAAGCATATGAATTTTTTTATAAAAAATATAATATATTTTTTTTGTATTTTATTTTACTAGCACAACATCATAGAGAGAAAATATGAAAAGAGAAAGTTTATGTGACGAAGTGAGTAAAATTGTATAATTGTGATACTTAGAACATTTAGTTTTCTGTAATTAAAATGTGTGAAACACTAAAACTGTAGAACTGTAATACCAAAGTGGTGAAAAGTAGATTCGAGTGTGGTGGAATATGTGAGGCACTAACAAACATAAGGGTTCTGATGCAGATGAGTGTGACCACAAAGTAATCAGAGTTTGTTTTGAGTTTTTCTTCTCCTCAGAAGATAAGTTACATCAGACAATTTTTTAAATTATTTTTTGCTAAAACAAACAAACTTATTTCGTAAGAAGAAAAATAAAAATTGAAAGCCACTGATGGATTATGGCCTAACTCTCCAAGTTGCAGACTACCTTTTAAAAAAAAAACAAAAAAAAAATATTTTGAAAATTTTATTATATATTTTCTTAAAAAAAAAAATTGTTAGTTTATTTTACAATTTTTTTAATGTTAACACTTTGTTACCTTCTATTTCTTACATAATGCCAATCATAAAATCTTTGTAGTAAAATTATGTCATTGATTTTTTTTCAACTGGCAGGACTTTTTATTATATAATTTGATAGTACTAGATTCTATAAAAAAATTTAAAAATATTATACAAACTAAATTAAGAATTTATAACATGTAATACTTTTTAATTAATATTTAAATTTCTTTAAGTCACGTCATTTAAAAAAATATTTTGAAAGCATTCTTTAAATAATTTTTATGAATTAAACTCCTTTTATATTTTAAAATTAAAAGTTTTAAATATATTTATTTTATTTTTTTGTAATATACTTTTTTCACTGGAAGACAACTAATAATGTTTTTAATCTTTTTTATCAAATATTTTAATTCTCTGGAGTATTTAAGCTAAAAATGTAAATAAAATTGATAAATAACTTGTAGTTTTTTGTGAATTTATAATTTTTAGTTAAATAATAAGTAGGGAATATAAATCTTAGGTATCTTATGTCTGTGTTAGAAGAGGGAAAAAAAAAAAGCAAGGCTAAAAAAATCTTAGCTGTCTTATGTTTGTGTTAGAAGAGGAAAAAAACAAAATATTTTCAAAAATCCATAACGAATATGCCTTTTATTTTCTTTCCTTGTTTTAAAAAAAATGCTTTGGTTTTCGTGGTTTTCCCCCTCTTTTTCCATTTTTATCATTATTTATATAGTAATACCATTTTAATAATCTAAAGATGTCAAATAAGTAAATTTAATAACAAAAAATTGAAACAACATTAAGCATATAATTTTATTTTTAAATTATCAAAGCAACATCATAAGAAACATTATTTTTAAATACTTTCTAATTTGTAAGATACAATTTAATATATATATATATATAAAAAAATATATATATATATATATATATATATATATATATATATATATAAACTGTTTCTAATTAATGGTCACAGTTATGATAATTTTAATAATTCGGTAATTATTATAATTACAGTAATTGTTGTAATAATAAGTAGTTATTTTCAAAGATTAATTCTTACCACAACTTACCGCAACACTCTCCATCAAATTTTACAATGACTTTTGTACAAAAGAAATATTACTATCCTTCTAAAATAAAAAAGAATTATTTTATTATTATTAATATTACATAGAAATAATTAGTTCTTATGAATGAACAAAAGGTTAAGTGATAATTTTAAATAACACCCACTAGTATTGTAATTTGTAACACAATGACTCTTAGAAAGAAAAAAAAAACCTCTAAAATAAATTTTACCTATCAATCTTAAAATGAATATTAGAATTAAAAATTAAAAAAAAAACTCCAGAAATTGAAAGTAAAAACTTCAAAACCAAATTGTAAGATAAGGAAAAAAAATCCGTTGCTGGTTTTAATTTACCTTTCTCTGCACCAATTGAAAAAAGTGAAAGCTCATTAAATATTTTTCTCTCTTGTAAAAAGAATAGTTTTTGTTGATGATTTATTTTTGATTGAAGAATATTGTTTAAATAACATTCCTTGATTAAATAATAGTATTATCTTTTATGCACCGAACAAGAAACAGGACAAGAGACATTGAAGAGGTAGATGCTTTAAAATGAAAATAAATGAAAAACAGAACTTGTGGTAAGGTGAAAACGGTTGATAGCTCAGAACGTGGCAATGATAAAGTAATGCCAGAAACTGAGTGAAACAAATGCTGTTTCAAAATTATACCAATGGCAGTTAAAGCCTTGTCTCTATGTAGTGTACTCTTCTCTTTAATCTCTCCCTTTCTTTCACTTTGTTCTTCCTCCTTCTTTATTCCTCTCCCTATATTTACTTCCACATCTTTCTCTTCAGAACTCACTCTCTTCCTTCTGTTTCTACACAGGTACCCTTCTCTTGCTTTAATTTTCTTTTCCCCTTCCAACTGCATTATATGATTTTGCTTCTGTTCTTCCCCTAATCTGCTTCTATCATATGGATCATACTCAGATGCATGATTGCATGTTGCATGCAACTGGTACACTCCCAGTAGAGCATCAATTTGCATAATCTGAGTTTTCTGATGAATAAATGACATTTTTCTTTGTCTTTTGGGGATCTTGGGGTTAGTTAAAAATTCATACAGATGTGCTTTATACAAGTTAGCTACTGATGCATGTCAATTTTGTAAGAGTTTAAATCTGGTGAAGCATCGGTAACAGCTAATTTTTAATGCATTTAAAGTTTTCTGTCTTTTTTTGGCCTTAAATAGTGGTGATTTCTGAGGCAATAACTGTTTCTTATAGCCCTTTCATCTGCACTCATGAATTTCCAACAATCAGAGCAAGAGGTGCCATTGCAAGACACAGAAGCTGCATTTTCTCAACTGAACCAACAAAATTCAGTACTCTCACTCACCCTTGAGGAGGTGAGCGGCAAGAACGGAAAGAGCTTAGGATCAATGAGCATGGATGAATTCATAGCCAGCATTTGGAACGCAGAAGAAATCCCACCACTACCCGTCTATGAGGAAGCTGCAAAGAACAAAAGCGTTGCACCAGAACCCACCATTCCCCAGCCAGGCTCATTCTCTGTCCCTCCCCCAATTTGCAAGAAAACTGTTGATGAGGTTTGGTCTCAGATCCAAAAAAGCCAACCAAAGCAGCACAATGAGGCTGACAAGAATGAAACACTCGAAAAGCAACCCACATTTGGAGAAATAACTCTGGAGGAATTCCTAGTAAAAGCTGGGGTTGTACGAGAATCAACACTATTCACTACTATATTGCCTCAGAATAATTTTGGTAACATTCCAAGCAATGTACCATTTAATACAAGCTATATATTAATAGGAACTACTGGATCTAATGTTCCTAGTAATAGATTTGAACCACATCCAATGCTGCCACAGAATAACACCTTAGTTTTAAGGAATCTCCCCACTGCACCTGCTACTCATTCTCAAAACTTGGGAGAATCAAGTGGGAAAGGCAAAAAAAGGATCATTAGTGGTCCTCCTGAAGAGGTAATAGAGAGGAGGCAGCGCAGAATGCTGAAGAATCGAGAATCAGCAGCACGATCTCGAGCAAGAAGACAGGTTTTTATAGTCATCATAAGCTACTCTTTCTTATACATCAGATTCATATGTTTGCTACTTATTAATTAATCACCTAGTATATATGGTACCTCTAATATTCCATCTAATCAATTTTTTGTTCATTTTTACCATATCTTTTTAGATATGATTCACTAGTCACCATGCAAAATTTCTTGGGATGGTTTTGGCTTGCATTCAAGGTCCTTTCCCTTATGTTAAAATCTTCTGATGCAGGCTTATACTGTGGAGCTTGAAGCAGAGCTGAATCATCTGAAAGATGAAAATGAAAAGCTCAAAACAGTTCTGGTACACAATATTGAAATTGAGGGTTCTTATTTTTTTCTTTCTTAATTATTCATGTTTTTTTGGTGTCTTAACATATTTTATATTCATTTACATCTGCAATAGGCTGCTGATGAACTCAAGAGGAAAGAAGCTGTAAGTGATTGTGTTTCAAATATAATTAGTGTTAAATATTCAAATTAATGGTCTTAAAAACTTTTACACTGGCAATCATTCTAAAATCATTATTAATATGATATGATTTTTGAGATAATTATTGTAAATTTGGAAAAGTTGCAGTATCTGATAACCTTGTGAGTGAATGACAGTTTTTGAGTGTAGTCTACTTTCTCAATGCATATTGCAGGTTTAGTGAATTATAATATCTGTATAATTATAATATATTGATGCAGATATCTCAGAGAAAACCCTCAACAATGGCTGAAAAGAGGACAGAGAAGCTGAAGAAATTGAAGAGGGCTCAAAGCGCAACCTGGTGAACAAGAATCAATGGCAGACATCAGAAGATTAGCAAGCACATGTGAAAGAAAGGAATAAAGTGAATGTATGATGGAAGATGCACCTGAACCCGTTTATCAAGATCTAAAAATGCTAGTATATTTTGAAATATGGACAATGGAAGAAAAAAAATAAGTTATTTATCATTATTATTAGTATTGTATTTGTTATTTTGAGACTTGCACCTGTTATTTCAATTTTAATTTCCCTGGTTTGTAATAAGGATCCTTATGAGTACTTTGTGTTAAGTGTGATGTATTTCTGCATAAATTTGATTAGTATTTTGATATGTTAAGTGTGATATGTATTTCTGCATAAATTTGATTAGCATTTTGATATTTGATGTTTACAAGGTCACAAATCTATATAATCTAGGGTGTGTGATAGTCTAAAGTTTTTAAAAAATCTATACAACTGTACATTAATTTTTCTATATTATTTCCAGAATTGTTTCTTTTTTGGATATGAAAAAATGTCATGGGTAATTAAAAAAAAAATACTACTTGGTTATTAGTCTTTTATTACTAATATGTTTTATTCACAAATTCATATTTAAATATTTTTCATGAGATATGATAATATACTTATATATTCATTTAATTTTTTAACAAGAAAGGTGAACAAAAACTCAAATTTTCAAAAAATAAAATTATCATATTAGTAAAGAATAAAAAAAATTAAGTTTAATACAAACACAAGATATATAAAATTAAAAATTTGTAGAAATGTAGATGTTTTTTCCTTTCTAATTATATATATATAATTAATGTGTTTATGAAGAAAATATTTTAAATAAATATCTCAATATTTAAAATATTAAAATAATTTTTTTGAAAACAGCTGTAGATATACATTAAATTTAAATTAGATATTTTCATATAAAATGCTAATAACTGGTAACTCTAACTAGACTGAATAAATTAAAAAAAAAATCATCCTAAATATTCAATATAGAAGGATAATTAATGAAAAAAACTTCTCATATATTAATTTTCTAATAATTTAATTCATATAACTAATGTAACTTGAATTTTAAAAAATATTTAAATTTAAAATAACTAAAATTTGACTGAATATTTTCATTTTATACTTATGATAAAGACTAAACCGATTTGTTTATAAAATAGAGTGAAAAAAAATCATTATTGTTTTTTTGAAGCTATTCTGCATGAAGTGCATGAGTTCGAGTTCTTTACGTTAACCGTTTTTTGGTTTTATTCGAATATGCATGTGCGATGTGTGCCCACCGGCCCAATTCACACGTAAATATTAACATGCATGCACGTATAAGTTTTAAAGTTCGTTATAATCTCTTTATTTTATTTCTATTAATTTATAATCTGTATTTTTTTTCTTATGGTTTATAAGAACTGAATTTTTACTAAAAAAATACAAAATATTAATCTATAAATTTATATGTAACCAAAAAATAAGATTTAATTTAACTATTTATGATAAATTTATTCATCTCACCTCATCAAAACTAAAAAATAATATTTTGTAAGTGAAGGATTTATACCAAATCTTAACTGCTAATTTTATAAAATTTGGATTTTTGATGATTTATGATTTATATTAAATATAGTTGTAAATTCTGGAAAGTTTCAACAAGCATACATATTTGCAAATGACAAGTGACAGTTTGAGAGATGTGATTAACAAAACTAATCTACATCATTACATTTGATGAAATTAATTGTTGAGGTTGATATATTTATTCATAATAAATTTAAATTTAATTGTATAAATAACAATAATTTTTTACAATTTGTAATATAAAATATTAATTAATAATTTTTTTTATATTCATGTTTATGTAAAGAGAACTATTAAGTTGATATCTCAACAATTAGAAGAAATGTATTATATTTTCATATATAAAAAAGTGTATAGTATGCATGAGAATGGTAATTGTGGTTCGTATTTCCTATACATGTATAATATTTATTTTCTATGCTAAAAACTAAATAAAATAAAAATATATATTAAAAATATTTAAAGCAAAAAAAATTAGTGAGTGTATATCACATATACTACCACTTCGATATTAAGGTTAAAGAAGAATTGTGATTGCATAAAGTGCATATTTTTATTTTTATTTTGTCTTAAGCTCCGCTTTGAATAAGTTTTATTTCCTTGAATAGAAGAATAAGGGATTTTCATCAAAATTTGAATTATAAATATCAAATTAATTATCTTTAATGGTCATTCTCTATAATGAAAATATTTTTTAATTCTAATATATTTTTTCATCAATCTAATCTTCTCAGATAATAAAAAAAACAATGTTTATTTTATTGAAATTATTTAATACACTCCAAGACATAGATCATCTTTATAATTTTTTATTTACTTTTGAAGTGATTAATTAGTTTCTTTCTTTCAGTTGCTATTGAGATGGTAAGGAACATCTTTCATAAGTTTTATAAGCTATAGTTTAATAATTTGGAAAACACAAAACATGTATTTATCTTATATTTACATTTTAATTTATTCTCCAAAAAAAATAGTAAATGTTTTAAAATAAAAAATTAAATGGAATTACATGTATTTAAAATTTTAAAGACTAAATTTAAAGGAAAAATAAGGAATAAAATATTAAAATCAAGTTTACTATTTTATTATTTGTAGTTAATATTTAATATGATTTAACAATTTGAAAAATTATATACATAGATATTATTATAAATTATTTTAGAATTTATGTTACTCGTTTAAAAAATTATAAGAAATATATATATATATATATATGATAAAATTTTTGAAAATAGCATTAAAATTAATATACAAAATAAATTTATTAAAAAAAATTTAATGATAATAATAACATTTTATATGTTATATTCAATGAAAAAAAATACTTTTTGATTCTTATAAATTTTGCATTATGTTTCTATTTTTTTGTCGGGAGATGTTTATGCGCGTAAAAAATTTTATTCACACGTAGTCTTCATGCATGTCTTGTGTATTTGAGTTAAGGTGAATAGTAGTATTTAATATATATATATATATATATATATATATATATATATATATATATATTAACTTCTTATTATGGTAGAAGATTTATCCTATAAATTAATAAAAGATTTAAAACATATTTGATCAAATACATTTTTTTAAAATAATTTATTATAAATAAAATATCTTTATATTTATTTATAATAAATTTTAATTACATAACTATTTATTAAAATATTTATATATGGAAGAAACAGAGCAATCAATATAATATTTAGAATGAAATTATTTTATTAACAATAAAATCATATTTGCATTAATTCTTTTATATAAATTAAATCAAATTATCATCTAGATCTGAATTCTGATTTTTACACATTAAGATCACTCTAAAAGATGGCAAAACTTACAGATTTGTGCAATGGATTAATTAATTCATATCTAATCATATATACATATATATTATAACATTTTGTTTATGAATAATTATTTGACCTACAAAATCACTATTATGGTTGTTGTTGAGTTTGAAAAAACTATTTTTAAAAAAGGGGAATAACATTTTTACTTTTATGAGTAATTTTTTTATTATAAGACAACACTTTTAATTGCAGATACAGTATATCAATCGTAATCCAATTTGAAATATACAGAATTATGTTAAATGGGTGACCAACAAAAACAAAACACACATTGAAAAGGAATTGGTCTTGAATTCTAGATCTGCAGAAGAAGATAAGTCTCTTTAAAGAAAATATATCTAATAGATATTATAAACTTAAGGTGACATTGACATTACCTTCCTTCTACTTTATTGTAAAACATAAATTCCTAATTAATATTGGTATTTAAGTTAAATATAATATGAATATTATTAATGATGTATAAAATAATTAAAAATTACATTTGTGATGTTTTTATTACTTAATCCTCTGAAACAATCTCACAAGATAGCTAAAGTTATCATAAAAAATAATATATGATTAAATAATAATAATATTCATGAGGATATTTAGTTTTTGTTTTGTTTTTATTTCTGTGTGCTGTCACTCTATTGTGATAAATCTGACATATTTTATATGTTTGGGAAGATGAAGTTATTGAAACAATGAATACACCTGTTAAGAATAAAGATGAGATGAGTATAAATGCTGTCTGATAGTGAAGGGGACCCATGGGAGTGTAAATTACATGCAATTCTCTCCATCAAACTCAGACACTCATCACAGATGCTTTTGCATTCTTCATAAAATCCAATTTTTTCTCAATATTCTATCTCTGTTCAAAAGAAACTAAAAAACAAAAACATCCATCTTCACTTTCAACTCTTTTCCCTCCACTTTCTTTTTTCCCCTATTTTTCACACATAAACTAAACTTAAATTGCAAACCATCTCATAATAATCAAGATAAAGCACTTCTTCTTCTCTCCATTTGCAAAACATAAACAAACCTTCTTTTTTAGACACCAAGTTGTGCAATGAACCACCTCAATAAGACAATATGTTCTTTACTCATACCCCTTTTTCCTTTTCATTATTAATCACTACCAACATAAATGCAACTCAACAACCTCTTTTTTCTTTCTATCTATTCCTCCCATTTGTGTCCACTTGATATGTTTTTGTGAAATCATTAATCATGATATTCCCCATTTGTCTATGTTTTTGTGAGGTCATTTTGCTGATAAAAAAAATAATCAAGTGAGGTATTAACATATAAATATATATTGTTATATTAAATGTTAGAAAAACAAGAAATAACACCTAACTAGGCATAGAGTTAATATTAGGATAATTTATCTACATATATATCCAGGCCATATATATATATATATATATATATACACACATAACCTTCTCATAAAATGCAATTTTTTTTTCTATTTTCTTTTTAGCTAAAGGTGGGAGCTTTCTCATCTTGCATGCACATAAAAGCTAAATTTTTTACATTTACAATCATAAAAACACTAGGGCCCATAGGAGATTGAAAAGAAAAATAAATAAATATTTCTTGAAGAAAACACTGACATTCATCATTGTAAAGCAGCCCAACCACATATAACAAGCTTCTTAATTTCATGCTAATGGGTTTTAATTACATCTCTCAGAAACTTGAGAAATGGTTCTGAGAATGTTGGACCACTTGCATTTCGGTTGTTGTTTGACATGAGTTATCATCACCGATCAAACTCCTGTTTCATTATTCAAAAACAAAAATGGTTACTGGAGCATATATATATATATATATATTAGAAACTATAGATAAACTTAAAAATATAAAATAAAATTCAAATTTTTGATGACTGAGAAAATTGTAATAGAATTATGAATCACTTACTCTCTTGGTCTAGATGCCCAGAGAGAACTAAGGGCTCGAAGACGTCCATAGTATTCTCCAATGACAATGAAACATCTTGCAGCTTGACGAACTGTGAGTAATCGACATAACTGATGAAGTGTTTGTTGCCTCAAATTATCAGCCTTCAATTCATAAATAAACATGAACCCTTCATGGAGTTAATGAATCACAAATAACCCAAAAAAATAGTGTAGAGTTAATCTTCCTTTAACATTATTAATATTGGTCACTCACAAGAGAAAGTGTTTGTTGTTCTAAAAAAGTACTGCAATACTTTATTAAGAATTATGGAGACTGTTATTCTGTGTATAAGTAATTAAATTAAAACTAAAACATATTAAATGTTGGCTAATCAAATAAATTTCATTCAATTACTAATAATTGAATATTGTAGAATAATTTATTTTCTACTGCAACCCTGCAATTTAATAAATTAGAAATCTTCTCTATGACATTGTCTTTTTAAAATGGTAATGAAGGGTTTTCTTTTTCAACTTAGCCATCGCTTTCTAAACCAACTTCTGACTGAGACATTTAACATGGAAAAATTATATCAGATGCCCAAACCCAATACTTTGATAAACAAGTATGTTCTAACTTATAAGAAAACGAAAGCAATTCATATATATATAGGTGATGACAGATAAGATAATTTAAGTTAATTAACCAAGCTAAGTTATCTGTATATATAATTAAGCAAAAAAATCATATAAAATGGAAGCAACACATGTAAAAAATAAATGGAATATTTGGGGGCGGAATTAATTATTTTCAAGTTCAAACAAATAAAGTGATCATCAAAAGAATATTAGCTGTGATAAACATCACAAATTTGAGGTCTAAAAAAGCAAACCAAATATATGGTCTAGAAATAAAGTACCATTTCAACTGTTACTAACTAATCATGGATTTATTTCTAATCTTTATGCAGAAACAGTTAAAAGCGTAATAAAGTGTCATAACTATCCTAGAACTTTTTTTCCAAAAGTCAAAAGAAGGCAAAAGAAGCCATTGCCTAAGTGCAATTAACATGGTTTCCATTTTCAACAATCAAGTTTATAAGCCAATTAGCATTTAAATCCCAAAAATTAAAGTGGAGAAGTCACACACATTCAAATCAAATTTTGACAAAAGCACAGGAAATCATTAGTTAAACAGAAACTGCATCTCACACATATGTGGTAAACACATATGTCAATCTCCCAACCACATTTTGTACTTAAAAAGATATTTAATTCACCCAAGAGGAGAAAAAAGAAAAATTTGACCAACCAAATCTGTTCAAAGAAAAAACTTGTAACTCATTTTCTAATACATTTCTTCACTGTATTCTATATATTATTGATTGAAATGTGTATGCAAAATTTAAAGTTTGTTTTACCTGACGAACAAATCCTTCAAGATTGGCTAGTTTGCTCATGGCAACGACCATTTGTTGCACACCATCAACAACTGGGCCTCCAGCAATGGTGTCCACCAGAGATTGCTGCAACTGTTCAAGGCCCTGAGAGAGTGCTTCTTCTGCTTGCTGTGATGAGTGTCTCAAGCCATACATCCCCATTATCTGTTGCTCAGCTAGTGGCTCCAATTGTTGAATCAGCATCTGACCAAAACAACAATATTAATATTAATATAGTACTATCCTATGTGTCGGTCTTGAATACAGTACAGTGCTTAAGAAATTAAGAATTATAATGTTTGATGAGTTATGTTAATGGCAATTAGTAAAATTAGTAATTATCAGCTGCAAATTTCCCTACGACATTGGAGCAGTTATTCACTGCCACAACCACTGACATGGGACAAATTACTAATAACAGTAAAGCAATGCTGTTACCGAAAAAGTTCTTTATCTCGTTCTCCAAAAAAATGATACCCTCAATTTCCAAAATCAAAAGAAAACGACTCACCCTTGAGACTTGAAGTGACCAAATAAATTAGCATGATCCTTGTCTATGCCATTAATTATCTTTACTACATTAAGCAATATATGGATTCCACAAACTTTGCACTCTTTGTCATTACTGTTATGAACATTGTTTTTATTGATTTTTTTCTTTATCTAAGGGATGTATAGTGCACACACCGTGATGAGATCAGAGGGTCTAAAACCACCAATCCAGAGAAAGCAACGTTCAGCTTGGGAAGTCCACATGCCATTGATAAGGTGAAACACATCTGATTTAGCAGCCACACCCTTGACCCTGAAAATCTCATCATAGTGGGAGAGATATCCATCCACCATCACTCTCATATCACTATCTGATAAGGGTACTTGCAACCCGTTCCGGAGCTCTCCCATTAGCCTGTGGTCTTCTTCTAACCATCGTCCATATTCCATGTCAAACATTGCGGCTCCTGCTGCATAACAAAACCAGTCTTGTTACTTATCATTACTTAATCTATAATTGCTATGATTGATTATATCAATGTAATATTAACCTACAATATACTATGTGGTGCCGTTACTTTCTAGTATTGTTCTTGTATATTTTACTGTTGAAATGTTGGTTGATTTGGTGACCAGTGCAATGTGACCACTAATGAAACACTAGGCACTATTTTAATTCCTTGCATAGATAAATTGATTAATCATAACATATAGTGCATTTCCTTTTCATTAGAAAGTGTGTTTCTATTTATAAGGATTTAAAATGAATTATTATTTTACCATAGGTCCAAAAGAGCAGTATCAGAATGGAATAATTCTCTTCTCTGAAAAGCCGAAGCATGTAAAGTGGCTTTTATAGTTTATATATGTTATGAAAAGGTCGTACATCTAGACATACAATATGTTAGCATTATCAAATTCAAAACATAAACTTTTGATTTTATTATTCAAACCCGAATTATCTAGCCACAGATTTTGGTCAAATGCAGAGATTTCATTAAAATTTGAACCAGGATATCAAAAAATTGAACTTTGAATTTTATTTGGTATTCCAAAGATGTGTTTCTCAGTTTGGGGAATTAGAAAATGGCACTCCATTTCAAAACAGCAAGATAAACTCACCAGAGCTTACATTGCCTCCAACACCACCACAATCCACGAACAAGCCCTACAAATTAACAACTCAAATAATAATCATCAAAAGTAAAAAAAAAAGTTAAATATAAAATAAAATGTAATACATTACTACAGAACCTGAGAGCGTGCTCTTTGGAGTTCTTGTTCTATCTGGGTAAGCTTTAATCTACTTGATTCTAGTTGCTGCACATAAGCCTGTTCCATACACAAAAGGAAAATGCAGTAAATTATAGATCTCTTTTGCAGTTTCCACTTTCTGCGATATTATACATGTTCATTTCTCAACAACTAATTGAGTTTGTACACAATTTGTAGGACACACCTTTTTCCTGAGACGGCTTTTCCTTGCAGCCTCTCTGTTTTGAGCTAAACGTCTTAGAGTCTGAGGATAGCAACAAAATCTTACTTTAGATTCTATGTAAAACCTCATAATGAAAAAATAGAGAGAAAAAGAAAGAGTTCGGAAAACTAGTTAATAACCTTTGCATCAAGTGGTTTCTCTGATGTTGAACCAGCTCCCTTTCTCTGCAAGGATCCAAAAAACATTATTTAAAAGACATTGATGATTTCAGAAGGAAAAGAAATGAAAATAGTGAGATGCAGAGAGAATGTTAATTTGCTCAGCACATTGTAGAACTTAGGACTACAAACCAGAAAATGTGATCATATTAGTAACCAAATAAATGAGAGAGGCAAAGAAGAAACTGTTAAATATTACTCAACTTCATCCCATCTATCTGAGTTTTAGTAAAAGCAAAAGTGTTAAACTCTTAATTCAAAACAAAACATGACACATAAGTGCTCACTCTGGGAAGCATTTCTGAATCCTGAGGTCCCTTGGGCCATTTCTCTAGAGTCATGCAATCATCAATATGATAAGGGTAGCAAAAAGCATCGTTACCATCCATTGTTTTGGTGTATACTTTGGTTTAGATTTCGAACTCCAAATTTGACTCTAGAGAAGAACACAAGTTTTCTCTATATTGAGCCAAGTGAGGGGGTCACTTTAATGAGAAGCGTTGATAAGTACTGAAAAGATTCTCAATTTTTTTTTTGTTCGTACTTTGTCCACATCTCTCTCAGTATATCTCTATCATATTTCATGTCAGACATTCATCAGAAAATCGTTCAGGAATCAGGAAAACTCTGTGTTCATTTGATTTTCTGAAAGCTGTTGGGATCTGTGCCTTCTCTGTGAAGATACAAGAGAGAGAGAGAGAGAGAGGAAGAGGAGGGACAGATCAAAACAGTAAAAATAGCATTTAAAAGGCCAACTTTCCCCAAGTTTTGGGGATATGGAAAGAGAGAACTGAGAGATTAACAGTGAAAAACAGTGGTTTAATGACCTTTCTTGAGGTCTAGACCCTATGGAGAGACCAACTGGAGTTTAGTCTCCTGGAAAGACTACTTTATAACATGGTGAATTAAGATTCAGATAAAAGTGCTCATATTTAGTAAATGATGGTATTTTCAATAAGATTGCTTCAAAAAACTATTTTGAGACAAAAAAGAAAAGAGACCCTGAATGAGAGAGACCTTTTCTTGTGATTTGGCTGCTGATTGATTCTGTGAAGAGGCTGTTCTTGCGGCATCGCTTGCCATATCCTGTTGAAGTTGCTGTCTGTGCTGCAGATGCTGCTGATCAAAAGCCTGGTGATCTGAAGAAGATGCCTTTTTACTCATGGGAGATTCTGCCTCAAAGGGGGGCTCAGTTTTGCTGGAAAGACCTGAATCAGTGCTTTCCCCTCCTGACTTTGAACCACCCTGTACGTGGAAAGCCACCAAATTTTGTTGATTCAGATAATTCAACTAAAAAATGAAAATCACCTCACATATTTGCTATCAGAGCCGGTATAGAAGAAATAATATCAAATTACAAGGCTGGGGATTTGGAGAATATCATTTTCACAATAAAAGGAATATAAAAATATTGAGATTTCTTGAACTTGTAAGCATAAGCAATTAAGCATGTTTAAATAAATGGTCAAAGATGGAGAAGTAGGAGACTAGTACTCTTGGGGTTTGTTGGAATCTCATTGGCCATGAAGGGAACATTTCCAGTGTAGCTGCAGGTCTGGCTGTGAATAAAGCTGCAAGAATCACAAAAGCAAAATCTCAAGAGGATCACCAACCGAAGGGGTTGAAGATTACCAAAATAAAGACTAGAGGACTTTCAATTATAACAACAACAAAAAGGCAGAGGAACCTAATCCAACTTTTCATCAGTTATGGAGTCAGTAAATCATGCAAAGGAGGTCAGTTTCTAAGATTGTAACCCCACGCCATCCAAGTCTATTGTCTCAGAATCATTATTGTATCGGAAATGGTAACCCCCCACTGCGCATTCTTTAGACATATTCAAACTTCTTATCCTTCACCCCCCACCAGCTCTTTTTCTCTCTATGCTTTTGGAAAGAGTTGGTTATGCTTATCTAACGTCAGAAAAAAAAAAGCACAAGGGATGAAAACGGAAACATACATGCTTTGCTATCATCATTTCTACCCTTAACTCCATGCAGAACAATTGCTTCCTCCAGCTCCCCAAAATCAAAAGCAGATCCTTGATTGCTAAGAAACAAAACAAAACAGAACAAAATAAATTTGAACAAACCAATCGTATTTGTGAAATGAATTGAACAATGAATCACCAAAATATATTCCTAAGGAATTTAGCTATGCCTACAAAGTCAAAGGATGATGTTATTGAAGAATACATTAAGCTTGATACTGGAGTGTTAATTCCATTAAGCACTCCATAAGGGATGTGGTGACTTGAAGGTCCCGACTCAGACAAACCAAGTTCTCCTATTCTGTGGCTCGCCATGCAAACTTTTTTTAGACCATTATCATCTTCCTCTGAAGCCGAAACATTGTTGTAATTCAAATGGAATTTACATGAAAAAAAAGGTGGTGTTGCTCTGGCATGAATTACTAGAGCTCAAGAATTTTGAAAAGTGGTATATATATGGTGTCATGTGTTGTGTTTAGTGTTTACCTTACCTCTCTATGTGTGTGTTTTGGATAAATATGAGTCTAAATTGAGAAGGTCATAGAGCAGCGAAAGATCAAGGCTTTCTTGTCAAAGTAATATCTAATCTATATGTTGTAAGTTGGCACAAGAGGGTCAAGTCTTTTTCTCAGATATGATCCTCTTTGCAACTTTTTATCTCTCATGGGGTGTCTCTATCTCTTTCTTTTCTCCTTCTCAATGAAGAAACCTGATTGATTAGTCTCTTTGGCTTGCTTTATGGCTGTCCCTTGTTGAAAACATTTCAGATTGAGAAACTCATTCTGTGGTACCCAATATGTTGTCCCAGCAAACTTGTCTCATGCTCTCTTTGGAGTTTGGACTTGTGGGGCTTCAGAGGTGGCTCAACCAGAAAATTTGAATAAAACCAAATGAAATAATAAATTTGAATAGGTGGGGTCTGCTGCAGGAACCCACTAGATCACTGACTCCTACTCCACTCTCTCTCTCTTCTAACCGCCTGTGTTTTCTTATTGGTTCAATTTTAAGCTGAATGTACTTAAAAACAAGCCAGGACTCATGTATTTTCATGTGAGATGTGAGACCAAGTTGAACACAATAAATTCATTGAACTCATGCATGAGATCAAGTTTTCTTTCCTATTGAAATTTGTCTGACTAAAAGGACCGAAATTAAAAGCTAAAGGTGTATTTTCACTTTCTTTTTTACTGTTGTTGGAGTGACTTATTTTACTCTTACAAATAAAATAAACAAAAAAACTAGCTCATACCAATTCAACCAAAACACATTAGAATAATAGACAATAAGCTTAACCACTTTGTGTATTTAATCCAAGCTCTTTGATGGATTTGTTTGGTGTTATCCCCCTTTGTTGAGGGATCAACATCCATTCCCTGTCATCACCTAAACCATGCCACGTTAAGATTCTTTTCTACTTATAGTTATACAAATCTGTTTTCAGAGCAAAATTGTCCAAAGGGTAATCTAAAATTACTAACAACTTGATTTTATTATAATTTGTTAATTTATACATACTAAACCCATCACTCCAACCTAATTTGTATCAGACCATCCTTCCTAACTCTCAGACCTTGTGTGGTAAGTTTAACTGCTAAACTTTCAAATTCTAACTACCCTATAGATAGAGAGAGGTGTTATGACACAGACTGCTGATATAAAATAAAAGGCACATAGCAAGGCAAAAGAGGATTATTTCAACAAATTCTAATTCTACATCATATAAAGTTTGAGACCAACATTATGAGAGAGGTGAGGGAGACTTTTAGGTAATGGACCCATAATCTATAATATATCATAAAAGAGGTAACAGCAATATTTTTAAATTGTGCTCATCTAACACCTTTTGCAAATAATAAGACTTTATGATGCCAAATTACCAATGATTGGTCTTAAAAAAATTGGTTTGGCTCAAAATATAAATTCTTCTTAATATTTTAAGGATACAAACTTTTGTTTCAACAAATCTGTCTTTGAGAAGATTTAAGATAACACATCATTACACGAACCTGTCATTACTTGAGCCGTAATTTTTTGAGTTTTCCTGTCAAAAAGGTGATAGTTCTGGATCAAAATCATAAGAATTAATTATTCTTTTGTTGATTATGTTTCGACTATTATGTTGAGTCATGGTTTGTCGGCTAAGCAAATTCTAACTGAAAGTTCTTTTTGGTAATATTTGTTTATAGTATTTTTGGGATTATAGTTGGACCATTTTGCATTTCAGTCTAAATTTGCATCGATACCAATGTTGAACATATGTACCATTGCTTTTCATTCTTTATAGGTGAATGACCATTGACAGATCAAACTTATGTAAGAGTTGACAGAGGACTAATAATCCACCATATATGCCAAGAAAAATCTTGGGTATCAATGATTAGCAATGGACCCATAGGGTCAAGAATAGAAATTTGTATTGAGTACTGTACTAATCATTAATGGTACCTGCTAAATTCACTTAATCAAACCTGGAGCCACTCACAAAGAATAGTATTAATGTTGCAATTGTAGTTTATTAGTCCAATTAGCCATTTTAGTTTACTAATGAGTTAGATGGTAACAGTTGATTTTCTATATTAAGAAAGCATTGTCATCTTTTGGCTTTGGATTCCTAAAGCACTCACTTAAAAAAAACAAATGTAAGTAGCTTGAAGGATAACAAATAAAACAATAAATAATAAACACAGTTAGCTTTAAAAGGAGTTAAACTGAATAATACTTGGTTCTTAATTCTATATGGTAATGTAAGTTTGAAACTAAGGAACCCTTTAAGCTTGTTTGTTATGTAATCCATTAACCCACTTTTATAATATGCAAGATAAAGACTATAACGTTGTAAATATTTTCATTAGTTATGGACAAAATTTCATTAACTAAATATTTTCTTCTTAATTAGAATATTTTAACCATTTTCTAATTACTATTTTAATTCGATCAAGTCAAGTATATCTGGACCAAGTTGAGTCTACCCAGATCCAATAGAGTCAAGTTGGTTTGGGCAAGCTGAGCCAATCCAGACCAAGGTCAAGCTGAGTCTACACAATCCAATCGAGTCAAGTTGGTCTAGGTAAGCTGAGTCAATCCGGATTAAGGTCAAATTGAGTCAATTTGGACCAATATCAAACTGAGTCAACCAAGATTCAAGTCGAGCAAAATCAAGACAAGTACATATTTACTCAAGTCGGAACAGGTTCACATTTATCTGAGTCAAGGTTATCCCACGTTCAACAGGGTTAAACTAGGCTTAAGTGGATCCTAGCCCGATCAAGTTGGGCGTAACTTTATCAAGATTAGATAAGCCAAACTCAGATCAAGCCTAATTGGGCTAGGCCCAATCAAACCAAATCAGCATAAACTCAATCAAGTGAAGTCAGTGCAAATCTAAGTCAAATCGAATCGAAGTTAAATCTATAATCACGTTCAACCAAATTATAGACCAAAATATGAAAAATTTAAATTATTACCTTCTAAATTTAAAATATTTAATTTTAAATAATCCAATTACTGCAATAAAATTTTAAATTTCTTTCAAAATTCCTTATCTAAACAAAATATTTTTATCATAAAACATTTAAATTCTCTTAAAAAACGAATTACCTTTGTCAAGATTAGATAAGCCAAACTCAGATCAAGCCTAATTGAACTAGGCCCAATCAAACCAAATCAGCATAAACCCAATCAAGTCAAGCATAAACCCAATCAAGTCAATGCAAATCTAAGTCAAATCGAATCGAAGTTAAATCTATAATCACGTTCAACATACCAAAATATGAAAAATTTAAATTATTACCTTATAAATTTAAAATATTTAATTTTAAATAATCCAATTACTGCAATAAAATTTTAAATTTCTTTCAAAATTCCTTAAATAAACAAAATATTTTTATCATAAAACATATAAATTCTCTTAAAAAACGAATTACCTTTGCCCTATCCAAACAGTGTTAAGATAAATATTATATTATTAGTCAATCCAAAATGATGAACCCAGGGCCCATAACTGTCCAATTAATAAGCTTTGGCTATTTATTCTATCAACTAAACAGCTAATTTCTCAAATCAGACTCGTCTACAATGACTCTCATTTTTGTGTGCGCTCGCTAATGGTTAGCTGTCACTTTTTATACAACACAAATTTACAAGTGGTGACAAAATTATAGATGAAAATGAAAAGATAAAAAGGAGATAAATAATAATTAGAATAAGAAAAACTACATCAATGCAAGGTATTATGCATATAGTTACGTTAGTATAGCATTTCTATTTAACAAAATCAGAGTATATCAACAAACAATATTTCTTCGGTCACTCTATTCATGATGCATTAATATATATATATAAACTTGACGAGGAGGGAAGTGGTAGTTGTGGGTTATCTCTTTCTTTGGCCAAATAATTTTACTAGTTTGAACGTTTATTAGTGACGTTCAAAATGAGTTATACATCGCCACTTTCCTAATTTCTATTTAACAAAAGTGTCAATTTTGACAGATGACAAGTTCTTATAGTTGTTTATTGATTAGAGTTTATCTTGTTCTTTCTAGTTTCATCAGTACCAAGCAATTTATCAATGTTATCATCAACTCAACTAAATTGGAAAGATAAGTATCTGATAATCCTCAAGTTGTCATAGTAGTAGGCTTGGGACAATAAAATGAAATGGACTTTTGACATAACCTATCAGAATTAACATTTAGTGGAGAAATAAAAAACAATTACAAGTTCCAAGACTTTCAAACTTAAACAAAATAGTTAATGAGGTATTTAAGCTCTTTTTTTTAATGGCAAGGAATTAGAATCGTAGAGTCGATATTATAATTATATTTAGATGTTCTCTAATTAAATTTAAAAAAAAAAAAAAAACACACCCATGTAAGTTGTCTTCTAACTTCTTTTTCTGATGGCGACGGAAGAATAAAACCCATATACTATGTTTCCATTCTAATCCAGTGGTTGTAATAATAACACTGGGAAACTCTAATTTAATAATTTAATCCAATCTATGTTGATTTGCTTTATAATTAATGAGATTGCATGTACACGATAAATATTATTAAAAACTAATCAAAACTAGACTATCCAAGATTAATAAAAAATAATGCAAAAGATTAACGAAATTGTGTATCTAAAGGAAATTTTTATCCACGTCCTTAACCTCTCATTGAATAAAATAAATCATAAAAAAAAAAAATTCTAATATCAAATTAGAAACTCTATTTTTACGTGAAAATGTAATGAAATACTAATTAACTACATAATACATAATCAAACACCAAATAATAATCATCCAAATACATCAATAAAAATAAAAAATAAACGAATATAAAATAGTTCAACAGATTGAGCCATGAACCCCCCAAGCCCATATGCCAACAGGTTACACTCAAATTGACGATGATAGCTAATGTATACAAAATGAAATTTAATTGCACGCCAATTTTGTGACATGATTTGTGAAGTTCAAAACACATCTCAAGAAAACATTTGTGCTTACGATTACGAAACGAAGCGTCGCAGTCCTCTGTTCCTTCTGCACTCATCTTCACACCCTTCCTACACTATCAGATGTCATAGCAAACTCAAAAAACAATAAATTAGAAACGAAATTGCATCTCAGTAAGTCAGAGTTCGAACTCTAACAATCATACATCTATACCAAGGGGAAATTAGTTTAATTAAATTCCATAAGTAATAAAAAGCATCGTTATATGAAAAATAAGATTAACAGACAATAGAAATACACAAAACAAAAAAATCGACAAATTAAAGAAAAGCGAAGAAAAAGTAGGAAACAATGAATTTGGAGAGCCCGCGCGGCCATCACAGCCCTAAAGCAATGCTAAGCATTGCAGAGATATGGGCTCTGACCGCGGGCAGTCTTCATTGCAGGGTTCCAACGGCGAAATGCATTCAATCTTTCGTGTAGGATGATCAGGGGGCAGAACCGCAAAAACGGAGGCTCCGCCTTCACCGTCACCACCACGAGTGAGAGGATCGTAAACGCATCCGCCGTGTAGACTTCCTCTGCTCAGATAAGATCAAGTAGTGTTGAGGTTCTGTTTAGGGTTTGTTCTGGTTAAATAGTACAAATTCCTCTTTCTCATATTCCCAAAATACCCTTGTTGAAAAATCAACCCACCAGCATTCTTTGATAAGATTGAAAAAACAAAACAAAACATAGGCCTTATTCCATTTATTTTTTATGAATATTTAAATTTAGTTTATGCAATTTGTCTTAATAACAACTTTAAAAGTTACTGCAGGTTATAGAAATGAGACTTCAATCTTAACGGAAAAGTAATGCTACAGTCATATGATCCATAACATCCAAGTTTATCCTTCAAAAATACAAAAACTACGTTAATTTAGAAGAAAAATAATTTATTTATTGTTTGTAAAAAAAATTAAATACAATAATTTTAAAAAAAATAAGTCCTAAAATTATTTTTCTTAAACTTAAACATAAAGTAGATAATTATATCACAAAGTGTAATCAATAGAAGGTGATAATTAAATCAAAGTATTCTCGTTTTCTTTTTATTTATTGCAAACAATTAGAGATAATACTACATTCTTCATTTTTCTTATAATTTGTTCAACAGCGACCCCAAAATTAAAATTTAACTCTGTTGCGCATCGACTTGAATGAAACATGTAACACAGATTTATAAAATTAGTTTATCTAGAAGTTAAGAAATTAAAAAAATAAAGAAATTTGTTACAAATTAAATATAAACTAATTTTAATTTATTTCTTTTTTTTTCTAGAAAAGAACTTATCCAAATAAGTCCATTGGAAATGCAAGACAATCGTGTAATTAAAGTATATATTCTTCTCTAATATAAAATACATGATTTTCTGTGCTATTTCTCCTTTATGTTATCGTACCAACCTCCAGCAGTATTTACACAAGGAAAAAACAAAACTCTCATCACCACACTCGTTTTAATGAATGCATGGTCACATAAATAAAGCAATTATCTCATTTTATTGACTTTTGAATATATTCATCCTTTGATGGGGGAGGGTATGCTGCATGATAAGAGGAGGAAACAAGTTGTGCCGCAGCAGGAACAGCACCACCTGCATTATGCCAATGAAACTTTTATCAGCATGAAACAAACGTTATCTCTGTCCTCTGCTATAGATGAAGACTTCCATTACTTGAATTGTCAGATGATAACATGATAAACACAGGTTAATGTTCTTCAATTAACACAATCAAAATAATAAGTTCACGGTTTCAATCAAGAACCTAGACTATTCTAATGTACAAATAGAATCGCTGGCATTCCATAGAAACAGAAAACATTAGGTAAGTGTGTGTTGTCATAAAAGTTTTTTCACTTCTCAACACAACAAAGTCTTGTAGGTGTTTTTTTGTTTTCCCAAAACTTTCACTAGAGTTACAAATTGCGGCCTTAAACCGAAAACATACACAGAAGGAGTATACACATGCCAGCAAAAAACAACACATTCAGAACTCACCTGCTAGTCCCGCGCATGCTGAAGAGAATACTATCACAGGGGGTGCCTGAATTACAAGAGAAGATATGTCAATATGATGGTATAAATGTTTTGACTGGATTAAGAAAGAACACAGTATTCAAATGTACAATTTATGAGAGAAAAACTCAAAGATGCTTCAACATCTATGAAACTCAATTCTTTCCAAATGATACTGCAAAATATATTATGAATGCCCCCAATGGCACAAATTACACAACTAGACCAAAAGAAATGGGTCCAGCTGAATTTACAGGTAATAGAAAAACACTAAAATCGTTTACCTGGAAACCAACCAATGATGTATGCATCAAAACAAGACTGATACAAAATGGAAAACAATGATGATCCAAGATGGTTCAGACAAACAATATTAGCAGTTTTAGAAAATGTGAATAAAATTTCTTCATAAAAGAAAGTTCAAAGTGGATGGAGAAAAGTAACTTTTAGAATGGCCGCTTCAAGAACATTCCAAAAGCCAAACCCTCCCCCAACTCTTCCCAATAGTATTGTTTCCCCTTTTGTTTACTGAAAACTATCTGGTTCAAAATTTAGTCATCAAAGAGTTCTGTATGTAGAAAACACAACAGGAATTAACTAATAATCAGTGAATTCTCCTGTTTTTAAGTTCTAATATATTTTATAATTCTTTTGCAGACTATAAAATGATATACAAGTCATCTCACTTCTGTTTAAAATGACAAAATGAGTTTAGATCAGCAGAGAAAGCAATGTAGTCTGGGTCACGAGGGCTGTGCCTTTACCGCTGTTTGACAGTTACAGGGTTATAGTATCAGTTAACTGTGTCATGATGTCATAGATATAGATATGCAAGAATAATTTCAAATAGCTACCGCAAATTAGTTAGGGGCAAAATGGTTTTCTTTTGTACATTTAAGAATTTACATAACTTTGCCAACTTCATAACTATTTATGATTAAAGAATCTTTCCCTGATTTACAATTAAAGAAGAAAGGAAATATCCAAAAGTTCATAACTATTTTAAAGAACACAGTATGACGAGCTGAAGTTATACTTAGAGTTAACTAGTCAAAGATTTACATCTCCAAAGCATTGAATATGAGGAAAAACCATGAACTAGTGTTGCAAAAAGCAAAAAATTAGCAAAAAAAGAATGAACAAAAACTAAAAATAATAGAAATAAAAATCACTAATGAACTTACACCAATGAGGAAATGCAACCACATGGGTCCTTTTATTCTTCTCTGGACAATGGGCATAACTGCATTGGAGAACAAAAAAAAATACTTCTGAAATCTGAATATGTTAAATACACAAAAACAAGCAGTCTTCACGGACAAAAGATTCAGTGTAATGATGCAATCATCTAAGAAAATAAGCATAAGTATATACTTACAGAGTTTCATGCTAAATAAAAAAAAATAGTTTAGTTTCTAAATATAAAAAGGTTTGGCAATTATTTTTCTTACATTTTAGTCTTTATACCTCCATTTTGTCACAGTTTATACTGTCAGAAAGCTAACAAGGGTTAAAACAAAAATAAATGCTTGCATAAGACTAAAAACATAGAGTTTTAGGTATAGGAACTAAAACAAAAAGTTAACGTATACATAGGGACAAATGATTAATTAAACCTATGAAAAAATAAATTCTTCAGTTTGGAAGGTGAACAGTTACCACAATTAAAGTTTGCAAAACACTCAAACTTCAGCATTGTATAAAAACAAATGGATATTTACCGTACCACTTTTCAATGTGAAAAAGCACAAGGAATTGTGGTGTTAAATTTCAGTTAAGTTAAACCTAACTTCAATACAAACACATACGTAATCGTTCTCATAATGTTTACATAACTCAAGTTTGCTAAATAACAGTCTGCAACTGATCACCATGAATTACCCCCTTTAATTTTAGAGAATCTTAGCAAGCTTTTTAAAAAATAATCAAACAGTGAGGAGCAAGAGTGTATACCAAGATTGAATCCATAAAATGCACTTGTGGTGCCGCCAACGGCAGAACCAATCTGAAATGCTCAAACCCCACAACCAAAGATCAGAAATTTCGCACACCCAAATACATATGGAAGAAAAAAACGAAATGGGTGGGAAGAATTTACCATAGAAAAGCTATCCCTGATGAGAGGCGAAACAGTCCAGTGACTAGTTTCCTGAATCAAATGAATGGAATCGGTAAGAGAGAAAGAGAGAAAAGAATAACAATCATTGGGAAGAAATATACCATGCGGTTTGAAAGGGGTCCTGCGCAGTGATGGCATCGAATATTTTGAATACTGTTACTGAGTTTGGAGGCTTCCATTTCATTATCACTGTGCTGCATCCAGCGTAACCTAACCAGAACAGAAGAACCTTTATTTGTAATGAAAAATTAATGAAATGAACAAGAATTTATTTGTATTTGTATTTTGTCTTTATATAAATTAACGGAATTTTATCTTATTGCGACAACATCTGAATTATATGGGAAATGTTTCATCTCTAAATTACTTTATTATAGTTTATATATTATGTATATTTCGAGATTTATTTATTTTATTAAATAAGACAAATTTTAAGATGGATTTAACGTAATTAAAATTTAAACTAAAAACAGTGGAATGATAAAAGAGAAATTTAATATGATGACATGAGGAGATTTTGTTTTCACCATAAACCTGTTCAAATTGGATTTACAAATACTTTTAACTTTCATGCCATATACTTTTTTCTTAAAAAAAAATATTTCATGTTATATACTTAATTTAACGTGTCTCAAATATAATTATCATTTTTACTTAATTCACATTTTCTTGATTGAAACGAGTTTTAATGTAAAGTAAATTTTGAAAGCTTTTATTGACATTAATTTACTCTAGTAAGATTAAGTTTATGTTTTTTATCCAAAAAAATTGTAGAAGGACAGAATAATAAAAAAATGAAATTATTTTTTTTATTAAATTAAAATAAGTTTATATATATGTTGTTAAAAAGTTACAGCTCTTCTTGAGTTTTTTAGACTATTGTTAATCTTGTTTAATGATATCGTGTGATCTTTAATTAGTATGAGTGATGTATTTGTAAAAGATACTTTGATGTTTAAGTTATCATTTAATATGAAATATATGAGTGTAATAAATATTATTTAATGTATATATTTGTCTTTGTTTATTTATAGAGTTGTGATGAATATTTGACATTGGATCGAAATTAAAGTACGTCATCGGATGAACCTTCAAATCTTAGATGAAAATTCGTACTGTCAATCATTATGTATTAAGAGGTCTTTGTAAGATTTTTAAAGACTATATCAATTATGTCATCTACAAGGTATTCGGTTAATGATTTTGATCGAGACTCCGTTTATATTGTACAATGTAGATTAAAATTTCTACAAATTATATAAGATAGTTTTGATAAGTTAATTTATGCATATCTATTTTAGTTTATAAAAAAAAGTAATTTCATTTTTTTCCTAATATTTTATTTTTAAAAGTTTTTTTATGAAAAAGTTGCTTGAAACCATCTTGATTTTATCCCTCGAGTTGTATTTAACAAAAGTTGTCAGTTAAGTTGATAAGAATTTTAGTAAAAATAACTCTGTTATAGATGTTTATCTATTAAACATTAGCAATAGTTATATGTACTTGAATTTGATTAAATTGTCTAATATAAAGTTTAAGGTCTTTTATTAGGAATTATAAAGTTTAGAAGCATAAAAACTGGGTAATTTTTAAAGGGGAGTAGTAAATGTACCTGAAACTTTTGTTTTTGTTCAATTAAAGGCTTGATCGTTGGTTTGTATGAGAATGGTCTCATGATATATTCATTTAAGTTGTATGACTGTTTGCTTGAAGTGTCTTCCTCTGAGTTAGCTAAGAGAGTTCTGTATAGACATACATGAGAGTAAGTCTAGTGAGGGATGTTATGGTTGAATTCATGTATAAGGTTGGATCACCTCTAAAATAATTCATATTTATTTATTTTTTATTGCTGATAAAAAAAAGTTATATTTAACTATCACATGATGATTTTAAGAAGAAGAACCATCTTTAAAAAGTAAAATTCATATATATAATATGTGACGTTTCAAAATTTGAATTGAATTTATACTAAAAATGATAATACACTTTTCTTACATGTCACATAAGTTGTTTATAATTGAATTTATATTAAAATTTTAATGTACAATTAGTAGAAAGATCATCTTCTTTCTAGTTGCAAAGTATAGTCTTGACTTATTCAGAGTAAAAAAATTTCTAAAGACTTATTTTGATTTACAGCAGATAGCTATCAATTTAAAAAATTAGAATAATTAGTTTACACATATAAATAATTAAATTAATTATCATTTTTTACATACAAGACATATAATACAAATACATGTTAACATATACAAATTAATTTAAATTTGACTATTTTTGTTTCTCCTAATATTTATTTTAAGATAAAATAAATAAATAATGAATAATTTAAGATATCTATAAACAAAATTAGAGGTGTAACATATTGGTATAGGATGACCAATACTGCTAATATAAAATCACAAGTCAAGGAGTCAAAATATATGTAAGTTTTATATATATTTTTCATTTTTATTCCATTACTCAACATTTATTGTTTACTCTATCCATTAATACTATATTACTAGACTATTTAATTTATGTGTTTCACTATGATGCACTAATAATATAAAGCATATAATAAAACGAAAGTGTAATAAATTTAAATTAAAATTTATTTTATGTTTTAATCAAATGTTTGCTTTTTTTTTTTAAAGAAAGAGTTCAAAAATCAAATTATAGTTAACCTAAATATTATTGTTTTTCTCTTTGTTTCTCTCTATGCATACTAATATGTAAATTCTTTTAAGTATTTTTTTAAATGTATACTTGCAATTAACATTTCGAAGAATTTAACAAATATTTTAAATTCAGTAGATTAATTTTAACAACTTTTAACCAAAAGTCAATTAACGTCTCAAGTCAATCCAAATCTCCCATTTTGTCATTTTCTTCGTACGAAATAAAGAATAAAATCTATTCACAATAATCATATTCTAGTCCTTTGTCTTTTGAAGTATCAAATTAAACAAACCTTTTAAAGCCAAAGCACATTTTGAGATAAACTTAATTAATCATTATAATTTCTTCAAATATCTACACTTATCATTATCTTAAATTTATAATTTTCAAGTTAAATTACATATTTTTTTAATATAAAAATTGATATTTTAATATTTTATATAGAATTTTATTTACATTATTTTATTTATACATCACTTGATTTATTAAAGTATTATTGATATTTATTTTATTTTATTAAGTTTTTTTTATTAAAATTTTAAAATTTGTTTCAAATTATTTTTTTTCTTATATTTTTTATTGTTAAAAAATGATATTGATAACCAAATAAATATATTTAAAACAAAATAAATTAAAAAAAAAGTGGTGGGTCTGTTTTATAACAAACAAATTATCAATTTTAACTCTAATAAACTTGACAGATTAGTGACGGATGAATTGTTTTCTCTTTATTACTATTATTTGTAAAGCAAATGATTAATCAATCTAGAATTCTAGAGAAAATGTATAAATTTTATACTTGTAGAGAGATGGAATTGATATAAAATAAAGAATGGATTATTTATAACCTTATTGATATAATTTTTTTCATTCTTCATTCCCATAAAAGAAAATAAAATCTCTGATATAAATTAAGAAAGTCTTACAAAAAAAATATAAATCCCAGAAAAAAAAAAACTAAAAGCAACAGTTCTTTTCACAATATAACCAAAATCGATACTTCATAATCAATTTTAAATATACGTTGATTTGGCTAAACTAATTTGAGGATCCCTATCTAGATCAAGCTCGTGATGGAATAAACTGATGGAATCTTCAATTATGCTGAAAAATGATTACATCATTAGATTTTGTTAAGAATTATTTACAATTAAGCTTTATTTAAAAAACATACATATAAAAAATTTCAACATTTTCTGTTGACTAATAACTTAATACCTTTATCTCATTTTCTGTCTTTATACAAGAGTAAGATTTGAATAGTGTCAAAACATACAGAGATAAAGAGTCATTTCACAGTATATATTCACTCTCACTGGTATAAATCTTCCTAACATCAAATTTAATATCCTCTGTTAAATTTGTTGTCATGTCAAATCTGATTTAATCATATACTATAATCATCATAGCTAGTTATTTATGAGATAAGTATGATCTGATTATAAAGATGATGATCTGAGTTGAAGACTAGGACAATCCCATCACACAAAATAAAGTAAAAGAAAAGTGGAAAAGGTTCTGCAATTATCCAAGTGAGGAACACCAATTAATTAGCAGGGAAACAGTCCAATGTCAACAACCAACAAGGTCACTTCTTGTGAAGAAAAGTGAAAGGCAACCTCAAATTTTGTTAAAACATCTAAACATAGCAATTCCCATAATTGATATCAAGACCAAGGTGTTGATACTCACAATGCATGCTGAAAAGCATCTGATTACAATTAGTGTAAAAAGATAGGTGGGGAACTGAGAATCCATTTTTTGTGGCTTCTAGAGAAGAAGAATAACATAATTCTTTACTTGAGAATATAATATATGGGCTTTAATCTAAATTAAGATTCTCATATTCTCATTCTGAAGAATCTTTGAACTTTCCTTTTCCCTTCTTTCTTTCTTTTTTTCTTCTCTTCCTTTTCCCCGCGAGGAATAACATTCCGTGGTCATTTCTAGCTTTTCATTTCAACCAATGCCATCATGTGTGCTCAACCAAACCACACCCAGTAACCTCTCAAGAAATGGTTTTGGTTTGCTAATGATTCACCGTTTAGTCCACAACCTATGCTTCTCTGTTTCTGTCTCTCAAAACTGAATCTACCATTCGTTAATGTAACATGTAAAAACACAATGGAAATAAATATAAACCAAGAATCAAAGTTTATGTCCCATGTCACAGGTGGGGCATCTCCATATTGTAAGATAAAGCCAATGGGATACTACTAGAAAGAGATAAGTACTCCTCGGTCCTGTACAAGCACACATACTCTTTAAAGATGCGAAAAACTTGAAAGCAGCTAGGACAGTTTGGCAGCATCAAGTAAAGATGGCTATGAATATTGGAAAAAACGGTTCCATACAAGAATGAACATGATATCAAAGTTGTGCCATAAATGGATTTGGTTTTGAAGGCTTCACTGCTTTCTTTCTGTGATTATACATACACAAACTCAAACATTCAAAGAATGGTTTCAGATAAAAAGAAATGTCATATGAAAGTTGTAGTATTAAGAAGTGGACTTTAAGTCTAACTCATGACTCTGATAACATGATAAGAAATGGACTTTAAGCCTAACTCAATCTTATAAAATCGACTTATAAGATAAGGTTTGCATCACCTCTACTTGCTATAAGATCTCCAACATGTTGCAACAAATGTTTGTATACATGGTTAACTCAGATTATCATTGATTCCTTCATACAGTAATGATATGGAATTAATCAAGCTATGCAGAAGTAAGACTTATGCGAATTGGTAGATAGAAGCAACTCTAAAAAAGGGTGAACGTAAAGGTTGGTTTCCTTTATTCTCTTCCAATAAAATCTTCATTTTTCTTTTTTGTATGCTTATGTTCTTTCCATTGTCACCTGAGAGTATCATATTAAACACCTCTCGTATTTTTGCGAGGGGATACATTCTATACTTAGAAAAAGTAGACCGCTTGAGTTAGATGAAGAGTTGTTAATTATGAGTTTGTTTTAGTTTATTTTTTATGAAGTTTTAAGTCTTGTAGTGGTGCTCAAGAACAACTTCAAATAATGCTATTGCCAAGTGGTTATACGAAGTCCATCTAAGGAGCAAATTCGATATCAAGGCAGAAAAAGTACCAAATCAATCCTCTTGCCCATATTATTCCAATCCA
The DNA here is from genome assembly GCF_000499845.2 of Phaseolus vulgaris. Lineage (NCBI taxonomy): Eukaryota > Viridiplantae > Streptophyta > Magnoliopsida > Fabales > Fabaceae > Phaseolus > Phaseolus vulgaris. The sequence continues at coordinate 36,099,367 of NC_023755.2, read as the reverse complement.
CATGCAAGAAAACTACTTAGGAACTCAGCTTTAACTTTGTCCAAAGTCTCTCGGGATTCTCCTGACCGCATTAAATATTCTCAAAAATCAGAATCAAGAACAAGAACAAGGAGAAGTGATATCAAGATACTGTTCAAGGAATCTTTGTGGTTTGGCCTATTTATTTTCATGGTTTCAGAAAGTTGTCCATAAAATGTTCATCTTACTGGCCTCTTTAGCACCTGATAAATGGATATCATCAAATCAGATACCATTTACAAATGACCCTTTACTGATAGCAGAGACCTCTGCCATCATCTACTCTCACATTTGTGAGATGACCAATTGTTTTGTATTTTTTTTTATATATATATATGTGACTTAAATAAATATTATACTCTAATTTATTTTGTATTAGCTGTTAATGATTTAATTGTTATTTGAAGAATTTTAATGAGAGTACTACACATACACCACTTACCCCTTACAGCACAGTGTGACTTACCCCTTACAGCACAGTGTGGTGCAACACTAAACTTATTTCTTTCTTTCCAGTTGAATAATGGAGATTTGCATGAACTTGACACATGCATTGCCTGTGGAAAGCGTGGCTTTAATTAAAACTGAATCGGATTCTAATACATTTTGTAATTATTTTCGTAGTGGCTTAACATGGTATATGCCATTTAATGAAAGGAAAGTTCCCCATGGATAAGAACAAGTTTATACAGGAAAAAAGTTAAAAGTGTATGTGGTAACATAAGGAATGACAAATGTACCTATTCTTACACAAGAATCAGCTACATTAACCATGGTACAAGTCAAGGGCAAGGGAAGTGGTCCTCTGCAGTAGTACTGTGTTCAACCAAATGCAAGTATAAAGGCAAGTACAATTCTTCTATCTTTCCCTTTTTATTAGGTCCCGCCAACTTAGGATTCCAAAGGATGGGGCCAGAGGTTTTGTGCCAAAGAAAGAATGAAAAGTTCAGGGTCCTTCTTCCTTATATTTTAAACGGTGCAGGCTGAATAAGTACCAAACTTATTGAAGGAGACAAAACAGAACGTATTCTTATTCTATTCCTTACCTCCAAACAGTTCCATGAGAAGCATCTTCCACAATTATTTTTAACCTTCCTTTGCATGACATGGTGCTTTAGTCAATGGAATCCTTCAACTACATTGCTTAATATATAACCAGTTAAGGCCTTCCTTCATATCTTTGTCTGAAAACTTTGCCAAAGATAACATTAGCCTACCTCATATATCATGCTACTAAAGAACTACCTATGTACATTAAGAAAGGACTTGTAAAATGGCAACAAGATCAAGGTTTGGAACAACAAATTTAGGCTTCTGAGTTCTAAGAATCTTCCTCTACAACAAAAAATGATGGCTGTTCCAAGTTGAGAGGGATATCAGATTCTCCAAAACCAAGTCAGAAAAAAAGGAAATACTCCTTCAAATGTGAGCATATGATTCCCACTTTTACCTGGCAAACGAATAAGAGTGCATATTGGGTTAAAATTTGAAGGATCAATTCTGGAACCTAATGCAGTTTAGAAATTGATATTTGCACAGAACTTTTAATACATATCTAAACATTAAAACTCTTTTGATTTATATGTAATTCCTACACATGGAACCCGTAATGTGTGTGGAAAAAAAAGTAGATTATTTCCAAAGTTTTATTGCGGAGGAACTCAAATGGAAAGCACTATCTGAGAATGGGAAAATGGAACTAGAAAATGGGGTCCACCAGTGAACAAAAGTAGGAAAGAATAATATCTAATTTTCAGGTCACCGCACAAGGATTAAGTTGGGTTTTCTATTGGTTCTATCCAAGATTCCATTGGATTACCAGCTCCCCTCCAGCTCTCATATAAATATCAGTTTCAGCATGCTTTGCACTGAAGAGAAGTGTGTATAGGAGAAACAAGACAAGCACAAGAAGCATTCATAAATTATCTTATTTCTTAGTACTGGGGCTTGTAACAATTAATCTTCCTCTAGTTTCATCTTCCATAGGTTGAAAGTCAGCAAGAGAACACACAGGTCATCAGGTAACTACACAACTGGTGTTCAGCACTGGGAACTAAGTTGTTAGTTTTTATATGTTAGGGTGCTTATAAGTGGCTTTTGTAGGTGGAATGTACCATCATCACCGACACCAAGGAAAAAACATTCATTCTACTTCCAGAATGCCAATCCCCTCTGAGAGGCACATGTTCCTTCAAACAGGAAATGGGTCTGGAGATTCTGGACTTGTGCTTTCAACTGATGCAAAGCCAAGATTAAAATGGACACCAGATCTTCATGCCAGATTCATAGAAGCAGTAAATCAGTTAGGGGGAGCTGACAGTGAGTACACACGTCCCCTTGTGCATCACCAAATCTTGAGGATCGTAGAATTTAAGTTCACTAATGCACATTACAATATTTCTATTGCAGAAGCAACTCCAAAAACAGTAATGAAACTCATGGGGATTTCAGGGCTTACCTTATATCATTTAAAGAGCCATCTTCAGGTAAAAACCATTATACTACGTGCATCGTTTCATCAGTACTTGTAAACCATTTGAATTTTGGTTCCTTCTCCCTCCTAAGTTGAGAATCAAACATAATTTTTGCTAACCAAAATTATCTACTGATATGTACCTAAATTTTCATTTCATTGAATAGAAAATTCTTCTGCATTTAAGACTTCCACGCCATACAAGTTAGGATGTTATGTTACACATTAACAAACTTGCATACCAAATTTGTTTCCTTTCCTCTTGTCCTAATTTTTGTTTTGTAATTGGCATAAATGTTTAAATACACTAATATGTACACATGTATTATCGTGAAAAACTTGATATATTGTGTATAGAAGTCATGCACACATCATGATCTACCACTCTTTCACCATAGTGATCATATTCTTATATTTACTTTTTTGGGATCTTCACATCATTCGTCTTAGGTTTCAGACTTATTATATTCTGCAGCTGCTAATTATAAACCATATATTAGCAAAGCTAACCTGTCCGATGCATCACAGAGATATGGAAATTTATTATTTGAAGAAAAAATGTCGTATATAACATGCACAAAGCCACAAACCAAGAATTCATTTTTCCATCCTAACTTGTCCAGTGCAATTACTGATAAATGTCATATACAACATGCACAAAGCCACAAACCAAGAATTCATTTTTCCATCTTAACTTGTCCAGTGCAATTACTGATATTTTTTTTTTTTGTCACCAGAAGTATAGATTGAGCAAGAATCTGCATGGACAAAGCAACAACGTGACACACAAAATGAGTAAGATACCAATCTCTTTCATTTTCTGATCTACTAATGAGCCATAGAGCTGTTTTTGATGGTTAAAATTACCTAAACAGCAACAAGTGCAACCACTGGGGAGAGACTTTCTGAAACCAGTGGAACTCACATGAGCAAATTAAGCCTTGGACCGCAGGCTAACAAGTAAGAAAAACTAAACATTTTTCACATTCTTCATGTAATCTTGTTTGACATGAATATTCAGTTGCTTAAATATTTTTGTAGCAGTCATGCTAATTTTCAATGCCTTCTATCCAAAGATTTGCATATAGGCGAGGCACTGCAAATGCAGATTGAGGTGCAGAGAAGGCTCAATGAACAACTTGAGGTGACATCAAAGTGGCAACTTACTAAGCATGCATTTTCCATTACAATAAATAAAGTATTCTGTGAACTAATGTATAAAGGGTTTTAATTTTTCATTCAAATACAAACTGCTGTATATCTTATTAACTTTTACAATAACTACCTTAAAAATCTTATCAAAGATGGTTTTGTACTAACAGTGCATAAAAATTAAACTCTTACAAGTTACAAATCATCCTGAACTCTCAGGTACAAAAACACCTGCAGCTTAGGATAGAGGCCCAAGGAAAATACCTTCAGTCTGTGTTGGAGAAAGCTCAGGATACTCTTGGCAGACAGAATTTGGGAATAATAGGACTTGAAACTGCCAAAGTTCAACTATCAGAGCTGGTGTCCAAAGTCTCATCTCAGTGCCTTAACTCAGCATTCTCAGAGCTGAAGGAATTGCAAGGATTTTGCCCTCAGCAAACACATACCAACCAGCCAAACGATTGCTCAATGGACAGTTGCCTCACATCCTGTGACATATTACAAAAGGAGCAAAAGATTCAAAATAGCCTAAGACAATTCAACAGCCATGTGTTCATGGAACAAAAGGAAAGCACAGATGCTCGCAACAATCTTAGGAACTCTGAACTGAAGTGGTGTGATGATGGAAAAAAGAACACCTTCCTTGCCCCATTGAGCAAAACTGAAGAAAGAAGAAAGTATGCCGCTGAAACCGGTCCTGGCAACTTATCCATGTCCATTGGACTTGAAAGAGAAACAGAAAATAGAAGCAGCATGTATCCTGAAAGCCTGATCAAAGAAAGCCAGTCAGAAGGAGAGTTCCAACACCGAAACAGAATCAAGACAGAAACAATGAAAGCAGTGGATGAAAAAGTTTGTCAAGATTATAGAATGCCAGCTTCTTACTTTGTAGCAACAAGATTGGACCTAAACAACCATGGAGACAATGAAGCTGCAACCACTTGTAAACAACTGGACTTGAATAGATTCAGTTGGAGCTAAGAAGATAGAAAAAACAGTTACTCTTCTTCAAAATTTGATCAGCATAAATGGAGAATAGTAGGAACAGTGTGTTGTTAGTTGTTATGAGTAATATTTAGTCAAATGAAATAAGTTGCAACAACAAGACCAGTGATCAATTTGTAAACAATCATTACCAAGGAGATAGCTCCAGCAACATTCGGTTTTGTTCTACTTCATTCAAAATTCAACATCATGCAAACAAGTTTGCAACATTCATTATTCTCAAGACCAACTTCTTTTCCAATTAAAAAATAAAATAGGAGCACTAGTTTTACTCTAATCATCACAGATGCATGCATGCATATATCAATATTAGGTTATTTAAAATTCTGAACTGTTCATACATGAAACAATCGAGATCTAACACGGAACTGCATTAATATCTGCATAAAAGTAAACTTTTAAAATTCTTACATTTTCCCCAATATATTAAAGAAACTAAATATTTTTAGAATGATAATTTGACAATCCAAAATTAATTTTTAATTGTTCCTGATATCTTGAAAATTTTCATGATATAATATTTTTATTTATATAAGGAACAAAAACAGTATTCAGCCACACTTTCTCTGTTTTTGTTGTTTTTTTGGAGCCCACTTAGTGATATGAAAGAAAAAACGGAAGACGCGAATGTAGTGAAAGGTGTAGAAAGGAGTTAGGCGATTTCTTCCTCCACCCCCCATGATTTCATTCTGCACCTTCATGGGATGGTGAAATTACCATTTTCATATTTTCCACCTCTTCTTCATCTTCTTCACTCCTTCTTCATCTTCCTCACCTCCTTTTTCATCTTCTTCGCCATTGCCACCAAATGTTTTGCCATTCTTCCCAACTTTAGCAATCTCTAAATTTCCATTCTAATTTTTATTACAGGGTTTGCGCAACCAAGATTTGAAAGCCAACTAATACATTAGAGTAACTCACGCATAAGTAGGGTGGCAAAGTGAGGCGGCCGGCGCAACGCGAGGCAGATTGCTTATTTCAATCTGTTGGTCCGCTTAGACCCATTCCACATAACTCCCAGCCCGTGTGGGGCAAGTGCGGGTAGGGCGGGTTGGCCCGCATAACTTTAAAATGTAGAAATTTTTTTTTGGATCTTCATATTTTTTCCATGTAGTCTCATATTTCACATTTCAAAAATTTTAATACCTTGCTACGCATGTGTTGTGAAAATAATATTATGAGACCATCTATCTAATGCATCTAAATAATCAAAATTCAAATTTTTTATTTAATTTTTTTTTATTTTTAAAAAAATATTTCTTATACAAACTGGCTCGCAGACCCACGGGTCAACCCTTATGTGAGGCGGGCCAACCCCACCCACTTTTTGCGAACCATTTGCGAGGTATGCCCATGACGAACCAACTCACAATGCTACCCTACACATCAGGATCAAAGAGTCAAAAAGCAACACAATGAAATCAAATAGAATCATGTCAACCTTCATGAATACAAATGCATAATTTGAAATATAATTTTTATATTTTGGATTCCACAATGTGTAATACTAAAAATCTCTAAATTTCACAATTCAAAATTAAAAAAAAAAGTATAGATTCAAAAGGGTATTTGTGAAATTTACAAAATTGTGGAGGTACAGGAAGAAATTATGGGATTCCGAAAGAAATTACCAAGGAGTCAACAGTCTAAATAATTGATCCATTAACCAATAGGCCCAAACCCACGAGTTTCAGGTGGGCAATTTCTTTCTGCACCATTTTAATTTTACCCTGCATCCTATTATTTTTTAAATTTCCAAAACTACTTTTATTTCGGATTTAAAAATCTAAAATAGTAAATATAATTCAAAAATAAAAAAATACATTTCGAATAAAAAATTTGACACACAAAATTAAAAATTCAGATTTAAATTTCAGAAATTAAAAAATGTGTTCGGAATATCTAAATCTGAAATATTTCTCGATAAAAAATTCTTAAAGTAAGTTTATTTTATAATCGATAGTGAGTTTCTGTAAAAAAAAATATATATATTCTAAATTATAAAATTTAAAAGATATTTTTAAATTATAAAATTCAGAAAGTTTTTTTTATCCATAAATAATTTTCAAATTTTATAATCTATAATATTTTTTTTAAGTAAAAAAATATTTCAAATTATAGAAACTGAAAGTATTTATGGTTTAGAAATACCTTAACAATTTTGCAATCTGAAAAATATAAATGAAAAAGAAATACATTTTTAAATTATATTAGTTTTATATTAGTTCATATTCTGCAACAAGTGGCATGCAGCCAGTATATCTAAACAAAATATATAAAAAAAAATTACATACAACAATAATGTTGTTTAACTATTTTACATTTTTTATATCCTATAAATTTATAATTGACAATAAAATTTAAACAAAATAAATAAACATAAAATTAACATCTTCATTAAATAAACATGTTAAAGTTAATGTTTATAAAAGTAATATTATCTAAATTAGTACAAATTTATAATGATTAATTATCATTATATCTTCACTTTAAAAATATAATTGTTACATTTTAATAATATTAAAATATAATAGTATTTTTTTTAATAAGAATCAATTGATCCACCCTGTCTTTGAGTCGATTACATTTAATTGAGAATATATACACTACCTAGAATATCAAATATTGACACATTAATTAGGCGTTAGCAATATTCACTTCAATTATATTTCTTCAATTAACTCATTAGATATATATTTTACTACAGTCTTTGCCCAAGTGAGGTTACTATGAAGTCAGACTTCAATCATAATATTATTATTAAGTTGAAATGGATTAATCTAGTATTTGGAAATATAGATTTTTTTTAATAAAGAATGCTAATATTGTTATAGTTCATCAATTATTAACTTTTTCCATGGTTAAAGAGGTAAGTAAAACTTTATTAAAAATTATTTTCTCCAAAAATTAAACTCATCTTCATTACTTCAATAACTCAATATTATTATCTATAAAAAATTAATATAATTATTGTGATCGAGGAATCAAATTAAAGTCATGTACGGTTAGGAACCGAGAGACGAGTAACCGAATGATAATGTTTCGGGTAAGATCAAGTACGTCCTAATTTGAAGATTAGGAGATAAAATTTACTTAAGTACTAAAAATGTGATTAAGAGAATGTTGGGCTTACGCTAATTTTAGTAGAGAAAAAAAGCCCATTATAAAAGTACAAAAGAAGAGGAAAGCACAAGATAAAATGTAATGATTATTTTAATTCTAAATATACAAACTAAATATCTCAACTCACTTAACTTTGAAGTGTTTTTGAAGGTACAAGCTCACGAAAATAAAATAAAAAAAATTAAAAGATTGAAGCACTAAAAGAGTTTGATAAGAGATGTTCAACCTTATATAAATGGTAAGAAAACTACTTTTAAAAGAAATAATCATGATAAGTTAACACTTAATTGCTTACTGAGTTCACTATAATTATATACATAATTTTATTGTAATACAATATTTTATTAAAAAACCATTTGTAAAGTAGACATATGTATTTAATGAATAGTAGTGTCAAAATATATTTTTCCTAAGAGAAATCAAAGACATACGTATTTTTAGTTTATATAATAAATTACCTTTTCAACTCAATAAACAAATGATATTTTAACCTAAGAAGTTATATTAAAGAATACACTGTTCAATACTTTATTAATTCCATCTGTTAGTTGAAACACAGGGTCGTTTTTTTTAACTACATCTTTTTTAATTGTAATTTACATGTAACAAAGTCTGGTTTAAATATTGTTAAATATATATAACACGATTTAGTTTGAACTAGTTTATTCTTAATTTTATCATTGGTTTGTTAACTTTATTTGAATGAAGACCATCAAATGATGGTAACAAAATTCAGTACAAATTTTTACTCTCTATCTGTTACACACATGAAGGATTTCATAAATTTCACAGTGCAAACTTACCAAAGTCAAAACTCTTAAAAAAAAAGAAGAAAAACTATAAATACAAACAATTATAAAAAATACTAAAGAGCAATTATAAGAAAAACTACTCTTGGACAAAAATAACACATTATGAAACCAAACAATTAAATATTGAGACAAGTCAAAGACAATATTTCAAGAGATGGTATTTGATATTGAGTAAAAATATAAGGTGGGAACACGCAAAACACATCACAACTCTAAAGATGAGAAATGAAAAAAATGAAAATTAATTTTAAAAAATCAAATAGGACAAAACAAAAAGAAATACCAAATATAATAAAAATAGGAAAAAATGGAGCTTTAATTAGAAGAAAAAAAGTTAAGATAGTTTTCTAGAACTGAACTAAGTTTAGTGTGTAAAAAAGTAAGACAGAATAATGAAAAAGTTGAACATGGTTTTATAAAACTAAACAAAGCTTAATCTGAAAAAAAACAAAATGTGAAAAAGATCGTGCCTTTCATAAAAAAAATACAGAAAAATAAAAAATAAGACACGTAATCTATTAATTTGGTGCAGTTTGTTTAAAAGCTGTGAAGACTTATGATGAGTTAAACCTCCATTATGTGTGTATATCAGTAAAGGTTTTCATAACCTTTTCTAAGAAATCTTTGGTAATTTTTTTTAGTAATTTAAGTTATTTTTTTATATTTATTCTAATAAAATAGTTATTTAACTTTTTATTTATTTATTTTTATTTTCCTGTTTTCAATTTTATTTCTGTTTTGTTTGCTTTGTTGTAACAATAACGAAACAATTTTGATGTTCGTGTTGAATGTGTTCTTTCACGTCTTGTCACAACTCTTTGTTTTTATGTTTATTCTTTTGAGTTACTTTGCTTTGCTTTGATTGATGAAACAGAAAAAGTTGGAATCAAATAATAATAATAGTAATAATAATATGTATAAAAAAAAACCTTGATGAGAGAGAGATAGGTGGGTGGCAAACTGTCGATTTGGGCTAGTGGTTGAAGGTTCCTCTCATTTGAAAGACTTACATCACTTCTTCAGTTATCTCTATTAATTTTGAAAATCCCAAAATTATTTTTCACTGAAAAATAAAAATATAAGTAATATTTTACTTAACTATATAATCTGAAACTAAAAAATTATCATTTATGATTACTTAATCAGGAATTCAAATATTACCACTTCCAAATTACGTAATTTTATTTTTTAAAATAAGTTATAGATAACATGGTATTGTTAGTTTTTAAATAGATTTCGAATCATGTATTCTGAAATTCGTAATTTTTTAATTTCAGAGACGATGTAATTTGATAGGTTTATTTTCTTAAATAAATTTTGAATTATATAATTTAGTATTATTAATTGTCAAATAGGTTTCATATTACATAATTTACAAATGGTAATTTTTTAATTTTAGATTACATAATTTGGTAGATTTATTTTTTTAAAACATAATTTGTAATGTAAAACATTTTTTTTTATTTTTTTATTAAAAGATAATTTTTGAAATTTTAAAATTTATGGAGATGACTACTAAGAAGTGATGTAGGAGCAGGAAGAAGCAGAGTTCATTTGAAATTACTAGTTTGGAGGTTTTGTTTATGAATTTTTTTCCAAGAAAATATTATTGGACATGCAATCAAATATGTTTCCAACTCCTAAGATATTCCTATAATTTTTGTGTGACATGTGAATAATTTGTTTAGTTATTTTCAATTCCTTCAAAAACCAATTTAAAATCATCAAAATATTATAAAAGCTAAACGCAAAACTGAATATATTAGAGAGATTACAATAATTAATTATATTGACTTCATTGACAACACAAATTGTGACTTATTACTTCAAGGATTAAAACAAAACAAAAAAGAAACACCCCCAAATATAATCTCATTTAAAAATAATTTTGTTTATGATTTCAATAATTATCTCATCTCAAGGGACTTTAGGGAGTACTAATCTCATACTCAATTATGGTTGTCTTGGTATTTGTTGGTGTCTTTCGTATGTATTTTCATTGTCTCTATACAGCCCAGGTATCACATATTCTCCTATCTGTTTAACAAACTCTTTTCACACACACAAATTAATAACTTTATATGTAGCAGCTTTCTAAAGTACATGTGAATAAGCACAAAGTGGCTTCATTTTTTTTTGTTTCAACAGTCAAATGGAATTTTGATTTATGCCGAGCCAGGTTGGAGGTCCCAAATCGACTAGATATTAGAGTTTTTCATTGTATATATGGAGTTGAGTTAGGCTTAAACTCCACTTTCTAATATGGTATCAAAGTCATCTCGAGCATATTTTAGCAAGTATTTGCTAACTTTATCAGGTCATCCGCTATCGGACCACTCATAATATACAGTCTCAAACACGAGACGAGTTGGTAGTCTCAGCGTGAGGAAAGTGTATTGAAAATCACACATCGATTAGAAATTAGAGCGGTTGAGTTAGACATAAAGTCTATCTCCTAATAATATAAAGGTAATTAAGAATGTGGAAATGGAGATTGAAAAACGCAGTGCATAAAGAAAGAACAACACAATTTGAGACAAGTTCTGATATTAATTTTGAGGATGACTTTATGCCAAGCCAGTGAAAGAAAACCAAAAATATCAGGGTGGTTGGCTTCTTCTCATCTTGTCCACATCTCTCTTTCAACAAATCAATTCCAATAAAAACTATGACAACGCAAATTAAAAGCACCCAATCTTCATACTTTTCACGATGCATGTCCACCTCACAATAACCCTACGTAATAAACCACTCTCCACCAAGACCTAAATCTCCAAAAATCTTTCTTCTATTTCTTAGCTACGTACATTAGGACAAAACCACACGATCCATTTCTAGATAACAAACATACAACCATCCACGCCATACACAAACGTGTACTATAAAACACCACCCAATGCCATTCACTGCTCACTTTATCGTTCCTTTCTCTCACCCTCTCAGCTTCTCAATACCTGCAACAACTCTTCACTTTCTCAATGGAAGGAAACAGTGCATGTTGTTCAACAAAACTCATCATTTCTCCAAGTTCTACTTCATCTTCCCTTGCACCAAATGAGATGCTCAAGAATAACACTCAGGAATGCAAGCCTTCAGATGCTGGAGACAACGATGATAAGGTCAAGGACCAAGAAGGGCACAGTGAGAATATTGGTAGGGTTGGTGTAGAGGAAACGGGGCGTGAGAAGCTGAAGAGACTCCGGGAAGAGGTGATGATGGAGAAGATTAGCATACCAGAAGATTGGGGCCAAGAGCAAAAGCTGAAGGATTGGATCGACTATACTGTGTTTGATGCATTCCTTGCTCCTCATAGCTTGATTGTATCTGCTCGTGATGCCCTATGCATGCAAAGCAAAGTCACCAAGATAAAGTAGTTGCTGATGTTTATTTTTTACTAGTTAGTTGTTCTTAATATTCCCATGTTATTGCAGGAATAATGTGTTTTTAAGATTTCCATATGCTTAGATATTCTTTCTTGTTCTGGTTAGTTAAAAGATCTACATGCTCAGAGTAGCTAATTAGAATTTATAACATGATTTTTTAATATTGCACCTGCTGTATGAACTCTTAAACCATCACAAATAAACCTTTCAAGGTGGAAAAATATCTAATCAAACTAGCAAATTTATATTTTAGTTTTTTTATACATGTTTATTCAGTCCATTTTTAGGAGCTGCGTGTGAGCTATCCATATTTGATTTGGTTTTTTAGGTCCCCCTTCTTGTCATTTTAAGGGTTTTTAGAAGTGGAAATTTAAAGGGAATTTCATAGATTTTCACAAGTGGAATTTCAATAATGTATTTGCGAAGAACATATAATCAAGGATTCAAAAGTTAAAGAAATATATCTTAGATTTCATTACATATCATTTTTAATTTGATTGATATCATCCTTAATTTGATTTTCTTGATCTCACATCAACTAAATATAAGATGTGAGTATAAATCTGAATCTAACATTGAATTAATTTTAAAGTCTAACTTCTTAATTTCTTAATAAATATATATATATATATATATATAAATTTTGTGTTCACATTAAGTCTCAAATCCCTCTTTTTATATTGAGAATGGAATCACAAATTTTCTATTCCTTGTATATTTCTTGTACTCACTTCTTATGTTTAGCCTTGATTAAAAAACTTTGCGTTCAAATTAACTACGAAATTTAATAATAATGTTGGATCTAATTAATGGGGTTATAATAGTATATGAATGGAGTGAGGTTTTGACTCTTTTGAAGAAGTACGCAAACATAATTGCCTAAAAAAATACGAGGAGAATAAAAGTCATCTGATTAGATACATAAAAAAAATAAAATTCAATCATGTACAAAAATAGATAGTGAAAAAACGATGTAAAATAGTATAATTTGCGCATTTTCTTATAACTTGAGTTGTATGCAACATTTAAGTTGCATTATATGTGAATTAATGATGGTATAATTTGTTTAAATTCATACTTTTCTTATAAAGCAGTAAAAATAGTTAAACTACCACTACAAGAAGATCATTCAAGATAAACTAATTTTAGAGACAAAAAATATTAGTTACTATATTAACAAAATTAGATACTATTTAAGAGACTAAAAAATTATTGATATCTAAATTAGTTTCTATTATTGATAGATAATTTCTAAATTGATATATAATTAGATACCAAGCTTTTAAATATCAACTTTATAATCTAAATAATTGGTTGTTAAAACTTAGGTAGCTAATTAGATACCAATTTAAAAACTATTTATCAATAATAGAATCTAATTTAGATACCAATAATTTTTTTAGTCTCTAAAATAGTACCTAATTTAGTCACTATAGAAACTAATAATTTTTTGTCTCTAAAATTGATTTTTATTTAATGATTTTCTAGTAGTGTACATAGAATATTTCACCACATTTCTTTGCCTCATATACATAGTAGAAAATAAAGGCAGTAAGCTTATTTGAATAGGGCAAAAAAAAAACCTTAAGCAATTTGTGTGAGATTGTAAAAAATGAAGATTAAATTTAATCTTCAAGCAATAATCTAGTTAAGAAAGGGGTTACAGTTGATTGTATTTCTTGTTGTTTGTGTCAGGAAGAAGAAGAGACTACAAGACACTTGTTTTTTGAATGCAAAATAACTTGGTTAGTTTGGAATCAGTATTATACTTGGCTCGGGGTGGCGTCGGTAGATCAAATTGATTCAGGTTCACATTTCCTACATTTTAATTTATATAATGTTTCAGGCTATATAAACGTCGTTTGGGGAAGTGTTTGGGTTGCAATCATCAATGAGATTTCGAGGCATAGGAATAAACACATTTTTAAAGGAGGAACAATTGATCACTGTGAAATATTTTCTCTTACTCAATTAAAGACTTGGTCTTGGATTACTTCGTATTTTTCTTGTGCTTGTTTTTCCTTTTTTGATTGGTGTCTTGATGCGTTGTCTTGTTTGCTTTTGATCTAAAGTCTCTATTAGTTTTCAGTTTGCATATGAAGGTTGTGGTGTTATTTTTAGGTGCCTTCGTTGGTTTCAAGTTGGTAGGTTTTACCAAGGTTATTGGGTCTTTCTTTTGAGTGGAGCAGTTGGTATGTATACGGGTTGGATCACCCTTTAAGTGGTTCATATTTTTTTTGGTAAATTTTTTTTTACTACGATGTATTAACTATTTTATCAAGTGTTTAGTTTGCAACCTCGAAGGGTGATAAGTCCAATGCAGAGGAGGTTGTGGTTGTGGTTCCATGGGCTCCTATGGTGTATCATACTGTTTGAAAACAATTTTTAACTTCAATATAAACATATCTTTGCCGTTATTTTACATGTCCTTCTTTTGTATGTCGGCTACAGTGGTGAAGGAAGTGAAAAAGATACAAAAGAGTTTTTTGTGGGATTGGGGCTCAGAGAATAGAAAAATTGCCTGGGTGGTGTGGGACAAGGTTTGTGAGTCGAAAGATAAAGTTGGCTTAGGGGTTATTGATGTAAGAAAGTTTAACTTGGCTATTTTGGGGAAATGGATTTGGAGACTTAAGTCTAAAGAGAGAAGTTTATGGAAGGATATCCTATATTCTAAGTATGGTGTTTGAAGGGTCTTAAGGTCCCAAGTTCATAATTGTATGGAGTCGATGTGGTGGAGGGACATAAGGAAAGTTTGGAATCTAGAGGAATGGGGTAATGACTTTGATGACAGAGGAAGGTGGAAAGTAGGAGATGGAGAAAGAATTAGGTTCTGAGAGGATAAGTGGGTTGACAATATTCCTTTAATGGAAAAAAGTTCCTAGACTATTTTCGATTTCCTTAGATATTGGTCGCACTTTGTCACAAGTTGGGATTTGGAATAATAATAGATGGGTGTGGAAGTTGAGTTGGAGAATGACTTTTTTTGTGTGGGAATCTAGTCAGGCTGAACTTCTATCGCAAGTGTTGGATAACAAGAGGTTATTAAGAAAATGTGAAGGTACGACCGATAAATGGTTTTGGAGGAATGTAGAATCTACAAACTTCTTTGTTCAGGAAGCCCATAATATTCTTTTGGGGGAGGAGTCTACAAGGTATGAAGACTTATTCGTGGAGTTATGGAATCTAAAGATCTTACCCTCGGCAAAAATTACGGCTTTGAGGGTGTTATCTAAAGCAATTGCCACTAAGGACAATATTTTGAGGCATGGTATTTATCCGATGCGTGACTGTTGTCCCTTATGTGGTGTGGAAGAAGAAACGGTAAGTCATTTTTTTGTGTAGGGTCTCTGGAAGAATTTGGGGACTGCGTTTCGAGTGGCTGGAGATTTCTTTGGTATTACATTGTGATATACAAATGCACTTTAAGATGTTTAAATCTGTAGGTTTGAAACATGTTATTGCTAGGTGCTGGGGGGATTTGGGTAGGTTTTTTATAGGTGAAATTTGGAATCATAGGAATATGGTGGTTTTTAAGAATGAGTGTGTTGATCTAGTTGAGGTTTTTATTGTGGCACAAAGGAAGAATTGGTCTTGAATTACGGTAAAGGAAAAATTGACTTATTTCTTTTACTCGGATTGGTGTTTGTAACCCCTTTATTGTATGAAATATTTGAGAGTTTGATGTTTGGTAATTTATGTTTAACGTTTTATCCAGGTTTGACAGTTGTGGTGTGTTTTGTGCATGTTTTCTTGGCTTTTGTTTCTTCCTGGCAGGGTCTGTGTGAAGATTTTGGTCTTGGGTTACGGTAAAGGAAATATTGATTGATTTATCCTACTCGGATTGGTGTTTTGAACCTTTATGTTATATGAGATATTTGAGAGATTGGTGTTGGTGGTTTTTATTTAATGACTTGTTCAGATATGGAAGACATGGTGTGTTTTGTGCAGGTTTTTTTGGCTTCTATATCCTCATCGCAAGGTCGGCTTGATGGGTTTGGCACTTGGGTGTTTGGTTTACTTCTGTTTGCTGGAAAAGACTGAGTTTAGTTGTTGGACTTTTGTGTCTTGTCTTGAGAATGTGTTCCTTTGGAAGGTTGATGTAATTGTATATTGATGTGCTCTCGTATCCTGTTATGGTATGTTAATGTGGTTGATGTGTTGTAATGTCTATGGGATCCCTAGTTGGTTGGGGGATAAGAAGTTTGTGTTGATATTATTTGTATAAGGGTTTAAGCACCACTGAAGTGCCTCAATTTATTTTATTTATTCTTTGCTGATAAAAAAAACTTCAATATAAACATGTTGATATTGTTAAAAGTAAAATGCATGAATATGAATTAACTTACATCATCGTCAGACGACGATTCCTAAGCCAATATGTAACGGATAGTATGGCTAATGTACCATTGCATGTATATTGTGGAATCATGCAAGTGAACATTACCATTAAATTGAATGCCTTTTATTAGACGATTATGTCTATCAATCCACATTACTATCTACCACTGATGGTATTCCGACCAATATCTTTTTGTTCTGCCCTTCATATCTTCTTTGTGCAACTCATCTAATGGAATACCTTGTCGAAAACCAAGTTGTCACATAACTCGATCAGCTTGCTGAAATTCAACGATGGCAAAACAAATAAGAGGAACAATTGTCCTACTAACTGGAGAAACTTCATCAGTAATAAATACAACGGCGTCTGGCCTGCTGTATGAAGTCCATAAGACTAATCCCTAAACCTTAAACTACAAAATATTTGGCATTAGTATGGACAAAATATATACTTAAACATTGGATTCAGAATATAAATTGATGCTTTTACAAACCTTTTTTTGCTATAAATTATCAATTGTCTTCCATGTCAAACTAACTGTCCTCGTAAGTAGGTGGTACCACTAGTACAAAATATCAAAACCACGACTCCATATAAAGATGGTAAGTAGAAAACTATCTTAAAAAAGAGCAATGACAATTTCATAATTATATTGTGTTTTTAATGACAGTTACCCCATAAGCGTCGTTAAAAACTATTTTGAGAAAGATATAAAGACGATTTTGGGAAGAACCGTCATTATAAACTATTTTAAGAGAGATATAAAGACAATTCTTGAAGGAATTGTCGTTAAAAATTATTTTAAGAGAGATATAAAGACAGTTAGTTCTTAGAGGAATAGTCGTTAAAAAGTGTAAAAAAAAAATTGAAAAATGTTGAGTCCTATGCATCTCCCTCTTTTTTGTCCCGTGCTCATTCTTCTTAATTCATTCACTTCTCTCACTCTCACTCTTACTCTTACACACTCCTCTCTCCACCACATTCCAACCGCGACCTCCACCACATCACGAAACCGTCACTATGTAACCTCCACGGCACAGTGAAACTGTCGCCGCGTAACCCTTATCACACCACGCAACCTCCATCACTCCAGTAGCGCGACCCCACTCTAGCTGCACTGCTCCGAAAAAGTGGAAGCTCGCGCGACACCGCAACCTTTGCCCTCAGCCCCATCCGCACCACATTGAAAACACGTCAGCTCTGCATTCCAGCTTTACGCGACACCGCCCCAACCGTGATCTCCAAGCCCAACGGCGACCTCGACACCCAACCCTCCCACACCAGAGTTTCAGGCCACCGAACACCTCATCCACTTCAAATTTTTATTCTTTTATCTATTATTTGTTGAATTAGCGACGAGTTTTAGAAGTTTCGTAAATATTCACTTATAACGGTTCTAAAATCGTTGTTATAAACTGTTGATTTATAACGACACTCAAATTAACGTTGGTTTTAGAACTGTCTTTAAATGCTTTTTTTAACCGTTGTTAAAGATGTTTTTTGCAGTAGTGTACTTTTGTGACGGTGCATAATACCACCTTGTATAAACAACAAATCTATTAACATTGGACATCAATGTTCATTTGTATACATGAACTCATAAATCAAAATATACCTTTTTGCTAGTGGGAAACCATGTCTGACGGTAATGTCCTCAGGAGTTAATGGCTCAATATTGGGAAAAAGGTTTTAATCCATTCCCAAGCCCAATACTATAATAGTAGCATACAACCTCCTATGTTGTCTTGGTGATAGTCAATTTCGTGATCTAATGCACGAAAGACACACTAAGACAGTTAAACTCCAACTATAAGTAGCGACATGGGTCAAGTCAACTAATAATAACATATACATTAGATGTACTCTACTTGTTGATGTGTCTGCCATCAACAAACTCCCAATTAATGAAAGAATATGTGCTCTAACATGCTGAGCGATGACACCATCCATAACATCAACCGACAATTGCTGAAAGTTGTTGTTCAACCATGATAAGTTTATGGTATTCCTTTTAATTACATTTGAGGGAGGGATGGACACTAACAAGTATTGACACGCTTCAACCATGTCCCCACTTGTGAATCCAATGATAGGTTCACTATTGATGGAAATATCTAATTGTAGAGCCACATCTTGTAATGTGATTGTGGACTCTACATGTGAAAAATGAAAAGTATGAGTCTTTGTACTCTACCTCTCAACTAGTGTTGTTATCAAGTGATGGTTAATATCGATGGAGGGGGTTGTTAATAGATGTCCAAACCCAACTACATTTATCATATGGACGACTCAAGGATCTACAAATTGGAGGTGAGTGATAACCCAGATGGCATGTCATATTGATCGTAGTAATTGATCGTTACCCTCCCAAATGAACTCAGTCACATGCTTATTTTGAGGGCACAATAAAGACATATTGTGAGGGAGATGATTTTTGGATGCCATAAAAAAAGGTTCCATAATTATTGTAATTATTTTTAAATAATTATAATTATATATATTATCAATAAGTTAAATAATATAAAATTTACAGTATCGTAATTAATCACAAATGGTTGAATTTTTTTTATCTCAACCAGTAAAGAAAAATTGTATCACAAATCAAGTAATGGAATTTTTTAAACCTATATTTACTTTATTTTTTTAAATCTCATTTATATTAAAGTATGAAAAGTTATAATTATTGTAATTATTTTGAAATAATTAGTTAATCGTAAAATAATTATATATATTATGAATAAGTTAAATCATATAAACCATTGCACTTCTGTAATGAATTACAAATAGTTAAATTATAAACAATTGCACTACTGTGTAATGGATTTTTTTAAATCTATTTGCTTTATTTTTTTAAATCTTACTTAACTGAAAGTATACAAAAGGTACATATCCATCACCCTCCACGACCAATTTATATTAAAGTATAAAAAAAAAGGGTACATTATATTAATGTTTCTAAAAGTTATTTTAATTTTTTAAAATTTATTACACATAAATTTTTTAAAATTATGATACACTAATATCTTTAAGCAATCCAAATGAAGTATGTGTAAATTCTCACAAGTTGATGTGAACTTACAAGATGTACTATGGAGACTATGAATCACTCTGAGTTAGCAGAACTTAGCTGGAATGAAGAACTCTACAAGTTGAAGTGGAAGATGAGTTCCTTCAACATTGTGGGCACTAGTAGGTTAGAGGTGCAGTTGTAATAGGATTTCTCTTTTCCAGTGTGGTTTGACAAACGAATGTAGGTTGCTATTTAACTGCATTTGAGCCTCATTCACGCCAACAAATATGCTGACATTTTTGCCTCCATTCAATGGGTAAAAGTTGGTCAAGAGAAGTACTATGTTGCAACACTGTTTTCAAGCTCGCCTTGTAAGTGAGCAATGAACAATCTGCTTTAAAGCTGCCATGACTTGATGCACTTTGAAAATTGAAGCTCTCCCATTGATTGTACATGAATGAAGAACAAAGTTTCAAGTTGTCAACCCGTGACCAATTACATGTGAAAAAGAATCAATTAGTGCGTTGATTAAAGTTGGTGAGGCTCCATATATTTTATTTCAATACATGTCATTAATTGGTGCAGAGAAATTGTGTCAAATTTTACAAAATTATAATAATAAAATATTTTGTTTTTGGTACGATCCATGCATATGTATTTAGGTACATAAATAATGTTATTTTCCAATTATTTTTTTATTTTCCACATATAGTAAAAGTTTAAAAAATAATTTTTGGCACATCATGTTGGGTTGTGCACGTCAACTCTTGATTTTTGAAATGGCATCAGTGCATATTGAATTCAACACTGGAAACCTATGCTAGAAAATCATATAGGGAATAATGAATGAATCCCGAAGCAAGCATCGTTTGAAATATATACATTGCACTACTAGGTGGAGTAGCATTGCATACATTCTTCCATACACTGCTTTGAGAGTGTCTTTAAGAACTCCCTTCCATATTTTTTTCTTCTATATTTATGGTATATATGTATTCCTGGTATTCTGGTGGAATTTCTTCTAACACTGTGAAAGAACCTATCATCAAAGATATGGTTTATGAATTCATTGAAGATGATGAACAAAAATAGTACACTCCAGAGAAAATTTGTTTTAGTTTATCACAAAAATTTAGACTCAAGCCAAATAGCTTCCTTTGTTGTCAACTCCATCAAAGAAAATCCATCCATTCCGATAAAAACTCTAATTGCGAAAATAAAGAATTGACTTGGTTATTCGATGACGTATAAAAAAGCATGGGTAGCAAAACAAAAAGCGATTGCAATGGAGTTTGGTGATTGGGACGAATCATATAATCTTCTAAGATGGTTTTAAGTTGTACAAGACAGTGCTCCTGGAACTGTAATGCAATATTTTACTCATTCGTATGTTGTTGATGGTGTTGAAGACCAATCTAATTACATCTTAGAATGTGTGTTCTAGTCGTTCAAGCCATGCATTGAAGGGTTCAAATATTGCAAGCCAATACTTTAAGTTGATGGCACATTCTTGATTGGAAAATATCACGACACTTTGTTGACTTCCATCAGTCAAGATGGGAATTGAAACATTTTTTCGTTAGCTTTCGCCATTATTGAGGGTGAAACAAAGGAAACCCTTATATGGTTTTTCCAATTGTTACGAGCATATGTGACACCTCAGTCAAATCTATGCATGATTAGGGATGAAGGAACAACAATATTATCAACATTACAATCTCCAAAAGTTGCTTCGGAAGAAGATGGTTTAACCTCAGTGTATTGCATATGTCATATAGCATCCAATTTCAACAAGAGGTTTAAAAATGTTGAGTTAAAGCGGAAACTAATCAACATGGTTAAACATTTCTTAACTTCAACCACACGCTTCAAACAATTCACAACCTTTTCCATTAATACGTTTTTTGAAATTCTCACAGGTTTTGAAATGAAGTAGCCAACTCTACAAGCAAAGTTATCGGCTATGCGAGCATAATTTCCACATGCAGTCTCTTGGATTGATCAAATACTATTGGAAAAATGGATGCATGCCTATGACGGGGCAAGAGGTACAAGCACATGACAACAAACCTTGTTGAAAGCATCAACTCCGTTTTGAAAGGGGTTCAATCCTTATTGATTTGTGTTCTGGTTAAGATCATATTTGAAAGAACAAATGCTTGGTTTGTTGAACGAGCGACCAAAATACAATGCATATTGTGAGCCGGACATCAATTCCCATAAGATATAGTCGATTCTCTACGAAAGAATGAAGCACAATCTGCTATGTGTCATGTGCAAATATATGACTGAGAAAATTCAGTCTTTGACGTGCAAAACATGGTGACTACCAAACTTTGACGCTACCCAACGACATGCACAATTAAATTAAATGAATTGTGGTGTGATTGTGGTGAGTTTCAAGCTATACATCAGCCTTGTCCAGATGTAAGTATTGTTTGTTTATTTTGTCACAACTACTAACATTTGTAGCCCCAATGTAGTCTCCAAAATATTTTCAAGGCTTACGAGGTCCAATTTAATCCACTTCGAAATTAGGATTATTGGTTTACACGGACCAAATTTGTTACCTGACCCCATAACGCGTCGACATCAATCATAAAGATCTAGCACTCAACGTTCCAGAACGAAATGGATGATCCAATTCCAAATAAGCAAAAAATATATTCATATAGTAGAATTGAAGGTCACAATAAAAGCATTTGTCTACACAGACAAGCTTGATAAAAAAATTCAATCTCAACTTTGATTATTAATTTTCTCATTTTCTTTATCTATGTATTTATGCCTTCATTTATTTTATTTTACGAACAACCTAAATTAACCAACAACAAATATTCCTCAATGAAAAAAATTATTTATCAAGTTAATTTCAAATATTACATAACTTACTACTCAATTTTAATTAATTTTAATTATAACTAAATAATTAATAATATTTATTTATTTAAAAATAAAAAAAATTTAATTAAAAAAAGAAAAATTTTATGACATGAACAAAGTTGTGTCAACTTGGTACGAATTCAGGTTGACATGACAAAAATTGTATCAACTTAACACAATTTAGGTTGATGTGGTCAAAATCGTGCTAAGTGGACACAACTTCTTTATATGAAGTAGTGCCATGTTGACACGATTTTGCCAAAACTATAATTTTTTTAAAAATAGCCCCACTTTAGTAAAAAAAATTAATGATAACAAAAAATTCAAATTATTGTTTGGTAGGTCTACGTGCATATATAAACAATTTTTTATACGAGAAATACTTAAATTTAAACAAAATTTAACTATTTTCATAAGTATTAACTATGTGAATAGCGTTTAACTACCATTATATAGCAAGGGAGGGTATATTAGTCTTTTAATGTTAGTATGGAGTGTACCTAATAATCATTAAGGTGCAGGAAGAATAAGCATAATAGTTTACCAATGTTTACCAACATTTTTTAATAAACATTCATGGGAATTTCTTCCTGCACCTGTACATGTTTTTTCCTGCACCTTACATTCTTTTAAATACTGAAGTCACCCTTTTACAGTTTTGGGTAATTTGAAATAAAGGTTTCGTAAGAAAAAAATGTTATTCCAGAGTATCCTTTCTGAAACACATTTTTTTGATTTATGGATTGATAAATTCAGAATTAATAAAATATGTTATGAAAAATATGTTCTAGAACATATTCTGAAAAAACAATCCAGAAATAATTTTTAAAAGGAGTAAAACATTTTTCTGGGGTGCAGGAAGACATTTCTTAAGGTGGAAGAAGAAACGGCCAACATTCATTAGCCGATGTGCAGAGCCCATTTCATTTTTTTATAAATTAGGCCCAGCCCAATCCATATCCATCAATGGCTGGCTGTTATATACTTCTTTCTCTGCCCGCACCAAACCCTAGCTAGGGTTTCGCCTCCGGTACTTTATCTATTCAGAAGACTTTGCTATTGCATTTCCTTCTGCTTTCTTCACTCATTCCAATTCTCACTTTCTTCTTCTCTGCAATTTTTTCGCAGCTCTGAGATCTGTAGCCGCCTAGCCGTTAAGTTGGAAAAGCCCAAGTTTCAAAATGAGGTATTCATTTTCATGTTTTATGATTGTCAATGTTCAAAATTCTTTGCATGTTCACCCATTTTATCGTTAATGTAATGCTCCTGATCGTTTTTCATTGATAACTGCTGTGTACTATGTGCGGTGACACTGTTAATTGAAATCCTTTGGCGAAATTTGTGCATTTTGAATAGCCTAGGCTTTGTGGTCTCTAATATGTTATGGATGTTTGCTGTGCAGTAAGCTTCAGAGTGATGCTCTAAGGGAAGCTATCTCTGGTATCATGGGTGATTCCAAAGAGAAGAACCGGAATTTTGTGGAGACTATTGAACTCCAAATTGGGCTGAAAAACTATGATCCCCAAAAGGACAAGCGTTTCAGTGGCTCTGTTAAGTTGCCTCATATTCCTCGCCCCAAGATGAAGATTTGCATGCTTGGAGATGCCCAACACGTTGAGGAGGTAACTAGTTGCTCTAATTTGCCAACACTTTTTTGAGATTTCGATTAGGTGCAATATTTTGCTGTAGCATATCCGGAAATTCAGTCGTGTCTTATTGAAACATTATTTGTCACCATAGCCGAATGTTTTTTGAAACATTACTTGTGCTACTTATTTTATTGTTTGGGGCTAGTTTTTATAATTCTCTTTAATGACTGCTCTTGTATTACCTTGCAATGCCACCATTTTGTAACTTAGTAACTACAACTCATGAAGAGGAATTTTGTTCTGCTGCCTGGTCTGTTTTATTAATGTCTATTATTCAAATTTGCAGGCAGAGAAGATAGGATTGGACTACATGGATGTTGAGGCGTTGAAGAAGCTTAACAAAAATAAGAAATTGGTGAAAAAGTTAGCTAAAAAGTATCATGCGTTTTTAGCCTCTGAAGCCGTTATTAAGCAGATTCCTCGTCTCCTAGGACCTGGTCTCAACAAGGCAGGCAAGTTTGATTATTGTTTGAGAGTACTTGTTGATTTGCTTCTGTTTTGCTCACTTGATATAAGAAATTGCTCTGTATCTGTTAATCTCTGGTTAAATTGTGCTTTGTACTTAACGTTTCTAATAACTAATAGTGTAGAAATCTTTGAACTGACTATATATCCTCTTAAGCAAGTTCTTACACTCCCTTTCTAAGTTGATTTACTTTTTAACTAATTCTTATATTTTGGTTTCCATGTCAATATTGCTCAAGCTTATTACAATATTTTGCCTGACTTTGCAGGGAAGTTCCCGACCCTTGTGACTCACCAAGAATCTCTCGAGTCAAAGGTTAATGAGACTAAGGCTATGGTCAAATTCCAGCTTAAGAAGGTGCTCTGTATGGGAGTAGCTGTGGGGAATGTTAGCATGGATGAAAAACAAATCTTTCAAAATGTACAACTGAGCGTTAACTTCCTTGTCTCACTGCTGAAAAAGAACTGGCAGAATGTGAGTAGTCCACTCTTAAATTGAGTAAAACTGTTGCATTGTTAACTTTTACTTGCTATATTTGGTCTAACCTTTCAATCGTCTGAATGTAATCTGTTCTTTATTTCAGGTTAGGTGCTTGTATCTGAAGAGCACCATGGGGAAATCGTACCGTGTCTTTTAAGTGTTTGTTCTTAAATTCAGTGAATTTCTGATCACTTAATATATTGTCGTAATAGGTTGGACAGAATCTTTCATTGTTCTACAGTTTTGTTGGATGAGTATTTTTTGGTTAGTATTTCATGTTATTGACATGTGTTTGAAGTGCTTTGCAACATCGGATAATTTAAGCGGTGCTAATTTTAAGGTACCCTTGTTTTTTTATTTATATACAACATGCGCAATGCTCCTTCGATGCACGTATCCTATGAATCAGCTTTTAGATACCGTTGTTTTTGAAGTAAGAATGATAAATTTTAATTATGGTTTTCTTGTTACGATCTTAATTATAGATTTTACAGTAGAATGTCGTAGTAGGTGAAATTGATAGATTTTATAGATCTTGCAAATACAATCATGGATCATGCGTATAGTAGAAAGTGTGGGTCGGTCTA
Source organism: Phaseolus vulgaris (assembly GCF_000499845.2). NCBI lineage: Eukaryota > Viridiplantae > Streptophyta > Magnoliopsida > Fabales > Fabaceae > Phaseolus > Phaseolus vulgaris. The sequence goes on along the minus strand of NC_023755.2, from coordinate 36,073,987 downwards.
GATGGCCCATAAATTCTAGGTTCGTAACCAAGTACAAGCATATTGTTGAGGTCTGTTTCTTTCTGCACCTTCATATATTCTTCTCTCACCTCCATAAATATTCATATTTCCAAAAATGTCCCTATATAATATTTTGGATTCCGAAATCTGAAAGTCATTTTCCAAATTCTTAATTAGCTTTTGAATTACCTAATTTGTAAGTTTTTTTTTTATGCATTAAAGTTTTTTTTGGATGCATGTTCAGTTTCTGAATTGCATATATTTTGGAAGCCTTTTTTTCAAATGTGTTTGTGTATCTTAAATATGGGGTTTGCACAAGAATGTAAAAAAGCATTTTCATATTTTGTATGGGGTGCATGAAGATACAGTCATAAGAACATATGGAGGTGCAAGAGTGAGTGTTACCGGCCCATGAATAAATTAACATATGTAAGCAATCTTTTTATGACTAAAAAATAGTCTATCAATAAATAGCATAGTACTTTTTCTTAATTTTCCCTATCAGCAAACTTAGAATTTAAATAATGCATAGAAGAAATCGTTTTTCATAAGCTCATTCCTATTCAACCCCAATTAAATGGACCATTTTAATCAATGCTTATATCTAATCTAGCTGCCTGCCTGATAATCAAGAACTAAATCATGGTTATAGGTTTGTCGATACTTTCAACATTTATTTAGCTTTTTACCCTACATAAATTGATTGTTTCGCAAGTAATCAATAGGCATTCTCACCCAATCCATTTAAGCAAAATTAGTTATCTATTTTGTATAGTGTTCAGAAGGACTTTCATCTTGGCTAACAGGTGCAGCAAATCTTCTTCTCTTCTTTCTCCTTAATTATTTATGACAGACAGTGTCGAACATCTTAGCCTATGGTAATGGACTTTTGCCAAATAAAATGAAATGTGTACTCGAGTGTATCAACGTGTTGCTATCAAACTTTCCATAAGCACACATGTCAAGCTGACGTTGAAAACAGCGTAACCGTGTCTGTGGCGAGTTTACGGAACGCACGTCCTCAGAAACAAGTTTTAGTTAACACGTGCTCATGTCTGTGGTCAAAATCATGTCGTAAATAACAACTATAACTATTTGTATAATGACACAATTATAATGACATAACTTCTTTAAAAGGTAAATTAATCAATTATTTTAATGCTTACATACACCAATTAATAATCGTTAATATGAACAAAAAATTGATGCGCATGAAACATGTTAGGTGTTTGAGGGATGTGGACATATATGGCGTGGAATTGTTCTCCTTTCTATGTCCAAGAGTGGGTCTGACTCATCGTATTTTGATTGGAGTTGGTGTAGGGTGGTGCCGTTTTGTCCTTACAATTGATACATAGATAGTAGTTGTTGTGCATCAACATGCTTAGTTTATGGCCCACTGCTTTCTTGAGTTGCTCATAGATTTTACTATTTTCCTCTCATTTTTGTCTAGATCTATGAAATTCGGACACTTCTCTTAAATGGCGTGTCGGTGCTCGTATGACACCTGTAAGATTCGTATCCATGAAGTGTCTAATTCAAAAAATATTTGTTAGATTTCTAACAATTCTAGTACGGTTCTAACACAATTTTAAAAAGAAAAAATACATTAATTTTCTCAAAATTCAAATTTTATTGTATAAATTGTTATTATGATTATAAAAATAAGAAATAAATCCTTGTGAACCAGTCATGAAAAACATCTTTATGCTCTAAAAAATAATCTAGAACATACTTATGCACATAAATCTTCATTGTCAATTTATATAATTCATAATTATATAATATATAGATCTGTGTTTCCGTGTCCTACATTTTAGAGATTTTACGTATCTCCGTATCTGTATTCGTGTCGTATCAGTGTCCGTGTCAGTATTTATACTACATAGGTCTAGATAAAAACTATACGTTAAACACGGTTAAATACGATTCTCAAACTTTAAAAAAAAATATGAGGTAGACTTTTTAAATTATTCAGACCGCTAAAAAATATTAAACACTTATTATGAAATATAAATAAATTCTACACTAATTTTCCACTACTAACATATAGATTATAGTCTAATTTATATACTTTAAATATTATATTAAATAAATGATTATTGGTCTGAATATATTTTACAGTAATTGAGTAATTGAGTGTATGTACAAATGTAGAAATAATAAAAATTTATATTTTTTAATTTTAAATAAAATTCATTAATAGATGAATTTAAGTGTCATTATTTGAAATTGAATGATTTTTTTGTCGAGCTTCTAATGATATATAATTATGATTTTTTGATATATGAATGATTTGTGGATATCAATGAGGAATGAATACAAAATTAGATGAAGATTCACCTCCTAATGATGTTCTTTCTAGGTGAGTATGTCCTCCTACTGATGTGTTTTCTAAGTCAGTATGTGAATAAGAGATTGTCAATAAGAAACTAAATATGAGTATTCAAAAATGAGTTGAAGTAAATTTTTCTATTTTGAAGATGTTTTTATATATGTTTTCATGGCCTTATTGATTTTGTAACCAAATATTGGAAATAGTCAAATTGTTAAGTAATATTTTAAGTGATTATTAATCAATTTGTTAATAATAATTTTGTAAGATGTGTGAGTTATATTTGACTATATCAAATGCATGTAGGTATAGAAAATCTTGAAAACCTGGAATTAAGACAAAAAAATAGTTACCCAGATAATTTGCCTAAATTAGTACTTTTGATAAGGATGAAAGATTTTTGAATAGCCTTTAAGTGATTGGTATATTTTTATAACTCATGGTATATTTTTATAACTCATTATAATGTTCGAGTTTGTGTGAAGCTAGTAATTGTTTTTAATATGTCAATATGTTTTGAAAAAACCTTTTTATCCTATCTCAATATGTTATTAATATTATATCTTAATATGTTATTAATATTATGAGTAGTAATTTGTGTTGTCATGCACACAATGACAACAAAATTATAAATTATTTTCTTCTTAAATAGTTTATGCATTAATCATCCAAAATACTACATGCAAGAGTTGAGAGCATAAATCACAAAATACACATCTTTATTGATTTGATTAAAATATTGAACATATAACTAAGTAAAGTATCGTAGTCGAAGATCTTATCAAATATCTCATATGATTTAAAATTTCAACTTATTTTGTTGGTCAAGATCGAGGAGCCAACAAAGGTCAGGTTGAAAGAGACTATCAGGATAAAGGATATGGTAATCAACATGAGGGTGAACCTTGAAAAAAAATTGCATTAAAATCAACATACTTAACTATAAAATGATTGGAAAAAAAATACAAAGAGTTATTGTCATGTAGCAGCATGAGACTTCATTTACGATAACAATATAAATTTTGCCAAAAAATTATCATTTTTATGACAATTCATAATACAAATTTCACTTCACCACAAATCTTGTATGTTTCTAATCTTATTTGAACTTTAAAAATTTCAAAAAAATAAAATAATGAATTCATGGATTGTATTTTTAATCAAACTTGTTTAACATATACTATACGTTATCACACAATAACACGTATCAATTTATTTACGAAGTTGTCATTGTATTTATTTTTATAATTTTTCTTGTCAATCAAAATTATTTTAAGCATTGGTGTTTGTTCATAATTTACCATGAATATTGTTGGAAGTTATCAAATTAATTACTATGTTAGTTGTTTCTGATTTTGCTTTGAACTTTGAAAATTTCAAACAATAATAGATTTATTTATTTCTTTTAATCAAACTTTTTAACATATGCTATATTCAATATACACTATTAACATATTTTTGCTACAATTTTTGTGTTTAATTGAGGAAAATAGTTTTTATACCTGGTTCGAAAAGAAAAGGAGGATGAATAATTTAATATTTAAAATTTCATATACGTATTTTTGTTAACGTTATATACTAGAATTAAAAATAAAAATTAATGACAAATATATCTTTGAAAAATCTTAGGGATAATTTCAGTCTTTTAAGGATTGAATGACCAAGCTTTTAGGATTAAAATATTTGTTTTTTTTTATTAATTTGGGAGATGGTGATAGATGTCCTTAACCAATCAAAGCATGGTTTTTCTTGACTTTTCTATGTCTCAAGTTTGGTTCGTGTGGACAAAAATAGAAATTGAAAACTTAGTTCTATGTGCCTCAATTTACATACATGATGAACAAAATTAAGAATTGAAAACTTAATATTATATTCCTCAATAGACCATGAAAATCATTAAGGATTCCCACTTGAAACATTAGATGTATAAGTGTTAGTTACGTCACAAACTCATCATGGGTTTAATATAGAATTTGCAAAAAACTAAGTTAATGTTTTTTTGGTGGAGACTAAATTTTTGTTTTCACACCTAATTTTTGTTGGTTATTAATTCTGATTTTATTATCTTTAAACTATTATATTGTTATCATTACATTAATGGTCAGTTTATAAAGTTTATTATTGTATTAATGGTCAGTTTATAAAGTTTATAAGGCTGATAGTATTCTTATTTTATAACTTCTAGTAATTGTAATTTTATTATATATATATTATTGAAGATCAAATTGCAATGGTGCAATTACCTTCAATCAGTTTGTCTTATCTTATTTCCTTCAATTTGTTCCTACAATTTTTAAAACAAAATACTTTTAAAAATAAACTAAAATAATTTTTCCACAATTTTGAAACATTATTATATTTATTTTGTAACTTAAAAAATATATTAATTTCTAATTTAAAAAAAACACACACTGTCGTTATTTTTCTATAATGAATTTTGACAACTATTATTGTAAATATGTTGTAATTATGGTTGTTATTATTAAGTCATAGTTACAATTGACTCTAATATTACTACTATCATTATCATCTCATAAACGCATTTCTAAATTAATTTTAACATGATAGAAATGTTTAAATTAGTTTATTTCAAAACTAAAAACAATGTTTAAAAACTAAATTGTAGATATAATTTTGTTTGACTTACAACTAAAAATCATCTTCAAGGAGAAATTTTGTGTAGTTGGTTATAACTGTAAGAAAGTTGGAATAATTGGCTTCTAATAATTTGTTTTTGGAAAACTTTAGTTAAGAATGCACATAAAACATAATAGAATGATTGATTTTTTTGTAGGGTTGGAGAATGAATCCACTGAATTATGTGGAAAGTGGAGGGTTGCTTTATGCAGAAGGGTGGTTTGGATTATTTTTTTTATAGTTGAATATTCATCAAACACTATAATTAATAAATGGAATCGAATCATAGTAGCTTATCATATTCCTTTCTTTTCACGACTTGTTTTGCTATTACAATATATAAAATATATATAATTGGAAAGAATGAGTTCAAAACTCTTTTCTAGAAGCCCTAATGGGATAATGCTGGAACACTCACCAACTTCCTTGTATATACATTTGCATATATATTTTCATTTTGTATGTGAATTTTTTTTTTAATTTAAACTTTAGAATTATAGAATACAAAAGAAAATTATTAATAAATTAATAAATTTGTTACGAAGTGATCTTTAAGTCTAACTTAATCCCATAAAATCGTCTTATGAGGTTGAGGTTTGCACCCACTTATATACAATGAAATACTTTAATCTCTAGTCGATGTGAGATCTCCAACACACCTCACTCATGTCGAGACGGGCAACTCGTACGTGTATATTATGGGTTGTCCAATAGCGGTCCGATAGCAGGTGGCACGATAGGTCCACAAACACTTGTTAGGATAAGCTCAAAATGGCTATGATACTATATTACGAAGTAGACTTTAAGCCTAACTCAACCTCATAAAAGTGACTCATGAAGTTGAGGTTTGCACCTACTTATATACAATGAAAGGTTCTAATATCTAGTCGATGTGAGATCTCCAACAAAATTTGTAATATTTTTTTTTACATAATAAAATTTTAATATATATACATATATATTACAATATTATAACATCTATATGTTTACAGTATTTTAACATCTTAATATAACTAAAAATCTATTTACAACATGAGATAATAATTTATTTTAATTTTTTTTACTATAAATAGTCAGGATAAATAGTCAGAAGTCTAAAATTTGAAAAAAATAAAACCAATTTCATGTATAAATAAAAAACATATTTAACTATATATATATATATATATAAACCCTAAAAGAATACAGGGTTTATCTGTTATAGAATTTAAAAGTAACTTTTTAGGTTGGGAATCCTATGATTGGCAAGCACCAAAGGAAGAAGATTTTGCAAATTTTAATTTGTCACCTGAAAACTTTTGCTATACTAAAACTTGAGTTTTGTTGATGAGTGTTGGCTTTAACTATATTAATTGAAAGGTTGATAGAAAAAGGTTCTTTAATAGAAGAATTCTTTAGTAATGCTTTTTTCCATTAAAAATTATTCTTAACTCTTTAATCAATACATTCCAAATAGAGTAATGTTATATACTCCTTCGAATTCTCTTGCAGATCTTCTCACTACTTTACAAAGAAAGTGTTAAAGTATTAAACAAAATATAAAATATTAAAGAAAGTATAAAGTATTAAATACACTGAGTTAAATATGTCTTTGTTTGTTCGTTGAAGTTGTCTTTATTTCTTACACTTTCAAATTTATAAATTCAATTTTTCAATTTTTTTAGTTAAATTTAGTATTTAGTTATAGTTTTATATCATCACAAAATTGATAGCATGTATGGATTTAGTATTTCTTTATATTTAAATTTAACATTTAGTTATAGGTTTTTTAACGTCATAAAATTGATAAAATTATTTTTAAAAGTTGAGGATTAATAATTTAAAAAATCAAAGAGAAGTTTAACAGATATATACTTAACCCGAAATATATAAATAAATAAGTTGGATATATTTTTCATCAAGCATAAAAGTAGAAAAAGGATTGTAAGATAATTTATAGTCATTCTTAAAAGTATATTAGTATCTTCTTAAAATTAAAATCGCTAAAGAAAATAATATCTTTTATATGGTCAGTTTTTTTATTTAAAATTTGTTTTTATTTATTTGTGTTTCTAAAGTAAAATTTAAGACTATTAAATTATTATTTTTATCAATTATAACCTTATGTAAAAGAAATAGAATACTCCTTTTATATGGGAATGTAATTAAGTTGGAGCTTTGCACTTATTAAATTAATATAATATCGTAAGTAGACCCCAATCTTGTAAATAATTTATTATTTTACATTTTTTTCATCAAATTTCTCAGTACTTAATAAAAATTATTTTATTATTAAAAAATAAAATTTATAATAATGAATCTAATTAAAAAAAAGAATATGTTAAGACTCATAATTAAAAAGATAATGAATCCACAATTTTTTGTCTTTCATTTAGACTCATAATTGTATCTAACTTTATTTTGCTCATTTCCAAGATGCATTCAATATTTCTCACAATCCAAAAATAATGAACTAAACATATTTGACACTCTTTTTCGTAATCTCCCATCAATATTCTTTTGCAATAGAACATGACAAATTGTTATGCGTTCTTCATTCTTTTTATTTAATAATTTTATATAATAATAAGAAAAATAAATAAAAATATTTCAATATACCCTTCTAATCGAAGAGAAAGTTAAATAAATAAAAAATTGTTTTGCATATTTAAAACAGAAAAGTTGTGGTGCGCGTACTACCCAGAACGAAAACTATATTAACGCCAAAACACGTGCGGCGTCTGAAGACGGTGGTGTAGTGTCAACGTGCTTTCAGAGAGACGGTGCTTAACGCGTGCCGTTATATTTTTAAGAATCCCTGTATTAATTAATTACCAAAGAATAAAAATAATTAACTAGTCACACTCTTTACATGTTTGTGATCCCTGTATTTTTTTAAATACTGCTTTTTATTATATACATATATATTATAAAATTATCACATTTTATAATATAAACAAAATAAATAAAGATAAACTATAAAAATAAATTTTTAACATAAGAAATATATATATATATATATTTATATAAAGACATTTTACTCAATATTCTTCAAATAATAATTTAAATGATACATGTATTCTTATATTAAAGAAATCCAACAATCATAATAATATCAATCGAAGTCTTATAAGATATTTGTATTACATATATCTTATTAGATATTAACATTTAATCTAGTATATAAAAAAATTTAAATTTACAAACGAATTTAAGAGAATAAGGATAAGTTCATTACAATCCAAATCACATATTTATATATGGTCACACTAACAAAGAATTTTCTCCTCAATTTCTCTCTACATATTAATTTTGTGATTTAGATTATTATTAAAACAAGAAAATATATGTTACAATAACAAATCAAACATTAGTTCATATAATCTCATATATGATATATATGTGACAACAAATTCATACAATTCTTATCGATCACAACAATCATTTTCATATAACTTACATAATTTAACAAAAACACAAAAATCAATTAAATATACTACTTAATATTCATTTTACATAAAATAAAAAAAAATAAACACATATAAATACATTGGAGAGACAAGAGAAAAAGAAAAGAAAGAAGAAAGAGAAAAAAATATTGTTTAGTTTGGATAAAAATATTTTAGGTTGACAAAAATAAGTTCGCTTAATAAATAATTATTTGTTTTATTGACTAAGTTAGATATTATTTTAAAAATTAATAAAATTATTAATACCAATAAAATTTATAGTCTTTAAAATAGTATCTAATTTAGTTAATATATCAACTAATTATTTTTTTTCTAAAATTGGTTTATATTTAATAATTTTTTAGGTAGTGATAATATTATTATTATGTTAATCCACAATTTTTTTTTGTATTTTTATGAATATTTATTAATGGTTTACTCTAAAAAAAACAAGACATTTAGAAAAATATAAAAAAGATCTCATCCACTTAAATTATTAAAACCAATATTTAATTATTTATTATTAAATATTATGTAATGTTATCACTCACCAAACCTTTACTTATGTCCAAAATTCTGCGTGAATTATGCGCATGTTTTGTTATAAGTAAAAAAGTTATGATAGCAATTTTTTTTATAAAGGTTAAAACACCTGTATTTAAATAATCCTTTGTTAATAAAAAAAAATCACTCACCAAACCTAACAATTAAAAAAATCACTCACTAATCCGGTGTAAATCTTAGAAAATATTTTTGTTATTAGTTTTCTAAATTGAAATTTACGCATGCTACACAAATATTTCATTGATTTTAATGAAATCAAACTATTTCATTCAAGAAATTATTGTGTAGTTTATAAGATCACCATGTTATTTCCAACTAATGAGAATCCAACACATGACAATGACATTAAATCATGACATGGTTAATCATTTATGTTATCTATCACAATATTCTAAATTAAGAAAATTGTGCTAAATGCATAAATAATGCATATCACACCAAATCAAATACAAAACAATTAATGAAAAAATTATTATTATGTCAATCTAATGGATATGGTTTGATATATCTTTCATCGTTATTAATAATAGAAAGATATTTTTATTTCAAAATTAAGCAATAATACAAAAAGTTAATATATATACTTTCGTACTTTCAGTTTCACATTATAAATCACACCAAGCAGAAAGTAAAAAAAATATTAGCTCTTTATCTTGAGAAACATAAGATCATTTTATTTTTTAATTTTAAAATAAATATATTTTTAATAGCAATAAATTATATATATAATCACGAAACAAGAAGCAAGAAAATATCAAATTTTCTTTTGACGCAATATTAACTTTTTTTTATAGAAAATATAAAATGTAATGTTATTTAATTTAAAAAGGGAAATATCATTTTATTATTAATAATCATATCACCATAAGATAGGAGATGAAATATTATAGGATTTACATTTTTTTTTAAGAAACGTCTTAGATTGATTTTGTGTTATATTGGACTTAAATAATTAACATGATTTTCTTGATTTAAGATTATTATGTTAGATAATGAAACCAATAATATTATAAAGTGCGTAAAAAAAATTAGTTGATGAAAACACTTGTTATTGTTATTATGGTTAAGAAGTTAAATTTTTACACATCTCTTTATATATTATTAGATATTTTTAATCTTTAATCATATATTATTAAATATTTTTACTTTTAGTTGATATCAGATTTTATATATTTTTCACGTTGAAATATGATAAATTGTGTATACGATTATATATTTATATTTATAAATATAAAATTTAATAAGATCAATAAATTCTGTCATATATTTAAATAATTTTAATATTATATTAAAAATAAATATTGAAATATATTAATTTATATACATGATTATATATTTATATTTATAAGTATATGACCTCACAAGATCAATAAATTATTATCATGATAAACTTTAAATAATTTTAATATTATATTAAAAAATAAATTTGAAATCTAATTTAATCTTACACAATTATTCATAAAATGAGATTTCTACTGAATGATATATGATATACTATTAATTATGGGATCCTCAACTGCTATCATATACACAACTCTATTGGAATATTTAATTTTATAAATGAAAAAGGACAAAGACTATATAATACAAAATAATTACACCTTAATATTCTTTTGATTCAGTGGCTCTTCCTCTTTTTAGTTCCGGTAAATTAAATTCTCACACACGTTCCAAAGAAAAATGAAAAAAGGGGACTAAAAAATAACCTAAACAATTAGGAGCCAAAGAAAATAATCTTGATTTATTCTGGAATTTATCATTTATATTAATAATGATTAAAATACGTGTAATTGGTAAAATAATATTACATAATATTTTAGAAATCAAGGTGTAAAATAATATCTACTAAATTTTTTATTTTGTTGTTTGATAAAGTGAAACAATTTTTATTTAAAAAAAATTATATTATCATCTCCTCAAAATACTATTTTGAGAAATTTAGCTAACAATCATTATTATAAAATATGATTTCTTATAAATATTATTTTTTAAGAGATATACCAAATCGGGAAAACGAGACAGTGATAAAAAAACGTGACTTTGATAAATACAGGTATTTTAAATTGTAGTTGCAAACTTGCGATTTTTTCACGAAAATAATGAAGAAAATCTCAGTATATGTCGGCGAAGTTGAGTTTGCGCGTCTAAGGTTAATAGTGGAAGCATAAAATATTGTGATAAGAAAAATATTAGAGAGAGAAAACAAATGGCATTGCCCAGTTTCCACATAAAAACAGAACACCTCTGTTGTATATAAAGATGCAATAACTTTGTAATGCTGTAAATCTTGAACCTTGAGCCTGGAAGCGCGGTGTTCTTGGTTAGCGGTTATGCCCAGTAACAGATTTGCAATGGCAACTTCTTCTTTCTTCTTCCCTTTGCTATTGCTGCTTCTCACTTTTTCAGGTTTGATATCTTCCACTCACTAGTCAACTTTTGTTCCATGGAGACTGAATATATAGTATAATTACACGAAGTGTTGTGGTGGTGGAGTATTCGAATTTCAGGTTTTCTTGCCAATGGACCATTCTGAATTCTGATAAGAATACTATTCCTTTCAGCATTCTGAATTGTGAACAGAATACTATTCCTTAATTTATCTTTCGTATTTGTCAATTGGGTTTGAGTATCTATTCTCCTACCTCTATATATTATAAGCTTTTTTGGTAATCTGAATTATTGGTTTTGTCAGTGTTTTTCAGTTTTTTTTTTACAGTTTGTCTCTCTTCAAGGCTTTCTTTATCTTCTTCTCGGGATTGATTGTTAATTATGTCTCTAGAGCGTTGTAAAATAGAGGTTTTGGATTTGTTATCTGTTATGTCTTTTTTGTATGTTCTGATGTTTTTTACAACTATGTTCTTCAGATTTGTTTGTGCAAACCCGGAGTCTAAATTTTGGAATCAACTACGGGCAAATAGCTGACAACCTTCCATCTCATTCTCGTGTGGCTGCTCTTATAAAATCTCTGAATGTCACAAAGATCAAACTCTATGATTCTGATCCAAATGTTCTATCTGCATTCTCCAATTCAGACGTGGAATTCATCATAGGAGTTCGGAACGAGGATCTGCCGAGTTTGAAGGACCCTTCTAATGCTCAGAGCTGGATTCAACAGCATGTTCAACCTTATATTTCACAAACCAAGATCACTTGCATAGTTGTAGGGAACGAGGTGTTCGACTACAATCTCTCTCAGCTTACAGTAAATCTCCTCCCTGCAATGCAAAGTATGTACAATGCTCTGGTTAATCTAGGACTAGCACAGCAGGTTACTATTACTTCTGCTCATTCTTACAAAATTTTAGCCTCCTCGTTTCCTCCTTCATCAGGAGTATTCAGGCAAGATCTGATACAATATATTCAACCCATCCTTAGCTTTCATTCTCAAATTAAATCACCCTTCCTCATCAATGCATATCCCTTTTTTGCATACAAGGATAACCCAAACCAAATTTCCTTGAATTATGTGTTGTTTCAGCCAAATTCAGGGTCTACTGACCCAATTACCAATTTGCATTATGATAACATGTTGTTTGCTCAAATTGATGCTGTCTATGCTGCCATTAAAAAACTGGGGCATACTGATATTGTAGTCAAGATTTCGGAAACTGGTTGGCCTTCTAAAGGTGACCCTGATGAAGTTGGAGCCTCACCACAGAATGCAGAAACATATAATAGTAATCTGTTGAGAAGGATAGCGCAGAAACAAGGCACTCCTGCAAATCCATCTGTTCCAATTGATATTTTTGTCTTTGCACTTTTCAATGAGAATTTGAAGCCTGGTCCAGTATCAGAGAGAAACTATGGCCTCTATTATCCTGATGGCAACCCAGTTTATAACATTGGATTACAAGGTTATCTCCCAGGAATGACTTTTGACTCCAAATCTAACGTAAGTAACACATGAGAAATTCAATCACTTTAACTGTAAAAAGTTTCTTCACTTTTTGTCTGAAACTTTTTAAAGTAGATGTATGTGTCTATTAATGTATCTAATGTTTCGTTGCTATTGTTATGCAGGTGTTGTCCTTCAATTTTGTCGTCTACATATTTACATTTTTGTTGTTCACTTGGGCGCTTTCAAGACAGTGATAAGGAATACAGTGAAACAAATAACATTCAAAAAATCATTCTTTTGCAAGAGGTGAGGAAAAATTTAATATTGTCCCTAAATTTTCTATTTGCCAAGTGCTGACACCTTTTTCTTCTTCTTTACATTACAATTTCAGAAACTGTTGGAAAACCAGGAACTGTAAATAATGAAAAACTAAAATTATTGTGCTGTAATTTTCATTTTGTTTTTCAGTATTTGGTCGTAAGAAAACTAATTCAGCTTCTGAACCTCTGATAAGTTTACATTATGATAACAAATTAGCAATGATCACGGCCATAAAGAGATGTGAAATCTAGAAAAAAGAATTCAAAAGCGTGTATTTGATTCTATCAAGTTATTCTTTGACTTTTTGACAGTAGTATGCTAAATATGTAATCCCAAAAATAGGAGCCATAGCGTGCAAAAGTGTGTGTCCAATTGGTATCTCTTTATGCAGAGGCTGTCAAATGCTGTCCAATTAGTGCTAGTGCATGAACCAAGTGGACTCTCGTGCCGGTATAACCACCCCCAGAAAACCTTATTTTTCACTATCTTGATTAAAAAAAATGGTGATGGGTCTCCACCTTCCTTATCTCCCACTTGCAATCATGCATGTGAATCTTCTGGTGAATAAAATTCTCCTTGTCTTCAGTCATACAAAAGTCCAAATTCGGTTACATCACACGGGAAAGAAAGCCTTCAGGTTCCCTCTTGACATATAACCAAACTTCATGAATTCTGTCCTTGTTTTTCAACCTTATCTCATAGGTGCCTTCCCTTTCCACTACTTTCTTTCCTTCTATTCCCTTATAAGCTTTTGTAGCACCCTTTGCTTTGAAGCTATGCAAAATCAACAATGATTATAATTGGATTAGAATTTGAGGTTCATTTTTATCTGCTATCAAAGTAAAACACTATCTCCTAATTTTTTCATCTCAGTTAAAATATAAGTTGAATTGTTTTTAGTTGTAGAAGGGTAATGTCAGCTATCAATAATAGACTGCTGTTGAATTGTTGAGTAAAGAGTTGAGAGATTCTTTTGTAATTTCTTTATCAGTGAGTTATAGCTTGTGTTCATAGAATTTCCTTTGCTAAGAATTCCTTTATGTGAACTGTTCCAAAGTCAAATGAGGTGTTATGTACTTTACAAGTTATGTTGAGTATGATTTGTAACTAAGGGAACCTTATAAGGTGAGTGTTGTTGTGAGAATCTGAATGGAGAAAAGTTTCAACTGTGAACATTATTACAATTGTAAAGTGCCTCTTTTTTGGACTGGAATCAAGTTATGTTGATGATTCAACAATAAAGTCATAAAAATTTGGCTGTGGACGGCTGTTAGTGATGGCCAAGGTGTGCTCAATTTAATTTATAGGGTTCTTACATCAGCATGGTTCAATTGGGATGAGTTTCACAGATAGGTGCAGCCACCTACAAATTTCAAAGCTCAAATTGTTTGAGCAGATTTGGATAGGGAAATAAGAAAATTTAATAAAAATTCAGACAACTTGGGACACTAAAGTAATGATAACGTGTGGTCATTTAATAGGTATATCTACTAGCATCTACAAAAATGGAAAATTTGAACAAGAATTTTATTCCAATTTTGATATTTTTAAATGATACTATTTTTTATGGAATGCTTGATTCATATTGTTGAATTAATGTTTATACATTCTTTTGCAGGGAAACAAATTCAAGGCAAAAATCCTATACTTTTTGTGCATAGCAATGGGAGCAGTTGTTGGAGGCTTAGTTCTAATTTTTAGTTAAATCCATTCATATGATTTTTTCTTTCACTGTAAGCAATAGTCAAAGATATAGGCCAGAATTGATTTTTTACAGAAAGTTGATACAGAATAAAATATCTTGTTTTTTTTTTTTTTTACAGAATGAAATAATTGTTGAGATTCACAGTTATGACTTTCTTCTTTTCCTAGTCTTACTTATTTTATCTGAAAAACTTCGTCAGAGTTAAATCAATAACTCTAATTTTAATTTAATTTTTGTTTTTTTTTATCTGAATGCTACTTTACAAATTTGTTGACTTTATTTATTGAAAAAATAAAAAAGTATAGATTTCATTTTCTTAAAAGTCTAAGAAAATAGAGAAGATGCAAATATTATCTGGCATGACATCAACAAAGTAGTATAATTCTCTCTTCATATTTCGTGTGTGGGCATGCTTAGCTAATAAAATAACATTTTTATTATTATAAATAAATAAAAAATCAATTCTATTACTTAGAAAAATGTTTATTACTCTTAAATTCAATATTTATTATGGTGACAATTATGTGGCATGGCATATTAGCTATCATTGATTAATTTGAAACATTGATTAGATGGTGGACCTCCCCCTCTAACCATTGTTTAGGGCTTTGAGTTAGAAAAATAAATAAATAGAACAAAGTAGTACGAATAATATGAATATGAAAATTAGGGTCCACTTGAGAAAATGAAAGTTTAGCAGCAATTTGAATGATTGTTCTAATCTATTGTGTTTTATTCATCAATGAGTGGGTTTGTGAAGCCGTAGATATTAAGGGATGCATTATTTGAAAGAAAGATTTTAATTGTAAATGTTAATTGAATGATTAGGACAAAATAATCCGTATTAAAAAAAAGCTCTTATTAGATATATTTAGTGTTTATTTAGTTAATTGTTATAGATCAACTTATGTTTTGATTTATCTTTTCTTGATATAAACTACTTTATCTATTTCTTTAGTATAAATAAATAATTTATTTTATGTTTTTTAATATGTTGAGTGTTTTTTTATTTTATGATTTTTTTAATGATTATCATCAAGTATTTTATTTATTTTTTCATATATGATTAAGACAATTATAATTCTTAGAAGAAAGTAACGAACATGTGATGAGTAGAAAATGAGTAAAAATACACCAAAAAAATGTCAAAAAAACATAACAAATCAAATTGTTCTTGCTATCTCTTTATTTTGACCTTTTAGACTTGTAATTTTGTATGATTTATTTATTATATTTTGAGGTGTATTTAGTAAAGTTAGATTAGGCTTGGTATAAGAGCAGTCAACATCAAGTAAGGAGTGCAATAAGATAAAAAAAAGAGTGCATCATGCAAGGTCTAAATAGAAGCCCAAATTGAAATGGTCAACATTTGGCCAAGAAGGGTCCACATTGGCGACAAGAACTTTTTCAAGAGAGGCATGAAAAATATGTGAAAGCATGGAAGACACTTCATCAAATTCAGTTAGCTTTCCAAGTTTTCTTTTGATTTCTTTACCACAAATTTAACTTACAATGCCAATACCTTATTGAAGGGATAAAAGTTATTTTGTTCCATATATATATATATATATGAATAAAGTTCATCTTTATTCAATAATGTATACTAAATTATTTAAATATGTTGTATCTCATTTCTAATATAGATGTCATTGACAATTAGTGGTTTTATTAGTTCAAAATTATATTGATAGATGGTTATGCTCATTGCATAAGTGCTTATTCTGAATATAACATAATGAGTGATAGGTCACGTGCAATATCATATAATCTCACTTGGATGTACCTTAAGATATTTAAAGTACATATATTTATTTATTATTTTATTGTGATTGACTTATATAAATTTTATTTTGGGTTGTTGTGTAATAAACAAATTGGAGGTTGGGTGCGATTATTATGTCATGGTGTGCATGATAACCATTATTTGAGTTGGTATTGATATAGATTGGGATAAGGCAATATGCTATTATCCACCATACATTGATAAATTGTATTCTTAGTTATACATGTATGTTAACTTAATTTCAAAAATTGTAATTTTTCCAACTCTTAGACTCAAAAGTAATGAAACTTATTAAAACAACATAGGTCAAATATTTTGTTAACATATATAACACTTTAGGCAGATGACACACTAATATAAAATTTTGTACAATTACATTTTTATTCACTTTTTTTATTTTAAAACTTTATTTAAATTTACTAATTACGTTTTACATACATTTACACTTGTGGTTGATTTATCTATTGACAATAGTTAGATTTGTAATTTTTATGTTAATATGTTTGTTTCAGATGAAATATACTATTTCATATTTGAATTTAGTTCAGTTTTTTTTTTTAAATAATATAATTAAAAAATTTACTTTTAATGACAGTTCATATAGAACTATCATCGTTTGAAGAGACTTTTAGTGATGATTCATACAAAATTATCTTGTTTTTTGATTTTTTTTTTAAGTATTTTAATGACAAGTTTTTACTATGTGGTTGTTACTAAAGTCATTTATGTAGATAGTAACATTAAAAAATTGTCGTTAAAATATGATTTTATGACAATAATTTAGACTATCATTAGTGTCTTAAACTTACGACAATATCTTTATTTAATGAGTCTAAAACTATTTTTAAGTTACCTTTAATTATCGTTAAAAGTCCTCTGTAAAGTACTGTTTTTTTTTATAAAACTCTTTATATATATATATATATATATATATATATTACTTAAAGTTAGTTTTTTTTTTTTTTTATCTTAATACCCTTTATTCTTTTTTCGTTAACTCAAAAATATTGTACAATCTACCGAAATATGTAGTTCTAAATACAGAGATATGTAAATATGAAACTAAAATCATTTCAATCTCTAGTGCCAATTTGTTGGGTAGCTTATTTAGTTTCATAGTTGCAAATCATTGAATAAAAATAATTGAGGCAAATTGTATTTCTGCACAAATACTATCACCAGTCTATACGTACTTGATTATTACATCCACGACAATACTCTATAATCAAACCCCACCATTGATTTATACAATCACAACCTGATAGAAATTTCGATGTCACACACAATGGATTTTTTTTTTAATAATGGAAATTCTTAATACTACACGCAAGTTCGAAAAATATTATATTGATGCATGATTGAGATTTGGTGAATGATTAGAGATAATGGTTTTTCTCAAACTTTTAAATTACACCAAATTCAGTGAATGTTATTCGTTTTGTTATTTGTATTTTTCCTATTATAAAACCTATCTGGCCACTATTTTATTCTTAATTATGTAAGCACTATGTATAGTTTTGAAACACTATTTTTCTATCATTATCTCTTTTTTCATATATATAATCTCTTCTATTTTCTTGATATATAGATTGGCGTGTAACCCTCTAGTTAGCAATAATTTACAAGTGATACAAAGATTCTTCTCAATTATCTTATGTGGGATGGCAATAACGTAGAAGTTAGTGTTTTGGCTTTGATTTTTGCTTCCTTTTATTGTACACAAAATTCATAAAATTTCATATAATTTCTTTCATCACCACATTTTTTTAAGAACTTAAAAGAAATTATGATTTAACTAATACAATTTTAAAATTATTCAATTTTAAAAAAAATCATTTTTCTCTCTAATTGAAAAATATATAGAATTATCTAAATATCAACACATCGACACTCTATTAATAAATACTAAATACAGAAACAAAGTCTGGTACAACTTTTACATAATGTTTAGAATCAAAAGTAGAGAAAAAAAAATATTAAACACATACATTCTTCTATATATACACACTTTCACCACTCACCACCTACTTTCTACTAATCACTTTTCTTGCCACAAACCCCCTTAGCTATACATAGATAAATTGTTGGCCAAATAAATGTAAATGAATGTGAAATGCTCTCTATGAAAGTGTGTCCAGCACTGTCGGAACACAAATGAATAAAACAATTTAAAAGTTTCTTCACAACATAAAACAATGAATTGAATGCAGCACCAAAGAACTTGGAAATCTTTACGATGAGCATAACTACTCATCAATCATAAGATACAAGGAAAGGAAGAACCATGGTCATGAATGCATCGTACGAAAGTGTAGCAGAACCCGTATAACGTGTGTCCTTCTCCTTGAATTTATCAGTGAGACCCTGAAAGTGAAACAAGTAATTAACACTTTAACAAACACAGGTATATATATACAAGAACATGTATTTCATCGAAATGCTAAACAATGGATCATGTGAAAGTTGGCCTATGTCAATGGAAGGGATGAAAAGAAACACAAATGGAGAAAAGGAGAAATAAGAAGCACGCCAATAGGGTCAAAATATCGTTGAGTTTTACCTTAATAATCAACCCACACCTGCATACATACAAAAACCGAAGATTAGATATATAATGGCATTGACATTTTCAAATACAACAAAAGCTAATTTAGTCCTCCTTTGTTTGAAAGATTTCAGGAGATCAATTTGGTACTTCAAACATCAGCGACATCAACCAACATGGCCCTCAAATCATCATTTTATCATTGCATACAAGTTTACAACAGTTTGTAAACTTGTCTACTTTGGTGCAAAAATAAATAAAAAAACATCATTTGAGGACAAGATTGATGTAAAACCATTTCGTCGACCAAATTAATGATCCAAAAGTCTTTCAATGACAAAGCGATAAAATTTACTCCCTCTACGACCCAGATGAAAATAACTTACTCGACAAAACTGTCAAAACCAAGCTCTACTCTTCTTACACTTCCATCACCATACTTGGAAAGTAGAAGCTGTAGAACTGAACCAGGCACAGCATAACCAATACCATACAGAGCATCTCTTAGTTCTAATGGATCAATTTTCCCACTCCTGTCTTTATCATATCTCTCGAATATGCCCTACAGAATTAAAGTAAAACATTCAAAGGCAATTTTACATGGATGAAGATCGATTATAGAACACAATTTATTTAATTTTTTTGGTAGTAAAAGTGGAGACAACATCAGAACTATCCAGTATAAGGTTCATGATATGGAGTTGTCAGCATAAATCCATCCATCCTATAGATTATCACGCAGGTAAAAACATAAAACAGTTTTATCCAGTTAAAGCTACTCAATTAGCTTATGAGTTAAACACAAATTTCAAACTTTAGGGATTCATAACATAGCATAGCATGAACCTTGCTTATCTTGAGAAAGAAAAAAATATAAGAAGAAATGAAAAAGAGACTCACTCGCCATTGACCAAGACAACTCCAGAGTGCTGCAAATTCCTTTGGTCCTGCGAAAGGGCACAAGCGATAGCCAATTGATCTCAACACAATGAAAACCCCAAGAAAGGAAAACAAAAAAAAGAAGATAAATTTGAACAGAAGTTAGCATACCAACTGCGAGGGGTTGGTGTGGATTCTTGAAGAGGAACATAAGGAGACGAATGGTCCTGAGATTGAAGTGGTGAAATCCTGAAGAGAGAGCTTGTTGCAGTTCACGCTCATCGATGAAGCCACTCCGATCCCTGTCCACCATCTGAAAGCTTGTAATCACGTCCTGGGGTGTCCCTGGGGGAAAAGTTGAATTCCCAGATGAAGAAACGTTGGCGTAGTTGTAATTGGAGGAGGAATTTGAAGGCGGGGGAGCATTGGAAGTAGAAGTCTGGTAGTAACTGGAATATGGAGGCTGTTGAGGCGCAGATGGAGAATACTGAGGTTGATATCGGTATCTACCGGAGGAAGAAGACATGGCTAGTTGCAATACAACCTTGGTGTGGATTCAAGATGCAGGAGTACGCGCAAAGAGAGAGAGATGTGTGTGGGATAACGGTAGTTTGTGATTTGGAAAATTGAAACTTGAGGAACACGTGTAGCTTTAAATGTAATGTTGTTAAAGGATTTGACGTAACGAGAGAAATCGAAACAAGCCACGACAACGTTGTTTTCAAAGACGGGTCAACATCGGCATGCCATGATGTGTTCATGTAATCAATAATTATCCTAATGATATATTTATTTTTTATTATATATATTTATTTGTAAACCCATCTCATAAAAAAATTATATAAAACTCTAAAAATTATTAAACTATCATTTTTCTTATCTCTAACGAACATAGTTCTAAAGAATTTGATTCGTCAAAAATACAGAAAAAAGAGTTCCTTAACACACTTTCAGTTTGAAAATTAGTAGTTTATTGTTTGATTTTTTTTTATAAAAAGTTTTTATGTTGGACATTCATATGTTACTTAACGTCTCATCTAGGTTGACACTAAGTAACAACAATCATTTGTCATCACATAAAAAAGTATTATTAAAAAAAATAAATATGAAGAGACTAGACCAAAATTCATATGTTAACAAAAACAATACATATGTGTATTATGCCTATTAATAAAGAATTCTAAGAATTGATTAGCACAAACCAAGATAGAGTCACATTTAAACCAAGACATTACTAAGACCCAATTTTTGAGCTTCCTCCAAAGCATATATAACTCCATACAATTTAGCAACTAAAGCAGTATGAACGTCAAGAAACACAAAGAAAGCTCCAGTAAACTCCTCATACTCCCACGAAAAATACTTCCACAAACGGCAAGACCTGGATAACCCCTAACAGCCCCATCAGTGTTAATTTTAACCCAACCTGGTGAAGGAAACTCTCATCTAACACAGGAAGATGACGTAGAACTTTACCAATGCGAGTGTTAATACTAAAAAACTTAAGCACATTGAAATCGAACATATCATTTTTCATTGAAGTTTTAGACGAATTACCCACTAGACAAGTTAAATCTTTAATAACCAAATAATCCTAAAAATCTCAATCTTATCCTAAAAACGAACATAATTTCTCGTACGCCATAAATAGAAAAAGTTATCAGAGCTAACTTAACCAATTTACCTACGGACTACCATCACTCTTATATTGTTTGAAAGTTTTAATGACTAATGTTTTCATTTATTAATAAACATTCACTATTTTTAAATAAATTACATTAATATTGTTATTGTGTTGTTATTTATTTACTGTAGGAGGTCAGTTATTTTGGAAAAAATATTTTAATCTGTATCATATTTATTATTCCTTTTAATCTGAGTGTGAAACTTTAAACGGTAAGAAACATGCCAATATTATTTTAATGCACTCTTATGTGACTTTAATACTTCTCGTACATCAATTAAAACAATGATGACAAAACTATAATATAAAAATATATGCACATTTTAATTTACAAATTGATTCAAAACTGATAGAACTTGTACGAGTAGTTAGGACGTGTTTTATTAAAAAAATAACTTAATTAAAAATTTAGTTATACTCTATTAATATAATTAATAGATATATTCAATACCGTAAAATTTTAGTAAAATATAAAGAAATATATTCTTATGTACTTAAAATTAGTTGAAAAAAATACCAATTTTAAATATTAGATAATATTAAGAAAAGAACACAATTAGGATTTATAAAGTACATTTTATCAACTTGAGTGCTTTCATTTGAAGATGTAATTTAAATTTTGATATTCATTGTAAGTTATGTAAAATTTTACTAGTTTCCACAAAATAGCACATAGAAAATCATAAAAAAAAACCCTCTTGTACACTCTCATGTTTATCCATGACATAAGAGGATATGAATTCCTTTCTCAACAAGATGGAAGAGAAGTTCAACAACCACAACTCTAATCCTAAATCCTATTTTGATTTCAACGATAACCATGCCATTAGATCGTCGATTAAGACTTCTAAATCCAACATTTACTACCATTTTGGTTGTGATAAACTTGTCCACATAGTTCTCAACAATGGAAAATTATGTGAAAAATTAGGGGGTAAATTGACTTGTGAAGTTTCACTTTCGTTTTATGATAAAACATTTGATTTTATTTATCCAATCAGAATTCGTTTGTGCAATCAGTAAAGCGAAAGAGTTTGCTGTGAAAATCGACTAAATACAAGAATTTCCATAAATCAATTAAACTTATTAATTGAGAAGAATGTACTTTAAAAAAAATACTATCTCTCATTATACAAAATAGAATTCAGCTTGTCTCTAATTTTTTTAAAAAATCAATTAAACTTTGAATTAGAATATAACTAAAGTTTTTTTTAAGACATTGTTCATTTAATTTAAGTTATTTCACATCTAACTTTTTCTCCTTTATATTATTTTTTTCAATTAATTTGATGAGAGATACGAAAAGAAATTAAGAAAAATGGAGATAATGTGATAGGGAAAAATGAAAAGTGAAAATGAGTTATAAAATGGTAATGTAAAATATATGAAGGTGAATTCTTCAAGGTAAATCCAAAAAGTATAAACACTTGAAAATATAAATAATAGTTTACGTCTATAAGTATAATTTGAATAAAAATGTATGTTGTCGGTGACTCATAGTGCTTTTGAAAAGTATTCCAGTCTTTTCGTTTTTTTAGTAAAATCAATTTAAAATTTTAATGTTATAAATAAATTTATACCGAAAAATAAAAACATCTTAAGCATGTTTTTTTTTTTTTAGAAAACAAAGTAGAATTAATATATATTGTATAACTTTACAATGAGCAACTCGATAACTCAAATTGGGCCTAAAGTGGGCTTCATTTGTTTAAGGGTTTGATTGGCATGTCTCATAGAAGATTTCTTTCTGCACCCCGTACTTTAAAAATACTTAAATTATTCATTCCAAATTTTACAATCTCAAAATTTTGAAATATAAAATTTAAAATATAAATTTATGTTTTGAATTTGATATAAAATTTATATTTCATATTGCATATTTTAGAATATAAATTTATATTCCAGAATTTGTATTCTCAAATATAAAAAATCACAAATTTTAACTTCAAAATTCTATAATTTAAAAAGATTTCAATTTTTTTTCCATAATTAAAAGAAACATTTAATAAAAAATATTAAATTACAATTTCATAACCCAATTGCAAAGCTCAAAACACCACATTAGGTTCCGGGCCATGTGGTTTAGAAAAAAGATTAACATCATAAGCTTCTCTAGTAATGCAAAATTAGGTCATTGAAAATGATTAATCTAACTAAGCGCGTTTTTCGTCTGACTTTTAAATTCACATACTAAGTAGATATTTTTTTTTTTCTATTTGACTTAATTCATTCCAAATCTATACTAAAATTTCTCAAGATAAGTTTATCTACACATATTTTTAAGAGAGAAAAAAGACTTTTTGACTTTGAACTAAAATTAATTTTATAGAACTTATTTGATAAAGATGTTCTATTTTTTTATTTATATCTAAACTAATTTTAACTTATTAAAAAATATTTGTTTTTTCTTAAAGTTACTTAAAAAAAACACCCAAACAATTTTTTAATGGAGTTACGGGTTTAGTATTTTAAATTAAGATCTAACCAATTTTACTTTTGACAAACAAATAAAAATTTATTTATTATTATTATTATTATTTTCTTTTCTTTTCAATCAACAAACACGTCAACAAAAATTATATTCACCCAAACCCTATTTTACTTAATGTGCCTCAATACCAAATTCAATTATAAGCCAAATTGATTATTTTTTCTTTTTTTTTTATTTCTTTTTAAGTGTGTTTTAAAGTTTTTTTTTTTAAAATGCATTATTTTATATTTTAATAAAATATTGATAACATTTTCTATTTTCTATTTTTGGATCCGGTAATTATGATGAATTAAAATTGCATAAAATATAAAATATAAATATAAAAAATAATAATATTTTTTCAAATAAAAAATTTAAAATTAATATAAAGATAACTTTATTCATAATATATTAATATATTTGTCAACAAACCATTTTTCTTATAATTCATAAGCTTGATGCAAGGGAGGCCTCAATCTCATGATAAAGAAAAAGGTATGAAGTTCAATGAGCTTTCCTGAAAAATATGTAATTGAAAAATAAAAATTATATGTAATAATTTTATTAAAATAAATTTTATAAATAAAAAAGTAATAATTATTTTAAAAAACTAACGTACATATTTAAGCGGATTATTTTATATTAATTTAAAATCATATAAGAATAGAGAAATAAAGGAGTAATGATTATATTTTTTTATGTTAAATAGTTTTAATATATTATAATTAATTTTTTTAAATGTAAAATATACTTTATTATGTTGTCTTTAGAAATAAAATTTATGCTTATGCTTATGATATATTAGAAAAATATTTTAAAGCGATTCAATATTATAATACTAAAACTAATATATAAAATATAAACTACAGGCTTTAAATTAATTACCTTTTTATTATAAATAAAATGTTAAAATAATTTTTTTGGATTACACACACAAATACTTCATTTGTACTAAATAATAAATACATTATTTAACTAAATTAGTATAAAATCTTCAATTATTTTAATTAAATATTATTAGTATGTTTTAAGGTTAAATTAACTATAATCAATAAAAAATGTTAAGAAAATAATTAAAAATATTATGATATAAAATTCACATCGGAATTAAAAGCGAAGGATGAAAAACTTACAAGTTTTTATTTATTTTGTGGATGCAATCTCATACGTATTAATTATGACTTTAGGTAATAAATACTCTTTCATCATTCGTAATAAGCTAAAAGACACGCTTTTTAAGAAATTCTTCAAAAATAAAAATAGGATAATGATTAATTGAGAACTCTATTTTTCTATACAACCATGTATAATATAATCATTTTTCATATAATTTAATTATAAATTTATTCTTTATTATTATATATATTTATATCTAAATCAATCACATAAAAAAAATTGTATATACTACTATATTATCTTACATTATCGGGTAATCATCATTTTCAACTACATATATATTCTTATAATATAAAATATCGGTATTTAACTATTAAAAAATAAATAATATTTTGATAAAATGAAGTAATTTTGAAAGAATAACTTTTTTTGACAATTTTATTTTAAAATTTTACGTTAACCAAATATCACAATTATGAATTGATATATTTAAATATTCTAAGTTATTAATATAAAAGAAGAGGTTTTAGCATAAAGAAGCTACTAAACATATATAATTAACTCTGGTCCACCAAATTAATACAATAATGACAAATACTTCTTACATATAAAAATTGTGGTCTCTACCATTCCATGAATACATACACCAAACTGATAAAACAATCTCCAGAATTCAAGGAAAGAACTAGGTCATCATCATCATCATCACAATATTCTTTTCTTTAATAACTCTTTTATTAATAAGAAATTCAAATCTCTTTTCATGTCAACTAAATATTGGTAACATGTCACTGCATTTATTAATTAAATCCAATAGATAATGTGGAATTTAGAATAATTAAAGTCATCTGTTATATATAAATAAGTTGGTGAAAAATGAATATATACTGAACTGTAAAAGGTGATTATTATGATATTGTTTTACAAGTTTTGAGGATGTTGGTGTGTTCAGTGTGTGTCTATCTGTCTTTGGTTCTACTCTTGATGTCCCTGTTGCTGTCTTTCTCTTTCTCTTTCTCTTTCTCTTTCCACTCACACACATGGCATATTCACAAGCGTGAGAAGATGTTCAACGCTCCACAACACGCAACATAAAGAAAACCGAGTTAATGATTCTCACGTCCCACACCCTACAAACACTACTGCACTTTCCTTCAATCAAACTCCAACTCATAACTGTTAACCTTGGCATTTTCTGAAGGATCAGATCACAAAATCTTTGTGTTTTCGTTTTTTATATTCCAAGTAAAGGCCTCTTTCATTGCCAGCCATGACCGAGGTCCTCCACTCCCCACCCCATTTTGCTTCTTCTTCTTCATCACCACCAACAACAAAGACAAGGACAACCACAACAAACTCATCAACTCCTTCTTCCTCTTCATTCTCTCGCAATGCCTTTCTCCGACCACACATCTCTCTCTTGGCTCTTCTCTTGAACCTTCTCAGGAAATCCTTCCTTCCCCGCAAAACCATCTCCTCCATCATGGACATAGGCTCACCAACTAACGTACGCCATGTTGCTCATGTCACCTTTGATAGGTTCAACGGTTTCTTGGGTTTGCCTGTTGAGTTTGAACCTGAAGTCCCCAGAAGGCCTCCTAGTGCTAGGTCTGTGTCTGTCATGCATGTGTATTACAAGAGATCAAGGCACTTCTTTCTTCGTTTTTTAATTAACTAGAGTCGTTTCTAACTGCTGTTGGTTCTTGATTCTTTAATATGAAAGAGGGATGTTATACATGTGTTATTTTTAATGAACATTATGGATTGATTATAAGTTTTCTTTTGACATTGTTAACTAATCAGAAATCGTGTTCAACATGAGGTTGAAGGTAACTGTTACAAAAATTAACATGACAAATTATCCTTGGATGAGAATGTAGGAACCTTTATATATACTTTTGAATGCATTTAAATTAGAGTCTCTAATTTGAAGGTTGTGTGTTTTGTTAATTTCTTTTTATTTTATTTTTCACTTGTAGTGCTTCTGTTTTTGGAGTTTCAACAGAATCCATGCAGTTGTCGTATGACTCCAGAGGGAACAGTGTGCCAACTATTCTGCTATTGATGCAAAGGCATCTATATTCTCAAGGAGGGTTGCAGGTTGATCTTCTAGATTTGTTGTAACTTGTAAATTTCACATGGTGGTGGTTATAGTATGCAATTTGTATGAAACCAACAAAAATGGCTCTATGGGCACATTTTTGTTCATTTTACATGGGATTGCATTAATTTTCATGCTGGATTTAAGAGAATTTACACATGCAGGTAGAGGGGATTTTCAGAATTAACGCGGACAATGGTCAAGCGGAGCATGTCAGGGATCAATTGAATCAGGGAGTGGTTCCAGAAGGCATTGATGTACATTGTTTGGCAGGGCTAATTAAGGTATAGAATTGCAACATGATTGCTTGCTTCTGACTCCTCTGTTGGTGTACATGTTTATAGATGCTTGTTTGGTTAATTGAACTGAATCATCAAATTGACTAAGAAAAGTCTCTTCTTTATGTAATATGATTATTACTTTTGCTTGTAGAAAACATATTGATTGTTTTTATTACTATTTTCAATAAAGACCAAAAAATCTATAATTCCTTTTCTTTTTTTTATAGATCTAGCATGTAATAGAATCAATTGTGAATATAGAATTGATTCAACATGTAAAGATAAGAGAAAGGAACTTCTCAATTTCAAAACAGTTATCTTTCTCTGTCTAATGAATGAGAAACAAACATCATTTCCAAAGTCCAAAGTGTATTTGAATGAATAATACCACATTGCAGATCCTTTTTAATTGATCAGATGACTAGTAGAATTGTCTACCCATGCAATATTTTGGTTTACAGATTAGATGGTGAGCATGAAGGCAGGGTGTATTGTCAGTCTTATTTGTGTAGGGAGAAAAGTTAAATTCAATATCTTAGGTATTATTTTGTAGTTGTGTAATCTTAATGCAAATCTTAATAGCACCAATTATTGAAATAAAAGTCAGATTCTAATTGAAAAACATTAAAAATAGCACTTAAAATAAAGTTTTTTCAGCTCTAATATTTTCCAAATTTTCCTAAGATGTCCTTTGTTAAATACTAGTCAAACTAGTGTTCTGTTGTCACTCATACTTATCCAATTTTCTAGTTACCAACTGTTTTAATTTTGTTAAATATAAAAGAATACTTCGTGATTACAGGAATAATCTTGTGAATTTTGAGATCCTGTTGGAAAGTGGAAACAGATGTCTTGTTGTGACCCTGTTGTACTATTTATTTGTCAAGTCAAGAATGAAAATATCATCATGGATGTGAATCTTTTAAATAATTCGTAAAAGAATTTTATGTTTTCTTTTTCATTGCTTCTAGCCAAGGTTAATGAGAACCTTGAATTTTTTTATCTGCTTTCTGCTGATGAATTGCATCCATATCCACCCTGCTTATGTCTTAATCTTCCAACTTTTTTACTGCTAGCCGCCTGCAACCAGTCAACTCATCTCTTTTAGAAAAATATAACAAGTTTCCCAACATGTTTGTTCAATTGCTGGTTCATGATACTATAGCACTACTTAGTTGGAAAGTGTAACCTTTACTGGTGTAGTGTTGTTCTAGCAAGTAAAACCAGAACCATTCCATAATTCCCTTTAATTAAACTCTCATACATGACAAACTATCTTGTTTATGATGGAATACAAGGTAAATGACACAAAACATTCTCTTGCAGATGATGCTTACAATATATTCTCTGTGCTTTGTTTTGGCAAGGAGATGCTTAATGTGTACATGATAATTTATTCTGATATTCTTGTATTTTTCAAGGCTTGGTTTAGGGAACTTCCTACAGGCATTCTGGATTCATTATCACCGGAGCAGGTCATGCAATGCCAGACTGAGGAGGAGTGTGCTGAAATAGTGAGACATCTACCTCACACTGAAGCTTCACTCTTGGACTGGGCCATCAATCTGATGACTGATGTTGTCCAACATGAACATGTTAATAAGATGAATGCACGTAACATTGCCATGGTTTTTGCACCTAACATGACGCAGGTGTGTTTCCATATTTTTTTCATTCTCAACTGATTTGCAGGGAAGACAAGACGTACTACATGAGGGGTTATATGATTTTTCTTTCTATTACTAAATTGCATATGTACATCTTTTTGAAATCCAATTGAAGTTTTCTTATATGTGAAAACTTTTGTGGTGTATTTTTGTTTGATATCGATCATGGCCATTCTGACAATACTTTACCCTTACTGTTCTGAATTTTTCTAAGAGTAAATAAAGATGCCAATGTGATTGTTGTTGTATCAAATAGTAGTCTAGTAGGTTTGATGCAATGAACCTGTTTGGTCTTTCTGACTGCAGATGGCCGATCCTATATCTGCACTGATGTATGCAGTTCAAGTAATGAACTTCTTGAAGACGCTCATATTAAGGACACTGCGGGAAAGAAAGGATTCTGTGGTAGAATCTAATCCTAGATTTCACCTAGATCCTTCGGGTGGTAATGGAAGCCAAAAACTTTTGGAGTCCTTCCAGCAAGATACTCCTGCAGAAAATGAAGTGGCTCAGGGAAACATTGTTTTAGAGAAAATTGGCTTAGAGTGTTTATCAGTCCAAAACAACTCAACAGAAGGAGAACTTGGCAGTCTGGCAAACTCTTCTGAGAATATTCTTAGCAATGAGGAACTGTATTGTGAGTTTCCACCCGTAGGAAACATGGGAAAGGGTAAAACTGGCCAATCAAGTAAATCAAATGGTAAAAAAGAGTCCAAAAAGACTAGAGGCAGCAACCTGTGATCATCCATCAAACAGTGCCAGTTGAGAAAAAAAAGGAATTGGGAGTTTATGCATCAATGATTCAAGATATGAGCATATCAAAGCTTGGCTGTGAAGAAGCATTGAAATGTAAATTGATTATTTGACAATGTGGCATTGTAAGTTTGTCTGTCTCATGTTGCAAATTGCTAGAGGAAGTTTGTGAAGTGGCTTCAGTAAGTATGTTCCTTTTTTTTTTTCTTTCCCTCGTTTGTTTAACTTATCTGATTTCAACAATAGTACTATGATCACACTAACATTGTAATGAAATCTCATTCCCTGCGTGTTTACTTGTATTCATAATTATTCCTTAATCATAAATTCACCTTCTGTTGTACTTTCTGAAATGTTATTTTTGGATCCTTGCTATACAAATTTGGTCTCCTGCAAGCTTATCTCTGGTCCAATAAGTTTGGCATAAAACTTACATAGCTAAGATTAGCAATAAGACATGGTATGCGTATAGGTACAAGTGGAACCTTGTATTCTTGGACCATAATAGTGGCGATGCAACTTCACGACAAGCTTTTATGGAAAAATATTGCATGATTGATTTGGGATGCATCAGGTCCACAAAGGTAGACCAATGGAAAGATGTTTCATGGAGGTGGGAAATATCAAGCGGAATGAAAACCACAAAACTATCAAACTTTAAAGAAAAAATTTCAAGCTGCTTTCTCACCAAAACGCATCAAAGGGTAAATTGTATGTACATTTCCATAATGGGACAAAGCACTGAAAGGGAGGTCTAACTAAGAACCAACCATTTTCCTTGAAAGTAGCCAGCAAGTTTAAAGGGCAGAATCGAATATTCTTCTCCCTCTTTCCACCAAGGAAGAACGATGATCACAAATGGGAATGAACACTTAAAAAATATCTATTTTATCTGCCAACAAAAATGCTAACAAAAAGCGGGGCTATAAAAAAGAAGTCACTCATGCTATAAAAAAGAATTCACTAGCATGAGTGAAGTTACTCAAGTTGGCATAAAAATAAATGTGAAATATTATGTCCACAATGAAGACCTTTAACTCACACTAAAAATTATTAAAATAATAATAATAATAATAAGTTAGCGTTTAGAATGAGAACACAAAATGAATGCAAGTTAGTATTTTATTACAATTTAGTGTAGGTCTAGGCTAAGCTAAGCTAAGGTGGCATGACATTTAATTGTCACCTTAGCCTACATTAAGTTATTTAATAAGAAAAAAAATAAAACATTAAAATATTTTTGTCTCACTTTTTCATTTTCTCACATTTTCATTTTCTCACACTTTTAATGTCTCATTTCTGTCTCACATTTTTCAAACTCATAATTCCAAAATTCCTCCCAAAAACCCTACATCTTTTTCATGGCCATTTCCCTCTCTTCAATTTTGTTTTTCGTTTTTTTTCTTTGTTGCCATTTCGATCTTCTTAATTTCATTTTTTGTTTTTGTCTTTGTAGCTATTTCACTCTCCTTAGTTTTGTTTTTTGTTTTTGTTTTCGTGGCCCTTTCGCTCTCCTTAAGTGCATTTGACTCATATTTATTTCTCAGGTAGTGTCCCTAATGACGATAATTTACTCACATTTACTTTCCTTTCTCACGTAGTGTCCCTAACAACGACGTTAAATTTAATTGTTGTTGGAAATCCCACATCAACTAGAGATTAAGACATTTCATAGTATATAAGTGGGTGCAACCTTACCTTTTAAGCTGGTTTTATGAGTTTGAATTAAGTTTAAAATCCACTTCTTAATATTGTATAAGAGTCATTTTGAGCCTATCCTAACAATTGTTTATACTTCAAACCTACGCTATAGTTAACTAATATATTTTTCTTTATGTAGCACGCATGTAACATATTTTTTTATTATTTGCATTATTCTTTTTGAGGATTCTACCATCATTATATTTTGTTGTGGGAGGAACTAGAAGCCATGCATGCATAAGTTCTTGGTTTGTGGCAATTCTGTTATGCACACTACTAGCCTTATTCTAGCTAGTGCAGAAAGGTGAATGGGACTGTATAGTGTTTAATGATAGGGAAGGATTCCAAATTTAATGAACAACCCATTAATTAATTTTAGCCCATTACCAGTTCCCTATAAAACAAATTTATACAAGAGTAGAAACACCAGAATAGATTCATCTTAAGGACACATTGTGTATTATTGCAAGAAGGATAATACCCTGAGACCTAAGTTTAGGTGGTCTTCGCCTAAAATCGCATAACTTTTAACCAGTGCAAAGTAGATAATGTGGTACCAGGTTAGCCTACTAGGTGTGGTCAAGAGACACTTGTTTATGATCATGCCACGTTGCTTGCAATGTTCAAACCTTTCAGAGCCACTTGGACAGTTACAACTTACAAGTGAAAGTGGTTAATTGAACGTGTACATGTTAGATTTTAAAGATAGGAGAGAAGGGTGTGGCTGTAAGTGTATGTTTGCAAGTTCACATCATTGTACTCTGGACACCACAATGGGAGGATCGAATCATCACTTAAACTTTGCCCCTCACAAACCAAGAAAGCTGTGGTCCTGTCCCTTGTTTCCTTCCCCTAAGGGAACGTCCAATTGGAGTGCCATCTGCATATGCAAGCTCTTGGGTATACCACTTTTATGCATTCATCTTCGCAGACAAATTAATGACTATGCATGTTTTTTATGTATTTAGGTAGAACCCTAGAAGGCTAAAACATTTATTGCCTGATGCAATCCGTGTATTGGATTTGCACCCAAGACCAGGTCTATGTTTTGGAAGATACCAAGTCATCAAGTCATTTCCAAGACCGTGTATAAAGGTTACTTTCAGGTTGGAAGCCCTTTCAATAAGGGTGTGAAAGTACCTAGAAAACTTTAGCATACATGGTATACTAATTTAGGGTGGATTCTTAAGAAATCAACTTATCACAATTTTATTTTATTGTAGATAATGAATAATGAATAGTGAAATAGAATTAAGATAAATCTTATCACTTTATCACTGCACAAAGATTTAACTGATCTTAAGATATTATTTAAGTACTTTCAAGCAACTTCAACAGAATTATCTGTTACAAAGGATGGTGTTTTGTCTTCCAAAAGAATTAAGATAAATCTCAGCCTATAGTTTGTTACCTAGGACTTTTATATGGCCAGAAAATCCAAAGCTAAGCTACGTAAGCATAATCACCCGTTGGCCATTTATAAGCCACACCAACGGAAATCAGAACTTTCCACTACATATATAATAACATCTTCCCCTAGATTTTTTTCAACTCATTCTATTTACGTGCCTCTTTACTCTTTTCTCCTATCCCTCAACTACCAAAAGTTAACACTTTGAACACCCCTTTCTTTCTTTCTTTCTTGCTTTCTTTCTTTGTTTCAGTGTTTTGCTCTACATAAAGCACCAACTCATACAACACTAGCTAGCAAGAAAGGCATGACAACATGTGGGAGCCTGCATCACATATTGGATACCCTATTGCCAGAAAACTCAACGCTGCTTGAATCCCTCTCATGGAACCAAATAAAGCCCGTAAAACCCACAGACCAAACCCTTTCCTTCACTGAGATATTTGGAGAACCCAATTTCAAGGAGGCTTCTATATCATCACCCTCCATCTACCCTTACGTTTCTACTTCATCATCAACTGAGAAAACAAACAACACCAACAGCCACAACTCATCCTTGAGTTCTGAGAGTTTGCACCTTTGCACTGAGGGTCTTGGCTTTGAGAGTTCAGATGATGTTGAAGACTTAAAGGACGGAACGAATGAGAATTGGGAAACGTTTAAGGAGAAAGAGGGTGTCAAAAGGTATGTGATTTCAAGGGTGAGTGAGTACCCTCCTCCCATTTCAAGCATAGGGAGGAGTGGGAAGCCTTGGGTTTGTTTCAAGTCCTACAGGAGTGAAGGGAGGTTTGTTCTCGAAGAGATAAGGATTCCCACGCACGAGTTCCTCCATGCTTGTAGAGAGGATGGAAGGTTGAAGCTGAATTTTGTTCACCCTGATGATGAACTTTCAGAAGAAGAAGAAGAAGAAGAAGAAGATGCTGATGTAGAAAGTATAGATGAAGAGGAAGAAGAAAATGATGAGTGTGTGACAGATCATGAAAATGAACAAAAAGAGATGGATGCTCAAGTGACTAGTTACTCACTTGATGAAAGAGCATGAAATTTGAATGCTAAGGAAAAAAAGTCAAAGCACTGTTGTGATTTTGTATCTTTCAATGTTAGTTTTTGTCTCTTAACTCCATAGATTTTGTCTGATACAAGTTGACGAATTTGGTTTTGTTTTTGTTTGCACTTGTTCTAACTTGGGTTTGAATTTGATTTTCTGACTTTTTATTAATAAATAACATAAATATCACAATAAATCTTTGGTAAGGTTGATGGACTTTGGTGATGTTGTTTCTTAATAAAGGGAAGTGGAAATTCGTAGATTTTCACGTGAGACCAAAACAAGAAGTAAGAAGAGTGATGGTGTCAAAGGATTATCCTTATGTATAAGAAGAAAAAACTACAGTGTTACTATTACACGTGCAAAGCTGTATGAATTGAAGGAAGGGGGAGAAGTATAATCTATAAATAAACCAGAGCCTGTAATCACAGTAACAGAGATGAGATTGGATTTTGGTCTATTCTTCCATTCAGATAAAGGAGTTCTTATAAGGATTTCGAAGTAAAATCTTTGAGTTTTGTTGAAGGATATGTGGAATCTGTTGAGGGAAGAAATGTACGAAATGAGATATAATTAAAGACTAAAGATTAATGAGATATGAAACTTGATAAGAAATTAAATGAAGAGTGTAATAATATTCTGTATAAAGGTGACAAGTTTTTTTGTCTCAATTTTTGGTTTCTCAAAAACATTGGAAGGACTAAAAGTCTAAAAATTTTGCTCAGATCATACTAGATAACGAGCTCATCAATCCGTGAGCTTTTTTTAAAATTTTGATTTTATTTTATTAAACTTAATTATGTAAATATTTTTCTAAAGTTTATAACTACTAATTAATATATTTAATTAAATAAATTAAAATAATTATTGTTTTATTTATTAAATTTTTATTATAATTAATAATTAGAACTTATACTAATTTATAAGTGTTAATAACTTAAGTTATAATATTATTATATATTTGTAATCTTTTAAATAATATAATATACAAAATCTAATTTTTTAAATATTTTTTTTAAAATAAATAGTGCATCAACAAACTAGTTTGTCCTGTATTATCTTTGGTTAATCAAATATACAGGAATCTAAACCGGGATAATAGATTAAAAATATTTTTCCTACTTGTCAAGCTTAACCCGTTTTGTTATATCTAATTCTTTGTTATATAAATGTTATTAAGTATTCAACTTTAAAAAAAAAATATAAATAACGATAAAGTAATTATCTTTTTTAAGAAGATTGATAATATAACAAGATAATAAAGGTATATTTTGTATGATTAGCAAATGGATGAAGTTTGAAGTCTTAAAATTTTGTTTAAACATGTGGATATGGTTGAGTCCTTGATGACAAAGAACTTGAAATTCATTATCAATATCTTTGAAATTGTGTTCATTTTTTCTAACTAAGGCTTTCCTTTATTAAACGAAACAAGGAGAAAATGTGTGTTGTTTGCATTTGATCACCAAATGAAACACTTGTATATGTCAAGATCTGATGCTAAGATAAGTCTTACGTTTGTTAGACAAAACACTCTTAAAATTTATACTTTGTTGTTTAAATATTTAATCATAACCACTTGAGGTTTGTTAAACTTGACTCTAACCTGTTGAGTTGTATCTGTCAAGGTCTGATGCTAAGATAAGTCTTGCATTTGTCAGAAGAAAACTTTTAAAATATATACTTTTTTGTTTAAGTATTTAATCATAACAACTTGAGGTTTGTTGAACCTGACTCTACAATTGATCTGCCATATTCTAGGTGGCCTGAGGGCCTTGACCTAGTCCACCTATGTGTGTGTATGTGTATGTGTATCTGTCTTTGTCTTTATGTATATGTTTGTCTTTGTCTGTATATCCGTGTTTGTATATGTGTGTGTTTTGTGCGTATCTATGTGTGTTATGCATCATTCTAATAACACATTATGTCACCAAATTAAACACGTTCATAAGTCTAACCTACTTTGTCAATTTTATTTATCAATTTTATTGGTTATAGTAGTGTAATGCATAGTTGAAGCACTTATATTCAATATTATTAGTTATGCTAAAAGGTTGATGCATAGTTGAGATGCTTTAAATTTTAGAGGTAGATGGTAAGAACAAATGAAAAAAAGTGTTAGTCCTCTAAGATTTAAATTTTAAATGAATTTTACTTTTAAGTTTGATTCATATATTAGGTCAACCAACTATTTTGATTGGTTTTGAAAGGTAAAATACAATTTAAAATTTAAAATATATTTTTTAAAAATGGAATTCAATTATTAAAATTTATTTTAATTTTTAGATTAAGTGATTTAGTATATAATTATAATACATTTAAATGTTTTAATAAAATAATATTTATTTAAAAATTAAAAAATATAACTATTATTTAAAAAATAATGAATCCATTCATTTATAGGTAGCCTATTCTAAATTCATGAGTGGCAAGTAAATGGATCCAGGAAAAAAAATAATTTATTTCAATTTAAATAATTTTTTTAATCTGGTCTGATTTTATAATTTTTTTCAAACCATTAACGCATCTAAGATTCTTGCATTCAACTACGAAATAAGTGAGAAGGAGTATTTGCTTAGTGTTTTATATAAAGAAAACAAGGCAATTGCTCCTTGCACCCAACATTTTTCTACCTGCACCCAACACAAATTAAAAATTCTAAAAATATCTTTTATTCTGGAAATGAAAGAATATCCTTTATTCTGGAAATGAAAATCCAGAATTAAAAATAATTCATTTTGGAAAAATAGATATAGAAGAGATTATAAAAATCTGGAAAAAAAAAATTCAAAATTAAAAATAATACATGAAAAAATTTATTTAGAAAAATTGTTGTGTTCCGAAAAAGGAGTTCGGGTTTTTATGTATACTCCTTTTTTCAGGGGTATTTTCGTCTTTTTTCCTATAATTGGGTTTTGCCAGAAAATAATAGTTCTTTTTGGGCCTTTGTTCATGTAAAATTACCGTCTGATTTAAGATACCCTCTTAATCTAAATACAAGTATCTTATAAAAAGTAATTATAAAATAAATAAATTTTATTGTAAGTAATTTTTTTTTATCATAAATAGTTAATTGAATTTAAAAAAACAGTTATAAAACCTAAAGTATAAAATAAGTTGTATCAATGAAGATAAAATTGATAACCAATTGTAGATGAATTGTTTTTTTATATATATATAAATATGATGGTTTCAGATAAAAAAATTTAAAAATATAAATTAAAAGAAAATATTTAACATATAAAAGATACGGGCGTAATCAATTTAAAATAATATTTAAAAACCATGAATAATATGTTTTATTATAAAAAAAATCAAATCATTGTTTTCATTTCATGCTTTAAATTATTTAGCATATAATTAAAAGAGAAGGCTCAGCTTTTCCCTCTTTTATTTCTTTGCATAAAATGTTGCCTACATACTTTTTCAACTTGTTTGCTAACATTTATTTAAATTTACAAAATGCAAGATAATATTCTAATTATTTCATTAGTTTTAATAAATTATGATTAATAATGAAAATGTATATTAAATAGAAAGTGTATAATTACTTTTCAGCACATTCCTCCTTCTTTGCATATGGTGATGAAATCAGATTTGCTATAACTACGAGGAGTCTTGTAATATAAAAATAGAATAAAGTCTTCGAAAAAATATAGAAAATCCTTCAGCTCAAAATTAAAGGAAAATATATTCACTCAAAATATAAGATATTTTTCTACTGAGTAATGCTATTTTGGCAACATTTTCTCTTAATATATTTTCTTACTACAGAAGAGATGAAAGAAAAGTATAAAGCTACGTTTTCCTCTTCTGGATTGTAGAAGATCCTATGGTAAATAATACACTTTTAAAAAAAATGTCTTCATACATTTTAAAAAGAGATCAGAACATGACATTAGTTTAAAATTTAAAACGTTTTGTTCATATTCAAAAAATTAAACCTCACAAAATGTTGTTTATCAGGGGACCAAAGCAATGTATATAAAGTGATAAAAAAATTCAAACTCAAATCACTACAGACAAAACCAGCAAATTTACATCAAGACATTGATTGAAATGAAATGAAACATCATGTTCATACAAGGTCAAATGATTTAGATGAATTGTCTATGACTGAAGTGCACAACAAAACATCAAATTACTTAGCTGATTGATAATTAATTCCACATGTTTATTAAATTGCATGGAATTAGCAGATGATATTTTTGTGTTGTCCCTTGTTCTTGCCTTCTTGGTGAGTGATAAATGCTCTAGAAGTTTGTAAAGGTTTAAACCATTCCAGGTATCATTCTAAAACAGTTACAAGGTAAGATGTTTATCTATCACCGAACAGGATTGTTGCCATCTAATGTTAAAAGCACCTTATATAGATCTGGACGCCTATCACGGAATACCCCCCAACTATGTCTAGTGGTTTTGATCTTGTCCAAATCAAATTGTGCAATAAGAACTGCTTCCTCTTTGTCGTCAGCAATTGAAACAATTTCTCCAGTAGGTCCTGCATGATTGTAGAACAGAGTTAAAAGACAGACAGAAGAAGAGAACTTAAAGCTGCAGTTAAATCTTCCCAAGTATATGAAGAAATGAAGTAAAAAATTATTACAATATAAAGAGGAAAGGGGCAATGGTACACAGAAAGATATGATTAGTTAAAGGTTGATATGAATGCTAAAAAAGTATATCATATTTTCAATGAAAAGCTTTCCATCACTGCACTGGTCAGCTAGTAAAGTGTATTTCGCCAAAAACAAATTCGTTCAGTCAAATTACCTGCTATGAAGGAGTTTCCATAAAATGTTATCTCACTTTTTCCATGCTCAGTCTCAATTATCTCCTTTCCAATCCGATTTGAAGCCACCAGAGGTACCTGCATTTTCGAAAATTATTTGATAAATTATGTTGGAAAGTTTAAGTATTGATGTTTACACAAATGGTTCAACCCTTGACATTTTTCAAAAAATATTATCAAACAGTAAATTTTCTCTTCTCTGATACATACTTTAGCATTGTATATTCTGTTTTTTATCCAACAACTAATGCTGAAGGAGTTCTAGAATCTAGGTGTGGAAATAGAAAGAGCTCCAAGCAGATTATAAATAAGAGATACCAAGATGTGCACCTTACAGAAACACATCATAAATGACAATATTTGGCTGAGTAACCACTAACTTGTATACAAAACCTACCAAATTGGCCCCAGCATGTCCTTGCATTACTCGTTTCCAGTGGTCACGTGAATCAATGCTTCCATCATGTGGTTCAGTCCCAATAGCAGTAGGATAAAATAAAATCTCAGCACCTTGAAGCACCATTGCACGGGCTGCCTCAGGAAACCACTGATCCCAGCATATAGCTGACATGAAAATTAATTAATAGTAATAGAAAAAAGGAATGTTAACTTCAGTTTCTATCTCACAGAAAGACAAAAAAATGCAGATTCCAAAATGTGTTTGGTTGCTTTAGCAAAGATAAAGTCAACATTTCTCTCTGTCTAAAAATATTGATACAACCACACTTAACAGAGGTTTAAGTATAGGAAAAAAGAATAGAATGCATACAGTTATAGTAATTATAAGTTCATACCAACTCCAATTTTTGCAAATTTGGTCTGGAAAACCTGTTAAGCCAAAGCCTCAATGTTACATGGTGTTCAATAGTCATAAAAAGGACCATAAAACCAAGGTCGTCCAAAGCAGCGAATATCAATTAAGGCTATCTTAAATACCCACCTTAAATCCAGTATCACCTGGATTGAAGTAGAACTTTTCCTCGTAACCTGTAGGAGAGATTGTTTGATGTGTTAGGATGTACACATTCTAAGTGACACATAAATGGCTAGAATATTGCATACCGGGTCCATCCGGAATATGGGACTTTCTATAAATCCCAAGATCAGTGCCATCAGCATCAATTATGGCTATTGAATTATAGTGTGCATTGTTTGCCTCCTCAAAGAAGCTAACTGGTATAACTACGCCTAACTCTTTTGCAAGTTTCTGCATCCTACGTTATGAACATTGAAACAAGAATAAGATTCACTATAGGACGATGAGCATAAAAGACTATGCCAATATTTGTTCCTCTGCCCCTAAAAGCTCTATGTTGCGTGGCTGCAAGTAGTGACCAAGAAGCAGATCACAGAAGCTAATTTATATTATTTTACCTGAGGATTGTGGGATGGTCCTTATATGGCTTAGCTCTTTGAATATAATCTTCTCTTTGTGCCTGACAGAAGTAATAACCTTCAAAGAGTTCCTGAAATTAGTCACACATTATTAATATGATCCAAACACACAACCAATCAGGGTTTTCCATCAGATTAATGAGTCCATTAAAATTACTATCCCTACAATGATGGGATAAGGAATCTGTTTTGTCAGTATGAACATCAAAAGACATAAAAACCCATTAGTCTTCCAGTTAGTAGTTCCAAAGATAAATAAATTTTCAGCCAAAATTTTCTGACAATGTCAGCAATTACAGTCAAGAATCATGAGCATTATTATGAAATCAACATTGAGTGTAAGAAAACAATGCTTATTAAAATAATAGATAGTGAAGAAGAAGAGCTGTAACTTTTTCAAATCTAATTCAAATATGGCAGAAGAACAACTCTGCTCACTGTCAAACAGATTCACTCATAGTCTCACTAGATTTATCATTTCTTGTGTCCCATAGTTTGACCCATAAGTCCTGGACTATAACCTGTCAAGATTTGTAATATAGTATTGTATTATTCATGGTAAAAAATAGTTTTAAGAAAGAAATACCATAATATAAAATGTTTTATACAATCTACCAAGTAATTTATAAATGAAGAGAAGTTATTTTCATGAAAAATGATAACGTAACCAGATCTATGCTTCTACTTGACAATCTCAATATTTGCATTGTTATGTTGGAGCTTGCAGCTCTTAAATCTTCATTTTCCTTAAGACAAAGAATACTGTTAATTGATGTTGTGAACAAATAATCACACGGTTTTGACACCCAGTGAATGAAAAATACACTTAGAATTCATTTATGCACATATCCTACTTGATCCTAACCTTATCAAGGAATTAAAGGAGTTGACAAAATATTGTATGGAATTAAATATTCTATAATTGACACGTAACACAAGAAGCAAGCACTATCACGGAAGGGCATACCAGGTTTTAAATATGCACACCTGAATGAGAATGATGTTTGCACCCTGTTTATGAGCAGCTCTAACTAGCCTGCAGAAGAGCCAAAAGAATCACATAACATGGATAGAAATTTCATTTCTGTGCAATCTACCAATTATCTCTTATATATACTTAAACAAAGTTAGGGAAGAAAAACTGAAGCTCAAAAGGTTTCAGTTAGAAGCAGAAACAGAATCCAGAAGACAACTGAACTAGGGCCTGCCCGATTCCCTTCTCAATTTTTGGTTTTAAAAATTGTTCTCTAAAACAATTCCAACTACTTAATAATCAATTTCTCATCCAAAATCCATCAAGTTCTGAAAAATTTTCACGAAACAACAGAAAAAAGCTGAGAAATGGTATATCATATTTTCATCTTGTATAACGTATTCCTCAATTCCACACTTTGCTTTGTACTTTGTACCTGTTACGAACCAAGAAAAACACACCCAAAGATAAACAAAGAACACAAATTCTACTGAATAATCTCTGTATTATTGCTTCTGCACTTTACTCTCAGAATATCCACAAAGGAAACGATTATTCCTTTTACACAGGACTTTCTCTGTCTACCAAACTGAATTCAAAAAACGTAACTTCCTTCACTAAACCGGTTGGTCTTTATTTAAAGACCACTAACCACACTAACCACTACCTTACAAACCACTAACCGCTACTTTATAAATCACTAACCGCTACCTTACCCTTTATTCCTTACATTTTTCCTATAATATACCTTCCAAGTCCTATCCTGATTGTGTCCTAACAGTACCACCCTCCACTAACTGTCTGATAAATCTTGTTTAGTTGCATTTTGAAAACTAAAAACAGTCAGTAAAAAAATTAGAGATTTTCAATAAATATTAGTCACCACCACTCCTCTTCTCAAATATAAATCAAGCACACCCTTAACCTTTTACATACAAAAGACAAAAACAAGGGATCAAGGCCAACATTAATTAAGAGTAATTTGCACACAAAAAAGTTAACAAGCTGCAAGCATTGATGTAAGCACGGTCAGGGTTGTCTGTGTCCCAACCCTAAAGAAAATATTGTGATGTTTCCTTTGAATGTGAGCGATATTGAGTGGAAGCAAGAGCTAAAAATTAAATCTTTTAACTGGGCAGCTTGTAAAGTTGTAACCCTCGTCACTAATTCAGGATTCAGGGCATGGAATTGAGGTTGCAAGGATAAAGAATCCGAAATAAATTGAAATTGAAAGTGGGAAAATAAGGAAGGAGGAGAAATGGTCACCTCTCGGCGGTGGCGACATTTGTTGAGACATCATCGGTGCAAGAAAACTGCAGAGCGGAAACCACCACGGTTCTACGCTTCTCCATCTGAAGAAACAACGCAATTAGACTCAGATTTTGTGAAGAGAAGATTATTTTCCCTTTATTCCCTTTCTTGTGGTAGTGCACTGCAGCAGTGAGATACAGTGAAATTATATTCTGCCAACTTTTCTAAAGGGGATAACATTCGAAGTACCATCTACAATTCTCAAACTTTTAGTCACAACAAAAAATTAAGGATTTATTTTACCTTAATTTTAATCCATTTAGGTGTTTTCAGTCTGATATTTATATATGTCAAACATTCTTAATTTTGCTGTTTGTTTGAGCCTAAACGTTTGATTTTTATGAATATAAGAGATTAATTTAAAAAAAAAATGTTTCGAATTGAGATTTTAAAATCTATTTAGTGGAAAAATGTTTTAAAAATCATCAAAACTACCATCTCAATAAAACAACAGTTAAAGTCGTTTATATACCAACTACAACAAGAGAGAAATGAAAACATGTGATGCGAGAAAAAAATTCTAACAGCTAAATAAAGAATCTCAAGAATTTTGTGAAATCTGCTTAAATCCGTGTTAAAACAATAATATGTTGAAATTTCTATATTCTTGAACACCAATATACATTTAAAAGCTATAAGACTTTATTATATCTTTGATAATTTTAACTAAATACAACCATTCTTATTTGTATTATTTATAAAATCTTCTTAAATTATATCGTATATATTTTTAACATTTTTTTACACTATACATTGAATTTGTTATATGTACATGAATGAAATTAAGAATGGAAAATGATATCGTTTAAGAATTTTTGGGTCCTATGCGTAGTCAAAATCGAGATCGTAATTAGGATCGAAAAGATAAGCATGAATCGTAAAACGTAAATACAGATCGTACGATCCTACAAATTTTATGGAATTCATAATTGAACCTCATAATATATAAAAGAGTACATAATTAGGTGTAAGCAACACATCCTATCATAAGAGTAACCATTTACTAGTTACAAAACATTGAGAAAATAATAGTCTATCTAAACCAAATAATCTTGTAAGTTAAATTCATATTCAACTTCATGATTTCCATCTCCTTCATCATTCAAATCAGTCATGTCTAAGTGATGACTATGTAAAGATTCATCCTCCTCTACTTCAATAGGAACCAAGTTTTCATCCAACTCAAATGTTTCATTATGCTCATGCTCATCTTCCATAATCCACTCGTCATCGGAGGAAACAATCATCAATATTAATTTGAGTTGGTTTTCTTGTTTGCTTCTTCTTAGCTAATTTTGAATTAGCCATAACAAAAACAACATCATTCATTGTGCTTTGCTTTAGCCTATTTCTTCTCTTTGTGTGGACCTAAACAAATGCAAAGACA
Source organism: Phaseolus vulgaris (assembly GCF_000499845.2). Taxonomy (NCBI): domain Eukaryota; kingdom Viridiplantae; phylum Streptophyta; class Magnoliopsida; order Fabales; family Fabaceae; genus Phaseolus; species Phaseolus vulgaris. The sequence goes on along the minus strand of NC_023755.2, from coordinate 36,029,862 downwards.
AATATTATAAGTAATTTAGTGGATTAGTAGTAGACCACTAATTATATTCTAGAGATATATTATTAGTTAACTTACCATCTCAAAGGAACTCCAGTTACGCTCACATCCGGAAGAGCTACATGTCAAGCTCAATACATGAATGACAAACTTTTGGAGTTCTGGATACTCATCACCATAAGACTCCCACCAATCTGCGGGAGTCTTTAAATTGATTGATCTAGTAGCCATGGGACAACCAAAATTTTTTGCTTGTTTTTTGAAATCATCAATTTGAACATCAATGAGAGTTTGTTCATCCTCATCCTCCACCATCCTAGTTATGCATTCCATTAGACCACGCTTCACCTCCAAATCTGCTTTAAATCCAAGACGATAATGCATTTGAGGGTTAAGAAAATAGCCTGCAGCATGTAAAGGCCTATGGAGTTGCTTATCCCACCTTTCATCAATGATGTTCCACGAAGGCAAATAGCTAACCAAAATATATTACATTGAGTTAGTTTTTTGTTTTGAATTTCAAAATCACCATCTCAACAAACAAATACATAAAATACCTTTTTTTGACACCATTGAAAGCTTTTTGTATCTTCTCTTTAGCTTGGTCCATTGCTTCATAAATGAAACCCATGGTTGGCTTTTGATCCGAATCAACCAATCGAAGCACTTCAATGAGGGGCAATGCTCCCTTCAAACATATTATGACATTCTTCCAAAAATTCTGGTCTAAAACCACCTCTTCAACTATTTTTCCATCATTTGTTTTAGCAAACTTGCTAGACTTCCATTCATCACTAGTAAACATTTTGATTAAAGCTCCCTTATTCTCATGGAGGCACCCTAATGTAAAAAAAGATGTAGCAAACCGAGTAATATCCGGTCTTACCAAATATCTTCCCTTTGTGAAATGTTGAAGTAGAGATATTAGAGAAGGTCTTGAATAAATAAAGGTAGTAATTTTTTTACCTTTTGGAATGGTCTCCTCATGGATTGAGATTTTCTTCTCATAATCCTCCAACATTAAATCCACACAATGTGCAGCACAAGGTGTCCAAAATAACTTTTTTCTCTTTGTCATCAACATTTGACCAGCATCTTTGTAGTTTGCTGCATTATCAGTGACAACTTGAATGACATTGTCTTCCCCCACCTCTTCAACAATGTTGTCCATCATCTCAAAAACTTTCTCAACTGTTTTAGATATAGCAGATGCATCTATGGATTTTAGAAATATAGTTCCCTTTGGGCTATTCACCAAGAAGTTTATTATTGTCCTTCTTTTCTTATCAGTTCAACCATCAGTCATAATCGTACATCCCGTTTTCTTCCATTCATCCTTATGTGACTGTAGAGCAAGTGATGTATTTGTAACTTTCTCCTTCAAATATTTGACTCTAATGTCATGATAGGATGGAGGTTTAAATCCAAGACCATGTCTTGAAACCAAATCAAACATAGTAGTGGATTCTTCACTCTTTGACATGCCTCCTCTCTAATACCTTTCTTAAACATGTTGTTGATGGTAGTTTGCTTATTCTTAAAAATATTTCTGCCACTGGGGCTGTTGTTGGACTGAGTGAACTCTTCTTCACTGTTTTTTCTTTTCTCACCAGCTTTTGTCATTTCCTCATCATTCAAAGTAAAACTTGATTTCTTATTTAATTTTTGTTGCAAACCAACAACAATTTCCCACATCTCCTTTTTAACTTCATCAGGAGCATCCTTGCATGCTCCAACATCCTTTTGAGTATCGGCCAAGTGATGCTTCAATCGATAAACTCCCCTGGTTAATACCTTTTGACAATATTTGCATTGAAGTTGTCTAGTATCCCCAACAACTGAGATACAATGCTTCCAAGCAACATAACTCCTATTTCCTGGAGCATTTTTGGGAGTCACTGTCACGGGTATAGAAGTCATTGTAATGATGGGAATTTGGGACTGCAGTTTGGGTTGCAGTGAAAAAAAAATAGAAGAAACAAAACTGCACTTGGTTGCAGTGAGAAGAAAAGAGGAAAAAAAAGCTGAACTTGATTATACAGAAAAAAACAAAGGAGAGTAGGACTGCAGTTGGGAACTTGAAAGGGAAGGGGAGAGGAGTGAGAAAAAAAGAGGAAAAAAAATCAGCACTTGGTTATGTAGAGAAAAAACAGAGGAGAGTGGGACTGCAATGAAGAAGTTGAAAGGAAATGCGAGAGGAGAGCGGAAGTCTGTTTGCATGACTTAAAAATAATTAATTAAAAATTAATTCTGTTGAAGTTGTAACGTTTTTTAGTAAAAAATTAAAAATTTTACTTTGCATTAATTGATTCCTCTCACTGTGTGGTAAGTGGATTCTTTTTAATTATTTGGGCCTTTTATTTCATTGAGTCCATATGTTGCTGCCTCCATCTTAAACAGAGAAACCCTAATCCCAAACTATCCTATTTGTTATTGCCACACCACAATCACCATGCCGCACTCCGTCACGTCGCGACAGTGTAAATGCTATCGTGTCGCCGCAACGATGATGTTAAAAGCGCTGCCTGTGGCGATTTCCAGTATCGTGAAACTCAACGATTCCACGCGAGTTACGATTTACAACGCCGATCCCACGTGATCTGCAGAAATCATATTTTTCTGGTGATCGTAGATTGGCACCATGAGTATACATCGTAAAATCGTACGATCTTACGATGCAACTCGCGATTTTGACTACTATGGTCCTATGTCATTAATTCATCTTTTGTTGTATTTTTTGTGTCATTTTTTACCCTTTTATATCGTCCTTTTTTCTTGTTCTTAAGGATGTATTCGTTCCTCTTATGGTATGGATACATTACTTTTATTGTTCCTTATATTCTAATCATCATCCTTGATTATTAGCTATATTAACAGGTTATTAATGATATTTTTTTAATGCTCGAATCGTATTGGATCATAAATGGTAAAGTCATCATTTCCCATTAATAGGAAACGATAGTTAAGGCATTTATAGTTAAGATGTCTGTGCAATTCACACTCTATGATGCCATATCATGTTTAACATGTTCGTCCAAGGGTCGAACTTTTACTATTAAGACTCGCCCTATAACCGGGGCTAGCAACGGTCGATCCGTCCATGAACCCAGATGACTCACAACCCCTCATCCTTAAGCCAAAGAGTGTGAAAAAGTTTACCAAGGATCATCTTAATACCCTGAACAATAGGTTTGGCCATGAACCCGGACGACTCATAGCCCATTAGCCTTGAGCCGAGGAGAGCGAAAAGGCTTACCAAAGATCGTCTTAATACCCTGAACAACAACATGTCTTTGGCATTGATCACATTTTTTTACGGAAAACATGTTGTCTTCTTTCATAGTTGACCAATAATACCGAACCTGAATGATTTTATGCTCTACAGCTTGGTCACCGATATGACTACCACAATCCCCTTTATGTAACTCAACTAGTATTTGCTCGGCCTGGAATATCCTTGCCTAAATAAATATCTGTCAATCATGGTGAAACAACTAACATCCCTTTTTATTTCTCTAACCTTCTTTTGATCTTCAGGAAATTCCCCATCAGCTAAATACCGGACATATGGGATCATCTAGGTATCGGTGATTGATCCCTGTAAAGACAGGATTAGAGCTTTTTTTCTGTTGAACCAAGTGGTGTTCAAGCTTTGAAGAATCCAAATCCTTTGAAGGATGTTGAAGCATCTGTTGTGCTTGATGTTGCTGTGCTGGTTTAGCTTAGTTCTGGGGTAGTTTGGATGTTGTAATCCACCCTTTGATTAAATTTAAAGCATAAGCATCTCAATCTTTGTGAAAGTAAAATGTTTTCAAACTAAGTTAAAATAACCGATTGTTTTGTCGAAACAACCGATTGTTTGTACTTAGGTGTTTTGAGAAAAAGATTGAAAACTGTTTTTAAATTGGTTAAACTGTTAAGTACCAAAACAACCGATTGATTCGAAGAAACAACCGATTGTTTGTTTTGGGACCATAATAGAAAAACTGTTTTCTGTTTGACTGAGCTTTAAATGTTTTAACTGCTTACGCTCCAATCATTAAATGCTTTGACCAATCTTTGAATGCAATTTAAGAGTTGTTAAGATTTGATAACAAACTACATCTTTGAATAAATTCAGAAAAACAAATTTGACAATCAATCTTTGATAAGTTTTTGCTAAGAGTTTTTGAGTTTTTCAAAGAGCTGAGATTGTTAAGAGTTTGTGATTGATCAAAGTGTTGGAATAGGATTCTGCTTGTATTGATTTCAGATTATCTTCTGTAACAAGTGTAATCCTTGTACTCTGTTAAACAAGTTTCGTTTCTGTGTTTGCTGAGATTGGCTGTGTGTTCTTGAGGGGATCAAGATCAGCAATCTTAGTGTTGGCGTGTAGACCAAGGAGAGTGTGTTTCTTGAAGTGTTCAAGGTCATTCTCTTGGTTGTTGTGTAAGTGATCAAGGTGTGGTTGCTTAGTGGATTTCCTCAGGGTTTCTGAGAAGACTGGATGTAGCTCTGGGTTTGGAGTGAACCAGTATAAACAACTGTGTACAATCTCTCTATCTCTAACTCTTTAAATTCAGTTTTATTTTGTTGTTTGCTGGTATAAACAACCGATTGTTTTTCTGGTACTGCAGCTTTTGCTTGTTGTTTTGGCTAACTGAATTTCTGAATCAATTGTTTCCTGAGATAAATTCATTCTTGTTTTAAAAGTTTACGAAAATCCTCTTTAAACAATTCACCCCCCTCTAGTTTAAAGCCATCTATTCTAACAATTGGTATCAGAGCTTGGTTCTTGAAAGTTATTCAAGTTGATCCTAAAAATCTTTTTTAATGGCTGAGACTACCTTTTGGGGAAGGTGCTTCAATTAACAGACCACCTTTGTTTTGTGGTTTGAACTACTAGTTTTGGAAAGTAAGAATGAAAATATTTATAGAATCTCTTGACAAAGGAATTTGGGATGCAATTGAAAATGGTCCTTTTGTCCCAAAGTTTGAAAAGGATGGATCTGTCATTGAGAAACCATGGTCTCAATGGACTGATGCAGAAAGCAAAAAGGCCAAATTCGATTGCATTGCCAAAAATATTATAACCTCTGCTTTAAATTCTGATGAGTTTTTCAGGGTCTCGCAATGCAAATCATCAAAAGAAATGTGGGACACTTTGGAAGTCACTCATGAAGGAACAAATGAGGTGAAAAGAGCTAGAAAGCATGCTCTTATCCAAGAATATGAGATGTTTAGAATGCTTAAAGGAGAAACAATTGCTGAGGTGCAGAAAAGATTTACGCACATCATCAATCACCTTATGAGCCTTGACAAGACCTTTGATAAAGAAGAGTTGAACATCAAGATCTTGAAATGTCTTGATAGAGCATGGCAACCAAAGGTAACTGCTATTTCCGAATCTAAAGATCTAACATCATTAAGTGTTGCTTCTTTGTTTGGAAAGCTTAGGGAACATGAGCTAGAGATGAATAGACTCAATGTTCAAGAAAGTGAAGATAAGCACACAAGGAGCATAGCCTTGAAAGCATCCAAGCACAAGGGAAAGCAAGATTCCAGTGATGATAGTGATGAGGAAAACCTTAGCTTGCTGTCAAGAAAATTCAGCAAATTCCTAAAGAGAAACCGCAACAAAGACAACAACAAAGATAGGTATGGAAACAAGAAATCCAATGATTTCAATTCAAATAACTATACTTGTTTTGGTTGTGGTGAGCAAGGTCATATAAAGGCAGATTGTCCAAACAAGAGCAAAGAGAAAAAGACTAGCTACAAGGAGAAGAAAGGCAAGACAAAAAGAGCCTACATAGCTTGGGATGAAAATGAGGTGTCATCATCAAGTGAAGATGAAAAAGCAAACATATGTTTGGTAGCTGAAAATGATGATGATTCTTGCAGCTCAAGTGAGGTAAGTTCATGTGCTTCCTTAAATGAACAAAATTACAGTGAATTACTTGAAAATAGATTGGTACTTTCAAACAACCGATTGAAAGATCTTAACAGTTGGCTTGAAAAGAGAGTTAAATCACTTGAAGAGGATCTGGAAAAAGCAAAAAGTGATTTTGAAAAATTGGAAAATCATTTCAAAAATGCCTTTTGCAAGTGTGATACTTTCATTTGCAAAAATTGTGAAAATCTTGAGAAAAAGGTTCACTATCTTGTTGAAACTGTGGACAAACTTTCAAAGAGGAAATCAAACTTTGAGAATGTCTTGGCATCTCAAAGCTGTGTTTTTGGAAATGCTGGTTTAATCTTTAATCCACAGAACAAGCAAGATAAGTTTTCAAAAAGTTTTTCAAGAAAATCAGAAAAACAACCGATTGTTAAGACGAAACAATCGGTTGTTACATGCTTTTACTGCATGAAGAAAGGCCACTCTGTTAGTTTCTGTAAAATAAGGAAATATTATGTTCCAAGAGGTTTTATGAAATGGATTCCTAAGGGATGTGAAGTTTCTAACTGCAAAGAAAAGTCAAACGGACCCAAATTTGTAAGGGGACCAAATCTTGCTACTTGAAATCTTTTATGATGGAAAACTAAAGAAAAAGGAAGGACTGAGTCATCTGATCAAGCTTCTGAAGAAAAAGACAGTCATTGAAGCTGAATCAATGCTGTGCAAAAGACCTCAACAGTGAAAAGAGGCTTCTTGATCATAAAGCACATGGCTCATTGAAGAATTAACAAAAGGATAAGACCTTCCTTTATTTGTTTTTAATTTCTGATCTTTCTCATGGTCAAACAATCTTGTTTATGATCAATGTCATCTGATTTGAACTTCTTCTGCTCATGGTTAAAATTCAAAAACAGTTTTTGACTGCTGCAGAAAAACAACCGATAGTTTCTTCGAAACAATCGATTATTTTGGGTGTGACAACACTATGAAGAAATTGTTTTAATTGCTATTTTAAATTTCTATCCGTTGCAGATCAATTCAAAGAGAGAATCTTGGTCAAAGAATCTGTGTTGAAAGCTGATTGTGTTCAGAAAGAAGTTACAACAGTCATAAAGGAAAATATTCCAAAATCTTGGAAATTCAAGAGCCTTAATGACTAGTCAAAGATCACATGTGAAGACCATGTGATTCTCAGCTTTTTCTGACATTTTCTGTGCTGAGCAGAGTCAAGTCCTCTCTCTCTGAAAATCAGGTACCCATTGAATAAAATTAAATGCAAATTGATTCTTTTTCTGCTATAAAATCTGGTGTAGCAGATCTCTTCCACAAGAATAACCAATTGCAACATCTCTTGCAAAAATCTGTGAAGTGAGTTCTTCTTTGTTTTCTTCTCTGCCAATCATGGAATCAACTACTCCCACCTCAAAGAGAGTCCAAAACCAGGGCTGTAAGGTCTGGAGGAAGGTTAGAAGGCTGATTTTCTGGAGACAATGATCTTATTGAGAAGTATAGGTATGAAACATGTATCAAGAAGATAAACAACCCCAAGGTTGTATGCTTTGATTGGCTGAAAAGCCAAAAGCTTGATAATGTGAAAAGGCTGCTCAAGGATCAATCTCTCATAAAGTTCCTGGAGATGAAGGGAAACATATATCCAGATTTGGTGAGGGTGTTCTACACAAACCTAAAGTTTGAGGGAAACAATCTAGTTTCTCATGTGAAGGGTGTAGAAATGGAGATAACTCATGAAGTATGGACTGCTGTTGCTGGCCTCAAGTTCTCTGGTCTTAGAATCAATAAGGGAAACCTTGGAGTGGTGGAGGATTTTAACAAAATCCAATTCTACAAGAGTTGCTTGAAGAATCAACATGCTCAAGTGAGTACATGCTCGGTTGGAGGTTTAAAGCTTGATGAGAGATTGCTTGCTCTCATTGTAACTTGAATTCTAACTCCAAGAGGGAGTAATCATTCTGTTCTAACTGAAGAAGATCTGGTTTATATCTTCTGCATCACCAAGAAAATCAAGATCAATTGGATCCACATCATCAAAGAGCACATGCAAAAAGCCATGAGGTTAAGTGATTACCATTATCCATATGCTGTTTTGATATCTAAATTTCTACTCTATTTTGAAGTAAACCTTGAAGATGAAACATCTGAGTTGGTCAAGTCAACTCAAGAGTTGAACAATGGATCACTCAACAAAATGGGTTTTACAAAAGTAGGTGGAAAATGGATAAGCAAGGATGGTGATCATGGTGCCTCATCTAGTGGTGCTGCTAATCTTGAACAAGATGAACCTGCTGATATGGATGCTCAACATGAAGATCCACCTGAAGATTATCAAGATGTTGGACCAAGTGTTGGTGCTGGAAATCAAGGAGAAAGGATGCAAACAATGTCGCCTTTTGAAAGACTCATGGTGAATAGGCTTGATAGCTTTGCTGAAAATCAAAGGAGCCTCCATGATCTTTGTGTTAGTAATTTCCAGAGGATTGACACCAGGTTTGACAACATGGATGCAAGGTTTATGACTCTGGATGAACAGATTGAAGCTGTCCAGAATCAAATCTTTGATCTTCAGTTTGTTGATGAAGAAGAATGAGGGAAAAACAACCAATTGATTATCGGAACAATCGATTGTTTTCTTGCTATTATTTCTAGTTTTTAAAATTTCTTTCTTTCTACTATTGCTTTAGTTCTGATGTAATCAAAACAATATTTTTGTTGTTATCTCTTCTCATTGTCTATTTGTGAAGACAAATAGGGGGAGATACATGTTGTGTTTAAGTTTCTGTTTTTTTTTTGTTGCTAAAACAGTTTGGGATGTAATATTTTCTGATATTTAGCTCTAAATGTTTATCTGTGCTAACCAAATATCAGAAGTTCTATGCTTTGTTCAAAACTGTATCTTGCAAGAACTGCTTCAGATTTAATCAGGTACAACACAAGCATAAGGGATTTGTCTTCATCAAATAGGGGCAGATTGTTGAACCAAGTGGTGTTCAAGCTTTGAAGAATCCAAATCCTTTAAAGGATGTTAAAGCCTCTGCTGTGCTTGATGTTGTTGTGCTGGTTTAGCTTAGTTCTGGGGTAGTTTGGATGTTGTAATCCACCCTTTGATTAAATCTAAAGCATAAGCATCTCAATCTTTGTGAAAGTAAATGTTTTCAAACTAAGTTAAAACAACCGATTGTTTTGTCGAAACAACTGATTGTTTGTACTTAGGTGTTTTGAGAAAAAGATTGAAAACTGTTTTTAAATTGGTTAAACTGTTAAGTACCAAAACAACCAATTGATTCGAGGAAACAACCGATTGTTTGTTTTGGGACCATAACAGAAAAACTGTTTTCTGTTTGACTGAGCTTTAAATGTTTTAACTGCTTACGCTCCAGTCATTAAATGCTTTGACCAATCTTTGAATGCAATTTAAGAGTTTGTTAAGATTTGATAACAAACTACATCTTTGAATAAATTCAGAAAAACAAATTTGACAATCAATCTTTGATAAGTTTTTGCTAAGAGTTTTTGAGTTTTTCAAAGATCTGAGATTGCTAAGAGTTTGTGATTGATCAAAGTGTTGGAATAGGATTCTGCTTGTATTGATTTCAGATTATCTTCTGTAACAAGGGTAATCATTGTACTCTGTTAAACAAGTTTTGTTTTTGTGTTTGCTGAGACTGGCTGTGTGTTCTTGAGGGGATCAAGATCAGCAATCTTAGTGTTGGTGTGTTGACCAAGGAGAGTGTGTTTCTTGAAGTGTTCAAGGTCATTCTCTTGGTTGTTGTGTAAGTGATCAAGGTGTGGTTGCTTAGTGGATTTCCTCAGGGTTTCTGAGAAGACTGGATGTAGCTCTGGGTTTGGAGTGAACCAGTATAAACAACTATATACAATCTCTCTATCTCTAACTCTTTAAATTCAGTTTTATTTTGTTGTTTGCTGGTATAAACAACCGATTGTTTCTGCGAAACAACCGATTGTTTTTCTGGTACTGCAGCTTTTGCTTATTGTTTTGGCTAACTGAATTTCTGAATCAATTGTTTCCTGAGATAAATTCATTCTTGTTTTAAAAGTTTATGAAAATCTTCTTTAAACAATTCACCCCCCCCTCTAGTTTAAAGCCATCTATTCTAACATGTTCTAGTCTTCTTTTTCATCGTGGCCCTCGAAGTTCTAAGGTCCTTATATTACTGACTGAAAGTGTCATGGTTTGGACGAATTGGCCAACTTCGCCAGCAAGTTAGCCCATGAATTTTGTTCCCTAGGACATGCATGATTTCAAAGGAATCAAACTCTTCTAATAGATACCCGACACACCATAGATAGCGGGCTAAGTGTGGATCTTTAACTTGGCAACTTGACCTGCTAAGAAATGAATCATTTTTCGCCATTAAGAGGTGAACTCCCATTTCTCTGGCTAGTAGCATGTCTACAATCAACGTCTCGTACTTTGCTTGGTTATTAATAACCTTGAATGAGAAGTTTAGCGATTGTTCAACTTCCCTTCAGATTAGTGGAACCATCCACCAAGAGCATCCACTTTGAACTTCCCTTTTTCTCTACTGGTGGGGGTGAGCTAAGCTACAAAATCCTCCAGAATTTTCCTTTTAATAGGTCCTTGAGGTTCATAACGTAAGTTAAATTCCAAAAGTTCTATGGACCAATTCACTAGCCTCCCTGCTATTTTAGGTTTCCTCGATACTTGATTGATTGGAAGATCTGTCTTCACGACCACTTCATGACTGTGAAAATAATGGTGTAACTTTCTCGTTGTGATTACTATGACTAGGGCAACCTTTTTTATAAGATACATTACTTATGAAATATATAAGATTATGCTTTCCTTCAAGGTCTTTAACAAGAATCGTGCTCAGAGCATGGTCGGTCATTGTGACGTATAACTGCAAAGGCTTCTCCTGAACTAGTTTGCTCAAGATGGATGGATTGGACAAGTAGTCCTTTAATCTAATAAAAGCTTATTCACATTCATCCGTCCAAATGAAGCAATCATTATTCTTTAGACAATGAAAGTATGGAAAGCTTTTATCTCCTCTTGTGGAGAGAAAATGAGATAAGGTCGCCATACAATCAGTCAATTGCTAGACTTGTAGTAAATAAAAGGCTGAAAATACGAACAAAGATTGGTTTCCTGAGGCAAACAAATGTTAGTGATCACTGTTTATAAGGACTTATCCACAATGTATTGTACAAGTTTTCGAGGATACAACAAGAACTTTTTGGATAATACCAAAGATTAGAACTAACAAGTAAACTCCTTTAGAGTAAAAACCCAAAACACTAGAAAGTTAAAGAAAAGAATAAAGAAGTGAAAAAGAAGAGAAGAAGACGTGAGAGAGATAATATTGAATAGGCATAGGAAACCCCTATTTATAAAGGGAGAAGAACCCAACCCAACAACCAAAATGGAACAGTTCCTTGAGATTGATCGCTGGAATCGGAGGAAGAACATGGAACATGGACTTGCAATGTTCAGAATCAGAGGAGGAACGTGGAACATGGACTTGCAATGTTCCAGAGATTTGTTCCGATCTCAATGGCACCAAATTTGGAACCGAAACTGAAGGCAAATGGAAAACCAAAGTCATCTAAAAAATCACAAATTCTTCCACAATGTTCTGAGATTTCTACAACTTCTTCTTCGACTTCTGCAATATATATGTTTCTCGCGTTTGATTTACAAGAGGACTTCCCCAATATTAGTGGAGCTCCTCATGTTAATAATTATCAAACACTTATATGGATTTGCCTTTATACCACGCTCATTGAGTAACAACCCTAGGAACTTTCTAGCCTTAACACCAAACACACATTTTTCTGGATTCAACTTTAAGTGATACTTACTAATTGTGGAGAAGAATTCCTCTAGATCGGAATTGTGTCACTCGGACTCCAAAGATATTACTACCATGTTATCCACATGTGCTTTCTTGTTCCTGTCCAACATTGGTTGTAAGATCTTGTCCATTAAACCCTAATATATTGCCTCAACGTTCTTCAACCCAATAGGCATTACCTTATAGCAATAGTTGGTTACCTCAACCATAAATGTTGTATTTTCCTCATCCTCGAGATGGAGGCGTATCTAGTTATACTCAAACTGAGACATTGTCTACCAGCGCATCTATGTTAAGAAGGGGATGGGTGTCCTTCAGACAAACATTGTTTAGGTTTGTGATGTCCTCACAGATTCTCCATTTCCCGTTCACCTTTTTAATCATAACAACATTAGCTAACTATTCCAGGTATTGGATCTCCCATATGTGTTTTCCTTCCAAAACTTCCTTGTTTCTTCCTTCAACACCTCTCGCTTCTCCTCCCCAAATCATCTCTGCCTTTGAGCAACAGTTTTTTCTCTTGGATCAACGGATAGGTGGTGACATGGGAAGTTTAGATCGATGTTTGTTATATCGATAATCGACCAGGTGAAAGTAGGAAGGTTCCTTTGCAGCACTTCTAAAATCCTCTTTTCCATGGCTTTTATAATGACCACATCAACTCGAAGTTTCCTTCCCTCGCCCATGTCAACTTCTTTGATGTCTCTTACCGGTATTGGATTTCTATCTCCATGCATAATCATTGGGTCCATATCTCTATCTCGATCCTCCGAAAGAGTAGAAATTGAGTAAGTGCCTCTTCGGGCCTGGAGGCTATTTTCATAACACTTTCTTGCTACCTTTTGGTCTACCTTCATTGTTGCCACCCTTACATCTAAGCTAGGAAATTTCATTTTCAAATGCTTTGTAGAGATTACCGCCCCCAACCTATTGAAAGAAGGTTTCCCTATCAAGAGGTTGTATGGCAAAAAGGCATTAACAACTATATATTTTACTATTATTATACTAACCAAATTACCTTATGAAAAAATAGTCCTCAACTCCACATACCCCTGAACTTCCACTTGATCGCCCGCAAATCCCACCAGAACCCTGTTAAATGTTTGTAATTGTTCTCGAGGTATTTGAAGCCTTGGAAACGTATCTTAAAACATGGCATTCACGGATTTTTCTTGGTCCACAAGGACTTTATGGACATTTCTTCCCATCATGATTACATAAAGCACTATGGGATCATCTTCATGTTCAACAACACCTTCTAGGTCAGTGTTCAATAAGTAAATTGTAGGTGAAGGGGACATTTCTACTGTGTTTACCGATAACATCACCCTCGAGTACCTATTTCGACATGAGCCGGTTACACCTCCACTCAGAAATCCTCTTGCAATCATTTTGAAATCTCCTAGTATAAGAGTCTCGTGCTCGGACACACTTGTCGGGCGATCATGTGCCTTTTTGGCCTTTGTCGACCTCACGTATCACTGTAATCGTCCATCTACCGCCAACTTTGCAAGTTGATTGGTTAGCATGTAACATGTTTTGGTATCACGATTGTGCCTCTGATGGAACTCGCACCAAACTCCTTTATTATGCCTGAGGGAACAATTAGTCTTCTATGAAAACTTTAATTTTCTTGTAATTTTCGCATCTGCTAGAATCTATATTTTGGGAACTATCAATGGGAGATACTTAGGCCATCTCAGATCTTGCCTACTCTTTTGGGCCACATATGGTACATAACGGCGATCACCATGTCTTCCCTGACCGTTCTCGTCCTCTCTAGGTTTCCATCTTGTCTTCCTTTCGCCACTAGTTTCTTTGAATTTTTGCGGTTGCTGCCGCTTTTCTTTTGTCCTCTTAAACTGCATCACTTCCTTTGCTTCAATATGGGATGTTGCCCTGACTCGTACTTCGGTCATGGACTCGACCTTATTTCGTATTAGCGACTCGCTGAAAGGATTTGCTCTAAGCTCATTTAGGAAGGCATCAACAAATAATCCTCACTAGGAGGGTTTATCTTAACGAATATTTCAGAGAAACGATTGAGATAGTTCTTGAGGGGTTCGCCTTCTTGGTATTTGACGTCAAACAAATCAATAATTTTAGGGGGCTTCACTTTGTTGGTCGCAAATTGCTTTAAAAACTTTTGAGAGAAGACCTAGAATGAAAAGATCAACCCATCCAATACATTACTGAACTACTATAAAGCAATTCTAGTGAAGGCCCCGACAAACATTTTACATTGGAATGCGTCTGAGCCACTTAAAATGAGCATTTGTACTTTAAAAGCCTTAAGATGAAGCTTTGGGTCCTCGATTCTCAAGAATGGAGTGACTTTCGGTACCATGAAACTGGACGACACATGTTCATCTATAATGTTATGCGTTAAAGGTTGTGGATCAGCTAGAGGGTGAATTGGAAATGATGTCCATGTTGTGTCATATGCTTTCGGACTGAAGTCTGCAATTCCTCACTAACTTTTTACAACTCCTCATGAGCTTTTAAATTTTCTTCCATGAAATGACGGGACATATTTGCTTCCTCTCACAATCGCTCCTGCTCTCCTCTAGCCTTTTCCGCTCTCTTCTTGCCTCCTCGTTATCCTGTTATAATTGTCGTATGGTTTGTAATATCTTCTGCATTGTGGGAGTGTGGGCAACTTCCTCCTGTTGTAGTGTTTATCTTCTACTCCTCATGTTTCTATAAAGATGGTGTTGGAACCAAGCAAAAGCTCTCCCACGACTCTCTTGTGGAGATAGGAAAGATTTTACGGGCACCACGGTGGATACCAAAATGATCTACTATAAGAATCTTAGGTGCCTAGGCCAGTCACTCATCATTTTTTTTTTTGTCTCGGTTTCATCCTCTTACCCCTTTATACAATCATCTTTCTTGTTCTTAAGGATGTAATTGCCCTTGTTATTGTCTGGATACATTACCTTTATTTCTCCTTATATTCTGGCCATCAATCCTGATTGTCAGCTATATTAATGGGCTATTAATGATATTTTTTAACGCTTGAATTGTATCAGATCATAAATGGTAGTGCCTACATTCCCCATTAATAGGCAGTGATAGTTAAGGCATTCGTAGTTAAGATGATCAATTAAGACTCGCTATATGACTGAGGCTACCGATGATCAATCCGTCCATGAATCTGGACGACTCACAGTCCCCCAGTCTCGAGTTGAGGAATAAGAAAAGGTTTATCAAGAATCATCTTAATACCCTAAATAATAGGTTTGACTATGAACCTGAACGACTCAGAAAGAAATTAAGTCAATGTTCAATGAGAGAATATAAATTGATAAACACCAAATTAATAAGTTATGTATGAAAACAAAATTGAACAAAAATTATCTTTGATCAGTGATGACTTTCTAGGACAAGTGCACAACGTTGTCAGAAGTAATAATTTGTCCTTAAGGACGGATATCAATCCCACAAGGAACAGTGAATTATCAAGTACAATAATCACTAAATATAAAACAAAATAATAAAAAGAGTGTTGAATTGATTGTGTTGGCAATGATCAATAAGAAAACAGACAAAGAATTGATTGCTTCAAGTGGAAAAATAGGGATTAGGTTTTATCTCTCTCACTCTCATGTATTTTGATTAGCATGTCAACTTTAAGTTCTTTGATTAAAATTGATGCTCATAAAAAGTTCATTTATATCGATGTCTCGCATATAAAATTCTTAAGAATGTATCCTAAATATCAATTTCTCGCATATTTATAAAAATAACTTAAAATCACATCCGGACGTTAATGACAATTAACATTTCAAGTCTATTTTTAGCACTCAAATATGTTAAGTATTGTTGTTTAGGTCAGAACCCTAAAAATACCTTTCTGTCATATTTAAGATTCTCAATTTGTCATGAAAATTTAGAAGTAAAACAACAATACCAATAATCAATCAAGAACAAAATATTATATCATATTAAATATCATCTCAATACATACGAGTTCAGGCATATTACTCCCAAACCTAAAGGGTAGAATTAGCCACACATAGTACCTTTCATTCTCCTAATTGGGTTACAATTCACTTTATGGTGTTTTCCTCTTAATCTAGCACCTTAAGGTTGTTCCTTTAGCTCTCATTTAACCTAATTTACAAGGGTTAAGTGACTTCCTACATCGCGCTAATGGGCTAAGTGATAAAACATAAAAAAAGGCTCAATCTGTATAACGCATCCTCGCTTTAGCGAGAATATCTCGCTTGAGTGAGAAGGGTGGTGATTTCCGAAAATGTTACTGGAACATTCTCGCTTGAGCGAGAATTCTTGTTGCAAAGTTGACTTTTTCGACGCTTTTATGCATTATGAGACCGTCCAACTTTCTCTTTTTAGCTTAGATCATCCTTTTTTAATCCAAATCTCCATTTTTTCCTAGAAACTTGCAATTAACACCAATTTTGGAAATAAAATACTCTTATTCAAATAAAGATCATAAAAAATATATTAAAAAAACTGAAATTAGGCACTTATCAATGGGAAAAGGACATGAGAGAAATTTTGCAAGAGATGTTTTGTAATATAACATGCAACCTTCTCATTTCAACGATTTTTACAAGTTACATTCCTGCACTTGGTTTTCTCATCAGGCACATTATAGCATTTCTGTATCGAGTTATTGACAATTTGCACTAAAAAAACTGACGGAATGAATTTAGTGGGGTTAATTTGTAAGTATTAGCTGCTGCAATGAGTGATACCTATTATGCAGCTGGATGATGTTTACTAAGCTCATTCTTGTTTTCATTTTGGCCGTCTGCAAAATTTAACAACAGCTAAAAGCAAGTAGAATATACTCTCTTCTTTTTTTGGATAAAGAGTATAACATTCTTTTAATTATTCTACCCAAATAGTATACTGCGATGAACTTAGAGTCCTCCTTTTGTATTATTCTGTTGTTTTTAATCAAGAAAGTGAAGATTAAAGCTGGATCTGTTATTCTGTGATGTTTCTCAAGGATATCACAACCACTCTACATATAGAGCAATTATCCATTTTCATAGGTTCAAACAAAAGAAAAACTACAAGTAACTTTGTCTCTATTTGATTGGAATTGGGCATTGAAGAGCTACTCATGCAAACATTCTTGTTGCCTACGTCCCCAATAATTGCAGACCTCTATAGAGGTTAACTGCTTTGAAAACTTCATAGTTGCTATGATACAAACGACCAACACACAGGGTAGAAATCCCTATAAATATAAATGTTCATGAAACTTGAAACACACCTTCTTCAAGTTTTCCTCTACTCAAACTTCTAACCTCTGATAGTAATAATAACCATGTCTTCCACCACCTTTAAAGTACTCACACTGATCATATCTGTTTTCACCATCATGCAGATATCATCTGCGGGTGACCCTGACATCCTCACTGACTTCATAGTCCCTCCCAACACCACACTTGATGGCAACTTCTTCACCTTCACAGGCTTCCGTTCCATATTTTCACCCAACACTCTCTCGGCTTTCAAAGTGCAGAAGGCAAGCAAGGCAGAATTTCCTGCTCTTGATGGACAAAGTGTCTCATATGCAGTCCTTGAATTCCCAGGTGGCAGCATCAACCCTCCACACACACACCCTCGTTCTGCAGAGCTACTCTTCACCGTTCAGGGCTCCCTTCAAGTGGGGTTTGTGGACACAACCAATAAGCTCTTCACTCAGACACTACAAACAGGAGACGTGTTTGTGTTCCCAAAGGGTCTCGTGCACTTCCAATACAATTCGGATACCCAGAAGCCTGCAGTGGCTATATCTGCCTTTGGAAGTGCCAGTGCTGGGACTGTGTCAATTCCTAGCACTCTCTTTAACACCACCATTGATGACAATGTCTTGGCTTTGGCCTTCAAGACTAATGTTGCCACCATTCAAACTTTGAAGAAAGGCTTTGCTCCCTAAGCGTGTGCTGATGCATAGAATCAACTAATTACCACCTTTAGCTTCACCATTGTGACATTTTTCCTGCTTTGTTAATTAACAGCACTGCTTGTGTTTTGCAGTTCAATAACAAGTAGTTCTATAAAGGCGTGTGAGATGCAAAATGTTTCATCCAATTATTGCTGTAATTGTAATCACCCCAGATGCAATAAAGAACTTTCTTTTGTTAACAGTTTATCAAATGGATTTTAAGAAGGATTTTGGGGGTGGGGGAATCTAAAAACAGATTTTTTTTTTTATAATTGTTGTTTATTTTGATGAGTTAAACATTTTTAAATCTTCTTAAAGAACTTATACAAGGTAATTGATTGTTTAAAAAGTAATTTAAGATAAAAGGATTTGGGAAGAAAAAAAGTTTTGTTTGAATTATACATTGAATATTTTTTTAAAAATGAGAAACTTGTATAATGAAGATATTTAAAAGGTTTTATATTTATAAAAGTTATGCACTCCAATGATGGTGAAGTCTTTAAATATAGATAATGATCTCTTTTAAACCTTCAGAGATAAATGATTTTTTTCCCCATCAAATAGCATATCTTAGTGTCACGGAAACACTGATTTATCTTGTTGGTTAATCTTAATCTAACAATAATATTTG
Organism: Phaseolus vulgaris; assembly: GCF_000499845.2. Taxonomy (NCBI): domain Eukaryota; kingdom Viridiplantae; phylum Streptophyta; class Magnoliopsida; order Fabales; family Fabaceae; genus Phaseolus; species Phaseolus vulgaris. Next base: position 36,011,572 of record NC_023755.2, on the reverse strand, counting down.
TTACGAATTTATTAGTGGGATATATTTTTTCATTTACAAAAAAGATATTAAACTAATGTAAAATATATATTTCATTATTTTAAAATGTTATAAATATGTGTTTATTTTATTTAAATGTTTCAGTATTAGATATAATTAGTTACGCAGATGAAATTATTTATCAAATCCTCCTGTTGATAGGATTTTAGCATTACATGAAAAGTCATAAATATATGAAATTAATGAATATTTAATCAATACAGTATGATATTATATCATAATTAAATATCACTTAATATATTAATACATAAGATAATTATCACCTTAATACATGAGAGGTTTTAAGAGATTACTTCAATCCTAAAGGGTAGACTTATCCATGCATATTTCTAACACCTTCCATTCTCTCAATTGGTTACAAATAACTAACTCAATGGGGTTTTCCTCTTAATCCTAAAGGTAGACTTATCCACGTATACTTCTAACATCTTTCATTTTCTCAATTAGTTACAAATCATTTAATAGTGTTTTCATATTAATCTGACACACTAGGGTTGTGCATCTAACCCCTATTTAACTTAATTTGATATGGTTAGGTGACTTCCTGCATCGCGCTGACTTAATGATAAAAACATAAAAAATAGCCCAATTAATCTGATGCATTCTCGTTGCTGTTGAGTTGGACTTTTTTTATCTATTTTTGTGTGTTCCGGACTTTCTCACTTTTTCCTTTTAACTTATATCATTCTTCTTAGTCCAAATCTTCATTCTTCCCTACAAACATGAAATTAACATCAAATTTGGAAATAAAATGTTCTTATTCAAATAAAGATAATAAAAAATATAAAAAGGTATAAATTCATAAATTATGAATCATTTTATATGTAAATTAACAATTAATATTCATAAGTACTTATATTTTAATATGAAATATTATTGAAATTTGACACTTATCAAACATGTACGCAAAATAAGAAAAATCTCGTCATGTTGTAGATAATATTTTTAAAATAAGACAGCAATAAATAATGCAAGTAAATTAAACAGAAAATATGAGAAAAATGTGGTCATTGATTGATTGATGCCCATTAAAAAAACTTTCATGTCGGAAATATTAAACAAAAAAGTCTCCATATGCGAGCTATATCATAGTATCAAATCTGAACTTGCTAACTTCTTAAAGTTTAAGCACCAACTCTTAAAATTGTTGGGATGTGTATTAATAGAAGCTTTTTAATCTTTGTTTCTTTATTGGTGAACTTCATTCACCTTATCGTTTGTTCGTGGAGCAATAAAGAACTTTAAAGTACATCAAAAGATAGTTTATCCATTTCATTGGAATTTTCAATTAAACACATGACATAATTGTATTTTGGTGTTACTGAACACATTTTTTTTTATCAATTGTTATGTCTACCATCTTTTCACCATGGAATCATATTTTATTTGCAATTCCAAGAGCTCTTGCAAAGTAGCCATAAATGGAATAATCTTTTTTAATCTCAAAATTTTAAAATCGCCTCTCAAAAGTTTGAAGTTGAGCTTATATTTAACTCATGAGTATATATATCTTCTTCATTGGATCCAAATATGTTTTGCAAAGAATATAGTTTTCAAGATAAAGCGTACTTAATTGTTGACTTTCATGTCTTTCAATTATTGCATCAAACTTTTTAATATCTCTTAAATCAGCTTTTTTATAAGAAAAACATTACACAAAAGAACTCCTTATTTATTATATCACAACATTAATCTAAACGTGCTCAATTTCTCCAAATATGTTAGTATATTTTTATTTTTATTATTTAAATTTAATTCAATGTTTATATATGCATTATAATAATAATATTAAAAATTAAACAAAATAAGAATTAAGATAATAAATATTATATTTAAAAATACTTATTAATAATTAATAAAATTATTTTTATTATCAAGTATAATTTATTATTATTATTCATCAACTTTTTATTTACTGATATTTTTATTTTAATTTTTCTATTCCTGAGAATTTCACTCTTCTAGTATGATAGAAGAGAATGAAGTTATTAATCATTTTCTTAGGTATATTCCTTGCATAACATGTTGCAATTGCATTTGTACATAAAACCAAACTCAAATTTTACAACTTAAACTTTACAAAAATAGCCAGCACTAACTTTCATGTAAATCAAAGGCCACACGAAAAAAAATTAAAAAAAAAATGATACCATTGAATATTTGGTTTCAGACCTCAACAAAGCAATGTTGCAATAAGGGTGCCCATATAAATGTCTGACAACTGCAGCCAAGTCTGTCCAAGTTTTCAGATTTTCATTTCAAGATGTTCTATGGTTCATCAAGATCTTAGTACAGAAAGGTTCTCCAATTAGATCCGGTCATAGCTAATTCGTACTGTTAGCTATAGTAGCTTCACGTTGCTGGCGACGCCTTTCCCTCTGTAACATTAGCCAAATAGCCTATTTAACAAACACTATTTCAAAACTAGTCAACCCCAAGCAAAACATTACCAATATGACATAGCAATGACTGTCACTATTCACTACATACCATTTAGATGACATTATTCAATATTTCTTCTTGATAGGAGTCTATGTTTGAGTCTAAGTGCTATGTTGAATAGAAATGAAAAAAGTTGAACGCCAGGGATAAACATCCTTAAACTCATTGTCTTAAGGTTTTGGATTGGGGTGTATTAGTCCCTTGTATGGGTTTGACTCGTGTTTCATTTTGTTGAATCTCTCCAGTAAATTCCCCCTCGAAAGACCCAAGAGTGGTATGAGAGCCCATAATTTGTGTTGGTGACCGGTTCAAACACACTTGAAGAAGAAATTGTTAGGAATTAAAATGCGAGGCTAAGTCTCACACATTGAGTCAAAATGAGAAAGTTGAACACCATATAAGGAAGAAAACTCATAAACCCCATTGCATTAAGGTTTTGAGTTGGAAGTGGTGTTAATCCCCTCATATTTAACGTGAATCCCCTCAAAAGACCCAACACCTATGAACTAGATATGGTTCCAAAAGAGATATTTTGCTGGTTCTAATGTATATTTTCAAAACAGCGGGCAATTAAAAGTAGAAATCTGAGTTGATTTACTTATGTTCAGCTCCAGTTAAACAGGTCATGAACAAACATCCAACTATCATTAAGGTCAATCCAGGATCAAAAGCCATTGAAAAGAGGAACATGGGGAGGGTTTGAATCTGTGATGTTATATAGGTCACAAGGCAACAACCTTACTGTTCACATTAAGACCACCTTCAAGATCAGAAGCCATTATTAAGAAAAAAAAATTCTACATGATTACAAACCCCAAACATACTCAATCTGAAAGTACACGCTGATAATTTCCTCACATTGCACCATAAGAGGGTATTATAAGATCATTGTTAGAGTTTTCTTTTGCTTGAAGTTTAACATAAAAAAAAGTCATCATAGTCGATGACCAAGTTCAAGAATTAATGAAATTGAGATCTTATCTGCAGAGTATTAGGGCAATAACAACAGGGCTCCAACCGAACTAGGGTAATCTCACTCACATCATTTTTCATCAACATAAGGAACCAGATGATGGAATGGAACAAAGGAACAAAAAAGAAAAAGAGATGAGCAAAAATCTCACCCTTCTTTCCCAGTAGGGAAGAAAGCAAACAAAATCATAGACTGGAGTGATGGTTGCACATAAAACTGTATTTAGTGCAGTGAACAACAAGAGTGCTGTCATGGGTCGGGTTCTATGCGGCATACTGCTTTCTTATAGAGCGAAAAAGCCCTGCAATCATATTAATGCAGTTCAAAGTAAAGAGCATTTAACTAGAGATAAATACATATATTGGTATTAATATTATTGTTGGATCAAACAAATCAAACAGATCATGCTCATAAAAGCCATAAATAAAAAAGCCCAAATTGTGGCTTTAGGGTCAGAAAACTGAAATAAAAAACATTTTGACATTTTTTTTAAAACAAAGATATTTAAAATTTTAAGATTTCAGCCTTCGAGATAGCGTATATATTGACATGAAATAAAGTATAAATTACCTTGCGCACTAAACTACAATTCTACCTAGGACAGTTGGGAGAACATAATGATCACCAATTTACCATACCAACAGAATCAAATATTGATTTAACCATAAGTCCATAAACACATTTTATGTTTACAAAATAATCATGAAAGAATCTGAAAAACTTATCTATATAATTAATGAATACCATACTAGGCATGAGAAGCATATGAACTTAAAAATTCCTAAAGCACATGTTAGAACAAGTTTTCAGAGTTCAGAATGAAAAGTATTAGACAAATCCTGTGGTCAGAAAAAGGATGTGAACAAATCATCGCCTAGAACTCTCTATCAGCATCAACCAAAAAAATCAACTCACTAGCAACCAAAATCACCTAATTGAATGTGGCAAAAATACAGAGAAAATAGGAACAGTACATGGAATAACTTTTAGCAGTGTGTGTGTATATATTATTTAACTAAATTTGAAACAGGAAGCAACAAATCAGAAAGAATGGGTATTTAACAAAATGTTATACTCAGTTACAAACTACTCATCAGAACATAGATTAGAACCAGAAAACAAATATAGACAGAGATGAACAATGAAGGCCCAACCAAAATCAACACAATCAAAACAAATAATAAACCATTGCATTCACAAGAGCTATCAGTTTCAACATAATGAACCACCACACCAACTGACCCGAGGACGAAGCTTCTGCCTCCTCACGCAAACCTGGAACTTCGTACCCGATTGCAGCTCACACGCGATTACAAATGTCTCACCTGCATATTAGGGTTTGTCAACTTCACCAATTGAAACATGGAAAAATAGGAAACTTAATACTGATAGCGTTTCGATCCCCACGAGCCACGTCGAAATTGCTTCAGTCTCAGGAATGCTTCGAAGTGTTGGAGGAGCAGATTTCAGTGTTCACCTGGAGCTATTAGGAGAATTAGGGATTTGTAAGTTATAAAATTATCATCTTTTTTATTTATGTTATTGTGTTCTTTAATTAATTAATAAACTAATTTTAGAAAAATATAATAATTTATATTTAATTATAAATAATTATTTGTAAAAATTGGGTTTTTAAGAATGACTAAAGTTTATTTTTGGATTATTATTTTTGAAAACTTTATAAAAATATTTGTTCAATATTAATAAATACGTAAAGTTCTATTACTATATTTTATTATATATATATATATATTATATTTTTGGCTAATATATATCTTGATTCACTTATACTCTTTTATCACTTCTCAAATCATAGTCACTATATATTACGGGAACATAGGACAATATTTTGCTTTTTCATTTGCATTTTTTCTTTTTATTTTTAATGTATATTTGTATTTTATTATTATTATTAATCAGTATTTTATTGTTATTATGTATGTAATATTTTAAAATATATAACTTTTGTCCTCTATTATGTACTAAAAAAAATATTATAATCATATTTAAGTTTTTTAAAGTTATTTAAAATAACAGTGTAATTAATTAATTGATAGTGTAAAAATTGCAATATACATAATATTTTAAAATATATAACTTTTGCCTTCTATTTTGTTGAATCTATAACTTTGGTATTCTCATTTTAAAATAAACACATTTAGTGTTTTTATTATAAAATTTGAAATGTAGTTGAATTTTGATGAAAAAACTAAAAAGACACTGAAAATTGATTTACAAAACTAAAACAGTTGGACATATATTGGTTTGAGTGTGAGTTTCTAGTTATAGATCAATGTTCAATGATTATTCACACCTGATTTTTTAGGTCCACTGCTATCATCCTCACCAATTATTATTTCATTCCAACTTCACATATATGATGGTTTAGGGAGGATCCAAGACTTATAAATTTTTTTTTTTTCAAAATGTTATAATAATGAGAATAAAAAAAGAAGTAGTTGCTAAAGTCACAATTTTCAAGTAATATCTAGAACACAACATGACCATTGACTCTAATTTATGGTGCATATATTGTATACAAATATTTTAATTTGTAAATAACTCAAATATGTATACCCAAGGAAGGTAACTACACAAATCAACACTTGACGACGTGGAGATACCACTGGAATTAGTCTGATAACTCCTCCCCATTAAAACCAGATGCAATACCAAAACTTGCTATTAGTTGTAAAAATGAATGAGCTTCCAAGGAATTCTCATTGCTAGCATTCATGTCAAAAGCATCCAATATGGGTCTCCATTCCTCAATAATGGTCTTTGATAACTTCTGAAATTACATTAGAAATACAATTTTAATTGCTGAGGAAATCACACATACACCAGCATGATACATGTTCATCTTTTTTCTCGAACATTAATAATTTCAAATACAACCGGATCTCGTTTCTCCTTAAGTGTCTGCAGTTTCTCATGAAGTCTCTGCAGTGGGAAATCATCACCAATTGTTTTTTTTATTGTAGAAGATATTTTTTTTTTCATTTTTAAAGAAAAAAAATGCTAAACTAATTACCTCTTATGATGCTCAAGATGGTCTTCAACAAATTCTTTTTCCCAATACTTACATCGAAAAAAAACTGAAACAAAATCAGAGCCAATAAATTGTAAACTTCTTTTGTTACTTGAAAAAAAAAGACAACCTTGGAGAGATGTTCCCGTAACAAATGTAGAAAACCCCGAACATCCACAACCAATCAACAACAAAAAAGTACAACACTAATTTTCACTCAACAAAAGATAAAAATAAAAAAGAGAGAGAAAAGGAACATGTGTTAATAAGATAGTAATTTCTTTGATTAAACTAACTAAAATGGAAAGAAATAGCGAAATCAAATGGAAAACTGATTAGTAAATCAAATAAAAAATTTATCATTATATCAAATGAAATTTTTTTCATTATATCTAGTGGAAAAAAACTAATCTGTAAATTAAATAGAAAATTGCTCCTTATATCAAATGGAATACTACACCCTCGCTTTTCAAACTGCAGAAAATTGTTGTATATATCAAATGAAAATATGAAAATAGAAAAGGAAAAAAAGATTTGATGGGTTTATAAATCCTTTAATTTAGTTTGAAATTTAAAAATTTGAAACACTTCAAATTTCAAAATTTATTTTCAAATTTACAAATTTTGAATTTTTAAATTTAAAATTTTTGAAAATTTCAAAATTTTGAAAATTCGAAATTTGAAGTGTTTCGAAAAGACTTTAGGTTAAAAATTTTGAAAATTTAAAATTTTGAAAAAATAAAATTTAAAAGTTTGAAAATTTAAAAATTTAAAAATTTAAAATTTTGATATTTTTTGAAAATTTACAAATTTACAAATTTTGAAAATATAGAAAATGGCGGAATGCCCTAATAATGAATTAAAATCAAATATTGATATAATGATAAAAAAAAAAAAATGAAGGAAGTTAAAGAGTAAAATATTTTAAAAAATTTAAATATTCGAAACTTTGATATTTGAAATTTTAAAAAGTAGAAAATTTAAAATTTTGAAATTTGAAGTGTTTTGAAAATAGTTTGGAAATTTGAAAAATTTAAGATTAAAAATTTTGAAAATTTAAAATTTTAAAAGTTAAAAGTATGAAAATTTAAAATTTTGAAATTTAAATGTTTTAAAGCCTTTAGGATTTGAAAAATTTAAGATTAAAAATTTTGAAAATTTAAAAAATTTAAAAATATAAAGTTTAAAATTTTGAAATGTTTAAAAAAAAGGGGCTTTAGGGTTTGAAATTTTGAAAAATTTAAGATTAAAACTTTGAAAATTTTAAAATTTTAAAAATATGAAAATTTTAAAATTTAAAATTAATTTTATTTTTATATCAACATTTTATTTTAAAAAAAGTTTTAGTTTTTGGAATAATCTTTATTTCCTCGCATAGTTTCTTTTCAATTTGAATTTTATTATCCTTTTCTCTTTTCCCTCTTCACTTTATTTTTTTTCTTTCTCAAATTTTTTGAAATTCAATGACATGACTCTCATGTTCTCTCTCACATATATATATTCTTTCATTCCACACATTTCTTTTTCGTCCCAACATACATTTCCTAGCACAACACACATTCCTAACTCACTTTCTTACTTCTCTCTATGTTGAATCTTTCCATTCCTCTTGTTCATCTTACTTACATTTGATAAAAAGATTCATTCTTCAAGATAAGAACTAGAAGAAGAGCACGCACCTCATTAGTCTTCGTAAGTGTTTTTATTTTCTTGATTGTTTAATTGTGTTAATACTCCTATTTTTAATTCTTTTACTCTGTTTTTTTAATTTCGTACATGGAAGGTGGAATACATAGCATTCAATACATAGTTATTTTGACATCAACGGGAAATGCGATCCGACATTATTGTAGAGAAAAGAAAATAATTTAGAAAATATATATTTTCTTAAGGTTAGGTTTGTTATTGGAGTTTCTCATCTTCTAATTCTTTTTTTTATTGTGTTAATTTGAATTTGTATGTTGAAACTCATAGATGATGAAAAAAAAATATTTTTATATTATTTTTAGTGATATTTGATATTTAAAAGATAGAAATAAATTTAGGAAAATACCTTGGGAAATTCTTTTTTTTTTTGTTAGTTTCAATTACTAGACATTACCAAACACTACGTACATTCAACAAGACTCTGGAAAAGATGTGGTTTGAACCAATTACTATTGACCAATTCTTCAATTTTACAATCAATTGAGGTTTTAGGGTTTTAGTATTTCCTAAAAGATAAGAAAAGATATCTAAAGAATGAAAACGAAAACCCGAAAAACTTTGGTTTGTTCATTGTTCACAATCATCGAGAAAATCTGTTTTCCGAAAAACTGCATTCCGAACCTGACGCAATTCTCTCCCCTTCAGCGTTCTTCAAGAACCGAATATGCCATTACCGGCCTCTACGCCGAATTCCGCGCCACAATCTCGTGCGGCGGCAGCCTTTCTTCAACCACCATCGCATCGCCCTCCATGAACTCGCGGCGCCTCCTTATCGGCAAAATCCGAGAGTTCACCGGCGCGGACTGGTAAAACTTGACAGAGGAGGAGGAAAACGGTGTTGCGGTGGCTTCGGGATCACCGGAATGAACCCCGCGGAGTAGGAGGAAAAGGAGGAGAGATAGACGGATATTTTGTGTTGGAAGATGTGAGAACCATTGGGGAGGGGTGGCCGTTCTCCGGCAACGCAGCGCGGATACCTAAGGACACGTCCGGGAGACCGAAGGCGAATGCCTTGTGGTTATGAGAGAGTGGTAGTTGTTCGGAATTGGAGAAGTGGGAGAAGAGGGTTCGGCAGAGTCTTCTTCGTCGTTGTTATGGTCATTATTGGAGAAAAGGACATCATCTTCGAGTAGGTCTTCGTCTTCGGTGCCCGTGGCCGCCGTACCGGAGGAAGGATTTTGGAACCCTGTCCATGAGATGAAACTCCGAAGAAACGCTCCCTAAGGTAGAGATTACGGTTGAGGAACCGGTTCGGGTCATTAAGATCCATTTTGCAGGTTCGGTTCGGAGATAAAGAACGGCTAGGCGATTCTTGAAGGAGAAAGAAAAAGGAAATTAAATAATAACGGTTATGCTTTTTCTGGTAATTCTGTTGCCTTACTATACACGTGCCTTCAACTTTTTTCATATCAAAATAAAAAAAAAAAATATTATCATAATAATTATTAAATTAGAAAATCTTATAAAATTATAAAACAATTTCATAATTTTAATGAAAGATGTATTAGAAAATACCAAATGATTTTATTTAAGATAAAGATTTCAAAGAAGCTATAAATTTCGAGATCTACTCAAAATATCAAAGTGTTTAAATTATTTTTCAGAGTAAATTTACTTATTTGAATTTAAAAAGTAAATTATCTTGTTCTTTCAGTTGGTAGTGGGGAAGTAGAGGTTAATTTGTAAAGACATGATATATGTTTTGCTTATATTATAATTATAATTTGAAAAGTTGTTGTATATATAATATATGTTTTGCTTACAAATATATGTTAAATTTCCAATTAAATAAAGTTCAATATATATCAAGAATATGTTTCCATCCTTTTTTTATATATGATTATTTTAATTGAACAACAAAACAACATTTCTTATATATGTTGAATGCAAGGTCTCAATGAAATATATTTCATATATTTATGACTTTTCATATAATACCAAAATCCTATCAAGAGGAGGATTCAACAAGACATCTCTTGCAATTTCTCTCATGTACTTTTCCCACTAGGTGATCAAAAATAATTTTTTATTTATTTAGGTTAAACCTATAATTTAATCCCTACAAATATAACTATTTACTCAATTTGGTTTTCACACATATATAACTTATTAATTTGGCATTTATCAATTCAGATTCTATCATCGACCATTAACTTAATTCTTTTTTATTTATGACCGAACCTATTAATTAGGTATTAAGATGATCAAAGATAATTTTTTTAGCACGACTCAGGCTGAATTTTTCTAATTTAATAATTATTTTGATAATATTTTATTTTCATTTTAATTTAATTTTTTATTTTCATATGAAAAAAGTGAAAGGCACGTGTATTATAGTAATGCCAACAGAATTAATAGAAAAAACATAACCGTTATTATTTAATTTCCTCTGCCTTTCTCCTTCAAGACTCGCCTAGCCGTTCTTTAGCTCCGAACTGAACCTCCAAATGGATCTAAACGACCCGAACCGGTTCCTCAACCGTAATCTCTCCCCTAAGGAGCGTTTCCTCGGAGTTCCATCTCATGGGCAGGGGTTCCAAAATCCTTCCTCCAGTACGGCGGCCACCGGCACCGAAGACGAAGACCTACTTGAAGATGACGTTCTTTTCTCCAATAATGACCATAACAACGACGAAGAAGACTCTGCCGAACCCTCTTCTCCTACTTCTCCAATTCCGAACAACTCTCACTCTCATAACCACAAGGCATTCGCCTTCGGTCCCCCGGACGAGTCGTTAGGCATCCGCGCTGCGCTGCCGGAGAACGACCACACCTCCTCCAATGCCTCACACTTCTTCCACCACAAAATATCCGTCTCGCTCTCCTCCTTTTCCTCCTCCTCCGCGCGCCTCATTCCGAAGCCACCGCAGCACGAGTTTTCCTCCTCCTCCTCTGTCAAGTTTTACCAGTCCGCACCGGTGAACTCTCGGGATTTGCCGATAAGGAGGCGCCGCGAGTTCATGGAGGATGACGCGGTGGTGGTGGAAGAAAGGCTGCCGCCGCACGAGATTGTGGCGCGGAATTCGGCGCAGAGGCCGGTAATGGCATATTCGGTTCTTGAAGGACGGGGGAGGACGCTGAAGGGGAGAGACTTGCGTCAGGTTCGGAATGCAGTTTTGCGGCAAACAGGTTTTCTCGATGATTGAACAATGAACAAACCAAAGCTTTTCGGGTTTTCGTTTTCATTCTTTAGATATCTTTTCTCATCTTTTAGGAAATACTAAAACCCTAAAACCTCATTTGATTGTAAAGTTGAAGAATTAGTCAATAGTAATTGGTTCAAACCACATCTTTTCCAGAGTCTTGTTGAATGTACTTAGTGTTTGGTAAATGTCTAGTCATTGAAACTAGCAAAAAAATAGATTTCCCATTGGAACTGGAAGGTATTTCAGTTTTTCGTGTCCTAGTAGTACAGTTTAATTTATTATTATTATAATTTTCTTCATATCAAATTATATATATTAAAAGTGACTATGATTTAAGATAAAGATTACACATTAACAAAGATTAGTTTAAGAAGAAAGAGAACATAAGTGAATGAATGGAAATAGATATATTAACTTGTTATATTTCTTATAAAGTATATTAATTGAAATTTGTGTACAGTTAGTAGTTACATATAATTATTTGAAACGGTTTTTTACTTTTTTGTTACATATAATTATTTGTGTTAAGGTTATAACGAATTATTAGTAGTTATACCAATTTGATTACTTCTGATACCGAAATAATCAAATATGTGAAAAGATACTTTATCATGTGATTGTGAAATTCTAAATTTAATCGATTATGTGAGCTGCAATCGGGTACGAAGTTCCAGGTTTGCATGAGGAGGCAGAAGTTCCAGTTAAATTAGTTTACTAATTGGAGAACCTTTCTGTACTAAGATCTTGATGAACCATAGAACATCTTCAAATGAATATCTGAAAACTTGGACACACTTGGCTGCAGTTGTCAGACATTTATATGGGCACCCTTATTTCAACATTGCTTTGTTGAGGTCTGAAACCAAATATTCAATGGTATCATTTTTTTTTTCATTTTTTTTCGTGTTGCCTTTGATTTACATGAAGTTAGTGTTGGCTTTTTTTGTAAAGTTCAAGTTGTAAAATTTGAGTTTGGTTTTATGTATAAATGCAATTGCAACATGTTATGCAAGGAATATACCTAAAGAAAATGATTAATAACTTCATTCTGTTCTATCATACTAGAAGAGTGAAATTCTCAGGAATAGAAAAATTAAAATTAAAATATCAGTAAATAAAAAGTTGATGAATAATAATAATAATAAATTATACTTGATAATAAAAATAATAATAATAAAAATATACTAACATATTTATAAATAAATTTCTGTTATAACTTTTTTTTAAGTCATTATAATTTCTGTTAGAGGTAGCCTTTCAAGTCATTCTTTTTGAAATGAATCTCACAAACTTTCTTTATGCATCTATTTTATCAAGCAAAATCAAACAACAACAACAATCTTATATAAAGCATCCAACAATTTTATGATCACTGCATAATGACAAGGGAGTTGCCTATTCGAAATGATTATTCCCATAAACTAGAAATGAAGTTAACATGTTTCTTAAAATTTTAATTATTATATAAGATGTGAGATTAAAATTTTAAAAACCAAGATTAATATTTTTTTTTATCACAAACAAATATTAATATATCTATAATTTTAATTAAAGATGTCTGGGAACATATTATCTTGGAATTCATGATTACCTGTTAGTATCAATCATACTATACCATGTTGATTTGTGCCATGGTGGATCTTTTCAATGGTCCCTCTTTTTTTCAGTTCACATTCAACCAAACAATTTGCCTTCATTATTAAATACTGTTGCAGATGGAGATGCTAGCAGCTTGCCCTCATAAATTTGTAAATAAACACTTTGTTCTGTATCATGTGCTACAGTTTTTTCTTTCTAAAAATGGCCTATTATTAATTAACAATGTTCAAAGAAAGCCTCCTTCTTAGCTTTTCATGTGCACTAGGATAAAACGGGTCCTCAAAAATTTCTAATTTGTCAAAGTAATCATACATGTACTCTGATTTTTTATTAGTTAAATGAATAAGCTTGTACAAATTAAGTTTCACATGTAAAGTAAGTTTAATTTATTTTCTTGTCTTCTAAATGTTTGTTAAAGAGTTTATATAACTAGGTTACATTCATGAAATGGAATCCAAAACCTGCTTCGTCCATTCAAACAATCTTCTTAACCATTACAATTTGTATCTTTAAAATACTTCTTAAAAATATCACTATACACTGTAAACATCCAAGATCAAATTTTCTTGTGAAATTGGTGATAAACCACATAAATTGGTAACAAAATTCTTAATTGTTAATTAAATAACAATTTAAAAACTGTTTAAAAATAATAGAAACTAATTTAGAAACCAAAATATTTATTAGTTAGTCTCTAAAATAGTTTTTAATTTAGTTACATAGCAATACAACATAAAAATATCTCAAATGACTTCTACTATACTTGAAGGTGTTTTGTAGTAGAGAATCTGTCTGTAAAACTTATAAGAACTCCAACTATGACAGAAGGTTAATCTAATCACATTTTAATGAGGTTTTAACACATGTCTAAGCGTAAGTTGAGGGTTTATTGTATTTTATTTAGTGATTCAAGTTTTTTATTATGTTAGTGAGGAGTTTGGTTAGTGCATCTTCAGAAATGTTATCATTTTATTTTAAATAAAAATAAATTTAAAATTTTATTTTATGAAAAAGTTAAATTAGAATTCTGGTAATAGGTTTTCCTTATTAATAAACTAGATCCAAAATATGATCATTTTCACAACATGTGAGTGTAGAGTGTTTAATTATTATTATTATTATTATTATTATTATTATTATTATTATGTTTTTAGCTATTATAATATTTTTTTACTCGATCAATAAAGACTTTAGGAGTTAGTGTCTGAATATTTGGAGAAATACGTTTAGATTAATGTTGTGATATAATAAATAAGGAGTTCTTTTGTGTAATGTTTTTCTTATAAAAAAAAGCTTATTTAGAGATATTAAAAAGTTTGATGCAATAATTGAAAGACATGAAAGTCAACAATTATTTTAGCTTTATCTTGAAAACTATATTCTTTGCAAAGACACTTCCAAACATATTTGGATTCAATGAAGAAGATATGCTCAACTTAATTTTTACGCTTTGATGTACTTTAAAGTTCTTTATTGCTCCACGAACAAACGATAAGGTGAATGAAGTTCACCAATAAAGAAACAAAGATAAAAAAGCTTCTATTAATACACATCTCAACAATTTTAAGAGTTGGTGCTTAAACTTTAGGAAGTTAGCAAGTTCAGATTTGATACTATGATATAGCATATGGAGACTTTTTTGTTTAATATTTCCGATATGAAAAGTTTTTTTAATGGGCATTAACCAATCAATTAATCAATCAATGAACACATTTTTCTCATATTTTCCATTTAATTTAATGGACATTTTTTAATGGGCATTATACTTAGTGCTGTCTTATTTTAAAAATATTATCTATAATAATATATGACGAGATTTTCAATTTTGCGTACATATTTAATAAGTGTCTAATTTCACTAATATTTCATATTAAAATATAGACACTTAAGAGTATTTAATTGCTAATTTATCTATAAAATAATTTTTAATTTATGAATTTATGTATTTTTACATTTTTTATGATCTTTATTAGAATAAGAGCATTTTATTTTCAAATTAGGTGTTAATTTCAGTTTTTAGGAAAGAATGGAAATTTGGACTAAAGAAGAATGATATAAGCTAAAAGGAGAAATCTCAAAGGCTCACAACGCACAAAAGAGAGAAAAAAGTCCAACTCAACAGTGAGAACGCATCATATTAATTGAGCTATTTTTATGTTTTTATCATTAAGCCCATGAGCGCGACGTAGGAAGTCACCTAACACTAGAAATGTAGGTTAAATAGGAGGCTAGAGGCACAATCCTAGTGTGCTAGATTGAGAGGAAAACACCATTGAGTAAATTTTAACCATTTGGGAGAATGGAAAATGTTAGAAGTATGCGTGGCTAAGTCTACCCTAAATTTTGGATTGAGTAATTTGTTCAAACTCTTATGTATTGAGGTGATATTTAATTATGATATAATATTTGTTATTAATTGATTATTGGTATCGTTGTTTTGCTTCTAAATATTTGTGATATGCTTGAGAATCTTAAATTCGACTAGAAAGTATTTTTAGGGTTCTGACCTAAACAACCATACTTAGCATATTTGAGTGCTAGGAATAGACTTGAAATGTTAATTGTTATTAACGTTTTAAGTTTGATTTTAAGTTATTATTATAAATATGTGAATGATTGATACTTAGGGAGACATTCTTAAGAATTTTATATGCGAGAAATCGATATAAATGACTTTTATACGGACATCAATTTCAATCCAAGAACATAACGACATGCTAATCAAAATACAAAAAAGTGGGACAGATGAAACCCAATCCCTATTTTTTCAACTTGAAGCAACTAATTCTTTGTTTGTTTTCTTATTGATCATCGCCAACACAACCACTGTGATGCACTCGTCGTAAAAAATTATCAAGTTTTTGGCAGATAAGATTGAGTTGTTGTGTATAGTTTCCTAAATATTGTTAATATTTTAATTGTTTTGATTTGTTTTTATTGTGTTTATTTTTAGTGATTTGTTATTCTGTTTTTATTGTTTTAATTCTTATTTTTTTTAATTTATTTCATTTGTTTCTATTATTTTTATGTTTTTTTAGATTTTTTTTTGTTTTGTTATATTTTATTTTAGTTTTTTTTACGTAAGTTTACGTAGTCATCTTTAAATTATTATAGTTAGTTGTTTACAATTATAATTTTCTGTTTTATTTTTTTTTATTTTTATTTTTCTCCTAGTATTTATTTGTTATTTTAAGTACGTTGTTATACTGTATTTTTAAGTTTTTATTTATTTTTGTTTTATATTTTTAATTTATTCATTTTTTTTGTTTTTTTTATCTTGTCTTTAGTTTTTATTTTGTTTATATTTTTTTTTCTGAATATTTTTGTTATTTTTTTTCTTAGTGTCATTTTAATGTTTTATTTTATTTTTAAGTTTTATTTTTTAGTGTAGGAAGTTATTGATTTTATTTTAGTTAGCTATTTAAGTTTCTGTTTTATTTTATATCTTTTTTTTATTTTGTATTTATTTTTTCTTGTCCACTAATATTTTTTTCAGGAGGAAAACAACATAGCAAAAGAACAAGCGTCACCTACTAGGGGCCAAAACATTTTTCTAGTATTGTAATACCTACTACCACCAGGGCCTTGGAGATAAAACCCACTTTCCTTACTCTCATCAGTACCCAGAAATTCACATCAATAGATTGCGAGGATCCATATACATATTTGGATACATTTTATGAATTGGTGGGAACCATGGACTTTCAATAAGATGATATTGAAAATGTTTATATGTGCTTGCTTCCTTTCTCATTAGCAGGAAAAGAATGACTCAAATCACTTCCAAATCAGAGTCTCACTAGTTGGGAGGATGTAGAGGAAAAATTTCTGCAAAGATTTTTTCCAATCTCTTGCTACATCAAAGTAAAGTCTGAAATCTCTATGTTCTGACAAGGAGCAGGAAAATCTTTCTGTGAAACATGAGAAAGATTCAAGATAATATTAAGAAAGTGCCCAAATCATGGGTTTGAGGATATTGCTCAATTGAGCATATTCCTGAATGGTCTCAGATCTGTCACAAAGATGCTGCAACTGGTGGCACAATGATGACTCTTGATGGAGAACAAGCAACGAGGATTATTGATGCATTGGCATCAACTGATTCTCAAGCCCAATATGATGAACAAAGTATTCAGAAGAAAGGGTGGTTAGAAGATGCACTATTGGGTCAAAATAAAATGTTGACACAATAGATTAAGCAACTAACTACACAAATGTTTAAATTATCTCAACAATTACATGTTGTTCATTCATCTCAAAGTCAGAGTCAAGAACTAAGGTGTGAATTGTGTGAAAGTGATCATTCCAATGGGCACTGTGCTTATCATAGTACTTCTTATGAAGAAAAAGTTTTTTACACGGAAGATCAAGGAGAACAAGGTACTTTTCAACAACACCAACTACTAGATAGAAGAATGTTGAGAATTTGGAGACACAAGTTGGGCAACTTTGTACAAGAGTTGATGAAACTCAGGAAGAAATGTGAGTTAGTCACTACTAGAAGTGGAATAGTTCTAGGAAGGAGAATTGATGATAATCTAGAAAGTGAGGAAAGAAAAATTGAGAGGGAAGAGAAAAAAGAAGAGAAGGAAGAAAAAAACAAAAGTGAAGAGGGAGAAGAGAAAGAAAATAAAAATGAGAGGATACAATATAGAAGGACAGTTTATTAGATTTTGTGAAATTCTAAAACAATTGGAGATAAGTATTCCT
This sequence comes from Phaseolus vulgaris, assembly GCF_000499845.2. NCBI lineage: Eukaryota > Viridiplantae > Streptophyta > Magnoliopsida > Fabales > Fabaceae > Phaseolus > Phaseolus vulgaris. Next base: position 35,993,925 of record NC_023755.2, on the reverse strand, counting down.
TTCACCGAAGCTTTAGAATAAATGCCTACTTATGTCAGATTTATGAAGGATCTGTTGATCAAAGAAAAGATTAAAGGACCAAGGAAGTGTGGAACTAGAAGCGGGATGTAGTGCCATTATTAAAAAATTATTACCACAAAAGTCTAAAGATCCTGGGAGTTTTACTTTGCCAGTCACAATAGGAAATTTTACATTGGGTAAAACATTGTTAGATCTTGGGGCAAGCATTAATCTCATGCCGCTATCTATGTTGAAAAAAGTTGGAGATGATGAAATTTTGCCTACAATGATGACATTGCAATTAGCTTACAGATCAATAAACTACCCACATGGAATAGTTACAAATCAATTTAATCCAATTTGAAATAAGGATTATTGTTCTACTTACACGGGACCAAATTTCTTACCTAACCCCATGATGTGTCGACATCAATCAGGAAGACCTAACACTTAACGTATTTGTAACGAAATGGATGATTCAATTCCAAATAAACCAAAAAAATATTCATATTGTAGAACCGAATGTCACAATAGAAGCAATTGTCCGCACAGACAAGCTTGATAATAAAATTTAATATCAAGTTTGATTATTAATTTCCTCATTTTCTTTACCTATGCATTTATTCCTTCATAAAAAAATTATTTATCAAATTAATTTCAAATATTACATAACTTATAATTTTAATTATAGTTAAATAATTCTAATATATGGCGTGGATAAAATCGTGCCAACTTGGCACAACTTTAGGTTGACGTGGCAGAATTCATGTCAACTTGGCACGACTTTAGGTTGATGTGACAAAAGTCGTGCCAAATTGACATGACTTCTACATATGAAGTCATGCCAAGTTGGTACGACTTGTCCAAATTTGTAAATTTTTTAAAAGCGATCCCATTTTGGTAAAAAGAAAAAAAAAGGCCCTTTGTGGTAAAAAATACCCCAATATATCATGTGCTTCCAACACTACCAATACAAATGGTGCTTAGGTTGTTATACTACTCAATAACAAAATCTCAACATTAAAAAAACAAAGAACAATTTTCAGACTAATTAACATCCTGGGGCTTAATCCACACAACATGTACAGGAGTACATCTCATTGCTAGAATCTGCGTATTGGTTATTGGAATTACTACAACACGCATTTAAGTTTCTAATTGTTATGCTTCAACTACGTTTTTGGATACTAGCTGAAGTACCATGAATCTCTTTTTTTTTATACTTAATGCGAACAAGACACAAATAATGAGTAAAAAAAATATTTCCATATCTTTTTTATTAAATCTTTTCTCTATTTATAGGTCTAGATCTTCAAGGTAAAATACAACATCATAACAGAATCTAGGGTTTTAAGATGGGGAAGATACATAGTGAGTAAAGTTATGCAGAGTTTCAATGAGTAAACATAAAATTAAAGGGCAAATGGTGAGAATGGAGCATGAATCGAAACTTACGATGATAAATTGAAGACGTTGATCTCCTTTGGAGCAAAGAAGCACCATTGTGCAAAGTGCGTTATTGTCGTCGTTGTCGTTGTTGCATGGTGCATTGTCTTTGCCGTTGCAGAGTGTTGCATACTACATTTGCGGGGTGAGTTTGTTGAGTAAGAGATGAGTAGAAAGGGTTAAAGAGATAGATAAAGTTACAAATTCAAACCTTGAACTATTTGTTCAAATTTAAAAAAATTAAATAAGTTTTAAAAAAGTATGTATATTTATTTAAATTAGTTCATAAAATTTTTAATTTAAATAATTTTGAATTTATTATTAATTTAATTTTATGTTTAAATAAAATTAAAAGGTTAAAATATTATTTTAAATGTAATTTTTAAAATGATATTAATTATTTTAATATTATACTAAAATTAATAAATTAGTAAATTTATTCATATTAATTTAAAATATTTTATAAATTAAAAATTAATAATTAATTTTATAAAATTTAATTACTTTAAAATTAGTATCTAAATTTAAATAATAGTGACTAAAAATTTAAGTATCTAATTATATGATTAATTTTATTATTTTTATAGACTAAAAATTAGTCTCTAAAATAGATTAAAAGTGACTTGAGAAATGGTTTTCAATTACATATTAACAAGAGACTAAAAAAATTATCTCTAATTTATTTATTTATTTTTATTATTAGCTACTAAAAATATTGTATCTAATTATATTATAACTTTTTATTAATAATAGTGTTCCTGCTGGTTGACCAAATACGTCTTCATGCGTCTACGTCACTCTCACGTCCAGAATCCCTGCGCTTGCACGTGCTGTCCCTTTGATTGAATGCCTGAAAACACAAAGACAAGGAATGCCCTAGAGGCCGTTTGCACTCCCGACGCTCAAGTCAATCTTAGGGCTAGGAAACACCAAAACTGTTTAACGTAAGACTGTAACTATGTGTGTTAAGTGGCGCAAATGAATAGCGTACCTTGCTAAGTTTGTTACTTCCCTTTATATAGACTGAAACTAGGGTTTCCACTGTTTTCATTACCCAAAATGGGCTTCCTGAGGGGGTGGGCCCCAACGCCACAATTACCCACTCTTAGGATAATCTAGCGCGTGGGGTTCCCTAACTGGAGTGCAACCTCTGACAGGATGACCACCTGGATGCCTCCTTATGCACCTGATCTCTGTGGTCGCCCGTCTTGGGAGCGCCCTAGCTATTCACGTGTCATGCATGCAACTCACCACTGGAACGTGACCCTCATAGGTCGTATCCTTTCCAGTGGCCCTATGCTTGTATTACGCCTAAGCGCGTCATCCTCTCCACACGCATGGACTCCCGTGACCTAGGCTTCTCCCTTACTGATAACTGGTGTGTGGTCTAGGATCCACCTCTCGTGGCCTAGCTCTGCTATTCGAGCCCCGATGTCTAACCACTCTTTGGTTCCTTGGCGCTCGTGCCTCGTGAGACACTGACCCACGCCGCTCGTGGGACCCCGCTTACGTGACTCCAACATCACTAGTGGTCAACGACACCCAAGGACCGGTCGGTACAAATAGATACCATTTTAGTATCCAATACTTTTTATTTATAAAATGGTATTTTAATTAGTTACTATAATTTTTTTTTTCTAATTCAGTTTCCATTCAATATTTTCTTGTAGTGACATTTTCACTTTTTCATATTACATTTACACTTTTTTTTTTCTCTTTCACAAAATTCTATAGTTTATAAGGGTCTTTCCACATTATTTTCATTTAAACTATAACTTACAACGAAAATAATAATACATAAATTTATTTAAAGACACATAAAATTAAAACCAGTATAAATATTAAAATTTATAACTCATGAAAATAAAATAGATAATAAAAGAATGACATATGGTAACTTATGTTTGCCATCGATGCTAATTTTAAGAAACTGAGGCATAAACTTGTATTCTGAACAATTATCATGAATTCAAAAATTGGCAAATAAAAGAACAATTCTGTCAATATCTTTACCACTATATAAGTTCGTACTAAATAGTAACTTTTTTCTTGTTTTAATAATTCGATACACAAGAATTTGTGAGTATAATTGTTGGAGATTTCTTTTTTTCTGATAAAAGAATTTGTTGGAGGTGCAGTTGAAAGGAACAGCAGAAAAGCAAGCTACTTTTGTAAGTGGTTGTGCATTTCTTCTTCCATTGATAACAATTTTTCTTTTTCCATGTGAAAGCATTCAATTAAAATCTTGCAAGTGTTAAAATATTGAATGGGCAAGCTGAGTTGTTCTTCAAAAAAGAATCTTCAATGTAGTTACTCTTACTCTGGTTTTACCATATCTCATAGAAAACAATTAATTGCGAATTAATGAGAAGAAAGTTAGATTATTATTTATTAAAAAATATACATATGATGAGATACATAGTTGGAACAACCTTTGTGATTTTAATTTGGGATGTTTATCAGCTACATGAAAGAGACGATGATGACTGTTCATCACCAACCAGATACGGTTCATTAATATGATAGCAAATTAGTGTCATCTGTCATTGTATAGTTCTAGGGTTTACCTTAAATATCATGGCAACATTGAAATGCATGGTCTTCTTCCACGTTCAAGTTCTTAGTTAATCGGTGGTTGTTATGGATTCCTTGTAGCAAGAGCTTTCTTACCTACAACAAAGCTACTTTATCCTGCTTAATAATGGAGAACAATCGGTGCTCTTGTACCACCCATTAATGCATTAATTGCAGACATCTTTGAACATGCTCATTAAACATTGCGCAAATTAATTAACTAGTCTTTGCAATATATGTGTTTAGATGAATTTTAATAAAATTAGATGATGGATTATTGTTTGTAAAATTAAATCTACCATCATATCATATTAGGAAGTTAGTGCACTAGCCCTACCCATACACACATTCCAAACTCTATTAGTCATTTTTCATCATATTATATCATTGTTAATATTTTTTCCTTTTTATCACTTTAGTTAGTAAAGGGTGTCCAAAAATCATAGTTTCTAAATAAATTCTAAAGGATTAAAGGATTTATTTTAACCAATATTTATTATAAAAGAAGAATAAGAAGAAACAAAACTTTCCATAATTTAAACTAGCATGTATAAGTTATTAAAATCTAAAAACTTAGAGAAATTAAATGAAAAAAATATTTAAAATTATCTTATATATATTAGAGAAATTATGTAATTTTATGAAATAAGACTATGAAAAAATCTAGTTGAAAGGGACCTTATAAATCTTGCCTGTGTTGTTGATCACTTTGAAATAATGTAGGGGAGAGTAGCTTGGACATCTTGTCCATTGTAACAAACCCTATGTAGGTAAACATAACATAACTACAGTTGTTGACAGTTGACACCAACTACTACATAAGCTCTACCTCCCTACATTTAATAGGTTTGTGTCTCAAACTCCCACTATATATAACCTTCAATTTATCTTCTTCTCTTTCAACTTCTTTGTCTCTCTTATCTCAACAGCTACAGCTTTAACAGTATGGTGTTTGCTCAGGTTATCACAGCACTTCTTTTTGCATTGACTATGGCCAGAATTATACCCTCAGCATGCCAAACACTAGAGGGCAAAGTCTCTTGCACTGACTGCACTCACAACTATGATTTCTCTGGTTTGTATCCACTCTCAATTCTCACACTTATAATCTACTCTCACTTGAAAGAAAATACCAAAAGATTATGATAAAACTGAAAAATTGTAATTCATGTCTTCTTGATTTTATATGAGACTTCAATTTTTATTATCAATATGATTTTTGAACAAATTCTGATAATGCAAACGTGTTATATATCACAACTTGTGATTAGGTAACACTGTATATATAGTAGTATAAATGGATATATAGTGTTCATAAAATGACAAAGAACTTAAAGTTTAAACTATAATAATTATATTGAAACACGTTTAGGTATTAAGAGTACTACATCAAAAGCATATTTTGTGCCGATTCTACAACTTTTTATGTTTTCAGGCATTATGATCTCAGTGAAGTGTGAAGGTGTAAAAAACCTGGCTATGGCGATAACAGAAGAGAAGGGTTTCTTTAAGGTTGACCTTCCCAGAGACCATACAAAACCTCCCTCGGTGAACTGTGTTGTAAAACTTCTTGGGGGGCCAAATCATCTCTATGCTACAAAGAAGAACAAGGTCTCTGAAATTGTGAAGGGAAAAGAGAAAAACACTTATACAATCTCCACTCCTCTTAGTTTCTTGACATCTTGTCCTCAAAACACAGAATGCAAGGCTACTAAAAACCAGTTCGGTTCGTCCAAAACCTTGGATTTTCCTCTTCCTCCAGAGTGGGGTTTGGCACCCTCTAGCTACTATCTTCCTTTTCCTTTCTACCCCATCATTGGAATACCTTAGTGTGTACGTTTAACATATAATAGCTGGGAAGAAAAGAAAATAGTGTTCATATATGCATATCATGTGTGTAACATGAAAGAATGTCATATAATATCAATGCATGTCATGAAGGAAGTTGATTTCTCAGCTGGAAGAAGAATGAACTTCAGGCACAGAAATAAAATATCTTTTTAAATTTGACCCAGAGATATATGAGTAATGTGAATTTCTCAATAACATAAGTTTATTCTTGTGCACTAATACATCTCAAGAGTGAGAAAGAACTGTAGGAAAGTAGCCCTGTACATGTGCATAATAAAGGAACACTACAAGAAAAGTAACAATTAGCTTCCAAAATCTTGCATGCGCAGTAGCGGACGCTACTCTCATCGGCCAAAATGGCTAAAAGCCCACGTAAGAATGACCTCGGACGCAAAAGGGACGCACAAATGGATTTAATTTATTTTTTTAAGAAAAAATCAGTTTGCGTTGGCCGGCCCACGCATATGCGTCGGCTTAGCGTCGGCCACAAAGCCCACGCATATGCGTCCGCAATGGCCCACGCATTTTTAGGATTTTAAAATTTAAATTTATTTAATGTATAATAAATATTTTAATATTTAATTCTTTATTATATTTATTTTAAAATTATTTATTTAATATTATAATAAATTATTTAATTTATCAATTTTGAATATAAATTAGTTAAATTAAATTTATTAAATTAAATAAGTGTTTGATTTAAAATTAATTGAGTAAAAGAAAATATATATTTAAATTATTTAAATGTTATATAAAATATTTTATTATTTCAAAAATTATTTATTTTAAATTTATTTTATTTATATATTGTTATAACTATTTTATTTTTGAAATTATGATATAAATTAGTTAAATTACATTTATTAAATTGATGAAGTATTTAATATTAAAATTATTTAAAAGAAGTTATCTTAAAAAGTTTATAAAGATTTGAAAACATATAGAAAAATAATAATTAATTAAAAAATAGTAAAAAAAAATAAAAATAAAATGTGTATTTAAATTTTGTAAATATTATATAAAATATACATAAATTTAAGAATATAAATTCAAGATGAAGTAATTAATTAATGCAAATGGTAATGGATGTATTTAAAAATAGAGAATAAATTTGATCTAAAAATGTTTTATTTAGTTTAAGAAAAAAAAAAGTTAGATAAAACTTTTGATTAGTAACTTAAATAAATTTAAATGTTATATGTGTGCAATGGATGAATGAATTAGGATTTTTGTTTTGATATCCATTATAGTTTTGAAGATGTTATTTCTCATAAATGAATCATAAGATCATCTTAATGAATTAGCGAAAATGTATATGATACAAACATATTAAGATTAAGTGCCTGAGTAAGTAACTTATTCTTAATTGTTAGATTGATACAATATCCAAAGTGTTCCAAAGTTGACTACATGCTCTATAAATGTCATTGTTATAGTTACTGAGTATGATTTCGAAAAGAAATTAATGTTTTCCAACTGAAGCACATAATAATGTAGTAAGTAACGAGATGATACATATGCAATATTCCTTATAAGTGTGTTAATATAGTTTCCCAATATACTAAATAATAGGTCTTTGACATAGTAAATTTAGTATACTTAGTTTTTAATAAATGTAACATAAATAAGTAATTTTCGACAGGGTATGATATAGAATGAACTTAAAATCATGGAATAGAGTTCATGATTACATTTTGGATTATAAGTTATGTGCCGGTATGGGCAAGACCGACACTTGGTCTCCTTGACCGAGACCCACCTGGCTGTTCGAGACCTGGTGTACCTGACTGAGACCAAGGGGAACCTGGCCGAGACTTGAGAGACTTGACTGAGGCGACCGAGGCAACCGAGACCTGACAGACTTGGTCGAGACCATGGAAGGTTGGCCGAGACGAGTGGAATCATCACGGTCGGCCGACCCATACTACCGTTAACGCTGAAACTAAGGTCAGTGAAGCTAATCCGTCATTAAGGATAAGGTAATACAACCCTAAGAGATCCACTCCACTAATCAGACCCAATAAGGTCAGCCCATTAAAATAATATACATAGCACACATTCCAAGAATAAAGGTACGTCATTTATTATTGTTCACCTACCAGAATACTGATCACCCGCTTCACTGACTTGAGCGTCATAGTGCCTCACAGGTACCCCCCATCGATGTTCGCCATAGACCGAGAGCCGAGGAAAGAAGCACGAAGATGAGAAAGACCCCAGTCAAGCACCCAACAATCTGCCTGACCGAGGGAAGAAGACGAAGACTTCAATAGTTGTCTAGGTCTCATCTCCCTAGCAGGAAGAAGTTAATAACCGTAGTCCATTGTCAAGGTAAGAGTTGAACTAAGAAGTGCATTGTAAAGGCTGAAAGAGAGTATCATAAGCAATTTGAGAAATATGAGTCATTTCGTGATAGTTATAGAATTAACTTAGAATCATGGAATATAGTTGATTATTAGATTTTGGATTATAAGTTAGAAGGGATGATGAGGGTATCATGAGCAATTTTAATAATAGGATTCATTGATATTTGCGGTAGTAGATGTTAAAGTCATTTTTTATTGTATAAATTAAATTAAATATTTTTTATAAATTTAATATAAATTAAATATTATTTTTTTACAATTTAAATTAATTTTATGTTGTAGAAATTAAATTAAATTATTTTATATAAATTAAAGTAAATATTTATTGTATAAATTAAATTAAATATTTTTGTGTAAATTTAATTAATTTTTGTATTGTATAAATTAAATTAAATTGTTTTTTATAAATTAATAAAAGTTTTTATTATATAATGAAATTAATTTTTTTTATATTAAATTTAAATTTTTTATATATAAAAAATGTTTTAATTTATTTATTAAATTTTGAATTCGATTTTAAATTAAAATAAAATTAAATATTTTAAAGTATGCGTCGGCGACACATACTGAGAGTATATAGAATTTTTTTTGTGTTTCCGGTTTTTCAAAACCCCCAAATCTCTGAAAATCTAATTTTCCAATTTCAGTTCCCTCCGCGCGCGAGCTTCCTCTGCGTTCAGCTTCCTCTTCGAGCTTCCCCTCTGCGTCCAGCTTCCTCTGCGCGAGCTTCCACCGTGTCGAGCTTCCTCTGCGTCAAGTTCTCCCTCCGCGTCGAGCTTCCTCCGCATCGAGCTTCCCTTTCGCGTCGAGCTTCCTCCGTGCGTGCAGCTCTCCTTCCGTGTCCTGCTCTACCTCCGGTCCAGCTCTGCCTCCTCCTCAGGTTCACATTTTACCAATTTTTTATTTGGATATTGAGTTGTGGTTGCTGGTTTGGATTATTGTTGGTTTCTGGTCTGATTATTGCTGGTTTGGATTATTGTTGGTTGCTGGTTTGGATTATTGTGATGTCGCGCGTTTATATGAGCCTCGTGGGTCACTCGCAGTTTCTTAAAGATGTTAAATTTCGTCTTTCCGACTTTGAATTTGGATTCATCCACTTTTGTTGTATTGAAGATTTGTTGTAAATAATTCTTTTCTTAAGCCACTAGATAAAATTATTAAACGAATCCCGTCAATGAAACTTAATTATTCTACCAAATAGTTTTTGTCTTCACTTCTCTTTTTCCTTATAATAATTGATAGTGCAATGTTTAATGAAATAGACAAATACCATCTCGTTTTTGTCTTCACAATTGGATATTTGTGTACAGATACATGATTGCTTGTTTAGGGTCTTTTCTTTTCTGTTTCTTTACAACAAAACTTGATCATTCATACACTTTTGCATACGCCTTTTTGAAGTCATTTCTTATCAAAATTAGTGAATGTTTCATCTAAGTTGACAACTTTATTTATAATTTAAATCAAACTGTTTTGTAAAATTGAGTTTCGAAAACTATTTTTCTTCAATCTATTTCCTGGGTTGTTAACCCAAATCATTTTACTTATACATGAATTATTAGAATAGTAGAAATTTGATTTTCAACCGTGTGATTGGGTCCTTCTCAATATTAAATTGGTCTTCCAGTAGAGAAAACTATAGTAAGGCTAACTTCCATGGTTTAAATAATTTAAATTTTTATTTATTTAGAATTCTTAAAAATTATGAAGTTTTTAATTTTTGTAGTGTTAAAAAAAATATTGATGATTGAAACAATAAAGTTCATTTAGTGACGTGGGTTTAAAATGAAATAGGGCTGCAGAGAGTAAAAAAATTGGGCAGCATATTGGACCAGAAAATTAGAAAAAGTGATGTAGGGTGTGTAAATTAAATAAGGGTTGCAGAGAGCAAAAACTTTGGGCAACATATTGGGCCAGAAAATTATTTGATTTATTTATTTATATTGTTTATATTTTTTTACAGGTTTATCACATCACTATGAGATTCATTTTGCTACTTCTAGTTAAATTTGTAATGTACAATTTTAGTTGTAATATTTTTTTTAAGTGTTCATATCTTTTGTTTAACTATTTCTATTACTTTTGTACTTTGGATGTGTTTGTGGATTTTGATTTCATACTTTGGATGTGTTTGTGGATTTGGGTGTTTATGGATGTATTGTGAATGATAGTAATTTGTTTGAATGTGATTTGGTTGGTATTTAATTTTTACAGGTAATCTGGTTAGAAAGCAAAATAAAATGTTTTTTTTTCTTCATCACATGCATCGGCCACATGCCCACGCAAGTTTTTTTTAAAACATGCGTTCGCTTTTTTAAATCTGATATTTTTTCTGATATTTTTTAAATATATATTTTTATCATTTTTGTCGGCCAGACCGACGCATAAGCGAAATTTATGTCGGATCTTCCCACGCAAAAGTCGCCGCATATGCGTCCATTTTGCGTCTACCCAGCTTCTGCATGTTGCGTCCGTTTTCCATGGGCTTGGCCTACGCAAGATGCGTCCAACTTTCTGGCCCACGCTAGTTTTCATTTGCTTCCAGGCTTTTTTCGTGGGATGTGGAACGGACGATAATCCGACGCATAAGCGTCCGTTTTTTAGCTTTTGCGTTCGTTTTTGGCCCACGCAAAATGACTGTTTTCTTGTAGTGGAATTACAATAATAAAAAATAAAAAATAAAAAATAAAGGAATAAAATAACTAAAAGACTATAATATTAATAAATAAAATAGATTATGCAATGCAATCTCAATATCAATAAATAAAGAATCACTACAAAAAAAATCGTGAATGCAGCGTTAGCGGTTATTTTTGTATGAAGTGACGTTTATAAACGTCACAATATACGTGTGTGGCGGTTCCCTAAATCCTTATAAAACTAACCGTCATTTAACGTTTTGTATAAAGTGACGATTTTTGTATGTAATTAATGTCAGTCAAAATTGTCACAATTTATTTTATTGAAAAAGATTTCACTGCAAAACATAGCACATGTAAACGTCATTATATACAGTATAATGTGACAATTTTAATTGTCAGTATTATAATAAAATTGTAAAAAATAATACGTTAGTTTCAACTTTAATTCTAAATAAATCAAATTAAGTCACAACATTTTATAATCTCCTTTGCATAATTAAACAACTAAACATATTTAATTATAATATCATTTAATTAAATATGTTTTCATAATAAAAAAAATTAAATACTAATAAAATTAAATACTATAGAAAGTTATAAGTATTCATTCATTGTATTGAAAATTAGAACAAAGTTGATACATAATTGTTCAAAAATAAAGAAAACACAAAATATTTTTAAATATCATCATAACATTGAGACTATTACAACATGTTCATCCCTAATCAATCTTGCTTTCCATCTTCCTTAACATGAAATTAAGATTTTGATGCCTCAACAATTGTGTATGTGAATATGAATGAAGCATATCTAACTGATGATCTTTGAATCTTTTTTCTTTGTGTACAGTCTTTCAATTATTTTCCTATACCAAAATAGCATCATTTCAAACCCCAATATTCATATTTCATATCCATATCAAATACAAAGTTTGACTATAACATAAATAAAATAAAGACAAGCAAGCTTAGCAACATAATCTTCCACAAATAACATATACTGGTACACAATCACATTTGTTATCAGAAGAGTAACCTTTTTTATATGTAAAAAAATAAAACAACATTAGTTGTTGATACCTCATATGTGTGATGTAACATCGTATTTTAAATATTTTGAGATACTTCCTTGTAAACAACATTAATTGTTGAAGTAGTTTGTTGTCCTCTTCATCCAAAATTAAGATTTTCAAACATTTTTTATATTTTTTCTCGAGAAACAGCAACATATAACTGCCCATGTGTAAATACAGGTCTTGGAAGATAAAGCCCAACTTTGGAAAGTGTTTGACCTTGACTTTTATTTAAAGTCATTGCAAAGCACATGGATACTAGGAATTGTCTTCTTTGAAACTTGAAAGACAGTCCTGAATAAGAAAGAATCAAGTCCATTCTAGAATGAGTATTTTATGTCCAATGTTTTTTCCTCTAATCATTGTAGCACCAATAACATTCTTTGTCAACTCATTAACTTGTAATATGGTGTCATTACATAATCCATTAGCTTGATCAATATTTCTTAAAAGCATTATTAGATAACCGGTTTTGAGTTTTAGGCAATGATTAAGAATTCCTAAGCATCTAATATCGTTTAAAAACCCTTATGTAAACCATTGAGCTTGAATCTCTTCCTGTTCATCGGATTGGCAAGGTGTGTCTAAACTTAAGTAAGTAACTTCTTTTCCAGACATTAAACATAGGATAAACTCATTAACTTCATCTACACATTCAGTCTTCGAAAAAATGTTGCACCGTCATCAAAATAGTTAGCATTGCTCATATTATCCAAGAATTTATGATACACAAATTCAACTAAGTTGAGTAGAGGTGAATCACTTTGTTTGATTAACAGATGTTTGGGTATTTCAATTATGCCTTCCCCAATTTCATTTAAGTTCATATTTCCATCACCAATCTTTAGAATCCATTCAACAAATTCCTTGATCTTTGCAGCAATTTCAACTGATTCCTAATTTTCTAATCTCATATTCTCTGAAAGTGTAAAAACTTTACAGTATTTCCATAATTCATAATAGTTTATAGTGGCCTTTACAATGTCGTATTTTGATCCCTTCTTGAAAACAGGTAGAATTTACCTAAAATCACCTCCCAGTACAACAAATTTACCACCAAAAGACTTGTTATTGTTCCGTTAATCTATAACCTTCATAATATCTCTTAATGTTTCGTCGAAAGCCTCAAAACACAACCTGATCATCATTGGAGCTTCATCCCATATAATCAACTTTGTCTTAATCAATAACTTAGCGCGAAGGCTTCCATGACTTATGTTACAGGTTGACTCCTCATTTATAATAAGTGGGATACAAAAGGTAGAATGAGTTGTTTTTCTGCCAAGAAGCAATCCCACTTGAAGCTACATTTAATACTATATATCTTATTCTACTGGATAATTTTTCCATATAAATGTTTTGCCTATTTCGCCATATCCATATAAGAAAAGAAAACCTCCTACTTGAGTATGTACTGCTATCATTATATTTTCATATACATTCAGTTGTTCAGTAGTAAGACATCTGAACAATGATTTATGCATTTCATACATGCTTGTTCTACCATAACTCAGTTCATCAATAAGAAATCTATTTTCCAAAATATATGAATTTAAACGAATAGGCTAAGGTAGATAGTTGAAGTCCTTCAAAGACTTATCATTTGAAACTAATAATTCATCTATTTGCATAAGACATATATTCTATAATTCATAATCCTCAATATAAAGGCCTAGAAAAAAGAAAGTTATGTTGGGTCTATTAGTGTCTAAGTTCAAGAGGGGAGGGGTGAATTGAGCTTATAAAATTTTCGCAAATACAAACAATTTTCAGTATATCAGAGACAAATGAACAGATTGTTTTTAAAGGAAACAAATTGATTCTTCATAACAGTCTAGCACAATTTGAATTTTTTCAGATTAAAATTGCAATCAACAGAGAGGTATAACAGAATCAGATTGGTTAGATTTTACGAGTTTGAAGAATACAACTATGCCAAGAAATCAACCATGTTCATCCAACACAAGGTTTTAAAGAGAATGAATCTTTCTCAGGTTTTAATGAATAGACAATTTGTTCACAGACCAATTAAAACTTCATATACAACTACCTTGTTCGTGATTAGAGAACTTTAACAGATAAGGAAGAACAATTTTTATTAAACCCAGAATTAACAGATTCAATTCCAAAAGAACAGATTTAGTTCTTGACAGAATTAAGCAAAACCAGAAACGAGTGCAGGGATGAGAGGAAAAGACAAGCAAGTTTTTATACTGGTTCACTCATACAGAGCTACATCCAGTTTCACCTTACTCCAAGGTGGAATCCACTAAAGACAGTATCAATCACTTACAAACACAACAGTTCTTGAACACTACAAGAACTATACAACCAATGCTGAAAAAACCCTATTTCAGCACACCTTGCACTCCAAGAAACCCTATCAAGGAGTGACTAACACTTACACCTTTACAAACCAGAATAAAGGAAAGATAACACCTGATAAGAAGATGCAAGAACTCAAAACCAGTAGTTCAACTTTGCTGCAGAACTGCACCAGCACCTTCACCAAGATCAAAGTTTTCCTAGAACAAGCACACTTCAAAATCCCTTTTGGAAAACCTTTCAAAAATCTTTTCAATCCTTCTCACATATAAAGTGTTTAATCTCTGTCAAAAACATAATTGCTCAGCATCCTTTCATGTGAGAGAGACTTTTCTTTATATAGAAAACAGTTTCTAACTTTTTTTCAAAAAAACAGTTGAAAAGCTGTTATGAAAACAACAGATTCAGTTTTAAACTGAACAGATTTATTTTATGAAAACTGCCAACTCAGCTAACTGAAATAATTGTCTGAGTTGTACCTTTGGTGCCCTAACTAACTTTCGAAAATCCTTTCAACAAACCAAAGAATAAACCTGTTCTTTTACAGAGAAACAAATTTATTTTTGTGCAGAGTCCTGATTTTTGAAGAAACCTCTAGAAAGCTTTTGGAAAAACTTTTAACCACTTCATGTGCTTATTCTAGGTTTGGTTAGGCATCTAGGATAGGTCATGTAGCAAAAGGCAACCTTACACACACACACGCCTAAATACAAGATCATCTAAACCTATTACAAACTTCAAAGCAAACTAGTTATTTTCTACATCAAACACACACTAAAACTAGGTAGAGAAGAAGCTTCATCCATCTTCAACAATCTCCCCCTGTTTGATGGAGACAAATCCCCTTTGCACAGCATAGTTTGATGATCAAAACCTGCACTGTACTAACTACCAAAACCTGCACAACAACGTTTAGAAATAAAACCAGAAAATAGCAGTGTGTGAGTTTTGTGCTACCTCCCTGCAGCTTTAACAAGAACATCAACCTTTGTGAGCTGTTTCTCAGTTCTTCTCCCCCTTTGGATTCATCAAACAGAATAAGGCATGGGATAAAGACATTCATAACAGTTCAAACAAACAACCTGTATAGTGTTCTATTACAACCCAAAATAAAAATCAACTAAAACTGGTGCAGAATAAAACCAAACCGACTGAATTCAAATTGTTCAACAAGATATAAAAGATAAAGACTAAGAAATAGGATCACTTGTTGTTGTAGTAAAGCTCAGCTAGCTGCACTTGAACTCCTTCAATTTGGTCATCCAAGTATTGAAACCTAGCGTAAGTCATTTCATAATGTGTCTTTTGGTCATATGTAAGTGTGTCCAGCCTGCTTAGTACTTGTCTTTCGAACATGGACAGAGGTTCACCTCTGTACTCAGGTTCCTCATATGCAACCAGTGCATTTTGGCTTGTAGCAACAACATCTTCATTTCCAGCAGAGTGCATTGGTGATTCATCCATGTGTTGCACTCCATCAGCATTTTCTTCTTCTTCATTTGCTGGGTCAGCTGCTTCATTTTCAGCTCTGTTTGTAGCATTCCTTCTAAATACCCAGCTGTCATCCACCTTTTGAAACCCCATCTTCAAGAGAGTAGAGTTGTCTATTTCACTTGCTGCCTTAATGGTGTCATTTCTCTCATTTGTAGTGTCAACTTCAAAATAATCAATTAGCTTTGACACAAAAATAGCATATGGAAAACGATAATCTGAAAGCCTTGTGGATTTGAGCATATGCTCCACCATTGTACTCACCCAATTTACCTTGAGTTGATTCATGATACAGTACAGCAGAATCAAGTCCTCTTCATGGAGAGTCGCATGATTACTTCCTCTTGCAGTAAGCTGCCAAGCAATTATGTAGGCTAGGAGTCTTGGAATTAATGTCAGATTTCCAGCATGAAATCTAGCTACTGGTTCAGCAGGATTTCTAACACAACTTCTGTAAAACTGCATCTTGTTGAATCCTTGAATTCCAGCAGTATTCCCTTTGCTAACCTTCATTCCAGAATACTTGATTCCTCCCACATTGCTCCATATTTCCCTTGTAATTTTCAGCTTCACACCTTTCACATGGGAGACCAAATTTTTGCCATCTTGAACCAAATTGCTGTAGAACACTTTCACCAAGTCTGGATAGACATTTCCAGTCATTTCTAAGAAGTTCTTCAGCTTTTGATGCTTGAGCAGAGTTTTTGCTTCAGTCAGATTTTCTTCCCTCAACCAAGAGAATTCCAGCACTTTAGGCGCATTGACTTACTTTCTGCTTGTCTCATGGATGAACCTAGTCATGGCTTCAGAATCTCCAGCAAACCATTTTTCCAGGATGCCTTGGCTGCTGTTGGATTGCTCTTTGGATTTCTTCTTTCTGTGTGATGAGGATGCCATGCTCAGTCTGTTGTTACCTGCACCTATTTATCAATAGACAATTCCAGCTAGAAAAAAAATTTGCAGTTCATATTATCAATAATAACATAAACGAAACATGTAAAGAAGCAGATTTGAACCTGGACAGCTTATAGCATAGATGAGAAGGTGTGAGAGAAAAGTTGATTAGTGCTCGGTTTATATAAAGTCTTTAAATCAGATTTCAAAAAATCACAAATTTTAAAAGGAAATCAATTAATCAGATTTCAGAAATTATGGATTAAAAGAAAAAACAATTTGATATGCTCCAGATTTTATTCCTGTGGTGCAGCAGATTCAAGTGTTGATTTGCGCAAGAATATATTGGAACCAGATTTTAATTTGATAAATTAAATCTGTTGCACCTACACACAATCCAATCAGTTAGGATACCCACAAGCTAATTGGCATAGACCTGCTGGTTAATAACTGTAAAAGCAGTCAAGGATAAAGTGAGAGAGAGAAAAAGTAAATCTTTCTCTTTCCTAGTCACAGCTGTGATTCTGAACCAGAGAACAAAACATGTTAAAATATAAAATAACAGATTGAAATATTTACTGCAGAGGACAATTTAAGGTAATGATACCCAATTCATTTAGAAGAAAATAAAATCTATCTTTAACAAGTGGTTTAGTGAATAGATCAGCTAATTGAAATTTAGTACCAATGAATTTTATATCACAAGTTCCATTAGCTATATGTTCTCTTAGAAAGTGATGTCTAATTTCAATATGTTTAGTCCTTGAGTGCATGACAGGATTCTTAGACAGATTTATAGCACTAGTATTATCACAATTTATAGGTGTCTTGTTTAATAGAATTCCAAAATCACTTAGCTGCTGCCTTAGCCATAAGGTTTGAGCACAACAACTTCCAGCAGCTATGTATTCTGCCTCTACTGTAGAGAGAGCAACACAAGTCTGTTTCTTGCAATGCCAAGAGATTAGACTTGATCCAAGCATGTGACAAGTCCCACTTGTGCTTTTCCTATCAACCTTGCAACCTGCAAAGTCAGAGTATGAAAAACCAGTTAAGTTTAAAGACACATTGTTAGGATACCATAATACAACATCCTTAGATCCTTGCAAGTATTTCAGAATTCTCTTGGCTGCATTGTAGTGTGATTCCTTTGGATCAGATTGATATCTAGCACATAAGCACACAACAAACATAATGTCAGGCCTGCTAGCAGTTAAGTATAATAAGGAACCAGTTAAACCCCTGTACTTAGTTTGATCCACTGATTTTCCTGCAGAATCTTGATCCAGCTGGCAGCTTGTTGAAATATGAGTGTTGATTGCTTTGCATTGATCCATATCAAACCTCTTAAGCAGCTCCTTGCAGTATTTTTCTTGGCTTATGAAAATTCCATCCTTGAGTTGTTTCACTTGTAGTCCAAGGAAAAAAATTATTTCTCCTAACATTGATATTTCAAACTCACTCTTCATTGTTTTCACAAAGTCTTCACACATCTCTTCATTTGTGGATCCAAAGATAATATCATCCACATAGACTTGCACAAGTATAATGTCTTCTCTTTTCTTCTTTATAAAGAGAGTTTTATCAGAATTGTCACGGTTATATCCTTGAGAGAGCAGAAATTCACTTAGCCTCTCATACCATTGCCTAGGTGCCTGCTTCAATCCATATAAGGCCTTCTTAAGCATGTACACATGCTCTGGATTTTTGTGATCTTCAAACCCTGGAGGCTGAGATACAAACACCTCTTCATTAATGTAACCATTTAAGAATGCACTCTTGACATCCATTTGAAACAGCTTGAAACCTTGTATGCTGGAAAATGCTAGAAGTAATCTGACAGCTTCAAGACGTGCTACTGGTGCATAGGTTTCACCAAAATCAATTCCCTCTTCTTGGTTATAACCTTTAGCAACCAGCCTTGCTTTATTTCTAGTGATAGCCCTATGTTCATCCATCTTGTTCCTGTACACCCACTTGGTTCCTATGATATTCATCTCATGTTTTCTTGGAACCAAAGTCCACACTTCATTGTATTCAAACTGGTTTAGTTCTTCCTGCATTGTTGTTATCCAATTGTTGTCTTGCAGTGCTTCTTCTAGGCTTTTAGGCTCAATCTGTGAAACAAAGGCCACTGTTCTGCAAAAATTATTAAGTGAATTCCTTCTTGAGACTCCTTTCTCAATTTTACCAATTACATTATCTAGTGTAAGATCCCTGGGTGTCTTCCATTCCTTAGGCAATCCTGCATTCACAGTAGATTCTTTGACAAAATTTTGATTAGTTACATCAAGCTCACTAGATTGATTCTTTTGCAAGATGGTTCTTGAATCATCCATACCAGGTTCATCCAGAACAGATTTGGGCACAGAAAAATCTGTTTCATCAAATACAACATGTATAGATTCTTCTACTGCAAGTAATCTTTTGTTATACACTCTATAGACATGACCATTTATAGCATAACCAATATGTATTCCTTCATCTGATTTAGGATCAAATTTCCCCAGATTGTCTTTACCATTATTTAGAACAAAACATTTGCAGCCAAAAACCCTAAGATGACTAATGCTAGGCTTCCTACCTTTATACAATTCATAGGGAGTTTTCTTAAGAATTGGTCTAATCAATGTTCTGTTAAGCACATAAGAAGCAGTGTATACAGCATCAGCCCAAAAATATTTAGGTAAACCAGATTCATTTAACATTGTCCTAGCTAACTCCTCTAATGACCTATTCTTCCTTTCAACTACACCATTTTGTTGGGGTGTCCTAGGAGCAGAATAGTTATGTGTGATACCATGTTTTTCACAATACTTATCAAATTTTGCATTTTGAAATTCTCCTCCATGATCACTACGAATCTGTTTTATCCTATTTTCATTTTCATTATGCAGAACCTTAGCAAGTTTCTTTAAGGCTTTATATGCATCATTTTTAGAAGCAAGAAATAAGGTCCATGTATATCTTGAAAAGTCATCAACAATCACCAAAGCATAGTAATTTCCAGCTAAGCTAGCAGTCCTAGATGGTCCAAACAAGTCCATATGTAAAACATCCAAAGCTTTATTTGTAGAAACCATATCTTTTGATTTAAAGGTAGTTCTAATCTGTTTGCCCTTTACACAAGCATCACACAATCTGTTATTTTGAAATTTTATGTTTGGTAAACCAGAAACAAGTTCCTTAGACATTAGCTTATTCAAGTGATTTGTGTGAATATGAGCTAGCCTCCTATGCCACAGCCATGACTCATCATTTTTAGATAACAAACACTCATTTTCAGAACAACTCTTTATAATATCTAAGAGATAGATGTTGTTTACCCTTTTTCCAGTGAACAGCACCTTACCAGAAATTTCATTTGAAATTGTACAAGTATTGGCTTTGAAATTGACCTTGTATCCCTTATCACACAGCTGGCTAATGCTTAGAAGACTATGTTTTAGCCCTTCAACATACAGTACATTCTCAATAGTGGTTGAATCTTTAGTACCAACATCTCCTCTTCCAAGGATTTTTCCTCTATTGTTGTCCCCATATGTGACATGCCCTTCAGCTTTGAGTTTCAGATTTATGAACTGGGTCACATCACCAGTCATGTGCTTTGAGCAGCCACTGTCCAGGTACCACTGGTTTTTCCTGCTGTTTTTCTGCAACAAAACATATTTAGCATATATGGTACCCCTTTTAGTCTAGGGTCCAGCATGATTAATACCTTTCCTTAGGAAGTCATTTGGCCAATCCTTTAAGAACAAGGTACCTTCTAGCTTTACATGTTCTAGATAAATGACAAGACTTCATACAGTAAAAACATGTTGCAGTATGCATTGCTTTTGAACAACTGAAAGAAGAAAAACCTGTTTTGGAAGGAACAAAAAAACTAGACAGCTTTTTCACATTGCTTTTAAGAATTATATCCTAGACCATTTTTATTGAAAACAGCATTCTGTGAACCTAATAAAGTTTCAAGATTTTCTCTTCCTTTAGTGAAATTTGAAAGTGTTTTTAACAAATACTCAACCTGTTTTTCCAGTTTTTTACAATTATCACAGGTTTTTATTGATGCATGCAAACATGTTAATTCAAGGCTAACCAATTCAGTTTTAGCTTTGTGCAGTTCTTCTTCAAGAGCTTTGACCTTAGGTTCAAGTACCCTATTTACTCTATTCAATTTATTGCAAATTACAGCTAATCTGTTTGCTTCATCATGTGTTTCCTTAAATGCAATTAACAGCTGATCATAGTTTTCAGAATCAGTAGAAAAATCACTTACTGAATCAGAGTTCAATTCTTCATTATTCACCATAAAGCACAGATTTGCTTCCTCACTTTCGGTTGAGGAGTCACTAGATGAGGATACATCATTTTCTTCCCATGAGATGTATGCTCTTTTGCCTTTGCTTCTTTCACTCTTCTTACTTGCTGATTTTTCTTTGTTTTGATTGCTTGGACAATCAGCCTTTATATGACCTGGTTTACCACATCCAAAACAAGTGTAATTTGAAGAATTTGAATCATTGGATTTAGAGTACCTCTTTCTTTATTGAGTTCTGTCACGGTTTTTCTTTCTAAGAAACCTACTGAATTTTCTAGTGAGCAGACTCACAGTCTCATCATGTTCAGGATCAACTTCTTCCTCACTTGTATCATGTTCCATGGTAGTTTTCAGAGCAATTCCTTTGGCCTTCTTCTCCACAGTTTCTTGTTCTTTCAATCTTTTCAGCTCTATTTCATGCTCTATCAGCTTTCCAAAAAGTGCAGCAGTGGACATCTTGGATAAATCTCTAGATTCTGAGATTGCTGTTACCTTAGGCTGCCAGCTCCTATCAAGGCATTTTAGCACCTTTATGTTGAGCTCTTCCTTGTCAAAGACTTTACCAAGGCCAGTGAGGTGATTTACAATATGTGTAAATCGTTTCTGCACATCTGCAATACTTTCTTCTGATTGCATTCTGAACAGCTCGTACTCCTGAATTAGTGAGTGCTTCCTTGCCCATTTCACATCATCAGTCCCTTCATGAGTTACCTCTAGTACTTCCCACATCTCCTTAGCTGAGTTACATTGAGAGACTCTAAAGAACTCATCCATATTCAGTGTAGAGGTGATGATATTCTTGGCTAAGGAGTCATATTGGGCCTTCTTCTCGGTTTCACTCCATTCAGACCAAGGCTTCTTTATTGTTTCATCTTTGACAACCTGCATAGGTATAAAAGGTCCACTGACCACTGCATCCCAGATTCCCATGTCAATAGACTCCATAAAGATCTTCATCCTGATTTTCCAGAAAGCATAGTTAACACCACCAAACATAGGAGGTCTATTAATAGACGCACCTTCAGCAAAAGGCATTTTAAACTCAGACATCATGCATACACTTGAGCAAAATACAAGCCCTAGCTCTGATACCAATTGTTGGGTCTATTAGTGTCTAAGTTCAAGAGGGGAGGGGTGAATTGAGCTTATAAAATTTTCGCAAATACAAACAATTTTCAGTATATCAGAGACAAATGAACAGATTGTTTTTAAAGGAAACAAATTGATTCTTCATAACAGTCTAGCACAATTTGAATTTTTTCAGATTAAAATTGCAATCAACAGAGAGGTATAACAGAATCAGATTGGTTAGATTTTACGAGTTTGAAGAATACAACTATGCCAAGAAATCAACCATGTTCATCCAACACAAGGTTTTAAAGAGAATGAATCTTTCTCAGGTTTTAATGAATAGACAATTTGTTCACAGACCAATTAAAACTTCATATACAACTACCTTGTTCGTGATTAGAGAACTTTAATAGATCAGGAAGAACAGTTTTTATTAAACCCAGAATTAACAGATTCAATTCCAAAAGAACAGATTTAGTTCTTGACAGAATTAAGCAAAACCAGAAACGAGTGCAGGGATGAGAGGAAAAGACAAGCAAGTTTTTATACTGGTTCACTCATACAGAGCTACATCCAGTTTCACCTTACTCCAAGGTGGAATCCACTAAAGACAGTATCAATCACTTACAAACACAACAGTTCTTAAACACTACAAGAACTATACAACCAATGCTGAAAAAACCCTATTTCAGCACACCTTGCACTCCAAGAAACCCTATCAATGAGTGACTAACACTTACACCTTTACAAACCAGAATAAAGGAAAGATAACACCTGATAAGAAGATGCAAGAACTCAAAACCAGTAGTTCAACTTTGCTGCAGAACTGCACCAGCACCTTCACCAAGATCAAAGTTTTCCTAGAAGAAGCACACTTCAAAATCCCTTTTGGAAAACCTTTCAAAAATCTTTTCAATCCTTCTTCTCACATAGAAAGTGTTTAATCTCTGTCAAAAACGTAATTGCTCAGCATCCTTTCATGTGAGAGAGACTTTTCTTTATATAGAAAACAGTTTCTAACTTCTTTTCAAAAAATAGTTGAAAAGCTCTTATGAAAACAACAGATTCAGTTTTAAACTGAACAGATTTATTTTATGAACACTGCCAACTCAGCTAACTGAAATAACTGTCTTAGTTGTACCTTTGGTGCCCTAACTAACTTTCGAAAATCCTTTCAGCAAACCAAAGAATAAACCTATTCTTTTACAGAGAAACAGATTTATTTTTGTGCAGAGTCCTTATTTTTGAAGAAACCTCTAGAAAGCTTTTGGAAAAACTTTTAACCACTTCATGTGCTTATTCTAGGTTTGGTTAGGCATCTAGGATAGGTCATGTAGCAAAAGGCAACCTTACACACACACACGCCTAAATACAAGATCATCTAAACCTATTACAAACTTCAAAGCAAACTAGTTATTTTCTACATCAAACACACACTAAAACTAGGTAGAGAAGAAAAATTATAAACAAAGAATATAATTGAAGTTGAAATCTAAATTTTAAATTAATGCAACAAACAGTAACAACTCTGATCGGATAAAATAATTAATTAATTATTTTGATTAAAGTAAATAACATAAATAGATGGAAAACAAAAAACTCTTTGAAAGTTAAATCAAATGAACAAATCAGATGAAAGAAAAATATATCACAATGCACATGATAAAAAGGTATTTCAGAACTGAATAGAAATGATAAAAATAATTTGGAAAACGAAATTATACAAATGAAAACAAATATACACTTTCATTGACGGATTAAATGAACAAATGAGATGAAGTTCAAATAATATCACAAAGCCAATAACTAAGATGAAGAGATAAAAATAAGTGTACAACTATTAATTCAAGTACAAAATAGAGGAAAAAGTAACTTGAAGTGTAAATTCAACAATCATACAACTATTCATTTAAATATCAGTAACAAACCCTAATCTTATTTTTATTTAATATGTAATTTGTATATTTATTTGATTTTATTAACAAAAAGATACTATGTAGTTACCAAAATTGTTACGAAGAAAACGAAGTCTGTAAACATTTTTAGGACTTTATTTATTTATTCAAATGTACAATTCAAGAAATTATAAATAATTCACAACAATTTTAAAATTAAAATAGAAATAAAAAAAAATACACATTAAATATTAAATGGAAATTACATTAGATTTAAAAATTTAAATTTTACAACATTTTTTAATTGTACATTTGAATAAATAAAGTTCTAAAAGAAATGAAGTTAATCCTATTCCTATCGGCAAACAAAAATGTCTTTTTCACCAAACAAATACATACACTATCATAGACTTCTGGTTTTGCTTACCTACAAATTAAAATAATGATGTGGGTTACTGTATAGAAACATGCATATGGAGTTGGGCACAACAAATTATACCAACTACTGAATAAAATAACAAATATAACAAAATTCATAACAAATATACATACAAAAATATGTCTGAATATTGAAAACATGCATTTGGGTTTTGGAAGTTTTTCAAGTACTCTGAGTTTGTCTACAAAAACTTCAATTTTGAGTTAGGCACATAAATTATGCCAAGTACTCAATAAATAAAATCAATAAATAGGTGAGCTGTAAATATTTTCTAAATATCAATATCAATACAAATACAAATTACAATCCAAATTGGACATTGGACTCAACAAAAATAATTTCATACGCATAATACACATTACATCTTAAATTGGACACAGAAGACAACAGAAAGAGGGTATGAAATAAATATTTTTTTCAAAATTTCTGTACTAGCACATATTTGCATTATATATATGAAACTAGGCCAACACATCTACAAAAACGTACCAGACAAAACGTAATCATACATGTATCCATATATGAATACATGTATCCATATATGAAATACCTAAAGTTAACACATTCAAGAATCAATAATAATAATAATAAATACGTATAATGCAAAGAACAATCCAAATGTGCTAAAACCATAATTATATCAAACATGGTTTAACTGACAACGAAATATAACCGAAAAACCTTCCCATGAAAGGGTCACATTTAACGGAATGCTTCATCCCTAACCATAATGATCTGAATGTGGTTAGAGGGCTTCTCGCTATCACATTCAAAAAATAGTTTGTCACCTTCTTGAAGAACATGTAATTCACAAAATTCCCTCCAACCACTACTAAATTTTACACTTCCTATTTCTCATTCATCTATTAAAACATTGCATGTGAACTCGTTTAAAGGACCATGGAGAACAATGATAGTGAACATTCATGAGCAAATAAATTTGCCAAACAGAGCAGGAAGTTCCTCCACAGATTGTCAATTCAAAAAAAAATATTATAAACAAATTATAAATATAAATTGTATAAAAATTTGAAAAAAAAGAACTATCACTCGGTAAGGTCCATAGAATTGGTAAAGAGTAGTTGTTAATGTGAAATGATGGAATGGTCCGTCAGACAACGGTAAAGCACGATGAATGGCATCCAAAAATGTTAAAACAGAAGATCGTGAAGCCATTCCAGTGTAAATCGTAATATGAAATTTATTCTCACTAACATAATGAAACATTATATGATGATCATGTTCAAATTGATAATACTTTGCTAAATCTGACCCATCCTTAATCATCGGACAACAAATTCATGTTGTACCACACATAATTGGTAGTACCATTACTGTCTTAAAGATGCCACATCTCACGAAGTTCGGTTGCAAACTCTATGGCAAAAGCACGATCCACAAAATCTTTACAAATTTTTATACAAATGTATGATTAATTTTAACCATATTTTGTAGAAAAGTAATGGTAGTTAACTTAAAATAATACAACATACCTCATCGCAAATGTTCATGGAGTTGAATTTACCCTTGGTTGGCAGCCTTAATATTTCATCCCAATCTGAATTTGACATGGTCCGAAGAAGTAAAGAAACAATACAAAGAATTCACATTTTACTAAGTTATATAATATTACTAATTACTAAGGCCAGACTCGGCCTAGCTCCAGAGAATGAATTGATATTAGAAGGTTCAAGTCATTAAAATGGAGTCATATTCTAAGGCCAAAGGCCCAACTCCGCAAAATGGAGTGATATGACCTGAAGCAAATTACATAAGGAATTATGACTACATTGGAACTCGTGAGCAGTAAACCATCATTATATGTAATTAATGATGGAATTTCGAAAGTTGGATCAGAACTCCAAATTACTCGAAAGAAAAAAGAAGACTCAGAAAGCGTAAAACAAATCCTAAATGAGATGAACAAAATGGATAGAGCTGAAAAATGTAAGAAAATGTGAAAAAAAAGTTGTAAAATGCAAGAAACTGTGAGCAGAAAAGTTAAAAAGGTGCAGAAAACTTAGAAACTAAGATGAATGAGTAAATAAAAAATGGGTAAAACAGATAAATGCAAGGCACACTAAACAGAGAAGGAAAAAAAATGTAACAAACAGATAATAAAAAAATGTATAAAAAAGCTTAAGAAAAGAAACAATTAAAGAGATGAAGAGAATGAGTGAAGAGAAAATCCAAAAAAACTACATCAATTGCGAAAAATGTAACAAACAGAGAAAAAAAATGTATAAAAAAACTTCAGAAAAGAAACTGTAAAAGAGATGAAGAAAATGAGTATAAAAGATAAAAGGAAGATACTATTATTACGAAGTGGACTTTAAGCCTAACTCAACCCCATAAAACCGGCTCAATGGAGTGAGGTTTGCACCCACTTATATACAATGAAAGGCTCTAATCTCTAGTCGATGTGGGATCTCCAACACACCCCCTTCACGCCGAGACTGCCAACTCGTGCGTGGGACTATATATTTTGGGTGGTCCGATAGCGGGTTGTAACATCCTTAATTTTACCCATATATAATGTAATAAAAGTAAAACAAGCAATATCTAATTACAAATAACATATACTACTTTCTCATATGTGTATCTCAAAAGAAATATCCCTCTTCATAGGGATTTAATATATATACATAAAAAGTTTTAACAACAAAACAAAACATTCAAATAAAACTATCTCATTATCTCATTCTCCAGCTGTTCACTAAGGAGCTCTATCACCTGAAATCTCATCTGCTCCCATGTAAAACACGATCATCACAGATAAAGAAACAAACACAAACAAATAACAGGGTAAGCTATCTATATAAAAAGTTTTGATATAATTTAAATTTCAAATTAATAAGCATAATTCATCAATTCTCATATGATTTCTCAAACCATCAAGTGTCTATTACATTCATAAAATTCATCTTTCATATGCCAGACTTTTACGGACTCACAACACATAGACACTTGACTCTACTTCCGGAAGACTTGTGTATTGAAATTAGCATCCAGAGACCTGCACCTGTCATACTACTGCTGTGAAACCCACACAGCCATGCACATAATTATCTCAATATCTCATCATCTTCATATGACAGGGTAAATCCATTTGTGCTCTGATCAGTTCTTACAAACCTCAGAATCAGCCAATGGACCTCCTTCGACTCTCACCAACTGAATAACTTCATCTATTTGATTCCATTATATCAGTAGAGTCAGGATCGTCTCATTCACAGGACACTCACAAATCAATACACCCTAATAACAATCTCAACATGGTATTTCCTTTCCTGAAAATACTACGTCTTGATCACACTTTAACCTCATTACATACATCATTTAACATATCAATGCACCACTCAATCACTTCATATATATAAACTTTCTAAACAATCCAAATATATCTCAATCACAAACAGTTTCAACAAATTATTCCCATAACAGATTCAAAATCAACCATTCCAGTCAATATATTACTTTACTCTTCAAGAGAGATAATCCTGCAAGCAAAAACAATTAGAATTGGTGACCACGTCACCTCCACATCCAGAATCTTCTAACCTAGGGTTTTATTGAAAATAATAAGACTACCTTACCTGAACTTTAGTTGATGCTCACCAAGAGCTCCAAACCTACCCAAAAGCTTAAAGGTAATTAACCTGCACCACAGAGTCCTAATCAAAATCTAACTATATAACTAGGACCTTGAGTTAACAGATATTAACCCTAAAGCTAAAAGAGTCACATGTAAAACTCATGTAGACAACCTATCAAGTTCAATGGCAGACTTTGATCGTCAAACTGATAGTTGAGGATGTCAGAATCATAGAGAGAAGGAGAGGAAAGGAAAAGGGTACGAAAATAAACTTATTTGATCGGGCAGTCTTGTAGTCTTTGCTGCCAGGAGTCTAATGGCGTACTCTGATCGTCGAACAGATGAACGAGGAGGTCAGAATCTTAGAGAGAAGGAAGAGAAATGAAAAGGGAAACTTTTAGAGAGATGGTGGTTATTTTAAAATGAAACCTGAATAACTGAATTTTCTATTTATATGTCATTTTCATTTTAATAATAAAATATTCAGGTATCATTTAAAATATATCACTTCTACTCTAAGGTTATTTTCTAGATCCTTACACGGGTGGCCTGATAAGCCCAACAAATACTCGCTAGGATAGGTTCGAAAATGGCTCTGATACCATATTAAAAAGTGGACTTTAAGCCTAACTCAACCCCATAAAACTGGCTCAATAAGGTGAGGTTTGCACCCATTTATATATTATGAAATGTCCTTATCTCTAGTCGATGTAGGATCTCCAACAACTATGAAGAGAAAACCCAAAAAAAACTTAACAAATAGAGAAAAAAAATGTATAAGAAAACAAACCGTAAAAAAAATGAAAAGAATGACTAGAAAAGATAAAACCAAGAAACTATGAAGATCAAACCCTAAAAACTGCATCAGTTTTAAAAAACGTAACAAACAAAGAAAAACAAATACTAGAGAAAACGAAAAAATAAATACAGCAAAACCCAACAAACACATAATCACCTATTCTTTGGAAAATGAAAAGAAGAAATGACAAATAAAAACAGTGAATTGTTCTTTATTTCACAACCTATATATTCTCGTAAACCCATCGCGATTGTCACTTCAAAATTCAAAATACGCACCAAGTAAAAAATACAGAAGTGGTATTGCATGAGGTGTAGTTGTCAAAGTGAAAGAGAAGACAAAGTAGGTGAGAGAAACGTGAGAGTGAAAGTTTTTAGAGAATACAAAGGGCTAGGGTTACGTGACATCCTATGATTGGTTCATTTGTCAGCCTTTGCTAGGGTTACGTGAGTAGATATGTTCACTAAGATAGAAAGAACATGATAACTTAAACTGAATAAGAGATGCAGTGTTAAAAAAAAATCATATTTTATAAGATTTTTTCTATTTTGTAAAATTTTAATCTGCAAGAAACTTGTTTCTCAATATTTTAATATAAAACTTATAAGAAAAAGGCTCACAAAGTAAAATATAAAAATTTCTATTAGTTAAAAAAATTAATTGCAAGGGTAACATCAAGATTCAGGAGAAGTTTTCCAACAAAGTGATAAAAAAAAGGAAGGTGTAATATGGGTAATTCATTATGCACCATAACAAATCGTTTAAAATACTATTTTAATATAAATATCTTACGGAAATTAAAAAATACTTTCTAAATGGTATTGCTTATGAGATTTTATTTGAAAGATATTAAAATTAAGGTTTTTCAATTTGAGTTTTAATAAATATATATCGCAAGAATTAAGAACAGAAGAAAGAAGTTCATGTATTTACAATATTTGAAAGAATTTCATTAAGTTATAGAAAACATGAAAAATTATGAGTATCAGAAAAAAAAAAAACAAAGTTAACACAATTTTTAATTTTTTTTATTAGCTAATTTAGTTCTAACTCCATCAAATAAAGTCTCAAAGAGTTAAATTAAATTTTTTGATAAATGTGGTATGTAATCCTATTAAGAAATTGTGTGAAATATATCGAAATTCCTCTTAAGAAATATTTCATCAAAATGTGTATATTTCCTAATACCATGAGACTTTTTTATAAGTAGTATAAATGAATAACTTAAGATGTTTTTGTCCTCCTTTAAAAATCCAATTATCTTAATTAAATACCATAAATATTACTTATATATTTGAAAAACTTTTATTGAATACAATTGGATATTTTAAAAAACATTTTTAAAACTTGTGAAATTTTAATAAAATACACTTATTGGAATATTCATTCCATGACGAAAGAGGGTGAAAAAAATAGGTTGAGGAAAGTTGGAAACCTAGCCCAATATCTTGTAATTTTTAGTTTGGGCTTTATGGGCTCGCGTCCACCATTCTCCAGACAATTTCTTCCTTCACCTTCATAATTTCTTCTTACCCTTTCATAAATCTTTTATTTCCAAAACTATTCTTTGACAAAAGGTGGAGGATTTTTTTTTCATATTTCTAAATTGTATAATTCAAAATTTATTTTTAAACCCAAAAAATATATTCCAAATTTTAGAATTTAGAATACAAAAGTATTCCAAATTTCAAAATTTATCATAATACACTTTTGTATTTTAAATTTTAAAATTCAAAATATATTTTCAAATTTATGGTAAGATGTAGACATTTTTATCTCCAATTTTATTTGAAGAGATGGATTTTATAACTTCACAAAAAATGTTTGGCTGTTACAGAGATCATAATGTTTAAATTAGAATGAATGTTAGCATTTTTTATTCTTAATATTTTTTTTGTAAAATATATGTAATTATGATTCTACATGTTTAGGAATAATGTATTTACATTGCTATCAAAAAATTATTTTCAATTATGAAGATAACAAAACTCTATTTCAACTTAATCCCAAATTAGTGTAAGGAATTTCATATCTAGAAAATATTTTTACTTTCTTCTTGTAAATAAGAGAAGCTTATATTTTCAATTCACATAACCTTTTTAGAAATATTAAAGCGTTTCTTATATCAAACATCTGGACAGAAAAATCTACACGCTAATAATCCCTCATGCAAATGAAAAACTTTCTAAGGGTCCGTTTGTTTTTAAACGGAGAAAAGAGAAGAAAGGAGAAGTTCTACTGTTCAGAAAAAAAATTGCGAAAACCAAAGTAATAAAATATATTAAAACACGAAAATCGAAAAAAATTTATTTAATTAATTTAGGGTTTAGGGTTTAGATATATCTATATTTATTTAATTAATTAAATGTAAATTACTTTTTTATCCTTTTCTATCTTCAACTTAAATTATTTTTATTTTAATTTAAGTAGAATTATAATTTAAATATAAAAATACAATTAAAATTATAAAAAAATAATTATTATAAAACAGCATAATTAATTATATTATATATATAATAAATTATAAATATATATTTAAGAATAAAGAAATAAATTTATATAATAATTATTAATTAGAAAAAATAAAGATAAAAATAATAATTTTTTATTTAATTTAAAATTAAGTTTTTATTAAATATTTATAATTATAAATATTTAAATAATATTTTAATTAAAAATAATTATAATTTATAAATAAATTAATTAAATTAAATTTTTTTTAAAAATAAATATAAGGATAAATATGTAAAGTTACATTTTATCAATTAAAAAAAATACAATTTCAATCACACCTATCACATCACTCACAAATTTTCATAAACTTTCCTCACACTTTCCACTCTATTTACCTTAATCCAAACACCCTAACTTTCTTTACACTTTCTTCTTAAATCATCTCAAATCCACTCTCTCATTTCTACTCTTTAATCCAAACAAAGCCTAAAAGAAAAAAAAAATCTTGAAGAAAGCCACCGTCATTATAAAAATTGGTAAAAATGATAAAAACACATTTTATATGTATATGTTTAATAGATGATCAAATAACCCTGTAGTAGGAATATTTTAGTGATAGGTTTAAATCCAAATATTTACATTTAATTTAAGTAAATAACACAATTACTAGTTAAAAATATTTTAATTACTAGTGATTAATAATAATAATAATTTATTTTCCACATATTGGTGAGTATGAGTGAAGTGACGGTGTTGAAGTTGATTTAGTCTCTAGTTCTAAACTTTTGTATCTTCACTTTTCTTCCTTTCACATAGCACGAGCATATGTATGTTCATTATTATATACAAGTAAGTTATTAAAAAAACGGTGGAATAGTTTATCACAAAATTGTTTAGAAAAGTTAAGGATCAACAAAGTTCAACATATAGATAACGCCACAGAATAATAACTTACTTAAATATTTACTAAAAAAATGTATAAGTCTCAACTTTTTTCTCATAGTCTAAATTTTATGATAAAAATATTAAAAAAGTAAATTTTAAGTGTATTTATCATAAAATATTTTTAATTTTAGTTAATGTGAGATCTTTATACATCGTATTGTAGAAGTAGAGTTGTGACAGTGTAGCTGGATACTTGTCTTGTGACATAACATTATCGGATACACACGAAAATTAAGACTTGTTCCACCCATAAGATTCCCTTGGCCCAGCTGATAAGCAGAAAACCACTATTCACCATGGATGCAAGGCCGAATACAAATCAAATGAGGATATACCAAAAAACCTTAATTGGGTTGGGCTCACACAACAAAACCAAGAACAAGATGACCAATTCAAAGTTCATGTTTACAGCACAAAAACATAATAATAACATAACATAAATATATATACATGAAAAGGTAAGAACAGTTTTGGGGGCACAAAGACGTTTTCTTGCCCCTGCAACCGCGTGGAAGTTTCCAACCAATCCCTACTCAAACACTTTTCTCATTTCACTCGGCGAACCTCTCTGCCCCACTCATCTTTCGCCACGCCATTAAACCTTTTCTCTCCATATATATATTTCTATTATCTTACTTCATTATTCCAAAATATTCAAACATTCAAACATGGCTGATCTCCCACCTGGTTTTCGATTCTACCCGACAGAGGAAGAGCTTGTTGCTTTCTATCTGCACAACCAGCTCCAGGGACAAACACACGACACAAGCAGGGTTATTCCAGTCATTGACATCAATGGCGTAGAGCCTTGGAACCTTCCAAGTAAAAGAACTTATTACCTTGACCTTTTTCAACTCTTTCTCTAGTACGTTTCAAACCAGCTAAAATGTTATTTTTTTGTCAGCCCTTGCAGGGGAGCGTTGTCGTGGAGACACGGAGCAATGGTTCTTCTTTTCCCCGAGGCAAGAGAGAGAGACGAGAGGAGGTAGACCCAGCAGAACCACCGCAAGTGGGTACTGGAAAGCCACTGGTTCTCCCTGCCACGTTTACTCTTCCGACAACAAAGTCATTGGGATGAAGAAAACCATGGTGTTTTACAAAGGGAAGGCTCCAACTGGAAGGAAAACCAAATGGAAGATGCATGAGTACAAAGCCATTCAACACTCTCATCAATCCAACACAACCTCTCCCGAGGTATATTCATCATCATCATCATTACTATTATAAAACCTTATTTTAATATATAAATATTGAGCGTGTTAAGCCAGTTGTTGTTGGTTTCACAGTTAACACAAATTCTGATGTTCTTATAGTTTTTGTTTTGGTTATGTGTGTAGTTGAGGCACGAGTTCAGCTTGTGTCGTGTTTATGTTATATCGGGAAACTTTAGATCGTTTGATCGACGACCTCTTGAGATGGCAAGAGCTGAGTTAGGAGCTGATGAGAATAGAGGTGCTGCTTCAACAAGTGGTCAACCGAGAGCAGCGGTGGTGGATGGATCAAGTTCTTCTGATACTTCCCACTCTGGTGATGCTCATAATCATGAAGCTGGAGCAGGGTCAAGTGGCATACATTTGAATGCAAGCAATAGGGTTGAGGAACCATTTTGGGAATGGGAAGAGTTAATTGGACATGACCCTTATCTCAAGCATGCTTAAACGTAGAAAAGCTTCTTAATTCAGTAACATGTTTAGATTCTAAGTTGGCAAGGATGAGAAATTCATCATCTAAATTTAGGTGCAGTTGGGTTAAACTTCCTTCATCTCAAGGAACATGTAACACAGGAACAAATTAGAATTGTTTTTAAGAGCTTTTTTTGTTAGAAATATAGGTTTTATTCTCGTAGGGAAGTTTTTTAAAACTTTTGTAAGATTAATTATTGCTATTTGTTATTGATTTTTCCCGCGAAAGTAAGTTGGGAAAAAGATCCAAAATAAAAGGAAAAAGTGAGTTTTTGCATCCATGGCAATTTCCTTTTTTTCACCCCTTTAAGCTTTCTTACTTGGAAGTTCAAATGAAATTAACTTGATAGTATTCATTGATGTCTACGTAAATGTGTCTTTCGTTCGAATTCTGTTTCTAAAAAAATCTTCGATTGTGTTATTTATTGATCATATCCATCATATGAGTCTCTTTGGTATCTGGTTTAATGTATATAAACAAATTATTTTTTGTGTCATGTGTAGGAGGAGGGGCTTTTAAAAGTGATTCCTAGTATTGTTTACTCATTAAGAATATAATATTTTGGATAATGTTTTGAGTTATGGATAATTGATTTTTTATATGGATTGGAATATTTCTAGTATTCTTATTTATTAAAAAAAATTATTATCGATAAATTCTTTTTACTTATATTCGTTGATAAGAAAAATAATTATTATCTATTAATTTTATCCACCACTTTGAGTTTTTCTTTAAATTTAAATTATCTATTGATTTATAGAAGTTGTAGATTAGAATATTGAAAAAATAATTTACTATTGAACTGATTAATATATTTAATATTACTAATTTTGTTTTCATTTTTATGTGTGGAAATAATTAAAAAAATATTTTAATTAACTTTGTTAAGTTCAACTATGATTACCTTCTACTATATTTTTTTTTTCATATTTTTGTCTCCTTAAGAACACCTTCCCCTCATTTTGTATCATATTCTTGCATGAAACTTTTTTATAATATGGTCTCAAGTATATTGTTGGTTTTCCTTGGGTAGGGTTTGTTTATCTTCACAAAACATATATGCATTCATATTTTATCTGTAAGTATTTTTTTTTTTCAATAATGCATTTATTTATAAAAAAAAACATTGGTAATTGTTTTCTATGAATAAATTATCTAGGGATTTTGTCTATTGAAAACCATGGAATACTCAATTTGTGAATATTGCACACAGAGTTTGACATCAGTAATACTTCTTTTTATAATTCTAGTTCGTTTATATGCAAGTTTCAAGTCTTTGATTTGGATGAAAGAAAGAAAAAAGAAGCATAGTGTTGTCTCTTCAATTGATTCAAATAATTGAAACTTCTGATAAGATTTTCAATTGGAAAGTTTGAGCAGTTCGTATTTCAGAGGAATGGAAGCAACAGTCATATGACCAAACCTTTTAATACCAATTTATTGAAAAATTGGTCAAATTGTGACTGTTTTTCCTGCATCTGGGGAAAGGGATGGGATGAAAAATATATATACTTAGGCATAGATTTTCAAACACATGTTCTATTGTTCATATTAGCACATTTATTTCCTTCTGACGTGTGTACATAAATTAATGGCCTTATGAATTATTTTTAGAAAAAAGTATACGAATTGAGAAATTCGAAAATAAAGTTTTCTTCTCCAACAAAAATTGGCATTAATTCTATAACTCGATTTTCCTTTCGACTTTCATCTTTAGATCAATTACGCAATGAAGTATTATTTTCGAACTTGAAATTCCATTACGAATAAGGTTCTCATTCTATTTAAAATTTTAAGAACTTAATTGAATTTAATTTTTATATTTTTTTCATAAAAAAAATAAACAAATTTCCTATGAAATATGTTATATAAAATAATCATTTTAGTTGAATTTATAAAACACATATATGCTATGTGAAATAATATTTTAATTGAAGCTATAAAACACGTCACAAAATGTTTACTCATTAAAATATAATAAAAAAAAAGCCAACTATATTGCTTCAAAATAAATATTTCGGAGGCCTCTTGTATGTATTGAATTTTATTTATCACTTTCAAAAATATTTGTTTTATCCTATGTTGTATATTGATTAAATATTAAATATTAACTATTTTATATTAATATTAATTGTTATTTAATTATTGTTACATGATAATGTATTTTATGTAAATGTAATTATCTTAGAAATCAGATTTTAATTTTTTATCCCATTATTATCTTATGACGCTCGATATATGATATTACAATTGGGTTGAAATCTCCGCATATTTAAAAAGAAAAAAATGTTATTCATAAAAATAAACATATCGCTCTTATTTAAAATAATTTACTAAATATCTATCTTTACTATAAACTTAATATTTTATTTATTTTTTAGAATATTATAATATTATGTATTTAATTAATGGCATCACATGTATGTTTTACATTTTTATAATCCTTTATTTATTATTACAAATTAAATAATTAATTTAGTTATATAATTATTTTTTTATTCTTAAGGTATAGATTTTTTTACACAATCACACTTCATTTTTTTTAATTCTTTTAATTCAAATATAAGACCCGCACTGCTTTACATTACCATCCTCCAATGAAAGTTTTCTTATCAAATTTATATCTAAAATTAAGACCTGACTAATACTTTTGCATTATAAATAGTCTTACGTTTTATTATAAATAAATTGATAAATATGTTAAATATTAATATTAATTTAAAAATGTAATTATCATTTAACTAAATTGTTATTTAAAATATATATTACTACTATATATCTTTCAATTTCTATTATTCAACATTAGTTAAAGTATTAAATGTTGTGTGTGTATATATATTAAAGTATACATACTAAAACTTCTTATTTAGAAAAATTTAATTCATAATTATAATATTTGAAAGAAAATCAATGCTTATTAAAAAATTTATACAATTTACTTTAAAATGAAAATATTGTTTTTAAAATTTGCATGACTTAAAACCTATAATTCTTTATTTTAAAAATGAACCATGCATATGTTAATTAAAAAAGAATTACAATGGATGATACGTTTATTTTCTAAATATTAAATACATCATTCTAAAAACTTGTAAGTGATTAAATTTTATTACCACTAAATAATTAAATGTTGAAATAATGCATTAATTGCATAATGAAGATTCTTCACGACCCATTAAATAATAAATTGAAAAAAGGTAATTTATTTTAAAAAAAGTTAAATAATTAAAACGTTCGAAATAGAAGATTTGCATAAATGATAATATTGGATGTTTTTAAATGATTTATCAAATATCAAATATAAATTATGAAAATATCTCTCATTCAGGTTCTTTTCTTTAAAAAATAAAATGCTATAAAAATATTATTTCAATTATTATAAAATTTACAAATAAAGAGAAGAAAAAAATGTTTCTATTTATTTGAATTTCGTATTTTTATTTAAAAACTCTACATTTTAAAATATAGTAAGTAATGCAAAGTAATCGATAAAAGGTCTTGCTAATCACTGTGACTTGTTAAATAATAAAAAAAAAATATTAAAAATTATATAGGATCACAATGAACAACCATAAAGAAACATGTTGTTTGCATTCAAATAAAGAACTGAATAAAATTATAATGCTATATATCCCTAAGTTTTTTCGATTTATATACATAGCTCATTTTTTAATGTTTAATAAATACCCCGTAGGAATACACACTTGGTATTTTTAAAGAATTAAAAAAATTATAATATAATGTATAAGAATGTAAAGAGTCTTGTGTAAATTTATAAAGAAAAAATGTATAAGACGAAATAAAAT
This sequence comes from Phaseolus vulgaris, assembly GCF_000499845.2. NCBI lineage: Eukaryota > Viridiplantae > Streptophyta > Magnoliopsida > Fabales > Fabaceae > Phaseolus > Phaseolus vulgaris. The sequence goes on along the minus strand of NC_023755.2, from coordinate 35,956,259 downwards.
TTTAATTTTTTGACCTGTAAGATATTGATTAACATGGTTATAAATAAATATATAAATTAAATATTTTCATTTGTTTGGATATCTTCTTATCATATTATATCTTTTACATTATTTTTTCTCTCTATCTAGATGTGAATGAATATTTTTGATATTCATTAAATATGACTATATTTTATTAAGAAGTAAATTTAAAGTGGTATTTGTATTTATTTATATATTAAAAAATATCATTTAATTGTAAATTAGGAATTTTGTGTGACATATTAATATAAATAAATATACAAATTAAAATATTTTTATTTCTTTGCATATCTTCTTATCATATTATATCTCTTACAAACTTTTTTTTCTTTATCTCTCGATGTGATGTGGATAAATATTTTTAGTATTCATTACACGTAATTATTTTATTAAGAAGTCAACTTTGTTGATAAAAAAAAGTAAATTTTTAATTGATGTTTGGAACCATATACTATAAAATATTCTTTAATTGTAGATTAGAAATCTCTAATATATTTAATAATGAAATAATGTATTAAATAAAAATTAAAACAAAATATTTTATAACGCATAAATTAAATATTTAGTTTATAATAGATGAGCTAGTAATTAATATAATTTAATAAATAAATGAGAAATAAATGTTGCATAGCGGGGAATGGCATCGTGTTGGTGTGTGAGCTTTTGATTCCTATTTGTCTTAATGTATCTTTCAATTGTCAAACTCCCTTCACCATAGCCAACAGCACTTACATCATCCTCCTTTCTGCACAATTTCCATCTACTTTTCTCCATCACTCAAATCAGAATAACAGCTAAAAAACATGGGAACTCGTTTAATGTTGTCTTCCCAAACTCCTCCGCTCAAGCCTCACCAACCCCTCCACTCAAACTCCCCTTCATTCCCTCTTACCAAAATCCATTACACACCATCAAGAAAGTTGATCAGAGGCAAGAGGGTCCACAGCACTAGCAGGTACGGAAACTTCCTTGATTTGAAGCCTGAGCACCAACCTGAAGCCTTAGATTTTGATCTTCCATGGTGCCACCCTTCTGATCGCGCTCGTTTTGATGTGATAATCATTGGTGCTGGCCCTGCAGGCGTAAGGCTAGCGGAGCAAGTGTCCCTCTACGGAGTTAAGGTTTGTTGTGTTGATCCTGACCCTCTTTCTGTGTGGCCTAATAACTATGGTGTTTGGGTTGATGAGTTTGAGAATCTTGGTCTTGAGGATTGCTTGGACAAAACATGGCCTATGGCTTGCGTTTATGTTGATGATAACAAGACCAAGTATTTGGATCGTTGTTATGGGAGGGTTAGTAGGAGGAAGCTGAAAGAGAGATTGATTGAAGGGTGTGTCTCCAATGGGGTTAGATTTCACAAGGCAAAGGCATGGGAAGTTAAGCACCAAGAGTTTGAGTCTTCTGTTCTGTGTGATGATGGGGTAGAATTGAAGGGGAGTTTAGTTATTGATGCCAGTGGATTTGGTAGTCGTTTTATAGAATATGACAAGGTGAGAAACCAAGGTTATCAGATTGCTCATGGTGTTTTGGTTGAAGTGGAAGAACACCCTTTTGATTTGGATAAGATGGTTTTGATGGATTGGAGGGATTCTCATTTAGGGAATGAACCTTCTTTGAGAGTTAGCAATTCCAGGTTTCCTACTTTCCTCTATGCAATGCCATTTAGTTCCAATTTGATATTTCTTGAAGAGACTTCACTTGTTAGCCGTCCCGCGTTGTCTTACATGGAAGTGAAGAGGAGGATGGTTGCAAGGTTAAGGCACTTAGGCATTAGAGTGAAGAGGGTGTTGGAGGATGAAAAGTGTTTGATCCCAATGGGAGGACCTCTCCCAAGGATCCCTCAAAATGTGATGGCTATTGGTGGCACTTCTGGAGTAGTCCACCCTTCCACAGGGTACATGGTGGCTAGAACAATGGCTGTGGCACCTGTTGTGGCTTTTGCTATAGCTGAGTGTCTTGGCTCCACCAGAATGATTAGGGGGAAACAGCTTTATGCTAAAGTTTGGAATAGCATGTGGCCAATTGAGAAGAGGATGGTAAGGGAATTTTACTCTTTTGGAATGGAGACTTTGTTGAAGCTCGACTTGAATGGAAGCAGGAATTTCTTCAATGCCTTTTTTGACTTGAAACCTTATTACTGGCAAGGGTTCCTCTCTTCTAAGTTAACTTTAAAGGAGCTTGTTTGGTTAAGCTTATCACTCTTTGGACATGCCTCAAATCCATCTAAGTTTGATATCACCACAAAATGTCCTGTGCCTTTGGCTAAGATGATGGGAAATATTGCTTTAGAGTACAAAGCATGATCGATGATGGAAGGTTGTGAAATGCATAGCATAAGTTTTTATTTTTCATCGCAGCTTCACTTTCATGTTGAGTTATCACTGATAGATGCATGCACCAGATTTCTGGTGTCTAAATTTTAGGCTGCTAATAAAACAAACAATCAGTTCAATTGAATGTAAAATAAGCATTCAGTCCTTATGCACTTTTTCCAAATTTTCCAAATTTGAGATATAAGCGACTTCAATCCCATGTGGATAGGTATGTTAAATCAGATAAGTCTACCAGAATAAAAAGTTATGTGGCCTATGTGTATGTGAAGTAAGCGAGCTACCTTGTATCTAGGTGACTTAGTTTTATGAAAATAAAAATGTACAAATTAAAAAAAAAATGACTTCTATTCTAACTTTAAAGTAGTTTTTAAGTAAAAAAAGTTAAACCAAACACAAAACGAATTAACAGAACATAAGTTGCTTTAACAAACCACGTTTTGGATATGCGTCAAGTTTACAAAATGATAAAGAAGTTCACCACCAAACATGCCCTTACAAGAAACCATTAAGGAAGCTAGGGTGATTGATGAATATAAGAAGCAATTGATTAAATAAGCAATAGATATTAAAATTAAATGATGTTTGATCATTACTTATTAAAATGAAATGAAGTTTGAAACTCGTTAGAATTGCATTGCTTGAACTGAGTAGTTAGTAGTTTAGGTATTTGAACTTTGAAGTATATGAAAGGAGAAATTATCTTTTAATTAGAGAAGTATATGTAAATAAAACAATACTTGTAAGTAGATAAATTATCTTTTAATTATCTTTCATAAATCACAGGTTATGAAAACTCAATATATTATACTCTTAGAAATTCTATGAGATTATAAAATTATATATACAAATAATAGGATAATAACAAAATATATATATTCATAAATACAACACTACAAGTAATTTTAAAACTAAAACATTAAATCCACTACTTTAACCAAAATACTAGGAGAATTAAAACTGAAGTAGCATAAAAATCATTGATAAATATTAACTTCAATTTCTTATATGCTAATTTTATTGCCTTTGCTATAAAAAGCCTTGATACTACAATCTCTCTTAAATTTTCATTACCTAATTTTATCTATGATCAGATTATTACAAATAAATTATATGATATCTTCTTATTATAACAAGTTTCGTATTTAATATTATCATATCAGTATCTCTCATAAAAGGTGATAACATATTTAAAATGGAGTAACACACCTATAAAGAATCATAGTCATACAAAAAAAAGTTATCATAGTATACAAATAATATATACTATATACAACAGCATGTCACCAATTTTAAATCTTTATTATTCGTTTTGAGTTTTAAGAAAAAATCATTAGATAAACTTTCAAACTCAACAACGATGGTGTTTGAAATTGACACAAGACCAGTTGACAAAAATCCTATTCTTAGAAATAGCTTCATAATTAATAAACAACTTTAACACATTTTATTTTGAATTTAAATTTCGTACACTATCAATATATATTATATTGTCAATTAATTATAGATATAAATCTTAAAATAATTGTTACTAAACTTAATTGATCCAGTAGCTAAGTTGCAGTAAAGTAAATAATATTTTTGGACTAAAATAACAATAATCTCAGAAGCTTAAGCACCAAATCAGAGATGTTTAAGTTTAAATTGATTTGCATGAGTTACTAAAATAATACAAGTAACTGGGGTGAAAGTGAAAAGTGAAAAGTGAGAAGTTTGCAGGAAAATGCAACTTCCTTGTTCCTCTTTTCATGTCACTACGTATCATTGATTCATTCAGCTCGATTCTTTTCTTCCAACTTCCAACCCACGAGAATGAAGCCAATCCAGCTTCCGGAGCCGCCCAGTCCCACGGCGGCGCGTGGCACTCCGGACATCTTCGAATCTGGCCTCCATACTATCGTCCGCCGCGCCGTCATCATCGGCAACGGCTTCCCCTCCTCCGAGAATCACAGTATCGGTTTGCTCCGCGCCCTAGGCCTCTCCCACAACCATCTCATATACGTACGCTATTTATTTTCCGTTACAATCTTCCAATTAACTGTTGCTCTCTCTACTGATTCATCTTTTTGTTGCAGCGCGTTACGAGGCCGAAAGGTGGAATTGACGATTGGCTCCAGTGGCTTCCCCTCTCTCTCCATCAAAAATTCCATTACCTATTTTCCTTGTTTCGCGCCTTCTCCTCCAAATCTCAGTACCTTCCTATCACTTCGCACCCTAACGGATTGTCCTCTATTCTCGAAGCTGATGCCAATCATGTAGTCAATTTGGTTCGCGAAACTTACGAAAAGTGAATTTCTATTCCACTTTTTTTTACTGTAATTTGATGTGTTGGACATAATACTGTGATTGATATTTTATTGTTTTTACAGGGAGGGACCGTTATTGGTGGTTGCATCTGGAAGAGACACGATTTCTATTGCGAGTTCCATAAAGCGTTTAGCTGCTGACCTTGTTTTTGTTGTTCAGGTCTGCTCTCGCGTTTCATGCTCTGAATGATCTTGTTCATGTGATATACTGTAAAGTCTGGTGGTGGTGTTTTTGTGCAGATAAGCAATGTGATTGAATTCATACTTATGTGTTTACTTGCTTGCTTATCATTGGCGGTTGTTTGTTGAAAGTAACTGCTGTAATTTAGTTGGTCTTTGATTTGAAACTGCAAGATGAAGTCATGAAACAGTTTTAATAGCCTAAAATTTTTGCCAAGAGTGAAATTCAGTGTGTGGTTGACAAAAGTTGGTGCTGCGATTGTATTCCAAAAGACGAGTAGCAACCTACACTTTTGGCACGGCAATTTTCTGTTTGAACTTTTGACTGGTATGCTAGTTCAGTACTTGGATTCCGTAGCATGGTTCTCAGTCTTGATGGGAGATTGAGAAGACTCTTCGCTTCTTCAATACTCTCTTTCCTCGCATCTAGAGCTTGTTTTTTTGCTTTATTGTCTTTGCATTTTACTATTTGTTTTAATGTCTTTCCAATATTTTTGGGCAAATACTATCAAGATACTAAGCTGAGCCAGATGTTTTTTATTCTTTTTTATCTAATGAAAATAAGTAATATGTGCTTGTTCCTAAGAATATTAGGTTATCCATGTATTAATCAGTCTCAATTTTCATTGTAAGCGGTGTAGTGACGTGTTGCACTTCTACGCTTCTGGTGGTGCTTATTGCTTCATTTAAGTATTGTTCTATTCGTAACTTCTATTTTTTTTTCCTTCTGGACAGATACAACATCCAAGGTCTCATTTGAATAGGTTTGACATGGTGATTACACCTCATCATGATTATTATCCTCTGACTCCAGAAGGTCAGAAGCAGGTTCCTAAGTTTCTTAGAAGCTGGATAACACCACGTGAGCCTCCAGATAGTCATGTGGTATGTGTTGTGTGCGCCATATGATGTGACTGCTATTACATTTGACTACACTGGAGAAAATGCGATTTTACTCTGGTGTTAGCTACTGTCTATTGCTGAGGATTGTATGTGATAATTTACATTAGGTTCTGACATTGGGAGCCTTACATCGAATAGATTTTGCTTCACTTCGCAGTGCTGCCATTACATGGCAAGATGTGTTTGCTCATGTTCCAAGGCCATTGCTCGTGGTCAACATTGGAGGACCAACAAGTAATTTCTATTTTACTTCTCCTAGTCATGCGTGGTTATATTCCAATATCTTATTTGGTATAAATGTTTATATCATTGTTTGTGAAATGCTGGGTTGCATCACATTTGTAATGTTTGTGAAAAAGGACTACAAGTATACCTCGAGGACATATGGAAATTTTTAGGATCCTATTGCAAGGTGTGGGTCTTAAATCTCCCATTAGAAATATGAGATTCTATGCATGGTTTATAAGGCCTCGGGCTCTCCAACTAACGATGTCTAGTTTTTGTTGTGTAGTTGACCCAAGGTTCTTATACAAAATTCTAGGAAATCAGGGGAATCTGCAGAGGGAAAACAGATTATGATAGGACTCCTAGACATCAACAAGATGCTTATGGACCTAATATACTTGAGAAATCTGAAAGGCCCAGAATATGGAAATTCTACACTAGGAGAAAGAGAGTGTAGCCCAGTAGTGGAGAGAATGAGAAAGAGAGTGAGGCCCACTAGTGGAGGGAAAGAGAAAGAAAGTGGGACCACTAGTGGAGGAAATGAAAGTTAGTTACTGAATTGATGAGGTGGCATGAGGGACATGCAGTGAAGAGTCAGTATTTTGGAAGAGAGCAGAGTGGGGAGAGGCAGACTGGAAATCTGTTAAGAGAGTATTCTTCAACTCTGGGTCTTTTTCTTTGCTTGTAGAGCCACTGAGCTCACTGATATTCTGGAATTAATAATATTATAGTCTCATATTCCATTTTCTATCAGTACATCACAAGAAACCATATGGGGACATAGGAGACAGTGGGCTCACATTGAAATATACATTTTACTGTACTGTTGAAATTGTTTAAAAATGACTGAACGTTATGTAGAGTAACGGCCCGGGTCAGAATTGCTGTACTCATTATTTTCTTTTAGCAATAAACTTTCTCATGAATTTAATAATTAGAAATGTTCTTGGTTATGCGTGGGGGGAGGTGAAAAAAAGTTTGGAATTGTTTTGAATTTCAGTGCCAAAGACATACCTAATTTTAGCTATATATACAGAAAACTGTCCATATGGTGTCGATCTTGCTAAGGAGTTAGCAACATCTTTGCTCAGTGTTCTTGGTAGCTGTGGGAGTGTAAGAATATCCTTTTCTGAGAGGACACCACAAAAGGTATACCATGAAGTTTCTTATGCAGATATCATTTAGCAATGTTTTTATCCCTGACACTTTTTTGTTTCCTTTTTTTGTCTTTTAAACAGGTATCCGATATTATAGTGAGAGAACTTGGAAATAATCCAAAAGTTTATGTTTGGGATGGGCAAGGTAAATATTTATTCAGTTTTAGATTGCTATGTCAGATTCTTTTAAAAATATTTAAGAGATAAAATGTGGTTAATCCCTGTCGCTACCACGATTTTCAGAACCAAACCCGCATGTGGGGCATCTAGCTTGGGCGGATGCATTTGTTGTCACTGCAGATTCAGTTAGCATGATAAGTGAAGCTTGTAGCACTGGGTATGTCTGTTAAAAGAATCTCTATGATAGATTTTCCCCACTTTGACCTCCAAATGAGTTTACTGAAAATTTAGTTTTTATAGAGTTCACTGGTGCCTATTTGTAGTTTATCCCCTGAGACTTTGTTGTTGTTATTGTTGTAAATTGATACATGTATTTTCATTTCTGCTATTTGTTTTTAATAAATCAGTTATGTTTCTCCCACAGGAAGCCTGTGTATATTATGGGAGCTGACCGTTGCAAATGGAAATTCACAGAATTCCATAAATCATTGAGAGAACGAGGAGTTGTTAGGCCTTTTACAGGGTCCGAGGATGTAAGTTGGAGTTCTACTTATTCATCAAGTACATAGATTAAAATGAAAGGTGGAAGGACATTTGTCTTTGAATTATACATAATGTGTTGTGAAGTATCCATGTTTTAATCGGTATATATTTTCTTAAATTTTCAGATATCAGAAAATTGGAGTTATCCCCCCCTTGATGACACTGCTGAGGCAGCTAAACGGGTTCATGAAGCGCTTGCTGCCCGAGGATGGAAACTGAAGATATAGAACACAATTCTTAGTCCACATAATACTCGAATTTTTTTTTCGTAAAGGCGGTAACCATTTGTTGTTTGGAAGATAGTTTCCAAAATATCATGTTTCTCTGATAGCACATACCAATTTTGGTGTTCGTTATTCTTTCCACCACAGCAATTTTCAAGAATGTAATGTAAAATATAAGGTTGTACGATAGCAGCTAGTAAACTGCGAGGAAACTTTGACACTTTTATGGCGATCGACACGTTTCAATAAATGAGGTGAATAAAAATTTTGTTTGTACTGTTAACAAATTGTACCTCATTCTTCCATATGTTACCTGCTCCTTTTTCTTGTGTCCTTTTAGTTTCGAGACGTGGGTGTACTGATAAAATAGGGTACAATTTAATGAACTGACATTACCAATAGCTGACATTTTTCTTTTGAATAAATGTAATGCTAAAACTTATGTTGTCTTTCAAACGAAAATGTTATAATTTTATGATAATTTTAAGACTATAATGCTTTTTACTATTAGGCCTAGATGCAAAGTATAACTAACGACTCAATAGTTTTATGCATGGCCAAAAAACAAGATTCAAATTCCGAGTCAAACCACACCTTTTCATACGTGCTTGGTTTTATGGTAATTTTTTGGGCTTATATCCTTCCTTGCAGTATTGTTTTCGTTTGTATTGCACTACTTGTCATCACCTGCACAAATTTGAGATATATGACATACAAATGAATAAATAAATGAATATTGAGTATGTTTATTTGTTGGTCTTAGCATTCGATAGTTGGGTTGGCGGTTTTGTCACATAAGTGGTAGGAAAGTTACAGAATCAAGGAAAAATGTTTTTGGTACGATGTGGAGCAAGTAAGTTCTGAACAACTCCTTCATTACACCTCACAGAATTAGACTTGACAAAGCAACATAGAGCATCTTCACTAACCAACTCCGTTAATTGAATGTCTAAACTTTCTTTGTGCATATTCTATATATAAACAAGTAACAGCTTCCACAATACATACCACACAAAAAAATTCTCCTCCAGATCTTTCAAAAGAGTAACTTCCATATCGTATTGTGATGGATTCAAAGAAAGAGGATGTAGCATCTGCACCTACCAGCCCAGAATCCAGGAGGACAAGGAGCAATGGCAAGGGGAAAAACATTGCTGAGGCTGCTCCCCCTTCTGTAACTGTAGTTTCCACAAAAGCTACCCCATCCCCAAGGGGGGGATGGAAAAAGGGTGTCGCTATCCTAGATTTCATCCTTAGGCTCGGAGCCATTGGTTCTGCTATAGGTGCTGCTGCCATCATGGGGAACAGTGAACAGATTCTTCCATTCTTCACCCAGTTCTTTCAGTTTCATGTTCAATGGGATGATTTTCCAATGTTTCAGTAAGTTTATGTTCAACAACAAAGATGAGGTCCAATTTCGGATGTCACCAAACATTTTCTCGTGATTAGAGCTAATGCAAATGCTATGTCACTATATGTATACTCCTTTTCTAGCACACAAATATACACACATAAATGAGCTCACAAATAGTTACACTAATTAGAAGCAAACACCATCCTTTTATTTTGGTCACATGCAGGTTTTTTGTATTTGCAAATGGAGGAGCAGCTGTATTCCTCATCCTATCACTGCCATTTTCAATTGTCTGCATTGTTCGGCCTTTTGCAACGGGGCCAAGGCTTCTACTGGCTATCATAGACATTGTAAGCTTGAATTGAGTATGAGTAGAGATAATGCATTGACCAGCATGTTTTTTCTAACAATCACCTCACTCAATAATACTTACTAGAAAAAGATTTGACTACACCATTGCAGTTTTCAATGGCTTTGGTCATGGCAGCTGCTTCAGCTGCTGCTGCTGTTGTCTACTTAGCGCACAATGGGAGCCAAGATGCCAATTGGATCGCCATTTGTCAGCAGTTCACTGACTTCTGTCAGGTTACTAGTGAGGCTGTGGTGGCTTCTTTTGTTGCAGCGGTTCTCTTAATTTGCTTGATTGTGGTGTCCTCTGTGGCTCTCAAAAGGGGTTGAAAAGAGAAATTGGATGGTAATGGTGGTGCTTCATAGAAGTTTCTCTTATATAATGTTATTGTAAAGTTGCAAGAGTTTGAGGTGTAAGTGATGTGTGTTGCATTAAAGTGAAAAATCATGTTGAAGTCTCTGGTTCCAACGAGCAATGAAATCTTCATACACTTAAATAAATTATTATTTTATTATAATATAATATTTTATTTTAAAAAATAGTTATCAAACAAACTTTATTCTTTAAAAAAACTTTTTTCTTAAGGTTATTAGTCACACCATCTATTCTTATTTTCTTTTATTAAGACTCATAAAACAAGAGAAAAATAGATTCAAATGCACTTAATTTATTTATTTAACAAGTATGGCGTCTAAAACTTGATGACTTTTTACGGCAAGTGCACCACGTTTGTCAGAAGTAATAATTGTCCCTAAGGACGGATATCGATCCCTCGCACAATTATAAGAAAACTTAGAACGAAGCTCAGGGGTATAATAACACATTTCAAGTCTATTCCTAGAACTCAAATATGTTAAGTATTGTTGTTTAGGTCTGAACCCTAAAAATACCTCCTGGTCAGATTTAAGATTTTCAATTTGTCACGGAAAATTAAAAGTAAAACAACAATACCAATCATCAATCAAGAACTAAATATTAATATATAAATATATAAGATATCACCTAAATACACATATACACCAGAGTTTGAACAGATTACTCACAATCACAAGACGTAGAATTAGCCACGCATACTTCTAGCACCTTCCATTCTTCCAATTGGGTTACAATTCACAATTCACTCTGGTGTTTTCCTCTCAATCTGGTTGAGCCTCTAGCCCTCTATTTATCCTAGGTTTATAGGGGTTAGGTTGTTTATTGTGTCGCGCTAATGGACTAAATGATAAAACATAAAAAAAAAGGTCCAATCTTTCTTTGCATCTTTTTCCAGTCTGGGACCTTCCATCTTTATCTTTTTTGCTCAAATCATTCATTTTTAATCCAAATCTCAAATCTCCAATCTTTCTTGCAAATCTGCACTTAACACCACCAATCGTACAAAATATAAAAAGGTATAAATTCATAAATTAGATATTATTTTATATATAAATTAACAATAAATCCTCATAAATACCTATATTTTAATATGAAATTAGCAATAAATTCTCATAAATTAGACACTTATCACTCTAAAGCTGTAAAAAAATATATGCCCTACAAAGATTATAAATAAAGTATCTATTTATCCAAGAATATGTAATATCTTAGAGTAAAAAAATATATGCCTTACAAAGATTATAAATAAAGTATCTATTTATCCAAGAATATGTAATATCGGTTCATTTATGAAATGGGTAATTTTCTTTCAAATATGTAAATTTTAAAACTTTTACATAAATGAATAAATTGTGCCTTGAAACACAACTTCTATATAAAAAATATGCCTCGAAGGACAACTTAGTTTCTGGTAAATATTCCATTAAGAAGTTGTGCTCCAAAAGCTTTCTATTGTTTTTTACTTTTTTAATTATTTTTAGAAAAGCCGTACTCATAAGTACAACCTTAATTTTTTTTAGAATTCGTGCTTAAATGCACTGTTTTTTTTAAAAGTCGTATGTGTTAACACAATTTCAGTTTTTTATAATTTTTTCTAAAATCGTGCTATCATGCATATTTTTTTTACTGTTTTCTATAAATTGTTTTTTAATTAATGTTTGTTTTCTTTTTAACTTAAATGTTTCTTTTGATTTTTTTAAATTTTAAATTAGTATTTATATTTTGTTCTTATTAGATTTGGTGTTGGACCTTCCAAATTGTTGGTAAAGATTTAATTTCTTCTTAAAAAAATTGTTGAACTTTATTATTAAAGATTGAGTGTGAGTCCACATGCACAAGATTATAGAGAAATGAACTTTGACAACTATGAGAGTTGTATATAACTTTTGATGTGATGAATTTAGATATAAATATATATAATAAAGGGTAAATTTGTAATTAAATGATATGAAAAAATATTAAAATAATATTATTGAGGGTTGTAATGTGGTTGTATAAAAATTATGGATTGTCCATATATCATTACTCAAGATTATATGACGTTCAAGTCAATAAAAATATAATACTTTCTAAGTGATGAGTTAATAAGTATTGAGTAAGTGAGTAAGTTGGGAGTACTTTCTTGAATTTGTATTTATAGATAATAAAAGTTTGACATGTGTTTCTATAATCACATAGGTAGGATGTCGAGTTTGATAGATACATTCTGATATTTATGGTAATTCAAAGTATATCTCTATCTTTAAGTGATTACTATGTTTGTTATACTAGTTTGTAAGTGATTAATATAATAGAAATATTAACAACCCGACTTTTACGAATCGAAAGATATCCATAATATCAATTGGATATTAATAACCCATATTGGTGGATTGGGTAGTACATATCTAATGTAATTTGTAAAATTAAAATAATAAAATTTTACAAAATAAATGAAAATGTTTAACACCTAAGAAAGTTAGTAAGATAATTAATTTTGAACAATTATACAAAGTTAGTAAGATAAAGAAGTATTTGTTTATAAGATCTAATGTCATAAGTTGATGTTCTAGTTTGTTTTCTAGATTTTCATTATTGTGACTTAACTGGTATAACAATTTTAGTTTAGACATTTTCATCATCATTAATCAATAGTACAAATTTATGGTGGTTGAATCAAAGTCAGACAGATATGTAGCACATAGCATATGTTATCACAACAAATGTCAATGGATAATATGAGCATCGTTTAGCAAAATTTGAGATCAATAGGTGATAAAAAAACAGAATCATCCCATACTTGTTTGTCAACCACTCTATTTTAAAGTTCCCAAAATCTAGATTCCATCCATATTACTATAATTATTTTAAATTTAGCAAAAGTGAATCCTTTCATCCTCATCAAAAGTTTATTTGTAGTAATTAAAAATCGTCATGGTTATTTTGTGATTATGGAAAAACATGGATTGTTAAACAAAAAAAAATATTGCGATGGAGTTTGGCGATTGAGAGGTTTTTTATCTTCCAAGATGGACACTAGTTGTACAAGAAAGTCTTCCCAAAAAAATTGTACAATATATTGGTTCTCCTCATGTTATTTATCATGTTCAAGACACTTCATATTGTATTATAAAATGTGTTTTTAGGTTATTGAAAGCATGCGTAGAAGAATTCAATTATTGCAAGTTGTTTGTTCAGGTTGATGACACTTGAGCGAAAAATATCATTCGACTTATTAAGTGTTATTGTTTTCAATTACAATAAAAACATATTTCCATTAGTCTTTGTAATTATTTAAGGTGACATAAAGAAAATTTTGATTTTATTCTTCCCGTTGTTGCGCTAATATGTCACACTTCAATCAAATTTATCTAATTGTCTAATTGTCATTACTATATGAAAAAGTTAAATATGAGTTATACTACACTTAGTAATTTAGAACTTTTATACAAGCTTTTATTTTTAGTTTATTTAAATTTAAATTTCTTGGTATGACTAAAGTAATAACAAGTCACTAAATTTTTTTTTGTTAATTACCTCAACACACCCATACAATAATAAAAAAAGAATGTGAATAAACGGAAAAAGAGACATTAATCCATACTCTGAGTATTAAATAAAAATATAAATACTTAATAAAGTATTATTACATTAAAATATCAATTAAAAAAACGATAAAGTATATGTATAGTTTAAGAAAAAGATTTAGAAGATTGATATTCTGAAAAATTAATTTCTCTCATAAAATAGAGAAAATATTAATTTTAAAAGTGTTTAGTTTATTACAAAATGTCATAATTAATAAGCATTTTAAGATTATTTGCTTCATATATTTGATCACACATTTTTATATTTTATTTTTATCGCAAACTTTGTACTATTGTAGTATGTGTAGGTATTTATAACTATTAATAAAAATGACTTTTTTTTTATAAATGCATGACACATTTAGCGAGCATTTGTAATTATTATTTTAATTTAATTAACTATTTACAATAAAAAGAATATTTATTTTATAATTACTTTTATAAATTTTAGTAAAAAAGTATTTTAATAATTACGATAAAAAAATCATTTTATCTTTTGTTATCGTAATAAAAAGATAAAAAGATGGACAAACACACGTATACTGATGTGTTGCTCATAGTGTATATAAGGAGAGTACACACTTAATATTTCTATTTTATTTTTAATTGTTTTATAATATAGTGGTGACTTTCAAATATTTATGATAAAATATGTTTGTTATTAAATTTAAATCTTCTCTTATGTGAAACATATATATATATAGAGAAATATATATTATGCTTTGTAATTATATTTGTAAATTTATCATATATTGATTAAAAAGTTATTATAATATGATAATATTATATAAAAAAAATATTTAAAAAATGTAGATACACGGACAATGTTGGTAGGTTTGACAAACTGGCATGACAGACTGTATTGGTCAAGTCCGACTTGTTTAATCTACCAACTCGATATGTCACATAAGAGGTGGGGCAAACCAACCCATCAATCTTTATATTTTGCACTTTTAGAAAGAAATCTCATGTTTTTGAAATTAAAATTGGTAGTTGTCAGTGTTTTATATAAAAATTTATTTACATTACTTTTTGTATACATCATTTTATTCATTGAATTATTCATAAGATTTATTTTGTTTTTTTAAGCATTAAACATTCTTTGATTAGGATATTAAAGTTTGATTCAATTTTATTTTTCTTTCTTGCATTTTTATTGTCTAGAAAGTGATATCAATAACTACAACAAAATAAATAGATCTAAAACAAACAAAAATGAAAAAAAAAATTTGAAAAATGATAGGTCAACTCGTCGGCCCACTCTAAAATAGGACAAATTATCAATTTCAGTCCGTATAACCTTGACAAACAAAACGGTGAGATTCCCGGTTTGCTACCCCTAGATGTAGTCATGTGCTTCCATTGGTAAATATATAATATAAATATGTTAAAAAATAATATTTATTTCTTGCAAATTTCTATTATACTGTTTAAACCAATTTAATTGAATTATAAATAAAATCTGAAATAATTATATGAGAGGATTTGTTTTTGTTGTGAGATTTATATAAGAATATAAAATTTATGCGTATGGATTAGTTAGAAGGTTTATTTTGTCATTTAGCAAGGATTTTCTTTGGGAAGAAGCTGAGTCTGATCGACTCAACCTCAACCTTCTTCTCCTGCATTGTGTTGTGCTCTCTCTCAAGGTTTCAGAGACGCAGAGACCCTAACCTCTAATTTCTAGGGTTTGGTACAGATACAACAACCGAAAATGTCTCAGAATGGGAAGCTGATGCCAAATCTAGACCAGCACAGCACCAAGCTTCTCAATCTCACTGTTCTCCAACGAATCGACCCCTTCGTTGAAGAAATTCTCATCACCGCAGCACATGTCACCTTCTACGAGTTCAACATCGACCTCAGCCAATGGGTTCGTTCGCTCTCTCAAACTTTTTTTCTATCATTTTTACTTTTTCATTCCATTCTCATCGCTCTGATTGCTTTGCAGAGTCGCAAGGACGTTGAAGGATCTCTCTTCGTTGTCAAGAGGTTCGTTTACTTTTCCTCCTTTTAGTATTCTTGATATCTCGCGATTCATTGCTTCAACGATCCAGGTGTTTGGATTCGAGGTTTATCTCGTGTTTATGCCTTTGTTTAATTTCAGGAACACACAACCTCGATTTCAGTTTATTGTGATGAACCGTCGCAATACTGGTTAGTGACTCAATCTGCTTTTGCTTGTTGCTATTTTGTTTAAGAAATGGGAAATCAAATGGTATTTGTTGGAAGCTGGCGTATTGTGCAATTGATCTTCGTTGATAATATCAATCTGTGACACTTGATAATACGGTTTTTGGGTTTGGTTTTGAAAAATTCATGTATTAAGTGCTTGCTATTTTATTCCTCTATATTTTATCAAGGCAATATATAATATGGTTATAGTAAGTGGGTGTGCTTTTAACCTTAAAATTATAATTGGGGCTGGGGTATTGGCTATCGGCAGACATTGCGCACAGCAACTTGCACTCAATCTTGTGAGTATTACGAATTAGTAATTGTGTAAACTGTAAATGTCTTCTAACCTGTTTTTAAGGATGGAATATGGTATATAATGTGTTGACTGTTGATACTTTGTGGTAGAGAACTGCCTAATGTCATTGCATGTAACTTGCATTTCGCCCTTTTCCATGATGGCATAAGCAGAGAATTTAGTGGAGAATCTCTTGGGGGATTTCGAGTATGAAGTTCAGGTGCCATATCTTCTCTATAGAAACGCTGCTCAAGAAGTGAATGGTATCTGGTTCTATAATCCACGTGAATGTGAAGAGGTTGCTAATCTTTTTAGCAGGTATTGATTGCTCTTAGTATGTATTTAATTATGAAATTGCTATGTTCTCCTCTGATTTTTTTCATAATGCTAAATTGTCAAATTTTGTCATTTTTAGTGATTCTGATTAATTAAGGGGGTATTTTGCATGTTTGGATTCCTTTATTTTGCGATAAAATATGAGAGTTTTTGAAAGAGGAAAAGAGAATTATTTTTCCCAATGTATTAAGCAAATTCCTCATACTTGTGTGTTGCTTCTAAACTTGATGGAATGTAAAGTTTAGATTGATTTTGTGGGGGGGGGGGGGGGGGGGAGAACATTTGTAATAGATAAGCCATAATTTTCCTGTCTTTTTTGAAAGTCAAACACTGATGTACCTGTTAATGAGGAGAAAAGAAGAACATATTGGGCTGAAACTTATGACGCTGATAACGAAGTCCATTTTATATAAAATTTATTGTAATTAATGCAAATAATTATAGGAGATTTTATTCATATATACATGATATGATATGCCAATAGTTCAGATTCTAATAAATCTGATGCTAATGAGATATCCCTATACTTATAACGATCCTAATTAAATGAGGGAACTAATCATAAAATTTAAAAGAAGAATAAAGCCTAAGAGATCATCTAGGATACTGTAAAATATTCTAAGGTAGGTAATATAATTAGACATTTCTCATATTTGTAGGGTTACCTATTAGGTATGGAATTGGTCAACTCTCCCCATGCCAGTTCCTAATGGATGATTAATTCAACGCAGGGGTTCCTAACCAAAATATGATGTTTTGTATGATGGTCAAGTTCATTTTTTCTTGCATCCGTTGAATCCTTGAAAGAATCCTGAAATTAGTTAACGATATACTGCTGATAACATATAAGCTATGTGCAACAATTACCTTTAGTTCTGTTTGCTTCGCTAATGTTCACAACATTGGACATATGCAAAGAACGGGAAAACAAAGATTTAACTAGCAGCTTCATCCAATGGCTTTAGTTGTTGATCTTTAGCATAGAGACCTAGATTTGTTGGAATTTGTAAAAAAATCATGTATCCATACAATTCATATATATTTGTCTAATTTTCAGGATCCTTAATGCATATGCCAAGGTTCCACCAAAGTCAAAGGTTTCTTCTACGAAGAGGTAATAATATGCTCCTAACTGGTTAAGTGACTCTGTGCCAGCATCTGCCTGCTCCCCTTAGATTTTTTTTTTTTTTTTTAAATTCTAGTTCATTTATCTTTTCTGAAAATGTAATCATATCCATGCTCCTTTCAAATTCCTTGGATTTGAAAAGTGATCTTGATGTATATGTTTTATCTCGAGCATTTTGTTGCGTGAAAGTAATTTGGAAAGAAAGGTGGTAGCCAGTGAAAGATGAAGCACATGAGATAGGGACAAGAAAGAGCATGTAACATAAATTCATTCAGTAGCACATAAATAATGAATGAATTAATGTGGCATATGATGAGCATAATTGTAGTATACATGTTGATAAATAATGATGCAACTTACACCTAGTTACGTTATCATATAATTATACTGTATTTTGGTTGGGAAAGGCAATAAGTACCTCTATTTTCCCATTATTCTTTTTGTTTTTATAAAATTGTATACAATGCTATTCCGCAGGATTATGGTTTTGCCTTTAATCTAGTGCACTACCCATGCCTGTTTCAAGGGCATTTGCATTGTTCCTACCTTTGATGTAGAAATACTGGGCAGCATTGTTGCTTTCTTAGTTTTGTTCTTTTTTTTAGCTAGCACTCCTTAGACATTACTCATTAGCCATTTATTTTTGCACGCAGTATACTTTGAATCTGAGTAAAATAGGTTCTGCTTATACTTGTTGCAGTGAGTTTGAGGAGCTAGAAGCAGTACCAACTATGGCAGTTATGGATGGTCCTCTTGAGCCACCATCATCTGCTACTTCCAATGCGGTTGATGTTCCTGATGATCCATCCTTTGTAAATTTCTTCAGTGTATGTACCACTGTTAGTGATGTTATTTGCTTCTAATACATGTTATTCTGATATCTCAATCCATTCATTTATTTCTAAACTTTCTTGACAAGTAAATGTGATGGCATTCGTTCGGTGGAGTTGGATAATTGCATGTGTGCTTAGCATGATTTTGTCCTTTGGTTACCAGTACCTGTGTGCTTCTTTTTTAATCATTTAATATATTGATATATAGCAGTTTCAGCTATATCCTAACAGTCTTTTCTTGCTAGTTTCTGTTGGAGAACTAAGGAAATGAATTTAAATTTCTGTTGACATAGAACTATAAAACTTTGGCTTATTCCATCTGTAGTTTTGAATTATTATTTCACTATATGGTTCAATTTTAGTATCTCAGGTATTATAAGATATCCAATTTTACATTTATCTTTTGAAAAGCGGTGGCTCAATTGACAAAAAGGAATAGTAGCCCCGCAAACTAACTATGAATTCCCGAGCAATTCTCAACTTTTCAGTGGTTTCTTTGCTACACTAATATAGACACTTAGAACATCATTTAGCTTTCAAATTTTCAGCCTATTCCTTGCTGAATTGTAACTTTGGTGCTTCACTTATGATTATTTACCTATTCAAATTGACATTGCAAAGATTGTTTGATACGATAAGTTCAATATTTTGTAAATGAGTTCTGATAATGAGAATGGTTTTTTCCTGACACTTTATTATTGCAGGCAGCCATGGCTATTGGGAATACTTCAAATGTTCCAATTACTGGCCAACCTTACCAGTCCTCTGCTACAATTTCTTCATCTTCAGTGCAAACTCATGCTGCTACACCTACTGTGCCAACCTTACAGATACCGCCGCTTTCAGCATCTACTCCTCCAATACCCCATCATGATGCTCCTGAATCCATTAGCAGTAACCGAACCACAAAACTTGTGAAACCTTCTTTTTTCGCCCCTCCCCCTTCTTCAGCAATGATGATACCCCCAGCATCTTCATCCACACCTACTGCCCCTCCACTTCATCCGGCTGTTAATGTACAACGTCCTTATGGTGCTCCACTGCTACAGCCATTTCCACCACCAAATCCACCACCATCACTTGCTCCTGCTCCCTCTCCAAACTACAGTCCAGTTATTTCTAGAGAAAAGGTTCGAGAGGCTCTTCTGGTGCTTGTTCAGGTTAGTCTACTTGCTTGGTGATTGTGTGTATTCTCCGTAGGGAATACAGTCATCTTAAATGGCTGTCAGGAAGTAGATAATTTTGTATGATCCAGTCATTCTATTTCCTACCAAGGAAAATTACTATTATACTAATTTTTTATTTTTTTTTTGGCTGTGGTAGGACAATCAATTCATTGATATGGTTTATAGAGCGCTGCTGAATGCTCATCAATCATGACTTTCAAGAGGTTTTTAATTAGCATCTCACTGGATGAATTGTTTTTTGGGCTGAATTACATTTGCTATAATTTTTAGGCCAGGCTATATTATGTCCTGAACTTTGAAATGTTTCAGTCATTTTCGATTTGTAAAATTGGTTGTGCTTTGTGGTTACCATTTTGATCTAGCTAGTTTCCTATATGTCACAGTTTTTTAGAGAAGACATTGCAATTTAACTGCCATATCAATTGTAGTGGCTGACGTGACAGGAAATGGTGGGGTCCAGATGAATGGTTAGCAATTCAGAACTGATTTCACAAATATGTTGATAGATTGAAACAAATCACCAATTTGTGTAGGGGGTGCAAAGGTTATTATTGAGCCTTGTTTATTGTGTATTTTATTAAATTGTTATATCAAGAAGATGTTGTATAGCAAGCACCATTGGTCAGTGTTTCAAAGAAAATGAACTGCTGCATAATTCAAGTATATATATAATCAGCCCTATCTTTTTGATGGATTACGAGTAGCTGAGAACAATTCTTCTGATATAACAAATCAGCTCCTGTTTCCTCACCGTATTGTAATATTTTTAGGTCAATCAACCAGTCAGTAGTGGTAGACTCACTTCAAAATGATTACTTCATCACTTCGTTTAGGTAGATAACTTTTGGCTGATACTGAATAATTCAAGCTTACGCATGTTTTTTAAATTCAGTGCACCGAGCACAAATTTGCATTTGAAATTCGATTATGTAGGCAGGACCATATGGTGCGACACATGTATATGGTTTTATTCACTCGAGTCATCCATGTTTTCCTTGAAATACGAGTTTTAACTCTTTCATTTTTTCTTTAAACTTGCACTAAAACGGCAGTCTTGTAGACGAACATACCAAACATGGTTGGCAAAAGCTGTGGTGAAGAAGAGGCATTCGTATAAATGGCCAATACGATTCGTTAGAGTTGACATAAAACATGTCTGCCACAACTTCAAGGGTTAACTGAAAGTCCAAAATATGTAGCTGGAATCGCAAACTCGATAGTGACATGGTGCAACCCATCATGATCGACCCCGCAAACAAATCTTGAAGGTCCACCTCTGCCAATTCTGGTTTTAAAAAAATTGATTATTAATAAAAACCAACTCACCAACAGAATTGGCCTGCAAAACGCAACTTCTGGGCTGTACTTCTCTAAATTAATATGTACTTTTATCGTAACATAAGTTCAGCGATGAATCACACACGTGTATATAAGTATCAATTTCTGATTTTACTTATTATGGGAAGACTTAATGAAGGACACAATACATTTCACATTTTCATGTAAATTTTGAAAAGAAAAACATTTTTTTGCATTGTTTTAAAAAGTATTCATATTTTTCATAATAAGGAAGAGTTTCTTTTTGTGAATACTTGAGGAACAGTTTGACTAGATGGGGCTTGTCTGCATGTTGATATACAGGAGCTGAAGGTACAAGCAACTGCATTCAGAAATCATAGTTACAACCGCAGCATTTAATGCTGAGTAGGAAAATTTTGATTTTTTTTTCATCTTCCTCTTTGGTATACTCTTGGGGTAGGATGGGGAGTGGATTGGACTCAATCCAAAGAAGTAAGATATGAAGGAAGACCTAAAGGGCAATGCATTCACCACCTCCATAAATTTCAACTACATTATCCCATGTGAAAAGATCAAGCTATCGTTCCTTATATTTATATTTAACCAACTTCTCATTTCTTCTTTTACCTTTCTCTGCACCGCCTGCTTATACTTCTTCCAAATCCTTATCTTGTGAGTGGAAGAGGACGTTGGAAGGACATTGATCACTACAAAGATAAGTATTTACTATTTTTGTTATTGCTGGAAAATATTTTGAATTGCACAATCCCATATGCATATATTTGTTTTAAAAAATTTTTGATTGTTTTTTATTATTGTTATCAACTATATACCACCAATGCTTGTTTTGTGTACACAAAGTAGTTAGGAGGCTATATCACGTTATTATAGATAAATAATATACATAATTTTAACAATTTAAATTTATTTTCAATTATATATATAGTATATTCAGAGATCATCAATATTTTTCAACACACATGATTCACTGTGAACATATGATAGAAAGTCATGAGACACTCTAATGTATTAGAGTTAGTCCGGAACGACATGGATAAATGGATTGTTTATATCATACGTTCACAATCGTATAAAGTAGGTGACATTACTATAGTTCTAGTATTTAGGTTTGTATTTTGAAATTTAATAATGATATTTTCTAAATTTTTTAATTATTAATATATAAAATATTATTATCATTCCATAATGTTTATTTTGATGAATATTATTCCTATTAAAAAAATACATTTTTATTAAATATTTTTTTAAAAAAATACTCTTTAAAATAAATTAATTATGTTGAAATTAATTCAAAATAAAATATAAATATATTTAAAAAAAAATAATATATTTCAAAATTTACAATCCAAATACTATTTAAAAAAATGTATTTTTAAAGGGTAAGAATGGATTCTGAAATACAATTTTTAAAGGTAAGAATAGATTTTGATGTAGTTGAATTTTATGAGATGCAGAATGCAAAACCCACACCCAAAACATTTCACTTTTCTTGTCATAATACACATTATTTTTTAAAGTTTAGTAAAATATTAACAAACTCCTTAGAATTGATATTTGTAAAGTTTTATGATCATTATCCAAGCTCAAATCCATTTAATCGGCTAAGTAAATCTTACTTAAGTAAATCATTGATCATTACTTAAGTAAATCATTACTTGAGTTATATGTAAAGTTAATTTTAGGTTATGTAATTTTTTTTTTCTCTTTTTCATTGACAATCATGTCCAAAAGCTCTTTATTACATAATCACGTTTTAAAATAACACATAAAACAATTCAATTGAAGTTTTAACAAATTTACGTGTACATAAAAATTATTATAACACATATTACAACTAATTTTTTTTCTCAGTAAACTTTCGTTTAACTCTCAATTGTTTCTATTAATTCAATTGAATAATAACTCTTTAGTTAACAATAACTGTCGATACAAATTTTTATTTCTGTAACAAAACTTTTATAATTAACTTATGAAACGTTCCTAAGCTATCGAATGAGACATGCTAACATTGTTTCACTTGCAACTTCTGAAACCAACATTCACTGGACAAATTCCTCCAATAAGATTTTAGTAATAAAATAAAATAATTCGGTAAACTTTAATTTCTATTATTATATTTTTAATTCACCTTTATATCATAATACTTGTGCTTTGGAATGGTTTCAATTTTTTGCTAGATTCCTAAAAGACATTGTTATATTAAAATTAAAGAATAATATAGGTTTTTGTTAACTCTTTAAATTTTCAGGCTATTTTTTATTTATGTATATGTTTATTCAATGTAAATATATTTTAATTGAAATGTTAATGAATTTGAAATAAAAAAGTGCTCTACAACTGGCATATTATTTAAGAAAATAATAATGATATATATGATTATTTTTTAATAAAATTATTAAATAAAAACGATCATGACAAAGCAATAACAATATAAAACCTTGTTTTCGCATTCTTTTAATAAAAAAGAGTGGAAATGAGGTTAAAATATTGATTAAAAAAATTAAGATTTACTAAAAATATTTATTTATTATTTGACACACTTTTTTTTATGTTTACTAACCTCTTAAGAAAGTTTCAAGATACTTCACTTTCTGCAACTTTTTTCATAATTATATATATATATATATATAATAGTGAAATTTAAATATTTTACGTAATAGATAACTTTTTATTTGTTGATAATAAATGAGATTTAATCTTTAATCTTTCAAGATAGTATCTTATAATTAGAGGCGAAAAAAATATTCATTTAGAGAAAATAGATTTATTAAAATTTGGTTACTGATTTTTTTTTATTATTACCAAAAAAAAGATAGGGTTTTAGAGAAGATAGGTTTAGAAGTTCGATTACCCTTTGCAGTTAGTGGGAACTTCGTTGAATGACTGTGTCTGTGCTGTGAAAGAGAAGAGGCAATGACTCGCCTCAGCTCCGAACAAGTCTTGAAGGACAACAATGTCTCCGACCCAATTT
The DNA here is from genome assembly GCF_000499845.2 of Phaseolus vulgaris. Taxonomy (NCBI): domain Eukaryota; kingdom Viridiplantae; phylum Streptophyta; class Magnoliopsida; order Fabales; family Fabaceae; genus Phaseolus; species Phaseolus vulgaris. The sequence goes on along the minus strand of NC_023755.2, from coordinate 35,932,360 downwards.
CCGTCACCACGCTGCAACTCACTTACAAAGCTCTTTCCGATGTTAGATTCAATACCCTTTTGTTTTATGTGCTTCTTTCTGGTTATAACCACTAAAAATATTGTCTTTTTTTACTTTGGAATTTACCCAGATAACGTGCTTGGCCAAATTCATAAACTTGGAAAAGCTTGACCTTAAGCTCAACAACCTCACTTCACTTGAGGTTCTTCATTTCTTGCCTCTTCTTTTACTGAAGAAAAAGAAAAGACATTTATATTTTTTAAATTATTGGCACTTTTGAGTGATGTGTTGTGCATGCTACACCAGGGTTTGAGATCATGTGCTAATTTGAAGTGGCTATCCGTTGTAGAAAACAAATTAGAAAGCTTGGAAGGAATTCAAGGACTCACTAAGCTCACTGTAAGCTGCTTCGGGTTTTATTTTGTTACATTTTAGTTTAACTGTTAATCTTATGTATGTGTGCTTTGCTTTTTTTTTTTTTATGTGGTTTAGTGAGTAGTAAATTTAGTGACACCTTGAACTTACTGGCGTGTTAGTTGTGAGAATGGTGGTACATCTTTTTTTCCTTTCAACAATTCAAATCTTTATCAGCGAAATGTTTCTATTCCGTGTTTTAGATATCTTGGCTCTCCCTAGGATTAGGTTGTTCAAACTTGCGTTGGAAAAACAATTCTGCATGAATATGGTCATGAAGAGGAGACTGGAGAGTCTTCTTATCTTGAAATTGATATGATTGCAACCTCAATCAAATCCCAAGTATAATGTTTCGCGCCTTGATGCTTATACTTCTGAAATTATAATAAGTACGATAGTTAATTTATGCATCCTTGCTGACAACATAGAGTTGTTTCCAAGGGTTCAAATTTCTAGTATTTGAATTAAATTTGCAAGGATTCTTTCATTTCACAAGGAATGTCCAATTGTTTAATTTAATTAGGTTTATTGTTCTTAGAATCTGTTTACTATCATCAAAGATTTTAGAAATACTGACACCAAACACTAATTCTTCTCTCTTTTCCTTGATGGGCTTGCTTTGTTTGAGCATGTAAATGTCCAGATTCTTGAACTTATTTCTTGAATCTTGTCAAATAATCTGCCTAATCTTAGTTCTTCTGATTAAATTCATGGAGCTACATGGGGATTTAGGAGTCACTTTTGTATGAATATGTGAACCAGGTGCTAAATGCAGGCAAAAATAAGCTTACATCTATTGATCAGATCACGTCAGTTGTTAGTCTCCGAGCTGTGATTTTGAATGGTGAGAATTTTTGCATGATCACCTGCTAACCACATCTATTTTAGAACAATGTGAAAAATATTAGTAGTGATTATTTCTATTTATATATATTTCTCTTTTCTGCACTTTTACTCTCTTTTTTGGCTTTGGCAGAAAATAACATTTCCTCCATATGCAAATTGGATCAGTTGAAAGAATTGAACACTCTTGGTATGACAAATTATACCTTCAGTTAAAAGTTCTGATGCTTTCAGCTTCTACTAGTGGGATAAGATTTGGTTGTTGTTTATCATTTTATTGACTGATATGTCTTGGATGACGTTATGCTTCTATCACAAATGCACAATAGGCTGTATTAATTTTTTATTTAGTTTCTTAGTATCTTCTTTATTCTTGAAACGAGTATAAAGAACTCATACCAACGTGGATGAAATAAATTGAAAATTTGGAAGTACTTTCTTCATAGATCCTGATACATTAGATATATTTTTGACTAAATTACGATGATACCTTCCAAGATTTTCTTAAAATAGACTTACATCACCTTTTTTTTCACCATTACAATGGTCTCCCTTGTAAGGTGTATGTGTAATGTTTTTAAAACATAAGGGAGTGCAAATGTAATGTAGAAAGAGGTGACAATGTAATATTTTTGAAACAAAAAGGAGGTTTGTGTATAATTTTAAAGAAAGATGGATGTCAGTGTAATTCGAGAAAAACTCAGGACTGTCAGTGTAATTTACTCTATTTTTGGGAGGTTTAGCAGCACATTTTAATGTTGTAAAAGTTCATTGAAATTTTATGTATAAGAGGCATATTACATGTTAAGAAGTTCATTTTTGACCTTTAAATCTTGCTTGATATATATATATATATATATATATATATATACACACACACACACATACCTGAAAACTAATACCATTGTACTTCTTTTACTCTATGTTTGGGTATGTTTGAAATGCGTAATTATTTTTGCCACATAATATCTCACCAACTCACACATGGTTAGAACTTGCATATGTACAAAAGGTGTGCATAAATGTTGTAAAAAGTCATTGTTAATTTTATTATTTATAAGGGGCATATTACGTGTTGAGAAGTTTATCTTTGACATTTCAATTTTGCTTGATATGTATACATGCAAACCCATACTATTATACTTCTTCTTTTACTCTATGTTTATGTATGTTTGAAATGCATAGTTATTTTTTGCCAAATAATATGTCACCAACTCACGATGGTTAGAACTGGAATATGTACAGAAGGTGTACATAAATGTACCAATAACCTTGAATAATCTTCGAATATCTACATCTGCAGTTCTATCAAAAAATCCTATCCGTAAAATTGGTGATGCTCTGCTGAAGGTGCAATCTATTACGAAGGTAAGAGGTGCCCCAATATGTTGAACTCCTTTGATGCCTATTTCAGTATTGTATTCCTATTGCTCATGAAATCTCTCTTGGTTTCAGCTTTCCCTCTCTCATTGCCAGCTTCAGGGTATTGACACCTCACTCAAGTCTTGCGTTGAGTTGAGTGAGCTCCGCCTTGCTCACAATGAGATTAAGGTGTGCTTTTAATATGTGACTTTGGATCAATACATGATACAAAATTCATATTTATTTCATGACGTCATTGCTTAAGATTTTTTTTAATATTGTTTAAATTGGATTTCAGTCTCTTCCAGATGAATTAAAGCTCAATTCAAAGCTCCGGAATTTAGATGTGGGAAATAATGCGATCGCGAGGTGGTCAGAAGTAAAGGTTTGATATTCATATCTAGAGTTTTCACGTTTTCTGGCATATTTTACAATTACCTTGCCCTTTACCATGTTTATTCATCATGTATTACATTTATAGGTACTCAAATTACTCACAAATCTGAGAAATCTTAATCTACAAGGAAATCATGTTGCCACAGTTGATAAAGTTACAAGAAAGGTGATTCCATTGTGCTTCTTGTTCTATGTGAGTTCGCACATGATTATTGAATTTCATTCCTATTGTATGATACAGATTAAGAAAGCACTGCCAAGACTACAGATATTCAATGCTAGACCAGTAGATAAAGATACTGAGAGTAAGCAGGGTGGCGTAGTTGATGGAACTCATGATTTTTCAGTAGATCATACAATATATAAAAAGAAGGATGATCACGTTGAAGCCGCAGATGATCTTGACTCGGAGAGAAAATCAAGTAAGAAAAGGAAGAAAACTGTTGATGTATCCAAGAAGGAAGACAGGGTGATTGCTGAGGGAAATAAAGCTCTTAAAAAAGATAAGGCAGATAGAAAGAAAGACAGTCTTATAGTTAGTGTTGATACTGACATGGAGAATAAATCAACCAAGAAAAAGGTAAAAAAGGATGACAAACCCTTGGACAAGGGTTTTGCTCCTGAGGAGAATGTCTTTAAGGTTGGGAAGAAACTGAAGAAGAAATTTAAGAATAAGGAACAAAGTGAACTCGACATTATTGACAATGCAGAAGCTTCATTTGCAGAGCTTTTTAAAATCAATGATGCAGAAAATCAGAATCATAGTGATGAAATGAAAGCACAGGACAAAGTGCCTAAGGATGTAAAATTTGCAGGAAGCACAGTAACCTCATTTGCCAAACCTAAGAATATTAAAATGCAGAATATGGAGTCTCTATCATTTCCAGTAGCAGATATTGGAAATGGAGGACCATCAACATGGGGTGATGAGTGAGATAATATGTGAACACATGTTAGTCCATGAAAACTTGTCTACAAGAAGATTCTGTCAGATTTCTCATTGCATCTCAGCTATTTTCTGCTTTTGAAGTGCAGGATACTTTTGCTATGCTTTTAGTTGGTGATTTTGTTGTCAATCTGTGAATTGCTACTTGTTAAAGAAGTTTTCTTGATCTGCCATTACTTTTTATTCCCTTTCCCCTTTCAACATTCCAATGAGAAATGCAGTTAGCAATTGCTATTTGGTTAATTCTTTCTGCACCCGATCCATATTTTAATTTTCAAAATTGTCTTTCATTCTGAAATACAAAAGAATGCACTCTGGAAAAGCAAATCTGGAATAGATTTTTGTTTCAAGAATGAAATTAGAATAGAATTGGAAAATTAAAATCACACTTCATAAAAGTAGTTCAGGTATAAAAAACTTCATTCTTGAAAACAAAATCTGACTGGAAAAGGGATTTTAGTCAACAAAAGTGTTCAGAAAACGAATTTTGGAAAAGAGATTCCAGACAATGTATTTTGATATGCACCCCTCTCTTATTTTGGGACATTTTTTTTTCATTTCATGTAACTATCGAGTGCAGGTCACACATTTTATCGGGGGCAGGAAGGATTTGTCTCGCTATTTTATCTTGCAAAGAAAACTGGCAAAGTGTGGACTGTTTCTTTCTACAACTCCATTTGTTCTTGTGTCATCCTTTACAAAATATGAAAATACTTTTTTATCTTTCTTGTGCTACTCCATAAATTTATAAAATCTGGAAGCAATTTTAAAAATTATATGTATTCTGAATTACTTTGAAAGGTAATCTCATATTCTAAATAGCTTATAGATTATGTAATCAATAATATATTTTTTATAAAATGGTATTTCGGATTACATAATTTGGAAATAGCTTATGGATTAATCTCATGTTATTTGGATTATGTAATCTGGAAACTAATCACACAAGAAAAAAAAAAATCTTTGAATTATGTAATCTAGAAGCTAATTTCATTTTAGGAAAGACTTTTAAATTATATAATCTGGAAACTAATTACGCATCTGAAAAAAAAACTTTTAGATTACATAATCCGGAACCGGAAGCTAATTACAAATATGGAAAAAGACTTTCAGATTACGTAATCTGAAATATTACAGAAGAACATTTTTGGAATACAAAAATTTATGGGGTTGACAAAAGAATGTATGGAGGTGCAGGAAGAAGCAGTCCAAAACGTGTCAGCTAGCCCAATTCAGCCTGTCCAATCTTTAGCCCGATATAAGCAGGCCTGTCCTTGGTGGGCTGGTCCACCAGTCAACAATATAAATGATTGGATTTCTAATAAAAGAAATTATTAGCATTCCATTTTTATATTGAATTTGATTATAATTAATTTAGAAGTAAATATTATTTATTAATTTTTATAAATTAGACAGTGACAAACAAACATTATATAAGAAATTGACTGTCTAAGTTATTATAAACACTATTCTGTTCGCATATATAGTGTAACTAAAAATTGTATATAAGTTTTCACTGAATTCATTAACAAATATAAGATATTAGAAAACACATAATAGCAAATTAAATGATATTTTGATAACCATTTAAATTGAAAGATATTTTTGGTGGTTTGTTTCTTTTTCATAAATAAATAATCAATTTGATCCTTTAACCATTGAGATGTAGATTGATAGGTTCTTAAATAAATCTTTTTTTTGACAAATGATTTTTTAAAAAAAAAAAATTCGAAACTCTTAACAAAAGTCTACATTAACATTTAAATATTATGGTGACACATCTCTCCCTCCTAAGTTTCTGCCTCCTGAGTATGACACATAATGAAACGAGTCTTAGATATACATTCTTCAATAATTGATTATTTTCATTATAAATTTTTCTGTCACTTTTAAATTATTTTCCAATAATCACTCTCGTAAACCAACCCAAATCTCTCATCACAAATTGATGTAATTTAAATGTTTAGAGTTAATTAAACTAAAATAAAATATACAAAATTAAGTGTTTCAACCTCAACTTCATAATATATAATTGGTGTAAATCTCCCTTTATAAGTCAAGTTTTATAAGATTGAGTTATACTTAAAATTCACTGTTTAATATAATATCATAGTCATTTAAAATTTATCACAATGAGAGTTTATTAAATCTATTATGTCACTCGCTATCGAATCACCTTAAATGTATAATTTCACACGAGTTGGTAGAGGAGAGTGTATTGAAAATTTCATATAAATTAAATATTAAAATATTTTATAATATATAAGTGAAAACAAACTTATTTTATAAATCAGTCGGTTGAGATCTACCTTTTAATATTAATTAATATTAAGTAATAAATAAAAAAACAAATTACTATTTAAATCATCGAAAATTGTATTGGTTTGGATTAGCTTTGTTTGGAAGAGGTGCTAAGTCAATCTTCTTCAAAGAAAAAGTCCAATCCAACGTAGCAACATGCAGTGACAACTTTTTTGTGCAGGCATGGTTTCTTTGACTCTTCTTCCAGTTGCTTCACGGTCTGAATTAGTGTTTGAATAATTTAAAATTAACTGTAACTGATTGTAATCAAATTAATTTTGAATGGAAAAACATGATTAAAATGTGACTTTCAGTGTATCTCTAATAAAAACGCAACCATAATGATTTAAATTAAATCATCTCCCAACCAAAAAAAATCTTAATGAATACTGAATGAAAACTTTTTCAATGAATTCAAAGAATGATTCAGTGGTCAAATGATTATCCATGTATAGAAAGGTAGAATAGTTAATTGAGTATTTAAAAGAAAAAAAAAAGAGTTGAGTCCATAAAGTACTACCATGCATTAATTTGCTCTCTCATTTCAAACGTCTTGAGTTCATTGAAAGTGTTGGTAAGTGCAAATTGGAAGGGTTTAGTTGGAACCCTAATTTTGAGCATTAAGATGAACTTGAAAGGGTTGGTAGATTAAAAAAATGAAAACACTTGACAAAGGAGTTTGAACAGAATGGATGAGATTTGCATTCGTAGTTGTGTTCTAACTCATTCCAACCTTTTGTGGTGACACAACAGCTGGTTGCATCATCATCATCAACTGTAGTGTAATTGACGAAAAAATATAAAAGGTTTTATGAGAACCGCCATTAAAAAAATGTTGAACACATATTCATATCTTAAAGGTTGAAAGAGATAGGTTGAATTTATTGAGGTGGTGTTGTCTAGAAGGATGATTCAATTCCAGTATGATGGTGCCGCTCGTTGTTCAAACAAGGGTCACAATTTTGGTAGTAGACAAATTAAGCACTTTACTTACTTTAATTATGTTTTAAAGATGTTTAAATTTTATTTTATAAGTAGATGTGAGATTGAGTTAGATTTAAATTTATTTTAGTAAAAAAAATTATTAAATGAAAATTATTTTTAAAAATTAAAATAATTAGTTATTATTTAATTAAATTAGAGATTATTATATAAATTGTACTGGTAGGCTAAAACCGAGAGGTTTAGGCCGAGAACAACATATTAAGTAACCAAGGAGGGATAAGGTTAAAACCGAGAGGTTTAAACCGAGAGCGAAAAAGATATATGTTAAAGAATAAAATAAAATATAAATATTATTATAAAAATGAAACCCAATTAAGTTAAAAACCTACAGGAGGGGTGTGTGAATAATAAAAAGGTATAAAAAGAAAGTCCAACAGAAAAGGGGAAAAGCCCATTAAGGAAACCCTATAAATAGAAGTTCAGAATAAGAAAAAGGTAAGAGTGATTTTATCTTATGAATATTAAACCTTTTCTAACTTTGGCATCGGAGCGACTTGCAGGTACCCCCCACCTGTCGTGAGGAGAAGCCGAGAGCACCAGCCGAGAGCATCAGCCGAGAGGAGAAGCCGAGAGTTCATGTCATAAAGAGAAACCAAGCATCCAGCCCAAGATAGTATCCAACCCAAGATAGTGCCCAGCCCAAGATTGAAGGATTAGTCTTGTTAACCTAGTTCGAGTGTTCTTGGTCCCTGTTGTAAGAACATAAATTAAAAAATTATTTGTATGGAAAGTAGTTTTTATTATTAATAAAAAATTTATAAAATAATTTTTAAATTTTGTATCTATTTTAATTATTTATTATTTTAGATTTTAAATTAGTCTTTATTAATTTTTTAGAGATTAATAAAAAAATCTAATATTAATAACTAAAAATTTTGTAACTAATTCAAAAATCAATCTAAAAATTATTTTATATTAATAAATTTTTTAATTAATAATAAAAATCATTTTTTATATTAATAAATTTTTAGTATTTAAGATAATATCTATTTTAGTAAAAAATACTAATTATTTTAGTCTTTAAGATAATATCTATTTTTATCTCTATGTTTGATTACTATTTCCTGATATTTTTTAATATTTAAAATTTATTCTAATGAAAATTTATTAAATTTTTTATATTATTATTTTTATTAGATTTATTATATCATTAGTTATTAAACTGTTATTAAATTATTCATAAATATTATATTTATCATATGTCATGTATAAGTGACTAGTCTTTTGAAAAATAAGTTAAATTTAAAATTAAAGATCTTTTAAAAAATTGTAATGTTACAAGTGAGTTTTCAAAACTAACAAGATGTGAGAGGAACTCAATAAGATATTAATGTCATTCTCAATTTAAAATCTTAAAAAAAAATAGGTTTATAAGTTTTTTATATACTATTTGACTTTTTACACGTGTAACTTAGAGTGATAATTGAGTGAGTTACTAAACTTACATGTTAACAGTGTTTAATATTGGTTAATTAGATTTTGAAAATGGTGGTACATTCATTAATTACTACTAATGGAACCGGTTTGGCCGACCACAAAAATCTACTCATCTCACATTTCTGACTTTTCATTGGTCCAAACAAACCTTAACCTCCGGCACTCAAAACATTCACATTCACATTCACATTATACCAATATTAAACACAAACACAAATTTAACACTTTGTTCCTTCTTCAACTCTTCTTCTCCATCTTTCTTACACCAGAAATTTCAAAAACCATACACCTTTAACATCTGCTACAACTTGTAAATCAAAGATGCCTTACAAATACATACCAATTTTATCAATTAGATTCCAAAGAAAAAAAAATCAAAAAATTAAATTAGTATATTTAGTTAATTTTTTTATGGTGATGTATGCCTTGTTTTATTTTTATAACTACTAATGACATTGCTTTCTTATTATCTTATTTTATTCAAATTTAAGGGCTCACTAATAATGTAAGGGTCTAGAAAATAACCTTAGAGTAGAAGTGATATATTTTAAATGATACATAAATATTTTATTATTAAAATAAAAATGACATATAAATAGAAAATTCAGGTTTCATTTTAAAAGAATCACCCTCTCTCTACAAGTTTTCCTTTTCCTTTCTCTCTCTTCTCTCTAAGATTCTGATCTTCTCGCTTATCAGTTTGGCGATCGGAGTCTGCCATTGGACTCCTGGCAGCAAAGACTACAAGATTGCCCGATCAGAATCTCCGATAGAGTAAGTTCAATTTTTACCCTTCTCTGAGTCAAATTTTGAACTTGTATGTCTATCTCAATCTAAGTGTATGCACGTGCCTCTTTTAGTTTTAAGATTAGTCTTTAGTAGATTAGAGTCTTAGACATATAGTTAGATTTTTTATCAGGACTCTGTGGTGCAGGTTAAGCTACTTTTGAAGATTTTGGTAGGTTTGGAGCTCTTCGTGAGCATATGCTCAAGTAAAGGTAAGGGAAGCTAGTTTAAAATCTTCAATAGAACCCTAGGTTAGAAGATTTGAATGTGAGTGTGACGGGGTCACCAATTCCAGATTTTGTTGCAAGATTTATTGTTCTGAGTAGATTGTAGTTTGATTGAGATTGAAAGTGTTGTGATTGAGAATTGGTTGTTTGATTTAAATGGTTTTGGAATTAGAAATCACATATATGTATAAATGGACATAATAACTCAATGATTCAATGAGAGTGATTGTATCATGATGAACAAGAACTGTCAATGTAATGTGTATATTTATAATTTATGAATTGAATGAGATATTGATTTATAATCTAATAGGTATATTAAGTTATGCAGAATTTTTTCTGCATATTTCGCTCAAGCTAGCAAATGCTAGCTCAAGCTAAAAAATTTGGGTGCTCTCTGGAGGATTTTAGCCCAAGCTAGCGAATTTTAGCCCAAGCAAAAAATTCTGGGTGCTCTCTGGAGGATTTTAGCTCAAGCTAGCGAATTTTAGCCCAAGCTAAAATTTCTGGGTGCTCTCTGGAGGATTTTATCTCAAGCTAAAATTTTGGGTGCTTTCTGGTGGATTTTAGCTCAAACTAGCAAATTCTAACTCAAGCTAAAGTAAAATAAAAAATAAATAAATAAAAATATTAAACTAATTTTTATTTGCTTTTAAAAGATTGATTTATTTATTTCTATATAGTTTTTCTTATAAAGTATGTAAACTTATATTTCATGTATAGTTAATTGAAAATCTCTTTAATTAGACATTTATATGATTAGTCAATGAATTGTTGTGTATTTTGAAATTCTAAACATTGGTATGATTTGATTGTTTGATGGTGGATATTATGAGGTTCAAAATATGAATTCTAATCGAGACATAGTATTTTCAGGAAAGAAAATACCGTGTTAAGATTGTTTAGGATGTGCATTGACTAGGGATTCGTCTAGAAGGAGATATCCTGACTCTCTTGAGGTAATGAAATCATATAAATGAAGTTATTCAGGTGGTGAGAGTCGAAGAAGGTTTATATGAATGGGTAAGTTGTTTGAAAGATAATTAACTTGACCTGTTATATGAATTAACCCTGTCATATTAGGAGAGAAATGATATTCAGATTAATTATGTGCGTAGCTGTGTGGATTTCACAGTGATGTAGTATGACAGGTGCAGATCTCTGAGTCTAAGTCAATGCACGAGTCTTCCGGAAGTAGAGTCAAGTGTCTATGTGTTATGAGTCAGTAGAAGTCTGACATGTGTAAAGATGAATTATGAAATTTAAAAGACACTTGATGATTTGAGAAATTGTATGAGACTTGATGAATTATGTTGATTAATTTGACATGAAATTATATAGAAATTTTTATATAGTTAGCTTACCTTGTTATTTGTTTGTGTTTGTTTCTTTATCTGTGATGATCGTGTTTTACACGGGAGCATATGAGATTGCAGGTAATAGAGCTCCTCAGTGAGCAATTGGAGTATTGGATAGATTTACCTTTGAATGCTTTGTTTCTTTTGTTTGTTTTTTTTTTCACTTTTGATGAATATATTAACTTCCTATGAAGAGGGATATCTTTTTGAGATACAAATATGATAACCTAATATATGTTTACATGTTAATTAGATATTGTATGCATAATATATTAACAAAAATGGGAAAAAAATAGGGATGTCACAAATAATAAAGTAATAGTAATACTTACTAGTGTGTTTTTTTAATGAAATTACTTTTAGTACTGCCATTTTTTTTTCATGAACATGATTAACTAGTATCTAAAATGAAACTTGGACACTGATAAATTCAATATATTAACCTTTTGTGTGCAACTTTTTATTGTTTTTAGAGGTATCATATATTTATTTGTGTAATTCTCTTAAACATTCTAGTGATACAGCGTGTAAGTGAAGTTTGACAAGTGATGTATTTTCTTTTTCACAGTTAAAATATCTTATGAAATTATATTCCATTCCATTTACAATAACATAATAATTTTATTATTATTTATGGATTGTTATTTTTGATAAAATATATTATTTTCTAATTTAGTATTGAGTATGGAAGTATCCTATCCTAACAAATTGTATTGTTTATATTTTTGAAATATAGTATTTTAAATGTTATGTTGCATAATTTTTAAGGAATTTGAGTGCGTGAATAAATCTCAATTTTTCGTTTGAGATTCAATAAAAGAATTCACGTATAAACTTTCAAATTTAAATTGTCCTTATGATTTACATTTTATAAAAAGAAGGGAAGTAGTAGTAACACTTATTATAGTGAATATTGAATTATTCAGAAGAATAATTTGGAAATATTAATATAATATATTTTTAATAATTTTTAGTATGAATGGTTAATTTACATATTCCATATTTCCTAATATTTATATTGCACTACAAAAAATTGTCCATTTATATACCGATTATTTCATACGGATCCAAATTCGTATGTAAAGTGAGCATTATATGGATATTTACATATAAATGTAATTCAGTATGTAAATAGATATTACATACGGATTTTTCTGTATGTAAGAATAAAAGTGATTGCATAGGATTTTTCCGTATATAAGAATAAAAGTGATTACACATAGATTTTTTCGTGTATAAGAATAAAAGTGATTACATACAGATTTTTCCGTATATAAGAATAAAAGTTATTACATCCAGATTTTTTCGTATCTAAGCCAAAATTGATTACATACGGATTTAATCAGTATGTAATTTTGGTGCTATGAAACGAGAATAATTACATACGAATTGTATATGTATATAAAGTATTACATACAAAATATTTTTAATAACTGTAATAATAATAATAATAATATAAATAATATTAATAATATTTATATTATGAATAATATTAATAATATAAATGATATTAATAATATTTATATTTAATAATATTAATGTTAATAATAAGTATAATAAATGATATAAGTGTGTATCGTGGTTCATTTATTAAAAATTATTGTTGTTGTGTGATGAGTAAATTAAAGTGTTTGATGAGTTTTTCATTGAGTCTTTTGAGACGTGTGCCATGTCATTTTGTAGAGTTAATGACTTTCCTACGTATTGGAACTTGTCAAATTACACAGTGAAAGATCATAAAGCATGCAATGTGTGAATAAAACACGTTGTATAAGTAGTTGAAACAGAAGGAAGACAAAAATCTTTAACAATCGAGATTTCTAAAAAAGTTTCATACATATTGAAAATTGTGAAAAACTTTGAATTGCCATAAGAGAATGACATTTGTAACATTCCATTAACCAATGTTGAGATTTATGAAAAGATCAAACATATTAATGTTATTTTTGAAAAAAAAAAAGACAATTGCAATTAACATATGGAACATCTTCTTAATCTCCTTTATTGGTGCAGGTTACAAGTTAAATACAATATATATCTAATACACGTAGAGGAATATGTGTGTGATAACTTAATTAGAACATTTATCAACATCAAAGATAAGACATAGGATGATTCACCTGCTTGTATGGATTTGAATATGCAAGAGGAGTTGATGCCAAGGGAAATAAGTAAGCATACATATTTCCTCCAACATGTTACACTTTCTCTAAAAAGAAGAAAACAAGTTTTTGTTAATATTTTAAAGGCATCAAAGTACCACAATAATACTCTTCAAATATTAAGAGTCGTGTATTTATGATGGATTTGAAACTAAGTAGTCTAAAGTTTCATAATTGTCCCGGTGTAACAATAATTGTTTGTGACTATTAGTAACATTTTGATAAAATACTACAAAAAAAAATCTTTTAATGACGGTTAAAAAGGTCATATAAAGACGGTTCTGAAATCGTCATTATTGCGAGTGTCATTATAAATCAGCTGTTTATAACGATAGTTCTAGAACCATCATTATAAATCACATTAATAACAAGTGTAAAAATTATCATTATGCCAAATAAATGAAACAATTTAAAAAAAACACTTATAACAACACTTCTAGTATAAAACCGTCGTTATAAATGCTTATAACGGACTTTTAAATACACTATAAGTGTATTTTTTTAATTTTTTATTATTATTATATACTCAATCTAATAAAATATTAAATTTATAAAATAATAATACATATAATATCATAATTTAAATATGAAAGTGTAAAATTCTTTTTTATAAATTTGATTAATTAAATAGATTAAATAGATTAAATATAAGTTATTTATATTTAAATCAATATAATTATAATTTAAAATATCCAGTCGGTAAAAAGGTATAAATTTAAAACAAGCTGAATTTGCATGATAATTAAGAAGGTTTTGAACCTCTATCTTCAAGCATAATTAATAGGAATTAACTTTATTAATTGTATATACTATACACCGAGTGAGTCCTCAAGTAACTCAATGAATATTAATGGTCACAAAAATGGACTAAAATACTACAGAGAAATTATCAAATAAAAACTAAAAAGTTTCAGTAGCTATATACACAGATTCAGTTGCTAATTCCTTCCTTTTTTGTGTCGCTAAAATCAAATCAGTTACTAAGAGCAAGCAATTTTATGGTCACTAGAGTGATATTATATATGTTGCTAATTAATTGTTAAGTTACACTATCAATCGCTAGAAAATTAAGGTATTTATTTTATTCAAAAAAATTGACAAAATAACACGATTGTTGTTGTTTTTAAAGAAATATTTATTATTAAAAAAAGTAAATAACATTATTTTTTTCAAATGTATTATTGAAATATTTATTAATAAAAATAAAGATGAAGTATATATATAGAATTTAAAAAAGAATGGGAACAAAAATGGATGACCGAAAGTGAGGTTGGATAAGGTTGGTTTCTTTTATTTTCTGGAAATGATGGAGGAGGTTGTTGGATGGACCATCATCATGTGTTGGAATAACAAACAAACATTTCTATAATTAACAATATTTTTTTTTCCATCTCATTTCTGTTTTGCGTGCTCAATAAAACTCAATAAAATCAAAATCTTATCTTATTTAAATTATATTACTTTAAAAAAATGAAATAAAAGGAAAAAATAAACAGAACAGAACATTAATACAGTTTATATTGATTTTAGATGTTTGAAAAAATAGTTTTATATACTGAATGACGTAGTTATCTGTTATTTAAATGTGATGATTCAGTTGAGTCAAACAAAATTACATTACGCAAGTTTATGAAAATAGAAATAGAGAAAGAAAAGGCACGCTGTAAAGCACAAACAAAATGTTTATTGTTATATAAATGAGTCCACTTGAGATGGCTTATAAAAAAGGTATAAAATATTGTAACATAAAATATTAAGAAAGGAAGTGAGACCCCTTATTTGGAGTTTGAAGAGTATCTAAAGAGAAATAAAAGTATGGTTTATAAAATAAAAAAATGTAGAAGCCAAATATGGAGTGGTTTGAATAGTTAGATGAGTATCTAGAATGACACACTTGATTTGACCCTACTCTCATCTCAACTTGTTGTTATGCTAAAAAAAAAGTCACCAAGACAACTCTATATATCACCAATCCCAATCCTAATCCTTCACATGCACACATTACACACACTCAACCATCAATCATAAAACTATATCACTTATCCTTCTCACTGCAACCAATCAACTACACTTTCTATTTCCTAATTCTTACTTTTTCTCTTCCCATCACACCCATGGACACAACTTCTTTCTCTTCTTCTTCTTCTTCTTCTTCTTCTTCATCCAACATAACCACCCTCCACCCCGACATCATTCAATCCCACATCCTTAATCGCCTCGACGCTCCCACCCTCGCCTCCGCATCCTCCACCACCCTCCACCTGCGCCGGCTCTGCACCGATCAACACCTCTGGCGGAACATCTGCGCCGCCACCTGGCCCTCTCTCAACCAACCCCGTGCCGCTGACCTCATCGCTACCTTCCCCGCCGCCCACCGCTCTGTCTTCTCCGACTCCTTTCCCTCCATCCACCACTCCCCTTCTCCGCACCCCACCCCAACGCGGCCGCCGCCGGAGCTTGTATCCGCCGTGGACCTCTACTACAAGGGCAAACCCGTCTTTTCGCGCGTCATCACAACCGATACCCAAAAGGGCTGGTTCCTCTCCTCCCCGCTCTGGGTGGACCTCCTCGACCCCAACGAGGTGGTCCCCACTCCCTTGATATTCGCGAAGTGCGAGGAGGAATCTTCGCGGCTGGCCCACCTAGAGCAGAATCTGGAGCTGAGCTGGATCGTCATCGACCCGACGGGGAAGCGCGCGGCGAACCTCTCGAGCCGGCGGCCGGTGGCGGCGCGGCGGCACTGGCTGACGGGGGATCTGGAGGTTTCGTTCGCGGTGACCATGGAGAGTGTCCAGTGCGTTATAAGGGTGACGTGCTTCGGGAAGGCCGGGGGGGCTATGCACGTGAGGGAGGTGGGCCTGATGATGGAGGACACGGAGGGGAGACACGTGATTGGCAGGGACAGTTTCGTAATTTTGCAAGACGCCATGGCGAACGGCGAGAGACGAAAACCTGATCCCGAAGAAGCCAGAGCAAGGTTCGAGAAATTCTGCCGCCTGAAGAAAGATATCAGAGAGAGAAAAGTACGGAGAGACAATGCAATGGACATGGTTGCCATGTTGGTCTCTTTCACCGTTTTCGTTTCACTCTTTTGGTTCATGGTCTTTGGCTTTTGACCAAAGAAACAGCTTTTGTGTTTGTTCTTTGGGGTTGGTCGGTTGCACTTACGCCAGCTTGGACGGAAAAGGTAAAGCAAAAGGGACACTTGAATAGAAACGTTAAGCGGAGAAGATACAGCATATACGACACAACAACGTGTGTATTTTATTCCACTTACTTAATTCATTTTTTCTTTTGACCAATACCATGTCACCTAATTCCTTTATATAAATTTATACATATTTTTACCATAAATTTATAAATTTAAATTCATTCAGGTTTACTGGTTTGAGGTTATAGATTAGTATTTTTTTTTATGTGGGTTAAAAGTGCAATAACCTTTCTTAACTGATGATTTAATGATTAAGGTAAAACACATGGAAGTGTGTCTTGAATTCCTAAGAATTGCGATATTGTGGTGTTACGCGTCACTCTTTGACCGTTCAAAAATTTCTCCCTGGTTCGACTAGGATTTGGCTGATTGAGAAGTGGTGAATGTGGAAGTAACTAAGAAATTTTTTTCCCGGCCTTTATGCTGATCACGATATTTATGGTTCAAGTTCTGACTTTTAGTCTCCCTACAAGTTGGTGAAGTTTGAAGATGATTGAAAGGAAAAATATCTTTGACACTCTCAACACAACTTTCATTTGAAAATAAATAAATAAATATAATATTATTTTACCTTTGAAAATAAATTAAATATAATTAAAAAAATAATTTAATGAATTGTAAAATTAAAATATTAATTTATTAAATTGTGAAGTGGAAGAATTTTAAGTATCAACATTGAAAATATGGTAATACAAGAACTGAAACATGGAAAATTGGAAAGATGGAAAATGATACTTATACAACTTTTGATATATATATATATATATATATATATATATATATATATATATTACTATAACTGAACAAAGAGTTTTAAATTTGCTCTCACAACATTCTTTTACCAAATTGGTTTAATATTACATGCTTAATTATTATGTAAACTGGTGAATTTTTAAAAAAATAAGCATTTGAGAAAATCGGATACAATTTCTTAAAAGAAATTATACTTCCAAACAGATTTTCCAAGCAGGAGTTTAGTTTTCTTTAAATTTTTATTACGAGAATCGTACATCAAAAATATGTTTTTATTATTTTTAATTTTTTAATAGATTTTTTTTTTTAAATCGTGATTTCTATTATGTTAATATTGTTTTTATATATACGATTTAATATATATATATATATATATATATTAGAAAACGTGTTTTTAAACAAGATTTATATTAATAAATAATAAAAATGTGCTTTAAATTATGAAAACTGTCAATAAACCTAAAATCTTGATTTAAAATACGATTTTTTATAATGAGATCGTGTAATCTAAATAAGCAAATTACATTAATTTAGTAAAAAAAATAAAATCAATGTGACACTTTCATATGTTTCACTTTATGTTTAACCTATCATATACTGACAAGTATCTAGTTACATATATGTAAATTAAGTCTAATACAAATACTCATTAGAATAACGGTACAGAATTATTATGCATTACTTAATAATGATTTTATATGTTTAGATAAAAAATACCATTTATTTAAATTTATATACATGAATTTAAGTTACTTTTTTTTTATTGAAATGGTTTAATTTTAAAAGTATTTTTTTAAATACTTCAATTATAAAAAAAAACAAAAGAGTTAGTATTTCAATCTTGCAAACATCAATCAATAATAACTACAAAAAAGTTTAAATAAAAAAAAAGTTCGTTAAGTACTTAATCGTTCATATTAGGCTTCCAATTGAGACGTTCGGTAAGGTTTCTGGTTAGTGTTTCTCGTTAAAATCTAATGTCTCATTTAAGATTTAACAACTATTATTAATTTATATATATTTTTAATCAAAATAATACATTAAATATTTCTTAAATTATTTTATCAATTTAAAAAAATTTAACAAGTTTTCTTAAGAAAAAAAATCAATGAAGTGAAATTGTACATAATAAATACGAATTTAATACAATCCCATATAAATAAAGTTGTACATTACAAATACAAGTTTCAGTACAATAACATCTCTTGCAAAACTCCCCTTTTCACATGTATAATTTTAATTCTAGTGTAATTATTATTTGCTAATTAAAATTGTATACATTAAATACGATTTCCTTAAAAAAAATATCCACTCAGCATTTAACCAAAATTTATATATGTAATGTACGTTTTCTTTGTAAATTTGAAAAACCGTGAATGACAATTTCTTTAAAATTGATCGTATTTCCCATACACAATTTGTCCAATTCTAAAATAAATAAAAAAACTAGTTACTCATTTAAAAAAAATATGAAATCAAATTACACTATTTTTGAAAAAAAAAACTAAACAAATCAGTGAACACATAAAACATCTTACCTTTTATTATATTCTCTAAGAGCTTTTTCTCTATCATCTAGTTGTATCAGTCATGTTGCTTAACAAAACGTGTAACTGTATTTATGAATTATGGGTTTATTACAACAAATATGTATGAAGTCTTTCAATAAATATTTTCTATATCCATATTTAATTATTTAAATAACAAAACACAATTTTGTAAACATTATTTTATCAACGAAATTCTAAACATTATTTTATCAACGAAATTCTAAACATTATTTTATTTTGAAAATATATTTATGTTATAACTTTCTTTAATACTTTCATTTATGTTGTAAATAACATATTATTCGACATAGATAATTAACTTTTGACATTTAATATTATAGTATGATAATATTTATTGATTTTTTTTTACCTTTGTCTCTTCATTTGTTTATTTTTTAATATTTTATATAGGTCAAAATATCAAATTTTTAAAAAATACATTATTTAAAAAATAAATTGTATATCAAATATAATAAATATTTATATTATTATAAACTCAACATACATCACACTATTTTATTCATAACATATACGGAAGTATCGCCTATAACTTTCATATCTCACATTTTGAGTTACTCTTCATAAACAATTTATTACTATTGTTTTTGGTGTTTTTTCATCAGCAAAAGTGAATATAATTTCATATGTACTAGAAAAAAGAGAGAAATATTTTCTGTAAAGATAGTTTCATCATGTTAAAATTTTCATCATAGAATCTGTGTTAAATTTTTATAAACTACTTCAACTCCCATGCTTTGTGGTCCCTGACTTTGCCTTTGTCCAAACACTCCGTACGCACTTCTCACACAGGATTGTACGTGTCGCATCAAACACCTTTTTCTCTTTTTTTATTCCTTCTGGTACAACATTGATTGTTTCTTCCTCCACCTATTCAAGATATTGTTCTCCCACTTTCATAAATTTTTGTATTTTTAAAAACTTTCTATATAATATTTTGGATTAACTAAAACTCATTTTTTAAATTCGTAATTAACTTTTTTTAATTATGTAATCTAGAAGTTTGTTATTTAGATACATAATTAGTTTTCAGATTACATAATCGGAAGTTAGTGTAAAATCTAGAATTCTAAATTATATAATCTAAAATACCATTTTGGATTATGTAATTTGAGATGACATAAGAATAAAAATATATTTTCATGTTTTGTATGGGATGTTAGAACAACATATATGGAGGTGCAAAAAGAAACGGTCTACGACATTTCGTTTAACATATATGCTATGGACCTACATCATATGTCCAAATTAAAACAGATCTTTATTCTGGATTTGGGCTTGCTATTCACATACCATCTTTTTGTTCGCACCGCCCAGATATTTTTGTAATATTTTGAAAAAAATGTCCATCACCAAACTAATTTTTTACAGCATAAAACTGTAGCAAACATATTTAGGTTATTATTGTACGGTCACTCAGAGTAAAGACGAGAGAGCGTAAATACAGAAGCTGCTAATTTTTGGCGTCACGTGTAACGTTAAGTATTTTTTTGGAAGACAGAGAGACATTTAGCAAGTTAAAATTGTTGATTTGAAACCTAGGACGCAAGCAAAGAGTAACCTTTGTTTAAGGTTAAGTTTTGTACATGAAAAGTAAGTTTTGAATATGAACGAAGAGTGAGAGAAGAAAGAATAAAATATAAAAGAAGTGTGAGAATGAGGAAGTGCTAGAAGCAAGAAGAAGTGAAGTGAGTGTTGAATGAATAAAACGGTGGGAGAGTTTGAAGAGAGGATATAAAAAGAGAGAAAGAGGGAGGGCACGTGACAAGAAGGAGATGGAAGCGAACCTTGGTTACCTCACCTCTCCACTTCTTCATACATTCTTGGCCGACTCTCTCAAAAGCTCTACCACCACGCCAGAACCCGTGGCAGCTTGCGTGCCACACACAGCCAAGCAAAGCATTCAACCTCCCAAACACAGCCACCCCTCCTCCCAAGGAATAACTCCTCCACCACCAACCCTGTTCCTTTATAACCATGAACAACCTTAACCTTAAATCCTAGCTTCCTTTTCTTTACTCTTTTCTCTCGCCGATTGCTTCGCCACAAACACACCACTTGATCATGGAAGGGGTTTCCAGGGAAGCCCACATGTCAATCGCAGCTTCTTCCATGTTTCCTGGCTTCAGATTCTGCCCCACCGATGAGGAGTTGATTTCTTATTACCTTAGGAAGAAGTTGGACGGCCATGAAGAGAGTGTTCAAGTCATTTCTGAGGTTGAGCTCTGTAAATACGAGCCTTGGGATTTACCAGGTTAATACTCTCTCTCTTTCTCTCTCTGTTCATTTCTGAATCCAAGCTTTTTGTTCATTGTTTGGCTCTGATTTCATTTGTCTTCACTTATTACTATTAGTTTTCGCATAATGTGAAGCAGAGTCTTAGATTATTGTCTAGTTTTTTCAATACACCTTCTTAGGTAGAGAAATTGTTTGGTAATTTTAGTCTTAACTAATGTCTATATCCATATGACATGTAATAAGTCGGAAGCTGAAAAACTTGAATACTGTCATACACGTATTGGTCATAGTTATGGGCGTATGGGGTCCAAGACAAGACAACCCTGTTAGGTTTAGATGGTAGATAATTTGATACCATTTTAGATTTTGAAACACATCTCATTTTCAAAAACTGAGGTTGGTGATTTCAGTACAAGTAATAGTTAGTTTTGGTATAATTGAAAGAAGAGGTTTTCAATTGTTGACTAGAGACAGTTGGTGCTGAGAGATAGAAAATAAAAATAATCCATGTGGGGTGGGTGGGAACTTCTAGGTTGTGTTGTGTGTGAGTAGGACAGTGACAACTAAATCGAAATTTGTCAACTTTATATACTAATACAACTTTTTTAAAACTTCTTTCTTATGCAAGGCTCAAGGTGAACAGGGGCATTCCACCTAATTTGAGCATTGCGTGAATTTGAATTGAAGTGCTGATCATTGTGTTGAACCCCTATGTAAAACCCAAACATATTTTACATGAATCAATTTGCCTGCAGTGTTAAAATTGTTAAAAGCAAAATTGGGTTAATGCTAAAACACGTTTCTCCTTCATTATTGACTTCTTTCATGCTAAAGTGAAAACAGAACAACCAGAAAGAAACCAAGATATGTAGATTGAGTTTGTCTGTTTACACTGAAAAACTGATATTCATTTTCTAATAAATGTAGAAAACAGCATGTAAAAGTTTAAAATTGTTAAGCATGTTTAGATCTGCCGCCAATTGATTTGACTTACTAATAATACTGGTTTGAAACCAGCCAAATCGTTCATTCAATCAGATAATGAATGGTTCTTCTTCTCTCCCCGTGGAAGAAAGTACCCAAATGGTTCACAAAGTAAAAGGGCAACTGAATGTGGATATTGGAAGGCCACCGGAAAAGAGCGTAATGTAAAGTCAGGTTCTAACTTTATAGGAACAAAGAGGACTCTGGTGTTTCACTTGGGGCGTGCACCTAAAGGGGAGAGGACTGAATGGATTATGCACGAGTACTGCATCAATGACAGGTCTCAGGTGAATACTTGTTACATTGTTCGAAGAGAAATGTTAGTAACATATTCCTTTAGAGATTGAATTTTTTTGAAAACTAGCTGCGAAACTCTTCGAATAAGAAATGAGACTCATAGTATACTGAATTTCAATCCTATTATGCGAAGACAGCATAAGTCACTTGACTCGGATTCATGGATTCTTTGTTGTACTATGTATTTGCAGGATTCTTTGGTCATTTGTCGGCTGAAGAGGAACACAGAATTCCGTTTGAGCGATCATTCGAACAGAGCTTCTTCAAGTCAAAGGCATCCCGTGAATTCACACGAAAGTGGTTGTGCCATCTCAGAAGGTGGTGGTATAGATCAAAGGGATGTTTGTGAGCAGGACAAAGAGGTAGGATGTAGCTCCAAGAGGAGCAGTAGCAGTTACGGTTCTCCTTCGAATGAGCAAATTGATTCTGTCTCGGAATCGAATCATCGACCAGTTAATGAAGCTACATTGACAGCATCTTCAGATCAACCAAAGGTACATATATATATATATTATTAGTAGAGAAGTTAATTGGTTTTACATTGATGGAGAATTTTATCCATTTGTTTGGGGTGTTACATTGCAGGAGGTGTATGAAGAGGATTGTTATGCTGAGATACTAAAGGATGATATCATAAAATTAGACGAATCATCAATCTCGGGAGAGGGTCACACACGAGCAGAGGAACCTGCACCACAAGGCACAGCACAGAGGAGAATAAGATTAAGAGTTAGGAATTCAAAGCGTTCTTCTCCTGCAGTAGTCGGTTTCCCAAGCACAGTAATGCAGTCGTCAAGGAGTAGCTTCTTCTTTGGAATAACAAACAGTTTGGTGGCACTTGTTTTCTTGCTTTTCACTTTGATATTTTTGGTGTTTGTTGGGTGGAGTGAAACAAGTGATTTGTTAACGGGGTGTAATTTATGATCAGTGCTAGTCTTTTAGATTTTGTGTACAAATGAATAGGGTTTGTAGTGGATGAGGTTTCGGAATTTGGGAAGGATTCTATATCATGAAAAGCATAAGGATCTTTTTCAATATATAAAAATATATTGCAAACGTGCCAACAAATCTATCACATCACAATTTTTGTTCACTCAATTTGTATATATGAAGTTGTAACATGTCTCTTGTCTCTTAAATAGTGTATTAGTGTATTCACAGTATTAAATATAAAAAACTAAAACATATATATATATATAAATATTTATTTATTTATATAGTTTTACATTTTAGAGATTATATATATATATATATATATATATATATATATATATCGAGTGTCTGTCCTACATAAATTTCTATTTTATCAATAATTCAAACAATTGTTTTTTACAACAGTAAAATTATAAACTCTCATTTGTAAAATACAAATATTGATTTAACCTAAAGTAAAGGATTGTGGTGGAAATAATAAAAACAAATAATTAGTTAGAAGTGGGTATAGGGTAGCATTGGGTGTTCCCAGGCGCATCGAATCAGGGCTTTGATCTTACATAGTAAAATGGTAGAGAGAGAAAAGAGAAGTGGAAAGTTGAAAGAGAGAGAAGATCGAGGTGCAGTGCAGTTTTTGGGTAGACTTCTGGCCATTACTGGTAAAAAATCTCTTAACTTCCAAATTTGATTTGCCTACTGCGTCACTTCCTCTGTTCCCAATTCATTCGACAAATTGCTTTTTCCCATTTCCCCTAACCTCGCACTACCAACTGTTACCAACCGATAATGAATTTAGGGTTTTCTTCCTCACATCCATCTGTAAGTCTTCCTCTTCTTCCTCCTACTGCAAACTTAATTGCACTTATTTGCTCATAGTGATTTCTGTGTGATTCCACGATCGCAGTAACCCTAATTTCAATGCTAATTTTAGGAATCACGAATTGAACTAATTGAGTGTGTTTTTGTGGCTAATTGACTTTGAATGTTGAGCAGGTGCTAGCTCTGTAATCAGGAACCATGTCGAGGCCCATGTTGCTTGTCTTCTTGCTGATTATACTTATAATCACCTCGCAGTTCGAGTGGAAGCAGCAGCTTGTGGCCGAAGTTGACTCCAACCCCAACGTATCTCAGAAGCAGCATCAGATTTCTAAGGCTGAAGAAACCGTCAAGGAGAAGGTCTTATGCTTTAAATTATAACTCCATTGATATAACCAGTAGCTTGTGTTGTTTTACGTAGCATCTGTCTCGTGTGGTGTTCTTATTTTGGTCATTTGTCTACAGTTTTGATTTGTGCTGCTTTTTATTCTGTACCTTGCTTGACGTACATTTCAATTATAATAATCAAGTAAGGAAATTTTTCCCACTGAGAGAAGTGTTGAGATTGTAGCACAGGTTATTGTTGCTACGGTAATTTATTTGTTTGGATGAGTGTTTATGTACATGGTTGTGTTAGGTTGGATCTATTCATGCAATTATGCTTTACATGAATTTTGTATTGCGGTAGGTTCAAAGTGCTCAACCATGTTCCTTTTGTTGTCACTCATTCTTTATTATCAAATATTTTGGTGATTTTTTCGAGGGATAAAGGGGAGTTTGGTGTTCACTTTTCAAGAATCGTTCTATTGTAGTCTTGTACTCTTTCCCCTTAAAAGAAGAATAACACCTGAAAAATCAGTTGAGACAATATGTATCCACAATTTTATAAATTTCATGAAATCAAGATGAGTAATCTGACCTTAGTAGCATGTAAGGAACCTGTAATTAAAAAATAACACAACTATATTCTTATCTGCACTTTTATTTTTAATAATATCAATGAAGGAGTGCTTTCGAGTTGTAGAACATTGTATGTAGGAAGAATATGCAGAAAGGAATTGGGTGAAGAAAGGGAGGGATAGTGGAATACTTTCCAAGCGTACTCTCTCACTTCCATTCATTTAGTGCTTTAACCCTTCCTGCATCAATCAAAATCCCTATCGTTGGTATTAGTTGCTTTGTTTTTTAGCAAAATAAAACACGGAAAGTTTTATGCCTTTTTGTGGTTTATGGGAGGTTTCCAACTTCCAACTTATCATTCTGTCTTAAAAGAGTTGCATTTTTAACGTGACACAAAATGAGATGACAGTTTTATTGTGGCTTATTTTCATTGTGCATAACTAACTAGTATTATATTCACAAACTGTCCTCAATTTTTACCCCATTTATCATGTTATAATTTCTCTATAATTCAGATTAAGAAGTGATGAGTATTATTTACTGAGAGAAACGGAGCTAAGCACCTCACAGCATAGAAAATAAACTAGGAAAGAATAAATTCCAACAATAGTACATGTAGTTGCTTATTCTGACACGTGGACTGGAAAAATCTGTTCTTCACACTGAAAAAACCTCCCCCAATACCCAACTTCAATCTTGCACCAGTTGAGCCAGCTTCATCAATGTCCCAGGTCTGCTGAACTACGGTTCAGATTTATATAGTTGTTTGTCATCCAGACAGCCTGGACATTACTAAGCACCTCTTAGTCAGCTTGACTTCGCAGAGCGATGAGCTTGAACTGCTCTTGTGCTCTTCATGGATTTTGTTTGCTTTAAGCTCATTAATAATTAATGTAATTGACCCAATAGTGATCTCTTGAGATGAGCTTGAACTGCTCTTGTGCTCTTCATGGATTTTGTTTGCTTTAAGCTCATTAATAATTCATGTAATTGACCCAATAGTGATCTCTTGAAAGTGAGCAACGAGGCGCACTTAGTTCTCCCTCTTTTGAAACTAGCATCATATCCTCCAAACAAATTGCACCTGCCACCACCATGTCATCTGTATCACCCAGCCTGGTATATCCAATGGATCTTCACGTGTGAAATAAGGTACCTCAAGCCCTTTTACTCCAGTCCTTCTGATCTTTCTCTTTGAAATGAGCCAGACTCGCACATAGATTTTTCATAATCTCCCCCATTGACTTTCAAAGAGCTTCCTGCCACTTACCCTGTATATGTCATCCTTCATTTCAAAGCTTTAACTTGACCTTTCATCCTCATAGATACCATTCAGCTCCTAGGACCAGGAGCTCTGGTACCACACTCAACTGAGATTAAGAAGTGATGTGCATTATTTATTTTGATAAACGGAGCCTAACTCCCTATAGCGGTGAAAATCAACTAGAAACCAGGAAAGATCAAATTTTAGCTATTGTCACCCAACGGTGCACTCCACCAGTCTTGTATCCTGAATGCACGTGTCCCATTCAGTTATGATTCCTCCTTGTTTCCACAAATTGCGTTCCCGTTTTTCTCGTTTCTGTTATCTTCTTCATCTTCCAGATTCCCCAAATCTATCTCTAAACCAATATTACCATCGGCCATTTCCATCTATTAACATGAATTATGTGTCTATCCCTTGCTGCCAAAAATTACGACATAATTGTCCCATACTATGCTATTTTAATCGGATATTTACTGCTGTTTTTCTTGAAATGGATGTTCTTGGCCGCAGATTATTTTAGTTCAAGAGAAGAATATTCGAAGATTGAATGAGCTAGTGCGGCATCTCCGGGAACAACTGCTACAGTGTAGAGGACGCAATGGAACTATGAATGGCACTGTAAGCCCTCTAGCTGAGCGGATTCTTGAGCTTGAGCGACAACAAATTTTAGAGGATTAATCAAACGCAGCAAGTGCGGTAACGATGTTCTTCGTTATGCTCAAGCTGTGAAGTTGTTCCTTAAATCATTTGGAGGGAACGTGGTAGAAGATTTGGTCCTTTGTTTGATTAACATTTTTAACTCTATACAATGAAAATTGCAGTGTTCGAATGTTGGTAACAAAGTTGTTGAATGGTATATAAATATTATCTTATACTGGTTAGATCGTTTCTGTTGTTTAACATTTTCATTTTCTCTCTTGATTTCTACTACTGCCATAGTACCATCCCTTTCGCACATATCAGGTTAGCAGTACATGAATAATCCAAATCTTATTAACCAAGTATGGGTGGAAATACTGGTTAAATCAAACAGACGGACTTATTTCACCCATTTAACCCATCCAAAAAATGAAAACAAAATTGTTGGTTTGTCATTTTTTTATGATATTTTAGATTTAAAGTATTTTTCATTGATGACTAGTTCCTGCTTCTTACTGATCAACTTAATTGACCGTTTTTGATTAGATATCTTCATCAATAAGATTTAAGCTCATAATATTTCTTTAACAAATTTGAGTTTAGTTTTTATTTTATCTACGATATTAAACTCCAAAGAGATCTTGTTTCAATATAGTTTCACTTCATCCTACAATATTTGATATGTTTGAGACAACTTCTCTATTCTTGGCGTTGTTTAATGTTTACTTTTGTCGCTGTAAATTTGTAATTAAATCAATGTAACGAACCTATTTACTTCTTCAATCTTTCGTCGATGATTTAAAAAAAAAGAAAATACTTCACATTATTCATTTTCGTGTTAGCAGGAAGAAAACATACATACATATAATGGCAGCCAATATCCAAGTAATTTGATTTTGATTTGTATTAGTATGAAATAATCCCAAGTGGGTATATATATATATACACACACACAAAGCTTCATTAAACTTTAGCTGTATAACCGTACAATGACTACCTGATCTCTCGGATTAACCATTGTGTATATAACGATAGACAAGAAATAAAATTAATATAAACGGAAAACGTGGAAAGATAATAAATTCTAAAATGGTAAATTCTGAAATTACAGTTTGATCACAGGGCAACTTTCAAATGACATAATTTTAGATTCAAGCCTATGACACACAAAATTAGCAATTTATTTGGTGCATTCACAAAACATAAAAAAAATCATCATCAGTGCATTAATTATTCGACTACTAACAGTACTAAGTTTGCTAACGCATCAATTTTCAGTCTCGAAAAACTGTAAATACTAAAATAAGAAAAAGACAATTATTTTTCAGAAAGACGTTATATTGAAATAAAGAGTGTATGCCTGGCCATGTTTAAAGTAATATCTCCTATGAAAGGATGATGATTTTTTTTATCTTTTATCTGTTTATTGTTTAACCTTAATTGTTGAATATAAATGAGTGAGAATATTAATTTTGCCATTGTTTATTGGGATGAGAAGGAATGAAAACAATTTTTTTGCCAGTGTCACATAAAAGAATCCCTTAAAAATGGGGGAAATTGTTGTTGTATTTTTGCTTTCTTATACTTAATGATTTTTCAGAAAAATAAAAAAAAATACATATAAATGTTCAATTTCTTTGGTTAATTTAAAAATTTAAATTTACTTATATATTTTCCTTCACTCTTCCACCTCATCTAGATCAATGAAGAGTAAAATGCCTCACTTTTTTTTTTGTTTTATTTATTTCTATCTATATAAACAATATATTTTTTATTTTTTTATTTCTTTCTTATTGATTTAACTATTTTGGACCACTTTTCACACACTTGTCCATATTTGGATAAAAAAAGTAGATTCATGAACAAGCTCTAAAAGGTCGGGTTTAGTAACACATCAACGAACATTTCAATTTTGAAAAGACGTATGTTAAATAACATATCAACGAACATCTCAGTGCAATAAATTTTCTTTTCTATTTTCTCAGTTCTTTGAGACTCGTTTGTTTGATTCTCTGTATTTGCATTACAAATTTGGTATAATAATGTAAATGGAAAAAAGTGTGTTATCGAAAGCAAAGGAAAGAATGAGTGTGTCACTTTTTGATTCCAAATCTCCTTTTTAAACTTACGGGTGAAGTTTTAATTATTCTTAAATATGAACAAACTATAAATGGTTTTATGACCAAATACCTCTTATTTTATTATTTAAATGTGATTGAATTCATAAATCAAATATGTGAATTACTCATAAAGCAAATATATATATATATATATATATATATATATATATATATATATATATATATATAGTTAATAGCTATAAACATTTGTAAGCATTGTTTGAAATAAATGTATCATAAATTTCCAAGTCATCAAATTAGCTCAATCTTGACTTCATATTCTCTGTCAAGTTTTTGGTAGAAATAAAGAAAAACATTATAAAATTTAAGAAATATTTAAGAGACTCAATTTAATGTTTTTCAGGATAATCATTGAATTCTACTTAAAATAGAAAATAATAGAGTTTGTGAGTAAAATAGAGAATTTATCAAATAGTTTATAAGTTTTTTGTTCGAAGATGAGTATGGACCACTATAAAATTTGATGGGTCATATATAATTTAGGAGATTCTTTATATAATTTACTTTTAATTCATTATTATATAAGTTAGATTTGTTTCAAATGATGAAAGATAAATAAAATGTACATGAATTATACAACATCTAACATCTTGATTTATGAGGAAATAAGGCTTAAAAAAAAAGTCAAATTACTCGGTTAATCAGGTAAGCCACCAAGGAAATCAAAGTGTTGAAAAGAAATTTATGAAAGAACATGATAAGGATAAATAGTCATTAAAAAGTAATGAGACTCGAGTACACATCCAAAAGAAAGCATAAAAAAACAACAATTCCCATTTTTGTGAGAAATTAGGACTCTCCATGGAGTGGTCAGAGCACTAGGGAATGCTTTAACCTGTTACAACTGTTTGAAGAAACCCTCAGAATAGACAAAAGCGTGATTTTTCAAGCATTTGTATGCGGATTTTACCGTGAACTCTTCTGTAGGTTCCCCACCCCATACAAGGATGTCCTCTTCCTCCCTATTAAGAGGATTCAAGGAGATACTCTTAAGCAATTCAAGTTCTTGTGTAGTTTCTCATTCAAAACTTTCCCTCCTTCACCTTAATCTCCAGCGCCACACTGATTCTTCCCATCCCCCTACCTCACCCACCATCACTCTCCGATCCAGTGTTAGAGAATACAATCTAAGATACTGGGATAAAAGGTTATTTCTTCCAACCCATGTGTCCTCCCAAAATCTAGCTTTATCTCCCGATCCAACCTTCCAAAACAAAGCTTTTTGAACCCACCCTGCTTCTTCGCCTTTTCCACTAACCTTTGATAAATCTCTCCACCACCAAGATTGGAATTTTGGGTGGATTTGCCTTTGTCCAGATTTCGCTCGATATTTTGAAACTAAGATATCCTTCTACTTTCCTTCTTCATTATTTGCTAACCTCCATTTCCATTTTGCCAGAAGAGCATAGTTAAATTTTCTTATGTCTTTAATCCCTATACCACCTTCGTCCATAGGTTTACAAATATTTTTCCAGCTAACCCAAGAAATGGGTCTTTTATCTCTTTCCCAACCCCATGAAATATCCTTTGAATACTAGCGGTACGATTGTACATTAATACAAGAACTTTGAAGAAAATAAATAGAAGAGAGACACAACGGTTATAATCGACTTGATGGGAGGGAATTGTAAAAGAAACTATAAAAGTAACTTGATGGGAGAATTAATTTTTAGAGTTTTATATTAGCAAATAAGGTTTCTTTCTTGACATAAGTATATTTTAATAAAGTTTTATCCATGAAAAAGAGAAGAGAAACGGTAAGAGAGAGAACGAGAGGGTATATAAAAGAGTCAATGAAATAAAATCTTATTTTTTTCTCTTAAAAAAATCAAAGAATATTTAAAAATGTAAGGTACAGTTCATCTATTATTGATGAAAATAATTAATTTCAAAATATGATCGAGTTCTCTATTTTATACTATGATTATTAGAAAAGTATTTAAGTTACATGGATTGCTTGAAGCATTGAGATGAAATTAAGCCACATAAATATTTTTATAAGAGGATTATACTTCTATGTTGTGAACTTAAAAATGGGGTCACTTCACTTAGCCATGAAAGTGTCACTTTTTAATCATCTCGGTATAAGGTTAAGGTAAATAGAAACTGCAATTTGAAATCACCTTATTAACATTCAATACACGGAAAACATTAAGAAAAGAGAACATCACTATATCTCCTAAATAAGACTTATATTGGATAGAACAAGGTTCAATTATAAAGGATTTTTCTGAAAATTATTTACCCCTAACCTAATTAAATATAGCAAATCATAGAGGTAATAAATTAGGTCTAACTCAAATAATCCATACATAAGATAAGGGCCATTGCATTCTTCACCCCATGGTTTAAAGGTGCACCCTCATGAGGATAGCAAAATGTAAAAAATACTACTGATGCAGATTTATAAAATCCAAGAAGTTTTATACAATCATTTTCGAATGGACATTTTCAAATGTATTTCTGCAACTAAAAATGTATTCTAAAATATACTTTCAGATTTATAAATATATTTTAGAATCTGCATTCTAAAATGTATTAATACATTTTAATATATTAATACATTAATACATTAATACATTTTGAAATATACACTTTAAATTTTATTTTCAGATCCTAAAATTGTTAAAAAATACATTTTAAAATGTACAATTAAGATTATATTAATATATTTTATAATGTATTTTTAATTCAAAATATATATTCTAAAAATATATTTTCAAATCTATAAATAAATTTTAAAATGTATAATTTAAAATACATATTTTTAAAGAATAAAAATAAAAATTATTTTCATAGGAATACATCATCTAATATACAGAGATGCAGAATACAATGGCAAAAACCAGGTTCAACTCTGGACAAGAAAGTCAGTCTAGTCTACCATGATGATTGGCAGTTTCTTCCAGCACCCCGACTTTTTTCTTCCTGCACACCCACACTCTTATACAAAGACGAAGTCATCCTTATTAGTTTTCAAAATTCCAAACATATCCCTAATATGAAAAAACTCTAAAATGAAAGCAGCGTTGATTTACTC
Source organism: Phaseolus vulgaris (assembly GCF_000499845.2). Lineage (NCBI taxonomy): Eukaryota > Viridiplantae > Streptophyta > Magnoliopsida > Fabales > Fabaceae > Phaseolus > Phaseolus vulgaris. Next base: position 35,900,336 of record NC_023755.2, on the reverse strand, counting down.
ATTTGCGCAGCATTTTTCTTCCTCTCCCACAGCAGCATAACAGCGGCACCTCCACAATATTCTTCTTTCAATCTCACACATTCCTTTTTGGTGATTTAGAGTGCTCTTCACAAATAGGTAAGTAAATTTCTTTGTTTTTTGGATTTACAGATCCCTTTTTTTCATGGATTTATGTTTCCGTAATTATTTTTTCACATTCTGAACTTATGGATCTGGTAAAATCTCGAATTTCTGATTCCAGGAATGTTTCGGATTTCGGGATCCAGTAAGCTCCCGAATTTATGGATCCAGTAAGCTTCTGAATGTATGGATCCGGTATTGTACTGGATTGATGTGTCTGGAATAATGAGTTGCTGTTTGTGTTTGTGTTACTCAAATTAGTAAACAACAATTATATTGGATCAAGGTTTTGTAGCGTTTTACTTGGTATTATATTTAAACTTTATTTATTGTTTGGGTCAACAACTATACTAGGTTTTGTAGTGTTTTGTAGTAAACTTTATTTAAATTTGACATTGCAGTTGATACCCAAGGATAAAGATGATCAGTGATTGTGGAAATGCAGAACGGTGCCCTTTTCAAATTTTAGGTCAAGGGTAATGTTGGAATTTTTAAAATTGTGGGGGTGCTGGAAGAAAAACGTGGGGGTGCAGGAAGAAGAAGCCATGATGATTTAGGTTCATTTCAGAAAATATAGGCCCAAAAATAATTAAAGAGCAATGATCTGCCAATTACTTCCTGCACCATATAGTTGCACCCAATTTTAGTTTAAAAGACAAAAATGCCCCTAAATAAAATGGGATACATGTAAAAATGCATTCCGAACCCCTTTTCTGAAATATGTTTCTGTTGTTTTAGTATGAATTTTTTGTATTACAGATTTTTTTTATCTAGAATGGGATTTTGATTTTTGTTTTTAAATTTTGATTTCCAGAACACAATAATATTTTTTGGATTTTTTTTCAAAAATGTATTATTTCTCATTTCAAATTTTTATTTTCAGAATAAAAGGTATTTTCAAAAATTTAAAATTATGTAAGATTGGGTGTAGAAGAATTTGCCATGATATCTCGATACCAATATACAGTAAAAATATTCATTTTATAATATAATAAATTAATATTTTAATTATATTTATTTTGTTTTTTAATTTAAAATATTCTTATATTATTACATAGAGTTGTTAAAAGAAAGTAGGTTAGTGTTTGGTTGTCAAAGAAATCTTTTCCGTACTTAGATATATTTGGTAGTGTTATTTGTTACTTTAAAACGGAAAATGTTGATGAGAGCATTGAATCGTGAGAGATTTTCTTCCAACCCTGAATCTTCAATAGATCGCTGATTGAAAAATGCCAAAAGTCAAACATTCAACTAGAGTTTGGAGAAGTTATAATCATAGAAACGCTAGTTGAAATAAAGAGATGATAGTGTGAACAAACAAAGTAAATAAAACTCAACGATTTCCATTGGTTTGACAAAAGAGAAGCATCTTACGTATTATTTATAACAATTCAGATAGTTTCTTAAGACTTTATGCTTTCAACTTTTTTCGTGGCTTGTCATTTTCCCCCTTAATGATTCTACTTGCTCCAAGCTATTATAACGACCCATTCAAGTTTCAAACTATAATTTGGTTTCAGACTTTTAATGTTTGTTTATATTTTTGTCATCAACAGTTTTTATTGGTCCGAAAAATAACACAAATCATACATTTCATTGCCAAAGGAGATTGAGTTCTTTATATCCAACTATTTTGTGTTTTTGGTCAAAGACACTATGTTTCTTTCAAAATCTTGTATTCATTCGCGTATAAATTAACTTGCTTTTAATATTAAAAGAAGTCTTCCGACATAAACTGCAGCATTTCCAACTCAATTTTAATGGAAATGAACATCATCTAAATCAAATTTGCAAATACTTGATCAAATAAACAGTGATTTAAATGGTAGGTTATGGTAAATATATTCTATGTTAGCATGTCAAAAATGTGTCATCTTCACTAGGACTTTTCTATATTTGTAATTTTTGAAAAAACAATCATATTTTTGTAAAAAAAATCCAACCTGTATATAAGAGGCATCAAGTGCCACACCAACCCAACCAGATTCGGACAGATGGAGTAGTCGAAAACTGACAGCAATATTTACGTTAGGGTACGTAGTAGTTGATCATTAAAAGATTCATATGGAAACGACAGAAAAGCATATAGGTTTTTGACAAGTTTATCTGCAGAGATAATACAGGTTTAATTTTTGAAAGGTAAGAATATATTGCTGAATTAGGAAAAACTCAATAGGAAATATGAACTGCAAATGAGACCTGAACGTTACAGTAACTGTTCGTTACATGACAGCTCCCATTCATAGCATCACCTGCACCCTGCACAGCACAATACAGCAGCATTTATTTCACCAAATCGTTGAACCAGACAAACAGTGGAGAAGGTTTTGTATGTGATAATTGTAACTATTCAACCAAATGAAGGAGTAAAATTAAAATAAGCTAATTAAGCTTTGGAAAAATAGACTCATACTTCTCTATCAATTAGTGTTTACTAAATTTTTTTATCTAAAATATCCTTCATAGTTATATACATGATTGAATTAACATTTAGTGTTAAAATTTGATTTGACGATAATTTATAGTTCGTTCAACTGTTCAACTATACGCATGGAATAGTCAAATTTGGCAATTTATGGATCTAATTGGTTTCACCAAACAAAAAATATCGTGTGGATTGTATGGACCAAACAGCATTTCTGATTCAATATGGCCAAGCCGATCACTATTCTGCATCATTATTCAATGAAAGGAATAAATACGGATGAAAGACTTTTCAATCTATACTCAACAACGTAAACAAACACGCGTGTTACAAATCCTTTTTCCTCGTGTGTTAATTAGAACAAAGAAAAGGAACAGTAGTGTCTAACTGGATAATGGAATAGTGTCTTTTGCAGCCGAATTTCCATTGAATTCACATGATATATCACTGCTGTTCCTCATCCTGTTCCTGTTCCTGCAAGCTTCGTTGTTATAATTTTCTATCTTATGGTTGGCTCTTTCACTAACCACAATAATTAAATTTGACATTTGAAGTCAAACACATCCTCTCTCTATCTCTCTCGAATCTCTTTTCCTAGCTGCTTCCTTGCTCTTTAAATCCTCTATATAATCATCACTTTCACTTACCAAAAACAAACTAAAATAACCCTTTTGTAGCTCTATGCATGCTGTTTTGGCCATCTTATCAAACCCAATAAACCTAGCTATCTGAGTCTTCTGGGCTTCTCCTGTGATTCTTTTCAATCATTATTTCAGACTCAACATCCCAATTTATTTTAATTATCTTATTGTAAGTGAATCTAGAACTTCTATAGCACTACTTCTTTCATGTTATACAACTTTCATCTCTTACACTTCTTTGTTGTTAACATCATACTTATAGATCTACTTGGAAAAAAAAAATCTTAACAAAAGGCAAAGATGAGTAATGAGAGAGGAAGGAGTCCGAAGCTGGAATTTGAGCTGAGCCTGTCCCCACCAACAACTGCAAACTCATCATTAGCCAACCCGACATCGTCATCATTATGTTTGTATTCATCGGATCCTGAGTCATGCGTGTCTTCCGAGACCAATGAAGAGATAACGTCCATGCTCCTCGTGGGTTGTCTTCGATGCCTCATGTACGTTTTGTTTTCGAAGGATGATCCCAACCCCAAATGCCCCAAGTGCAAGAGTACTGTGTTGCTTGATTTCCTTAATAACAAGCAAAACACCAACCAAACAACCACCAAATTCTAGTGGATGCAACTCTGGCAGATTTACACTGTTTTGCATTGTTCTGGTGAAGAATACCACACACAATACTTTTATACATATGATTTATTCTGCCTTCTGTTATAAAAGAAAACTATATGTATCATGTAAAAATAAAATTCGCTACGTATGTTTAGGATTTCAATAATTTTATATTTACATTGTTTAGGGTAGCGTAATAAATAAGTTTCAGTTGTATAGATTTCTAAATAGGGGCCATTAGTTACTATAATTTTTAAATTTCAATTGGTTATGGTAAGTTCTCTCTAGATATTCAACTATATTTCTTAAAAACTATTTCCGAATGAATTTTCTCTCTAATGTCATACAAAGTAAGGATTAAAATATTACTTTATAAAATAAATAAATTAATAATTAGATATCAATTTAAAAACTATTTAATAATGATATAAACTAATTTAAAAATCAATTTATTTTTAATTTTTAAAATAATATCTAATTTAATTATTATAACAACTAATTAGTTTGGTATCTAAAATTTGATTTTTATTTTATAATTTTTTTATTAATCCTCGAAGAAGATCATATCTCACCTAGTCACAAAATGGAACCATAAAAAAACGTAAGCCTAGTCACGTAAATAGCATATAGCCTAAGAGATGAGTGTAATATCTGCATTCTTAGCGTATGCATGAATGAATTTGCCTATTCAGCTATCTTTTTACCAATCTTCCCTACAAATTATTTTATTGTTTTTATTAAAAGAAATAGTCATGCTCTTTTGTGACTTTCATGTCATCTATAACATTCAAGGAATCGTGTTGTTATCATTCACTTGTTATTTAATATATTTTCAAAGTAATTTTTCTTATTCACTATAATATTATTTTATATTAATTACAAAATATTAATTTTTAGTGACGATCAAAATTGTTGATAATATGTTCATTGGTGTCAATGGAATTTTCTGTCAGTTTATTTATCAATTTTTTAGTCAATGTAACACTCACGTCACTCATTTAAGAAAAAAAAATTATGACATATTTTTCAATTAAAAAATATAAATTTTAAATGTTCATTAAAAAAAATCAAATAAAAATTCAATTCACTACAAGACAATCATGAAATAGAAACTAATTTTAGAGACAAAAAATAATTAGTTGCTATAGTGACTAAATTAGAGACCATTTTAGAGACTTAACAAAAATGTTAGTTTCTAAATTAGTTTCTATTATTGTTATGTGGTTTCTAAATTGGTATCTAATTAATTACTAAAGTTTTTCTACCAAATTTAGAATATAAAAAATTGGTAGTTAAAACCTTGATAGCTAATTAGATATCAATTTAGAAAACTATTTAACAATGTTAGAAAATAATTTAGAAACCAATTTCTTTTTAGTCTCTAAAATAGTCTCTAATTTAATCACCATAACAACTTTTTTTTTTCTAGTTTTTATTCCATGATTTTCTAATTATACTGTTTAAAATACTTATATTTATGATGAACTTGAAATTTAATCTAAATATTAAATTTAAATTAATAACAAGAAATATAGATTTCTAAATAAGGAAAACAACTGAAATTAAGATTCGTTGATTAGTGATTAAAATTTAGTTATTAAAATTAGCCGAAAATTCAGTTACTAAATAATGTTATTGGGAACTATTTTTTTTCTTCTAATTACATTTCATTTCGTCTTCCTAAGCATTTTGGGGAAAAATATGTATAGATTCTTTTTAAACTTCATTAGTGATAGAAATTTAGTCTCTACTTATGTTTTCGTTAGGTTTTTTTAGTCGGAAGTTATAGTTTCGTTAGTAACTGATTGTCTATAAATAAATCTGTCAAATTTTCAAAGCTCATTAGCAACCAAATTTAAATGTTTAATAACATTTGAAGTAGTAATAGAAAAATTGGTGCCTAAATAAATCAAATAAATTTTTAAACAATAATTAGGTACAAAAAATATCTAAATTTAAAATTATTTTATTTTTTTAATACTATTTTCTTACAAACTATTTTTTGTCTCTAATTTAATTTCAGTAACTCAATTTTTAATTTTAAAAAATTCAATTAATATTCTTCTTTTATAAATTAGATAGTGTGGTAAATTTTTTATTGCACATGTCATTATGTTTTAAAATTCTGAAGTTGTGTTTTCAATATATGTTTACTATATACGACTTTTAAAACATAAAATTTAAATTAATAATTACAAATAACTAAATTTAAGTTTTGAAAAACTTCGTTATGGATCCAATTCTCCAATTTCTGTGTGTACCATAGCTACTTAGTGCAGATAAAAAAAAAACCATATATTAACAGGTATTCTCTAAGGATTTATCATACCTTGTATTTACATATTGTAGTCTTTTATTGTTGATTTTTTTTTTGAATTTTTCAACAGATATTTTTTTATAAAGGTTGAAATATTTCTAAAATACTCTATTTTATTCTATTTAATTTTTATTATTTTTTTGGTCAAAATCTAAAGATATCTTTATTATTCATTAATCACACATCTATTAACAAACTTTCAAACACAATTAAATATATAAATCCTAAACAAATTAAGTAAGAACACAATGACCTAATATACTTTTTACATTAGTTTAAGATGTATGATGGCGGTGTTGATTTTGGCTTAATCCCAAGTCCCACATCGGTGGGTTCATTGTTTGGGAAGGAGGTTTGAGGGTTATATATTAACATCCCCTCCTTCACTGTTATATATCCCAATTTGTAATATCTTCTCTCATAATAATAAAAGGGAGTTGTTTTTGCTGTGCTCGGAGATTAGGCTAAACAGGCCGAACTCCGTTAACAATTTTCGGGTGTGTTTTTTCCTCTTTATCTCTTTTATTATTCCGCTTTATTTATTCAATATTATTTGTCGGGTAGCTCTGTTAGGGTTTTGTTTTAGTGGGAAAATTACCCGTTTTTCCCAACAAGTGGTATCAGAGCCAGGTTCGCCTTGGGTTGTTTGAAATTATTTGTAATATTGAATATTATATTGTGAGTCTGTAATGGCAAATTCGGATTAAGAAGGGAAGGCTCTGCAAGATGCAAATGTTGCAGAAAGCAAAAGTGATGTGTTGATTGTCTCGCTTTCAGCATCATTGCATCCAGATGAGTGGATATTGGATTCAGGTTGTACCTATCGTATGTGTCCCATTCGGGAATGGTTCTTTGATTTTCAAGAACTCGATGGCGGGGTTTTTTACATGGGTAATGATAATCCATGTAAGACAGTCGGGATAGGTTCAATCAAGTTGCGGAATCACGATGGATCCACCAGAATTTTGCGGGATGTACGGTACGTGCCAAAGTTGAAGAAGAATCTCATCTCATTGGGGGCTTTAGAATCTAAAGGCCTAGTTGTGACGATGCGAGATGGAATTCTTAAAGCAACTTCAGGAGCACTGGTGATGTTGAAAGGCGTGAGGAAGAACAATTTGTATTACTACCAAGGTAGTACAGTGGTGGGGACAGTAGCGGCAACAACTTCTAGCACTAAGAAGGATGCTGAGGCAACGAAGTTGTGGCATATGAGGTTGGGACATGCTGGAGAGAAATCCTTGCAAATTCTTACCAAGCAAGGATTGTTGAAAGGTACGAAGGCTTGCAAACTTGAATTTTGTGAGCATTGTGTTCTGGGAAAACAACGAAGAGTGAAGTTTGGCACTGCAATTCACAATACCAAGGGTATTCTGGATTATGTGCATTCAGATGTGTGGGGACCTGCCAAGACTCCGTCAATCGGAGGTAGGCATTATTTTGTCACTTTTGTTGATGATTTTTCCAGGAGAGTTTGGGTGTTTACTATGAAGAACAAAAATGATGTGCTTGGAATTTTCCTTAAGTGGAAAGCTCAAGTTGAAAACCAGACAGGAAGGAAGATTAAGGTTCTCCGAACAGATAATGGAGGAGAATACAAGAGTGATCCGTTCCTGAAGGTATGCCAAGATTGTGGCATAGTTCGGCACTTCACTGTTAGAAAAACACCACAGCAGAATGGGGTTTCGGAGCGTATGAACAAGACACTTGTGGAGAAAGTTCGTTGTATGTTGTCTAATGCTGAGTTAGGCAGAGAGTTTTGGGCTGAGGCTGTGACATACGTTCAACATCTCGTCAATCGTTTGCCATCATCTGCTATAGATGGCAAAACCCCGTTAGAGGTATGGTCTGGAAAACCTGCAACTGATTATGATTCTTTGCATATTTTTGGTTCTATTGCATATTATCATGTGATTGAATCAAAGTTGGATCCACGGGCAAAGAAAGCTCTTTTCATGGGCTTTAGTCCTGGAGTGAAGGGATACCGTTTGTGGTGTCTAGAGGCAAAGAAGACGATTATCAGCAGGGATGTTACCTTTGATGAATCTGCCATGTTAAAGAAGGTAAATCCAGAAGGAGCTGATAGTACTCCACAACAGGTGGAGTGTGCCCGGAAGCAGGTGGAGTTTGAGCTGACAGTGGTGATCCCAACACGAAATACCACAAGTCACTCTCCTATGGCAGAAGAAGAGTCAGATGAGGAAGAGGTTCCTACCCAAGAATCTCAACAACAATCAGCGCCAATTGCAGTTAGAAGACAGAGACGAGACATTCAGAAGCCTACTCGTTTCATGGATATGGTTGCCTATGCACTTCCAGTTGTTGATGACATTCCATCCACTTACCCAGAAGCCATTCTGAGTTCAGAGAGTGGTAATTGGGCAGGTGCGATGGAAGAGGAGATGCAGTCTTTGAAGAAGAACAAGACGTGGAAGTTGGCACAATTACCGAAAGGTAAGAAGGCAATTGGATGCAAATGGGTATTTGCAAAGAAAGAAGGATTTCCTAATAAAGAAGATGTTCGCTACAAGGCAAGGTTGGTTGCTAAAAGCTTTGCTCAAAGGGAGGGAATTGATTATAATGAGGTATTTTCTCCAGTTGTTAAACATTCCTCCATTCGAATTTTGTTGGCCTTGGTAGCACAGTTGAATTTGGAGCTTGCTCAACTTGATGTAAAGACCACGTTCCTACACGGTGATTTGAATGAGGAAATCTATATGACTCAACCAGAAGGATACAAGGTTGATGGTAAAGAAGATTGGGTTTGTAAACTTAGCAAATCGTTGTACGGACTGAAACAATCTCCGAGACAGTGGTACAAACGATTTGATAAGTTCATGAAGGATCAGAAGTACAAGAGAAGCAAATATGATCAATGTGTGTATTTGCGCAGACTTGAAGATGGTTCCTACATTTACTTACTCTTATATGTTGATGATATGCTGATTGCAACAAAGAGCCAAGTTGAGATTGATAGGTTAAAGGCTCAGTTGAGTAAAGAGTTCGAGATGAAGGATTTGGGGGAAGCCAAGAAGATTCTCGGCATGGAGATAAACAGGGACAGAGAGAGGGGAAAACTTTGGTTGTCACAGAAGCAGTATTTGCAGAAGGTACTACAACGTTTTGGTATACACGAAGATACAAAACCTGTAAGTACCCCACTTGCTCCTCATTTGAAATTGAGTAGTCGTTTATCTCCGACGACTGATGAAGAACGAGAATACATGGCGAAAGTCCCATATGCAAATGCAGTTGGAAGCTTGATGTATGCAATGGTGTGTACAAGACCAGATATTTCACAGGCTGTGAGTGTTGTTAGCAGGTACATGCATGATCCGGGCAAGGGTCATTGGCAAGTTGTGAGATGGATTCTACGGTACCTCCAAAATACCTTAGATGTTGGATTGGCATTTGAGCAATATGAATCACTTGGTCAATGCATAGTTGGATATTGTGATTCTGATTATGCAGGTGATTTGGATAAGCGACGGTCTACAACTGGCTATTTGTTCACTTTAGCAAAAGCGCCAGTTAGTTGGAAGTCTACCTTGCAGTCTACGGTGGCTTTGTCTACGACAGAGGCAGAGTATATGGCGATTACAGAGGCTGTGAAAGAAGCAATTTGGCTTCATGGGTTGCTTAAAGACTTGGGAGTTGGTCAGAAACAACTTGAGTTATATTCTGACAGTCAGAGTGCTATTCATTTAGCAAAGAATCAAGTCTTTCATGCACGGACGAAGCACATTGATGTTCGTTATCACTTTGTGCGTGAGATTCTCGAAGAAGAGGAGATTGTTCTCCAGAAGATTCACACTACGGAGAATCCTGCAGATATGCTCACCAAGGTGGTTACAAGGGCCAAGTTTGAACATTGTTTAGACTTGGTTAATATTTTGCACATTTGAAGTTGGCGCCCAGAGGCGCAAATTTGAAGCACTGTAAAGTTTTGTTTTTGTTATGTTTTGAGAAGATTTGTTTTAGGTGGGACTTGAAATTAAGCCAAGGTGGAGATTTGTTGATTTTGGCTTAATCCCAAGTCCCACATCGGTGGGTTCATTGTTTGGGAAGGAGGTTTGAGGGTTATATATTAACATCCCCTCCTTCACTGTTATATATCCCAATTTGTAATATCTTCTCTCATAATAATAAAAGGGAGTTGTTTTTGCTGTGCTCGGAGATTAGGCTAAACAGGCCGAACTCCGTTAACAATTTTCGGGTGTGTTTTTTCCTCTTTATCTCTTTTATTATTCCGCTTTATTTATTCAATATTATTTGTCGGGTAGCTCTGTTAGGGTTTTGTTTTAGTGGGAAAATTACCCGTTTTTCCCATCAGGCGGGTACTCTGTAAAAAAAAAAAAACAGTGGAAAAGGCCCTACATGCATTAAAAAGAGATTATCTAATTTTTAGTGACAAAAAATAATTAGTTGCTATAGTAACTAAAATAGAAATCATTTTAGGAACTAAATAAATTTTTAATTTCTAAATTAGTTTCTATTATTGTTAAATGGTTTTTAAATTAGTATCTAATTGTTAAAAGGTTTTGCTGGTTTTTTTGGAGTAAGTTTGTTGATGCAATATGTGTAATGTCATTGGTACTGGACTAAGTTAATTGGTGGAACTGTAATGATCAATATTGGTTAGTGTAGGTAATGTAATTATGGAAGATTAGATCAGAGAGTAACATTAATAATCAATGTTAACTAAATGTTTCCTTATAAGGCATACTAGTATCTTGACTCGTACAATGGGAAATTTTAAAAAATATGATATTTACATATTTTTTTTTAGTTTCTAAAATGGTCTCTAATTTAGTTACTATTGCAACTAACTATTTTGGTCTCTAAAAATTGGTTTCTATTTCATAATTTTCTTGTAGTGATTGAACATGACTCCACATATGAAAAAAATATAGAAATGTTACATTGGACATCACTCTACATTTTCTTTTATCTACAGAAAATATATAAATATAAAGATATCTCCAACCTTTATATGAAAAACATATATTAAAAAACATTTAAAATTATGTGTTCCCACCAATGTTGACAAACTCTCTAGAGTCTAACCACCCAACCCAAAACATCACATATCTCTAATCTCCCTTATCAAATAATGTAAGAATTGATGTGTTTTAAGAGAACGTTGCACACAACATGAAATAAAAAATCCTAATGTGGCTGTGACTCTAAAATAATACCAGTTTGTAGGCAACTAATCTAAGAATTTAAGGTTGATTTATTTATTTTTTTCAGCAAAGAATTAATTAAATAAATAAAGGGAACACTTTAGGGGTGTTCCAACCCTTATACATAAGACTACTAAAAAAGTAAAAAAACCACAAGATCAACCCTTACATCCCAAAACCAAGAACAAACCCATGACGATTGGGCACATTAAAAATAAAGAAAGTTGTTCCTGTGTGGTCAATTTAAAACACTAAAACAGAGAAAAAAAAAACAGATAGTCTAAGTGCTTAGCTATAGAAAACCACAATCACCTTGCTGTACGATTTAAGAAGCACAAAGCTATTCCCTGACCAATAACTATTCTAATCAAACTTCATAGTTCATCTCTGGTACACTTAATTCCCCAAAAAGATGATTTCAACAGAATTTAAAGTTTGTATATGTAACAAGAGCCTTGTGCCAGTCTAGTGGGGAGACTGTAACAAGACTTCATTCCTTTGAAACTATGCTTTTCCTTCAATTTTTCACCAGATGGGATGTCTTATACCTTGCCAACATCAGCTTTGTCAATCTGCCCCCTGCCAACAACATACTCAAGCCAAGAATACCAGCCTTTGACATGTGTTCTTCTAATGCTTTAACCTGCACCACTTAACACTACCTTCCAAACCTTTCAGCTAGTTCAAAATATAATACATACCCATAACAGTGATCATAAAATAAATTATTGACAGATTTATAACAAAACCAGCAAACCATGTACTTAATTGAAAAAACAGTAATTATGCTTATCTATTTTTTATTTTGTTGCCATATTAATGCATGTTAAAGGAGTTAAGATCCAATCGGAGAAGGAGAACTTAGCTTTTCTTTCTTTATGTTTCATCCACACCCATGTTTGTACTTGTGCCATAATAAAGATTTCCTCTGCATCTATCTTTGTTTGGTTAAAAATAACCTTGTTTATATGCTTCCAAATGCACCAAACCACTGAGACCCATAGACTTTTCCATAGTTTGTTGCCTTCTGTCCAGTTAAAGCACATATTCCAAACCTTGGTTGATACATCACAAGTAACAAGAATGTGTGAGGTCGACTCCTCCTCCCTTCCACATAAAACACATATTGTATCCCCCAATAAAACTCCCCTTTTATGCAAATTCATCTTAGTTGCTATCCTATTCGATAGGGCCCTCCACACATAAAACTGAGCTGATGGCATAACCTTTAAATTCCAAAGATATTCGAATACCCCTGATACCCCCCCAGATGCCTGGTTAATTAATTTATTGTAAGCATATTTAACCGAAAACGTGTATGATGGAGGATCATTCCATAGCCAAGTCCTCTTTGTTTGGATATAGTGACACCTGTGATCAGTTTTCCATAAACTCCTCTAACATCGTTCTTTCCCACTCAAACCATTCTCTTCTCCAGCTAAATTTTCACTCCCACCCCTGTGTAGACCAACTTCCGAAGTTACCAATAGTTTTGTCTTTAAGATCAGAATTATTATATATTCTTTCATACCTACCTTTGAGTTGACCATTGGCTAGCCACTCATCTTCCCAGAATTTTATCTTGTCCCCAGATCCAAGTTGCCAAACCATATTTGAACTGACCCAATTGTCCCCTTGATCTGAAAGGCTAACCTTGAATAAATCATTCCACCATATAGATTTATACCTATTTTGATTCGGTGTAAATGAGCTTGTCATACTCCACAATCCATACTTCGATTCAAGAACATCCTTCCAGAGACCCTTCTCAGTGGAACACATTCTCCATAACCATTTTGCCAAGAGTGCCTTATTGAATAAATCAATACTTTTAATACCTAACCCTCCCTCCTCTTTCACTTTGCATGTGTTCTCCCAACTAGTCCATGCAATTTTCCTCCCTTCTGGTCCCCATCCCCATAAGAACTTCCTTTGTAATTTTGTGATCTCCTTGCATACTTCAACCGGGACTTTAAAAAAAGATAGAAAAAATAGTGGTATGGCATTGATGACAGATTTTATAAGGCAAACTCTTCCCGCGAAGGAGAGATTCCTCCCTTTCCATACCGAGAGTTTCTTTCTTATCTTCGATAATACAGGATCCCAAAAGGAGCACCTAGCCTGATTACCACCAATAGGTAGGCCTAAGTATGTGAATGGTATATCCATTAGGCTGCAATGAAGTATCTCCGAGTACATTTTTACCTCATACCTGTCTACTCCAATTGCTCCTATTTTACTTTTGTGGAAGTTTACTTTGAGACCAGAACTTAATTCAAAACATCTTAACATAGCCTTGATGCTCAAAATATTTTGTACATTTGATTCGCACACAAAGAGAGTGTCATCCGCAAATTGTAGTATTATTCACCTCCACTTTTCTATCCCCGACTTTTAAACCTGAGAACAAGTTTTTTCTTGTCGCTTGTTTTACTAGTCCAGCCAAACCTTGTGCAACAATCAGAAACAAAAATGGTGCCATCGGATCCCCTTGTCTAAGGCCTCTAGATGGTTTGAATTCTTTTGTCGGACTACCATTTACCAATACTGATATAGTAGTTGATTCAAGGCATGCTCTAATCCACTGTATCCATTTTTCGCAAAAACCTAATCTACTCATCATGTACAGTAGGAACTCCCAACTCACTGAATCGTAAGCCTTTTCGAAGTCAAGTTTTACAACCACCCCACTTTTCCTCCTTCTTTTCAAATCATCCATGACTTCATTCACAATAAGGACACTATCTAATAATCCTCTATTAGATAAAAAAGCTGATTGTGACCCATCTATCACCTTCTCAATAACTTTTTTAATCCTTCTAGATAACACTTTTGTCAGAATCTTGTATTAACATCCTACAAGGGAGATGAGTCTATACTCTTCAAGAGATTGAGGATTCTCAGACTTTGGGATCAATGTTATGAATGAAGCATTACATCCCTTTGGGATCTTCCCCTCACTATGAAAATGTTTTATTGCACCCATCACGTCCTTTTCTAACAAACCCCAATACTTTTTAATAAAACTGAATGTTACTCCGTGTGGGCCAGGGCTTTTACTACTGTCACAATTCCAGATAGCCTCCTTAATTTCATTGTCCTCAAAAGGTTCAATCAAGAACTTGTTGTCAGAATCTGTTAATTCTTTAAATTCAACATTATCCAACCTAACACCAATATCCTTGACAGCCGACATCTTTTTCTTGTAGAATTCTTTAACCAACTCCTTCACCATACTTGGTTCTTCCACCCATTTATCAGAGTTATAACAATGTATTCCTTTGATCTCATTCCTCATCCTCCTCCATTTAATTGAAGCATGATAGTACTTAGAATTGGAATCCCCTTTCTTAAACCATAATGCTCTTGACTTTTGTTGTAATAAGGATTCATTCCTCATATTGATATCTTGTAACTGGCTCAAGAGCTCTCTTCGTTCCCTGATCTTGTTTTCATCTAACTCGTCTTCATCATCTCTCCTATCAAGCTCTTGTATCTTATTCAAGATATCCATTTTGAGCTTATCTGTATAACCGAAAACATCTTTATTCCACCCTTTCAAATCGCTCTTTAGCATTTTCAGTTTCTCTTTTAACGCAAGAATTTCATTTCCCTGAACCAAATAATTTCCCCATTTATCTTTAACAAAGTTGTCAAACTCTTTATGTTCCTGCCAAATGTCTAGAAACATGAATGGTTTTGGTCTCCAATTTGCTATATTTACTTTTAGCACCAAGGCACAGTGATCAGATACTTGTCTATCTAAGACATATTGTTTGCTGCTCGGCCAATGTTGCAACCATTCAAATGTAGTTAAAAATCTGTCAAGTCTGCTCTTAGCCTTTCCATTAGGTCTATACCATGTATATTTTCTTCCAATGCAAGGTATATCAACCATCTCCATGCTATCAATGAAATTATTAAAGCCTTGCATTTCTCTCTTGTTACCTCTAGCTTGACTTATCCCCCTCCTTTCCTCTTCATTTCTTATAACATTGAAATCTCCCAAAATGCACCATGAGTTACAAGGTTCCCTTTGTCTGATTCCTTTTAGTTCCTCCCACATTTGCATTTTCAATTGTAAATTACATGAAAAATACACATTTGTAATAACAACAGGAAATTACTCTCCCTAAAGATCCCGACAAAAACTATGAACCATCTATTAATAATATGATTAGAACAATGGAATTTTTTTTTGTGCCAAATTGTAAGAATACCACCTATTCTATTAATTGGTTCGCTGTAAAAATAATCTATATCATTATCCCCCCATAACTGACAACAATTATTGAAACTGAAATTTGCCATTTTCATTTCTTGCATGCATACCATTTTGACCCCTTCCTTGCTAATTATATCCTTAATATATCTCCACTTTACAGGACTCCCCAAACCTCTCACATTTAAAGATAGAATTCTCATTGATAACCCATATTTTCCCCCACTTCCCTTTGAGATTTTAACATTATATCCCTTTTTTCAAGTTCTTCCAAACTTAACATAATATTTCCTTCATCCCCACATGTAGCACCTAACTGTTTACCCAATTCCCATAATCTAATCGTTTCTAAACTTCCACGTTTTTGCCAAAATAAACTATAGCAATTATTTATAGCCATGTCAGAAACAAAATTACTAATTTGAGATAAGACTGACCTTATATGCTTGCGATCTTTCCGTTTTCTATTTTTGCTTGATTCACCCATCCAAAAAACTCTTCTTTCATTTGTGTCGATAGAATTAAAGGACCTCAATTCATTGCTTTCCTTCTTTTGTTTTCCTGTTCCATCCAATACCCGATAAGACTCCCTTTTACTTTGCTCATTGAACGGTAAATATCTGTCGTTTATTCTGCACGATCTCGACCCTGAATTGAGAAGGTTTTGTGTGAGATTGTGCTCCACAGAGGCTGGAGCATAGTGAAAAGAAGAACACCCTTCCACCCCCAAGGGCGTCATACAAAGAGAATCCTCTACCTTCGAGATTGTCAACATTGAAACCGCCTCCCTCACTGTCTCTTCTCCCACCGACGAATGGGCATGGTAGGATAAAAACCTTTCCTTTTGCGCTACCAAAACTCAAGGTGTGCGGTAGTTGATTCTGTTTCTCCTCCATTTCCTCTACTGTGTGTGATTGGAGTGTGATGACTGCTTCGTTTTGAGCGAGGTGTGCCGATGCGATGTCTTTCTGGGGTCGGCCGTGAGCACGGAGTGCGACGGCGTTTTCATTCCGAGGTTTCCCAATCTGTTCAGCCTCTTCCAGATCGTTAATCCTTGCCATGTTAAGTGGGCTTCCCAGTGACCCAATCCAAATTGAATCCTCCACCCTTCCATTAATTGGGCTTGAATTAGAATCTGATTTAATGTGATTTTTTAATTTGCACCTCCTTTTCGCATTAGCTAATTGTGTCTGGTTTGAAACACATTGGGCCATTTCTAAAAGCCCATTTTTCTTTGCCTTGTCAGTCCTGCTTCTAGCCGTTGATGTTGCAGGCCTTATGTTTTCCTTTTTTGTGAGTAGGCAGAGATTAGGTGCAGATGTAGCCCCTAGGAGTTTTGCCGAAAATGGGTCGCGACAGTGTAGTGGTGATAATGGTTCAGATCGCCAGTGGTCCTGTTCAAGCAGTGACTTTGTCTTGCTCGTTTCCACCGTTTTTTCCTCCTCTTCAATCTCTCTTGCATCTTCGAAAACCCCATTCTCCGAACGCCCTGATGCATGCGACGCCATTGAATCTACTTCAGAATCATCTCCGTCAGATGTTTTGCCCCCGTGACATTGACAAAGGTTGTATTCAGGAACTGTGCATTCTTCCTCCACTGATATTGATACAGGACTTCATTGATTCTCATATAACTGGTTATCTTTGCCTCACAACCCACTGATACTCTAACTTTAAACCTTGCATATTCTAATTCGTCCAATGTCATTGTTGCTTCATCTACCTCAACTAGTGTTCCTAGTAACGCAACAATGTGTTTGAAGCACTCAGTATTCCATAGCTTCAACGGTAATCCCCTACATCTCACCCAAACCAATTTATCCACCGCTACAAATTGATCTTCCCATGGGATAATGGTGTCAAACAAATCTTCGAACCATTCTTTGTTTTCCTCTATAGCTTCTTTAACCTTCGTTTTGTTTTCGCCCATCAATAAGACATGAAAACCGCCCAGAAATTTAACCTTTATGTAGCTGAGGCCTCCCAAAATAAAGCTTTCATTTAAACCTGATACTTTGCTTAGATCCGAGACCCTACCGATATAGCACTGTTTTAATCATTCTCTTGGTGTTTCTTCCACTTTAAAGTGTATAGCATTTATGTTTGCCCTGTTCAGTGACTGTGCTCTGTTTCTGTCTCCATTTTTGACCACATTTGCGTAGGAATTTGTTCCTTTTACCCTCCATTCTTTTTTAACCACTTTCTCTAATTCAATTTCCTTTTCTTTCAGCTTTTCATTCCATTCCTTTCTTGTTTCTGCTGACTTGTTATATTTTGGTCTAGCATATAGTTTCTAGCTTCCAATCCATATTGTGTTCAACTGGTTCTCCAATTCTCTAATATTTTGTACTCCTTGGAACCTAACAAAACCAAACCTTTGCTTCTTGATGTTCAATCTTCTAGATATAAAAACATCGCTCACCCTCCCCCATCTTCTAAAAATCTTCCACAAATCTGTTTCTTTGAGATCAAAGGGAAAGTTAAAGAAGAAGAAAGGAGTACCCCTCTTTTCATCTTCTTACTCGCACGGCTGAAGATGAAGATTGTTGAGAAATCGCGGAAATTGGGGAACACGAAGAGAGAAGAGAGAACACAGTATACAATGTAAAGTAAGATTATTTCAAAATAGGGTGTGTGTTTAGGAAGTAGGGTGGTCGATAAGAATTTAAGGTTGATATGTTCTAACATATCAATGCACTAGTCATATACTTTCACATTTCTTTCTTTCCATGGGTGAATGTTTTATAATATTTTATATCTTTTTTTAAAGATAGCTCTGAGTGTAATATTAAGAGTTTTTATTCAGGCTCTCACTGAATGTGAAATATATCAGTGAAACAGTCACTCTTAAGAAAGGATCTCTTGTAAAATTTCTATCAGACTAGGTGTGGTGTACTACATGTATATAACTATTTATATAAGGATATATATATATATATATATATATATATATATTCCTTAAATACCCTATCTATTTAATTCTAAAAAAAATAAAAATCTTTCTTTACCTATGCACTCCAGTTACATGTCCAAACTAACATAACTCACTTCTTTTTCTTACGGTACCCAAAAGCAAATAAAGTGATACTGTGCTTTAAGGGTGGACAAAAAATCCAAATTACAAATTTCAATTCATAATTATCCAAATCCATATTAGTTTTGATCCATTTAAATGGATTTATTTCAAATCCAAATCCATATTTTTGGATTTTAAATCCAATCCATTTAATTGGATATGGATTAGATATGGATTGGATACATTTTTGGATTATCCAAATTGTATTTTGGGTTGGATTTTGACTTGGCCCGATCCAGGTTGAGCCAAGACAATTCAGGCGCAGGTTGAGCAAAGTTGACCCAAGTCCACGTCGAGCCAAATAAGCCCGGGCCGATGTCAAGCCGAGCGGGCCCGGACTGATGACGAGCCAAGCGGGTCCAAGCTAATGTCGAGCTGAGGGGGCCAGGGCCAATATCTAGTCATTCGAGCTTGGGCCAATGTTGAGTCGTGCGGGCCGAGGCCGATGCCGAGTCGTGTGGGCCCGGGCCGATGTCTAGTCGTGCAGGCTCGGGCCGATTTTGAATCGTTCAGGCTCGGGCTGGTGTTGAGCCGAGCGAATCCAAATCGATGTCAAAGCGAGCGGGCCTGGTCGATGTCGAGACAGTCGGGCCCAGACCGATGTCGAGGCAAGCGGGCCCGGCCCGATTTTGCGGCGAGCGGGACCAGACCGATTTTGAGGTGAGCGGGCCCGGGCCGATGTCGAGCCGAGCGGGCCCCAACCCGATGTCGAGGCGAGCGGGCTCAAGCTGATGTCGAGTCAAACGGGCCCGAGCCGATGTCGAGCCGAATGGGCCCGGGGAGATGTCGATGCGACTGGGCCTGAGCCGTTGTCGAGTCGAGCGGGCCTGGGCCGATTTCGAGGTGAGCGGGCCCGAGCCGATGTCGAGTCGAGCGGGCTCAAGCTGATGTCGAGCCGAACGGGCCCGAGCCAATGTCGAGCCTAGTGGGCCCGGGCCGATGTCGAGCCGAGCTGTCCCGGGTTGATGTCGAGCCGAGCGGGCCCGGCCGATATCGAGTCGAGCGGGCCCGACCGATATCGAGTCGAGCGGGCCCGACCGATATCCAGTCGAGCGGGCCCGGGCCAATGACGAGTCGAGTGGGCCCAGGCCGATGTCGAGTCGAGCGGGCCTGGGCCGATGTCTAGTCTGGCTGGCCCGGGCCGATGTCGAGTCGTTCGGCCCAGGCTGATGTCGAGTCGTTTGGGCCCAGGCCGATCTCGAGCCGAGCGAACCCAAATCGATGTCGAAGCGAGCGGGCCCGGTCGATGTTGAGACGATCGGGCCCCAATCGATGTCGAGGCAAGCGGGCCCGGGCCGATGTCAAGCCGAGCGGGCTCAAGCTGATGTCGAGTCGAACAGGCCCGGGCCGATGTCGACGGGCCCGAGCCAATGTCGAGTTGTTCGGGCCAAGGCTGATGTCGAGTCGTTCGGGCCCGAGCCGATGTATAGTCGTTCGGGCCGAGGCCGATGTCGAGTCGTCTAGGTCGGGGCCGATGTAGAGCCGAGTTGTTCTGCGTCCAGGTTGAGTCGGCTTAGGCCTAGTTCGAGCCAAGTTAGTCTCTGTCCATATCAAAATGGATTTAATGTAATTGACAAAATGGATTTAATATAATTAATAAAGTGGATTTATTCTGGATTCAATCTACTTTAAATGGATTTTAAAAAAATCCAAATATATTTGATCTAGTTAAAGTGGATATGGATTTTAAATCCAATCCATTTATTTGGATTTGGATTGGATCTAGATTGGATTTTGGAAAATCCAATCCATGCCCTCCCGTGCTTACCCAAGGCAACTTCTAGAAAATGACATTTATTACATCATTCATCTTTAATGCAACTTGTAGAAAATGATATTTATTACATCATTCATCTTTAGTGTAACTTGTAGAAAATGATTTTTTTTTACATCGTTCATTCTTACTTTTTTATTGGAATTCAAATTTATTTATTAAAAAAAAATATTAAAAATATGAATATTTTATATCTTCCTTTTCTATTTAATATTTTATATATTAATTGTGAATCCATAACGAATGTGTAAAAAAAATCATATGAATGATTCAGAGAAAATCCTATTTAATTCCATTAAATTAAAGTTTTAGCTAAAGAAAGAAAAAAATTAATTTTCTCTTTTTAAATTTTTTTGAAATTTCCGTTAAATTCAAAATGGGTTCCGACCTTGAATAGGTAAAAATAAGTGACCAACCTATTCTCATGGTAGAAATTTTAAGGATTATTAAATCATGCAAACTAGAAATACTTTTTCTTATTAAGAAATCAACTTTAAGTCTAACTCAACCTTATAAAATTGACTTATAAGGTGAGGTTTGCAATCACCCCAGACTAAGGCTACCAACTCGTGTGTAGGACTATATATTCATAGGTGATCTGATAGCATTCTGATAACGGGTGACACGATAGGACTAACAAACTCTCGTTAGGATAGTCTCGAGATGACTCTGATATCATATTAAAAAGTGAACTTTAAACCTACCTCAACCTGATAAAATCGACTTATAAAGTGAGGTTTACATTCACTTATATATTATGAAATATTCTAACCTACCTAACTTAGAATTAGTTATTTGAGAATAATAAAAAGTAATTTATTTCTTAATAATAAAACTTGCATAATTGTGAAAGGAACGGTGCTGAAAACACAAAGCTCTTCTTCCATCTGTTAAATACAGAAACGAAAAGACACAAACCACATGAACTGCATTATACAATGTAGACAACTTATACGAAAGAAAAAGAAAGGACACACCCATCAAATGGCAACAGAAAATCTTATACGTACATAAATGCTGTGAAATCAGCATTACACCTAGGTTTATCTTTTCTTACAAAATTTAAATGAGGAACAGTAGAGCCCAAAAAGCAGCAAATAATGAATTCATCCAAATAATTATGCATGCAAAAGCTGCACAAAAATTTTCAGCCAGAATCAACTATACGTTACTGACAACGCCTATTTACTCAAGATATAGATTTTTTGCTCAAATTTAATTTCAATTCAGATCTTTAGTATGATTTCGTAATAAATCAAGTGAATATATGAATAAATCGATACAATAATGTATTATGAACACGTCATGAATTGATTAATACAAAAAACCGTGTTAGTAGATGCTTAATTAGTAACATACGAAGTTAAGTTTACAGTGTACTTACTTATCAATCATATTTTTTAGATGTGTGGATCACCTCTTGTGTAGGAAATAGAATCACACAACAGTTTTATCAACCGTGGACAAGACAAGTAACTCCCAATGACCCCTATATCATCCATGAAAGGAGTTAGTAAATATTTAAAACATGAAATAGTAATAATTGACGACTTATAATTAAACTTACTCATTAATATAAAGGCATAAATAAATTTGTTTTTCCTTTTTTTCTAGGTGTTAGTGATGTATGATTAGGTTTCACATTTTTTTGTTCCAATGAGATTAGTATATGAGGGATCTAAGAACCTGTATACATCTTCATTCCCATCATTGATAGAAACTCCATGCAAATACCTACAAGTTATTAGTTAAAGCATAATCAATAATAATTTAACATAAAGTAAATTGAAATATAGTAAAAGATACTTAGATCATAAAAAAATTGAATTATATTTATATTGAGCTCCTCATCCCCAACTCCAAATTCTAAAAAAAATATTTTAAAAAATTTAAAACACCACCAACCTTGTGCATGAAGGCAACGATGGTGGTGAAGAGCGACGACAACGGCAGCAGCGACGACGACAACAACGACGAAGCAATGGGGACATAGCGAAAACCCAAAGAACAACGTTGAAGGCAATGAAGTAGTATGAATGTGGGGACCTTCACAACAATGGCAGAAAAGAAACAAATAAGAGAAACAAAAAAAAGCGATGTTGAAGAAGAAGTAGAGAGGTCGAAAGCAACTTACTTAATGGAAGAAGACAATGGCTCGAGAAAAATGAAGAAGAAGCATAAAGAAGAAGAGGAAAATGAAGTGGTAGAAGACAAAGGAAGTATGAAAGCGTAATTGGTGCGCTTTGAGTTAGGGTAATAAAAAGCCTCAAAGAGGATGGCTTTGTCGCAAAGTCGCCTTCTTACATCAAAGCACTTCGTGTAAGAAGGCGACTATGAGGTAAAGCCGCCCTCTTAGACGAAACACTTTCTTCTAAGAATGAGGTTTTACCAAATAGCCGTCTTCTTACATGAAACGCTTTGATGTAATAAGGTGGTTTTACCACATAGCTGTTGATTTTGGCTTAATCCAAGTCCCACATCGGTGGGTTCATTGTTTGGGAAGGAGGTTTGAGGGTTATAAATTAAACTCTCCTCCTTCACTGTTATATATCCCAATTTGTAATATCTTCTCTCATAATAATAAAAGTGAGTTGTTTTTGCTGTGCTCGGAGATTAGGCTAAACAGGCCGAACTCCGTTAACAATTTTCGGGTGTGTTTTTTTTCTCTTTATCTCTTTTATTATTCCGCTTTATTTATTCAATATTATTTGTCGGGTAGGTCTGTTAGGGTTTTGTTTTAGTGGAAAAATTACTCGTTTTTCCCAACAAGTGGTATCAAGAGCCGAAGGTTCGCCTTGGGTTGTTTGAAATTATTTGTAATATTAAATATTATATTTTGAGTTTGTAATGGCAAATCAAGAAGAAGAAGCGAAGAATGTATCCAGAGTGTCGGGCTCCTCGTCATCATGATCGAGGTTCCCGGTGTCCACTTTGAAATTGGCGGTGGAAATATTTGATGGCACTGGACATTTTAGCATTTGGCAAGGAGAGGTCTTGGACTCTCTTTTTCGGCAGGGTCTTGATATTGCTATTGAAGGAGAGAAACCAAAAGAGGTAGAGGAGAAAGACTGGAGTATCATCAACCGGTTAGCATGCGGAACTATTCGATCCTGCCTGTCCAGAGAGCAGAAGTATGCTGTAAAAAATGAGACTTCTGCACACAAACTGTGGAAGGCATTGGAGGACAAGTTTCTGAAGAAGAGTGGTCAGAACAAGCTCCTGATGAAGAAAAGGTTGTTCCGATTTGACTACCAACAAGGTACTACTATGAATGCACACATCACTATGTTTAATCAATTAGTAGCAGACCTGTTGAATTTAGATGTGAAGTTTGAGGATTTGGCTTTGATGTTGTTATCATCTCTTCCTGATGAATTTGAACATTTGGAGACTATGCTCCTTCACGGGAAGGAGAATGTGTCGTTAGATGCTGTTTGTTCTGCTTTATATAGTCATGAATTGAGAAAGCAGGATAAGATGAAAACCAAATCAACGACATCAGAAGAAGCATTGGTGGCAAGAGGTCGTCAGCAAAGCCAAACAAAGGAGAGAAAAGGGATGTCTTATTCTAAAGGTCGAGCCGTTGCCAAAGATGAGTGTGCTTTCTGTCATGAGAAAGGACACTGGAAGAAAGACTGTCCAAAACTGCAGAAGAAAGAGAAGGCTCCACAAGATGCAAATGTTGCAGAATGCAAAAGTGATGTGGAATCAAATATCTCTTTAATTGTCTCGCTTTCAGCATCATCGTATCCAGATGAGTGGATATTGGATTCAGGTTGTACCTATCATATGTGTCCCATTCGGGATTGGTTCTTTGAATTTCAAGAACTTGATGGCGGGGTTGTTTACATGGGTAATGATAATCCATGTACGACAACTGGGATAGGTTCAATCAAGTTGCGGAATCACGATGGATCCACCAGAATTTTGCGGGATGTACGGTACGTGCCAAAGTTGAAGAAGAATCTCATCTCATTGGGGGCTTTAGAATCTAAAGGCCTAGTTGTGACGATGGGAGATGGAATTCTTAAAGCAACTTCAGGAGCACTGGTGATGTTGAAAGGCGTGAGGAAGAACAATTTGTATTACTACCAAGGTGAAGTTGAAAACCAGACAGGAAGGAAGATTAAGGTTCTCCGAACAGATAATGGAGGAGAATACAAGAGTGATCCGTTCCTGAAGGTATGCCAAGATTGTGGCATAGTTCGGCATTTCACTGTTAGAAAAACACCACAGCAGAATGGGGTGTCAGAGCGTATGAACAAGACACTTGTGGAGAAAGTTCGTTGTATGTTGTCTAATGCTGAGTTAGGCAGAGAGTTTTGGGTTGAGGCTGTGACATACGCTCAACATCTCGTCAATCGTTTGCCATCATCTGCTATAGATGGCAAAACCCCGTTAGAGGTATGGTCTGGAAAACCTGCAACTGATTATGATTCTTTGCATGTTTTTGGTTCTATTGCATATTATCATGTGATTGAATCAAAGTTGGATCCACGGGCAAAGAAGGCTCTTTTCATGGGCTTTAGTCCTGGAGTGAAGGGATACCGTTTGTGGTGTCTAGAGAAAAAGAAGACGATTATAAGCAGGGATGTTACCTTTGATGAATCTGCCATGTTAAAGAAGGTAAATCCAGAAGGAGCTGATAGTACTCCGCAACAGGTGGAGTGTGTCCGGAAGCAAGTGGAGTTTGAGCAGACAGTGGTGATCCCAACACAAAATATCACAAGTGACTCTCCTATGGTAGAAGAAGAGTCAGATGAGGAAGAGGTTCCTACCCAAGAATCTCAACAGCAATCAACACCAATTGCAGTTAGAAGACAGAGAGGAGATATTCAGAAGCCTGCTCGTTTCATGGATATGGTTGCCTATGCACTTCCAGTTGTTGATGACATTCCATCCACTTACCCAGAAGCCATTCTGAGTTCAAAGAGTGGTAATTGGGCAGGTGCGATGGAAGAGGAGATGCAGTCTTTGAAGAAGAACAAGACGTGGAAGCTGGCACAATAACCAAAAGGTAAGAAGGCAATTGGGTGCAAATGGGTATTTGCAAAGAAAGAAGGATTTCCTAATAAAGAAGATGTTCGCTACAAGGCAAGGTTGGTTGCTAAAGGCTTTGCTCAGAGGGAGGGAATTGATTATAATGAGGTATTTTCTCCAGTTGTTAAACATTCCTCCATTCGAATTTTGTTGGCCTTGGTAGCACAGTTGAATTTGGAGCTTGCTCAACTTGATGTAAAGACCGCGTTCCTACACGGTGATTTGAAGGAGGAAATCTATATGACTCAACCAGAAGGATACAAGGTTGATGGTAAAGAAGATTGGGTTTGTAAACTTAGCAAATCGTTGTACGGACTGAAACAATCTCCGAGACAGTGGTACAAACGATTTGATAAGTTCATGAAGGATCAGAAGTACAAGAGAAGCAAATATGATCACTGTGTGTATTTGCGCAGACTTGAAGATGGTTCCTACATTTACTTACTCTTATATGTTGATGATATGCTGATTGCAGCAAAGAGCCAAGTTGAGATTGACAGGTTAAAGGCTCAGTTGAGTAAAGAGTTCGAGATGAAGGATTTGGGGGAAGCCAAGAAGATTCTCGGCATGGAGATAAACAGGGACAGGGAGAGGGGAAAACTTTGGTTGTCACAGAAGCAGTATTTGTAGAAGGTACTACAACGTTTTGGTATACACGAAGATACAAAACCTGTAAGTACCCCACTTGCTCCTCATTTGAAATTGAGTAGCCGTTTATCTCCGACGACTGATGAAGAACGAGAATACATGGCGAAAGTCCCATATGCAAATGCAGTTGGAAGCTTGCTGTATGCAATGGTGTGTACAAGACCAGATATTTCACAGGCTGTGAGTGTTGTTAGCAGGTACATGCATGATCCGGGCAATGGTCATTGGCAAGCTGTGAGATGGATTCTACGGTACCTCCAAAATACCTTAGATGTTGGATTGACATTTGAGCAAGATGAATCACTTGGTCAATGCATAGTTGGATATTGTGATTCTGATTATGCAGGTGATTTGGATAAGCGACGGTCTACAACTGGTTATTTGTTCACTTTAGCAAAAGCGCCAGTTAGTTGGAAGTCTACCTTGCAGTCTACGGTGGCTTTGTCTACGACAGAGGTAGAGTATATGGCGATTACAGAGGTTGTGAAGGAAGCAATTTGGCTTCATGGGTTGCTTAAAGACTTGGGAGTTGGTCAGAAACAACTTGAGTTATATTCTGACAGTCAGAGTGCTATTCATTTAGCAAAGAATCAAGTCTTTCATGCACGGACGAAGCACATTGATGTTCGTTATCACTTTGTGCGTGAGATTCTCGAAGAAGAGGAGATTGTTCTCCAGAAGATTCACACTACGGAGAATCCTGCAGATATGCTCACCAAGGTGGTTACAAGGACCAAGTTTGAACACTGTTTAGACTTGGTTAATATCTTGCACATTTGAAGTTGGCGCCCGGAGGCGCAAATTTGAAGCACTGTAAAATTTGTTTTTGTTATGTTTTGAGAAGATTTGTTTTAGGTGGGACTTGAAATTAAGCCAAGGTGGAGATTTGTTGATTTTGGCTTAATCCCAAGTCCCACATTGGTGGGTTCATTGTTTGGGAAGGAGGTTTGAGGGTTATAAATTAAACTCTCCTCCTTCACTGTTATATATCCCAATTTGTAATATCTTCTCTCATAATAATAAAAGTGAGTTGTTTTTGCTGTGCTCGGAGATTAGGCTAAACAGGCCGAACTCCGTTAACAATTTTCGGGTGTGTTTTTTTTTTCTCTTTATCTCTTTTATTATTCCGCTTTATTTATTCAATATTATTTGTCGGGTAGGTCTGTTAGGGTTTTGTTTTAGTGAAAAAATTACCCGTTTTTCCCAACAATAACCACTCTTTTAGAGAAATTTAATTTGAAAAATGTCACCACATTTTAAAGGACAACGTCTGACCATAAAAACATCTTAAATATAGTGTCGAAATAAGTAAACACAAAATCATAATGTTCCTGTAGCTCCAAAATACGATTGTAGGCCAAGAATTAGAATAAAAAGATTTCCACCAGATAATAAAAACATGCCCCCAATCATATGATCTAAAGCAAATATTAAAGTAAGCATTTAATCTAAAAACATGACCCCACAATCATCTAATCTAAAGCAAATATTAAAGTAAGCATTTAATTTTTTATGCAGGTAAAGGTAAGGATGTCTCCACTTTAAAGTCTCAACCAATTAGAAGATGGAAATTATAAATCTTCTTAGAAATTTAAGAAGTGTTAAGCACTTCATACATAAAAATTAAAAATTACATGATATATTTCTCCAAATTTTGAACTAGTATGGCGTGTCTTTACTCGTTTTAGTTTCGTGATAGGAATTTTTTTTTTTTTCAGAAATTATATTTTTTATTAGTTGTTTGAAATGTGTTAGGAAGTCAGATCGTTCCTATTTCATTTGTATACCCTTGAAGTGATTTATATGTATATAATCTTTATTGTTGATAAAAAAAAACTAAACTCTTATACACACATTCCAATTTTCTTGCAATATTTTTAAGGGAGGATTTCCTGCATAGTTTTAAGATTGTTGTTAGACTTTTTTTTTATGTATTTTTAAAAAAAGGAAGATGGCCTAGATGAGATGTTTTGATATATCTTATAACTTAAATCGAGGTGTAATAACTGTTTCATTGAAAATACAATTATTTTTAATTAAAGATTTTGTATAATAGTAAACATTTCTAAAGTTCCTTTCTATGTAATTTATTTATTGCTTATAAAAAAAAGGCCTGTATTGTTCAGAATACAAAACCACCCATATATTTACAAATAATAGTACAGTTCCATAAGTATAGAATATTTTTTGCCAAAAAAACCAAATTTTAAATGTAAAAAAAGGAAAAATATAGATATAGCTTGTACTGAAGCTTTATTGTTGAATCATAAAAGTGTGTATGAGACGTTGTTATCAATGGTGGGTGGGATATGGAAGAGGACTGAAATTTGGCCATATAAAGACGTCATTGCAGCCCTTCACACATATTTGGAGCATTAATAACTCCTCACTCTTAACACATAGTTGAGAGACATCAAATAACTCTATATTGATACCGAATGTCAGTGGAATAATATTTCGAAAACAGATTTCAACGAACAATGGCAGTGCATTAAATTATGTCGCTGCATATTTAAATTTTATTTTGCTCCCCCAAAACCTTCTTCTGTACTTTTCAGGTGAATCCTCAGTTTGCTCTAGTGGGGTTTTCATTTGTTTCATCCAACTGGGTTTCATTCATATTGGCTTAAATCTGTGTTCAATTGGATGCGTGGGTGATACCCAGAATTTCTTAAGTGTTGAGAAAACGCTAAAACTGAACAGCACCAGAGCCCTCATTTTTTTTTATTTCTCACTATAGAAAAAGATAGAAAAAAATCTAAGAGTAAAGTAGTAAAATAACATACGGTAAAAGGGTAAAAATATATGTGCATCATAAAAACTTAAATAAAGGTTTGAGCTTTGTTTTGTTTTCCCTTCACTAATGACTAAAGAAGTTTTAACCATTATATTACTTAATTTTATTGTTATGTTATATGATTATTATTACTTATTAGTAAAATTATTAATATTAATATAATTAATAATATAAACATTATTAATATTATTAAATATTATTTATATTATTAATATAATACTAATAATATTATTTATATTATTATATTAATATTATTAATTTTATAATATTAATAATATGTATATCTATTAGTTATGATTATTGTTATTTATTATTATTATTTATGAATATTAGTTATGATTTTATAATTATTCATATTATAATAATATTTTTAATATTATGTATATAATTATTATGATAATAGTTGGTAGGTAATAGAGATTCGTGGGTAATAGTGGGTAGATAATAGAGATCCGTGAGTAATAGTTGGTAGGTAATATAGATTTGTGGGTAATAGTTGGTAGGTAATTGAGGTCCGTGGGTAATAGTTGATAGGTAATAATTGGTATGTAATAAAGATCTGTGGATAATAGTTGGTAGGTAATGCTAAATTTACCTACAAATTCATATATGTCGGTAATATTCATAGGTAATGCTGAATTTACCTATGAATTTAGGTTTGTGGGTAAAAATCCGTAGATAATACTAATTTTTTTGTAGTGGGATTGAATAGGAAGGAGATGTAAGAGTTTGTCCTGTATTTTCTCACGAATCACATGGCAGGCCAATGTCAATGTGTTTCATTCTTTCATGGAAGCTAGGATTATGAGTTATGTGGTGAGTCAATTGATTATCATAATAGAGAGTAGCAAGATCAGGGGTTTTTACATGAAGGTCACGAAGTATGTAGTTGATCCATTGTAGTTCACAAGCAGTAGCCATGAGTGCTTTGTATTCTGCTTCAGAAGAAGAGCGAGAAACAATGTGTTGTTTCTTCGTTTTCCAGGAGATAAGATAGTAGCCTCGGAAAAGGCAATAGTCGGTGGTAGAATGTCTTGTGTTAGGACAAGATGCCCAATCCGAGTAATTGAAGGCCTTAATGTGAACTTCAGATTCACTGTTAAAAAATAACCCATGCGCAAGATTAACTTTGATGTAGCGTAGAATATCTTGCACAACTTGTTGATGATGAACTATTGGTTCTTGAACAAATTGGCTAAAGAGTTGGACAAAAAAGGTTATATTAGGTCTAATGTTGGTGAGATATAGGAATTTTCCAATTAGTCTTCTATAGGGATTGAGATTTTGAAGTTTATCTGTAGTTTCAAACAAAAATTTAGTGTTAGACATAAGAGGAGTAAAACAAGGTTTACTTCCTAGCATTCCAGTTTCTTCTAAAATGTCAAGAGCGTATTTCCTTTGACATAAATGAATTCCTTTCTTAGATTTAGCGACTTCAAGACCCAAGAAGTATTTTAGTTCACCAAGATCTTTTATCATAAAAGAATCATTTAGGAAATATTTGATTCTTTCAATTTCTTGTAATGAATCTCCTACAAGAATAATATCGTCTACATAAACAAGTAAAACAATAACCGAATTTTTTAGTTTTTCTAGTAAAAAAAGAATAATCAGACATAGATTGAGAAAAAACAAAAGAAATAAGGGAAGAAGATAGCTTCGCAAACCACTGTTTGTTGGTTTGTCTTAAACCATAAAGAGACTTTATAAATTTGTAAACTTGGTTTTGCCTTTCAGCTATTAGCCTTGGAGGTGGTATCACATATACTTCTTCTTCAAGGTTTCCATGTAAGAAATCATTGTTAACATCTAAATGATGTAAATGCCAATTGTTAACTGTTGCAATGGTTAACAAAAGTCTAACAGTAGTAAGTTTAGCAATAGGAGATAAGGTATTTAAATAGTCAATCCCTTCAAGTTGGGTATAACCCTTTGCAACAAGTCTGGCCTTATGTCTCTCAATAGTACCATCCATTTGTGTTTGATCTTGTAAACCCATTTGCATCTAATGTGTGTTTTTCCAGATGGTAGATTAGTGAGATACCATGTGTAATTTTCTTGTAGAGCTCTTACTTCTTTATTCATAGCAGCAACCCACTTTGTGTGTCTACATGCTTATTCAAAAGATTGTGATTCAGTATTAGAGGATATAGAAAAGGTATAATTTAAATGCTTTTCAGTCAAATGTTTATATGATAAAACTGATGATAAAGGATATGAGATTTTAAAACTTTTTATTATCATATTCATTGACTATGGAACTATTAACCAAATGATGATAGTCCTTTAAGAATGAAGGTATCTTCCTTTGTCTGGTAGATTTCGTTAAATCAGTATTTGTAGTTCTTCTATGACTTGCTTCTTGAACTTCACTTGCTTGATTGTGTGTCTCTTCTTCATTATTTTCAATGTCTCTTTTGTTGTTATTGTCCTAATTCTCATTGATGGAAAATATATGATTTACAGAATTATTTAACCTTTTATCCATACCAGCAAAATTGATATTTTCATTGATAAAAAAATCTAGTAAAAGATTTGTACTATTTTGAGTATCATAATTTTGGTTAATATTAGAAGTATCATCAAAAATTTTATAAGGAAAGATATTTTCATAAAAGATAGCATTTCAGTTGATAAAATTTTTCCTATTTTTAGTATCCAGTAAAATATATCATTTTATACCTGATTTATATCCAAGAAAAATTCACTTTCTAGACATGGTTTCAAGTTTATTACGATTATTTTCAAGACTAGAAGCAAAACAAAGAGATCCAAAAACTTTTAAATCAAGATAAGTAGGAGGAATTTTATACAAAGGTTCATAAGGTGAAAAAGTTTTCAAAAGAATCAAAGGTCTATTTATTAAGTAAACAACATGTGTAGCAGCATAAGACCAATATGATTTAGGTAGTCCAAATTGAAAAATAAGACAACGAGTTGTGTTAAGGATGTGTTTATGTTTTATCTCAACAAATGAATTTTGTTTAGGGGTTTCAACACAAGATTTTTTATGCAAGATCCCAAGTTTATCATATAATTCAATGAAATCAAGCTCCTTACCATTATCATACCTTATAATTTTGATGTGAAGATTAAACTGCTTTTTAGCATACATGAAAAAATTGCATAAAAGGTTTCTAGTCTTAGTTTTTGATTTCATAAGATATATCCAAGTGTGTCTAGTATGATCATCAACAATAGTTAAAAAATACTTATGCCCATGAATAGAAGAAATCCGAATATGTCCCCAAATACCAACATGAGTCAGATTAAAAACATTTAAAGAACATGTATTACTTTGTTGAAAAGGTACTTTATGTTGTGTGACAAAATGACAAGTATCACAAGAAATTTTAGAAATAAAGTGTACATAAGGAAAAATTCTACAAATGTATTCAATAGTTTTGCTATCAGGATGACCTGATCTGTAATGTCAAAGATCAATATTGTGTTGTTCATTACAGTTAAGAACAATATTAAGAACAAAATTATTCTTGAATCCAATGTTAAAATCATGAAGGTAGTATAATCCTATATGCAAATTAGCTTGTCCAATCATCTTGGATGAAATGTTGTACTGAATGTGACATTTCTAAAGGAAAAAAATTAGTATGCAGTTTAAGTCTTTAATCAGCTTATGAACAAAAATAATATTGAATGAAAATTCAGGAAAATATAAAACATTGAATATGATGAATTGTTCAAAAATTTGAATAGTTCCAGCTTAATGAGTAGTAATGAGAGATCCATTTGGTAATTTTATATTAATAGGTTTAATTTTGTAAAGAACACTTAATTGATTTTTTAGATAAGTCACATGATCTATAGCACCAGTGTCGAGGATCCATGAATTCTTACCTTTTGTTGGTATCTCAGTTGTAGCAGTTTCATTGTTATACCTTTGAATCTAATTGATATCATGACTTGTTGAGGATTCTAATAGTTGTAGGAGTCTTTGCACTTGATCAGTAGTAAAGGAATTTCTTCCAGTTTCTTCTTGATTGTTGTTTCGTAAAGAGTCACTCTTTACATTCAGATTGCATGTTCTATCTTGATTAGTGTTGAATTGTTCATTCTGTTGTTTGTACCATGGAGGATACCTATGTTTAGAGTAACCCTCATCTACTGTATGATTTGTCCTGTGACAGTAAGAACACTATTTTGATTGATTATTTGATCTTCCTCTGCCTCTTCCTTTGCCACGCCAAGCATTTCCCTTCATTGAGTCTTCCAAAAAGTCTAATTTTGATTACAATTTTGGGGTTTCCAAGAACCCTGTTCTTGTTGTTTCCAGTTGATAGATTTTTCATTTGTATTCAGGAGAACCTTTATGTCTGTACTAGCACCTGTAAGTTGTTTTTCTTGCTGGAGAATTAGAGAAAAAAAATTGTTTATATTTGGGAGATGATCCAGAAGCAAAATTTGAGTCTTAATAGTATTATAGATCTCTCCAAGACCCTTTAGAAAGCATATGACATATTCTGAATCTCTGTATTTAGCATATATCTTTGACAAAGCACAATTACAAGGAACATAACAAACACAGTTAGGTATATGTTTAAGAAATTCAAGCTCTTCCCAAATAATTTTCAAATTTGTAAAAAAATGATTAACATTTCTTTCTCCCTGTTTTGTGGAATGCAAATCTTTGAGCAAATATGAGATCCGAAAAATGATCTCCTTTAGAAAATCTCTCTCTCAAATCTTCCTAAAGGTTTTGAGCAATGTCTATATACACAACACTTTCTGGAATTTGTGGTGATAAGGTTCTTGATATCCAAGAAAGAACCATTACATTACATCTTTCCCATGTTTCAAAACTTGAATCACTTCTGTTGGGTTTAGGAATGCTTCCATCAACAAATTTGAGTTTATTCTTGGATAAAAGTGCCCTTTTTCATGTTTGTACTCCATGTATGATAGTTGGTTTCATGAACACATGGAGAGACAAGAATTAGTCCTGTATTTTCTCGATGCAAGTAGTAAGGATTAGTGAGATTCAAAACATTGATCCATTACAACAACAGTAGTTTGTTTCTGATGAGTCAGATTCCATTACAATAAAGAACAAAAAATCAGCAGTAGAAGCTGAAAATGCCTTAACCGGCTCTGATACATGATACTATATAGAAATAGAAAAGATGTAAGGACAAAGTAGTAAAATGATAGAGGGGCAAAAGGGTAAAAGTATATGTGCATAAGAAAAACTTAAAGGTTTGAACCTTCACTATGTGTGTTTCAAAAAGAAGAAGAAGAAAGGAAACATGATGGCTCCCTAGAGTGTAAGTTGCAGTGATTGAAGAAAAAGAAGAAGAAATAGTAAGCAACAAGATAAAAAGAAACTTCGTTTTTATTTCTCTTATTGTATATCACACTTACAACAAAGAGATGTTCCTTTACAAAATCTTAAAACTAAAATAACAAACTATATATAATTGTATATGTGCGGATATGTGCATTACTTTCTCAATACTCACTATAAACCAAAACCAAACTATAAAACCAAACTATGAAGATGAAGATTAAACCACATTCTTCATCTTATTCATCCTTGAGGACCTTCCACTCATGTAAATAAAAGAATTTTATATACATCCAACCATGTAACCTTATTCCAATACATCTTCATCACTCGTTTTTGTCCAACATCATCACTTTATCTTAATTTCGTTGCTTCTTTTCTTACTAACAATGATTTATAGTTGAAATCTACTAACGTTTTACTCACACTGAGATCTAATAGAAAGATTAAT
Organism: Phaseolus vulgaris; assembly: GCF_000499845.2. Lineage (NCBI taxonomy): Eukaryota > Viridiplantae > Streptophyta > Magnoliopsida > Fabales > Fabaceae > Phaseolus > Phaseolus vulgaris. The sequence continues at coordinate 35,865,722 of NC_023755.2, read as the reverse complement.
GAAAAGCAGCTCATAGTTAAGAAGATGATGTTAGTGGGATTTTAGATTCATCACTTGCATCACCAATCACCAATCACCAATCACCAAATTTGACTTATCTATATTATTTAATAATATATGACTACTGTAAAAAAAAAAATAACTGTTAGACTATCATATATTGTCATGTTTTAATGTTATAAAAGATCAAATTAGAAAAAGAATTGTATACACGAATTTTATAAAATGGTATAGGTTTACATAGAAAGTTATGTGTCAATTTTTTTATTTAATTAATTTTATGATAACATTTTAAAAATTTAAAGCAAATGTAAAGTAAATTTGTTTAAAAAAGTTTAAATCAATAATAAAAAATATTAAACAATTTAACTACAAATAATATATAAAAAGGTATTTTTTAGTATTTTAAATTTAAATAGTTTATTTCTTAAAATATATTTATAAAACACAAAGTTTTGACTTATATTTCGTATGAAACATGGTAGAGAGTTTTGCATCAGAACATCTTTTCCTTATATAATTACATGCATTAACGTTTATGGCAGATGTAATACAATTCATTTTGACAACAAGGAGATCAAATTCTTTAAATTTCATTAAGTTCAAATTGTAAATTAAATTATTTATTATACTAATTTAAATATTGCAATGTAAAATTAATTAATAATATGTAATTGGTTCTATTAAAAGTTGCAAGTTAATTAATTGCTTTCATCTTTATCTGCTCTATGTTAGTAAAATTTAATGTTAATCCTTCAATTTGTTTATTTCTTTAATGAAAAAGTAAAGACCCCAAATAAAATTATAATTGTCATTTTATTTCTTCTCATTTTATCTTTTGAAAGATGGGATAAATTAGTCATACATTCTCACATTTCTTACTTTACGGTTATTTTATAATATTGTATTTTTTTTTATGATAGAACATTTAGAGTTTTTCTTTTCGGTTATTTTATAATATTGTATTTTTTTTTATGATAGAACATTTAGAGTTTTTCTTTTCAAGTTATGTGAGTCAGTGAGATATGTGGAAACATGTATAAAGGTATTTGTATCGGTCGGTATTGGACGAGCCAATCATTCAGTTTCGGTAGCCGACTAAGTGTGTCGAAACACACTTCAACATCAAGGCACTTAATAAATGACAACAACAACAGTTACAATCGTACTTTGAGTCATATTTATGTATAAGATTATGTGAATTATCTTCGGCAAATCAACTAAATACTGAGTAACTGAAAAAAAAATGATACAAATATTTTTCAAATATACCAATATACCAATATATCTCCCTATAGATAAGGGATCACGATACACATCGGTGTACAACTGATATTCAACCCATCACAACAAGAGCTCATGACCAACACTATAAATAAACCATTTGTAGAGGTACGCTTTAATCATATTACAAATGTACATTATTTACACATAATACTTATTTTATTGTCGGAGTATCTTTTTCAAGTCAATCCTAATCGAGCATTAACAATTGAGGAAGGAGACTTGAAGGAAGGAGCGAGGAGATCAGTGACACGTCAGCAATTGTAGAACCAGTTCCAAATACTAACTAGACCCTCTTTTCTTTAAATTTTTTTATTTTTTATTTATTTTTCCTATAAATAAAGTTCTTTCTTACCTTTGCAAATTACATACTCAAACTAACATAAGGCAAGTTCTTTTTCTTAGTTAACCAAAAGCAAATAAAGTGCTACTATGCTTACCCGAGGCAACTTCTAGAAAATGGCATTTATTACATCATTCATTTTTAGTGTAACTTTAAGAAAAGTGTAACTTGTGGAAAATGACGTTTATAGCATCGTTCATATTATTAAAACGTGTAAAAAGTGTTATCTATATAAATTCAGTATCCTAGTTAAAAAAGGTTGAAGGGGTGGCCTTTTCTTAGAAAAGGAAAGAACAGTGGTGAAAACAGAAGATCTTCTTCCATCAATTAAATACAGAAACGAAAAGTCACCAAAACCACATCAAATGCATTATACAATGTAGACAAGTTATACGAAATAAAAGAAAGGACAAACCCATCAAATAGCAACAGAAAATCTGATAGACATAAATGCTATGAAATCAGAATTACTCAGGTTTATCTTTTCTTACAAAATTTAAATGAGGAACAGTAGATTTAAAGCAGCAAATACTGAATTCCATCCAAATAATTAAGCATGCAAAAGCTGCACAAAACATTTTCAGCCACAATCAACTATACGTTACTGGCAACGCCTATTTATTGAAGATATAGATTTTTTGCTCAAATTTCAATTCATATCTTTAGTATGATTTCTTAATAAATCAAGTGAATGTATGAAATAAATGCATACAATAATGTAGTATAAACACATTTTCAATGAATGTCACTACTGAGAAACAATACACATTAAAAAAAAAGCATTAATTAATAATTAAATTTAAATAAAAATTAATCATTATATTATTAAACTAAATACTATTTCAAAAATTAATAAATTATTAGTATTTAAAGTAATTTTTATTATTAAAAAAAATTTATAAATTAATATTTAAATTAAATTTTAAAGTTTTAACTATTGATATTTTAAATTATAAATTAATTTTTAAAAGATAAATAAAGATTTAATTAGAATATAAATTAATTAAAAGTTAAAAGCTTCGTAATGATTAAATACCAATTTAAAAACTACTTTATAATTTTTTTATTGATAATATAAGGTATTTTAGATATTAATATTATTTTAGTTATAAATTGGTCTTTAATAAAATTAAATTTTATTTAATAATTTAATTAATCATTTTAATCTTTAAAATTAGTTTTTATTAATGATTTTGTTGTTTGAGAGTGTGGAGTAGTGGAACTTTGAGGATTTGAGAAAAAAATGTGAAGAAGTTTGAGGGTATTTGGATTAGGTATCTTATAGTGGATGTGTGAGAAAAAATTATTGAAGTATGTGAGTGATGTAATGGTTGTAAGGATATTTTGAATTATTTTAATAGTGTAAATTTTAAGATTACAAATTTACTCTTGTGTATAAAAAAAGAAAAAAGAAATTATAATTATTTTTGTGCACATTTAAGTTAATTAAAATAATATTAAATTTCAATTATTAATGTAAAATAATGTTAAATTAAAATAAATAAATAATATTAAAAATTTAAATGTAATTATATTAATTTTCATTTATTAATTTAAATAAATTTTGTTAGTTAAATTAATGTATTTATATCATTTTAATATTATTTATAATTATTTAATTTATATTTTATTATGTTATATATATTTATTAATGCATGACTTCCGTTCTCATTAATAAAAAATTATATGAATATTTTCAATTTATATTTTTAAATATTAAAATATATTTAATAAATAGAGTTAAAACTCATTAAAATGGATTTTTATTAATAAATATTTTTAATTTATGAATTAAATTATCAATATTGTAATATAAAAAAATGATATAATTTTTTTTTTATCAGCAATGACAAATATATAAATGCGAACCATTTTAGGGGTGAAACAACCCATTTACAAAAGCAAAAACACAGACCTCTCTAGATCCCTAAAAAGGCATCACAGAATCATATGCATACATACCAGGGGTTCCAAACACCAACTGGAAAAAGAGACTGAAGCAGCACGAGATTTTGTAGAAATCCAAGACCAGACTTTTGTTTGCATCAAAGAACAAACTTTCGACGTGTCAGCCACTCCATTATTGAAAATAACCGAGTTTCTGTGAATCCAGATTTTCCCCACAACCCTTATCCAATTAGTATTCCAAACCTCATTAATCGAAGCAGAGGACGTGTTCATCCTAAACTGCGCAAAGTTTGACATAGGGTCATTGTGAGATACAAATGACACTCTCAGCCACTTAAAGCAGTAACACCATACCCGCCAAGCAAAGTTGCATTCGAAAAATAAGTGACGATATGACTCTTCCTCCTTTCCGCACAGACAACACAAGGAACTTTCCACCAACATCCCTCGTCTTTCCAAATTGACCCTAGTAGCAATCTTGTTTTGCAACACCCTCCAAGCCGTAAGCAAAGCTGAAGGAACCGCTTTACAATTTCAGAGCTTACTAAAAACCGGAGATGGGTCCACCACACTAACCCTCCTCACCAAAGAGTAAGCAGAGTTGACAGAGAACATTTGATCACCCTCTCCCTTCCACTTCCACCTATTCGCCTCACCCAAATCCAGCCTCGCCTCAAGTAAAGACAGATTCAACTGTTCAACCATAGGCACCTCCCAATCGAAGAAAGGTCTTCGCCAATCTAAATGCCACACCCACTCACAATCGGACTAGGCCCCAAGCTCAGCCACCCTAACATTTTTAGCCGAACAAATAGAAACAAATTAAAAATATATGTACAAATTAAAATTCCCAATATTGAAATTTAATCAAACAGAAAATAACATTATATAAATGTTTTTAGTTTAAATTAATGTATGTATCATTTCAGTAATAATTAAAAGCAATTTATATCAATATTTCTAATTTTAATATTAAAATGAATTCTTACTAATTAATAAAAAATAATAATTACATTAATTTTATTGCATATTTAAATTAAAATTTCAATTAATGTATGTATCACTTCAATTTTGATTAAAAACAATATATAAATATTTCTAATTTTAAAATTTTAATATTAAAATTAATTCCTACTAATAGAAAAAATCATATCAATATTTTTAGTTTAAATTTCTTAATATTAAAATGAATTTTAATTAACTAACACAGTAAAAAATTGTGACATCCCTAAATTTACTCATATTTTAAAAAAATAAAAAGGAAGCAGTATCTAATTAATATATGAATATAGACAACTATCTTATAATTGTATTTCAAAAATATATCACTCTTCATATGGATTTTAATATATACAAAAAAAACTTTAAAAAATAAAACAAAACATTCAAAATAAAGTCATCTCATCCTCCAGCTACTCACTGAGGAGCTCTATTACTTACAACTTCAGATGCTCTCGCGTGTAGCAATACGATCATCACAGATTAAAAAACAAAACATAACGACCAATAAAGTAAGCTAGCTATAAAATAATTCTATATAATTACAATTTCAATTTAACAAACATAATTTATCAACCTTTTTATACCATCGACTATCTCAACCTTTTTATACTTGCCTTTCATTTATTTATTTTGGTCCATTCCAAAGTCTGTTGGTGATGTCTTAGCTTATCCTAGTTAGCATCAAGCCATGCTTGATGAAATGAGTGTGCTTCATAATAATGGAACTTGAGACCTTGTTCTTTTACCTTCTGGGAAATCTGTTGTTGGTTGTAGGTGGGTCTTTGCTATTAAAATTGGTCTTGATGGTACTATTGAACGTCTCAAAGATCGTCTTGTGGCTAAGGGTTATACACAATTTTTTGGTTTAAACTATGGTGATACTTTTTTCTCCAGTAGCTAAGATGACTTCAGTTCGCTTATTCATAGCCATGACTGCTCTTCAACAATGGTCTCTTTATCAACTGGATGTAAAAAATGTCTTTCTTAATGGGGATTTGTTGGAAGAAATTTATATGGAGCAACCTCTCGACTTTGTTGCTCAAATGAAGTCTTCTAGATTGGTATGTCGTCTCCACAAATCCTTATATGGTCTCAAGTAGTCTCCTAGGGCTTGATTTGGAAAATTTAGCAAAGTTGTTCAACATTTTGGTATGACTCGTAGTGAAGCAGATTATTCGGTTTTCTATTGTCACTCGAGTGTTGGGTGTATCTATCTAGTATATGTATTGTTTTTACAGGAAGTGATCACCATGGCATTTTACAGGTAAAACAACACCTTTGTCAACACTTTCAAACCAAAGATCTTAGCAAACACAAATATTTCTTAGGGATTGAGGTAGCACAATCAAACAATCATATTGTTATTTCTCAGAGGAAGTATGCATTGGATATTTTGGAGGAAACTGGATTATCGAATTCAAAATCTGTTGAGACACCTATGAATCCTAATGTCAAACTCCTACCTTGTCAGTGGGATCCTTTCTCCGATCTTGAGAAGTACATAAGATTAATTGGAAAATTGAACTATCTTACTGTCACTCATCCAAATATTTCATTTGTTGTTAGTGTGGTCAGTCAATTCCTTAATTCACCATGTGTTGATAATTGAAATTCAGTCATTTGTATATTGAAATACATTAAAGGTTCTCCTAGAAAAAAGGCTTGTTATATGGTCACAATAATCATACTAGAGTTGTATCTTATTCAAATGTTGATTGGGCAGGGTCCCCGTTTGATAGAAGATCTGCTTTCGGATATTGTGTTTCTATTGGTAATAATTTAATTTCTTGGAAGAGTAAGAAACAAAATGTTGAGACAAGATCTAGTGCTGAAACGGACTATAGAGTTATGGCTTCAGCTACTTGTGAGCTTATTTGATTTAAACAGTTACTCAAAGAATTACAATTTGAAGAGTCAATCAAATGACACTCATTTGTGATAACCAAATTGTTCTTCATATTAGCTCAAGTCCCGTCTTTCATGAAATGACCGAACATATTGAGATTGATTGTCATTTCATTTGAGAAAAGATTGTGTATGAAGGCATTAAGACTAAATTTGTTAATTCGAATGATCAATTAGTAGATATTTTCACTAAATCTTTATGGGGGCCTAGAATTAATTATATTTGTAAGCTTGGTACATATGATTTATATGGACCAACTTGAGGGGGAGTATTAAATGTAACAGACTTAGTCCATAGTTTATATTATTTTGTTATCATGTTATTGATTATGTTATTATTTTCATCTATAAATAAAAACCCCTATGTGTATATTTTACACAGAATATCAATCCTATATTTATTTTCTTCATTCTTAACAAAATTAGAATATTACTTATTTATATACAAATGTAAACTTTTATGTATGACAAAATTGCTAGTTTGATTTCTTGCTTTTAAAATATAAGTCATTCATTCTATTCTATAGCATGAGAAATTGATTAATATTTTGATAGAGGAAAAAAATTCACTTAATAACTCAAAATATTAATATTTTAATTATTATTTTATATTTTTTAACTTAAAATACTAATACATATAAACATGTTAATACGTATATATTTGTCACTTTAGTCCATGGTCAACCGTATGTTTGGTTCTTCATCACCTTTTCAACCCCATGAAGCAAAAAGCACCACTCATTTGCAAGATCTAGCCACAAATCTTTCCAAGACTTACAAAACCTTAAAACCCACAGCAGACAGTGGAAGCTAGGTATCCATTACTATAACCAAACTGTTTTTGCAGCTGCATATGACAAGGAAATTCTTGATCAAGGTTTACTCTATTGTGTTTACTTCTAGTTGTGTGAGTGAGTGTTTAAAACCTTATGGACACTTTGAGAAACACCTGAAATTTATCCGTATATAAAAAATAGAAGTAATATGTTAATAACATGCACCAGTCTGTAGTTACATTTTTCTGTTTAAAATTTCAATTTTTCCATGAAATGATGAAAATATTTAGGGCAGATTCTTAATGTATCATTTTCGTATTCAAAACAATAACTAATGTCACTCGTGGTTTGTGAAACTTGGTGTTCCGTATGTTTTGTCTTTCTCATGTAGTCCTGTGTTAGTGTTTTTCCTTATTTTCCCTGGAACACTCATGTTTCCTGGTTTTCACAATTATGCATGTAAACGACAATTGTGTTGATTTGTTGGAATGTACTATGAAATGAAGTTTGTCAGAAGGTTTAGTGAAAACGTCTACCGAAGTACTTGAACGTTGGGTAAAATAGATATACTTTTAGAAGAAACTTCATTATATACATCATATACTTTCCATAAAAGTAGTAGTTCTCATACTCATCAGGTATGCATAATATACCTAGGGTAGTCTTATTACCTTTTTAGGGTAGAAAGAAGTTGGGAAAAAAAAATAGAGAGGAAACAAATCTTGGAAGGTACTTTTATAAACAACAATAACAAATTAATTAAATAAAGTTTTTGGAGTGTTTCAACCCATAAACATGATAACATAGAAAGATTATATTCTTAAATTATTTTTTTATTAATAAAAAATAAAATAAAACAAAAATAAGGTATTTAAAATATCTATCAAATTTTTAGCTAACAAAATATCTAAAACAAAATATAGTGACACTAGAAACTAGATGAAATACAATGACATCGTTTGACTAGGTCCAATCTTCTAAGGCAAATGAATCTTATCATACTCATATCCAATAATTGGTTTGTATGTTTGAAATTCAAAAAATATATATGAAGTAAAATGTCGTGTTTTTAATTTATTATATTTATTGCAGAAAAAAAATCAGTATATCCATTACTCAACTATACATGAACCAATTTAAATAAATTAAATCAAATTATTTTTAAACACTAACATATCATAACAGAGTAACTAGATTGGTTTATTTATCTCTAAATTGAGACAAGTATAGTTTGACACGAAATGTTAATTTGTTATTAAACATTAGCGATTGATAGAAAATTCAATTTAAATTAATTAAAGTTTACAAATTATTCATTTCCGTCAACACTCCTAAGAAATAACTAGTAGATCACTTTTTTTTTATGCATCTCCTGTCTTATTTTCTTTTTTCTATCTATTTTCCTTTCTCTCTATAAAAATAAATTAATAAATAATGAGGGGAGAACATGTAAATACAAAAAAAAATATTTACAATTTTTCTGTAAATTATTTAGAAAAACTCTGTATCTGGCTGTTGCGAAAAATAAATTTACAGCTTCCTTTTTATTCATTCTCATTGATTTTTTTTTTTATGTTTTTTTATCAGAAAAAATAAATAAATAATAGAAATATGTTAAAGATATCTCAGTTCTTGTATAAATAGGACACTCTAAATTATTTACAAACACATCAATCAGAGTTCAAAATGCACAAAATTTACAGAAAAAAAAAACGTAAAACCTATTACAAATCATCTGTAGAATTCTACCGACAACCCCCACTAAATTTCCCGGTATCTGTTACTCGCTACAACGGTTCAAGACACTAGTGAGAGTTATCTCATTATTGCTACAGCTATTTGACACGCCCTAAGTTTTCTTACATTATTTTCTTCTGGTGAAAGGTTTTATGCCTGTACTGAAACAAAATGTTAAATACCTGTACAAAACAAGCAAAAAAATATATTTTGTCATGCTTATTTTTCCATTTTTTCTTCAAGTTAGGAAAGATATGTGACTAATTTAATAACCATTTCCTCATATATATTCCAGTTTTAGTCCTTTTTTTTATTTTGAGTATTAATTTATTTAGTAATATAATTAGCTCAAAGCTGTCTGAAACAATTAGAAATAAATTATAATGTATGCATTTTAGTTAAACAAATGCAATGTCTTTGTAACATTGTATAAATTATTATACGATACTTCAGTAATAATAGTTTTAAAAACAAAAAAAATCAAAAACTCTTCTCAAAGCTTCATTCATTGTTATTACCTTACACTTTAATCTAATTTATTTGATAATTCATAAGCAAATTTTATTAAGTGTTGGAAGTTATTTGTCTCTTGAAATATAAGATAAGAAAACTATTTTCTTTATTAGTTGCTTTCTTTCACAAGTATGACTAATCATGAACAGATAATTGATATTTTAAAAAAATGACTGAAGCTTTTAGAATTGGAAAAACTAGTTTTATTATGATAATATATAGATGTTGTGAATGAAATAAAAAAGATTATCTTTGTTCGAGGATAGACATGTTTAAAAGAGAAATTGTCAAACTCCCAGTGGTGCATGCTCTGCAATTTTCTCCTGCATACTGAAGAAGTGTACACCATTCCAGTGGTTTTTGACTTTTTCCAATAGGATCAGAGGATGAGGTGGTTTCATCCATAAAAAGGAAAAGAGAAAGAGGTTGAATTTGGAACTCACCTTCACAAGATGCTATCGTCGGCTCACCAAAAATTCCAAAACCAAGCCCTCAGCTTTCTCCCTCGGTCTCAGCTTAGAACCCTAATGACCCACATTACTCAGTCCTTTCAATTCCTGAATGAGATGTCCAACCAAACTACTGTGACACTCAACTACCACCACCCCACCAAGCTCCAAGCTCAGATGTTCTCTGCCAACACATTCATGATTTGACTAGACTTAAAGTTTTGGTTGGATTAAGAGAGAATGCAAAATGATGAACTTGATAGGAACGTTGTGAGATATTTAAATGGAAATGGAAGGAGAATGAAAAGAGAGTTCATAAAAGTTAGTGTATAATATTATGGGTGTGGTTGATAAAAAAAAATTAATAAAAATGTATTTTATTAATATTATAAAAATTAATTAAAAATTAAATATGTATTACTTTTTAAAAAATAAAATTCATCTGGATTAAAATATTATTTTCAGTATACAATCGAATATTTTAATTAAAATATACAAATGTTTATATGAAAAATTGTTCAATTTTTTTAATAAAAAATTAATATTTAAATATTATCACTGTAAAATATTTAATAAAAAATATTTTTATATTTTTTTATCGACAAATAATAAATAAATAAATATGAAACATTTGAGATGTAGTATAATCTTATTACAAGAAGATGGTTTGGGGATTGTGTCATAGGTGGCTTGGAGTTTCGGTTGCGTCCCAAATCCAGCTAAAGTGTAATTTTGATCATTTTAGGTTGAGTTGTGCTTCAGAAATGGTTAATAATGACTGGACCACAATTTGGGTTGGGGTAGTGAGCGAGTTATGGAAGCACAAGAATAACATTATTTTTAATAGAGGAGTGGGGGATGCTTCAGAAGTTTTTTCTTTGGTACAAGTAAAGGTCTGGTTGTGGGTTTCTGTTAATTGTAGGTTAGCCTCGTTTTCCTTTTCTGGCTGGTGTTTAGAACCTTTGGTTTGCATGAGGCTAATTACCTGAGTTTGGCTTGTTTAGTAAGTCTGAAGGTTTTAGGCTGATATGTGTACAAGGGTTGAACCACCCCTGAAGTGGTTTCTATTTATTTATTTTTTATTGTCGATAAAAAAAAACAAAGAGATGGTTTAACAAAGAGGATCTACAACCTAACTTACAAGATCCAAGATAATTACATATAGTGTGTCTCAAAACTAACATCTCTTAAGTGGACCATATCTATTTATTTTTTCTTGTTGATAATAAAAAAATAAAATAAAAATGTTCAAACACAATTTTGTCCACTAGATTGAAATGCACAATTTTACATAAATGCACAATTTTACATAGATAACTTTAGCACCAATATCATCCACTAATAGATACTCTTATTTTGACTGCGTGTATTAATCCTTGCTTGCACTCCAATCCTTGCTTGCACTCCAGTTCAAACCACCAAATCAAGTCTTTCTAACCATGTACTTTCTAACCACTGTACTATGCATTATTAATAAAAAAATCTTTCCGGACAAACTAAATGTTCTACAGCTTAAAGAAAAATACATTAAAATTAGCACAAAAAAAAATAGAATAATCATACATTAAAAACAATAATTTATTCAATAAATTTTAAGCATAAAATTAGGTATATGAACTAATACATAAATAAAAAAAAAGTTACTTCAATTAAAGAAAAGACCAATACATCCTGTTACTACATAGTATATAATATGATATATATAATCGATTGTAAATATGTGTAATTGATTATAGATTTCATTAGTAACATATAATTAATTATACAATATCATTTGTTAGCAATATATGTTAAACTTAATCGATTATGATATATATATATATATATTTTTTATAGTGTCTTTGAGCTAATTTTACTGAAAAATAAGAGTTTTTTTGGAAGTTATTTTATTATGTTTTAATTCAACTGTTGCTTATCAAATCATTTCTAATATTTTCTTACAATTTTTACTTTAATAATTTTTTATAAAATTAAAAAAATTAAAATTTATTAATATTTTATTTAGTTGTTTACATAAATATATTTTATTTTATTTTTAATTTTTTAATCTAAAATCTTATTTAAGATCTCATATTATCTCAAGTCTTTCTTTTTTAGTGTTAGTATATTTTAATTGAGAAGTATTGTAAAATTATTATGACTATGATGATTTCTGGAACAGAAATCTTATAAGAATAGTTTTTGTAGCACTGATTAATGTTGGACAAGATTTGCAATGAAAGTGAAGTTAGTACATGTTCTTAAAATTGTCCCTCGAGCAAATGCTTGGATCACTTGCTCATTTTCACTGTGGTGACCAGTGCCCTGGAAAAAGAAAGGTTGTCTTTCTCAACAACTCAAGCTTATTTCTTTACTCTCTAACAATGAATTTGTGATTTGCTTATCCAATTTTAAATAATTGATTATGTTGTCAAGAAAATGAATTTCAAAGTTTTGGATAGATTATAATTTGGGTTTTTGACCATGGGTTATTTTTTTTTTCTTTTTACTAAAATGGGGTTTGTTTAAAAAAACTTACAAATTTAGGCAAGTCGTGCCAATTCGGCATGACTTCATATGTACAAATCGTTCCAATTAGACACGACTTTGTCATGTCATACTAAAGTCGTGCCAACTTGGTACGACTTCTGCCTTATCATACTGAAGGGTCATAGCTTGGCAGGTTTGCTTTGTCAGGTTTGGTTTGTATTTTCATAACATCCTTAGAACATTCATTTTCTTTATCTATGTATTTATTCATTCAATTCAATCATGATCCATACACGATTATCCAATTTTTTTTTCCTTAAAACTAATACTCTTAGAAAATTATGTATCGAATTAATTTTTAACATTACATAACTTACTATCCAATATATAAACAATAAAATTAAAAATAAATAAATTATGACGTGACAGAAGTCGTGTCAAGTTGGCACGACTTCAGTATGACAGGACAAAAGTCGTGCCAAGTTTGCACGACTTTAGTATGACATGACAAAATCATATCTAATTGAGACGATTTGTGCATATAAAGCCGTGCCGAATTGACACGACTTACCTAAATTTATAATTTTTTTTAAACATACCCCATTTTAATAAATAAAAAAATAACCTCATCATCAAAATCCTTATAATTAATTATATATACTGAGGTAATTAAATAGAGCACATCGATTTAAGACATACCATAATTATAGGTGAGTAAATGCGGCATATAAAAGACATAATTATTAATCACGCCTTCATTAGTCTAGCGGACAAATCAATTTGTGTACGCCTCATCAACATTTTACTTTAAAACTTAACATTAAAATAATATAAACTTGATCAACTTAACACCATGATGCTATATACAGATTAAGTGAGACTTGATAGATGAATAAAAGTGGAGGAACACTAAATCTAAATCTAGATCTTACTCTCTAAAGCTACTTATAAATTATTACATAATACTAATGACTTATTTTGGTAAGTTTATCCAATCAAAAGTAATAAATTATTTTTAAAGATGGATATCAAAATATAAACTTTTAAGTATAATATTTATTAAATATTAAAATATGTGTAAAATTTTGTTTGAATGATGGTTGATATCATGGGTTTATATAAGAAATTTAAATAAAAAGTAAAGTAAATGATTTATATAATTTAATTGAAAAAATTGGGATTGATGTTAATCTTTTTCATCTGTATTTTTAATGAATAAAACATTAGTGCAAAAAGAATTTATTAAGAGATGTTAGATTGTGTGGACCATTGTACTTAAGATGAATGTATTCTGTTTAACAGTATATGAAAATTTGGAAAGGGTATGTGAAAAATCATTATCGTCCAGAAGCTTCAATGATTGAAAAGTACATAGATAAAGAAAGTATTGAATTTTGTTCAGAGTACATGTCAAAAGCAAATTCAATAGGTCTTCTAGCTAACTCATGGCACCACAGGTGTTCTACAAGTAAATGTTTACGTGATGTACATGTGGTAAGCAAATCTCGATCATAAGTCTTGCAAGCACATTTGTATATATTGAATAACACAAATGAAGTTATACCTTACATAGATGCTCATAAAGCCATTATGAAGGCAAATAATCCAAGACAACCAGAGAAATGGGTCTTGATGGAACATAATAGAACTTTCATGCCTTAGTTTAAAGACGAGATGTTAAAGGATTCAATGACATCGGACCCCTTGACCTGGTTGGTGTTGGATTGAAATTTGATGTCATCTCTTGTACAAATTACGAAGAGAACAATTGTATATTTTACACGACGTATATGGATGAAAAGAGTACAATTCAAAATTCTAGTGTTACTCTTGAAGTCGAGTCAAGGCATTTTTCCACTTCGAAAGATACAAATCTTGTACTTGGATCAATGGCATACTATGGGTTAATAGAAGAGATATGGAAGGTTGACTATACTAAGTTTTCCGTTCCAATTTTCAAGTGTAAATGTGTTGACAATAAAAATGGGGTTAAAATTGATGAATCGGGATTCACACTAGTGAACTTTCAAAAGATAGGGTATCGAGATGAGCAATTTATAATGGTTCAACAAGCATCTTAGGTTTTCTACGTGAAAGATCCTATGTCAGAACATTGGTATGTCGTTTTACACGGGAAAAAACAGGGGGAGGCCATTGATGATATTGAAAATGGTGACCCCCGTTCATTCACACCAATGATAATGAATAAAGATGACAATGTAGTTGATGATGTACATGCAACCCGTAAAGATCACAGTGAAGGAATTTACATAAGAACATTCAATCCACTATGGTAATAAATTTAGAAATATTTTTGATAATGCGAATTTATATTTTTATGTATTTGTTTTATATGATTCTCTATCAATGCAATTTAACTAATGTTTGTTACCTAATTTCTTAACACAGATAGGCCTGAAGATTAGACTCCGATCAGACATCAATTTGGACGAGCCAGTAGAGGACCTACTAGATTGAAACATCTCTCATCGAGACCAGTTGCTTGTGAGAAGACACCTGTTGACATTGACGTCAACACTGGAGTGACTTTTGGTCCTAATACTGAGACCTTTAACAACTATCTTGGAATTGTTTCTCGTGAGAGACTCTCCATTTTGATTAATTCGTGGGATGATGTGTAAGAGGTCAATCAGAACATGCTATTGGAGGATCTTATGGTAAGTTTTATAGTATTGTTGTTATCATATAATGTTTTTTAATATTTATTGATCAGTTTTAATTTGATGATATTATTTTGCAAACACATTTTGAAATCCCTAATGTGGAACGACTTCGATCGAAGATCATATCCAATATCGGAATTAAATTCTGTCAGTTTAATTCAATACTAATGACGAAATATGTTTTTGGCAAGTATAAAGACAAAAGTTCTTGTTTAAAGTACAAACATATTGATGAAGACACAACGTCTTTTTGTTCAAAGCCATGAATGTGATGCGTGGATGGTAAGTGAAGTTACTTAAATATTTTATTTATATAAAATTAATAAATTAATATTATTTAATTCACTTTGTTTATTTCATTTATGATAGGATCACCAGAAGAAAGTTCAAGACATAGCATTAAAGAATGATACCCCACATGTATTGTCTCGTTTGGAGTATCTAAAGCTTAAGTAATCACTGATGGTGGAAAATGAGCAATCCAGACAAGGGATTGGGTCTAAGATTGATACAGGGGTCACTTCTCCTTCATCACCGCCTTCCCGCCACGAAAAATGGAAGATGGCCCAAATTAAAAAGTCGGGTGCATTTAGTTCTAACCAATCACGGGTAGTCTCAGAAAAAATTGTAAGTTACTTTTATCCTCTTTTGCATTTATTTTAAATCATTAATTATATTAAAAACATATAATTTTGTTCTCTTGCAGGATTCCTTGGTTGAGCAAAGCTCCTAAGGTAATTTTTTTCTTAAAGGTCATTGTGATATCCTAGTTGAAGCAATTGGATGATTTGAGCATTGTGATTGTGTTCGTGTAGTTGGAAAAGGGGTTGAAATAAAACATTATTTCAGAGCACCACGACACTCATCCTCCTCCCCCGCCTTAGAGACCAAAGTAGAACTAACGAATAAGATATGTCAAGAATTAATGGAGGAGAAAGGAGACTGAACGGGTGTGACTAGAGTTGCGACAGGAGTTTCTATCGTAACAAGTTTGTGTTGAGCCGCCTGAGGTGAGGGTTAGTCCCGCACTCAAGAGCACATAGGGGAGTTGTGCGGCTCCTACAACATAGGGGAGGATATCATTCGTCAGACAAGCCAATATGAGCTATTGGTAGAGGACGACATGTTTCCTCAGGTTGTGGCCATTGGAAAAGTCTATTAAGAGGCCACCACCTTACATAACGTTTATCTCTCCCCTGATGTGGTGAAGGTAACGGTGAAAAGAGTAGGAGTAGCTGATGCTCGTGTTGTTGAAGATAGGCTTTGATGTCTCCCTATGAGGATTTCTTGAAGGCCTGGGTGCTGCTTGTGTGTGTGTGTTCTGGGTAGTTTGAATTTGTAAATTCACTCCTTGTTATGATCCAAACTTCTTTTAATCAAGATCTTTTGAAGAAAGAGTGTTTTCTAAAGAAGTGGAAAAACAACCAGTTGTTTTATCGTTTCAATCGGTTGTTTTATCGTTTTAATCGGTTGTTTTACACTTAGTGGTTTTTGAAAAGGATTTGAAAAGCTTGACTTTGTTGTCAACTAATTCAACCAATTGTTTCGAGAAATCATACGATTGATTTTTGAAAATCCTTAATAGAATCTGTTAAGTTTATTAAAGTTGTCTTAAATAATTCAAAACTGATTTGGCTTTTGCTTTAAATGTTTTTAACAGCTTTTTGGAATATAAATAATCTGTTATACGCTCCTAGTTGTTATGAAATCAGATTGTACCTTTCAAATCAGTTTTTCTCCAAGATTGCTTCTAGCTTTGGATTCTTTTAAAGAGTGGAATAGGATTGCTTTGTATTTTTTAAATTCAATCTGTTGATTGTATCAGGTGTGATCATTCCTTTTCTCTCTTGATTTATGTAATTTTGTAAAGACTGGTGTGTGTAGATCTAGAAGGTGTTCTAATATGTGGTGTATTGTTAGCCAAAGGAGGTGTGTGTTCTTGAAGGATTCAAGATCACCTCTTTGGTGTGTGGTTTGTAATCAAGGTTTTGATTCCTTAGTGGATTGTTCAGAGGTTTCTGGGAACTGGATGTAGCTCTTGGTTAAGAGTGAACCAGTATAAATTTGTTGTGTGATCTTTTTATCCCTTATCTCCTTTAAATCTGTTTTAGCTTATTTTTATTTACGGTTGATAAAAACAACCGGTTGATTCGCATAAACAACCGATTGATTTTTCTGGAATCAACTTAAAACAGTTTTATTTGTTGGCTGATCTGGTTTCCTGTTCATTGATTCTTCATTGAACTTCACTCTACCTTCAATATTTACGAAAAAGTATATAAACAATTCACCCCCCTCTTGTTTAAGCTATAATTCCAACACGTGTTCCACTACCTTCAGATGAGGTAACAACTATGGCCGATACATTTCAGACATTCGTAGCCTGGCTCAGACACCTCATTTGAATTATACCAGAACCTCTGGTAATAATTTCATTTTATTATATTAATTTATATTTATATATTACATCTAATTTAATACAAATGTTCTTTATTTTGTAGAAATCTTATCGAAAACCAAGTCCGAGAAAGAAGCATGAGATTCCGATTAATGATCCTATAGTTTCCTTAGCTGCAGTTGCTAGAGAAATTGGTCATAACCCTATGGACATTCCCTAGGATGATACATTTTTTTAAATAAACACTGACATTCCATTGTACATATACACGTCAGATTTTTTATAATTTACAGTTGGGGATGAGCATCTCAATATAGATATAATACATTTTTTTATAATATAAGTATCTTTACCTATATTTCAATTACTTTATATTAAGTTATTATTGATTATGCTTTAACTAATAACTTGTAGGTATTTGCATGGAGTTTCTATCAATGATGGGAATGAAGATGTCTATGGATTCTTAGATCCCTCATATACTTATCCCACTGGAACAAAGAAATGTGAAACACAGTCATACATCACTAACACCCTGGATAAAGAGGTAAATTTTTTTTATTTATTCCCTTATATTAATGAGTAAGTTTAATTATAAGTCGTCAATTATTACTATTTCACGTTTTAAATATTTACTAACTTTTTTCATGGATGATATAGGGATCATTGGCAGTTACTTGTCTTATTTTGTAATGCAGTTCTTTATGGATGAGCAAGCAATGCCTTTGGCCGCCATAGAATATGTGAGACATGCTTGGGTCACATATTTCCTAAATTTTTATAGCTCTAGGATAACTAATCAATAGTGTAGGAATTAGATAGATAGATAGGAATATAGGTAAAGATATATGTTGTTAGTGTTTGTAATACATTTTTATCAATATATATAATTTGATTATTTGAATTTATGTATTTGTCTTAATGGGTTATAATTGAACATGACAATTTAGATTTGAATTAGCATTAAACAGAATGTACTAAAAAAAATTACCATCTACAAGGGAAGTTATTTACCATAGTCACCCTCTTAGATGCAACACAAAACTTTATAATGGCAACTATGGTAAATAGTCGCCTTCTTATATATGCTTCAGAATGCTCTTACATAAGGGAGGTGTAAAAGGACATTTTTTACCATAGCCACTCTCTTTGTTTGAATGCGTACAACTTATAAGGGCGACTTTTACCATAGTCACCATCTTTGTCTGAATCTAAGAAGGCGGCTAAATAGCCGCATTCTTCTATGTTGGACATAAGACTACACGTACATTTAAGGTGGCTAGAAAGCCACCTTTTTACAGTGAAAATAGTTGTCATTTTTAATCTTTTATGCACAAGTGAAAACATATAACATTCCAACTTGATTGACATTGATGCACAAATAAAAATCATTTACATCGTATATAAAATTATTAAGATTGTCTCCTAAATATCGATTCCTCGCATATTTATAAATACGTTTTTATCACTACGAGCATATATTATAAAACAATTAACATTTCAAATATATTCCTAGCATTCAAATATGTGACAACTTCATTTTGTCTTCTGTTTGAATGATAATCATTCTCCCACATTAAACTACCTCATTCCTTATATATATTCTTTCATAAAATAATATTAATAATAAAACATATGCTAATAATAAATAATAAAATATATTATTAATAAAATAATAAAAAATTAAATCTATTTTTAAAAATAAATAATCTTAAAAGTTATTTTGTCTTTTGCATTATTTTTCTTCATCTAAATCATTTTTTCAGTCTTATTTTCTTTCTTTTTGATTTCTTTCCTATCCAATGTAAAATATACTAGTATGTTTCACAAGAATTTTTTTAAAATATGATATTTATATATATTAATATATTATATTTTTTTTTCACATATAATATATTAAATTATAATATTAATTATACAATAATTTATAAATTAAAATTAAATGAATTGATAAATATAAATTAAAAATAGATACGATTGGTATATTAAAAGCACAATATAAAAAATATTTAACAATAATTATTAATTTAAAATACTTAGAAGAAAATCAAATGAAATAAATTATGAAGTATATTTATTTTTTATAACAATAATTAACCACAGAATCATATATGTAAAATTATATACTTAATTTATAATATTATAATGTTAAAAAAGTAAAGAAAAATAATGATATATTACATTCAATTTGACATTGAGTATTGATCCTGCCTGTTGACCAGAACGCTGGAGCTTTGCCTCGTCAAATTTGGATCGACGTGTGCGTCGCGTCAACCTCCGTCCTTCACCGCGATCCACCTCAAGAACCTGCAAAAGAACTGAACGGCGCCGCTGCGGCCGATCACGCTCCGACGCCCAAGTCAGCGACTGAACCACCAATTACTAAGAGTAACACTCAAGAACTCTCAAGGAACCGTGCAATGTTCTCTCTCAGTATACTCAAGACTCGCAAGCGTAAAGAAGACAATCTGAACGTGCGTACCTCAGAAGTTCGTTGGGAAACTCTTATATACCTGGACACTTTCTCTCTCCTGGCAGTTACACATCTGGACACGTGGCTCGCATCCAGCTGTACACGTGCCATCATCTGGAGCATCCTTGACTTGGGCGCTGCTTCTGACTCTCTTTTGGCTAAGTTACTTATGCATGATACTACTCAGTGCATAGTTGCCTTGGAGCGTGATCTCTTCTGGATGGCGAGTTCGGGTGCCCTCGTACACACCTTCCCTGTGGTCTCGCCGGCCGCCTTCATGATCTGCACCACCTTCATCTTCGGCGATGTGCTTGTTTCGGCGATCTCTAATCACTTGGTCGCCTGGGTTTACATCTGGCGACTTCATCTTCAACCTGGTGACCGCCGGTTTTGGTGTGCTGGAGATCGGAGCACGCCAACTTAATAACTGGCGACTACACGAGCCCCCCGACTTCCTTCCCTTCTGCCAACCAGGCGTCCCATCAACACGCCTATACAGTAGCTTGATGCCACGTCATCATTTCCGACTACCAGGGCGGTACACAAGCCCCCCAGTCTTAAGCGAAGACTTGTCCAGCGAAAAGACTAAAGGAGTCACGTCAATACCGATCTACGTGGCGCTGGCGCAGAATTCCAAGCGGTTGTACTTTCTGCTTTCCTGACGCTCCACCAAACACTCCTCCCATCGCTCGACACGTGGCTTCATCAACGGTTACCTTTAATTGTCGTTTGCGCTTCCAAAACCCATTTGAAAAACCCTTAAACCCATTTCACTCCACTGTTCCATCACTTTCTTGCTTTCTCAAACGCTTCAAGCTTCTTCTGCAAAAGCTCACGACACTCTTCACCCTCCTGAATCCTCAACTTCCTTCATCGCTCTTCCGATCATAAAAAGGTGCTCCCTTTACTTCTTCTGCTGATTTTTCCTGCATTTTAACCGATTCGCATCATCCATTAACTGTCTGGTGCATACGCTGTGGGCTGTTTCTTCTATTTCTCCTTTCTCGTAACTTAGGGCTTCGTCTTCGTTACAACAAACCTTCGTTCGTTTATTTTTCACCCTTCTTTCACGATCGAGTCAGCCTCTGCGAACCCTGATCACCTTTTCTCTTCTTTTTCCTTTGCAGTTTCCGCGATGGCTCGCTCAAAGATCACCCCAAATCCTCCTCCCTCGTCACGAAACCCTTCATCTCAGGCTCACAACCCACCGCGAGCACTTGGTGCTTCTTCTTCCCAGGTTGAGAGGCCTGCAACCTCCCGCCCTAACCTGGCTCAGGCTACTCCACCTGTCGCCGGAGGAGCCTCCGTTCCTTCCTCAGACTTCAAAAAATTATACCCATGGGCCACCCCGACCTTGTTGAAGGAAACCTCCTCAGTAAACTCTGCTGGGGCAGTTCTTCGATTGAAGAAAGGGGACGAGCCTCACCTGTCGTTCCACAAGGAGCATGACGACAAGATGATGGTGCTACCTTGCCCCCCCGACGTGCCAGTGTGCGCCGACGACAAAGGGAACAACGGCGGGTTGTTCTGCTTCGTATACACCACCATGTTCAAGAAGGTGAAACTTAGGTTTCCCTTCACTCGTTTTGAAAGGGAGCTACTTACCGAGCTCGACATCGCCGCCACCCAGCTCCATCCCAACAGCTGGGCATTCGTGCGGGCGTTCCAAATCATGTGCGCACATTTGGGGCTGCCAGCGTCAGTGGACGTCTTTCTCTTCCTTTTTGAAGCCAAGCACCCAGGAGATCGCCTGTGGGTGAGTCTTAACGGGATTGCTGGGAGGTCAATCCTCTCTATCTTCCAGCAATCTTACAAAGACTGGAAGGGCAAGTTTGTCCAAGTGCGCCCAAACGACCAGGACGCCTCGCTACTCGACGACTTTCCCTTGTACTGAGTAAACAAGGGAAATAAAGAATCCAAGGGAAGCTTCAGGAGGCCAAGAAGTCCTGACAGCATGGGTGCTTTGGACAGGGATCTGTGCTTCTTCTGGAAGAGCGTGGCAGACGCCAATATTACCTTCCTCACCACTACGCTCATCTCCTTCGAGTTCTTCGAAGATCAACTCGAAGTTCGCATAGGTTAGAACCCACCTCAACGTCTAAGTCATTACCTTGACATTACCTCTGCTAACTGTTTCTGGGCGTCTTGTCTGTTGTGCACAAGACTTTGGTTTTATTTTCTGCGCCACTTATCTGCTTTTGTTGCATACTGACTTATGTGTTTATCTTTCTCTCTGAGCTAACCCATGTACCTTTGCATTATGCAGATCGTATGTTGGGCCAGGGAAAACTAGCTGAACTGAGGACGCTCGCCCGAGCCCATGGGTTGGCGTCGGGTTCCCAGACCGTGCCAAATTCAGTGGTGGAGATCGCCGCTGCACAGGGCAGATCGCCACCCAAAGGCCCAACTCCTTCCGAGGCCCAGCCCGCCAATCAACGCAAAAAGCTTATCCTCAGGAAACCAAAGAGGAAAACCCCTCAAGTGGTTCATGAGGAAGAAGAAGAAGACGATGAGGCGACTGAAGATGGCCTTATCACCAAGAGGAAGAGGGTGGCGCCTTCTTCACCATCTGCTCTGCCTCCTCCTCCAACATCAACACCACCTTCCACACTAGCTCCGCCTCCAACACTGCTTCCTCCACCAGCTCCCACCGCGCCAGTCCAAGCAGTTCCTCTGGCGTCTGCACTTCCTGTGGTTGAGGCTGCCGAGCCCAACTTTATGGAGAACCCCCCGAGCGCCTCCACGCCCTATGTATCAGCTGGAGGGGGCCCTCCTTCAAACGCCTCAACCGCAAATGCTGCACCAGTCGGGGATGAGGGTGCTCACAATTCGCCTATCCTCATCACTGAATCCCCGTCGTCGCCACCACGCCAAGAAGCACTCATTCCTCAACCAACTCAAGAAGGCGGCGGCGAGAACCAACAACAAGCCCCCCCGGTGCCTCCACAAGCAAACCTCTCTCTTGAGGTCAAAAGGGTGTGGGAGCCCTTCTCAGCAAAACTGAAGATGATGGCGGAGGATTTCCCCTCCATCATATCCAAAGCTGTGGAGAGTTCCACCAAGAGGCTCCAGGATGACATCTTCACACTCCGAGCGGAGAATCGCACCATAAGGATTGAGGCGGAGAGGTTATCCTGCAATCTAACGCTCGCCGAGATCGATCACTCCCGAGTGAAAGATGCTATGAGCACTGAGCTCCGGGTGGCACGCAAGGAGGCCACCGATCTACGCCATAAGGTGCAGCTCTTGGCTCAAGAGAAGATCGAGCTGGAGAGCAAGCTGGTACCCTATCGCGTTAAAGTGGCTGACCTGGAGGCGTTGATCAAAGCAGACGCCACCAAGGTAAAGAACCTCGAGAAAAGGTCAGCCGATCGGGAGGTCTTCTTGGGGAAGGTTGAGAAGGAGAGAGACGACACCATGGCCAAGCTCGCCGAGGCCAAAGAGAAGCATGGGAAGATCACCACACAGCTGGCCCAGGCGCAGGCAGAATCCAAGAAGGTTACTGAAGACCTTCTTCAAGCTCGGGGAACGATCGAAGAACTCAAGAAACAAGCTGAAGAGCTGAAGCAGCAGAACGAGGGGCTAAAGAAACAGATTGAAGAACTTGAGCTGAGCTTTGCCCAGATTCTCGCTGCTGGATTCGAGGCTGCCCGGGAACAATTCGCCTGCCTGTATCCCGACTTGGATCTTTCCATGGTGTCTCTCAACAACGAGGTGATGGACGGGAAGGTTGTTCCTTCTGAAGACTGATTGCTTCCCTCCATCCACGATTCTTATGCTTTCTCCTTTAGATATACCTACCTTGTAATAAACTTTCTCTTTTCTTGTACGTGTATCTTGAACTGATTATACCTTATGATAAAGTCTTTGTACTTCTTCTTATAACTTCTCTGTCTGCTTTATCTCTCCTTGTGTAATTTACTTCAATGAAATTAACTTAGTAACTTCGTAAGCGCAATTGTATACTTAACTGCTTCGAACCACCGACTTTCGAACAAAAACACTCTAACAACTTGTAACCTCAAGGTAATGAACCTTAGCGGGAAATCGCTCTCCAAATAACGAACTTTAACCTGACTAATGGCTTAAGACACAGCTCATCTGATCTGCCTTATCAAAACGGGCCTTGGCTTTCTCGCCATTGCTTGAACTTCTCCTGGTCGCCAATATCAGCTTCCTCCTGCCTTCACAACTTGGCCATTGTTCCTTTATCTGGGGGTAGAGGCGCCTTTCGGATCCTTCTCTACCTCCCTGAGCTTCAGAACAAAAGACCGGGTGGCTAGGCATTCTCCTCGAACCTACCTTAGCCACCCTCCAAACTTCTTCCACCCTTTACACCATACCTGAACTCGTTCGAGACGAGAAGGATTTTATCTTGCCTGAACTCGCTCATCGGCGAGAAGGTCTTTAACTCGCCTGAACTCGCTCATCGGCGAGAAGGTCTTTAACTCGTGCCTCTACATTGCCCCAGGGGTTACATCTTCTCTCCCCCAGAAACACTGAGGACATTTTGCTGGTGCCTCTACATTACCCCAGGGGTTACATCTTCTCTCCCCCATAAACACTGAGGACTTTTTACTGGTGCCTCTACATTGCTCCAGAGGCTACATCTTCTCTCCTCTGGAAGCACTGAGGACTTTTACTCTTCCTCGCCTACACTCGCTCGACGGCGAGGAGGTCTTTATCTCGCCTCAGGACGCGCGAGGGCGTTGAGGTCTTTTAACTGGTGCCTCCGATCGCCGAAAGACGATGAGGACTTTAACTTTAACTGGTGCCTCCGATCGCCGAAAGACGATGAGGACTTTAAAACTTTTTAGAAAGCATGTAACATAACTTCAACTTGCCTTAAATCACATATAAGTGACAAGGTATTTCTTCAAAACTTTTGGAAAACAACATGCATGCAATCTAAAACACTTTAAACTTTGAAAACTCTTCTTTATTGGGTGGCCTCATTAAAAACCCTCCTTAGGGAAAAAAGAGTGCCCCCTCCAAACTGTTTTAACAGAAACATTGTAATATAACTTCGTGTTCTTCTTTACTTACAAAGTTCTTAACTGTAATATAACTTGAGGTGCGTGGCGTTCCAAGTGCGAGGAATCGCCCCTCCTTCCAATGTTTCTAAGCGGTAGGCGCCGTTCCCGAGCGCCTCGGTTATTCTGAACGGTCCCGTCCACTTAGGCGACAGCTTATTCTCCATCTCGTACTGGTGGGCTTTCCTCATCACCAGGTCGCCCTCTCTGAACTGTCTTGGCATCACCTTCGAGTTATATCTTCGTTCAATCCTTCTCTTCACCGCCTCGGCTTTTAATCTCGCCTCTTCCCTGACCTCATCCAGTAGGTCCAGGTTCAACCTTCTCTCCTCATTCGAGTCTTCCTTCACGAAGTTCTGGAATCTCGGCGAGCTCTCCTGGATCTCCACTGGAATCATTGCGTCGCACCCATAGACCAAGCTGAACGGAGTCTCATGGGTTCCTGACTGCTCGGTGGTGTGGTACGCCTAGACTATACGGGGTACCTCCTCAGCCCAGCTTCCTTTGGCTTTCTCTAGCCTTCTCTTCAAACCTCTTAGCAACACCCGATTGGCTGACTCTACTTGGCCATTCGTCTGAGGGTGCTCGACGGATGCAAATACTTGTTGAATTCTCACCCCTTCGCACAGCTTCTTCAACAGGTGACTTGCAAACTGAGTCCCATTGTCCGACACCAGGCGCTTGGGCACACCAAACCGGCACACAATGTTCTTCCACACGAAACCCTCGATCTTGTGTGCGGTGATCTGGGCCACTGGTTCTGCTTCGATCCACTTGGTAAAATATTCAATCGCCACCACCAAGTACTTCATCTGCCTGATCGCCAGCGGGAATGGTCCCAGGATGTCGATTCCCCATGTATGAAACGGCCAAGGGCTGTAAATCGACTTCAACTCCTCGGGAGGCGCCTTGTGCCAATCGGCGTGCTGCTGGCATTGCTTGCAGCACTGCGCATACCTCTTGCAATCTTCTCTCATCGTTGGCCAGTAGTAACCTGCACGGAGAGTCCTTGCGGCCAGAGCTCGCCCCCCGACGTGGCTTCTGCATATCCCTTCATGGAGCTCTGCCATAATTCTCGCCATGCACACATTCCAGGAGTGGGTGAGTGAACCCAAACCTGTACAACTCGCCATCAATCATTGTGAACTTGCTAGAATTCTTCTTTATCTTCCTGGCCTCTGTCGGATCTAGCGGGAGAAGGTCATCCACCAGGCACCGTTTGTACTGCGTCACCCAGGTGTCTGGCTCATGGGTCGCGCAGACCTGCGTCATGTTCACCCTCTCCCCCCGACATGCTCTTATTCTCAGCGATCTCAAGGTCTCTTGGGTCAAGGATCTGTGACTCCTCGCCGCTTTCTCCGTCGACTTGCTTATCTGAAGAACCAGGTGATCTGCCACAAACGCTCTCGGCGTCTTCAGAGTTTCTTGAATCACCGTCCTCTGCCTACTCCCTTTGCCTGAACTGGCGAGCTTAGCTAGCAAGTCAGCTCGGGCATTATGCTCTCTGGGCACATGCACCACTTCAAAGGAGACAAAGGAACTCTTCAACTCCTGTACATACTCCAGGTAAGCCGCCATTTGTGGATCTTTAGCCTGGAACTCGCCTGTTACTTGTCCCGTGACCAACATCGAGTCACTCTTGGCCATCAGCACCCTAGCTCCCATCTCTTTAGCCAGCAAGATACCGGCGATCAGCGCCTCATACTCTGCTTGATTGTTGCTGGCCTTGAAGGCAAACCTCAAAGATTGTTCGATCAGTACGCCGTTGGGTCCTTCCAAGATGACTCCAGCACCGCTACCCTGCTGGTTCGACGATCCGTCCACTTAGAGCACCCAACGGAAATCGTCCCCTTCAACTCGTGCCGCTTCAGACGAGAGCTTGACCACGAAATCTGCGAAGATCTGTCCCTTGATCGGACCTCGGGGCTCAAACTTAATATCAAACTCCGACAGCTCCACCGCCCACTTCACCATCCTTCCCGCAACATCGGGCTTCTTCAAGACCTTCTGGATGGGTAGGTCGGTCATCACCAGTATCGTGAAGCTATGGAAATAGTGGCGTAACCTCCTCGCCGAAAAGACTACTGCCAGTGCAGCCTTCTCCAGGGCCAGATATCTCGTTTTGGGGCCCTGCAGCACCTTACTAACAAAGTAAATAGGCTTTTGAGCCTGATCTTGGTCCTGGGCGAGCACCGCACTCACCGCCCTCTCAGTTACAGCAAAATACAACCTGAGAGGGGTTTCCACCAGCGGTTTGCACAAAACCGGCGGGCTCGCCAGATACTCCTTAAGCTTGACGAAGGCTTCCTCACACTCCTTCGTCCATGCAAATTTGTTATTCCGCCTTAAGCACTGGAAATACGGATGGCCCTTCTCTCCACTAGCTGACACGAAACGAGACAGGGCGGCCATCCGACCTGTAAGCTGCTGCACTTCCTTCACGGTGGCCGGGCTTCTCATCGCCAAGATGGCGGCACACTTGTCAGGGTTAGCCTCTATCCCTCTTTCAATTAAGAGGAAACCCAAGAACTTTCCAGCCTCCACGCCAAAGATGCACTTCTCGGGATTCAGCTTCAACCTAAACTTGGCGATCGTGGTGAACAACTCCTCCAAGTCCGCAACGTGCTTGCTTTTCTCTGGCGAGGTCACGACCATGTCATCCACGTACGCTTGCACATTCCTTCCCAGCATTGGTGCAAGTACTCGATCCATCAACCTCTGGTACGTGGCCCCCGCGTTCTTCAGCCCAAAAGGCATCACCTTGTAGCAGTAGCACGATCTCTCGGTCATGAAGGCAGTCTTCTCTTCATCCATGGGATGCATCTTGATCTGGTTATACCCCGAGAAGGCATCCAGGAAACTCAACAACTTACACCCTGCAGCACTGTCCACCAGGACATCTATGCTTGGCAAAGGATACGAATCCTTTGGGCAGGCCTTGTTCAGATCAGTGAAATCGACGCACATGCGCCATTTCCCGTTGCTTTTCTTCACCAGTACGACATTGGCCAGCCAATCAGGGTACTGCACCTCCCTGATATGGCCTGCAGCGAGGAGTTTCTGTGTTTCGTCTCTAATCGCCTGCCTCCTCTCCTCATTAAACTTCCTTCTCCTCTGGCGTACCGGTCTGACCTGATTGTCCATCGCCAAATGATGGCACAAGAAGTCGGGATCGATCCCGGGCATGTCCGAAGCGGACCATGCAAACACATCCAGATGCCGCTCTATCACCTTGGCGATCTGGTCCTGGAGCTCGACCTCTAGAGATCTTCCCAGCTTGAAGATCTTTCCTCCGATCTCTCTCTCGAGCCACTGCTCGACGGGTTTTGGCCTGGTTTCTCTGGCGATCACCTCCCTGGCGATTCCCAGCTCCCTCGCTTCCTCAGGGCGATTCCTTGCCTCTTCTTCCTCTAAACCGGCGTTCCCCTCCCCCAGCTCAGCGTCCACCATCACTACGTCACTTCTGGCGGTCTCTTCCATTACCGTCGGTCTGGGCTTCACACCAGGAGGCGGGGTGGTTGTCACGTAACTCACCGACCTCTTGTTCTTCAGGCTATTCTCATAGCACTTCTTCGCTTCTTTCTGGTCGGATTTGATGGTGATCACCACCCCCTCCATAGACGGCAACTTCACCTTCATGTGCCGGGTCGACGGTATAGCGCCTATTCTGTTGAGCGTGGGTCTTCCCAGCAGAATGTTGTATGCTGAAGGGGCGTTTACGACAAGGTATTTGATTTTCTCTATCCTCGAACCCGCCTCATCTGTAAACATAGTCCTCAACTCAATGTACCCCCTGACCTCCACCTGGTCACCAGCGAAACCATACAAACAGCCTCCATAGGGCCTCAGTTGGTCAAGGGGTAGCTCCAACTACGTGAAAGTCGGCCAGAACATCACGTCTGCCGAGCTTCCCTGGTCCACCAGAACCCTGTGGACCTTCCTTCCTGCTGTGATCAGCGAGATGACTATGGGGTCGTTGTCATGAGGCACAACGTCCCGAAGATCTTGCTTTGTGAACGTAATGTCCACATCCGGCGAGTGGTCTTCAAACATATCCACCGTCATCACAGACCTCGCGTACTTCTTCCTCTGTGACGCGGTGCATCCACCACCCGAGAAACCCCCTGCAATGGTGTGGATTTCCCCGTGGGTAGGCATCTCGTGCTGCTGAGCCTCTCCGCCTGTTGGTTGGGAGCTCGACGCGCCCCCCGTCCTTCTATCCAGTAGATAATCATTCAGGAACCCGCTCTTGACCAAATCGTCGAGCTGGTATCCTAAAGCCAAGCACGAATCCACGGTGTGGCCAAAGCCCTGGTGAAACTCACACCAGGCGTCTGGCTTTGGTCCCAGCACCTTGTCGCCCACCTTCTCGGGCGCTTTCAACCTAGCTGATATATTGGGAATGGCGATCAGGTCCGCCAATCCCATGACAAACTTGTGCTTTGGCGGACGATTGTACTCCCGGCGTGCTGGTTGCGGGCGCCCTGGGCCCCTGCCCTTATTCTTCCTTGGATCATAAGGATGGCGAGTCCTCTGATCCCTTCTGGCCGCTGCTGTCTCCAGCACCTTCTGTGGCTGGATCCTGGTCTGGGCACGTGGCCTAGCGGGAGCCACGCTTCCCCTCTTCTCGGCGACTTCACTCTCATCGGCGATGTGGGCCACCGCAAGTCGCCTGACCTCAGCAAACGTGGCAGGGTGAGCCCTGATCAATGCTTCGCAGAATGGTCCCGGCAGCACGCCCTTCTTGAATGCGTAGACCAGCATCTCTTCATCTTTGGCTGGCGATCGGACCATCTGCGCCCCAAAACGATTCAGGTAGTCCCTGAGGGACTCTCCCTGATACTGCCGTATGTCGAACAAATCATAAGACACCCTAGGCGGTGCCTTGTTCACGATGTACTGCTCGACGAAGATCTTTGAAAACTGTTGGAAGTTGGTTATGTGACCTGTAGGCAGGCTCACAAACCATTCCAGCGCCGTTCCCTGGAGTGTGCTTACAAACATCTTGCAGTACACGGCGTCTGATCCTCCTGACAGCATCATCTGCGTATGGAACGTGGTGAGATGAGCCTCAGGATCCTCCACGCCGGTAAAAACAGCCTTAACAGGTACCACACTCGCAGGGATAGGCATGTCAGTAATCGCCTGAGCGAAAGGCATAAGAAAAACACGAGGCGGCGTTGACGGCGCGACCTCTTCAGCGACTGGACGCCCTCGCTGCTCCTGAAGAGCTTGACGCAGTTCTTCAGTCACTTTGCTAAGCTCATCATTCCTGGCCCGAGAGGCGACCAGGTCCTCATGCATTCTCGCCTGTTCTATACGCGAGGCTTCCACATTCGCCTGCAACGAACGCATGATTTCCACCATCTGCGCCATAGTCATGGCGCCTTCAGCAGCAACGGGCGCAACTGGACTTGAACGGTTGCTTCTCATTTTTCTCATAAACACTTGACAAATCACAGAGAGCAATGAACAACACCTCCTTCAGCGACGATCGATTCAGCGATCAATCGGTCAGAACTTCGCGAAACTCCGAAAGAAACCTCAAGAACACAGCGAACCTCCACAAAAACCCGCAACTCCACCAGAAACCACCGCTCCTTCCACGAAAAACCGAACGAGCCAAAGAACTCAGATCTCACCGATCGAAACTCGCGCAAGCAGCAGAAAACTTCACCTCACCAAACAAAAACCCGAACGAACGGTGGAAAACGCGAAATTACCGAACAAAACCTAGATGAACAGCGGACAATGGTTGCACCAGCACACAATCACACAGAAAACTGCAAAAACCTCCAAGAACTCACGCTGTGGATGGGAACAAGTTTTACACGGCCCCACGGTGGGCGCCTGATGATCTTGCCTGTTGACCAGAACGCTGGAGCTTTGCCTCGTCAAACTTGGATCGACGTGTGCGTCGCGTCAACCTCCGTCCTTCACCGCGATCCACCTCAAGAACCTGCAAAAGAACAGAACGGCGCCGCTGCGACTGATCACGCTCCGACGCCCAAGTCAACGACTGAACCACCAATTACTAAGAGTAACACTCAAGAACTCTCAAGGAACCGTGCAATGTTCTCTCTCAGTATACTCAAGACTCGCAAGCGTAAAGAAGACAATCTGAACGTGCGTACCTCAGAAGTTCGTTGGGAAACTCTTATATACCTGGACACTTTCTCTCTCCTGGCAGTTACACATTTGGACACGTGGCTCGCATCCAGCTGTACACGTGCCATCATCTGGAGCATCCTTGACTTGGGCGCTGCTTCTGACTCTCTTTTAGCTAAGTTACTTATGCATGATACTACTCAGTGCATAGTTGCCTTGGAGCGTGATCTCTTCTGGATGGCGAGTTCGGGTGCCCTCGTACACACCTTCCCTGTGGTCTCGCCGGCTGCCTTCATGATCTGCACCACCTTCATCTTCGGCGATGTGCTTGTTTCGGCGATCTCTAATCACTTGGTCGCCTGGGTTTACATCTGGCGACTTCATCTTCAACCTGGTGACCGCCGGTTCTGGTGTGCTGGAGATCGGAGCACGCCAACTTAATAACTGGCAACTACACGAGCCCTCCGACTTTCTTCCCTTCTGCCAACCAGGCGTCCCATCAACACGCCTATACATTAGCTTGATGCCACGTCATCATTTCCGACTACCAGAGCGGTACAAGTATGATATCTATCATAATTATAAATTAAAATTACATTAATTATTATTAAATAATCTAAGAATAAATAAAATTGAAAAAAACAAATATATTATGACCAAAATTATTGATCAAGTTAGGATGATGCTAGAGTCTCTCTTTTAAAAATATTTTCATGAAAACTATATTAAAATAATAATTAAATAAAATTTATTATATAAAAAATAATAAAATACATTAACTAAATATACCTTTTATTTTATTTGAATACTCTTTATATCAATTATAGCTAAATTTTTTTTCCGTCTTATTTTCTTTCTTTTGATTTCTTTCCTTCCCAATGTAAAATATATTTGGTGTAAAAAGAAAGAAATGTTAAAATCTATTATTTATTTTTTACACATTTGTATTATTATTTTTTATTTTTCAATTAATTATTTTAAATTTTTACTTTATTTTCTTTGTACATTTTATATTAATTTATTTTCGTCCAACTTATTATGCCAAATAAAATCATAAGTGTGACTGAGAGTAACAGTCTTGTCTCTTCTTACAGAGACTGCAGTTTTTCTGGTGCATGCAACTGGTAACAATTTTGCCAGGAAGACACGTGAGGACACCATAACTCTCGTCCTTTCCTTTCCGCCATTGCTTAATTAATGGCTTTCTTATTTGACTGTTGCATTGAAAAGTAAAATAAAAATAATAATCAAAATATAAAAAAATTGATATTTTGACAATCTTAAAATATAAACTAATTATTTTACAACTTACTTCAATATATATATATATATATATATATATATATATATATATATAAATTTACAATATTAATATAATTATAAGTTGAATTTATAAATTTAAAGTATTAATATAATTATAAGTTGATTTTTTTTCAGTTATTTTGTTAAATTTGAAGTCTAAACAACATAGTCGGGAATATCATTATAAGAATTTATTAAATAAAAAACAATTTTTAAAATAATAATTAATAATTATACTGATTAAATTAAATATTATTTTAAAAATTAAAAATAATTATTAAAATTTATTTAAATATTAATTTAAAAATTATTTATTAATAATAAAAATTAATTTAAATTTTATTAAATTTATTTAATAATTTTTAGTAGTGTTTTTTTAGTAAACAAATTTTAAAAAAACGTAAATCCCTCACATAATATTTGGTGAACAGAGAAAAAAAATAGAAGAAAATGTGTAACATCAGTAAATTATATATTGATCTTTTTATTATATATATAAGCTTATTATCTTTTATAATAACTAATTTAAAAATAATATTTGGGATTAAATCACTATATATATAAAAGAAAGTCTCTATCATAACATTACAACAAAATTATTAAAGTAAAATTAATTTTAGAGCTAAAAAATAATTAATTATTATAATAACTAAATTAGATATATTTTTAAAACTAGCAAAGTAAGTTAATTTATATTATTGATAAATAATTTATAAATTAGTATTTAACTAATTATTAAAAATTTCTATCAAATTTAGAATTTAAATAATTGGTAGTTAAAATATTGATAGCTAATTAGATATCAATTTAAAAATTATTTATTATTAATATTTTTTTAATTTCTAAAATAATTTTTAATTTAATAACAATAACAATTAATTATTTTTTTATCTAAAATTTATTTTTGTTTAATAATTTATTTTTTAGTGTAATTGGGTGTGGAAAATTAAATTTTCTCTGACAAAGTTATTGGACAGTTTTGTGTTTACGATCATGCCAAAAGCCTAGTATAAGATCGTTCAGACTATATCCGTGTCATGCAATGATGAATAATGAAGTGATCTAAAAACATTAAGATTCTATACTACATTAGTTAAACGAAGTAGTATACATTATACAGAAGAATTTGTGTAATTATTATAGTCACAACTAAAATGTAGTTTGTCTATTTTCTATATTAATTTGTAGACAAAATATTTATAGAATGGACCCCTTATTATTATTTTGAGAAAACTAAAGACGTACTATATTAGTTGACAATATAAATACTGTACTGTGTTTATTTTTTAAATTGGATGTGAAATGATGTTAGAAGCTTCCCACTTTATACTTCTACCGATGTGAAAGTTTAAACTAATCAATATAAAAAAAATCATGCTAAACTAGTGTTATATATACGTGTTAAATAATGTATTTAAGTTAATTATAGTGGAATTATTGGCTTTGTAAATATTTTTTTTTTAAATTAAAGTGGTATTCGCAGCAGTTTCAAACGTTTTTCCATTTTCAATACATTAATTAAAAAATATTTGAATTGATAAGAAAATTTAGGAACCTATAATATCATTCTTGTTTATAAAGTATATTTTTTTATAACTTTAATATATTCCTGTTTCGAAATTATATCTTTTTATAACTCTAATGGATTTTGATTTCAAATGTTGAAGATACCAAGTAAAATAAGATAGAAAAATAAGAATATATATAAGGTTGAATTAGTTTTAAAAACTATTTCCTAATATGATATATAGTTATTTAGGATTTATTTAATGATTACTACAAACAAAAGCCCCTAAAAACATAAAACCAATAGAAGCAGCGTTCACCATGAAGAAACTACAAAACAAATGAGGAGCATATGTTGAAGGGATGAACCCAAATTATATTCCCCTTAGGAAGAAGAACTTTCTACCGTTCCTGGTGAAGTAGCAAAGGAGCTGTGTCACTATCTTCCTCAAAAACTCTATCTACGTAACCCTCACCAGGATATCATCCATAACATTTTAACTAAGCATAATTAAATAAACATCCTAGAACCACTCTTTTTTTTTCCTTAGTTTATTAGAATTAACTTCAGTCCATGTGGAAAAACTCAGTTGTCTGTCTTGATGTTTTCATGTTTGAAAAACTCAAGAAAAACTGTGCTATTGCACTTAGGGCACTTTGGATCCTTCTCTGATAACATCACGTACATGAAGCATCGAGGACAACCAACCAGATCCATGGCCTTTGCTTCCGGAGCATTTGCACCATCCACCTTCTCTTCCTCCTCTACTGGCATCTTTGGTGAATATGATACCGAAGAAGATGACGATGACGAAGAAAGCTCCGGCGATGTTGGCCTGCTTTTCTGCCTCATTTCCGACTCTTCTTTCTTTCTTTTGCACATGATGTTGAACCTTTTCCTACCAAAGCAATTTTTCCTCTAAGTCAGTCCTTGGAAACAATTTATTTTCATCAAGTAATAATGAAATTTTTTAAAGAAAAATTGTGAGTGTTGTTTTATTTGAAGTTGTTTGGTCTTAATTCAAAGAAATGATATAAGTTTTAGAAATGATATAAAATGTGTGGTGATGGTGAAGTTGAAAGACTTTTCAACTCTCTTTATTTGAGTGACTGAAAAGCTTGTAGAGATGGCAGGTTCTATGACAGCTTGTAGAGATGATAACTTCAGTTCTTGTTAAAAGGTGTTTGATATTTTCTAGTATTAACGGCTGGTGTACCCTTGTACCTGATACAAAAACAAAGCTTATGGAGAAATGTAAAAGTTTCTGGTGACAATAAAGGGAATACAGTGTGGGATTATAGACAAACCAAAATTTTAAATTTATTGAAAGACTGGGTGAAAGCTGGCCGGAAGCTTAGTTGAAGGGATCGAAGAGATAAATCCAAGTTTTTTCTGCAGCAACATGTCAACAAGTATGGTGTCAAATCAGAACTTCATGCAGGGTTACCCAAACCAAGAAGGGTTCGTATGTGTGTCTGTGTTTATGTCAACTTTTTCAGTTGGAGTAAGCATTGCACAAACGTAATAAAGTATTTGGAGATCAGAAGATGTAACAGAAAGTATTAGAATACCTTAAAAGTTAGCCGGGCAAGAGCCAAAATTATTGGAGGTGATGGATGAGTGACTGGGTGAGAGGATCACATTCACAACTGCGTCACCAACAGAGACACAGCAGCATTTTCGTACCAACTTAAATGGTGTTGAGTGAACTAATAGAGGATCACTACCTATTTGTAGAGGTCTCATGAGTGGAATACAGTGAAGAAAATGAGAATTTATTGCCTTATAAATGTCTAACTTTTTACTTGGGGCAGAAAGTGGGCTAGTTTGGGTGAAGTTCTCAGACTTAAAAAAATACTTCGTTTAAACAATTTGCTGTAAATTGATATTGAATAATGATATTTTGTAATGTAAATTGAAATTGACATTTTGGTACATTTTACCTTCACTACAAAATATTAATATTTATATATAAAAAAAAATTTAATGAAAATATAAACAAAATGTAAAATGTTAAAATAATTTTTAAAATTAAAAAAATAATATAATTAAAATATTAATATTTAGTGGAGTGTAAAGTGAAGCATCAGACGTCAAAAAATATTTTTCTTTGTTATTACATTAACCCACACTATAAAAAGAAGAGTGATGATATTTTTTTTTGAAGGTGTTTGCAACCAATAGTGTATTTTTCTAAAAAATTACGATTTTAGATAAAAAAATTTACTAAAATATGTAAGTCATGTTCTATTAATACGATTTTAAAGTGAAATATGTATTGGGGAGAAAAACTCAAAAGTTTGAAGTGACATTCACATACGATTTATTATTTTTTTCAATTTTTTTTACTTAAAATCGTAATTTTCAAATAAAATACTTTAGTGAGCAAATCATTTTTAAACTCCACCCAAACAGGAAATACATCTATTTAATAATTTAATATTTTAATTATATTTATTTTATTTTATTTTCTAACTTAAAATATTATTATATTATTATAAGAAGTTGTAAAACGATTTTTTTTATCAGTAAATAGCAATGAAATTAAAAGGGATCACTTCAGAGGTGATCCAACCCTTATACAGATGATGTTCACAAATTACCTTTCTAACTACAAATCAGCCAACAAAACCTCCTACAGTCAAACCCATCTCTATCAAAATAACAAAGATTAACAAGGATCAATCCTCATATCAAAACTAAATTGAATGCATACAAACCAAAGGTTCAAGACACCAATCAGAGAATGAGAAATTAGCTGACGGTACCTTTGAAGAGATCCAGGACCAAGCCTTAATTTGTGCCAAAGAGAACACCTCAATGTGGTCAACCACTCCACCTTTAAATAAACAGTTGTTCCTATGCCTCCAAATTTCACTAATCAACGCAATCCACACGTTGCCCATAATAAGATTAACTGAAGTGGGTGCATCCAGAATCTTGAAATGTTCAAAATGAGACCTAGGATCCATAAAATCGACAGATCTTACTCCTAACCAATCATAACAAAGATTCCAAATTAACCAAGCAACTCTGCATTCGCAAAACAAATGATTTGTTGACTCCTCGTACCTCCTACACAAGCAACACAAATTACTCTCAATCCCGATTCCTCTTCTCTCCAGATTAATCTTACAAGCAACCTTGTTTTCCATCACTCTCCAAGCTGTGACATGTGCTGAGGGAAGCGCCTTAATTTTCCAGAAAAAATTATATCTTCTTGAGACTTCCTCGCTTCCTTCTCCCCTTAAAAACCCATAAGCAGACTTAACTGAAAATTTTGTTGACCCACTATCTTTTCAAACCCATCTATCCACTGTTTCCATCTCAAACATCTTATTAGAGATCAACTCTAAGAGTTGACTTTCTTGCTCCTCTTCCCAAGCAAACAGACCTCTTCTCCACCTTAATTTCCACTCCCAGGACCCGTTCCCCCATATTCCACAATCACATAATCTTGCCTCCTTATTAACAGACAATGAAAATAACCTTGGAAATCTATTTCTCAAGTCTTCTGAGTCTATCCAGTTGTCTGACCAAAACAATACCTCTCTCCCGTTACCGACCTCCAAAGACAAACGATCTTCAAACTTCCCTCCCCATTCCTTATTAATATCTCGTTACTCCTTCAAACCTCTCCAACCTCCGTACTTAGAATCTAATACATCCCTCCACAACCCCCCCCCCCCCCCCCGTTTTCGTTTTTAGGCGCCAAATCTATTTTCCCAATAAAGCCAAATTAAATTGCCTGATATTGATAATACCGAGCCCTCCTGCATCCTTGGATTTACAAATCTTATCCCATGCCATCCATGCAACCTTCCTTCCATTTGACCCCCAACCCCACAAAAAATCCCTCTGCAGACGCACAATCTTCTTTAACACATTAGACGGTATCTTGAACATAGACAAATAGAACAAAGGTATTGAAGACAAGACAGACTTAATTAAGAATATCCTCCCCGCCATCGAGATACATCTTCCTTTCCACCTGCCTAGCCTTTTCTTTACCCTGTTAACCACTTCATCCCAAAACTCACTCCTCTTATGACAACCCCCTACATGCATCCCCAAATATTTGAAAGGAGTTCTCATCACCTCACAATTTAGGATAGTCGCAAAGTGAATAATTTCCGTATGCTTCACCCCAATCCCACCAATTCTACTCTTGGAGAAATTCACCTTCAAACTAGATGCCAACTCAAAACAATTCAACATAACCTTTATATTAAATACACTTTTGCTCTTTGCCTTACAAAAGAACAAAGTGTCATCAGCATACTGGAGCATATTCACTTTTACTGATTTATTCCCAATCTCCAAGCTCTCAATCAAGTCTTTCTTAATCGCAGTCCTAGATACTCCAGCTAACCCTTCAGCCACTATAAGAAACAAGAAAGGAGCTAATGGATCACCTTGTCTCAACCCCTTCTTCGGAAAAAATTCCTTAGTAGGACTCCCGTTTACGAGTATTGACATCGACGCTGATTCCAAACAAGCTTTAATCCAGGAGATCCATTTGGGGAGAAAAACTCAAAAGTTTGAAGTGACAATATGCTCTTCTTAACAATCTTTTTCCTTCCTTTATTGTATGACAAGACTTCC
Source organism: Phaseolus vulgaris (assembly GCF_000499845.2). Classification (NCBI taxonomy): domain Eukaryota; kingdom Viridiplantae; phylum Streptophyta; class Magnoliopsida; order Fabales; family Fabaceae; genus Phaseolus; species Phaseolus vulgaris. The sequence continues at coordinate 35,827,226 of NC_023755.2, read as the reverse complement.
GAGTCTTTATCACTTTAGGGCTAGTTCAGTATTCTATATTTTCTAAAACTGATACTTAATATGTGTCAAGATTAAGTTTTTATTTTATTTAATTAATAAGTTATTTACGATAATATATTATAGTTTTATTTTTATCAGCAAGAAACAAATAATTAAACAGGACCATTTAAGGGTTGGTTTAACTCTCATACAGAGTTAGATATATAAAAACAAAGTACATTTCTCCATACTCAAACAACATTCTAAAAGATATGTCTATTGCATATCCCTACACTACCAACTAAATACAATAGTAAGACCAAGGGCCAATCTCGCCACTCTAATAGTAATTTTAAATTGAATACAAGCATACCAAGGGTTCTAGACACCGGTCAGAGAACGAGAAACTCATTGATTGTATCTTTGAAGAGGATCCAAGACCAAACCTTAACCTGTGTCAGGGAAAAAACATTAGAATGATCCACCACTCCTCCTTTAAATAAGCAATTATTCATGTGTCTCCAGATCGCATTAACAAATGCGATCCAAACATTACGCATAATTAGATTAACTGAAGTAGACACACCAAGAATTTTGAACTGCTCGAAATGTGATTAAAAAACAAGAGAATCAACTAACTCACTCCTAACCAATCATAACAGAGATTCCACACTAGCCAAGCTACTCTGCATCCAAAGAACAAATGACTTGTTGACTCCTCTAATACCCTACACAAGCAGCAAAGGTTGCTCTCGACCCCAACTCCTCGTCTTTGCAGATTTACCTTTGAAGCAATCTTGTTTTCAATCACCCTCTGAGCTTAAGGAAGATACTTAATCTTCTAGAAGAAATTGTACATCCGCATATTTTCCTGAACTCCCTATCCCCTTAATAAACCAACCCAAATGTCCACAGTCTCCAACTCGAGCCTCTTACTAGAAATCTCTTAAAAAAACTAACTTACCTGATCCACCTTCCAACTCCAAATTAAATTCCACACCTAGACACCATTAACCCAATCTTCACAATTAAATAGATTCGCCTCCTTAGAGACCGATAAAGAAAAGAGCCTTGGGAATCTACTTTTCAAGACTTCGGAACCTACCCAATTGTCCCCCATAACAAAATATTTTTCGTGTTTCCAACCTTCCAATTGAAACGATCTTCAAACTTCCCTCCCCACTCCCCACTTCTCAGACTTCCTGACCTTCATAATATCTCTCCATCACAATGAAACTTTGCTATTTTTGACCCGTTGTTCATTCAGATTTCTCCATCCTCCATACTTAGACTCAATGATCTCCCTCCACAACCACTCTTGTCCAAATTTAGGCGCCAAATCCATTTTTCCAATAAGGCCAAATTAAACAACCTAACATTTATAATATCAAGACAACCTGCTTCCTGAGACATACAAACCTTATCCCAAGTAGCCCATACAATCTTTCACCCCAATCCCACAAAAAATTTCTCTACACTATACCTTCTTTCACCCTAACTCCACAAAAACTTCCTCTACATTATACCATAAAATATATCTGAATTTGATTTTATAAGGATCGAGAAAAATAGTCTTAGAGTAGAAATGGTACAATTAAAATGACACCTAAATATTTTATTATTAAAGTGAAAAAAGCTATATAAATATAAAATTAGTTATTCAGGTTTCATTTTAAAAGAACCACCATCTCTCTAGAAGTTTCATTTTCCTTTCCTCTCCCTTCTCTCTAAGATTCTGATCTCCTCGCTCATCTGTTTGACGATCAGAGTCCACCATTAGACTCCTGGCAGCGAGATCTACAAGACTGTCCGATTAGAATCTTTGATAGAGTAAGTTCATTTTTGTTCCCCTTTTCCTTTCCTCTCCCTTCTCTCTAAGATTCTGATCTCCTCGCTCATCAGTTTGACGATCGGAGTCTGCCATTGGACTCCTGGTAGTGAACTCTACGAGATTGCCCAATCAGAATCTTAGATAGAGTAAGTTCATTTTTGGCTCATTTTCCTTTGAGTTAGTTTTGATCTGGTTAGGGTGCCTTTTAGTTTAAGTTTGCATGTGAGGTTTTTATCTTCAAAATTAGTTTATGTTAGATCAGGATCCTAGTGATATAATTAGATTTGTGATCAGGACTTTGTGGTGCGGGTTAGGTTATCCTTGAGCTTTTGGTGGGTTGGAGCTCTTAGTGAGCATCTGCTCAAGTCCAGGTAAGGGAAGCTAGTTTTTATATTTTATATAGAACCCTAGGTTAGAAGATCTGGATGTGGAGGTGACGTGGTCACTAGTTCAAATTTCTGCTTGCAGGATTGTCTCTTTTGAAGAGTAAAGTAATATATTGATTGAAATGGTTAATTCTGAATATTTTATATTGATTTTAAGGTGAATAAGTTGTTGAAATTGTTTGTGTTTGAAAATTTAAAATGTTTGAATGATAATATAAATGAGTTGAACTGTTTGTGAATATTTTGTTGAATTACTTAAATGAGAAATTTGATGAGAAGTGGTTGTTTGAGTTTAGATGATGATTGATTTAGACAGCATATATTTGAAACTTAATTATGTGTTTAAGTGATATTTTAGATATAATTGAATTGCTTAGAAAAGTTTAAAATATTTATATGATTAGTGAATGAATTGTTGTGTGATTTGGAAATTCTAAACTTTGGTATGATTTGATTGTGTGATTTGGATATTGTGAGAGTCATAATATGAATTTTAATCAAGACATAGTATTTTCAGGAAAGAAAATACCGTGTTAAGATTGTATAGGATGTGCATTTACTAGGGATTCGTCTAGAAGGAGATATCCTGACTCTCCTGAGATAAGGGAATCATATAGATGAAATTATTCAGGTGGTGATAGTCGAAGGAGGTTCATATGAATGGGTAAGTTGTTTGAAAGATAATTAACTTGACCTGCTATATGAATTAACCATGTCATACTAGGAAATAGATGATATTGAGATTATTTATGTGCATAGCTGTGTGAATTTCACTGTGAGATAGTATGACAGGTGCAGATCTCTGAGTCTAAGTCAACGCACGAGTCTTTCGGAAGTAGAGTTAAGTGTCTATGGGTTGTGAGTCCGTAGATGACTAACATGAGAAAGATGAATATTGAAATTGTTGATAGACACTGGTTATGTGAAATGTTTGAGAAATTGTATGAGAATTTATGAATTTTGTGTATTAATTTGAAATTTAAATTATATAGAAAATTTTGTTATAGCTAGCTTACCCTGTTATTTGTTTGTGTTTGTTCTTTATTTGTGATGATTGTGTTGTACACGGGAGTAGATGAGATTGCAACTAATAGAGCTCCTAAGTGAACAACTAGAGGATCTGATAGTTTTAATTTGAATGCTCTGTTTATTTTTAAAACTTTTGATATATATGGATAATATTTTAGGGATGTTACATATTTTATACTTTTTTTTATCTACGCAAAACTTTAGAATCTACAACTGTAGTTAACCTACCTACACTTCCTTTTTTGAATAAATTCAATTCTATAGTTATTTAACTTAAGCACCGTGGATTAAAGAAACAAGATTGGTAAGAGAGTTTATATTAAAGGTAAGCAGACATTTTTGTATATACATTATTTATTGATAAAGTTGATGAATATTTTAAACCAATTTTCTTCTATGACTTGGAGAAAAAAATAGTTTATATAACTTTTCTTAAACATTATTAACTTGATTCAATCATACACTTAAAAAAATTATTAAATATAAATTAATTTTAAAAAAGTAATTATTTTATTAATTTTTAAAAAATAATTATTTTATTAATTTTAAAAATAATTATTTTATTAATTTTAAAAAATAATTATTTTATTAATTTTTTAAAAAATAATTATTTTATTAATTTTTTAAAAAATAATTATTTTATTAATTTTTTAAAAAATAATTATTTTATTAATTTTTTAAAAATTAATTATTTTATTAATTTTAAATTAAATAATATTTTATAAACTGAAAACTATTAATATTTAAAATATTAAAAAAATTAAAAAATAATTTTTAAATTGATATCGTATAATATTTCTTTAAAATTTCTATTAAGTTAGAAGCTTTTAAAGTTATCACGAAAAGGGCATAGGGCTTCCAGAATTCCAAAGCAGCCTATAGATCCGTACCCAATATTGGGTTGTCATCTTCACCGTATTGATAATTTTTATATGATATTGCGCTTTTATAACTAAATGGTTTTCTTATTCTTCTTCTTATTAAATAACTAATTAGTAAATAATATTATATTTTTTTATGAAAATGATGAATATTGATATAAAAAGTCATTTACATTTTTAAGTTTTTAAATATTAAAAATTTGAATTATTGAATACTATTTGAATATTTAAATTGTAAAATTTAATTTTTAAACTTTATGTTTTAAAATAAAAATTTATCTTAAAAATGAAATTCAATTAATTTATTCAAAAAAGAAAATTGAAATGTAGAATATTTCAGTTGCTCTACATACTTTTAGAACATGAAGAAAAATTAATTGTAAGTAATTAAAATATAATGGTTTTTAAATTTCTTAGAATTTCTAAAATCCCTTTTCCAAACACAAAGTAACATTTTATCTAAATTTTTAAAATTAAAGAATTTTAAATTTCATTTAAAAAATAGAATTTTGAAAGTTTTCATATTATAAAATCCATCTATGTTCTCATCATATTCTCTCCTGAACTCAGCTTTGCTTGGTTGGATATTATTGGCTCCACTAAAATCATTTTTTTTTGGCTTAATCAAAGTTTGAGTGTCACAATCTCAATATTTTCTTTATAAATATTACTGAAATTTACTTATAGATTAAAGTCGATAGTATTTAATTTTTGGTTGATCTCAAGATTATTTTATTCTTAATGTTAAGACAAAATTATTTATCAACCAATGTCACTCAGAATTTTCTTAGTCATTAGTCAACATTAACAATATTTTTTTCTCAATTTTTTTTTAAATTTACATGTTTCGAGATTATTTTTAATTGCGGTTCGTTAGAGTTTTTCCCAACCATATCAATCGGAGTTATTCTTTTATAACATAGGTCAGAGTTATTATTTTTTTTATCAAATTTAGTTAAGATTTTCTTGAACAACATTTGGAGAACTACTTTTTAATTAATGTCTTTTTAATTAATGTCTATTAGGGTTTTTTCTTGTTAATGTAAATATTTGTTTATTTACATTGTTAGGATTTTTTTTAGATCATTGTTACTTCAGTCGTCTCTGTATCAGTTAAGTTTTATTTGCGGGAATTTTTTTGGGTGAATGTGAATTATTTTTTTTCCAAATGATATGTATGGTGATTTTTATTGCTAATGTTTGAAGTAATTATATTTTTTATCAATGATACTTGTTCTCAAACAGGATTCTAATCAAGAAAACGATTGTCTTCCTTGTCAGTCGGTTGGTCTTCCACTACTTCCTTCCTTTTAGAAATGACTTCACAACTCTCTTTCGTGTTTCTCCTTCTCGTCCTTGTAAACTCTAAGTTTCGATGGTACCTACAAAATGTAAGGATCTAGAAAATTACTTTATAGTAGAAGTGGTATATTTAAATTACACCTGAATATTTTATTATTAAAATGAAAAGAACATATAAATAAAAAATTAAGTTATTCAGGTTTCATTTTAAAAGAACCACCATCTCTCTAGAAGTTTCATTTTCCTTTCCTCTCCCTTCTCTCTAAGATTCTAACCTTATCGCTCATCAGTTTGATGATCAGAGTCGGTCATTAGACTCCTGACAACGAAGAAGATTACAAGACTGTCCGATTCGAATCTCTGATAGAGTAAGTTCAATTTTACTCTTCTCTTTGAGTTAAATTTTGAACTTGTAGATATGTTTCGATCTAAGTTTATGCATGTGACCCTTTTAGCTTTAGGATTAGTCTTTGTTAGCTCAGAGTCCTAGTGGTATAGTTAGATTTTTTATCAGGACTCTATGGTGCAGGTTAAATTGCTCTTGAAGCTTTTGGTAGGTTTGGAGCTCTTAGTGAGCACCTACTCAAACTCAAGTAAATGAAGCTAGTCTTATTATTTTCAATAGAACCCTAGGTTGCAAACCTTCCAAATATATGGGATATATTGCTGAGTATGATTGGATAGGACAAGAATGTTTCGTGTCACCTGTCACTTTTTAAGTTTTATACTGATCTTAGAGTGGATTCCACATGTATATGGAGACTTTAAATCCATGTTATAAAAGAGTTTGCAGTTTCTTGTGCCTCCCCATTCAAAGTTAAAAGCACCTTCAATTTTTTTTTTCTTTTTTGGTACATAGGAAAGAAAGAAAAATTCAATTTCTTCTCATAAAGTATGGTTTTGTGGGTGTTATATCATAGCCTTAGAAGGATATACCTGTATATGATAGCTAAAAGAAGTGGACTATCACTACTATACCTCATGTAGCCATACATTTTGGTTCCCTCAACGTAACAATCCTTTGGTTGGTATAAGATAATGCCTTAGCAACTATTGAAGAAGAAAGATGTTGCCATAAGGGACCTGCAACTTCACTTCTATAACTGTCGTGCTTGACTTCAATACTCGTCAAAGTTGCTCCCTTTTTCCCACTTCTGGTTTTGCTTAGTGGTGGAAGCTCATAGGTGTTTAATCGATATGACAACGAGGTCATCCGAGAGGACTTTGAGAATTTGAAGAGAGTTTTCAGCAACAATGTGGAGGGATTGATAGCAGAGAATGTAGTGGATGGAGAGGTTGCACTGGTGGAGGGAGTGATTACATTGCTGAGTCAAAGTAGTGAACAACTGATACAAGATTTGAGCATTATGAGTTGTGAGTCAAGTGGGATAGGTTTGATAGGTAATGGACAAAAGTTGCCAATGCCTCTTACTACAAGAAAGTGGAATAGGTTAGACCTAAACACATTATTGGTGGTTTCCCCTCAAAATTTGTGTCTCTGTCAAGCATTAAATGCTATCAACGGTCACGTCTTACCTAGGGAACTCAACCAGTTATTTTCAACTCTTCAGAAATTACTCTCTCTGAGTCTGGGGGCAGGTGTACCTGTCGGTACGGGACGACCAAGGATTGGCCGACCAAGGTAACATAACAACATAAAGAACACATTAAATCAATATTATTACTAGTAGTTACCACTAGCATTAAATAGGTAACGGTTGTCATTAGTAGCTATGAAGTGTCATTAGTAAGAATCATTAGCATTAAATGAATCAAGGAGAATATCCTCAACGATAACGGAAAAAGATGAATGATACTCGTATAAATGGGGGCTAGACAAAGGAGGAAGATACGTTTTTCAGATCCCACTATAGCACACTTGAAACAGAACACTGAGGTACCCCCAGCCGACCAAGTGACAACAATAAAGGAAGGAGATAGAAGAAAGATTACGGACACATCAGTCATTCACCAACAAGAATAAATACTGTCTGGGCCCCACAGGTAAAAAGAATCATGGTCCATTTAAGCCCGCTTAGTGCTGTCATGTCTCTAGAACCATGCCGAGTTAAAGCTACAGGAGACACTTTTTTGCAGGCATGACTCTTCTCTTCCCCCGCTATTAATGCTAACATCTATGTCACCTCCAAGGTCTTTGTTACTTTCCTTTAAAAGATTAAAACTCACAAACTTAATTACGCTCCTTAAATCTTTTATATTAATGAAGTATTATTTACCCATCCATGCTCTTTACATATTAAAATCATTATTAAAGGATACGGATACCAAAGTTATAGAAGGATCCTAATATTAATTGGGAGTCTTTTCTAATTATCAGTTGTTTCTCTTTATAGAGTAGAATAATTGGGTGTCTTTTCTAATTATCAGTTGTTTCTCTTTATAGAGGTGAATAACCTTTATTTTGTCTTTGTGTGTTATGATTCTAGTATTTAATTATTTATTCTTTTCCTCTTTAGTTAAACCTAGAATGAGTGTACTACTTGTATATATTCAGACCATTTGTTTTGACTTTAATAACAAGAAAAAAGAGATATTCATTCTCATATCCTTTACCTTCATTTTACTCTTTTTGTTCATCTTTGTTCTCTTTTATTCATCTCTGTTCTATTTCATAATATGGTATCAGAGAAACAACTGATAATTAGAAAAGACACTCAATTATTCTCCTCTATAAAGAGAAACAACTGATAATTAGAAAAGACTCCCAATTAATATTAGGATCCTTATATAACTCTGGTATTTGTGTCCTTTAATACCCTGCCACAAGCTGGGGAGCAAATATTGATGAGACCCAGCTTGAAAAAAATATTCTTAAAAGATTGAGGACTTAAAGATTTGGTATAAATATCAGCCAGTTGCTCTGTGGTGGAAATGGATGAGACCCTTCTTTAATTTTTCCTTGACCACGAGACAATCTATTTTTATATGTTTTGTACGCTCATGAAATACTGGATTTTCCGCAATGTATCTTGCTGAGTCATTGTCACAGTATAAAAGAGGTGGTAGCTCAAAAGGAACTTTGAAATCTTGAAGAAGATAAGTTAGCCTTTGAATTTCAATGTAACAGTGGCCATTGCCCTGTATTAAGCTTCACAAGAACTCTTTGATATTGTTCCTTGCTTCTTTGATTTCCAATATATGAGAGAATTCCCAAGATACATACTAAAACCAGTCACTGATTGTCTTGAATCACTGCAGGTGCCCCAATCACTATCACAAAAGACTTTGAGAGGAACAAAAGTAGTGGAGGAGAAAAATAGACCAAGACTTGAAGCCCCTTTGATGTATATGAGAATTCTAATCGTTGCATTATAGTGAGCAATTGTAGGTTTAGCAAGAAACTGAGAAAGTTGTTGCACATAAAATGTTATGTCAGGTCAGGTATTAGTGAGATACATAAGCCTTCCAATCAATATTTTGTAGGCTTGAATATCTGTGAAAGGAACACTTCCAGTAGAAGAGAATTTCTCATGATTATCAATAGGAGTGAGTGCATGTTTGTAGGCTAAAAGACCTGCATCTGTTAATAATTCCAATGCATATTTCCTTTGATTTACCATTATACATGTCTTACTTCTTGTTACTTCTAGACCAAGAAAATATCTTAAATTCCCAAGATCTTTAATCTTGAATGTCTGATTCAAGGCTTATTTGATTCAAGCAATCTCTTCTTTATCATTTCCTGCCAATATTTTATCATTCAGATATACCAATAATGTTGTAAAAGATCCTTTAGAAGAATTAATGAACAAGGAATGATCATTCATAGATTGAGTATATCCCAAAGAAAGCAAAAATGATGACAGTTTGGCAAACCATTCTCTGCTGGCTTGCTTAAGGCCATGTAAAGCCTTTTTTAGTTTACAAACTTTTCCTGGTGGAATAGAAGTCAATCCAGGAGGAGCAACCATTTATACATCTTCTTTCAAATCTCCATGTAAAAAGACATTGTTTAGTCTAATTGTTTCAATTCCCAATTATAAATAGAAGCTAAAGAAAGAAGCAATCTTATGGTGGTCATCTTTGCTACTGGAGAGAAAGTATCAAGGTAGTCAATGCCTTATGTTTGTGTATATCCCTTTGCTACTAACCTTGCTTTATACCTTTCAATTGTCCCATCAGCCTTATATTTTATTTTGAATACCCATTTGCAACCTATGACAACTTTGTTCTTAGGAAAAAGAGCAGTCTCCCAAGTTTGATTTGACTCTAAAGTAGATATCTCACATTGTATAGCTTTTCTCCAACAGTCATGTTTCACAGCTTCAGAATAAGTGTTTGGCTCAACATGTGAAGAAAGAGACATAACAAAAGATTTGTAAGAAAGTGATAAATTGCTACAAGACAAAACAAAATTCAAAGGATATTTAACTCTTGAAGATGTACCGAAAACATTAAGATTACAATGATAATCCTTTAATTACTCAGGTGGTCTTTTTATTCTTGTGCTCATTCGGACAGATCGATCTGATTCAGAACTTTGTTCTATATCATGATTTTCATTGAGGTTTTGGTCTATATGGGAACAATCTTCTTATGAATCCTCAATTTGTGACTCACAATTATTATCATTGCTATTTTCAACATTATCACAAGGTTTATTATCACAAGGTGCAAAAATAGCTTGTGATGGCTGACTTAAGACAAATTGATCTTCAGCAAACAAAATTTGATCATTAATGTCAGGACTGTTAGTTTTATTGCTAGTATATTGAAACCTTTGGTACGGAAAAACATGTTCATAAAAGACAACATCCCTAGACACAAAAATTTCTCTTGATTGAATATTCAACAAAATATATCCTTTTGTCCCCTTTTGAAAACCAATAAAAACACATTTTGATGCTCTTGGATCAAATTTTCTTTTATTTGTTGACAAAGTGATAGCATAACATAAAAAACCAAACATCTTTAATCCATTAAAATATGCATCAGTTTTGAAAAGCATTTCATGAGGAAAAGAATAGTTTAAAACAGGTGTGGGAAACATGTTTATAATATGCGCAACATGTATCACAAAATATGTCCAATAAATTTTGGGTAAATGAGATTGTATCATAAGAGCTCTTGCTACATCTAATAAATGACCATGTTTCCTTTCAACTATATTATTTTGTTGTAGAGTATTGACACATGATGTTTGATGTATTATTCCTTTATCAACAAAAATATTACTCATGAAAAATTCAGTTTCATTATCAATTCTTATTATTTTTATTGTTGTCTCAAACTGTGTTTAAACAAAAATAACAAAATTTTCCAAACCTTAACAACTTCAGATTTTTGTTTCAAAAGAAAAATCCATGTGTACCTCGAATAGTCATCAACTATGGTCAAGAAATATTTATGACCATGAATTGATGGTATTGAGTATGATCTCCAAACATCTACATGAATCAAATCAAAAGATTTTTTTGATTTACACTACAAGAAAAATTGGAATTACTTACAACCAAAATCCGTATGTAAGACCCAAAATCCGTATGTAAAACAGGTTTACATACGGATTACATACGGACAAAAATCCGAGTGTAAATTACATACGGATAAATCCGTATGTAATATCTGTATGTAATGTAAAATATTTTTAATTTTTTCATTATTACTAATTATTATTTTATTCCTATTTATATTTTTTATTAATACTGGAAGCATGACCAGAGAAACATTAACCACTAGACCAGACAAATTCTTTTGTCATATTATCATTTTTATTATACTTATTATTATTAATATAATTTATACATATTAATATAATTATTATTAATAATAATAATAAAATAAATTATATTCATATTATTCTATTATTAATATTATTAATATTTATTCATATTATTCATATTATTAATATTATTACTATTATTATTACTATTAATAATATTATTATTAATATTATATTAATATTATATTCATATTATATTCATATTATTAATATTATTAATATTATATTCATATTATTAATAATAATAAGTATAATAAAAATCATAATAATATTAAAGAATTTGCTTGGTGTAGTGATTAAATATTCTTTGGTTACTGAAGGGACCTGACTTCAAATCTCATTCACTGCAAATTTTATTTTATGGTGCCAAAATTTACATATGTAATTACATACGGAAAAAATCTTTACATACGAATTTTATTTCCCGCTCCATGGTGCCAAAAGTTACATACGGATATAATCCGTATGTAAAACCTGTTTACATACGAAATTTAATCTGTATGTAAAAATCCGTATATAATATTGATTTTACATACGAATTTTGATTCGTATGTAATTTGCGTTTTTCTTGTAGTGTTAGATATACTAATAGGAAAAGAAAGTCTTTTTTGCTTTGCAAAATGACAAACATCACAAACAAAAGATTTGTTATATTTAACAAAAAAAAAATTATTCTTAATAACATCAATACATTTATTTTAAATATGACCTAATAAAAAATGCCAAAGAATTTCTAGATCACTAGCACTGACATTAATAGTATTGATGGTGTGTGTAGATTTAAAGGTTTAAGTGACACAATTTAGTGTTCACCATCACATTTTTTTTCCAGCTAAATATACTTTTTCTTTTTCTTGTAGTGGATTATAATATTTGAGAGATCAAAAAATGTAGTTAAATCAAAATGTTTTTAAGTTTTTGAATAACTAAAGATATAAAATAAAATAAACAAGCTTAATATGTGGGACTTTAATAAAAAGGGAAATGAGGGTGGTAGTAAATTGTGTTGAGACGAAGAATGCACAAGTTGACCACATCATTGCATGGAAAGGGCAATTTACAGGCAGTGGCCAATTAGCGACATAAAAAGAAAATGGAAAATAGGTTAAAAAATTTGTGTCCGTATATGCCTTTATCATACGTAAAAACAATGAAAACGACTCATCAACTGCACCTCTTACGTAGATCGTAAACTTATTTAAGTTATTCGTTATTAATTACATTATAAATTCAACATCTACTTTTCCGCATATGATCATTTCTATCCACTGCCTCGCTCAGAATTCATCATTTTACACACATACAATAAATCAATATCCATTATTTTAAATCATACGTAATTAATATTAAGGAAAAAAATAAAAATTCTTCGTCTTATTAGTCAATTATAACCATGATTTAAATTTAACGAGTTTAACATAATGAATGAAATACTTAAAGATATTTTTTATCATCAGATATATTGTGTACTGATCCTGCCTGTTGACCGGGACGCAGGAACCTTGCCTCGTCAAACCTGGATCGACTTCTGCGCCGTGTTAGCCTCCGTCCTTCACCGTGATTCACCTCAAGAACCTGCAAAAGACAGAACGGCGCCGCTGCGGCCGATCACTCTCCGACGCCCAAGTCAGCGACTGAACCACCAAATACTAAGAGAAAACTCAAAAACTCTAAGGAACCGTGCAAAATTTTCTCTCAGCGTACTCAAAGCTCGCAAGCGTAAAGAAGTAATCTAAACGTGCGTACCTCAGAAGTTCGTTAGAATCTCTTATATACCTGTGCACTTTCTCTCTCCTGACAGTTACACATCTGGACACGTGGCTCGCATCCAGCTGTACACGTGTCACCATCTGGAGCATCCTTGACTTGGGCGCCACTTCTTACTCTTCAGGCTTTTGGCTAAGTTACTTATGCATGACACAACTCAGTGCATAGCTGCCTTGGAGCGTGATCTCTTCTGAGTGGCGAGATCGGGTACCTTCGTATACACCTTCCCTGTGGTCTCGCCGGCCGCCTTCACGATCTACTTTACTTGCTTCACTGTGTATGTTCAGGTAAGCTGTCTCCCGAGCTTATCCTCTGGCTAGATAGGAAATGACTATCTGACTTCATCTTTGGCGATGTCCTTGTTTCGGCGATCTCTAATCACTAGGTTGCCTGGGTTCACATCTGGCGACTTCATCTCAAACCCGGTGACCGCCGGTTTAGGTATGCTAGAGATCGGAACACGCCAACTTAATAACTGGCGACTCCACGAGCCCCCCGACTTCCTTCCCTTCTGCCAGCCAGGTGTCCCGTTCAACACGCCTATATAATAGCTCGATGCCACGTCATCACTTCCGACTACCAGGGCGATACACAAGCCCCCCAGTCTTAAGGAAAGACTTGTCCAGCGAAAAGACTAAAGGAGTCACGTCACTACCAATCTACGTGGCGCTGGCGCAGAATTCCAAACGTTCGTACTTTCTGCTTTCCTGACGCTCCACCAAACACCTTTCCAATCGCCCGACACGTGGCTTCATCAACGGTCATCTTTAGTTGTCGTTTGCGCTTCCAAAAATCATTTTGAGAAACCCTTAAACCCATTTCGTTTCTACTGTTCCATCATCTCTTTGCCTCTTCAAGCGCTCTGAGTTTCCTCTGCAAACCCACGACGCTCTTCGACTCTCTCGATCCCCAACCTCCTTCAACTTTTAACTGATCATCGAAAGGTACCCCTTTTACTTCTTCTGTTGATGTTTGCTGCATTTTAACCGATTCGCATCATCCATTAACTGTCTAGTGCATATGTTATGGGTTGTTTCTTCTTCTCCCCTTTTCGCAACTTAGGGCTTCGTCTTCCATTTCTTCCATCATAACGAACTTTCGTTCGTTCGTTTTTCTTCATCCTTCGTTCACAATTAAGTCGACCCCTGCAACCTTCGCTCACCTTTTCTTTCCTTTTTCCTTTGCAGTTCCCGCGATGGCTCGAACAAAGACCACCGCGAATCCTCCTCCCTCGTCGCGAAACCCTCCATCTCAAGTGCCTAACCCATCGCGAGCACCTGGTGCTTCCTCTTCCCAGGCTGAGAGGCCTACAACCTCTCATCCCAACCTTGCTCAGGCAACTCCACCCATCGCCGGAGGTGCCTCCATCGCCTCTCCAGACTACAAGAAGCTATACCCATGGGCCACCTTGACTTTACTGAAGGAGACCTCTTCAGTAAACTCTGCCCTGGCGGTGCTTCGATTGAAGAAAGGGGACGAGCCCAACCTTTCGTTCCACAAGGAGCACGATGACAAGCTGATGGTGCTACCTTGCCCCCCCGACGTGCCAGTCTGTGCAGATGACAAAGGGAACAACGGCGAGTTGTTCTGCTTTGTGTACACCACCCTCTTCAAGAAGATGAAACTTAGGTTCCCCCTTACCAGTTTCGAACAGGAACTACTAACCGAGCTCGACATCGCCGCCGCCCAGCTCCATCCCAACAGTTGGGCATTCGTGCGGGCGTTTCAAATTATATGCGCACATTTGGGACTACCGGCCTCGGTAGACGTGTTCCTCTTCTTGTTCGAGGCCAAGAACCCTGGAGATCGCCTTTGGGTGAGCCTGAATGGAATTGCTGGGAGGTCGATCCTTTCTATCTTCCAGCAATCTTACAAGGATTGGAAAGGAAAATTCGTCCAAGTGCGCCAAAATGACCAAGGCGCTTCGCTGCTCGACGGCTTTCCCTTGTACTGGGTAAACAAGGGAAATAAAGACTCTAAGGGAAGCTTTAGAAAGCCAAGAAGCCCCGACAACATGGGCGCTTTGGACAAGGACCTGTGCCTCTTCTGGAAGAGCGTGGCAGCCGCGAACATTACCTTTCTCACTTCTGCGATCATCTCCTTTGAGTTCTTCGAGGGCCAACTCGAGGCTCGCATAGGTTAGTGCTTACCTCAACATCTAAGTTATTGCCCTGTGCTGCACCTCTGTTATCTGTTACTGGGCATCTTGTCTGTTGCGTACTAGACTTGGTCTTTATTTCCTGCACCACTTGTTTGTCTCATTTGCATACTTACTCATATGTTTTACTTTTGTCTCTGAGCTCACCTGTATACTTTGTATTTATGCAGATCTCATGCTGGGTAAAGGCAAGCTAGCCGAATTGAGGGCGCTCGCCCGAGCTCATGGGTTAGCGTCGGGCTCCCAGACTGTGCCCAACTCAGTGGTGGAGATCGTCGCTGCCCAGGGCAGATCGCCCCCTCAAGGCCCAGCTCCTTCAGAAGCCTTGCCCGCCCAACAACGCAAGAAACTCATCCTAAGGAAGCCAAAGAGGAAGGCTCCTCAGGTGGTCCATGAGGATGAAGAAGAGGACGATGAGGCAACTGAGGATGGCCTCATCACTAAAAGGAGAAGGGTGGCACCTTCTTCACCACCTGCTCCACCTCCTCTTCCAACACCAACACCGCCTTCTCCGCCAGCTCCAACTCCAACACCGCCTTCTCCCCCAGCTCCAACACCGCCAGTCCAAGCAGTACCTTTGGTGGCTGCATTTCTCGCGATTGAGGCTACTGAGCCTAACTTCATGGAGAACCCTCCAAGCGCCTCCACGCCATTCATATCCGCTGGAGAGGGTCCTCCTTCAACTGCCTCAATCGCCGAAGCCGCGCCAGGTGGGGATGAAGGTGCTCACAACTCGCCCATCATCATCACTGAGTCCCCCAAGTCACCAACGCGCCAAGAAGCTCCAATTCAACAACCAATTCAAGAGGGCGGTGGTGAGAGTCAGCACCAGGCTCCTTCAGCGCCTCCACCAACAGCGATTGCCAACCTTCCCCTTGCGGTTAAAGGGATGTGGGAACCCTTCACAGCCAAACTCAGAATGATGGCAGAGGACCTCCCCTCCATCATATCAAAAGCTGTGGAGAGCTCTAGCAAGAAACTTCAGGACAACATCTCCGTGCTCCAAGAGGAGAATCGCCTAATAAGGATCGAGGCGGAGAAGTTGTCTTGCAACCTTATGCTGGCAGAGATCGACCATTCGAGAGTGGAGGACGCCATGAGCACTGAGCTGAGGGTGGCGCATAAGGAGGCCACCGATCTGCGCCATAGGGTGCACCTCCTAGCTCAAGAGAAAATTGAGCTGGAGAGCAAACTGGTCCCCTATCGTCTCAAGGTAGCTGACCTGGAGGCATCGATCAAAGCAGATGCAGCCAAGGTGGAAAGCCTTGAGAAGAGGTCAGTAGATCGGGAGGTTCTCTTGGGAAAAGTCGAGCAAGAGAGGGATGACACTATGGCTAAGCTCGCCGAGGCCAGAAAGGAGAATGAGAAGATCGCCGCAGAGCTGGCCTAGGCGCAGGCGAAAAACAAGAAGGTTGCTGAAGATCTTCTTTAAGCTCGTGAGACAACTGAAAATCTAAAGAAACGAGCTGATGAGTTAGCACAGCAGACCGAGGGGCTTAAAAAGCAAACTGAAGAACTCGAGCTGAGCTCCGCCCAAATCCTCGCTGCTGGGTTTGACGCCGCCCTGGAGCAATTTGCCTGCCAGTATCCTGATCTGGACCTCTCCATGGTGTCACTAAACAACGAAGTGGTGGATGGGAAGATCGTTCCTTCCGAAGATTAGCTGCTCCCTCCATCACTTATTCCTCCATTTTCTCTCTTACATACACTTACTTGTAATAACTTTTCCCTTTTTTGGTATATGTAATTTGAACTGATACCTCTTTGCTATAAAGTTTTCTGCTTCTTTATATAATCTCCCTGTTAGCTTTATCTCTTCTTGTACAAACCGCTTAAGCGAGATTGACTTAGTAATTCTGCGAGCGCAGCCGTTTACTAACTGCTTCAATAACTTGTGAACTTTAAGGCAATCGAGCTTCAGCGTAAAACTATTTGCTAAATAGCACGTTTTAACCCAACTGATAGTTTAAGGCATAGTTCACCTGATCTGCTCCATCGAAACGGGCCTTAACTCTTGCCATTGCTTGAATTTCTTCAGATCGCCAAAGAGTCTTGGCGATACCAGCTTCCTCTTGCCTTCACAACTTGGCCATTGTTCTCTCATCTGGGGGTAGAGGCGCCTTTCGGATCCTTCTCTACCTTCCCTGACTTTCAGAACAGCAAGCCGGATAGCTAAGTGTTCTCTTCGAACCTACCTTAGCTATCCTTCAAACTTCTTCCACCCTCCACACCGTACCTGAACTCGTTCGAGACGAGAAGGATTTTATCTTGCCTGAACTCGCTCGACGGCGAGAAGGTCTTTAACTCGCCTGAACTCGCTCATCGGCGAGAAGGTCTTTATCTCGTGCCTCTACATTGCCCCAGGGGCTACATCTTCTCTCCCCTGGAAACACTGAGGACTTTTCACCGGTGCCTCTACATTGCCCCAGAGGCTACATCTTCTCTTCCCTGGAAGCACTGAGGACTTTTTACTGGTGCCTCTACATTGCCCCAGAGGCTACATCTTCTCTCCTCTGGAAGCACTGAGGACTTTTTACTCTTTCTCGCCTGCACTCGCTCAACGGCGAGGAGGTCTCTATCTCTTTCTCGCCTCAGGATGCGCGAGGGCGTTGAGATCTTTTAACTGGTGCCTCCGATCGCCGAAAGACGATGAGGACTTTTAAAACTTTAACTGATGCCGCTAATCGCCGAAAAGCAACAGGGACTTAAAACTTTTTAGAAAGCATGCAACATAACTTCAACTCGCCTTAAATCACATATAAGCGATAAGGTCTTTCTTCAAAAACTTTCGGAAAAACAACAAGCATGCAATCTAAACCACTTTAAACTTCGAAAACTCTTCTTTATTGGGTGGCCTCATTAAAAACCCTCCTTAGGGACAAAAGAGTGCCCCCTTCAAACTGTTTTAACAGAAAGCTTGCAAACTCTTCGTGTTTGTTTTTACTTACAAAGCTTTTAACTGTAATATAACTTGAGGTGCGTGGCGTTCCAAGTGCGAGGAATCGCCCCTCCTTCCAACGTCTCTAAGCGGTAGGCACCGTTCCCGAGCGCCTCGGTTATCCTGAACGGCCCCGTCCACTTAGGCGACAACTTGTTCTCCATCTCGTACTGGTGGGCCTTCCTCATTACCAGGTCGCCTTCTTTAAACTGCCTTGGCATCACCTTCGAGTTATACCTTCGTTCAATCCTTCTTTTCACTGCCTCAACCTCTACTCTCGCCTCCTCCCTGACCTCATCCAGCAAATCTAGATTCAGCCTTCTTTCCTCATTCGAGTCTTCCGCTACAAAGTTCTGGAATCTCGGCGAGCTCTCTTGGATTTCCACTGGAATCATTGCGTCGCATCCATAGACCAGGCTAAACGGGGTCTCATGGGTTCCTGACTGCTAGGTGGTGTGGTACGCCCAGACTATACGGGGTACCTCCTCAGCCCACGATCCCTTGGCTTTCTCTAGCCTTCTCTTCAAACCTCTCAGCAGTACCCGATTGGCTGACTCTACTTGGCCATTTGTCTGAGGGTGCTCAACGGATGCAAATACTTGTTGAATTCCTACCCCTTCGCACAACTTCTTCAACAGGTGACTTGCAAACTGAGTCCCGTTATCTGACACCAGGCGCTTGGGCACACCAAATCAGCACACGATGTTCTTCCACACAAAGCTCTCGATCTTGTGTGTGGTGATCTGGGCCACTGGTTCCGCTTCAATCTACTTGGTGAAATATTCAATTGCTACCACCAAGTACTTCATCTGCCTGATCCCCAACGGAAAAGGTCCCAGAATGTTGATCCCCCATGTATGAAACGGCCAAGGGCTGTAAATCGACTTCAACTCCTCGGGAGGCGCCTTGTGCCAATCGGCGTGCTGCTGACATTGCTTGCAACACTGTGCATACTTCTTGCAGTCTTCTCTCATTGTAGGCCAATAGTAACCTGCACGGAGGGTTCTTGTGGCCAGAGCTCGACCCCCGACGTGGCTTCCACATATCCCTTCATGGAGCTCGGCCATGATTCTTGTACACTTCTCTCCGTGCACACATTCCAGGAGTGGGTGTGTGAACCCAAACCTATACAACTCGCCGTCAATCATTGTGAACTTGCTAGAATTCTTCTTTATCTTCCTAGCCTCCGTCGGATCTAATGGGAGAAGGCCATCTGCCAGGCATCGCCTGTACTGTGTTACCCAGGTGTCTGGCTCATGGGTAGTACAGACCTGCGTCATGTTCACCTTCTCTCCCCGACATGCTCTTATTCTTGGCGATCTCAAGGTCTCCTGAGTTAAAGACCTGTGACTCCTCGCCGCTTTCTCCGTCGATTTGCTTATCTGAAGAACCAGGTGATCTGCCACAAATGCTCTGGGTGTCTTCAGAGTTTCTTGATCACCGTCCTCTGCCTACCCCCCTTGCCCGAACTGGCGAGCTTGGCTAGCAAGTCAGCTCGAGTATTCTGCTCTCTGGGCACATGCACCACTTCAAAGGAGACAAAAGAACTCTTCAACTCCTGTACATACTCTAGGTAAGCTGCCATTTGTGGATCCTTGGCCTGGAACTCGCCCGTTACTTGGCCCGTGACTAACAGCGAGTCACTCTTCGCCATTAGCACCCTAGATCCCATCTCCTTGGCCAGCAAGATTCCGACGATCAACGCTTCATACTCTGCTTGGTTGTTGTTGGCTTTGAAGGAAAACCTCAAGGACTGTTCAATCAGCACGCCGTTGGGCCCTTCCAAGATGACTCCAGCACCGCTGCCCTGCTGGTTCGACGATCCATCCACCGAAAGCACCCAACGAAAATCATCCCCCTCAACTCGTGTCGCTTCTGATGAGAGCTCGACCACGAAATCTGCGAAAATCTGCCCCTTGATCGGACCTCGGGGCTCATACTTGATATCGAACTCCGACAGTTCCACCGCCCACTTCACCATCCTCCCAGCTACATCGGGCTTCTTTAGAACCTTCTGGATGGGCAAGTCGGTCATCACCAGTATTGTGAAGCTGTGGAAATAGTGGCGTAACCTTCTCGCCGAAAAAACCACTGCCAGTGCAGCTTTCTCCAAGGCCTGATATCTCACTTCGGGGCCCTGCAGCACCTTGCTGACAAAATAAATAAGCTTTTGGGCCTGATCTTGGTCTTGGGCGAGCACCGCACTCACTGCCCTCTCAGTCACAGCAAAATACAACCTGAGAGGGGTCCCCACCAGCAGTTTGCACAAAACCGGCGGGCTCGTCAGGTACTCTTTAAGCTTGACGAAGGCCTCTTCACACTCCTTCGTCCAGGCAAACTTGTTGTTTCGCTTTAGACATTGAAAATACGGATGGCCCTTCTCCCCGCTGGCTGACACGAAACGAGACAGGGCGGCCATCCGACCTGTAAGTTGCTGTACTTCCTTCACGGTAGCCGGGCTCCTCATCGCCAAGATGGCAGCACACTTATCAGGATTGGCTTCTATTCCTCTTTCAGTCAAGAGAAATCCGAAGAACTTTCCCGCCTCCACGCCAAAGATGCACTTCTCGGGATTCAGCTTTAACCTGAACTTGGCGATCGTAGTGAACAACTCTTCCAAGTCCGCAACGTGCTGGCTCTTCTCCGGCGAGGTCACGACCATGTCATCCACGTATGCTTGCACATTCCTTCCCAGCATTGGTGCAAGTACCCGATCCGTCAACCTCTAGTACGTGGCCCCTGCGTTCTTCAGCCCAAAAGGCATCACCTTGTAGCAGTAACACGATCTCTCGGTCATGAAGGCGGTCTTCTGTTCATCCATGGGATGCATCTTTATCTGGTTGTACCCCGAGAAGGCATCGAGGAAACTCAGTAACTTACACCCTGCAGCGCTGTCAACCAGGGCGTCTATGCTTGGCAAAGGATACGAATCCTTTGGGCAAGCCTTGTTCAGGTCAGTGAAATCGACGCACATGCGCCATTTGCCATTGCTCTTCTTCACCAGCACGACATTGGCTAGCCACTCAGGGTACTGGACCTCCCTGATATGGCCTACAGCGAGGAGCTTCTGGGTTTCATCCCTGATCGCCTGTCTTCTTTCCTCGTTGAATTTCCTTCTTCTCTGTCGCACTGGTCTGACCTGGTTGTCCATTGCTAGATGATGGCACAAGAAGTCGGGGTCAATTCCCGGCATGTCTGAAGCAGACCATGCGAAAGCATCCAGATGCCGCTCTATCACCTTGGCAATCTGGTCTTGGAGCTCAGCCTCCAAGGATCTTCCCAACTTGAAGACCTTTCCCCCGATCTCCCTTTCGAGCCATTCCTCGACGGGTTTGGGTCTAGCTTCCCTGACGATCACCGCCCTGGCGATTCCCAACTCCCTCGCTTCCTCAGGGTGATTCCTCGCCTCTTCTTCCCGCTCGGCGTTCTCTCCCTCAGCCTCAGCATCTATCATGGCGACGTCTTCCCCGGCGTTCACCCCCATCGCTGCACCAACAACCTGCCACTCTGTTGGCTTGGGCTTCACACCGGGAGGCGGCGTCGTTGTGATGTAACTCACTGACCTCTTGTTCTTCAGGCTATTCTCATAGCACTTCTTCGCTTCTTTTTGGTCAGATTTGATGGTGATCACCACCCCTTCCATCGATGGCAACTTCACCTTCATGTGCCTGATCGAAGGCACAGCTCCTATTCTGTTGAGTGTTGGTCTTCCCAACAGAATGTTGTATGCTGAAGGAGCGTTCACGACAAGGTACTTGATTTTCTCCGTTCTTGAGCCCGCCTCATCCGTGAAGGTAGTTCTCAACTCTATATACCCCCTGACCTCCACCTGATCGCCAGCGAAACCATACAAACACCCTCCATAGGGCCTCAGCTGGTCAAGGGGCAACTGCAACTGTGTGAAAGTCGGCCAGAACATCACATCTGCCGAACTTCCTTGGTCCACCAGTACTCTGTGGACCTTCCTTCCCGCCGTAACGAGTGAGATGACTATTGGATCGTTGTCATGAGGCACAACGTCCCGGAGATCTTCCCTTGTGAACGTGATGTCCACGTCTGGTGAGTGGTCCTCGAACATGTCCACCGTCATCACAGACCTCGCATACTTCTTCCTCTGTGACGCGGTGCATCCCCCACCCGAGAAACCTCCTGCAATAGTGTGGATCTCTCCGTGAGTAGGCATCTCGTGCTGCTGAGCCTCACCACCTGCGGGCTGGGAGCTCGACGCGCCCCCAGTCCTTCTATCCAGCAAGTAATCGTTTAGGAACCCGCTCTTGACCAGGTCGCCGAGCTGGTATCCCAAAGCCAAACATGAGTCCACGGTGTGGCCAAAGCCCTGGTGGAACTCGCACGCCGTGTGGAATGTGGTGAGATGTGCCTCAGGATACTCCACGCCGGTAAAAATAGCTTTGACGGGTACTACACTCGCAGGGATAGGCGTGTCGGTGATCGCCTGAGCGAAAGGCATGGGGAAAATGCGAGGCGGCGTTGACGGCGCGACCTTTTCAGCGACTGGGCGCCCTCGCTGCTCCTGAAGAGCTTGGCGCAATTCTTCAGTAACTCTGCTAAGCTCTTCATTCCTGGCCTGAGAGGCGACCAGGTCCTCGTGCATTTTTGCCTGCTCTATGCGCGAGGCTTCCACATTCGCCTGCAGCGAACGCATAATTTCCACCATTTGCGCCATAGTCATGGCGCCTTCAGCAGCAACGGGCGCAACTGGACTTGAACGGTTGCTTCTCATCTTTCTCATGAAAACTTGACAGATCACAAAGAGCGATGAACAACACCTTCTTCAGCGACGATCGATTCAGCGATCAATCGGTCAGAGCTTCGCAAAACTCTGAAGAACTTCAAGAACACAACCTCAACAACAAACTTTCGCAAAAACTCACGACTCCACCACAAACCACCGTTTCTTCCACGAAAATCCAAACGAGCGGCGAAACTTAGATCTCACCGATTAAAACTTGCGTAAGCAGCGAAAAACCTCACCTCACTGAACAAGAACTCAAACGAACGGTGGAAAACACGAAACTACTGAACAAAGGTTAGATGAACGGCGGAAAATGGTTGCACCAGCACACAACCACACAGAAACCGCAGAAACTTCCAAGAACTTGCGCTGTGGATGGGAACAGGTTTTACACGGCCCCACGGTGGGCGCCTAATGATCCTGCCTGTTGACCGGGACGCAGGAACCTTGCCTCGTCAAACCTGGATCGACTTCTGCGCCGTGTTAGCCTCCGTCCTTCACCGTGATTCACCTCAAGAACCTGCAAAAGACAGAACGGCGCCGCTGCGGCCGATCACGCTCTGACGCCCAAGTCAGCGACTGAACCACCAAATACTAAGAGAAAACTCAAAAACTCTAAGGAACCGTGCAAAATTCTCTCTCAGCGTACTCAAAACTCGCAAGCGTAAAGAAGTAATCTAAACGTGCGTACCTCAGAAGTTCGTTAGAATCTCTTATATACCTGTGCACTTTCTCTCTCCTGACAGTTACACATTTGGACACGTGGCTCGCATCCAGCTGTACACGTGTCACCATCTGGAGCATCCTTGACTTGGGCGCCACTTCTTACTCTTCAGGCTTTTGGCTAAGTTACTTATGCATGACACAACTCAGTGCATAACTGCCTTGGAGCGTGATCTCTTCTGAGTGGCGAGATCGGGTACCTTCGTATACACCTTCCCTGTGGTCTCGACGGCCGCCTTCACGATCTACTTTACTTGCTTCATCGTGTATGTTCAGGTAAGCTGTCTCCCGAGCTTATCCTCTGGCTAGCTAGGAAATGACTATCTGACTTCATCTTTGGCGATGTCCTTGTTTCGGCAATCTCTAATCACTAGGTTGCCTGGGTTCACATCTGGCGACTTCATCTCAAACCCGGTGACCGCCGGTTTAGGTATGCTAGAGATCGAAACACGCCAACTTAATAACCGGCGACTCCACGAGCCCCCCGACTTCCTTCCCTTCTGCCAGCCAGGTGTCCCGTTCAACACGCCTATATAATAGCTCGATGCCACGTCATCACTTCCGACTACCAGGGCGGTACATGTACATATGTAAATATTTAAAAAGTTATATAGAGTGTAATTTGATTTGAATATTGAATAAATGAAACAAATTCTTATATTAAAAATATATGTATGACCTAAGTCCTAGGAAACTCTTTTCAACGCACAACTCTAACTAAGACATATTATAAAATACATTTCTTTTACATATCTAATAATCTTATTTTTTATTTATTCTTTACGTGAATGAAATATGAAAATACTGAATTTGCATTTTCTTCCCAGTTTCTCCCACCCACCTGGTTTCTGGCCCATCATTTCCAACATGATGATTATATATATATATATATATATATATATATATATATATATATATGGTTATTTGCTGCACAAGTGAGCTGCATCTTAATTGCTTTCAATTTGAAAATGTACAAACTTTCGTGTGAATTAGTAACTTCAACAACTGGTAAATAAATACTCTCAAAGATATCTCACAGACGCAAGCAATCGAGGAATTTCAGACAGTAAAAAGTTTGAGTATGGTTACTTCATGCATCAATCAATCAAATACAAATGAGAGAAAAAGTTTTTTTTTTTATCAGCAAATAGCAATGAAATTAAAAGGGATCACTTCAGGGGTGATCCAACCCTTATACAGTAAAATGATGTTCACAAATTACCTTTCTAACTACAAATCAGCCAACAAAACCTCCTACAGTCAAACCCATCTCTATCAAAATAACAAAGAATAACAATGATCAATCCTCATATTAAAACTAAATTGAATGCATACAAACCAAAGGTTCAAGACACCAATCAGAGAATGAGAAATTAGCTAACGGTACCTTTGAAGAGATCCAGGACCAAGCCTTAATTTGTGCCAAAGAGAACACCTCAATGTGGTCAACCACTCCACCTTTAAATAAACAGTTGTTCCTATGCCTCCAAATTTCACTAATCTACGCTATCCACACATTACCCATAATAAGATTAACTGAAGTGGGTGCATCCAGAATCTTGAAATGTTCAAAATGAGACCTAGGATCCATAAAATCGACAGATTTTACTCCTAACCAATCATAACAAAGATTCCAAATTAACCAAGCAACTCTGCATTCGCAAAACAAATGATTTGTTGACTCCTCGTACCTCCTACACAAGCAACACAAATTACTCTCAATCCCGATTCCTCTTCTCTCCAGATTAATCTTACAAGCAACCTTGTTTTCCATCACTCTCCAAGCTGTGACATGTGCTGAGGGAAGCGCCTTAATTTTCCAGAAAAAATTATATCTTCTTGAGACTTCCTCGCTTCCTTCTCCCCTTAAAAACCCATAAGCAGACTTAACTGAAAATTCTGTTGCCCCACTATCTTTCCAAACCCATCTATCCACTGTTTCCATCTCAAGCATCTTATTAGAGATCAGCTCTAAGAGTTTACTTTCTTGCTCCTCTTCCCAAGCAAACAGACCTCTTCTCCACCTTAATTTCCACTCCCAGGACCCATTCCCCCATATTCCACAATCACATAATCTTGCCTCCTTATTAACAGACAATGAAAATAACCTTGGAAATCTACTTCTCAAGTCTTCTGAGTCTATCCAGTTGTCTGACCAAAACAATACCTCTCTCCCGTTACCGACCTCCAAAGACAAATGATCTTCAAACTTCCCTCCCCATTCCTCAGCCCTCCAGACCTTCCTTAAATCTCTCCACCACAGAGAAACCTTACTATTAATATCTCGTTGCTCCTTCAAAACTCTCCAACCTCCGTACTTATAATCTAATACATCCCTCCACAAATGAGAGAAAAAGTAAGATAGAACAGACCAAAAAGTGTCAAAATAATATTTTTCTCACTCTTATAATCCTTATATACCACGAAGCGTATGATGTAATATTGAAAGGGCATAAATATATTCACAGCACATCATCTTAGTGATGTCTAAACCGATTTACAATTTTTAATAACTTGGATGTATTGCTCATTCAACCAAACCTTCTACGACTATAATATGATACGAACATTATTGTATATATAATTTAAAATCACATTATTAATACATGCATGTTATTTCATTTTATTGTATTAAAATTTACACCAATCAAATAAAATCCAGCACTCATCCAAGATAAATGACAATTTTTCAAGATGGAGTAGCCTTACCACATGCTATTTATGAATAGCGTATATAGGAGCAATGTTTGTCTCTCTCTCGTCCTTCTTTCAAATATGCAAGTCAAGTATCCTTGTGCACAAGTTCCAGAAGATCAATTATTGCGAATGGTTACCATCAAACCAGAAACACCACTTTCATTGTTTTTCCATTTTTTTTTCTTTTTACTTCATTCAAAGCCTTCCTCCCCTTAATTTAATCTCATGGTTAATTGGTAACAATTTCACAAGAAAAAAAAATAAAAAGGTTATAGCCAACTTTAATAATCCTTTAGTATCAAAACAAAGCATCAAGATGTTAATTTCTTCCACTTAATATTTTAAAAGTCTATCATATTTGACTGCTCATACAAATTTCTACGTGACGGGACCATTTTTATTTGTTTGATTACATTAACAATTATACAAATAGACAATCTAAGATATTTACAATTTATCAGTAAAAAAATTATTTATATAAATATAAGAAAGAGAATAATGATACAAGGGTTTCCACCCTTAAGAAAAGTTATTTCTACGGTCACCATCCCTCAAAACCTCATGTTACTAAAGCTGAAAACCCTTGAGCCTTTAATATATTTATTTACTAACAGGAATGGAAAAAATATAATTTTTTAAATTATCATTTTGCCTAACTTAAATGTGCTTTGAAGTAAAAAATAAGATACCTTACTAATATCCTATTAATTAAGCTTAGTTTAGGAAAATATTACATTGGTGTTTAAAAAGATTAAAAATATTACGGATACCTAATGCTACTCTAGGTTTTGAAATTAGCGAAACAAAAAACAAAATGTATAAAGAAAAAAGAGAGTAGATGATGATATATAAACTTGATTTACGCAACACGCAATAAGATAAACCTTCAGAATTTAAAATTAAACAACATAGGTAAAATAAAGAAACAATGGAACGATCCTGAAGCATGTGAGGTATTTATTTAATTCCTAAAAATTATCCTCACCATGACTCAGTTGTCTGTCTTGAAGTTTTCATGTTTGAAAAACTCGAGAAAAACTGTGCTATTGCATTTAGGGCACTTTGGATCCTTCTCTGATAACATCACGTACATGAAGCATCGAGGACAACCAACCAGATCCATGGCCTTTGCTTCTGGAGCATTTGCACCATCCACCTTCTCTTCCTCCTCAAGTGAAATCTTTGGTGAATATGATACTGAAGAAGATGACGATGAACAAGATAACTCTGGCCATTCACCTGATGATGACGAAGAGAACTCCGGCGATGTTGTCCTGCTCGGAACCTTCAAATTCAACCCTGGACTCTTTCTTTTGCACATCTTCTTCTTAAACCTTTTCCAACCAAACTAACTCTTCCTCTAACTCTGACTTCGAAATCTGTTCATTTTCAAGAAATAATAACCTTAACTTCTAAACAAAATCACTTTCAACCTAAGTAAAATCTACGCACTAATCGAACTAACAGCAATTAGCAAGTCATTTCACATAACTCCAAAAACGTTCTAAATTGTCTTCACAGTTGTTGTTTGTTTTTTTGTCATAATTGCAATTGCAGGTGTGGTTACCCAAGAAACATGGTGTTGCAGTCAAAACTGCGGTCCCAGAAAGAGATTTAAAACCTAGAACTAAGATACAAAATCACAAAAAGATATCATGTTCCTTAAGATCAAAATTAAGTTAGTAAATCAAACTGTAAAAATCTCTTGTGGGTACACAATAAAGGGAAATATGGAACTAGACAAACCAAAATATAGCATATATATAGAATGACAGAATATAGAGTGGGCAGCAGAGTTGACATGGGTGTCCATTAGAGGGACAGCTAGCTTCTTGATCTACATCCAACCTCGTTGTGCTATAGCAATGTATAATAAGTTTGGCGTCAAATAAAATTTTTATGCAGGGTTCTATAACAACCAACAAGGGTTTTTGTGGGATTATTGTCACCGTTATGGTTTGAGTAAGGAGTAGCATTTTAGAAAACGAATAAAAAGATTGGTTAATATAGAAAAGCTGTAGAAGTGAAGTAAATATGAGAATAACTAACAAAAGAAGCAGTTGGTGGCGACAAGAACCAGAATTGTTAAGCGGATGGATCAGTGAGTGGATGCATCACAATCGTATATCCGGCAGAGAAACGGCAGCATATTGTACAATCTAGTTTTTGTTGAGTGAACCATTGCAAGGTCACTGTATGTATAGAGGTTTGGAGGAGTTCAATGCAATGGAGATAAACCAGTATTTATTGCCCTTTTAAATGTCTAATTTACTCTGCGCAGAAAGTGGGGTTTAGTGTACTGTGAGAAATTCTGGGAGTCATTTTTTAAAAATATTATTACATTCATCCTCAATTTATATGCTTTTTTTTATCGCATCATTTATAACGTTTATTTTTTCTCTTGTTTGGAATCAGTGTTTCACATGGTTGGATCCGTTGATATGTTGATCTAGTTTTTCAATTCTTGCGGTTTAATGCATCTGTCCATGTTAAACTGTTTGGAGTAGTATCTAGATTGTAGTAGTTAATGAAATCTAGAAGCACAAGAATAAACATATTCTTTAAGGTGGAGTGATAGACCATTCAGAAATGTTTATTTTGGCTCAATTAAAGGTTTGGTTTTGGGTAACATCTAAATCTTGTTCTGCTTGTTTTACTTATTCTGAGTGGTGTATTGATCCTATTGCTCGTATGTTTTCAATTAAGTGAGCTTATGCAAAGTTTATTTCTGTGATTGGGGTGTTATTTTATTTTAAGGATATAAGGATTAGGTAGACTGAAAGGGATTTTGAGGAAATGTTGTATTATGATTATGTATAGGTTTGAACCACCCCTAAAGTGGTTTATATTAATTTTTTTTTCTTGCCGATTAAAAAAACGTTTTTTTTCTTCTCTTTTTATCATTCACACGTTAAAAATGAACATACATTATGATCTTCCATTTTGGTACAAGAGAGGAGGTTTCATTGTACTGTTCTTCTCTTAATCAAAATATACTGAAGACAATATATGGGTAATGAAGAAGTCTTAAAAAGGGAAGAAGTTCGGTAAGGAGTCCATGGTGGAGAAGTTTTCTTTTTTTTTTTGGAAAAAATAGAATGAATTAATTGGAATATTTAATCTATTTAAAAAAACCAAAGAAAAAAAAGTCATTTGGCATAGAGAACATGTTTCCTACACCAAAAAGCCAATACCCAATAGGGTAAAAAGTTTCATTTATAACAATACATTCACAGTATTTTTACAGTCAGACATTATCCATTAAAATGTGATGGTATTTTCAAAATTAAATGACTATAAAACGGCGGTTTTACCTCATAGTCACTGTTTTAGACCAAACACTTTAGTTTAAAATGGTGGATTTATATCATAGCCGTCGTTTTATACTCATTTTATTACCTTAATTCGTAGTGCGCCAATTAAGCTCTTTTGTATTTGTCGTTGTCATTCGTCGTTGCTGCTCTTCACCACTACTGTTGCCTTCTCGCAAAAGGTTGGTGGTGTTTTAATTTTATTTTTATTTTTTTTAGTATTATTAATTTGTATATTTTGTATTTATTATATTTTGTACTTTTTAAATTTTAAATTTATATTATGTTAGTTTTTAGGTTAGAATAAAATTATTAAATTATTAGATTGAAAATAGATTTATATTATTTAGTATTTATAATTAATTTAATGATTTTTAATTTGTATATTTAGTATTTATTATCATTTGTATTTATTATTATTTTGTATTATGTTAGTTGTTAGGTTAAAATAGAATTATCGTTTTGGTACTAAGTCTGAGGGTGTTCGACCCTTGATAATTGATACATGTTGATATTGAGTTCGAGGATGTTCGAACATCGACAATTGATGCGTGTTGGAGGTTGAGAAAAGTCTTTAATGGACATCAAGAGACTGGTAGTTCACCAACTTCATTAACTGGTGTTGAGGTTTACAAAAAGGTAAAAAGCATAGACTACACCTTCGGTAAGTCGAAAAAGAAGTCATCTGTGACAAACATATGGAAGAAAAAAATCAATTTTCTTTGATCTTTTATACTGGTCGAGGTTAGAAGTCAGACATTGTATAGATGTAATGCATGTTCAGAAGAATGTTTGTGATAGTTTAATTGGTACATTTCTTAACATTAACGTGAAAACAAAGGATGGTCTAAATGTTCGTTTAGATTTGGTTGAGATGAACATACGAGACGAGTTGGCACCGATACAAATGGGTAAGCGTACATATTGCCCCAGCCTCTTACATCATGTCAAAAGATGACAAATAAGCTTTTGTCAATGTTTAAAGGGTGTGAAAGTTCCACAAGGACATTCCTTAAATGTGAAAAGCCTAGTGCGGATTTGAAGTTAATTGGGTTGAACATTTTGATGCAACAGTACATGTTGATTGTTGCCGGTAGCTATTTGTGGGATATTACAAAAAATGTTAGTCATATCATAACCCATTTGTACTCATTCTTCTCTTTCGTCTATTGTAAAGTCATTGAACCATTAAAATTAGATGAACTTGAAGATGAAATTATTGTTATCTTGTATGAATTGAAGATATTTTTTCCTCCATTTTTTTGACATCATAGTTCATCTAGTTGTTCATCTTAATCAAGCCAACAAAAATATTGATTCAATATTATCTTCTTTTTCAACGTTGTCTAATTGTTAACGTGGATAGATGATTTACGTGGTACACTTTTGAGGTTTAAACTCAATTTTGTCTAATGAAATAATACTGCTAGAAAAAGAAAATCTGTTTAAATTAAATATTTAACTAGTGTTTAAATTAAATATTTAACTTGTTTGTAAGGTGTGTTCAGAAGGTCCAATACCTTTACGTGTTTCGTGCTGCCACTTTCTTCTGCATATTATAGCATGAAAAGTTGCAGATACATCAGACATGTTTAGTCAACTTTTGCACAGTCCACCATTTTAACTGGTTTAGGGTTCAGGGAAAAAGAAAGGTCCAAAACCTTTACGGGCTTAATATTGGCACTTCCTTCTGCATATTATGGCATGAAAATTTGCAGATACATAAGACATGTTTAGTCAACTTTGCAGGCACAGTCCACCATTTTAACTGGTTTAGTTTCGTACGCCAATAGAATCAGAGGTTCAGGTAATTTCATCAATAAAAAGGAAGAGAAAAGAACTTGAATTGAAGAAAGCAACCAGTTAGCTTCTTAGGTTCCACCTTCCTTAGCTTCATGAACACCATCACAACAATACACAAAAACCTTCACCTAAAACTCCACAACCATGACCCTCACCTAGCTTCCCCATCACATGCATGAACCAATCTTCCAACACAAGGAACACCACGAAATGAGTTGCCTTTCCATTTTGTTACCATTCAACCGATAACATGTTTAGAGTAGCAGCACATTTTTAAAGTAATAAAGACGTTTAAATTGTTCACGTTGAAGGTGAAGCAACACAGAGTCACTCTACGTTTTTCAAGTTCTTTTACGTGTCATCTTTCTCCTGTTGGGGTCAACAATGGCCAACACAGTTGAGCCAAAAAATGGCCAACACTCTGCATCTGTTCCCTCCTTGGTGAACCGTTACTTCCACCATGTGACCTTCACCATTCTTGGTAATTTTACCTCTTCACCACAATGTCTCGGTTCCTCCCTACCTCCCTCACTCTTTTATGCAGGTTAGGTCTGTGATAGCTTTCTGTTTTCGTCTTCTACCAGATGACCGTTTGACCAACAAATCAACATCGGTGCAAGACGAAAACTTGGAGTCTTTAGTTTATTTTGTTTTATGTTAATGTTATGTACTGTTATAAATATGTTATAAATTTTTCCTGTAATTTCCTTCTACCTGTCAGAATGGTGGTTAACTGCACCAACTCCCTGTATACTTCTGCTGCCTTTCTAGGCGTTTTATGGTACCACATGATTTTTAAATTTTCATTCTGTGTTCTTCAGTGTTCTGCTACAACAAAGAGTTTAATTCGTTCACTGTCATATGTGAGATGGGAGATTAAGGAGGGTTTTTTCTCCAAAGTACTCCCTTTTTTTTTAATTACGATTTTGAGTAAAAAAAAACATTGTGAAAATGATAAATCTTATCTGGTACAACTTGAGAGTAAAAGTTGCATTCCATAAATATGATTTTGGAAGGACTTTTATTCTGAAATCCTATCCTTAAAATACGACTCATACACTTGTATTTTTTTTTCCATATTAACACAGTTAATTAATCTTTATATTAATGGACCAGAAGAGTTTGGAAAGAAACAACAGAGGCAGTTACAAATCTAGCCATTAAAGTCGATGAAATTCAATTTTAAAAATAAAATTTATTATTAAGAAAAAATGCAATGAATGAGACTTGTGCAGTTTGACTTTTCATCGGATAAAAATCCTTCTGTCCTCTCTCACACTACCTTAGAATTCCCAGTTTAAATAAAAATTGATTTTTTTTATCAGCATTCAAATAGAACTTACAAGATCATGCACTTATGAATGAATGATGCTGAAGTTTTAAAGTTATGTTTTGTTTTTAATTGAATGTGTAATTTGTTTTTAATGAGCGAGATGTTTGGAATTTTTTTCTCAAAGGATGAAAATATTTGATCCACCTAAACACATAAACTTTAAACTCTACACTCTAAACCCTAAACTCTAATTTTTCTAATAATAATAAATAAATAAAATAAAATAAAATAGGTTGGAAATTATGATTTAATCATATAACTCATTTATACAATCACATTTCGATATATTTAATATAGTCTCATAATTTAAAAATTGAGAGAAAAATAAATTAAATATATCTTCTTTCCTTAATTCATTGAAATATTTAAAAAAAAAGCTGACAAAATCTTGAGTTTTAAATTGAACACTCTTTTAAATAAAAATAAATACATAAACTGTAATTTTAAATTTTTTTAAACAATTAAAATTTTCTATTTAAATTACTCAAAAACTTCAATACATTTATTCTAACATAACCCTAAGTACTTTCACCGGTGTCCTTTGAGTACTCTCACATTGACTTTTTTTTACGGGTAAAAGAGAAAAAAGGAAAGTAAAGAAAAAGTGTCCATTTAAGCGTGCTTAGTGCTGTCATGTCTCTGGAACGATGCAGGAGACACTTTTTTGCAGGCACGCCTCTTCTCTTCCCCCGCTATTAATGCTACCGTCTATGCCATCTCCAAGCTCTTTCTTACTTTCCTTTAAAAGATTCAAACGAACAAACTTTTATATTAATCAACTATTATTTACCCATCATCCATGCTCCTTATATATTCAAATCATATATTTGTTATATTTGAAATATTCAATTAGTACAATTACAATTTGAAATATTATTAAAATTCATAGTATACTGTCGTGGTCGAATGCTCAAAAGCTTAACCCAAATAGTCAAAAGGTTAATAACAACACTGAAAATTAAACAGAAACAAATAAATAATAAAATTCTGTAATAAAGTCCAATAAATATGTCTAAACACGGGGAATATATTTAATAAATATTAAGTATAAAGATTAAAAGTCTAATTGGATTTAAAGTTAATAAGTGATTAGTTTAAAAGATAAATAAAATGAATTTTATCTGATAATTAATTAAAATTAATTTTAATTTTATCATTAAAACTTCTTGCAGGTATACCCTATCCAAAAACTGATATCAAGATTGTAGATCGAGAGTTTCACTTGATTCTACCTAACAAATGAGAATTCATTACTCATATCCAAGTTTAACCCAAAGAAGTAAAAAATGTAATTAAAAACTTAAACTCGAGATAAAAGATGGAGAAACTAAACTCAATTAAGTAAAAAGTGTAATTAAAAGCTTAAACTCGATATAAAAGACCGAAAAACTGATAGATGGAGAGAAAAAAAGAAATAATTTGTTTTTAGAACTTGTAAGAAGAGATAGATTATAATATTTGAGAAATCAAAATGTAATTAAGTCAATATGTTTTTATTTTTAATAGTT
Source organism: Phaseolus vulgaris (assembly GCF_000499845.2). NCBI lineage: Eukaryota > Viridiplantae > Streptophyta > Magnoliopsida > Fabales > Fabaceae > Phaseolus > Phaseolus vulgaris. Next base: position 35,793,084 of record NC_023755.2, on the reverse strand, counting down.
AAAAATATCAACTAAACAGCTTAATATGTGGGACCTTAATGCGAAAGGAAATTCATTGCATGGAAAGGACAATTTACAGGCAGTGACCAATTAGCGACATAAAAAGAAAATTGAAAAATAGGTTAAAAAATGTGTGTCCGTAGATGGTTTTATCTTAAGTAAAAACAATGAATGCGACTCATCAACTGCACCTCTTACGTAGATTGTAAACTTATTTAAGTTATTCGTTATTAATTACATTATGAATTCAATATCTACTTTTCCACATATGATCATTTCTATCCACTGCCTCCGTCAGAATTCATCATTTTACAAACATACAATAACTCAATATCCATTATTTTAAATCATACATAATTAATATTAAGGAAACAAATAAAAATTCTTCATCTTATTAGTCAATTATAACCATGATTTAAATTTAATGAGGTTAACATGATGAGTGAAATACTTAAAAATATTTTTTTTATCATCAAACATATTGTGTATATATGTAAATATTTACAAAAATATAGAGTTTAATTTGATTTGAATATAATGAATCAAATTCTTATATTAAAAATATATGTATCACCTTATAAGTAATTGGAAACTCTTTTCAATATATATGTGTGTGTGGTTATTTATTGGACAAGTGAGCTGCATCTGTTTGAAAATGTACAGACTTTCCCTTTTTGGTGTGAATTAGTAACTTCAACAACTGCTAATAAATACTCCAACCATATATATCTCACAGACGCAAGCAATCGAGGAAAATAGAGAGAGAAAGTAAGATCAGAAGAAAAACAAAATAAAGGTTGACAATGAATATTATTATTATAACATGTGCGATATTACTCATCTTTGTTCTTTTTGTGGTATAATTGGGAGGTTACATACCGTTCACAATAAATTGAAATCAAAAGGAGGTTACTTATCGTACATAATTAATTGTATCAAAGGGACTTACCATTAATTGTTTGTTTCCTCTCCCTCCTTTCATATACTCTTTATTTCTTCTCTTGGGTGTAAGTGTTTAACCCATATAAAGAGAATTTGTTTTGGGGCTATTTATCTACTATCTTGAGAGGAATTCATTGTACTCCCAGTACCATTATAGTGGAAGTTTTGACTCTCTTGCCGGTGATTTTTTTTACCTCTATTTAAAGAGGTTTTTCACCTAGAAAATATTGGTATCATTCTCATTTTTCTTGTTACTTTAATTTCTCATAATCTCTGGTTGAAATTATCACACTTCCACACACGATATCCCTACAAATTGGCATTAGAGCTTTTTCGATAATTCAACTAGGATTTGTTGTTCAATAATGTCAAAATTCGATATTGAGAAATTTAATGGTAAAATCAGCTTTGCTATCTGGCGAGTCCAGATGTTAACTGTTTTCACCCAGAATGGTTTAAAGAAAGTTTTGGCAGGTAAAATGACGAGGCCAACCACTAAGACGGAGGAGCAGTGGGATGAGATGGATGAAAAGACATTGTCTACAATCCAGTTATGCTTGTCCCGTGAGGTGTTGCTTGAGGTCATCAACGAGAAAACTTCAGCAGACATATGGAGTAAATTGGAGTCTCTATACATGACCAAAATTCTTGCAAACAAACTCCGTTTAAAGGAGCGACTCTTTACACTCCGAATGTCCGAAGGTACTCCCATCTAATCTCACCTTGATGAATTTAATTCCATCATAATTGATTTGGAAAATTGGATGTTAAAATTGATGATGAGGATAAAGTCATTCTACTTATTGTTTCTCTTCCACCCTCGTATCGACAATTCAAAGAAATTATGTTATACGGTAATTATCTTACCTTAAGCTTTGGTGATGTCAAGACTAATTTACTAGCCAAAGAAAAATTTGATACTAAAATTCATTCTGAAAGTTCTGGTGAAGGGTTAGTAGTTAGAGGGAGAAACCAAGAGAAAGGTAGGAACAATAAATATAAATCCATGTCAAAATCTAGAGGCAAGAACTCCAAATATTGTCGTTATTGCAAGAAAAAGGGACACGAGATCTCTGAATGTTATAAATTGAAAAATAAGCAAGATAGAGAAGATAAGGGAAATGGTAAACAACCAGAAAAATCTGTTGAAGTTAGTATTGTTGAAACTGAATCTGATGGGGATTATTTGTAGCTTCCAACACTGAACAAAGGTCTAAAAATGAATGGATTCTTGATTTTGGTTGTACTTTTCACATGTCTCACAATAGAGATTGGTTTACCACATATGAACCAGTTTATGATGATCTTGTTTTGATGGGAAACGATGCTCAATGCAAAGTTGTTGGTGAATGAATAATCAAAATCAAGACACATGATGGAATTGTTAGAACTTTAACAGGTGTCAAATATGTCCCTAAGTTGAAACGAAATCTCATTTCCTTAGGCACCCTTGAATCTCATGGGTGTAGATACTCAGTTGAAGGTGGAGTTTTAAAAGTGTCTAAAGGACCTCTTGTGTTACTAAAGGCAATTCAATGTGATAGTTTGTATGTGGTGCAGGGTTCAACAGTTACAGGTTCTGCAACTGTTGCCTTATCGAACAAAGATAACACCAAGTTGTGGCATATGAGATTAGGCCACATGAGTGAGAAGGGAATTCTAATCCTCAAGAAGAAGGGTCACCTTGGTAACCACTGTAACGGAAAGGTTGATTCCTGCGAACATTGCATTTTTGGTAAGCAGAATAAGGTTAGTTTTTTTCTAAAGCCATACACAGAACCAAAGGTACTTTGGATTATATTCATTCGGATCTTTGGGGTCCGTCAAAAGTTCCCCCCAGAGGTAAATGTCGTTATATGATGACAATTATTGATGATTTCTAACGAAAACTTTTGGTGAATTTTCTCAAACATAAGGATGAAGCACTTTTCACTTTTAAAGAGTGGAAATTATTGATTGAGAATCAAACTGGCAAGAAGATAAAGAGGCTAAGGACAAACAATGGCCTTGAGTTTTGTTCGAATGAATTCAATGATTTCTGCAAGAAGGAAGGCATTTCCCGACACCTCACCATCCCAAGGACTCTACAACAGAATGAGGTTGCAGAAAGGATGAATAGAACTATCCTGGAGAGAGTTCGTTGCATGCTTTCCCATTCTGGTTTGAGAAAATATTTTTGGGCTGAAGCGGCTTCAACGACATGTTATCAGATAAATCACTCTCCTAACAGATCAATTGATTGCAACATTCCAGAAGAAGTTTGGTTAGGTAACCCTGTTAATTATTCTAATATTAAAATATTTGGTTGCCCTGCTTATTCTTATGTAAACGAGGGAAAATTATAACCTCGTGCTAAGAAGTGCATTTTCTTGGGTTATGGCTCAAGGGTTAAAGGTTATCGTTTATATGACCCGGAATCTCACAAAGTAATTCACAGTTGGAATGTGACCTTTAATGAAAATGCTATGCTCTCTTCTGTAAAAGATACTGTGATTTCCTCAATTGATACAGGTGACCAAGAAGATGCTCGAGAGAAGGTGGAGTTTGAGATTAAAACAACTGCTCATGAGGAAAACGTTCCCAATTCCTCCAATACTCAAGATTATCAAGTCACTGCTATTGATGGTACAAATGAACATTTGATTCCACATGAGCAATGTCTACCTCAACGACGAAGGTTACCACAAACGTGGTCTATGGCTCAAAAACTTCCCTAATAGAGACCAAGAAAACTGACTCAAAGATTAATTGCAGAATCTGCCAACATTGCTTATGCTTTAACTATTGCACAAGGGATGGGTGAAGAAGGTGAACCCAAGAATTACTATGAAGCTATCTCTAGTGACGACTCAACAAAGTGGATTGCTGCTATTCAAGAAGAAGTTTAGAGTCTTCTAAAAAACGAAACATGGGAATTGATGAAGTTACCAGAAGGAAAACGAGTCATTACTTGCAAGTGGATCATTAAGAGAAAAGAAGGGATCCCTGGTGTTGAGAGTACAAGGAATAAAGCAAGATTTGTTGTAAGAGGTTTTGATCAAGAGAAAGGTATTGACTTTAATGAAGTATTTTCTCTTGTTGTTCGTCATACTTCAATACGTATATTACTTGCTTTAGTTGCCTTGTATGATCTGGAGCTGGAACAGGTAGATGTGAAAACTGCTTTTCTTCACGATAATCTTGAGGAAGAGATTTACATCCAGCAGCCTTAGGGGTTCAAATTCCCCCCAACCTAGAATCTTGCTTGTCCTCAAGAAAAGTAATTGAATCCTAAAAAATATGAGTTCATTCTTCCCCAAAATCCTTAGAAATCAAATCTATAGTTTAATATCATAACAACTTCATGGAAAGAGCACAAGATAATTCAACAAAAAATTATGGTGTTTCCTATCAATTCAAACCAAGACAGGATAAGAATGTATTCAATTTCCAAGGTAAACAATTGTTACTCTTCACTAAGAATCAAACTAAGGAATTTCTCTCTTCATTCCTCATTGGTGAGTGTTTTCCCTCTTTTTTTCACTGAATTCCAAGTTAATTTAAGGTTGCCCTTCATTTTCAGTTGATTACAAACACTTTCACAAACATAGATATTGAGGTCTTTTCAGGTTGTAATGAGGCTGGGTTACAAAGAAAATTTGGTTTTTCCAGAATAACAAAATTCACACTTAACAAAAGATTAGCATATTTGCAATTCACTTTCTAATTGTGTTATCCATTATTCCTTCCATAAGATTCATTCACATTACTTCTTTTTATATTCTTGTAATCCCCTTTGCTTTTCTTTTTCTTTTTCTTTTTTTTTAGAAAAGAGAATGAGAATTTGGATAATTTTGTCATTCCTTTTTTTTTTTTTTTTTCATTCTCAAAATCCCAACAGTCACACCAAATCCAATTATTTTAATTATAGAAATTTGAACTGCACCTATGCTCTCCTTTTGTTAGCATACCACAAGGTAGGACAATATATGTATATCAGAAGCTAGGGTGCAATAAAACAAATTTGGCTCAAAAAAGGGTTATTTTTCTGCACATTTCATCATATATTGCAAAGGTTAGCTGTTTGGCTTTGAGTTTTCTCACCTCCAACTTTATTAAACATGCCTCAATCATCTCCATATTTGATTTTGTGATGTAAATTGAATAGAAAATTAGGCAACCTCAATTAACTCTTCACTAGTGAAAGTCTCTCAAACTGTTTAAAGGTTTCACACTCTCACTTGGTTGGCTAATTTCAATTCCTCATTTGTTCTCAGACATTGCTTTCAACTATTTACCTTGTTCCAACTTTTACACATTACTATCCTTTCTCAATTTGAGTGATGGTTCCAACCACAAATTCTTTTTTCAAATTAAGTCCCTGATCAATCCATTTGGTTGTTCTAATTTAGAACTATGGTTTGATTTCTTTTTCCAAAAATTTATACCATCATCTATCTATATACAAGATTTCACTTCACAAAATATGCAAACATCAACTACTATACTAACTTAAGCTTGCCATCAACAAAAGCTAAAGTAAGAAATATTAAACTAAACTGCTAAAATCAACTTACTAAATTAAACTGGAAGTAAAGTTAAACAAAAGATAAAACCAGTTTTTTGTTCATTGTGCATGATAAGTATCAATCTCCTCTTGTGATTTTGTTATGCTCTGTGTCAATATCATCATTCTGAACTTGGTTTGAATGTTCATCATCTGTTGCTGCTCCAGTTGTTCCAGCTGCCATTTCTGATGTCTCTTCAACTCTAATCCCAACTCCAAACTCTCCTGCCTCCCTTTGATAATGGCAATGTAGATGAAATGTTTGTTTGAGAATGGTTATGCAGATGGAAGCTTTGGGATTTTTTTAGAACAGAGGGTGCTTCTGAAACTGAGTTCGGGTGCAGGGTTTTCAAAATGTGATTTTTATAAAATGCTGCAGTTTCTTTTTTTTTTTTTTTAGAAATCTCACTAGCTTAGGCTAGAGCTTCTTAGCTCAGGCTAAAATTTGGCAGAGAGCAACAAATTTTTTCTAGCTCAAGCTAGCTCGTTTTAGCTTAAGCTAAAATTTGGCAGGGAGCAACAAATTTGTTCTAGCTCAAGCTAGCTCATTTTAGCTCAGGCTAAAATTTGGCAGAGAGCAACAAATTTATTCTAGCTCAAGCTAGCCCAGTTTAGCTCAAGCGAAAGTTGTAGAACAATTTTTTTTTTCTTTTTCTGCATGTCTAGCTTAGGCTAAAAGTTCTAGCTTAAACTAAAATTACCCTGCAATGAAATTTTCTTGAAAATTTTCATTTTGTCTTTGCCAAAAGTTTCAAATCTTTCTAAGCTTTCTTCCATCCATTCATTTCACCTAACATTTCAAACCTACATGACCATTTCACATATCAAACTGGTTTTAAAGACATCAAATATTAAAACATACTACTAAATCAAAACAAAAATTAAAGACACATTTCAAAACAAAACACTGGGTTGCCTCCCAGCAAGCGCTCGTTTAACGTCATATAGCTTGACGCCTGATTAACATCATTGAAGGTTCAACAACATTCATATCCACTTTGAAACTCTCTTGATGATCATTTGCTTCAAAAACATTAAAGCTTACTTCTTCATCTAGAACACAAACCTTCAATTTTCCTTTGTCTACATCAATTATAACTTTGGTAGTTTTCATGAATGGTCTTCCCAATATCAAAGGTACTTCAGCATCTTCTTCAATATCCATTACAACAAAATCTACTGGGAATAGAAATTTATCTACCTTTACCAATAAATCTTCAACTATTCCATGTGGATATTTGGTTGATCTATCAGCCAACTGCAAAGTCATTCTTGTTGGTTTCAGTTCTACATCTCCAATTTTCTTCAGCATTGATGAAGGCATCAAATTAATACTAGCTCCAAGATCCAATAATGCCTTTCCAACAGTGAGATTTCCTATGGTAACTGGCAAAGTGAAACTCCCAGGATCTCTAGAATTTTGCGGTAATGACTTTTGAATTATAGCACTGCATCCAGCTTCCAATTCAACTATCTCCTGGTCATTGAATTTTCTTTTCTTTGTCAATAATTCCTTCATGAATTTAGCATATGTAGGCATCTGCTTTAAAGCTTCAGTAAAAGGAATGTTAATTTGCAATATTTTGAGAATATCCATAAATCTTGCAAATTGCCTTTCTTTGCATTTCTTTGTAGGAGCATGTGGATAAGGTACATCTTTTATAGGAACACTCCTCTCTTGTTTTTCATTTTTTTCTATTTTCTCACCAATATCTACAACATCTTCCTTATTCCTTCTTTCTCCTCCCTCACACTCAATCTGTTCTTTTTCACTCTCTTTATCTTTTAAAACCTCCTTCCCAACAACTAAGTTTTTCCCAATTCCTTTTCCTATAACTATCCCACTTCTGGTAGTGATAGAATTGCAATGCTCCTTGGGATTGGTTTGTGTATTGACTGAAAATTGACTTCCTTGATTATCAGCTAACTGCCCCACCTGTGTTTCTAAATTCCTTATTGATGCTTCAGTATTTTTTTGATTGGATAGAGAGGCTTGCATGAACTTCTCAAAATTATCTTCCAATTTTGATGTTCTCTCATGAATGGAAGGATAATGTGGTTGTTGCTGATAAGGGACTTGTCTGTTAGATGATCCAGTCTCTTGCTTCCACCCAAATCCTTGATTTGGATTATTCCTCCCTCCTTGAGCCATGTTATTTAGATAATTATATGCAAAGCCACCTTGCCTTCCTTGATTATTCATATACTGAACCTCTTCCTCTGATGAATTTTGGTAAGAGCATTGGCCATTAAGATGATTTCCCCCACAAAAATCACACTTCAAAGCTTGATTCTTCATTGAAGGAGAATTTACTGCATGTAATTGTTGAGGCAGTTTTGACATTTGCTTGGTTAATGCCTCAATTTGCTGAGTCAAAATCTTGTTTTGTGCTAAAATTGCATATGAAGTACTAAGATTCAACACCCCTTTCTTTTGCACGGTATATCTATCATGTTGAGCTTGGTAATATGTTGAGGCTAAGGCATCAATGATTCTTGTAGCTTGTTCTGCATCAACACTCATCATTGTACCTCCTGCTGCAACATCCAAGATCATTTTAGTATCAGGCCTCAAACCATTATGGAATATGTTCAACTGAGCAATATCCTCAAAACCATGATTAGGACATCTTCCTAACATCACTTTAAAGCGTTCCCAAGCTTCACAAAAAGGTTCTTCTGGCCCTTGCCTGAATGTGGAGATATCAGACTTAGCCTTGATAAATCGAGAGAGTGGGAAGAATCTGTGTAGGAATTTCTCTTCTACATCATTCCAGCTACTTAGACTCTGGTTTGGATGCGACTTTAACCATTCTTTTGCTTTGCCTGGAAGTGAGAAAGGAAATAGACGCAGATAAACAGATTCAATATCATTTTCCTCAAAGCCCGTAGTCCCAACCAACTCATGGAATGTGGATAGATGAGTATAAGGGTCTTCATGATCCATTCCAGTGAATTGATGAGTGTTGATTAAGCTAAGAAAAGATGGCTTCATTTCTAATGATTTGGTGGCTGGAGGTATAGCTATGCTGGAGAAATGCCTTGGTCCTTGTTGCATAGCATAATCTCCCAATGTCCTTCTAGGTGGATTTGTCTATTCCATTTGGAAATCTGTTTGATTGTGTGAGTTGAAAGTGTTGGAAGATTCTCCTTTTGCTTGTCCTTGCTTCTTCTTTTCTTCTCTCTTCTTGCTCTGATTTCTTCTAGCTGTCTTCTCAATTTCTAGATCAAATTCCAATTGATCTTCAGGAACCTGTCCTCTTAATAGCATGTGTCTAAGACAACTCAAGCAAGGATTAACATAGGATAAAAGAATAAGATATAAACCAGTGTATATTCACAAAGAAAACAAAATATTCACAATACTCAATGAGTTATACTTCAGAAATTCTTAAAAGAAATTGTTCCCCGGCAACGGCGCCAAAAACTTGTTGATATTTCTCGGCAAGTGTACCGAATCAACTGTAATATAGTACTCTTTAAAGTACGAATGTCGAACCCACAGGGAAGAATCCTAATTAAGATGTTCTGTTTTAAAACTCATTAAGTATAGAAAATAATTTTGAGACTTTGTTCATAACCAAATTAAAGATTTCACAAGAACTCAAAGATTTAGGGTTTGATTCTGGATGTAACAAAACCAACTTATCAAATATAGAGAAAAATACTTGGGATTGAATTGCGTTTATCTCAATCATCTGTATTTTGAATAATATAATATATAATACTCAAAACTACTTATTCTTGATGCTTAATTTAAAGTCATTCATCTTGATTCCTCACAGATGAAATTCATAAGATAATTTCTCAAACACTGATTCCTCAGATATTTAACAAATCATCCAGCTTTAGGAACAGAATTATAATGCAATCAATAACCTGGAATCTATTCCTAGCATTACAAGTTATCAAGTATTTTCGTTTATTTCAGATCCTTAAAGGTACTTTCCAGTTAAATTTAAGGATCAAAATCAAGACTCTATTGATCAGACAGAATCAAGCAATAAGCATAAAACGAAAATACCAAGAACAAGTAGAAAACAGAATTTTATATATATATATATATATATATATATATATCACCAAGAATACATTTGATCAAGATAAATTACATTCAATCCCAAGTTAGAAAGAACTTAGCCACTCATGACAACTCCTCCAATCTTCATTCTTGATCTGGATTGCATAAGAAGGGCTGATCTGAGCAAGTTCTTCTCCTAAGAACAGAGGTTTCTTCTCTTTCTCTCACTAGTCTCTCTCTAAAAAACCCAATCTGTTTTCCACCGCTGGTTTTGAGTTATGTTTCAGAATTTATATAATCAACTTTAGCTCAAGCTAGCCCGTTTTAGCTTGAGCTAGATCTTTCGGTGCACTTTTAGCTTGAGCTAGCGATTCTAGCCTGAGCTAGATCAGTACTTCACCTTTAATCAACTCTAGACAGTTTTAGCTTGAGCTAGCAATTCTAGTCTGGGCTAGAATTGTACTGCACCTTTAATTAACTCTGGACAGTTTTAGCATGAGCTAAATCCTCTAGCTTGAGCTAAATCTTCTAGTGATCCAATTAATTTTTTACTTTTTTTTTTCTTTCAATGCCAGCTTGAGTACATTCTTTCAATGCTTCATATTCATCTGCAATTTACACAAAAATTGAGATTAAATTTCTTCATTTGTTTCTTGGTTCAAAAAATATATAATCAGATTCAATAATTCTCAGATTAGGGTAATTTTCTTACATTAAGCAACAATTAAGTTCCAAAGTGTTCAATTTTCTCAATCATAAAAACTACACATTGGCATTTATCAGTTGTTCCTGGAAAGGAGGACCATGTATGTCGTTTGAAGAAATCTCTCTACTGCTTGAAGCAATCACCAAGACAATGGTATAAGAGGTTTGATTCTTTCATGGTTGGACATGGCTACCCAGAAGTAGCTATGATAATTGTGTCTATTTTCAAAAGACATATGATGGGTCATTTATATATTTGTCTTTATATGTTGATGACATGTTGATTGCCGCAAGAGATAAATCTTTAGTTAACAAGTTAAAGGCCTAGCTTAGTAGTGAATTTGATATGAAACACTTAGGTCCTGCCAAGAAAATTTTAGGAATGGAGATCAACAAAGATCATCAAGCTGGAAAACTTTTTCTATCACAAAAAAGTATGTTCTTAAGATGCTTGACAAATTTGGAATGCGAGATTGCAAAGCTGTTAATACTCCAATTGCCACCCACTTCAAGTTGTCATCAGATCAGTGTCCAAAATCAGACGAGGACAAAAGGCGCATGTCACATGTCCCGTATTCAAATGCAATTGGAAGTCTCATGTATGCTATGGTATGTACCATACCTGATTTAGCTTATGTTGTTAGTAGGTTCATGCATAATCCAGGAAAGGCACACTGGGAAGTCGTTAAATGGATACGTTATCTAAAAGGTTCTGCAGATTTTGGTTTGGTATTTGATCAACATGGAGCCGATCCCGGAGGAGAAGTTGGCTATGTTGATGCTGACTATGATGGTGATTTAGATCGAAGAAAGTCACTTTCAACCTACATTTTTACCCTATGTGGTTCTGCTATCAGCTATTATTCTTCACTTCAAGTCATTGCAGCTTTGTCCACCACTGAAGCAGAATATATCGTTGCTACAAAAGGTATGAAAGAAGCTATATGACTTCGAGGCTTGGTAAGTGAACTTGGTCTTCGACAAGATGTTCTTGTTATATTTTGTGATAGTCAGAGTGTTGTCCACTTAACCAGGAGCAACAAGTATCATTTAAGGACCAAGCACATTGAAATTAAGCACCATTTTATCCGAGACATTGTTGATACGGGGGATATAATTGTTGAAAAAATTCATATGGTCGAAAATCCAACAGACATGTTGACAAGGCCACTTCCACTGGCTAAGTTCGATCATTTCCTGAACTTAGCTGGTATTATCCATACTCAATCAAGGCTTCATGGCGAGAGAGTGTTCTAGTCAAAGGCAAGTCAAGGTGGAGATTTGTGGGATATGACTCACCTTTGTCATTTTCTTGGCATAATTGGGAGGTTACTTACCGTTCACAATTAATTGAAATCAAATGGAGGTTACTTACCGTTCACAATTAATTGTTATCAAAGGGAGGTTACTTACTGTTCACAATTAATTGTTATCAAAGGAGGTTACTTACCATTAATTGTTTTTATTATTGTTGTCTCCTAGAACCACTATATATAGTGACTTCCTTCAAACAACGTAACACAACAAATAACAACATACACTTGTTTTCTCTCTCCTTTCATATACTCTCTATTTCTTCTCTTAGAGAAAATTTGTTTTGGGGCTATTTATCTATTAGCTTGAGAGGAATTCATTGTACTCCCAGTACAATTATTGTGGAAGTTTTGGTTCTCTCACCGGTGGTTTTTTTACCTCTATTTAAAGGGGTTTTCAACCTAAAAAATTCTGGTATCATTCTCATTTTTCTTGTTACTTTAATTTCTCATAATCTTTGGTTGAAATTATCACGCTTCCACACACGATATCCCTACATAACCCTTATATACCACGAAAAGTATGACACTTCAGAAAACTTTAGCTCCAACATATTTGAGAAAGAAAACAATAGATTAGTGGATGTGCCATGTGAGACATTATGCCGAGAGCGAGGGAGGAGCGATGGAAATCTACATTGACAACATGAAATTATATGTTAACATACCAAGATACAAGAGCGTCAGGACTGCACAAAAAGGTGGTGCATCCAATGCGACTAGAGAAGTTAGAAAACAATACATTCATGAACCTGTGAAGCTGAAGAGTAAGGAGGTATGGAGAGAAAAAAAAAAGGAAAGGATGTTCGAAGGGCTCATAACGTGAAACAATCATGCACTAATGTAGTTAGAAAAACCTCATTAAGTCAGTGGAAAGGTCCCGTCATTGAAACTAAGTCATAAGTTCTCCCATGGATGTCTAACAGTGTGGTTGGATGGCCACAAAAATAGTTTGGGTCAGATGCTATGGTCTACCCATATCTTTGTGGAACAAGGATTGTCTATCAAACGTGGTTGGAGAAGTGACAACTCTAGTAGCCATTGATGAAGCTACAACATCGTGGGAGAACCTTGAGTTTGCTAGAATCATTGTACGCTTGCTAAAGTCCTATAAAGTAGGGATATCAAAGGGTTTTCAGATTAATGGGCAAGTATATAATATCAGTTTCGTTGAGAAGAAGCCCAAACAAGGGGTAGGAGTATGCAAATGTTCCAATAATCACTATGTATCTTCTGATAGCGTCTCATCAATGGAATCCTTTGTTGAGGAAACGATTTTCTTGGCAAGGTCTTGTGACGAAGGGGGTGAGAACATTGACAGAGTTCTACGGCGAGCTGAAGAGGCCAGGGAGGGAGGTAAAGATCGATCATCGCTAGAGAAAAAATGGAAACATTTGGAGGAATGTTATTAAAGTGAAACAACATGTCAGCAGAGAATGTTATTAGAGTGAAACAACATAACATATGTTTTTCGTTAGCGATGTCGATGGAAACATAACGAAGGAGTTAATGGGGCAGAGAGCATTTTATCTATGTGGCACAAAGAAGCATTCTGATACGAAAATCATGTAGTAGGAGGTGGCTTCATAGCTATTCTTGGACAACACCTTAAATCAAATTGTTTATATGTTGTGAGTAATGTATATGTAACATGCAACTTAAGTGACAAGGTTGCTTTGTGGGAAGCTTTGACGATATTAAAGAGTACACATAAAAAATTTGGCATGGTGCTTTTGTGGTGACTTAAATGCAGTTAGAAAGGAAGATGAAAGGAAATGAATCAGAGGTAGTTCTAGCCAACAAAAGAAGATTAGTGGCTTTAACGATTTTATTGAAAAGAATTACCTAGTGGACATACCAATTGCAGGCAAAAAATATACTTGGTAGAAATCAAATGGTACAACTAAAAGCATACTAGATAGAATTCTTGTCTTCGAAGAGTGGCTTCAAATTTGGCCAACATGCGAGCAATATGTACAATCGAGGGTGGTATCAGACCATTGTGCTCTAGTGGTGAAGTCTTGGGTCAAATATTGGGGTCCTAAACCTTTTAGGACAATTGATGCGTGGTTTATGGAGCCTGGATTCAAGGAGTTTGTGAAGGAGAAATGGAGTTCATACAGTGTGTAGGGCAATAGTATATCTAAATTCAAAGATAAATTGAAGATCCTAAAGGTTGACCTTAAAGAATGGAACAGAAATGTGTTTGGGTGTCTTGAATCCAATAAGAAGTAGATTTTGAGGGAAATTGAGGATCTTGATGTTAAGGATGACAACAATGATCTTGAGGTGAATAGTCAACTGAGAAGAATGGAGTTGTTTAGTCAGCTGAGGTTGATTGATAAAAAGTTGGAATCCCTATTCACGCAAAAAGCTAAATCAAATTGGTTTAAGTTTGGGGATACCAATTCTAAATTCTTTCACTATGTAATCAGGTGGAGAAGACTTACAAATGATGTTAAGATGTTGAGGTTGATAACCAATGGTGTGAGGAGCCGAAAGTTGTTCATAGGGAAGCTAAGAATTTGTTCGAACAGAGGTTCACAGCTACACTTGATCTTGGAGTTAGTCTTGGTTCTGTGGAGTTTAAATCTCTTCCTGAGGAGGTTCATTTAAGATTGGTTTTTAGCTTCACAGAGGAAGAAGTGAAAGAAGATGTACAATGTGAAGCTTCGAAGAGTCTGGGCCCGAACGAGTTTCACTTCAACTTCATCAAGAACAGTTGAGATTATTTTAAGTCTGACATTTTGGAAGTTGTGCCCCTTTTTCAGGAAACAAGTGCATTCTGAAGGGGTGCAATGCGTCCTTTATTGCCTTAGTACCTAAAGTGAGAGATCCTACTTTGCTTGATCAGTTCAGACCTATCTCTCTAGTAGGTGCTCTCTATAAGATCATAACTAAGGTGTTATCATGTCGTATGAAGGAAGTCCTTCCTTTGGTTATTGAAAAAAGTCAGTCTGCTTTCTTGAAGGACCGAGGAATGTTAGATAGTGTTCTTATGGCCAATGAGGTGGTTAAGGAGGTAAGGAGAAACCGGAGGAGTGGGTTATGTTTGAAGGTGGACAATGAAAAGGCGTAGGATTTGGTTAGATGGAATATCCTGCTTGGTATGTTACTTAGGTTGGGATTCCACAGTAAGTGGATAACGTGGGTTAGAGGGTGCCTAGAGTTGTCGTCGGTGTCTGTTTTGGTTAACGGAAGTCCTACGGAGGAATTTAAACCCTTTAGGGGGCTGAGACAAAGAGATTCCCTGGCTCCGTTTCTCTTCCTTGTGGTAGTTGAAGGCTTGGCCGAGCTAGTGAGACAAGCTTCAAAAGAGAATCTGCTTAGAGGTGTGAAGGTGGGGAGGAATGAAATTGAATGTTGTATGTTACAATTTGCTGATGACACATTGTTCATGTGAGAAGATTCCTACTCCAACATTTTCACTATCAAGGCGATCCTAAGGTGTTATGAGCTAGTTTCAAGTCTAAAAATCAACCTTCACAAATCAAAGTTGGCAGGTATTAATGTTGAAAGGAACTCCCTTGATATCTATGCAAAAGCTTAAAATTGCAATACCATGCAAATCCCTTTTAAATACTTAAGGTTAGAAGTAAGAGGTAATCCAAGGAAGAAACAGTTCTGGTAGCCAGTTGTGAATAAAATGAATGTTAGACTTAGTACTTGGAAGGGGAGATTTTTATCTATGACAGGAAGAATTTGCTTACTTAAATCGGTCTTTACTGTTATACCACTTTTCTACTTGTCTTTCTTTAAAGCTCCGACATCGGTGTGTAACAGAATCATCAATATATAAATAAGGTTCCTTTGGGCTTGGGGTAGAGATAACAGGTCTATATCTTAGGTAAGATGGGAGAATGTATGTAAACCCCTAGAGGAAAGAGGGTTGGAGATTAAAGATATCTGAAAGTTTAATAGTGCTCTCTTAGCGAAATGGAAATGGCGGCTGATGAGTGATGAGAAAGGGAAGTGGAAAGATACTTTTGTATCTAAATATGGTTCAAAAATAGGAAGAAGCCAAGTCCGTTTGAAATGACAATCGTGGTGGTGGAGAGACATATCTAAAGTTTGCGGGGAGGAAGAAGAAGATAGTTGCTTCCGAAAAGCTATAGTTTGGAAAGTTGGTGTTGGGGACACAATTAGATTTTGGAAGGACTTTTGGGTCGAAAATAATAATCTTATGTCCTTGTATCCTAGGCTATACTCCCTGTCTCTAGATCAAGGGATGACAGTGGGTGAGGTAGGTATATGGGAGGATTCTGGTGGGCAATGGTGGTTAAGTTGGACGAGGGCTAGGTTTGATTGAGAACCGGTCTTGGAGGAAGAATTGTTTACGTACATAAACAAGGGAGTTATGAACAAGGAAATCAAGAATCATCTTGTTTGGGGAGGGGATTCCACAAGGGTCTTCTCTGTGAAATCTGCTTATGTACGCTTGGCCAATCAAGTCAAGGGCTCAACGAATGGTGTCTTTAATCTATTATGACAGGAAAAAGCATTGCCTAAAGCCCTAATCATTACTTGGAGAATCTTACTAGACAAAATACCAACTAGTATTAACCTTCTCGGGTGAGGTGTGGTAGTTAATTCTTCTTTATATGCGCTATGCAGAGAGTCAGAAGAATCTTCCCAACATCTATTCCTAGATTGTATCTATGCACAACGAGTTTGGTCTCTTTGTTTCATGTGGATAGGTATCCTGTTTGCCCAACTTAAGGACCTGAATTGTCACTTTGAGAACTTCATCTAGTTCATATATCTATCAAGCAGAATCAGGTGTGGAAGGGAATGTGGGAGTGGAGGAATAGTGTTGTCTTTAAGAAAAGGGTTCTTGATGCCGAAGAAATTTTTCAATTGGTTATGGATGAAACACAGGGTGTGTTCCTTTTCGTATGCCTTCTCGGATTGGCACTTGAATCCTGCACAATGCCTTCAAAGTTTTCGTTGAAAAAGGTTGCAAGAATGGGTGTAAGGGTAGAAGTCTATGGTTCAGTGGGTGTTGGAAAACAGTTAATGGAAGGAAGCATATGAAGGGGTGCTTGAAGAACCAATTGAAGCAGGGCTTTTCTCTTTTTTCTACTACAATCTTGTTGGTTATGTGTTGAGCATAGGTACAGGGGCATAAAGGTAGGTGCAGGTGTTGTGGACGCGTTTTTTAGAAGGGGGAGACTAGGAAATAGAAGGGGTTACATATGTTATTCATAAATGGGTGTTTTATTTAGATTATACAGGCTGATCCGTGGGGTTTAATTGTTGTTTGTGTATGAGGTATCTTTGAAGAAGGGTGAGGAAGGTATGGAGGAAGGAAGATGAAGAAAGCTTAAACCTTTTGAGGTCTGTTTGGGAGTTGCTGTCATAGGCTTTTGAAATATATGTAAGTGCAGGTTTTTAAGAGGTTATGCATAAGTTGTATTAAATGTGGCTTTTCTCTTTTCATAATGTATGTTGGTGTGTGGTAGGAAATGTGGAGCAAATTATTAAAGACCATCATGACCTTTTTCTTGAATTCAACAAATTTATCTAACGTTTTCTCTGCAATGGTGTATAAGGGTTGATTGTGTGGTTTAGGCTAGTTCCAGTATGTGTGGTAGCAATTGTTATTGCAAGACTACATGTTTTGTTTTGGTACAAGATGTGAGCCGATTGGATTGCTTTTTTTTTTATGTAGTTAATATGTATTTTTTATGCTTCCTGCTACACAGTAGTTGCTTATGCGGGGAGTCTAGATGCACAAGTTATTTGGAGTTGAACTATTCATAATATTGCATATTCTGGCCACTATTCAAAGTTTTTCTATTTCCACAAGCTTTCTTTGATTCAATGGAACACATTGTCGTTCATCTTCCTATGGAAGCAATACTTGGTGGTCATGTTCAGTATCGTTGGATGTATCCCTTTGAAAGGTAAGCATTATGTTAATAATTTTAATGTTTAAGAACATGTGCAATTTATAATAATTACTACTTTGCTTTAGGATGATGGGAGATGCAAAGAAATTAGTAGGTAATTTGGCACGAGTAGAAGGATCAATATGTGCATTATACCTACATCGTGAGATAACATATATTTGCTCTCATTATTTCAAACGTGTCAGCTTGTCAAATAGAAGTTTGAGAAATGATCCTCGAACATTTATAAATGAGGAAGACCTGTACACATTGTCGGTTTTGAATAAATGTGGATGCCCAAGTGGTTCTAGCAAGGACTATTGGTTAAGTGATAAAGAACATCGTTCTGCCCATGTTCATGTCCTTATCAATTGCGATGTGGTCAAACCATTGTTAGAATATATGGCTTTAAACGAGAGGGGGGGGGGGTGAATTGTTTAAGAGAGATTTTCGCAAACTTTGAAGGTATAGTGAAAATCAATGCTGAATTACAGAGAAAAGAATCAAGGAAACAAATACCCAAAACTGTTTTAAGATGATATCAGGAAAACAATCGGTTGTTTTATCGAACAATCGGTTGTTTTTATTAGCAGTTAATAAAAACAGCTTAAAACAGATATATGTGAGATCAGGGAAATAGAGAATCACACAAACAGATTTATATTGGTTCACTCTTACACCAAGAGCTACATCCAGTCCCCAGAAACCACTGGGTAATCCACTATGCAATCAAAACCAGATTACACACATCACACACCAAAGTAGTGACCTTGAACCCCTCAAGAAACACACTACCTTTGTCAAACCACACCAAGAATGTTGATCTTGAACACCTCAAGAACACACAACATTCCTTGGCAACACAACTACAGAAATACAGTAATCAAGGAAGAAGGGAATAGAATACACCTGGGTATTACAAAGCTTAAAGTTCAGAATTACAACCCAATCCTATTCCACACACTTAAGAATGATCCAAAGCTCTTTCAAATCTTGAAAAAACTGTTTTGGTAAAACCACCTTTATATGGACTATCCAAGTGGTCAAAAGCATTTAATAAAGGAGCCAAGTTAGTTAGGATCATTTAAAACATATTAAAACTGCTTAACAGAATTTTGTTAAGGTTTTCAGGAAAACAATCGATTGTTTTGTCGAAACAATCGGTTGAATTGACTTGACAACAAAGTCAAGCTTTTCAAAACCTTTTTCAAAAACTGCTAAGGTAAAACAACCTGTTGTTTCAAACAACCTGTTGAAATTTTGACAGCTTTTTAGAAAACACATCTTTTCAAAAGGTTAAAGATTCAAATGAACTTGGATCATCTGAAGGAGTGAATTAACAAGTTTCAAACAACTAGACAGCACACACACACCCAGCAGCAAGGCCTTCAAGTTTTCCTCTTGGATTTGGAGACATCAAAGCATCTTGTTCAACAACCATTTCTTGAGTAAGTTTAATTGTACATAATTTGAATTAAATTATTGTAGGTTGTGTAATTCGCTAACTAATTCTGATCAATATTTAAAGATTGTTTTTACAAGTGTACTCAATCAATGACGAAGATGCTTCGACAGTCATACATGTTAATTTTCCTGAATGGTTCAAGAGCTACGTAAGTGTAACGTAAACCCATATGTGCTTCTTATTAAATCACAATTTCATAAATAAATGTAATGTTTTCTTATCACTAAAACATAGGTTCACGATGAAAGGAATGTAATCAACCCAAACTTGAAGGGACTTTCTTGGGGACCTAATTCAAAGACAACATCATGGAACATCTACTTCGTTAATGGATATAAATTTCATACAAAGGCATGGGTTGCATGTTAAAGGTGTCACTGGCGGGGGAGAAAATGACTTTTATGGTACAATTCATCATATATATGAATTGGAGTATGTTGCTCTCAATAAGAAGATTTCGCTTTTCTATTGTGAATGGTTTGATCCTACAATTAATGTTGGGATTAGATTTCATTCACAATATAATTTAGTTGAAATCAAATTAAATGGAAGATATGGACCCTATGATCCATTCATTCTTCCACAGAAGGTCAAACAAGTTTATTATCTCAATTATCCAAACATATGTTGGTATGTTCCAATTAAAACAAAACCTCGAGGATATGTGCAAGTTGACAACATCAACGATGAATTGTCGTATCAAGCTGAGGAGACGTCTAATGTGTTACCAACTACAAGAATTGAACATTTACAATGTTTAGCTGACACATCTGATGTCGAAGTAGTTGACGACGATGATGATATTAAAGCACATAATGATGACGATGATGAAGATGTTGCCCTCTTAAATGAAGATTATTCGGAACATCACACACACAATGCCAATTCAGATTTAGATAACAATGAAGACTAATGTATATTACTTGTAAGAAATTATATACAAATTATAAACAAAACATGTGATGATTACATAATTATACTAATATTATGAACAAATCATTTTTCAGTAAATTTAAATTTTTCTTGAATTAGATACTCGTGAATGGTAAATTCATTTGTATGCAATCCAAGATTATTTCATATTTGTTCATCATTATTTTATATATCTCAATTCCCACAATCTTACTTTTAGCAAAATTGATTTTTAACCCCAACAATATTTCAAAAATCTTTCATTTTGATATTTTATTCATATGCCTCACACAAAAATAAGTATCTACCTCTTACCCACATTCACAGCACATCATCATCTTATTGCTCATTGAACCAAACCTACTAATTAGTCAAATTAATCTTGTCATCTTTGTTTTTTAATATTTTTTTCTACGACTATAATATGATACGAACATTATTGTATTTATAATTTAAAATCACATTATTAATACATGTTATTTCATTTTATTGTATTCAAATTTACACCAATCAAATAAAATCCAGCACTCAACCAAGATATAAAATGACAATTTTTTAAGATGGAGTAGCCTTACCACATGCTATTTATGAGTAGCGTATGGAGCAATCATTGTCTCTCTCTGGTCCTTCTTTCAAATATGCAAGTCAAGTATCCTTGTGCACAAGTTCCAGAAGATCAATTATTGCGATTGGTTACCATCAAACCAGAAACCCCCATTTCACTGTTTTTCCTTTTTTTTTTTCTTTTTACTTCATTCAAAGCCTTCCTCCCCTTAATTTAATCTCATGGTTAATTGGTAACAATTTGACAAGAAAAAAAAATAAAAAGGTTATAGCCAACTTTAATAATCCTTTAATATCAAAACAAAGCATCAAGATGTTAACTTCTTCCACTTATTATTTTAAAAGTCTATCGTATTTAACTGCTCATACAAATTTCTACGTGACGGGACCATTTTTATTTGTTTGATTACATTAATAATTATACAAATAGAAAATCTAAGATATTTACAATTTATAAGTAAAAAAATGATTTATATAAATATAAGAAAGAGAATAATGATACAAGGGTTTCCACCCTTAAGAAAAGTTATTTCTACGGTCACCATCCCTCAAAACCTCATGTTACTAAAGCTGAAAACCCTTAATATAATCCATTATAACAAAGTAAAGCCTCTAATTTACTAACAGGAATGGAAAAAATATTTAAATTATAATTTTGCCTAACTTAAATGTGCTTTGAAGTAAAAAATAAGATACCTTACTAATATCCTATTAATTAAGCTTAGTTTAGGAAAATATTACATTGGTGTTTAAAAAGATTAAAAATATTACGGATACCTAAGGCTTCTCTAGGTTTTGAAATTAGGGAAACAAAAAACAAAATGTATAAAGAAAAAAAGAGAGTAGATGATTATATAACTTTATTTACGCAACACGATAAACTTTCAGAATTTAAAATTAAACAACATGGGTAAAATAAAGAAACGATGGAACATCCTGAAGCATGTGAGGATTTTATTTAATTCCTAAAAATTCTTCTCACCATGACTCAGTTGTCTGTCTTGAAGTTTTCATGTTTGAAAAACTCGAGAAAAACTGTGCTATTGCATTTAGGGCACTTTGGATCCTTCTCTGATAACATCACGTACATGAAGCATCGAGGACAACCAACCAGATCCATGGCCTTTGCTTCTGGAGAATTTGCACCATGCACCTTCTCTTCCTCCTCAAGTGAAATCTTTGGTGAATATGATACTGAAGAAGATGACGATGAACAAGATAACTCTGGCCATTCACCTGATGATGACGAAGAGAACTCCGGCGATGCTGGCCTGCTCGGAACCTTCAAATTCAACCCTGGACTCTTTCTTTTGCACATCTTCTTAAACCTTTTCCAACCAAACTAACTCTTCCTCTAACTCCGACTTCGAAATCTGTTCATTTTCAAGAAATAATAACCTTAACTTCTAAACAAAATCACTTTCACCAGTATTTTCAACCTTAGTCAAATCAATTACGCACTAATCGAACTAACAGCAATTTGCAAGTCATTTCACATAACTCCAAAAACGTTCTAAATTGTCTTCACAGTTGTTTGTTTTTTTGTTACGTTTGAAGATAAACACGGTGAATACTGTCATAATTGCAATTGCAGTTGCAGGTGTGGTTACGCAAGAAACATGGTGTTGCAGTCAAAACTGCGGTCCCAGAAAGAGATTTAAAACCAAGAACTAAGATACAAAATCACAAAAAGATATCATGTTCCTTAAGATCAAAATTAAGTTAGTAAATCAAAGTGTAAAAATCTATTGTCGGTACACAATAAAGGGAAGTATGGAACTAGACAAACCAAAATATAGCATATATATAGAATGACAGAATATAGGGTGGGCAGCAGAGTTGACATGGGTGTCCATTAGAGGTATAGCTAGCATTTAGATCTACATCCAACCTCGTTGTGCTATATGTATAATAAATTTGGCGTCAAATAAAATTTTTATGCAGGGTTCTATAACAACCAACAAGGGTTTTTGTGGGTTTATTGTCACCTTTATGGTTTGAGTAAGGAGTAGCATTGCAGAAAACGAATAAAAAAATTGGTTAATATAGAAAAGCTGTAGAAGTGAAGTAAATATGAGAATAACTAACAAAAGAAGCAGTTGGTGGCGACAAGAACTAGAATTGTTAAGCGGATGGATCACTGAGTGGATGCATCACAATCGTATCATCCGGCAGAGAAACGGCAGCATATTGTACAATCTAGTTTTTGTTGAATGAACCTTTACAAGGTCAGTGTATGTATAGAGGTTTGGAGGAGTTCAATGCAATGGACATAAACCACCAGTATTTATTGCCCTTATAAATGTCTAATTTACTCTGCGCAGAAAGTGGGGTTTAGTGTACTGTGAGAAATTGTGGGAGTCATTTTTTTTAAATATTATTACATTAATCCTCAATTTATATGCTGTTTTTTTATCGCATCATTTACAACATTTTTGTTCTCTTTTTACCATTCATACGTTAAAAATGAATATACATTATGATCTTCCATTTTGGTAAAGAGAGGAGGTTTCATTGTACTATTCTCTCTTCTAATCAAAATATATTGTACTGGTACGGGCGAGACCGAAGATTTGGTCATTGTGATCGAGACTCAGGCTTGTTAACCGAGAACGGTAAAACCCGGTCGAGATCACGAAAATTTGGTCGAGACGAGGGAAATCATCATGGTCGGCCTGGCCGGCCGATCCATACATCCATTAACGCTAAAAAATAAGGTTAGTGAAACTAATCTGTCATTAAGAATGAAGTAATACACCCATAAGTGAGATCCATTCCACCAATCAAGCCCAATAAGGTAAGTCCATTAAAATAATATAAATAGCACACATCCCAAGGAGAAAGGTACGTCATTTATTACTGTGCACCTACCCGAATACCGATCACCCGCTTTACTGACTTGAGCGTCGGAGTGCCTTCCGCAGGTACCGCCCCCCCCCCCCCATTCGGTGTTCACCCAAAATCGAGAGCCGAAGGAGAAAGCACGAAGACGAGAAGGACCCCAGTCAAGCACCCAGCAACCTGCCCGACTGAAGGAGGAAGACGAAGACTTCAATAGTTCTCTAGGTCCCATCTCCCTAGCAGGAACATATATTGAAGACAATATATGGGTCATGAAGAAGTCTTAGTGAGGGGAAAACGTTCCCTAAGGAGTCCATGGTGATCGAGAAGGTGGCTCTCGCCCTAGTCCTCACAGCAAGACGGATGCGCTCCTACTTCCAAAATCACTCAATAACTGTAAGGACCGACTATCCCATTTTTAAAATTTTATCTAAGTCGGACCTTGTAGGGAGAACGATAGGCTCTGTCTGAGTTCGACATACGCTATGAACCGAGGGGTGCCATCAAATCTCAGTACTTGGCCGACTTCTCTGCCGAACTGACACCACTGCCCACCCTCTCGGCCGGGTGGACGCTATATGTGGACAGCTCGTCGAACAAAACGGCCTGTGGAGTAGGTGTCGTCCTAGAAGGGTTGGGCGACCTCCTCCTGGAGCAACCACTCTAGTTCGGGTTCTGGACAACCAAAAACCACTCTAGCTCGCTTGGTTTAACCTAGCCTAGGACATGGGAGCACGCGAGGTTATGTGCAAAAGCGACTCCTAGGTAATGGTCAACTAGGTCAATGGAGAATTCGAGGTGAAAGAACCTCTACTGCAATGATACTACCACGCGACCAAAAAGAGTATCGCCTATTTCAACAAAGCACCCCCTGGAACACATACCGAGGGAGGACAACCAAATGGCCAACATCTTGTCTAAGCTGTCGGTCACTAAGAAGAAGAGCCACCAGAGATCAGTCATACAAATATGGCAGAGGCACCTGAGTGTGTCTGAGACCGAATGTCTTGCAATAGACAAGGCCGAGACCGAGACCAATAACTGGATGACACCCATCATCCAATACCTGGAAGACAGCACAGGCAAGCTAGAGCAAGATAAAAGCGATGAAACAATAGTGTGCCTAGTACACCATGATCAAAGAAGACTTGTACCGAAGAGGATATTCGACCCCCCTGCTGAAATGCATCACCAGCACACAGGCTAAGTATATTTTAGCCGAGATCCACGAGGGAGTATGTGGAAATCACTCTGGGGCGAGGACGATGGCTGCCAAGGTCCTGCGAGCTGGCTACTACTGGCCAACCATCCAGGGTGACCGTGTCGAGTACGTGAAGAAATGCACCAAGTACCAGGAGTTCGGCCCTCTCCATCACACAAGGCCGGAAGAGCTGCATAGTATTATCTCCCCATGACCGTTTACCATTTGGGAGATGGACACTATCGGCACCTTGCGCCAGTTATACGGCAGACCAAGTTCCTCCTCGTGGTAGTTGACTACTTCACCAAATGCATTGAGGTCGAATCTCTTGCATCCATATCGGCCAAAAACGTGCAAAACTTCGTATGGAAGAGCATTGTTTGCCGATTCGGCGTCCCGCACACAATAATAACTGATAATGGCCAACAGTTTATTGACCGAGGCCTGCAGTCCTTTTTATGACGACCTGGGCATCAAGTCTGTTACGGCATCGGTAGAACGCCTGCAAACCAACGGGCAGATCGAAGCCGCCAACAAGGTCATACTCAATGAGCTAAAAAAGCGTCTGGGCAAGGCAAAAGGCCGATGGACCAAAGAGTTAATAGAAGTACTCTAGGCGTACAGATGCACCCCCAAGATTACCATGCAGGAAACACCCTATAGCCTGACATGTGGGGCCGAGGCCATGATCCCAGTCGAGGTGGCCGAGCCCACCATACGAAGGCAGATGTTCAACCTCACCCTAAACGAGGAAAGCCTAACGGTCAACCTCAATTTGGTAAGTGAATTTCGTAACAAGAGCAGGATTCGAGAGGCCGCCTGCAAGATTCGGGCGTCAAGACGATACAATACAAAAGTCCGGCCGAGGAGCTTCCAAAAGAGAGACCTCGTTTGGAGAATGCACAGTGATGCGAGAAAAAACGAAGGGAAGTTCTCGTCCAACTGGGAGGGATCTTTCCGAGTCCGAGAAGTCACAAAGGGGGGAGCTTATCACTTAGAGTGGCTTTTAGGCAAAATTGTACCAAGGACGTGGAATGCACGCAACTTAAGTTTTATTACAGCTGAATTCAATAAAGTCACGCACTCTTTCCTCACCCTACCAGGGAGGTTTTGACGAGGCGTTTTCATTAAAGTACTAGCACTGTTCTCCTGCAACCCCTCGGCTCGGTCTGGATGAAGCCCTAACCGGCATACCCTGTCGAGACCGATCAACAAGGTTTGGTCTGGATGAAGCCTTAACTGGCATACCCTGTCAACACCTCTCTCGGCTCGGTCTGGATGAAGCCTTAAACGACATACCCTGTCGAGACCAATCAACCAGGTTTGGTATGGATGAAGCCTTAACTTGCATACCCTGCCAACACCTCTCTCGGCTCGGTCTAGACGAAGCTCTAACCAGCATACCCTGCCGAGACCGATCAACCAGGTTTGGTCTGGATGAAGCCATAATCGGCATACCCTGCCAACACCTCTCTCTCAGCTCGGCCTGGATGAAGCCTCAACCGGCACACCCCTGCCAAGACCGATCGATACACACCCAAGTTAACATCATAACTTGGGACAAACAAACTCACAAGTTAAATGGTCGACCGCCCATTTTAACTTGTTCGATTAAGCAATCACAATTAATGGGCGACCATCCATTTCAACTTGTTCGATTAAGAAATCACAATTAATGGTCGACCGTCCATTTCAATTTGTCCGATTAAGCAATCACAATTAATGGCCGACCGTCCATTTCAATTTGTTCGATTAAGCTTTCACAATTAATGGTGACCGCCCATTTCAATTTGTTCGATTAAGCATTCACAATTAGTGGCCAACCGCCCAAACAAATAAAGACCGACATTTTTAACTTGTGCAAATTGTTTCCTCAAAAGCAAAAAGACCGACTGAAAGAAAGTTGGGCGATAGATTAAAAGCTGCAAAAGGAGGAGGCCACACCCCGGTCTCAGAGAAAACAGAAAGACAACAAGAAAAGGCCACAGCCCAGCCAAGAGCAAACCTAGTCTTGAACTTCAATGCACTCGCCCTCCTTAGTCTCGGTCGACCTAGCCTCTTATGTCGCCAAGGCATCCATCTCGGCACTTGGGACCAGCCGACCCTGGTGAACTTCACAGTCCATGTCAAATTCACCAGTGGCTGGCAGCCCCTAATAAAGTACATGGGCTTGATGCACAACTCAGTCGAAGCATTGCTTCAGCAATTCCTCCGACTCCTCGTAGTTTTGGTCGAGCTCAGCTTCGACCTAGTCCTTTGCAGCTTAGAGGGCGGCCAACTCAGTGGTCGAGGATGAGAATTTCTCATCTCTCTCCTCGACCATCTTCTTCATATCGGCAATCTCAGTTGTCGCCCTCAACGTCTCGGCCTCCCCTGCCACCAAACGTTCCCTCGCCTCGACAGCATCCTGCTGTGCCAGCTCCCTCTCGGTCGCCTCCCGAGCAATCCTGGCCGATAACTCGCTATTAGCAGCCAAAGATTACTTCAAGTCTACATTGGCCTCGGCCAGCTGATGCTCCAACCGAGACACGACCTCGACATGACGGTCCCGGCCTTGAATCTCGTACTTGACGAGGACGATCGAGTGGCACATCAATTCCAAGCCACTTCTCAGCAAGTCTGAGGGGGAGATACCTCGGATCGACTCTCGAGTCTCCTTAGGGAGGGCCACGCGAACTCGACATGTGAATTGAAGGCCACCCCAAAAGATTGAGGGGCGAAGGCGAAGCTTTAGCACCAGCCTCGGGAGGCCCGGCCACCCGCTCTACGCGCCTAGGAGAGGGAGAGTCCGCCTCAACGACCTCCCGACAAGGCGGCGGTGTCGGCAGGGAGCCAGGGGAACAAGTGATGGTGGCAATGTTACCACCATCGCTCGGCCTCTTCTTGGACTTGTGGGAAGGGCTGGTCGAGCCCTTATCAGCACCCGAGCCCTTTGTTGAAGGAAGAACATCGATGCTCCGACGTCCCTTCTTATCAGTCGCCCTTTGTCGATACTTATCTAGCATGCTAACACCGGCCGACTTGTCTTGAACCATAACAACTGCGAAAGCAAAAAAACAACAAGTGTTAAAAGACGAGAACAAAAGTACCGACCGACATAAAAAAAAAAAACAAACAGAGACCCATACCCCTAACGGCCGCCCATCGAGCCATATCGGCATAAGCACCGATCAGCATCCAGTAGGGAAGCTTCCTCGGGAGTGCGTCGAAGAGGGAGAGAATCTCCACCTCCTCGGCACTCCCCATATGCCTCGGCCACGCCTTAAAATCCCAAGGATTGGTAGTCCAGTACAAGGGGAACCGAGAACGACCGACCTCATAAAAAAAGAGGTTGTCGCCTCTGGCGAAACGATAACTTTAACGAACCTCTTCTTGAACCTCTTGTACGAGACTGCAAAGGAGTCAAACAAAACACTCCCCGACTGACCGACCAAGGAGAGCCAAGAGGCAGGTTGGACGAGGTAAGAGGCATAATAAGAAAGAAAAGAAGAGGGAGTGGGATGAAGGCGCATAACATCGCACAACAGGCGAAAGGCCTGGAGGGACGCCTAGGTGTTTGGATGGATCTGCGTGGGAGCCACGTTGAATGCCCGAAGGACGTCCATTGTGAATTTATCAAAAGGAAGGGAGACATGCAAGTCTGAGAAGAGACAGGTGTACATGTAGAAGAACGGAGGATCGGTACCTGATCGCCCCAAGCACACATTCTCGGCAGGCTCACAAGGAAAAACACTAAAGTAGTGAGAATGTCCACCCACCTTTAGAACCGAGTACTTGGCCAAAAAGTTGGTCACAGATACCTCGGTCTTATAGGTGGACGAGATCTCAGCAACCTTAGGGTCCACCCAGCTAAGATCCACGAGAAGAATGTCGACGGGGGGAAGTCCGACCAGTCAACACCATTGGCTGGATCATCCCCCCTAACTACCTCTACCAGGGGTGGCGTCTCGGCCACCCCGACTGACAAGGAGTCGGTGGTAGATGAAGAAGAATAAGAAGAAGATGAAAAAGAAAAGGAAGAAGAAGAAGGTCTAAGAGGAAGAGAGGGGCGACCGAGAGGAGAGGAAGGGTGACTAGAGGAAGAGGACGTAGGCCGAGACAAGGTTGACATAACTAACCTTATGAAAATTGGATGAGACTGAGTCTAATAAAGGAGGGCGAGAAATCACTCGGATCTCAAAGCTATGGACGAGAGAACGGTCGGCTATTAGACAAACTCACAAATGAAAAGAACAATGTCTCGGCACTGTTGAGACCGCTATTTATAGGAGCCAACAACCTCGGAATTCGAAACGTCAAATTAATCTCAGTCGTTAGATCTTCTCGATCCAACGGTCCACAACGCTTCCCGCCCGAAAAACTCCTCCTTCATGTCAGTCACGTCACACCGCCTGAGGTCACGTCACGCCACCTGAGGTCACATCACACCTCGGGGAACGAGACAACCACACGACTAGGGAGACCGAACAACACCCACTTTTAAAGATTCATCGAACGTAACCGTCCTCGAGTATGGGGGGCAAGTGTACTGGTATGGGCGAGACCGAAGATCCGGTCACCCTGACTGAGACTCGGGCTTGTTGATCGAGAACGGTGAAACCCGACCGAGACCACGGAAACTTGGCCAAGACAAGGGAAATCGCCACGGTCGGCCTGGTCGGCCGACCCATACATCCATTAATGATCAAAACCAAGGTCAGTGAAGTTAATCCGTCATTAAGGATTAGGTAATACACCCATAAGTGAGATCCATTCCACTAATCAGGCCCAATAAGGTAAGCCCATTAAAATAATATAAATAGCATACATCCTAAGGAGAAAGGTACGTCATTTATTATTGTGCACCTACCCGAATACCGATCACCTGCTTTACTGACTTGAGTGTCAGAGTGTCTTCCGCAGGTACCCCCCCCCCCCCATTCGGTGTTCACCCAAGACCGAGAGCTGAAGGAGAAGCACGAAGACGAGAAGGACCCCAGTCAAGCACCCAACAACTTGCCCGACCGAAGGAGGAAGACGAAGACTTCAATAGTTCTCTAGGTCCCATCTCCCTAGCAGGAACATATATTGAAGACAATATATGGGTCATGAAGAAGTCTTAGTGAGGGGAAAACGTTCCCTAAGGAGTCCATGGTGGAGGAGTTTTTTTTTTTTTTTTTTGTCAAAGAATATAATGAATTAATTGGAATTTTTAAGAAATGTATATCAATCCATTTTAAAAAAACCAAAGAACAACTATAAGTCATTTAGTACACACACCATGTCTTGTAAAACGAAAAGTCTATACAAGACTTGGTCTCTTACAATTTTTTTTTACAAAGAATAAATAAAATAAATAGGATATTTAAGAAATAACCTAACCCTCATACAAAAACTACTTCTTATAGCTCCCAAGAAACCAAGCATCACAGAGATCTTACAAGAGATCACCTAAAAACATTAGTTATACTAATACAATAACATCTACAAAGAGCTTTTCAACCAACTAATTTTACTAGAGGACTTGCAATCCCACACCCATACTATTGATGACATTTACCATTTCCTTATTTTTGTTTGATAGCAGACTCAACACAGTTCCAACACACTTTATTGTATTTTAGCTAGCTAAATCAACCATTGAAAACTTGCAAACCCATTGTCATACTACATATGACATCCTTCCATGCCTTATGTTGGTTTAAAGTAGTTTTAGCATATCACACAACATCCCGTAATCCCCTCATGTAGCTTTTGATAACTAAAGTTCACCAGCTTTGTGGTATGTATCCTTGAATTGCAAAGGTTCAATGGAGAACAAAAGCCACTTCTTCCATGTATTAGACCCTTCCACACGTAGGTGCTAATACAAGACTGATAAAACATTTCCTTGTTGCCTAACACCCCTGCAAAACAACTACATCTAGACCTTTCCCAACCCTTTAGCAGAGAACAAACAATAACAATCATAAAACACACACCACCACAAAACTAGATTAAACAGAAATTTTCAAGCAAATATCTGGATTGGTGATCCAATCAGAATAACCAAAATAAAAGGCATGTAATTTATATTTCAGCCATAACCAAGTTTTTAGTTGACTCATTTGCAAAACTTTCTTCACATCAAGCTTTCCTTTGTTTAAAGATAACATTGCTCCTATGGTCTCAAATTTGACAGTGACCCATAAACCTTTCCATATCAAATTTTGAAATTGGTTACTAAACAAGTGAAATTGTTCAAAGTAACACATAAGATCCTTATGTTGGACAAACTTATAGCTTATCCAGGTACAACAACTATTCGACAAAAAATTAGCTAAACCACATTCCACAAATAGATATTGCACAGATTCTTCATTTGACAGACAAATAAGGCATAAATTAGTATTTAGATTAATCCCTCTCCTTAATAAATTTACTCTGTGGGGACTTTACCCAACAACACCCTCTAGGCAAGAGTAATCGTCACACTAGGAAATAGGGGGTGTTTTATAGTGCCAATCGTTGCTAGGTGATTTTCTCCCCTCTATAAACTCTAGTTGATTATCATTAGGTATGTCATTTGTATTTATGTGCTTCGAGGATCTTGTTCTTGGACGAAAAGATATGTGTATGCAGATTACGTGCCAAAGGAGCAGAAGACGATCTTTGGAGATAAATGTAACCATTGGACAGGAAGGATTGGATAGACACCTTGTAATTGAGACGAGGCAGCTTTGGAGAACATGGCAACATGAGCTAATTTTTTGTTGTCATTTATATGTTGTTTTGAAAAATCCATATTTATGCTCTCTTTTTTCTAAGGTATTGATGGAAGAACAATGATAGAAACATATGCTTGTAATTGCATTCATAAATACGTGAACTTTTCACTTTGGTTCTACAAGTTCTAAGGGGATATAAAGTAGGTTTATTACAATGCCTGTTTTTAGCAAACATGGTAGGACTTTGTTGTTGAAGATAGGCTTTGTTGTCTCCAAATCTATGAGGATTGCTTGAAGGCCTAGGTGTTGCTTGTATGTGTGTGTTCTGGGTAGTTTAAATTTGTAAATTCACTCTTTGTTATGATCCAAACTTGTTTTAATCAAGATCTTTTGAAGAAAGAGTGTTTTCTAAAGAAGTGGAAAAACAACCAATTGTTTCATCGTTTCAATCGGTTGTTTTACACTTAGTGGTTTTTGAAAAGGATTTGGAAAACTTGACGTTGTTTGACTTTGCTGTCAAACAAATTCAACCGGTTGTTTCAAGAAATCAACCGATTGTTTTTTGAAAATCCTTAACAGAATCTGTTAAGTTTGTTAAAGTTGTCTTAAATAATTCAAAACTGATTTGGCTCTTGCTTAAATGTTTTTAACAACTTTTTGGAGTATAAATAACTGTTATACGCTCCTAGTTGTTATGAAATCAAATTATACTTTTCAAATCAATTTTCTCCAAGATTGCTTCAAGCTTTGGATTCTTTTAAAGAGTGGAATAAGATTGCTTTGTAATTTTCAATTCAATCTTTTGATTGTATCAGGTGTGATCATTCCTTTTCTCTCTTGATCTCTGTAATTCTGTAAAGACTGGTGTGTGCAGATCTAGAAGGTGTTCTGATATGTGGTGTGTTGTTAGCCAAAGGAGGAGTGTGTTCTTGAAGGATTCAAGATCACCTCTTTGGTGTGTGGTTTGTAATCAAGGTTTTGATTGCTTAGTGGATTGCTCAAAGGTTTCTGGGAATTGGATGTAGCTCTTGGTTAAGAGTGAACCAGTATAAATTTTTTGTGTGATCTTTCTATCCCTTATCTCTTTTAAATATGTTTTAGCTTATTTTTATTCATTGCTGATAAAAACATCCGGTTGATTTTCTAAAATCAACTTAAAACAGTTTTATTTGTCGGATGATATGGTTTCTTATTCATTAATTCTTCACTTTACCTTCAATATTTGCGAAAAACGTTTATAAACAATTCACCCCCCTATTGTTTAAGGCCTACAATTCCAACATTTGTTACGAGTTTGGTTGTTTGTCCCTGTCTCTAGACAAGATGTTCTGCTGGTGCAGGGTACACAATGAGAGGGGAAGCAATTATTGCTGGAATACCTTACTCATTTTAGGTAGGGAAGGGGATTGGGATTGCTTGTGTAAGGATTTGCAAGGGTTCTTCACACTATAACTTTTGCAAATTTGCTATCTAATTTGCAATGAAAAAAGCCTAATGAAGCCTAGGTGTACACAAGCCTTTGTTGTTTTGTAATGCTTTTGGTTTGTAGGATAGGCGGTGAGGATTTTGGGACTTGTATAAGGAGTGGGACACCTTTAAGTTTCCCTTTTTAATTTAATTTATTCTTTGCTGATCAAAAAAGAAATAGACATGAAAAAAAGACATCCATATTCCACAGAGGTGGATTTGTGCAGCATTTTATAGGTAGACCTCATTGAGAACGACCCAAAGACTTCACTTGCCCAAGGCATGGAGTCACTAGCCTCCCTATGGATTTGTGCACAATTAAGGAACAAAAACAAGTGACCTACTTGTGCATCTTTTCATTCCAATATGATCCTTCTCCAATTTAGTCTCCACTATCAACCTGTATATGTACACACTCCTACTTCCCCCACAATTTTACCCTGGTCTACTGATGTGGAAAAGCCTAGGGAACATATGTTTGAGGCTATCTTGATCTAACCAAGTATGCTCCCACAATTTGATTGTATCACCTGCTCCGATTTTGCTTTCCCAACTCCCACAATTTTCTTTGTTCAATCTTATCTTTATAGCATGATAACTGCCTATTGTAATTGAAAATGTCTTTATCAGAAATAGATTGGCAGAGGTTATGGATTGCTAACCTGTTTGAGCTATTCTACTTCGATTGAAGCGCTTCTATGATATCTATAGCTTTCTACCATGATTGCCTACTTCATTCGCCCCGTAGAAGCATCCTTCCTTGTTGTATACCTTCTAAAGTTATTTGAGCTTCTTCAATCAAGCATATCTTCCCAACAATAGGTTCCTTTGGGTGCTTTGATTTTTGTCAATCTTTCATTATTGTCTTTTCTTCCCCCCGAAAGCCTCATTTGGGACGTTTAGGTTTTGTCTAACATTTGTATAACCACTAAGCTCGCGCGTGGAATTATTGATAAAGAGCGTGTCATTTGTTGACTGAGGCCCACCAATAGACGTCTCCACCAAACTTTTTTAGGCTTTAATAGTACCAGACTCACTGCTTTGGGTTGTTTCTATGTTGAGCCTTTTGGTAAATTTATTAACAATTGCTACCAAGTTAATCAAAGCATCTTGTACTACCACAAATTCTTCAACAATGGAGTTAGCTGTGTATATCTCAAATCCCACCTAACAATTAATTTCCAGATTGATGTTTAGATTTGCACCTTTCACCTGTTTACGCTTTTCCATGGCAAGACTTTCCAAAAAGGGGGATGTTGTTGACCTTTGTAAATTTTGAGCATCGACTTTTGTGACCATCTCCGGTCAGAAGTATGCATTAATGATGGGAAACATGATGTTTATGGATTCATGGATCCCCAATTAATTAATCCTATGGGAAATAGGAAGACTAAAACTAAAACTTACATAACGAACTATCTAGTTACAGGGGAAACAAATATATATTTCCCTTATATTAATGAGTAAGTACAAATTTTAAGTTGCCAATTATTAATATTTCATCTTTTAAAGTTATACTAATTATTTTCTCAATGCTGGTGTCATTGGCCATTACTTGTGATATCCCTAAATAATCACATTGTTGTGTGATTCTGCTCATTACACAAGAAGTCACACACATACCTTAAGTAAATAGTGGATTGGTAATTACATTATTAACTTACCTAAAAAGTTCTTTTATTAATTAACTCATACACTAAATAAAACATATGAAGAGGTTACTAATGAGAATATATTTATTCACACACAATAGCCTTAATCATATGCCCCAACAACCCATGCTATTTTGTGAAGTCTTTGATGTGTGGGGTATTGATTTCATGGGTCCCTTCCCTATTTCTTTTGGATTCACTTATATCCTTCTTGTTGTGGACTATGTCTCCAAATGGGTGGAGGCAATAGCCACAAGAACTAATGATTCCCATGTTGTTGCAGCTTTTATTCGATCTAACATCTTCTGCATATTTAGGATTCCTAAAGCCATCATCAGTGACCAAGGCACACATTTTTGCAACAGGATACTTGATGTCCTATTTCGAAAATATGGGGTGATCCATAGAGCGTCCACACCATATCATCCACAAACAAATGGTCAAGCTGAGGTCTCTAATAAAGAAATAAAACGCATTTTGGAGAAGATGGTTAAGCCAACAAGGAAGGACTGCAGTAAACGTTTAGACGATGCTCTTTGGGCCCATCGTACAGCCTATAAAGCACCTATTGGGATGTCTCCCTTTAGGGTTGTCTTTGGAAAAGCTTGTCATCTACCTTTGGAGATCGATCACAGAGCTTACTGGGCAATAAGGACATGCAACATGGATTATGACAAGGCAAGAGAGCAGAGAAAACTTCAGCTGCAAGAGTTGGACGAGATCCGTTTGGAGGCATATGAGAACTCCAAATTCTACAAGGAAAGGACCAAGCATCTACATGACCACTTCATCACTGGAAAGGAGTTTGTTGTCGGCCAGCGTGTGTTAATGTTCAACTCCAGATTAAAGCTCATGCCTGGAAAGTTGCGTTCAAGATGGATTGGACCGTTTTTTGTCACCCATGTCCACCCTCATGGTGTTGTAGAATTGCAAAGTCTAGCATCTACCAATACATTTAAGGTGAATGGACACCGTCTAAAGCTCTTTCATGAGATTCCTCAAGACGAGACGGTGGAAGAGATTACCCTCAAGCTTGAGGAGGGAGTATTTCTTCCCTTACTTTTATCATACACATATATTAATTGTTTTTACCTGTGGACAATGTAGGATTTAAGTGTGGGGGGAGAATTGTAGTTAGGATTTGTTTTACTGTTTTATTTTTATTTTTTTTTTTACATTTTCTTTTACTCATTATTTATGTTTTTTTTTATTTAAAAAAAATTATTTTGAAAAGTGATCCAGGGAAGACTCTGGCTAGGAAAGACTTGGTATTTAAGTTTGTCCATTTGTGACTCACCTCTCTTTCCTGGGAGTTTACTTGGTTTGCTTTCAAATAAAAATTCCTTAATATTTTTTGTTTTCTTCTAGCAAACATTTAGAGCATCTAATACAAGCATTATGCATGTTTCTAGATAAATTTTGAGTTTCTTGATCTTTGTTGTGTGGATTTCTTAGAAAAGTTTTGAAAAATAAGTTGGTTATGAGAAATTTAGAGTTGAATATTTTGTGATAAACTGTCCCAGGTGAGATTTTGAGCTTCATTGACAGATTGTCTAATATTCTTTTTAGTGTGTTTTCACTTGTGTTTGCTTATACTCTAGAACTTAGCTTGATTCTTTGTTTTACAACTGTGATTTACGTGCATGAACTGATATGATAGAGGCATTTTTTGTTTAAATTAACCCACTAGCCATATTAGCCTACCTTTATGATAATCCATTTGTTAGCCCCTTGAGCCTATAACCTTTTTCTTATTTTTAACCCTCATTACAAGCCTCAAAACAAGAAAAACCATGTTTGTCCCTACCTTAGAAGATAAAGGAGCTTTGAAATCATTTAGGAATAGGTTTTTGAATAAGTGTGGGGGTGTATGTCATTTTCATAGTTTACCTCTTCAGTTATTTTTTTTTTAAAAAAAAGGGATAGAAAAAAAAGAATACAACAAGAAAAAGAAAAGCAAAGCAAAATAAACAAAATAAGAGTATATCTTCTAATACATTGGATTGACTATCTACTATATGAAAAAAAATTATATCTTGAAATAAAAAGAGGAGTTGAATTGTCATAATACTTACACTTATTTTTAGACCTATCCTTCATTGCTCCTTTGTTTTTCTATGGTTTTTAAGCCTATTTTCCCACTTTTACCTACGTTTACCTTAGCCCCATTACATCCCTTATAAAGTCCTCTTGATCTTTGATTGCATATTTTTCAATGGTTGTGAATATTAGAGTCCTGCTAAGCATATGGTGGTGTTTGTCTGCATGGGTGCTGAGTGTAAATATAAACCTAAACACTTGAGAGTTAGAGAGCATTTAGTGAGAAGTTTATCAAATTTTGATTCACCTTTGAATTCGATTACCTACTGGTAGTTCAATTCATAGGATTCCATTCATGCTAGTTTTGATTCCTTGATTGTCTTGAAAATGTATCATGTTGATATAGTTGTTCTGGTTTGCTGCATTTTAGTTTTCATTATTTTTCCTTTTAGCTTTCTAAATATTTGTAGAGTGTTTTGCCCAGGAGTGCAAAAAGGATAAGTGTGGGGGTATTTGATGAGCATATATTTATTCACACACAATAGCCTTAATCATAGATTATTGGACTATAATAATAAATAAATCCATTGTTTTAATTAATATTCATATAATTGGATTTATTTGGGCATTAACTATTATCTTTGGTAATTTTGTGTTTTTAGGGTAAATTATCTGAAGCATCTACCTTTGTGAGTGGGCCAAACATGCAAAAGTCCAAGTTGCTTCTTTAAATCAAAACAGAAAACAAATTTTGAGGAGAAGAAAGAGAAAATAAAAGCTACAAGATTCCAGAAATAGAATTGGAAGCAAATCTTCTGCAAAATAAAAAGAATTATGGAAAATGGAAACTGTTTACAAAATCTAAACTGCAATATTTTCCCAAGATCCTTGGAGCAGAAAAGCCTATAAAAGGACACAAGCATCAAGGAGAAAGGGGAGAGCTTCATAGGATTTTCTTAGTTTCTTTTCTTATTTGTAATTCTTTTGCCTCCGCATGGAAAGCTAAACCTTTTGGTTGATTCCTTTGTGATTCCCCATTGAGTTTTGAGGTTTTGATCAATAAAAGTTTCTATTTTTAATTCTCTATAGCAGTTGTTTTTATTGTCTAATATCCTGGAAAACTAGTTTTTGTGAGAGGTTGTACTTGAACGCATGATTGAGAGTCTTCCTTTTCTTAAACTTTGGTTTCTTAGTTAGTTCGTATCGTTCTAATTAATTTCTTGGGCGCATGATTCAAGACAGAGGAGATAAGCATTCCCATGGAGTATACGCATGGAACAAAGTGGGTATTGATTAAACCGGTAGACGCATGCTTTACTGGTGAGCTTCAGTTGAATTAGGTTTGGCGCATGTTCAATCTAGTTTAGCTCTGCTGAGGATTGAGAAAGGAATAATCTTTAGAGAGCCTGTGAAGAATTCATTGGTGGAAGAACTTGGGAGTCAATTTGCATTCTTTACTGATTCAAATCATCATTTATATTTTCCTGCTTAACGATCGCAACCCCTGTTACTTTACAATTATTGCTAATTTTCATTGTTTGCAGATAGGTTTTGAATTCTATTCACTGAAATTACTATTGGATTCGTTGGGAGACAACTTGGGGTTATCTGACCACAACTATACTATCATCTCTCTAGTGTTAGACAAGTCTACACTAGAATCATATTAATTTGACAGCAAAACGACAGCTATCAGTTACCAAGTGCAAAGTCCCAAAAAATGACATGATGGCGGCTAAAGGTTTTGTAATTTTTTATTATTAATTTCCTATCTTGTGAAAGAAATATCATTATTAAGTTTTCATTAATATTGAATTGTAGTGCAATAAACAAACGAGAGTATATGAATGTGATTACTATGTCATGCAATGGATGACAAACCTTGTATGAGCTGGCAATGACAGAGGTTGAGGCCAGGTAATCATGTTTAACTAATTGTTTATACAAAAGTATGCGTAGTTTATAGACTTATTTGAACTTATTATGTGATGCAATATTTTATGGATGTTTAATCACTGGTTTCAGAATCAATGGATTACGCGAGGAACGCTTGGACCATATATGTCATTAGATTTTATAGCACTCTAAGATAGATGATGATCAAAATAGTTAAATCATATGTTGTTAGTTTTAGTTTTGCTTTATATGATTTAGTGTATAGAAATTTTTACTTTAAATATTACTTTATAATTTTGTTTGATTTATTATATATTTTTTTATAAGTATTCATAATTTTTTTATATTATTATTGAATTTGGTTAAGGTTTTATACAATACGAGTCAACTAAGAGGAGGAAATGTAATAAACAAAATTGAATCTTAAAAAACCCCATATAGACGACGATTTTGACTAAAACTGAAGTCTATGAGGCACTATAGGCAACAATTTTGACTATAATCGTCTTCTATGTGAGACTTTTGTCATACAAAACAAGAACATAAACGATGTCTCATACAATAACCGTCGTCTATGCTTTCATTTTTTTTTCCACTACATGACTCACGTTAAATGACGATTGGTCAAGTAACGATCATTTATAAAATATAAATTGGCGACAATTTAGATAACAGTCGTTATCTATATAGCAAAATATAGACGATAACTTAAGTCGTCGTCTATATTAAATTATTTTAAACAAGATCAGTAAAAATTAAATTTTAAAATTTTCGCCTAACAATTTTAAAAATCATAATCTAAACATGTTTCTACAATAGTATAAATAGGAGTATCATAACAAAATTTATATATATAACACTTTTTGTTCCATATATAACAAGAGATTCTTTAATTTTGTGTATAATTTATATTTTAAAATTAGAAATTTTAAATAACATAACTATATTAAGTAAGTAGCCTAATCGTAAAGAGAAAGAAAAGGAATAGAATTAATATGAATTACTTATCTACAATAAATAAATACACATTTTTCAATTATTCTATAATATAATTATGTTTCTTTCTCTTTATAATCTATATCACATTTTTTAATCAAATTAAAAATTACATATATCAAATTAAAATATAATGATCTAAATATTATATTTAGGTAAACTTATTAAATTAAAAATTAATATAAATATTTAATTTACTAAAATAAAATATCCTAAATAAAAATATTAAGACAAGCATATGCCTTTTCATCAGTTTAAATAATGTCGTTTTAAGAAAATGATTTCAAAAACGGTTTATTGTAATTATATAATCATATCTAAATATTATGTGATTAATTTTAAATAAAAATATTATATAATTATATATTTATAGTTATTAAAAAGAGTTATAATAAAAATAACGCAACAAATAATATATATTTTTATAACTAATAAAAAGAAACCGTCCATATATTTATATATTTTTAGAAGATATAGATTATTTGAAAATATAAAAAAAAATTATGAGTGGGAAGTAATAAAAATAATATTTACAAATGGTAAAATTGAAGATTAAGTAGATAAAAAACAAAGCATGTTTTTGTATATAGTTGTTGACCATAGTGTCCGAGTCCGCGGAAGCTGTTTGGGAGTATTTATAAAAAACGGCCCACTTATCCCTAAGACAGCACAACATGGCTCATCTTCGTTCCGTACCATGTAGAAATAACTAGGTAACTGCCACTATTAGATTCCAATTTAATTACACATTTTAATTCTCTCAACCACTTTGTGTATCTCTCTGCCTCATCAGATGCCACTAGTCACTTCACTCCAATCATATACTAACAACTTCATGCAATCATCCTCACATCAAACATAAATTATGTTTTTTTATCTTTAATAGGATTTTCAATTTACCTTTAGAAATAAACCTCTCAAATTTAAAATTAGATATTTATAAATAACTATTTTAATAAATTTAACTATAATAAAATCTGATATTATAATAGAAAATATACTTCAATTTTAACTTAAACTTTACTAAGAATAAAATTTTTATTATTCATAATTATAATTTTATCTTATTTTTAATCAGTATAAAATTTTAGAAAAATTATATCATTATTAATTACTAATTTATTTCAAAAATAAAGTTTGATGAATTAAAATATTTGTTTGCTTTAAAGTAATAACCTTATAACGATTTTGTTTTAACATTAAAATAAGATAATATTAGTAAATTATTCTTAGCTTTAGTTTCTAAAGAAGTTTATCATTAATTTCTTTTAATAATTAAATGTTTTTTAATAGTTTAAAGCTAGTAAGTTTTAATTTTAATTCTCTAATTTTTTTTCTTTGTATTTATCTTTTTAAAATTTAAATTTGTCACTTTTAATGTTTAATGGTATATATTAATAATTAACTATTTATGTAATGCACGTGTCTTCTCAATGATATAATGTATACGTATATTTCTTTGTCTCTTTAAACCAGTAATAAACCATGTTATATCCCAACAGCTACATGTGCACAAAACTTTAGTGGGATCACTAATTTTAATAATTAATCAACTTATTATAAATAAAATATTTATTGATTCTAGCTTTTTAATGCTTTTTTTTTTAATTTATAATTTACACACCCTTTGCCAAGTACAGAAAGATGTAAATTTGTCTTTCTTCTTTTCTCACACAGTGCCTAGAGATTAAGCTGAGACATAAATGTTGAAACAAAGAAAGAAGGGATGAAAGTGACCTTTCTGCTGTACATGAATTGATAGGCCAAACAAACTTTATTGGGTTAAGGTGTTTATTTTCAATGTCTTCGTCAATGGTCTGTTTGCTTTCGGGTGAAAATAGTTCATGTCGATGAATTATAGGAAAGAGTTGTTTATATCAATTGATTGTAAGAAATTAAGAGTGTGGAAAGATAAGGAAATAGGAGAGGTTTTTTTCCTTGTGTAGTGATTGTAGAAAAATACACTTATCTAGCTGAAAAGCTCGTGTGGTGATAGTTTTTCTAGTTGTCGGTGGTGGTTTGCTTTCGAGAGTGAATTCTTAATCATCTCATTTTAAGTAACAACTCTCTGCTTAAATTTGAATGTTTAGACTATTCATGTTGACGAGGGAAAATTAATTCTCAGACTTTGATTTGGGAATCAATTATCAAGAAAGATATAATCAGTTTTTTAAGACAATTTGTAGGGATATTACCTTTTTTTTATCTGGAAATCGACTTTTGCCAATCATAATCAATGTTTATTTTTTTTTTTATGTTTTATGTATACATGGGTTTATTTGGTTTGGAAGAATGAATATTTTATTTATTTTGCTTTTGTAACAGTATAGGCAAAGAAGAACTAAATGGTATATAAGACTACTGGTATAATTGTTTACGTGTCGATACTTTTCTAGTTCCTTCCTTCGAGTCTCCTTCATGTTGATGCTTGGTCAGGGTTAACTGAAAAAAGGTACTTTAACGATTAAGTAAATACTCTATGTAAAGAGTGTATATTGGTAATTGATAAAAACGTACCTTACACCTCCGCAAAGGGTTTTTATATAGTGTTGGTCATGGGTCTTTGTTATGATGGGTCGGATTCCAGTTATTCTCTGATGTGCATCATGATCCCTCTGTTTAATAGGGAGGTATATTGATATATAGGTATGTTGGAATATCTGAAGAATATTTGTCTCATCTATCAGTTAATCAGTTTGTAGCTGATTTGTCAGAGATACTTTTCGCGTTTGGGATACAAATTATGACTCGTTAAGTGTTATTGGAACTGTTGTTACTATCATTTATTCTTGAGGTGTCCTTTAACTTGGATGGTCAGTCACTCAGGCAGAGACTAGCTTGTCCGGTATCGATCATTACACTTTTTATTTTTTTATGTATATATATAATGTTTATTTTTGTTGAATAAGGTGTATTTTTCATAAAGTAATATGAAATTATTGATTGATAATGGTAATTAGGTTTGTAGATATAAATATTTTTGAAATAATAATATTAAGTAGAGTTTAGAAAATTAAAATTTGTTTATATTTAACTGCAAGAAATATTTTTAAAACTCATTTTGATAGATATAATATAAATAAGGATATAATTGAAAAAACTTATAAATGTTATTTTGAATTTATAATATAATTATAGTTTTGGAACAAAACTAAATTGTTAACATAAGTATAATTTCGAAAGAGTATTATTAATTTGGGTGCAACAAAATATGCAATAGGTATGGGGATAATCTTTTAATTGCAAATTACTAAATTTTATTGGAAATAATTACCGAAAATAATGTTTTAATTTAAAACAATTATCATTTATAAATGAATAAATCAAATTAATTTTTTAATAATTTTAAAATATAAGAACAAATTTGTAAACTTATATTTTTATCAATTAAAAAAAATATAGTTTCAATAACAACAACACAAACTTCAATAAATTTTTAACAAATATTTATTCTGACATAAAACAATCTCATCTTCTTCACAATTTTCCTTCAAATCATCTGAAATTCATTCCCTCAATTTTACTCTCTAATCCAAACAAAACATAAATATTTTTTATTATTTACATGTAATTTTTTAATTATTATATTATTATTATCTTAAAAATATTCATTTAAAATGTAAAATGAAATCGATAAATTATAAATTATATATGGCTAGAAAGCTAACTAAATATATTTTGTAATATTTAATTATTATTAAAATATATTTTATCAATTTATAAAAGAAACTCAATAAAATTGAGTAATTTCGTTTAAAGCCTTTTCACAATAGAAGTCTTAAGTTGGAAATTTTATAATTTCTGCATTTCAAAATTTTCGTGATTTCAAAACCTAATTTAAATATTTTATATATATATTTTTCAATAAAATGAATTTCAAAAATAAAACATTCATTACAATAAAATCATTAAATAAAAACTAATTTTATAGAAAAAAATAATTAGGTTCTATATTGACTAAGTTAAAATTAATTTAGATAATAATAAAATTATTGATATCTAAATTAATTTATATTATTAAAAAATAATTTTTAAATTGATATCTAATTATTTACCAAGATTTTAAATATTAATTTTAAAATCTAAATATTGGTAGCTAAAATTAATGTAACTAATTTTCGAGGATTTGACGTTTATAATTTTTTTTTGGACATGTAGACTGAAATTAGAGAAATTTATAGAGTGAATTGAAAGATTTTAAATAATTATCAAATAAAATCACATTTCGAATGAGAGATAATATTATGAGTATTGTGATTGGTTGGTATATGTTTATATAGAATTTAATCATGTATGGATAATCTTGAATGAATAACCAAAAGATAGAGTAAAAGATAAAAAATAAATAAATAATATTAAATTAACAACTGTAGTAAAGTATACAAAATAGGTTTAAATGTGTAGTGTGTGTTTAATAAATATTAAATGCAAAAAGAAAAGGTTCAAAACAGGTTCTAAGTCCAATAATAGAGTATTATAAATAGATGACCAATCCAAAAGGTAAGTAGAGTGAATTTATCTAATGATTAACTAGTACTAATTCTGACTTTAGCATCGGAGCACCTTGTAGGTACACACACCCACCTGTGAGAGGAGATTGAGATCGAGAACCGAGAGATCCCGTTGACCTAGACCCAGGGAAGCGAGAGTCATCAAATCATATCCAAGCTCAAGCCCAAAATAGAAGAGTAGCAAATTTGATAGTTGTCGTTTTGCTGTCAAATTAATATGATTCTAGCGTAGACTTGTCTAACACTAGAGAGATGATAGTATAGTTGTGGTCAAATGACCCTAAGTCGTAAATCAATAAATCAATGTTTAGAATCTATCTACAAGAATAAAAGTTAGCAATAACAACAATAATAAAAAGGGGTTGAGATAGTTGTGTAAAAGAGATTAAAATAAAGAATAAAAAAGCGGTTGATCCCCAAGTTTTTTCATCATTGAATTCCTCACAGGTTCTCTAAAGATTATTCATTTCTCAATCCTCCAACAGAACTAAACTAAATTGAACACGTGTCAATCTAACTCAATTGAAACTCACTAGTAAAACATGCGTCTACTGGTTTAATCAATACCCATTTTGCTCTATGTGTATAATCCATGGGAATGCTTATCTCCTTTCCCTTGAATCATGTGTCCAAGAAATTAATTAGAAGAGTGCGAACTAACTAAGAAATCAAAGTTTAAGATAAGGAAGACTCTCAATCATTCGTTCAAGTACAACCTCTCACAAAAACCAGTTTTTCAGGATATTAGACTATTAAAACAACTACTATATAGAATTAAAAATCGAAACTTTTATTAACCAAAACCTCATAACTCAATGGGAAATTGCAAAGGAATCAACAAAAAATGTTTAGCCTTCCATGCGGAGGCAAAACAAAAGAATTACAAAGAATAAAAGAAACTAAGAAAACCCTATGAAGCTCTCTCTCTTCTCTTTGATGCTTGTGTCCTTTTATAGGTTTTTTTGCTCCAAGGATCTTGGAAAAATATTGTATTTTATATTTTGTTAATAGTTTCCAAGTTTCCAATTTTCCA
This sequence comes from Phaseolus vulgaris, assembly GCF_000499845.2. Lineage (NCBI taxonomy): Eukaryota > Viridiplantae > Streptophyta > Magnoliopsida > Fabales > Fabaceae > Phaseolus > Phaseolus vulgaris. The sequence continues at coordinate 35,748,402 of NC_023755.2, read as the reverse complement.
TAATTCTTGTATTTTGCAGAATATTTGCTTCCAATTCTGTTTCTGAGATATTGTAGATTTTATTTTCTCTTTCTTCTCCTCAAAATTTGTTTTTTGTTTTGGTTCAAGAAGCAACTTGGACTTTTTCATATTTGGCCCATTCACAAAGGTAGATGCTTCCTCCTGATAATTTACTCTAAAAACACAAAATTAACAAAAATAATAGTTAAGGCCCAAATAAACCCAATTATAGGAATCTGAATTAAAACAATGAATTTATTTATTATTATAGTTCAATAATCCATGATTAAAGCTATTGAGTGTGAATAAATATATGTTCATCAAAGCCTAAAGTCGAAAGCCCAGACCGAGAGCTCGCACTGAGAAAGAAGATCGAGAAGTCAATCAATCAAGGAAGAAGAAGTTTGCTTCTAGGCCCTTGCAAGAACATTTTGGCGCCCACCGTGGGACCCGAGAAGCAAGTTAGTTGAAAAGGGTAAGAAGATGAGTGAAAAAAAAAAGCAGTCTATGGAGCAGGGAGACAATCAGAATGCTATATATCGATGGCTATGTTGATGCAAATAGATAAAGAATTTGAATGGTTGAAGAAGAGTAATGAAGACGAGTTGAGCATGTTGAGAGCAGAAAATGCGTACATGAAGCGGAAGTTAAATGAAGAAACAATTTTAAACACATCATTTGAAACTGTACAATCGAGAACACAAGTCCACCAAAGGGTGCACAACGAATAAAGTTTTGAAGCAACAAGGAAGAGATTACCATAGGCTTCTGGTATGTTTGCTGGAATGTCTTCCAGAAAACATGCATTCTCAGATGCCATCGTAGAAACTCCATTGCCTAAAAATTGAAGAATTTAACCATGGACAAGTATGACAGAAGTACAAATCCTGATGAACATATTGTAATATATACAACTCAGATAAGTTTGTATACGTGGAATGATGCCATTTTGTGTCGAGTGTTTCCAACAACTTTGAAAGGAGCAACTTTGAGTTGGTTTACACGGTTACCATCGTTATGTATTGATTGCTTTGATACTTTAGTTGAGAAGTTTGTTGCTCAATTTGCGACGAGTCGATCACATCACTTGACATCAATTGCTTTAGTGAATATAAGACAAGAAATAGGAGAATCCCTGAGGATATTTATGGATTGCATTGGAAAGGTAGCATTGAGTATTCAAAATCTTAGTTCGGAGGTTACAATGCATCATATGATTACAGCATAAAAACCAAGACCATTTTTCGACATTCTTTGTAAAAAACCGACAACAAATCTTGTTGAGTTAAGACAACATGCGTCAAAATTTATGCAGATGGAAGAATTGAGAGAATTCTGAAATCAAGTAAGGGTGGATGAAGGAGGTGACAAAAAGATGGGTGAGAAGGAAGTAGGACATCAATTCAGAAAAGGGAAAGAAGAACCTCGTGGCCGAAGGTTTCAACAATATACACCGTTGAGTACTAATAGAGCAGGAATCCTACATAAAGCAATGGCAGCAGAGATAATCATGCCACCAAGGAAGGCAAAAACACTAGAGAGAGTTGATCAAAGAAAACATTGTCAATATAATAAAAAACATGGTCATCATATGGAAGAGTGTGCAGCCTTGAAAGACCGAATTAAAGAGTTGATTCAAGCAGGGCAGTTGAAACATTTTGTTAGAGATGGATGAATAAGGAATAGACAAAGTCCTGAGCTGAGAGGTAGGAGGTATGTTGGTAGAAGAGAAGAACAATTCGAAAAGGGAGAAGGTAGGAAGGATGAGAGGAGGGACGACAGAAAAGAAGGAAAATTGAAAGGAGAGAAGAAAGAAGCTACCATATCCCTCGGCAAAGGAGGAGAAGTCAAGAACGAAGTCTAGGAAGACCTGTCAGAGGTTTCATCCATACAATCTCTAGAGGCTTTTCTAGAGGAGGAAAATCTTCATCCGTGAGGAAGAAACATTTGAGGAATGTCAGAACAGTTAACCATGTTTTCAAAAAAGAAGTTTGTTGCCAATGCTTTTTACTGATGACGATTTTCAAGAAATTGATCCTGAGCAAGATGACCCGATGGTAATAACGGTGGAGATAACACAGTATGCCGTAATGAAGACTCTTATAGATCAAGGAAGTTCAATGGATATTTTGTTTTGGGAAACTTTCGGCAAGTTGCATTTGAAAGAAGAGGATATGATATCATTTCAAGAACAAATAATTGGGTTCTCATGAGAGAGGATGGATACAAAGGGTAAATTGATTTAGAGACAACGTTTGGAAGAGGAAGTGCCACAAAAACAATGAACATCGGGTATATAGTGGTGGATGCTTGAACTTCGTATAATGCTTTGTTAGGAAGGTCTTCGTTGAACAAGCTAGGAGCCATAGTGTCAACACCACACTTAACTATGAAATTTCCAACTGAACGCAGAGATATAACAACCATATATGTTGATCAAAGAGCGGACTGAGAATGCTACGTAGCAGGGTTGAAGATGGTTCAAGAGACCAGGAATATGATAGCGATGGCGGATTTAGATATGAGGATGAATGATGATGAGAGAATGGAGCCAAGGGAAGAAACAACGTCTATTCGGTTAGGTGAAGATGAGAAACAATGCACGTATGTTGGAGGTAGTATGCCTGAAGGGTTGATAAATGGCTTCATTGCAACATTAAGGAGAAATAAGGATTTATTTGCTTGGAAATCAGCTGACATGCCGGGAATAGATCCTAGTGTTATTTCTCATAAGTTATCTGTTTTTCGAGAAGCAAAGCCGGTAGCTCAAAAAAGAAGGAAAATGGGGGAAGAAAAGAGGAAAACAGCTTTTGAAGAAACTGAAAAGTTGTTGCAAGCGGGTTTTATTCAAGAAGCTCAATAAACAATGTAGCTAGCTAATGTGATGCTTGCTAAAAAGCCAAATGGAAAGTGAGAATGTGTATTGATTACACAGACCTGAACAAAGCATGCCCAATGGATTCATAGTCGTTGATAGATTGGTGGATGGAGCTTTCAACATGATTGTTAAGTCATGTAAGGTGGAAGAGCATGTAAAAGATCTTGAAGAAGTCTTTGCGAAGATAAGAAAGTACAATCTATGATTGAATCCTGAGAAATGTGTTGTGAGAGGTGGAAAGATTCTAGGTTTTATGTTGATCAATAGAAGTATTGAGGCAAATCTAGATAAGTGTGAAACAATTTTGAAGATGAGAAGCCCAAAAAAATTGAATGAGGTGCAGAGGTTAGTTGGAAGATTGAATGCCTTAGCAAGATTTTTCCAATTCTTGCCGAGAGATCAAAATCGATAATAAAGTTATTGAGAAAAGCTGAAGCTTTCAAGTGGAACGAGCAATGTGAGCAAGCCTTTTCATCAATCAAGAAAATGATAGTTGAACCCCTACCTTAGTTAAACCAGTGTCGACCCAACCTATCATTGTCTATCTAGCAACCTCATATGAAGCCATATGAGCAGCCTTAATCCAAGAAAGTCCAGAATAAAAGCCAATATACTTTGTAAGTAAATCCCCAAAAAATGTCGAAACCAGATACCAGTTAGTTGAAAAGATAGCCTTGACCCTTGTGTGTACAACAAGACTTCTCCGACCGTACTTTCATAATCATCAGATAATTGTGAGGACCAACTATCCAATAGCAAAAATTTTAAGAAAATCGGAAGTTCCAGGTAGAATGGTAGGATGATCAGTGGAGCTTTCAAAGTTTGGAATCAGATACGAATCGTGAAGAGCAATCAAAGCACAATCACTTGCAGATTTCGTTATCCAGTTTCCAACAAAAACAGTCAATCAAGAAGCATGGGTTTTGTTCGTTGATGGATCATCAAACAGAAAGGGGAGCGGAGCAGGAATTGTTCTAGAAGGACCTAGAAGTTTTCATCTAGAGATGACGCTGAAATTTGAATTCAAAACTTCAAATAATCAAGCCAAATATGAAGCTCTAATTGCAGGGTTAATTCTTGCCAGAGATATGGGAGCTCAAAATGTCATATGCAAGAGTGATTCTCAATTAAAAGGTGAGTATCAGGTAAACGATCCATTGTTACTAAGATATTATCATAGAGTTTATTATGCAACACTTTAATATTTCCGAAGTCAACCACATCCCGAGAGAGCAGAATACGAGAGTTGATTCCTTATCCAAGCTGGCAACTCAACGAAGGAAGACTCAACACAACTCCATTATACAATAGACCCTCAATAATCCGATGGTTGGAGTAGAAGAATTCTCGACAATCACAACAACAAAAGACGACTAGATCAAAGTATATAAGGAAGTAATCAATAATCAATAGCAAGGTAATGAAAATTATGTTAAGATGGCAAGAAAAGCCGCCAACTTTGTCATCATAGGCGACGAGCTATATAAAAGAGGACATTCAACTCCACTGTTGAAGTGTCTTTCTCAAGAGCAAGTCGAGTTTGTGATCTGAGAACTTCATGAAGGACTTTGTGGATTACATTGCGGTGCACGAACCATGGCAACAAAAGTTTTGCGAGCCGGATACTACTGGCCAACAATACGAGAAGATTGTAATGAATATGTGAAAGTTTGTAAGAAATGCCAAGAGTTTGGTAGTCTTAATCATATACCATCTCAAGAATTACAAGGAATTGTTTCTCCCTGGCCATTTGCCAAATGGGGGATGGACATTCTCAATCCGTTTCCTCTAAGACAAGGACAAACAAAATTTTTTATTATTGTAGTCGACTACTTTACAAAATGGATAAAGGCTGAAGCTCTCACAAAAATAACAACTCAGCAAGTCCAAACATTTGTGTGGAAAAATATAATTTGTAGATTTGGTATCCCATACGCTATTATAACTGATAATGGTCGACAATTTACTGATAAAAGGCTTATGGAATTCTATGCAGATTTTGGAGTTAAGTCTGTGACAACCTTTGTAGAACATCTACAAACAAATGGGCAAGCAAAGTCTGCCAACAAAGTCATTCTCGGCCAACTGAAAAAAAGACTTGGGAGAGCAAAAGGATTATGAGCATACAGATACACACCTCAAACAACAACTGGTGAAACTCCATTCAACCTTACATATGGTACTGATGCCATGATACCAGTTGAGGTAAATGAACCAACTTTGTGAAGATAAATAGAAGATTGGAATATCAACAATGAATGCTTAAGAACAGATTTAAACTTAATCTAAGAGCTTCAGGAAAAGGAAAAAATAAGAGAGAAGACAGTGAAGAGAAGAGCATGTAAGAGGTTTAACGCTAAAGTCAAGCCAAGAAGTTTCAATGAAGGAGATTTAGTATGGAGGATGAGAACTGATGCCAGAAAAGATCCGCAACAAGGCAAATTAGCACCTAACTAGGAAGGCCCATTTAGAATAATGGAAAATATATAAAATAGAGCTTATAGGTTAGAAACATTATATGGAAAGATTATACCGAGAACATGGAACGCAAGCCATCTAAAGTTTTATTTTAGTTAAGTATGTTGTAAAGACGAATATCAAAATTTTGTATAAAGCTTCCTAACAAGGATGGTTTCTCTTGTATAAAGAAACTTTCATCCAAGATCAAATCATTAATGAAGCAGATATTCATGAGCAAAACTATTTCTTAATATCACTTCAAAGCCTCTCGGCCTAAGATGCTTTCACTCAAGGTGAAATCTCTCCCGGAAGTGTACTTCATCCAAGTTATAAACCTCTCGGCCTAGGATGCTTTCACTCTAGGTAAAATCCCTCCAAGAGTGTACATCATTCAAAATCCAAACCTCTTAGCCTAAGATGCTTTCACTTCAGGTGAAATCCCTTCTGAGAGTGTATTTTATTCAAATTCCAAACCTCTCGACCTAGGATGCTTTCACTCCGGGTGAAATCCCTCTCGAGAGTGTACATCATTCAAAATCTAAACTTCTCAATCTAGGATGCTTTCATTCAAAGTGAAATCCTTCTCGAGATCACATGTGGTTCTAACTTCTTAAACTTCTACTCAAATATGAATCACCCTCGAATCTTTTAACAAAAGGCATCCCACACACGTAAGGCTTCACAAAGAAAAATAAACATTTTATAAAAATTTATGCAATCCAAGTTTTATAAACCTTGAATTCAATAAAAAGTTAAATATTGAAATTAAGCATGTCGCATATATATGATATTTTCGATAGATTAGCTGGTAAGCCAATACCGAAAGGTCAGCGGAAAGGTTGGACCGAAAGGTTGATAAAAATGGTCAAAAGTTTTTACGAAATTTATTTAACAAATCAAAGGGTCAAAATCTTTGAATACATATGGAAGTTCTATATATAGATTAAGTTTTTCTTTTAATCCTAATTTGAAACTTATTATATTTATTCAAAGTATCAATTTGAAGCTTTATTATATAACTGAAAGATCAAACCTAGAAATTAAATGATCAGAAATGTAACTGAAAGGTTGATAAGAAAGCTACGTAGCAAAGAAAATATTATATATGTTTAAGTTTCATACAATAAAAAAGGGTCATTAAAGGCCAAGATGAAACATGTTGAAACCCGATAACTCATAACCAGGAGCTATTACAAAAAATAAAAGTAAGCACTAATGCATCCTTTAACATCAACATGCTCATCACCACGCACAGTTCCTTCTTCCGGTGTTTCAACATAAGGAATTTCGTCAACCGGGATAAGCTCATCATTGTGAAAATCTTTGCCAACATCAAAGTTTCCTTCATCTAAGAGAATATTTTAAAAATACTTGGCTTGTTGAAAAGCTTTGTCGAAACCTAGTTTATGTTGCTCAATAACGTAGTCCTTAGCTTCTGACTCATTTAACTTCAACTGACTTATCTCAAGTTGCAAATGATGTATATGCTCGGCATCAGCTTGCTTCGCGAAAGACAAGTCAAACAAGCCTTCTTTCAGTTGTTGATTTTCATCATGAAGTTTCAAACTTTCACCAGTTAAACCGACAATTTCATCCTTTAGCGATTCCTTCTCGTCCTTGTATTGAGCATTCACATTTGATAACTCTTTAACTTTAGTAGTTAAGGATGAGTTGGCTTCAAGAGCCAGTTTAAGATTTTTACCTAACTTGGCCAACTCTTTTTTTAAATTTTCAAGTTCAAAAGAAGAAATACCTGTTATACTTTCTTCTTTGATAATCTTGCCAAATAACAAAGCGTGACTTGCAAGTTCAACCACTAAATCTACTAAAGAAGGAATATAAGACGTCTTAAGCATGTGATGAGAAGGCTCATCAAGATTAATTTGAACAAATTCTGAAAAACGTGTAGAGGCAGCAAAAATTGTTTATGGAAGAACCCGAGAAGAACTGTCGGCAACATGGAAATGACGTCTAGAAGAAGAATGTGATCGTCTACTACTTATGTCTCGCTTCTTGCTCTTTTTAGAAGGCCCAACATCAGCATTCTCGGTGTTACCGATTTTGATGGCAACTTCCACTCGACAAATAGGTTCAACAACTTCAACTTTTATTTCATGTCAAACTTCTCTCTCGGGTTGAGGAGTTGAACCTCCAGTCTTGCTAAGAATCTTTGAAAAGTAAGCTCGTCCTTTCAGATTGGTAGTGCCCATTTAACCTAAAAACCAACAAAAGATTTAGCAAAGTTAAAAAAAAAAAATTGTAAAAAGAAAAAGCTCGAAAAAATCACATACCAATAAAATCCTTTTGTGGCCTACGAGAGGTGTACACTTGTAACAAAGCGCGAGTAGAAATTTTTTGGGATAAGTGACCAAGTACCGAAAGAACATGTCGATTTTCTGCGTTCATTGAATGATATGACCAGGAGTTAAACTTCAAAGGAGAACACGTCCAATAGTGAGAAAATTTCGAAACATTACCATCATAGAAATCATTTTTTCTAGCTTTCTCAATAAGTATTTTGAAGAAACCTCCTTTAAAGTTCTTATAAGAAGAGGTAAATGGAGAAAAAATAAATTTTTGACTTGCTAATAAAAGATAACCAACTAGGTTGCTTGCCAGGCCGAGAACTATAATAGTATAGGAAAGCTCTCGGACTAGGAGACAATGAAAGAAATTTACATAAAATACTAAAAGTCTGCATATAAGCCCAACTATTGGGGTGAAGTTGAGTAGGGGCAACATTGAGAAAATGAATGATACCCATTTGAAATTCATCTAAATGAAACTTAACATGAAGGTCAATGAAAAGACATTCATAAAAATAGAAAAATTCACAACTCTCACCTTCACGGCCATGGCAAACATTGTCAATGTCTCGAGCGCGTCGAAAAGAAATAATTTCATTTGTTGCATTACGAGAATAAATAGAAATGTTGGAAAGAAAACTATGAAGGACTGAAGAATAGCAACCAAGAAAAGTATTCCCGGACTTTAGGGTTAACCCAATCATAGCCGAGACGAAGGCTTAGTTTCTCTTATGCTCTCTCGGCCATTTCTTCAACCTCAGCACCTATAGCTTCTTCACTCGAATCTTTCATACAAGAAATTGTAGCAGATGAAGAAGCCAAATCAATATCTTTATTAGTCTCAATCACTCTCCCAGTAGACCCATTACTTGCACTCGAAAACCCAGTAAATTCATCAGAAATGGAAACAGAGCTCGAAGAAGACATTGTACCTTACGAGAATATTCGACTAGCCTTTCGGAAGCAAGAATGCAAAGAGTAGTAGGGTAAATCATATGAAACCAAATATTTATAGCGTTCACAAAGCCCTTACATGCGAAACATCATAACATCACGATCGTTGAATTGGACTACATCCAACGATCAAGGGTTCATCACTTGTCACATCAATTGGCACATTCAAGAGAGGTACATGAAACGATGCAATCTATTCATACGAAAACACATTTAATACAAAATCAAAGCCATTTTCAACAAATATTTCTTATGACAGACATTAAATGCAACTTTTCACTTTTTAATAGGCATTGTGTCTTTTCAAATTCCTCATGCCTGGGGCCTAGTGTACTATCTAGATCGAAAGGTCAATCGAAAGGTTGAGTGAAAGGTAAAAAATAAATAAATAATATTAATAATGCGGCTATTTAAAATAATAAATAATATCATGCGCTTTGATGGAGAAGAACTAGTTTTGAGGTCTTTAAGTTTTTTTTTATTTGGTTACTTTTAATTACAATTTTAGGTTTTACTTGGATCAGGATGAGAGTAAAAATAGAAGGAAACAAAAGGAAAGAGAGGGAAAGATGAGATTGTTTGAACATAAAAAAAAAAAGTAGTGCATTTGAATAAAAAGTAATATAAAAGTTTGTAAATGATTTGATTAATTTGATAAAATAAAAAATTTATAAGAAAATATAGAAATAATTTTTAGAAACATAAATTAGAATTAAAATAAATTTTAAATTAAAAAAAAATAATTATAAAATATTAATAAAAATCATATTTAAAACAATAAATTATTATTTTTTAAATATCAAAATTTAAATTATTTTATTTTAATTATTCATTTTATTATAATATAAAAAATATATTAATAAAATATTAATAATTAATAAAAAAATTATCAACATTATATATATTATATATACGGTGGGTTATACTTTCAAATGTCAATTTTTTTTTTCACAAATTTTACCATATTTCATTTTTTATTGGTCATTCTCAGGTCTTCAGTTCAAGCACTTAAGTATGATAAGTTTGGTTAGATAAGTTATATTCAACTGGTATGTTCCTGATAACACATTACGAGGAGGTCAGTCTAGATGTTTGGTAGTCTATACAAAAAAAATAATTAAAGTAAAAATAACATAAGAAATAACTGAATTAATTAAAGCATATATCTATTAAATACAAATAAAAGTTGTTTGGAATGATGTGGCATAGCACCTGGAAATAAAGGTGGACGTTAACATAATGTTTTACTATGAAAATTATATTCTAGCGGTTGAAATTTTTGATGGTTTTTAAATTATTTTTATAAAATTATTATGATAAAAATGTATTTTTTGTTATAAAAATAAAATTACTTAAAAAAGTATCATTTCCCTATATCTATCACAAATGATGGAGAAGAACTAGTTTTGAGGCCTTCAATTAGTTTTTTTTATTTGGTTACTTTTAACTACAATTTTAGGTTTTACTTGGATAGGATAAGGATGAGAGTAAAAATAGAAGAAAACAAAAAGAAAGAGAGTGAAAGATGAAGTTGTTTGAATATAAAAAAAATTGTGGATTTGAATAAAAAAGTAACATAAAAGTTTCTAAATGATTTGATTAATGTGATAAAATAAGAAATTTATATGAAAATATAGAAATGATTTTTAGAAATATAAATTAGAATTAAAATAAATTTTAAATTAAGAAAAATAATTATAAAATATTAGTAAAAATCATATTTAAATAATAAAAAAAAATATCAAAATTTAAATTATTTTATTTTAATTATTCATTTTATTATAATATAAAAAGATATATTAATAAAATATTAATAATTAATAAACAAATTATCAACATTATATATATGGTGGGTTATACTTTCAAATGCCATTTTTTTTCACAAAATTTCCCCTATTTCATTTTTTATTGGCCAGATATGTTTAGGTCTTCAGTTCAAGCACTTAAATATAATAAGTTCGATTAGATAAGTTATACTCAGCTCGACCTGGGAAGGCATGGGCCCGATAACACATTATGAGGTCGAGATCGAGGTCGGTCTAGATATTTGGTAGTTTATACGAAAAAGATAATTAGAGAAAAAATAACAGAAGAAATAGTTGAATTAATTAAAGCATATATCTATTAAATACAAATAAAAGTTGTTAGGAATGATGTGGCATAATACCTGAAAATAAAGGTGTACATTAGCATAATGTTTTACTATGGAAATTATATTCTAGCGGTTGAAATTATATACCCGTTGTTGAAATTATATTTTTATTGTTGAAACCATATTCAGGTGGATGAAAGTTGTTGAAGGAATGTTTATAAAAGGGGTTTAAGACTCCAAGTAAAGGTAAGTTATTCTAAACCTGATATTGATACAAAATTATAGTTTGAATGCTCTCACTGACTTACTCCGACGAGTGTGATAAACAGGTGGAGTCTCCTTCGTCTCAAAGTTTTCTCAATTCGGTTCAACACCCAAGTAAGGACACTTCTGATAGGAGCTAACTTCTGAATCTGACTGAAATTAGCTGGTGAGAACACAATTAAAATTGATTATGTTTCAAGTTATAATCAATTATGATATATTTTTTTTTCACAAGTCTCTTGGTTATTGAAAAAAAAGGTTTAATTCATTAAAATTACCTTTTTTCTTTTGTTTTTGTATATTTTATTACCTTCTTTTTTAACTTTCCTCCCTGCTTCTAATCTTCCCCTTTGCGTGCCTCCATCGAAAAAACATAGTTAGCCTTTGTCAATTGGTTGGAAGCTTGCTTGAAGGGTACAATTCCCATCTCTAAACTAAATTTCACTAATTTCTGAAAAATATCAATAAATTAAAATAAGTTTACATTACATTACAAAAATATAAAATATAACTTATATACTTAAAATTATATTAATAACATAATTATAAAACCTTAGCAATTAAGTTTCAAATTTGTCAACTTTATATTTCTATAAAAGTTCTTACTTGAAAGACATTTTAAGGTAAGACCATTTAAATTTCTGAAAATATATAACCCTATATATCATGGCAATTTCTAAAAGTAAAAAATCTTAAAAAGTATAATTTGTGGATATTTTAGTAAAAAATGAAAAATGATATTAACTTACATAGATTTAAGGACTACATGATATAAGTAATTAAGTCTATAAATTGATTTATATTGAAAGCATTTGTTTAACCATATTTGTTAATCTGAAAACCTATTCTAACAATGTGTCTGGATTTTCAGCATAATTTGAAGGCAGTTAATGATATTTAACAAAAAAGTTGAAGAAGGATCACTGTAGGTGACACATATAATGTTTTAGGGAAAAAAGAAAAAAAAGTGGAACAGGAATAGGACTAGAATATGGAGTATGGACCAGATGGATGAATGGTGGCAGCAATGGCACATAGTATTAGGTGGATGACTCAAATTTTCTGAACACTTTTTGAACTTCAACGTAACAGTTATGCACTCTTCATATAACACCAATCTCTATATATAAGTTCACCGTTTCGCATACACACTCATTGTCGTCACGTTACCCACTCTCGAAGCAACATCGCCAGCCACCAGCCACTTTTTCTTGCATATAAAACTTCCCCTTCATGATTTCTCCGCAACCCAAAAAACCCTTATTCTGGTTCTTCCTCCTTTTCCTCGTGTTGTTGCAGAAGCGATTCCAGATGGGCGTGGTCGACCAAGACTCTTCTGATTCCCAATCCAATCGGATCCTGATCCGTGAGGTCTGGGCCTCCAACCTTCAATCAGAATTCCAGATTATTCGCGACGTAATCGACCATTACCCTTTTGTTTCCATGGATACGGAGTTCCCCGGCGTTATCTACCTACCCCAAGTGGTGGCTCCGACAGAACCCACCCGCTGCGCCCTTAAACCCTCCGAGCACTATCGCTTCCTCAAATCCAACGTCGATGTCCTCAACCTTATCCAGGTGGGTCTCACGCTTTCCGACGCAGACGGAAACCTCCCTCACATCGGGACCAGCAACAGCTTCATCTGGGAATTCAACTTCCGCGATTTCAACGTGGAGCGTGATTCCCACGCTCCTGACTCCATCGATCTACTCCGCCGTCAAGGGATTGACTTCCGGCGGCACGCAGCGGAGGGCATCGACTCCTGCCTTTTTGCGGAGCTGATGATGTCATCGGGATTGGTGTGTAACGAGGCGGTGAGTTGGGTGACGTTTCACAGCGCATATGATTTCGGGTATTTGGTTAAGATTCTGACCCGACGGAGCCTGCCCCATGGGTTAAAGGATTTCTTGAAGATTTTGAAGGTGTTTTTTGGAGAAAATGTATATGACATGAAACACATGATGCGGTTCTGTGACACCCTTTATGGCGGTTTGGACCGGCTTGCACTAACCCTCAACGTGGACCGGGCTGTTGGGAAGTGCCACCAGGCCGGGTCTGATAGCCTGCTGACGTGGCATGTGTTTAAGAGAATGAAGGATATTTATTTCGCGGAGGATGGGCCCCAGAGATATGCGGGTGTTTTATTTGGATTGGAGCTTGCATTTTCTTCAAGTTGAGAAACTCAAAATGAAAAAAAAACAACAATATATATATAAATAAATATTTTATTCTTTATTTTATTTGTTGGTAAATTAATTATATATTCAGAAACTGCCAAACTCAACGATCTTCTCTTACATTGGGGCGATGAAAAGTTTGGAATTTGAAACTTGTGCGTTCTCTTGGAACTTGAAACCAGGACCAAGTTAGCCTTCCACTTTAGTTTTTTTTTTTTCTAATAATTTAGGATAATTCACTTCAGTTTTTTAAGGTTTTATTTAGTTAATAATTTAATTTTTATTTATTAATTACTGTACATATATGATAAAGAATAAATAATAAAAGTTACAACTCTCTGAATAATTTCTGTTTGTATTTATTCTTGAAAAATTGGTCTGTGACTCATTTTTTTGTATTTGTGTCATAGAAAAGTTTGTAGATGTCTAAAGTGAGAAACAATTTTTGTGAAAAAATATCTCATTTTCTGAGTTCAACTTATCGGTTGGTTTTGGTACTATTCTTTTACTGTAGTTTTATTTTGATATATTATTATTTTTAATATATTTTAAAATATTAAAAATTAATATATTTTGAAAGTACTCCAAAAGCAAATCCAAATTCTTATTTTCTCTTTACCACTGGATTTTTTATTTCTGTAGAAAGCAAAAACATTTGTATTTGACCATTGACCGTCATATATTTGTTTGAAACTTATGACAATAAAGTGATTTATCAGTATAACTATCACACTTCAAATACACACGTATAATTATCACACAGAGCAATATTTGTATTTGAACCACCATAACTATGAATTTAAAATTAAAAATATAGTTTATTGTTACGGTGAACATATCATAAAATATAAACTAATTTTATAAATTAATTAGTTGTTATAGTTATAAATTAGAAAATATTTTAAAAATTTTAAAAATAATTTTTAAATTAGTTTTTATTATTATTAAATAGTTTTTAAATAATATTTAATTAGCTGTCAAAATTTTAATTACTAATAATTCAAATTCTAAATTTGATAGTAGAAAAACTTGTTACTAATTAGATATTAATTTAAAATTATTTAATAATAATAAAAACTAATTTTAAAAAAAAATATTTAGTTACTATAATAATTAATTATTATTATTAAAATTTAGTAGGGTTTAATATTTGAAAGTAGTGATTAAAATTTGAAACTGTAATTAACATTTTAAAGCAGAGTTGGATATTTTTACCAGGACTAAAATTCTTTATTTAGGATTTTTTTTTAAACTTGGGATTCAAATGCTAAAATAGGTTTTAATATTTTTAACTAGGAATTATAATTTTATTTTTTTTAACATCTTAAATTAGTTGGGGATTAAAATTTTAAAGTAAGATTCACATGTTTCAAAATGGGAATGAATTTGAAATTATTTTTTAATATTTTAAGCTAGAGAATCAATTTTAAATTATGTTCTAATATTTTAAACTAGGACTAAAAATTTAAAATAGAGTTAAATATTTTGAATTATGAATTAAAATTTTCAAGTTGAGTTTTAATATTTAAACTAGGTAATAAAAATTTAAAATATTTTAAACTAGGGATTAATAAATTAAAATAGTATATAATACTTTTAATTGGGTTTAATATTTTAAACTAGGTGATAAATTTGAATTTATTTTTTAAATTAGGGAATGAAATTTTAAATTATGTTTTAATAATTAAAATTACGGATTATAAAATTAAAATAATGTTTAATATTTAGCACTGAAGATTAAAATTAAATAAGGTATGATAATGGAATCCAAGTTTGGAAATTTCGAAATTATTGTAGTCTTTCCTGATTCAATATGTAATTTTAAATTATAGTTTAAAATATGTATTTTTAATATGTGATTAACATGTTGTATTATATTCTTAAATTTGTTGACTACATTTTAACTTAATTTTAAACTCTTTGTTTGTCTACAAGAAAGTTGTTATTTTAGCAGGACAGATGAAAATCAATAAGTGTGGAAATAGAAAATAGAAGATATAAATAATAGTATTATAGGTTTGACAATTAATTACACATGTTTAGGGAGTTAGAAATGTGTAGCTATGTAATAACTGTTATGGTGTTGTGTCTTATTGTTCATGGATAACATATGTTAAGTTTGTTATTTAGTAGCAAGAATATTAATGTTACTAATCTTGGTCCTAAAAATAACAACCGGTGTCAGTTGGTGTCACATTCTGTTTATACAAAAATTGTCGCTATATTATTGGTATGAGACTTGACATATTCATTTATTCATTTCAAAGCAATTAATTTAGTGAAGGATGCATATAGATTCACAATAGAAGAATAAGTGGTTAAATTTTTGAATATATTATAAAAAATTGAACCTTTCTTTTTTCTTCTATTTAATTTGGAAGACTATTAATCATATTTTTACAATGTTTTGAATATTATCATTGTATTGTAGAGGAAAAATTATTTGTTCATCAACGGGAAGGAATGTCCAACCACAAATAATGAATAATAACATATTTTACCCATATTTCATGGTAATATTTCACACTGTTTGGAAGACATAAATAATATTTTATTATTTTCTTGTTATAAGTTTATTTAATTGTGACTTTAAAGATTAGTTGGAGGATCATCAATTAAATTAAAATTATGTTTAAGTTAAAGAATAGGGATTTGATGTACTTTTGTAATAGAATATATTATTCATTACAAAAGGCTGAAATAGAGTTAAAGTAATACTATTTAAAGTAAACAAATAGTATGGAACAATCTTTTATTAATCAAATCATAGAAGCACAACTTCTTCCTAATAGGAAAGGTTTGATTGTTGAACAATATGATCTTAATCGGATATTATCATCTATTTGAAAATGATTATTATTTAAATCTGTTGAGATTCCTAAAATTAACAAATATAATTGTTGTTATTTAAATCTGTTATGATTATCATCATTTAAATCTGTTGAGATTTTATCCTGAAAATAATAATTATAGTGGTTGTTATTTAAATCTGTTATGATAATCATCATTTAATCGGTTGAGATTTTATCCTGAAAATAACAAATATAATTGTTGTTATTTAAATATGTTATCATCATTTAAATATGTTAAGATTCTATCCTGAAAACACAAAACATAATTTTATTTATTTAAATTTGGTATGATTACCATATTTTAAATTTGTTTGAGATTTTATCATGAACATAACAAACATAGTTGTTGTTATTATCCTGAAAATAAAAGACATAATTGTTGTTATTTGTCGGAATTATTATCATCGCAACACAATTGTTGTTATTTTAATTTGTTATGATTTAAATCTGTTGAGAGTTTATCTTGAAAATAAAAAATATAATTGTTGTTATTTAAATCAATTATAGTTATCATCATTCAAAGTTGTTGCGATTTTATCCTAAAAATAAAAAATATAATTGTTGTTATTTAAATATGTATGATTATCATCATTCAAATTTGTTGAGACTTTATCCTGAAAATAACAAACATAATTATTGTTATGATTATCATCATTTAAATTTGTTGAGGTTTTATTTTATCCTGAAAACAACAAACATATTGTTGTTATTTAAATATATTATGATTATCATCATTTAAATCTGTTGAAAGATTATTCTTGTCAAAATAGACGAATTGGAGGAGATCAGACAAAACCCTATAAATAGAGCATGAATCCCAAAAATAAGATAAGTATTATTCTGTGCAATACATACTTCAGTGAAATATTTTATGCTCTTACCCACTTGATTGACGTGGGATTTAAGGAGGGTTCTAAACTGATAAGGTTTTCAGGAGGTACTTAACAATTATATATTATATTCTTGCTTATTTATACGGTTAAACAAGAATCATACCGACTGCATTATCGCCTCGCGCGACCAGAATTAATTATTATCGCCCGGCTCCATACCTCTATTCTTGGCCCCAGATTCTTGTCAGTCTTCTAAGGGAACCTCAGCTTTTCCACGACCCTTGGCACGCTCAGCAATTCCTTGTAAGATACTTGGAACTTGAGTCGAAATGCCAAGTCCTCCCTGGTCTTAGACTTGGACTCGCTTCTCCTAGTTGGGTATGGCGCGCGCCTGAGTCTGTTCTCTTCTCGGCTGAGGTTTCGTTGACCCTCAGAGGTCGGGATCGACTACCCTCCTTAGGCTTGGTCTGCCCTGAATACAAGTTGATGTGCTTCGTGGATACAGCCTCCTCCGCGTTGATATGGGCGACAACCCGTATTTCGGAGAATGTCTCTGCCGGATTCTTGATCAATAAGTCGCTAAATGGTCCTATCATGATTCCTTGTTCGAAGGCGTTGACCATCACAACCTCGTCATGGTTCTGGAGCTTCACTGTAAGTGCCCAGGATCTATTTAAGTAGTTTTTCATAGACTCCCCTTCCCTCTGTCTCACGTTGAAGAGGTCATATAAAATTGGAGGTTTGACCTGGTTAATAGAGAATTGTTCCGTGAACAGCTCGGAAAATTGGTCGAAAGAGGTGATGTGGCCATCAGGAAGCCCACTAAACCACTGCAGGGTTGTACTTGTGAATGTACCCATGAACATCTTACACTGGATAGCATCTATTCCTCCATAAATAATCATATGGGCATTGAACATCATGAGATGATTTTTAGGGTCTTCTACCCCGTGAAAACGATCTTGGGCGTGATGTAGTATGGTGGCATAAACTCATCCATGATCGCCCGCGAGAATGTCTTGGGACGAGCTCTTAGGGGCGCATTCAAACCTCGCTCCCTTGTGGAGCATTGATCATGTTGTTGTAGACTCTTGTGCAAGTCCTGGTTGATCTTGCACAATTCCTCACTGTTTGCTCGCGAAACATCTATCTCCACCATCAATTGATCTTGCCTAAGCACTTGCTCAGCTCAAGCTTCTGCAATGAGCTTCTTCTGCTCGGCTTTAGCTTCTGCCATTAGCTTCTCTTGCTCGGTTTTAGCTTCTTGTTGGATCCGCTCCTCCTGCTCTCACCTATACTGCTCGTTGACTTCCTGGAGAGCTCTTAAGGTGTCCATGAGTTGTTGTAAGGTGGGGACCTCACCTCCTTCAGATCCCACATGTCCTTGCCTAGTGTTCCTCATGTCGTTGGAAAGCTTTGAACACGAATGTGGGTGGAATCAGATTTTATTGGGTCCCACAGTGGGCGCCAAATGTTCTCGTCGGTTGACTTGAGTGGAAAGCTCCGCTCCTAACCTGTCTCCTCTAGCTTATGTTTTGCGTCTTCTCATTGCACTGGAACGTGGCTTTGTTGGGACAGAGGGGGCTCTACCTGTTGATCACACTCTGACGATCAAGTCAGTGAGAGCTTACGAAAATAAGATAAGTATTCAGTTTCAGTCTAGTATTCAAAAACAGCGTACCTTTACCAAGGGGCTCAAGCCCCTTTTATAATTACTCTCATAACAACTTTCTCTCATGAGCTCTACTGAAAGAATAAAATAATAACAGAAAAATCACCTGCCAACAGGACACCACTTCAGGTGCTAACAACAGGAAAATATTTTGTTTTACGTGGGCACCCTTACTTATGGTGCTTCTCTTATTTAACAACTTTATCTTTTCAACCAACAACTATATGCATGTATTTACGTATCTTAACAACCACGCACACTTATCTGTTAGGTTAAAAAACATATTATGCTAATAACCTTATTTTAATAATATATAACAAAAATTATTTTAATTAGTCTCTAACGGGCTTACCAACATAACTGGGCCAAACTCGTGATCCACCCCTTGGACCAAACAACCGAGTTGACTTACTCACGCCCGTGCACCGAGCATCCGAGGACTCTGTCCAGTACAAAAACTAATAACACATACTCGCTACCGACAATCATATCCATTAATTATAAGAACAAGTAATCAACCTTTGGGTGATTCACAAATGTCTTATAATAATGAATTTCAATTTACCCATAAATAAATAATTTAGCATTCATTCTATAGGTAATTAAAATAAAATTCATCGGTAATTTATAATTAAATAAAACATAAAGATTTGATCATTTTGGTGATTAACAAATCTATCATACAAATAATTCCATAAATAATATCATTAATTGAAATAAAATCCATCCGTAATTTGAAACTAAATAAAACATAAAGATTTGATCACTTTGGTGATTACAAATCTATCATATAAATATATCCATAAATAATATCATTAATTGAAATAAAATTCATCAGTAATTTGGAATTAAATAAAACATAAAGATTTGATCACTTTGGTGATTACAAATCTATCATACAGATAATTACAAAAATAATATCATTAATTGAAATAAAATTCATTAGTAATTTGAAATTAAATAAAACATAAAAATTTGATCATTTTGGTGATTACAAATCTATAATACAATAATTTTAGAAATAATATCATTCATATATATATATATATATATATTTATGCCCTTACTTTTATTTACTATAATCGTTTCATCTTCCATTTAAAATAAAAATAAGAATTCACGATTTATGATGCAGCGGAAGACTTGAGATTTTTCATTATTTTAATTTAAAATCAATTAACAGAAATAAAGGGATAAATTAAACCTTACAATTGCAACAGAACACTTGAGATTTCATTACTTTAATTTGAAATCAATTCGTAATGCAACATAAATAAAAGGATAAATTAAACTATCAAAATTATCCTCAAATGATATTATTTTCTTCAAAATATTCATAATTTTAAAATTAGGGTTCATAAAATTGGGAAAAACATAGGAGAATCAAAAGTAAAATCTGATATTTTTCCCACATGTAAAATCAAAAGTGTACAATAATAAACAATAATGCACGTCATCTTCTTAAGGATCTTACAAACTATGATTCTCACACATCATATTAATTACAATAGGGATAGACACTGACCTTGATCCAGAGTTCCTATGTGAACAATTTCTTAATCTCTTTTTCTCAATCTATCTTTTGACAATTTTGTTCTTGTCACACCCTTTATTGTTGACCAACACTGAGACAACTTTCTTTACAGAGATACAAAACCCTATTTCTATTTTTTTCAATCTTCAGATTCAGTTTTTATTAACTAATATATATATAATTTCTCACATGTGACTTTTATTTTATTAAATTATATTCAGACTTAAATCCCACATTTATTTCATGTCAGTCATTATAAAATTAATTTACATCTCTTCTTTACCTGTGAATGAATCGTACATCTACAGAATAAACATACCATAAATCTTTGCTAGAAATCTATGTGGAGATTTAAGTGACCCACAAATCATTTGGTAAAGAAAAATGGAGTAGCAAAAATTTGGTGAGGAATAGGAGCATTGTACGAGTGGCAACGATTAAAGTTATATATATATATATATATATATATATATATATATATATATATTGGATTCTGCCATTCCAGTGTTCGTCACAAATACAGGCTGAAACTACGGGCTCATTATGCATTAATGTTCTACATTCCTTTTTTATTTTATTTTATTTATCTCTTTTAAAATTCAAGTAAAGAATATTACCAAGCGGTCCATTTTAAATAGAGGTAGCAAAATGATATGTCATTGGTCATGATTAACTAACAACCTAAACCTGTTCATTAAAGAATGAGTTTATGGGTGAGTTCATTTTTTCTAAATTGAAAATGTCAATCCATCCAATATTTTTATTAATGTAGCACTAGATTATTTTACAATTTTTTTACAAAAAAAAAATAGTACAAATAAAGTGGAATAGAAAAAAATAACTATAATCGAAGGGAAAAAAAAACTTTCTTTAAAACAACTTTACATAAGAGTTTTAATTTGTGGAAGCCCTATAACCTCCTTATATTTTTCCCACATCTAATATTATAATATATGTATAGTGGTTTAAAATACATCTCTATTCATAGGAAAAATAATATTTACAACAAAGTAATAAAAACAAAATATATATATTTCATCTCCTCACTGGGAGCTCTCTCACCTACAACTTCAATTGCTCCAATGAAAAATACACGATCATCAAAAATAAAGAAAACAAAACACAACACAACAAACAATAGGGTAAGCTAGTGTTCCGGCCGGTTGACCGGGATCGTCTTTGCGCGTGGTTTGTCCTTGCGAGCTAGGGCACCTTCGTTTGCTCCGTCAAAGACACTTGAAAAGATAAGTGAACAAAGGGGCGCCCTCGCGGCCGTTTGCACTCCGACGATCAAGTCAGCTAGCGAGAAACATCAAAAAACTGCACTGAATGACTGAAACTGTGTAACTAGAACTATGTTGCCCTAATTGCCTTGTGCTCACTGTGAGTGTGCCGCGAAAACAACTAGGGTTTTCTCTCTATGTGTATTAGGTTAAAACTCGGGTCCCTCTTCAAATGCCTCAAGGTCCCTTTTTATACACCTCTAATCTTTAAAGCGCGTTAAAGCGCATTGAAGGCGTATCAAAACATTCCTTGGAACATTCGAATCTTAACTGAATTAACGCGTACCTTGGCAAACTTTCCCTGAAACTCTTAATGAGCACGTGGGTATTGCCACGTACCCTTTTGACTTGATCGTTTATTCTGTGCAGAGGGTCCTACTAGCTATATAATTTCAATAAGCAACAAACATAAAGTCATCAACTCTCATACATTTTCTCAAAAGTCAACAAGTGTCTATCATAATTCATCATTCACATTACTCATGTCAAACTTCTACTGACCAACATACTCAAATATTTGACTCTAATTTTGAAAGACTCGTGCATTAAACTTGTATATCTACACATGTCATACTATCTCACTGTGAAACCACACAATTATGTGCATGATAATCTCAATATCATATCTCCTAATATGACAGGGCTAACTCTTATAACAAGTCAAGTTAATTATCTTTCAAACAACTTACACATTCATATGAACCGCTTTCGACCCTCACCACCTGAATAACCTCATCTATATGATTCCATTGTATCATTAGAGTCAGGATACTTCCTTCTAGACGAATCCCTATTCAATGCACAACCTAACCATCTTAGATATTTTCTTTCTTGAAAATACTATGTCTTGATTAATATTCATATTTCACATCTCACAGTATTCAAAAATCACACAATTAAATCATACTAAAGCTTAGAATTTCAAAACACACAAAATTTCATCCAAGAATCACATAAATATCTAATTAAAGGATTTTTTAAATAAATATACATAAAATAAATTTTACATAAATTATAATTAAAAACTATAAAACAGAATTAAACCAACCTTTTAAAGCAAAAAAAAATGAGTTTTTTTTAATGGCTTGATGAGAATGTGTCTCACTTAAGCGAAAATCCTCTTGCTTGAGCGAAATTGAACCCAAGAGTACCCGAAAATTTACCTCAAGTGAAAATGGGTCTCACTTAGGCGAGATATGCAAAAAAATCTGCCAATTTTGCCAAAAATACATGATCTTGATCCAATTTCATCATATATACACAACCCAATTTAACAATTCAAACCACATATATCTTATTCAACATGGTAGGAGTACTCTCATCAAATAACTCTATCAATATATCATCATTATATCCAACCAAAACCATTCAGAGTCAAACAAGAACAAATTCAATAACTCATTCACTTCAAGATTAACTTACACTATATTAACTATACCAGTCAACTAATTTTTCAGATTCAAACAAAACATCTACCATAAATCATATCCATATCAAAATCAACATATTCACATTTGATTTCAAACAATACTCTACATTATCTGTTACCTGGGTTTGAGCAGGTGCTCATTAAGAGTTCCAAACCTACCAAACGTTCAAGGGTAGCTTAACCTGCACCATCGAGTCCAGATGAAAAATCTAACTACATCACTAGAATCCTGAGCTAATAGGAACTAATCCTAAAGCTAGAAACCTCACATGCAACAACATCTACCAAGACAAGCTTAACATTTCAAAAACTGACTCAAAGGAAAAAGGAGCAAAATTGAACTTACTGTATCTAAAACTCTGATCGAACAGACTTGTAGAGTTTGCTGCCAGGAGTCCAATGGTCGTTCAATCTGATGAGCGAGGAGATTAGAATCTTGGAGAGAAGACCGAGAAAATGAAAAATGAGTTTTTAGAGAAATAGTGGTTATTTTTAAATAAAACCTGAATAACTAAATTTTCTATTATATACTCTTTTCACTTTAACAATAAAATATTCAGATGTCATTTTAATTATACCACTTTTATACTAAGACTATTTTTTCTCTATCCTTACATGCATCATTCAAAGTATTCTCATAATTATAATTGTTTAAAGTGTTCGTCTAGCATATATATATATATAATATTATTTCAGTTTTGTTTCGTAAAGTTATCTATGTACCTAAATTATATAACTTTCCATTAAAAAAACTGAATAACTATGATAAAACTAACCAATCTAATTCTTTTTAATTCGACTTATCACCAAATCATATATAATAAAGCCAATTTTGGTTGGCTAAACCTTTTTTTATCCGTGCATCTAGAAGTGGATTGAGATTAAAATAGTAAAGTAAAAATACAAAGAAAAATATTTAATTTTTTATTTTTGTAAATTAATTTAAATATAAAATTTAATTAAAATATCTATAAAAAAATTAATTTAGTGTAAAAATTTATACGTTCATATATATATATATATATGAGTTTTTTACAAAAGTTAAAAACTTTAAATTTAAAATTGCCTCACCCTAATTTGGTATAATATTTAATAACAAGAAAACTACATACTTCTGGATCAAAATTTGAGATCTCTTTACAGTATTTTCTGGAATTACAGGGTATATTGAACAAACTGTAGCATTTATCAATAAATGCATCAAATGAACCGTGGCATCACAGAGATGAATAAGAGCAATACACTATAAACTGAAAATGCATCAAATTTTGTTATTGAAAGAAGCACCGTTGCCGTCAGCGTCGATATTCTTCTTGGGGAAGATTTCTTGACAAATCTCCATGAATGCTCGAACTATAACTTGGTGATGACAGGCAGCGTTCAACTGGAGGAAGCACTCGAGAAGGTCTTGAAGATCGGTTTTGGTGTAGATTTGTCTCTCGAAGATCATTTGGAGTATGGAGTCTCGAAAATCCTTGTGCGGGTCGTTTGAGTCCTTCTCAACGGCCACACTGTGAATGAGTTTTGAATTTGGTTTTGGCATGATGTTGTTGTTGCTGTTAGGGTTTTGATGGTTTGTGTGGAGTTGGGAGAAGGGTTGGTTCTCGCCGGAAATGGTAGGGTTTGTGTTTTGGTAGACTGATATCTTGAGTTTTGGGGAGGGTTGGAGTACATCATAGGATTTAGGGTTGCTGCATCCACAACATCCATTTGTGTTGAATAGGCCTCTCATAAACCTTTTTCTCTTCTTGGAAGACATTGTGATTTTGTTATGAATAGAGTGAGAAAGTAATCACTAATTGTTGTTTTCTATGTTAATCTTAACAAGATTTAGGTTGTTAATATTGTAAATCTTCTCTATTATTTATTTATTTATTATTATTATTATTATTATTATTATTATTATTATTAAATTAATGAAATTTAACGTAAAGATGCAGATAAAGATAGTTTCCAATAGATAAGATAATTAAATATATAGATAAAAGATAAAATTAGAATGATTTGAGATGGTTAAAAAAAATTAACTAAATTATGTGGTGTGTGAAAGGCATTTTCACAAAAAAGATAGAGTATTTATTATATTTAAATTCAGTTTTTAAAGTTTATTTTATTTCAAATATTAAATATATTGTTCGTCGAAATTTATTTTTGTTTTAATTCAAATTTTAGATTTTTTATCATAAAATTTATTCTGATAATTTTTGTACTACAAGTATAAAGTACAAATACAAGTATAAAGTTTAACTAAAACAAAATTAATTTATTATAAAATTACATGAACAAACTTTAATTTAATTATTAAATAAATAATTGAAGAAAACTGAGAAGTAGCATCAAATCATATCCTCGTTAAAATTGACCAAGTGTTGTATTTAATTGGCTCCACTTTGATTACAAAGACTATATTTTCGTGCAAGTGACATTAATATGAGTATTTAAAATAAAATAAAATCAATAATATTTAATAGCAACATTGATATATTTAGAAGAGTTGTCTTTTCATTAAGAATTTTTCTACTATGTGCAAAATTGCAAAAGTTAAGTATTACTAATTATAATCCGTTTTAATTAACTACCTGATTAATTTTCAGTTTTTAGAAAAAATAATATTTTTTTATTAATTATCATAATGTTAGTGTATAATGTGTGTCTTCCTCTCATAAATGATGTGTATTATATATAAATTTGACTCAAAGTAACTTTCAATATCATTAAGCGTAACTTCTTTCTTTCACAATGTACAAGATAACTAAAAAGATTATAATTAATGTTTAACATAATGTGCAAGATTCCACATATAGGAAAATCATTTGAATGATATTAAATGAAAGTAAAAGAAACTTTAAATATCGCGTTGGTGTGACACCAATAACATTTAAAAGCATTTATCTCTTTATTTATCTCTTTGAATATATTAAGTGCAAGAAGAGTGGTGTTTTGAAAGTGTTGCTCACTGAAACGGGCTTATGCAGATAGTTAAGAGGACTATTTCTTCCTGCACCTCCATTACTTCTTCGGCCACCTCCATAAACTTTGAAACTTCCAAAATTATCTTTCAGTAAAAAAATAAAAATAAAATCAATCTTTTACATTATGGATTATGAAATTCGAAAGTAAAAAATTATTACTTCTAGATTAAGTAATCCAAAATTTATTTAACAACTAATAATAATCTATAACTTATTTAAAAAAATAAATATATCAAATTACGTAATTTGGAAGTGGTAATTTTTTACTTACATTATCTAGAAGTAATAATTTTTATTAAGAGTAATTTTGCGAATTTTAAAATTTATGATGGTGGCTGAAAAAATATGGAGGTGTAGGAGTAAGGAGTCAGTTAGGAGAGGCTCATTACGTTCAGGCCCACATATCTAAGCAGCACTACATTCCAAAAGGAAATTAACTCAAACATGGAGTAAGATGGGATAGGAAAAACATTAGATAAATTTGTTTACAAGTTATGCTTTTCGTATTTGAATTATTCACATGCTAAAAAAATTATTAAATAAAAATAAAATTTTAAAAAATAATTAGTTATTATATTGATTAAATTATATATTATTTTAAAAATTAAAAAATTTATTTATATTTAAAATGGTTCCTGTTATTAATAAAAATTTATAAAATAATTTCTAAATTGGTATGTATATTTGCTACCGAAATTTTGACTACTAATATTTTAGATTATAAATTAGCTTTTAAAATTTAAATAGTAAGTAACTAAAACTTTGATAACTAATGGTTGGATACCAATTTAAAAACTATTTTATAATTTTTTATTGATAATAAAAATTACTTTAGAAGTAAATATTGTAGTTTATAAAATTGTTTCTAATTTAGTCAAATAATAACTAATTATTTTAATCTCTAAAATTGATTTTTTTTTAATAATTTTTTTATAATGATAATTTTAGAATGTTTATCAGATATGTTTAAACATGTCATATAAAATAGAAATAAAATCAATTTACACTATATAAATAATATAGTGTCACAACCTTTATCTTTTAAATTGATTTTGTAAAATTAAATTAGACACTATTTAATCAAAGTTACAAAATCATACCTCATCTTCAATCAGGATCTGTTATCCACTATCTTTCTGGTGAACAGAAAAGTCCTTCACTTAACAGAAAAGAAAAGGGCTAAGTAGTGTTTTTCACAGCTTTAAATATTTGTGAGCATATCTAGTGTCCAAGTTTAGTTTTCTTTGGCCCACTTTTTTCTCTTGTGTCTCAACTGTTGTTGTGGATTTAACAGTGGTGACAAACAGATGAATGCCAAATAGATGAAGGCTCTGAATCTGTGATTACACCAAAACAAAAAACAAGAGTGTGGTTTTTTCTCAATGGACAATGTACATGAGGCAACAGGCCAACTCATATGCTCCCTGTTCAATCCAACTTCCCACTCCTTTGCAAGCTCTGTCCAAATTCACCCTATCTCCTTCACTTTATTGCTCACTTTAATCTTTCATCTTAATCTTTACAAACCAATATTGTATATTTCAAGCTTGAGTCTCAAAGATCTCAAACCTTACTTTCATCAGTTTATGTTCCTTCAATTTGAGTTTCAAAAGCCATATCAAATTTATGTTCAAGTCATATCCAAGAGTGTGAAAAATATGACAATGAATTTTTAACTTGAATGACTTAATTATCTGTTTCATAATTCTGTTTAAACAAGAGAGAGATTAGGTAAATAGGAGAAATATGGAGCAATAAAACCTCCAAAGACTGAACTTGATTATCCAAGATATTAGTATAAACCCAATACAAAAAGTAAGAGAGGAAGTTGGTGGAACAAGTTGATCCATCTCTCCTTTTAGAATCTGCAGGAACTAACTTTTGTAAAGCTTCAAGTAAAAGAAAGCACCACGAATATCTATCCTTACCCAAAATCATATGCATTTAATTATGTCTATCACCACGAATGACTTCAAAACTCTTTCAAAAGTGAGATATGCTCTATCATATCCGTGTGTCATGTGGTCCACATAGTTCAACACCCACCACCACCACAATATTCACTCTATTATGCTACAATTTAGTTACTCTTCTCACATTCTACTTTTCTTTGTTCTTCTCCATTTTGAAGACTAATATCACTGTAACAATGACAACAAAGAATAAGGATTTTGAATCAAGATAAATTCATAGATTCAGCTAAAATTTTGAAAATCCTATCATGAGAAATAAAAATAAATTCGATTACTTATACATTAGTGCAAAAATGACTATTCTCGACATGATATTTAAGGTCATTTTATAATTAGACGTTGTTTTTCAAAATACAGTGACAATTTTGTAATAAAAAAGACTCTAAAAAGGCGGCTATTGGATAAAACCGTCTTCTTACACGAAGTGCTTTGTTGTAAGAAGGTTGCTTTACTCAATAGTCGTCATTTTAAAATCTTTTTATTACCCTAACTTATAGTGCGTCAGTTACGCTTTAATATTTCCTTCGTCTTTTGGCACTTCGTTTTTCTCTTCTTCTTTGTGCTTCTTCTTCGTTTTTGTCAATCTATTATCTTCTCCATGTCATTGGGTAAGTTGCTTTCGAGCTCTCTACTTTTTCTTTACCATTGCTTTTTGTTTTTTTTTTTCTCTTATTTGTTTCTTTTCTGCCAAGTAAGCAAACAACTGCATCCACCTTTGCGAGCCAACCCTTCACCTTCGCACGCCGGCAACACCTTCCCCATTGTACACTGCCAGCACCTCCACCACACGCTGCCACGGCGGACTTGGCTGCACCCGCAACTCCACTAGAGAAGGTTAGTACTTTTAGGATTTAGTGTTTTAAATTTTTTAATAAATATTTGAATGTATGTGTTGATTAGTTAATAGTTTAGGATTTGTGGGAACTTGATTTAGTGAATATTTGATGGAGAAGAGTGATAGATTTGGAGTTGACAAAAATTAGCATGAAACGTAAAAAATGAAAGTTGATCGAAATGAGGTAACGAATCACGTGGCCAATTCTAGAAGGGGATTGGAGTCCACTAAAATTCAAAAAATCCACAATTTACTATTATTTTTTTACTTTTAGGTATTAGTTATATATTTTTAAAGTATTTTAAGGTTTTTTTTTTCTCATACTCTCAATTGTAAGAAAATTCTGAAATTTTGCATCATGTTCCTCCTGTAAATTACAGATTTATCAAACCATTATGATTATATTACATTCACAAATTTATTACTCATACATTATATGTTCTAATATGAAATTTTATTATTTCAGTGCTTGTAGTGGGAGGAAAGTGCAAATGCAAAAAAAAAAAACTCACTATGATGCACCTTAAGGTATTTAAAGTATATTTGTTCACTCCTTTTATTGTGTCTAATTTATTGTTTATCAATATTAACTTTTACTTTCTATTGAATTATAGTGTAATAAACAACTAGGAAGCTATGAGCAAAGCATTGTCCTCGGTCGCCATAGAATATGTGAGACATGCTTGGCCACATTCCTAAATTTTTATAACTTTAGGATAATTAATCAATAGTGTAAGAATTAGATAGATAGATAAGAGTATAGGTAAAGATATATTTTATTAATATTTGTAATACATTTTTATCAATATATTTTTTTTTATCAACAAAGAATTAAGTAAATTAAAGGGAATACTTCAGGAGTATTCCAACCCTTATACAATCACCCACATTTAATCTAATGGCTAGAAACAGGGACTACAAAAGCAACAAGAACCTGTATAAAAACTAGCCAATCCTAAGCTTTTAACCAATACTTAGGCACAAATCTGACATAAGGAGCTGAGACCGAAGTCCACTTCCTCCAGTGTGAAAATCAGCCCCACGAACACAACTCCAAACCAACTTGCGGATTCAACTATGCCTACGCCTATCTCAATTGAGCCATCCAAGACCAATCAAATTTGCTCAAGTATATAAGTCCCTGCATGAAGAACCACATAAAAAACCAACAACTGTGTTCATGACAGCAAAATACCGCCACTTCACCTACACAAAGATTGTAATGCTGCACTTAAAATCCTAACCATGCAGTACCATAAACCCTCCATCGACCAGCCCTTGCTATAACACACATCTCACTCCCCACTGGCAACAAATTCCATTTTAGAATCTTTGAATCTGCTATGGCATCCACACAGAAAACATGACAGACAGCCAGGCATTGGACCCTCCAACAACAGTTCACATCACGCTTGACATAAGCCACAATCACTGCAGATTACAAAAAGGCCACTTGTACTCTATCACAACAGTACATTTGCCAGAGAAACTATGCCAAGGTATTCTTCCCCTGCATCCGACACTTCATCTACTCTGTCAAATCACACGTGCACCCAATGCTTAACAGATTCAGAATGTGGCTCTAGACACTCCTTCCTCCAAATGAAAAATCTGCTCCATTATCTACAGTCGGCCAGCTCTTCCCCTTCCCCTACTACCTTCACTCCATAAGTAGTGTCTTCAGCCTTACTCAACTACAACTGCTAATACACACCAGAGGGTTCATCACCCATTCAGCAAAGGAGAAATTGAAGTGTTGTGCCTTATTTTTCAGCCATAACCACGATTTGAGTTGGACATTGTGAAAAACTTCTTTCGCATCAACTACTCCTTGATTGAACACCACTAAGTTTCTATGCTCCCATAAGCATCGTACTATGACTGCCCACACTCCTTTCCACACCTCGTTTTGTTTATTACTACTCTGAGTCAAATGAAAACTCACAAAGTGGGTCATAATGTCATTATGTTGGACAAACAATAATCCAATCCATCTGAAACACAAAGCCCATACACGTTGTGCAATATTACATTTCAAAAAGTGATGCTGGCATGATTCCTCCTTTGTCTGGCACAACGGACACACTATTATGTTCAACACAACCCCTGACGCCCTAGTTGGCATTCAGCCCAACAAAACCCTTCAAGTTGTGGTTAACACGTTGGGGAACGCCTTCGCCTTCCATAAATACTTAAAAGCATCATAATGTGGACCCCTATCAGGTTTATCAAGGAAATCATAAGCAGAACTTACAGTATAACATCCAAATTCATCACATGTCCATACCTGTATATCCTTTACATCCTTAATAATGATGGCTCTAGACAAGTGCATACCGAGCTCCACTTCCATCGGGATTTTCCACTCAAATCTTGCACGCCTCCACCTTAAACACCACCTCCAACTCGCATCATCCCACATTCCTACTTCCCCCACCTTCTGGCCTTGGTTCAACGACACAGAGAACAGTCTAGGAAATAGAGTCTTTAAGTTAACATTTCCAACCTATACATCCTCCCAAAACCTTGCTTTATCGCCACTCCCTATTTTCCAACCAACAGCTTCTTGAAACCACCCATCTCCATCTCCCTCCCCACAGACCTTCCCAAGATCTTTCCACCACCAGGATTGTAGTCTCACAAATGTATGGTTACCACCATGTTCCAGATCATACTTAGAGTCCAAGCATTCTTTCCATTTCCCTTTCTCACTCGAGATACAACGCCATCTCCACTTGGCTAAAAGTGCTACATTAAACTTTCGAATGTCTCTTATTCCTAGACTGCCTTCCTCCCTCGGTTTACATATGATTTTCCAGCTTACCCATGATATCAGTCTCTTCTCCTTGCCCCACCCCCATAGGAACCTCCTTTGAATGCTGATGATACTTTTGCACACCGAGTCTGGTGCTTTGAATAGAGACAAATAGTAGAGCAGCAGAGCAGAGATAACAGATTTTATTAAGCATATTCTACCAGCCATAGACAAGAATCACCCTTTCCATACACTAAGCCTCGACTTTAGCTTGTTCAGAACCGGCTCCTAGAACTTCTTCTTCCTTGGATTTCCCCCCACTTCTAAGCCCAAGTACGTAAACGGGGTTCCCATTTGTGCACAATTCAAAGTCTTCGTGTAGCACTCCAAATCTCTTTGGAGAATATTGATACCCACTAGCTTTGACTTATGGAAATTGATCTTCAGGCCAGATGCCAGCTCAAAACCCCTAAGAATAGCCTTAAGAGTGACTACATTGGCAAAAGAATTCTCACAGAGGAACAAGGTGTCATCTGCAAACTGGAGAAGACTCAATTCAACCTCCTTTCTTCCGATCTTAAGGCCCCTTAATAATTCAGCCTTCATAGCTTGCCTTACTAGCCCTGCAATGCCTTCAGCAACCACTAGAAAGAGAAATGGTGCTAAGGGGTCGCCCTGCCTTAGCCCCCTTGACGGTTTAAATTCTTCCGTGGGGTTCCCATTTACGAGTACTGACACCGTGGCACTTTCCAAACACCCCTGGATCCACATAATCCACCTCTTATGAAACCCCAACCTCTGTAGCATATCATAAAGGAACTCCCATCTTACTGAATCATACGCTTTTTGAAAATCTACTTTTAAACACAGGCTGCTCCTCCCACCCCTCTTTAGATCCTCCACCATCTCATTGGCCAGGAGTACACTGTCAAGGATTCCCCTATTCTTTAAAAAACCCGATTGGCTTTCATCAATAACAGACGCTAGCACTTTCTTAATCCTTTCCGCCAACGCCTTTGCTATAATCTTATACACAACACCCACTAAAGATATTGGCCTATATTGCTCAAGAGTGGACGGATCCAACTTTAGGAATCAAAGCTATGAATGAGGCGTTACAGCCCTTTGGTATACAACCATTCTCGTGAAATAGGCGCACTGCTGCCACAATCTCTTCTTTAATGAAATCTCAACTCTTCTTAAGGAAGTTAAAATTGAACTCATCAGGACTTGGGCTCTTTGTACCTTCGCATTGCCACACTGCATTCCTTATTTCTTCCTCAGTAAAACCAGCTATCAGACTCAAATTGTCTTCTTCTGAAAGGGATTTAAACTCAACCCCATCTAATCGTACTCCAAAATCTTTTGTTGCTTTGAACCTCTACTCGAAGATCTTCTTCGCTTCTGAACGGACTGTACTAGGTTCCTCACACCATTGACCCCCTATCTCCACACCTTTTACTTCATTTCTAAGACGTCTCCACCTCAAAGTCGAATGGTAAAACTTAGTGCATGAGTCCCCATACTTAAGCCAATTTACTCTAGCTTTTTGGCACATAACAAAATCCAACTTCTTATCAATATCCCTCAGGCGACCAATCAACTCACACCTTTTCGCCCTATCACTTTCCGTAAGGTTACTGAGACAATCTTGGTTATCAAGATCCGCAATTGCCTATATAATCTCATTCTTGTTAGTATGGATGTTACCAAAGACATCCCTATTCCATGCTTTTAGGTCACCCTTCATCCGCTTCAACCTCTCTTTACACTTAAAGAATTCACACCCCTGGACATCATATGAGGACCATTTCTCCTTCAGCATGTCACTAAAACCCCTTTCCAAAAACCAAGCATCGATTGTTCGAAAAGGCTTAGGCCCCCAATCTTTAACTATAGATTTGACCACAATAGCACAATGGTCGGATACTTCCTTTCGTTGTACATACTGTTCGCACATAGGCCACTGATCCAACCACTCCTCCGTAACAAGCACCCTGTCTAGTCTACTTTTTGCCGAGCCATTAGAGTTGAACCATGTGAAATTTTTACCCACAATAGGTACATCAAGCAGCAGATTTGTATCAATGAACCTATTAAACCCAACAATCTCACTTGATTGGTCAACCCTAACCTTACTTCCTTTCCTTTCACCTCGACTTCTAACAGCATTAAAATCACCACACATACACCATATGAAGAAGCTTTAACATTAGACAACTCCGCCCATAGAATCCTCTTATCACTCAAATTGCATGCAACATAAACATTTACCACTACACATCTTATGTTAGCTTTGGAGTAATTTCCAAACACAGCAATGAACCCCTTCCCCATCACATGATTATCGTAACTGAAGGCCTCTTTATGCCACATTGACAAGATGCTACCACTTCCGTTATCACCTTCATAATGTAACCACCCAATATTGTTATCCCCCCACAAGGAAAAGCACTTAACATCAGAAAACACCTTTGATTTAGTTTCTTGAATACAAACAAATTCCGCTCCTTCACTCCCTATGATATGTCTCAAGTATCTTGTTTTGATATTTCCCCCCATACCTCTAATATTGAAATTCACAATTAACATAAATCACCTTTTTTGTCACCCTTCTTATTGCAGATCACCACCTCTGCATCCCTTGCTTCCATTCTCCCATATTCATTGATGACTTCATCTTCATCTCCTCGAAATGATAGCCCAAAATGCTTTCCAGATTCCCACAGATTGAGTGGATTATCCGCATCACGATAGGAGCACCAACGGGAGTTGCAAAAATTAATGTCCTTATCAGAAATTGAATCCATAGACAAGCCGTCCCCGTGAAACAAGGTTGCATCTGCCTTCCGAAGTCTCGCTCTAATCCTTGCTGACCGTCTCGGATTGGATGAAGAATCCCCTAGCTCAGACAATACTTTCTTCTTTCTCCTTCCTAATGGAGAATTGGACAAACTTCTCGCCTTTAATCCCCCCCTCTCCTAGAAGTTGTATAGAGGATGCGCGTAACCGTGCCACTCCTACTGTTCTGTCATCTTCTTTGATTCCTTCCTCTTGCTCCACTCCTTCCCTTTCCATCAAATTTGTCAGCGAACCATTCTCAAGCATGGCTGCTCCCGTTAGGCTACCTTCGTAGGAATGCTGACGTGAGTAGAGAAAATTCCTTCTTAACTAGCCTCCTAAAAGGTTTCCCCTTTTTTACATGTATTGCCAATGGCACCCCTACAGCCACTAGCCTCTTCTATTGGCCCTTTCGCAGTCCCACTCTGTTTCGCTTCTACTTAGGCTGGAAGAGAGTGGGCCTTCATCTCCCTTGCACAGCCCAACCCCACATGAGTTTCTTCTAGGTTATTAACACATTCAATGTCCATCACTAGTCTTGCCACCTCAACTTGTATAGGGGCGCTCCGAAGTACTGCGCCACATACACCTTCAGAGGGGTAGAAGTCAACATCTTCAGACACCTTTTGCTCCTTCCTTCCTACATTCGTTATAGCTGCATGGCTTTTCCCCTGACATGTGATATTTTCCGCAGTGTAGCCCCTAATAAGTGATTTTGTCGTTAGCGGTTTTGTCATTTGCGAACACTGTTCATCTTCTTCCTTTGCCTCTCGTCCTTCATTTGCCCCGTTTGACCAGCGGTCCTCCCCCTCCCACAGTCGATACTCCTCCATACCATTGTTGGCTGTAAAATTTGTTTCTTCTACATAGGTTTCCGAAGAGGAAACGCTATCGGATGATTCTGAAGGAGCACTGTTAAGCTTATAACTATCTTTACTACACACTGGTGCCTCCTCCTCAATAAATATATTGCATAGCTGCTTATTGACTTGCACACATTTCGCTAATCTCGCGCTATCAACTTTCAAAATGCGAACTTGAAGTCGTGCGTATGCCAGAATCTCCCACGATTCAGTCGCCTTGTCAATGGATATAAGCGAAGCCGATGGAGTCACAATTCCGATCAACTTGGCAAAGCATTCCCTACTCCAATAAGGCAAGGGTAAACCATAACATCTTACCCAAACTAATTGGTGACTCAATCCGCTAGAGACCATCCAAGGCATTATGTTGGCAAAAACGTTGTCAAACCACTCACCATTTAGTTTAATAATCTCCTCCATACTCTCCCCTTCTCTCGAAGTAAGCATTATAAGGTTGTCCCCCATGGCCCTCACTTTGAGCATACCCATTCCCCCTTTCACTATTTCCTCCCCCAGTCTGTCAGGATCCATAACGTCTCTAAGCTTCCCAATAACACTTCTTTCCATCCACGGAGAAACAGAGGAATGCGTTGTGATGCTAGGACCCTTCCATTGTTCCGGGTGTTCTCCCATAACAGCTTCCGCATAGGACCTTCGCCCCTTCTTCTCCACCCACGTCTCCTTACTACTCTGTTTCCCGCTAGGCTCAGCTACGTTCTGGTATCGCTTCCTATGTTCCGTTTGTTTCTCTGCATGTAAAACCCTCGAGACCTTCGTGTCCAATCTGCGTGGATCGGAAAAAGTTCTCTTGTATTTTGGGATGTTTACATAGAGCTTCCTACTCCCTATGTACACCTGATCCAGCTCTCTCTCCAAACGCCCTACATTTCTAACACCGAAGAAGCTCACGAATCCAAACCTCCATCCCCGTTTGTTGAGTCTTCGTGAAATAAATACCTCTTTCACTCTGACCCATTTCTGGAAGATCTTGAGTATATCGATTTCTCGAAACCCGCTTGGAAAATTCGAGAAGAAGAAAGTTGTAAAATCTTGTGCAGCACCGTTTCCTCCATGATGGTCCAGGCGTCCTCTATCCGAGCGTCCTCTCCTCTCCTCTCCTCTCCATATTTATTTGATACCTTCTGATGTCCTTGTTAAATTACCTATAGCTCCTGATACACAGCAGAGGATTTTATCAATATATATAATTTGATTATCTAAATTTATGTTTATCTGACTGGATTATAATTGAGCATTTTAAATTAATATATTTATTATAACATTTTATTTATATTTATTATTATCATTTTATTATAAAAAGTAGTTATTAACTGAATATAAAGAAAATAGTGAGCCTAAAAAGGATATTTTCAAT
Organism: Phaseolus vulgaris; assembly: GCF_000499845.2. NCBI lineage: Eukaryota > Viridiplantae > Streptophyta > Magnoliopsida > Fabales > Fabaceae > Phaseolus > Phaseolus vulgaris. The sequence continues at coordinate 35,712,053 of NC_023755.2, read as the reverse complement.
ATTGAAAGGAACAGAGTCCAAGGATACCCTGGTCAACTTCGTAGAGGACTACACCAATTCCATCAAATTCGAGTCAATTTACGATACACATGTTTCTTCTAAGAAGGATCCGAAAAGTATTATTTAAAAATATTATTAATATACTTTATAATAATATTTAATATATTCTAAGCTCTTTTAATATGTTACACATCTTTTTTATATCGCTGGAAAAGTATATTGGATTTCTCAATTTGAGTCAAATATAAAATCGCGTGCTAAAATTAAACACAGTCGTAACACATGCATCGACCAGATAGTGAAGAACCAAAACTATCATTTTCAACTATTACTATTCTCCTTCCCTTTCTTCTTCAGATTTACAGTTACATCTTCCACAAAACACTCGTCGTCTTCATCCATTATTGAAACAAAAAACCCCTAACTAAAATCAAATAAACACTGTTAGTGTCTTTTTGTTGTAAGAATGAAAAAGAAACCATCTTATGTTCAAAATTAAATTATATAACAGTTTGATAATGGATGGTCTAATAAAAAAAAAAAACGAGATTTATAGTAATTTTGTAAACTTTAAGTTTAATTCAATTTTTAAGTTTATACATTTATATTTATATAATGTAAAAAGTTTTAATATTTAATTTATATGGAATTCTACTGTATACTTATGGATAATTCAATAATGATAATGATTTAATCACAACAATAAACTCTTATTAAAATAAACTGACATCATATTAAAAAATAAATTTTAAACTTAATTTAACGATAAAGTTTCCGCACACTTTTATATAATATTATATTAAACACTATTATCTCTAGTCATCAATGTGTAATATCTAACATCTTTCATGTTTATAAAACTTTAGAGGACTTTATCCAACATTATATTAGTGAAAGAAAAAAAAGAACATACTTATGAAGAAGGTAGTTGAGACTAACTGAGGGAAAGAAAGAAAATTTAACAACTACAGTTTGCTTCCATTTCACTTCTAATTGATAAATAATTAATAAACTAAACATCAACAATGCAACTTTGTAAAAGCTGAAACTTCACAGCCGGAGCCGCCACCCCGATGGCGTCATCACTGTCACCGGCGAGTCTGATATACGCGGGGCAGTTCACGTTAATATGGTACCTTCCGGAGACCCAAGTCCCCACTTTCCACTTCACTCTGCCGTTGACTTTGACGTTGACCAGCACTCCTCCGGAGGTTTTGTCCTGCTGGAGAATCTCGAGCATGAAGGGGGAGACGGGAACAGCGTTGCCGTAGAGGAAGGGGGACCAGACGGCGGTGTCGCGGTGTCCCTGGTAGGTGGGGGGGAGGGCGGTGGCGAGGGAGACTTGCTGGCCGCGGTAGGAGGCGTAGGCGTCGAGTTTGGTGTAGTAGACCCCGATGCGGTGGTTGGGGTTGAAGGCGGAGAGGGTGACCTGCATGGTGAGGGTCAGAGTGTTGGGGGTGGGGGCGGTGGGGGAGGGGATGGCGCCGCTGGAGGAGAGGTTGAATGCGTAAACGGTGGCATCTTGGAGGAGGAAACGGGGTTTGGTGGGGCGGAGGATGATCCAGATGATGAAGACTACTAGGAGGACGAGGAAGATAAAGCCGAGGATGGCCGCAAATACACGGCGGAGGAGCTCCTGCCGCTTGTGGTGGTGGTGGCCGCAGTCCTTGGTCATGGTTGCTATGAGTGTGGGTTGGTTGGTAACTAAGGGTGAATATGCAATGCAGAGGTGTGTTTTGGATTCACCCTGAGGAGAATGTTTCATAAAGGGTACATTATATAGGCACCACAATAATTTAAGGGGTGCCACTAAATATGCAGAATGGTTTCACCATGAAGAAATAGATGTAATGAAATAAATAAATAAAAAAAGAGAAAAAGAAAGACATTTTGAAGAAAATGAGTTGGCGTAGAAAAAAAAAATGAATGTGAGATTATAGAGAGAATGATCCATTTTCGAGAAAGACATGATAGCTTTGCTGTTGGATTCAAACATGTGTCAAACCTTGTAGTATACGGAAAGTTGATCAGTTTTTTTTTTTATTTAAAATGAAGTTCAATTATGATATCGATTATTATACAAATTTTAATTTTTATTAAATAATAATAGAAAATAAATAAATTATTACATATGCAAACTTTATCCCTTTTATCCTTTACCACCAGGACATGGTTTTTACAATGTTTGTATTTCTTAACCCATAGCAGGGGTATTTCTAGAAACACTGTGCTGGTATCGACACGGTTCATACATTGGTGTTTTCTTGATTGGTTAATAACTTATTATGATATATAATTGAATATTTACATTAATAAAAATTATAATTTCAACTTAATTTAACTTTATAAAATCGATCCCATTTTATATTGTTTTCGAACGGATGTTGGGATCTGAAGAACTATTATATTGCTCCTCCATTCGGTCAGTCGTTACTACACTTAGTTTCCTGCTTCACCTTCCTCCTCTCGGTCGTGTGGTAGCAGAGGTTAGGATAGTACCTGCAGAAGGCATTCCGACGATCAAATCATTCAGGATGTCAGAGTATTGTAAATAATAATGACACCTAATTCTTGAACTTTGTGTCGGTTTATATTACCTTAATGGGCCTTCATTGGTGAACCAGATTAGGAAGTTGGTTTGTGTTTAGGGTTGCACTAAACTACTCTTAATTATGGGTTAGCCCTGTTGACTTGGTCAATCCATGACTCGTCGTCATGGCACGTGACCTTCTTGTCGTGGTCGTGATCGAGTGGCCAAATAATTCGGGATTCTTTTCGACTGGTTGAGTCGTCCGGTCGTGTCAGTACATATATATTATAAAATATTTTTTTTTTATTTTTAATTAATTTGGTATCTTCAAATATATTAAACATATTAAAGTAAATTAATGTGAATGACAATGTACTAATGTTGTAGTGGAATAGAGGCATAAGAGTGGAGGGTCCCTTTGATAAATAAGTTAAAAAAGTATAGGGTAGAGTTTAGAAATGCCAATTATGACATACTCTTACATACACCCACCACTGACCAAACCATATGCCAGAAAGTTTGCTCCACCTAAACGTTAACTTACTATTTTTGCAATCAAAAGTGGGAAGCTACACACTAACTTAAAAGAGAGTTATCAAATATTTTCGAAATCCTAGGTCAGTTAAGAATAACGTTAATTTAAATATATAACTGAGATAAATATTATCTTAAAAACAACTTTTACGATAATGAATTCAGTTTAAACTTTATTTTTTTATAATATCAAATTTTATTTTAGAACAATAACTCATCTTGAAGAATTATTGTAGATAAGTCTTTCAATACAGGGTCAAAAGTGTTTTTTTATGTCTATTTTTTCTATGTTCATACACTAGAACAAAAGTTATATATGAAAATTATTCTTTATTGACTTGGAATCTTGGAGAGAAGTCTGAGTCCAATGAATATGTACAAGAAATATGTTTTCTCGTAATGACAATTTTTGTTTCCTTAAACAATTGTTCTATATTTGAATTTTGATAAACTTATGTCAATTTTTTAGGTAAACATTATTTGAATCGAGAAAGTGAAATCATGCATAACTAAACTACAAAGATAAAGTTCAAATGCAATTATGTAAATCAAATTAAATAAAGGATAATCATTATGGATCCTAAAGTAAGCAATGCTCATAAAATTTAGCAACTTATATGAAAATCCCATCATGATCTTGATATTTGATATTGATAATTTTGTCTTGCCTTAAAATACATAAATAACATATTAGGTTTGTTTGTAAAATCAGCTAAAAGCATAGCAGAAGACTGAAAAGTTTAACTAGAATCTCTAGATTTTAGACAAAATCAAACTAATTGGGTTGAAGAGAATTTTTATAGTAAGTTTTCATGGAGAAAGGAGATAAAAAAAATGAAGAAAGTTGTTTGGTAGGGAATAGAACCAACACATTCCCACACTACCAAGAATTTTTAAAAAGGCAAGCATCGGATCCAGAGCAGAGTTAGTAGGGGCATTACTGTCACAAGGAAATATTTTTTTATTATTTTACTTCTTTTCTTTTGTTATAGCCCTCACGTTTTTAAAATATTTTTTTATTAAAATTTTGAAAATGTAAGATCATTTTTATCTATATTAATTATACGTATTGTGATAAAACAATAAATAAATCATTTTTATAAATATTTTGTTTTAATGTCGTGATTTTCCAAAACAACTTTAAGCTACAGTTGAGAAAAACAGAGATATTCATGCTTAATATAATTTTATTTATTATTTTTCAATTATATCTATGTTATAATAAAGAAAGGGCTTGAATTTTGTGTACTTATCGATGTAAATGTCATTTTACTATTAACTACTCCCTTCTATTCTCATTTTGGTGTCTTAAGAAATTTTATTGAGTGATATTTTTTTTATAACTTGTGTAAGGACTAAAAAATAATATTAAAATAAAAGGAGTATAATTAAGATGTAACTTAAAATTTTATTATTTAAATAAAAAGTAGTTTTAAATGAAATAAATAAATTATTCAATTTTCATTTTAATATAAGAACTATCTCTCTAGATCACTTTATCTGATGGATGATTATATAGATATATTTTTAAATTCCTGAAAGTAAATAAAATAAAATTGTCTAATAATTTTTTTATTAATTGTTGTATCTATCTTTGTGAGCGAATGTATTTAGAAAAAAAAAACTATTTTTAATAAGATTGTTTAAAACTATGAGGTGGGTATGGTTGTTTGTTGAAAAAGTCACTAAATATCACTCAATAATTAAGGATCATAACTAGTAATTTGTTAAATTATCATTATAAAACTAAAAGCATACTATATATTAATACATTATTAATGAAGATATAAAAATTATTAACACGGTATATCAAGTTAATTCGCCGGCTTAAATTTACACTACAAGAAAATCACTAAATAAAAACCAATTTTAGAAATAAAAAATAATTAGTTGTTGACTAAATTAAAGATAATTTTAGAAACTAAAAAAATGATTGGTTTATAAATTAGTTTCTATTATGGATAAATAGTTTCTAAATTGGTATCTAATTAGCAATCAAGGTTTTTGTTACCAAACTTAGAATCTAAATAATTAGTAGTTAAAACTTTGGTAGCTAATAAGATACCAATTTAGAAACTATTTATCAATATTAGAAACTAATTTAAAAATCAATAACATTTTTAAAAAATAGGGGTGGCAATGTTGGCTGGCCCGTCCCGCACTTGGCCCATCCCGCATAGAATTTGCGGGCTGATTTTTCCAACCCGCCCCGCATAAGGGTTGGCCCGCGAGCCTGCGGGCCAGCCCGCATAAGAAATATTTATTAAAAAAATAATTTTTTAAATAAAATTTTTGAATTTTTTTTTATTTAGAGGCATTAGGTAGATAGTTTCATAATATTATTTTCATGAAACATGTGTAGTAAGATGTTATTAAAAATTTAGAGATGTAAAATGTAAGGCTACATGAAGAAAATATAGGGGTGTGAAAAAAAAATTATACATTTTAAAGTTATGCGGGTTATGCGGGTCAACCCATCCCGCCTCGCACTTGGCCCGCGCGGGCTGCGGGTTATGCGGGACGGGCCTCAGCGGATTGAAATAAGCAACCCGTCCCGCGTTTTTTTAGCGGGTCGCGGGCCGGCCCGTACGACCCGTCCCACTTTGTCATCCCAAAAAAAATAGTGTCTAATTTAGTTAGTATAGTAACTAATTATTTTTTTTTCTAAAATAAATTTTTATTTAATGATTTTTTTTTAATGTTATTATATAAACAAGTAGTTTGTTAATAATGCATATAGGATTGCTAAATAATGAGTGTCCTCTTATAATATACACTCAATCACAAAACACTCATTTGGAAGGCCCCTCACCAAATGTAAGTGAAAAGTCTAATCATGTGTCTAAGGTCTTTTCCCAAGAAAGCCAGAAAGCTTGATAAGGTTATCTCTTATGTAACCACTTCCCATTATTTCTTTTCGTTTTTGTGCTTTTTATATGTTGTTTGAGATGCATGAAATAATTATGAAACCACTTTTGTAGAAAACAGCTTTAACAAAAGATTCATGATATGTTAAGAAATCTGCACCAGATTTCATCTGGAAACAGAACTAATAACTTTTTGTTGGAATGTGGATTTCAGAGGAACAATGGTTAAGTGCCTGCACTGGTACCACAGTATCATATTCACATTGACTGTTGTAGAACATGCTCCTCTACCTCCTTTTTCTCCTCCCCTTTTTACTTTAATTATCCAGTTTTGGTTGCACATTGAAAAGAAGAAAAAAAAACTAACAAAGGGTTAAGACAAAGGTCAAATCAATAATGGATCTTCATTGAAATTTGAAGTCACATTCAAATCCACACCAATGTCACTGCTATTTGGAAGGGTAGCCATTGGAGGACATGCAGATACAGATAGAGTAGTGCAACCTTTTCAATGGATGCTAGCAACATTGTAGCCTTAAAGGGGTGCCTTTTTCCAACACATGATGAATCAAAGCATGAGACTCAAACTGTTTAGCTTTTTGAGATTGGATGTAGTGGATACTCAAGTTCTAACAGTTATTATTAATCTCATACTTAGGCACTAACAAACTTTGATTAGACAGAGGTAATAGACAGGAAAACCAACTTGTGGGACCTTGACAACCACATGAGATATAGTCCTTATATTAGATTTGTTATTGTGATTATTACTGGAATTATGATGGTATGATAAAAGTATAAGAAGGTAGTTGGAGGTGGGTGATGGGTAAGTTTGGGAAAACAACCGGTTATAGTACCAGATTTGAGATTTTGCCTTATCTTTGAAGGTAGACATGTAGGGCTTTTGAAAAATTTGTAAGCATATCATGTCCTCCTAATGCATAGCCACTTTCTGGTCACTTTCTTCATGACTCGTTCATTTCTTAACTTGCTCTATTTTCATTTTCATCACATTATGGTCGATTGGTCGTTAACTTCATCACCACACGACTTTAAAAGTAGGAGATCACAATTCACAATGAAACCTCTACTTTTCATCTCACCTGCACTGCATAAATTACTCAATGTTTGAGGAAGAATCTCATAAGTCTAATATACATAACTTTTGTTTTCTATGTAACTCTTCGTTAACATTGTTAAAAAAAATTATTAAACTGAAACTAGTTTTAAAAATAAAAAATAATTTAATCAAAATAAATATTATTTTAAAGACTTCAAAAAATTATTGGTATCTAAAATAATTTTGATTATTGATAATTAGTATTTAATTAGTTATAAAGTTTTAACTACCAACTTTAAATAATTTTGATAATTAAAACATTATAGCTAATTAAGATATAATTTAGAAATTATTTATCCAATAACAGAAAATACTTTAGATATCAATAATTTTTTTAATTTTTAAATAATATCTACTTTGATTAGTAACTAATTATATTTTTTCTAAAATTAATTTTATTTAATAATTTTTTTAAAAATTAAAATTTTAAATTCTAAAGTTGATAGTTAAAACCTTATAACTAATTAAACACCAATTTAAAAATTATTTATCAATAATTAAAACTATTTTAAATATCATTAATTTTTTAAGTCTCTAAAATATCTAATTTAATTAGTATAGTAATTAATTATTTTTTTCTAAATTAATTTTTATTTAATAATTTTATAAGTTAGTCATTTATTGATATATAATACAATATTCACCTATGTTTTATTGCCATATTATCTTAAACTGAGGAATGAGGAATCTTAAGAAGGTGCTAAAGTGAAAGTAGAATTTTCTTTAAAGCTTCTGTTTGAATATCCATTTATGAAAAGAAGATTCCATTGCACCGCCATTTCTATCTTTACCCACCGCATTCTGCCACTTTTTTCCAAGAAAAAATAGTTTACAAAAAATTGTTGTGTCGTGAAGGAGAAGGAGGAAGAAAGATGAAAGGAGGAAGGTATTTAGAAATTTATAAAACATAAAGAAAAAGGTGTATCAAAAAGGAGAGCTGCAAAAGGCCTATATTCAGATGGCCCACTCAAGTAGGAGCTGGGCCTGGATACTAAATTTACACAAGCATAACTTACTAAATTTATTGCTTCCTGCACCCAATAACTTTGCACTTGCACCAAATTAACTTTTGAAATTTCAGAATTGCTCTTCATTCTGGAATTGAAAAATAAATTCAGAAAAAAGAAATCTATAATATATCTTTTGTGTTTTAAACATGAAATTCAAGAGTAAAATTAATAAATTGAAATCTTATTTTAAAAAAGTAAATACAAAATACAAATAATATATTTAGAAAGAAATTTCGGAAGACAAAAATGAGAAACATATTTAAAAAAATTTCAAAAGTTTTTCCTGATGCAGTGTTTCAAAAATCCAAAATCCGAAATACATTTTCGACATGCAACTCCATTCATATTTAGGGTATTTTTGTCATTTGACATCCGAAATACATTTTCGACATGCAACTCCATTCATATTTAGGGTATTTTTGTCATTTGACGTTAGGGTGTAGGTTCAAATTTTGTTGGATGCAGAAAGTAACAGCCAAAATTTAGTTGCACTTCATGGTCCGCGGATCTGCTGACAGAAGGGTTCACGTGTCTGCTTTTCTTTAGATTGTTTCTTCCTGCACCTTCATATCTTCTTCTGCCATCTCCATACACATCATGAAAATACATTTTTATCTTTTTTTGTCACCCCGTAAACTAGTTTCTGAATTACGTAATTCAGATTATATTTGAAAAAAGACTTTCAGATTACATAATTCGGAAGCTAAATAAGACATTCGGATTATATAATCCAAAAAGTAATAATGCATCTAAAAAAAGACTTCTGAATTACATAATCTGAAAGTTAATTATAAATTTGAAAAATAACTTTCGGATAATATTTAGAGAAACATTTTTGAAAATTCAAAAATTTATGGAGTTGAGAAGAAGGTGCGGAGGTGGGGAAAGAAACAGTCTTTTCTTTATTACTATAAGAATTCTTTATTGCGCTACCCCAACCCAAGACAAGTGAAATGATATTATTATTTTTATTTGCTTTCGAAACAAACTTTTTTTTTAATTTCATTTTTATACAAATAAATAAGTTAAACTCTGACATGCAAACCGGGGCTGATTCATCTTGAACCTCCAGAGGTTTTGGGGGCTCCCATAACTTTTATAATTCCAAAAATATTATTTTGTAAAAAGTTAAAACGTTTGAAGATTTAATTATAGAGGTGTGTTGTAAAAAAGTTAAAATGTTTGAAGATTTCATTATAGAAGTGTGTTTTCTGTATATTTTGCATCGTATAATATGTTAATTTTTCAAATTATATAATTTAAAATTAATTGAAATGTTTAATTAAGCAATCCGAAACTTATTTATAAATTCAGTAAAATATTCTAGATTAATCAATTTGTAATATAAATTTATATTTTGAATTATGTAATTTAAAATATTTATATTTTGAATTATGTAATTTGAAATATATTTATTTTAAATATATTTTGAATTATGTAATCTGCAGTAGAATCCTTTTCTTGATAGAATCTGAAAGGAATATTTTGAAAATCATATTATGAATTACATAATTTTTTTCTGAATTTTGAAAAATACATAGAATTATATAACGCACAATGCATTTTTTTTAAAAAGTGTGTTATGGGTTTTTCTAGATCCAGAAAAAGCTTTCAAATTAAGTAATTCATAATGTATTTTTTTTACCGAAAGACAAAAACATATTTTCACATAAGTATGAGAGTGTTCCAAAAATGTATGGAGGTGTGGTAAGAAGTAGCCACAAACTAATCCTAGTTAGGCCCACAATAACATGACCACTAATCTTGACTGTTTCATCCTGCCTCTCCATATGTTCTTGTGTAACCCCATAAGTTTATAACAATTTTAAAAAATTATACATATTTCAGATTTCATCATCTAGAAACTATTCTTAAATCCAGAAAAAAGTTTCAGATTATATAATTCAGAAGCTAATCTCATACTACAAAAAAACTTTTAAATTATGTAATTCGAAAACCAATCACACAACAAAAAAACTTTTAAATTATGTAATTCGAAAACCAATCACACATCTGAAAAAAAGGTTTCCCGAGTACATAATCTGGAAGCTAATTACGAATTTTAAAAAAAACTTTCAGAATACATAATCCAAAATATTACAGAATGATATTTTTGGAATAAAAAATTTATGGAGGGTTAGAGAAGAACATATGGAGGGAGGTGCAGGAAGAAGTCTTTCACTTTTATACTCACTTGGATTGGCAGAAGTAGGAATGTCCTGTCCTCTCCAAGCCCCTCAGAAATTTGTATACAAAACCTTCATTCTGGATTAACAATTCTGTAGAGAAAGAAAGCACCCCTTTCGTAAATTCTGAATTAACTAGTTATCTAAAAGGAAGTCTTTAGATTTCAAATTAACCTCTCCGTGATGAAAGAGCCCTAAGGAGTGTGTGTAAGCTGGTATTGTTATATAAACAACAGATAAAAATGGACCAAAATTATTCGGAACAAACAAAATATAAAAGCAAATCGGAATAAAGTAAAGGCAATCACATGACTTCCCTTTACGGATGAAAGATTCCGATTGCCTACTATAAAAATCAGAGGAAAAGCAGATGACAATGTTAAGGAACTTGTATCCATGACCAGCACCAAAGGAACAAACCAAAACCAGCGTGCGTATGCATGAATAGAACACAATGAATTAAGAGCCCAACCCTGTTTGTACTATTGTGGACAGAAATGCATCTGCAGTAAGCATTCATATCCATTCATGAATAAATGGGTCGAACACCCCTCTCTCCAAACAAAAAAGAAGTATGGGGAAGCCAATCACTACCAAAAATTGCAAGTCTTCAAGGCATTCAATAATTGCATTCAAAAATATAGTTTTTTTAAATGAAAGAAGAAACCATAGTTTGGCTGGTTTAACATTTCACTCCATCATTTGCAATTTTCTAATCGCCACTTCCGAACAAGTAAATGTAAGACCATAAACAGATTTTTTTGTGGTACCTAAATTTTGCAAAACGATGAACAGAATATTCACGAGTGTCTGGTACATAAAAATTACTTGATTTTTAACAAAAAAACTAAATGGACAAATATTGGTGAATGGCAATGCAATTCTTGAGTCTTGACCACAATATCTAAGAGTGAATATAATAATCCACAGATTTAAATAGCATCTATTTCTCCCCTCTTTAAAACAAGACACTTAAAATAAATAATGAAACTAGCTACATCCATGGCTCCAATGACTCAAGAGGGCAGGTTAGGACTACTCATAAAGCAAGAAAGGGCCCAGTCCACGTTATAATTCAGTGTAAGTACTTTTGTGCCTGAAGCGCAAATATAGTTCGTGACAGGTTAGTTAGATTACATAAACAGTGAGATTTTACATTTTACTTGTATGTATTTTAGTTTGTTTCAGTACAGGTTCAATTTGTACCAACTAGAGATTGATCTTCCTTTTTTACTCTAAGATGAGACCACAGATCCCAGTTAGAAGTAAACAGACACAATTGACAGTCATCTCATCTCATCTCATTAGATTAGATAAATGTCAATGTCAAAAGGTTAATAAATCAAGTCTATAGTACTAAATAAACCCAACACAGATCCAAAAAAAGACCCCATTTTTAACCTTTCCCCCCCTCCCCAATAGGCACCAGCCTGTACCACTTGCATAACGGATCCAACAAAGTGAAATGACAACCCCAGTCCTCCATGGCATGCCAAATCAAGCACGTTTCTAGACTTTTAAGTAAATGACTATCTAGCTTGTAACTTGGAACAACTGTCGTCATGATCAATGCTCTCCAGGATATTTTTAATGAATATGATCTTTTTCTGTGATAATTTATTAATAAGAGAATAAGGACGGCAGGGAAACAGCAATGTTGCCTCATCATTTAGAGTCATAAATTTCTTAAATAAACAAGTACTCTATGAAGAAAGGTCTTAGGTATGGACTTTGGATACTCAGAAACACTTGCAAACCCAACAGGTGGAAATACGAAAGTTTTAGATTAATTATTATATGGTCATGAATATACTAGGCATGGAAATGTAACAAAAAGATTTAAAAAAACACAGTTTCGTTTCTTTCAGAACATATTACTATGGCAAACTGCAAGAGTCATCATAATATCATCAACCACCATCTATGAAACAATATAAAGGAACAGCCAAACCAGAACTAGAAAAGGAGATTTTTCTATTGCTAGCCATATACCAGTGACCACATAGACAAGCTGTCAAGCATTCCGTGGACTCCCCAACTCAAAATCCCCAATATAGCACCAATTCAAAGAATACACTGGATGATGCACGTATTTTGAATTGAAAAACATTAACTAGGTTTGACTGCTAGAAGATTAATAGAACTGTTAAGCTTTTGTGATCAGTACCGAAGGATATTAGTTTAAATTGAAGAGCCTATGCCATCATAGATATTTTAAACACCATTAAAGAGACTACAGTTTAGTAAGGGTTTGCAAATGAATGGTTGGGTAAGAAGCCAATGCCTTTATCACAATCTGAAGCAGCAGTTAGTTCTATATTCGTCTTGTGTATAAAAAACCTCCATTCGGTGATTTAAAATGGTATGCTTTAAAAAAAAAAACCAACAACAAATCCTTACCCTGTTTGGCCCGATTAAAGACCAAAATTTCGGAGATGTTTTCGAAAATCAACACGATTTACACATATATTGAGTTGAACAAAGACGAGTGAAACAGTAAGTCAGTGATATCCAAATAAATATTACTATCTGCCTACTTTCATGCCTCCAATAATCATACAGTTGCAAACTTTCAGCATCAAAGTGCTTCAAATCTCCACTGATTGAGATTTGAAGCCAGGTGTTCTAGAAAGCCAAACAAATAACACAAGTTGTGATGTGATGTGATGATAAATATATACAGTCATATACTACCAACAAAAAATTCCATTAAAAACCTAAACCAAATCTCATAAACATAAACCGTTGAAAGTATCAATTACCCAGACAGAATCAGAAAACGAATCTCCAAATTTTTCAAAACATCAGCCCGCCCAAAGAATTCACGTCCAAACCTGACATTCCCGATCTCCACCGACCAATTCGCCGGAACTGGCTTTCGAGGAAACACTAACGGGAACTTTCCGGCAGAGAACCTTTAGGATTCGCGTCCGGAACCTCCAGGAACCGGAGCGGAAGGAGGTGGAGGCGACAACCTGGACGTCAAAGAGAACGGAATTGGCGGTTCGTTCGGCGTTGAGATCGTTGATAAGAGAGGGTTGGAGGTAGGTGCCGGCAGCGACGAGGGTGGCATTGAGAGTGGTCTCGGACTCGGTGTCCTGTTTGAAGGGCGCGAGCTGGGAGTCGGCAACGTCGATAGTGCGGTAGAAGATGAAGGAGCGGAGGTCGTTGTAGGTGACGCTCATCTTCTTGTTGCCGTTGCGAACGATGAAGGCGACGTGCCACGTGGCGGAGAGGGATTGGGAAGTGGTGGAGAGGTTGGTGAGGGAGAGGGAGTGGAGGGTGAAGTGAGGGAGGGAGGGGCGGAGGACGAGCCAGGTGACGATGAGGATGACGCCGAAGATGACGGCCAGGCATATCATGGTGGCGAAGAAGGCGCGGAAGAAGGAGCGGGAGGCGTAGGACCGGGGGGCGGGGTAATTGGGGTTGTAGTATTGCGGCTGGGGGTAGGGAGGGGGAGCGGCGGCATATGGATATGCGGTGGCGGGCGGAGGAGGTTGAGCGCCGTTGTGGTGGTGGAAGGGCGGAGCGGGGTAGCCGGTGGCGGGGCGCGAAGGATCTTGCATAACGGAACGGAACAGCAAGTAACGTAAAGCGGTGTGTGAAGTGAGTGAGGGAGTGAAAGGTTGATGTTTTGATAGGTTGTTGGGATTTGTGCGTGTCGCTTTATTGCTCTTCAATTTTGGCTTTTTATAAAGAATAATACCCTTTTTTGACCTTCTCTCAAATTCTTTCATTCTAATATCGTTTTCAAAAACCATGCATAAAAAAGATTTCTCATTCTATATCTCTTTATTTATTTTTATTTTTTAAATATAAGATTCCCTTTTCATCATTCTCTAAAAGTATATTTTTTATTTTTTATTTCAATATTGTCGTTAAACATTTGCAAACTGATATTTTTTATTTTTTATTCATACCAAATTTGACTCTATGATTTGACTTTAAGCTGACTTAATAGATATGAGTGAAGAGTGAAATATTTCTAACAACAACGTGCGTGGGACGCATCCATGTCTCTAACACACCAATTCACGGTCAAACGTTTGTCACTTAGATATTGTTGTTTGGGTTTGTTCCGCTGAGTTCGCTATGAGACACGCTACCAGAAGTTCGACACAGAAAGTGAGGTGCTAATCCAACTTACAGTTTTTATAAAGAAGGTGAAGAACATTGGAGATAAAAAAAGTAGTTGTAATTTTGTACTCTCCCGGAATATGATTCTCATCGGATATAGACCTAATTTAATATAATTGGTTAAAGAATTAACGTGATTTCGGTCAGTATTATTTTAATGATAAAATATATATGTATATGGTAGTTTAAAGAATTATATTTTTATATAACACATTCTGTAATATTGTTTTCCATTATATTTTTTTATTGTTAAAAATAATAAAAAAACTATATTATCTTTCGTTAATGACGGTGTTGTCGGTGCAAATTTAGCTGTGGCAGCTTTTAAAGAACTTTGGTTTGAATGTTTTCTATTTTTAATTAAAAGGCATCTCTTCGTTTTTACTATTTTTTGTTTGTTTTAAAAGTCTGTACAAGAAAAAGGTCATTATTTTCTATTTTTATTTTCTTTTTAGACAAACTTTTGAAAACATAAAGATAGTTTTGTAATTAGAGATGAAAACAAAAACAATATTTTTTTCTCAAACTAAACTGAAGTACGTTTCTTTAGAATAATTAAAGTGCGATTTATGTACCGTTGATCAGTATTATTATTTTTTCTCTAAATGTTGTTACTATATCTTTTATTAATTTACTTAACTATCAAATAAAGTAATTTTAAAATATTTTAAAATTATATAATTGAGTCAATATCTTTAACTTTTTTTAATCCCACTTTATCATTTTTATTTTTTATGTAATTTATCATCTCAAATTTCAATCATATATATTCTCCGATTTTTTATCTTTTGAAATTACTACGCAGCAAATCTACATCTAAATTACTTTTTTTTCAAATATTTATTACATTTTCGTTTGTTTTCAACCTTTTAAATTTACTAAACTTAAAAAATCTAAATACTATAAAAAATATATACTCTCTCCATACCTAATTATAACCCTTTTTTAGAAAATTGTGTATATAAGAATCCTTATAGTTGAGTAATACATTAATTTTTTTAAAATACATTTAAATAAATGAGATATTTTCAGAAAGAAATTAATAAAATGCTTTAAATGAATTATATGAATTTTCTCCCTTCTAACTTGATAAAAGTTAATAAAATATTTAAATGAATGACATAAAATTTCTCTTTCCTAATCTTACTCAATTTCTTTACCTTTAAATATAATAAAAGAAATTTTGAAGAAAAAAATACACATTAAAGACCAATCTATTGTTTTTAACTATATTGCTTACATGTTACAAAGGGAAGAAAATCTAAAAATGTTGGAAAACGAAAAAAACATGAAAAATAATAAATAAATATTAAAATAAATTGATACATTAAAATTTTAATATATATAATTAATTATGTGCATTAATGTAATTACGTACGAAAATATAATTAATTATATGGTAAATTTTTTATTAATAATTTAATTATTAATGACATTTACATTTGTAAAAAATGTAAAATATAATTATGTTATTAAATCTATTCATATTTTATTATTATTATAATAAAAAATAATTAAAACAACATCATTAATATAATAAATATTTGTTTACTTTTTATTTATTTCCACTTTATTACTAAGTCCAAATAAGTTTACTTTTTTTTTTAATTTGTTTTCCACTCTCACTATTTCCATTGTCTAATTCAAACAAAAAATTCTTAAAGAATGTGAATCAGTTGAAAAGGTATTATAAATTAGGCTAGAGAGTAATATATTTTTTTCCTTCATAAAATGAGCATCTGTTACAAGTTATAGAGAAAAATGATCTGAGGAAAATATAATATATTTTACCTGATGCTTTCAATTACTTAAAATGGGTATAAAACAAATTTTCTGTATGTAATCTAATAATATATTTTCAGTAAATACTTTTGATTGTTTTTCTTGAATTACTAACCCCAGAATATTGGATTAGCTAAATTTCTCTATTTGCTTCTTATTACATCAGAATTGGAGTTCACCAGAAAGGTAGAACAGTGAAGGAGCATGTCCACACAATTGATCGTAAGTTGATGTTATTCATTCGTATGGTTACTATTTACAACAGCATAAAAAGAATTACAAAATAAATGAAAGAAGAAAAGACAAAGCCTGTTTGTTCTCTCAATTCAAGTGGCACTTGAAAAGCTATAAAATGTAGAAAAGTAAATGAAAAAATCAAACACAAGCAAACTTACCAGGATTAAAACACCCCATTAACTGCGCCCTGCACTTTCGTCAATCATCAATCCTTTTAAACTCTTGGCTAACCAAATGGCTGTCTCCCTTGGGGAAACTTTATCTTTTCCAAAAGGCTTCAGAACAACTGCAAGTTCCTCCAATCTATTTTGCTGCAGCAAATCTGCAGATAATTCTAACAGTCCTTCAAGGGCCTCAGCTCTCTGCCTGGAAGATTTAACATCCAAAATTTCCTTTGCTGGTGGTTCCACTTCAGCTGTAGGAGTGTATCCGGAATACTCAGGAGAATCAGATTTTGCAACAAGAGAATCAGGATTTTCCACATCTTGTTCCCTAACACCAGGATGATCAGAAAAACTTGATTTCATGCTCAACGAGTCGATGCAACTTGAAGATTTTAAGTTAGGAGGATTACTCAAGTTTCTAATTTCCATATTTTCAGAAATATTTGACTTGCCAATAGCTTCTGAGCAATTAGAAGATTTTAGGGTCAAAGGAGTGCTCACGTTTCTCATTTCTATATCATCCCTTATAATGTTGATAAACTTACCAACATCTACATTTTGAACTCCCATGTCCACGGATTCCTTCACTGGCTGCTCACTCCCCACACGATAACTGCTATGGCGTATGACATGAATGACATCATCAAAAGCTGGAGGAAAATGGCCAACAGCTGGCCTTTCTGGTCCCAGAACAGTTCCTTTCTCCTCTTGTAAAACTTTCTGGCTTGAAATTTTAGTGGAGATAATCAAAGGAGCAGTTTCTTCTGCTGATGACAGTCTTCCCCTCACCATAAATTTGTCATCACTGGAGAGGCACATAAGTTTTGGCTGGCTAACTCTATCAAGCATATTATTTGGCTTGCTTGCTGGACCAAATTCTTCACAAACAGACTTTTCTCCAGAAATGGGGACTGGCTGTTGAGGAGACTTGGTTGAAGACATCTCCTTAGAAATATCTTCAACATCTTCCATTTCTTCAGTGATTTCAGCAGAGGATTCTACAGATGTATTATCACACCTGGAGCCAGCAGATATGGTCCTCTGATTTATGGGAAAACTATCATCAGAAGCAAACATTACCTCAGCATCTTGAACTGAATGATCTGGAGATAAACTGGGACATACTTTCTCGTCACTAGTCATTATCTTCTGAAAGTGTGGCGTAATGACAGGGGTTTCCTCAGAAAATTGTTCAGACATCTCAAAATGCGAATAGGATGCAGGTGAACTGCTATCTGCTCGTGATTTCACATTTTCAGCGTTGTTTAAATTCTCTTGAACAGGAAGTGTTGTTTCACTTAAGTCAATAAAAGTGGTTGCAAAATCAGAAAGTTCGAATCCTTGAATAGAGAAAGAAGATGAGACAGAATTGCTGCTGTCTGTTTGCATTCCTTTGGAACTGCTTTCAAAAGTCTTTAAAGGCTCTCGGGTAATCTCTCTAGAAACATGTGGTAGAAGACTGTTGGTCAACTGGTTATGGCTTATCTTAGGCTCCCGAACCATTTTGTTTGGACTTGACTTTCCAGTATAATTTGCTGCATTTGGAACATCAAACCCAACCTGTCTCACGTGTCCTGGAAAAGAAGGTGGCTTAAGTAAGCTTGGAGGAGTCTTTTGCCTTGGCTTAGCAGGAACTTCACGACCTTCTACTTGCTTGGAAGGACCCAGTGGTGGAATCACACTATGTCGAGGTTTAGTTTTTGGTGTGGATTCAATCATTGGTAACTGCCAGCATGAATCAGTGTACCAGAAATAAATTTCAATGTTACGAAGGAATCTTCAAAAGTAACTAATATTACACTAAAGCATTTATAATGGTTATGTACCTGATGCTTTGATGTATGTGATCCTGGCAATCTTTTTGCAGGATCAGGAGTTGCTTTTGAAGGTGCAATAGTTGGCACCTCCAAATTCGACTTCAAATCACAAGCACCAAAATTGAGTTTGGGCAATTTGGACAATGTCTCTGTATTTATTTTATGCGTCAACACACCACCACCCTTTATGCTATTACCCCTTATTGGAGAACTTGTCTCTCTAAGTTTTCTATTTCTTAATGCTGTCACTACGTTCTTAATTGCTATTGGTTGCTTAGATACAACATTAGAATTGTGATCATTATTAAACTGCTTTGTCACCACTTGATCAACAGTTTTGGCATTGACTTTGATAGAGCCATTTCCTTCTTCACCAGGCCGAAGTTGCTCAGAGCCATCATCCTCAACTGGGGTCATGTCTAGTTCAGTACTTTTGCCATCACACTTCGGCACTGCATTTGCAGTCTTTTTCATATTTGACATCAAACTATCTTTCTCCGTACTTGAACTACTACTGTTTTGACCTTCTGGCTTATTTTTTCGAGGATGATGAACAACAGAAATTGGCTTTTCAGGAGAACTGACTGTTGGAGTACAGAAAGATGAACGATATTGATCAACATAAGGTAACAAATAAGGATGCTTTAAGACTTCAGATGCCTGTGAAATTATATAATGAAATTGCTCAAGATTAGCAACAGTAGGAAACCAGTGTAACATTGGAAATAAGATCACTCTCAAATAGAGGCTTACTGTTGGACGATGCTCAGGATTTTTCCTCAGCATGCCCTTTATCAGTGTTTTCCTGTAGGTATGAACCAAATTTTAAGATTTCCAGTGAACATACATGAGAAGCAAGAATAGAAATATATGTGTGTATAAATATGTATATATATCATCCTCTAAACCTAGACAGATTTGAGCTTCTCTTATTGCCAAACAGAAGCCTTTCAGTCCTTTCTAAATGAATGGCAGCAAAAGCAAAAGATAATTAATTTAGCCTGAGTAATGACTCTGCTTTCCATCAACATAATGATACTAGCCTCAACAAAAGCAGATGATACTTACAAAGATGGGGAATAGCAGGGAGGCAGAGGGCCAATAGAGGAACGGTTTATCTTGCTTATCAAACCTGCCATATCCTGAAACAATATTTACCATGCTTATCAAGGGAAAAGAAAAAACACGATGACAAATTGCATTCTCACATAAATATATCAGACAAGATGGGGTCTACAACAAGCTTATATGTAGAAGTTCGAAATCCACTGATATCACAATAGCAACAACCACAAAATAGGTCATGATGAGGATTCTGGAAGGTATAGTTCTTTGATCATGCCCAGGCTTTTATAGTTTTATCCCTTCTAGATCATTTACATTAGGGGTGGGCAAAAAATCTTCTTGGCCCAAATTTATGGTTTGCTGATCAAGTCCAACCCATTATACATCCATTTAATCAGATCATATTTTTGTTCCACCCTAAATTTTTTAGTTACTCAATCCAGATGCTGATTTTTTTCCATGTGGATTTTAGAAATTGGAAAACTCAATAACATTTTTTTCTCTAAGCTAGCTTTGAACGAGGAGACCGAATAGGAAATCTGATTCACTGAATCACAGTCCTCTTTCTTCTTCACAGTTCAACCCCAAAAATCCAATCTCATAAACCCCAGTTAATGAAGAGGGAAAATCCAATCTTCTTTGTCACATCTTCTTTGCAACATTTCTTCAATTAATTTGGTAATAACTACTATTTTCCTTTACTGATTCATTCTAGTTCAATTTCTCATACAATTCTCTCTATTTTTAGCATTCACAAATTTCAAGTTGCTTCCAACGAAGCTTCTGATATGTTTGTTAACAGTATGGCATCCATTCGTAATAAACTTAATTTTTATACTTCCTTTCAAGTAATTTTGCTACATTGAGCTCTCCATCTGTCAACCTCAAGTGCATAAGCATTGAAGCAAAAGCGCTACACTCGTGGAAATGGAATTATATCTTCAATATTCATCTCAGATTTGGTAAGTCCAATGCATATCCTTAATTTGAATATGTGCATTTCTTTTTCTTTCATTTTGATGGACAAATTAAAAATACACACTCCATACTTTGAGATGAATGTCATTATATATTCTACTGGGAAATTTGGTGGAGAATGTCTCAATGATTTCGTTCAATGCTTGAATAATTTCCATATAATTTTATGGATGAAAAACCACATAATGGTAGAAACGCAGGTTACTACCACTAATAGTGGTGTACTTATTTTTTAAATTTCATGCCTTTTTCCCACATGGATTCCTTTGGTTTCTATATCTAGAGCCATTGGATTATGGTGGAATGATTACGTATACCCAATGGACTTCCTATGTGTCTTCAAATCACAAGTGACAATCTTTTGGTATGTAACTCAACCATTTTACACTCTTTTTCTCATTCATGATAAAAAAAATTGTTTATAGAAACATAATATTACATGAATACACAAACAGTTTTATGGCAATTTCTTAGAAGTTAGCTTTCAAAGATTGTATTATCCAAAAGAAATTAGTCATTTTTTAGAAAATATGGATTCGGAATTAAAATTTGGTCCAAATATTTGGATTTGGATTGGATACATGAACTTTTCCTTGACTTGCAATAAATAGTATATTTGTTAATTTGGGTCCAGATATGAGATATTTTGTTCAGATCAAACTTGAGGATAACATATTAAAAGAATGAGCAAATGATTGTAGCATATATATAAATACTTCAAAAATAAGTAAAATATTATATATATAGGAACTCTTGATCAAAAAAATTGTTATCCTAGACCATTATGCAATTTAATACGTTATCCTTTCTGTTGAACAAAAATGCAACTTTACTATCTGTTTGATTAACACGTGATATTACATTCATATATGACTTAATGACCGTGCATTAGATAAGGCATATGATTATAGCATACCTATAATTACTATAAAGTAAAAAAAGAAATCAATGGAATACTTACAAAAGCTTTAAAAGCCGGGCGATGAGCAGCCATCTCATATATACAACACCCTGAACAACAAAAATGCATTTTAGCTGTAGCAAAACGAATATCAGATATCCATTGCATGAAACATATACCTAGTGACCAAATGTCAGATTTGAATCCATAAGGAATATCTGCAAGCAGTTCAGGACACATATAGTTGGGAGTTCCTACCACCTGCACACAAATATTTACAGAAATTAATTTCCTCAACCAGTAACTTCACATTTATAAGACAAATGCAATGCTAATCATATGGTACCGATGTCATATTATAAACCTGTAGTAATTGGAAATTATTAAAACATGGATTGCATCCTTTCAAAAATGTGAAAGCTGATAAATACAAAGCTCATTACAACATAGTCTTCCAGCTGAATCAGATTCAAGTAGAAACTTCGATCTTATCAAATCTGAAACAAGGAAATTAATATATAATCCATTTAAACAACACTCAATTGGTGTCCACATTTTCTATTTTATAAATATTAGTATAAAAAGAAGAAAATAAGAAAGCTTGCAAAAAGAAAAGGGTATGCAACACAAGATTAAAATGTGGCTTCATGGAAATGCCAACTTAGCCTATTTTAGAGTATTGTCACTCACAACTACTGGCATCCTCTTGGTCATCCCTATTGAACTAATATAAACTCACTTTCAAGATATATCACATCACATATGCATAGGTTTAAGTGTCACCGTGGTCAACAAAGAAAAATATTTATAGTAATTAGTATTACAAGGAAAAAAACAAAATATCTCATAAGATGAATAAACTTACTTAAAGGATTTCAAAGTGTTTTCTTTCACCTAAAACTAATAGGCCTGCAAGTCTATTTATCGAGGTTTGACATCAATTTTTGCCTTGGCTACAGTAGATGTTTTATACGAAAAAAAAAAATCCTTTTATGTAAAAAAAAAATAGTTAACAAAAATTGTTTCTAGCAGTCATGGCATAAATTTTATTTAAAATAAGTGTTTTGGTCAGAGTTTACATTTAATATCATAGTAATAACCAGAATGGGGAGTATGGTGTGATGTGAAGGAATAAATCAACCGAACAACCAGAGAAATTTTAATTAAACATAGTGAAAGTCGATGTTAGCTAATGGCTTACCAAATAGACCCTAACAAGCATAGTAACAAAGAGAAGTTTTCTATTCTCATGGGCAGATACTCTAGGATACTAAGTTTGATAAGAAGATGCTAGAAAAATTGAATGATTATATGTAAATAGGAATGGGTATTCTTGGAGAGTAAGTATAACTAAATATGTCAAACTGAGGGAGAAAGCAAGGGGAGTGATGTAAGGATGAAACCCCAGGCTCTAACTTGGTTTTAGAGCTGCTCAGCTTATGATGTTAACATGTAGGGTTCAACAATGCCGTAAACTTGACAGAATAATATCTAGCATGAATCTTTACATCATTCAAACAAAACAAATGGATTTAAAGAAGAAAAAAAGCAGAAAGTTCCCATTTCTCACATACCGAAGAAGCCAAATCATCCGCTTTTAGTGTCTTAGCAAGCCCAAAATCCCCTATATAGTTGTCAGGAAATTACAGACAAAATTCAGGATGCAAACATCATAATCTATCCCTAAATAAGTCAGATACGGTAGATGAACTCACCAAGGCGAACATCTTGATCCTTGGTAAGAAAGATATTGGAACACTGCAAGTAGAGTTGAAAAAAATAATTTGATACATTTTCAAATTGAAGATTAAGGAAAGAAAAAGAAGCACCATGTTTACCATATAATTTTTGTCTCATAAGTAATACCTTTAGGTCGCGATGTAAAACAAAATTTGAATGCAGGTATTCCACTGCCAAGAGTAGTTGAGTAAACCACTTGCAGAGTTTCTTAGCAATGCCAAAGACATCCAACGTAAGCAACCAAAATTCTCAAACAACAATACGTGAATTACGAAAACCGAATATATTTGTGGCAAAATACCTCCTCAGGAAAGTAAACCCCATTTGACTTTTTCATCAATGCAGCCCTGTTAAACATAGCAAAATAGTAAGTAATCAGACATACACAACTAATGAACTTCACACGATACTAGTGGGAGTTCACAATTCAAAGATATTACTCACATGTCTCCACCTTCACAATATCCAGTAACAATGCAAACATAGCAACCCTGCAACACAACCAAAACATGTTTAGCCAAAAAAATAACCGTCATAGTATAACAATTGAAACGGTGTGCTCTGTCTCACCTTCTCAACCCAAGCCTCTTTGAATTCCACAATGTAAGGGTGCTGAATTCGAGCAATAAGCGCCATCTACAATTCCCAAAACAGTCAACAAAGGTCAAATCTCAGAGCACTTCGCAAATCAACAAACAAGTAACCAAAAACCTACCTCCTGATGAGCAGATCTTCTGCATCGTTCCGTCTGCCGCGCGAGCCTGATTTTCTTCAACACGTACCTGCAATCCACGGACCAAACGAAGCGTCAGTTCTCCAAATTCAAACCAACACAATCCACTTACAGACTCAGCCAAACGCAAAAATCAAGAAGCAAAACGGCGCGCACTTCTTCTTCTCCGCTTTGTGGTTCACCAGAATCGCGGCGCCAAACGCTCCGCGACCGATCTGCTCCATGATCTCGTAGTGATCCATCCGCGACTCCATCAGGCTCCCGATCCAATTGCGATAAACCGGTTACGCTCAGAACGAAATCCACCCTCCGAACTCCGGCAACGGCGCCGAAACCGTTTCTACATTGCTTCCGCAACGAAACCACGTTCGAGGCTATCGTTCGCTGCTTCTGACCATCCCTAACGTGTCTCCGCAATCAATGCAGTAGTGCTTCGGCCACACTCACTTCTCTCTCACACTCTCACAACGCTGTAATGATAACAATAATGTGAATTACGCAGCGTAATGATCTCGCGCAGAAATTGCAATGATGAGTTACTTTTTCTTGTGCCGAAAATGAAAACAAAGAACACCAAGACTAAGAAGAAACAAAAACTACACACACGCTCTCTCTCTCTAAGATGACGAGTCTAGAGAGAGAAAGAAAGAGCGTACATACGCCGACAGTCACAGCTGGTCTACCACACCAACTTCCCCCTTTCATTTTTCGTCTTTATTTATATATAATAATGTAGTATATACGTATTTCGTATTTTATTAAGTGATGGATTCTTTTTCTTAATTTTTTTGAAAAGTCTTCTGAAATTAAGCTAAAAGCAAACAATTACGTAAAGAATTAGATTAATTTCACTCTGAGGTTCCGTTAACTTCAAAAATCAGCACCCATTGACATGGATTACAGAGGAAAGTACCAGTTATCCATTGCTAATTAACAAAACAATTATGTGTAGAAAGTAGAACTCACAGTAGCAGTCAGAAGAATTGCAGGGTTGCAACAGTACCCAAAATTTAGTTCGCTTAAGGGATAAAATATTTGTTGCCACAAAAACAAATATCCTTACTTAAATATGATTTAACGTATAATATATCTTAGTCTTGTTATTATAAGGTGCTATAACGTATAATAATACTTTCTAATTAAGTAATACAAACAACATGATATAGATATCTCCTTCTGTTTTTTTCACCTACAAACAAAAATTAATTATCGGGGGTGACGTTTCACCAGCTTTGTTAATTTGAGGCATTCACATTATATGTGATTTTTAAATATTTTTTATTCCCAGAACGTTTTCTTCTTCATTCTTAAGTTTGCTCCAAAGCGAGGTGTTCATGTTTTTAACTTATGTGAGAAGTGGTGAAGTTGTGTTCTCTTGTGGAGGGAGAACGAAAGCATTTTGTTAAGGTTATTTTGCATATCTTGTAGAAAAAGGTATGATTTCAGAATGCTTTTACTTATATTTATCAAAATAAAAAATATTTAAAGTTTCTTACCTTTTACAAACTTCACCTTTGTTCCAACAATTGCAATAGTAGGACTTCTTGCACCCGATCACAACATTCTAAAGGCAAATACTCTTTGGAAAAAAACACTCTTAGTCAACTCTATTAGTTTCATGTATGATTTGATATTAAAGACTTCATCTTATCTTTCATGACAAATTCTCACTTACTAGAATTTGAAATCTAATATGTTTCCTCGTAGTTTTCACGCTTCCCTTCATCAATTAAACAATATATAATTCAAGTATTTATTGTTAGACATATGAGTCCAAAAGTTCAAGTAGAAGGCTCTAACGTGTCAAGTTGTTGATCATTGTTATTTTCAATTGATTTTTCTCGACGAGGAGTTCAAATATAGGAGTTTTTGGGACATCATCCATCTTTACATACATTGGGTCACTCTTTTCTAAGTTTCTAGTGTATGTGTTGTTCTGATCCTTGTATATTATCACATCTCTACAACGAATAATCTTTTTGTTTTCATTATCCCATAAATGGTAGTCAAACTCAACTTCGCGATAAACACTAAAAGTGCACTTCTTCAATTTAGGATCAAGTTTATTCCTTCCTTGATCACCAGTGTGCACATATGTTACATAACAAAAAACTTTAAGATGTGAGAGTTTTACCTCTTTGTCACTCCATACTTCTTCTGATATTTCGTACTCCAATGGTATCGATGAGCCTCAGTTGATTAAGTAAGTTATTGTCTTGATTACTTTTGCCCATAACTGCTTTGGTAAGTTTGACTACAAACACAAGCTTCTAGCTCTTTCAGACAATGGTTGATTCATACGTTCAACTACACCATTGTGTTAAGGTGTACCTAGCACGGTCCTTTCCATTCTAATCCCTTCTCATAAAAAAATTATTAAACTTAGTGTATACATATTCACCACCATTGTTAGTTTTGAGTCTTTTATCTTCAATCTTGTCTCATTTTCTATCATGGCCTTCAATTTGAAAGTCTGAAACACTTCATACTCATGTTTCATAAAATATAGGCATACCTTTCTAGAGTGATCATCAATAAAAGTCACAAAGTGTTACTTCCCACCAATAGATGAGACTGTCATTGGACCCCAAACATCAGAGTGAACAAGCTCAAGTTTCTCCTTCTCTAAGGTTCTTACACTTGTATGAAAGCTAACTAATTTGTGTTTTCCAAGAGTATACAATCTTCACACATGTCAGTTTCTACTAATTGAATACTTGGTAGTTTATCTTTTGAGTGCATGATCTTCATCATTTTCTCACCCATATGGTTTGACCTCTGAGGCCATAGATTGGGATTTTCATTTGTTGCAACTGCAATCAAATGACATGCTTTTAGTGTCTTGTAAAGGGTGTCACTCTTTTAACCATGAGCAATTAGCAGTGTACCCTTTGAAATCTTCCAATGATTTTCATGGAAGACTATTGTATAGCCGTCATCGGTTAACTAACTTACTAAGATTAAGTTCTTTAACAAGTCAGGAATATGTTTAACATTTTTCAATTCCAATATAGACCCATTTAACTTAATCTTCATTTCACCTTTACCAACAATCTCACAAGATTGTTCATTACCAAGATAAATGATAAGTGTCATATTTCAGTAATATTTCATATTAAAAGACAAACACTTAATGGATATTTATTGATAAGATAACTATAATGTAACCCCTAATTTATGAATTTAAACATTTTTACATATTGTGTGATTATAATATGAATAAGAACGATTTATTCCCAAATTTGTGTTAATTTTAGGATTATGTGGGAAAATGGAGATAAAAGGGCTAAAGGAGAATAAACCAGAAAAAAGGGGAAAGTTGGAACACTTAAAACTCACCCAAAATCTTGCCTAAGTCAAATCACTCAAGAGGAACTCGCCCAAGTGAGCTCAATCACGCCCAGACGAGATCACTCCAGAGAAGTTCGGTTTTTTTCTCGTCCAACTCACCCATACTAGCCCAATCATGCCTAGGTGAGAATTCACTTAACCCAAGTCCAACTAGGTTAAATAAGAAGCATGAGGCATAACCCTAGACATCATTGGGAGAATAAAATGAGATAGAAAATCCTAGAGGAGGCAACCGTCAAGGAGAAACATCTTGGAACTTCTTTTATTGTTTTCCATGCTTGTAATGTCCAACATCAGTGGCTAATTCTACCATTTGGGATTTGAGTGATCTGTTCAAACTCTTATGTATTGAGGTGATATTTAAACATAATATTTTTGTTTTTGATTGGTTATTAGTATTGTCATTTTATTCTTAACGTTTGTTTTATCATGATTTTAATCCTTAGATTTGATTGAAAAATACTTATAAGTATCTGACCTAATGATAATGCTTAACATGTTTGAATGCTAGGAATAAATTTGAAATGTTAATTTTTATCAACATTTGCTTGTAACGATAAAGAGTTTTAATAAATATGAGAGGAATCGATATTTAAGAGACTATCTTAATAATTTTATATGTGAGGAATCAATATAAATGAATTTTATATGGGCATCAATATCAATCAAAGATAGAATATTATTATGCTTTTCAAAATACAAAAGAGTGAGAAGGATGAACTCCAATCCCAATTTTCCCAATTGAATCAGCAAGTTCTTTACTCTTTTTTTTTTGCAATCTTATACACAACAAACTTCCAACAAACTTTATTATATTGTTTTCTATTTAGTGTATCTTATACTTGAGAATTCAACTATTCCTTGGGTTCGATATCTGTCCTTAGGAACAAATTTATTACTTCTAGCATGGTACACTTGTCGTAAAATAGTCATTAGTAAACTTTACCAAGGATTTTGGGAACATAATTCTTGAAAAAATCTTTTTGTGAAGTGCATGAAAGGATGCTCCAAAGTCTAACACCCAATACTCTTCCTTGTACTCTAAAAAACATATCAATGCATCACATCTTCCTGAGGTAAAAGCAAGACTTTCCTCTAGAAGCAATACTTGTATCTACCTTCACATCTTGAATCTTTGGTTCCTTCTTTCACTAATTTTTGTAGTGTTCAGTCTTTCCATAGTTCCAAACACTCAATTGTTTTCATTTTTTTGAAGCTACAAGGATTCTTGGAACTTTCATTTCTTTAAATTTATCACAAACATCGTCAAATTTTAACTTATTACTTCCCAATGAACTACTCACAACTATGGCAATAACATTTCAACATTCTAGTAGAGAAGACAAAAATATCAATACTCATACTTCTTCATCAAATTCTATTCCAACAAAACTCAATTGGGTTGTGACTATATTGAGTTCATTGAGATGTTGTGTTGTTGATGCACCTTCTCTCATCCATAAATTGAACAACTCTTTTATCAAATAAACTTTATTTGAGGTTAA
Organism: Phaseolus vulgaris; assembly: GCF_000499845.2. Taxonomy (NCBI): domain Eukaryota; kingdom Viridiplantae; phylum Streptophyta; class Magnoliopsida; order Fabales; family Fabaceae; genus Phaseolus; species Phaseolus vulgaris. The sequence continues at coordinate 35,683,396 of NC_023755.2, read as the reverse complement.
AGGCCTTTCATACATTCTAGAAAGAGTCCTAAGATTTTTTGTGGTTGTTTCTTTCATAATATTAAACGTAACATTGCGGTATAATGTCAAACGGATAACTCTAAGGGCTTGCCTAAGAGCTCAACCTTTATCTTTCATGCCCTCTAGTTTGTTTCCTAAGAGAGGTTGATATAATTTTTTGTGATACAAATAATCTTCAATTTGCATCTTTCAAAAGCTAAAGTTTGCTCCATCAAACTTTTAATTTCCACATTTCTTTCCTTTGCAGCCATTGCTCTCACTCAAATTTTATTCCCTCTAAATTGTTCATAGTAATAAACAATAGTAACAATCTGGCTCTCATACCAGTTGTTAGGAAATAACACACATTTCCTATAATTAGATTTATGAGAAACAAAATAAATGAGGAACAATCACACACAAAATTAATATCAGATTTCAGTCAATTATGCCTACGTCTCCGGGTTACTGCAGACATTTTATTTGAAAGAGAAAATTATAAAATGAGTGTTTACAAAACACTCAACTCACAATCCAAATAGACCCAAAAATATAAAATATTATTTTTTATCTCTCTTATCTCTCCTTTTTTTTTTATCGTTGTTGGAATGATTAATAGATTTTGCATGATTATATTTATACATAATGTAATGTATATAATCCTTACATTGTATTTCCTATATCTATGCAAAACATTAATTTTCTTATTTTCTTGGGACAAATATGCTCTTCCATGTATTTGCTTTACTTTTTTCTGACTAAGTTCAACACTAACAATTTTTTGTACACAACTTGCAAATTGTTTGAAATTAATAACAACTCTTTAAGACTTTGTTTGCTTCAAGGTTTCCATTGTTGAAGAGGAAGGATGTGAGGAGTTATCTATGGTTTGAATCAAGGGATGTGTAGGGAAGGGGGAGAATGGATCTGCATGAATAGTGATTTCTATCCCCCTTTCAAATTCAAAGATGGGAGAGGAAAACCACGTAGGATGGTGGTCTTTTTTTTTGTTTTGTCCTTGTTTTTGGCTTTCATGGAACAAGTTTAGGGATGAAATTTTGGTCTTGGTGATTTTGAGTCATTGGATGAGAGAAATTAATGGAGATTTTAAGTATGGGAAGGAAATGTTCAAACTAGTTGCAAGGTAAAAAAAATTGTATTAATTATTAATAACTAATATAATAATATATTATATTGGGATGACACATCAATGATTAACAAGAATAATTATTATAAAATAAATATATCATTCATGCAATAATATATATATATATTTATTATTTTCCCACATATTGTATGATATTTCATACTTTGTTCTATATATTTTTTCTTTTTTATAAATAAATTTGTTGTACAATTCACTTTACGCATAATATTTTCCATTATAAAATGTCCTCTAAAATATCTACATGGTTTTGTATCTACATACAATCTAATTCAATTTTTTCACATCTACTTTCTCAAATCCTCACACATCTACTCCCTCAAATCCTATGCCTTAAAATTACAATTCCTAATTGGAGAAAATTGTATCACGATCTATGAAAATAAATCGAAACTTCCTGCTCAAATTCAATACCACCATATTAGAAAGATTCAAAGACTCATGACATTTCATAATTATTCACAGTTCAATCCCAACAACCTAATTGTGTTGCTAACCATTAGTTACAATTACTAAATAACATTAAACATGAATTGACATTGTTGTGAGCCAACACGAGCGTACCTTAAAGATCTTCCTTTCAAATACATCGTTTCTAAAGGTTTGAAAAGGTTCATTGATATTTCTTATTCTCATCAAATTTCTTGATTTGTTTGGTTGTACTGTGGTAATCTTGCTTAAGTTAGTTGCAACTTGCTTCTTCCTTTTATTTGCTCAGCTACATATAGGTTGTTATTTTTCTTTTCTTTCTATTATTGCTTTATTATTTAACACTTGCATTCTAGCTGTTTGATCAATTTCCTCAATTTGTCTTGTTTTTATCCATTATTATTTTTTAATGTTCAAACGTTACAATTACATATTACTACTGGAAATTGATGTTGTTTGTATGGCTGGAATTTTTTTCAGTTTCGATTTTGTAATGTTTAACACAATGTAATTACTTAATACACTTGCATACTAATTTTAATCCATATTTTATTTATATAACACTTTTTTATTTATATGCTCATTCTAAAATGTGTAAGTGTAGAAATAAATATGGTTGAATTTTATCCAAATTTACATTAAAATTATGTGTGATATAGGTAAAATAAATGTATATCTTATGTTTATAGTAACACTTTTTTATATTACTCAAAAATATTTATTGTAGTTTCTTGGAGATTTTATATTTACTAGAGATAAAAGTATTATATAGTATATAAGTAGGTATAAATCTCATATCAGGAATTGATTTTATAAAATTGAGTTAATCTTATGAGTTGATTTTATAAGATTGAGTTAAACTTAAATATTATATGTGCAAATAACTCTTTCACATTACAAGAATTCCTAACCGATGATATGTTGCATTAGTTGATGATGATCAATTTGAAGTCACAACAATAATAGATGTGCAATATTGATAAAAAAAAAACAATGTAGCATCTAACAGAAAGAGACTGAAAAACTTTACCAGTACGATTATTAATACCAAAAAAAATTAATCACGCTGAAATTCATCATATCATTCTTCATTGAAGCTTTAAACGTACGACTTTCCCACTAAATAAGTTAAATCTTTAATAACTGAAATAGCCCTAAAAACATCAATCTTATCCTGAAAACGAGAATAATTCATCATACGCTATAACATCCAAATAGAAAATGTTATAAAGCAAACTTAATCAATTTAACCAAAGAAGTACCACCATTCTTAATAAAAGAAAGAAGATCATCTTTAATAGAAATATGAGAAGTAGGAAAAATCTGTCGAACCCAACTCCAAATATACAAAGCATTAGGACATTCAAAAAATAAATGTTGAATAAATTTCTCATTGTTTTTACAAAGCGTACGCATAGAATAAATATGCAAATGCAAACTTTTACTTTGAATATGCCAATGTGTAGGAAAGGTAATGTGACAAAGAAAGCTCTAAGAAAATTAAAGAAATTAATATAAGGAGGAAAGAATGCACACGTGAGAAATCTAAAAATTGGAAGTAAACAAGATGCAAAGAAAAATATATATGAATAACAAAAAATTTCACACATGACATTATGAATATATAGTTATATCTGTAACCAATATAGTACATTAAAAATTCTTATCCCAGAGACATTTACATTGACGGTACATGACTGGCAATTTTTGTTGTAATTTATTTTACAAGACACACTGTAAGTTACATAAATACTTAAGAAACTAGACTAAAAAAACAGAAATGAAAATATCACTGATAGATGATTAATATTAGAACAACACGTGACTCTGCAAATTCAAAGTCGTATATTACTTGAAATGATAAAACCAAGTAGCTAGTAGTACTGCGCATTGTCTATCACTATTTTTTTTGGGTTAAAATATGTTTTTTTAATTATTATAATGTAAAATTGATTTTAATTTATAATTTTAATTTTAAAATTATTTAATATTTGTAGTAAGAAAATTATTAAAAGAGATTTTTGTTAATATTTTTTAAGTAATAAAATAAATATTATAGACGAATTAATATTCACATTTACATTAACAATGAGTGTGTATGTAATAACATCTTAGTACATAAAAAATTGATAATAATTCATTTTAATAATTTTTTTAATATAATTATTCAGAAAATTTAAAATTTGAACTAAAATCAAAACTCAATTTTTCATAAAAATATAAGGAAAAAACATATATTTTCTTTTTTATCTTTTATACGGTAATTAAATTTTGTAATGTTATCTGAATTTTTTTGTAAAAGGTACATGACTTTAGATGAAACTAATGAAGCTAAAGAAAAAGAAAAACAAAGATGATAGAAAAAAAAAGGTTTAAAAAAAAGTATAGCTGAAATAAAATCATTTAATTAAAACCCTTTGCCACATTCGTAATAATTGTTTGGAAATGTCATCATTACCAAAAAAGCAGATGAATATTTAAGTTTGTGATATTTAAGTGTGTGAAAGTATGCAACATAAAGCGATGGGACGAATTTTTCTATAATTTTTTTGTAGAAAAATATAAACATTAAAATATTATTTTTTAAAATTAAACTTAATTTAGTCGCATGTTAATTTATAGAAACGGTTTCATATAATTTTTCTAAATTTTTATTTTTAAATATAAACAAGTTTTGAATTATAAACAAATTCAATTCCTTTTTTCTTTTCTTTTTTAATTTAAAATTCTTATATAAAATTTCGTTCAAACAAGTCCTTAAGAATATACTTACAAGGAAAATTTCGTTCATTTCCTCGTAAGTCTTTAGGAAATAAAATACAAAAGATAAAATTAATTTCTCAGTATGTTAATATTAATTACATACAAGATAAAAATAAAAATCTAAAAAAACAACTTTACTTTTTTAATGTAAGAGTACTTTTAAAGAAATTTTATACAACCACTATATAACTAAATATATTATTATTAAGAAAAGTTATTTAATAATTATTAAACAAATTATTTTCACCAAATCATTTTTCTCAAGAAAACCATGAAAAAAAAAATAAAAAAAAATCAATACAACAAAACCATATATGTTGGTCGAGACAGAAAGTATTTCCATGCATTGTTGTGAATTTATTTTAGAATAGATTTACTCAAATAAAATTATCTCACTTTAATTTTTAAACTAGATCAATTTATTCTTCACATTGTTCTTGAAAAGTTGAATTCTAATGTGAAAAGTAAACAAGTTTAATTCCTCTCTCGCAATTGTGAAGCTTCGTGTATTATTGCAATCCAAATTCCCGAAAATGTTTACTTGGTTGGTGTTCAAGGTGCAAAAAAATACTTTTATGAAAGGATTATTCTAATTAAAGGTTTGGAGAATGTAGTGATAGAGACCAATTGAACTACCCAAGTTGAGTCGGCATTGGATAAAAATGTTGCATTTTATGATCTAACAGATATTACTATAGGTGTTGCTACTAGTCTTATAACACGTGTTTTCTGATTCTGTTGTTATTGGTGTGTCTGATATAAGTCTCCTCTTTTGTCTATTGTGTCTTATACATATGTTGCTCTAGAGCTTGATATTGTCCTCTCTTCAAGTGTTGACTTGTACCTGAAAGAATATAAAATTGTTGCTAAGTATTTGAAGGGTGGGATTGATATAAGACAACCTCTTAGTAATAATGGAGATGATGTTGTTCAAACTAGTAGGAGGTCTGGACGTCCTATAAAAGGTTTTAAAATGTCTTTTAGGAAGAAATGAGAGTCCTTACTTTTCTAGAATTTTCATCTACAAGGTTGTGTTTGGATTGAGGAGGGGAAGTGTAGGATTTGAGGGGGTGAATGTGTGAGGATTTGAGATGAAAATATGAAGAAAAAGAGTGTGTTTGGATTGAGATATGTTACCCCCTGTTTGCTTCCATGAATGTACTGTTCAAGAGGAAGGATGTGAGTGGATATCCATGGTTTGGATCAAGGGATGTGCAGGGAAGTGAAGGAGAGGATATACCTGTGAACAGTAAATATCCTCTCCCCTCAAAATGAAGAGATGTAGAGGGAAAGCCATGTCAGCATCCCTTATTTTCAAATTTACCCTCATTTGAATGTATCACAATGCTTCATTTGAATGTATTAGTATTTTAAAAAATTTATTGTACAATGTTTAAAATATATATATATATACATATATATATACACATATATATATACATATATATATACATATATATATATACATATATATATATATACACATATATATATTTAAAATGAAGAAACAAATCATAATAAATTTTAAAGAAGTTTTAAGTTTGTTTATTATTTTATAAAATATTATAAATGAGTGTAAAAAAATATAGTTAAATAAAATCTTCCATATATATATTAGTTATTAGAGTAGATCAGGTGATACCTATTTTTCGAGTTCTAATAAGATATTTTATTAAATGTGGTTGGATTTAGTTTTTTTTTTTTAAGAAAAGAATATACTATATCTAATTAAAATTGAAAATATTACCTGGGTTGGATCATGATCATCACCAAAAGATTATACTAAACATTTTTCATTTTTTTATACTAAATATTTAATTTATTTAATACAAAAAAATCCTTAAAAACAATCCACCACTTAAAATAATTTTATTCTAACATAAATTATTCATTAGAAACTGAAAATATAATTAATATATTTTCACGTATTTTTACATAATTTATTAATAAAAACTACACTTTATTATAAATATTAGTTATTAAATAAATTTAACTAACACAAATATTTAATAAAAATAATAATAATAATTAATTATTGAACTATATCGGATTATACTACTAATACGTTTTTATCCTTATATTTTATTATAATTTTTATGGAATCCTTTTCTATGGTTAATTAAGTTATATTTTTGTTACTATTGTATTTTTTAGATTGCTTTATTGTGAGGTTTTTTAATATTAAAAAATAGTAATTTTTTATTTATATAAGATGTGATTTATTTTTTAATCGTATAGTATATGTTTAATATTTAAAGAAATTATTTGAAATTCTGTTTTTATTTTTTATTTTTGTTATGTTTATATTAATATATTTCTATATATAGTTATTATGTTTATGAGTTATAATTTATTTTATTATAATTTTTTATGAAATTTTTTTCTATTGTTAATTACGTTATATTTTTGTTGTTGTGGTATTTTTTATTTTTCATTTCTAGAGGGTTTTTAATATTAAAAAATAATATCTTTTTATTTATATAAGATTTGATTTATTTTTCAATTTTATTACTTGAAGTTTTGTTTTTATTTAATTTGTTGAATACATATTCTTTTTCTAATTATAGTTTTTATATTATACATATTTACATTTAACATATATTTTTTAATTATAATTTTTAAATCTACGAAATGTGTGAAAGTTTTTCATTTTTAAACAAAAACAACTCATTTTATTATTAATTTTTTTAATAAGCAAGGGTTAATCTGTAAAGTAACATTTCACACCTTTAAAAAAAATTAAAATTTCCTCATAACCATCACATCACTCACAAACTCCCATAAACTTTCCTCACACATCCACCCTAACATACCACAATCCAAACACCCTTACTTACTTCACACTTTCCTCACACATCCTCACACATCTACTCCCTCAAATCCTCACACATCCCCTCCCTAATCCAAACAGAGCCTTAGAGTGAATTTGTGAAGAAAATTTATTGAAGTTTGTAAGTAATTTGATGGTTCTGATGGTACCTTGATTTTTTTTAAAAATGTAAAATATAAGATTACAAATTTATCCTTATCTTTAAAAAAATAGAATAATCAAATATTATGTATTTTTTGTGTGTAGATTTGAGTGAATTAAAATTATGTTAGTTATTTCCGATACTATTGAATAATTAATTTTGAAAAAACTACGAGTTACTTGATGAAAAATAATTTACATGTAAAATTATGAATATATGTAAAAATTGTAAATTATTTTATAGAAATAAATAATTTAAATATTCATAAATTTAAAAATTATAATTAAAAAATAATTTATATTAAATATAAATTGTATTATTATATTTATAATTATTATTATTAGATAATTTATTTATTATAAATAACTATTTTTTTTAATTAAAATTTTATTTTATTATTAATTTTACTAATTATTATTATATCATTTTATTAAAATATTTGTTAGTTAAATTTATATAATAATTAATATATATAAATGGCAAAATTGAAAAAATCACGGCTTCTCATGACTTTCTCTTCATTTCAGAGGGAGATGATATTTACTATCCACGAGTATATCCTCCTCTTCCCTTCTGTGCAAATCTCTAAATCCAAATGAATGATGTACTCCTTATTCCCTGTTCGTCAATAATAAATCATCCGAAACAAACAATTCATAAGTGTTATTTTGATTTTTTTGTTTCTTGATAGATGAAGTTCTTTTTCTTAGAAAGTATTAAAATTCTTCTTGCAGAGTTTTATTTCTTCTTCTCCAGTATTTGATTACTTCCTTTTAAAGAGACTAGCAGTATTTAATTTTCTTCTTTTGTTGTTGGTGGCTACCATGCTCATCTCTCAAATAAATGAACCATTAATTCATCACCTAACGTAGCATATGCTACAACCTTTTCACGCGTAATTATGTATTCAATAATCAATACGTGATGTGGAATAAACAATGTCTACCACAACTTGGCTTCCCATTATATATGCTCATTAAGAAATAAGGAAGAATAAAAAATTTGTTCTCTTTCACACTCGATAAACTAAGCTTTTGTTTGCTTATTTTAATATTATATTATGAATTTTGTTGTGCATAATATATTATAGGGTACAAGAAAATAAATATACAATCTACCTAAATTTATTCAACTTCTTTCACGACTAGAAAATTATGAAATAAAAACTAATTTTTAGATACCAAAATAATTAGTTGTAATAGTAACTAAATTAAAAACCATTTTAGAAATAAAAAAAATCGATTTCTAAATTAATTTCTATTATTGTTAAATAGTTTCTAAATTGATATCTAAATAGTTGCTAATTAGATACAACTATTTAACAATAATATAAATTAATTTAGAAACCAAATTTTTTTTAGTTTCTATGGTTTTTAATTTAGTTACTATTGCAACTAATTATTTTGGTATTAATTGGTTTCTATTTCATGATTTTCTTGTAGTGTTTATTATTTATTTTTCTTTAAAGTTTAGAGGTTGTGGATTCTCTAAAGTCTATATCTCTAATGTTATAAATTAATAAATTTGGATGAATTTTTGCAAAAATAAAAACATAAAAGATGAGAGAAAATTGTCCCTTCATGTATGATAAAAAAACTGAAAAAATAAATAATATATTATATTGTCAAAAATCAATTCAATTCTGAGATTTTAAAAAACAAGTTTAATATGATCTATTTTTTTTAAACTGTGGTTCTATTATATTGTCATTATTAAAACAAACTTATCTATTGTAAAAAAAATTGGACCAAATTGAATTTAAAAAAAAAAATATGACATTGAATTTTTTAAAATTTAAAAAATGAAATTTTTTAATCCTTAATATAGAAACTAAAAAATAATTAAATCTATATTTTATAATTTTATTTCAATCCTTCCTATATAAAATTATGGTATTTTTTTTGTTTGTTTAAGTGCGTAATGAAAAATTGAAGTGACATAAAAATGAAATTGTAAGAAGCACTATTTATGCTTTGGTCCATTATGCCTAAAAAGCACAGTAGATTATGAGTCAAAACATAAAATGTGTTTTTAATACATGTGTAATATGTAAGACACAACTAAGATAGGATAACATATTTATTACTCTCTCGCGTTTACTTGGGATGTCATAAGATATTAATTGATTGCCTAATATAAAATTTATTACAAAATTCTTAATCACAGGTTAAAGATTACGTCATTATTATTATATTAAAATATATTTAGTTTAATATACAAATTAATCAATATATACTAAGAATATATCAAGCTCTAACACCCTTCCTCTTAAATGACGTGTCGGTGTCGGATACTCATATCGGACATTGATACTCGTATGACAGTTGTAGAATACGTATCTGTGAAATGTCCAATTCAAAAAGTATTTGTTGGATTCTGGCAATTTTAGTACGATTCTAACACAATCTTAAAAAAGAAAAATACATTAATTTTTTAAAAACTCAAATTTATTGTATAATTTTTTTATTATAATTATAAAAATAAGAAACAAATCATTTTGAACTAGTCATGAAAAACATTTTTTTCTCCAAAAAATAACCTAGAACATACTTGTACACATAAATCTTTATTATCGATTTATATAATTCATAATTATATAATATATAGATCGGTGTTGTGTCCCCGTATCCTACATTTTAGATATTATACATATCTCCGTGCACGTGTCGTATCAGTATCCATGTCAGTGTCGTGTCCTGTTACCTAGCTAAGAATTAAAGTTTATTTATTGATCCTGTTAACAGATAAAATTTAGATTTTGGGAACAAAAATTTCATCTTTATATTATCTTTTTAATTTTTTTTTATCTATGTATGAACTAGAAAGAAGGTGATGGTGATAGAAATTTTGCATGTTAAGGTGGAAATAAATTAAAGAGAGTGATAATGGTTTAGATCTTAAGAAGGTCTTGTTACTGCAAACGCATCTTCAGCCCAGCCCCATGAAAATCTCACTTTAGTGCCAAAGATGCCACCAACCACATCAATCAGTCACTTCATCTTTTCAAATTTTTTCCCTTCACTATGACTTCATGTTGTCATTGGATAGAGACGATGACCCAATTCAATTCAAAACCAAAAATCATACTCAAATCTTCCCTTCCCACCCTCTTTCTGTTTCCTCTCAGTGCCAACACAACCTATCATCACTACGTTTACCTTAAACTGCACACACACATACGTAACTAAAACTACATTTTATACTATGATTTTTAGTTTCAAAAACAAGTTGTTACTTATTCTATTTTTCAATTTTTTCCCCAGTTCTTCATTGTTCCAGACACTGAGCTTGTTTTGAGATGCGTGCTTTTTTGAAATTTTTTCCCCTCACCTTTTTTTGGCTTATTAAGGAAAAAGTGATTTTACTTTCGGCAAGCAAAAACAATAGTACACGATTTAATCGGTGTACCATACTAGAGTTATTCATTAGCAAGAGACATGTACCTTGTAAGGAGTTCAAGAATGTACACAACTCGTTATGGTTTATCGATACGAGTCAGATTTTTGTGCATAGTACAGATTCTTCCAATAACAGACACAACCAGCACTCAATGGCAGACATATTCATATGTTTGGATTTGAATCTTCTACTCTTAATTAAATGGCATTATTATATTATAATTTTGTTAAAGAGAGAGGATACAAAAAATTAGGAATCAAAAAAGAAAAGCATATCCTGATAATGAGTTTATTTTGGCATGATGCAGTAGATGGACACTTGCATTGTTGGCACCTGCCAGGTGATTTTCAGGTGGCTCGACAACCACACAAGACGGCGCTGTCACAGAGATGGCAGTGGTATCTATCGAATTTGTTTTGCAATAATTAAATCTTTAGCATTACTTTCTTTAATCATTTCTTTTTTAAATGGCTGCACGAGCCATCATTCTAGTCTTTGAATCATACCACTATAAATAACTCCACACCATTCTCTTCTTCACCAGCAAAACTTGCACCCCTTCCTTCATTCTCTTCAGACTTTTTCTCCTATTTCAATGGCATCAAAGTTTATCTTTACCACTGTCGTTTTACTGATGCTTCTGTGCTTGCTTCTTATGAGGGAGCCTTCTGGTTTGTCACTGTTCTTTTTTCTTATTACTTTAGTTATTCGAGGGACAAATGCATGAAGTAACTGTTTTATTCATTTTTGTTGCTATTGTAGGTTGTGGTTCTGCATATGAATGCTTTGGTGCTAATGCAGCTGTTCTCGGGGACATTCCAAACAGGAAGGTATAGGCTAACACTAAATATATATGAGTGGTTCAAATTTCGAAGTGTTTTTCTCTTTTTGACACTTGATTTTACACGATCATAACGTGAGAAATATATTTTGGGAACATATTTTGTGGGGTGCTTCACTTCTGTAACTTTATTTGCTTGTGCAGGCGCTGTCTGTTTTGAAGGATAAGAAAACTTCTCTGAAGGCTAGTTTGCAAGAATCATCAAGCATCAAGTATGGTGAAAAGCCACTGAGTTGGGAGTTGAGGAAGGTTCCTTCGGGTCCAGACCCGCTGCATCATAATGGTGTCAACCCCAAAAAGCCTCAAACTCCTTAAACTCACCACCAGAACCTGCTTTACCCTAGTTTTTGTTATCAGTGTGAACATCATCTATCGCATAAGTTTATTGAAAAAAAAATATAAACATACACTCGTTTTCTTTTTTACCTCTTTGTATTTCTCGTTTTCCTTCACCTCATCCACCCCATTTCCAGGTGTATGTTTATGGGAGCTCAAGTTTAATCGTGCTGTAGTTTAGTTTTGACTTGTAGTAGAATGATATATATGTCATGTTGTTTTTGTACTTAGCTGTTAATTAAGTAGTATTTATCATGGATTTTCTTTTACCTGCTAAAACATTGTGCACACAGCTCATTCATGGATTTGACATGAAGAACAGTGACATGATGTGCTCTGACGCCTTTCACCCGAATACTACAAAAATATGTATCTGCAGATATGCTTCTCTGCCATAACTAACCTGGAGCTTCTATTCATTTCTATGCTCATGCTGACGCGGGTCAGTTAGATATGACAGCAATGTTACAAAGGTGACGCAAGCGAATCATTTCCATTTTCAAAAAAATACCCCAATATCTAACCTTAATTATACAACCTAGTGAAAAAACCTAGTAATGGGAACAAAAAGTAACCGTGACCCATAACCAAATCCAGTAAAATATTATCTGATCGTATTAAAGAAGGCATGCATGTTTTAAGAAATATATTCGTGAAACATTTGTTTATTATATATAGTATTATGTTTTCTTCATTTAGGCTTATAAAGTTGAAAACAGTTTCAGTGCGTGCATATTGGTGTATTTGTTAAGATGGTGGCTAAACGAGGCGAACTCGTGCCTTTCTACGCTACACTTCTCGACGCTTGCTCTTCCGCGAAGCACTTAAAGAATCTAAAACGAATCCATGCGCTGACCATCACCTTAGGCATTTCACGCAATGACTTCATTCGAAGCAAGCTTGTGTCTTCCTATGCTTGCTGTGCCCAATTGCATGAAGCCAATATCCTCTTCTCCTTCACCATTCGCCAACCCACTTTCCTTTTCAACTCTCTCATCAGAGCACATTCATCTCTCAGCTTGTTTTCTCAATCCCTTTCCATCTTTCGCCACATGATCGTTGCCCACAAGCCCTTTGATCGCCACACGTTACCCGTGGTGCTGAAATCTTGCGCTGGTTTATCGGCTTTGTGGCTTGGGCAACAAGTCCATGGGGCTGTTTTGGTTAATGGGTTTGCCTTGGACTTGGCAAATTCTAATGCTTTGGTAAACATGTATGCGAAGTGCGGCCAATTGGTTAGTGCGCGCCAAGTGTTTGATAGAATGTGTCAAAGGAATGAGATTACGTTTTCAACCATGATGATGGGTTATGGAATGCACGGGAAGTGTGCGGAGGTGTTCGAGCTGTTTGATAAATTGGTGGAGGCGGGGGAGAGGCCTGATGGTGTAACTTTTACCACGGTTCTGAGTGCGTGTAGTCATGGGGGGCTAATAGACAAGGGGAGGGAATATTTTGAGATGATGGAGGTAAGGTTTGGAGTGAAACCTGAGGTGCAACATTATACGTGCATGGTGGATATGTTGGGGAGGGTTGGTCAGGTGGAGGAAGCGGAGAAGTTAATTTGGAGAATGGAGGTTAAGCCTGATGAAGCTTTGTGGGGTGCCTTGTTGGCAGCTTGTAAAATTCATGGGAAGGTTGAGGTGGCTGAGAGAGTAGCAGAGAGGGTTTATGGAAGGGAACTGACTGTTGCATCGTCAATTTAAATTCATTGTACGTGGATTTTGCTCATCTGAGAATGCATGCAGCTTAAGGATAAGCATTTTCCTGTCTTGCATGGCCATACTTTTGATCTCGTGTACATTTTTTCATATATATTCAATTTTTTTACGGGCTTTTAATCTTAAACGCAATAACCAAATGATCATGTCTTCAAAATTTCGTCCCAGTTGATGATAAACAATTTGAACTGGTATATGTAGTTACAAAAGATATTTCTAGATTGGTATACTTGTAAAAAGAGTACATTTTTATAATCAGTTACTTTCTTGAACTGAATTAATAGGTCTGTTCCAAAATTAATCATTCTCGTAACATTCTTTTCTAGAGAAATCTGGAACATAGCCACATAATTGCAGCTCAAAAGACAGAAGTTCTAATGCTGCGTAAACATGATCGTTCTCTTCGTGAGATTTGTCACCAGCCACAAATTTGTGAATGCTGGAGTCAATCTCAATGGAACTAAAGCCCGGTATCTTTTGTATCCCACGTTCCTTCATTATCCTCCTAACCTTGTTCGCACCATCCCACTTTCCAACTGCTGCATATATGTTAGAAAGAAGCACATAATTGGAATCTTTCCCAGGGTCCAATTCAATAAGATGTTTCATCACATTTTCAGCCAACTCAATGTTCCCCTGTGTCCTACAAGCTGCGAGCAATGATCCCAAAACAACTTCATTTGGCCTCATAGGCATATTCTTCAAAACATTCCATGCCTCCTCTAACCTCCCCGCTCTACTATAGAGATCCACTAGACAACCATAATGCTCAATTCTAGGCGAAATTCTAAGAACTCTCTTCATATTTTCAAAGATTTTGAGTCCTTTGTTAATTAGTCCTGCATGACTACACGCCATTAGAGCACCTGTGTGGCTGACTCCATCTGGTTTGAATCCTGCCTCCTGCATTGAATTGAAGTAATTCAGAGCCTCATCCGCAAAACCATTAACAGCAAAACCCACTATGATTGAGTTCCACGACACTAACGTTCTATTGGGCATTCTATCAAACACCTGACGAGCTAACTCTATGCATCCACATCGAGAATACATGTCTATCAACGAGTTGGAAACTCTAACATTGTTCCTGAAAGCTTGTGTCATCACAAGTCGGTGGACCCACAAGCCAAGACCGAGTGTGCCCAAGTTGGCACACGCCGCAACAACGGCAATAATAGTCACATAATCATATGCCACCCCAGCCAGCTGCATTTCTCGAAAGCACTCCAGAGCTTCCTCGTGAAAATCCTTCTTCACAAACCCACCAATTAGAGCAGTCCAAGAAATAGTATTCTTCACAGGCAATTGATCAAACACTTGGAGGGCATCTTCAATTCTCCCATTCCTCATGTACCCATCAATCATTGTGTTCCAAGACACCAAATTTCTGACACGCATATGATTGAATGCCAACCTAGCAAAATCCACGCGACCGCATTTAGCGTACATGTCAATCAGCGCAGTGCCCACCATGACATCGTTCACGTGCAAGCCCATTTTGCATGCATATCCATGTACGATAGTTCCAAAGGAAATACTACTCTGCGAAGGATGATGAGCGCAAACAGAGAGGAGTGTGATGAGAGTAATATGATTAGGTTCAATGTTAGCTTCTCTCATTCGCACAAACTCGGAGGCAGCTTTAACCAAATGACCACCTTTGCAATACTGAGCTATGGAAGATGTCCATGCTACAACGGGGTCAGTGTATTTTGTGGTGCTCTTTAGGGAGAGGCTTTGATTGGTGTGGGAATGTGTTTGATTTGGAAGTGAAATTGGTGAAGATGGTGTTGGAGGGTGGGGAAGCCGAGTTGGCGTAATCGTGCACGCAGGAAGGATCATTCTTCTTCAGAATCAAAATCCCCTCACTTGAGATTAAGCTTCTGTACTTTTGGTTGGGATCAATAAGCAGATGCTCTACTCTACATCATTATTTTTTCAACAATGCTTCAAGCATATCAGAACTAGTTTTAGGTGGTACATAATTTCATATTTGTGTGAGATGTTAACAACTGGGTTGTCCAAGAAAACCAAGACTCACTCTTTTGAGCTAGGAAAATGATAGTGTTAGAACTTACAACTACAAGAGTTGTATACAACTCTAATATAGATTTATAAATAAATATACAGTAAAGGATAAATTTATAATTAAATGATATTAAAAATATTAAAATAATAGTATTGAGAGTTGTAATGTGGTTGTATAAAAAATGAGGTTGTCCATATATCATGAGCTATAGATAACGATACATTCACAACCCTAATTTTTATACAATCACATTACAACTCTTAATACTATTATTTAATATTTTTTATATAATTTAATTACAAACTTACCATTTATTATATATATTTATTTTTAAATCCATCACATTAAAGATTGTTATGACTTCAAGAATTGTCAAACTATTGATTCTGGAAAAAAAGCTTATGGAGAAACTCGTTGAAATAAATATGAATGGACAAAATTTTGATGCAGTGTAATTCATATAAAGAATATTAAAGTACTTAACATTGATGATATTTTTGGTCAGAAATTAAATTAGTGTCAATGTTGTACAAGAAATAAGACATATACCTAAAACATGTGTAGTTTGCACTTTGTTTTTGTTTCTATTTTAAAGAGAGAACCAAGAAGTAGCGCTATAATGTTGTGTCGTTATATTGTTTATGTGAAAAAAGCACTTTTATGCAGTGTGTTGTGGATTATATTGTTAAATAACTAAATACATGAAGTGGATCACAAAAATTTACAAAGATTCAGACACATGAGTGTGTGTATATGTCCATGAAGATGTGGTAGGCACATTGGTAGAGAAAAAAAACATCAAAAGTTCGACAAAAAGAACTAAAGATATACCCACATATATGTGAGGTGCGTTGGAAGAGAAAATACATATCATAGCATAACAACCACACTACTATAAGAAATTGTCACACACCATTGTAACATTTAACTTTCTTAACTTTATCTTTAAAAACCTTATGATTTCAATATTAACCTTCTACCAAAGAAATAAACTCGTCCAACTTAGTATCCAAACTTAAAACACCTCTGCAGTTGCTCCTTAAAGCTAAAAACATAATAAAATTGTAACATCAACCTAGACAGTGAAATTTTTGCTAAAAATTCTGAACGTTTGATATAGATTTGGCAAGATTCAAATGTCATGAAAGAGTTAGAGTTTAAGTATTAGTATGGCTAATGAGTAAAGCTCAAATAGTTAAAGAACAGTTGTAGTTGAGTTCCTTAAAACCAAAAAGGTTTCTATCTATCTTGCAAGTCATAAACCAGCATTTAAAAATTGGTGCTGATAATCTAAGAAACTATTATCTTATCACTGTGATTCCATTACTGAAAGAGATTGCTGTAACATTGAAGGAAAATTACCGGGACATATCGCATTAGTTAAGCAAGTTTTGATAAGAAAAACGTACTAGTCTATTTTCTTGTGGCAAGTAATAACATGACACAGACTAGCCTCTATAATGAAGTTTATCAATATCAAAACTTGAAAGAAGATTTCATAGCCAATGGAATAATCAAGGACTTTGAACACAAACCACAGGAAGCCTATTATGAGGCTGAGAGAAACATAAAAGTCGTGCAGGCTAGCTAGCCAAGAGATGCATTGCAAAAGTAGCAGCTGCCAGCTACAGTAAAAACAGACAAAAGAAAATAAGAATTGTCAAGTACAGAAGCCTCTATGAATTCTTATGCTATACTTTGTTTTCACCATATTCTACAGTTTAGAATTCAAGAAATTAAAAGTCACAGAAGGGACATAATTGAATTTACCTGAATTGAACCCTAATTCTCTCCCATAAAATCGCTCACTGTTGAATCTCAGTCTCCCCTCAGTATGAACACAACAAATTTCAAGTGACAAATCTGACAAATTCTTAACCTTTTGTTTTTGTATATATAGATAATAACATTAGGCTTCACCCCTCCCTTGGAGTGATATAACATAGTTAAGTAGCTTGATAATCCGGTAGTTGTCAAGATTCAATTAGATGAAAAAGAACTAACGAAGCTACCAAGACTTCAAGTGCCTAAAAATATGTCAACATTTTTAATTTATCAATGCAGGTGGAAAAAAATCTCATGGATAAAATATTCTGCTAAGCATTTCAATAATAACACCTACCATAATAACATGGATGGGATAACAACATAGATGAATGTGACTTGTCACTTGTCACGCAGAACCATTACTATAACGTAGAAATTGATGTTCCTGTATACAAGACAAAATAAAGAGAAAACATGTATATTTATCTACACCTTCGTATGGTATTTTAATGTCCAAAAACAGAACAAAATCCAGAGACATAATTTTTGCCTCTTGACTGCAGAAACAGACATAGAGAACCCAAGTGAATTTGAATAAGAACACAACAAAAGGATCTACGAATTGTGCTAAATTTGGCTCAAAATCATCTTGCATCAGCAGAAGTAAAAGAGTCTGCAAACCCAGTAGGCCTGGCTGCAATACTGCTTCTGCTGTTGTCAAGACTAGAAGCATAGCTGAACTCTTTGCCTTCAGCTTCCTTCCAAATCTTCAACATCTGAGGAAGTGGTCTTGTGTAGTCGATGCCAGAGTAGCAGTCTAATTCATCATCAACTGGTTGCCATTTTTCCACTAATGCTGCCAGGACATTGACTGCATGACCCATATCTGGCCTACGATGCGCTTCCCTTGCAGTGCAATGTCCAGCAAGTTCAGCTACAATAGTTATGCTCTCAAAAGTTTCTTCAGATGCTTGCACAACTGGATCAATGGCAGCCATAAGCTTCTCCTTGCTTGATTTAATTCGCCAAAACCATTCAGCCAAATACCGGCTCTCCTCTGGCCGGCTCTCATCAAGTGCCACAAGTCCAGTCAGAAGTTCCATCAGAACCACACCGTAGCTGAACACATCAACTTTTGTGGTGATTTTCCCCATCACTGAAACACATCAAAACATAGTATGAAAAGCTAGGAAGGCACATCAAACACACTGAGATGATAAGACCATCACACATTGCAATGATATCACCAACTGTTAGATGAGCAATACAAGTATCGTATCATATTGCTTACAAATTTTGAAACATTATGACATGTAATTAGACATCAATTGTTGTTAACTTTTGTATTTTCAAATGCAGACAGAAAGAGAGACCTCTTGCACACTACTAAGATGTTTTCATTCTAAGAACAATGTAACTGACTATAAACTAACAGAAACTACATGCTGATTTCTAGAGAGCGCGTTTATAATGATTCCAGTAGCAGTTAATGCTAAATGTCAACATATACATCATGGGCAGAAGAGGTGATTTCAAGCAAGCCATACCTGCATATTCAGGGGCAAGGTATCCAAATGTCCCAGCAAGCTTGGTAGCTACAGACTTCTCACTGTCTGGGGCATGCTTCACCAAACCAAAATCTGAAACTTTAGCCCGGAAATCATCACCCAATAAGATATTAGAAGACTTGAGATCTCGATGAATAAAAGTCTGACGGGCAAGACTGTGAAGGTATTCTATGCCTCTGGCAACATCTAGTGCTATTGCAAGTCTCTTTGACCAAGATAAAGGCTCCAACTTCAAGCTTTTCCAATGAAAAAGATGCTGGCTTAGAGCTCCAAGAGACATATATTCATAAACCAAAAGTCTTTCATTGCCTTCAACGGAATACCCCAACAAGGATACCAGATGGCGGTGCCGTACCTTGGAAAGAACAGCTATTTCGGCTTGAAACTCCTCTATTGCCTTACTGCTAATAACCCCATGCTCCATTCTCTTCACTGCGATCTTTGTCCCATCTTCAAGTTCCCCACTGTAAACAGTCCCAAACCCTCCACGACCTAGTTCATTTTCTGAAGCAAAGTCATTGGTAACCTTGCGTAGTACTTGTATAGAGATGACAAGGTTGCCATCCTCAATTATGTGAGAGTTTTGAGTTTCACCACTGATGTTACTAAGAGAACTTGTACCAGTCTTTGTTGACAAACTTCCAGTGGCGTTCGAAACTGCAATTTTAACAATGTTGTCAGGATCAGATGGATTGCGAGGGTGAACCACAATGGAACTTGGAGCATCCAAGGAGGCTTTTTTGTTCTTTCTACAACATAGGAAGAGATAAGCAACCAAAAGTGTTACAACTGTAAACAATACAACTCCAGCCATTATTGCTGCTATTTTGAATCTTTTCAAGTCATTGGGCTTGGATTGATTTGATCTTGAACTCTGATCTGAAACAGGTGGCTTATGAGAGGATGGAGGCTCTGATGGATTTTGTGGTGAAGGTGGGCTGTTAATAGGCACAGGACTGGGACTTCCTCCAGTTTGATTCAGAAGAGGATTACCCGCAATAATAATCTTCACATCATTATGAAAATTTGGAAATGGAGGCTCAAGATTGTTATAACTTAAATCCAACAACTCCAAAGATGTTAATTTGGCGAAATTAGTGGGAACAGAGCCGGTTATGTTGTTTCCTGTAAGCCTAATTTGACGGAGTGAATCTAACTTAGCAAGTGAGGGACTTAGTGTACCATTTAGCTTGTGTCTAGGTAGATTGATAATAGATATCTCTGAGTTGGAATTGCAGCTCAATCCAAACCATGACCCTGTGCTGCGTGTGCATGGTTCATCACCAGACCAGTCAGAAACGAGAAAAGAAGGGTAATTCAGCTTATCTAGAAAATCCAGCAAAATAGTAACATGAGGGGAACATTCAAGTCCAGGCTCATTTTGACAAAATAAATTGTTATCATACGAAAAATTGGCAGCCTTAAATTTCGGTATTGGACCCATTAGCATGTTGTTATTTAACACAAGGATATCCAGGTCCATAAGTGCTAGGGACTCTGGAATCAAGCCAACAAGTTGATTGCTATTGAGATTGAGTTCCTGCAAGGAAGTTAGATTTCCAATATTCTGAGGAATTGACCCAGTGAACTGGTTTCCATGTAGCCAAACCTGTCTAAGGAAAGGCATTGAAGCAATAACATCAATAGGACCACTCAACCCACCACCTTCTTGATTATTCAACCACAAAACCTGGATTGAAGATAGTGCAAAAGTTGCTGGTATGGCACCAGACAGCTTGTTACCTGAAAGCCTCAGATTTGTGAGAGATGGCAATGTGCCCAGAAAATCCGGTAATGGTCCAACCAAGTTACATTGCACCAGAGAAAGGTTGGTTAACTGTAGTGATTTTTCTAAATCCGGGGGAAACAACCAACCACTACTCATATTCAGTGGATTTTCTTCCAGAGACAAGACTCTAAGGCTGCTTAGTCCATTAAAGAAATCAGATGGAATTGCATCAAATTTATTGTAATCCAAGAAAGCAAACTCCAATTTGGATAATCCGCTAAAAGTGGGCAACATCCCACTAAGGTTGTTGCGTTGGAGACCCAAATTGTAGAGTTCTGAGAGTTGGTTAAAGTTTTGAGGCAATGACCCTCTAAGACCAAGATTCTTGGCCTGAATCTGATTTACTCTATCTCCAGAACAGTACACAAAAGGCCATAAAGGAGGACCACAGGGATCATCTCCCTCCTCCGGCCACTTCAAAAGCTCAGGATTCTCCAACCCTTTTCTGAAATCATTCAAAACTTTGACATCATTTGAGTTCGTAGCGCCATAACTCATTGTAGAGATCAGACAAAAACAAAACAAGATGAAGACTTCTCCTAACTGAACACCTTCCATAGTTAGCCTAGTAAAACACAAAGAAAAAAAACAAAAGACAGTATCAAGAGACAAGCTTTCCCAGTAAAATCAGAACCCCATTATATCAGACGCCAAAATGAGACACTGGCCACAATACTCGGAAAAATGACCAATGACAAGCTTAGAAGTAACTAAAACATAACATGAGTGTGAATGTGAGAGAGCGTGCTTGGCAGTTACTCTTACCTACGGTTATGAATAAACAAAAGAGTTTTTGTTGAGAAAATGTTGAATGGATCAGAGGAAATTGAGGTTCCCAAAATTGAGAAAAAGACATGAAGCAGAATGTGCCAATGTGGAATGTCTCCAACTTTTCACATTTCACGAAGGAAGGAAGGAACCCTAAACAAAGTGTCAGGCCACTCCACAAAGACTGTCCCTCTCCAAACCCTCTTTTCCCTTCCTTTTTTTTTCTTTTTCTTTTTCTTTTTCTTTTTGCCTCATACCATTGGTTGGCTGTGATTTCTACTAAAAAATTGTGGAGGCATGGTAAAGGAAGTAAAAAAAAGGAGTTAACAATGATTTTGTCCCACATCTTTTGATTAACCAGTAGCAAGTGGAGGGCATGTACGAATTATGTGGGCTTGGAATTTTCAATTGTATTTACTGTAAAGATGGTGGAACATTTATTAGGAATTTTATTCATTGAAAAAAATCACGTTTTTACTATTGTATATTTCCAGTCAACTACATAAATGAATTCAGTGCTCAAATTTTAAACGACAAGCAAACTTATTTTTTATCTTTAAAAATTTATTATATTTCTAAAATTAAGAGAGATGGATATTTCTAAAGTTTGAAATTCAAATTCTATAAAATATAGAAGGTTAGTTCTCATTTAACTGAAGATACTAATCCAAAAAAAACATTTTTTTATTTGGTATTCACAGTTACAAGAGGTTACACTGTGATCTGAAATGGTTGCGTAGCGAGAGTAGAAACTAGATCTGAGGTTGAAGGTAACACGTGCTGAGTTTTTAGGAACCTGGTGATGTTTCAAAACCGTGGTTTTGTTTTGTCGTCAGCATGCAAAAAAAGACAAAAACAAGGGGTGGGTCCCATTATCTAGGAAAGTTCCATAGATTGTGGTGGCGGGTCAATTTATAAAGTGCTCCGCTAATGTCGGTACCAAGATAATTGCTCGAGGGCCACTATTTTATTTTCTTTCCTATAAATTCTTTTAAATAAATCTTTCTAACAAATATCTAAATTTATCTTTCAAATATAAGTAGTCCCTTAATATACTATCATTAGACTCAATTATCTCTTTTGAATTATTATTTGTTTTAAAATTTAAATCTTTATTACGATTTTATTTTTAAAATATATATGAGAAGATTAAAAAAAATGTATTTAAAATATTTTTAATTTCTAATTTTAAATAATGTAAGAATTATTTAGTGTACTGGAAGAAGTATGTTTGACGTGTCTTTTATTAATTTTTCATTCAAATTAGTTATTGAGACATTTATTTACTCTTATATAATTTCTATTTGAATATTTCATAAACAAATAAATGTAACTTTTTTTATGTGGAGTATGAAAAAATTTGTATAAATTTTTCAATGTTTTATTCATAAATTTTTTTATTTGTATTGGTCAGTACCAGACGAATCACTCATCCAGTCTTATGACTGACCGTATCAAAATATATTAATGTGCTTAATAAATAATAATAATGATAATTATAAAAACTTTCTGGAATATCCCACCAAATATTATCCAAATATCTCAATTGGAGTAATTTTTTTATCAATCCTATTACAAACAATTAGAGGAGACTTTTAAGTATCTATACCCACTTTACAATTACATTACCTAAAAGTTTCATCGTAATTATACTCATATTTCAAACATTACCCAGAATTATTCAGTATTCGAGAATTTTCATTTATGGTTTTGGAACTTGACTTTCTTTTCTTTTCTTTTGATAGGTAGAAACTAGAAACTACTTGCTTTTATTGCTTTCACCCTCCTCTTTATATTCCAAACAAATGATAATAATTTTTTAAAAGTTTAAATTTTTTTATAGAAAATTAAAATCAATTTTTTTTAAAATTAGAAATTTTTAAAAATTTAATTTATGATTTTTAAAATTTTTCATTTAGTTATATTTTAATCATTTGTCTTTTCAATGTACTCAATTGTCTTTCAATTTACAAGAGAAATTAAATATAAAATTCAAGTAAACTACATTTAGTATCAAATTTTTTTCTTAATTAAATGGAAAATAAAATAGGGATAATGATATAACCTTTTCACAATAATGAAAAGACAAAAGTTAAAAAAAAATTGACTTTTAAAATCATTTTTGTCTTTAATTTAATTTTAAAAATTTTCTTTCCTTTTTTATTTTGTTTTCATTCATCTGTTTTGCATTTTCCAAATACAATTAAAGATATCTTTAAATAAAAATCGTTTGACAAACTTTCACTCTTATGTTTAAGGAATATCAACTGTTAAACTTTGTTTTAATCTCTGCATATTTTTAATTTCTTTTACTTTTAGTATTTTTTATTATAATGTTATGAAAATATAATTTCAATGAAATCTTAACCTAAAGCTCGTGTTAAAAATGATAATGAACATGTTCTGAGTATAATGATTCACTTCACTATTTCAACAAATATATTTTTAACCAAATACTTAAAGTAGATTAGTATTATTTGTAAAGGTGCCGTGGAATCAGCTAAATTAAAAGGTGGGGTTTTCAAACATGACTGAGTTCAGTCATAATCTTAATTAATTTTTTTTACCAATCTTAGTTTATTATTTATTAAAATTTTAATTAAGTACCCAAATTTGTTTATTTTTAATCGAAATTTATTAAAAAGTTTTTTTATCTAGTATTAAAATATTTTTTATTTCTAACTTTATTGCTTATTTTTTTGTCAGTTAGCGAGATGATATTTAAAAAAATAAATAAATGATAGGTAAACTGAAGAATAAATAAACAAATTAATTGATGAATTACAAAACAGAAAACGTAAATAATGATCATGTTATCTGATTAACAGTGAGATGAAACGATAAAATATTATATTGATTTTTTTTAATAAAAATGTAACTAAAAATATATAAATTTATAAAATATTTAATTAATTTTTTATTATACATATATAGGTAGAGTTTTGTTTGAATGAAAATTTGACTACTTTGTTTTGGTTTAATAAAAGTTGTTGATTGGTTTAGAAGAAGAGAGAAATGTGAACGATAAGGGTAAGGGTGCATTATTGGTGATAGAATTAATTAGGGTTTAGACTTGGTAGGACTGAAGAATGACCCACTTGCCATAAATTAACTCATGCATTGATTAAATGTGTCTCTATTATGCTGCTCGGAATAAAGAGCTACACATGCATATGCTAATGGAAAATGATTCTAAGGTGGAAGACGAAAGAGAATTTTGCACCACAGTTCATAATATTGTAATTTAACTGGAGGTTGGAGTTAATTAGAAATTTGCAACTAGATATTGGAAGGAGGAATTTGTGATTTTATAGTATTATTTTTTTTAATATATATTTAAATTGTTATTGAACTTAACTCTCCAGAATGATATAGAATTATTAGATGTAATAGATAAAGATTCTTACTAAAAAAATAAAGATTATTTTTTTAACACTTTTTCATTCTTACTTAGATAAAAGTTCGTTTTTGAAACTATTTTTTTTGAGAATTTATTTTTGGAACTACTTTTTCATTTTTACCTATGTAAGAGTTATTTTTTGACCACTTTTTTCACCTATACAATTCATTTTTAGAATATTTTTCATTGACCATGTCAATATTTCAACTTTAAATCCATTAAAATAATATTGTTATGATCAACTATAATATCTTATTACTGTTTTAAAATTCAGAGTTTCATCACGGTATTTCAAAAAATTAAGAGAAAAATATACTTCTTAAGAATGTGAGAATATTTGACATAAAAACAACTTTATTTAACTTTAGTTTGGTATCCAAGTAAGTTTTGGTTTTTGGTATCTTATGCTAAGAAAGCACTATATGGGTTGAAAGTAGAATGTGATTATTAAAAGAATATGGGTTATGGAATTTGAGCAACAATATTCCAGTTTTCAGCCACTGTCCGCGGCGTCAATTGGCACAATTTTCTAAGCCTAACTTGAAATATCTGTTTTAGTGGACATGGTTTGTTGATGTTTTTTTCATATAAAACTCAAAATTTGTTATGCCATATGTTTCTGTTTTGAGACCATCCTTATTGTTTATTCACGTAATCATGTTTTGTCAAAGCAAACTAGAGTGGCGTGCAATGGAAGAATTCAACCAACTCTGTTTCTCCTTCCAGTTAATGAGTGCTCTGAGTGGTTTCATGTTAGAACTATGAGTGGTTCAAATCGTGTAGTTACAGAAATAAAATGAATGATGTAAATAAAAACTAAATATGATATATAGAAGTGTACTTTTATAATAATAATTTTTAATATAGATTTAACTTTTTTAAAGCGAGAAAGTATAATAAAAGAATGAAATAATAAGCATTAGTTAAGAGATCAAGGACTGATAAATATGATAAAACCAAAGGGGTATTTAAGAAAATCTGAAATTAATTATAATTTAAATCATTGATTTCAAAACTAATGACTATAATTGTTCTTTCTCACTTAAAAAAACTAAATTTTTAGATGTAAAATGTAATTTTTAATTAGTTTATGATATACCCTTTAAAATATACATAAAAATTAAAATTAAAGTCGAACCTTAACCATCAAACTCAACTAGATGGAAAATATTACATTTATAAAACAATTTTTTCAATCCCTAAATAATTACATGATAAATCCCACGTTTAAACTAAGTTTACACCACTACAAGAAAATCATGAAATAAAAACTAATTTTTAGAGACAAAAAATAATTAGTTGCTATAATAATTAAATTAAATGTCATTTTAAACATTAAAAAAATAGTTTCTATTATTGATAAATGGTTTCTAAATTGGTATCTAATTAGCAACCAATGATTTTGCTACCAAATTTATAATTTAAATAATTGTTAGAAAAAACTTGGTTGTTATTTAAACATCAATTTAGAAACCATTTAATAATAATATAAACTAATTTAGAAACTATTTTTTTTTAATCTCTAAAATGATCTATAATTTAGTCACTAGAGTAACTAATTATCTTTTGTCTCTAAAAATTAGTTTCTATTTCCTAGATTTTTCTTGTAGTGCATATCCTCGTCGTACACATCGAATCAAGTTTGGTCTAACTTAAGACTAAACGAAACATAATTAAATTGAGTTGGATTGGATTTAATTAAGTTGAATTGAATAGCTGAGTAAATGGATTATAACAATATATATAGGTAATTTAAAATTAAGAAAATGAATTTCTTTTCCTAGAATTGAAAAACAAGGAATTACTTAAAAAGTGAGTTCAATGGTTGAATGTCACAACAATGGCCTAATACATGTAAAATATAATACTAATAATCATTTCATTATTGCTATAATATGTATATTGTGCTGAAGCAGAATAATTGAGTTAGACAAAATAAATCCAACTCAATTTGCAGAAATATAATTGGATTGAGTTGGGTAAACGAAATTTGGAGGTGAATCTCTCATACTCCTGGAGGAAGTATCTTAGGAGTTTCTCCAGAAGGGCACTTTATCTTTTTGATAATTCTTAATGGATTCTATAACTTTGACTGAAAATGTCTCGTCCTCTGGGTACCCACCTAGAGGATCTGATAGTAGAGTGATCGGAAGGTTGAGAACCCCCTCAAGTGTTGCATGTAAACAATATGCAGAATATGTGATATGATATCCACCTTCCTGCACAATTAGAAGGCGCCCATCGCTCTGACTTTTCGCAAGAACATGAACAATCCGTCCAATTTCTCTATAGCCTTCCATTGTTAAGCATTGTCTTCCATTGGGATCAAACTGAGGCACACCACACCAGGTTATAACATAAGTAAAACTCATTTTTTTCAAAACTGCAACTTGGATTCTACATTACAACATAGCCACATAAAACTACTGTTTCAACCTCAAATCCGCTTAAACTACCGCATCTGAAGTATTATTTGTTTTGGAGTTTAGAACTCTATCACAAAACTCTGAACTTGATAACAGATAATATCTCGAATGCGGTGATACGGACTTGAGGTGGAAACAATGCACTTGTTGTAACCTTTAGAACAAACAAGTGAGGTGATTAATCCAATGCAACAAAGAATGTGGATCATGAAAATTAGTGTAATAAACTTGCAACTACTAATCACAGTATGCTGATTATTTATAAGTGACATGCAAACGATCTTTGAGTGATTGAAAGGAGATGGACTGTTTGATTATTTATAAGTTATGACATACTGTAATTTATCAGAAAACTTGAAGTCCACGAGAAGAAGGCAACTGTAGGAGGAATTTGGAAATACCGCCTAGTTAACATTGTCCATTTGTCCAAGGGATTATTCTCACTGCAATGAGTGTGAGGATACCCTGGTCAAAATGTTCATAACAGTTAATTAAAAAACTAAACACCAGAGCTAATGTCTTTTTCATATAATCAATTAATCACCCTCACATTAGAGCTACGATTTATTAAATAAATCATGAAGAAACTCACATGTAATGTTTTGAAAACAAAGAGAACATAAAGTTATTGACAGATTTGCTTCTGTGGAATAACCACTTACTGAAACATGATATACTCTTGGGATTCATATTAACACTAACAGATTATAGTGACTTGACCAGGGCAAGTTTAATACATCGTCTTGGTATTTTTGGAGGGTATCATATTTCAAAATTCAGTAAAACATTAGGTGGACTGATGAGGGTATCAAACACAAACTTGTTTCTACACTCATTTTATCTGTTTCGTTCTACTGTACTATCTAAGTTTTCATATCGTGGTTAAAAAACTAGGGTTGAAAGTCACGTGCCACTGCCATTATCTTATCAGGTTTTGATTTATCTTTGAGGTTGAAATCAAGTTTATGTAAACTTGGCAATAAATATTAATTGGGTACAGAAGAAAATCATAACTTACTGCACTGGAGTCTTGTCCAGCAACCAAAACTATCATATCAGGTCCAAACTTTTGGATTGATGGAACAACCAACTCATTGAAGGCACATATATATCCCTTGTCCCCAGTTCCATTTGGTAGAGGTATGTTCAAGTTATAGCCATAACCTTCTCCTTCACCTAGCTCATCAACCGATCCACTTTGGGGATGAGATGGACCCCATGATCCATGATTCATATGAAGAGAGATGGTAAGAACCTTATTAGATCTATAAAACCCCTCAGCTGTGCCATTTCCATAATGAACATCAATATCTATAACTGCAACCTTCTTGCACCCAGAATCTAAAGCCAATTGCACTGCTAGACCTGCATTGTTAAGGAAACAGTAGCCATCAGCCTGAGAAGGCTGAGCATGGTGACCAGGGGGCCTAACCAAGGCATAAGCAACTTTTCCATGGCCATCCAGTAAATGCTTCATTGCAGAAAGTGTAGTACCAGCAGCAAGAAGTGCAGCATCCCATGATCCAGGGTTCAAGAATGTCCCAGCACAAAGCACCTTCCCCCCTTCTTTGTCAGCTTCTAAGAGTTCATTTACGTATCCTAGGAAATTACAGCATTTCAAACCATATCATACCAATCCCCAAATTATCTCCAACTCCAATATAATATATGTTACTAATTTTAGAAAGTATAACTCTTATTTTCTCATTCTCTTAATTAACTCACTTTAGGTGTTCTCTTTGCTCTCTTGATGCATAATGATTTACAACATTTGAAAACCATTTCAATGCATTTCACATCAATGCCCAAATTATCTTCAAAACAATTATATATCTCTATTTCTATATTTTAACTTGGAGTACTAATTTTAGAGAGGGCAACTCTTTATTCTTCTTACTGTGTAAATTAACTTTCTCAGCTTTCTCTTATTCTCTTAACTCACTTTATGTGTTGTCTTTTCTCTGTTCTCTTGATATACACAGTAACTTACGCCCAGAATATATGAAATTGAAATTGTTTGTTCTAAAATTTTACAATTTATTTATTTATTTTAAATTATAACAATTATCATTTTTTAAATTTTAAATTAAATTATCTGAATTATTTATTGCTATAATAAGTATGTTTTATTTTTAAATTTATATTTGATCCTGTTTTATTTTAAATTCTAATAAGGTTTAATTACGCAGTAGGTCCTTAAACATCTGTAATTTTTAAATAAGTCCTATATCTATTTTGTTTGTCAATTGGGTCTCCAAACTGAAAAGAAAAATAGGTTTCTAAAATTACTTTTTGACCACTTAAAACCACTACAAAATGACAAAATGTGGCAGGTTAAAAAAATTTAGAGAACCGATTTAAAAAAATTACATGATCAAATACCTAAATAAAAAGAAAATTAGTTTGGAACCTGTTCATCAATAAGTCAGAGACTTACCTATTATTTAAACCCCCTCTAACAAATCCTACCATCTTTGAATTTAAACATATTTTTATATTAATTTAATTTACTGAAAATTATAATAAAATTATTTTAATTTACATAAACAAATAACTATTGACTAAAAAAATATTTGCTCGATATATATATTTGCACAGTTACAATAAATAGAATACTAGTTTAACAAATAAAAAAACACAGTTATAATCCCAAACCTAAGCCCTAAATTTTGTTTCTAAAATTGTGTTTGGATTTTAGTTACACCATCTAAACCAACTTTCATTTTTTATTAAACCTTGGGTCAATAAATTTGACTTTTTTTTAATCCAGTTATAAGTAAAATTAACCTCAAACTCTATTAACTTCAAAACTATAACAATTCAAACTTAATTTATTACCAAAATGATATGTGAATACAGAGAATAATGATGGTGATGGAAAAAGAAAAGAGTACCAGGAGTGTGAAAGGAAAGAAGCTCAGAGACGAGAGCGGATCTACCAGAGTTCCAAGAAATGTAAGGAGAGATTGGACCCTTTTTGAGGATAGACACCATGTTCCGAACTCTGTCTGAGTTTTCAGGGTGCTTCTCCAATACCTCTAAGAACCCTACTTCCATTCCCGTGTCAAATACACCAATTCCAGTGTCGTGCTTCACCATTCCTTCGTCCCAGAATACGTCAATTTTCACACCTGCAACTGCATCTGCATCATCACCCATGCTGCACCCTCCTTCCTTCTCGCTTCTCTCTCCTTCTTCACACTCGCAACAACAGAATTCATGAATGCCCAAGTGGGCTACCGAGTACTTGCATTTGTCACAAAAATTAAACCCACTGGACCTCGTCTGGGCCTCTTTCCTTCTGTTACTCGTTAGGAAGTTTCTTCTTGCACCGCTACATTTTTCTTTCTGCACCCACAATATTGTGCAAAGACAAAACTATCCCTATATAAAACTATATATTTATTTTTTTGCATTCCGGATTATGAAACCCGATAAATTTTTGGATTGGCGCTTCTGGTAAAGTTTCAGATTGACACGTCCGGTAACCTCCTAGATTGGTGTTTCCGATAGTACGTGAATGACAGTGTTAATCCAAAATAAAAAAATGCATAAATTCATAATTGAAAAAACCATTCCGAATACGTCAATCCATAATTCAAAATATGGATTATGGATTCAAAAATACATACTTGAAAAAAATCATTCCAAATCCACTAATCCGTAATAGAAATTTGACTTCTAGATTTAACAATCAAGAAATCAATAATTTATGCAAACTTTACTTCTGGAACACCCTTTCATCCAGAAAACAACATGATTCACTTTCGGATTGATGAATCCGTAGCATACTCCCAAATTCTAATTTCAAATAAAAGGTAAAAGTCAATTTTAGGATTTAAAAATTGTGGGGGTGCAGGAAGAAAAATGTAAGAGTGCAAGAAGAAACTGCACACTCGTTATCTTTATATGAAATTGGACTGTTTCTTCCTGCACCTCCATATCTTCTTCTGCCACCTCCATACACAATTTGAAAATACATTTTTATCCTTCTTGTGTCACCCCCATAGATTAGTTTCCGGATTATATAATCCGGAAACTCATTTGAAAAAAGACTTATGCATTACATAATCCAGAAGTTAAATAAGACTTCCGGATTATGTAATCCAGAGAGTAATCATGGATCTGAAAAATGGCTTCCGGATTATGTAATCAGGAAGCTAATTACATATTTAAAAAATAACTTCCAGATTACGTAATTCAAAATATTATAAAAGGGTATTTTTGGAAATTTGGAAATTTATGGAGGTGAGAGAAGAAGGTATGGAGGTGCAGGAAGAAATAGTCATGAAATTGTTATTTGCCACCTTTTTTCGCTACGTATACCTCCGTACTTTTACACATATCTAATTATTCCTTTTAAAATCATGAGACTTTTTTAACACAAAAAATTTGTTCATTGATTTGAACTTATAATACTAGTTTTCTTTAAAAAAAATCATTTGTCTATTTACGCCGGTTGGGTAAATACGAAGGTGAAGTATATGCTTGCACAATACCTCTTCAGCAAACTCAAAAGTTTTCTTGTTTAATTTTCCTGTACATTCAATTCGAAACAAAAGTATTGTTTCAAACATCCAAAAACCATGAAAACGATACAATATTCCGTCTTTATATATAGTTTTTAGAATATAAAGTAATAATTAAAACGTTTTTAAAATTTAAATAGTTAATAATTAAAATCTTGCTATTAATAATAAAAATTATTTTAAATATCAATAAATTTTTAGTTAAATTAATTATTATAATGATTAATTACTTTTTATCTTTAAATTAATCGTTATTAAATGACTTTTTTAAATTATATATATTATTATCGTTTTTTTTTGTTTAACAATTCTAATCTGTGTAGAAAAAATACAATTTTTTCAACAGTCAAAATAATATTCTCAATAATGTTATAATTCACAATAATATATTAAAACAAAAAGTGAATACTTTCTCAAAATATCTTAAGATATTAATGCTGATAATTCCTGCCTCGTGTCTGAATGTAAAGAAATTGGCAATTTCTTCCTCCACCATATCAATTTGAACCTACATCCTATTATTTTTCAAAATTTCTAAAATTACTCTTATTTTGAATCTAAAAATTTAGAATAGTAAAAATAATTCAAAAATAAAAAATTACGGATAAAAAAATCTGAAAAGAAAAAATCAAAAATACATTTTGGATAAAAAATTCTGGAATTTAAAAATGTGTTTCGGATATCTAAATCTGAAATATTTCTGGATTAAAAGTTTCGGAAGTAATTTTTATTTACACCATTTTTTTAGATTATTTTTGTCATTTTGAAAGAATATTTTTGTCATTTTAATATCAGGTTGGTGTATTTTGAAATTGATATGGTGGAGGAATTATTTGCCTAAGAAATTTGGTTAATTGGTAAGAGGATAACGATAACAGAAGCCCGTAAAATGGTAGGTGGTGAAATTCTTGTTTAATCCTTTATTGAAAATCCTTAATTTGTTTCTATTATAATTAAAAGACATCACATAATATTCTTTTAGTTAAATAAGAATTTGAAAAAACAAATTATATTAAAAGAATATATTTATATTATTAAACATGTAATGGTGTCTTTAACATTTTCCTGCTTAAAACTACAAATAAGATAATAATATGGATATATTCAAGTGTTCTTTTATCACCAAAGATATTCAGTGTTTTAAAGGGTAACGATTCCATCAAAATTTCTCATTTTTTTTAATAATTTTAAACTTTTTTTTCTTAATTGTAATCATGAATTTTTACTGTACACATATAATAAAACTATAAATATATTGCATTATCTTTATGTTCCATTAATTGTATATTTTTTTATCATCTGATGCTTAAAAAATATTTATACTTTGTTTAAAACATTTCATCAGCATAAGACAATGCATGTTACATTTTACTCTAACAACTTTGTTTAATTTCATTCACTTTTCTTAAAATTTTAATACTAATATAAGGAATTTAAAATCTTAAATTTATACTAAAAATTTCATTAAATAATAATCAAAGATACCCACAATAATTAATCATTATATTAATAAATTATATACTATTTTAAAAAATACAAAATTATTGATATCTAAAGTAATTTTTATTATTAATAAAAGTTTATAAAATAATTTATAAATTGGTATTTAAATTAGCTACCAAGGTTTTATCTACTCATATTTATAAATTAATCTATAAAAGACTAATAGATACTACTTTATTTTAGAATATAAAGTAATAAATAATTAAAATTTTGATTATATACAAATTTAAAATTATTTTATAAATTTTTATTAATAATAAAAACTATTTTAGAAACTAATAATTTTTTTAGTTTATAACATGTTCTCCAATTAAGTTAAATAGTAATAAATTATTTTAATTCTATATTTAATTTTTATTTATTAATTTTCTTGTAATATTAAATATTTTTTTTAAGATGAAAGTGATAATATATAACTTTTAGTATTTTTTAAAAAATACTAATAATTAATATGGATGAATTTTGCTTTAAAGTATCTTTGATAATGAAAAAATTTAATTCAATATATAACTTCAAGTTTTTCTTTTCCTTTATGCTCAAGTTATGTTTGGTGACAATACTTTTTACAATTTTGTTTTATTAAAGTCATATTTGTATTCACAATTTCAATTTTCTGTTAGAAAGATTACATCAGTCAAGACTTCTATCTTTTAATAAGTTTTGTAAAATGTAAATAGAGTATATCAGGATACTCAATTCCTCATATAATATTATTTATATTTATATTTTCTTATTTATCTTTTTCTTTTTAATTTTCTATTAAATATCTTTTGTTTTTATTTATCTATCTACACGGTTTCAAAAGTGAAAAAAAAAAATATTTTAAATGCATTAAACAAATAAATATTTTTAATATTTAAAATATTTAAAAATATAATAAAAAAATAAAAAAATAAATTTCACAAAAAAAATAGTAAATTAAAAATATTTAATTTTTTTTTTTTTAAATGAAAAAAACAAAAAAATTAAATCTACAAACAACATAAAAATTAAATCTATAAATATAAATTAAATATTTATTTATATTATTATTGATAAAAGAATCATCTTAATTTCAAATGAAAAATACAAACAGATAATTAAAAAAAAACTAATGCAAGCTACACTAGTGTTCACCTATTGTGTCGGTGGAATATCAATGCACTGTTTAGAGTTAAAAGAAAACTACCCACAAACTAAAAA
Source organism: Phaseolus vulgaris (assembly GCF_000499845.2). Classification (NCBI taxonomy): domain Eukaryota; kingdom Viridiplantae; phylum Streptophyta; class Magnoliopsida; order Fabales; family Fabaceae; genus Phaseolus; species Phaseolus vulgaris. The sequence continues at coordinate 35,648,812 of NC_023755.2, read as the reverse complement.
ACAGAGTTCTCTGAGAAAGGTGCCATTTTTTGTTGTTTTTCTCAATCCCAACCATGGAAAAACAGAAGACAGTGATGGGTTTGATTCTTTTGCTTTTTGTTGTGGGTGTGAGTGCTTGGACTGGTGAAATCCATGGAAGAGTTGTTTGTGATGTTTGTGGGGATTCTTCTCTTGGACCTGAAGACCATGTGGTTGAAGGTTTTCCTCTCGCTCTCTTCAATAGGCGTTTTGTTTCAATTTTTTGTCGTTTTGATCGAGTTTCTAAGATGGTGTTTTCCTTTTTTGATGAAAGTTGTTTGCTTTTTGCTGTTGTAAATTAGCCATATCACTCTCCACCGATTGTTTAACTGGGTTGAAAATTTGAGCTGTGCATGTTGTTATCAGTGGTGTGGTTATTTGTTAGCGTTTTAACCGTTTAGCCCTTCAAATATTTTGCTTGATTTTCTGGTTGTTTGACCCTGTTGAGTAAATTTGTCATAGCAAAAGAATACCAAGGTTTCAAATTGCGGTAGCAGTTGAAGTTTTGTTGTGATATTTGATATTGTAGGAAATTGCGGACAAATATGGATACAATTGCAGTAACGGCTGACCCAAAAACCTTATAGTTGCAGTCAAAATTTTGGTTACGGATACTGTTTTTTTGAAACCATGCATAGACTGTGCACTGTATTGTTTAGTCCTTATTAGCCAGTTAGGCCTGGTGACACATTGGATGGAATGGAACAAGGAAGATGTTTTCAGAATGTTGACATTTGAGGATGATGATGACAATGATTGATGAATTGTTTGTTTGTATTTTTTTTTACTAATCAACAGAAGGAGAATGAGATGACCCTGATTGGTTTGATCAAAGTATTTGCAGATATTCATAAGAATAAGAATGCATTATCCGATTAGCCTCTGCTGGGAGTGAAATTATTTTTCTTTCTTCAATCCCAAGTAGAATTTGATATCTGGAATATTTGTGTTCCTAATCCAGTCGGATATATGGATTTTTCCATGATAGTATGACTAGTTGAGTAAGATGTTTCATGACATTCTCTTCATTCTGCTCACTTTGCCTTTCCATTTCTTGAAGTTTATTTGTATCAATGACTATTATTGTCTAATCATTGTGAAGATTTCTATTTTTCTTTCTTACCCTTTCATCGTTTCATGTATTGTGTTAGTTGATTTATGCTTGTGGATATCTTGTATGTTCAAAGCTCCTTGACATTATTTATCTTATGACCACCTTCCTTTATTAGGTTGCTATCAGCGTGTCTCAAACTAAAGCTCAAAAAAATAATTGAACATCTCTTTGCCATACATTTTCTATGATAACCATATTTTACTCCCTAACATTTTTGTTCACAAGTAGTTTCAAGTGTTATTCAAAAGATTTTGGTTAAGAGAGATATAAGAGATGGAGGGTGTTCGACTAAATTCCTGGAGTCCTTGTTAGTGCCTCCATGAGAGAATTAGTATTGCTGTCCTTGGAGTATTTTAGGGTAAAGAAGACCAAACTTGTAAGAATAAACTCCTAGCTGTCTTTTTATGTTTTTGTAGAAGATATGTGTCTCTAGAAGGGTTTGATACTTGTCTGGGTGAAAACCTCTCAATTGGCTGATAGTTCTCAGTTTCAAAAGTTTGATTATCTAAAATTCGTTATTTTTATCCTCAAGATCCTTTTTTATGCCACCGATACCTCATGGTTGTTATTCTAATAAACTTCTGACAACATTTAATGTTGGTTCTGTGCAACCTAATTTAATGTTGTCTCTATCAGATACAAACCCTCTTTCTTATTCTTTTGTGTCTGGTTTTTTAAGTAATCCCATTTTCAGATTTTACCATTTTGGTGATGATTCATAGTTTCAACTTTCATATCATTCATTCTTTCACATTTCGAAAGTTAGCAATCGTACAAAAAAACTGAACGAAGGAGATGTCACTGCTCTCATCTTGCCATCCTTTACAATTGCTATGAAACTGAAGTATATTCATGCATATTCCTCCCATTGCTTGGAAGCTTACAGTTTCATGTTCTATTTCCCTTTCTTATGGGTGTTCTTTTCACCATTTTCTAACGGTACTACATAACTATCGATCACTCAGGAGTATTTAATCTTGCAACGTGATCGATGCTGATTCACACAGGATTCCATTTACTAGTGCATTTGAAAATCTTGCTGCAACTCACAAATCACAATGCAATTTCCATATATCAATTTTAACTTATTCTAACATACTGTTAGACTATTATCTCCTTTTCTTAACAAAAGATAATTGACTTTAGTGCTCTAATGTAGGTGCTGAGGTTGCTGTCCTTTGCATCACCAGGTCTGGAGAAGTTCTAAACTATCAGGCATTCACAGATGCCAAGGGGATATACACAGTGGCCGAGACAATGCCGGAGAGTGATCGTTGGGACGCATGTCTAGCTCGACCAATCAGTAGTTTCCATGAGCAATGCACTCAACTTGGTGAGGGCAGTTTGGGAGTCAAATTCAGTTACAATCACCCATCAGGATATTCACACAATGTCAGGACCTTTGTGTATCGACCCACCAGTGTTCCAACTTACTGCATATGATATATATGGTCTTGCTCTGAATCTGAGAGTGCTTATGCTTTGGTTGAACTAGTTCAAAACTAATGAGTATATAAACACATATTCTCTTTATACTATACATGTAGGTGAAAGTGGTGTTCCAGTATGTGTTTCTTTAGAGCCTAGACATAGTAAGCATGAGACGTTTGAGTAATTGTAAATGGTAATATTATAGACAGCAAAGAAAAATCATAGTAAATGGTACTGTCATTGAACTGTGCTATGAATCTCATGGCTTAAATGCATATTTACTCACAAAGTTTATATAACTGGTCTGTGTAAACATTATGTATGAAGAAGATTTTGTTGGATGAGGTAAAATTCCTCTCTTGGTTAATATGCAAGGTTGTATAGGTGGCACAAGGTTAAGCCCTTGAAAATTGACAATGCGAGATTGGCACTAGACTCGGCTATGGATCATTTTCGATGGCACCCTTATGTTCAATATGCTGGTAGGTTCAAGGTGTTTTATCCAGAAAATGAATTTTTGGTACGGGAAGGATTTGGATAAAGAACTAGTCTCTTTTGTTACATGCTTGAGAGTTTCTGTGCTTGTTGGAATTGATTCTACCGTAAAGAAATACATGCCACATAGAGTTGGTATGCAATTTGGAATGGATCAAGATGTTCCAGGTTGTGTGCCTAGATTTCATGGGAGTAAGGAGTTTGCTTGGAAAAATTACTGCAGGCCCATATCTGACACTAAGTTGTATTTTCCTGCTAGGCTTGAAAACTGTTCCTTCTGGAAATTCTGCTCAAGATGGTTTCAAAGATAATGAAAATATTGATGCTGAATTTCCAACAAGATGTAAGAATTTGTCCGACCAAAGTTCTTCAGCCTCTACTGCAGATTACGAAAATGCTAAAAGGATATCACCACCGGCAAAACTCGTTGGAAAAGATACTGTTGAACCATTGATTTTGAAGGAAGATATTGAAGATGCAAATGGAAGCAAAGAAGCAAGGCTGTCTAGTGAGAGAGTAAGCCTATCTGCGACTCAAGATGAAAGCTATAATTGTGTGTCTGGAATGAATGTAAAAGATCTTGAAGAGAGAATCAAAAGACTGGAGACAGTGGTTAAAAAATTAAAGACAGAAAAATTTGGTGACTGTTGAAAATTTTAGCTGATCAAACCAAAACCTTACTACTTGGTAACATGTATTACTTTTTATACATACTCGCAATATTGCATGACATGAATGTTCAGAAAAACAAGTACAACACGGTCTTGGACAGATTTCACAGCATTACAGGGCTAATGCATATAGACATAATTTAGCATCAGTCTGACTCTTTAGACTGAAAAAAACTATATATGAATGCTGAAGATGAAAGAAACATCTGTAGATAATGTGTTAATCTATTCAATTGCAATGCCATGGTAGATTTTACAGATTCTAAAATGTTCATATTCATTGCATACTGTTAGAATGTATGAGATGCTTAGTGATTTGAGTAACTGTACTGATTGCATGGTTGAATTTTTCTGGTTGTGCTTATTACTAATTAGAATGCACTCTACTGTATATCTCTGTCCAAACCAAAATTGGTGTATATGAGATGGGTGTCTTTCATATGGAGATTATAGTTTTGGTTTATTTAGACAAATTTCTTTACAAGGACTTCTATGAATATATATATATATATATATATATATATATATATATTTATAACTTAAAATTAATTTAAACATAAATTACTTTATAGAAGTTTTTTAACTTATAAAGTAACTTCTTTTTATTTTGTTTTTAAATTCTTACAAAAAAAGAAGTTGTTCGAGGGCCAACTTAAATAGCATACAGCATTTACTACTTTCATGTTTTTTTGACTATAAACATCGTAGGGCAACTTATCATTGGTATGTTGTACAGAATTGATATTTTACATCTAATTCTCAGGTTATGCATGTTACTTTTCCGATCAGATTTTGTCTCCAAGTGTGTTAGTATTTTGTTTATTTTTTTAATATCATATTATACATCTCTATGAAACCTTAAGTTCGTAATTAGGTTGGTAACTTTAAGTTTTATCAATTATATATTACTGCTGTGTCTATTTCCAGAGGAAGGGGATATTTTTTTTTTATTTGTTTCATTAGTTTTGGGAGAGTGGGTGGACAAGAGGGTTGGAGTTTATTTTCAATCTTCACACAAATAAAAAAATTTGTGTTTATTTTATGGAAGATTATTACATTTTACTCAAATATCCTTGTGTATTTATTTTATTATAATATACAATATACAAAATTAAATATTACATAAATTTATTTAATAATTTTAAAAATTTAATTATACTACTAGAAACAATATATAATTATAAATAATCAAAATATAAAATAAAATAATAATATTAACAACACAACACATATATAGTTATATAAAATAATAGATATATATAATAATAATAATAATAATAAATATTATATTTATAATTTTTATTATATTTAATAAATTTATTTTAATTTAACATAAATATATTTTTTATTATATTTTTTAATTTTATTTTTTAATTTTTTATTAAAAAATACAAGTAATTATAGATATTATATATTAAAACAAATTTAATTAATTCAAACCTACATAAAAAAAATTATCATAATTCATTATTCAAATATTTTTTAATAACAAAAATAAATTTGTAAACTTACATTATATATCTTTAAAATAATTTTTAAATCATTTTTTAACTATCATAACACTCACAAATTTCAATAAATCATTCTCATAAATCAAATTTATCATCTCTCAATCCAAACAATCTCACATCCTCTCTAATCCTCAATCCTCACAAATTCACTCCCTTCTCAACCCACAAATTTCCTCCTTCTTCAAACACAACATGCATGAGAATTATATAAAAGTAAAAAAAATGAGAACATTAAACCAAAACTCATTCAATAAATAACTAGCTTCTAAAATTACTAACAAAACTTAAATTTTTAAACTAATTATATCATTATGCATAGGTTTAGAAGCTTTTTTAGAGCCCATTTAAATATTTCATTGCACCAAATGAAGCATAGAAGAATGTTTACCGGTCCTCATGATATTCTATTAAACCAAATGAACCACCAACCCAAAAGTGATAAATTTTTTAAATCTCATTATTTCTAGCTTTCAAATGATGGGAAAAAAAATGAAAGTGAGAGTATTTTGTTAATTTGGTGTTTGTGGCATTCATATAAATGGTGTGCAAATTTGCAACTGAACATGCCAAATAATAGGTGAATGTAACTTCTCAATGAACTCAGAACTTTGTATCTTGCTGAGATAAGTTTTGCACTTAATAACATCTTTAGCCATCTATTTCGGTAAAATTACCATTAAAAGATGATGTGCTGTTTAAATCAAATGCTCTTTCGTTCCAAAATGCAATTAATGATAATGAATGATTGGATACAAACCACCTACTCCACTTTCCTATGTATAAATACTGACAGAAAGTGGCAAAATTGCAAACTCAAATATCATCAACTCATGTTTGTGCTACTTCGTGATCTATCAACTCACTACCAATTAAGGCCTTTATTTTTCGTGTCGCCTAGAAGATAAAAAAAAATAAAAATAGACCCCACAAATTTCCATTTCTGAAATTCTGAAGCAACTATATCAAATTAACAAGGGTCAGAGTAAAACAAGCATAACTAATATTTGTTACAAAGAAGCAAGATAAAGAACTATTCATTACATTGAGATTTTTTGACAATTTTGATTACAGTTGATGAACAAATAGAAGTAACTATGCATCGACTGATAAGATGTATTAATTCCAGTCTTTGTTAAACGTTAAATTTTTACAAGACTAGTGTCTAATTCAATGATAAGTTTTTCATAAATCTCCAAATTTGTACTTGCTTGGAACAGAGTACATCAAACCAAACTCCATGCTCAAGATATATGAGCCACAATCTCAATAGTCTTATAATTTTATCCGCTAGCTATTCATCCCAAGAAATTGGGTAAACGTGGAAAGTATGCACAAGTGTGTTCTATTGCAAAACGGATGATATTTCATAGACAAGGGATTGAGAAGTGTATAATATACTATCAAACAAATTTAACCTTGCTGTGTCTACTTGGTAAAAAAGTTTCATTTCCTTTCATACAACATGGGGGAAGAAATGTTTCTGTGACTGTATTCAAGCTGAAATGCTTGTGAGAATTCTTCAAGCAAGGATTTATGTGTAATATGAATAAGACTAGCATCATCCAGATTATGCAAATCAGGTCTTCCATGACCAACACATGGCTTACCCTCTCTCACCAACTCCTTAATGCTTCCTACTTGACGGTCTCGAATTCCGCATGGGATGATCCATTTGAAGGGAGACAAATCTGTTGTGACATTAAGTGCCAACCCATGATAGGTTATCCAGCTAGACACTCTAATACCAACAGCTGCTAGTTTCTGATTTCCTGTAATGCAATATTACTAAGGTAAAAGAAAAATGATTTGAATCATGACAAACTCACAAGCATAATCAAATGTGTTGTATAATCTTATTTCACAGCAGCAAGTCTCATCCTTATTGCCATAAAACTACTTATCTTCTCTTTCATGAACATTTGCGAGCTGAAACATATAATCTAAACCCCAGAAAAAGCATTTAGAGACAGGAACATCTAAAAAATAATCCAACATCCTTTAAAATATGCAGAGAGTATCAATAATACTAAAAGTGTAATAATGTCTATAATCTTGATTTAATTTGGAGATTTATGTATGAAACTAAAATTTGTCATCTCAAATAAATTCCTCAGGGAATGTCACATGAAATGGACACAAATGTTAGAGATAAGAGAGAAGGATCATATTTGAAAATACTTTGACTAAAACAAGATAAAGCCAAGGCAGTACAATTATTATCTGTTAATGTGTAATAACCAAGATAATTCATAATCAGGGCAGGTGGTGTGAAGCAAAAAATACCAAACTACAAGTGTTATATCAATAGGATTTAGAGGTTTACCAACCCAAACACCAGTTAAACCTTCCACCATAGAAGCCTGAATTGAAAATGTTGAAGAAAGAACACGAATGACAACCTCTTCAAGAGTCCTAAGGTACCAATGAAGATCCATCTTGTGCATTCGGAGGTTGATAATTGGGTACATAACTAGCTGTAATGCAAAATGCAATTATGTTATGAACTGCTATGCAAAATAACACAAAATAGGAAGTTTCCAAACTGTAGCAAGTGATTTGGCGCAAGCACCTGACCCGGGCCATGGTATGTAACCTCTCCACCACGCTCAGTCCGATAAATATTAAAAGGAGCATTTTTCATGTCAAACTTGAGGTTCTCCACAGTACTACCAGTGCCTAATGTATAAACAGGAGGGTGTTGTAGAATAATAAGGGTGTCATTACAATCTCCTTCCTTTGTAATCTGTGCCCTCTTGTCCCTGACAATTTCTTTTTGCCAAGACCATGCCACTTCATAAGGGACTTGCTCCTTGTGCAAATCAAAGAGATCACAACTGCAAATTTAGTTTAATGGTTAGATTTTTCAGTGTTAGGAAGAGAGATGTTAATGGAAAGGGAAGAGAAGAACAATGCAACTTACATCCTTCTGTGGCCATTGATTACAAGAGAGGTGAATTTGGATGGTTTGGAATATAGGAGTGGCCTGTGCAGATCAAAGTAGGGCCCTAGAGGTAGAGAAGGATATGCTGGTGTTATTGATGGGACTGTGCTGAAACAATATGTACCTAACAAAATCATGTCTAATTTGCTATAACTAAGAACATTGCCACCTGAGTTCACAAAATATGAGCCTGCAAACAGAACATGAAAAGGGAGGGGGAGAATCTTTTTCAACGCCCTTTTGCATATGATAAATGTACTAATTTAACGATCTCTTTAAAATTATTTCATAGTATTTCCCAACACAAAAGATTAACCAGTCAGATATATCAATATCAATGACTCATAATTTAAGTTTAGAAAGGGCTTCCCCTCTCACATATCTAACACACATGGCCTAGCCTTATTGAACTTCCTTCAGCAGGATATGCAATGAAATCCCTAAGGCACTAAAAATTATGTGACCAGAATTCAGTCACTGTCAGCCTGAATTACATTATTCTGACTTGTTAGTTTACAGATACACAATAGATAACAGTTAAAAATTACAGCACCCCAAATAAATCATAATATCAAACTCCATTATGCAGATTGCTTATAAATGATAAAAGTCAAAAGTATTCCAGGAATCGACAGAATACAAAACACTAGATTCTAAACACTAAAGGTTTTCACAAGATTAAACCCAACCCGTCTGCTAGAGGAAAGAATTTGAGAAAATAGACCGTTATATTCTGAAACTGAAGTTATCATTCCAATCCAAACAGCTCCTTCTCAAATGCAGACATAACACAACCAAACACTTAAAAAACTTCAAACATACTAAGGGTAAGACCAGTGTCGTACACAAGGGAATAAAATCTTAGATATCAATGTAGAGCGCAAGTATTTAAATTGGAACATATCCATTAAAGGCTATTCCAATGAAAGCACATATGAAAATTGTCCGTAAGATTAAGTGCCAGCTCTTGAAACTAGGATATAAACTAGCTGTGATCAATCATTCTATGGTAGCCAGAATTGTAGCCACATACTATATCCGAAGCAATAAATTACAGTAACAACAGAAGCTAGCAAACTTAATAAAATCATTCGGATCCATAAGAATAGTCCAAAACTAATAGGCAAAGAACAAATAAATACCCTTTCACTAGTATTTTTTTCCATCCCAACTCAAAACACCTACCAGCTCGTATTACCCTCTCAACTAACTAGAACACCAAATGAAACTTCTTCAGATGCAAAATACAACCTTGAAGACAACTCACCTGCTTAATCGTCTGAAAAAGCGTGGGGCCGAAAGCGAAACTGCAAAATCCAAAAATCCGAACCTAATGCAAGAAAAAGCGCCAAAATTTGAACTCTGAAGCAAGATCCAGAACTAGGGTTTGTGGGGCAAAATCCCCAACTTTTGTATTTTTTTTGCTTTTCCCCCAACTTCAGAAGGCAATTGCGGAGACGCAAATTGGGGTCACGGGAGCAAGGGTTTCCGATTCGAAATTAAGAAAAAGAATGGTTCTTTAAAATACCGGAAAATGGGTTGAAGATTGTTAGAAGATGAACTGGGGCATGCCCGGAAGAAAAATTTTGGAACTTTGAGGAAGATGGTTGAAAGAGAAAGAGGGATTGCAGAGATGAAGAAGAAGAAGAAGAATAAGGGTGTGAAGCTTTGACTGAGTTTTTGGGTGGTGATGACGACGACGATGCTTCTGTTGGTTGCTTCCTCTGATAGGAATAAAGGGTGAAGAGGAAGAGATCTACTAATTATTATTATTATTAAAATATTTGTTCTTAATTATTAATATTATAATTAATTATTATATATCATCATGATTTTCATTTTTGTGATTTCTATTCCTTTCCATGTTCTTATGATTTTGATTTTATTACATTACATGGTATATTGTTTGAGTGGTTTAACAAGGACAAAACGGTCAGAAAATTTTAAGGAGATGTTAATTAAGGGTTCAATCACAGATTTTGTGTTTATTTATGTTGCTTCTTTGTTTTGATATTCATAAATTGCATACCTAACTCTTTTAATTATTGAGGAGATTCTTAATAAGATTGAATCTAAAAAATAAAATCATATGTTTATTGGATTAATGTTAAAAGTTTAGACTTTATTATGTTTTTTTTATAATTGACCATTGAGATTTATGTTATTAAATATTTAAGGAAGAAAGCAACAGCTCAAACAAAAGAATTGAAAAAAAAAAAGTCCATGAAAAAAAATACAACATTGCTTGGACACTCTCTGAATAAGAATGATAAAAGAGTTGTGATTAATCATCTTTAGTAAAATTAACCATGATTAAGCAAATTAATGTAGTTTGAAATGGATTATAGTTTCAAGTTTTTAAATTTAGTAAAAATTAAAAGCAATTTGAGTTTTGAGTTTTTAATTTTAAATTTTAAAAAATTGTGATGGTCAGAAGTGAATGACATAAACCACCTTAAAGCACCATGCTTATGAGGTTTACATTTTATTTCATATATGGTTTACAAAATGTATATTATATTATGAAATAAATTTAACTAGAGAAGTGTGGTATGCTACACTCTTTTGAACATTGAAAATTCAATATTCTTTAAGTTTATGGTACATTCTTATTTTTTTAAAACGCTTAAAAATTGAGTTATTTTTTTCTTTTATGAGTTTTTTCTACTCACTAAATGAAAAACTAATTTAGCAGTGCTTGCTAATTTCTTTTACACATAATGAAAAATGAATAAGGATTCATATTACATAAATTGAACTCATAATATAGGAGATATTTGAAAAGAATAAGCACTGATTTTTGTTAATGAAAAATTAAAAGTGTAGGACATAAGTCTCTAAAATTTTAAAATTTTTAAAAGGTAGGTCATTACATTAAGATCTGTTTTTAACTTTAATGATTTAATAAAGAAAAAATTATTATGTGTTGGAAATACATGTGGCTAATATAAAACATCTTACACTTTTGAACAAAAATGTAATTAATAAAATATTAGTGAATGTTTGATTTCTTTTAATTTTAATCTTTCAATCATGTTAAAAAATACTCAAATTTCCAAAATAGCACTTATGTATATTGAAAACTCAATTTCAAGCTTTGAATCAATTAGGAGTTGTCAATCCTAAACCTCCAACAAAAAATAAAAGAAAAGAAGTTAAGAAAAACAAAAACAAGAACAACAAACCCTTAAAAAAAAAAACTCTCAAACCCAAAAAAAAAACATTTTATTTTAATATCTCTATTTAGAGAAGAAAATGTTTATTGTAAGTGGAAAGTATTAAAAATCTCATAATTTTAGTTCATATGAGTTGAAAAAAGAAGTACAACAAGAGAAAAAAAAAATCAGTATCACATACACCCTTAGTACTTGATAGTATATCTTTTGGGCACAAAATTTGGTTTTTACTCTATTTTGAAATTGGGGTTATTGAATATCATTCTAAAAATGAATGGTTAAAAAAATATCAGTTAACTAAATAAAAATTAAAACTTTAAATATTTTAAGTATAAAAATTATCATTTTTTAATAAATAATTTAACAAAATTATTTTGGTAAGAAATGAAGATATGGATATGTTGTATATTTGATATTTGTTTTTGAAACTGTTTCCATGGTGTGAGTTTTCATTTGAATCAAATAACAAAAAAAATTCAATTGCAAATATTATGTTGTATTATAATATGCATTACTACAAGAAAATTATTAAATAAAATTAAATTAGAGAAAAAATAATTAATTATTATATTAACTAAATTATATATTATTTTAAAGATTAAAAATTTATTTAGCTTTTATTATTAATAAATAATTTCAAGATTGAAAACTAAATTTTATAGTTAATTAGATATTAATTTAAAAATTATTTATCATAATAAAAATTAATTTAGATATATATCAATAATTTTTTAATTTTTAAAATAATATTTAATTTAATTAATATAATAATTTTTTTTCTCTAACTTTTTTAGTAATGTATTTCTTCTTTTACTGGAATATTCTTTTGTTAAAGCAATATTTTGGATATTTTTATATGTGGATAGTGAAAGTTATTACATTGCCATAATTGTAGCCTTTTAATTGTATCTTTGTTTTAAAATTTGTTAGTGTGTAGTTAATTTTGCTTAAAAAGTAATTATGTTTAAAAAAATTAACTGCTTATTGGATTGTTAATTTTGTTGATTATGTATTGTTCACAACAAACATTAATTGAGTCAAATATATTGTTTATTGCTACACGTACATATATTTTCTTATTATTTATACTTTGCATAAATAAAAAATAAAAAATATAGTTTAATATATATTGTAAATAGTAAACCTTATATATCTTGTCAAAGATACTTAAACATACTTATCAATCTCACACTCATTTTGGAAACATTATCGTGTAAATATCAACTATTTTAAAACACTATTAATATTATTAAGTTTTTAGTAGGTAATTCTTATTAAAAACAGTATAATGATTATACAAATTATATGAATATTTTCTTATTAGTTTTTATAAGCTTTACAAAAATGTAGATTCAAATTAAGAAAAGAGTAGAATAAAGTTGATTGAATAACGCTCCATCTAGATGTCCATTAGGATCAAACACAACAAAGAAAGATATGACCTGTCTTTGAGTGGTGTTTATTTACAATTTTCATCTCATTGGTGGTGAATTATGTGCAGTATAATTGAAAACATGTAGTAGCTTAAATCATTGCTTAAACATTGTTATATGAATAAAATTTGAAGACGAACAATAGTGAATTAAACAAATATCATTATCGATTTTCAACACCAAAACAAATACATTCCAAAAATAAACGAAAACAAATGCTTAAGAAGTATGCATAAAATGTTCACCAAATCTTGTAATTACAATATGATGCTAGTCTTCTATTCTTATTTTTTTCAATTTACACTTGTCAAGTATTCATTTTCTCTTAGTCTAAAAATAACTACATCTATATCAAATTTGTTATACAAGTATAAAAAAAACAAAATAAAATTGCATCATGGACATCATACCATACACCCTGCACAATGAAAAAAAAAACAATGACACACCATAGAAAATGTTGTTCTTTAAATTTCAAACAAAAGAATAAAATACACAATTTACACAAAAACACACTTTAAAGATCAAGATTACCTTACCATATTTCTCTTGTAACAAATCATAAAGTTACTACTTGTTTTTCATCCTAAAACAAACTATATGTATTACTGTTCAAAATACAAAACAGATATTACTAAGCATGTAATGGAATACAAACTTTACCTTTAGAACTAAGAATGCTTACGTCTTTTTCTTGAATACATAGTATAAGTTGTTCTGGAATAATACATGCTCCAAAACCCAAATCTATGTGATTAAAATCAATTTTGAAGTACATTTTTTCTCCTAGAACGTGAAAATCCTATTTATAAATGAAGTTGATAACAAGGTTTCAAAAAACTAAAATTTGTAACCAAGCCCAAATTTATAATTTATGGACTAATTGGGTTCCATATCAAGTTCTATTATGAAGAAGTATATATTACCACACATTTTCTACATGTTTCACATCACTGGACTATCTCAAGGTTTCATTCTTTAAAGAACCGCATTTCATTTAACAACTTAATGAGCTTATATATTCATACGAAAAAAAATTAACGTGAAATGAAGAAAATCAAAAGAAAAACTCAGTTGCAATTTATGCCCATTTTCAGGGCAATATGGAAAGTTTAATCATAAAATATGCCTAATTATAAACAGTAACAAATGTATAGATTTATATTCTTATTACGCTTTTCACTTCAATGCACTTAAAAGAATGATTGAGTCGATACCAACCAATCATCATTATTATTATGGCTAATATATGAACATTTTATATAAAAAATTAATAAAACCCTTGTTGGACTAGATTTATAGCAAATAGTAAAAGATATGTTATAGTATTCATTTGGTTTTATATAATATTTCTTTTGAACAAATTTTAAGTTTAATTCTTATACATGTATAATTAATCTTTAGTCAGTGAGACTAATGACATTCAATAATTTATAACAATATAAAACTGCTTAAAAAAACTTATAACAATAAATGGTTATAAAATTATGTGGTGATTAAATAATACAATTTTCTTGTAAAAGAATTAAAACTTAAAATGAGAATAAACTAAAGAAACAAAAGGAATAGTTTAAAGAAAAGGAATTCACCCTAGTAGGACAAGAAGTCTTACAATTTCAAAATTATTTATGTAGTTGCAACTTGCAAGGTAGTCAGTAGTTAGTCTAATTAATGGTAGACAAAATTAAAATTGCATTATAACAAGTTGTTTCTCCTGAAATACTTTTAAATATGAAAATATCAGCAAAAGTATATTTACATATAAAATCTCATACGCATGACGAGAGTATTGCTACTTGAAGATTGGGAACAAAGCCATGAAATAAGAGTTTGGAAACAAATGAATATAAATAAGTGTTAAATGTTATTTCATATAAATAATAACGACAAAGCTATTATGCATCTAATTTAGCCAAGAACCTTTATTCATTCTCCAATTGACATGATTTCTCACGTAACGCTATTACTATCAGAGTGACAAATTAATACTTATGATAATGCAATGAAATGATAACATGGAACTTTTACACCCAATTTTCAACATGGGAGATTAAAATCCAAAAAGTCCAAAATGCTACGAATACAAGTGTATTATAAAATTAAGTGGAGAATGAGACCACTAATTGTATTATCAAATCAATCAATTGCAAAGCAATAAAAAGAAACCTTCATTTCGTTTTCTACAACATTAGGTTTTACCATGAAAGTTTCCCTTAAAGTGTCCAACACATAAAAAATATATCACCCATTTTAGCAAAAAAAATGTTCCAAAATAGCCCACCCACGAAATGACTTACCTTTGCACAAATCAAACGCAGTGGACACCTCCAACTGTATACTGCGACAACCATGCCCACCACCACAAAAAAAAATTAGAAACTCATAAATCATAACACCAATCCTAAATAAGTAAATACCCTTCAAAACAAAACAAAAACCACAATAACTGACAAAATCCTAAAAAGCCTTACCCGCGTCGCGAACACAAATCTTCTCCCTTCAAAATGCCTTTGTCATTCTTTTTCTTTTCACAAAAATGTTACATTTTTTGGTTTCCTTCACTCTACGACACACTCACAACAAAACACACACCACAATGATTGCTCAAGCTCCCACTTCTGTTCGCGAACACAAAACCTCCCCTTGAAAATGCCTTCATCCTTCTTCATTTCCGCTTCCCTTGACCAAAATGATTTTTGTTTTCGCTTCCATTCACCAAAACAATTTTTCGTTTTCGCTTCTCTGCACTTTGAGACACACCCACAACTAAATGCAAACTCTTCGTCTCCCCCTTGCTCTTCTATTGATCTCTCACTCTCGTACTCCAACATTAGACTTCACAATAATTTAAATTTTCATTAATAGATTGGTTGACAAAAATGCCCTTTTGACACATAAGCAATCAATGCCACGTCAAAGTTCTATTCTGGTGCATTCTAATATAGTGAAATAAGTTTGGATTAACAGAATTTAGGAGTCCACTTTTCAAATTATCACCCCTTTAATTCACTTTCTACCCACCTCATGTCCACCCCCAACCAACCAGAACACTCACTTAACATTTTCAAGAAAAAATTTCGTGGGTCTGTGCAGGAAGTGTAATGTGGGTCACCACATATTTCTATTAGGGTTACCACATACTGTCAACCTCTAAGTTGAGTGAATTTTACGGTTACCTGACATTACCCTACACTCATGGCCTATAAACACCTTATTTAACTCACTTTCTCCTCACCTCATGCCCCACCTCAACCAACACTCACACTCAAACCCTCTTTTTACCTTTCTTATCCATGTCAAGATTAAAGAATTGGCTTAAAAAAAAAATTGGTTCCTAGTCAACCTAACATTCCAAAGAAAGACTCTGCATTATTTACAGACCAAAACACATATATGCAATAATCACTCACAGGATTAACAAATTCCAAAAAACCATTCTGCATTATTTATACATTAAGGCACATATATGCAATAATCACTCACAAGATTATCTATCCAAAGCAAGACTCTGCATTATTTATACACCAAAACACATATACGTAATAGATACTCAAATAAGTATTATTTATATACAATATTCGTATGTAGTGACTCTCTCTTTGTCTATATACTCAATAGTGACTGAATTCACAATAGAATCTCGATATTTGGACAACTCATACCAACATCATTTTTCTTCAAAATATTATAGCTTCAAAAAATGCCTTTTTCGGAGAAAAAAAATTATGAAAAACCTTGCATATTTACAAAAACTAAGTACACCAAAATATATACGGTTTAACAGTGTATTCCACCAAAAATCATCATACTCCAGAAAAACAAGCAAATACTAAAACACAGACAAAATTGATTACCTTTGGTCACCAATACCACCACCCAACCACTGTCAAAACAGCCACACCCACGATGATGACCAACCACCGTGAAAAGACGCGCACCCACCACCAAGACCAACCACCGTCAAAATAGTCGCACCCATGACGGCGACCAACCACTGTGAAAAGAGGCGCACCCACGACGACCACCACCAACGTTGGAAGAGAAAGCTTGAGGAGAAGGTGGAAGAGGATGTGGAGGAGAAGAGGGGAAACGACAACCAACTCAAGAAGAAAATGAAAGAGGTGCAACCCCAATTTCTAACCTAATTTTACAATGTGACCAAGGGCACCCAAATGTCCTATTTTCAAAAAAAATTACTTGACCCACAACAAAAATAAAATATTATTATCTTTGCCACGTTGGCAGTTGTGTGCTGGAGCAAGGTATTTGCGGTTGTTCAACCATCATTTTTCTATATATATATATATTATTTTTTAACTTTTTTACCATTGAGAATTTGTTTAATATATTTGTTATTAATTATATAAAAAAGTAATTAGGTAATAATTTATCTTTATTTTATGTACATAGTTCGTTCATATAGGACTTGCATGTGTGTGGTGGTGGTGCAATTTTCTTTTTCAAATCATTAAATGTGGTTATTTTTTGAAAATTAATCGTTTATCATAACACTGACACAATTTTACAAGTTTTAATAAGAAGTTGTGTTAAGGTGACACAATTTTTTATATAATTTTTTTTAAATGAAGTCGTATCACGATAGTAAGACTTTATTTAAGAAAAAAATATTAAAATCATGACACATCGAGACGATTTCATATTGATATGTTAAAAATCATATTATATTGATACCACTTCTTTAGCAAATTTGAATCAAATACTTTTATTGTGTTCTTGTTCCTTGATCTATTATGTCAATATAACTTATGCGTTGTAATGTTTATTGGACCTCTAGCTAGTTGAATATTAAAAAGTTTGATATGAGATTTTATATATATAAGGGTTAAGACGATCTTTGAAGTGTCTCTTTTATTTATTCTTTGATGGTAAAAATAAGTCTTAAAAGCATGTGTGGGAAGAAAAAGAAAAAGCCCTCTAGAATTGGCTGATGGTAATACTTGGTTGTGGGACCTTCTTGAAAATGGCTTTAAGCAGATCAACATAGAGAGGAAACTGCAACACTGCATAGAAAGTGACAGGCAAACAAGTGGCAATGTAGACAGGGAACAAGATGTTCTTGTACTTGTCCTTGAGCACAAAGAAATGTGCAGCACAGAAGGAAACCAACATGGAAGAAATGGAGACGAAGAGAGAGCTGAGGCCGAAGAGGAGCTTCAAGGGCAAGCTCATCCGGAAGTCCTGGGCCTGTTTCCGGGAGGTCAAGATGGCCAGGAACATTATCAGGGCGGTCACTGAGAAGCAGAGGCCGATCAGGGATGCGATGGCGAAGGCGTCGAAAGCCGGCTGCCCTTCTAGCTCCGGCTTTCCATTATCAGTGCCTCCGGGGACGGAGCTGGAGGTGGCAAAGGAGACGCCGGCGATTAGTGCAGCCACAACGGAGCAGGAGTTGGAGGTTTCCTTCAGCCACTCCGAGCTCTCCTTCAACAGGTCTTTGTGCTTTTGCTTGAAGATTTCTCCGCCGGTTTTTTCGTCCTTGTTAGTTCTGAATGTGAAATGTTCCGGCACTAGGGCTCTCACGTACTGCATCAATGCATGCATGCATGATCATGCAAATTAATCATACATTCGTGTGTGTGTTGCATGTTCAAAGGTTGACTTGGATAATATTATGAACGTGAAAGCATGCATACCTGATACCACTTGATATCCCACATCATTTGCATGGCAACACCAGCAATTTGCCAAGTCCTTTCAGTGTTGGTAGTTGTACCTGCAGCTAAATGCAACACAGTGTTTTCTCTATTATCCACTTCCAAAATTAAGCTATCGAACAGTTCCTTATCCAAATTCTTCTTCAACACCTCAACAACATTGGTTTGCCTGTTCTTCACTGCCACAAGCAACACGTTTTCGTTGTTGGATGTTGTTTCATGCACAGCACTCGGTATTTTGGATTGAAGTTCAAACACAATCTCCACAATGCCGTTTTTTGCAGCAGTCAAAAATGCAGTCTCCTTCTTGTCAACATGGTGTTCCCCAAGTTTGTATTTGATGTTCTTCATTGCCACAACCAGCAGGTTTTCCTTTTCAGGGTTGGTATTGTCATTGAGGGCAGTTGGTACTTTGTTTTGAAGCTCATTCACAAGGTCGACTATGCCAGCTTTTGCTACCGACACAAATGTTGTTTCCTTCTCCTCATTTTTTGTTGCAGATTCTGTTCTAGTATTCTCTTGTTGACTCTGCCCTGAGCTAGCAACACCCACCACTGCAGATATGCACAGAAAGGAGGAAGATAGGACCAAATATTTAGATAATAATACAAATAACGAACATGGATTTGTAAAATTATAAAGTTTGGTAATAAAGTGAAGTGATTATGGCTTACTTTGCAACTGTTGTCGGGTGGGTTGGACCAAGTCGTTGTGCCCTGTGTCAAGTTTCATGAATGGTCGACCCCCAGAAATTCCCATGTAGGACTCATGAGGTCTTTTCATAAAAATATTCAAGAGCTGACGACCCCATTTGTGTTTTTGCCTTATCTTCTTTATTGCTTTCAAGTCTTCAAAGTTATGTATATGCATGGAGAAGAGTAATCATTTGTGATAAATAATCCAACTAGGTTATGTTCACTACTTAACTACTATAATATTTTATATTGTAGTAAGATTTTTGTGAATTTTATGTAAAAGTTCATCAATCAACATACCTTGTGCAGTGACACCCAATCCTGAAAGGCTAAGGCATTTGAATGCAAATCGAACTGAACTCTTTACAAACCGAACAGAAGTGGCATACTTTTCTTCCACAAAAATTTGTGCTTTCTTGCCTTCATTTTCTAAATGTATATTCACTGAAATAATAATAATACAACTCAATCAATGACTAAATGTGATATATATCCAAAATTAAAACACCTAAGTTAAGTTAATGGAACACTAAGAAATATCACAACCTTTATACATAAAACAGAAAAGATATCTAACAAAAAACCAACTAAATAGAAAACTACCAATCATTCTATCAGTTGTTTATCCATGCATGTTTTAAACCTAAAAAACCTATGAATATATGTCTTTTGGATGTAGCAAGAAAAAAGGCAGAATAGGTTGGCATGCAGGCAAGGCAACAACTGGTTAGGGACAAAATTCTGTTTTGTCAAGTTTATACAGAGAATCACACTATTTTTTTTTTCTTTTGAATTGTACCTCTTAGCCTAAGAAAGGGAAGGATTCTGTTTTCTTTGTTGCAGGCAAATGAAGAAGAATGTAGTAGTTGTGCATAATTATGATGCTAAGAAGGTAATAGGAAGAATGTGGAGAATAATCAAGAAAATCTTAGCTTAGTTAGCAGATGGATTATGCAGAACAGAGAAGAGTAACAAGGAAGTGAAGACGAATTAATTAATTTGCTGACTCGTGGTTCATACAAAAGAAAATAATATAGTTAACCAAATGCATAAAAAAATTAAAATGATAATAACATAGCCAATTAAATACCGATGAAAGGTGTTGGAAAATGAAGGAACCAATTTGTTATTCATTTATGAATATATATATATATATATATATATATATATATATATATATATATATATATATTGAAATAAATATGTAATAATAGTCGTAAGATCATAAAAGTGGAGAAAATTGAAAGCAACGGTGAATTTGACTTGCACGCGTTAATGAGTGAAAGTTAATTAATTAACGAGTATTATAACATTTTAAATATTAATCAAAAGTTTACCTTTGAGTTCATGGTCCTCAGACTTTTCAACTTTCTCCATGTACGATTTTATAGCTTTCTCAGCATCTAGAGGTTCTACAAGAATACCTTTGACATGGAAAATAATAGAAATAGTATTAAAAGTGTGTTTTGGTGGGTTTGATAAATAACATAGATCAATTAAATGTAATTTTGGTCTTCCAAAATATAAGTTTTATAGGGTTGTATTTTTTTCTCACTCAGTTAAATGTTTGATTTTCTAGTTTACATTAATATGGATATGATTTTCATCATCTAAGTTTTTTTTTTATTTGATTAAGTATATATTTATTTTTAAAATTTCGCAAATTTACTTTTCATGTAAGCTTTTATATATAAAATAATTTAAAAAATATTTTCAAAATGGCTATTTAGGTTAATTAATTAATAATATGTTATGGTTTCACATTATCTAGTTAGAGAATTCAAGCTTTTGAAACCCAATTTGGTGCACCATGAGGTCTTTTTTAGGTTAGTTTTTATAGTGGAAGATGATAACCTTGGTTGGATGAATTTAGTTCTTATTTTCATGAGAGAAGTTATATATCGGGTGAAAGGAGAGGAACAAATAGACATTCTGATAATGTTAGAGAGGTGGAGAGATTTAATGATTTTATTGAAATAGTGGAATTAGTAGATATCTCAATTTCTAGTCAATTGATGATAAAGATAATGAAATGTTGGTGGCAATAATAGAGAAGCAGTTTGGAATTGTAAAAATAGTAAGAGTTTGGGCCTGGGTTACTACAATTTTGGTTTCATTAATTTTTTTGGGAGGAAATTAAAAAAGAGGTGGTGAATGCAGTTCAAAATTCTGCAAGTTCCATTGGAGTGAATGCTTCTTTTTTTAACTCTTATTCCTAAATCAGCTTGTTCTCAGTTCTTACATGTTTATCAACCTATTTCGCTAGTAGGTAATGTATATAAGATAGTTTTAAAGATTTTATCCCTTAAACTGGTAAAGGTGTTGTACAAAATAATTGATCATAGACATTCAGTGTTCCTAGAGGGGAGGGGAAAGGGGTTTGTTAGACCGTATGCAAACTGCAAATGAGACTTTGGAGGAGAGGAGATTAAGAGAAAAAATAAAAGTAGTGTATGTTTAAAGGTAGATTACGAAAAAGCTTATTACTTGATTCAATGATACTTTATATATTTAAGGTTTAAGACAATGTGCATTCTATGAAGAATAGGTTTCTGTGCAAAGGGATGGGCTTGATAAAAAAATGTTTAGAATCCTCTACATTGTTAGTGTTGGTAAATGTAAGCACAACAGTTGAACTTAAATCTAAAAAAGGTTTTAAGACAAGGTGTCCCTCTCACACCTTTTGTGTATATTATTGTGGCAGAGGGATTAGTTGGAGTTGTTAGATAGGTTGTTAAAAATAATCTTCTCCATAGTATTCAAGTGGGGGTAAAGAGGTAAATTTGAGCATGTTACAATATAATGATGACATCTTTTTTTTTTAAGGCTACAATCCAAAACATGTTTGTTTTAAAATCTATTCTCAAATGTTTTGAGCTAGTTTCCAAGTTAAAAGTGAATTATTTAAAAAGTAAAATAGGAGGTACACATATAGCAACTAGTTTAATTTACAATTATGATGAAATTCTTAATTGTGATATTATGAGTATCCATTTTTCATATCGGGACATGATGATGGAGAGAATCATAGAAAAAACTCATTTTGGGATGGGTTAGTGGCTAAGATTAAGAGAAATTCCTATCTTTTGCAAGAAGAATTTGTTTGCTAAAATTTGTGGTTACATCTCTTCCTCTCTTTTATATGTCTCTCTTTAAAATGCCTACGGGGGTAATATCTACTATTAACAAAATTCAAAGACAATTTTTATGGGGATGAGGGAGGGAGGATAAGAAAATAGTGTGAGTATCATGGGTGAAGGTGTGCAAATTAAAGGAAGATGGGGTATAAGAGTTAGGGATTTAAGAACATTTAATTTAGTATTATTACGAAAGTGAATTTGGAGGTTGAGAAGTGAAAAGGGGAAATTCTGGAAAGAATTATTAGACTCAAAATGTGGAGGTTGGAGGGAATTGAAAAACACAAGGCATCTTAAATCAAAGTCATTATCGTGGAGAGACATTAGGAAAATATCATTTTTGAAGGATTGGGGAAATAGCTTTGTTGGAAATCCCACATCGACTAGAGATAAGGACATTTCATAATATATAAATGGGTGCAAACCTCACCCCCATGAGTCGGTTTTATGGGGTTGAGTTAGGCTTAAAGCCCACTTCTTAACATAACCTGCATCAGCTTCTATTGATAATCATGAGAAATTCTCTTCTACTGGAAGTATTCCTTTCACAGATATTCAAGCCTACAAAAGATTGATTGGAAGACTTATGTATCTCACTAATACTTATGTATCTCACTAATACTTATGTATCTCACTAATACCCGACCTGACATAACATTTTCTGTGCAACAACTTTCTCAGTTTCTTGCTAAGCCTACAATTGTTCACTATAATGCAGCGATTAGAATTCTCAGATATATCAAAGGGGATCCAAGTCTTGGTCTATTTTTCTCTTCCACTACTTCTGTTCATTCCAAAGCCTTTTGTGATAGTGATTGGGGCACCAGCAGTGATTCAAGACAATCAGTGACTGATTTTAGTGTGTATCTTGGGAATTCTCTCATATCTTGGAAATCAAAGAAGCAAGGAACAATATCAAAGAGTTCTTGTGAAGCTGAATACAGGGCAATGACCACTGTTACATGTGAAATTCAATGGCTAACTTATCTTCTTCAAGATTTCAAAGTTCCTTTTGAGCAACCATCTCTTTTATACTGTGACAATGACTCAGCAAGATACATTGCAGCAAATCCAGTATTTCACGAGCGTACAAAACATATAGAAATAGATTGTCACGTGGTCAGAGAAAAATTAAAGAAGAGTCTCATCCATTTGCTTCCCATTTCCACCACAGAGCAACTGGCTGATATTTATACCAAAGCTTTGAGTCCTCAATCTTTTAAGAATATTTGTTCCAAGCTGGGTGTCATCAATATTTGCTCTCTAGCTTGTGGCGGGGTATTAAAGGATACATATACCAGAGTTACAGAATGATCCTAATATTAATTGGGAGTCTTTTCTAATTATCAGTTGTTTCTCTTCATAGAAAAGAATAATTGGGTGTCTTTTCTAATTATCAGTTATTTCTCTTTATAGAAGGGAATAACCTTTATTTTATCTTTGTGAGTTATGATTCTAGTATTTAATATTGATTATTTCCTTCTTTAGTTAAACCCTAGAATGAGTGTACTACTTGTATATATTCAGACCATTTGTTTTGATTTGAATAATAAGAAAGAAGAGATATTCATTCTCATATCCTTTGTCTTCAGTTTACTCTTTTGTTCATTTCTGTTCCCTTTTGTTCATCTCTGTTCTATTTTAACATGGTATCAGAGCCATTTCGAGCCTATCCTAGCGAGTATTTGTTGGGTTTATCAGTCCACCCGCTATCGGGTCGTTATCGGACCACCCATAACATATATCTCCACGCACGAGTTGGTAGCCTCGGCGTGAGGGGGTGTGTTGGAAACCCCACATCAACTAGAGATAAGGACATTTCATAATATATAAATGGGTGCAAACCTCACCCCCATGAACCGGTTTTATGGGGTTGAGTTAGGCTTAAAGCCCACTTCTTAACAAGCTTTGAAGAAAATATTGTATGGAGAATAGGGGATGAAAAATCTATAAGGATTTGGGAGGACATGGGTAGGAAACACCCCTCTTAAAGAGAAATGGCCAAGACTTTACGCTATCTCTTGTTGTAAGAAGGCAACATTATTTTACGTAAGGAGTTGGCAAAATGATATGTGGAAGTGGTCTTTGGAATGGAGAAGGAGGAGGTTTGAATGGGAAACATAAGAAATATATCTTTTGATGCAAGAGTTAGGTAACATAACATTGAACATGGAAGGGGAAGATAAATGATTGTGGAAAAAAGATGCGGCACAAGTCTTTACAGTCAAATATTCTTACAATGCTTTATTTAATGATGTCCTTGGAGATGAAAGTGAACTTTATGAAAACTTCTGGATGATAAAAGCTCTCCCCTCAGCATAGTTTCTAGCATGGAGAATGATAAAAAATAGAGTGGCCATAAAAAATATTTTGAGTAGAATAGTGTTGGAAAATATTTTGTGTGTCATGTGTGATGAGAAAGAGAAGATTATTACTCATTTGTTCCTACATTGCAACATTACTAAAATAGTTTGGAATTTGTGTTGATGAGAAAGAGAAGATTATTACTCATTTGTTCCTACACTGCAACATTACTAAAATAGTTTGGAATTTGTGTTATATCTGGATTGACGAGGTAATTGTGCTACACTCTGATCCAAAATAATATTTAAGACAATTTAATATTCTAAGATTAAATAAGGCTGGAAATAAAGTCTGGGGATATATGTGGATCGTCATAATAGGAAAAATTTGGAAACAAAGGAATAACATATTGTTCAAGAATGCAACAGTTGATCCTTTGGAAATTTTTGTGTTAACCTAAGTAAAAACTTGGTCATGGACAACAGGTAAAGAGAGTACAACTTATTTTGCTTATTCTGATTTATGTATTAACCTTATAACTTTCTTAAAGTCTATAAAGAAGCAATAAGCGTTAAAATGGATTTGACATGGTAATTTTGTTTTAATCTTTATCTACTCAGGAACTAGTAGTCTTTTTGTTTTGTAGGAACAATGGTTGTGAAAGATCACAAGTACTTTTGTTGACAAAGAATCTTTAATTGTTGTCACATAAGCTTATTTTATTCAAGGGACACAACTTTTCATCTTGTCGAATTCTCATTGTACTAGTGACATATCAATCATTATCTTTCACAACAACAACACTCTAAACTTTTGACACTATTTTTGCGACTGGAATCATAATTTCAGGAAATCCTTTTTTTTTTTATTTTTTTTTATTTTGGTTCACTATAAGAAAATCATTGATTAAAAACTAATTTTAGAAAAAAAATAATAATTAGTTGCTATATTGACTAAATTAGAGACCATTTAACAATAATAGAAAATAATTCAGAAACTATTTTTTTAATCTCTAAATGGTCTCTAATTTGGTCATTATAACAACTAATTATTTTTTGTCTCTAAAATTAGTTTTTATTTAATGATTTTCTTGTAGTGATTGTTGCTAGTGTTTGTAGTACAAATAATAAAGTGAGCATTAAAAGTTGAAGGACTATAAGAAAAATTAATTTATTGGTAAACATTAAGAAAAATACGATTTTTTGATCAAATTTGTAAAAACAATTCAGTGAAAAAAAAGAGTGAGGATTTTATGTAAAATAAAATCAGCTAGCCATTAATTAAGAATTTCACTTTTTAAAGGATGTATTTTAATTAGAATTGTATACAACATAAAATTATAAGTATTAATTATAAAGCTTAATTATGATATTAATGACTTACCATAATATAGAATTTGCTTCCACCATGGGAGATTGCTTCCACTCTTGAACGCTGAAGGTTTGCAAGCAAGAACTTTGAGAGGTGTGGCTCCATCTTTGTTTCTTGTGGTCACAAGTTGAGGATAACAATGACTTATTATAATTGCCAAATCTATATATCAATCACACATACAAATCATTAACAATAATTTTTTTTTGATCCAATCAAACTGAATCTTCTCAAATTAATTTGTTGTAAAATTCTTTCTATTGCATATATATAGTTATTTTTTAATTTAAAATAGTGATATGAGAAAGTAATTTATTCTATTGGTCATTCAAATCATGTTTAGGGCCTATTTTTTTAGCATCTAAATAAACTACGTCTACAACATAATATTATTTTCAAATTTTACTTCTAGAAAAAAAAATGAAAGGTATGAATTGCATATGCATAACATTAAAAATGTTTAAATGAAATATTCAATTGTATAATGGTATAAGAGAAATATATTTTTTTGGATATAAATAATATATAAATTATTATTATTACAAGAAAATAACAATTTAGTCACCGATTTTAGTGATTGAAAAATAATGGTCACAAATCGTGATTGAAATAGCCACCAATTGAAATGAGTCTCAAACTTGTGATCGAAACAACGACTAAATTAATTTTTAGTAATATTAGTGTATTTAGCGATTGAAAGTGGAAGTGTCACAAAATTTGATCGCTAAATCCGTAACTATATTGAAAAAAATAAAAATAGTTTTTTCCACTGTCAAAATATCAAAAAAAAAAATGAAAGTGACAAACATCGGTAATTATACTGAAAAAAATAAAAGTAAAATTTTTTACATCCAATTTAACAATCAAATTGTTTAACATTTCTTTTATAGATACTATAGGCTAAATGATTTTTCAAAATTAAAAGTGACAATATTGATTAAGAAGGTTATAAAGTGAAAAGCTTTGAACATATATGTAGATTAATGGAAGTAGATAGATATGAAGATGGAATTAAAAGCTTGCTTACCCAAGAATTCTCTCCAAATGGCATAGTGAAGGATGGTGTCTTCATTATAGTTCCAAAGTAGAACATCTAAATCTTTGGAAACATTGTGAAAGTACACAAAGGCCTTTATTTGGCATGTGAGCACAGCCCTGAAAATAGGTGTTTCACCCTTGTTGTTCCTATCCATAAGCAAATCCTTCCTTTCACCATCTTCCCCTATGATGCACTTACACATGCCAATGAACCCTCTTGAGGCTGCAAGATGCAAAGGAGTGTCCCCTCTCTCATTGGTTGATCTCAGTGCACTGTCAGCACTCACCACTTCCCTCCCTTCATGGCTCAAGATTGCTCCAACAAGAATGTTAACCAGCTCCACTTTCCCATCATTCACTGCCACATGCAGTGCAGTGCCTCTGCTTTCGTTGATTCCGATTTTGTGGTACTCTCTGTCGTTTCTATATGCAAATATAACGTACTCCCATCTTCCTTCCAACACACACCCTCTGAACAGTGAGATCTGATCCCCACTCGTAACTTCTGTTCCTTCAATTATTGTTGATGATTCTTGAGGAACTAATCTTGGTGATGAAACTGATCTTGGTGATGATTCTAGAGATACAAAGAGTGTAAATCTTGGTGAGAATGGAATCAGAATCACATTAGTGGATTATTCACATTACATATTGAAATCAGGAAACAATGAATATGAAGTTTTTACCTCAAATATTAAAGAATAGTTAAGTTGATCAATACATATAGAGAAAAAACTGCAGAATTATAATATC
Source organism: Phaseolus vulgaris (assembly GCF_000499845.2). Taxonomy (NCBI): domain Eukaryota; kingdom Viridiplantae; phylum Streptophyta; class Magnoliopsida; order Fabales; family Fabaceae; genus Phaseolus; species Phaseolus vulgaris. Next base: position 35,621,052 of record NC_023755.2, on the reverse strand, counting down.
TTAATCTGAATTGAATGTGCATGCAGGTAGGATCACTTTATATGGTTTGCTCCTATTCCATGAAGATTTCTCTGCTGTTTTTATTCCTTGGATTATCAACATTAATCAATCAGAAATAACAATCTTCCAAACAACTTCAACATAAACAAATAATTAACAAGACAGTGAAAAAAAAAAAAACTAGTATCAAACATAGTAACCTAATATCATGCAGAATTTGGAAACATTATTAGAAGTATAGTTTATGAATGTTTCCATCTGCAATCTATATAAATTGGTATCAAACATAGTAACCTAATATCATGCAGAATTTGGAAACATTATAAGAAGTATAGTTTATGAATGTTTTCATCTACAATCTATATAAATTGGACTCACCATGTGTACTCATTCTTCTAGGTTGTAATGAGGAAGGATTATGGATGATGTGAAATGGGAGCTAGCTAGCTAGGTGTAAGATACTATAGGAGGAACTCAAACCTTCTTTTATAACACCAAAGCCCCACTTCTAATTCACGTGTGTTTTCTAGTGAATTATATATTTTTTTCTAGAGAATATTATTCACTTTCAAACTATTTTTTTAAATTTTATTTTACTATTTATTAAACTATATATTGACTTTGTTATATATACCATTGCCACTTTCCACCTCATAAAAATTTCTAGTTTGCCTTTATGATACATAATTTTCTATTTCCCAATAATTTGACAACTCATGAAAGGAACCAATGAGTTGGGGTTGAAGAAATATTCTTGCAGCACAATGCATATATTAAAACACAAGTTTGAGGAAAAACAAAAGGATGATACTGATGGCCTTTTGATTTTTGTTTTGGCATTAACCAAATATTAGGCTTGGTATCGATCATGTGATGAGTCCTTTCCTTCAAAGTAGGCTATATTGAAGTGATGCTCTGATTTTGTCCAGAATTTAAGAGATGAAGACTTTTTGTTAACAGAAGTTATTTACACAATATTTCTCAAATGAGTAAAGTATAATGCTTCACTTCACCAAGAAGACTCAAAGGGTGTATAAAAATATTCATAAATGGAATAAGTAAATATGTTTGTTTATTTGAAGATAGGGCTTTGATAGGTATATTTACCTGCAAAGTTTGATGGGTACATGTGTACAAGAGTAAAATAGTACTCAACTTTAGAAAACTTCCTTTTTTTTTCATATTTCATAGGTATAACTTTTTTCAATAGGCATGTTAGAAATTAACCATTATAAGGAAGGAATTAACACCTTTTTTCAGGGCAGAAAAAACTTTCAATTTTTAGTGGTTGCTGCAAAACGCAGCAGTGTATTCCAGCAGGGTCTGTTTTTTGTGGAACCAGCTGGTGAATTGCAGTAGAATGGAGGAGCATAAGCATTGATGGTTTTTTAGAGCAGCTGCTGCAGATCTGAACCCTATTTACAGTAGTTAGTGAGAATTCGGAAAATTGGAACATTATTTTCATCTTGTTTTTGAAACGCCCAAGACGAAAACCCTTCCAAAATTCGATTCTAAGAGGCTAATTTTTGGGGGTGGTTTTGCTTTTTTTTTTTTCTGGGTGGTGGAGAAGAGTGGAAGAATCCGATGTGGTTGGTGGCCGGAATTTGGTTCTGGGGAGCCAAATTCGAATCTCCGTTTTGTGCTTTTTGAGTTTGAAAACCCCACTAGAATTTGGTTCCTTGGTGGACGAATTGCCCCAGGGGGTTGGGGAGTGGGGAAGAAGATGAAAAAAATATAGAGATAAATAACAAGTAAAATAAAAATAACAATGAAAGAAAATTAAATAAGAAATAAGTTATAGTTTGTAACTTGGAAACTATTAAAATAAGCTACCTTATCAAATAATTTTATATTAATAAACTAGTCAAATAAAATAATAACTAGTTTATAGACTTTTTTAAACACATTATAAGTAAACTATTTTAATATTTTGTGCTTATAAACATGTTAATATAGTAATTACATAAGTTAATAGTTGATTTATTGAAGTTTTTAAAATACTTATAAACTAAGTTGAGGAACCATCATCACTCTTGGGAAGCTTAACAGAACATGCACATTTAATGTTTTTATTTTTTGACCAATTTTTTTTTTTTTTTAATGTTTGAATCAACCATAAATGCACATCTCATGTTTGGTTTACATATATGTGTTCCAGTTAAAGATAATTTAAACATTATTTTAAATTTTTGGACACATCTTTAAGAATATAAAACTGTAGATAAAAGCAAAAAAGTTTGAATTAATTTCTAAATATGATATACCTTATATTGGGAAGTTGTGGGTTAGATGTTTGTCGGACAAAAAATCTCTTTAACTAGTTTTCACAAAAGTTTTATTATTTTATTTTGGACAGAATTTTTTTCTTTTTTATTGTAAGAGTAATTTTATTTAGAATTTTCTTATAAGAGGGAAATAAAACTTATCAAATATCATCTTTAAAATTTGAGAAATTTTTCTTTTAATTTCACTACTATACATTTCAAATTTTTAAATATTAAATTAAGTATACAAATTTTACAACAAAATCATTTATACCTTTCATATTTTATTTAAATTAATCATCCATATATTGTTGGAATAATTTAAGTAATAAAAAATTGGGTTGATCACATGCACTGGTCTAGATAGGAGGATTGTTAGATGTCTCCATATCTATTAATCACAATTTATATGTTAATCTCAATTCAACACTAATAAAATTTATCACAAACATATAATTGAAGATAATTTTTTAAAAAAATATACGTCATTATTAAACACCTACTTAATTTGAAACATCTTTTACTTCTTGATTGAAAACAAACAAATAAAAAAAATCAAGAAAAAAAAAGTCTGATCAAACCTATGAGGTAGAAAAGAAAAAATAGAAACGATAATATCAACCACTAAAACGGAAAAAATCTATTATTAAAGTGAGACTGATCTTCATGATTTGGAAAGATCTTTTTGTATCTTTCTTTTAATTTAACCTATAATTTAAAATGGCCTATTTGCCACTATTATCCTAGAAGTATCTTGACAAACTTTACCTTAATTACCTACAAGAATACTTCTCCAACAAAAATGTTTGTGTGTTCAAGTTGGTTTAATTAAATTGGTACAGTTTTGATTAATATATTAATGTACTTTACTAGTATGATTTCTATTTTACTAATTTTTTTAAATTTTTTATAAACATTTTCTTTTCAAAATATTTTTAACAATTTTATTAATTTATTAAAATTTAAATATTAAAATATTTTCATTTTGTTTACAATATTCACATATATTTTAATAACTAAAATTTACATTTATAATCTTGATAATCAAATTATTAAAAATTCAAAAGAAAAATATATTAATATAAAATTAAAAAGCATAACAAAAAGTAAAAAAAAAAGTAAAAGAAGATTATTTTTAAATCATTAATCAAATTATTAAGAAAATATATAAAATGAAAAATTATTCTATAAAAATTTAGAAAAACATAAAAAGTTTAAAAATAAAATTTCCATTGATCAAATTATTAAAAACAGCTTAAATTAAAAATATGTGCATACAAAAGTTAAAAAAAAAACAGAAACAATTAAAAACATTAAAACAAGAAAGAAATGGTAAATATAAAGTGTGCAAATAAAAATTAATAAAGAGAAGTAGTGAAAGGATGAAATTTTGTTGAGAAAACAAGTAATATATATTAACTATACAAATGAAATAATAATAAAAAATTAAAATTGTGTATTTAAAATAGGATGGTGATATGTTGAGACGAACATGAACAATTATAAATATACACTTAATAAATAGATAAATTAATAAATTTATTTTTTATTTTTTAATTTAAAATATTATTATATTATTATAATGTAATTATATGAATGTTACTTTTTGAGTCACAACAAAATATTTTCCTTTAAAATATAATTACTGTAAATAAATAAAAAGTTGTTGAAAGTCTCTATATTAAACAACTATACTTTCTTCTTGTTAAACAAAGTCATGTGTTCAGTTTTCAGGACTTGTTGCATTTTCACATTCCATTGAACAATTTAGCTCTATAGTTTTTGAATTTAATTTTGATTATGGATGAATCATTGTCAAGCATCATGGAAGTGAGGGAAGATTTCATGGTTTCACCAATTGGTGACAGTAAACCAGCTTTGACATCTGCCTATTTTCCAAAACCCCTTGCAAAGTCCCTTGAAGGACCATTTTCCAAGGTCCTTTCAACTTCTATGACTATGCCACTGCCACCTGTTTTTGAACCAAAGAAGTGGTCTTTGGTTATCCATTTCAGCTGGTGGCGCCACCTAAACAGGAAATGGGCTGAATGGGTGAATGCCCTTAGAGACAGATATGAATCAGTGTGGAAGAAAGTTGGCATCTTTGAAGCCATCATGAGTACAAAGTGTTCCCTAGTGAAAGATCGGAACTTGTGCATTGCTGTTGCTGAGAAGTGGTGTCCTGAGACAAATACCATTTTGTTTCCATGGGGTGAGGCAACAATCACCTTGGAGGATGTGATGGTGTTGGGGGGTTACCCTGTTGTTGGAGATCCTATCTTCACCACACTTCAGAGCCAGGAAATGAGAGAAGTGGAGGAAAAACTGATTCTTGCAAGAAAGGAACCTTGGAAGAAGAATAAAGGTAAAGCTTACTTATCAGTATGGATTGATAGTTTTGGTAATAGTGGGAGTGAAATAGAGCATGAAGCATTCCTAGCAGCTTGGTTATCAATGGTTGGTTTATCTCCCAAAGGCTACGTTAGTAAACTTGCTTTCCCTATTGCCATTAATCTTGCTAGAGGGAACCCCGTTGCTTTGGGGCCACCAGTTTTGGCCTGCATATATCAGGATTTGACTCTGTTAAAGAAAACAATAGTTGGGTTGGCAAAAAGACTATTACTTGGTGATAACTTGGAATTGGAGGTAACACTTCAGTCTCCCTTTTACTTGGTGCAAATTTGGGTGTGGGAGAGGTTCAAGAATTTGCAACCACAGCCGAGCTTTATCAACCCAGAAAACCCTTGGTTGTATAGGTGGCACAAGGTTAAGCCCTTGAAAATTGACAATGCGAGATTGGCACTAGACTCGGCTATGGATCATTTTCGATGGCGCCCTTATGTTCAATATGCTGGTAGGTTCAAGGTGTTTTATCCAGAAAATGAAACTTTGGTACCATTAGGGAAGGATTTGGATAAAGAACTAGTCTCTTTTGTTACATGCTTGAGAGTTTCTGTGCTTGTTGGATTTGATTCTACTGTAAAGAAATACATGCCACATAGAGTTGCTATGCAATTTGGAATGGATCAAGATGTTCCAGGTTGTGTGCCTAGATTTCATGGGAGTAAGGAGTTTGCTTGGAAAAATTACTGCAGGCCCATATCTGACACTAAGTTGTATTTTCCTGCTAGGCTTTTTGAGGGAGATGTTACCACACGTTATGCAAAGTGGTGGAAGCAATCAGTATTACTGAATCAACATGATTTTGTGAAGCATATTGTGAAGTCAAAGAGAAGTCCAAGGTCACTTCATAAAAATGGTAATGATGCTGATGTTCCTCCCGGTTTTCATCCCAAACTTGGTGCCACTATGTATTCTGGAAAATCTGGTGATAATGCTTCTGGTTTTCTTCTTAAATGCTTGAAAACTGTTCCTTCTGGAAATTTTGCTCAAGATGATTTCAAAGATAATGAAAATATTGATGCTGAATTTCCAACAAGATGTAAGAATTTGTCCGACCAAAGTTCTTCAGCCTCTACTGCAGATTACGAAAATGCTAAAAGGATATCACCACCGGCAAAACTGGTTGGAAAAGATACTGTTGAACCATTGATTTTGAAGGAAGATATTGAAGATGCAAATGGAAGCAAAGAAGCAAGGCTGTCTAGTGAGAGAGTAAGCCTATCTGCGACTCAAGGGGAAAGCTATAATAATTGTGTGTCTGGATTGAATGTAAAAGATCTTGAAGAGAGAATCAAAAGACTGGAGACAGTGGTTAAAAAATTAAAGACAGAAAAATGTGGTCACTCTTGAAAATTTAGCTGATCAAATGTTATGGCCCAAGAGAAGGCAAAGATCATGATGATGAAACATCAATGAGCAGCCCAATAACAAAGAGCAGGCCCAAAAGACAAAACACCAAGTCTAAGTATTTTGATGATTATGATTGTACCGTGAAAGGCAAAAGAAAGTAATGGTTGAGAATCTGAATTGGAACAAAGGGTAGAGTAGTATTTTTCCAAGTTGTTAGGATTCCATAGATTGGTTTTTCTGTTGAGGCATATCTCTTTTTTTTTTCTCTGTTTTGCTGAGTGGTAGTTGCTGTTTTGTTTTGGTTATATGTATGGAAACTTTGACAGTAATGATAGGAGAGAATTATCCAGTATTTCATTATCTTTTGGAGGAAGCCTAACCTGTAAAATAGGCATTGCAATTTGGTGCTTTCATTGAGAGACAAACACCAAGAGACGCCATGGTTGCGTCAAAGAGTGATGAAAAAATAGATTCTATTACGCAATTATCAGAGAGCTAGAAAACCTTCCAAGAAGCAATGAATATTCGCATGACCAATTTGGAAACTCAGATGACACTTCAGATTGGAGCCCGAGAAACCGCAACGAGCAATTTCATTCGTCATTCTTTCACTCGAACGTCCTTGAAACTGGATATGCCCCGTTTTGATGGGTCTGAACCATTAGCATGGATTTTCAAAACCAAGTAGTTCTTTGACTACCACCGCACTCCAGAGGACCAAAGGCTTCAATTGGTTTCTTTTTCCTGGGAAGGAGCAGCTCTCGCTTGGTTCCAGTGGATGTATGACAACAACCTAATCTCAACTTGGCAAAATTTCCTAGATACCTTAGAGGTTCGTTTCGCACCATCACATTATGAAGACCCAAAAGGAGCCCTCTTCAAACTATGCTAAACCTCAATCGTGCGGGAATATCAGAATCAGTTTGAATCGCTGGCAAATCGTATCATGGGACTACCTCCTCCCTTCTTTCTCAATTGCTTCGTTTGAGATCTTAAGCTGGAAATTCAAAGAAAGGTGTAGGTTTTTCGACCGATATCGCTATCGCAAGTCATGAGCTTAGCAAAACTAAGAGAAATTTTTAGAAGCTTCCACGCCCAATCGTTTCGTTCGTCCTTCTCTCTCCATTGCGAAAACCCCGATGTTCGTGAATCCCCTTTCTCCCAACACACAAACAGCGATACCTTCTTTTCAAAAAAACCAAATCAGACCCTAATCTGCTTGCCATAAAACGATTGTCCCCATCGGAGCTCCAAAGTTGTCGTGAAAAGAACCTGTGTTATTACTGTGATGAACGCTATCGACCAGGTCACAAATTCAAGCGGGAGTTCATGTTGTTGATAGCGGAACCCAATGAACTCGAAACGAACAAGATTGATTTGAACAACCTCCTTCATATAAAAGACCCAACGCCTAATGAATCTAAGCCGACTGACCTGTAATTTCGTAGAACCAATTTACATATAAAATCAATTTACATGCATTGATGGGCCAAGTAATTTCGTAGACCCTTAAAGTTTTGGGCCATGTCAACGGTTCTCCAGTTGCGACACTAATAGACAGTGGGAGCACCCATAACTTCATCCAAGATCGCACAACCAAATTCTTGGGTCTTTAAGTTGCCCTGACTGAAAATTTTTAGGTCTTGGTGGGTAATGGAGAAGAGCTATCATGTTCATATGTTTGCAAGCAGGTGCCACTACAGTTGGGTCCTCACACATTTCCTGTGGATCTGTATACGTTGCCAGTGAGTGGGGCCGAGATCGTATTGGGAGTACAATGGTTGACAACGTTGGGACCGGTGTTGACTGACTATGAACAATTGACAATGAAGTTCATTAAAAGAAGGGAAATTAGTTGTACTCAAGGGCCAACACCGAACAACACCTTAAGAAGCCACTATACATCAAATCAAGAGGATGATCGCTACCAATGGCATAGCAGAATATTTCAGGTTACAGTTGCTTCCTGCCATAGAAGAGCTCCCCAAACCTTCACCGAGACCGGAAATTGAGGGAATACTGAGTAGATACACCCAATTATTTGAGGAACCACGGGGCCTTCCTCCTATTCGGGCGACTGATCATCACATTAGACCCTACAGATATCCACATTTTCATAAACATGAGATTGAGTGTCAGATCAAAGAAATGATGGCTGAAGGAATTATACAATGAAGTAACAATGCCTTCTCATCTCCAGTGTTGTTAGTACAAAAGAAAGATGGATCATGGCAGTTTTGTGTTGATTATAGGGCTCTCAACGATTACTATAAAAGATCGGTTTCCCATCCCATCAATTGAAGAGTTGATTGACGAACTCCATGGCACACATTGGTTTTCAAAAATGGATTTACGCTCCGTGTACCATCAGATAATGCTAAACATAGGTGACACTCCAAAAACTGCTTTTCGCACACATGAAGGTTATTATGAAATTTTAGTGATGCCCTTTGGATTGTGTAACACACCTACTTCATTTAAGTCAACTATGAATATATTGTTTCAACCTTATTTGCGTAAGTTTGTTATAGTGTTCTTTGATGACATACTAGTGTATAGTAAGTCATTAGAAGACTATATATCTCATTTGGATATTGTTATTCAGTGCCTTGTGACTAATCAATTTTTCCCAGGAATAAGTGCTTGTTTTCCCAAGAATCAATAGAGTACTTGGGCCATATAATATCCAAAGATAGTGTTGGCCCAGATCCTGAGAAAATTCGTGCAATGATTGCTTGGCCGACACCTGCCACCATTAAGCAATTGCGCGGATTTTTGGGGTTGACGGGGTTCTATCGGAAGTTTGTTCAACATTATGCTTCTATAGTTGCTCCTCTCACCAACCTGCTAAAGATAGACTCATTTACTTGGTCTGAATAAGCACAACAATCATTTAAGTAGCTAAAGGATGTTATGACTAATACTCCCGTGTTTATGCTGCCTAACTGTTAGAATGCATGACTTTAAACTAGAGGGGGGGTGAATGGTTTAAAGATGGTTTTCACAAACTTTTAAGTTTAGAATGAAATTACTTTGAGAAAACTTGAATCAGAATTCAGTTTGCCAAAAACACAAAGCAAAAAGTACAACACCAGAAAAACAATCGGTTGTTTCGCAGAAACAATCGGTTGTTTATACTAGTTCACAAATATAAAACTGAATTTAAAGAGTTCAAAGGATAGAGAGATTGAACACACAGGTTTATATTGGTTCACTCTTAACCAAGAGCTACATCCAATCTTCCCAGAAACCACTGGGGAATCCACTAAGCAATCAACCCTAGATTACTTACAACACCACCAAAGAAGTGACCTTGATCCCCTCAAGACACACACTTCCTTTGGCTCAGCACAACACCACTAAGAATGTTGATCTTGACAACCTCAAGAACACACAACACTTCTCAGCTTCACACACAGAGTTTCTTCAAAGGTACAAAGGATTACACTTGTTACATAAAAGACCTGAAATCAATACAAGATGAAAATCCTATATTATGCTCTCTCTTTGATCCAAGCAATCTCAAAGCAAACTTCAACTCTTTAAAAGCAAAATCAGTGAAAAACTCAAATATGTTTTTCTTTGATTAAATCTAAGTTGTTGTTTGTTACATAATCTGAACAAACTATTTATTGCATTTAAAGACTGGTCAAAGCATTTAAAACTGGAGCGTAATCATTTAATGCTCAGTCAAAGCACAAAACAATTTTCTGTTATGGTCCCCCCTAAACAAACAATCAGTTGAATGCTTGAATCGATTGGTTGTTTTGGTTTGACAACAAGTCAACCATCAAAAACAGTTTTCAACCTTTCTAAAAACACCTAAGTATAAAAGAATCGGTTGTTTCGACAAAACAACAGGTTATTTTTCACTTAGTTTGAAAAACATTTTTCTTTTAAAAGGTTTGAGAATGCTTAAGCTTTGGATTCAATCAAGAGTGGATTTAACACATAAAATCTACCCCAGATCCTATCTAAAGACAGCTCAGCAACAACAAGCACATCCAGCCTTCCATCATCCTTCAAAGGGTTTGGATTCTTCAAAGCTTGAACACACTTGGTACAACACTAACTTCCAAGAGGAATTCATAATTGAAACAGATGCATTAGGGCAAGGGATGAGAGCATTTTTTATGTAGATTAATCATCCAATTTGTTACTTCAGTAAAAAATTATGCCCAAAGCTTCTTTCAGCTTCTACGTATGTCCGGGAGTTACATGCAATCACCGCAGTTGTCAAAAAATGGCGTACTTATCTTCTGGGCAGAAAATTCATCATTCATACGGATCAACGAAGTCTTCGGGAATTGATGATGCAAGTAGTGCAAACGCATGAACAACAATATTATTTGTCCAAGTTGCTTGGATACACTTATGAAATTGTGTATAAACCAAGAGCAGCTAACAAGGTAGATGATGCCTTGAGCAAGATAGATGGGAGTTTATCACAAATGATGGGGTTGACTGTGCCACAATGTGATTTGATATCAAAGATACAAGAAACTTATAGTGCAGATCCAAAACTCAAACAGTTGTACCAAACAGTGCTTGGTTGCCCAGAGAAACATCGAAGATTTAAAATTGTTAAAGGAATTATCCTTTATCATGACAAGATTTACATTCCTTGCAAATCCCCTCTTATACAAGTCCTTTTGGAGGAATTTCATGCCACACCAATGGCTGGTCATGCTAGAATACATAGAACTTATGGGTGATTGAGTGGCAATTTCTTTTGGAAAGGAATAAAAAAAGACGTGGTTGAATTTGGTAAAGGTTGTATCATATGTGAGCAAATAAAGTCACCTACACAGCTACCCTATGAGTTATTACAACCAATTTCTCCTCCAACTGCAATCTGGGAAGATATATCCCTTGACTTTGTCACTTGGCTCCCTTCTTACCAAAATTACTCTATGATTCTAGTGGTTGTTGATATTTTTTCAAAGGCAGCTCATTTTGGCATGCTTCCAACAAACTTTTCAGCTGTTAAGGTTGCCGAATTATTTGCTTCCATGGTGTGGAAATTACATGGCACGCCTAAAAGTATAATATCCGATAGGGACCCTATCTTTATGAGTAATTTCTGGAGGGAACTCTTCCGGATAAGTGGCACAAAATTGAGATTGTCATCAGCTTATCATCTGCAAAGCGATGGACAAACAGAAGCAGTTAACAAAATGTTGGAGCAGCTTTTGAGAGCCTTCATCCATGTTGAAACGAAGCTGTGGGGAAAATATTTACACTGGGCAGAGTGGCACTACAACTCAGCCAAGCATTCCTCCACAGGGATTACCCCTTATGAGATTGTTTACAATTAGTCGCCACCTTCACTGCCCCAATATGTCATAGGAACTAGTCACAATGAGGCTGTGAATGCGAATCTTACAAAGCGACAGGAGTTACTTGATAAGTTGCGTTCCAAATTACTCAAAGCACAATTTGTTATGAAATATTATGCTGATAAGAAGAGACTGCCTCACCCCTTTAAAGTGGGTGATCAAGTTCTAGTTAAGTTGCGACCATACCGACAGGTGACTGCAAGAAAATATCAATTCTCAAAGTTGGCCCAACGATTTTATGGTCCTTTTCGCATTGTCAAACAAATTGGGGAAGTGGACTTTGAATTGGAATTACCTCCAAGAGTTCAAATCCATCCTGTTTTTAATTTTTCAAAGCTGAAACTATTCCATAATCAGGATGTGACACCTCAATTGGAACTCCCTTCAACAGTTTTCAATAATCAACCTAAAGTGCAACCCCTTGTTGTACTTGATTGGTAAGTTTCTGCAAATTCTGATGCTGTAGAAGCATTAGTTCAATGACAAGGTTTGTACCCTAAAGATGCCACTTGGGAAAACCTTGACTCCTTACTTAAGGATTATCTAACATTGCACCTTGAGGACAATGTGTTTGTTGAAGAGGAAGGGGATGCTATGGCCTAAAAGAAGGAAACTAAAGATCATGATGAAACATCAATGAGCAGCCCAATAGCAAAGAGCAGGCCCAAAAGACAAAGCACCAAGCTTAAGTATTTTGATGATTATGATTTGAAAGGCAAAATAAAGTAATGGTTGAGAATCTGAATTGGAACAAAGGGCAGAGTAATATTTTCCCAAATTGTTAGGATTCCATAGATTGGTTTTTCTATTGAGGCATATCTCTTTTTTTTTTCTTTGTTTTGATGAGTGGTAGTTGTTGTTTTGTTTTGGTTATATGTATGAAAACTTTGACAGTAATGATAAGAGAGAATAATCCAGTATTTCATTATCTTTTGGAGGAAGCCTAACCTGTAAAATAGGCATTGCATCAAACGAAAACCTTACTACTTGTAACATGTATTACATTTTATACATACTCGCAAAATTGCATGACATGAATGTTCAGAAAAACAAGTACAACATGTTCTTGGACAAATTTCACAGCATTACAGGACTAATGCATATAGAAATAATTTAGCATCAGTCTGGCTTTTTAGACTGAAAAAACTATATATGAATGCTGAAGATGAAAGAAACATCTCTAGATAATGTGTTAATCTATCCAATTGCAATGCCATGGTAGATTTTACAGATTCTAAAATGTTCATATTCATTGCATACTGTTAGAATGTATGAGATACTTAGTGATTTGAGTAACTGTACTGATTGCATGGTTGAATGTTTCTGGTTGTGGAGATAATAGATCTATATCGTGGGTAAGTTGGGGGAACATTTGTAAACCCCTTGAAGAAGGTGGTCTTGGAATCAAGGATATCAGGAAGTTTAACTATGCTTTAATGGCGAAATGGAAGTGGAGGTTGATGAGTGACGAGAAAGGGAAATGGAAAGATATTCTGGAGTCCAAATACTCAGCGACATCTGGTAATGACCATGCACGGCCTTGCTACCATTCTTGGTGGTGGAGAGATTTAGAAAAAATATGTAGGGAGGGTAATGGGGAAGGTTGGTTCCAACAAGTTGTTACATGGAATGTCAGATCCGGGGACTTGGTACGCTTTTGGGAGGATTCGTGGGTTAATAACAAAAGTCAAGGAGTTATATCCTAGATTATTCTCTATCTCTCTCAATCAAGGGATGAAGGTGGGTGAGGATTCTGGGACAGTTATGGGTGGCATTGGCACTTAAATTGGAGAAGGGAGAGATTCCATTGGGAATCCATTATGGAGGATGAATTATCAGAAGTGTTATCTAGGGGTGTTATGCACAAGGATTCTAAGGATTTTATTTCTTGGAATGGCGATCCAAAAGGTTTTTCTTCGGTAAAATCAACATATAGCCTTTTAGCTAACCAAGGAACCGGACCAAGTAATGACTTTTTTAGGATGTTATGGAAGACCAAAGCTTTCCCAAAAGCTCTAATAACAGCTTGGAGAATCCTCCTGGACAAAATCCCAACTCGTCAGAATCTTGTGGTACGAGGGATTAATTCTCCTCTGTGCGTTTTATGTAACCAGTCAGTAGAAACTACCCAGCATCTGTTCTTGGATTGTACCTTTGCTTATCGTGTCTGGACGCTATGCTCTACATGGATAGGTGTTCTGGGTGCATACAATAAGGATATATGCAACCATTTTCTGAATTTTCATCTTTCTAATATGTCCAAAAAGCAGAACCAGGTCTGGAAGGGAGTGTGGGTGGCCATTCTACGCTGCATATGGGAGCACAGGAACAATGTGATCTTCAGACAAGGGGTCCCTGACCATGAGGAAGCCTTTCAAGCAACTCAACTTATGTCCTGGCTTTGGCTGAAACATAAGGAAGGGTCATTTTCCTATGCTTTTTCTGATTGGATCTTAAATCCAATACAATGCATTTTGTGTGTACGCTGATTATCCATGGCAGAACAGGTGGTTTTCGAAGGTCTGTTCACGCCAAAACTAAACCAAGCAGGGTCTTCATGCGGGTTTTTGATAGAGAGACGCCAAAATTGAATTGGGTTCGTTGGTGACGTCAGGTGTCCTATTTGGGCTTCGGTGCTGCAAGTACGGTGCTATCACTGGGACGGGCAGGGGAACCTGGTCAGGTTGCTCTCTATTATCAGTTTCGGTTGGCTGGATACACTAATTTTATGTGGATTCCGAGTCATGCTGGAGATAACCAAGAAATGGGGCTGGTTGGACCCCTAATTATCTTGAAATCTTGTGCTGGTTTGGTTTTGTTTAGCAGGTGTCTTTGGGGGATATAAACGCTGCTTTGGTCTTCACTAGTTGAGTCTGTCTTAGGTAACAGGCCTTATGTTGGAGTTAGACTTTTTTCTGGGAGTTGTTAGCGATTGGAGGAGGTAAGAAATAGGGTATGCTTGGTTAGGAAGTTTTATGAACGAGAAGACTTAAGTTTAATTGGCACTGTTGGAGCCCCTGTTCGGGCAGTGTTACTTTGACACCGAACCAACCAAGGCAATTGCCGTAGGTGGAAAGTTTTTTAAAATAGTAGGCTCGGTGCTGTTAGAGTGGTGGGAGTGTGCTGGTAAGTAGGGGTATGGTTCCTAATACAAGTGCAGTTTTTATATGGTGTTGTCTTGAAGGATAAGATCAACTTTCTGTACTCTTGAGCAGATATGGATGGTGCATGGGAAGGATGGAATGTACAAGTTGTATGTACAGCTTTTCACGTGAGCTGGTTTTGTTTTTCAGGGGCCAATTTTTTTTATGCTTTGCAGAGGAAATGGACCCTGGCTCACGTTTATTGTTATGAGCCCAAGCTTTGATGAAAAGATTAGGCATGCAACATCTCTATTTTTATTTTCCTGTTTTAATTGTTTTTAGACTTGCTGTTGTTGATTCTGTATAAGGGTTGGGACACCCCTGAAGTGTCCCCTTTAATTTATTTAATTCTTTGCTGATAAAAAAAAAAGAATGCACTCTAGTGTATATCTCTGTCCAAACAAAAATTGGTGTATGAGATGAGTGTCTTTCATATGGAGATTATAGTTTTGGTTTATTTAGACAAGTTTCTTTACAAGGACTTCTAAGATAAGGAAAATAAGAATATATATATATATATATATTTATAACTTCAAATTAATTTAAACATAAATTACTTTGTAGAAGTTCTTTAAATGACTTTTTTAAATATTTACCTTTTAATTTTGGTATGAATAATTTTAACTTATAAAGTAACTTCTTTTTATTTTGTTTTTTAAATTCTTACAAAAAAAAATTTGTTCGAGAGCCAACTTTAATAGCGTACAGCATTTACTACTTTCATGTTTTTTTTACTATAAACATCGTAGGGCCAAATTATCATTGGTATGATGTACAGAATTGATATTTTACATCTAATTCTCAGGTTATGCATGTTACTTTTCCAGATCAGATTATGCCTCCAAGTGTGTTAGTATTTTGTTTATTTTTTTAATATCATATTATACATCTCTATGAAACCTTAAGTTCGTAATTAGGTTGGTAACTTAAATTTAAGTTTTATCAATTATATATTACTACTGCTGTGTCTATTTGCAGAAGAGGGAGGGAGGGAGGGATGTGTTTTTTTTTTTTTTATTTGTTTCAATAGTTTTGAGAGTGGGTGGGGAAGAGGGTCAGAGTTTATTTTCAATCTTCACACAAATAAATAAATTTGTGTTTATTCCATGTAATAATGAATTGAGAAGAAAAAATAAAAATAAAAATAAATAAATATAAAAAAAAACAACAACAATAAAAATAAAAACAAAAACAGAAATAAATAAGAATGAAAGAAAAAATAATAATAACTAAAAACAAAAAATATAAAATAAATACAAAATAAAATAAGATAAAGAGAAAAGATATAAAAAAATAAAAATAAATCTAATTAATACTAATTGACTTTAGTTTTTTTTTTATAAATATTTCTTGTATTTTTTATTTAAAATTAACATTATTACATCATTAACAATAATAAAAATAAATACTAATTTATGATACAGATTCAATTTTTATGTTGTTGTAGGATTTAAGTTTTTATTTTCTTCATTCTTACCATAAAAAATAATTTTAAACTAAACAATTTTAATTTATTATTTTTTTATTTTTATTTTGTAAAAACTCATTTCTTTATTCATTAATTATATTTCCAACTACTTTAAACATTAAAAATATTTATTTCTTTTACAATCAATTCATTTATTTATTTAATGCATTCAAAATTAAAATTTTCATTTTTTTAATTTATTTTTAAAACCGTACTAGATAGGAAAATAAAAACAAAAGGATGTTAGATAGAGAAATAAAAACCAAAAGATACTAGATGGAGAAATAAAAGTGAAAATAGTGTTATCTCAGAAAAACTTCACATCACGACTTCTATCTTTTTTTTAAGTTTTGTAAAATGAAAATAGAATGGATAAATTTGTTTTGTAGTTTTTTTAGATATTGTTAAATGATTATCCTTTTCAAGTCTAATTCAAATTTGGTTAATAAATTAAGTTGTTTAAATTAAATTAAATTTGATAAAATGAAAAAAAAATAAGAAAATTTAAAAAGTTTTCTTCAACTAAAACAAATACAAAATATAATTTAATATAGATAAGGATGTTAAGCAAAACTTAAAAAAAAAATTGTAAGTATTCTCACAAATTGGTTTTCTTATTTATTGTATAAATCTTTGTTATGATTTATGTTCTCGTCAAATTGGAGTTTAGAATCATCCTTTAATCCTTTTATAATTGTAGTTTTTGAATGTTTGGAGTCAGAATAAGATGAGAGAACTCCACTGAGAATTTTCTCCGACGATAAGTTAATAAAAACCTTTCTTTTGAGGATTTTCTCCTTTTTATAACATCTTCTGATCATCCTTTTTTCGAGAAATTATATAATAATATATTCATATAACAACTAGAAATTAAATTATGATCATTCTTTTTTTGAGAAATTATATAATAATATATTCATATAACAATTAGAAATTAAATTATAAAGATAGAGACGTTTATAGATGATAACTAAAAATATAAAATTATATGTTCATTGAAACTCTACCAAATCAAATTATTCTTTATCGATTGGACATTCAAACAATGTGATCAAACTTCTAACCAATCACACTAGAAGAATACAGTTTATATCGTAAGTTTTTAGATTAGGAAGTTTGATTTTAATGAATACAACACAATAGTTTATATATTACTTATCTAATCATGAGTGTTTGAAATTGAACTGCATGCATTCCTCCAACCAATTAGGGGACTATCACATTTAAATAACTAAATGCATTACCAATTTGTTTTGCATTATCGTTTGACATCATTATTATCTATATTAAATGATATTTTGTCTTTCTTTTAGTTGAACAATATCCTTCTTAACTCTTTCTTTATGATCTTAAATTCCATATTTAATTAAAATATTTTAATTTATTAACCAAATTTAAATTGGATAAAAATTTGTCTCTTCCAAAATATATTTTGCAATAAAATATTTAAATTTTTATTAGAATAAATTATCCTAAAAGAATTCCTCATTGACCACATTTTATGATTAAAAAAATGGTTGTATAAAATTTGTAGAAAAGAAGAACTACTCACTGTCTTGTTTGAGGCAACATCTATTAAAAATTATGAAAAGAGGAGTTATTTATCGTGTGTTTGAGCAATTACGCATTTACTCCCATAATATACGTGAATATTAAACAAAACAATACGCATGCATTTATTTGAAAATTGCATAGGCTTTTGATCATAATCAATTAACTCCAACTTTTTCTCTTTAATTAAAAATTTCAAACACAAATTTATAAATAAATATATAAACCTTTATATATAAATATTCATTTTTATTTTAAGTAAAATTATATTAACCTTCTAAATTTGATCATAGTATATTATAAAATCAATTAATTATACAATTAAATATTTTTATATTTCAATCACATCAATTATATTATCTACGATTTTCAATTCATTTTCACTCATTTTCAAACAAACTTATTTTTCGCTCTCTTTTTCTTCCCTTTCCAATCTCAACCTCTACAAACACAACATAAATTCATCATCATACACGCCTACAAGATAAGAACAACAATGACAAATAAAATAAAAAATCAAATATGAGACAAACTTTCATAATTTGTTTCCATTTTCGTTTCACACCATTATTACTATATTAAATAATATTTTGTTTTTTCTTTTAGTTGAATAATATCCTTAACTCTTTTTTTTATGATATCAAATTCCATATTTAATTAAAAGATTTTAATTTATTAACTAAATTTAAATTGGATAAAAATAAATAAATTATCTGTATCCAGACACTACAAGAAAATCACTACATAAAAATTAATTTTAGAGAAAAAAAATAATTAATTATTATATTAACTAAATTAGAGACCATTTTAGATACTAAAAGAAATTTTGGTTTCTAAATTAGTTTATATTATTGTTAAGTAGTTTCTAAATTGGTATCTAATTAGCTATTAATGTTTTAATTACCAATTATTTAGATTCTAAATTTGATAAAAAAAACCTGAGTAACTAAATAGATACTAATTTATAAATTATTTAACAATAATAGAAACTAATTTAGAAACTAAAAAAAATTTTAGTCTCTAAAATGGTTTCTAATTTAGTCAAGTAACTAATTATTTTTGGTCTCTAAAATTGGTTTTTATTTAATAATTTTCTTATAGTGATAGCCTTAAAAATGATTAAAGCACTAAGAAAAATACTAAACAAGACCCTAAATCTTAATTTGTATTTCTTAATCAATTTGTATGGATTAAAATTATCTTGTTAAGAAGAAAACATTTTATAGCTTCTCCTAACAAGTTAGCTAAAGAAAAATAATTGTTATTTATTTATTAAGATATTAGGTAAGGCATCATTTGTATTTTTAACAATATAACTAATATTATCTCATGTTTTTTTATATGGAGACAAATATTAAGATGTGAATTCAAATGACAAACTTTTTTCTTCTATGACTAACAAATTTCCACGAAAAATCTCAAAATAAACTTGGAAGCTATAAAGTCATTCACTTAATTATATGATAGTCGAACATCTTTAAATAAGATTGCAAATAAGTGTGATAACATCAAACCACCTGAAGAAAAATCAATATAAATATATGATTGAAATATTTTGATTGATCTGGATAAATATATATGTAGATTATCTTAATGAATATATAATATTAAAAAACCTAATAAGTAAATAATATACACCAGCACATTTGACCAATTTCGTTATTAGTCTTTCTTCTTAATTATTGTGACGATGGTCATTCAGCAATGGAGATGACATGAACCGAACCATCATTATCAGAAATAGGTTGCACTGTTCCTCGATGGAGTAGCTCAGACGGCACAAAATTTGCAAGGTTTGCTAGTTCATCAACAGCTTCACAAATTTTCTCAACACAAAAAACTAAATCAATTAGAAGTGATGCCACTGTAGCCACTGGTATTATCTCCAGATGATCAGCTCCTTCCCACGGATTTGTTCTTAGAACGGATTTAAGAGACTCAGCAGCATTTTTAGCATTCGCCACATGTGGATTTGGCATTGGTGACTTAGCCATGTTTTTAAGTATCACTGATGATTCCTTAAGAGCCTTCACAGATTCCATTATGATGTTTGTGCATGGCTCTTCAATCCTGCTTCGAAATTCATATGGGGTCTGAAGGGCAAAACACAAAAAACAGTGTTATTAAATGATCTTAAATTACTAATTATATCCCAACTAATTAATCTTTACATGATATATAAATAAGTATTATTAAAAATTAAACACATTGACACTTGATGACCTAAGACCTAATAATGTATTTGAAAGTCATCACTTTATCTGCATAATAGTAAGTTATTTTTCATCTCTTTGCGGTTTCAAATTATTGAGTGTGGTTTGAATGCATGGAAAAGCTATCAAAGGAAATCCACGGGATCTTCAAAAGAAATGTGAAATACCGTATCAGAGCGGAGGAGGAAGACACTGAGAGCTTTAATTTTGTAAGCACACAACCGAATTTGGTTTCCAATCTTCAAGTATTGGTTCCATGGATGGCGAAATCTGAACCTGCCATGACAAGGTTCCCATCTTGCCAAAACAGCCTATGCATGCCAAAACAAATTAAACATAGCAGATTAACTGATGAGTATATATTGTTGGGGTGATATTAATTTTCTGCATAAAAAATATGAGAAATCATGAACTGCTTTGCTGTTTACCATGGTTTCTTCACTAGTTTTTGAGGAGAGGATACTTTCATATCTGTGGAGAAATGGCTTATCATTCTCAGCTTCTGCTGTATTCTCCAAATTGTTGAAGTATTCATCTCTAAATCCTGCAGATTGCCGCTTTTTCGTTAGCTTTAAATTTCCACAGTAATTTACTTTCATGGCAAAAGATTCATAGTTTTCTTAAAAGTCATACATGGTTTTATCGTTCTTCTTTTTAATCAGTGTAATATTATTAAATGGACAAGATATTTAAATCCATCCTCGAAAATCAGTGAATATATGAGTAATATAAAATGGTAAAAAATGTCTTTATTTATATAATTTGACATTATTAAGACTTTTTGAATTTTACCAATTCAACAAGTCAAAGTAGGTTTCTGATAAATTCTATTTGTGCATCTTTTTCTTTGAATATTTTCTAGAATTAAGAATCAAATATAAGATCACATACGAAATCAAATGAGTAATATATGTGATAAAAAAACACTTATACTTGTTTGCACTTTGTACATTTTAAATGCCTTTTTTCCATAGTGAAATTCAAAATTAGAGTACATGAAGGACATTTTTCAAGATTTAGGTATGAAAAATATTATTAGGTTTGATTGTACCGAAAATGAAACCAGATTATTACCTTCTAAGAACTCTGCGAGCTTTACAACATTGGAAGCAATCTGATTGTGAAGATCCTGGCCAATCCAAACGGGGAATATGCAAATACATACCGTAATAGCTATACAACTCCCAATAATGATCGTTAATAACCTCTCTTGAGCAACTTCTAACAAATCATTCTCACTATTCTCAGAAAGAGATACCAAACAAAAGGTCAATATAAAAATAATCATCCCATAATCATATCTCGCCTTCAGTCGCGGGGAAAATCTCATAAACGTCACCGTTCCAGCTGTCAAATTCAACACTTTCTAAATTAATTAACTTCGTCTCATTCTAAATAACTCTCCATTAAGTATCAGTAAATTAGTTAATTAACAATGTAATTACCTACGAAAAATACAGTGACCGAAGTCAACACGAGCTTTCCTTTATCTCCAGAATAACTTGCTATTTTACGGAGTGCAACAGCAAGAGCACCAGCAGACCCCGTCGCCAACACCCTGTTGAAACCTTTTCCTAGTGTTGCACCTAAAGATGTTACAGAAGAATGCATTATATCTAACATTGTTAACTAAAGAAAGAGTTAAATATATTTTCTGTTTCAATACCATAACACGAAATTTGTTCTTGTTTCAGTACTATAAAAAAGACTTATTCCAATCATTTGCATACTATAATCCATGATATAAAGTTACAACGAAAAACATATTAAACCTGGAAGTTAATCCTAATTAAAAGAATGTTACTCACCCACAGAAAACTCCAGGACAAGAACGACGGTGAGAACGGCCCACATTATGTTGTCGCCAAAAGCATAAAAGGAGGGACGAAAATATTTCAGAATGGAGATTAATACCAGAGCAAATCCGAACTTAAAGGAGTGAATTATCCTTCTGGGGTCATCTTTTCCAAGTTTTACCACCATCTTTGTGAAGTTAACTAACATGGTTCGTGGTTTCTCGGCTAGGGTTCTCCATGCATGAGTGCACCCTGGGTTCTCCATTTTTCTTGTTCTCTTAATGAGCTACGCACGCTTGGTGTGTATATATATGTGTGTGTATGAGTGTGAACAGACAGGTTTTATTTTCTGGAAAAGTATGTGGAAACAAGACAGTCGTGTTTCATAAAGATAGCGTAGTTGTATAGTTGAACTGTGAAAGAGAAACATACACGTGATACGCGTATGAATCAATTGATGCATGTCATTGATATGAAAATTTACTATATTATCTGTCATTATTATTGTTTTAATTCAAAGGGAAAGAGGGTGAAAGAGTTAAGAGACAGATAATAACGTTAAATTTTAGAAAAGGTTACGATTTTTTTATTCGATAATTAAATCGTGCCTATTTTTAAATCGAAAAACTCATTTTTTTAAATATTAAAACTGTTTTTTTTTTACTAGTCACGTTTTTTTAATTAGAATAAGGTGTAGATGTAGGGGAATATTAAGGTGAACATACTGTGAATATCTCTCAAAATTGATAGCTGCTAATTAAGATATCAATTTAGAAAACAATTTTTTTAATTTTTAAAATAATTTTTAATTTAATCATATAACAACTAATTATTATTTTTTTCTAAAATTAGTTATTATTTTATGATTTTCTTGTAGTGATATAGACGAAACCATTGGAAGATTTTCGATGGGAATTACTTATAAAAATTAGATGGAAATTAAGAATATATGGATGAAGTTTTTCATTGTTTTGATGCAGGGGCAGATATGGAAAGATCCAATTTAAATAAAATGTAAATTTGCATAATTACATTAATTTAATTTAATTTAAGTTTAAATAATTATATTTAAATTAAGTTCAAACCTATACTTTTTAAAAGTTCAGTTTGAATTTTTATATTTAAATAAATTAATTTTAATTTTAAATTTAAATTCTTGTTTTCTAAAAGAAAATAATTCGTGTGTTTATAGATCGGTTTGTTAACTTTTTAAAATGTTAATTTTAAAATCTGATTTTTGAACATCAAAATTATTTTCTTAAAAAATATAGATTTGGATTCCCAGCCAATTTTGGCTTTAGATTTATAAAAAAAATTAACCTTTTTTTAGAAAATATAAACTTAGATTTAACTTTAATGCAATTATTTAAATCTATATTGGATTACAACAATCCAATAGTTGAGCAAATTTGGATTTAATGGATTTTTGGTCAACCCCTTTTGGTATGTTGGAAACAAGAACATCCACGCTGACAGTTTTTTAAAGAAACCAAATGTATGTTAAAGAAACATACCATTGGAAAGATTCTACATTACACATTCAATTTCTTTAACTTAAAAAAAAAATTGTATAAGAAGCGTTTCCTTCAAAGTAAGAACATGAATCACCTTAAACAAATTTTCAGGTAAAATTTATTTATTAACACAATTAAAAATAAAAAAAATGTAAAAATATAAATTTGTTGGTGTTCGTTAAAAAAAAATTAATTACTATCTTAATCAAATTAGATACTATTTTAAATACTAAAAAATTATTAATATTTAAAATAATTTATATTATTAATAAATCATTTTTAAATTAATATTTAATTAATTATCAATGTTTAGCTATCAACTTTAACATCTAAAACCTTATTATTCATTTGTGGTATAGTTTTTAACCTGTACATTGCACGAGAAATATGTATTATTAATATATTAATAAATAAATAAATTACAAAATAATTATTAATATATAAGAAATAAAACTACAAATTTAGTATTAATATGTAAGAACTAAAACTCAGTATATACAAATAAATAAAAAATTAAACATATTAAAATTAATATAAACAATGCATAAACATAAATAATACATTGTAAATAAATACATTGTTCAAGTAAATAACTAACAATAAACAATTATGTAAAAAATATTCATCATAAAAAGTCAATAGTTTGAATTTCATTATTTTTATGTTAATCTCTATTTCAAAAACAATTTTGTCGTCTTCTTTAAAATCTTTTAATATACAAAAAAAACTTTCATCCCGTTTTAAGTTTTGTTGATTTATTTGACACGTTTTCTTTCAATATTTTGTATAAAAATATAATTTACATAATTAAATATACATATATATATATAAATGTAAATGTAAATAGTAAATTAAATAAAAAAATACTAAGCAAATATTAATATAAAAAAATAAACATTTTTTTTTATAAAGTTTTCGTGTTAGGCATCACTATGCAACTTGACATCTCAGCTAAGCTGACACCTCAAGTAACAACAATCATCTGCCATCACATGAAAAAAAAAATATAATTAAAAAAAGAAAAAAAGAAAGAAAATACAAAAATATGGGGGGACTAGACCAAAACCCATATGTTAACACAAACGATACATAGGTAGATTATACCTATTCATAAAGAATTCTAAGAACAGACTAGATGGGAGTCTATTATACCAATGAAAAGATTCTCTATGAATAAATCCTAAATTAGCCAACTTATCAGCACACGCATTCCCTTCACGAAAAATATGAGTTACCCTAACAGTAAACGTAGCAGTAAACAGAACATTAGTCCTAGCAGTAAACGCAGCACAAACCAAGGCAGAATCACATTTAAGCCAGACATTAGTAAGTCCCATTTTTTGAGCTTCCTCCATAGCATGTATAACTCCATAAAACTCAGCAACCAAAGCAGTTTGAACTTCAAGAGACGCTGAAAAAGCACCAATAAATTCTCCCATACTCCCACGAAAAATACCTCCACAAGTAGCAAGACCAGGATACCCCCTAGCAGCCCCATCAGTATTAATTTTGACCCAGCCTGGTGAAGGAAATTCCCATCTAATAGGAAGAGGACGAAAAACTTTACCACTAAGAGTCTTAATACCGAAAAACTTAATCATGTTGAAGTCCAACATATCATTCTTCATTGAAGCTTTAGACGAATTTCCCACTAGACAAGTTAAATCTTTAATTATCGAAATTGCCTTAGAAACCCCAATCTTATCCTGAAATCTAGCATAATTCCTCATACGCCATATCATCCATATAGAAAAGGTTATCACCGCAAGCTTAATCAATTTAACCAAAGGACTACCATCACACTTAATAAAAGAAAGTAGATCATCCTTATTAGAGAAATGAGAAGTAAGAAAAATTTGTCGTACCCAACTCCAAATATGCAATGCGTTAGAACATTCAAAAAATAGATGTTGAATAGATTCCTCTTGCTTTTCACAAAGCGAACACATAGAACATATATGCAAACCCTTATTCTGAATATGTTGATCTGTAGGAAGTCGCCCATGAAAATTTTTTCAGAGTACTAGAGTTTTGGAAGGCGGAATAGATGAAGACCAAATGAATTTACCCCAACCACCTGGAACTCCTGGTTCCAAGAAAAAAGTCCTAGCCGATTTAAGAGTGAAACGACCAGATTCATTTAGAATCCAATTAGGAATATCTTGTTCCTCTCTAATCATGATGTGATTAAAAAAAAGAGGCATCTGCTGTAAAGAGAAGGGAATATTCCAATCACAACCTGTCCAAAATTGAGAGACTGTATCCGGAATGCTAACACCATCAGATAACCCTGCAATATTTGCTAAAGAAGTAGTAGAGCACCATTTATCATTCCAGAAATTAATAAAAGAACCTGTACCAACAGTCCAATAAGTATAGTCAAGTATGGTAGAATAAAATTGCTTAATTCTAGGCCAGAGAGAGGAAGATCTATAAACCGTTCGAAATTCATATTTTGATTTAAGAACCCTGGCTTTCAAGAGTAAAGACCAAGGTTTGTCGCTATAAGCAAAGTTCCAAGCAAGCTTAAGAAGATATGCATTATTTTCATGATGAAGATTAATGATATTCAAGCCTCCATCCTCAAGAGGTGAACAAATTTTCCCCCAATTAACGGTAGCAATACCTTTTTTCAGAATATCACCAGTCCAAATAAAATTCCGACACCACTGCTCAACTTGCTTAATAAGTGAAACAGGCCACTTATACATATTAAAACTATAAGCTAGAGATCTAGTAATCACTGTATTGACCAGCTGAATTCGACCCATCATGCTAAGAGATTTACCTTTCCAAGATGCTAGCTTCAATTTAACTCTATCAGCCAAAGGTTGAAGAAACCGACACTTTGGAGCACCAACAAAGATAGGCACTCCTAAATAATGGAAAGGCAAACAACCATGACTACAGGAAAGAATATTTTGAATTTTGGTGACAAATCTTGGAGAATTATCCATGGTGAAGAAACTACTTTTAGAGTTATTAATATATTGACCAGAAAAATCACCATATGTTTTAAGAAAAGAACTCAAATTTCTAAGAGACTTAATATCCCCCTACAAAAAATAAATATGTCATCAGCATACAAAATATGAGAGGGAGTGAGATAACCGTGCGGACTGGCCATATTTAAAATCTTCTTATCATTCACAAGCTTAGAGAGACCTCTACTAAGAACTTCCTCTGCAAGACAGAAAAGTAAAGGAGACAATGGATCACCTTGTCTTACCCCTCGACTGCAAGGAAAAAAACCCACCAAACTACCACTTATTCTTATAGAAAGCATAGCTGAACGGAGAATTGTACTAATCCAACCAACAAATAAGGGGTGAAAACCAAAGCGTTTTAAAACTAATAATAAGAACTTCCAACTTAGAGTGTCAAAAACTTTATGAATATCAACTTTGTAAGCCACATTACCTCCTCTAACCTTTTTAGAAAGCAGGTTAATAGTTTCAGAAGCAATACCAATGCAATCCTGAATCTGTCTACCCTGCACAAATCCATATTGATTAGGAGAAATGATTCTAGCAGCCACAAGTGCAAGCCTATCCGCCAGTATCTTGGAAATAATCTTAAACTTGAAATTAGCAACAGCAATTGGCCTGTAATCTTTAATGGAATCAGCACCCTGAACCTTTGGAATAAGAGATACCACATTACTATTCATCCCAGGGAGAACCCAGTTTTGTTTAAAAAACTGTTGAACAACATTGCAAACATCTGTCCCAATAATTTCCCAGCAAGAATGATAGAAAACACCACCAAAACCATCAGGACCAGGAGCACTATTACCGTTAAAAACAACATTTTTAATTTCAGAGAAATCTGGACACTTAATCAACATCATATTCTCCTCAGAGGAAACCATCGCAGGAATATAAGTACCAATAAAATCTTCCATATTATCAGTATCCAGAACATTAGAAATAGACTCAACATAAAAATTTTTATAAAAGTCCAAAATATGATCCTCAATGATTTTAGGATCCTCCGTAACCTCATTATCAATCCGTAGACGATGAATCCCACTAGAATTATATCTCCTTTTGACCACCGCATGGAAAAAAGCAGTATTTCGATCTCCATCCTTGAACCATAACATCCTAGCCCTTTCTTTCCAAAACAAATATTGACAGTGAAGAGCATGATCAAGCTCCTCCTTAGCAATCTTTTCTTGACAGAGAAGTCCATCACTATCAGACAAACTAGCAGTCTCTAAGCTCTTTTGAATACCAAGAAGGATGTCCTGCTTAAGAAGAACTCCATTATGAACATTACCAAAAGAATTTTTATTCCAGTCTCGGAGCTCAAGTTTCAACCTTTTTAACTTATGTTGCAAGATAAACATAGGACAACCAACAACCTGATTAGTCCAAGAATCATGAATAAGCTTTAGACACGAAGTGTCCTGAAGCCACATCGAAAAGAAATGAAAATTGCTAACCTTCCGCAAAGAATTACTAGCAAGACTAGCAAGAATAGGGGAATGATCAGAACAATTTTTAACAAGAACCTGATAAGAACAAGATTCCCATTCATCCAGACACACTCCATTACATAAAGCCCTATCCAGTCTTCTGTGAATTCTATGCAACCCTCTCCTTCCGTTACACCAAGTATAACAAGATCCAGTAAAAGGCATACAAGAAAGATCATTAGTATTAATCCAGTCCAGGAATTCATTACAAGAAACCTGATTAGGAGCCACCCCCCCCCCCTTTACAGTCATCCGCCGAGAGCACATCATTAAATTCTCCCAAAATACACCAAGGCCCTGTGAAGAAACTAAGATCCCTCCATAAAAATCGTCTAGACAAGTATGTGTTAGCACCATAAACACCTGCAAAGCTAAAACTCTTATCCTGCAGACGACAAGTTACAGAGATAAATTGATCATTAACCAAGAAATTTTGGACAAGATTAGGAACCGACAAACACCAAAACTTAGCAACTTTATTAACAATAGGAGACGTAGCCACCAAATGCATATTAACAGATTTGAAAAGGACGTCGAAAGCATTAGTGTACGACATCATGGGTTCAGCAAGAAAAACCAGGAGAGGTTTATGTAGGTTAAGTAAACTAAGCAACATCTCCACAGTTTTGTGGTTCCCCAATCCTCTGACATTCCAAAAAAATGAAGAGACCTTCATTGCGACGTTGTAGAGAGAACTGCCTTAGCAGTTTTCTTGGATTTACCAGTCCCCTTAGGTGGTCTCCCTGGTTTTCTTTTAGTGCGAACTGTTTCCTCTCCATTATCATTGTCATCCTCCTCCATGTCATTAGAGTCAGTCCAAAATTTTGAAACAACCTGATTTTCAATATGATCAGAATTAATTCCAACAATGGTAGGCGGAATAGTTGACGCTCCAATATGAGAATCAACTCCCACATCTGTAGTTTCCAAACCATCAAGAGAAGAAAAGTGATTTTGAAGGACCAACGATATTGCTTTAACATCCCCAAGATATTTAGCCTTTCGAGGGGAGGGATGAGGCGACTGAGATGGTACAGTCACAATAGCAGAGACCTCCACATTAGGAACTGGAGCATTAGTATCCGCATGTGATTTAACCCTCTGAGGAGAGGTAGTACGCAACGGAGATGGTACAATCACAGGAACAGATACCTCCACATGATGATCATCAATAAAAGTTGTTGAATTTGACTCTGAGTCCTTAGCTTGCATAACAGCAAGTGAGTCCAAAGTGGGAGTGGACAACCCCTGCTTGGGTGAGGACCTATCATGATCTGAAGCATCCTCAAGAGGAGGCATATCTGCAAAAACATCCTCCCTTCCACCTGTTTCATCAACTTTCAACTTATCAATGAGGCCTTCCATGAGTTTTCCTATATTCTTTACGTTGTTTATGAATCACGGTTCTCCCTTGGTCCCGTTCATCAGAAGATGCCTTCTGAGAAGGTTTATGTTGAGGCCCAAGAACACGACCCTGGTCATGGATCGCCCGACACTGAGCAAGCTTGTGCCCAATCATCTTACAATGAGAGCAAAAAGGAGGGAACCATTCATATTCCACACCAGCTACAAAAGCAAAGTCTGGACTGTTGGGTCTATTAGTGTCTAAGTTCAAGAGGGGAGGGGTGAATTGAGCTTATAAAATTTTCGCAAGAACACACAATTTTTCAGTATTCCAGAGGCAAAAAGAACAGATTGTTTTTACATGAAACAGATTGATTTTTCAGAGCAGTATTGGCACAATTTGAATTTTGTTCACTGTAAAATTGTGATCAACAGAGAATCAGAACAGAACCAAATCAGCTTAATATTGTGAGGATGAAGGATATAGCTATGCTTAGAGATCAACCAAAATTACACAACACAAGATTTCAAGAAGAATGATCCTTTCACAGGTTTTAATGAATGGTCAGTTTGTTCACAATTCACTTAAGCCATTATATGCAGCAACCTTGTTTTATGATCAGAAAACTTTAACAAGACAGGAAGAACAGTTTTCACTTAACCCAGAATTAACAGATTCAATTTAAAAAGAACAGATTTAGTTCTTGACAGAATTAAGCAAAAACAGAAAAGAGTGCAGGGATGAGAATACAAGATACACACGTTTTTATACTGGTTCACTCATACAGAGCTACATCCAGTCTCACCTTACCCCAAGGTGGAATTCACTAAAAAACAGTGTCAATCACTTACAAAACCAGCAGTTCTTGAACACTACAAGAACAACACACACAATGCTGAAAAACCCTATTTTAGCACACCTTGCACTCCAAGAAACCCTATCAAGGAGTGACTAACACTTACACCTTTACAAAACAGAATAAAGGAAAGATTACACCTGAAAAGAAGATGCAAGAACTCAAAACCAGTAGTTCAATTTGCTGCAGAAACCGCACCAGCACCTTCACCAAGATTCAAGGTTTCCTAGAACAAGCACACTTGAAAATCTCTTTGGAAAACCTTTCAAAAACTCTTTCAATCCTTCTCCTCACATGGAAATTGTTTGATCTCTGTCAAAAGCGTAATTCCTCAGCACCTTTTCATGTGAGAGAGACTTTTCTTTATATAGAAAACAGTTTCTAACTTCTTTTCAAAAAACAGTTGAAAAGCAGTTAAGAAAACAACAGATTCAGTTTTGAACATAACAGATTTATTTTGTGAAAACTGCCAACTCAGCTTAACAGAAATAACTGTCTGAGTGGTACCTTTGGAGCCCTAACTAACTTGTGAAAAACCTTTCAGCACACCAAAGAATAAACCTGTTCTTTCACAGTAAAACAGATTAAAGTATCACACACAAGCCAGCTCAGCTTAACTGAAATAACGAACTAAGCTTTCCCTTGGTGCCTTAACAGAAATTTAGAAAAGCCTTTTAACAGAGAAGAAATAAACAGATTCTTTCTCCATAAAACAGATTTATTTGTGTACTGTTTTAAAACTGTTAAAACCATTTTAAAAAGCTTTTCAAAAACTATTTAACGAAAGCCTTTTTAACAGAGAAGAAATAAACAGATTCTTTCTCTATAAAACAGATTTATTTGTGTACTGTTTTAAAACTGTTAAAAACATTTCAAAAGGCTTTTCAAAAACCATTTAACCACATCATGTGCTTGATCTAGACTTGGTTAGGCATCTAGGATAGGTTACACAACAAAAGGCAATCATACACACTTACAAGCCTAATTACATATGAATCTAAAAACCTATTACAATCTTCAAAGCACCCAAGCCATTTTCTTCATCAAACACACATCAAGCCTTGGTAGGGAAGAAGCTTCCTCCAGCTTCAACATGGACGTTCAACCAAAAGTTGATCGGAGAGAGGGGACAGAAGATCAATATCCACCAACACTCTAGCAAACATACCCCTATTCTTTCTCATAGTATGCTCATCCAAAGACAAAGGAGTACCAAGGCCTCTAACAATGAAATATATTGTATTTGGTTTCCAATACTCCAAAGGCAAATGGTAGATTCTAACCCATGTCTGAGTTTTGGTATTCTTCATGGTAGCTGGCACAAAGTCTTTTGTCCAGGCAAACAATCTCAATAAACCAGGAGATAACTTGAGGGAACCCATTCCGAGGGCCCATCTCATGTCTTCTATAGAAGCGAACTCAAACTCATAGAAACCCTTTCCAAGAGGAATTGCTTTCCATGGTCCAAGAGCTTTCCACACTGGCTGCAACTTTTTGGTTAAATCCAGGTGTGTGAGAGGTTTATCCCCCTTAGATAGAATAACCCGACCATGGAAATGGGTTTTACAATCCTCAAGACCAGCCAAGTAATCTGCCTCATCAATCTGGACAGCAATCATGTCACCCTTAATACAAGGGGTAGGTAGTTGGGACAAAGGAATATCACATGTATTTCCCAAAGCCTGAGCAAAAGTCTTCCTTTGACCGGACATGGAATATACTTTATTATCAGGACAGACTTTTCGATCGATCAAACAAGTCCATGGAATGAGGAAACCCGCATAGCCCTCCGCCATGTTAAAAGGCTAACAAGTCCAAACCTATAGTAGGAAACCCTAAAACCCCCAAATCTTCAATTTAGGGTTTCAATTTCGTTAATTTACGTAACCTGGACCTGCTGCTATTAGGGTTCGTCGCCGTCTTTCTCGCAGCTGGACAGCGACCACTGGTTTCACGGTGGGTGGTCTGTAGGTGGCCCTCAGTTGTGCGACGACGCTGGTGGTGGCGTACGGGCTTCTGGAGGTACTCTTGCTGTTGGGTCTATGTGGCGGCGCTCGTTTGACAGTGGTGCGGCTCGCTCTGCAGTGTGGCAACGTCGTTTGATGTGGCCAGAGCACGACGGTGGAGAGCGATGCTGCAACGCGAATCGGTGATAACTCCTTCACGGTATACTTGAGAAATTCAATCCCAAAACGAAAAAAAAATAAACATCAGCATACCTGAATAAATAAAACAACTAAACATACTAAAATTAATATAAATAATGCATAAACATAAAAAACACACATAAATAAATAAATGATTCAAGTATCAACAAAATGACACAAAGTTTGAGGAAAATAAGTAACAATGAATAGTTATGTAAAAAAAATATTCATTTTAAAAGGTGAATACATGGAATTCTATTATCTGGTATGTTAACCTATACTTCAAAAATAATTTTATCGTTTTCTTTGAAATAATTTCACATACTTAAATTCTTGTATCCCGCTCCAAGTTTTGTTGATTTATTTAGTGTGTTTTCTTCACTCTTTTGTATGAAAGTATAATTTATATAATTATATATATATATAAATGTAAATAAGTAAATAAATAATAAAAATTACAAATCAAATATTAATATATAAGAAATAAACATTAGCATAAATAAAAAAAGTAAACATACTAAAATTAATATAAACAATGCATAAAAATAAATAATACATGTAAAAAATAAATAGTTCAAGTAGTAACAAACTGACACAACTTTTGAGCAAAGTAACAATAAACAATTATGTAAATAAAGGATTCATCCTAAATGACGAATAACTTGAATTTCATTATTTGGTATGTTAACATATGCTTCAAAAACAATCTTATCGTCTTTTTTTTTTTAAGTCATTTAACCTACAAAAATTCTTCCATTCCATTTCAAGTTTTGTTGATTTAATTGGCACGTTTTCCTTTACTATTATATATAAAAATATATTTAATATAATTAAATATATATATATATATATGCATAAATGTACATGTAAATGATAAAACAAAAATAAAAAAAAATTACAAAACAAATATTAATATATAAGAAATAAGCATTAACCTATGCGAATAAATAAAAAAACTAAACACACTAAAATTAACATAAACAATGCCGGAACATAAATATACACATAAATAAATAAATTAGTCAGGTGTCAACAAACTGAAACAAATTTTGAGGGATGTAAGTAACCATAAACAGTTATGTAAAAAAGAACTCATCCTAAAAGTCGAATAACTCAAATTTCATTGTTTAGTATGTTTATTTTTACTTCAAAACAATTTTATTGTCTTCTTTGAAGTTATTTAACCTACAAAAATAATTTCATCCCTCTCTAAGTTTTGTTGATTTATTTGACACGTTTTTTTTTCACTATTTTGTATAAAAATATACTTTATATAATTATATATATATATATGTGTGTGTGTGTGTAAATGAGAAAATAAATAAAAAATTACACAACAATACTAATATATAAGAAATAAACATCAACAAATGCGAATAAATAAAAAACTAAACATACTAAAATTAATATAAACAATGCATAAACATAAGTAATACACATAAATAAATAAATTGTTCAAGTATCAACAAACTGAAACAAATTTTGAAAAAAGTAAGTAGCAATAAACAGTTATGTAAAAAAAAGAGTCATTCTAAAACCCGAATAACTCGAATTTCATTATTTGCTATGTTAACCTCTGCATAAAAACATTCTTACTTTGAAGTCATTTAACATACAATTTTTTTTCAATCCCAATCCAAGTTTTGTTGATTAATTGACACGTTTTTTTTTCACTTTTCTGTATAAAAAAATAATTTATATAATTATATATATAAATGTAAATACGAAAATAAATAAATAAAATTAAAAAGTTAATATTAATATATAAAAATAAGCATGAGCATATTCGAATAAATAAACAACTAAACATAATAAAAGTAATATAAACAATGTATAAACTTAAATAATACACGTAAATAAATAAATTGTTCAAGTACCAACAAATTGACACAAATTTTGAATAAAATTAATAACAATAAATAGTTATGTAAAAAAAAAATGATTCATCCTAAAAGGTTAATAACTCGAATTTCATTATTTGGTAGGTTAACCTCTGTTTCAAAAAAATCTTATCGTCTTCTTTGAAGTCATTTAATTTATAGAAACTCTTCCATTCTGCATGAAGTTTTGTTGATTTATTTGATACTTTTTTTTTCCTATTTTGTATAAAAATATAATTTATAAATTTATATAATATATATATATATATATAAATGAAAATGAAAATGTAAATAAGAAATTAAATAAAAAAATTACAAATGAAATATTAATATATAACAAAATAAACATTAGCAAATACGAATAAATAAAAAACTAAACATACTAAAATGAATATAAATAATGCATAAAGATAAATAATACACATACAAAAATAAATAGTTCAAGTATTAACAAACTGACACAAATATTGAGGAAAGTAAGTAAAAATAAACATTTATATATAAAAAGATTTATCTTAAAAGTCGAATTACTTAAATTTCATTATTTGGTATGTTAGCATCCACTTTAAAAACAATCGTATGGTCTTCTTTGAATTCATTTAACATACAAAAAAAAAGTTCATCCCGCCTCAAGTTTTGTTGATTAAATTGTCACGTTTTCCTTTACTATTACATATAAAAATATAATTTATATAATTAAATCTATAGATTTATAAATGTAAATGTAAATGAAAAAATAAATTAAAAAATTACAAATCAAATATTAATATATAAGAAATAAACATTAGCATATGCGAATAAATAAAAAAACTAAACATACAAAAAATAATATAAACAATGCATGAACATAAATAATACACATAAATAAATTGTTCAAGTAACAATAAATTGAAAGAAATTTTGAAGAAAGTAAGTAACAATAAACAATTATGTAAAAAAGAACTCACCCTTAAAGTCGAATAACTCGAATGTCATTATTTTTTTTTTAATTTTTTTGGAAGTCAAAATTATTTGGTATGTTAACCTTTGCTCCAAGTTTTTGGAGTAATGTTGTGTGTTTTCTTTCACTTTTCTGTATAAAAATATAATTTATATAATTATATAAAAATGTAAATATAAATAAGAAAATAAATAAAATTACAAAGCTAATATTAATATATAAGAAATAAACATGAGCAGATAGGAATAAATAAAGAACAAAACATAATAAAATTAATATAAAAAATGTATAAATATAAATAATACATGTAAATAATTTCAAGTATCAACAAACTCACAATTTTTTTTTAAGAAAAGTAAGTAACAATAAATAATTATGTAAAAACATTATTTGGTATGTTGACCTCTGGTTCAAAAACTATCTTATCGTATTCTTTGAAGCCATTTAACATACATATATTATTCTATTCTCGGTCTAAGTTTTGTTGATTTATTTGACGCATTTTCTTACACTATTTTGTATAAAAATATAATTTATATAATTAAATATATATTTATATATAAATGTAAATAATAAATAAATAAATTACAAATCAACTATTAATGTATAAGAAATAAAAACCAGCAAATATGAATAAATAAAAAACTAAACATATTAAAATTAATCTAAATAATGCATAAAGATAAACCATAGACATAAATAAATAAATAAATTGTTTAAGTATCAACAAACTAACACATATCTTGAGAAAAGTAAGTAACAATAAACCATTAAGTAAAAATAGATTCATCCGAAAAGGCGAAAAAATTGAATTTCATTATTTGGTAGGTTAACCTCTGCTTCAAAAATAATCTTATCACCTTTGTTGAAGTCATTTAACATACACAATTCTTTCATCCCGCTCCAAATTTTGTTGAGTTATTTGGCGTATTCTCTTTCACTATTTTGTATAAAAATATAATTTACATAGTTAAATATATATATATATAAGTGTAAATGTAAATAAGAAATTAAATAAAAAAATTACAAAGCAAATATTAATATATAAGAAATAAACATTAACATATTTGGATCAATAAAAAAACTAAACATACTAAAATTAATATAAACAATGCATAAACATAAATAATGCACGTAAATAAATAATTTGTTCAAGTATCAACAAATTGACACAAAGTTTGAGCAAAATAAGTAACAATAAACAGTTATGTAAAAAACAAGATTCATCCTAAAAGGCGAATAACTGGAATTCAATAATTTATTTATTGTAAAATTTTATTTAAGTATAACATCTAATAGTTTAGGATTTATATTTATTTACAATTTTAAATAATTTAGGTATTTTTTATTGCAAATTTTTATTTAAGTACTACATTTAATAATTTAGGATTTGTATTTGTTTATAATTTTTAATATTTTAGGAATTTAATTTATTTCAAATTTTTATTTGTGTGAAACATTAAATCATTTAAATTTTGTATTTATTTAAGATTTTGAAAATTTTAGAAATATTATTTATTTTAGATTACTATTTAAGTAGGTGATAAGTGCAAAATTTTTAGTAATATTTCATATTAAAATATAGACACTTATGAGTATTAATTGCAAAATTAAGTATAAAATAATCCATAATTTATGAATTTATATCTTTTTACATATTTTGTGATTTTAATTTAAATAAGAACGATTTATTCTCAAATTTGGTGTTAACGATTTATTCTCAAAGCCAAAAAGAAAAAGTTGTATTGCATCAACATTCAGCAAAGCGACCCAAACGCGCAAAAAACATCAACTGCCAGTAGTGGATCCCGCACAAGCGAGTCAAATGTCGTTTGAGCGAGATAACGCCAGTCACTTAAGCCTAAGCAAATTAGGCTAAATAGGAGGCTTGAGGTACAACCCTAATGTGCAAGATTAAGAGGAAAACACCATTGAGGGACATGTAACCCAATTAGGAGAATAAAAGGTGTTAGAAGATGTGTGGCTAATTCTACCCTTTGTGATTGAGAATAATTTATTCAAACTCTATGAATATAATATTTTGTTCTTGATTGATTATTGGTATTATTGTCTTGTTTCTAATTCTTGATGTAGAATCTTAAATTTGACTCAAAAGTATTTTTTAGGGTTCTCACCTAATCAATAATACTAACCTATTTGAGTGTTAGAAATAGATTTGAAATGTTAATTGCTATCAATGTCTGATATGAATACTAAGTTGCTTTTATAAATATGCGAGGAATTGATATTTAGGAAGCATCTTAATAATTTTATATGCAAGGAATTGATTTTTATATTGACATCAATATCAATCAAAGGACATAATATTACCATGCTAATCAAAATACAAAAGAGCAAGAAAGCTAAAATAATATTTTACTTGATTATTCAGTTGTTCTTTGTGGGTTCATATTTGTCCTTAGGGATACATTATTACTTCTAACAACGCCGTGCACTTGCCATAAAAAGTTTAGGGTTTGTATTTATTTAGAACTTTGAAAAATATAGAAATTTAATTAATATTTTTATTTAAAAATGACATTAAATAATTTAGAAATTTTGTTGATTTTAAATTTTTATTTAAGAATGACATTAAATATTTTTGGACTTATAATTATTTAGGATTTTGAAAAACTTATAAATTTAATTTATTTTAGATTTTTATTTAAGTAGGAAATAAAATAATTTAAGATTTGGTATTTATTTAGGATTTTTGAAAAACTTAGAAATTTTATTTATTTGATATTTTTATTTAAGATAACATAAAGTAAGTAAGGATTTGTGTTTATTTAAGATTTTGAATAATTTAGAAATTTATTTATTTCAGATTTTATTTTAATTAGGATATTAAATAATTTAAAATTTTTATTTATTGAAATTTTGAATAATTTAGGAATTTTATTTATTTTAGATACTGTATTTAAGTAGGACATTAAGTAATTTAAGATTTGTATTTGTTTAGAATTTTTTGAATAATTTAGAAACTTTATTTATAGTAAATTTTTATTTAAGTAGGACATTAAATAATTTAGGATATGTATTTATATAAGATTTTGAATAATTTAGAAATTTAATTTATTTCTGGGTTTTATTTAAGTAAAACATTAAATAATTTAGGTTATGTATTACAAATTTTAATAATTTGGGAATTTTATTTATTTTAGATTTTTATGTAAGAAAAACATTAAATAATTTTGATTTTTTATTTATTTATAAATTTTAATAACTTAGGAATTTTATTTATTTCCATTTTTATTTAAGTATGACATTCAATAATTTAGAATTTGTACATGTTTAGAATTTTGAATAATTTAGGTATTTTATTTATTTCAATTTTTTATTTAAGTAGGACATTAAATAATTTAGTTCATTATTAGTGATCAAATTAGTGACAGAAAGATGTAATCCATTATCCAAATCAGACTGGGTAAGTGGAAAGGTAGATATTTGTCGGTGACATAGAAGATTTGTTTAATTAAGTTTGTTCTTTCATCTATACCGTTGTTCTATGTTTCTCTATATAAAATGTCTTCTTCGGTGTTGAAGGAAATTGTTAAGTTACATAGAGACTTCTTGTGGGGTTGGGGTTAGGAAGGGAGGAAGATTGCTTGGGCTTATTAGAAAAAGGTATGTGAGCCACGGGAAGTTGGTGGTCTGGGTATTCTAGATCTAAGGCTCTTCAATGTGGCTATGTTGAGGAAATGGATTTGGCATTTGAACTCTAATAAGGGTTGCTTGTTGAATGAGGTCCTTGAGTATAAATATGGAGGGTGGAGAAGCTTGAAAGTGAATCTTGTTTACAACAAGAACTCTCTCTAGTGGAAAGATTTGAAGGGGATTTGGAAGATGAAGGAGTGGGGTAGGAGTTTCGAGAATTGTTTTGAGTGGGCAGTCAGAAACGGGGAGAAAACTTCGTTCTAGGATGATGTTTGGGTGGGTACTAAAGATTTAAGGAACAAATTTCTGAGATTTTTTTCTTCAAGTATTAGCAAAGACGCAAATTTGGCTCCTTTTGGGGAGTGGCTTAACAGATCTTGGAAGTGGGATCTAGTTTGGAGAAGAGGCTTGATCGATTGGGAAAAGACTAAGGAACTTCAGCTTCTACATGTGCTTATTGGATTGTGTCTTGCCTTGTAAAAGGAAGATTGTTGGATTTGGAAGGGTGGTGTGACTACTAGGTACACGATTAGTTCGACCTACAGCGTATTGAGGGGTTCTTCTAGAAGGGTTTGTTCGTTTGTGTTTGAATCTTTTTGGAAGATCTTAGTTATACCCTTAGCTCATTTTACTATTTGGAGAGTGTTAGGTAACACAATTACTTCTAAAGCCAATCTGTTAAGAAGAGGGGTTGTGGTTGATTTTATGTCTTGTTTGTTGAAGATGGATGAAGCTTCTTCTCTGCCAAGTCTTAGTGTGTGTTTGATGTAGAAAATAATTAGTTTGCTTTGAAGGTTGTAGTGATGTAATTAGGTGATCTTTTATATTAGCTAGAGTGAGTTTAAGGTAGCCTTTTGCTTCATGACCTACCTTATATGCCTAATCAAGGTGGTAAGATCAAGCACAAGAAGTAATTCAAAGTTTTCCTAAAGACTACTTTAATTTTTCTATATAAAAAAAAAACAGGTTACTGCACAAAAATAAATCTGTTGATTGTAAAACAATAGATTTATTTTTGAACTGCTGAAATGTTTTTCAAAATTCTGTTAGGGCACCAAAAATTTTGTTTCAGCAGTTATTTCTGTTAAGATGAGCTGACAGTTTTTTAGAGAAACAATCTGTTTATTTTGGATTTAACCTGTTCTTTTTATAACAGCTTTTTAACTGTTGTTTGAAAATTTTTTATAAACTGCTTTCTATATAAAGATAGGCATTTCTCACATGAAAGGTTGTTGAGCAATCACGTTTTAAATAGAGATCAAGACTTTTCTGTGAGAGAAAAAAGATTTGAATGAATTTTTGAAAGGTTTTCAAAAAGAACTTTAAGAGTGCTTGTTCTTTGTGTGCTTTGATCTTGGTGAAGGTGTTGGTGTTGTTGTGCTGCAATTTGGGCTACTAGTTTTCAGTTTCTTGCATCTTCTTTCAGGTGTTATCCTTCCTTAATTCATTCTTGTGTAAGTCACTTCTTGATAGGGTTTCTTGAAGTGCAAGTAATGTTGAAATAGGGTTTTTCAGCTTTGGTTGTCTTGCTCTTGTAGGGTTCAAGAATTGCAAGGTGTTGTATTTGATTTGAATTGTTTTTAGTGAATTTCACCTTGGTGTGAAGTGAAACTGGATGTAGCTCTTTATGAGTGAACCAATATAAATTGTGCTTGCATCATTCTTCTCATCCCTGCACTCTTTTCTGGTTAATTGGATAATCTGTTAGGAAATAAATCTTTTCTTCATTTAAAATTGAATCTGTTATTTATGAAGCTTGCTCATACTGTTCTTCCTTGTTCTGGAAAAGTCTTTTAATCACAAATAAGCTTTCTGAATCTGAGTGTTGAATGGTTTAAGAACAAACAAATTTATTTATAATATCTTGGTAAAGATTCATTTTCTTTAAAGAATTATATCAAAAGAACTTGTGTTGATCTCTTGATTTAAATCTTGTTCTTATAGGTAAAAACAACTCATCTTGTTCTGGAGAATTTCTTTGTTTGATCTCAATGCTAATATGAACAATTTCTGATTTTGATAAAGTGTGTTGAAAAATAAATTTGTCCTTTTTAAAGTCGATATGTTATTTTTCTTCTGAATTACTATAAATCAGTTTGTGTTTGTGAAAATTTTATAATTTCAATTCATCCCTCCCCTCTTGAACTTAAACATTAATAGACCCAACATTGTTTGTGTGGGGAGGCAGAGGATACCACAAGGCATTTGTTTTTTGGATATAGAATTGTTTGGTTAGTTTGGAACTAGTGTTATACTTGGCTTGGGGTGGCATCGGTAGATCATATCGATCCTGTTTC
Source organism: Phaseolus vulgaris (assembly GCF_000499845.2). Classification (NCBI taxonomy): domain Eukaryota; kingdom Viridiplantae; phylum Streptophyta; class Magnoliopsida; order Fabales; family Fabaceae; genus Phaseolus; species Phaseolus vulgaris. The sequence goes on along the minus strand of NC_023755.2, from coordinate 35,580,409 downwards.
ACATTTTCTGCATTTAAAACTGTGTAATATTCCAACCTATATAGTCTTTTGGAGTAGTGTCTGGATTATCGGTGAGATCTGGATTATTGTAGTTATTGGTGAGATCTGGAGGCATAGGAATAAATTCATCTTTAAAGGTGGAGGATAGATCATTCTGAAACTTTTTCTTTAGTCCAACTAAAAGTCTAGTATTGAATTACATCTAAAGTTGCACACACTTGATTTTCTTGGTCGGATTGGTGTCTAGACTCGTTGACGTGTTTATTTATGATTAAAAGATTTTGACTTTACATGCTTTTAGTTTGAGTAGCACGCTTGTGTGGTGATATTATGTTTCTTTGTTTAGTAGCTTAAGTTTGGTTGAGTGAAGTAGCTGGTTGTTTGATCTCCTTGAAGTGGTTCATATTGATTTATTCTTTCTTGTTGATAAAAGTAAACATTAATATTCAATATTTTTTCATAGTAAAGTTTGTTACATCAATTACTTCAAATAAGTAAATAATTACATTAAAAATGACCTAATTGAAAATTTCAAGTGAACCTTAAATTTTCGAACTACATGGTTGATATTTAGCATAGAGCAACAATATATTTACTAACTTTTTTTTCGCCAATATATTCACATCTAATACTATCTATATAACCACTTTACTTCTTACTTAATTATTTATCAAAATATCATTGATTAATTTATATATTTTATTTTATAAAAAAGGTTGTCAATTATAAATAAATAAGTGTAATATATATATATATATATGAAAAAGTTTATCAAATCTCCATTTGTCTTTAATGTTTTCTCAAATCACAAACTATATATTTTATACATTTTGTAATAGACGGACCCACAACCTAACCTATACATTATACAAGTATATGTTTAAGAAATTTACATATAACATAAAACGAAAAGATTGTTTAATACTTTCAATGGTAAAAACATTTTTTTGAAAACCTCTTATAATAATATTTTAAATTAAGAATAAAATTAATATAATTAAAATATTAATCTATTAAATTATGAAGTGCTGTATTAAAGTGTCAAATTAAAATATAAAAAATAGTATACATTTAGTAGTACAGATAGTGTAGGAAACCACCCATTGTGAGTGTACGTAGATCAGATTTTTTGCATGCAAGTATAAATATTTTGTTTATAGGCAAGCGTGTATAAATATAATCGTAATAAAAATTCATATCACACAAAATTAAAGTCCTGCATTAAAAATAAACTTGAATACACTAAAAAAAAATTGTATTATCTATGAATTTTTACCCACGAATATAAATTTGTGGATAAATTTAGCATTATCTACGGACAACATTACCTACGGATATTACCCACATATCTGAATCTATAGGTAAATTCGGCATTACTAACAAATTATTATCCACAGATTTTATTATTTATCCTCTTTTATCCACAGATCTCTATTACATACCAACTACTACCTACAAATCTCTATTATCTATCAATTATTACCCACATATCTATATTACCTACCAACTATTATTCACAAATTTCTATTACTTACGAACTATCATCCACGAATATCTATTACCTACCAACTATTATCATAATAAGTATATACTTAATATTAAAAATATTATTATAATATGTATAATTATAAAATCATAACTAATATTCATAAATAATAATAACAAATAATAATAATCATAACTAATAAACATACATATTATTAACATAATAATATAAATAATATAATTAGTCTTATATGAATAATATTAATAATAATATTAGGAATATTAATAGTATTAATAATATAATAAAATTAATAATATTAATAATAATAACATTAATATTATAAATACTATTAATAAAAATTTATAAAATTATTATTATTAATAATATTATCATTATTTATAATATTTAATAATATTAAATAATATTAATAATATTTAATAATATTAAATAATATAAATAATGTTAATCATATTTAATTATATTAAATAATATAAATAATGTTAATCATATTTAATTATATTAAATAATATGAATAATGTGAATAATATTTAATAATATTAAATAATATAATAATGTGAATAATATTTAATAATATTAAATAATATGAAAAATATTAATAATTTTTATATTATTAATTATACTAATATTGATAGTCATATTAATAAGTATAATAATAATTATAACATAATAATTAAACTTGACTGTAATAATAATTATAACATAATAACTAAACTTAGATTAATAATAATTATAACATAATAACTAAACTTGACTAGTGTGATAATTAAAGATTTTTTTAAAATATTTCTGAAGCATCTTAGATTCGAAACTTATTTACTAGGGTAAATAAGTTGAATTTTTTTGTGCTGTCAATGCACAACAAGAAATCAAAGTTTATAATAGAGACATAATTTTATTATTTTTTCCTGTGTGAAATCATGGCATGTTTATACATCTGAATCTCGTTCATAAGTAGTATCTTATACTTTTTATGGATAAAATATTTCTATTTATGAAAAAAAAAAAGCATATAAAATTGGAAAAAAGTGACATATATTCAACATAACCGTGCTGAAACGCCTGTATATATTGAAGTCAAGTGAGCCCCTAATGGCTGTAAAAGACACATTTGAAATATTGGCAAATCACTTTGTCTACATTCATTGTAGTTTATATAATTTTTTAAAGTTTTAAATATAAAAATATCAATTTTTAATTGTCATTTCATTATACATTTTTATATGTATGAAGCATCCTATGTTTGTTTTCGTAGTCAAGTTCTTTGTCAGTTGTAAAACCTCTTAAAAAACACGAGTTGATGATATATTTTTAACCATAAATGTTTTAAGACATAATTTATATAACCACGCGTTTTACTTCTCTCACTATTCTTTTTCTGTTTTTAGTCCACTTGTTCATGATCATAAGATGTAGTTAATTATCCAACACCCTTAATTAACGCTCTATTAATTTTACTTACCAAAGTCTGAGTCAACAATTTTCTACATATATAAACTTTTTCATTATTTGGAATTGCTAAATCTAGCATGAGATAGAAGAAGACACGATAATTATAACACTGAATCGGTTCCTGAACTCACGGCAGAAGAAAAAAAAAAAAGCAGTTTTCATTATTCCTGTTGATTTCAATTACCGGCCAAATTAGTTGTTTAAGTATTTTGACCATTTTTTGTGTGAACATAGTGCAACATTGATCTCATCCACTACATCATGTTAATTATTGGAAGATGAAAGAATAACAAACATGTAGAATTAATAATTTTGATGTGTAAGATAAAAATTCACTAAATAAAAACATATATAGAAACCAATTTTAGATTAAAAAAAATTAATTAGTTACTATAGTAACTAAATTAAAAATTATTTTAGAAACTAAAAAAAATGGTTTCTAAATTAGTTTTTATTATTGTTAAATGATTTATCTAATTAACAATAATTAATAGTTAAAACTTTGATAGTTAATTAGATACCAATTTAGAAACCAGTTAACAATATACTATAATTTTTTTAGTCTTTTAAATGGTCCTTAATTTAGTATTTTTTTAAGTGATTGTGGTAATTTATATTTTGTAATTTCATCTTGTTGATGTAAAATTTTTAATAGAAATAAAAAGTTTTCTTTTTATTAATGAAAAATATATAAAATCATGAGAACAGCTAGATATTCCAACCCTTTTATAAACAAATACATCCGTACAAAATAGATTCAAAACACCTACAATAATGTAAACGAAAGACCTAACAAAGGCTGTAGGCATGGAATCGTCCTTTGCCCTGTACCCTTAGTTTCCTCACTTTACAGATATTTTTTTTAGAATTTTTTTCCCTCTTTCAAGTGAATGGTTTTTGAAATTTGCAACTAGATTTGGGAGAATTTGACGTACTAGACTAGGTGGTTTTCTTTTCTCTTGAGCAGTCATTTGACGAAAACCTTGTTCATAATGTTATTTGACTAAACCCTAAATAATAATAAATAAAACCCAAATTGTACTATTTAGGCTTATTGTTTAGTTGATCGTACAGGAAAACAGTACCTAGTTTTTCAGAGGTAAAGGATGCAGGGAAAATATATGTTGTTATTTACTGGGTGGTTTTGTATGTTAAATTAGTGATGATGGCGGATACCTATTTTTTTCACAAATTTTTTAGATAAGTACAATGAAAAGGCTTTATGGAAAGTCTTTTAAAGATGGGGAACCATTTTAGACATTTTCATTTTTCGGAAATTAAACAAAAAAAACAACGTTTCAGAGTTTGCTAGGAGGTTTCAAAGGGTGAGGGACGGGCATGTTTTGAAAATAAAACTAAAGGTGTGTTTGGATTAGGGAGGAGAAAGGAGAGGATTTAAGGGAGTGGATTTGAAGTGATTTGAGAGGAAAGTGTGAGAAAAGTTTTGTTGTTTGGATTAAGGTATATGTAGAGTGAATTTGTGAAGAAAGTTTATCAAAGTTTGTGAGTGATGTGATGTATGAAGGAAGATTTTTATTTTTTTAAAATATTAGAATGTAAATTTATAAATTTATCCTAATTTTTAAAAAATAAAAATAAATTTTAGCAATTAAAATTTTGTATATTTTTTTATTTATTATAAATAATTTTTTATTATTATTAATTATTAGTATTTATATTTATTAATAATATTATTAAATATTTTTATTGCTTAAATTTATTTAATATTTAATATTATTATTGTTAATATTATTATTTAGTAAATTTATTTTAATTATTATTATTTATTATTTTATTATTTTTTATATTATTATTATTTTTAATTTTACGTATATTATTATTATTTTATAATTTTTATATTTATATTATTAATTTATTTCTTTTATTATTATTTTATAAATATATTTATATTATTATATAAATATATTTATATTATTATTATATAAATATATTTATATTATTATTATATAAATATATTAGTTTATTATTATTATTATATTATATTCTTCCTAATTCTTTGCTTTTCTTCGCATTGGCGCAGGATGCCAATTCCTTCTTCTCCCGCTAATCGGCTCTTTTCATTCTTCGTAATTGACCGGAAACAAACGCGAAATTTTCCTGCAAATCATTGCCTTCTAATCCGAGTGAATAGTATTCACTCGGATCCAAACACATATTCAATATGGATAGGAACTTGGAAGATGAGTGTTAAGATTTAAGTAATATTTCCTATTAAAATATAGGTATTTATGAGTATTAATTGTTAAGATAAGTATAAAATAATCCATAATTTATGATTTTATACCTTTTTACATATTTTTGTGATTTATAGTTTAATAGGAACAATCTATTCCCAAAAGATTTAGTGTTAATTTCAGGATTTTAGGGGATAATGAAGATGATTGGGCAAAAGGAAAATATACAAAGATAAAAAGATAATGTTGGAATACATCAACACTCACCAAAGTTGTCAAAATTCGCAAAAAGTCAAGATGCCACCAGTGGATCTCCCTCAAGTGCGTAAAATCTCGCTTGAGTAAGATAGCGTCAATAACGTTGGGTCTTTTTACGTTTTATTTGCCCAAGAGAACCCATTAGCGCCTAAGCGAAAAATCACTTAAATTCAGCCAAATTAGGTTAAATAGGAGGCTTGAGGCACAACCCTAGTGTGCAAAATTGAGAGGAAAACATCATTAAGTGATTGTAATCCAATTGGGAGAATAGAAGGTGTTAGAAGATGAAACCATGCTAATCAAAATACTAAAGAGTGAGAAAGATGAAACCCAATCCCTATTTTTTCCAATTGAAGCAACAACTTTTTGCTTTATTTTCTTGTTAATCATTGTCATCACAACAAATCCCAACAAACTTTTATTATTCTTTCTTATATTTAGTGATCATTTTACTTGATTATTCAACTATTTCTTGTGGGTTCGATATTCGTCCCTAGGGACATTATTACTTCTGACAACACGGTGCACTTGACGTAAAAAGTCATCAACCACATAGGTTTTAATCCGTCTGGAACAACTTTCAAAGGGGCACTTGATGACCTAATTTGTGGTGGGTCACTTTTGGCCCATTTGCAAGTTGAAAGCTGGGTAGGGGAGTCTGCGGGTTTGGGCCCATTTGATATGGTAGAACACTCAGGGCATGTTGCACTTGGAGAGAACCTATGCATGGATCGTGGACGCGGAGCTGCTAATCGCGACTATGAAGGTGAGGTGACGAGTTTGCAGCTGGGATACGCTAAGTTTTCTGGCGACCCAGCACAGGCTGCGGTGTTAGTGGTTAACAACGTAGTGGAGGTGGTTGCTGGTTGACCCTTCACTGCCTAGTCAGTTGGGAAGGTGTTCGTCGACGGGGTGGTTGGAGGTGCGTCTCTTTGCAGCGCTTCCAGGGATGCAAACCTGGACTCATTAAGGGTTGAAGGTGAGCAGGCGCACATCACAGAGGGATTGAGTTGTGATAGGACTTGCTTAGAGGACAACGTTGGACTTCTTCCGAGAGCTGGGGCGTTTTTCTCACCAAGGGACAAGCGCAAGAATGCAGTTTGCGGGTCGATGGCCATTGCGGTCAGCTGTCCTGTGAAACCAGCACGAAGGAAGACGGTCAAGAGCGTTGGTCGGGAAGGAATGCTGCCAGCGTTTTTTTTCGAGAATTGAGATTTCCCCTACAGGTGGAAGTGTTACCCAATCTGCTTCTTCAACGGAGTTGAGGTTAAAAAAAATCGCGAATAATTATATCTCTAACAGTGCTGTTAGAAACTGTAATAGATTGTTTTGGTTGAAAAATGACAACGATGAAGCTAGGAGAGTATGGAATATTGATAAGGAGATGGGTTTCTCACTTTTCAAGGAAGAAGATATTGTGATTAACAGTTTACAAATGATGGAAAACAGAGATAGTGGTAAGACAAGGTGTAATAGGAAGGAGTGCAGTGTTTCTGATGATGAAATTAATTAGCATGAACATTACAGGATTAGGAGGAAATATCAAAAGAAAATATTCACTACACCATTTTTTACCTTAGACAACACCTAAAAAGCGTTGCCTAAAGTAGGAAAAGCGTTGTCTTAACTTTAGGCAACGCTTTGACAACGCTTTTCCAATCGTGGAATATGCAGCCGTGGGCTTAGGTTTAGGCAACACTTTTTTGCAGCCGTTGCCTTATATTGGTAGAATAGGCAACGTTTTTTGGGATAACTTTTAGGCAACGTTTTTTCTCCTAATGTTTAGGCAACACATTTTCAATGTTGTCTATTGTTTAGGCAACGTTTTGTAAAATGTTGTCATTCGTAAAGACAACACTTATTTAAATGTACTATATGTTTTTTGGAGAGAATATTTAGGCAACGTTTTTCTTGATAATGTTTAGACAACACTTTTTTAAATGTTGCAATTTTGTTTAAACAATATTTATTTGAATGAATATTTATTTGAATGGAACAATTGCGTTTAAATAATTATGGTAAAATTATTTAAAATATTTCTGAATAAACTGTGAATGCATTAAGTCACTAATGTATTTATTATTTTAAAGTAAAAATATAATAAGTCAAACTATTTATTTAATTTTTACAAAATAAATTAATTAATCTATTGAAGACAATTGATAACAAATAAAATTTATAATATTTAGAAATATAATTAAATATGCAACTAACATATAATGTATATCTGAAAACATAATTAGATAGATGAAAACATTAAAAAATATGATTTAACGTCGTCTAGTACACTTTTAAAATTAAAAGAAATTACAACTTATATCAAACAAAAGTGTTTGATTTATTTCTACATTTTGTGAATTCTCTTCTCCGTATGATCTTCAACTTCATCCTGAATAAAGAAACAAGAAAAAAATATCAAGTAGACAAAAAAACAAAATAATCACTACATTAAACTTATTAAACTACTGACCAAAGGCCTTTTTCTAAAATATGCCCAAGAAATTACAAGAAGCATTTGCTTCAAATTAAAAATAACTCAGTGGTCAAAGGAAGTGAAACAATGAAGAAGGGAATAAAAAAATGTAAAAAAAAATAGTACAAGTGGAAATCCACTATTGAATTGGTGTGACTACTGCTTATGCTCCATCTTTGCTTTAATTAAGAAAAAATAATCATCTTATATCTCCAATGTACACAATCATACTAAAATAAAAGTTAAAATAAAAAATGGTTTTCCATGCCAAAGATACGAATCAAAAGAAAAAAATGAAAAGAAAAAAAAGAGTAGAACACAGAAAAAGGTAACCCAAATATATATTCTAACTTTAATTATGATCAGCAGTTTCTTGTTTTCTACAAACAATATTATATTTGTCTACAAATGCCTATTATTAATTATAAATATGGTTCAGAAAACTATCCTCCAATTTAGTGGATGTAATAATTAGTTAAAAACCCCAGTTAAGTTTCAAGTTTATTGAGTTTGTTTACAGACAGTAACACGTTATTGGCTTCAGTGTGTTTTCTATATTTGAAAGTTGACGTTTTTCAATTTAGTCCCTAGTTAAATTTAATTAATGATTAGTCCTAAATTTAACAAAAAAGAGTGTGTCTTTAATTCCTCACTTGAGACAAAAAGGCATGTGGTTTTATAATTTTCAACGACTAAAAATGAATAAAAATCAAAAGGTATTAATTTAAAATATTGTCATGTTTACAGATAAAAATATATTAGGGGACACGAACAAATTAAGGGAAACTTACAAGACTAGGTAGGGTTATAAATTTTAACTGAAACACAACTAAAACAAGTGTTCCAGGTTGCTAAATGTTTCACTTTGTTGTATCCATTACCTTGCCCTCTGTAATAACTCCCAATGTAATGGTCCAGTTATCATGTTAAATGCCTTGGGATAGCAGAGTAAGTGAGCACCTGAAGTCAAAAGCTAACTGATACTGTAAGTTTGCCAAATCTTAGAACAAGAAAATAATAACAATAGTTTTGTTCATCTGTTATCAAATCAACACAACTTGACAATTAATCTCAATTGATCCTTGAAAGTGTATAAAAAAAAGGAAAAATTGACAGATAACATAATAAAGGGAATGAAATTCCATACCAAGAACTATGGATTTGAAATTTCTTTTAGTATATCCTTGAAATAAGAAATACACCTGTAGTGTTGCCTAATGCATGTGAACCAATCTCTCCTATCCATCCCCAAAAATATCAAAATTGGTACTATATGATGCTAATAGCATGACACTTAGGAGGCATGGATAAAAACAATTTGGAGAAATCAAATCATAGGCAACCAATCAAAACTAGAGAGAGATTAATTGTTTCCAAATATATTAAATACGGAAAAGACAAACCTCTAGCAGCATATACCATTGCTAGTTCTGGAAACCGAATGTCATAACAGATGCCTATGCCAATGCGTCCAACCTCTACATGAATAAACTCACATAAATTTGTTTACTCAAACACAAAACTTTTTACTGCAAGAAAAAATATTAAATCACTCCTTGACATGATAGTCAAAATACGCGTTCTGTTCTATAAATAAGGATTGGATGGGAAGACTTTATAGGGTGCTTTCTTCTATCTTCAGTATCATTAGGCTAAAACTACACCACAAACATAACTAGTTAAAAGCACACCTACACATTATCCTCTCCTTCTGAAATAACCTCCAGAATTCTATATAACTGTTTCGTCTTTCACATCTACACATATACTCACATTCGAGAAACCAGAAATACGTAAAAACATTTAGTCTGAACAAGTGATATAATTCACAAAAATTCCTCCATAGAGACATACAATGGTTGATTGTGCATAAGATATGGTAGAGTAGCATGTAATTTATAAAATGACGCAATATGAAACATTTTCAAACTACTTTAAAATGTAATTTCATTGTATACCAAAATATTTCAAATGTGCAAGTTGCATTTTCCATGGTATACCAAAATAGTAGAAGTTGTAATCATTACAACTAATTAGAGTTAGGAAATCTCTCAAAATTTCTACATTTCTTCAATCATAAAAAATCTTTCTCATGTCCAGTATTAGTATTATCTTGACGTTCATCCTGAAACAATTAAACAAAATGTACAAACTTTTTAAAATATTATCAAGTTTATAAATAAAAAAAGATAAATACAAATTGAATGCAAATTATATGTCTATACCTGGTCCAAATATCTTTCAATGGGGTACATCCATCGAAATTGAACGGGGCCACCTAATCTCACTTCATTCGGCAAATGAATAGGTAAGTGAAGCATTATGTCAAAAAAACTAGGTGGAAAAATCATCTCTAATTGACAAAGTATTTGTACTACTTCTGCTTCCAAGTAATCCATATCTTGCACTTGTATAACCTTTTGACATATAGAGTGAAAGAATGACCCAAATCGAATTAGAGGATCAGCCACGGTATCAGGCATAATGCTTCTTATTGCCACTGGTAGTAAGTAATGCACAACCAAGGTGGAAAGTTGTACACCACCATCATCACAGGCCACGTGCTATGTGATATGCTCATGGTCCTAAATGGATTAAAGCCATCACTAGCCAGACCAAGTCTTACATTGCGCGAATCAGTAGAAAAATCTTCATGAAGACTATCAAATTTCTTCCAAGCTTCACCATCAGCGGGGTGTCTCATTTTCCCATCCTTCGATCGTTCTTCTTCATGCCATCTCATGGACTCAGCAGTCTTTGAACACATAAATAGTCTTTGAAGTCTAGGAATCAATGGAAAGTGTCGCAATACTTTGGCAGGAACTTTATGCTCATATTTTGGTTGTTCAACCTCAGAATTGGCATTTGGAAATTCCTTCCATCGTGAAGATTTACATATACTACAAACATCTAGACCCTCATTCTCTTGCCAAAATAACATACAATCTTTCGGACACGCATGAATCTTTTTATAATCAAGGCCTAGATCACCAATCATAGTCTTTGTTTTGTTAAAAGAATCAGGAATATTCAAACTAGGCATAACCTCTTTTAGTAATTGTAGGAGATCAGTGAATGAAGAATTGCTCCAACCATAAAGACATTTCAATAAATACAGTCGAATGATGAAAGATAAAGTGGAGAAGTTTTTACTCCCAGGGTAGAGTTCTTGATTTGCATCATTAATCAAATGGTAGAACTTTCTAGCTTCATCATTAGGACCCTCTTTGCCTCCTTTTGCTTCTACCACATTTCTATGTGTGTTATACAATAAGCCATAAATATCATCTTGTGAATCTTCATTATCTATCATGTCATCATCACTTTTTGTAGTCGAAGATATTTCTTCTCCATGGTGAATCCAAACCTTATATCCTTTTAGAAAGCCTGTGGCTATTAAATGATCATAAACCACATGTCTTCTTGCCCAAACACAGTTTCTACAATCAGCGCATGGACATAAAATCTCACGTCCTTGAGGTCTTCCTCTAGTGTAAGCAAAATCTAAAAATGACTCAAGACCATCTATATATTCTCTGCTAAACCTTGGAAATTTTGCCCACTCTTTCTCCATCACCTTTAATGTAAAATATAAACAAATTATATGCTAAGAAATTCTTCTTCTAATTAGTTGCCTAAGAATTAACTATTAATTATGTACACAAATTATATGCAAGAAATATTGTATAAATTGGGATTGTAATTACAAAATATGCAGCTGACACATAGGACACATAGGAGATAAATCTGCAATTTAAAATTATAATTCTTAATTCTCTTATATAAAAACTATTTTAATACTTTATATATATATATATATATATATATGTCTATTTCGTAACGTAAAAGTGATTTCCAATCATCTCACATTTTGAATCCTAATTAAAATGATACTAACTAAAAAATATTAAAATACAATAACTTAAACTTAAATATTGTTAAGTCCAACCAGACACTTTGAGCTAGAATATTGATAACAATAGACTATTCAACTATTTAAATGAGCCAAAGACAAAATATATACAAGTCAATCACATTTTCTTACTGAAACTTCCAACTTCAAGAATATGGACAAAGGACCTGTTGTGCAAATTGTCACAACTATTTGCTATCAATAAAGTCCTATTAAAAAAGGAAACAAGGAAATAGTAACAATCAAGTAATTTACCTTGTAAGTGTCACTTTTTTCCAGAAATTCTTATATCATTCACCTATGAAATAAGGTTTGAAACTTCGGTGCTATCAAATAAATCTTCATACAACTTCAGTTCATCAGCCAAATTCACCTAAAAGGGAAGAAATAAAAAGGGATATTAAATATAGAAAATAAAATCCATCAGAATAAAAAGGGCATATTAAATATAGAAAATAAAAGATAAACCTGGAGGGTATTCTTCTTCCCTCTATCTTCCTTTTATAAAGGGAAGTGGTTCTGCCTTTCAAACGTGTAAACTATAAATAAAATTTATTTTTATTAAAATAACATTAAAATAAATTTTATCCTTTTAGGAGTAGTACAATATTTTAGTACGTAGTTTATGGGATTAAAAATATACATATATATAATTATTGAAGTAAAAATTAAAAGTAATCTTACTAGACTTAAAAATTATAATCTATTGAAGTAAAAATAAAATAACAATAGCTACGATTGTTGAAGATAAGAGTAGACTTACTAAACTTAAAAATTATAATCTATAAAAAATAAAATGGGATGAATAGGAATTTATTAGACAGAATATATGGAACAACAATCACATAATAAACAATAAATTATTAATGGGATGGGAGAGATTATAGAAGAGTATAAGATATTATATGCAAAATGAAAGGCTGAAATTAGCATAGTAGAATGTGAATTGAGCTAGTTACATTAGTCTTTGATTTGGAGATTATGATGGGTGTTCAAAAATTTGATTCCAAATTAATGCCTTCCTAATGCTCATCAATCAATATAAAAAACTATTATTAGACTAATATATGCAAGAATCTGTCATTTATGTTGGAACTAATATATGTGTTGTCATTTACGTTGATAATTTCAATAATTAGATACAATAAATTTTCCTAATCAAAATTATAAAAAAAAAACTATCATAATACTTAATTATGGTTCTTAATTCTCTTATAAAAAACTATTATAATACTTAATATATATGTCTACTTGTTAAGGAATTCAAAATTCAAAATTATTGGGTATCTGAGTTTTCACATTACAATATGATAACATTCAACAGACAAAAGTGCTAGGAATAGATGGATTTTTCATAAGCTGCAAAATGACTACTACCTTATTTATGGGCATGCTCATACAGTGCTCTTGTTTTTTCATTCTCTCTCATTTTTAATAACAAGAAAGTTGATACAGTTTCTCTGCTACTAAGAAATTACAACTTAGCTACAACACTGTATGATTATCAATTTTAGTGATCTTATTGTCTCTTTGCCTTTAAAAAACACAATACTTGATGCACATCATCCATAATTGTTTTGGTATGAAAAGCAGATACAATAGTAAGTATAGATTAATCTTTAAACAATTGATTGGGAAAAAAGGAAATTTCTACTAAGTCCACAGAATATAATGGGCATGTAAATTTTCCTCTTATGCATTTCTACTAAGTTTATACCTTTGCAGCACCAATTGCAAAATAACAAATACCAACCAACTGATTAAATTCTGATAAATTTGAATATTCACAATTGATTAGCTTATACTATTCACCTTGATTGAATGTGTTCAATTGAGGTCCAATTAACAAGTCCAAGCTACAATTATAATTAAAAAGAAATACACTCGAAAAAGTAAATAAATCCTAAAATCTGAGTCCATGAAATACTAAAGAAAGAAAACAAAGAATTATTTTGAGTGCAGAGGTTATTGTTTCTCATCATGTTTCTTGTAATTTTCCTAAAATCCATCTTGTTCCTTTTCTTGTTGATTTATGCACTAATCAAGTTGACTAGTCTCCATTTTAAAAACAGAGAAGCTGAGCTACTAGTTGGACTTTAACCAAACTGAATGATGTTACTGGGAAACTATTCTGCAATATTATAAGCCACTTAGGTTGTCTGTGTCCTTTTAGTTTGATACAAATGCTTTAGTAAGTTATAAACTAAAAGTTCTTTTCCTTAACTATAGTCCAAGAATCCTTCACTTAACTGTAACAATATAGGAATTTATGGAATTTTGAAACAAGGATTTTATTAGTCAAATTGTGAAATTGCCAAACTAAAGATTCAAGAAATGGTAAAAGAAGAAAGCAATGTGCTGAACCTAAAATTAAAACTAGGAAATCCAACAGAGAACCTAAAATGCAGAAAATGCAGAAAATTCAACAGAGAACCTAAATGCAGGAAATCCACCAGAGAACCTAAAAGCCAGGAAATCCAACAGAGAACAAACAATACAGAAAATATCCAACAGATAACCTAAAATGCAGGAAATCCAACAGAGAACCTAAAATGCAAGAAATTCAACAGAGAAGCAAAACAGAGCACAATGAAGAACGAACAGATGCGAAAATGGAAGGAAGAAAACTTAAACCTCTCTCTTCACATCATTTTGCCTCCGACAACGTCATTGTCGTTGAATTTGAAGAACGAACAGCTTACATTACTACTCGCACAATGCCACTCCTGCTTCGTAGCGAACAGCTTAGGGTTTCTGTTGGCACAAGGTTTCGGCTTCGACTTAGAGTCTTCGTTCGTGATGGCACAAGGTTCACTCACTCAATGCCAGCTCAATGACGACCACTCAATGCCAACTCAATAACAAGGTAAGTTCGTGACGAAGCTGAATCTTAATTATCACAATTTAAAAACTTAATTATCACAATTTAAAAACTTAATTAATCACAATTTAATCATCACAATTTAAAAACTTAATTATCACAATTTAAAAACTAAGCCTATATGTTATTTAATCACTTTAAAAATGTTATCTAAAATATTAGTTAAACACCACATTTTAAAAAATGTTGCCTAAAATACTATTTAACATGTCTACAATTTTAAAAGCATTCTTTGAAGTACTCACAATCTGGTCCACATTTTATAAAATGTTGCTTAAAATAAATAGGCAACACTTTTTCTAAATACTTTGAGATAAAGGTAAATAAATCTTACTAAGTGGGCAACAATAAAAAAGTGTTGCTTATACTCACTTTAGGCAACACTTTTCTACCCGTTGATATGTCAGCGTTGCCTAAAGTAAAAAATGGTGTAGTGATTTAAGAGATCTAATATGCATTGAATAGGTTGGAATGGTTTGCTTACAAGAACTAAAGTGTGTTGTGTTTGGCAAGGTAAGTTGTTATAACTTATGGGGTTCTAATGAAATTGATTGGGTTGAATGTGGTGCTAGTAATAATACGGGAGGGATTATTACGATGTGGAGAAAAAACTACTTTAAGATGTTAAGATCTTTTAATGGGAGCAATTATTTTGTAATTGAAGGGGAATGGAAGGTTGGAGTTGGGGTACAAGTTACAATCGTGAACGTCTATAACTAATGTGAGTTGATTTTAGGATTGATCATTGGGTGACACTTTTATATTCATGATTGAGGTTTTAAGACAATTAAAGAGTGAAAGCCTAAGGAAAATCCTCACTGGACATTAACTTAACCAAGTGGTTAAGTAGATATGAATGTTCATTTCACAAAAGCAAAATGAAAACACAATTATATGGTGAATATGATGACAAATATGGTGCGGAATTGAATAAGCAACATAAGCACCAAAGAATGGATCGAATGGAATTTAAAAAAACAAAACTAAGAACTTGTTTATGATAGAATGGAATGGAAATGGATAAATGGAAGAGATGATGAAAGAAGAACTTAGGGATGGTGAAGCAAGGATGAATCACGCCACTTGATGGGATGGAATCACCAAGATGAGTGAAAGGAGGCTGCCACTTGAGAGCTTCATATCTCACAAGATAAGACCAATTTAGGAGGAGACTCACTCACTCACAACTCACACAAAAATTGTGCATAATTTCTTTACTATAATTTCAACTTGTAAAATACATTAGGTATGCCTCCTATTTATAGGTGGAAGAGCCTTGGAGAACAAGTTAAAGGGGTAGGATGGGAAAAGGGAAAAAATGGGCAGCCTTAGGGTTTGACTAAGTCAATCCCGCATCCTAGGCTTGTCCTTCTAGAAACTATGTCAAAATGTCTTCCAAAAGGGCTAGGAACAAGTAAAAAGCTACCCACACCCCCTATTATGCTAAAGGTACCTTATTCTGGCCTATATTTGTTATTTGAACCCCTAAAGTGAGTCCAACTTATTTACAATATTTTCTAATCATTAAGAAGACCAGTAGGAAGAACTTTAAATGCTCTGGTCTATGTCCAATTCTCCCTCTGGTGAGCTCTCCACTTTGAGATGACTTCTCATTGTGTAAATTAGAATCCTTGGACATCTTCTTGTTGACTTGATTCACATCATGCCCCCCCCTCCCCCCCCCCCCCCCGCCCCCCCCAGGTTGGAGAGAATTCGATATCAGAAGTTCTTCCTTCCTGTTTTTCCACAAAGAGAAGTTATGTAAATAAATTGGGCTAACTCTGAGGGTTCAAATAGAAGAATAAGTTAGAGTAGGTTTACATAGCATAAATAAGGGTGTATTTAACAAAAGGGACTTATGGAAAGCCCATCTTTTATGACAAAGTGCACCTAGGTTTAGGGTTTTAGCTAACCTACCTTCTAGAAGGAAAAAGGTTGTGATCTTTTACCATAGCCTTGACCTAGCCGCTCCTCTCCTCTTCCAATTCTATCCATCTTTCACTCTTGTTCTCCAAGTCACTCATCCCTATATAAAGGGTGCCTTGGTTCATGTATGGACACATTGAAATTGAATGAAGTAAAGAAACTTTGCGTGAGTGTTTTGTGAGTCCGAGTACTCCTTTTATCTGGGTCTTATCTTGAGTGCAATTCACTTCAAGTGGCGGCTCTGCACCACTTATCTTGGAGTCTCCCACCCTCCAAGTGGTGTGATACCATCTCCATACTCATAAGCTTTCTTTCTCTTCATCTTTTACCTTTTCTTCCCTTGCGCCCTCATCCTTCCTCTTTATGTTCTTGTTTTCTTCATTTACTATTTGGTCATTACTTTATTCCTTGCTTCCTTTTGTTCATTTATTTCCGCAATCATCATCATCCACACCATATATTTGTGTTTTTCTATTTTCCCTCTAGAAGTGAACCTTCACACTTAACCACTTGGTTAAGTTTGTGTCCAATGGGGATCTTCTTTAGGTTCTCACCTTAAATTGTTAATCTCAAAATCATAATCAAAAGAGTAACCTATAAAATGTGCAATCCTAAAATCAACTCGCATCAATTAGGAGTGATGGCGATTCTATTGAGTATTATGTTAGTTCTGTCTACAGTTTCTTAAGGGAAGAGGAAGAAGGAGAAGCTAAGCGATTGTATAGTTCTTTCTAGATGATAAAGGCTTTTCTCTCAACCCATGTCACTGCTTAGAGGGTGCTGGAAAATAAGTTAGTTACTAAGGTCAACTTGGAGAGACATGGGGTTGAATTAAAAAGTATTTTATGTTGCCTGTGTGGGGACAAATGAGGAAACAACAAGTCATTTGTTCTTTGGCTGTAGAATTGCTTGAATAGTTTGGAGCCTTTGCTTCAAGTGGTTAGGGCTTAGCTCAGTTGTTCATCACACTTCTATCTCACATTTCCTACAGTTTAATATACACGAAGCACCTAGTTCAGTTAATTTAATTCCGGGAAGTGTCTGGATTGCAGTGATAAGTGAGATTTGGAGACATAGGAAAAAATACATATTTAAAGGTGAAGTGATTGATCATTCTGAAATTTTCTCCATGGCTCAACTAAAAGCCTGATCATGGGTAACCTCTAAAGTCTCTTCTGCTTGTTTTTCCTTTTCTGACTGGTGTTTGAATCCTCTAATTTGTATGTATTTGATTAAAAATAAATTATTTATTTAGGTTTGTCAGACTGTATTTGTTCTAGTAGAAAGTTAGTGGCAAGCTTTTGGAAGGAGTTGTTCGCTTTTGTACGATTTTGTACAAGGATTGGATCATCCTAAAGTAGTTCTTATTTATTTATTTTTTATTACTAATAATAAATAAATAATAATAATAATAATAAATGTGTTATACACACCACAATGTTTGACATGCAAACCAAGATCTGGAAGATGATGCATTTTTCATATGTAAATGATGCAATTTGTATTAATATTATGAGAATGATTAGATTCAAAATTTATTATACTTAATAAAGTCATTGAAAATAAGTACGATATTACTTGGATAGAAAAAATTATACTAAAGTCGTTAGTAGTTTACACTATTTTTATTTTGAAAATGTTAAAAAACTTAGCACGACATTGATTAAATAAGGTTACTCGAAGTTGTGCACAATGACCACATTCTTCTTTCAAAAAAAGTCGTGTGGACTACTAACCACTTTAATACAATTTATTTTGTTGAGATAATATCGTATCTATACGTGACAACTTTAATATAATGAAGTGTGTTTCATGAGCACAACTTGTCTATTTGTGTAATAAATTTTAAATTTGTCTATTCTTCTAATATGGAATAGAAATAACACAATTTATATTAAAAAATGGATGATATTTGTATAAATTTCAAAACTTATGATAATAGCACGAAAATGGAAACAGTTGTAAAGAAAAGAAAAAAAATGACAAATAGGATAAAAGATTAAATTATTTAAAATAAATGAAAAAGTATAATATTTTTTATTATTAATTTAGTGTTTGTAATAAATTATATATGTAAAATATACTTTAAAGTATTTATTCTCTTTGGAAATATAATGTTGATGAGATTGTCTTTTCCTCTATAAGTAAACATAATTGGTGTATTTTCATTTTGTGAAAATAAGTGAGTCCCACAAAACTTTATCTTCAAATCTTTGTCCATACCCTATTTTAAATGAGTATAGTCTTTACATATCCACCCTTTACTATTTGCAAAGTTGATTCCTTGATACAAATATATTTAATAGTGTGCTTGGTATGAGAAATTTAAAAGGTAATTTTTTTAAATGTGAAATAATTTATCATAAAATATGTTTATTTAGATTAAAAAAAGGTTAAAAATTTAAAATTTCAAGAATTTTAAGATAATTTCATTACTAGTGATTTTAATTACTTAAAGTTTATTCATTTATTTATTTATATATATAGCTTTAGTTTTAAAAAATAATACTATATTAGTTATAAATCAACTTTACTTTCTATTTAATGTGTAAGAGTTTGGGTATATTGCAATAAATATTTACTATAGTATATAAAAGTTATTTCCCTCACAAGATATTGTATCGAAATAATAACAATACTCAAATATTAATATTTTATGAAATTTAGCATTTGAGATATTTTTTAATATTTTATCATATTTTTTTCAATTATTATATATTTTATTAATATGTTAAATACTTGACAAAAATGTTGACGTGCCTTTATAAAACAATGCATTTTATTAATTTTTATAGAAATGATGTCATGGCAACTATTTCAAAACATTGAAAAACATGATGGTAAAATATGTAGAAAAAAATTTAACGATAACATTGTGAAACTTGAAACTTTAATGTTCAAACTTGATGATAAAATGTGCTAAAGAAAAAATAATAATAATAAAAATTGAATGATAAAATGTGTAATTAAACCTAATGAAAACTAGTTAAAAGTTTTAAAGGATTCTACCCTGCTTCAAACGTAAAAGCTCCAAACTTTGCATTAAAGTCAGTTAATTGATACACTTATAAGGGAATTTTAGCTTGATGATGCTACTAGTGGCCTCCAAGTTACTATTCAAACCCAAGTAAAGTGAAAACACACAAAAAAGGTCTTTGGATATTTTTGTAAAATTTGTGTATTTAGTTTAAAAATTAAAAAATATCCAAGAGAATACTGTTGGTTAAATTTTTATCTTAGTTTAAAAATTTAGGCAATAAATATATATATTAATTTCAATCATACACTTCTAACTATGATGTCTTTTTTTTTTCATTTTCAAGTGGTGAAAATTATTTGTGATGGCTAGTAATGAATGTTGGTAGTTGAAATAAGTTTTGTTTTGGTAGTTGTATTTTTATTCTCTTATTTTTTTTAATACATTTTTTTGAAAACTACAAAACCAAAAAAAAAAACAAGATACAAAAATGAAATATAAAACTAAAAAAATATCTTCACATTAGAAAACATTAAATATAAGAAATCTTTTCACCAATCCTCTCACACAATCCAAATGATGGAATTGATCTCTTAAACGTTATAGTTAGAGAGAAAAAAAATGAAAGTTTACAGTTGAAAAGGAGGTATGAATTACGATTACAACTTAAGTTATTTAAAAAATATGAGGTGATGCTTAATTTAACATTATTTAAAAATTTTAAAATGTTAAAAAACCTTTTCATAATTTTAATGAAGGTGAAGGAAGAATTTATGGTTGGTAACTTCTTTTGTTTGGAGATAAGCGTCAAGTTATATTGGACTTTATATGTTTGGGCTTTTGTGTTTTAGAACTTTAAGCTTTTTTTATTAGTTGCAACATTAAAAAAAAAAAAAAAACCAATGTAAAAAATGTATATTTAATATATTGCGTTGTCTATTGGTCAATGTTTAAGATGATATCTTATTTTGACTTTTTTTAAAAAAAATTTAAAATATTTTATGATAAAATATATCATTTTTGGGTAAGAAATTTTAAAAAAATATTAAAAAATTTATAAGAGTAATTGTATTATTAAAATTGAAATTTTTTAAATTTCATCTTAAAAAAAGTAAAAATTTGAATTTTTTTATATTTTTAAATTTATGTTTTTTTTATATCCTCACATCAACTCAATTTTGGTTAGAGTATCACCAATTTGAATAATATCATCATTTTTTTTATTAGAGTATCACCAATTTGAATAATATCATCATATTTTTTATTAGAGTATCACCAATTTGAATAATATCAAGGTCTTGTTGGAATTATCAGTTTTCAGTATTTTTCGGTTAATGTAAACTAGATTTTTTTTATTGACGTTAATATGAATTATTTTCATTTAAATTTATTATCATTATTTGTGTTCTTATTGTATAGCATTATTATTTTCGTTGAGGAGATTATTTTTTGAAAGATATAAATTTCATTTCTTTCAATTGATGTTTGTTATGATTTTGTTTTGTTTGTCTCTCTAATGATTTCTTTTCATCATTAATACTATAATTATTTTTTGTTAATAGTTTATAAGAATATTTTTTTTATATCAACTAGAAAATTTTCAACGGACATTCAATGAAAAAAAAAAATCAAATAAAGGAAACTTTCAGTAACCACTAACCAAGTTAAAGGTTAACCTCCTTTGTTCCAAGTTGAAATAATGAATATACATTACGAGTTTGGAATAAGTGCATTTTGTTATGATAGATCTTTCTTTAATATAAGTCCATTTTCCTTTAGTAATAATACAAGTTACAACTAGTCATTTATTTTTTATCAGATATTCTTCTTTCCTCTCTATAAGTTGTTTGTTTATGGTATTGTTTAAAATTTTCCTCTACAATGATCTTTTAAGTTCAAAATTTTTTATATGTTGTACTTCTTAATTTAATCTTTTTAATAAAAAAAGATTAATTAAGATAGTTTAAAAATTTAAATACTACGTGGATAAAAAAAGTGAAGTCAGAATGAAATCACACAATATATTTAACTATAACTTATGAACATGTTACAAAACCTTAAAAAGGGTAAAGAAGAAACAGTGTAGCAAGCTAATAAGCACACGAGACCCTTCTTTTCCATATGGTAGAATATCTATACATGTTATCTGAATCACAAGACCAACTGCTTCAGTATTAACCCCACACAATTAAAAGAAGAAAAAATGATGCAAGTCATCAGAGAGTTCAGTGTATATCAGTAGACAATGCCAACACAGTATGCATTATGTTGGCCGGCACAGAAAGGAAACATTCTGTTACAACATAGGAATACATATTATCTTGACATTGTTCTCCACTACCTAGTACCTAAACACTCTTTTTCAAAATGAGTTCAGACATGAGATGTAAAACAGTTAGGCAAAGTTAAGTCCACCTGAATCTTAGATTGGATTTGATGTCAGTCATGGCAAGCTCATTGTGGGCTTGCTCTCAACACATCCACACTAAGAAAAAGATGTAACAGGTTGGTTCATCATTGCAAACCACTAGGCCTTCCAGTTGCTGGTATCTGAGCAGTCTGTGGAAAAGTGTGGTACACCATGTTATCAATTGCATTGGATGAAGATGCTTTTCCCTTCACTGTTTGCTCCAAAAGACGAACAAGTGACATGAATATTTCCATCCTTGTTACATCCCTGTTTGCCTGCAAATTGAATAATAACTACATTGGATTCCTTATCCTCATGCTGATGATCTTTGCTTTGAAGGTGCATATTACATCAAAATCAACAAACAAACAAAAACATGCAGTCTCTCTAGCTGTGTGGCCTAGAATTGTGCTTTGTTACCCTCTTAATTAGTGAGTTTATGCTTAACTCAACTTTACAAACCAGCTTAGTAAAGTGATGGGTGCACCCGACTTATATATTACCATCGGATTTTATTCCTAGTCGATGTGTGATCTTCAATGGAAGACTGAATATTAATATTTAAGACTGTAAGCCAAGTCTCCCATAACAACATAATCAAATAACAAGAAAGCATGATAACCATTTCTTATATTACAAGAGTTACTGATGTAGTATTAGACCCAGCTTTTTTTGGGTTTTCTTTTCATTAAAGTGAGAAGTAGAACCAAACACATTCAGAAAATGAGGAAGAGAGGCAAGAAAGTTTTAAAAAGGCTATCCGAAGTGGGTTTAAAAAATGAGTTACATACTTTAGCCTCTCATCTTTAACTAATCGACGTTAGGCAATGAATCAAAGCTTTTAATTGAAAAAGTAACTTTTAATTGAGAACTGTCAAACAACTTCTATTTTAAAGCTTTTCCGAAAAGATATAATCCCTTAATTTTCAAAAGCTCTCTTGGGAAACTACCGAAAATAAGCGCCAAAAACAGACAATAGGTATCTTATATTCCAATACCAGTGAAAAAATGCCTGCTAGAAATATCATTATCAACTCGATTCACTAACAATGCATATAAAATGTTTAGCTGATGAAAGGCAGGTACTGATACTTATAACTTGGGAATTCATTCTCTACTTATGAACTTGTGTAAAAAAAATGCCCCTTTCTGTAGTATTACCTCAACAGCAAAGCGTGCCCAGATTTTGTCATTGTGAGCTTCCATTACTCCTTTCAATATGGTTAAACCTAATCCTCTGATTAAGTCGGCTATTTCCAAAAAGAAACCTTGCTCCTCACAAAGCATCTGTAAAAATAACCAAGCAGACAGATTATTGAGGTGATAATGAAATATACATTAGGCTAGGACCAAAAGAACTTCAAAAACCATCCACTACCTCCACTAGCATTTGACGAGGAGGATTCAGATCCTCAACTACAATAGGGCAAACCATTGATTGTGAGCCAACTTCATATGCCCATGTAGCTCCTCCCTCAAAGTTGTCTTTCAAAAGCAGCCCACCTTCCTTATTGATAATCTGCATATTTAAGGAAGAAAGGATCCCCATTTTTTCATTATTAGCAATTCCTCAACTAACATGCTACAAATTCTTCTTTATAGTCCCTCATTGAATAGTCAATGCTGACCAAACTTATATGCTTATAAAGGGTTATTAGCTATTTGATTTGAGCTATACCAAATACATAGGCCAGAAAACTTCTCAAAATGCTAAAAAAAAAATTCTCTCTCTATTTATTGTTCCCCACGAAATAACACATGACCATATATTATATAATAATTAGATAAACTGCATGAGCTAGAAAACACACAGGAGTGAATACTGTCCCGTACCTTAGACTCCCCTGTTTGTTTTAGCTTGTCAGCATGCTTTGTCACACTTTGCAAGAAAAGCATGTGCTTAATGGTCCGCTCCAAAAGTGCATCTATGCTACACTGTTAGACAGAAAGAGATTAAAGAAGTAAAAGAAAAGTCAGTACCTGAACAAGATATTTAAATCACTAAAAAATTGGAATGAAATTAAGTAAGGAAATACTTTTGCTCCGTTTGGCACAATTTCTCGTAACTCTTTCACTCGATCTTGAATCATTTGGCGATCTTTCGGACGAGGTCTGGGATTCTCTCCTGGTTTAAGCCTTTTACGATTGGGCTTGCAAGCCTCATCTGGCTGCTTTGAGTATCCAGTTGAAACACTATTCTCACGTTTAACACTCCCACTGTTCTCAACCCACGAACTAAGTTGGGAGCCATAAGCAGAACTAGTTTGAGAACAGTTTCCAGCATCTTCCTTGTTACATCTGGACCTAATACTAGCTTCTGTGACACCTGTTTTACCACCATTCTTAGGAAAATCAAATATTCCCCCTTGGAAATGACCAGACATAACCGGCCTGCAGGCAGGAGAGGGAACAGAGGAGGTACTATTCCTTGTCAATGTTGTCCTGCACGACATGTCATCAGAATCCTGTTTTACAACAGATTTGGCTTTGGAGACCACTGCATCCAAGAGGTGGTCTGTTCCCGTCCCAGAAAAAATGCCACTGTCTATTGCTTCTTTAACTGAATATATATCCGGATTTGTAGTTGTGTCCAGCATATTCATAGGATCTAACTTCTTGTCCATATTTTCTGTATTTGCATCCAATTCGTCTGTAAAGAGTTTATTCCAATTTCCATTCAGCAATTTGTTTTTCATATCTACCCCTAAAACATCAAACAAGTCATCATCACCTGATGGAGGTTTAGTACAATCTAGTTTGAGTTTAGGATTCATTGCCATCATAGATTGAATACTACCCTCTTTACTAAGGCAATCATGGGCAAAACCAGGGATTTGACCACTAATGGGCAAACGTTTCTCAACATGGAAAGTGGGGAGGTTAGGGGCCTGAAGCAAATCATAGTCTATCTTTTGATTTGTTGAAACACACTTGAAATCTACAGGGAGCATGTTCTGATTAGAGCCTTCTACATGCATGGGAAAGGTGCCGGATTGACTAGTCGAATTCTTCGAAGAACAACCCCTTGCTTTAGTTGAAGAATCAGAATTTTGAAGTCCAATCCCAACTTCTACTCCAGATAAATCACCTGTGGATGCTTTGGGAGATTTTGAACCAGGACTAGTAATCAGATTTGACCTCAAAAGAGTACTCATTCCACCATGTATTGGGATTCCTCCCTGTAAAGGAGCACTGCTAGAACTCATACTGTGACCAAGTATGTGGCCTCTATCTGTGTTTGGATGAGGCATGTTTAAGGTACCTGACACATTAAAAAAAGGATTAACATTATCTCGATTCCCAATGGCTGATATGATTTGTTGCTCCATTAATGTTAGATGATCATCACTTAGACAAGATTGACCAAAAGACCCAGAAGTAGTCAAGTTATCGAAGGCAGATCTTGCATTATATGAAACAGAATGCTGCTGCAGGCATGAATCAACATCTGAGGTTATCACTTCAGCCTCCATAGCTCTACTCTCTTGTTGGCCAGAAAAGTTTGCTTTACTCATTGGAATAACCTTTGGTTGGCAATGGTTACTGGATATTCGGTTCAATTTACAGGTTTCTGGTGTCCGTGCAGAACCCTGGTAGGTATTTGTCTCTGCATTTAAGGGGCAAGGTGTATGAACAATACGCCTTGAAGTATGAGATGGATTACTTTTCTGATTGGAGACATCAGTTACTGAGGGAGTGCCATTTGAAGCAACGGCAGGTGGATCAATCGACAGCGGCACACCAGTAATGGAAGGTCCAGCAAGTCGTTCAATAGAGGGATTTTCGGAATAGTCTTCAGATAGAAGAGCACCAGGAACCCATCCTAATTGCAAGATCAAGCTCTTCACATCATTCACAAAACCCATATTCTCATTTATCTGTGTCATAAAGTATTGATGAATTAGTTGAGGGACATTGGAACAGCAGACAGGAAAGCTTCTTAAATGATGGCACAATCACTAGAATACAAACTAGAGAAACTAATATAAACTAGGAATAGTCTATCTGTAAAATCAAAACAAAACAGAATGAAAATCTTGAGCAAGGTTCAAACTGCTTGCATTAAAAGTTATTCACTAAACCCCGTCCTTTCAATCACTCAGATCATATAGATTTTGTATAAAAAGAGTGAAGATTTGTGTGGTTGAAAGGACTCACCCACCAATGTCTCAATTTTCAAGGCTAGATATCCTAAATTTATGAATGGATCACGTTCCTGTGGTCCTCAAGTGATAAGCAAATTTTAAGTTCTGAAGTTAATCTAGAGCATGCACTCTTGATCCATATATTTACAAGGTAAAGATTCTTTGTCCTCTCGCTATAATTCAGTGCTTTAGCACAATGAAATCATTGAAGATGTTATATTACATTACATCTCTCCAGAATTAGTGAACAATAGAAAGAAAAGGACTTACAGGTAAGAAAGAGCCAAGTTGAACAACCCCATGAGGAAGTACAGGAATAACTGCTACCGTCTGCAAAAAGAATATGATAGGGAATCATGAAACAGAAATACAAATTTTATAACCAGACACGGAGCATAATTAAAATCACAAACCTGTATTCCAGCTGAAAATTGGTGATGCACTTCAGGGTATAACTAAAAAAGGGAGCACAGATATAAGAAATCAAAACAAAGTTCACAAGCATATATACTCCAAGTCTCTAAACTTCCCTACAAAAAAAAGTATTTGACCACTAGAAGCCAATAACATAATTCATACCTCAGGTGGATTTACATCTTTTGTGAAACTGTTCAAAAGAATCCACTGATGGTTTCCTGTAAATGCAGCTCGTCCAATCATACTGAATAACAGAAAAAATAGCAGTTGAGTAACATGGGATAAACAACAAAATCACTTCAATATTTTGTGAAAACCTGAATTAAATTCGCATATACACTAAGACAGAAAGCACCTACCCTTCACCTGCAATGATAACTGAATTGTTTACAGTCATTTTCTTAATCAAAGAATTGACTCGGTCCTCCTCTTGAATCCCGAGTTGAGATGACTGAGACCCTGAAGAAAACCAGTGTCCTCCCCCATTATGGTAAGGCAAATCTCCTATCCCAAACATGGGTGGAGGGCATGGCAAAGGTTCATAGTAGCATTCTTCCCAGATTAATAACCTGCCAAATCAAACCATACTTGAGTAACTCAACTAGCTTAAACAAATATACTTAATCAGCAGCAATCAGCAAAAAGTCATACGCTTAATGATTCAAACTCCATTTTGGGTTCTGAGATCAATGGACAACCAACAAAGACACTTTCATGTATTTACTCAATAAATAAAAGAAAAGGCTGAGAGGACCAAAACAAGGAAATAGAGGGAACATATTTTTATTAAGACTTTTGCATGACAAAATTCATCAGCATTTAAACCGTTCATTTATGAAAAATTAAAAAATAACGAAAAGCTTCCTATAAGTGGAAAAGTAATAAAGCCAAACCGAATCAAAAGACAAAGACAAACTCCGAATTAGCAGATTCATTTGAAGGATCACAGACCAATAATCCAATAGGTAGTGCGCCCGGCAAACCAATGGCAGATAAACTTCTTTTTAAATAGATATTATATATAAAAAAAACTAAGATTCTTGAAGACAAAACAGAAGCAATCAAGGCACAAAGTTCCAAAGTAGAAAAGAGTATATTGCAGGACACGAATACGAATCAAATAAAAGGAAGCAGTGGCCCATAAATAAGGCCCTAAACATGCCCATCATATCTTGGAAACAAATCATCTCCAAAAACAGAATCTAATATGGGCATGAATTCCGTATGAATTCCTCATATACGAGGTCCTGATAAAGTACAAGCACCTAAAGCAAACATAAACAGCAAATAGTTAACCAAAATTGATTTGGAAATTCGAAAAACCAGAATTTCCACACAATTTTCACTGCATCCCAGGTTTCTTTCCATTAAGCAAAAAAAAAAAAAAACACGAAAAAACACAGGCACACACATCACAAAGAAGATGAAACAAGCATAAACTAGAAAAGAAAGAGCCTTTTACTTGGAATTGTGGCAACCGATCTTCCAGAACACAGCATAAGACCATTGATTCCGACCGCAGAGAGTCCTCAAAGCTTCTTTCAACAAAAACCCCATCTCAAAGCACTTCGCAATTTTCTTACTTTTTCTTTTCTCCGACCTAGTGGATGAACAACAGCATGCACGAACAGAAAAACACAAAAGGGCAATTATCAAAGCCGGAAAGCACGCATTTTCCGTCGACTTTAGATTCTGGGTCCTAACTACCACGGCACGATCCTCTCCCCGCCTGTTTCGTCCTCAACCCCCCACTTCTCTTTCTCTGCGGATCCAAATTCCCAACGACCAGTTCCCGGCATGCCATCCTCCAGCAGAGGAAGTTGTAGATAGATAAACAAAAAGAAAGGAAAGTAATCTAGAGAGAGAAAGAGAGAGCAAATAAAGACTTGTAGAAAAGTGTCTAAATTATGCCACGAGCTTCGAGCTTGCAGAGAACCATCATCTTCTCCACTAGAGAAAGTGAGTGAGTGTGTGTTTGGTGTGGCTTGGAGGAAGAAAAGAGAGAAATAGATGAGTTAAGGTGAGGAAGTGTTGAAGATGAAGAGGTTAGGCGGCGTGTGGAACTGTGATATCATTCTCTCTGGTGGGTTTCCATTTGTGAGAAAAATAAAAGAAAGTGGTGGAAGTGTGTGTGGTTTAAGAAAGAGGAAAAGTTTTGGGTTTTATTACGGGAAGAGCCACTGGGCAGGAGAGAGTGAGAGGTGAGAACTGCGAAGGGAGGAGGCAGAGGTTGCTTTGCTTTTGTCGGGTTCTGAAACAGTGTCGGGAGTCAGATGCAGATAGAGTCTAGAGAGAGAAATGTGTTTTGTGTTGTGTTGTTTTGTTTGGTGAGTCAGAGAATAGAGAGAGAGTGAAACTGTGACAGTGGGGTTGGGACTTGAGAAGAGAGTAGTGGCCATAATCCATGGACACTAGTGCGGGTTGACATCATGCTCGCATCAATAACGTTGGAGTGAAATTACATTACAACACAAGAGTATGGTACCACTTTGGTTTGGTTTTGTTTTTGTAGTGCTACACTGTTTGTGGAGAGCTAGAATACTCATTAGACATGATTGACGACTGAGGTGGGAAAATCATGATGGGAAAAAAGCGCTTCTGGCGAACTGCCCTAACCCAAGAAACAAATTTTGGGTTAGTCTAAAACCTCAATAATGCATGCTATTGCTATTGCTATTGCTATGCTGGAAGTTCACACTCTTTAGACTCTTCAATTCATCTTAGATTACAACATTACACTATATCGCATTTTAATGATTACAATCATGAAGGTTTATTGCTACAACTTAGTTGTATATCAGTTATTATAACTACAGAAACTGTAAGAACAGTTATTATTATTTTAATGATAAAAATCCAATTAGCACGATAATTTTTTAAAAAAGAATAGAGAGATTAAAATAGTGAAAAAGGTAGATAATAGCCTGCTTGACAGTGATGTGTTTGCATATTGATTTCAAAGAAAAAACAATGAAGTCCACATCTCTTGGGTGCTCACATTTTAACTGAAAAGGAAATAAGGAAACTTGTCTAATTACAGATATGTCTCTTGGGTCAACTTGAAAGTTAAGTTGGCATGGGTAGATGGATGAAGACCATCATAATCTTGAAGCGTAACAATCAAGGACCACTCTCAGGACAGAAAGAAAAAATGGCACTCGCACAAAAAAGTTGGAATCAACAAACAAAATCTCATCTTATATATATAAATATAATAGGATAATCCATGTTTAGCTTTTCGTTTTAAACATAATTAAAAACTCTGCATAGTAAAGTAAAGTAATCTAAACGCATAATTAGTGGGTAAATGTTGTAGAAGATGTTTGAGCATTTTTCTACCAAACTTGTACTGGAACACAGAGGGTTGGTGTCCTAAATCTAGAGAGGAACCAAACTCGACAAGCTGCATGCATTTGCCACCTCAGTAAAATTGCTGCATGCAATGCAACCAATAATTCAAGAGAAGACAGCTTGTATGTAAAGATAATGAGTTCATTATATATATCAAGAAATATCTCAAATGAAACTATTTAAGCAAAAAATATTTCCCATTTTCTTAATTTTCGGGTAAATTATACTCCACTTCTTAATATTATATGTTAAAATTATACTTCTGTCTTATTCTAAAAATTCTAATATTTTTTTCGTAGGTAACCAATTAATTAATATGATTAAGAACCTGCTTTTTACGATTCTTTCCCTTAATTAGTTACTCTTGTTATTATTAGCCAACAGGAAAGTGATACATAGTGTTTCTATATTTGAAAAAAAAAAAATTGTTGCATAAAAAAATAGGAGGTGATTTTGTAACGTGTTATGTTGTTGATACATGTTATTATTTTTAGGATATGGGTATTTCATTTTTTTTAAATTTTAAAATATAATTAAAAATAAAATAGAATAAAAAATTTGTACACCAAATAAGAAATCATGTTTAAATTTAATGATTAACTTTGAAAATTAAAAAAAAATAAAACATTTTTTTAAAATATAAAACAAGTATAAGTATATTCAGATTTTCTTTTCATAATAGACACCACAAAATTAATTACAAGTGACGTGAAAAATTTATATATTGGAAAAAACTCCTGGAAAAGGCTCGTTTAATTACTCTCCATTGCTAAAAGATGTATATATTAAATAAATAAAAAACGTAACATATGTTTACATTACAGAAAAAATCATGAAATAGAAACCAATTTTTAGAAATCAAAATAATTAGTTACAATAGAAATTAAAATAGAGACCATTTTAGAAACTAAAAAAAATAATTTCTAAATTAGTTTCTATTATTTTCTATTATTATCAAATAGCTTCTAAATTGGTATCTAATTAGTAACTAAGGTTTTAAATACCAATTATTTAGTTTCTAAATTTGGTAGCAAAAACTTTGGTTGCTAATTAGATACCAATTTAGAAACTATTTAACAATAATAGAAAACAATATAAACTAATTTAGAAACCAAATTTCTTTTTAGTTTCTAAACTGATCTCTAATTTAGTTACTATTGCAACTAATTATTTTGGTTTCTATAAATTGATTTTTATTTCATGATTTTCTGGTAGTGTTATATCTCTCGCGAAATAATAAGGTACTTTTAAATTAAAAATATAATTGAATAATACTTTTGTTTTGGTTCTTTAAATCAATGGATTCTTCTTTCTACACTACAATAAAATCATAGACTAAAAATCAATTTTTAGAGACAGAAAATAATTAATTGTTATAGTTTCTAAATTAGTTTATATTATTGTTAAATGGTTTCTAAATTGATATCTAATTAGCAATGAAGGTTTTTGCTACCA
Source organism: Phaseolus vulgaris (assembly GCF_000499845.2). Lineage (NCBI taxonomy): Eukaryota > Viridiplantae > Streptophyta > Magnoliopsida > Fabales > Fabaceae > Phaseolus > Phaseolus vulgaris. The sequence goes on along the minus strand of NC_023755.2, from coordinate 35,549,052 downwards.
AATTTAGAAATTAAATAATTGGTAGTTAAAACCTGGTAGTTAATTAGATACCTATTTAAAAATCATTTAACAATAATAGAACTTAATTTAGAAATCATTTTTTTTAGTTTTTAAAATGATCTCTAATTTAGTTACTATAACAACTAATTATTTTTTATCTCTCAAAATTAATTTTTACTCCATGATTTTCTTGTAGTGCTAGTCTGAGTTACTGGTGAGACTTGTATTAGGAAGATGTACCAAAATATAGTAATTTTAATTGAAAAAATTACTAAAATTTTAGGAAGTTATGGTTTTTTGGTTCTGGTGTATTTTATTACTCTTGTGAAAAACGAGTTATAAATATTTTTTTATGATTTGATTGGTAACTATTTTACTAATTGATAGTGTGATTTATGATTTTGATTGATAGTGTGATTTATGATTTTGATTGAGTTGTGAAATCCTAAATTTCTTTCTATTTTTTTTTTAATTTTATCTTTAGTTGAGATTTTACCTTATGGATGATCGGTCTATTTAAAATATATGGATATTGTCAAAAATTACGGTGATAGAACTTTATTTAAGAAAAATATAATATAACTTATTCAAATTTGTATATACGTTGTAGAATGTTATTCTTTAGAGTCCAAAATTGTTTAGAAAGAAAAAAAAAATCAAATAAATTATCACATCATGATTTTTATTACTCAATAAACTTAAACACAAATGCTAAAAAAATTACAAATTACTCATACACGTTGTTTAATTAACCGAGTTACACAACTTAATTATACACATGAACTTTATACCATTCTTTAAAAGCAAAAGGGTTTGAAAGTCTTAAAGTTTATTTTTCGTACCTTAAAATGTACGTTACTTTCAGTTTCGAGGCAGGTCCCCAGAATTTCTCTTCTTTTTCTGTAGAAGAAATTCCCCTTTCTTCTCTTTCAAATCTTATCTCTTTAAATATTTATAGAATTTCAACATTAGATTTTGAAAGAAATTTGGGTAATATATTCCAAAACTTAGCCTAATATTGACATGAGAATGTTTTGATGCCTATAGTGTTATCCTAGTAGTAGCACTTGACCATATCGTGGTCATTCTCTGGTAAAAACAATTATAATTCTCTGTTTTGGAATCGCAACTGTTTTGGTATCTCATGTTTTTTTAAGAGTATCTATGCGTTTATTTTAATCCTCACATAAATAACCATTCTTCATCGTACTTCGTAAATTTCTTTTGTTTTTTATACCTAAAGATGGGTAACTGTGCTCTTCCTTCTTTTCAAAGAAAAACATCGTTAAATTGTGTGCACTGTTCTGCCTGTAATCAAGTACGTGCATGATGCACCTATATGAATTAACCTAACCTGGGTGGGACTGAAGAATTCAAAAGCATAGAAATACACTAAACAATAAATATATATATATATATATATATATATATATTATTCACACACATTCATATGTTAACGGATAACTTTTTGTAAGCTTAGATTATGTTCATGATTTATGATGTAAAATAGGTTAAATATGTTTTTTTATTTTTATATTATAATATAAAATTATTTTTGTTTTATTCAAATTTTAAATTTAATATATTATAGTATGAAAATTATTAAAATAGATCATCTTTTATATATGAAATGATTATTAATTTTTCTTTTTAAAATTTATTCTTATTTTTATTGTAAATTAATGTTTATTCCAACTATTACGAGTTAATGAAATGAAATTTTAAATTAAATTAATTTTACATATAAAATTATTCATTTTAATCAATTTTATTCTAGAAATACTTAAATAATTTCGACAAATAAAAATTGAAAGAAAATAAGCACGCATTGTTTTATTATTATTTTTTTAAAATATCAAATTTAAGATGATAATCAAAATAAATAAATAAAAGTTCATTTAACTAATTTTTTTTATCAACAATAAATAATAAATAAATATAAATCACTTTAAGGGTGATTCAACTCTTATACAATAACTCACCTATAATCTTAATTACAAGACTTACTCTAAAATCTGTAAAAACAAAACTCTAAAAAAATAATATGTGATAAGATCATCTCATAGAAACAGACGGATTATTTACCTAATTTTAATTGTATAATAATTGTGGTTCAGTGTTTATTCTTTTCTTGTCCTAGTGCTTTGTTTTTTTATTTATTTAAGGTAACAGTCCACAGTGCAATTTTTTATTTGGTTTTGTGTGACTGGTTTGGCTGACACCCCAGTTATTGTCCCAAACTTTTTCATTATATTAATGCATAAAGTATCTTTCGCTAATTGAGACACTTAATTAACTTTATTGAGCGGTTGAGTACCTTTATTTTTTAATATCTTATGATCATTCGAAATTATCACTAATTATGAATCTTAAACAACTAAGAGCATAGGGTATGTGGTCACGTATGAGAGGTTCTCATGATGGATTGAAGAAATTAATTAAGCCGTCTGGTTTATAAAAAAAGGAGCATGTGTGGACCAAGAAACCAGGTGGCAATGAAAATGGCAGTGTAGATGATTGGTTGGTCACTGTTCTCTCTTTCATTTTGTGTGTGACAAATAAACAAACAGGTAAAAGGCATAAAAAGATGGAGCACTAGTTGGAGACACGAGTTCCCGTGTCTTTACGTGGTTCCTTTCTTACTTTTATTATTTCACTTAACTGTGGGATAAAGTAATTTTGTGGGGGGAACGAGAAAATATAGATTCCTGTTCCCAAAGGTTCTCAATAAATGAATTCAATATCTAATCTATTTTAATTACAAATATAATTTAATGTAATTTTACTACTTTAAAAATATATTAATTTCACTTTTATTTATAAAATAAATTATTGTTCTACTTAGCTATAGTCACTTAATATCTTGTAAATAAATATTATTTAAGACAGATGATTCTTAAGATATAAAATTTAATTGATTAGCTCTTATTTCTAATGCTATTTAGCCATAATTAGAATTGTTGAATGAGTTGCTTCTGTCTGATCTATCCTAATGGACTGTATAAGAAAATTATATAGTGTCAATGTAGTTTTTTTTTAAGTGGGTTTTAATTTTTAAGCTTGAATCATCCTAAGTCGAATAAATAGATAATTCTTGTCTGTTTAAAAAATAAAAATATATATTTTAAAAATTTAAGTAATTAATTGAATATAAATTTATTTATATTATAAAATTTTAATCATAGATTCTTCAACTGTAATTATGAATAAATTTATTATTTTAATTAAAATCTATCTAATTGAGTTTATTTTGATTTAATTTTTATTTTTGTTAATTTTGTTTTTTAGTCATGGTAAACGATCTAATATTTTTCAAAAAATACGATATGATAAAAGTGTCCGAGTATACGATCTGAATGAAACATCTACCATCGCGAGTGAGTTACAATACATGAAAGTTCAAGTTGCTTATTTGAATCAGAATGGGAAACGAAATCTAATAGTAGAAAAATTAAAATATAAAATTTACGATATCGGTTGTGGTCAATGTTTTATATAGAACCTTATTTACATTAATTTCTTTATGCATCATTTGATTCATTAAAGTAATGTTGATATTTACTTTATTTTGTTAGGCATTAAACCTTCTTTACATTTTATTGTCCAAAAAGTGATATCAATGACTACAACCAAGTAAATAAATCTAAAATAAAAATATATATAAAAAAAGAAAAAATTGACTGGACGGGTCGAGCCAAAACAGACGTGATTGTTGATAATTCAATTTATGAGTTTAATTATTGTTTTGAGAATTATTTTTGAACGCATGTTGATAATTCAACTTTATCTTTAATTAAACTTTTGTTTAGTTTTTTTAAGAATCTTTTGGGTGCATGATTCAAGAGGTAAAAGATTAAAATATTTATGAGACATGAAGATGAGTAAGGTACTAAATAAATTAGTGGACACATGTTTCATTAGTGAGATTCATAGGTAGCTTGTACCTATTCATAAAGATTTGTATAAGAAAAGACCGATATATTAACAAAACTCATATATTAACAAAACCTATACATAGGTAGCCTATACCTATTCATAATGAACTCTAAGAAAATACTAGATGAAAGTCTATTATACCAATGAAATTGGTCTCTATGAATAAATTCTAAGTTAGCAAGCTTATAAGCACAAGCATTCCCTTCACAAAAAATGTGAGAAACCCTAAACCTGATTTTTCCATTATAATTAAGACAGGCGTTCCACCTATTATGAAGCATCCAAGGAAAATTACTTCTAGCTGTAAATGTAGCACAAACCAAGGCAGAATCACATTTAAGCCATAAATTAGTAAGACTCGTCTTTTGAGCTTCTTCAATAGCATGTATAAATCCATAAAACTCAACAACCAAAGCAGTTTGAACATCAAAGAAAGCAGAGAAACCACCAATACACTTCCTCATACTCCCACGAAAAATACCTCCACAAGTAGCAAAACCATACCCCTAGCAACACCATCAGTGTTAATTTTAACCCAACTTGATGATGCAAATCCCATCTAACAAGAGGATGTAGAACTTTACCACTACGAGTATGAATATTAAAAAACTTAAGCACACTGAAATCAAACATATCATTGCATATAGAACTTTTAGAGGAATTTCCCACTAGACAAGTGAGATCTTTAATGACCGAAATAGATCTAGAAACATCAATTTTAACTTGAAATCTAGCATAATTTATCACAACAAGATTAATCAAATTAACCAAAGGATTATCATCACTCTTAATAAAAGGAAAAAGATCATCCACATTAGAGAAATGAGAATTAAGAAAAATTTGCCGAACTTAACTCCAAATATGTAAAGCATTAGGACATTAAAAAAATGTTGAATAGATTCTTCCTACTTTTCACACAACATACACATAAAACATATATACAAACCTATATGCTAAATGTGTTGATCTGTAGGAAGTCGCCCATGAAAAACTTTGTAGAGTACTAGAGTTTTGGAAGGAGGAATAGATGGAGACCAAATGAGTTTGGACCAACCACATGGAACTCCTGGATCCAAGAAAAAAGTCTTAGTTGATTTGAGAGTGAAACGACCAGACTCGTCCAAAATCCAATTAGGAATATCCTGTTCCTACCTAATCATGATATGTTCAAAAAAATGAGGCATATGTTGTAAAGGCAAGGGAATATCAGGTTTCATTTTAAAAGAACCACCATCTCTATAAACTTTTCCTTTTTCCTTCCTCTCCCTTCTCTTTAACTTTTTGAATATCTTTGTGACCAAAATGATGGAGTTCGCCATTATATTCCTGATAGCGAATACTACAAGATTGTCCGATCAGAGTTTTAGACATAGTAAGTTCATTTTTGCTCATTTTTCCTTTTAGTTAGTTTTTGAAATGTTAAGTTTGTTTTGGTAGATGTTGTTGCATGTGAGGTTTCTAGTTTCGGGATTAGTCCTTGTTGGCTCAGGGTTCTAGTGATGTAGTTAGATTTTTTTATCAGAACTTTATTATGCAGGTTAAGTTACCCTTGAACTTTTGGTAGGTTCAAAACTCTTAATGAGCACCTGCTCAAAACTCTGGTAAGGAAAACTAGTTTAAATTTCAAATAGAACCCTAGGCTAGAAGATTTGGATGTGGGGGTGAAGTGGTCACCAGTTCCAAATTTTGTTGACAGGATTCATTGTTTCTGAGTAATGTAATGTATTGTTTGAAATCAAATATGAATATGTTGATTTTGATATGATAGATGTTTTTGTTTGAATATGAAAAATTTGTTGATTTGTATAGTTGATATAATGTAAGTTAATCTTGAAGTGAATGAGTTATTGAATTTGTTTTTGTTTGACTCTGAATGATTTAAATTGGGTTAGATATAATGATGATATATAAATTGATAAAGTGAAGTGATGAAAGTACTCTTACCATGTTGAATAAGATATTTGTGGTTTGAATTGTAAGATTGGGTTGTATATGTATGATGAAATTAGGGAGAGATCATGTATTTTGGGAGAATTATGTAGATTTTTCTGCATATCTCGCTTAGGCGAGATAATTATCGCTCAAGCGAGAATAGAGTAAAAAAATGGAGTACTCTCGGGTCTATTCTCGCTCAAGAGAGAAGGAATCTCACTTAGGCGAGACCCATTTTCGTCCAAGTGAGAGGGAATCTTGCTAAAACGAAAATGGGGTGAATTTTGGGGGTGCTTTCGAGTTCAATCGCGCTCAAGCAAGTTAAAAAAAAACTTAATTTTTTTTATTTTTGCTTTTGAGAACCTAGTTTATTATTGTTTATATTTTTTAAGTGCAAATTTTTAATTTTTATTAAAAATATGATTAAAAGAACTTTGTTATGTGTTTAAGTGTGATCAAGACATGGTATTTTCAGGAAAGGAAATACCGTGTCGAGATTGTTATTAGGTGTATTGATTTGTGAGTGTCCTATGAATGAGATGATCCTGACTATATTGATATAATGAAATCACATAGATGAAGTTATTCAATTGGTGAAAATCGAATGAGGTTCATATGATTTTGTTTGCAGTTTGAAATATAATATGATCTTTCAAGTTATATGAATTTACCCCATCATATGAGATGATGAGATATTGAGATGATTATGCCCATGACTGTGTGAATTCACAACGAGTAGTATGGCAAGTGCTAGTCTTTGGATGCTAATTTCAATACACGAGTCTTCCAGAAGTAGAGTCAAGTGTCTATGTATTGTGAGTCAGTAGAAGTTTGACATGAGAAAGATTAATTATGATAAACACTTGATGGTTTTGTAAATATGTTTGAGAGTTGATGACTTTATGTTTGTTAATTGAAATTGAAATTATATAGCAATTTTTTTTATAGTTAGCTTACCTTGTTGTTTGTTGTGTATTGTTTTCTTTATCTGTGATTATTGTATATTTTACACGAGAGAAGATGAGACTGCATGTGAGAGAGTTCCTCAATGATCAACTGGAGAATTAGATTTTTTATTTTGAATGTTTTATTTTTAAACCTTTGTGTATATATTAAAATCCCTATATAAACAGGACATATTTTAAGATCTAATATGAGATAATAATATATGTTTATATGTTAATTAGATACTACATACATATTATTTTATTAAATATGAGTAAAAATTTTAAAATATTATTATTAATAAAAATGATTTTTGTCTTTTTTATGAAAATTAATTATATACATTATTTTAAAATAAAAATATTAAGATAATAATGGAATTTATATTATATTATTTAAAATTATTTTAATAAATTAAATATATTTATTATTAACAACCCATTTGAATGAGTTTTGAGAGTGTCAATTAAAATCCATTTTAAATATAGATTAAATTAATGTAATTATTGTTTTATTAATTAGTAGAAATTTATTTTCATATTAGTCAGAACACATTCAATTTTGTTTTCTGTTTTTAGATCATTTCTTTATTTTTTAAATTCTTTTGTTTACAAAAGTATTTTTTAACATTTAATTCTTTATAAAAAAAATCTTTTTTATTTAAAATTAATATTTTCATAGAATGAAAATATAAACTGCATTTTTTTCCTATCCAATGTGTATTAAAATAATACCATTCATGTATTAATTTAGATATGTTTTATTAGTTTAAGATATTATATACCGTTCAACATATAAATATTAATTTATATATATATATATATATTTTAATATACTAATTAAAAGTCAAAATTGAATCTAACGTTTTGGATTATTATTAATATAAATTAATTTTATCTTATTGATCAAAATTAATTATATGCATTATTTAAAATGAAAAATATTAATAAAGTAATAGAATTTATATTATATTATTGATAATTGAATTCATAAATTAAATATATTTATTATTGAGAATCCATTTGAATGATTTTTTAAGTGTTAAATAAAATCCATTTTAAATATAAGAGAGTGTTAATTATTTCTCATATTTGATGTCATGAACATTTCATTCTTTTTATACAAGGTTATAATTGCATTATCCATGACATCATCATTCCAAAAACGTAAGAGAACTCGTAAGGGTAAAGCTCCAGTAGAACATCATGACGTTCATCTTACCCAAGCAACGAGGATGGAAGAAGTTCTTTATTATTCAAGATACTTTTTACAAAACGTCAAATGATGGTGTATGAAAAAATGTTTCATGGCAGACCAATGTTATCATATAAAACTATGCATTTTTCATTTTTTGTGGCACCGGGGTTTCAATTCCAGAACCATCTGAATTTTCAAGGATTACAACATTTCCTTAGAATGAAATTTTTGTATTATGAGGATTTGGTGAGAGTATTTTATACAAATCTAAATATCACACCTATTGGTGACCTTTCTATTGAGATTTGCTCAAACCTAATACACATAAGACAAATGGATTGGATGAACATTGCAAATCTCATGTATGATGGCGTTAAGTTAACCCCTGGAATGATCCCTGAGGAAGTAAATTTTGATCGAGCTCTAGCATTATCATCCATGAATTGTGAAGATGTTCAAGATCAAAATGTCAGAAATGCAGGTAGTCTAAATATGAACGACAAACTGTTACATTACACATGGGTGCACATGTTGTGCCCTCGTGACAACAACTTCGCACAACTATTGAATGAAGATATTTTCATGTTGTGTGCATAAAAAATGATATAATAATTAATTGGCTTCGTTGTGGTGTGCAAAAACGTAGTACTTTTACCCATGCTGCTGGGAGCACAAGTGTCTTTGTTGCTCCTATTTGTGATTGTGGAGAGTTTGCTATTTTGAGAACACCAACAACTGAAAAAAAAATGTTGGAAAACGATTTTGGGGTTGTCCCAAGTACAAGGTTAAATTTATTCAATTAGGTTTGATGCAAACTTAAGAATGCTATTTTAAATTTATTCATTGTTTAATTTTATTCTTTTCTTCAAAACAAATTAGAAGTGACATGGTTCTAGGCTATAATTTTTTCAAATGGTGCATTGAAGATGTCGTCGATGAAAGAGATGCAATTACTTTCAGACAACAGAATGAAATATGTCTTTCAGAAAAAATGTTTAAAGGTCTCCACAACAAGGGTTAAAATGTTATTAGTGGGAATATGTTTCCTTTTTCTAATTAACATTATTATGTTCTTAATTTTTACATAATTTCAAAATTACGAAGAAATTAACATGTATTTTTCTCTTTCCAGATCAAATGTTATGACTTTATATATTTTGACGACTACTTTATGTTCATGCTATATTCTAAATACTCTTTTACTTTTTAAAATATATTAATTTTATTATTAATAATAATAGAAATCACGATTAATAATATATATAACATAATAAATAATATTAAAATTATCTAAATACACTATTTTAAGTAACAAAATTAATTTAAATTAATAAAATAGAAAATAATAAAATTATATTTAAATTATATTTATTTATTTGAATTTTATATTATTTTTTCTTTTATTTATATTTGAAACTTTTAATTATTTTAATTAACTAAAATATGCACAAAATTAATAATTATTTTTTTTATACATAAGGATAAATTTGTAATCTTACAATTTACCCCATTAAAAATAATTTAAAATACTCTTACAACAATCACACAGCTCACATATCTCAATAAATTTTCCTCATACATGGATTCTAACCTACCTCAATCCAAATATTCAACTTTTTTCACACTTTCTTCTTAAAATCTTCACACTTCCACTCGCCACACTCAATTTTCCACTCCTCAATCCAAACAAATGGTAAAAAAAACAATGAATAACTAACTAAAAAATAGTTTCAGTATATATTTATAGACTTTTACATCTTTCATAACTTTAAATAAAAATATATGCATATATTCTATGATGAATAAATTGAGTACCAACTTTTGATTCTTAATCCAATTATCGATATTTTTAATTATTGAATAACTAAAATTAGTATATAATTTTTATATCTATAACCATGGTTTGTATACTGATTTTATACACGTGTGTTGTTTTTATAACCTACTAATTTATTTAAGTATTTATTGTTTCCACTCATTTTTATTAACATCAAAATTCACTGTAAAGATATTAAAATATTAAAAACTCTCGTAGTTAAAGTTTACTTCACTTCCATGTTTAACATAAATATTTAAATTTTTTAAGGACCCATTTACTTATAGGTTGTATATAAGAGAATTCACCATAAATATTTATGTTTATATTATTTTTTTATTTTTTTATCAGCAAATAATAAATAAAATATATTATTTTAGGATGTTCCAATCCTATTACAATTTATATAAGTTGTGATTTTTGCATAACTTTAAAAAATTAACTAGATATGTAACATCCAAGCTACTATCTGCATACACCATGCTCAACTATACAAACAACATTCATTGTCTAGATGAGTATTGAAACTGTTTGTCTCTGCTGAGCTTAGTACCAACAAAATCCAAAAAATCATACCTAAATATAGAGTATACTTCCCACTTTGTGACATTAGTTGTGTCTGATATCTATATACATTAGTTGTGTCTGATACCATACATTAGTTTAGTCCACCATAATGATTGATTATCTCCTCCAGATCTTAGCTTGTTATTACATCATCACCAATGAGCTTCTTATGTGTCTACTACAGATTTTGAAACCATTAAATGAGTAGAAAAATGTAATTGAATTATAAAATCTTAGAGAAAACCTACAAATAATAATTACAGTTATAAAAAGAAGTTATTTCTTGTGTGATGCTACCATTAATATGATGGGCTTCAATGAATTTCCTTGTTCTCAAATTCTTCTGTAACCAAATTACTGATCACAAGAAAAAAAACAAAAGTATAGAAGTGTAAAACAGACAGAGATGTAAAAGGAAAGTTTGAGAATGTACAAGGGACTTTATCTTCATTTACCTCTCAATGCATAAAAGGATACATTGAGATTTGGAGGCAGAAGCAGACCTATTGGTACCTGTAGCAGTCACACACTAAAGCTTAGGCAATTGAGCCACTTTTCAACCTGTTTTGGGTTTCTGAATTTTTAGTAGAATTGTGTACAATACAATGACCTTTCATGTTAGGATAGGGTTTACAGCTCATTATTAAAAAAAAACTAGTAAATTCTAAAACTCCAACAACTTATGTAGCTCTGCTCCATGTTTGGTGTCATCAAGCAGTGAAAACGATAGCACAAGCTCTTTCTTCCATATTTTTGGCCAAACCTAAATTCTGGGTCTAATCCTTTTCTTTTTAGAATGACGAAAACTTATAATTTTTTTTATGTAAATTAAAACTAAAATTTACACATATTATAATTACTAAAACTTTTTTTAAAAAAAACTAATGATAAAGGAATTTCGATTTTTTTTTAATCGACAATAATAAATTAATAAATGCGAATTAAACTACATCAAACAACCATTCTCATACACTCCAAAATAATCTATGGTATAATGTGTTTTTTTCTTTTACTTAATCGATGCATTTTTTTATAGCTTTGACTGATGCTTGTATTTTATTTATGATAAAAAAAATTGAACTGTTTAATTTTTTTTTACTAATGTTAAGTTGGATCATATATATATATATATATATTTTGAGATTATTTATGGACTACTATCAGTAGTTTTTCTTTTTATATAAAGATTGATATATTATTTTTTTTAAAATTATTTTTTTATTGCTAATAAATAAGAAAAAATAAAGAATATAAATAAAAAAATAAAACTATTTAATTTTATAAAATCTAAAAACATATGTATGTCTTATATAATTATTGTTTAGGTCCAAGTGTTGATTATTGAAAGAGGGTTATGTTTGTTTATTTTAAAATTTGTGAACAAATCACATGTACCCCAAAATTCTCCATTGTATCCCTAGCATATTTTCTATACTTATAATGATGATCTACAATACCTAAGATGGACCCAAAACCATCAAGAATCTAAGCATAATAATGACCAAAGAAACCTAGAAAGGGTAGAAAATTTCCAACGTAAAGTTTAACTAGAAGTCAAAACTTCTGTATATCACATGCACACAATATTAGGGGGAAAACAAAAGGGAAAGAAGAACAAGGAAAAAATAGAGACAAAAAGATCTTTCATTAGGATTTTGCAGGGATTGTAATTTGTAATTTGGTGGTGAATGGTGCCGAAAAATGGGGATTTTGCAAAGATTGTAATTTGCATATTGCAAATAGAAAATAGAAAAAGGATCTAAAATTATTTAGATTAGAATATGATTGGACGAAATAACCATGACATTGACTCTAGCTTAGTGCCAATGCTCAAATATTATATATATATATATATATATATATATTATTAAATAGTGTGATACCACTTATTTACTAATATTTTATGATTGGGCTTCAATTAATCTTCCATCTGAGATTTTTAATTATACTTAAAAGTTAGTTGTGTCTCTCTAAAGATGGAGGATTGAATGTTAACTTTAAAATTTATATTTTTTTATAAGTAAAGAATGAATAAAATAAATAGGAATATCTTAATCTTTATACATAATAATCTAACGTTAAAAAAAACCTAGATTACACCAGCAATACCTTTATAGTTTTAAAATTTATATATTGTTTTAAAATTTAAATTTTGAATTTACGATTAGATAATTGAAAAAAAAAATCGTAAAAGTTTGAAAGCATGAAAGTCATTCTTTTAGCTAACGTACAATGATTGCTTGCATTTTGGAGCAATCATGGAGATGATTGGGAGATATGGCAACTTTCTTCAATTATAAGAATTTATCTCACTATTATGTTTATACGATATTAAGTTAAAACCAGAGAATAACTATAATTATTATTACTAAATATAGTTAGAAGGCTTGATTAGGCATGAAATCTTACTTTTAAAATTTAATTAAAAATGTACACAACATTTGTAGAAGTGAAAGATGAATATCGTTGCATTTTATTTGATAATATTGATTTTTGAGGGATTACTTATCGAGATTGATTGTTTCTTCAAGTATAAAATCTAACGCCGTATGTTGATTATAATTTAATTCCTAACTAATTTTATAAAATAGATTTTTTTAAATACAGATATATTTTGATAATTTTACCTCCCAAAATGAATTATATATTCTTAATCCGCTAAAAAAATAAAAAAGTTGTTGTTTTAAAATAGAATTAAACGAAAATTAGTCACAAACCGAATTAAAAATAACATTTTTGTACGGCTACTTTTCATATGTAATAGGTTATATTTAAGATCAAATAAAATCATCAAATTCTTTTAATTTAAAATTTAAAAATTCTCTACCAAATTGCATCTATTAACTAAATTGTTAATTATCTCACAAAACATTTTAAAGTCAATAAGTTAACTTATAATTAAAGCTTTCAGTTCTTAGATTTTGGTTATAACATAAATTTTCATGCAGTTTGAGTTAGATATATGCAAAACACACACACAAATTGTTTATTTTTCTCTTAAATATTTAAAACAACTTAAGTCAGTCTAATAATATTGAAAGAAAGTAAAAACGAAACCATTTAAAAAATCTCTTTAGCCTTGAAAAACAAGTAATGTAAAAAACAATCAGTGATATATTACTGTTATATTAAATTTTCTTGTTAATATAAAACGATACATTTATTGATAAAATTACGACTTGAGATTATTTATTAACATAAAAAAATTATATATCTGAACGTAAATACAAACCTTTTAAGTTATTTGAAGTATTTTATTATATATCAAATTTTAAAATCAAAGAAATATGAAAATAATTCAATTTTAGTCATTTTTAAATTAATTTTTAGTCATTTATTGATTAAATTTTGAACATCGATATTTAATAGATATTCAGGTTAAAATTAAAAATCAAATTATAATATATTAATAAAATATAAAATTTATATGAGAAATATTTTTATAAAATTGAATTAGATATAATTTCATTGATATATAAAATATTAGTAGGAGTGGTGTTGATTATATGGTGAAAGTGTGGTGTGACGTGAATGAAGTAGGTTGGAATGAGTGAATCAGAATTGATACGGTTGGTCCTACAAATTTCCGTACAAACCGTTGATGACGGCTTCTTTCGCCAAAGCTTTAGCTTAAGCATGGAACTCATGCCTCAATCAATCATTCCCTAACACTCATCTCTCAAACAACAACATATAATTCTCCTTTTTCTTACAAATATATTTTTTCATCAAATATATGTTTAAATTATTTAAAAATTATTTTAAGGAATAAGAGTATAATAAAAAAATAAATAATTTATTAAAATTATAAAAAAACCGATAAAAAGGAGTAATTTTTTGAATTAAAATATATGAAAAAAAAGGAAAGGATGAAATATTGACTTTTCCTCTCAAATAGTGAAATTCCATTTGGTATTTCTTAAAATACAAAAAAAAATTATTTTTTAAAATTAGACAAGTAGTATGACTCAATTTCTCATAAAGTACTATTTACAATTTTATTCCCTCTATCTAGCACCCTTTTGTTTTTATTTTTCTATCTAGCACCTATTTTTTTATTTCCCTATCTAGCACCATTTCAAAATTAAAAAAATAAATGAATTAATAAATTTTTAAAAATTGATAATTTTAATTTTGAATATATTAAAAATAATATTTTTAACGTTTAAAATAGTTAGAAATATAATTAATGAATAAAGGAATAAGTTTTTACAAAATAAAAATAAAAAAGTAATAAATTAAAAATGTTAGTTTCAAGTGAAAAATACAGGATATAATTATAAAAAAAAAACAAAGTCAATTAATATTAATTAGTAGTGGACACAAATAATATTGAAGTGTCTACCCTAAATGCAAATCATAAAAAAAACTAATGCAAATGCTACACTTAATGCTTAAAAATGAGAAGAAAAAAATGCAAAAATAAATAAATATAGAAAATAAAAACAACAACAATAAAAATAAAAACAAAAATAAATAAAGAATGGAAGAAAAATAATAATAAATAAAAACATAAAAGATATAAAATAAAGGTAAAACAAAATACGATAAAGATAAAATATATAAAAACAAATAAAAAACAAGATAGTGATAAGAGATATAAGAGCATACTAAATAAGTATATGTTGAACATAAAAAGGAAAATAAATGAGAGATAATCATTCATTTAATATTTTTTTCAATGATGCATTAAATAGTTTGTACGAAATGAAACATAATTAATGACAAGAAATAGACGATCCAGTAATGTTGGAACACGTTCTTTTTGTGTGTCCTGGTGTTTGACAATATGAACATTTTTTGTTCGATCATATTGTTCTCTTATGTCCATATTAATCTTTATGTTTATAATTCAACTTTTATGTTGTTGTAGGGTTTAATTTTTTATTTTCTTCATTATTACAAAAAAGGAAATTAAACATTTTTAATTTATTATTTTTTTTATTTTTATTTTGTAAAAACTCATTTCTTTATTCATTAATAACTATTTTAAATATTAAAAAAAATTAATGCATTCAAAATTAAAATTATTAATTTTTTTTACTTTTAAAATGGTGTTAGATAGGAAAATAAAAACAAAATGATGCTTGATAGGGAAAAAAAGGATAAATGAAAAAATAAAAATTTAAATAATACTATATGAGGAATTAATTCCAAGTAATATATGTGGAGTAAAACTTTATTAAAAAGTTTGATATAATTGAAGTCGGTCATCACTATGTATGACTCCGTTTTACAATTTTAAAGTGAAACTGAAATTACATATGTTGAGTACAACTTGCTTAATTTTATAATAATTTTTTATCAATTTTTAAAAATATCAAATGAAATTAAATTATTAATAAAAAAATCTGAAATATAGGTTTGGTATTTGCTTTGTAGACTTCATCTAACTAACCTAAATTAATGAGTTTGTGAAGGTTTTTTTCCCCTAACGAACCTAAATTAATGAGTTTGTGAAGTTTTTCAACTATGATTTGGAATCTCAATATTTTTTATAAGCATAAATTTTAATGGTATTAATAAGTGCATTTGACACATGAGTTTTATTTATGTGTGATGGAGCATTAGGGAAGAGAAAAAAAGGATAAGCATAAGGAATAATTAAGGATATGGAACCTTGAGTAGGGATAAATGCAATCCTAAAAGGACAATAGAAATTGGCACCAGTTTAACATGTGGCAAGGATTATTCCTCTACATATCAGAAAAAATATTATTGTGCTTGTCTTCTTTTTGAAGGTTTTGTTTATTTAAAACGTGATTAGTAAGCATATTTATGCTTATCCAAATGAGAATAATATGTTTTATTGCGTGCAAGAGGCTACCATCTCACTCTTCTCAACAAATAATTAAATGAGGCTAAAGTGCAATTCTTTTCCAAACAACGTAGGATGCATTATTAAGGAAGAAAAATATGTTTTCCACTACTTCAGTACAACATTAAAACTTTAAATATTTTAGAGGATTACCAACTCATTTTATCCAAGCGTTAGAGTCCCAATTTACATTTTATTCTATAAAAAAATAAGGACAAGATGTGGTGGAAACAACTATTGGGGAAGATTCAACCCATGACAAAGGACACTGTTATGAATTAAGAAGGAAAATTATAAAATATATGAAAGGTATTGAAAATACTCAGTTAGTTAGAGTAGACGCACATACGAATTTTTCAGTTATGAGTGATTTTTAATAATTTTATATAGCTTGAAATACTTTTTCTCTTTTTAGAAAAGATTTGTGATTTGTAAAAATAATAATAAACAATAGTGTATGGATATATACAATTTTTTTATCATCTAAAAATAATAAATAAATATGAACTACTTTAGGGATGGTTGAATATTGTAATTTAAATTGGAAACAACTAACTAATCCATTCAACCAAACTTTAACTACTAAACAGAGAAACATAATAACACCACACACGCGTTCTACTCTAACTAAAAGTCATATGACTTGTAAAGTTAAAGGCTTTTAATTATAAACAAACACGTCAATGGGTCTAGACACCAATCCGATCAGGAAAAACAAACGTGCGCAGTTTTAGATGTAATTCAAGACTAGACCTTTAGTTGGACCAAAGAAACAAAAAATTCAGAATGATCTATCATTCCACCTTTAAAGATGAAAATATTCATATGCCTCAAGATCTCACCAATAACTGGAATTCAGACACTTTCCCAAATGACATTAATATAGGTTGGAACATTACACAATTTAAAATGCAGAAAATGTGAAACATGATCGATATGATCTACCGATATCAAGCATAACATTGGTTCCAAACTAACCAAACAATTCTACATTTGAAAAACAAATGCTTTGTGGTCTCATCTGCCTCCCCACAGAAACAATAAGACATAAAATCAACCACAACCCCTCTTCTTAACAGATTCACTTTAGAAGCAATTTTGTTACCCAACACTCTCTAGGCAGTAAAATGAGTTGAGGGTATAGATAAGATCTTCCAAAAAGATTCAATCACAGGCGAACAAACTCTTCCAGAAGAACCCCTCAATACATTGTAGGTCAAACTAATGGTGTACCCAGAAGTCACACCACCCTTCCAAACCCAACAATCTTCCTTATCCAAGACAAGACTATCCATTAAGCACCTGTAGAAGCTGAAGTTCCTTAGTCTTCTCCCAATCGAACAAGCCCCTTCTCCAAACTAGATCCCACTTCCAAGATCCGTTAAGACACTCCCCAAAAGGAGCCAAACTTGCGTCTTTGCTAATACTCAAATAAAACAATATAAGAAATCTGCTCCTTAAATCTTCAGTACCTACCAAAATATCATCCCAGAACGAAATTTTCTCCCTGTTTTCGACTGCACACTCAAAACAATTCTCGAAACTCCTACCCCACTCCTCCATCTTCCAATATCCCCTTCAAATCTCTCCACCAAAGAGAGTCCTTGTTGTAAACATGATTCACTTTCAAGTTTCTCCATCCTCCATATTTAGACTAAAGGACCTCTTTCCACAAGCCATCCTTATCAAAGCTCAAACACCAAATCCATTTCCCCCACATGGCCACATTGAAAAGCCTTATATCTAGAATACCTAGATCACCAGCTTCTCGTGGCTCACATACCTTTTTCCAATAAGCCCAATAAATCTTCCTTCCTTTTGAACCCCAACCCCACAAGAAGTCTCTTTGTAACTTAACAATTTCCTTCAACACTGAAGAAGACATTTTATACAAAGAAACATAGAACAACGGTATAGACGAAAGAACATACTTAATTAAACAAATCCTCCCTGCCATCGACAAAAATCTACCTCTCCACCTACCCAATCTGTTTTTAATTCTATCTACCACTCCAACCCAAAACGCACCTCTCTTATGACACCCCCACAAGCATCCCCAAATACTTAAAAGGAATATCACTTCACATTTGAGAATTGCAGCAAAACGTATAATCTGATCAACTCCCATCCCACCAATCCTACTCTTCAAGAAGTTGACCTTAAGGCCAGAGGTTAGTTCAAAACAATTCAAAGTTACCTCGATTATAAACACATTTTTAGTATTAGCTTCACAAAAAACAAAGTTTCATTTGCGAATTGAAGCATATTAACATTTACCTTCTTAACCACAATCTTCAAACTCTCAACCAAATTCAACTCGACAAGTTTCCTTAACACACCAGCTATATGGAATTTTTTTTTTGGAACATATTCTAAAAAAAACTATTTTGGAAAAATGTTCCATAAATATTATTATAGAAAACTGTTATGGAAAATCTAATCCAAAATACAAATAATAAATTTTAGAAAAGAGATTCCATAAAAAAAAATACTGAAACATATTTCAAAAAAGACTATTAAGAAAAGTTATTCCAGAAAAACTAATTTGGAAAGTTGTTCTGGAAAGCCGAATCCAAAAAGATATTCTATAAACTCAAATCTATATAATACATTCCTGCACTTTCACTCCTATTTAAAAACTAAAGAAGATATTTTTGTCATTCCACTTCAGTCATGGGTTGCCGGTAATAATTGATTGGGTGTATAAAGCAAAAGTCTTGCTTGATTGGCCATTCGAAAAATATGGGCTGGTTGGGCCATTGGATTCCATTGTTTGCTTATTGACGACAATTTTTTAAAAATTCAATACATAAACTAAAATTTCACCCGGTTAATTTATTAATATATATATATATATATATATATATATACACGAAGAAATTTATTAATACATTAATATTATTAATATTTTATTATTGTTTTTGTTTTTTAGACAATATTACCATCTGTTTTCAGTTTTTTTTTTTAAAAATTAAAGTCCTCTTGCTATCATTTGGTGATAAAATAAACCCTGGAAAAATAAGCAATTTGTTTGAACGAAATACATAAAATAATAAAAATTATTATTAGATTATAAATTCAAGGCCTAAATTCATTGAACGTAAAAGCTTTAAATAATGCAAGTTTATTATGTGTTAAGTTTGAGCTTAATGCTTCAATACAGAAAGTGGGTAGAATTATTAAAATTGGACTTAATTTTGGGCCTAGTTCCAAATATAAATCATAGTCCATAACTAATTTCAGACTGTTTCTTCCTGCACCTCCATATCTTCTTCTGGCACCTCCATGCACAACATGAAAATACAATTTTATCCTTCTTGTGCCACCCCCATAGAATAGCTTCCGGATTATGTAATCCGGAAACGCATTTGAAAAAAGACTTCCGGATTACATAATTCGGAAGTTAAAAAAGACTTCCAGATTATGTAATCCAGAAAGTAATCATGCATATGAAAAATGACTTCCGAATTATATAATCCGGAAGCTAATTACAAATTTGAAAAATGACTTCCGGATTATGTAATCCGGAATATTACAGAGGGGCATTTTTGGAAATACGAAAATCTATGGAGGTGAGAGAAGAAGGTATGGAGGTGGAGGAAGAAGCAGCCCTAATTTCATTACCAGAGTATAGGGGTATCACACTACACCTTCATATATATTTTTTTAATTTTAACAATATTCTTTTAAGTATGATGAAGAGTGTTGTACATTCTTCTTTAGTGATGGTTGCTTGTGATGACTGGTGGTAAACGTTGGTGATTGAGATAAATTTTGTTGTATTTTTATAGGTGATAGTTATGTTTTCGTTCACTTAAATTTTTTTTTTCATTTTTTTGGTGTATACCGGATTGTACAATTCGTAACATCCCCTTAATTAAAATGGTATTCTGAATTATATAATTCAAAATGTAATTTCAGATCCAGAAATACCTTTCAGATTGTACATATGGATAATGAATTTGTCCAAATCCTACCCAACCAACCCACAAACACTCTTACCCACTAACACATTGAAGGCTCTTTCTTCCTCCAACCCCATATGTTATTCTGGCACCCCATAAATTTGATAATTCCACAAATGTCGTTATGTAAAAAAAGTATGAGGTATTGGGTTGAATGTGTGGTGGTGTGGAACTATTGGTGAGTGAAGAAAGTCTTGAAAGCGTTGGTGGTTGTTGTGGTGGTGTTGAGTTGTGTTTGTGGTGGTGCTGAGTTGTGTTTGTGGTAGTTGACAGTCATTGGCGATGGTTGGTCGTGGTCGTTGTTGTTTGAGGTGAATATTCAACGTTGGGTTTTTCATTTATGTGTTTTGGTGGTACGTTTGTGTGTATTCCAAATTGAATAATCCGATGAATCTTTGGATTATATAATTTCATAATCAAATTCAAATTTTATGTGCCTTATGGATTGGATAATCCAAAACTCTCCTCCAAATCTGGATAAATAATCCAAATTATGTAAACCATATTACAATTTTGTGTTTTGGATTACCTAATCCAAAATATTTTATCTAGATATGAAATAGATTTATGGATTAAATAATCCGAAAATAATTATTTTAAAAAAATATACTGGATTAAATAATCCTAAAGTTAAAACTAGATCCAAAATTAACTTTTGAATTATTCGGTATATGTTTTTTTTAAAAAATAATTGATTCTGGATTAAATAATCTAAATTCCACTTGCAGTTCATATTTCTCTTCCAATTTACGTAATGTGTAAGGCTTTGAAAAAAAAAACAACTCTTAAAAAAAAAAAACAACAAGCAGAGTGAAAAAAACTCAAAAATTAACATTTTCAACCAAACAATCACAAAGACACTGCAAAAACTTTAAAACTTTGTCAAAGAACCATCACAAATTCCTTCAGCCAGAAAAAAACATCAACTTGAGGGGGCTTGGGATGCTGCAGTAGGAGAAGAAAGAAGAAAGAGTAAGAAAAATACTATGTAGAGTTTTGAGTTTTTAATTATTTAATGAAAGATAAAAATGTAATTCCACTTACTATGGGTTGCTACAAAAACCTATGGTGGTGCACGAAGAAGCAAACCACATTGAAAGTAGCTAGGTTGGGCCAAAAAATTATTTTTCAAAAATTATACACTTTTCTTTAAAATTCTACAATTTGGCTAGTTCAACTTACGTAGATAATTTGATGGG
Source organism: Phaseolus vulgaris (assembly GCF_000499845.2). NCBI lineage: Eukaryota > Viridiplantae > Streptophyta > Magnoliopsida > Fabales > Fabaceae > Phaseolus > Phaseolus vulgaris. The sequence goes on along the minus strand of NC_023755.2, from coordinate 35,527,677 downwards.
TTGATATAGTGATTATGCAGGTTATAGAGAAGATTCATATTATAGTGAAGAAAAATTTCTTAACATTTAACAAAAAAACTAAAATATCTTTATGCATTTTAAATTGTTCAAAATCTATTGACACCGTAAAACCTCTTGTTTTAAAAAATAGTTAATATTAAATATATTTAGGAAGATGATTCCGTTATCAACAATTTATCAAATTTCTTTCTACAAATAGCGTGTTTTTTTCGCAAAACTTAACTTGTTTATTTATTTCTATAACAATTTTTTGCTAGAAATTATAATGCTTGAAAGTTTATCTGCCCTCAATTTTTAAAAAACGTGAAAAATTTATTTGTTCTAAAACATTGAGTATAATTTGATTGTAAATTCATATTATACTAAATAGTCATACCTATTAAGAACTTGAAAATTTAAAATTCATAAGTTGTAAACATTAGCTTTTAAAACAAAAGAAAACATGATAGAATGAAATGTATTATTCAAACAAAAAACTTTTACTCTTAATATCATTTACTTTAATTAATAGTTTTTATAGGGTTTTTTTGACCATGATGGGGTTAATTTTTTTTTGTTTTTATCAAAATGGGGTCCGTTTAAAAATTACAAATTTAGGCAAGTCGTGCCAATTCGGCACGACTTCATATGCAGAAGTCGTCCCAATTAAGCTCGACTTCTGCCATGTCATACTAAAGTCGTGCCAACTTGACACGACTTCTGCCCTGTCATACTGAAGTCGTGCCAACTTGACACGACTTCTGCACGTCATAATTTTTTATTTTTTTTAGTAAGTTATGTAATGTTAAAAATTAATTTGATACATAATTTTCTAAGAGTGTTAGTTTTAAGGAACAAAAAATTGGATAATTGTGTATGGATCATGTTTGACGATAATGTAATACAATAACTTGATTATTTGATTAATTAAAAAATGAAGAAAATTGTTATTGAATTTGGAAATAAATACATAAATGAAAATTTATTGTATTTGGAAAATAAATAGAGAATTATTGTTGTGAATTTGCAAAATAAATAGCTTGAGAAGTAATGATTTTACAGAACACGTAATGATGAGAAGAGATTAATTAGAACTAAACAAATTAGTAAAATTCATTACAAGATATAAAATAAAACTATAAAGTTGAACTAGAAGTAAATTATTTATTTATTCATTCAATTCAAACATGATCCATACACAATTATCTAATTTTTTGTTCCTTAAAACTAACACTCTTAGAAAATTATGTATCAAATTAATTTTTAACATTACATAACTTACTACCCAATATATAAACAATAAAATTAAAAAATTATGACGTGGCAGAAGTCGTGCCAAGTTGACACGACTTCAGTATGACAGGGCAGAAGTCGTGTCAAGTTGGCACGACTTCAGTATGACAGGGCAGAAGTCGTGCCAAGTTGGCACGACTTCAATATGACAGGGCATAAGTCGTGTCAAGTTGGCACGACTTTAGTATGACATGGCAGAAGTCATGCCTAATTGAGACGACTTCTGCACATGAAGTCGTGCCGAATTGGCACGACTTGCCTAAATTTATAATTTTTTTAAACGGACTCCATTTTGGTAAAAACAAAAAAAAATAACCTCATCACGGTCAAAAAACCTTTTTATAGTGATAAAATTACAATTTCAACCTCAAAATAGGAAATTTATTTACTTTATATAAGGTCATACTTGATTATACTATAACTATGTTTTGGATTGGATTATTCAATGAGGGTAATGTTTTTTTTTCAATCATAAACAAAAAACCTCACTAAAAGCATAAAGAAAGATGAGTTTAGTATAAGGGTTAAAATATTTCTCAAATAGTTCAATTTATTTCATTTATTATTTGCTGATAAAAAAACATATAAGCTTAAAACATTCAACTAACTCAAAGTCAAATTAATACTTGACACTAAAGTGACAAATTTGTTAGAGCAAGTATAAATAAGTTGAACAACAAGAATAAAGTTACAAATGAAGGTATATAAAGATACACATTTTGATTTGTGATTAGGTAACATAAAGGATAATTAAGAAGCATAGCAATTAAATATAAACATATATTATGATTAACATACCAAAAAATGATGTTGTGAGTGACTGATACACATTTGTTGGGAGCATCCATGATCCATCATTTGTGTACTTTGTCAAGAAAAACCTATTATAACGTGTCTACACATGACAAGATACACACTTGATAAGATACACACTTGATGCGGTGTGTGTCTTCCAACACTATATCTTTCACACACAAGTCATATCATACACACACATATATATATAAATTTTATATCACAATTTTTGTGTTATTAGTGAAGTCACATCCTTTCCTTTTTGCAAAAATGAATATACGACAACACATGAAAGAAACTCTACTAACATTATATATTTGTTTATCATAATCTATCTTATGTTTGTTCATCCAACAAAATTATCAAATCATATAAATGATTGAACCCTGAAAAACATATTATACACACATAATCACTTTATAATACCTTCTCCCTCTTTTAAAGTCTTGTTGGTGAAGGTAGAAGATAGAATCTTCAGCATGTAGCTATATTGAAGTAAAATAATAGTAGTAAAATAATGTTAATGGTCATTGAAATTTAATATTTCTTACTAGGCCTTATTAGAGGTATGAGGAAAAACTCTCTAAATGGCAAAATTATAAAAGTTGAAACTATTTAGAGTAAGATATATATGTGGATTAACAATTAGTTGAAAGTTTAGTTGAAAATTACATCCTTAACGAAATTGATGTATTAAGTTGACGTATATTTCATTCTCACAAAGAACCATACGGTTATCGATCGAAATAGGCATTTTTTGGCTTAGTAAAATTTGAAGTTCTTTGATTAAGTGTTGATAAGAAGAAAAAAGTGAAAGACAATTTCTCTATATTAAGAAGGAAGGAAATGAACATTGTTTCTCGTCATCATGTTCAAATGATTCCACCCTAAGTAACCTCATATCATAGCTAGGTATACTCTACTAAAAATACTATTGGAGTCTCAATATACAAAAATGAAAATTTTGACACAATGCATTACGCGTGGAAAACAATAGAAGTCAAGTTTCTTTCAAATGAAAAGCAAAGTTGTGAGCCTTTTCCTCCTCCAAGTTTAAATAAATAGAACTTTATTGGTTCACGCACCAACATCATTCATCAATTCCTTGCTACTCTACACACCACAAAATAAAGCTAGCAGCCAGTGAGCAAATAGCTCTATTATCATACACACACATGCTTTGTGTGTGTGTTAAATCTCACTGTTTTTTAATAGAATTTTAGGAGTTGTTTTAGTGGAGAAAAATTAGTTTTATTTTTTATTTTAAATTCAATTATAAAAATATTCGTTTGTTTGTTAAATTCAAAGATTTTCATAGAAAATAAAGTAAAAACAAGGTAGCCATTTTTGTAATAAAAAGATAAAAAAGAAAATCTGAAAGCAAATGACCCCTTTACTTTATAATGTAAGCATCAACTCCAATCCCTTTCATTAATTTTTTACTTGCATGACTATTGGTCATTATTATGATAACGAGGAAAGCGTAAAGGAAAAGATAAATTATATAAAAAAGAATGGAATTCTATTTGTTACTTGTCTTGGATTCTTATCCAAAAACTTTTAAGTGCAACTAATCCAACAACTATCTCTTGCTTTATGTCTCATGCCATTCAATGCTCATACATCTTACTGTGATTACAGTTGAAGTGATAAAAGATAATACAGAACAACATAAACCTGTTTTAACTATTCTTTCCCTTTCAACCGCAGGTGAGGTTTCGTGTATTTTGTTGGAAATTATTTTATTAAGTGTTGATAAACTTTTTTTTTTTTCTCGATGAGCCTATCTTAATATGATTTATACTTATTAATATTTAATTTTAGAATTTTTTTATATAATTTTGCTTTATTATTGTCACTTCAGTTAATAGACTTTTGTAAGATAATCTAGTCCCGGAATAGTAAGTTTCATATATAATATTACTAAGTTGACTTTAAGTCTAACTCAATCCCATAAAATCGGCTTATGAAATGAAGTTTGCATTCACTTCATGTCGAGAATGACAACTCGTGCGTGACACGATAGATTCAACAAACTATCGTTAGGATAAACTTTAAATAGCTCTGATACGATATTAAAAAGTGAACTTTAAGTCTAACTCAACCTATAAAACCGGTTCATGAGATGAGGTTTGCACTCTCTTATATACAATGAATTATCCTCACTTCTGAAAGTGAGATTTCCAACATATAAAATATGGTTCTTATTACAGTTACAGAAATGATGGTGGGTTTCATTTTTACTCCAGATTTTAGTCACCACATACATGTTCATCAATTATGAGGCATTTGTGTATACTAATGGTTTGAAGGAAGAATATACATTACATATAGCAGAATCTGAAGCAGTAAAAGGATGGAGAGTTATTAAGCTACATATCCTAATGCTATATGTATATACAATATTCTAATATACGTGTATATAATTTATATCAAACAATTTTACATCGATTAAATAGAAACTAACTTTAAATACTAAAATAATTAATTATTATTTAATTAAATTAAAAATTATTTTATAAACTAAAATAAAAATTAGTATCTAAAATAATTTTTATTATAATACAAATTTATAAAATAGTTTTTAAATTAGTATCTAATCATTATCTACCAAAGTTTTAGCAACTTACTACTTTTTAAATTAGTCTCTATTATTCTTTTAGAAACTAATTTAAAAACTAAAATATTAGTTGCTAAAACTTTGATAGTTAATTTACATACTAATTTAGAAAACATTTTATAAATTTTTATTAATATTATAAATCACTTTAGATACAAATAATTTTTTAGTCTCTACAATAGTATCTAATGTAATCAATATAGTGCCTAATTATTTTTTTTCTCTAAATTTAGTTACTATTTAATGATTTTCTTGTAGTGTTAGATATAAAAATATTTCATATTTTATAATGTAACACCCCGAAAATACATCTAACTATTACAATACACATTCTACATATTTCTATATAAGCGTAAAGTTTTTCAAAATATTTCTAGTACAAGATTATGACTTATAGAAATACAAATATTAATAATATAAGGTTCAAAACTACATCCTAAAGCCCTCCAGACCCTTCGACACTTGTATGATCATCTCTGCTCATGTACGTAGTACAATCATCGCAGTTCAAACACAAAAAAAAAGGGTAAGCTAATGAAAATAAATTCCATAACATACTTAATTCATGCAAAAAGAACCAATCAAATTAATCATTTATAAACATTTCTTTAAATGTTGTCATATAAAATTTCAATACAAACTCCATCATTCACATAGACCACACATGGATCTATTTTCAATCATAATCATTGAATTTCATTTCAATCTCACTGACTATACATGAATTCATCGTCTTTTGGAAGACTCATTAACTATGCCCCTACCATAAACTAACACCTGATCCAAAGATTACCAATGAATTCAAGAGAAAGGATCAGGATAAGTTCAAACATCCAATACTGAGTGTCTACAGCGGGACCCGGTGTGTATGAACTCCCTCTCAGTTTCTCACCACCTAATATCTTAGTCTATATGACTTAGATCATCAGTGAAGCTAGAAAATATCTGTTAAACATATGATTTTCATACTTAATGCCTTCAAACAACAACTCATACATTATCCTAAATGTATGACATCAATTTCATATAATTTTCATCATTCATATATAATACATATCATTCAATCACAACATTTAAAAATTCATACCATTCAAGAACCTTTCCAACATCAAAAACAATATTTAACTTTCACACTATCAAAATATAATATTTATACATGTTCACACAACATAAGATCAAACAATTTTATCAACTAACATCCCTGCAAGAGAAATTGAAACTTGGGACCATGTCCCCTCCACATTTAGATCTTCTAGCATAAGGTACTATTGAAAGTTAAAGTTAGTTTCCTTTACCTGAAATTTCACTAATGGAAAATTTACCTCAAACAAGGGAACCACTCCAAAATTTAGGAACCTAGAGCAAGTTATCCAAATATTACCAAATTTTAGTATGGGCTTAATCAAGTTGAAAGAAACATTTTTCTCAACTGACCTCACTAATATTGATAACTAAATCATAGAGAAAAATAGAAAATGGTCTTTAGAGCAAAAATGACTTACTATATTTGAAAATCTGATCGGTAGAAATGTTTCTTAACTCCTCAGCTACAATGTGGTGCGATTAGATTCTGAAATAGATGATGTATTGAGTGAGAAATAATGAGAGAAAGAAGAGGGTTGGAGAGATGGAGAGTGAAGGAAGAAAGAAAGAAAAAGAACCGAGGGGGGCTTCTCTGTTTCTTATTTAAGTTGTTACCAATAAAATATTGTAAATTTCATTTTATAAGTCAATTTTGTAAAATTAAGTTAAGTTTAAAGTCCACTTTTTGATTTTAGAACCTATTTTAATAATGATTTATTAAATTTATCATGTCACTCACTATTAAATCATTATCATACTACTATAAATATGTGATCGCATATAAGAATTGGTTAATTTATCAAAATTTATGTGAAGTAGAGAAAGTTGATTTAGACTCTTATGTAGTTTAAAAATTTGTTGTTGATAAAAAAATTGTAATTTAAAATAAAATATATGATTAGAAAATTAATAAAATTAATGATAAAATTAAATACATATATATTGAAATTTAAAATTAATTATAATCTCAATCATTAATATTTTAATTACAAATATTATTTTACTTTATTTATTACTATATACGTTTACCTTAACGGAATTCAAATGCCAAATGGTAAGAAATTTGTAAACTGCTTTCTCTAATGCTAATTCTACCTTGATTAGATAGATATGACCTAACACGACAAACGAACAAGTGTAAAATTTCCAAATAATGATTGACCTGGTCCCTGAAAAGTCTATATACATGAATAATTAATGGGGTAGTTTAATTTTAGATTTAATTACAATTTTAGATTTTTTATACTTGTCTCTTGTGATTTTAATTTCCTAAATCTTATTACGTTGATTGACTAGTATGTCAATATAATCATTTTCATGAACTGTTTTTTCTGAAAAATGATAAACATATACATTAAAAAATTAAATTGTATTTTAATATCTGTATATTTAGGTATTATCTTCTATAATAATTATTTGTAATAATATATTTTAAAATATAAATTTTTTATACACAGGTATACAACTCATTAGAATCAATGTAATTTTGGTAAGTTTACATGGTGTCTCAAGTTATAACTTTTTCGTTGTTAATTTAGAAAAACATTAAATCATATTAATTTTATTATTATTTATTTATAATTGTTCAAAAATTAGTTTACCAATCATTGTTTTAATAATAAATTCACTTGTGTATTTATTATTTATATTTATAGTAACAATTTATCTCCTAATTATTCAGAATTGGTACAAGTAATAGAAAAAATAACTATATATTAACAAATTATTATGGTTTAGAATAATGTTGTTTATTCAATACATGGTAGTAAAATGAAGTTGCTTAACAGTTGTTTGACATGTTCCTTATTTTTGGTTGTTACATCATCACACTAAATTTAAATTTGGGTCACAAAATCATATAGTTTTGATTTTGATGTGCTTGGCAAAATTAGATGAAGTATATCTGAAATTATGCTAGCAAAGTGACAATAAACTTTTTAAAATATCATTTTCCATTCACCACCTCCAAATACACTAACCCAACAAAACTATCAACTTTGGCATCATACACAGAATTCCAAACATAAACTCAAAATATTCCTTCTATATCCTCTGTTGTCTTTTTTAAACAAAACCTACTTTTAGATTAAAGATCAAATTTTAAATTTTCATAACAATAAAAAATATTTTTTATGAATGCTGAAAATTTCATTTTGCTATTTTCATTATTCAAGGTTAGTATTAAATACACAGCTTTTACAACAATAAAATTAAAAAAAATTCATGAAGCATAAATGATGTAGGCATGTACTCCAACAACATACATGAAATATATATTTTTTACCACCCAAATATTTCATATAAAATTAATTTATTTATTATTGTTAATAAAAAAAGTACTCACTTCTTTTGTACTTTCATTTTAACATATTTATCACTCAAATAAACTCTTTATTTTATATTAATTTTTTACTCTCTTTTTTCTTTCTGATGTTAGTCAATATTAAATTTGTCAATATCCATTATATATATATATATATATATATATATATATATATATATATATATATATATATATAAAAAGTGAGTTGTTATTTGAAGTTAGAAAACTCTTAACATTGAAAGTTTCATGTTGCAGTGGCTTCGACTATCATTATCAATGTACATATAATTCAAAACTAGAGTACCAACAAAAGTTTTCATGGTCCACATTTACTTTGACAAAGAAATTCATTTATAATATAATATTATATTATATTTAGACTTTATGCATAGTATCATAAATGCTACAAGACAAATACATAGATTTCGAAACAAATACGATCTCGTTGTTTATATATGAATGTTATTTATTTTGAACATTTTTTGTTCTATAATATTATTATAATAATAATTTTTAAAAATATGAATAACTATAGTGTGTAGTCAAACAATTCTCTTTTACTGCTTTGAACTATCTTAACAAATAATTCTTTAACGGTGGTTGGCTATTATTACCTTAAAAAGGATAATTTAATAAATAATATAATTGATTTAAAAATATTTTATTTTTCAAATATAATTAAATTATACATAAATTTCTCGGTCTATTTTTAGAAATTAGTTAAAATAAAATAGTTCAGTTTAGTTTATAGATTTTATCCACCCTATATATAATAATATTGTTAAAAAAATAGCTTGAAAACACTTAAAATAATATTATTTTGAAATGAGGGAAGAGGTAGATATGGTTCTAAATCTCCAAAGCTACGGTTTTCAGGCGGCAATGATGCATAATTTTCTACTTTCTCAGGTCCAACTAGAAAGCTGTTTATATATATATATATATATATATATATATATATATATATATATATATATAACTGTTTCTATATTTCAGTGTTTATTAAAAAAATTCTTTACATCTTTCCATGAAAAAGAATGACATAAATAAGTTTCAAAGTTTATTATAATTTTAAGTATTTTTAACTAGATTTCTATTAAAAAAAATTATTCTATTGAATTTCAATATCTTTATTTTTCTTAATTAAATTTTTACGTCCATCAGGGTGACAGAGACAATAAAGTTCTGACACCATAATTATTTTTAAAAAAATAATATTTTTAGTAGTTTATCATTATTCACTACAAGAAAATCATGAAATGGAAATCAACATTTAGAAACCAAAATAATTAATTATAATAAAAATTAAAATAAAAATCATTTTAGAAACTATAAAAAATTAATTTCTAAATTAGTTTCTATTATTTTTTATTATTGTTAAATAGTTTTTAAATTAGTATCTAATTAGCAACTAAATTTTTTAACTACCAATTATTTAGTTTCTAAATTTGGTAACAAAAACCTTAATTGTTAATTAGATACCAATTTAGAAACTATTTAATAATAATAGAAAATAATATAAACTAATTTAGAAATCAATTTTCCTTTTAGTTTCTAAAATGTCTTTAATTTAGTTATTATTGTAACTAATTATTTTGGTTTCTACAAATTAATTTCTATTTAATGATTTTCTTGTAGTGATTGATTTAATTTTGATTTTGATTTTAATATTTAATTAAAAATGAAACAATGTATTTTTTTGTAAAGAGAATTAAAGTTTTAAATATTTATTTTTGTTGTTGTGGAAGTCTATTGTGTTGTGATTAAAGCTGCAAATCAAACACTCATATCACTTCACCTCACCACAAAGTCAAATAATAATGACTAAATGGAAAGAAAAAAATTTTAGTAGAAAGAACAAATATAATAAATAAATAAAATATAAAAACTTTATATTTTTAGTAGAAAGAACATTTATAATAAAAATTATCAAATTTATAGAAACTTAAAACTTAATTTTACCTTTTTTTTAATTTTTTTTATATAAACACATAATTAATAATGATGTTAGATAAGGACCAAGTCATTATCACAGATGATAAAATAAAAAAATATAAAAAAATTAAACATAAATTTTTAGTAAAAACTTAATTCAGAATTATTAAATTTATAACAAAAATTATAATTTAAAATTATATATATTTATTGAAAATAGTAATAATTGGATTAAAAAACTAAACTGATCATCGCAAGAAACATAGTACTTGGATCTTGTTCTTGCAAATCGTCATTCTTGAAAGTTCTTTATTTCATTTTATTTATGATGAGAATCTTGCTCAGAAAATATTCAAATTTAACAAATTCAAAGGTTAATTAATAAAATTTGTGTGTATATACAATTCAACACACCCTTCAGGGTCTACCTTTATGAAATGTCATCCTTTATATTGTTCTGATTTCAACCATGTACCAAATCTCAAGCACTTAGGTGTCTTAAGTAACCTAAAATTCAATCAAAAGCACATTTAATTGAAACATTCCACCAACTCTTGGTCTGGGTCAATGTTAAACAGGACAATTTTTTCCCTTATTTAAAAAGTGTTTAATTACTGAAACGCATTAATGGCAACCTTGGAAACCCTAGCCGATCACAACACAAGGTGTTGTTGCATATTGACAAATTTTTTAATGACGATGCAAACATAGGGGTCAACTTATAATTCAAAACTAAACTGAAAGATGTCGAAGGAAAAATATAGTCATTTTTTATGTATTTTGAATCGAATTTGGTGTATATTTTGACCGGTGAATTTTAAACGTAACAAAATTTAATCAAAGAAAAAAATAATTGAAATCAAATTATTATGGTGGAATCAAATTTGCTTCATTTTAAAAAGAAAACAAATTAATTATTTTTTACTCCACAAATATGTGTTTTTTAAAATTAAAATATAAAAACTATTTTACATTTTAATAAATTTATGTTTGTAAAACCTAAATATTTTTATATTCAAACTTAATATAAATACAATTTGATTATCAACAATTTTATAACTGGTTTGGTGAAATCACAGTCCAACACATTCTTTCTAGATATCACTGTTCTCATTTTACATCTTTAAGACAGCTTAAATCTGAAAACACAGTATGGGGTTATATGTGAGTAAGTTTAGTGAGTACAATATGGAGACATAGAAAATAGCGTTTAAGAATTTATTTATTTTTTTATCAGCAAGCGTTTAAGAATGTTTTACTGAGCCGAGTTGGTATAGATTTTTACTATTGCACAACTTAAAACTTAAAACTTGATTATGAATAACAAGTAAAAACAAATGGACTAGCTTTTCCTATGTAAAATGGTGCATTGACCGACCTACCTTGTTTGAAATCTATAAAAAATTGCAAAAAAATTACAATTAAGATTTTCTTCTTTAGTTTGTTGGGAAAAACTCATTTGGTTTTAAACTAGTTGTCACGATGAATATCAATATTTTCTTGTTTTGCATGTCATAAAACTAGTTTTTGGACATTTGGCATTCAATGTCGGAGGGTACAATTAAGTGCTAATTCAATTTAGGAGGAATAAATTTTGGAGGCAAGTAAGATCTGGGATGACAACAACATCCTTGGAAGAGTGTTATGCTTTGAGGAAGGAGTGTTCTACAGCTCGGTGGTTGCAAAAGTTAATGTGCCTTTTGTTGCCTTCACACATTCATTGCCATCTAATTTACTTTTCTTAACAATCAGGGACATGTAGTTCATATATGTTGCTTACATGTAAACATATTTGATATGGATGATTTGTAAGGGAAACACAATCACAAACTGAACCACGAAATAACCGTTTTGTGAAAGGGTTAGAAGATCAAATTAATAGATTGGCCAGTTGGAATATCTTTTTTTTTAGTATTTAGTGGATAACAAATGAGAGAGTTTGTGATTTTGGTATAGGATGAGAGTTTCCTGTTAAGGCAGAGTCACATGTTGTGTATCCTGACATTTTTTTGAGACAAGTTTTTTATATGAGTTGGAGTATTTTTTTTATCAGCAATAAAAAATAAATAAGTAAGAACCACTTAAGGGGTGATCCAACCCATGTACAAAATCACACAAAAACGAACAACCCCTCCTTCTAGAAACTTGCCACCAACTTCCTAGAACAAATATAGTTTGATCAACCTAAATAAATCACTAAACCAGGGTTTTCAGACACCAATCAGAAAAGGAAAAACAATCAGAAATGACCTTAGAGGTTACCCAAGACCAGACCTTTAGTTGAACCATGGAGAAAATTTCAGAATGATCAATCACTTCACCTTTAAAGATGTGCTTATTCCTATGTCTCCAAATCTCACTTACCACTGCAATCCAGACACTTCCTAAAATTAAATTAACAGAAGTAGGTGCCTCAAGTATATTAAACTGCGGGAAATATGAGACAAAAGTGTGATGAATAGTCGAGTCAACCCTAATCACTTGAAGCAAAGGTTCTAAACTAGACAAACAATTCTACAGCTAAAGAACAAATGACTTGTTGTTTCCTCATTTGCCCCATACAAGCAACATGAAATACTTTTTAATCAACCTCACGTCTCTCCAAGTTGACCTTAGTAGCTAACTTATTTTCCAGCACCCTGCATACGTGACATGGGTTGAGGGCAAAGCCTTTATCATCCAGAAAGAACTATACAACCGCTTAGTTTCTCCTTCTTCCTCTCCCCTTAAGAAACTGTAGGCAAAACTAACAAAATACTCAATAGACTCGCCATTATTCCAAACCCATTTCTCCTCATTTTTTAGGACGAGACTCAAACCATGCACCTCCTCAAGACGCTGCCTAACTTGGTTCTCCTCCCACTCGAAAACACCCCTTCTCCAAATTAAATTCCACACCCAAATGTTACTAACCCAATCCCCACATCGGAAAAGCTTAGCATCTTTAACCACAGACAGAGAGAAAAGTCTTGGGAATCTACTCTTTAAATCTCCGAAACCCACCCAATTATCTTCCCAGAAGAAAGCTTCATTCTCATTATCCACTACCCACTTAAAGCGGTCTTCAAAAGTCTTCCCCAGTCCTTTAACATTCAAATCTCCTTCAGATCTCTCCACCAGAGATAGGGATGGCAAAGCGGGCCGACCCACCTTGCATAGGCCCGCCCTGCATAATGAACGCGGGCTAGATTCTCTGCCCCGCCCCGCATAAGGGCCAACCGTGGGTTTGCGAGCTAGCCTGCATTTTTTATTTTTATTTTTTAGAAATTCAATAAAAATGTTTTTTACTTTTTGTTTTTGAAAAATTGGCAAATTGAACCTATATATTTGCTACTATCAAACATCAATATTTTTTTCTTCCATTTTTTTTTTTTTATAAAGTTTTCGTGTTAGGCATCACTATGCAACTTGACATCTCAGCTAAGCTGACACCTCAATTAACAACAATCATCTGCCGTCACATGAAAAAAAATATTATTAAAAAAAAGAAAAAAGAAAGAAAATACAAAAATATGGGGGGACTAGACCAAAACCCATATGTTAACACAAACGATACATAGGTAGATTATACTTATTCATAAAGAATTCTAAGAACAGACTAGCTGGGAGTCTATTATACCAATGAAAAGATTCTCTATGAATAAATCCTAAATTAGCCAACTTATCAGCATAGTCAAACATTAATAATTCAATTAAGATAAAAATCAAATATCAATATCCTTCCATTTCAAAAGCATTAAAAATGGTTAATTCAAAAACATTAAATATAAACACCACTACAATTAACATAGTTAATTGTAAAACATTAATATTTTTTCCAGTCCAAGTTATCACTATCAAGCCCAACCCAAGTCAACACACAATTTTTTTTTTGCGGGCTAGCGGGTCAACAATAGATTTTTTTTTGTCATAGATTTTTCTTTCAATCAATAATAAAAAATTATATAAATATGAGTATTGGAGTACTCCAACCCATATACAAAAACTACAATCCAAATAAGAGAATATTAGTATAAAAAGTTATATTAAACTACTTCAAATCATGCATCTATCTTTGCTGAAACAACACATTATGTGCATAACAATTACAATGTTTTTTTCCTCAAAGTCTATATGTTTGCATGCTACTCACAAAAGTCCTTAGAGTTGTTTAGTCAACCACTTTCCTAAAAACAAAGATTTTTCAGCTTATGCTTGCAACCAACCATTTTGAACATCCTCATATCCACATGTCAGTCATTCAAATATATGTAGATAGGTGATGAAAAAGAGACTGCCAATGAATTGAATTTAGACATGTAAACAAATTAATGCACCAATAAGAGTATGAGATTTTTGTGTTAGGAAATTAAAAACTTACTCATGCTCATGCCTTGAGTTGAGCTACAGTAAAAAGTTATACTGAATCTACCATAGTCTCATTAATGATTACTCTATTCCTAAAATTCCAAATTCCCCAGATAACAACCACTCACATACATTTACACATGCTATATTACTGGTCATGATGTTTATATGTTCAAAGTGTTGTTAAATCCCTTCACAATGCATCACAATGTATGAAAGACCAACCAAATCATACATAAGTTATATACCACATTTTAAAAATCACTTTACATTATTGATAATGTTTGGAGCATTTGAACTCATTATTTGAAGCATTTCCAACAAAATACATCATCATTATTTATATAGTAACTTTTCAGATTAATACTTTTGAAAAAAAGAGCTAGAGTTTGAAAATGAAATCAAAATCAAATGATATAATCATTATATAGTAAGAATGAAAGAAGGTGGCACATCATCCATGGGTAGAGTGTAAATACAGGTTTTATCATAAAAAATAAGTTATTTGAATAAAAAAAGTATAAAAATTTGAAAAATAAAAAATTCATGATAATTATTTAAAAGTAAGATAATGTTAAATTCTACTTAAAAATTAAAAAAAATTCATGTTTCTTATATCTAAAATATTTGTCTTTTTTCTTCGTATTCTTTAAATTTTTTAATATTTTTATATCTAAAATAATAGGTTGGTTCCGTTCTGGTAAACTTATCATTAGTTTAATTGAGTCGTTAGTTGAATTTCTTTTTCGGGTGATGTCACTAGTGATTTTTTCTTGGTAAAGTGAATTGTGTTTATTTTTCAGTGATCATTTTTTTTTTATTTCAATATAGGTCAGTATAATTTTTGTTAATATTTTACTTAGTGTTTTCGGCTGAGAAATGCTTTTAGATCAGCATGGATAAAATTATACGTAAAAATTATTTAATTTTTTTTACCATGAAAAATTTCAATTTTGTTTTTTATTTTTGCAAAAAAGAGTTTCCAGAATTTTAAAATTATAACTTATACACTTTCTTTTATGTAATGATACATTTATTCACTTATTTTTTTAATAATTACATACATATCAATAAAAATAACGTAATTTTTATTTATAACTTTTTAAACCATTCAATTAATACTTTTTATAAAATATTGTAACAATTTTATTTAATTTTTACTATTAATTATTTTGATATTTTTTTTAAAAAAAAATACCAACACTTAATTATGCTATAAATATTATAATTTATTATAATTTTTTCAATCATTTTAAATTTTATTATAAAATTATATTTACAAATTTATTATAATTTATTCTCCACAATTCAAATTGATTTTCATTTATTTTTCCCATAATATCAATACAATATTTTATTTCATTCTCTTTATATTAATGGTATCCTTTATAAATTTTAATATTTTAAATTTTAAATTTCAAATTCTATATTTTTTCTATTTTAATTTTATAAATATTTAAACTCACTACAAAACAAAATTTAATAATTTAATAATTTAATCTTACATAATTTAATAATTTTTTTCTCTCATTTAAAATTTATTCTTCCCAGTTTTAATTAAATTTTTTAAAACATTTCTTACTTATAAAAAGTTTTAAAAATTATTTTATTTTATTTTCTTAAAATTTATTTTATTTTATATTTCTCATTGACTCTAAAATAAAAACCAAAACACCATCCCACAATTTGGTCACCGCACAATTAATTTCAAATAAACATTTAAATACTTAAATTGAAAATTAGAAATTTTTCAAAAATTAGATTTCAATGACCCACCAAACAATCTTTTCCGCTCCAGTTTATTATAAAAAAATTAATTACCCCAAATTTGATTATCCGGAAACCAAATTCTGATTACTTAAATAAAAAACAAATGTGAGAATTCATTTTCCTAAAATCCAAATCCTCGTCATAAAAAGAATGGTGTTATCCAAAAAATTAGAAAATTAAATATCAATTGCTCCAGTTAATTAATTTCCAAAAACGTATTATTTAGAGAAAAAAGTCAAAATTATTTCTCCATCAACATTAAATTAAATAGAATTTTCTCCATCAATATTAATCAATGGTTTGTCCACCAACATTCATAAAAGTATCTTTCAGCCATTGTTAGTCGTTAGTCGTGTTTCTTTATAAATGGCAGAGAGTATTTTTTTTACCAATGAAAATAAGGGCTTTTTTAGTCAATATTGATAGAAGTTTTTTTTTTATTGATATTTTTGGGATAATTTATTTGTCGATATAGATTAGGACTATTTATTGATTGATGTATTTTATTATTTTCTTAATTAGTGTTGGGGCCAATTTTTTTGTGAATGATAGCTATGTTTGAGTTTTTTTTTATTAATGTTTATAAGGATTATTTTGTTATAGAACATTTACTGATAATATTTAGTGATAATGTTTATATTTGATGGTAATAAATACTTTATCTAAATAAAAAAAATTAATAACTTTGAAGTTTTTTATCTATACAAAACATTTAAAAATTGTAAAATTCTATTCTTTCACAATTGGTGGATGTTAACTATATTTTAATATTTGATGGTAATCACGATACTTTATTCAAATAAGAAAAAAATAAAAATTTAATAATTTTTTTTTTGTATACAAAACATTTTTTAGTTAACATCAAATTCAATATATTTGAATTTTCTCTGAAAATTGTAAAATTCCTTTTCCTGCCAATGCTAAAAGGTAAAGAGAGAAAATGAATAGTAAGTTGTACTTTTATTATATGCAGATTGATATAATGGGTTATCTATATTCACTGTCAACTTCAAAATATTATTAACGTGTCTTAAAAAAATGTATATAATTAATTTCTCATATAATTATCATTAGATGGTTATTGAAATATATCTAGAAGGAATATAATAAAATTCTCAGGAAAAGAAAAAAAATCTACATTTATCAAATTTTTTTTTATTCTTTTTAATAATAATTTTTTTATGTGATGATAGATGATTGTTGTTACTTGATGCGTAAAAGATGTCAAGTTACATTATAGTTAATATAAAAACTTTAATAAAAAAAATAAATAAATTATTTATATAATATCTTAAAGAAAATATATGTTTATCATGAAAAATTGAAATAACAGTTATCTTTAAAGTTATCTTATAGTAAGAATATATACATTTTGAATGCATCATGCCTACACATCAAGTCTTTCAATCATTTCAATTTTACAACTAGTCATGGATTTATATTTCTCTATAAAGACTAAGACATTATTAATTATTTATTATTTTTGATCTCTTAAAAGATTGACAAATGAGTCAATGACCCAAAATAATGAAATAACCTATGGAAGTTAATCTGTAAAAGGACAATTTGTCTAATCGCAGTCCAACTTTAGAAATTATCTAAAGCATACTTACGTTGATAGAAAAACACTAACTCGAATAATATTTGAATTTTTTCACGGTCGGTCCATCATGACCATATATAATTAAATCATCAAAATAATAAAAAATATAAATTGGAATGTTCTTATTAATCAGGAGTAATCACTTATTAATCAGGAGTAATTAAAATATGATTTGTTGAAGTCTATAATCATTGAGTTGTTGCCAACTTGTTAAACCAACATTTTGGTGTTTGTTAGATGAATAAATACACAAGAACCTAAAACTTTATAAATTCCACATAAATTACACTGAATCAAGACAAAACCTTCCTTTAACTTTATTATTATCACAAGCAAGGAACACTTGTCTAATTTGCTTGGCTTTAAAACAAAGGTGACAAAACTTATCCTTTACCACATCTATCGACATTTCTAGTTCTAATTTCAAAAATTAAATCTACTATCCTAGAGGAGAATGCCTCATTCTCCTATATTATATCATAGAATACCTAATATTAATTGTTTTATAAATATATATTAAGACACTTCATTAAGATTACTTGCCTTATTTATCTAGAATTTAAGATTTTGATTTAAAGTCTAGATTTTACAATTATTTATCTACTCTAGTACATTTTTTAAATGTGATATGGTATAGTCCAAATTTACTAGTGAATTGGAAAAAAAATTGAAATAGTAGTATCCATGCAAAATTAAACTACACTTTATTTTAAGCACAAAAAGAACACCTTGTAATTTCACACATGTCACCAAACATTTGTATGTGTCACTCATATATTTTTTAACACTATTTTCTAGTATAACTTATGCTTAAAATTAAGACTTTAAGAAATATCATTTTCAATATCCTTAAAAGGAAGGAGTTGACATAAACTTTTTTTTATGTAAGAAACAAATTTTACTCTAGTGATTAATTAACTAATTGGAGACAAAACAATTTTCTAATACATTTTGTTTACACTCTCTCCCATTAGTTAAAATTGATAAAATAGTAAGGTCCATTAGTTAATGAATCAAATCTCAATAATTTTGTGGTTTTTAACAAATTTGAGCTAATTATAACAAAATGCATTTAAATTATAGTATGGTTAATATTCTCTTATCCGACTAGTCTGGGACACACAAACTTTTTGGCCGGAGTTGGTATCTTTCCCTTCTCTCCCAAGTCCATATTTATTAATAACAATAATAAAAAAAAAAGAAATTTCTCTTATACTCCTAAGATTATTTGCATGTGTATCAACTTTACAAAAATTATGGTTTTAGTTTTAAATTTATTAAACACAAGTATATTTTTTTATGTCTTTAATGAAAAAAGACCCTAAAAAATAGTTTTTAAAATAAAACTAAAAATAATAGAAATTAAATTAACTGAAATTTATAGCTCAACTAATTAGCAATGAGATATGATAATCCCAAAATATTATATTTGTTTAAAAAATTATAATTTTCTTCCAAAACAAACAAGAAACAGAAAAAAAAAAGTTTTATTTTTTAATCCGGAGGCCCCATAACAACCTCATTGGCTGCAACATTGACCTATCAGGCAGCGGCGTGGTCCCAATGAAGTTCGTGAATTCACACACTGTGCATCCAAACACGCCCTTCCCCTTCTCCCTCTCTGATTGATGATCCCTGGGACCCGCACGCGCGAGTTGCACGAATCTTACGGTGGGCCCGCACTCACGCGCACGGGTCGCAAGTGGACGCGTGTTGAAGAAGTGATTATCCACGCCGGGGCCCGCAAAGAGAGCAAGCGTTGTTTTAACGACACGTGTCGATGTCTTTAAGCTGCGGGACCCACCGCTTTCTCTAAAGTCCAACTACTTTCGAAAAGTCACGGTAGCTGGCACGTGGGGAGGCGTGGGACCCGCTTCACTTGCCTAACCTCTTTCATTAGTGCGTTTTAAAGCGTGGCTACATCTAAACCGCTCTTTCTGTTTCGCTAAGGAATATTATTTCAAGCTACTCTCTTTTCATCACCTTCAAACCTTTCTCAAGGAATTAATTACTAGTTTTTACGTGTTGTTAACAAATTCATATTTCAAATTTATTAACATATAACGTTTAATATTTTTAAATTTTTTTATATACATATAATTCTAACAAATGTAATTTCCCTTTCTTCATTTAAAATATCCGTCATGAGAAGTTAAATCAACTTTATCAAAGTATTTATTTTCACTAATAAAATTAAATCTCTAAATTATTTTTTTCCCTCTTATTCTGAGAAATATAATATCTGAGAATAAAATATCATAAAAAATTATTTAATTTTTACGTCAGACGCATCTTGTATGTGCTATGCATGGAGAAGAATTTTCTAAGCTTAAACTTGAAAAGCCTCGCGTATTCGATAGCATCTCTGTCAAAGTTTAAGCTGTCCATATATAAGTTACGACAATAAAAGTTATCACAAATATTTTAACGAGTTTCTCTTTAATTTTTAAAATAATAGTTATTACATTAATTTTATACCATTTTTTAATTTTAGATAAATTATTTTTAATTTATGAAATAATAATTGTTTTAAGCTTGTTGAGATGTGTCATAATACAGACGTAAATAACAGGAAGAAACTAAACACAATGTGAATGGTTTGTATTATTTAGGGTAAGTATGTGTAGCCCTAGTAATTATTGGAAAAGTTTTAATCTTAACAATTTTGAAGAAACATAAAGTGGATTTTTTTATAGCTGTGATTTGAAATTCTTTTCACATCACCATCTTTTGAGGGCATAAATGATAAGATAAAATTCGCCTTACTTAGGTTTTGAATTATTAGATGGCATGTCTCGCTATCTTGTCAGAAAGCATGACACTGCCTAAGTAGCAACGGAGGGTTCGACCACCTCAAAATCTTCGAAAGCCATGATGCGTGTCATGAGTTAATGAAAAAGAGTGAGTGAGAAAGTTTACTTAATATTTTCCTATATGTTATTGTTGGTTGTTAATTCATATGAATTGTTGTATAAAGTGATGCAAGATATTCGATTTTTTTTTATCTCTTTATTGATGTGATTTTGGATTGAACATACATGTTTTAGCAATGTCATTTGTGGCTGATGATTTTAAACCAGAGGTTTAAAGGTTTAGACCTTCAAGTGGCTTACCAACCGGAGGTTTATAGGTTCGTGGATGTGATATATAAGTGTCACAAGACAGATGTATATAATGTTTTTGGAGCCGATAATATATATATATATATATATATATATATATATATATATATATAAAAAATATGTTTTTGGAAGCACTAGCCTTTATGTTTTATCAACTACTAAGTCTACAAAATAATATTCTCTCATAAAAGTTTTTCATGTTAAGACTAATAAGTTATATGTTGCGTGAAATGTTAGTGTTTATTTTTTTATGTACTCTCTTGTGTTAGATGCTACAATTAGTAATTAATTTTTTTTTTATAAAGGTTGAAACATCTTTTAAATGTCCTTAATATATTTGTTTATTCATTGCTGATAAAAAAATGAATTGAAGGTTTAGATTGTCTTGTGAGTGTTTTTTATCAACAATAAAATATTGTCTATCTTAACATGTATTATTTAGCGGATCGTTTAACGAGTATCATTTAAGAGACCCTTGTGTAAACAAGAAGTTTAAGCTTTTGTACTATATTTTTTAGTAAATGAAAATTATCTAGTGGATGGATTGTGTTGCTTGCAACATAAAAAGTATTTTATAGAGTTGTATCTTGTGTTGCTTCAAGTGTGAAATATAATATTCAATATGGTATCAAGAGAGGTTAAATCATGCTTTGCTTCCATTTTTTCTTCCTTCCCAAGGTTCTTGTTGTTTCTTAGTTCTTCTTTATTTCTCTTAGTTGTCTTCTTGCATGGAGTCTTCAACAACAAAAACCCATCACATAATGTGCTGCTCTTCCAATTCCTCAAGTCCATAATACTTGCACTCTAAAGAAAATCCAAGTATGGTTCTTGTTTCACCAAAGTTGAGTGAAGTCAATTATCATTCGTGGAGCTAGAGTATGAGGCGTCACTTCTCTCCAAAAACAAATTAAAATTTGTTGATGGAAGCATAATAAATTCTGAGTGAGATGATCCCATGTATGAAGCTTAAGAAAGGCGCAATATGATAATTCGTCTTGGATCACATGTAATCTATCGCCAAAAATTGTTGAAAGTTTCGTTTACATTGACATTGTCAAGGTTCTTTAAGAATATTTAAATGAGAGATTTTCAAAAGGAGACTACTTCAGAATTTCAGACTTGGTGCAAGAAATTCATTTAGTTAAGCAAGGGGAGAGAAGCATCACACTATTTTATACAAATCTTGAGATTCTTTGGGAAGAATTAGAGCTTTTGAGATCCATTCCAGAATGTGTGACATACCTTGTTGCGCTTTATCCAAAATTATTGCGAAGTATAAAGATGTGGAATACATTATGTGCTTTTTAAAAGACTTGAATGATGTTTAGAACACTATCAAGACTCGGGTTATCCTTATGGAACCCCTTCCAGATATAAATCATGTGTTCTCTTTGATTGTGCAACAAGAACAATAATTAACTAGTAATAAGAGTATATATGCTGCAAGACTTGAAGTCTATTGTAAATGTCGTGGAAAAGCAAAAAAAATGGAGAAATGTAAAAAGAAAATACTGGAAATCCCAAGGAAGAGGAGGAATCGTGGTAGTGGAAGAGGATGATTCTCCACACAAGGTAAGCAATGCACCTATTACAACAAGACTAATCATATTGTAGGTGAATGCATATATTTCTTCTATCTAAATTTGTCTTATATGTTGGAAACCAGTTTAATCAATGTTTTAAAATCATAAGATCTAACAATGGGAAGAAATTTGAGTATAACAAATTATATGATGAATTTGTGATCTTATTCCATAAAAGTTGTGTTGAAATTCCATAACAATATTTTGTGGTGGAGAGAAAACACCATAACATATTGAATGTCACACGTAGCTTTCTATTTCAATTTAGTTTATCTAGATTGTATTGGTCATATGTTGTTGCTCATGCTATACATATTGTTAGTAGACTTTTCTCTCTTACTTTTAATGGAGAATCTCCTTATGTGATGTTATATAAACCTCCTACGTACATGAATCTTAAAGTCTTCAGATCTTTTTACTATGCTTCTACTCTAGAGAGCAACAAAACCAAACTAAATTGTGAGCTAGAAAGTGTGTTTTTCTATGATATAAGAATGGCATAAAGCATATGTGTTCCTTAATAGTTAATCAGAAAATTTTTATTAATATAAATGTTGTTTTTTCTTTTATGAGTATATGTTTTCATATTGAAAGACTTGACAAAGGCTTCACTCAACAAAATTTTAGTTTTCTTCTTGAGCTAGTTAAGTATGAGAGTAATGACAAAGACTAGGTTCAAACTGGAATTGATAGAGATCAAACTCATTTACAAAGACAAGAAGATGATAAACAAAAGAATCAAATTACAACAACAATACAAAAGTTTTTCAAAGACAGAATGAATATGATAATGTTGAATTTCTTAGATGCTCTAAAAGAATAAACAAATGTGATAGATTTCTAGAAGACTATCATCATAAAATTAACAATTCTATTAAGTTTAAGGTAAAATCATATTTCCCATATTTTATCCTATAACTCATTGTGTGACAATTACTTACTGCTTACTATGACTATTCTGTTTTCACTTTCTAAATAAGAGACCCTTATGTATTCATGAGGTTTAAACTTTTGTAATCAGTTTTTCAGTAAATGAAGTTTATCTAGATTTTATGTATTTTCTGTATGAGTTTCATATGTGATAGATTCTAATGTCTATAACATAACAATTATTTTTTTGAAAATATTTTATGAGGTTGCATCTTGCTATGCTTCAAGCATAAAATACCATATTCTTGGTATTGAGAGGTATAGAGTATTGATAAGAAAAAACCTATTATTTTGATCAACATTAGAAGTAACAATAAATGAATCACTATCAATAAGAGGATATGAGTTTGCAAACTAATTCCTAATAGTTTGACTAGTTGACTAATAGGATCAAAAGATAGTCATAAGGTTAAGCTTGAGAGATGACTAGTTAGGTTGTGAATTCTATAATTAATTGAGTTGGAGAGTCAACACTTCTTGAATGTAATTACGAGTAATCAATATAATTAATGCGACTAAAATATGTGTTACTTGATTGTCCTTTTTAGTTAGTGTCCTATTATTTTGGAATAGAGTATTTTTAGAAATTTAAGTGTTAAAGTACATTTTAAACTTTCTCCATGCTAATTTGAAGGCTTGAACTAGTACAGGTAGGAGAAGAAGCCTATGGTTTGTTTACAATAGATCTTTGCAATTGTTTGTCATATTGATGTATACAAAAGTAAGATTGGACTCATTATGCACTATTTTTCATTTATCTTTTTCTATAAAAATATATGTTGAAAATTCAAGCAACCTGAACTTTTCCATCGATCCCATCAATTTCATGAAAGGTGGGGAATATAGCTAGTTTCTTAATTAGTTTCTCTAGTTATCAAGATTTGAAGATATAATGTTTTTAGTTCGACTTCATGAACTGTTGCCATAAAATTGTATTGAACTCGTGTGGGACATGTACACTAGCTGCAAAATGAGTTTCTATAGTTGAAACTTGAAAGCAAAAGAAGGATACTCCGATCAGATAGCATCATCATTCATATTTCAACATCAATCCATTAATAAATTATATATATATATATATATATATATGGCTTTCAAACTTTATACTTAATTATAAACACTCACTGAAAAGACAATTTGACTTTGAAGAAAGCATGGCGTCCAAGAAGTGGCGTAGAACGAATTCTGATTCGTTCCTCTCATTTCACTACTCAGGAACCATATATAGTACATTTATGTGACTTCCTTCAAAAGGTACCAATTTACCTTACAGATATTCTTGTACCTTTTCACCCCTTTTACAATTTGACTTCGATTCTCCAATTCAGTACTTGAAAAAGCTACATGTACAACTTCAACAAGGAAAAAAAAATGGGTTACAACACTTTTGCAATATTATAATTTACTTCTCTACATATTTCTTCCATTGCACCAATCATTTTATGGATATTTTCTTATTTTATCATATATATATATATGAAGCAAGAACCGTAGGACGGACACCTTTACCTGTCCCATGCACTTGGCTTTAGCTAGGTCAATTCGAGGACTAGTTAAGTAGGTTCTTTTATTCTTTGTATCAGGAACTTTTTCTTCACAATTATTCGTGTTCCATCTATTGCAGAACACAATAAGATGCAATGCAAGAGAGTGATCATGTTCTCTATAATTTTCTTATTCTTTTAGACCACTTTTTATGTAAATAATCTTTTAACATATCTTTACTATATCACGTATCTTTTCTGACATTTCTCGTTGTGTTTTCTTTTCTAAAACTTCCCTTAATATTACTTTGTTACTTTCTAACCTCTTTCAGAATTGAAGTTAAAAAGAAAAGGGTTTTACAGAAAGAGAAATGGTATTTTGTGTGCATTATTTTTGAACTCAATAATGAAGGTGTTAAATATGGCCCGCTACCTACGACCGCAGCCGCGTTACTCGGTATGAACAACCCCATTTGGTGTAGGAATGGACAAAACTCAATTGATTCTGCTGGCGTGGTTCAATAATATACAATCATTTCAAGACAAGCTATGGAAGCTAGGTCTGAAACTGATACTATAGGGTTAAAATGATGATCACAACAGTGATTGGTTAATTGCCTGTTCAGATGGATCGAATTCAAAAATTTTGCTACAGGAAAAGCTTAATTATGTTCACTTTCTCCACCGTCAATCTGTGTTCATGGACAAAATCTACTATTCTAATCCTTCTTGTACGTTGTTGGGGGGTTTAACTTCAACATGCTTTGACTTTGTAGAATACATTACATATCTCTTTCTCCTTAAACTTTTGTTTAACAGACCAGAGCCGCAATAGTAGTATGCAGTCTTTTTATATTATTAAACATTAATTTTAATAATAAATGTTTGCAAACTACTAAATTTTTTATCAGTAAAAATAAATATAAATAAATAAAAGAGTACTTTGTATTCCAATCCATCTACAAATGTTTATCCAAAATCACCATAAACCTATAAACTTCTCTTTCATATTTTACTACTGTAACAGCAAATATATTGGGTAAAAATAAAGTCATCCAAGATTATATTCTTTTCAGAAGAAAAAGAAAATTATCTCCTACAGAACATTAAAAATAATCCGTAGCAGAAATTGTTTGATTCCATATAGCTTTGTAAACTACTAAGTATTTTTGAGTGGATAGTAGATGTTTGGTAACTCTTCATTATTTTTTGATAAGAGTCTACCAGAGGCTTATATATAGTAAGTTTCTTATGTATGGTTATTCATGGATCTTGAGGGGAGAGAGAAGATAGTTAATGTGATAAAGTACATGCTGAAAGATTGATTAATCGGAGTTGAACTAGATTGAATCTTCTGGGATAGTTAACGTAAATGATGAACCATAAACAGGTTGTTTAAGATATATAATTGATTGAGAAAAAGTTTTGGAATAGTTGTATTTGGAGGGTGATGACACCCACCAAGGCTTTAACTCTGTTGGTGGGTGTATAGGGGGAGAACCAGACGAAACAATATAGATACATACTTGCGTGTTTGGAGGCTCTTAGCATTGTCATTATGGCGTGTGATATTGACGCACCCACATATATAGGCCCACAATTTGTGGCTATTGAATGAGCCAAGCCAAGAACTACCCTGTGTGGTCCATGGCCACAACTGCTCCTTTTGAGGTACTGTCGGAGGAGCAAATGCCATTTAATTCTCATCTTGCTCACATCACATGAGATATTCATTGGTAGAAACTAGAAAGAAAAACTTCTACTGTGATCCAACATCACCTAAGAATTTCTCATTATATCATACCAGTCATGACCTAACCCCATTTTCCACTGATATTTCAAGGTAAGAAAATGAATGGAATAGTTGGATGATAGTAGCTAGAGTTCAAAATGGAGATTCGTTAATGAGAATTGACAGTGGTGTGTGTATGGTAAGTAATAGTATATAACTGTGATGGGTCTACTTCAGTTGGGGGTAATAGTAATAGTAACAGCCATATATGGATGTGCAAAAGCAAGGGATGAGGTAGATAAAATAACTTTTCCAGATGTTTTTCTTTCTTTTTTAATTGACCAGTGAGGATGGAGACACTTTTTGTGGACCTATAACACAATGATTATTTAGGCCACCATGCAAAAGTCACTATAGGTTGGTTGGACGAGCACTCATTTAAATGGAGCTATTACTAATCAAGTGTATCAAATCAGGGTGAAAAGCATATATAGTGGTTAAAGCCTACCAAGGGAGCTATGTATCCCTATACTAAACTTTTCCTCAAACCAATTTAGTGTGTGTTTGTATCTCTCTTCAATACACTTTCATTGAACATGCTTAAAAGGGTTTCAAAATACACTCTTAGATATATAATTACTATTTTTTAAACTAAGTATGGTTAATGTTGATATAACTGATTTTAATTTGTTAAAATATTGTTTTATGAAAATGTTAAAAATAATTAAAACGTGTGTTTATATTAATTTACTGTAAATTTATATTAAAATGTATATTTTATTGTAGAAAAAAAAATATTACTTTAACGATTGCCTAGTCAAATACACTTGTTTACAACCTTTATAAAATTTCAGTGATTGCTGACATGTTAACTACCTTGTACTAGATTACAACTAAAAAAAATATTTTTTTATTAATATTGTATTGACCAAATTACAGTTGTAGATTTATGCTTTTCAATATGCAGTTGTCAAAGTAACAATTTTTTTTTTCAGTCTCCTTACATGAATCCACATTTCAGTAAAAGATATTTCTCCTTTTACTTATAGCAATGTGGAACAATTCATTGTTGGGTTGTCAATGGACTTTTTATTGTAATATGTGATGAACATATATTTATTCATACTCAATAGCTTTACTCATAGATTATTGAACTATAATAATAAACAAATTTATTGTTTTAATTCAGATTCATATAATTGGATTTATTTGGGCCTTAAGTATTTTTGTGTTAATTTTCTTTTAGATTAGTGTGAAGCAAGTGTCTACCTTTGAAAATGAGCCAAATATGTAAAAGTTCAAGTTGTTTCTTTGAATCAAAATTGAAAAAAAAATTTGAAGAGAAGATTGATAAAATAAAATCTACAATATCTCTTAGAAACAAAATTGAAAGCAAATCTTCTGTAAAAATACAATGAAACAAATCCAAGAATTTCAGAAAGTTGAAAACTGAGAAGCTATTAACAAATCTAAACCAGAATATTTTCCTAATATCCTTGGAGCAGAAAAACCTATAAAAAGACACAAGCCTCAAGGAAAAAGGAGAGAGCTTCAAAGGATTTTCTTAGTTTTTTTTTTCTTTTTTGTATTTCTTTTATTTTGTCTTCGCATGGAAAGGTAGACTTTTTTTGTTGATTCCTTTGTAATTCCTTATTGAGTTATGAGGTTTTGATCAATAAAAGTTTTTTTTTTCAATTCTCTATAGCATTTGTTTTTATCTTTTAGTCTCTTGGGAAATTAATTTTTGTGAGAAGCTATACTTGAACGCATGATTGAGAGTCTTCCTTCTCTTAAAATTTGATTTCTTAGTTAGTTCGCATTCCCATGGAGTATACACATGGAACAAAGTGGGTAGTGATTAAATCAATAGATGTATGTTTTACTGATGAGCTTCAAGTTGAATTAGATTGACGCATGTTCAATCTTTCAATCCGGTTTAGCTCTGTGTGAGAATTGAAGGATGATAATCTTTAGATAACCTATGAAGAATTCATTGGTGGAACTTGGGGATCAACTGATTTTTATTTGTTGTTTTAATCTCTTTTCTATTTTATGCTAATCAATCTCAACCCTTTTTATCTTTATTGTTATTCCTAACTTTTCTTGCTTGCAAATAGATTCTAAACATTGTTTTACTGATTTTAAGGTTGAGTTAGGCTTAAAGTTTACTTCTTAATATGATATCAGAGTCCTTTATAACATATCCTAGCGAGAATTTGTTGAGTTGATCAGGCCACCGCTATCGAACCACCCATTATATATATATATAGTATCATACAAGAGTTGGCAACCTCAGTGTGTCGTGTGTTGAAGATCTCACATCGACTAATGATAAGAACATTCCACACTATATAATTGTAGGTGAAATTTGGAATCATAGAAATAAATGTATTTTTAAGAATGGGAGAGTGGATCCTTTGGAGGTCTTTACTATGGCTCAAAGGAAATCTTGGTCTTGGGTTACAGTCAAGGAAAGATTGGCAGACTTCTCTTATTCGGATTGGTGGTTGGATCCCTTGTGTTGAATGAAGTATTTGAAAAAATGATGTTTTGCAAAATGTTCTAACTATTTGTCCAAGACAATTGGATTTTTTTGTGTGCAGGTTATTGTTCTACTGTTTGTGTGGTTATGAAAAGAGAATGTGACTTCCAGTCAGGTTTGTTTGATTTGTGTGCATGTTCTTGTGGTATATAGTTGTTGAGGCTATGAACAGGTATTGCGGCTCCCGAGCTGGTTAGTAGACACTTAAAGTTTCTTTAGGTTTTGAAGAAAGCAGGTTCAATTTGGAGGGGGTTTTATGGGATTTGTTTATGGGTGAGGGATTTTGTTTTGTAAATGTGTTTGTGGAGTTTTGGTTATATTAGGGGATAGTTTGTGTGTATTGATTTGACTAAAGACTGGTTATAAGAACCCTGATAGGGTAGATGATGATTTATGTTAATGTGGCTTACTATGCCTTTCAATTGAGAATTGGTTGGTGGTTTGCAGAGTCTGAAGTATGTTTGTAGGTCAGGTATTGGACAGGTTGGCCTTGACTACTTTCTGTATAAGGGTTGGGACACCCTAAAATGTCTGAATAAGAATTGAAACACCCCTGAAATCTTTCATTTCATTTTATTTATTCTTTGTTAATAAAAAACATTTCATAGTATATAAGTGATGTGCAAACCTCACATTTTAAGTCGGGTCTATAAGGTTGAGTTATGTTTAAAGTTTTTTAATAAAATATTATATATACATGATTACGTTAAGAATCTAAATGTAAAATTAATTTTTATATCAAATAAAAATAAGAAAGTTAAATAATACATAAGGAAAAATAAATTAAAACATGTTATTTTAAGATTTTGAGTCAACATAAAAAGGTGAAGGTATAAGAGCAACGGGTGCAACAAAATGAAAGGATCTTGGAGGCCTGATAAAACTGCATGCAAGTACAATGGTGAAATGTTTGTGCATGGAAGTATTCCTGTGAGATCAATATTCTTTTTTCTTTCTTTCTTTCTGGAGTTTCTTTGTTGATGGTTTCTGTGAGTTCCTCAGTGGTGGTGGTTTCATGTTGTTTGTAGTGAAGATGTGACGATTTAATTGTGTCCTTCAGAAAAAAAAGGAGCAAAAAGATATAATAAATAATTGGATATAATAAAAATAAAAAAGCATTATAGATATAGATAAATATCTTGGTTATGTGTTGGTAGGTGCAAAATTAGCATCTGAGTATTAAAAAATGAAAAATGAGAAAGGTAGGTTGTGCCCATCATGGGTATCAAAAATGAAACTTCTAATAATAAATAATGAGAGAGATTATGGTGTTTTCAGTCATCTCTTCTTCTCATGCACTTTTTGAAGGGTAACTAATAGATTCCTTCTTTTAATTATCTTCTTGATAAGATATTTGTCGCTAAAAGCGATGTTAAGCAAGTTCTTAGACGTAATTAAAACGAAATCCCACCTGTTTTTTTCAGTTCCCCACATTTACTTCACAGTTATTTTCTATCTTTTTAAATTATTCAACGTCCTAATCCATTACCAAATAGACCATTTCAATGAAGTATCAAACACATCCATAACTGTAGCATTTCGTCATTTATAAGTGAATGAAAACACAGATGTGATTTTTTTTATATATATAAGATGATTCA
Source organism: Phaseolus vulgaris (assembly GCF_000499845.2). Classification (NCBI taxonomy): domain Eukaryota; kingdom Viridiplantae; phylum Streptophyta; class Magnoliopsida; order Fabales; family Fabaceae; genus Phaseolus; species Phaseolus vulgaris. The sequence goes on along the minus strand of NC_023755.2, from coordinate 35,496,914 downwards.
AAATTTAAATAGTGTTTAAAAGAAGAATTTCATACTGTTATAAGTCTACATTCCAACTAATATCATTGATGAAATTAGAGCAGTTTTATCTTTATTAACGATTGAGACATTATATACCAAGGAATTATGATTAAGTGTACCTTATTTTTAAATTATAAAAAATATAAAATATAAAAGAAAAAAAATAGTAAACTTTTTTATAAAAAAATAATAAAAATATTTAAGAGATATCTCAATCCTTATAAAAACAATATTACATAAAGTAAAACATCCTGCATATTACATATCATCTGACATCCTATTTAACTGAATCTCTTCATCTCACCGAATATCAAAATAATTAGTCACTATATATTAAATTATATACTATTTTAAAGACTAATTATATATATTAAATTATATACTATTTTAAAGATTAAAAATTATTAGTATTTAAAGAAATTTTTATTATTAATAAAAATTTATATAATAATTTTTAGATTGATATCTAAATTAGCTATTAAGATTTTAGCTACTTATATTTTAGATTTTAAATTAATCTCTAAAAGACTAATAGATACTAATTTAGAATATAGATTAATTAATAATTAAAATTTTAGATACTAATTTATAAACTATTTTATAAATAATAAAAAAATTACTTTAGATATCAATAACTTTTTTTAACTTATAAAATAGTATCTAATTTAATCAAATAATAATTAATTATTTTGGTATCTAAAATTAGTTTTTATTTAATAATTTTATTGTAGTGATTTCTTGTCAAATTCTCAAAGAATTATTTCTCAAAAAATATATGATAGCCAAACAAATTTCTATATACTTTCATAATATTTTTCCATTCAGTTCATTATTTTTTATTTATTTTATATCACATCAATGTAAATGCAGCATTCAAATATTTGAATAGTAAATGAATATTATTTTTTACTTTTAAATATTGTACAAAAATAAATAGTAATAATAAGATAGTTTTTATTTTCGTATATTACATCAATTTTAAATGAATGATGTACAAAATAATTTAATATTAATATAAATTTTTTCAAAATGATAGAAATATTTAGTTTATATTATTGGTGGAGAAAAATAATTAAAATATGTAAAGGTGATTATAATTTATATTGATATAATATAATTAAATTTATATAAATTATATAGCTCTCCTTTTGCATGTATTTGTTTTCCTTCTCCACTTTATTTATCACATTTATTTTTGTTATCTTGCATCTTTCTTCTCTTCTTGAGTCAAATAGTCATTATTCAACTAACAAAATAGTGTGAGAGAATCATTTCTCTTGATAGAATGTATTTCAATCATTAGTCTTTATATTTCTCAGTCACAAGTATATTTCATAAGAGTCAAATTCGAATCATGATTGCAAAATTTTCTCTATGATATGATTTTTTTTGATTTTTTTTATATGAAAAAATATTCTCGACATAATCCTTTTCTTAGTAAAATTTTATTTATTAAGTTGTGAACTCGATATGCTAGACCAAATCTTGCTGGAATTTTAACTTAATATAATTTTTTTTTTAAAAAGGAATTAAACTATTTGACGGGTGATATAAAAATAATAATTTTTATCTTTATTTTTTATGCTTTTAATCTATAATTTCTAAGTAACTTTTTTTTACTATGAATTGAAAAATGAAGGATAAAGATTGGGTAAAAAAAACTCTATTAATAACATTTTTTCTGATTCAAATAAATATATCGACGGAATCAGTTTTTTTTTTATATATATAAAAAAGGTATATGACCTAACTTACTTTATTCTAATCGCATAATTTTATTTAGTTTTATTTGGCATATTATTAACCCTTTTTTTATTTAAAGTGATTGGCACTGATATATATACGAATAAAAAATAAATTGTAAACAATTTTCCTTAGTTTTTGGTTAAAACGAAGTTGCTGCTAAATTACTTTAATCAAACTCATGAAATTTCTTTATCAACGAAATTAGGGATAGAATATGTTTAGGGAGAAAGTTTGTGCTATAAGTTTCTTTGTTAATTATATTTTCATATTAATCGTAGAATGAGCGAGAGATTAGTTATTCATTTGAGAAAGCTTTGGTCATAAACATTATTTTGGCTAAACATATATGCATGTGTAGTTTCGAAATTATTAATGAGTTCCATTCCAAAAAGAAAATGTAGTGTTTACAGGCGAGAGGTGGACCGATAGGAAAATTAAAAAATTAACTGAAAGGTAAAAGTTAAATAAATAAATAATCATTGTGGCAAAGTTCATCTAAAGGGTCCAAAACATAAGGGGTGTGTTTAAAGAAGATCAGGTGCAAAGAGTAAAAGTTCAACTAGGTTTTAAGCCCAATAAGAAAGTACAATAAATAGGTGATAAACTCAAGAGGTAAGTAGAGTGAATTTATCTGATAATTAACTAGTACCAATTTTAACTTTGGCATCGGAGCACCTTTCAGGTACACACTCATCCGTGAGAGGAGACCGAGACCAAGAACCGAGAGATCTAGATGACCTAGCCCAGAGAAGTGAGAGTCTACAAATCATATCCAAGTCCAAGTCCAAGCCGAAAGCCCAGACCGAGAGCTCGCATCGAGAAAGAAGACCGAGAAGTCAATAACATCAGAAGAAAGAAGATTATATCTAGACCCTTGCAAGAACAACAAATATTTTGTTTTTCTTTTTAATTAACACAAAATAAATAAATAAAAAAACATAAGGGTGCTTATATAGAATATATATATATATATATAAATAAATAAGGGTACATGAAGTATCTTACTCATATACAAAGTCATGTACATAATGAGGAAATTTTTGTAATATAAAAAGACTAACCTTTTCAAAAAAGGATAACTTCACAAAAACATGACATCATTTCATCTTAGTTCAGTTATACAGTTATCCCCAAAAAGGTTCATTTAAGATATAATTCACCTCATAGATAGTGCATATGACTATATTTACAAATTGTTTTTCGTAAGCAAAGAGAACATGAGTTTAGTTTTATCTTCAAACTTTGAGCACCACCACATTGCTATGACTTCTAAGATGTATTGTTGTTAAGCCAAAAAAAACTTTCGGACTAGGGTGCACAACTAATTGTTTGTTTTCCATTGTCCTTCAAACATACAATCTCCATATTTGTTTAAGGTAAACAGAGTTGACATGGGTGCCTTTCGACCTCCTGAACTTTTATGATTTTCATTGATAACTTAAAAAAAATCATGATCTCACGTCACCCTAGTTCAGTTACACAGTTCTCCCAAAAAGACTTATCTAAGATATAATTCACATCATAGATACTGCATATAGGCATATTTACATTGCTATTACCAAGTTGTATTGTTGTTAAGCCCAAAAAACATCCAACCCAGAGTGAACTGCTAAAATCAATTTTATTTGTTTTCAACTGCCCTTCAAACAGATAATCCACTTATTTGTCTAAGGTATACACAGTTGACACTGGTCCTTTTCGACCTCCTGAACTTTTATGATTTGCCCACTCCTATAACTGATTTCCTGTCCAGGAGAAAATAATGGCTAGCAAAGTGTATGTCGTTTCCTAGAGTGAAATTCTACCTCCATATCCACATGTCATTGTTGAGATTTAAAACAAATTTTATAAATGTTTGCATTTTAATTACTTGTGAACAGATACCTTAAATCAAGTGAGCAAATAAAATATATATTTAGAGCCCCCAATGAAGAGCAGAATTTAGATAATTTGTAACATGTTATTGGACTTAAACACCATATTGGACATGTAAAAACGACAAATTTTTATTCAAATGTGTGATCCATATCCACTCTTTGATTTGTGCTACACTAAAAATTTTCTCCCCATCATATATTTCATTTCTATATACAACTATATTTCTATAATCCCAAATTTCTGACATCATAGTTGTCCACATAGATTTCCATACTAAGTTTTGCTTATTACTTAATCCTAGACAACTAAATTGATAAAAAAAATCCAAAAATAGTGTTATGCATCACATTTGAAATTTCAATTCACCTTAAACATAAATTCCAAACTTGACAAGTAATTTTGCATTCAAAATACAAGTGTTGGGTAGTCTCTATTTATTGTTGGCAAAGAGGGTAAAAATTTGTCCCAATAACCACTCCCTATCTGTTTGGGAGGATGTCTGGACTGGGAATTCTAGCCTTAAAAATATGATTCCTAGGCTCACTACAAAAAAACGTGTATAATGCGGCGGTTATTTTCGTAAAAACTGGCGTTTTTAACCGCCGCATTATACGTCTGTGGCGGTACCGCATACCGCCAGAATTCTTGCCGCCACAAAGTTTAATGTGGCGGTCAATTAAAAACCGTTGTAGCAGACGCCATATTATGCATTGTATAAAGTGGCGGTTTTAAGCGTGTAATTGACGTCAGTTATAAATGTCGTAATTTTAAAACTGGGTACACCAATTCTAACGTAAATAGTGGCAGTTTTAACCGCCACTTTATAACTGTAATAATTCAAATATTAAATATTTAATTTAATTTTTAATATTTATAATAATTTATTTAATTCTATTTTATAATTTGATTTCATAATATTATTTAATTTGATATTATAATTAAAATTTAATTTAATTTTTAATATTTATAATAATTTATTTAATTCTATTTTATAATTTGATTTTATAATATTAATTAATTTGATATTATGTTTCATAATATATATAATTAAGTTATAACATAAACTAATTTCATAATATATTTAAAATTGAGAAATATAATAATCAAAAGATGAGTTCATTCATTCATTGAAATAACAAAGTTGATAATGTCAAACTAATCCAAACAACAAGTAAATTAAATTGTCAAAATGTAAATTGTTTCATTTTCTAAACATATTAGAAGTAAATTCTCAATCCTAGTTTGTCTTACTCCCTCCACTTGATCTTATATTCTGGTTTGGTGATGGAGCACCACTAGCAACATCCGGTGCCTGGAATAAGTTAAAATATGTTTAAAATTAATTGACAATTTTTAAAAAATAAATGAAAACAATATTATAATAAAATTTTAAGTATAGTAATTTATACCTCATTAATAGATGCTTGTACCAAATTTGCTGCCATTGCAGCAAAATGTTCCGGCACGTCTGGTCTAGAAGCAATGTAGGCTAGCATAATATGCATTTGGCTCCTTACAACTGCAAGTTCTGTTGCCATCTTTTCTACCTTTTCTTCAACATTTGTTGAAGACCCACCACTAGAGGAACCATTATTCATATTGCTTACCCTTGTTGTGGATTTCTTGAAAGCAAGGGTAGGACAAGCTCCATATGAAAGTCCTCTGACCCTCCCTGGATGCTCCTTTCCAAAAATGACACCAACAGGATCATTTGGAGATATATGTGATGCAATTTCTGGATTTTCCAGCATTAACTCATCAATTTTATCCTACATAAAAATGGAAGCAACCAACTTTAATGTTCGTCTTCCCAAAACAGTCCAAGACAGTATCCAAAATAGCCCAAAACAATCCAAAACAGTCCAAAACAATCCAAAACAGTCCAAAACAATATATACCCATGGTAGAGACAATATGTTCCCAAAACAGTCTAAAACAGTCCAAGACAATATCCAAAATAGCCCAAAACAATCCAAAACAGTCCAAAACAATATATACCCATGGTAGAGACAATATGTTCCCAAAACAGTCCAAGGAAGTATCCAAAATAGGCCAAAACAATCCAAAATAGTCCAAAACAATATATATCCATGATAGAGACAATATGTTCCCAAAACAATCCAAAACAGTTCAAGACAATATATACTCATGGTAGAGACAAAGTGTTCCCAAAACAATCGAAAACAATTAAAGACAGTATCCAAAATAGCTCAAAACAGTCCAAAATAGTCCAAAACAATATATAGCCATAATAGAGACAATATGTTCCCAAAACAATCCAAAATAGTTCAAGACAATATCCAAAATAGCCTAAAACAATTCAAAACAGTCCAAAACAATATATACTCATGGTAGAGACAAAGTGTTCCCAAAACAATCGAAAACAATTCAAGACAGTATCCAAAATAGCTCAAAACAGTCCAAAATAGTCCAAAACAATATATAGCCATAATAGAGACAATATGTTCCCAAAACAATCCAAAATAGTTCAAGACAGTATCCAAAATAGCCTAAAACAATTCAAAACAGTCCAAAACAATATATACTCATGGTAGAGACAAAGTGTTCCCAAAACAATCGAAAACAATTCAAGACAGTATCCAAAATAGCTCAAAACAGTCCAAAATAGTATATACTCATGGCAGACACAATATGTTCCCAAAACAGTCCAAGACAGTATCCAAAATAGCCCAAAACAATCCAAAACAATCCAAAACAGTCCAAAACAATATATACCCATGGTAGAGACAATATGTTCCTAAAACAGTCCAAGACAGTGTCCAAAATAACCCAAAACAGTCTAAGACAGTATCTAAAATAGTCCAAAATAGTCTAAAACAATATCCAAATCAGTATCCAAATCCAAAATAGTATGTCTCAAAAATAGTATATACAGAAAACAATTACTCTGTTCAACATAAAGAAGAAAATGAGAGGTTCAAAACTGATATAATTAGAAGTTACCCCAATCTCCATAGCTTCATCATTAACATACGTGCCATTCTTCCTCTTGTGTGTGATCTTCCACATCTCAGCTCGGCCAATGTTCCTACCAGTCTCAATTTTCTATACATTCCAAAAAGGATAATATAATTACAAAAATACATAATATATTATAAATCAAAATATATGCCAAATTCACAAAGCTACATATATGTAAATATACCAGATTATCCCTCCTTCTTGACAATGCCATAGCTCCACCAGTGTGAGGAATAGTTTGTTTCTTTCTTATCTCTCTATTCCTGTTACACAGTTTCTACACAATAAAATGAAATCAGTTTTTGCAAATTTAAAATCAAGTTGAGTGAGAAATATATGAAATGAAAAGTATGTACCACTGTGGAAGGCTTGAGACGATAATCCACAAATATAGCCCACTGCTCCATGTTAAGACCATCTGGAACATTCTTTATCAAGTCATTTCTGCTTAACACTGGGTCATAGAATTCATTCCAGAGCTTGCATCTATACTCCCTCCACAATTTGCCAATTTTGAACATAACATCTCTCTTAGCGAGATCTTCATTTACCATGAAGCAAAAACGACTCTTCAAATAATACAATTGTTAGTCCACATATATATTCAAAAACTGAAATAAGAATGTACATATTTAATGTTTTATTGAATGTAGGGTCAATTACCTTCAGTGCACTCTCCCATATAGTATCCTTGTAAGTATCAGGCACAGATGACCAACTTTCAAAACTTATAGGCAACAATATATGATTTGCTGCTAGCTGTCCACAAACTCCAGCAAGCAAACCACATGCTTCTCCAATGGGTTGAAAGTTATCATCATAGTTGACAACCACACGTGTTCCAATGGGCAAATTATGAGCATCCCTAACCTTGAGCTTCGTTTTCTGAGTAACTCCATGCTCATCTATAAAGTATAATACATTAAGGTATCTGCAATGAAAGTAATTAAATGAAAAAGAAAAACACAACAACAAAATTAACATATGTTTACCTATAGTATCAACAAACCAATAGTGGTTTGAATGTCTGCCTTTTTTTGGAGCCACCCTTTCTGCTTCAGATTCTAATGTATGCGGTTGTGCAGATTGAGGGGTATGTGGTTGTGTAGACTCGGATGTATGTGGCAGTGTAGACTCAGATGTATGTGGTAGTGCAGAGTCAGATGTGTGTGGTTGTGCATACTCAGATGTGCCTTCAGGTTGTGCAGATTGTGAGATTGGTGGTTGAGTAGACTCAATTTGTGGTAGCGCTGCTGATTCAAAAGTAGGTTGTAAATCTCGTGGTTGTGCAGATTTTGAGATTTGTGGTGGTGTATGTCCAGATGCTTGTGGTAATGGAGATCCAATATGTGGTTGACCAGATTTAGTTATTTGTTGACGTGTAGTTTGAGGCGTGTCATTAAGTTGAACATAGTTCCTCACAGATGTGTCTGAACTATGTCCACCAATTGCCTTAAGCAAGTTCTTAATCCTCTTAGGCTTAGGCATATCTGCACATAAAAAGGAAAGAATAAAATACAAAAACAAGATATAACAATGCATATCAAAGTACATAATCAAATAGATGTGCAACTAACAATAACCATACATGTGCAGTTTTATTAACAGACCAAGCTTATTATTACTCTGACATTGAGTCATTTTCATGAAGTTCGTGATCATTGTTGTCCTCGTTTAATAATTCATCATCTTCATCATCCCTAAACAATGGCAAATGTTCAGACTCGCTGAAAAAATGGTTTAAATCTTGTTGTGGACATGGTTCCAGTTCACAAACTTCATTATCTCCTTCTCCCATATCATACAAGTCTCGTGGTTTCAAGTGGACGACAATTTTCCAATCCTTGTTAACTTCATCATTAACATAATATACCATTTCAGCTTGTGAAGCTTCAATATATGGATCATGCTCCTCACGATCTCCCATGTGAATTAATCTTGAAAAATTAATAGAAGTAAAACCCCACGGATCCTTTCTAAGCCCCCTATCTCTTGTGGTGTCAGCCCATTTACATTTGAACAATGTCACTTTAAAACGACCATAGTAATTAAGCTCAATTATATCTTCTAATTTTCCATAGTATGCCAAATCCGCTTCCCTAATGTTTTGATCAGCCATACTTGCAACACATGATGTTGATGAAGTTAAGTAAACTCCACTGTTTTGGGTTTTTAACCCATGTTCTCGACTTTCGGTCCTAAACTTGAATCCATTTACATTGAAGGCAGAAAATCTTCTAGCATGTGGAGTCGGACCTTGAGATAGATACTTAAGATCATTTGACACTGTACTTGAAATGTCTGGGTTATTAATCTACAAAAATAAGGATTGAATGTGTGAACATATGTTACAAACTTTAATAAAACAATTATAAAAACAGTTTCTACGTACCCTTTGAGGAAACCAATTCATGAAATCCTTATTAACAATCCTTTCTATCTCTACATTTGAAATTCTTCTCCCTCTAAACCTCCTTCGCAAATGACTTTTAAATTCCCTAAGAAAATAATCATAACCAATGTGTTACTAATGATTCCATTAAGAACACATTTTGAATATAATTAAATTTATAGTTGTGTTAACACTCACTGAATGAAAGGGGTAACTTCAGGGCAATTAAATAACACATATCGATGTGCTTGAGTTCTTTGCATGGTTGACAACTCAAAAGTTGAAGAGGCACTTACTACTCTACCAATTGGTGGGAAAATGGTACTCAATTGTGGCATATTTGTATTACAAGAATCATCCACACGTGAAGGCCTGTTACTTCTTGTCTCAACCCCTTCCATATATTCAGAGGTAAAGGTCAGAACCTCTTCAGCTAGGTATCCTTCGGCAATGGAACCTTCAGGTTGTGCCTTGTTTCGAACATATGATTTTAAATGTCCCAAATACCTATAAAATAATTTTTCAATTAGGATAATCAAATATGAAGCTTAAAAAAACTTCAAAATCTATGTGTGCCAAAAACATTTACCTTTCTATGGGATACATCCAACGATAATGAACCGGGCCTCCAAGTTTGGCCTCACCAACTAAGTGACAAGTTAAGTGCACCATAACTGTAAAAAAGGTAGGAGGGAACAACATTTCCATGTGGCAAAGAGTTTCAATGATGCGGGACTGAAGTTTATCAAGTTCGGTTTGGCTTAAACTTTTGCCACATAATTGTCGAAAAAATGAACATAGTTCTACTATCACTGCAGTCACATTGTTTGGTAAAACATTACGTATGGCAATGGGTAGTAAATGTTCCATAAGAATATGACAATCATGACTCTTAAGGCCAAAAATCTTTCCAGCTTTCAAATCAATACACCTTGAAATATTACTCGAGTATCCATCTGGCATTTTCACATCTTTCAGTGTTTGTAAAAACGTTTTTTTCTTTGGTTTTGACAATGAAAACACACTTGGCCGAAATCTTCCTCTTTCATCTGGCCAAAGTTCATTCCTTATACCCATTTCTTTAAGTACCTTTCGGGCTTTTAAATTATCTTTTGATTTCTTAGGGTCATTGAGTAATGTATACAAAACATTGTCACAAACATTTTTTTCAATATGCATGACATCTAGACAATGGTGTAACAAGTTCGTCTCCCAATAAGGAAGATCAAAAAATATACTTCTCTTTTTCCATTGTTCTGCTCCAACAACTTCAAGAACATTCTTTCCCCGACCCCTTTTACTTGTATCCGTAGGTTCTAATGGTTTTCCAAATGTAACATTGATACCCTCAACTTGTTTAAATATGTCTGACCCTGACAAATGTTCTGGTGCTTCACTTAGTTCAGTTCTTCCGTCAAAAAGAGAACGACTCAATCTGAATCTATGTTCTTTATGTAAAAATCGACGGTGTCCCATAAAGCTGTATTTGCCCCTATACAACAAAGAAGACTCAGTGTCAAAGTTACAAGTTGGGCAAGCAAGACCAGTGTGCGTGTTCCATCCAGATAAATTGCCTAGGCCAGGGAAGTCACTAATTGTCCACAACAAAGCCGCTCGCAATGTAAACATTTCTTTTTTCGAATAATCAAAAGTTTGCACTCCATTGAACCAGAGCTCCTTTAATTCTTTTATGAGTGGTTGTAAGTATACATCAATGTCGTTTCCTGTCATTTGTTTTCCAGGAATTATCATGGATAGGATAAAAGAGGTTTGCTTCATACACTCCCAAGGAGGACGATTGTATGGGATGAGGACTACTGACCATATACTATAGCTTGTACTCACGGTTCCGAAAGGGTTGAAGCCATCACTAGCTAAGCCCAGTCGTACATTTCGAGGATCATTTGCAAATTCTGGATGTAATACATCAAATGCTTTCCAAGCCTCGGAATCTCTAGGATGCCTCATCAACCCATCCTAGTTATCCTCTGATGCATGCCATGTCATAGATTCAGTTGTCTTAGAACTCATAAACAATCGTTGCAATCTTGACTTCAATGGAAAGTAACGCAAGATCTTTGCATATTGTTTCTTATCTTTATCTTTCCACTTAGACATTTTGCACCGTTTACATTCTTCTAAGCTTTCATTCTCTTCACCCCAATATAGCATGCAATCTTTTGGACAAGCTGGTATTTTGACATAATTAAGACCAAGTTTGTTAATCACATTCTTGGCCTCATAAAATGAGTTAGGAAACTTAGCATGTTCAAATGCGTCCTTTAGCAAGTTTAGAATCATGGTCATTGCTTTATCACTCATTCTACACATGCATTTTATATGATACAACTTCAACATGAATGATAACTTTGAATACTTGGTACAACCTTCATATAGTGGTTCATTATTGTCCTTCAACAACGCATCAAAGTTTGTATTTCCTTCACCATGCAACATATCATCTTGTACACCATCATCTTGAGTACCCTCATCAATGTGATCATCGTGGTGCCCCACAAACCCAAATGCATCGTTCAACATGTCTTCCATTGGATTATGAGATTCTATGACATCTTCAATGACATGCGCACTTGGAACAACCACAGACTCATTTCCACTTAGTCCTTCACCGTGCATATACCAAGTTTGGTAGTTTTGAGGAAAAGTGCTACATGTTAAGTGTTCTTGAACTACATCCCTTATTTGCCACTTATTGAAACCACACTTTGAACACGGACACTTTATGACAAGACCATTAGCATGTCCAAATGCAAATTCCAAAAATTCATTCAAACCATTTGCATATTCAATGGTGTTTCGTGGTTTAGAAATCCAACTTTTATCAATTGGCATGACTACAAAACAAAACACCATAACAAAAAATTACTTACATAAATGTGTTAACTACATAAAATAGTTAATCAGAACCTACATTTACCAAACTAGCTTTTGGTAAATTTTATGGGTCACACAAACAAAATTTTAATTATACAACCAATCTATACGCTTCAAAACAGATCTGGATGGTTGAATATAAAGTTAGATCCAAACCAATTTGCAAGTTGGTTTGGATCAATTGTTGTCTCTATGAATTTCTTAATCATTCTATAAATAATCATTATCAAATAACCATTATAAATAACCATTATCATTCTATAAGCTAACACAATGCAATCAAAATTTAAGTACGTGCAGGTCATCTTCAAATTAATGAAACTAAGTCTGTAAAGGCTAATATATAATAAAAGTTGAAGTAAGACATGAACCCTTGCTTTTTGTAGTTAACCATTCATATAAAAACCGACTCATGCTTAAGTAGAATAAAAATAAATGGCTAAACCTGTAATAAATTCCTGGGGTTGAACCTGAATTTGCAATATTATCCGGGAACAGTATGGTGTAAGAAATAAAATAGACCTGCAAGAAAACAAAAAAAAATAACACGTTACACATTGGAAAATACATAAAAATAACCTTTAAGATATAATTTTTAAACAATGCAGACATACAAGAACAAGTTGAGATAATTCATTTTATAGAGTTCAATGGTGTCAATTGATCCAAATAAAATACTATGAATAATTTCTATTCTGCCTCTACAATTTCTGCTATGAATAATTTGAAACAGCTGGGGTTGAGGTTTCGCTTTCTTGGTGGTACGGTAGTAGTTTTTTTGATGATGTTTCTTTGCTTCCTTAAAGCTACAACAGGCAGCAAAGGGTGTGGTTTTTAAGTAGTGAATGGCAAAGAGGATCTGCAGGTAGGGGTTTTTTCTCTGGGCCCTGGTAAGTTTTTTTCCAGTCTTATGCATGGCAGACAGCAAATGCTATAATGGTTTCTGTTGTGGGAGGGCCTGGAGGTGTGCAGATGGTTATGAGGGGCATTGGATAAATGGGAGGTGTTGTCTTACGGCTCAGGCTCAAACAATAGGAAGCAAGTGTAATAACTAGTACTTAATGGGGTGGTTTTTTGCTTTCAGCTGCTTTTTTAAGCATTGGACTTCTCTGTTGGCAGATTTCTCCCCTTGGTGGATGATTAATCCTTATGTGGAAATGTTGAGTAAGTTTGGTAAGGGTTGGTGGCAGGAGTAGTATCACTAGTGGTTATATCTAGCTACACTTATGGGAAGTTTATTCTCTTTTTTGTGGTCATAATCTTTTGAGCATGCTGGTTTTTACAGGAAAAGCCTTGATCAGGGAAATAAAAGTGCTAGCACACAATCACCCTGTGCCTGCTGTCAAAAACGTTGTGTGCAGGTTTTTTCTGCATAATTTTAGCAGCAACCTTGGTATTTTCCCACTTTCTTAGCTTTTCTTCACCCAAATTCTATCTTAAAGGATCCAATCAATAATCCATAACTCACATTCATGTTCCCTTCATGTTCCTATACTGCTTTGGGACCAAACCCAACACAAAAAAACCAATGGATCACTGTCACTGTTTAAGCAAATTCTCGTGAAGCAACTTATCACATGCGCAGAAAAAGAGTCATTGTTTCCAAGTTGTTTACATCTAGTTTATTCATAATTTTATTTGATGGAGCATTTGATGGGCATATACTTTTATCAAAGCATAAAACTGAGTGATTCTTCCACAGGAATATTACGGGCCTCTTCCTTTTACCCCGATCATTACCAACCCAATAACCTACACATATGGTCTAAAGAAACTATTGTTTAAGGTCCCCTCAATACCACAATTCAACACTCATTATGTTACTTGTGCAGTAAAACCAAGTATAATAAAAATGATGGTGGCAACGTCTAAGAATTTGAATCCAAAGCTGAACCTCCCTTCCACACTCTAGTTTACTGATATGTAGTGACTTCACATTCTTCATCTTCCATGACCCTGCATGAACCAGCAACGGTTGTTGACATCCAATATACCTTACATGGCCACCTGCAGGGTTCATTAACAATGTTCCATTCCTTATTTCATCTGCATACCCAACACAAACGCTCTACACCCTTGCTACCATTCTTTCAACCATACTTCCATTATGTTTCCATTCTTCTATATTCTACATTCCAGCAGCAGACCACAATTTGATTTGTGTACTTCTACATTCCAACGTATACACACCAACAAATTGAATGATTAAAACAGAATTTCTGCAACCAAATTCAAGATCCTTTCTCCATGTAGCTCCCAAGGTGATCGTGCATACCACTTGCTCTGCTCCACACACAAAACCTCATAATTAAAGCTTCTTGCAAATGCTGCTACCGCCACTCTACCTTGACCTGCACAAACCACACCAGCATTCTTTGTCTAACATCAACCAAATGCTGCTACCGCCACTCTACCTTGACCTACACAAACCTCACCAGCATTCTTTGTCTAACATCAACCAACTTCAAACCTCCCTTTTACACCTCCAATCGGCTTCTACCTCCAAGTCTGGCATCAGAGTTACCTGGAAGCCACCTAGCAAACCCGATCACCCTTGGAGCAGCACCTTCAGCCAGCACCTGCTCTGTTTAACTCTCAAATGAGTGATATGGAAACTCTCAAAGTGAATTAAGAGATCCTTGTGCTGAACAGAACCACAAAATCCAAACCAACGAAGTTATTGGTTTCTAAAGAAGAAAAAGATCTCATTGAGAGATAATGAGCATTCCTTCCACCAACGAATCCCAAATCTGCTAACGATTTTAACCTATAACAATTTCAAAAAATACACTCCCAAGACAGAGGTTTAGGGTTTCGTGAGCACAGACCTGAAAAACCTGGCGCGAAGGCGACAATGGCGGACTCAGGGTTTCTTGAAGGTCAGAGGAACAACCTTGAGCGGAGCGGCAATGGCGGACAGAGGGTTTCGTGAAGCTCGCCTGAGGGTTTCGTGGGTCGTGAAGGTTGCGTTAGCGGAGAAGGAGAACAGAAGGTGAAGGTTTCATGAAGACACTACAAGACGGTTTCCAAAGTGGGAGACAATGTTGGTTTCCAAAGAAGAGGAAGACAAAATGCTGCTGGTTTCTTGAAGACACGAGGGAGAAGAAGTTGGTTTCCAAAGTGGGAGACAAGGTTGGTCCAAAGAGTGGGAGACAAGGCTGGTCAAAGGCTGGTCAAAAACAAAATTAATTTTTAACAAATTTTTAATTTTTTTTAAATGAAAATAAAGAGGAATGGTATAGGAGGGAAAGCAAAAGCGGGAATTTTATTTTGGAGGATAATTATGGCGGTTAAAAATGCCATATTCTAAAGGATCATTGTGGCGGTTACTAAAATGTCGTATTATACGGCAGATTGTGGCGGTTATTAATAACCGCCATATTAAAACCGCCGCATTATACAAGTTTTTTTGTAGTGGCTTTTTTCTCTGTCTCTGAATCAAGGGCATAAGGTGGAAGAGGCTGGTAGGTGGGACAATGTGATTTGGAGGTGGAATTTAAGGTGGAGACGTGCAAGATTTGAGTGGGAATCCAAACTGGAAGAAGAAATGTTAGAACAATTGGCTACGATCAGGCTGAAAGGAGAGGAGAAGGATGGGCATACGTGGGGGAGTAAAGATGAAAGGTGTTTTACCGTAAGTTCTGCATATGATTGTTTGGCTCACCAAGGAAGAGGGTCATACCCTGGGGTGTTTAATCTTCTTTGGAAGGCTAAAGCTTTCCCTAATGTGGTGACCACGGCATGGAGGGCCCTGTTGGATAGGCTACCAACTCGAGAGAGGTTGAGTAGGAAAGGGGTGGTGTTGAGTAACCCACTTTGTGCACTCTGTCAGACCAAGATAGAATCCAGTCAACACCTCTTTATGGAATGTAAACATGCGTTGAGTGTATGGTCGATGTGCTTCAGATGGATTGGTATAGTGATTGTCCAACATAATGACATAAAGATCAACTTTGAGAGCTTCCATTTGTACCATGTTAATTATAAACAAAATCTGGTATGGAGTGGAGTTTGGGCAGCAATTGTGAGGAGTATATGGGATCAAAAGAATGAGGTGGTGTTTAAGCAGGGAGTAGTAGATGCAGAGATGTTCCAAAAAGCCCAAATCAAAGCATGGTTATGGTTAAAACATAAATCAAACTCTTTCACTTACTCTTTAGTGGATTGGATCCTAAATCCAATGGTATGCATCACATGCTTTAAGTAAGTGGGGTGGAAGGCAGCTTCTCGGTGTGACGAAGGTAGCAGGTGGAGCAAAAATAGCTGCAGGGGTTTATTAGCACAAAGAAGAGAGGGTTGAGGGAGCTTAGCCAGGTCGGTGAGGGGTTGAAAAGGCTAAGATGCCCCCCTAATTGAGAGTTATGGTCTTGGCCCAACTGCAGATTTTAATGGGGGCATATCTGATCCGATGCGGTGCTGAATCTGGAGGAAGGTATAGGGTTTTGAAGGGGGAAACGTTGCAAGAAGGGGCCATGATATGTTGTAGGTATTCACTGATGAGTACATATTCAAATCCAGCAAGGTTTGTATGAGGCAACTTCCGCCATGTGCTAGGCTGTGTGATTCGCCGAAGTTATACAAGGTCAACATGATCGTCGGTCGATGAAACGGCGATCTCCATGCGTGCGTAGTCGGTGGTCGTCGAAGTTATGCAAAGGTCAACATGACCGCCGGTCGATGAAACGGCGATCTCCATGCGTGCGTAGTCGGTGGTCGTCGAAGTTATGCAAAGGTCAACATGATCGCCGGTTGATGAAACGGCGATCTCCATGCGTGTGTAGTCGGTGGTCGCCGAAGGTATGCAAAGGTCAACATGATCGCAGATTGATGAAGCGGCGTTCTCCATAGGTCAACATGATCGCCGATCGATGAAGCGGCGTTCTCCATATGTGTGTAGTCGGAGGTTGCTGAAGTCAACATGATCGTCGGTCGATGAAACGGCGATCTCCATGTGCGTAGTCGGTGGTCGCCGAAGGTATGCAAAGGTCAACATGATCGCCGGTTGATGAAGCGGCGTTCTCCATAGGTCAACATGATCGTCGATCGATGAAGCGGCGTTCTCCATATGTGTGTAGTCAGTGGTCGCCGAAGTTATACAAGGTCAACATGATTGTCGGTCGATGAAACGGCGATCTCCATGCGTGCGTAGTCGGTGGTCGTCGAAGTTATGCAAAGGTCAACATGATCGCTGGTCGATGAAACGGTTTCTCCACATGTGTGTAGGCAGTGGTCGTCGAAGTTATGCAACGTGCATGGGTAACTCGTCGCTTGGCGAGGTGAATGTAGGTGGCCTCGGTTCTGGGTGTTTCGGTAAAGTTGAATGTTGCTGTGAGGTAACCTGTTGGTTATATTTTTGGGTTTGGTTTTCTCACTTTAAGGTTGTTCTGCTCCAACCATAAAGGAGAGTTTCTTTTGTGGATGATATAGGAAGTCCACTTCTGGTTACTGTATATGGGTTGGGATACCCCTGAAGTATCCCCTAAATTTTATTTATTCATTGCTGATAAAAAAAAAACCACTCCCTATCTGTAGATTCAACTTAGTATGGATTCTTTACTTTTTGTAAAAAAAAAAAATTAATAAAATTTTAACATTTTAAACAACATAAAAGTCATGTGCATACGTAATAGAATAATATTATAATTCTCGTGAGCACTCTCATCTCATCTAAGTGCTAGATAGAGATATAAACTTTGAAAAGTATGAAGAACAAATAACCAAATAGTCCAAAAAATTATACACTATTTCAGTGATGAAAATTTCTAAATAAACATGAAAAAATATTTTTTTCAATACATGTTTAGCTATTTGGGCTATTTTTCTTATAAACAATAATATAAAATTAGTTATGAATCTCTTTTTTTCCTTCTTAAATCATTCTTGTTTTTAACTTTTTCTCTGTTAAGGAATGGATATGAATGTGATTGAGTAATTAAGAAAAATACCCAGACATGTTGTAATCTGCAAAAATTAACTAGAAGCATATATTTAAGGGATCGACAGTGCAATTAATTGAAACCAACTTTTTCTTTTACCTTTCCAAGCAAAGATAATAATTCATTGGTGTAATGCAACATTTGTGGGGACGTTTCTGTAGTTCACATGATTTTATATTAATTACTCTTACACTAAAAAAAATTATTTATAAAATGGAGGTTATTTTTGTATAAACTAGCGTTTATAAATGTCACAAAGTTTAATGTGTCGGTCTTACGTTACGTTATCTATTGCAACACCGGATTCTAAGACAGAGTTCACTTGATCAAGAAATTGCATAACATCATTATGTAACTAACATGATATAGAGTCGATTTCTAATAGACATACAATTTCAAGCTTTCAAATGGAGGGTCGCAGGAGGTGGGAGAGGCCGGGAAATCGGGACAGGAAGGAAGGCAATAAGTCCTCTTTCCCGAAGAACCTCTCATCTTTCTTCTTCTCTAACTTCCCCGACAGCCATGGGGAATATGAGATGTTTAGAATTTTTCAAAAATGGGCTAGAGTTAGAGAAGTTTTCATATCCAGGCGCCTAAATAGATGGGGAAGAAGATTTGGCTTCGTGAAGTTCTACCAAGTTCCTGATGAGGGGAGGTTGGAGAAGCAGCTGGACCAAATCTTTATTGGTAATCAAAAGCTGTATGTTAACCTCCCAAAGTTTAGGAGAGCAGAGGACGTCATGCTTAACTCCCCTAGCAAAGATAACCTGCGGGTTAGTAATGCCACTGGTAGGAGGAAGGAGAAGGAGGTGTGGCTGGAGAAAACTAGGTTTTCAGGGCGAAGGAGCTATAACATGAAGCATTCCTATGCTGAGATGGTTCGCAAAACACCACAAGGCCTCTGGAACGGTCCTATCATTGAAACCACACCAAATGGTCCGGCTTGGTTGTCCTCTAGTGCTGTAGGGTGGATGTCCTCTGGTTTTACTTTTGACTCGATGTGTGAGGAGTTTATCAAAGGAGGTATGAGCAGAATCAAACTGAGGTACATGGGAGATAATCTAGTTCTTTTGACACCTAAAAATGGAGAAAGAATGGAAGATGTCATTAGGCCCAACAAAGAATGGTTCGCTTCCATCTTTGAGGACATAGAACACTGGTCAGCTACGTTTGAAGCAGATCATAAAATAGTGTGGATCAGGTGCCTTGGCCTGCCGGTAACGTTCTGGAATAAGGACTGTTTCTCTAAAGTGGTCGAAGAAGTAGCATCACTGGTAGATGTAGACGAGTCAACCTTGGCGTGGGAGAACCTGGAATATGCACGTCTGCAGGTCCGTCTGCCCAAGTCATGCAAAGCAGATTGTACGAAGGAGTTTAAGATCAATGGGCATGTTTACAACATCTCCCTTGTCGAAGAGTGGCTAAGCCAAGGGAGAGGGGATTGCAAATGCCCAGAATACCACTATACGTCATCTGACAGCATCTCGTCGTCGGAAACTCTAGGGGAGGAAACCGTCGGCTCAGGGTCAAGCGGAGACGGAGACGGAATAGGCAATGGAAACGGCGTAAGGCGGCGGAAGGGGGTGTTCGAGGAGGCAGTACAGAACCAGGGTCTCGCAGAGACAAAGTGGAACCAGTTTAAGCAAAAGGCAGTGAGTGATATGGGGTGTCAGAACAGAGGTGACAGTACAATCCCATATGGAGTAAAACGTGTTCAGGGGGTATCTGAGGGTGGAGAAGCTTTTTCTGCTGCACAACAAGTCAACGAAGCGTATGAAAATATAAAGTTCTCACTAGCAAACCTAATTGAAGGGGTCCAGGTCATCAACTCTCTCCCATCTGGGCCTCCTTTGGAAAAGGCCCATGTAAAGGATAGTGGTGCGTTTAGTAGAAACGAAGCCCCTGGGGGCCCAGCGGCTGGGAGCAAAGGGGAAATGAACGCAAGCAAAGAGGGAGATGCTATGGCAGGGTCAGAAACAGGTTCGTCGGAATCGGTACCCAACCCTAGCTCAAGGTCTGATGGGAACGAAGGTCACCAAAAAACGACACCTCTGCATGGGAACAAATCTGATATGTATCCTTGTCGCGCTGTTCGTAGTGGTAGTGAGGGGGAGGGCTCTTCGTCTGGAAGCTCTGAACCTCAATCTACCGGAGTTAATATTTGGCGTAAGGAGGGAGATGGGGCTGGAGTGGTGAGAAGGGAGCCCGATGCTGAGGAGGCTCTAGCCCATACCGAGGTACCCACCAAATTTTCACCGGAGTGTCGTAGGCTGTTGGAAATGCGAGAGCGAGGAGCGGCAACTGCTAAACCGAAATGGAGATCCAAAGGCGGAATCGGGGCGCTGCACCTTGGAGCAACCTCTCCATCCAGGTTAAGTCGTTGTTCCGCTGCGGAATCGGTGAATGACATTATACATTGCAATATTCGCCTGAAATTAGGAGAAAATGAGGCCGAATCAGTTAGAATTTGGGATTTGGGTCAAAATTTGGGGCTGCAATGCCCAGGGGATGAGGGAAGCATTGTCAGAGAGCTGGATCGTTTGGAGGCTAGGGATAATGAAGTACAGAAGGAATCTCGGGAGGGTAGTAGAAAAGGTTTATCATGATCCTTATTAATCTCAATATCAGGGGTTTGGGGGGGGGGGGACGAAAGCTAGGTATTTGAGTCATCTTGTGGCAAAGGAGGGGGCTGAGATACTTTGTCTGCAGGAGACTAAAGTAGCAACTTTATCAGATGCCAAATGTTTTGCCTTATGGGGTGACAGTAACATTGGTTGGATTCACAACGAAGGGGTTAATGGGGCAGGTAGTGTAGTTACTTTGTGGCACAAAGATGCCTTCTCTGTTGGCAATCAGGTTACAGGAACTGGCTTCATCGCGGTTATGGGTCAACACTTAAAAACGAACAGTCATTGCATAGTTGTCAACGTCTACGGTCCATGTAATCAGAATGAGAAGGCGGTTTTGTGGGATGCCCTCACGGCTCTCAAGCAGCAACATCAGAATATGGCGTGGTGCTTATGTGGAGACTTCAATGCAGTAAGGAGTGTTGATGAAAGGAAAGGGGTCAGAGGTTATTCTGGGCAAAGGAAGGAGTCCGTCATTTTCAACGGGTTCATTGAGAATAATGGACTGTTAGACATACCCTTCGCCGGGAAAAAGTATACATGGTTTAAGCCAAATGGTACAGCTAAGAGCAGGTTGGATCGAATCTTGGTGTCTGAAGAGTGGTTGCAACTATGGCCAGCCTCTAAACAGTATGTGCAGCCGAGAGTGGTTTCGGACCACTGTGCATTGGTGGTGAAATCGTTAGATAAAGACTGGGGCCCTAAACCTTTTAGATCCTTTGATGCTTGGTTCTTGGAGCCGAATTTTTTGAAGATGGTAAAGGAAAAATGGATGTCATACAAGGTACAAGGTAATAGTATATCCATGCTCAAGGACAAGCTGAAGATTTTGAAGTCGGACCTTAAAGTGTGGAGTAGAAATACCTTTGGCTGTCTGGAATCCACTAAGAAGCGTTTAATGGAGGAGATTGAGGAGCTGGATGGTAAAGACAATAATGACGTTCTTACAGGAGAAGGGAATAGGAGACGGCTGGAATTACTCAGTCAGCTGGGTCTGGTTGATAAGAAGATAGATTCTGTGTACAGACAAAAAGCAAGAGTTAATTGGCTCAAATACGGGGACATTAATTCTAAGTTCTACCACTCGGCAATCAGATGGAAAAGACTAAGGAACGAGGTGAAAGGGGTAGAAGTTGACTCTCAATGGAGCGAGGAGCCGGAAGTTGTCCGCAGGGAAGCAAAGTTGCTATTTGAAAACAGATTCAAAGCTACATATGACTATGGTGTCAATATGGGTTCGGTGGAGTTTAAAACTTTATCTGTTGAGGTGAGTAGGAATATGATAGCTCGTTTCTCTGAGGAAGAAGTGAAGGAAGCTGTGTGGCAGTGTGGAGGGGCAAAGAGTCCGGGTCCGGATGGTTTCAACTTTAACTTTATCAAGAACTGCTGGGACGTCATGAAATCTGACATTATGGAAGCTATGCACTCTTTCCATGTTTCAGGGACAATACCAAGGGGATGTAATGCGTCCTTCATTGCTCCTGTGCCCAAGGTAAAGGACCCCTCATCACTAGAACAGTTTAGACCTATATCTCTAGTTGGGGCAATTTATAAGATTATTGCTAAGGTCTTGTCATGTCGAATGAAGAAAGTTCTGCCTATGATCATAGATGAGTGTCAGACAGCCTTCCTCAGTAACAGAGGCCTCTTGGATAGTGTGGTTACGGCAAATGAGGTACTTGAGGGGATTAGGAGGAACCGGAGGGGCGGGGTGTGCTTCAAAGTGGATTTTGAAAAGGCGTACAACTCCGTTAGGTGGAGTTTCCTGTTTGACATGCTCGAGAGGATGGGGTTCCACGTTAAGTGGATTGAGTGGATCAAAGGGTGTTTGGTGTCGTCGTCTGTATCGGTGTTGGTAAACGGGAGCCCTACGGAGGAATTTGAACCAACTAGGGGGTTAAGACAGGGGGACCCCTTAGCTCCTTTCTTGTTCCTAGTGGTAGCCGAGGG
This sequence comes from Phaseolus vulgaris, assembly GCF_000499845.2. Taxonomy (NCBI): domain Eukaryota; kingdom Viridiplantae; phylum Streptophyta; class Magnoliopsida; order Fabales; family Fabaceae; genus Phaseolus; species Phaseolus vulgaris. The sequence goes on along the minus strand of NC_023755.2, from coordinate 35,474,487 downwards.
ACTAGCTGGGCTGGTAAGACAAGCGTTGAGGAAAGAGGTTCTACGGGGGGTAAAGGTAGGTTCAAGGGAAATTGAGTGTTGTCTCCTACAGTTTGCAGACGATACAATTTTTTTCTGTGAAGATTCGTTCAACAATATCTTTGCTATAAAGACTATTCTACGTTGCTATGAGATTGCGTCAGGGTTGAAAGTAAACTTCCATAAGTCGAAGGTGGCTGGTGTAAACATTGGTGAATATGCCATATCCACCTATGCGAAGACCCTAAATTGTAATACTATGCGGATCCCGTTTCAATATCTGGGGGTAGAAGTGGGTGGAAATCCGAGGAAAAAGCAATTCTGGGACCCGGTTGTAAAGAAACTACAAGCTAGATTAACAACTTGGAAAGGAAGATTGCTATCTATGGCAGGGCGGATAAGCTTACTCAAGTCAGTGTTCACCTCTATCCCGCTGTTCTACTTATCCATATTCAGAGCTCCAATAGCAGTGTGCAATAAAATTAGTAGTATTCAGAGGCAATTCCTCTGGGCATGGGGTAAGGAGAATAAAGCGATCGCTTGGGTTAGTTGGGAGAACGTCTGTAAGCCATGTGAGGAAGGCGGGTTGGGGGTAAAAGAGGTGAAGAGTTTTAATTCTGCTCTCGTGGCCAAGTGGAAATGGCGTATCATGAGTGATGCCGGTGGAATATGGAAAGAAATTCTATTCTCTAAGTATAGCCCCGAAACGGCTAGTAGTCAGGTAGGGTTGAAATATCAATCGTGGTGGTGGAGGGATCTAGCAAAAGTGTGTGGTGAAGGGAACCAACAAGAAGGATGGTTTCGTAAAGCGATAGGGTGGAAAATTGGCGATGGGAGTATTATTAGGCTGTGGGAGGACGTGTGGCTACAAAACAGTAGTCTAAAATCCATGTTTCCGAGACTATACTCCTTGTCCAATGATCAAGGCAAGACGGTAGGAGAGGTAGGAATATGGGAGGAAGGGAGGTGGAGATTTAAGCCGTTGTGGAGAAGGGAGAGGTTCGAATGGGAAGCAAGACTGGAGGAAGAGCTGTTGTCAATACTGGATACGGGTAACATACGCCAGGACACCCAGGACCGCCTAGTTTGGAGGGAGGATCCTGAAGGGGCTTTCTCGGTTAAGTCTGCTTATCAAATCCTGACGAAACAAACGGCTTATGTCCCTGTAGATGGTGTTTACCGTGCTCTATGGCAAGCGAAAGCCATGCCTAAAGCGCTCATCACTGCCTGGAGAGTCATTCTAGATAGAATCCCAACCATTGCCAACCTTATTAGGAGAGGTGTCCTAGTGGGTTCGCCGATCTGTGTCATGTGTAACCAACTACAAGAAACATCCCAACACCTGTTCTTAGAGTGCACGGTAGCACAAAGAGTATGGTATGGCTGCTACCGCTGGATTGGTATTGTGGGGGCCCAAAGCAACATGATTGGGAATCATTTGGAAAACTTCTACCTAACCCACTTATCTAATGAGCAGAACAAGGTGTGGAGAGGTGTGTGGGTGGCGATCATTAGGAGCATCTGGGAGCAGCGAAATCAGGTTGTCTTTAGAGGTGGGGTTCCGGACGCGGAAGAAATCCTTCAAAAAGCCCAACTGCTTTCCTGGTTGTGGTTGAAATACAAGGCAACCGATTTTCTATATGCTTTTTCAGATTGGTTATTGAATCCAAATCACTGCTTTCCTGCAGCCACTTAACTGAGTACAATTGCATATTTTTTGAAAGGGTGATGGCATGCTAGTGGAAGCTTATGTATTCAGCTGGTGGTTCAACACATCCGGTTTAGCTGCAGAAGTGGTTTCGGTGTATGCAGGCCTTGGGTTGTTCGCGTGAAGATGTGGCAGGGCGTGAGTCCACGTGCACCAAGAAACCTCAGGAGTTTGGATGCCTTTTGCTAGAAGTCGTCGTACTCTGAAGGGCAGGTGGGCTAGACGGTCTGGTGGGAACCTGGTGAGGAAGGCCACAGTTTCAAGGAATAGAGGCTGTTGTAATGGAGTCTGTCAAGGTCTTTTGATGCAATGGAGCTTATCATGGTTGGAAGGTTATACTATGGGGGCAAGACTTGGTTATGTAACTCTTCACCGGCGGTAGCAGTATAGAGATTGGGGAATATGGCCTATCAAAGGCCACCTTGCTGCAGCAGAGGATATCGATGGAGCAACAGGAAAACTGTGTTGGTTAATTTTTTATGTTAGTTTTGCAGGTACAGACTCTATCTAAATGTTGAAGGAAGTAGTACGTGAGTTTGATGACGCGTTGCAACTGCCATGAATCACCTTTTCTGGAGATCCTTAAGTGGTTGCCACGTGTGTGGAGGAGGGAGCAAACACCTAAAAGGCGGAGCCTTATGGAGAACACGTAAGAAGAGGCTGGAATGGATGAAGGAAAGCTCAATGGGCTGGGTAGTGCTGGCCACTTTTCTTTTTTCCTGTTTTTGGAATAATGTACCCCAATCTTGTTTATGCATTGGTAGCCTGAGGCCATTAGCATGGTGGGTAGGCAAACTTTTGAGGTTGGGGGTTTTTACTAGTACAAACCTGCTTCCTACTATGCTCAGGTGTGTTGCTGATGTCCTCCTCTAATGGATTTGTAAAGGGTTGGGACATCCCTTAAGTGTCCCCTCATAATTTTATTAATTCATTGCTGTTCAAAAAAAAAAAAAAAAAAATCTATTGCAACACCGGTCACTTTAACAATTTTTTAAAGTGACAGCTTTTATATGTAAATAATGTCAGTCATACCTGTTGCAATTTAATTCATTAAAACAGATTTTAGCGTCATTGTATAGAGTATAATGTGACGTTTTTAATAGTCAATATTATAATAAAATTATAAAAATAATACGTCAATTTCAACTGAAGTAATTTTAATTCTAAATAAATGCAATTTAGCCACCACTTTTTTATAATTTGATTTTTACAATTAAACTAAACATAATATATTTTCATAATAAAAAAAATAAAATATTAATAAAATGAAATAATATATAAAGTTATAAGCATTCATTCATTGTTTTGAAAATTAAAACACACATAATATTGTTCAAAAGTTGATACATAATTTAAAATTAAAACACAAATAATTGTTCAAAAGTTGATACATCATTTAAAATTAAAACACACATTGTTCATCCCTAATTAGTAGCACTTGATTCTATTACTTGATTATGTGATGGAGCACCACCTCCATATCTAATGCCTGAAATAAATAATTTTAAGTTAATAATTTTGAATGTTTATAATTATAAAATAAAAGACACCAATAAATATTTAAATATATTAATATCTATGGAAGAACAAAATTAAAGTTCAACCATCAAGCAACTCTACCAATCGAGCAACTTTACCAAGCAAATAGTATCATTTGTTAATAATATAAACTACTTTAGATACCAATAATTTTATATTCTCAAAAATAGTATATAATTTAGTCAATATATAGTGACTAATTATTTTTAATCTCTAAATTTAATTGTTATTTAATAATTTTTTTAATAAACTGTTATTAAAAAAATAAAAAATGAATTTAAAACGAGTATAAGAAGATTAGGTAAAAATTCATATATAAAAAAAAATCAACAATCCTTTACGTAAATAAGGATGTAAAAACTTACTTTTGAAAAAAAAATACGGACAAACAAAATATCCACTCAAACACACAAAACCAATTCATCTCCAATCCTATCCTGCTCTTTTATTTACTTAAATTTCTCTATTGGGGTTTAATAATTATGTCACTCGATCGGTTTATAAAGTTGTAACAAGATATACGTAATCGTGACATCTTAATTAAATTCATTTTTTAAGTTTGTTTAAGTGTGTGGTTTGGAGGCGATGGGGTTTTGATTTTTTTAATCAAACAAAGTGCACTATGTCAACGAAGTTTTCCTTTAGGATAAATATGTATACACACTGTAAGTTATTTGAGGCTTGACAGAAAAAGAGAGAAGACAGAGAAATCTAAACATGATATGTAATGCGATTTGACAAATACATGTTTGTGGTATAAAGTGTTTTATTTGATTGAATTTTAGAATGTCATTTACCTTGATTTGACCTCTTTTATTTTTTTAAATTACGTTTGTTTTAAAAGATTATGAAAATATATTCTTAGACATTTTTTTTTCATTAAAGCTACACTCTTATGTTCTAAGTAGTTTCTATTTTTACAAGAGGATAAAATCTAATATTTAGGTTAATAAGTAAATATGGATGGCAAATAGCACATGATATGGTCATAACAGTGAAACAAATACAAGAAAATTGAACCATAAAAGGAGAGATAAAAGGAGAGATAAAGTAAAAGAAAGAGGACACATTGAATGCTCTCAGACCTCATCGTGGCTAGAACATTTTTTATGCTCATTGTGGGACAGGTAAATTAATCTTACATCATTTTTTAAAATGTGAACAACAAGAAAGACGATGGCTAATGGAGAGGAAAAGAAAATGTCCAATACTTTACAAAATATGATGGTCATGATGGAGGAAATGAGAAGACAAAATGAGGAGAGGGTGGAAGAGTCTAGAAGAGTACACGAGAGGTGTTGAATGATTCGCTTCAAATTTAAGACCAATTTAGAAGAAAAAAATGAAGAGGTGCAACAAGTAATTAGAAATCAGTTGGTCGATGTTCGAAATCAAGAGGAGGCTTATCAAGATTTTAAACCTTTTTCAAATGAAATTTTGATGGAAACCATACCACCTAATTACGTGGTTCCCAAAATTAGTATGTTCTTAGGAAGACAAGATTCAAGTGCTCATGTCTAAACTTTTTGAGCTCAAATGTTAATATGTCGAGGGTCAAATGTAATATGATGTAAAATGTTTGTTGGAACGTTGGCAAGAATGGCTTTAGATTGGTTCACCAATCTTCTTGAAGATGTCATTATGCCTTTTGAGATTTTCTCAAGACTCTTTATCGCACATTTTTTTAGTGACTAAAGTTAAACCTTTGAAAGTAGGAGGTCTTTTTTATGTGAAACAAGAAAAGAATGAATCTTTAAAACAATTTTTGGGGCATTTTTGTGAAATTTTTGTGCAAATTGCTCAACCAAATGAAAGAATATTTGTAGATGCATTTGTAAGAGGGCTTCAAGTCGAGCCTTTCAAGGAATCCTTGGTTTCAAGAAAGCCAGAGGATATGTCAGAGATTAAACTTTGTGCAACTTCATATATTGAAGCTGGAGAGTTTATGATTAAAAAAAGAAAAGATGAAAAAAGATATGAAGGGGTTAATGTGTCACACTGGTCATATCAAGAGATTAGATCAAGACAAAATTAAAGGATGAGGAATAGAGAAGAAAGAAGACAATATAAGTCATAAGACTCAGGTCAGGTGTTAAATAGAAGAGGGAAATGAATACATACTTCTCTAAGATAAATGTGTTTAGAAGGAGTTGGTGAGGGATGTAAATGTTGTGAAGTTGTTATGCTTTCCACAAAATTCAAAATCGACAGGTTGGTCCAGATAAGGATGCTTGGTGTTATTTTCATAAGGCATTTGGGCATGACACACAATTGTTTTACATTGTCATGACAGACAAAAAAATTATTGAACCAAGGACTATTGGAGATTTTTAGAGTGTGAAGTTCTAAGCCTAGTCGAAAAGATGATAATGATCATGGAGAGAAAAAGCATGAGACACCAACAATGGAAGAAGTTAACTTGATTTATGGTGGATTTTCAGGGGACTAATTATTGAGTTTGAATCGTAAAAAGTATGATCATTTTGTACTGACCCTAGTAGAAAAAAAGTTGAAACTATTACTTTAAATTTTTTTAAGAGGATTTGAGGGATGTGTTCTCGCACAAGATAGTTGTATCAATAATAATGGAGAGTCAAAAGGTGCATAAAGTTCTAGTTTATCAAGTAAGTTCAACAAATGTGATTTTTTAGGATGCATTTGGGATTAGGGATTCCAATGAATGATTTGAAACTTTTTAATGATCTTTGGTTGGTTTTTCTAGAGAACATGTTCAAGTTTGTGGGCATGTAGAGATACAAATGACTTTAAAGGAGGGAGATCTTGCAAAAACAAACATGATCAAGTATGTGTTCGTAAATGCACCTTTACCTTATAATATATTATTGGGATGACCCATCTTGAATAGGTTGGAAGCATTGGTTTCTAGTGTTCATCTTAAATTAAAGTATCCAATCAATAAATGGTTGGTTGGTGTTAAAAAAGTGGATCAGTAGGTGGCAAAAAAATGTTATGAAGGAAGTTTGAGAAATAAAAGGAAGTGTTATCAAGTGGATAAGAGGGATAATATTAATATGTTAGAGTTGGATTAGGACCCAGGGGTAGATTATGAAGAAGGAGAACTCAACCAAAAAAAGGTGAAATTAGAAAATGGAAAGTGTCGATTGGTGGTAGTTTGGAACGGGAGTTTGAACGAGGATTGGTGGAGTGTTTAAAGGAGAATGTTAGTGTGTTTGCTTGGTTGACATCTTATATGTATGGGATTAACCCAAATATTTTGTGACATAGGTTCGTAAGGGATTTTAAGACTAAATCGGTGGTGCAAATGAGAAGAAAGTTGGGAGAGGAAAAAAGGGAGGTTATTTCGAGGGAGGTGGAGAAATTAAAAAATATGGGTCATATAAAAGAAATTTAATATCCATTCGTGTTATCTAATGTGGTGTTGGTTAAAAACTCTAATGGAAAATGAAGAAGGCATGTTCAAAAGATGCATATGCTTTATTAAATATTGATTTGTTGGTAGGTGGAGCCTCAAGATGTGAGGCTGAAACTTTATGGATGCATATTCAAGGTACAATCAAGTCAGAATACACCCTATGAATGAAGAGAAAACAATGTTTATGGGAGACATGTTCATTTATTGTTTTTAAGTGATATCTTTCGATCGAAAGAATATTGAGACAACTTATCAGAAATTGATGGATCGTATATTGTATTTTGAATAATACGTTTGCTTGTAATGTATAAGTTTATGTGGATGATATGGTGCTGAAATCTAAGTAGTTGATTAATCATATTGATGATATGGAAGAGTTCGTCTAAGCGGTACGGAAGTATCAACTAAAGTTGAACTCTGGAAATATGTGTTTGGGGTGAGAATAAGGAAGCTTCTGGGTTTCGACCTAAAGGGGAATAGAAGTTAATCCAGAGAAGTGTTGAACTATAATTAACATGGATAGTCTGAGTACCATTAAGGAGGTGTAGTAGTTGATAACAAGGTTGGTTTCAATTGTGAGGTTTATTGTTATTGTGGAAGATAAGGGGTATCCTTATTTCTAGTGTTTAAAGAGATATGATAGGTTTAAAAGGTTGAAAGGAACGTGACCTGGCTTTCCGCAAGTTAAAGGAGGTTCTCGCACATCCTTTGATCTTAACAAAACCAATTGTGGGTTTACTTATGTTGTTGTATCTTTGTATAACTCAACGAGTAGTCAACATAGATCTAGTGCAAGAAATCGAGAAGCAGAAGGGGCGAGTTTATTTTGTTAGTAGAATTCTTCAAGGATCGAATGTCAAATATCAAAAAATTGGAGAAGGTCACTTGACAAAAGTAATTACGATACGAGAGTTGAGGTACTACTTTCAAACTTTTAAGATTGTGGTGAAAACTGATTTTCCTATTAGGCAGTTATTGCAAAAAAATAGATTTGGTTGGGAGGATGATGAAATGAGTTGTAGAATTGTCGGAATACAACATAAATTATGAATTAAGAGGCCAGGGAAGGCACTTGTAGATTTTGTGGTTGAATTGACATTCTTGGTAAACAAGAAATCTCGGGGGAGTTTGGAGGTAGAGCCTAGATGGATCTTGTTGGTAGGCAACACTTCTAATTTGAAAGTAAGTGGGACTGAAATTATTTTGAAGGGTCTCAAATGTTGTTATGATTGATTATTGAAATGTGTCGAACATGAAACATGGGAGTAATAGAACAGTTGACACGGAATTTTAAAGTGACTCATCTTTTTGAAAGTTTTAATTTGATATGTCCCAAGGGATCATAATGTAAGAGTCAATCTCCTATCAAAGCTAGCGAGTATATGAAGAAGTCGAAAAATCATCGATTAGTGATTTAAAAAAGTAAGGAGATCTTGAGTATTGGATTTTGGAATAAATGCATGAGAGGATTTGTGGTAGCCAAATCTATGGGAGACCTTTGGCAAACAAAATACTTTGAGCTGAATTTTTCTAGCCTTCGCTTTGTGAGAATTAAATAGTGTATGTTAAAAAAACATTATCAATATCAAAGACACTATAATTAAATTTTAGTATCGACGAAACACTTATACTTGATCGATTGTACTCTAAATATATAGTTAAAAATTTAAACTCAGAGTCTCAAACCTAAAATTAGACGAGATCATGAATAATGTTCAATCAGTCTAGGATTGATTTATTAACATTACTAATAGAATTTCGATATTAAGATAAGATTTTACCTATAATCAAACTTAATTAAAATATTTTTAAATTATCTTTAAAATAAATTTTGAGTTTAATGAAATTTTATTAATAATTAAAAACAATATAGAACATAGATAAAAAAAAAAAGGACCCACTTCTGACTTAAAAAACTATAGATCTTGTAGCTAAAACACTTTTGAAGTATCTATTATTGTTTCAAATAAAAGCAATTAGAGTGATATTAATTTTAAGCCTATTTAATTACCATTATTGAAATAAATAGGACCACAATCTCAGCAGTGACCACTCATCACTCATCTGCCTATTTTAAATATTAAAAAAGTTTATATATATAGAATTTCCGTCTGGAGAAGACAGACAGAGAGTTGCAGAGAATAGTGATGACAGGAGGAAGCAAGAAGCCATAAATCAACCTCAAGCTCTCCCAACTCAAACCAAAACGGATCCATCGAACCACCCTTTTATCTTCATCCTCTACCCCGCGATGAAGGACACTTTCTCTATCTAGATAGCCCCTTTCTACCTTCTTATCTTCTCTTATCTTCCTCAATCCATTTATTAACTCACCAAATGGTACGAACACAACACACCCAACTCCTTAGTTAATTTCTTCTCACCTATATTCATGTGATTCCTCCCCCACGGGATCTGTTTCCATTTCTCTATTTTTATATATTTTTTGTAATTTCATATCATTTCATCATCACTTTTCACTTTTCCCATCAACAATCATCCAAGGATACAACTTCCTTTTCACCTCCTCCATCTGTCATATGTTAAATTGTTGTTTACTTGTCCAGATTGATTTTCCCAATTTTAAGGTACACAGTTTCTAGGATTCTCTAACACAGCTTCCGAGGCTGCCTGTTTGGCTTTTGTTTTTCAGGATCTGTAACAAACAAACGAGAAATTTAATTTAATTTAATCAAACCCCCAACATTGGTGGAGGAAGCTTGTGTGTTAATCCAACATAACTTTTCAATATACATGCATAATGGGCTATTCAAGATCGAAGTGATAAGAATATATGTGTCTATATATAGAGATCCTGGAAAAGGATGATGAATTGAATTGAAAGGCTAATAATAGAAAGTTGTTGTTGTTGTTGTGTTGTGACAGTGTCACTGAGGGGAGAGAGAAAATAGAATACAAGAGCAAAAGCGTAACATGGCGACGTACTTTCATGGAAGCACTTCGGAGATTCAATCTTCTGCAGATGGCTTGCAAACGCTTTACCTTATGAACCCGTCTTACGTACCTTATGCTGACGCGCCGCACCACCCAACACTTCTCGTCAATCCCAACGCTACCAACGCGCTCAACCTCGCGAGTCTCACCCACGCGCCTCCGGTATCACCTGCCGCCAACCACCACCAGCAAGTTATTCACGGCGTGTCAAACGTCCTTGGATCCGGAAATTCCGATGAACACGCTCACACCCGACAGTCTTTGTTCGGGGAAAATATCGCCGCCTTCCACGGCTTCTCCGGCGGAGCCTCCTCCACCGCCCCTCGCGTTCCCTATAACCTCTGGGGTTCGGGGGTTGATCAACCTGGAACGCCTTCTAGCAGTTCAGGCGGCGGCGGCGGTTTCCGGCGGCCCAGTCAGCAGGGGTTGTCTCTCAGCCTTTCCTCACAGCAAACAAACTTCAGGTCAGTTTCTGGCGAGCTTGAGATTGCCGGACAGGGCCATGTCGCCGGAACTGGGAACTCGCCGACATCGGCTGCGTCGACAGGAGTTTCCGGCCTGATTTTGGGGTCGAAGTATCTGAAAGCGACGCAGGAGCTTCTGGATGAAGTTGTTAACGTAGGAAAAGGAATCTACAAAGATGAAAAGTTCTCAGAGAAGGTGAAAGCGAATAAAGAATCTACAAATTCTGGTGCTGGTGCTGGTTCAAGTGGTGGAGGCGAAAACAGTGCAGGGAAGCAAATGGTTGAACTCAGCACCGCCCAGAGGCAAGAACTTCAGATGAAGAAGTCCAAGCTCGTCAACATGCTGGATGAGGTAATAATTTGGTTACTATTACGCATAGTGATTTTTACTCTTCATGCAATAGTGTGCGTATATATATAATATATGAGTGTGTGTTTGATCTTGTGGAAGCACTATAATTAAGTAATCGGTTAAGCGTGTTGTGGTTTGGTTTGGTTTTATGAGTTATTATTCGGTCTGTGTTGGTGATTCAGTAATTGGAAAATTATGTACTAGTACGATATTCAGCTTTTGGAGGATGCAATAATCAAGAATGTGACAGTGGCAGAGGGTCAGTGAAATTGACAGTAATGCTGTCTCTCGTTTTCAGTTCTTTCTCCTGTACCCTGAAATAATGTGCAGAGAGGAAAGTAAACTGGCAGGAAAAGTAATCTGGTCTGATGAGTACTGTCAGAGAATAATTTGTGTTTGGACCCAGTTGGGTCAGTTTCAGCATTTATCCATGACAATCCGCACAGTTGCAGAACCCTTTATTCATTCGGATTGAGGAAGTCGTAGACAGTTAAATTACAAACTTTATAGTTTATAACTTATAACCCTCCAATTACCTTACTATATGTACCTTGTCTCGTTTCATGATTCATCTTAACAGCCCTTCTAACTTTTTAATTAGGTGCACTTTAATTACATACATGTTATCTGTATGATCACATGATTCTAACTAATTTTTTATTTATTTAAAAACCTGCAGGTGGAACAAAGGTACAGGCAATATCACCACCAAATGCAAATTGTGGTATCATCATTTGAGCAAGCTGCGGGTTATGGGGCGGCAAAATCTTACACTGCCCTTGCCCTAAAGACTATCTCAAAGCAATTCCGGTGCCTGAAAGATGCAATCTCTGCACAAATCAAAGCCACGAGCAAGACATTGGGTGAAGATGATTGCTTAGGAGTGAAAGTAGAAGGGTCAAGGCTTAGGTATGTTGATCACCATCTTAGGCAACAAAGGGCACTGCAGCAGCTAGGAATGATTCAACCCAATGCATGGAGACCACAAAGAGGCCTTCCAGAACGAGCCGTTTCCATTCTTCGAGCTTGGCTTTTTGAGCATTTTCTTCACCCGTATGATACAATTAGCCTTGCGTTTTGTATTACTACTTTTATTTTAGGTATTGCATATACTTCGCATCAACTTATACCTGCTTCTAACTGTGACCTGCAGCTATCCAAAGGACTCAGATAAAGCCATGCTTGCTAAACAAACTGGACTGGCTAGAAGCCAGGTATGTTTCATCAAGGATTAGCAAAGCTTTTCATTGATGTGATTTGAGTTTGAAAAATATTTACTTTTTCTTCAAAGCTTTTGAGATAGCCCATAATTTTATCTTACCTTTTTTAAATAGTTGTTTTATAAATCAACTGCTTTATTAACATTCACCCATTACTTTTTCTTATTAAATAATAATATCTTATATATTTATATTGTTTTTTGAAACAATATTGCCCTTCCCTTTATTCTTTCTCTTTCTAGGTGTCGGGTAACAATTTAAGTGTTGGTGGATGATTTTGATCAGAAATAATGTAAACAATACTGCAGTTTTACTTCAATGTGTAAATCATGCCATACATGAGTTGGAGCTTGATTCTTACTTTTCTTGCTTCTCGGAAATTCTTTTTGAGAACTTAATGGTGGAGTTTTAGAATCAGTTCAGAGGCTAAAGAATAAAAGGGTGATTACAAACACAAATATGAACTAGGAAAATCATATATTTTCTACCCAATAAATTTATACCAGCACTTTATATTTACTATTTTTTCTAGAAACCATAATACCCATATAAATAGGTTGGCAAGTGATTCTATATTTGTCAAAATATCTTTGTTTATTTATTTATCATTTTCACTTTATTTTGTTTTTATTTCTTATTGTTGTCAAATTTATTACTTTCTCTCTACTTTTTTTTTTCTTCTTCCTGACACTTTCATCTTTCACTCTAAAATAGGGTGAAAGTTACTATTTTCCCATGACAATAATCCAGAACAACAGATCCGTATTTTCTCCCCCAAATTCATTATTTTAGCTTACAAAATAAAAATTAAAACTATATACTTTATGATATACTGTTATTTTTATTTTTCACGTTAATTTTTCACTCTTTTTGGTTTTTAAATAATTTACAAGTAAATCTCAAAATCAAAGGTTTCTGATACTATTAAGTTTAATGCAGGTGTCAAACTGGTTTATCAATGCCCGGGTTCGGCTGTGGAAGCCAATGGTTGAAGAAATGTACCTGGAAGAAATGAAGGATCATGAACAAGCGAACGGCTCAGAAAACAGCAGATCAAAAGAGTTGAGCAAGGAATTGGGGTCAACAGCAAATGTTGCACCAGAATCAGGAGCCATTAAACTAGATAATCTTCAATCAAAACAAGATAGCTTCAACAACCAAAACACTTCTCCAAATGAAATCTCAACAAATTCTTCAATGTCTCCCATCGGAGGGTCCCTTCAATCCCACTCTGGTTTCCATCTTGCAGGATCATCTGACGTGCAAAGGAGTCCAAACAAACCAAGAAGTTTGGAAATGCAAAATTCTCCAAGTAGTATCCTCTCAGTGGACATGGAAATGAAGCATAATGGTGAACATGCAAATACTAGAGAAGCCAACACAAAGTTTAGCATTGAAAGGCACCACAAAGATGGATACCCTTTGATGAGTGGCAATACAAACCAAGGTGGGGGTTTTGGAGCGTTCGCCATGGAAGACATTGGAAACAGATTCAACGTCACTACTGAGCAACTGGCTTCAAGGTTCCATGGAAATGGTGTTTCTCTCACACTAGGTCTTCCCCACAATGAAAACCTTTCTATCTCAGGAACTCAGCATGGATTTCTCTCACAGAATATTCATCTGGGAAGGAGACTTGAGATGGGAACGACTGGGAATGAATTTTGTGCTATCAACACTCCACCTTCATCCCACTCAGGAACAACTTATGAGAGCATTGATATTCAAAACAGAAAGAGGTTTGTTGCTCAGTTATTACCTGATTTCGTGGCCTGAGATCTGATGGCTAGCTAGAATATTGGAAATTTTATGATAAAAATCTTTCACTTCTGAGTGTTTAATTTCTGTGGACACTTATTAACTTGGCAGAAGACTTAGCTAGCTGCTCAAGAAAAGAAATGGAGAAGGAATATGTTGTTCTCACAGACACATGCAGTCACTAATTGTGAAATGTACCTTGATTCTGATATACTGAAATTCCTGGCATGGGAGGGGATGCTTGCTCCCTGTAAAGATTGATAGTAATATAGGATTATACTTTCATAAATTTAAGTTAGCTTAATTATAGGATCCATAAAGTTGGGGAGGGAACATATATATATATATATATTGTATATGGTATTGATGAAGCCAGGTACCCAGAAGGATTGAAGATTTCTTTTGATTTCATGATTGATATTGATATTGATATTAAATATATATGATATCTATCTATAATATATATATATAGGTGAATGTGGTTATTTGGATTGCCTTGGGTTCATAAATAGTGGTTGAAGGATGAAATACTAGAGGGCGACATGCATGAGAGGGAATAGAAGGGCATGCGTAATTTGTCTTGTATTTACTTTTGACACTCTACCAGTACGTTGCATGCATGCGAAAGTAATTAACCCCGATTATAACCTCAAAGCTACCTTCTGAATGTAATTATAATAATCATTATCTTTCCTTTTTAAACTCCTCTTCATTGGAGTTTAACGTGAGGTCATATTTTTATAGAACTATAGTTGTGTATAACCGTTTCATTTCTTGTTTTATATATCCATTACATTTTCTAGTTGATGTAAAATAGTTAATATTATGCTACATTAAAATTGTTCTAGATTAAATATGTATTCTCGAACTATGTTATAACTTTTGTATGTAACATGAGAAACGGAGATTTTTCCGGTTTCCTTCTCTTAAAACATGTTTTAATGTTTTTCTTGTAATTTATTACCTTTCATATGGTATCACTTTACACATTATTTAATTTATTTATCTTTAATATATTAATTATTATACACAAGGGCTTAATTGTAATTTAGTAACATTAGTTCTCATTTGGGTTGTCAATGGAAGGAAGAATCAGAAACACTCTGAAGCATGGCAGGTTGGCAATTGGAGGAGAAAGTGAGTGAGCCTAGATGCGCCATTTGCAACTTGCACAATCCGAAAGCCAAAAGCAACTTCTTAACACTGTCTCTGGAAAGTCCTGAAGTGGCGAGAACTTTCACGGGACCAGATGCTTTTCTTGAATTCTAGAATAACGAGAGCGAGATAACTCGTGCTGGGTTCGAATTGGACGATCTCCCAAGTCGGTGAATGAGTGGAACAACCTATGAAAGAGAAGAGAAAGACAGTTAGGTTGTTGGAAGCATGGAACAGGAAAGAGTAGTAAGGAGTGAAAGACATTATCCGAGGGAGTAGAACTGTTTTCTGGTGAGTATCTCGAAGATTCGAACCAATGTCAGAGGTGTCGAGCCAAACGCATGTTTCTTGCCTAGGTCACAAACACACGACTTTACACTATAAGAATACAAGAAAATCATTATGTTTTGTATATGATATATACCATAACACAGTAATGTAGTGGAAAGAAAACGAAAGAATGTGGATTTGATACTCAAACATAACTTTAGTGTATAACAAAACTTCTTTATTTCAGTTTACATTTTCAATCTTTTCCAAATAATTCCTTAACTATATTTAACTGTATTACAATAAAATTATTAAATAAAAATTAATTTTAGAGATAAAAAGTAACTAACTAAAATTTATATTATTTTATAAACTAAAAAAATCATTTATATCTAATTAATTTTTATTATTAAAAATATTTATAAATTAGTTTCTGAATTGATATTTAATTAGTTATCATTATTAAAAAAATAATAAATTAGTTTCTGAATTCATATCTAATTAGATACTAATATTTTAGCTATTAATTATTTTAAATTTTAAACATTGGTAGTCAAAATCTTGATAGCTAATTAATTATATACAATTTAGAAACTATTTATTAATAATAAAAACGTATCTAAAGTAATTTTTATTATTAAAAAACATTAGCTTCAGAATTGATATATCTATTGGTACCTAATTAGATATCAATTTAAAAATTATTTATTAATAATATAAACATATCTAAAATAATTTCTATTATTAAAAAAAATTAGTTTCTAAATTGATATCTAATTAGTTACTAATATTTTAGCTACTAATTATTTTAGATTTTAAAATTTAATAGTTAAAATCTTGGTAGCTAGTTAGATATCAATTTAAAATCTATTTATTAATAATAAAAACGTATGTAAAGTAATTTCTATTATTAAAAAAAAATTAGTTTTTAAATTAATATCTAATTAACTATCATTATTAAAAAAATTTATAAATTAGTTTCTGAATTGATATCTGATTAACTATCATGTTTAGCTACTAACTAATTTATGTTCTAAAAATTAGTAACTAAAATCTTGGTAGTTAATTAGATATCAATTTCAAAACTATTTATTAGTTTATTAGTCTCTAAAATAATATCTAATTTAGTAAATATAGTAATTAATTATTTTTTATTTTTAAAATTAGTTTATATTTAATGTTGGTTCCTCACACCATTACCCTAAAAGTTCCACTCATTTAATAACATTCTTGATTTTTCTCCAATTAATCATTGAATGAAAATATTTTAGACATGGAATCACCTTTGTTTATCCACTTAACCCTTGATTTAGGTTTTATCAACGCTTAATGTTGTATGACTTAGCACTTTGAGTTCACTAAATAACTCTCTTTTCTCCAACTTCTTCTCATCCTAATGATATCATGTATTTTTAAGTGTAAATGTCCAAACACATCTATGTTCCAAACTTTTAGGTTTTGTTTCAGTCTTTTGAGTTTGCCTCTTAAGAATGTCATACATTCGAACGTTGAATTTGTCTTATCCGCCATTGTTTTTTTTAATGCTTCCCTTGCCTTTACTTTCTCTTCATCCCTGTCATTTCATTAGCTTCGTTGTTTAGATTAGTATCTCCACCATCATTCTTTGGCGACTCCATCGGCGCTTAACTCTTCTTCATTAATCTCTTTCGATTATGTGTTTTTTTTTTCTATTTAAAATTATAAATTATATTTTATTTTCTTTTGTTGTTTGATTAAAATTAGAGATATGTAGTTATGACAGAGATTATAATAAGAAAAAATTTCTACAATTTCAATTAAACTATTTTGTGCCTTATGATTATTATAACTAAAACATTATTTTTTTTCAACCTCAATTATGTGTCTATTTCTTTTTCTATTGCACTATTTGTTACAATTAAAATTCCTATTTTGTTCTTTTTTTTCCTCTTTTCTCATTGTGCAAATTCTTAAATATTTTTTTTGTTCTGGTCATATTTCTCAATTCATATATAAGAAGTAACCAGGATTACTTCAGAATGGAAATGGGTAAAAAGAAATGGACTCGAATAAAAGGTAATAAAAAATGGGATTGTTTCTTCCTTCACCTCCATACCTTCTTCTCTCATCTCCATATATTTTTGAATTTCTAAAAATACCCCTCTATAATATTTTGGATTACGTAATCCAGAAGTCATTTTTCAAATTTATAATTAGCTTCCGGATTATGTAATTCAGAAACCTTTTTTCATATGCATTATTACTTTCCGGATTACATAATCCGAAAGTCTTATTTAACTTCCAGATTATGTAATCCAGAAGTCTTTTTTCAAATGTGTTCCGGATTACATAATCCGGAAACTAGTTTATGGGAATGACAAAAAAGAATAAAAATGTATTTTTATATTGTGTATGGAGGTGGCAGAAGAAGATATGGAGGTGCAGGAAGAAACAGTCAAAAAATGGAACACATAATCCTCGTGAAAAATTGGGCATGTCCATGTTCATAAGTGATGGACCGATCACAGCACTGGTTTAGTCCTTTTTAATGGGCTTTGTACCGTTGTTTTGGGGACTCTTTCTTCCTACACCTCCATACCTTCTTGTGCCACCCCCATACTAAATATGAAAATATCATTTTATCCTTTTTTTTCACTTTCTTGGATTTGAAATAATTAGCCTATTTCGGATTACATAATTCGGAAGTCAATTTCATATTTAGAAAAGACTCCCGGATTATGTAATCTGGAAGCTAATCACAAAAGACTTCCGGATTACATAATCTGGAAACTAATTTTGAATCTAAAAAAAGACTTCCGGATTATGTAATCCAAAATATTAAAAAAGGTATTTTTGGAATAAGAAAAATTTATGGGGGTGACACAAGAAGGTATGGAGGTGCAGGAAGAAGCAGCCTGTTCTGGGTCTTCGGGTAAACTGGGCCCATATAAATTGAAAATGCAAAACTTTATTTTGTTTCAGTTTCACTCAAATATGTTTTTCTTTCTTATAAATTACGGTATTTTAATCATTTTTCACTTTTTACTTCCCCATAATTTTTTATTTTATTTTTACCGATAAATAATTTAGGTCAAAATTTGAACAGTGAAATAAAATGACTTAGATAACTCCTTTTGAAAACAAATAAAATAAAATACCACTAGAATCATAAAATAAAATTGATAATTTATCAAATATTTAAGTTTTTATGTTTATATTCACATATCCATGAAAATAAAACTTCTCAATAATAAAAAAATTAAAAATCTACTTACCTTTTAAACTGCATAATCGAGGAGTTGAAGAAATTAATTATTTTCACTGTAAATTTTTTTTAAAACTCAAACTAAATCACTTATTATCTATAAAACTAAAAAAATAGAAAACAGAAATATGGAAAACTATACTAAATACTTCCGAAAAAATAAAATAAAAAAAACAAAGAAATTCTTAAAAATAATCTAAACAATTATATTAGGAGTTTAAAAAAATAAATAAAAATAAAAAAACTTTCTCTGATAATACATTGTTCTATGTAATTTATTCTTTTTCTAATTTACCTTTATAAAATTTACCTAAATTTAATAATATTCAATGAGAAACTTAATTATAAAGACAACTAGAAGTTAAGTCAAACATACTAACCATGTTTGTCGTAAATATACAACATATATGAACCTATTTGAATTTCAGTTGAAATATTCAAAATCAACTTTTAATCTTTATTTAATAATGTGTCATCATATTTGACATATTTGAGTCTATTATGGAGAGGCTTTTTTGAAGAAAGCACATACTTAACAAAAAAAATCAAGAAATAGAAATCAATTTTAGAAACTAAAAATAATTAGTTATATTGACTATGGTTTCTAAATTAGTTTCTATTATTGTTAAATGGATTCTAAATTGGTATCTAATTAGCAACCAATGTTTTTGCTACCAAATTTAGAATCTAAATAATTGGTAGTTAAAACCTTGAATTAGATACCAATTTAAAAACTATTTAATAATAATATAAACTAATTTAGAAACCAATTTTTTTTTTAAAAATGGTCTTTAATTTAGTTACTATTACAACTAATTATTTTCATCTTTAAAAATTGATTTTTATTGGATGATTTTCTTGAAGTGTGATATTGCGGTCATAAAATTAAGATTAAGCAAAGTAGTTTGAAGTCTTCAAGGAGTATTGGCTATGTAGTATGAGATGATGATGACAAAGTCTTTTTCGTCTGATACAATTTAATTTCCATTTTTTTACTATTTTAAATATTGAATAATATAATAATAGAATACTTGGCTCTAGTACTAGAATTTGGTCTTGGTGTGAAGAGTGAATCTGTTTGTATTAATAAGGATCTCTATAATGCTGAAAATTATGTAAGTTTGGAGTTATGTTATGGTTTAACAAGTTATGTAATTATTTAAAGAATTTGATATATAATTTTTTATAAAGGTTGAAATACTCCTAAATGTCCCTTTAATTTATTTAATTTTTTTTTATAAAAAAAAAAGTTAAGTTTGAATTCAAAATCAATCTTTTGCATCTTTGAAAGTTCCACGCACTAATTTTAGTTGCAAGCCGGCGTTATTTATAGCTCACTCTCGAAGTTGGGTCCAAAATGAAATAAATAAACACATTTATATAAAATATATGAATGAACTAAAAATATTATCATCCATGCATATTATTTTATTCAATGCTAGACACTCCCTACGTGGGCATCACCAACTTTGAAACCTATTTTGTCTTTGTCTCTTTTTTTTTTTTTCTTTTTGTAAATCACTTCTCTTTTCAAAATTATGTCACTATCCAAATCAACCCATCAAGCTGCACTCTAAGCCGCCAACGTTAACAAGTGGCCTCCAACTTCATTTATACCACCTTATGTCACATTCAACCAAATATATTAATAAAAAAAATATTATTTTGACAACGATATAATTTCGAGAAACTCGTTAAGAAATAACATGTATTAAACTTTTTAATATATAAATTTTAGTAGTATTTAATTTCATATAATAATGATTTAAAACTATCTAATATATAGTTTCTATGGAGAGAGGCAAAGATTTCAGGCGTCTAGAATTCGAACACCGTCATATTGTAGTTTTTCAAACGATTACTGCTACATTTGACCACCCAACTCACCATTTAAAATGTTCAAGCATCTAGACTAGTAAAAGAAGGCAAAATGTATGTATCTAACTATATGTATGTATATATATATATATATATATATATATATATAATATAACACTTAACACTGTAATCAAGTTTCATCCACACAAAAAACACATTCATCAAAAAGTGTGGAATGCTCTGTGGCCAACACATATCAGCAAGATTTATATATTATACTAGCTAGAGATAATCGTCATTGGGGACTTTATATTCAATAGAGCCGATTTGTCTTACCAAAGAAAACAAACCCTTTTCTTCTTCTACTTCCTTTTCCTTCTTCAAATATTCCTATACCATTTTTCTTATGCTGTGTATCTGATACAATGACAGAAATTGAAATTCCTCAGTTTTTTGCTTGTCCCATTTCGCTTCAGATCATGAAGGACCCTGTGACAACTGTTACGGGCATAACCTACGACAGAGAAAGCATAGAATACTGGTTGCTCAAAGCTAAAAATTGCACGTGTCCAATCACACAGCAACCATTGCCGCGAAACTCAGAGTTCTTAACCCCAAACCACACGCTTCGGAGGCTAATCCAAGCGTGGTGTTCAGCGAATGAAGCAAACGGTGTTGATCAGATTCCGACACCGAAGTCCCCTCTTAGCAATGCCAACGTTGAGAAGCTCGTGAAGGATCTCGAAGTTCCTCCACGCTTTCAAAACGCAATCGAGAAGTTGCATGACCTTGCAGTAGAGAACGAGAGGAACAGAAGGTGTATGGCTTCAGCGGGTGTAGCAGAAGCTATGGTGCAAGTGATCACAAAGAGTTTCACGCAGGACAAAACGTCGTCGTGCATTGAGGAGGCTCTGAGGATTCTTCGTTTGCTTTGGAGCAGTGCCAATGTGATGGACAGTAACTACATGAAGCGCTTGCTGGGTCAGAACTTTGACTTTCTGAACTCGTTGACTCGGGTTTTGCAGCTTCAAACTAAGAACAACGTTAAGGTAATAAATGAAGCAATGCCTATATTGAAATTGACAATTGAAGCCAAAGATTCAACCCCTTTAGGGAACTTAGGGCTTGAATTCTTCAGAGTGGTTGTGAAGGTGATGAAAAATAGAGAACTCTCTCAGCAAGCTATTAAATCGGCATTGTATGTGCTCATAGAAACGTGTCCTTTGGGGAGGAATAGAACGAAGATAGTTGATGCAGGTGCCGTGGAGGAGCTCGTTGAACTTGCACTTGAAAACCCAGAAAAGAATCTAACAGAACTCGTATTCATCCTTTTGGCGCATCTGTGTTCATGTGCTGATGGGAGAGACCAGTTTCTGCAGCATGCTGCAAGCATTGCTGTGGTTTCCAAAAGGATCCTTAGGGTTTCTCCAACCATCGATGATCGAGCTCTTCATATATTTTCCTTGATTTCAAAGTTCTCAGCGTCTCATGAAGTAGTGCAAGAGATGCTGAGGGTTGGTGCTGTGTCAAAGCTTTGCATGGTGCTACAAGCAGATAGTGCTTCCTATTTGAAAGAAAAGGCAAGAAGTGTACTTAGGTTACACTCCAAAACATGGAATAATTCTCCCTGCATTCAAGTATATTTGTTTACCAGATTCCAAAGGTGATTGATATAATTGAAGCTCCAAATCCTTTTTTGTTCTCAAAAGTATTGCTGGGTTCTTTTCATACCCTTTATTTTTCAGCCTTCATAATCTGTTATAGTTTGTATCAAATCAAGTGTACATATTTTGAATGGATCATTTGTTGTAACCCAGTTTAATTGTGGAAAGATAGATCATTTGTGGAACAAATTTTGAAGGTTATCAAATTCTGGTGATCATTTGTTGGAGATTAATATGGAAGTATTGTTATCTAATCAGTATACTGGGAATCCATATTAGAATTGAACTTTTTCTGTGAAATTTGTTTTGGATTGATCTCAAATGGAATGTTGTATCTAAGTATGGTAGTTGGTCCTTGGATGTATATGTAAAGTTCAGAGTATAAGCCATCTTAATCTGTTCTTTATCTGGGATGCTCTTTATAGCAATTTCTAGTTCATTTATTATACAGTTCAAACTACCCTAATCTCAACTAAGATATGGAATGAAGTCTGGATAACTCATTTTAGAAACTAAGAAAAGCAATGATAAATGACATAATTAATGGGAATCAAAATGGTTCATACTTTTCAATAATTTGTGTTGTGTTAGTAGGTAGCAATTGGATACAGTTGGCAATTTTGTGTTTAAAGAGGGAGTTGATTGATTGGGCGGTTGATGAGCAGCCGGCAAGTATGACAAAAATGGTGGCTAAAGATTAACTTGGGTGGATGAATTGTTTGAAAGACAGAACCAAAATCTCACTTTAATATTTCATCAATGCGGTGGCCTTTTACATGTGCTTTAATTATCTAACCTCTTATTTTGCTGTGGTGCTGGGTGAAATCTGCTATGTTCCTTCTCTTCTACTTTCTTTCTGATAATCACTGTGAGTATGGGTTAAGAAAGGGATCAAATCCAATTGCATAAGGATATAAATTTTGGATTCCAAAAACTAAGTTTGGTTTTATTTAACCGAATTAGCTGACATGAATCAAAAATTGATTCATATTAATATTTGACTAAGAAATAATCCTTGTAGTGGATTTTTTTTTATGAGAATTAAGTGATAGTATTCCTCATTTTTGTAAAATAGATAAATTAAAATGTAAACTTATTTTAGTCAATGCCAATACAATTATTTTTATATTTTCTTAATCGACAATGAATAAATAGAATAAATTAGAGTATTTTAGAGATACTCTAGTAAAAAAAAATCCCACTCATTTTTTCAATATGTGATCCAATAAAAGAAAGTTACATCTTCAATGTACTAAGTATCCACAACTAAAATTGGGTAAACCTTGTATTACTTAAATATGGTCTTACAAAAGTAATAACAGTTATGTCTAGCTATTCATGAGATATTGAAAATATTTTTTGACAACCAATCTTTCCATACACCAGAATACAACTTCTATGAGTGTCTGGATTACTTACATGGCAAGAATATTTTTGTAAAATAGTGATGCATAGTAAAAATATTGTAATTTGGTGTATTGGTTCTCAAATAATCAGTAATCATAGTGCTGAAGAAAAACAAAGATTGTGGATGATCGTGTGTCACCGCTCACTACAAAAATATTAGTATTATTTGCGGATTTTTATCCATGGATTTGAATTTCATAGGAAAATTCAGCATTACCTACGGATATTACCTACGACCAACATTACCTACAGATATTATCTACATATCTGAATCCATAGATAAATTCAGCATTACTTACGAATATTACCTATGACCAACATTATCTACGGATTTTATCCACAGATCTGAATCCGTAGGTAAATTCAGCATTACCTACCAATTTTTACTCACGAATCTCTATTACCTACCAATTATTACGCATCTCTATACAAAATATTAAAAATATTATTATAATATGAATAATTATAAAATCAAAACTAATATCCATAAATAATAATATGTAAGTCAAAACATGAATGAACGTGAACACATACAATAATGAGTTCGCATATAGATCTTATCATATCATGATTCTCACACAAAACATAAAAGTGAGGAAGAAATAGGCACTTACCTTTCCATGAGTGATCCTAATTGAGCAGTTACTTTATCTCTTTTATCCCAATCTATCTCTTGCAATTCCGTTCTTGTCACATACTTTCGTGATGGTTAACAGTGAGACAACTATTATTTGCAGAGACAGAACCTTATAGCCTTTAGTACCCAATCTCCATCAGATGTAGGTTTTTCATTAGATATATCATCAAATATATATTTCTCACATTAACCAATGGGCCTTTATTCTATTATTATTATTAAATCATATTTGGGCCCAAAGCCCAAACTCTAAGTCATGTGAGTCACTTTATAGAAATTAATTTACATAATTTCTTACATTCTCCCACTTGACTCATATATGAGTTATAATACTTTCATGATTGAATAATGACATAAATGCGCATTTAAAAGGCCTTACATAAATTGGTTCTATCATTATTCATAATCAAGAATACAGAAATAATAAGAGTCATGGCGGTTACATGTCATTTGAATCAACACATTTCCTTCCATGTACTACTATATCATTCTTTCTCCTTAATATGACTTTATAGTGAGAAATCCATAATAGATTCAAACATAATGTCATTGTCATCAATAACAACATAATTTGTTTTCCACACCATAATAACATCATTTGCATGCATATACATAAAGTAGAAAACAACATAAATTTCAGAAACTTTATTTATCAATGAGCTCAGAGTGTCAAATAAGCATTAACAACATTCATAATTCACTAGTAGACATAATGCCCATATTTACAACATGACCAGTAAATGTTTTGGGCGGAAACCCTTTTGTTAAAGGGTCAGCAATCATAAGATCAGTGCTAATATGTTCTATTGACACTTTATGTTTCTGAACTTCTTCTTTAACGGCAAAGTATTTCAATTCCATATGTTTAGCACCTTTGGAATACTTGTCGTTTTTTAGAAAAGAAGACTGCTGCGGAGTTATCACAATAAATTTTCAGCGGCTTGGCAATACTGTCAACAATTCCAAGTCCTGAAATAAAATTTCGCAACCAATTAGCCTGAACTGTGGCCTCAAAGCATGCCACATATTCAGCCTCCATAGTGGACGCAGCGATGACTGACTGCTTCGCACTTTTCCATGAAATCGCTCCTCCGGCTAAAAGATACACATAACCAAATGTAGACTTTCGTGTATCCACACAGCCAGCAAAATCTGAATCTGTATATCCAATCACCTCAAGGTGATCAGATCTTTTATAAGTAAGCATGTGATCCTTCGTTCCTTACAAGTATCTTAAAACTTTCTTTGCAGCTTTCCAATGATCCAATCCTGGATTACTCTGGTATCTACCAAGCATACCAACTGCAAAACTAATATCTGGTCATGTACAAGTTTGAGCATACATTAAACTCCCAACAATAGATGCATAAGGTATATTCTCCATCTGTTTCCGTTCCAAGTCATTCTTTGGACATTGCATGAGACTAAATTTGTCTCCTTTTTGTATTGGAACAGGAGATGTCAAACATTTATCCATTCTGAATCTCTCTAAAACTTTATTAATATATGCTTTCTGAGACAAACCTAACAGTCCTTGTGATCTGTCACGGAATATTTCAATTCCTATCACATAGTATGCCTCACCCATATCTTTCATCTCAAAGTTATTAGAGAGAAACTTCTTAGTCTCACTTAATAGACCAAGATCATTAGTTGCAAGCAAGATATCATCAACATACAGAATCAGGAATATAAACTTGTTCCCACTGATCTTCAGGTATATACACCGATCAACGATGTTTTCCTTAAACTCAAAGGACACAATAGTATCATTGAACTTAAGATACCATTGCCTAGAAGCCTGTTTAAGCCCGTATATTGATTTCTTAAGTTTACACACCATGTGTTCCTTTCCTTCTTCAATGAACCCCACTGGTTGGTCCATATAAACATCCTCTTCTAAATCCCCATTCAGAAAAGCAGTTTTGACATCCATCTGATGCAACTCAAGATCATAATGAGCTACTAATGCCATGATAATTCTAAAGGAATCTTTCTTAGAAACAGGTGAAAATGTTTCTTTATAATCAATACCATCATTTTTTAGTAAAACCTTTGGCAACAAGTCGGGCCTTGTAACGTTCGATATTGCCATGAGAGTCACGTTTAGTCTTAAAGACCCATTTACACCCGACTCTCTTGCATCCTTCTGGCAATTCTATAAGGTCCCATACATCATTCTGTGCCATTGATTTAAGCTCATCTTTCATGGCATCTAACCACTTATCAGAATTATCATCATTGACGGCGTCTGAAAATGAAACTGGATCATTATCAATACTTAAGTCATTTTCTGACTCTTGTAGATAAACCACATAATCATTCGAAACAGCAGACTTTCTTTCTCTTTGAGATCTTCTTAATACTATTTCTTGTGGTTGTTCTGCTACAGGTTCATTGTTTTCTTCATGATCATTAATTTGTTGTTCTTCTTCATCGTTGAGTGACTCAACTACATTAGGAACAACAATACTTGAAGTAAAGGTACTAGTTAAAGGAACTTGTACTCTAACTTCCTTAATCTCCACATTTTGTGAAGTATTACTCCCACTGGTTTCACCATTTTCAATGAACCGTGCATTTTCAGATTCAACAATTCTTGTGTTATGGGCAGGACAGTAAAACATATACCCTTTTGACTTTGCTGGATAACCAATGAAATATCCACTGATTGTTCTTGCATCCAATTTCTTCTCTTGCGGATTGTATTTTCTGACTTCTGCCTGACATCCCCAAACATGCAAGTGTCTCAAAATGGGTTTCCTTCCTGTCCATAATTCAAAAGGTGTCTTTTGAACTGCCTTACTAGGAACCCTCTTCAACAGATACATGGCAGTTTTTAAAGCATACATCCACAATGAAACAGGTATAGTTGACTTACTTAACATTCTCCTGACCATATCCATTAAGGTTCGATTACGCCTTTCTGAAACACCATTTGTTGTGGTGTACTTGACATTGTGTATTGAGCACAAATACCACGTCTCTCAAGGAACTTAGCAAACAGACCAGGATGTTGTCCTCTTTCATCATACTTTCCATAATATTCACCACCTCTATCTGACCTGAAAAATTCCACCTTTCTGTCTAATTGCCTTTCCACTTCATTTATATAAACTTCCAAGGCATTCACCGCTTGCATAACGTGAAAAAAATCATCAATAAAGGTGATAAAATACCTTTCTTTATTGAAAGAACTTGCATCAAAAGGTCCACATGTGTGTATAATTTCAAGAAGCTGAGTACTTCTTGTAGCTCCCTTCTTTGTGTGTTTTGTTTGTTTGCCTTTAATACAATCCACACATACATTCAGATCAATAAAATCCAAACTTGGAAGTATTTCATACTTTACCAATCTCTCCATTCTTTCCTTGGAAATATGTCCCAAACGTTTGTGCCACAAGAAAGCAGAACATTCATTCACCAAACTTCGTTTAGTGCCAACATTATGATGCGAGGTCATAAGAGTTTCAGCATATAGTTTATCGAGATTCAATCTATATAATCCATCATAAAGAGTACTAGATCCAATAGACTTAAGTCTTGCCGCAATATTAGTCATTTCAATGACATATTCGTGCATAGTACGAGAACCATCAAATTCCATGGTGGTTAATATACTCATTAATGTCCCAACAAGAGACTTATTAGTAGTTTGGGAGCGCTCTTCCACAAATTTCATAAATTCTTTTGCACCATTAGTTTTGGGAAGAGCAGACTTAATATTACTTGCTATGCTCATTCGCATAAAGATACAGGAACAATACTTGATCACACATGCTTAACATTAATACTTTGAGTCATAAACTAAACATACTATACAGATTCAGAAAACATTATATGTATACTAATGTTCTCCTTTGGGAGATCCATTAATACACAAAACATAATGATGCTAATAGTATTAACTTTATTTGGTAAGATATATGCATTAACTAGAAACACTTGTTATCTTTGGATATACAAGCAAAAACTAATAACACATACTCACTACCAACAATCATATCCATTAATTATAAGGACAACTAATCAACCTTTGGATGATCCATAATGCCCTATAATAATGAATTTCCATTTACCCATATACTTCATAATTTAGCATTCATTCTATAGGTAATTGGAATAAAATTTATCAGTAATCTGGAATTAAATAAAACTTAAAGATTTGATTACTTTGGTGATTAACAAATCTATCATACAAATAATTCCAGAAATTATATCATTAATTGAAATAAAATTCATCCATAATTTGGAATTAAATAAAACTTAAAGATTTGATCACTTTGGTGATTACAAATCTATCATACAAATAATTTCATAAATAATATCATTATATGAAATAAAATTTCATCCATAATTTAGAATTAAATAAAACTTAAAGATTTGATCACTTTGGTGATTACAAATCCATCATACAAGTAATTCCAAAATTTCAATTTAAAATTAAATACCTAAAGCGAAAATATAATTTTTCATTCCTCACTTTCAATCAATTAATTAAACTTTAATTTAAATGCAAATTAAATTACATTATGACATAATAAAATTTCATTAAAACTTTAATTAAACTTTAATTTAATGCAAATAAAATTACATTAAAATATAATAAAATTTCATTAAAACTTTAATTAAACTTTAATTTAATGAACATAATCATTAAAACTTTAATTTAATGCAAATTAAATTACATTAAAAAAAATAATAATAAAAAATAATACATAAACAGAAAAATTAATTTTCCGCTACTCACTTTTAATTAATTAATTAAACTTTAATTTAAATGTAAATTGCATTACATTATAACATAATAAAATTTTAATTAAAACTTTAATGAAACATTAATCAAAATAAAATAAATAATAAAAAAAAAAAAGAAACATGACGTTAGGTGCAGAGAATTACTCTCACTATTTTATTTATTTATATATATTGTTTCATTATTTTATATTATAATACAATTATCATTATTTTATATTATAATACAAATATCATTATTTTATATTATAATACAAATATCATTATTTTATATTATAATATAATTCTCCATTCACTTTATCATGAAACCCTAGAAAAAAACACAACCACCATTTTTCACCTTATCATCAAAGGGTGTCAACCATAACTAAATGTGCCACGGGAAAAGATGACTGCAGTTTCATCTTTCTTCAATTGAATTAAAAAATGACATAAAGAGGCACACTCCATAAACCCCT
Source organism: Phaseolus vulgaris (assembly GCF_000499845.2). Lineage (NCBI taxonomy): Eukaryota > Viridiplantae > Streptophyta > Magnoliopsida > Fabales > Fabaceae > Phaseolus > Phaseolus vulgaris. The sequence goes on along the minus strand of NC_023755.2, from coordinate 35,445,671 downwards.
AATTTTAAAATTAAGGGTTTTTCAATTGGGATTAATTAAAATTAGGGCTCTTTAATTTTGATGGTTTAAGACAATTAGGGAACTATCATAGAGGAATGAAAACCTTAATTTATAAACCCTAATTTTAAATTAGGGTTCTTAAATTGGAAATAATTTTTAAAATTAGGGTTCTTAAATTGGGAATAATTTTTAAAATTAGGAATAATTTTTAAAATTAGGGTTCTTCAAATTTTGGAAAAACATTAATGGAGAATCACAAAAAATGAGCAACAAGGCTCTGACACCACATGTAAGTCAAAACATGAATGAACGTGAACACATACAATAATGAGTTCACATATAGATTTCTCCTTTCCATGAGTGAGGAAGAAATAGGCACTTACATTTCCATGAGTGATCGTAATTGAGCAGTTACTTTATCTCCTTTATCCCAATCTATCTCTTGCAATTCCGTTCTTGTCACACCACACACTTTCCTAATTGAGCAGTCACACCACACACTTTCGTGAGACAACTATTATTTGCAGAGACAGAACCTTATAGCCTTTAGTACCCAATCTCCATTAGATGTAGATTTTTCATTAGGTATATCATCAGATATATATTTCTCACATTAACACCAATGGACCTTTATTCTATTATTATTATTAAATCATATTAGTCCAAACTCTAAGTCATGTGAGTCACTTTATAGAAATTAATTTAAATAATTTCTTACATAATAATCATAAGTAATAAGTATACGTATTATTAATATTATATATTTAATAATATTAATAATATTTAATAACATTAATAATATTTAATAATATTAATAATATTTATTAATATTAATAATATTAATAATATTTAATAATATTAATAATATTAATAATATTTAATAATATTAATAATATTAATAATATTAATAATATTAATAATATTAATAATATTAATAATATTTAATAATATTAATAATATTTAATAATATTAATAATATTTAATAATATTAATAATATTTAATAATATTAATAATATTTAATAATATTAATAATATTTAATAATATTAATAATATTAATAATATTAATAATATTTAATAATATTAATAATATAATAATATTTAATAATATTTAATAATATTAATAATATTAATAATATTAATAATATTTAATAATATTAATAATATTTAATAATATTAATAATATTTAATAATATTAATAATATTTAATAATATTAATAATATTTAATCATATTAATAATATTTAATAATATTAATAATATTTAATAATATTAATAATATTTAATAATATTAATAATATTTAATAATATTAATAATATTTAATAATATTAATAATACTTAATAATTTTAATAATATTTATAATATTTAATAATATTTATAATATTTATAATATTTAATAATACTTATAATATTTATTAATACATATAATATTTAATAATATTAAATATATGAATAATGTTAATAACTTTTATATTATTAATTATATTAATATTATAATCTTATTAATAAATATAATAATAATCATATGAAAAAAAAATTAAGTTTAAACATTCCGACTCTTATCCATGACAAATGAAAGTTCATGTGACAATTGAAAGGTTTTCTTTTTGCAGTATAAATAACAATTTAATTTATAAATAAAAATAATTAATCATTATATTAATTAAATATTAATTTAGGAATTAAAATATGTAAATTTATTTTTATTATTAATAAAAAAATAATAGATGAGTTGAACAAGGATAATATATAGTTGAATCATGATAAGTAGTCAATGAATTGATATGTGAATCAATTTGAATGGCTCTTATTCGACGGCATTTCTGAGGCTGTGGTTCTTAGACTATTCATAACACACTCAAACTTTCTTCTTCTTTTTTGACTTCACCAGGTCTTATCTCATTTGCATGTAGCACTTGCATCAAATATTTTGAACCACTATTTCCTTTATTAATTAATTAATGGGTTATATACAAAAGATAAATTTCCATTATTTTATGTTTCCTTATTAAATATAAATTATCATTGCAAGGCTGAAAATTAATTAAATAGTTCTTCCGTTAATTATTTATTTTATTTTATATTTTCTTAATTTAGTTACTATGAATGTTTGCAACAAACCCGTTATATTATTGAGTTTGATTGCCAAATAGTAAAAAAAAATAGTAAACTTGATTCAATCCAACTTAATTATGATATAATTATTTTATATTTTAAAAATAATTTCTCAGAGAAAAAATATTAAAAACTAATAAAATTAAAAGGACTATATATACAAATTAACTAATACATAAACTAATTTTAATTTTATAGTAAAATTATTTTTATTTTCTCTCTAAAAGGTCCTTTTTAGAATGAACTCTAAATTTGATTAACTAAAATCAAAGATTCGATTAAACTAAACCTGAGCCAGATCATTTAAACCTCTAATTTTCACTAGAAAATACGAGTTAAAGTCAAGTTTGCTAAATGATGATGTCCCTTTCCTTACCACACTTAAGTTTTTTCTATAGATATATATAATAAGTAATGTTTGATTCAATTTTTTTATCTTTGAAAATTAAAAAGCTAGATAAAACAAAATGTACTGTTGAAAACATTTTTTAAAAAGGTAGCATTTTTATTTTTTCAAATTTGTCAAAATCAACAATAACTAATTAACTATATTATCACATAAATAGCAAATATTACTTCATTAATTATTGAAATTATCTCGATTTCATTAAACGAATCTCTTATTTGGTTTATTTTAAGAATTGTGATTTTTTTTCTATAGGCAACATTTTGTTTTTTAAAATAATTTCATTGATTATGTTTTCTTTCAATTTTTAATAATTATTATTTTCAATTACTTACTAATATTTTTAAATATTAATGAATAACTTCACTATAAAAAAATCATGAAATAGAAACTAATTTTTAGAGACCAAAATAATTAGTTACAATAGTAACTAAATTAGAGATCATTTTAGAAATTAAAAGAAAAATTGGTTTCTAAATTAGTTTCTATTATTGTTAAATAGTTTCTAAATTGGTATATAATTAGCAACCAAAGGTTTTAGAGACCAAATTTAAAAACTAAATAATTGGTAGTTAAAACTTGGTTGCTAATTAGATACCAAGAAACTAATTTAGAAACCATTTTTTTTAGTTTCTAAAATGGTCAGTTACTATTACAACTAATTATTTTGGTCTCTAAAAATTGGTTTTTATTTCATCGTAGGACTTGTTTTTATTTCCTAACCTAATTTTTTAATAAAAAGTATTAATATTTTTAAAATTACACTTAAAAAACAATTTTGATATTATACTTAAAAAAATAACTTAACAACATTGATTTTCAATTAAACTTTTCACTCAAATTCATCGTTTTTACATTAAACAAAACCATTTCATTTATTTATTTATTTTCTTTTCAAATTACTTCAAACCAATCATAATACATAGAGCTAGTTCCACTCAATTTTAAAGACTCAGTCCAATTATATTTTTGTAAATTATGTTTTATTCATTATAAGTATAAATGAATCTACCTAACTCCACTACACAAAAATAATTTATATTTTATCATATAAATATTATGTATGTATAGTAATATTTTTCAATTTATAATTATTAAGAAATATTTGTTTTAAGGTAGTTTGTTTGATAAATGATTATTTTTAAAATTGCTCAACGTATTATATTGAGTTTGGCTGTTAAAAAGATAACTCGACTCATATAAACTCAATTGCCTATGGAAATATTTTTGAAATAATTTTTAGGAGAAGAAAATATGAAGAAATAATAAAAATGATTTATGGATTAACATTGGTTGACGTACAAATTAGTTTTAACTTATAGTTTCATTTTTTTTTTCTTCTAAAATCTCTTTTAGAATAAACTCAAAATTAAATTAAATTAAATTAAACTAAATTAAAAATTAGATTAAACAGATCATTTTCACTGGAAAGTACTACTTAAAGTCAAGTTTGGAATAAATGGAAGTAATTGAACCTTTACTCTTCTTAGTCAATGTTTGGTTGCAGAATTCAAACCATGGATGATCTCTTCCATCTTCCATATTAAGAAATTGTTAAATTTTCATTTTTTTTATATCATTTATATATATATATATATATATATATAATAAGTAATGTTTGATTCAAAAATTGTTATCTTTAAAAGTGACAAGTTAGATAATAAGAATTGTACTTTTGAAAGCCTTTTTCAAAAAGTTAAGCATTTTTACTTCATCAAATTTTTTCAAAACAAAAAATAATTATTAACTAGATTATCACATAAATCAAAATCAATTACTCCACTAAATGAATGCCTTTATTATTATATTTGTTTAAATATATTTACAGGTTACAAGATGAAATCACCCCATGGATCAAGCCACTAACAACATTAACAAAAAAAAGTCACTTCATATCCTGACTTTTTATTTTATTTTAATCTCATCTTAAAGATAAGTCACTTGCTAAAACTATTACATTTTAAAAAGTGAAATATAAGAATAGATTTATTCCAATAATAATTTTGAAATAATTACTCTTCATCTTCTTCATATTTTTATTTTAATCCAAAATTTTAAATAAAAAATAATAATTAATTTGTGATAGCTAGATTAAGAAAAATAAAATATGAAAATAAAGAGTATTTATTCTAGAATTACTTTTAGATCTAGTTATTTGAAGATATTTATATTTTCGTGATTTACTTTTCCATAATTTAATTAGTTTATCGAATAAAATATCATTCACTATTAGATCAGAATAAATAAAGAATGAAAACGAAGAACAAGAATTTGAAAGTTATCCTAGTAATAATTTTATCTAATGCTTCTCTTTTATATCTCGAGGCGGCGGTTAGTTTGAATGGGTCAATGTCTGGGCCCAACTAATGCAAACTACTTTTCCGTGTCCGACCCAGTGGTTGACTAAGATGGGGCCCAATATACCTACCATTGAAGTTCGGCTTCTTCTTCCTGCACCCTACATTTTTCTTCCTACACCCCCACAATTTTTAAAATCCTGAAACTGGCCTTGACCTTTTATTTGGAAAAGGGAACTGCGGTGGAGTGTGCTACGGATTCATCAATCCAGAAGTGAATATTTTTTTTGGATGAGGAGGTGTTCTGGAAGCAAATTGTTAATAGATTGTTGATTTCTAGATTGTTGAATCTAGAAACCTAATTTTTGTTACGGATTGATGGATCCAGAAGATTTACAAATTCTCCAATCCAGAATATTTATGCATTTCAAATCCAGAATGTGAAAAACCAAATGCAGATTCCTGATTCTGTAAAATTATCAAACTGCATTGTTTGGAATACTAAATATAAACTGTGGAAACGATAATCCAAAACACTATCGACCACCACCAAAATAAACACCTTCTTATGTTAAGAAATGGAGTAGTGCAGCCATTATTCAAAGAGAAATGGAATCCGTGTGTACAATCTGTGGGCAAACGAAGAAGAAAGAGTAGTGTGGGTCTTAAGTTCATTTTGAGGTTTTTAAAATATAATAGGATTATTTTTGTCTTTACAAAATATTATGGGGTGCAGGAAGGAAAAAGTAGGAGTGTAGGAAGAAATAGCCTTAAAATTTTGAGCTTTATTCAAATCTTCGTATCCTACATGATGGACTTCTAGGCTTTTCCTTCCTGCAACATATATTATTTTGGGGCAGTTTCTTCCTGCACCCCCACTTTTTTCTTCCTACACCCCCACACTCTTATGCAAAAATAAAATTACCTTTATTAATTTTTAAAATTCCAAAATTACCCTTAACCTAATAAAACCCTAAAAACTGGAAATGGGTTTCGTTTGTGCGTACAGGCACGTCGTCTTCCTTGCATTGTTGATAGGAGCGGCGCAACACTTTCAAAGGTCATTCTCCTTCCAAATCTCACACATCTCTCTTGTGATTTAGAGTGTTGTTCATAAAGGTAAGCAAAGTTTCATGTGTTTCGGATTTTCACATCCATTTTTGTCATGGATTATTGTTTCCATAAACCTTTTTTCACATTCCGAATCACAGAATCCGGTAGAATTTCGAATTTGTGGATCCGGTAGTGTTCCAAATTTGTTGATCCGGTAGTGTTCTGGATTTGTTGATCCGGTAGTATTCCAGATTTGTGGATCCGGTAGTGTTTATACTTTATGATTTATGTAGCAAAAGCTTTAATTCGTAGATGGTTATTGAAGTAGGAAAACCATTAGACCTCTGTCTCCTATTTCTCTATTATTTTTGCTTCGTTTAAATTGCATAGGCAAAAAGTTACACTTCCGAAACATCCCTTATCTGAAAAACACAATGTAATTAATTCCGGATTCATGAATCCAGAATATATTACCGGATCCATAAATCTGGGACAGTACCGGATCCACAAATTCCAAATTCTACCGGATTCTGTAATTCGGAATGTGAAAAAAGGTTTACGGAAACAAGAATCCATGACAAAAACGGATGTGAAAATCCGAAACACATGAAACTTTGCTTACCTTTATGAACAACACTTTAAATCACAAGAGAGATGTGTGAGATTTGGAAGGAGAATGACCTTTGAAAGTGTTGCATCACTGCCATCAACAATCTAATGAAGACGACGCTGCCTGCACATAAAACGGCACCCATTTCCAGTTTTTAGGGTTTTATTAGGTTAGGGGTAATTTTGGGATTTTAAAAATTAATAAGGGTAAATTTTGTCTTTGTATAAGAGTGTGGGGTGCAGGAAGAAAAAAGTGGGGGTGGAGGAAGCAATTGCCTTATTTTGGTACCTATACTATACAAAAACATTTAAATACCTAAAATATCCTTGCAATTTTGATTTGAAAGAGAACTGAGTGCATAACTTGATTTTTGGCAGTGGTTGATTTCATGGAAAGTGGAGGTAGGGATGAACTCCGACAAGGTGCATCAGAGATCGTGTAATTGGAAGGTAATTGAAGTAAAAATGGATGATTGAATATGAATTTTGGATGAAAATGACGAAAATAATGGCTTTTGAAAATTGACTTTTGAAAAGACCTTTCGAAATATTCAATCCAGAAGTATTTTTATGTATAGTTTGTGTTTTGACATTATGGAATAGATGAAATTTGCATAACGGAAAGTGCATTCAAAAAGAGGAAAAATGGAGAAAGTTCTATTCTGAAAAATCCATTCTGGAAGAGGAATATTGGCTTATGGGGGAGTTTTCAGACGTGAAACAAGACAACCCTAACAATTTTTAAAAAATTAATGAGGCTATTTCAGTCATTTCATCGTTGTGATATAATGCAGGTTCAAAATTGAATGATTGCCAGAAGCAAAAGCTGACTTCTATTATGTTATATATTCAATTTATATTTCACTTAGAGCATATACTTGGTAAAAAAATATTGAATTTCTATTAAAATTTATTTATCATTATTTTGAACTTTCCATGTCACCAGAAAAGAAAGAAAAAAATCAGTATTTTCCCTTACATTTGATACTATTCCAGAAGGGGTTTTGAAACAATTGGGAGAGTCATTAGCAAAAATAATCACCAATAAAAAATATGTAAGACTTCTTAGGAAACCAAATTGCAGAAAAAATGAACAAGATCCTTATAAGAACATTTCTAGGCTCAAGTTAATTATGGATAATAGATGCATATTCACCTTTGGAAGTGACATTGGTATGTAGTAATTAACAAATATATAATATAATATATCACCCAACCCAACCTTTAGGCAACGAAATATGAAATCTATAACTGTCAGCAACTTATGGTTAATTATTATATCAGCATTACATTGAGATAATTTATAAATGGTTTTTTTCTGTTCATATAAAAAAATATTTATTAGATCAAGTCAACTTAAATGATTTTGGAACATAAGACATTAATCTCCAACTTTCAATCAAGGAATACCCATGTGAAAAAAAGAAGTTATAGTTAACTAATACTACTGTTTAGATGAGTACAATGTTGAACAAAAATTTATCTAAGGATTTTCCCCTCCATAATAACTACGTGATTCATTTGTATAATTCCAAAACCTCTGGCACCAGACAGTTTCATGAGATGCATGTACACAAAAATTTGAAAAGCTTAGAAAGCATGACCAAATTAGATCAAGGAAAGGAAGACAACAAAGGCACAGGAATACATGGAGAATTCTTCCAAACTGAGGAATGCAATTTGAGTATCTCCTTGGCCCTCTCTCTAGTCTTGAAACCGCAATTCACTTGAAGCACCAAACACAACTTGGACACAGCACCAACCTGCAACATTTCATGAAGCACTCTGGCATTGGCGGAATACCTACAAATGGAGGCAAAAATTCTAACCCCTCTATCACTTGCCACGAGAGAGACCCTTAGAATTTTCTTGGACACAATGGCCAATCCTGCAGCATGGTTCAACAACTCTGCACGCCCTTCTGCACACCCACAAAGTTGATCCAAAGCTATTAAAATGAGTTCACATGTTCTTCTTTCAGAGGTACAAAGAAGTAGCTCAATGAGGACCGAAACTGCACCACCCTCAACCCCTTTGATCCTGTTTCTGCCCCACGGAAAGAGCTCCACAATCAGCTTCAATGCAGCCTTTGAAGCCTGTTGTGAAATCTGATCACGCAGCACGCGCAAGATTTCCACAAACAGCACTGTTTTGACACTGATCAGTTGGATAGGATCAGCAACCTCCAATGCTGATCTAAGCAGCATGGTTGCATAAGCTCTAGATTGGTAGTTTCCAAGCCTCAACACGTGGAACAATGACTCAATAAACTGAAACCCCTCGTTATATATGAGAGCTTTAAGCTGAGCCTCGGAAGGGTTAAGGTGGAATAAGACTTCGATGGCTGCTTCACAGAGAAGAACAGTTGAGTTTTCTTCTGTCTTGTGCTTCATGGTTGAGGCTAAGAATTCAACAACTCCTGCAGACTCCAAACAGGTCTTGTTCCTTTGACCCTCAAAGGCAATGGATCGAAGCCTTGTGAGACATTTGAGTTGCTTCTCTGGGAACCTCTTTGCTTCTGCGAGGAGTTTCACAATCTGAGTTCTGTCAATGGGTGACTTTGGAGTTGGAATGCGCTCAACTCCAAGTGAGGCATTGAGGGTGCACCAAGATTGGATCAGCCTGCGTAGAGTGTGGTTTGGGGTGAGATCATGGTCTAGTAGGCTCTGCTTGGTAACGGGGCATGTGTTGTTCTTGCATGAAAACAACCATTTCTCTATGTTCTCCCTATCATAAGTGATTCCTGTGCAAACAGTGACAGGGTCTCTCATGAGTTGGAGGGAAATGGGGCAGAGAAAATGAGCAGGAATTTCAACTTCATCCATGTTGAAAGGCTGGAAATGGAATGTCCTAAACTAAGAAAAAGCAAAAGTTGGGTTTGATGATTTGGTTATGTGAGAAGAAGGATGAGATATAGAAATGTGAAGAGTGTGTAGAGAATTGAATGGGGATAAGAAGTCAAATTTGTGAATTGGTGAGAAGAAGTAGCTGCTTCTGGTTGTGGCACATTTAGTTGTGTCATGAAATTTGTGGTAGAGGAAGATGCGAATTTTAATTGATGTTGTTATAAACGATAAAGTCAACACACGGAAATAGAGAGAGATGAGGAGGGTGAGTTAATAAAGGGTCTTTTCCAATGTTTGGGAAGGAGAAAAGGTGTTATATAATATTGGTAGAGACTTCTATTAGCTTCGATATGTGGGTGATATATAAATGATGAAGTGTATAGTAATTGTTATAAGGTGTTGAGGGAGTTAACGTCGGTGTAGGAAATTGCAATGCTAAGGAAAAAAAGCCTTTTATGGAGGCTTTTGACTTCCACTTATGTAATAAAATAGTATTGTTATTTAGGTACATTAGTTAACATCTCTGAGGATACCTTAATGTTTGCATGGTTGTTGCCGACAACTTCTGATCAGGCTCATGCATTTTGCCATGATTGGATCCTTTCTCACGCTTTTCTCGGCTGCATCCATTAATGCATTTTTCATTGTTTCCTCATAAACGTGTTGGGAGCTGGGATTCTGGGAATTGCTTTAGCTAAGGGCTAAGTAATGACTATTCTTACTTTTCTTGTTACGAGTACTATTAATTTCGTCCACCCTCTTTTACCCTTACTTTATACATCTCCTCAATTTCTTAAATTCATACACTATTCTCTTGCTATTAGAATTAGTTTGATGGAGAGAAATTAAGAATAACTCAGTTTTATAGAAGTTTACTTCCTAATAGTATAAGAGTAATTTAGAACATATTATACTAAACTACTATTGTTATTAAATTACTTATATATATATAATCACATGTGTAATGTATAAGTTGTAGAATCTCACTACGAGGAAATGTATTAAAAATTCTATTAATTATAAATATTTCATAGTATATAATATATATATATATATAGTATATAATATATAAGAAGGTACAAAAAAAAATTATTATAAAAAAATTTAGTATTTTTATGTTAGACTTTTAAGTTTAGGTAATGTTAAAATATGTGTAAAGATATGATTAACGAATTCAGAATTTTTTTTTATTAGAAATCAATAATGTAAAGAGATGTTAACACTAGAGTATTTAAATATAATTGATTGCAAAATGCGTAATCAAATATGAATTTGTCGAAAATATTGTGGTTTGTAAAAATGGCAAAACAGTTATTATCCATACTCTATTAAGGTAGTATTTGAAAGAGGCTATAGTAACTTGTTGAAACTTATGAAATTGTTTGACTCTAATAGGTTTTTTTGTTTAATTTATTTTTAATAAGTTTTTGTGTGTGTGTGTGTAACACACTTGTTTTTTCGTAGGCAAATATGCAGTAAAATTTTATGAAATAAAAAGTTTAGTTGTACATGTTGAATGTGCAAAAGATCATACTGTGATCACTTTTTTTTATATAGTTATTTTCTGTCTTGTATGGATGCTAATCTTTGACTGTATTTGGAGTCATTCAATGCCGTGGATTTAATAAAACCAGATGATAAAGGTTGGGGCATGCAAATTGTAAAAGGAATATCATGTTTGAAAAGTAGTAAAATAAATAACCAAATTTCTGTTAAAGTGTTAGTGTTATTTAGAGTTTAGGTTTAAAATACACTGAATTTGATATATTAAAAAAAATTAAACTCGTCAACAGGGTTATAACGCCTCAACATATTTTAATACAGTTGTCGCTCGCATTGATAGAACTGTATGAACTTTTTCTTACATTTCGACCAAAAAAAATTGCCATCAATCTTTTCGAAAAAGGTAAAGATTAAAGAAACATAATTTGGAAAACAAGTTTATGTTATAGAAGTCAATTTTGAAGATCTGATCTAGAAATCCATGTGCTAAAAATTATGATTATCGTCATTCACATGGCATTGGAAACTTCCCAACATTGTTGGACCCCTAACATTTCAAAGATGATTACCAGTTTCAGTTCATAAGATGGGTTTATACCCACTTATTTATATATAAGTATATATTATATATATGATAACACTTATCATAATCATTTTAAACACTCCGTGTTCTGTCACAGTTTTGTCCGAAAAAGATGAAAAGACACATCAGTGGATTAAGGGAGGAGGGAGTATATAAACTGTCATTGGCCTCGACTTCTGAGCGACGTGGGACTATATTAGCATACGGAAACAAGCCCCCAGTCGAGGTCTAAAGGGAGTGGATTCTCCCTAAATGAGGGACTAAGGAGCCTTTTCAGGCTCCACGATGGGCGTCAATGTTTCGACCTCAAGTCCGTTGGACAGCATCGTTAAGGTCAATCATCGCATCCAAGGTATTATCCGCTTTGGAGGTCGGTGCTCCGTCATGATTTTGTCCTAAAAAGACGTCTCGGTGGATTGAGGGAGGAGAAGTATATAAACTATTATTAACCTCGACTCGTGAGCGATGTAAGACTATATTGACATACAGAAACAATTATATAGAAAAAAAAAATATATTCCCTAAGCAAATAAAAATTGAAGTGAATGAAATCTGAAATATTAAATGTGTGTAACTAGTGGAAATTGGGTGAAGCAAGGTGAAGACAATGAATGGAGACTTAAAAAATAAAGAGAGTTTCTTAGTTGTGTGTAGTTTGTGTTTAGGTGATTTTATTTGAGAGATACATTAAATTGTGTGGAAATTAAAAGAGGGAATGGTCAAAGAGAGCTGCGATTAGGCTAAGATATATGGGTATGAGCTAACAAGGAATTATATATTCCAGTGCTGCTGAATTCGCTGTGAGCTGTGTACCTCGTGATCCTAATCACCACAACTTCATTCTTTTATTATTTTATACCAACCTAACAATTCAATACGCGGATTAATTGGAATTTTTTTCTTTCTAGGAAGAGATGCTCAAAAGATTTTGACATCAACGAATTAATTTATATAAAACAATATATAGTTTTTAATATAAGATTTTAAAAAATAGGTTTATAACTTTTTAAAATATTACTTTTCTTATTTGTTTTTAATCAATATAAACTCTAAATTATATTTGATTCCCATACAACACATAGATGTTACAAAATTATATATTTGAGTGTAGAAATTCATATTTTGAAAAATTATAGTGCTCGCTTATTTGTTTGTTTCATTCTTCTCAGATGCCTCTCATTAATGATTAATAAATAAAATTATAAACAACTTTTTTCTTTAATTTTCCTTACTCTGATAAACCAACAGTGATTATAAAAACAATAAAGAATAAAAACAGTAAGTAATGTTACTTAAAAAATTCTATACATTATTATTTTTCAAATTTTATATGTTTTTAAATATTTATATAGGCATATTTCAATTATAAAAGTGTAATTAATATTTAAAAATGTAAAATAAACTATAAATTAATTATTAACATATAAACTAAACTTATTGATATAATTAACTAAAAAATGCTATACTTTTTTAATTATAATAGTGTTATTTTTAAAAATCATGTTTAGAAATTTGATATTTTAAAGATATAATTACCTTTTTTTAGATACTCATTTTTTAATCTATATTTTTTTTTAATTTAGGCTTACTTAACACAATTCAAATAAAAAATATTAAATTATGGCAAATGTTTTAAATTATATTTTATTTTTAAAAATAAAGTAAAGTGCACATCGTATTTTAAAGTATACTTTAATTAAAAATAATGTATTAATATATAGATAAAAATATTTATGTAATTAACTAAATTTATTGATTTAAAATTAATTGAAACGTGTATATATGTATTGTTTTATCACAGGAAATCAAAATTCAAATATGGTACAATGTAAATTAATTTTACACAAGTAAAATGTTACAATATATGACATTCATTGGATATACCGACAATCACCATAATTATAACTTTCACTTGGCAAAATAACACTTTCTCGACCTATTTAAAAAAGGTTCATTTATAAGTTATAGTTGTCTTTCCTAATTATTGTCTCTTCATACTAGGGTCAAGAATAAAATGTACACATGTATACATAAACTAATAATTATAATTTCGAAGAAGTGAAACTGAACTTAATAAATCTTATAAAAGGTGTTCAACCTACAGATGAGATAAACAAATGTGTCAATTTGTAAATGAGAATCACTATCACCAATTATTTAACTTCTACTCAACTTATTGTTCATCTACTAAGTTTTAAAATTTCTAGCCCTTGAATAGCAAACTCAAAATTTTAGTGAATGTTGTTCGATGTGACACATGCCCACTCATTGTAGATTTTGCTTGAACAATGTAGTTATTTTTTAGGATACTCATTATATAATAAAATGCAATCTCTTTTTGTTTTTTCAACAAACAACGTTTTAGTTATTTTAAATATGGTTTTGACAAATACAATTATGGGTAAAGTTCTTGGGCTAATTCTCCCTCTTCCATAACAATTCAGATATACATTCAACACATTCACGTCAAATATCTATTTTGTCTTTAAAGATTTTAAATTTGTACCTTCTGGATATTCATATCCGTAAGTCAAATTACAAAGTTCTGGATATACAAATTTGGAACTAATGTCACTTATGAATTTCACCATCCAGAAGCTTATTTGGACATCATAAATAACCTTCTGGATGTCAAGATCCGTAAGCAAACATAAATGAGCTCTGGATCTCAATCCTCAACACCATTTACAGCACACCATTCTAGATATGAAAATCCAGAACTCATAACTCACTTTTGGATATGACCATCCAGAAGCTTAAATGAAATATGAAAATAACCTTCCAGATTTTAAAATCCAGAATGTATAAAAATGACTTCCAAATATTGATATCCGTAAGCAAATGTGTGAAAAGGACAAAATGGGGTTTTAAAATTTTTGTTGGGTGCGAGTCAAAATTGATTGGGTGCAGGAAGCAATTACGAAGTTCTTGTTCCCTTCAAATGGAGTTCATGATTTCTTAAAGAAGGCAAATATTTTTTTTCACCATTTCAATTTGAGCCTGCACCAATTTGCTAGTAAAATGACAAAAACATTCCTTCAAAATGAGGAAATGACCTTATATAAAAAGAAGATGCAGATAAAAAAAAAATACTTCCAGATGATACTTCCATAACTCTTTTCCAGAATATATTTATGGATTTGTATTTCCAGATAATGTGATCTGAATTTTCTTTTTAAAAATATATTTTTTATTTTGAATTCCAGATTTTTAAATTCAGAATAGAGGGTAATTTTAGAAAATTTGAAAGGTGATGGGGTGTAGTTTCAAATTGGTATGGTGCAGGAAGAATTTGCCCTTAAAGATTGATTTCGTATGCCTATATCTTTTATCTGGATTTCACTTTACCAATGATATTTGGACAGCTTCTTCCTACATCTCTACATCTCCATATAGATGTTATTGTGTCACCCTCATAAGTTTTTTAATTTCAAATATGTCCTTATGTAAAAAAGTTAAAATATATGAAATTTATGGTGTGGTGTAGTTTATATTCTAGATTACATAATAAAAGTATTTTTCAAACCATAGATTAACTTTCAGATTATGTAATAATCTTGAGACATTTTTCAAATTTCAGGATTAGATTTCGAATTACAATCCATAAGTCTTTTCTGGATATGAGATTAACTTCCAGATCATGTAATCCATAATATATTCAAATTATATAATACATAAGTTAATCCCAAATCCAAAAAAGACTTCATAGACTTCCATATCATGCAATACAAAATACAATTTTTTTAAAATATATTTAAGATTACATAATTCAAAAATTATTACGGGATTCGAGATTGGCTTTCATATGGAGAACACTTCCAAATTCAAAAATATATCCTAAATTATATAATCTGGAATGCTTTTAAAAGACGAAAAAAATGAAAAACATTCAAATCAGTGACAAACCAATGCAAGATAAAATGGAAGAAGAAAGAAGGTGAAAAAGGTGTGGGATTTCAAAAGTTAATTTATTTTTACTGAAGGGCAAAATGGTATTTTCATATTTAGAATGGGATTATGGAAGTGCAGGAAGGAGCTGATATTTGATAACCAAGACATGGCTTGGATCCACTTAGATTGTCAATTACATTATCGTGAAACCTTGTAATAAAAAAAAAGTAAATTACTTTATAAAATGTCACAAAATTAATCTAAACTTTTATAGAAGTAGAAATATACGAATAACTATGTTAGTAACTTGTCTCTTCATCTCTACATTGTTTTTGAATATTATGTTAAAAGTTTGACGCAGTACATCTAAGTCTAATCACTACATTGATATGTAAACCCTTCTAATTACCGACCAACGTTTTCAAATATTTAAGACTCATAATAGGTGTGCCTCCATATGTGTTCATGCATGTATTTTGTTCAAAAAACCGTATCCAAACATCATTTGTTTTATTTTCAACAAATGTTGGTGAAAATATGTTACTATTCTCATCTTGTAATTGCAATCAATAAAGTTGCATAATATTTGTCTATCAGAAAAATATAGTCTACTTGAATAACCGAATGGCAATGTTTGAAGCCTTCAATAACGTTGTATGAGTATGACAATTTGTGACAATACATAGCATCTTAATAAAACTCATGCATGATCACAAAAGCCCCATTCACAAATTTTTAAAATATTTTAGGAGATCCATATTTAAAATTATTGCACTAAATTTTAACACAATTATATGTGCAAGTTCTTAGTGTATAAACATTTTATTAAAACTAGTTCATAGTTTTAAGAATCATTTTCCTTATTGTCCTTAGTTTGATTAAGCCTTATGTATAATGACAAACATTTTATGATATGGATTTTGGAATTTAGCCACATTTAAGCACCCAGAGGAAAATGACACAATTAAAAGCTAATAGAAGATGAGCGCTAAGAAAATCTTCTACATTTTGGAATCAAAAGTGAGACAGGTTTTTTCAGTCCCCGCAATGGAAAGTTTTATATTTTATTTTATTTCATCGTTTTAATTTCAGAGGCGGTTGTGTGTTGGGCTGTTGAAGTTTTCGATCCGGATAGAACATAAATTATAACACTCAGCTTTTGTGGCCTAAATGTATTCTTACCTTCCACTTCCATCATTAAGGGTTTATATGATTGAGAGCTCAAACAACTATAACACTCAGCTTTCTATAGTCTGAATTTACATTGTCTTTTTTCCTTCAATTTCCATAATTAAGGGTTAGTTGATTAAGAACTCAAACAACATTTTGCAAGGTAATCTTCGAAAATACTTCGACAAAAAGAGAAGACTTACGGGAAGGAAATGTACGATTATCCCGCACAACAGTCAATCTCTGTTGGTTCACTCAAATGCTCAGCCTCAAAATTCTCCTTCTGCGGTCTTTGTTCTACACAGAGTCATGTGAATTTTAAAACGAAATCAGTAACTAATAAAATAATAAAACTGAGAAAGAAGTCAATAACACGTATACTAGTATCATACCTCTGCATCATTTATACACGTTTGGTTATGTTATATCCCATAAAAATTGTTGTTAGGACATCTCGTATTTCCAATCTGTTGATGAAGAGTACTTTTTCATGCACCGTATACTTACCATCGTTACTATTTCTATGCTACTGTTTTTAGTCTCAGCTGCTCCAGCTATTCATTTCCAAATGGATTTATTGTCTTGCTAGGATAATTTTTTGAAAAGAATCAAATATCAATTTATCATTCCAACATATCCATGCTGACAGTTTGAACAGTGCTACAACCAGCGTTATTTGAGATACTCTTAGCTCTCAATTGTTTCCTTACAGCTTCAACATCGACCCACCTTTCTGCTAAAGCATAAACATTTGACAGAGCTACATAGTCCTGACTCTTTGACGTCAACTCTGGACGACTCCATTCTTCTAACTGGAGAAGAAACTTCCCCACCTTCTCTCCCATCACAACATCCTCATGAATCTTGCATGCACCTAGCAGAATCCTCCATATTACATCATCAGGATTAATTGGCATCTGCATGACAAATTCATATGCTTCTTTTAACTTTCCAGCACGGCCAAGAAGGTCAACAATGCAACCATAATGTTGTATCTGAGGTGTCACACTAAATGTTCTCTTCATTTCATGGAACAATTGAAGGCCTTCCTCCATAAGCCCACTATGACAACAAGCAGACAAGAAGCTAGTAAAAGTTGCTTCATTTGGCTTCACACCATAATCTCCCATCTTATATAAAACCTCCAAGGCTTGTTTTCCTTTCCCATGGATGGCTAGGCCAGTAGTCATTGCCGTCCAAGTCAAGATATTCTTCTGGTTCATGCTCCAGAAGACAGACAGGGCACTATCAAGGCATCCACATTTTGAGTACATATCAACAAGAACAGTCCCAATAAACACATCATCTTCAGTACACAATGTCTTTTCTGCAAATGCATGCATGCAAGAACCAGTTTCCAGCAAACCCATTTGAGAAACTGCTGAAAGCAGAGCAACTACGGTTGTATCTGTTGGTTTAATTCCACGTACATCAACCAACATGTCATTAAACAATGACAATGCATTGACAGCATATTGCATGTTCCCTTCTTTAAGGGAAGAATAACCTGTTATCATAGCATTCCACGTAACACTGGTTCTAATTGGCATTTCATCAAACACTTGTCGGGCTGAGATAATATCTTTGTTACTCGAATAAAAGTATATTTTGGTAGTCGAAACCAAAATATTTGACCCAACCCCATGTTTTACTATAAGGGAATGTAGTTGTCTGCCTACCCACAATGTTGAAGCTGACGGAGAGCGAGCACAGGCTCCAAGAACAAAATTGTAAGTGTAATCATCAAAAAACATGAGTCCCCGAGAAAACTCATCTCGGAAAATTGTAATAGAATCATTGGGTTTAGCACATCTTATCAAAGTATTAAAGAGAAACAGGTCTGGCTTGTCAAAGTACTGGAACACTAAATGTGCATTATTAGTAATGTGTGAGTCTGGTGAGCCACAATAATTCTCAATTAACTTGGCCAAGAAGGTGGGCAGTTTAAGGCCATTAGTAATTAACTGGGCATGAATTTGCTTTATATTTTTGGACTCTTTGCGAAAAGAATATAAGAAAGAAATACATCTAAGTCTTGGAAGGCAGTTTAGCATGAGGTAAACTATGGCCCATAAAAGAATATTAAAAATGTCAGCTCAAGAGATCAGTTTTGATGTTTGATACTCCTTCCTTATCAAATTTCACCTTTCACCTTCATTTGACGCCAAACATTAAACTTCTCCTGAAGTTTAATGTGCAGATCACAAAAGGAAGATGATGATGATTTAGAACCCTACAAATCTGTTAGGATAGCACCATCCCCATACCCAAGCACTCTGATCATCTATCCAATTCTGATAAATAACTTCTACATGGAATTCATCCTCATTCATCCAACTATATCCTTAACTCAATTTAGTATAATGCTCCGAGGCTTCTCAGTCATTTCTTCGTTTGTAAACAAACTAATCACGAGTAATAACGTAAAAAATCCCTAGAATCAGATCTTAGTAGTTAGTGCCATATAAAATTGAAATTCATTTTTTCCATTAAAACGAATAAATGTGGAACATCCCCAACCCTATACAAGTTAATTTTGAATCAAAAGAACAAGCCACAGTAAAAAAGAAAATCCAATAAGCAATTTCCATCACTCAAGCAGTGCATATTTGCTCGTGCTTTCTCCCAGCCTTTTTGGGCCTCACTTCTGTTCATATACATTAAATTTGTCTATACTCTTTTTAAGCTATATACACTTAATTACTTGAAAATGACTTATTTTCATGTACATAAAATTTGTGTGTACTCTTTTTAAGTCATACACAGTCTAGGTAATTTTGCAGACTTATTTTATGATGCTTTACCACGAACTTTTAACTTCACTCAATAACTTCCTAATTTATTAGTTCTACCATCCAAGAAACATACGCAGCTAAATACATGATAACTCGTTCTTCACATGACAACAAATGACAGCATTTAGATATACGTCTACATTCCACCTCACTGAAAATGCTCATTCTGATTTTGCTGTATTATCATCTACGAATCATTACCATCACGAAACTAAAGAAAACCGGTGTTTTCAAATCCTAATCGTGACACATCCAATTAAGCATATTAACTAACTATGAAACGCAGACGAATTAAATCAACAGGACCACACAAATCAACGAACTCTTAATGCAGGCGGTAAGTGATAAATAACAGATAACAGATTGCAAAGAAGCATCGGAGAAAGAGAGAAAAATTACCTCTGTCAGGTACAAAGTATCGAGTGAGAACTTGCCAGTTGCAGCAAGGAATTGCAATGGATGAAGAAGACGATAGCGGAAGCAATATTGTTGCAGAGGAACTACAACATGTTCGAGAATTGAGATGCAGAAGAGTGTGGATGAAGCAGGGAAGGGACAAGACGGGTTTTTGGTTGCAACAACTGATCAACACCGCTAAACTTTTGTGCTTGTTTATTGTGAAGATTGAAGAATGGGCCCATCTTTGTAAGGTGTCCATTTCTCATGGACTTATGGCCCAGTTTCTAACTCATTAGATAAGCATTAATTTTTAACTATTCATTTTTTTTAAAAGACTATTGAAATTCAATTAAAGAAAAAGATAAAATAAAATATATTAAAATAACTAAGCAATTAATAATATTAACTGTACATGTTAAAGTAAAAAAAGTTTGAGATAATTGAGAGAAATTTTATAATTATGAATATAAAGGGTGAGATGCACTTCTAGGGTTGAAATATTAAGATAACAGGAGAGTGAAAATTAAAATTTTGCACTCTGATTTTTATTACAAGAATAAAATTATATATTTAAAAAATTCTTCCTATTTTAAATTTATTCTATTAACTAGCAAATACAACCATTTATCGTAAATACGGTTCCGTAATAAAATACTAATTAAAAGTAATTCATGAAAGAAAACAAATTATATTTTAAGTAGAAGGGTTCTCCCTACCAATTGTTTTGATCACATACATATGATATATTTAGTAAATTATTATTCTTATTATTTTTCTTTTTAATTTAAACTATTTATTTGATATTGATTATTTTTATTTTTCATTTAAAAATGTGTAAACAAAAATGAAAAGTGGAATATTTTTTGGAGGACTCATCATAATGGTTTGAAAACACTTTTTAATTCTTTTATGAGCTATGAGACTCAGACACTTCTCTTGAATGGACGTATCCATGTCGGACACACGTATCGGTGTCAACACTCGTAGGACACTTATCGGTGAAGTGTTCAATTCAAAAAATATTTGTTGGATTTTTGAAAATTCTAGCACGGTTTTAACACAATTTTAAAAGATATAAATACAATAATTTTCTAAAAATTCAAATTTATCGTATAAATTTTTATTATGATTATAAAAATAAGGAACAAATTCTTTTGAATTAGTCATGAAAAATATGCTCCCAAACGAATCTGAAACATACTTTTGCATATAAATATTTATTTTCAATTTATATAATTCAAAATTATATAATATATAGATCTGTGTCCCCGTATCCTACATTTTAGAAATTATACGTATTTCTGTGTCCATATCCGTATCGTGTCAGTGTACTATCCGTGCTAAATAGTTGATGAGACAATTAAGATAAGATTGCATCAGTAAATGGTTCACCAGAACCAGTAATGAGACTGTTTTAACTTTTATTTTTGTCAAAAACTAATTATTAATGTTTTGTGCAATAAGGATAAATTCTTGCAATATCTTCATCATGTCCTGGGCTATAACCAAGAAAATTATCTTTTAAGATTAAGGAGTATCCAGCATGCAACAGACATACAAAATGAGAGACAAAAACTGCACCAGACAAAGTAAAGTGATGTCTAATCTCAGCTACCCAATAATATATGTGAAGAGAATGGGAATGAATATGAATCCTTTCACGCTAGATTTTCATATGACAACACGTAAAATTATGTATTTTTTTTTATAAATATTAAAAAGTTGAATTATATTCAATCTATGAGTTTAGTAAACATATTTTATATATGTAAAAGATAACAAGAAACTATACCACCAAGAACGTAAGTAGTAAATTTACTCCATCGAGTTATGAATATGTAATTATATTAAATAAAACATTGTGTTGTAGATAATAATCTTATTCAACTAAAAGAGAATTATCTTTTCCTGTAAAAGATATCTAATGTTTTTTAAATAAAAAATTTCAAACTTTACATAATAAATTTATATTATTAATACATGTATTAATTCATATTTTTTAAAATGTTAAATAATATAGCCACAATTTTCACATGATATAATACTAGGTAAAAATATTATTTATTCCATAATGAATACTTTCATGCATAAACACGTAATGTTGAGTTTTGATTTTTGTCATTATCGGGTTAGATAATGTTCGTGTGATAACTCAAATAGTTTTGTTAATATAATCCAAAACTTTAACATATAATTAAATTATTTTAATGACAAATAAACTCTTTATTATTTTTATCATAGCTAAGTTTTAGTATGAAAAAAATGATAAAGAAGTATAAACCTAAAAAAAACGGTATGTCCTCTTAATATTATAATAAAAGATAATAAAAAGACTTCTAAAATATGTTAATCTAAAAAAAAAATTAATGGACATTACTCTTTGTTATCTTTAGGGACTTCCATCTAGATAATGTTTTTTTTATCTTCTTATGTTTATTTTTCTTTTTTTCTTAAACTCTCAAGGTAGTTACTCGTGTTTTCTCTTCAGAATTTCTTTGATTTTTGTTTTTCTTTGCATAGGTTTGGTAGATCCATGTTTATTTTTTATTTTTTTACTTTTTTGTGTTTTATATTTTTTTAAATTTTTTAATAAAAAATAAAAACAAAAACTCTTTATTAAATATTATAAAAATATATGTTTATTACACTCATTCTAAAAATTAACGTGACATAAAGAAAATTGATTCTTATATAATATTTGCACGTTTTATTTTTCTAAAGTAATGAGTCCTGTTTCTAGGTGGATGGAAACAGAATCTGGTTTTAAAATTGACGGAGTTGACTTTAATTCACCAATTATCATATATATAGAGAGATAAATTACTAATATTTCAATATGAAATTACAACTATACCCTTGATCTTTTAAAGGCATTTTCTCATATAGAAGATATATGCCAACAGAACTCAATTCTGTGCCTGTACTTAATGTTTTAAAGTGTTGAGTTTGGCTAAAAAAAACCACAGCAAAAAACACACAAAAAAATGAGATTGAAACAATATATTGAGTCAACCCTAACTAAGAGGACAAGTATCCAACAAAATCTGTTGGCATCCTCATTTTTCTCTTCGTACCACCCATAACTTTAGCCATTTTCATTTGTCCAATCCATAGTCAGCAACCACATATATTGTTCCTTGTCAATTGATCATTTCATGCACCGTGATTTCTTCGAATAATGTTTCAGAGACACGTATATAATAGATTCAAGATTTTTGTTAGATTTTGCCGTGAACAATTTGCTCATATATCCACCACCATTTCAGCCACTGTAAGATGGTAAAACCTTAGTATATATATATTGGAATCTGGTACGTCTTAGTTGTTATTCGGTGGAAAATCCACGCTGCATTTATGGATAATACTCTGTTTCAACCACAAATTTCTTCATTTTTTTTTCCTTTTTTTAATTCCCTTACAAAACATGGCTGTGATAGGCAACTAGAGCATATGTCTATTTTACCCCAAGAAGTAAAAACAAATAAAAGTTCTCAAATTCACTCATTCCTAATATCGAACACCTTTTCTAAATCAAAATTTTATATATACTGAAATAACTGAAGGTAGATAATGGGATATTTCATATCTACCAATATAAGATGAATTTATAGTATAAAGATGGATGCAAATTTTATATTAAGTATAAGTACGTTTAAAATTGAAATAAACTTATTATTTTTTAATATGATCTATCTAAACTCTATCCCAATAAGAATAAGGTTACTTTATTGGATATTAAAGTTATTTTTAAAAATGTATTCTAATAAGAATAAGATTAATTTATAATATATAATTAAGTCAAAATCTTATTTTATTATTAATTATAAAATTGAATTATGATTAGAGTTCATCTTTAATAAATTTCTATATCCAAGAAAATATTAAATAAAAATCAGTTTTAGAGATAAAAATAATTAGTAGTTATAGTAACTAAATTAGAGATCATTTTAAAGACTAAAAAAAATTCTAAATTAGATTCTATTATTGTTAAATGGTTTCTAAATTGGTATCTAATTAACTACCAATGTTTTTTCTACCAAATTTATAATATAAATAATTGGTAGTTAAAACATTGGTAGTTAATTATATACCAATTTAGAAACTATTTAACAATAATAGAAACTAATTTAGAAACCAAAAATTTAAATTTAATCACTATAGCAACTAATTATTTTTTATCTCTAAAATTGGTTTTTATTTCATCATTTTCTTGTATAATGGATATTGAGTAAAAAAGTGTAGACACATGTATATCTTTCTTCCTTTTATGTTAACTTTTTTTACTTATGTTAACTTTTTTTTATGACATATCAATGTATTCCTATCTCTCTCCCCCTCTAATTACGTGAAGACATGTTATGGACATGTGAGGATGAGAGATACAAATGTTACACAACATGTGAGATCAATTCTCTAACAATGTACGACGTTGTACCCTTTCTATAGAAGACAGTGTTCAAGCAACTGAAAAGTCGAGCTTAATTCGAGTTATCTACCACCTCTATTTACATGTATCTTCAACCCACTAGCAACCCTAAATCTTTGATAAAAAAAAAAAAACTACAGACCTATACAAAGTGCTAAAATGTTGACAAGTGGCCACTGCGTCGAACCTTTTTCTTGTTCTGACCAAACCTATCGATTTGGCTCTCACCCCTTGCACATACCTATTTTACCAATGTATCATGAGAACACAAAAGATTGTCTTGTGTAAAGGTGTACTTATCCTACTATAAAAGTGTGCACATGTATACACAAGCAATACACAATAAATGTCTTATCATGCATGATATTGGAGGAGGAAATGCAAAAATAATCATAAAAAGGAACCGAAACTTAACCAAAGAAATTCTAACGACACCGAAAGTAGGTACAAATGTTAGAACAGCAAGATTAAATATTGAATTTGTCCACTCTCTGTTTTTGTGTGTATAGAGTAAGAACAAGTGGGAATCAGGGACAGAACCCTATGCTCTCCAATTACCAATTTTCCATAACCATTGGTCTCTCTTTTTATGGCAATTGTTTATAAGGTAATGCAGCTCTGTGGCTAAAGTTTTCATGTTCTTATATTACGTGCCTCTTTCTTGTTGGTTGTTTGCTTCAATACTCTTGCAACTCGTGTGTGCATCTTACTCATTACGTGTTAGAATTACAATAAAATACAGTAAAGATAATTGCACAAGAGAGATGCTACTTTGATACCATTGCATAACTATAAATTAGCATTTTATCATAATATTTTATTAACTAAACTAATTGTAAAGTAAATGTGAGAGAAAAAGTAGCCGATAAACAATATTTTTGCATTGCATAAAAAATGAGTTATGCATATTCTTAGTAAAATTGAGAATAAGAATATAGAAGGTTGACATTTTTTCAATGTGCCTGTAATAATTATTTATTTATTGAAAGGTCTCGATTCAATTATAGTCTTCCAAATTTAATCTACAAACTTATTTTAATGGAGTGACTAAATTTTAGGTATATTTTCCTCGGTGATGTAGTGTTATTTTCAATCTAAAATAAAATATATATAAGTATTTACTTTATTTTATTTTATAAAAAAATTTACTATGCTACTTGACATCTCAAATAACAACCATCATTTATCATCACATGAAAAAAGTATTATTAAAAAAAGAAAAAGAAAGAAAATACAAAAATATGGGGGGATTAGACAAAAGTCCATATGTTAACAAAAACGATACATAGGTAGACTATACCTATTAATAAAGAATTCTAAGAACAAACTAGATGGAAACCTATTATACCAATGAAAGAATTCTCTATGAATAAATCCTAAATTAGTCAACTTATTAGCACACGCATTCCCTTCACGAAAAATATGAGTAACCCTAAACCTGATTTTTGCACAGTAATTAAGACAAGTATTTCAACGATTACGAAGCATCCAAAGAAGCATAACTGCATATAAAGGTCATTATTCCGGATTTCTAATCACATCCTTAAAAACATAACTTAAACAATACTTCATTCAGGTAATCTTTTTGTATTATTAGATATTGAACGGTTTTAGAGTGGACGATACCAATCAATCCTCATAAAAAGAATGTATTAAAAAGTATATTAACATAAGTTAATTTGTAAAGTTAATATAATCTTAATCATAGTACGTATGTAAATCTTAATCCAACATATAAATTGGTACAACAATCAAAATAATGTTATGTTATTATTACAATATTTATTGTGTTCTTATACGGAACATTTTACTTGAGGGTCGGATAATCTTCTGCAAGTACATTATTGAGCGAGAGTCGAAACTAAACATTAGGAAAGGAGTCTGAAAAAAAAAGAGATAATGATTGAAAGAATAACTTGTTTAACCGGTATGAGATATTAGTCAACCTTTTATACAAGAACACTTTCATTGCTACTTTTATAGATTAAACAATTTTTCTTTTAATTGTTTTTATAAATTATAATACACAAGCATATACAAATTTGGACTGACTGTTTAGTGACTTCTAGTACAGCCAAAAGTATTAAAAGAAAAAAAAGCTTAAGAAACAAATACAACAAATTATAAGACGAACATGCTACTTTAGCTTTATACTTCCATAATGAATAGCCATTTCAAAACAAGGTTAGGTCAAACACTATGCTATTTCCAACTTTTATAGGTTAAAAAATAATTGCTGAAAAATTCCAAGGGTGAATTAAGCAGTATTTCAAACATAGGACCACACATATTCATTTTAATGGTATTGCTTTGAGGTTTAAGTAAGATAGCACTTAGGTTGACGGAATCTTAAAGTAAAATAATCCAATTATCGCGAATGGTGTTAATTAATTAATTACCAACTTCTAATTGGTTACCGATTAATTAATCGAGACGTTTGATTAGCGCTATGAACCTTGGAATGTTTATGAATATAATATATAATATAATAAGGTGAATAGTGAATAATACATTATGCTTTTGCAAACATGATAGCTAAGTTGAAAAATAATTGCTATCCGAATCAATCGATCATTTTCATAACTATATACAAGGAATATATTGAACCAAAAATTCGAATTCCCAGAATGTTAAAATGTACAAACTGACAAGTCAAGTCCAAATCCATCCATCCATTTGAGCTATACATAATTAATGGCTTCTTTGGTAAGTGTA
Organism: Phaseolus vulgaris; assembly: GCF_000499845.2. Taxonomy (NCBI): domain Eukaryota; kingdom Viridiplantae; phylum Streptophyta; class Magnoliopsida; order Fabales; family Fabaceae; genus Phaseolus; species Phaseolus vulgaris. The sequence continues at coordinate 35,418,863 of NC_023755.2, read as the reverse complement.
ATTTGTTATTTATATGAATTTATGGAGATTGATTTAAAATTATCTGTGCGTATTTTGGTTTAGGTGATTTGTCTGAGGATTTGTAGGAAAATTTTTGATTGAAATAACATTACAAAGAAAATCATCAAATAGAAATAAATTTTAGAGACAAAAAATAATTAGTTGTTATAGTGACTAAATTAGATATCATTTTATAAACTAAAAAAAATGGTTTCTAAATTATTTAACAATAACATAAACTAATTTAGAAACGAAAATTTTTTTTAGTCTCTAAAATGATCTCTAATTTAACCACTATAACAACTAATTATTTTTTGTCTCTAAAATTGGTTTCTATTTGATGATTTTCTTGTAGTGGAAGATGTTTCTAAGATGAGAAAAAAGTGGTAAATTTTTGGGGATTGTTTAGTAAATTATTAATTTAGTTTTATGTTTAATATTTGGTTTTTAAATCATTTTTTATTGATTTTTTTATTTTTTATAAATATTATTGGAAATCAATAAATAATTTTTTTATTTTCTCAAGTAATTTGTTATAATAAAAAGTATTTATATTTTAAAAAGTACTTCTAAAAATAATTTTGACATAGCACCTTAAATAACTTATCAGTTTTTATTAATTAAATTAAATTAATAAAGTATATCAATGCATATCAATAAACTTTCTACTCAAATTGAATATTTTTTCATCAAACTAAACTATTCCACCTTTAATTCGTTTTCTCTTCAAATCACTACTAATCAATCATTCACTATATCTCTAACTAAACAAAGTATAACTCAAATTTCAGTATAGCATTGTAACTTTGGTAGTTTAAAGTTTATTCACACTTAGTCAATGCAAAACTATTATTCAATATTGTTATATAAAAATGGTTATAGAATTCAAGGTTAATAGTTGTACAATGATAAAATTTATGATAGTAATTTAAAATAATTTGAGAACAAATTATTTTTGTTTTCTTCTTATTCCTCTCCTATTGTTTTACTTTATCACTATAAGTCATGTCATCATTGTTATGGCTCGCCATTGAACTGGTGTTCTCATTTTTCGCCTACATATATTGTCTTCGTCGTACTTACCTTTGATTTATATGGGTGCTATTTGTGTTTCTCCTTTTATTTGCATCACCATCAATGCCTTCATTTGCTTATCTCTTTACAAGTTAAGTTCTCTTGTATTTTTTTATCATTTTTGTTTTTACATTTTTGAAATTTTTAGTTTACATTGTACCTTAGTATTATGATTAGTATAATTTCCGAATATATTTTTGTTGTATTGAGATTACTTTTATTGATTAATTTGTTCAACATATTGATATTGAGTTTGAGGAAGTCCAACTGCTAACAAATATCATTATTTCAATTAAGGAGTTTGTATTTTAAGTGTTATATCACAAAAAATTCTAAAAAAATACTATAAACTTGAAATTGCTGAATCAAAAGTTTATGTAAACTTTAAAGAGTTATTTAATATCTTAAACAAGTTAATTTTTCTTTGATTTACATATAATACAAAATATTCTTCTCATGCATTAACGCATCTCTGTCGGACTTTCTCCTCACCTATCACATCATATGTTTCCATGTAAAAATATGTTCTTCACAACAAAATGTAAGTTGTAATTAAAAAAAGTTGCATAACACATAAAAAAGACAATTCATTTAATGTCATAAATACTTAAAACATTTATACCAAACATAGGTTCATTCACATTATCAACTCAAATGTTTATTCATCTCATGTCAAAACCAACAAGCATCACTTGTCACATCCCACAACTAATCACACTATCTCATGTCAAAATCTGACATCAGTTACTACATCCTAAAGATAATCAGTCAATCCCACCACATAGACATTTACATAGACATTTGATGACTTTTGTAAAATGTATTATCTCGACTTTTAAAAAATTATATTAATTATTTATCTTTAATTTCAAATAAAAATTATAAAATCTTATGTTTTTATCTCTTATGATTAAAATCATATTTAAAATATATGCATATATATATATATTTATATATTGTGACTAAATAAAATAAATATAATAATAATAATACTAAAAAGTTCAAAATAAATAAATAATTACAAAAATATAATATTTAATTATTAAATAAATAAATAATTATTTAAGGAAACATTCTTATGGATAAAAAGAAATAAGAAAAATAAAAAGATAAGAAAGAATAAGATTATATTAATGAATGTAATGATGACTTTGAAAAATAAATTAAATTAAATTTAAATTATATATACTACAAAGTTGTGTATCTAAATTTTTAACTTACATCATAATAATATACATTATAAGTTTATAACAATTGTATTTTTTTAATTAATATATAATAAATTTACAAATATATTCCAAATTATAATATATATTTCTATATACTTATGTTTTAAAGAAGAAAAAAATAATTTGCAATGTAATAATTTTGAAATAATAATTAAAATATATTTTTTATATAATTTTTTTTTGTATGTGGTTTTTTATTAAAGAATTATTTGATTTTAAAAAAAAATAGTTATTTAAAGGGTAAAGTTGTAAGAAATTGGTTTTTTTTTTCAAATTCAAATTTCTCTAAACTTTCTAAAATTCAAATTTTCAATTTAAAATAAATAATTATTAATTTTTTTATATTTTAATATTATAAATGATAAAATTGGAAAACATACCTAGAGAAGACATGGAAAGAAATGGAGAGAATGAGAGGGAGAGAGGGATAGAAAGAGAGGGAGAGAGAGGGGGAGCGGGGATTTGGAGTAAAAAGGTTTTAAATCTTTACACTTTGTTTTACTTCTAGATATCTCTCCAATTAAAGGGAATGGAGAGTTGATCTTAATAAATTTAAGTGTTTTTTTTACTAATCATTTGATTCATATATCATTGTATTGTTTTTTTAAGTTATTTATTTATTTATATTTATCTTCAATTACGCACTGATCTTACTTATTTATTTATTTTTATCTTCAATTACATACATTGGTTCTATTTATTTATTATTTATCTATCTATTTTTATGTCATTTAATTTATTTTCAGTATTGCACCGATCCTATTTATTTATATCTCCAGTTACATTACATGGTCTTATTTATTTATTTTTATCTCTAGTTATGCATTGGTCCTAATTTTTTGTTTATTATTTTTATTATTTTATTTTCTTATAATATATTGATCCATATCTAATTGTTAAAGTTCATTTTTATTTTATTTCATTTCATATTATATTATTTAAAATATAATTTTTTTATAACTTAAATATACATAGAAAGTGAGAATAAAAATAGAGTAAAATTAATTATTATTTTTATTTAATGTGTTTGGATAAAAGAAAGTTACTTATATGATTTATGGATCATTGGTAAGACAAATGTGACATATCTTAAGAGTCATCATGTTTTGTGATTTTTGAAAGTGTAAAAGAATATACCACTTGAGAAAAAATCATTTATTACATTGAGTTAAAACCACCATGTTAATATATCTGTCTTTGTATTTAGGAAGTTACAATTTGGTATAATGTGGGATGAAAGGTAGGGATCGATTAGAGTCTAAAGGAGTTGTCAAGTAAGTGAATATCTGGATAGTTCATAATAGTGTCTTGGACTAGAATATTTCACAAGCCAAACTTAGGATTGTTCGATGCCTACTCAACATAGCCAAGATTAGGTAGTCAGTATTTTTTTTTTTATTGGCAAATGGCAAAATTTTTTGAGAAAAATGATTATGATTATACCAATGTTTTTTATGAGAAATATTTAACTACATAATCACTTCTCAAGCAACTTTTGATGTTCAGTGGGGATCATCAAAAGTGGAATATGGATCCATATGTGTCATAAAGTGAGATTGAGTCACTTGTTGATAAAGTGAGAACGAGTCATAAGTTTCATAAAGTAAGATTAAGTTTTATGGTTGTGAGTCAAGTCAAATGCCCCAATTATTACGGTTAGAGGTCAAATCATAGGTCATCATTGTCTTTATTGTGTGTTGAGTTTATTAAGATTAATATTTAAGGCTTACTAATGAATCCCTGAGAGATAGAGCATCCACTGAGCTAGCCCACCTTTTCATAAGGATGACCATGAGCATGACACAGAACCCAAGGCTATGTCAGGATCATTCCATAGCCAGTGCCTCAGAGCCTATCATTCCTGAAAGGATTACCAGAAGTAGAGCCCACATGATTGGAGCTAAGCACCAGCTAGTTTCCTTATTTTTAATTTCAGTAGATTAGAGTGTACTTAGTATAAATTGGGTTTGTGCCAAGCCCACATTTCATTTCATGTGTCGCCCTAGGTTTTAGGTTAACCTAGCTTCTATAAGAACTTCTAAATGGTGCGGAATTTCAAGGTTTGACCTAGATTCTAGAAGCCTTGGAAATGTCAAATATTGACATACATTTATATTTGAGGTTATGTTATGATTAATATTCTCCTTAAGAAAATCATATTTTAAAAAAATCTACTCCAAATTTCTAATTAAAGAACAATTTTATATATAATAGTCCAAGTGTTACATAAGATACATATATGTTGAATTTAAACACAAAAGATTTTGCACAATGCATAATATTTTCCTCTTTTAACAACTTGACTTACAAGAAACTTTATCCACTTGTGTGACAAAGTAAATTCTTATGAATTATAAGACCCAACTTTTATTTTAAGTCACAAGCTAAGTCATAGAAACACTCATCAACTCTTACCATCTAATATATTTCTCTATATGAGTTCACTAAACAATAGAACCAAGATAATCCTTTTACAAACATCCCAAAATTCAATACATTTCATCATTACATAACACTTAGTGTTACCTCTTTGATAAACATTATATTCACATCACACCATCAATCTCAAATCATATCACACCATCAACCCTAAGTCTCAACAATTTACTTTTCACAACTCATAATTGACGAATACAATTTTTATACAACAATATTTATATAACAAAAAAGTAATTTAATTAAATCATATTTTCTATATAAATAACAAACATATGTCTTTAAACAAATAAACACCTCTTTAAATTATTGTGAGTTAGTTTTTTTAGGGATTATTACTTGAGCGGAAATTAAGTCATATCAAACCTCTCTATCCTTTGAGAGATTTTTGCTTGAGTGAAAATACCTTTGCTTGAGAAAAAAAATCAACTTGATTTGAGTCTCTCCTCTTAATTGCATTTTTTTTATCTACCAAAGTGTCACTTAAGTGAAAAATGTAGACTATAAATACCTACAATCATGCATAAGACTTGTACCAAATTGATCCAACCAAAACTAATATGCTCCATCTTTATTAAAAAAAAATCTACACGTTTCCAACTCAATAATATCAAATTGGTTCAAGTTTACAACATTCCACATCAAATACCAAATACATATCATGCAACAAACCTAAATAAAAACATATATAAATTTCTAAAACTTTTAATCATTTACATCAAACAAAATTTATTTAAATACATTTATCTCTCAAATTACCACACATAACACATTCAAGTCAACCTAAAATGGTCAAACAAAATTTAATATTCACTTAATGTCATTAAATATTCAAATCCAAACTTGATCCCATTAAAATACAACTACAAAATTTAATTTAAATCAGTTTATCAATTCTTTAAAATAAATAAAAAAATATACCTTTGTCAACAACTTTAACTAATCTTTCATCCATCAACAATACAATCACATTTATTTAACATTTTTTAACAACTTTCACAATACCCAATCATAATTAAAATATAAAAATTATCATATTTTTACATTTTTACATGTTGAAAACATAAAAGTCCAACCGTCCATGTCAATATAGTATTCCTACATAAAATACATTACCATGACAAAGTCACATCCATGTAGTCCTGATCTTCTACATTAAGATATTATCAATTTTTAACTAACTTTCCTTATAAAAAAAATTCAATTATTTAAGTCAAACTTCAACAAGTCATTATTTTTTTTTTAACAAAGAAAACTTTGATCATCAAACTCTATGACTACAACTCAAAACTATCATAAATTCATATTTATCCATAAAAGTTCACATGCAAACAAATATCCTTAGACATATAAATAAATCAACAAGCAACTATAAGAAAAAGTAAAAAAAAACTTATTCTAAGTAAAATTTTGATGGATAGACTATTTTCTCACTAATAAGAAACTCAAAATTTAAAAATAATAGACAAATCACTCAAAAATTTAGAGAGAAGACAATCGAAATATGTTTTTTAAAAAATAATAATTTTTTTATGAAATAAAATTTGAATACTTACATTTTTTTAACTTAATTAATAAATAATCAAACTTTACCACGTTGAAACAACTTCTACTCTTCGAAAAAATTATCTTTACATTAAAATTATATGAGTGAAAAGAAATGAATTTTTTCCATGTTCTAATATCATATTTGCTACACAACAATTCCAAAATTCATATGAGACATAGAAATAAAGTTAACAAAATTTATATATTTTAATTTTAATTTGAGTAAGTTCAAAATGATGAGTTATATTTTAATGTTGGATTTCATCTTACACGAGGATGTCAAAGTATATCCAAATATCTTTAAATTTATCCATTATATTTTTAATCATGTTTTTATTAGTAGAATCTTCCATGATTACCTAATTTTAATATATTCTAAATGCAATGGTGTAGTGTTTGAAACAACAATTAATACTCTGTTTGCTTTAAATTCATTGCTAACGTTCTTAAGTAATATGGTTGTTTAAAAATATAAATATACATAGCAAAATTATTTTAATAAAAATGAAAAAAAAAATCCAAACTGCGATTGAAAATGTAAAATATTTTTCCTTCAAGCTTTTATCACACATCAAAATAAGTAGTACATTAACAAAACCTTAATTATAAAAGTGATAAAAGTTAAGAAATTGAATTTATATAATTAAAAATGAATAAACTAAATTCATAGAATAGATAAATTTAGGATATCAATAATTAGGGGTGGGTGAGGGAGTGGGATGGTCAAAAAGCTGATGATCATCCCACTTTTTGTAATTTATTTACTATATCATGTACAACAAATAATATGATTTTCTTAATATTTTAATTCTATTTTAGATTTAATACGTTGATTAGCATGTTTAATTTTAAAGATAATATTTTCTTTTTCTTTTATAATATTTAATATAGTTGTATATTTTTCTGCTCATAAAAAATATATTATTTTTTTTATAAATATCATGCATGGGAAAATTGATTTATTGTAGTCATATTGTTTTAGGCTGGTCCTTTAAAAATTCTCTTAGCTCGGCCCCTGCAAATAATAGTAGAAGTTATTCCTCATTTTTTTACGTTATTTGGCATTTTATAGTTTTTTTTTTTTTTTTATCAGCTGGCATTTTATAGTGTATTATTCTATTCCCCAAGTCTGAAACCTTGATCAACGTCAGCACCTTTTTGTGTGTATTATTAATTTGTGCATGTAATTGCCATTGTTATACGTATATTAGAGTATTAGACAGATGAGTTTCCACGAGGAAGGAGAAGGAATTTAAAAGGGTTTTTCTAAGAAAAGTGGGGCAATTTTCTTTTATTAAACTGAAGTTGTTTTTCTAAAAATTATTGACATGGAAAATTTATATTAATAAGATATAATTTTATTATGAAAAAATCGTATTAAGGTGACATAATTTTTGATAGATTAATGTGACTACTTCAATTTAAACTGATTACATTAAAAATTATGTTATATTGAAACAATTTTTTTATATTATTAAAATTTAAATTTTAAATTTAACTTAATTTTATAAAATATACTTATAAAATAATATTTATTTTTATTTATATATTATAAAAATCATAATTTATATTGATGTGACATTTCTAACACATAGATAAAAATATACTTATTTTGATAAAAAGAAAATAAAAATTGACCTATTTGCCAAAAATTCCAATTTAAAGGGAGTGAAAGACAAATGAAGGAAGTATTGTAACGAAAAGGAGGTCGAAAAAAGCAAGACATGACGCGCGTTCATTCGTTTCCACATACATTATTCCTTGTGATTAAAATATGTGAGTTTAAAATTAATATTGATATAAGTGTGAGATTCTCTCTGAGACAGTGGGATTGTGGGTTTCTAGCCGCCCAATCATATTGCTCTCTCCCAAAGTTGATTCCTTTGCTTCCTTCTTAAGCCATTTTCACCCCCATAAATGTCACTTTGTCTTTCCTAATTCGTATGCTACCAATGAGATGTGGATTTCCTGCAGTCACACAAAAATAAGAAGACAAGCTAAATAATAAAAAAAATGTTATAATTCTTATACCATTTTGTATACACACAAACCTGAATCCAATTTAACGGTTACTTTTTTCTTTCTTATTATTCTAGTTAAGAGAGATGTTTTTCTTTATTGTTCTAGTCAAGAGAGATTTCTCTTTTCTAGAGTATACAGTTAAAACACAAAGAGTGATTTCTAATCTTAAGAAATGTTGTCTCTTGATAATTGCTTTCTGTTGTTTTTTATGTCAGGTCGTTCCTTTTCGTTTCCTAGTCGTATTAAGTTATAATAATTTTAATCCGCGTATCTGTCAATTAATGATTTGGGTCCCATCATTCGTAAATACTATGATCGAAAATGATTCGGCCATAAATTCTACCAGACTCTATCCATGACCATACAATCCCTCAACCTCTGACGTAAAAGCTCCTCAAAACTCAAATTTTTACCCTGTCTGGATCAGTTCCTAATATGATAAAAATGATTCAACCATAAATACTATCAGACTCGACCTAAACCATACAATATGAACATTTTATTATGTCCCAACATATATAAATACAATTATCATTTCCAATCATGGCATGTTCTTGTTCTTATATATGATGGAATAGCTTTTTACCTTCCTAATAAAGTAAGTTTATGATATTAAACCACTAGGTCATCAACCATACTTTGTTGAATAACATAATGAATGAAAACGACATTGCATGTCACATACAAATACATATATTTATTAGACACCTCTTCTTCTTTTCTTCTATTTTTTTTTTCTTTTATCACATCATAAATTCTATAAATGTGTAAGAAAAAGAAATTTGCATGAGCATTTTAACTACCATGAACTATTTATTTTGTTCTTAGAAGTTGAGGATTGATTTTTTTTTCTATTTTTTTTAATGTCTCAGGGTTTCTAAGTTCATTTCAACATGTTTTTATTTTTAAGGGGTGCTACATCTCAAAAGACAATTGGTTCAAGTTAGTGTTTATGTTGCAATTAAAATGAATAATAATGTTAGTAATATATATCATTACCAATTATATTTAAATTGTTCTGATCTTAAGTTCGATGAGATAGTATCGATAAAATCAATCATCGTATTAAATGAATTGTCCACTTTGAAGCTTGGAGCTCTATCCTTGGAAATGGAAGAGTGATTCCAAGACGAATCCTAGTTTCCTTAATCCCCAACAGTTTGTTCCAGTACAACAAAGGGAAATTTAAATTAATCCTCTAATGCGTTTTAAGGACAAAATCTTGACAGAGTTTTGAACTTCTGAAAAATATCTCGGATACGGTGATTAACCCTATCGATGTCATCTAAATGGACTTGATATCAGAATAAAAACTAATTTAGTAACTAATTATATAGAAACTAATTTAACAACCAAATTTATTGAAACCAAATTTATTGAAACCAATTTAAAGACCAAATATATAAAAATTTAAATCTCTAATAATATGATAATTAAAAGCTAAAAAATAGTTTTTAATTTTATTATTTTTATGGACCAAAAATTAGTCTTAAAGTAACTAATGAAAAACTAAAAAACTTGTTTCTCTAGGATTCTAGTTACTGAAAATATTATATTTGTTAACAATTATAATATTTCATGCAAATTTGTTGGGACATAATAAATATTATATTCTAATTTGTTACTGAAAAGTAATCTCTTAAAGTAACAAATATTTGTTTACAATTACTAGTTACTGAAAATATTATATTTAATTTTATTATGAATTTTTATTAATAATAAAAACTATTTTATATATCAATAATTTTTAGTTTATAAAATATATTTAACTTAATCAATATAATGAATAACTATTTTTATCATTCCATTAGTTGATATTCAATAAATTTTTTAATATATATATCGAGTATACTAAATTCTTTCTATAATGATTTCTTTTTCTTCAGCTTATGGTTCTCTCAACCTCCAAGTTTAAGGTCTTTTAGCCTTTTAGTTCTTCTGCTTTCACCAAATGACGAAGGATGAATATGTAAAGATATTTCGACGTTCAAGTCAGTTCGAGTAGAATTTGCAGGTGTGTTTGTTTGTCTTTTCTATTTATACATTTTGATTGAATCTTTGTTATCATGGTCTATTCATAGGGTTCAAAAAAATTCCAATTATGCGTTAATCACGCTTTATAAATAAACTAACTTATTATTAACTAAATAATATTTTAGAATATTGTTTGAATTTAAATGTATCGAAAGTATGTGAATAATCCAGCAATCCGGCCAACCCAGTACACCGAGTAAAAAGAAGAAAATGTTGGGGGTTGGCTAAGCAAATTCCATATAATCCAATAGAATGTATTGACTGTTCTACAAGTATTTTTTAGCTGTACCCCGCTTATATTATTCCTGTTAAAGATTTCACACTGATTAGAGTTCATACCACTAAATTAATCACAGTATCTAGTAGTTACTGTCAATTAGCCATATTTAACTAATTGTTATTGATCAATTTGTAGAAGTTGAATTCTTGATATGACCAATTTGTTATGCCAGAAAGTATGACATGAATATTATATTGTGTAGTGATACATGATTAGATAATATGAGGATTTATCTCATGATTGTTTTTTATTAAGTGTAATATTACACTGCATACATGTTATTAATTCCTACAATAAATAATGTCTTATAAACTTCTTCTTTTTTACGTTGAACGCAAAAATTAATTTATCCATAAAGTTTGACCAACACTAAATAAATGATATTTTTTTTAATTTGATTTTTTTTTATATTTTCAAAAACTAAAAATTAAATTTCAATTACTACTGATTCATGTTTCAATCTAATCACTATTTTTTTTCTCACATAATAGCTTTCTAAAGGCAAATTTATTCCCTTTGTTTTTTTTTTAATTTTAAGATAACATTTTTAAATATATATTTTTCTATTTTTATTATACACAGAAAATTATTTTAAAAAATTAAATAATTTTAGGATTAAATATGTTTTCTGTTATTGTAACTTAAAATTAAAATTTGTTTTTATCCCTAATTAGTCTTTAGAGTCCCCTGAATACTTGTCTTAAAAGAAGTATAAATGAGTTCTTATCGTTTTTATTTTAAATGATAATATATTATAACATTATTACATTTACGTCAGCATGATATGTTAACATAAAAAAAATTACTATAAATATCTCGTAGATTTAAAATTTTAATTTAGAAAATCAATTTTGCATGAAAATTTTAAATTAGGAACATTTAAAATATATATATATATATATATATATATATATATTTAAACCATATTTTTATAAGTTTAGGTAAAAGATCTTGAAGAAGAAGTATTAAATAGGAATGATAATTTATAACTTGTGTATTTGAGTTACAGTCGTTAGTAGTATAAGTATAAATCAAGTATTGATATAGATTGAATAGTACATATACATATAAATAAGAGATAAACATTTTGAAGGTTTGATAAGACCCAAGTAATGATTCTAATTCTAACTAAGTTTGAATGTTTAAATTAATCATTGATACCCTTTTCATTTTAGTTCATGTCTCAGTGGTGTAACAGTCAGTACATTCTTTTATGGCTAAACAGCAAAATTATGAACCAATAAGAGTTTGATTGCATGAAGCCTTTTTATGAAATGGGAAATAATGAAAATATATAAAAGAATAAAAAAAGGAAAGCAATAAAGGGATCTTTTCATGGTGGCGTAGGGTATCAGTTGAAGAAGCTTTTTGGCACCTACAAATACCCCCCATTTCCCCTTCTTTCACTACCATCAACCACCACCATTCCTCTAACATCATCTCAAGCGTCACAACCCTCACCCTTTCCACCTTCTTCACAACTCTCACCCCCACTCATCTCAAAGTAGACCTCTGTTGAATGCTGTTCTGTTGCTTAAGGTAACTATTCATCCAAGAAATTGTTTTTTTTAGTGTTTTAAGCTTCCCATTTGTTTTTTTTTTCTTTAAATTTGCATGCGTATGTACCTAATATGTAACTTCAAATTCTGGTATCATCACTAGTTTAGTTTACCTGATTCTCAGGCTATATACATTTTGTTTGGCATTTTCTTATTGGTTTTTCTTGCCTTTCATGCAGATAAGTAAGTGTTTGTGCTTCTGTTTGTGTTTGGTACTAAAGATGTCAACTTGTACGAACAAGAAAATCCAATTACCTAAGTCTCGGAGAATAGACGAAGAGACTCTTCTGATGCAGAAGCAGGGCATTGTCACCATTTTGGGATCTAACAACGATTCTGCAACTTCTCTTCGACGCACTCTATCCGCAGACATGTCTTCCAAGAAATGGCTTTCTCAAAATGGGTTTTCTCCCAAGAAAAAGATCGCTTCCTCGGAAGAAATCTCTCGCTCGCTTACAGAAGCCACTGCCGCTGACTCATCGTCTTCGTCAGAAGATGACAACAGCGAAGAAATGAAACAAAACCGGTGCCAGATTTGGAAGACAGTTCAAAAGAAGGAGGAGAATGTGGACAAACTGGGAGAGTTTGACGTATGGAGTTCAATTTTGTCGAAGAAAGGAAACGAAGAAAGCTCCAAATTAACAACCCTTCCTTATGTTCATCCACTTGTGAGAAGGTCAAAGAGCTGTCTGAGTGAAAAGAGTCTCCAGATATGCACGGAGAGTCTAGGATCCGAAACTGGTTCAGATGGGTTCTCTTCTTATTCACCGTCTGAGACAGAGGATTCAGAGGAAGAGAAGGAAGAAAAAGAAGAGGAAGAGAGAGAGAAAGTGGAGCTTTCACACGAGGAAGATTTTCAAGTGCAAGAACAAAACCATGCAGTGAAAAAATCTTCTCCTCGTTCTTTTCCTCCGCCACTCCCTTCACTTCACATGCGATCCCACCGTGACAACGGAAGGTTGTTCATAGAAGCTGTGTCTGTTCCTTCTCTGAACCAATTTTCTGCTCAACGAGAAAATGGTCGCCTTGTCCTCAGTTTTGCTGAAATCTCCGAAGAAGAAGCAGAAGAAGAAGAAGAGGAGTTCGAGGAAGGTGATGATGAGGCAGAGGAATTTGAGTGTTGTGTGAAGGAGCAAGAGCATGCACCCATGTTGTTGTCTAGTGGGTTTGGCTTAGCATTAATGATGAACAAACCAAGTGGAGTAGGCGATTCTAACAGAAGTCCAAAATGGTCGGAGAAGTTCAACAATGTGGTCAATTTTAAGGATGTTGATGTGGCACAACATAGTCCTCTGCCACCAAGGCCAAGGGCTCGGATAGTTCCCTCATCTTCGGGTGCTTTCAGTTCTTATGAATACTATTGCAAAACCAAGCCCAACTCAAAAACCATTCCTTCTCCTACCACGATTACCTTACAACACAACAATTTCAAGAGTTGCAAGGATTCTAGGAGGTCTTTTCTGTTCGGGGAACCTTATTGCATTGCTACATAACCTGAGATCCTGATTTGGTCTCATTGCTAATTCAAAACTTGTTACTCAACTCAATCACTGTTTACTGCTGTAGCATTCTCTCTCCACCTGGTTCCACTCATTCAGGGAACTGTAGTCAAATAATACAAAATTGAGAGGGTGAGAAAAAGATAGTGAAAGAGTTTTAATACTTTTGTTTGTAATTGTAAGATCAGAAAAAAAAAATTTCTTGGACAGTGTCATGAATTATATCTGTGTTGTCTATGCTATCAACAACTCCATAACCAAAGTTTTTCTTTGACCATCCTTTTGCAAAATATAGACCAATGGGGTTTCAAAATTGGTCGTGCCCTTTCTAAGTGGTCTTATGTTTTGGGAACAACGTGATCTGTCCTGTGATATTTTTGCCTCTCCACCACTCCTGAGATTAATCAAAGATAGTGGCTGTTATGTGCTTGATTAGAGACATGAAAGATCGCAAGTGATATTGAACTTGATCTTTATAGTTTTTTCTCCTCAATTTCTCTAATGTGTGTCATCTCTAAAGTTAATTATCACCACTTGAACTTTCCACCATCTTTTAATGATGTGATTAAATGTGAAAAACAATTATGGAGAGAACAATGACCACATCATCAACTTTTAATTCAATTATATCTTAACTTCTATTTTTGCGGGTGGAAAAACAATACCACCACAAATTCAATTAGCCATGAGTGTGATTTTACTTTTTAAATATTTGAAATGATTTTTAGTATATATTATAAAACAAATTATTTTACCATCATTCAAAAGTAATATATAGAAAAAATAAATTGTAAAAATCTCAGCAAGTCATATTTTTTAATGAAACACAATATAAAAAAAATATAATTGTTTTGTCTTGTTTTTATTAAATAAAAAAATATATTACTTAATTGAATTACGTAACTATATATATTAATTTCAAATATTATTTGCTAGCTTGATTATATTAATTAATTAATTAATTTTAGTTTTAGTTTTAAACTAACTCTATTAATTAAGTAATAGTGTTTAAAAAATATTGAAAAATGTCAGGAGTTTAAAACTAACAAAAAAAATATTTTTTGTAATAATTAAAAGCATACATGTGTATTTATATAAAGAATTAGCATAGGAATATATTAAAAAATATTTTTATTTATGAGAAACATTTGTGAACAAGTCTGTTAGATAGACTCTTAATTGCATTTTACTTTAGTGATCTCGAATACCAACATACCTATGTTAAAAGATCGTAAGAGAAAATTTTATAACCCGTAATATTTATTGCTGTTTAGGATTAATGAGATGTCTAATGGGATTTTAAAATCGGTAATAATGCATTAATTATTTTTTTGTTTAGTTTTAAAATGGCAGGATATATTATTGGAAAATAAAGTGTAATTACTTTTTGTTTTTTTAACCCACCCACCCAATTCCCTTCACCAATAATGTTGGTCCATAGCACCCATTTCCCCCACATTATCATTATTTTTTTTCTTTTTCAGCCTTTTCAGTAAAAACAAAATGGATCTGACGAAAGAAAAACAACTACTACTCAATAGTAGTGCAAAAACTAAATACTGTACATTGGGTAATAAAAACTAATATATAAGTGTTTCGAGAAGGCTCTCTTAACAAAGATTTTGATGCCCATAACTTTGCTTTATACTAGTAGTATCCAACACGAAATTACACAAAATAGTATAATTGTCACACATGTGTAAAGCAAATTATATTTTGCTAGTTTGCTTCTTCAACTTTACTTTTAGTATAACAAAACTATATATTACTTTTGTCCAATTAAATGAGAAAAATATGAGCAAGTTTTATTTTTTTTATTCTTTCATAATATCTATATCTAATAACTAATCACATATCTCGATTAATTGACCCACCTGCTCAATCAATCAAGAAATTTTTCAAAAATATCTATACTTCTTTTTAGAAATGTTGCATACTAATCCACAAAGAATGAATCAAACAGTTAAGACTAATAAACACTAAAATGCTCTTACTTTGATATAAGTGAAAAAGTCTTAAACCTCCAAAAAGTTTATAACTCAGTTATGAATGTATAATCGTTCAATAATAAAAGTGTTTTTAGATTATTTGGAATGTCCAAATTAATTTTCAGTTTTAAACATTGTGTTTATATTTTATATTTTTTATATTTAACTAAGAACACATTTACATGTTATCTTCAAATATTTTGAAGTAAGTAAGATCACAATATGATTGAATTTCATTATTAGACCAACATCTACTGTCAAAATTGATAGGATTTTGCTTAAATCTTTTATAGTTATTTATGTTAGAATTTTTATTTAATTTTATCAAAATATATTTTCAATAACTTTTTCATGTATCAACAATGTTAATGTTAGATAGTTCATATAGACCAGAAAAAATATATTTTAATCACACTCATGCACAAATAAATAGTCATATTTCATTTCAAAATTAATTTTAATTATAAGGGTAAAATTGTAATATTATAATTTTATCAATAAAAAACAATTCATCAAGTACACTCATCATATCACTCATAAAATTTTCTTTCCTTACTTTTCAATTTTTTTTCTTAATTCAAACAACCTCGTTTTTTTTTTCTCAAATTCGTCATTTTCCTCTTCCTCAAATTTATCCCTTAATCCAAACAAAACATAAGTGCTTTAAAGAGGGGGAGGAATTAAAAATTGTTCTTGTTTCTTTTTTTTAAGGAAAATAAATAATGAGGAGGAAGAAAGAAGAAAAATGTGAATATATATATATATATACTTATTATTTTGTATCTTTCTATTTGTGAGTTAGGGTGATTTCTTTCTACACCTAATGATGTTGTCCGACATAATTTTTTTTTTAAATATTTATCCAGATTGTACAATCTAAAATACAAAATTTTCATTTTGAAATATACAATACTTATGCAATCTAGATATATTTCAAATTGTACAATCTATATGCATTTCATATTGTACAATTCAAAAATGCATATTTTGCACAATCCAAAATATAAAAAAATCACAAATTTTAATTTCGAATTCTATAATTAGGAAGTCTCCAAATTTCAATTGTTTAATTAAAAACATTAAAGAATAATTTAAATATTTTTAAAATATGGTATTATTGAAGAAAAACATGGAAGTGCAGAAAAAAAAAATCGTCATGAGTTGGCAAATAAAATGGGTATTTAATACCAGTTGGCATGTGCCCTCAAGGCACATAACCATTTTAAAAATATAATAATCTTAAGAAACACTCAAAAGCCCAAATTCAATTGAAGTGGGCCAATATACCATTGCTTTAAGAGTATTTCTTTCATGACTTTCATACATTTCTTTTACACTCTCTAAACATGTTTGTCATTTTCAGATTTTTTTTTTTCATGTTTATCGTTTTCAAATTAGATAATTTGAAAGTTAAAAATGTCTTTCGAATGGTATAATTTGGAAAAAAAATAATTTTTGCAATCTGAAGATCATTTCCTTTTAAAAAATAATTACATAATCAGCAATTTATTTTTGGTTTTTCGATTGCACAACCAATTCAGAAACCATATGATCTTCATAAAAAAATGGGAGTGGTGCCAGAGGTTGGTTCTAAAGATTGGTTTATCATTTATAAAAGAAAACTGTTATATGTATCATCTAATTTATAACTGATAAAATAAAATGGGTAATGTCAATTATATATAAAGATATTTAATGAGGGTAATATGATTGTTTAAGAAACAACTACACCAACCATTAAAGTGTTTCCTTTTTCGGAAATAAAATAAAAAAATGAAATATTAATAAGAGATATTAAAAGTGCATATTAATGTTTATCTCTTTTTTATAATAATTACTTGATACTAACTTGAACCAGCTCTAAAACGACGTTTCGTTTTAGTGATATAGGAGACGGAAGGGATATAGAGTAATAAGCGTAGTTTGATTGTTGAACTAGAGATAATAAAAGCCCTTTTTCAGGAATAAAGGGAAAATAAAACAAACACTGCGCTAGAATATTATGTAATTGTAAGCCATACATACGGCGTCAAAAACTGTGGTTCGTGAGTAGAGAGGTTCCAGAGGATTCTGAGAGTTACGATCGGCGAATCTCGTTTTCAAAGCTAAAATTGAATTGAATAGTGAATTCCACCGAAGCGAAATGGGAGACAAAAACCACGCGGCTACCGTCAGCGACGATTTGCTTCTCAAAAACTTCTTCGCCGAAGTTAGCGAAGTTGAGAGGGACAACGAAGTCCTCAGGTACTTCTACGTCTTTCTCTGTCTGCGTATGTTTCGCTGTCTCGTTGTGTGCTTCTGAATTTGTTTTTCTGCAATCTCTCTTTATTTCGTGTATTTTTTTTAATGTATGCGTGCGTTGATGTTGCATGTTTAGGTTAGGTCATGGTTAGGGTTTCTGGATAGTTGTTCCTGTTTAATTATTGTATCTGTTGGAGAATTTATGTTGTGGTTTTGAAGTGTTTGCTTTTTTAATTATTTTGATTTGGACCGCCGAAGCTTCCAGCTGAGATTTTTTGCGTGATACAAAATTCTGTCGGTTGATTTGTTGGAACGTTGATGATATGCGTCCGCGTGAGGATGGAGATATGTGATTGGCATTTTATTTTGCTTTCGTGTTTGAATTTCAGTTTTTCATAGATGCGATATTTTTGTCAGATTTTTCGTAATACCGGCGAATTTTAGTATCAACGTTTGGTCTGCCGTTATGTATTTATGCCGGGAAGAAGCAAATTCATTCGCATGAGTATATGATTGGCCTTTGATTACAACTTGAGAGAATTATTTGAAGTGTACATAATGCTAGCATTGTATGTGTTGTGCTCTTCGCTGGCTGGAATAAATTGAGTATTATCTTTGACGGAAGATGTAACAAACTTGCAAGGAGGCCTGAGGATGGAGCTGAAATTAGTAATTGATGGTTCATTCATTAATGATGAACAATGGCTGAAGAAAGGGCGCAAGCTTGTGTAGTTGTGAACTTTAAACAAATATATTCTTCAATCTGCAATTTTAAAGATAGTCTTGATTCGTAATCGCTATTACCAAATATTTATGTTGAAAACAATAAATTTGGTATTGTTTCTACTTTCTAATCAACATTCTCTGGGTTTTGATTTTCTTCACAGGATTCTCTCTTGTTTTAAGCTGAATCCATTTGAGTATCTAAACCTATCATTTGATTCATCAATTGATGATGTGAAAAAACAGTACCGCAAGGTAATGTCTTCCTCGTACTGAGGGCTGCTTCAACTCGTCTGCTGGCTTATCTCTTAACATATTTTTGCCAATCTTGTGTAGTTATCATTGATGGTTCACCCTGACAAATGTAAGCATCCACAATCAAAGGAGGCTTTTGGAGGTACATGACTACATGCTTTATGATAGCCTCCGAAGAATTAAATATTTTACTTGTTTATCTTTATTTGAACTTGTTGATTGTCCCATATTTTCTATGAACGTTGCCATTGTAGTCCTTATAAGACAGAAAATCCTCACCCCGTGAACTTGCTTCTTTGGTTAGGCCTAGTTTATATCTATTATGGTATCGCGGCATACTCAATCTAGATATTGAGCCACATTTCGATGTCCAGTGGTCTTGGAGTTGAGCTAAGATGTCCCACATCAGCCAGGAAAATAGACAAAGTAACCTTTGCATTAGACTAAGCAATTTTTCGCTCTTGAACTAGCTTTTGGGGTTGAGTTGGGCCCCATTCATTTCAAATAGAACTATGTTTTGTTACTTTATTGTTTAAAACATGTCTTTTTTATTTACTATCCAGAGTCCTGAAAGCAATTGCTGTGATCATACAGCAGAGAATGGTAAAACACTAGTAAAGTTCTACATACCTCTCCAATCAAAGACATAATTTACTTAGGGACTATAGCTTGAGTCCAAAACTTGTAATTTCCTTCCGGAAGACAAATAAGTGCATAAATGTACTGAGCCATGTTACTTTTAGAATAATTATTGACTAAAAGCTTTGACATATTGGGAGAGATTACTTCTTTCCTCGGCATATATGATGGAAAATAGGGTTCAAAATTAGTAATAGTGTGTGCCCCTATGAATGCATCCTTTTTCTCACAGTTACTTTGATATAGCTTCAGGAGACATACTACTGTGAATTTATAAACAGTTCTTTCAACGTATTCTTGTACTTACCTTTTTGTAGTAGATACTGTTATTAATTACCACTTTGTACTATCTTCTGTATCTACTTCAGCTTAACCTATTACCATTGGTATTTTATGTGTCATTCAACTGCTATTTGGTTCGATATTTACCCCTTTACTTACTGGTTACAACTACAATATTGGAGAGTCTGAAGCTGGATCCTATTTTTTTACTCTGTGTGTGATCAAATTGATTCTGTATTTTGAATGTGATTTCTAACATAATGATCTAAAGTAGTAGTTTTTCAGCTATAGGGTTCAGAAAAATAGAAGTTTATATTTTTTAATATTTGCTGTGGTATTTACTTGAATGGATGCAGCATTAGCAAAAGCTCAACAGTTATTACTGGATCAAAATGAAAGAGATTACCTTCTTAGCCAAGTTAATTCAGCCAAAGGTTAGTTTTATATTTGTCTTTTGTGCTTGGAATCTAGTTCTGAATATGTGTCTTAAAAGTGCTTATTGTTTCCGCTAAGCTTTGTAGCCTGTTCTGAATTATTGTGATACCTGGTTTACTATCTTTGTCGTTCTACCAAAAGTAGTGTTTTTCCCTCATTGCAAACCCCAAAATTGTGACTTGGGATCAAGCTTTCTTTTGTTGTGTTTTCTTTTCCCATTTATCTTCTTATTTTTGTTTCTTTTTATGCGCCCCCCCTAGAAGAAATGCTTATTCATGGGAAAGCTAGGTACATATTAAAGAAAAGAACTAATTTTATCATCGATATGAACTGCAGAAGAACTTAGAGCAAAGAGGAAGAAACAGCTCAAGAAAGATACAGCTTCAAAAATTAAGTCTCTGGTTGAAGAGGTATGCATAATTTTATAAAGGTTCTTTTGCAATTTTAAGATCTTTAACACCAGAATTTGCAACCTAGAATATTAGAATAGTCTCCCCTTGTGTGTGTGTTGCTTATTGGTGGTGTCTGTCTGTACCTCCCTAGTGATCCGATTACACACTCAATGCTACGATTACTAGACTTTGATATTGAAAACTCAGTCTATCACTATTTGTTAAGAGACAATACCCTTGCTTTTTAAGAAATTCATTTTATTTTTTTCTCAGGGAAAATATGATAAACAATATGAACAGTCAGAGGAATTCAAGCAGGATCTCAAGGTCAAAGTTCGTGAACTATTAACAGAACAAGAATGGAGGAGAAGAAAAATGCAAATGAGGGTATGCTCTAATCCACCCTTTCCAAATTTTCACGTGTCTTTGAAAATGTTAGTAACAAGTCAGCGGGATCATTTGGAGATAATTTATTCCTTTTAAGTTATTCGATATTATTTAGATATCTGAGGAGGAAGGCAGATTGAAAAAGGATGAAGAGGAACAAAAAGAAATGTGGAAAAGAAAGCGTGAACACGAGGAGGAATGGGAAGGAACACGAGAGAAGAGGGTTAGTTTTCTATGACTTCATCTTTAAACTTCATTTTATACATCAAACCTTTGGCTAAAGCATTTTTTTTTCTGATGTGTTTCTTTGATATCTACAATGAAGTTATAAAGATTTCCAGAATTTGGCAATATTTTGTTCACGTTCAACATATTCTTCTGGTTTTCTGTATTATGCTTATCTTTAAAGTGCCAGTATATCTGGTAAAATAATGAAAAGAATTTTTTAACATAAGTAACACCATCGCTGGGGATACAGTAGAAAATAGTTAAATGGTCTAGTAGTTATTACTAGAAAAATGATACATTCACAACCTTGTTCTAGCATACAACCCTTTTTCTTTGTCTAAAATTTCAACTTTTGTATGATATGACAATACCCTTTTTTATATTATCATAGAGTTTTTATATCATCATAGAGGTTGTATACTGAAGCAGGTTGTCAATGTATCATTCCTCTTATTACTAAGTTTAGTCACAACTGATGAGCAGCCTCTCCTCTCAACTGATACAAGGGTTCCGTTTTTAATTCTTGCACTTTAAGCCTACACCTGTCTTTTATCTGAAGCTGTTTAAAAGATAATCTGAATTTTATAGGCATGACTTGTTTTGATTCTTGCATTTACTTGCCTTGAAGCTGTTTAAATATTATCATGCTTTTTCATCGTCTGTTTAAAAAATAAGCTGAATTTTCTTGGCATGCCGTACTTTTTTCTTATAAATTAATGCAATTCATCATCAGGTATCCAGCTGGAGAGATTTTATGAAGGGTGGAAAGAAGGTGAGATATCTCGTATACTTGACTATTCTGTCTGACATGTATTGGAACTAAGATTAATAATATTATGTACCATTTTGTATGTATGCAGAATAAGAAAGGGGAAATTCGCCCTCCGAAGCTTAAGACGGAGGACCCCAACAAATCCTACGTTCAAAGGCCTGTAAAAAGAGGTTAGGGGTATGGGTTCTTCCATTTGTTAGAAGATGATGACAGCTATCAATTAAACCAGGTTATCTTTTGTATCAGTTTGATTGTTACCTGTATACGATTTATGTTAATGGAATGTACACCTCCAGCGAATGAATGTCCCTTTTTCGTGGGATGCTAGGACGTCGTTACATCCCCATACTGACACATAGGAATTATTAAATATAAAAAACAAACTTATGACTACTGGCCATCCGCACTGAAGCATTGTAATGTTACGTTAGACGTGTTTATGGAGAATTTCATTTATACGATGACAAATCAACGTTTGCGCACAAAGTAAGATGAAAAAACAGTGAGAAAAATTGAAGATTTTGTTTTTTGTATCCTATGAATGGATAAATAACTTTTATTTGTCGGCTGAAAACTCGATCATTAGCTACCAGGCACAGCAATAGTTAATATCAAAAGCGCAACTGGAAGATAAGTAAAAATACAGAGGTTTAACAGTGCAAAAAAAATGCAAAATCTATTATCAAAATTCACATTCTTCGTAGGACAATATCGATCCACGCAAAAATTAATTGTACAAAGATGAAAATTACAGAGCAACACCTATGATACATGACCCTCCAAAGAAGATTTCTGATTTATATATCTCACCATCACATAAAAAAAAATATAACCCTCCTGTCCTCTTGATTAACAAAACCTCAACAATAGCCTAAGGGCAGTAAAAAATATGTAAGAATAGAAGACAAAAATAGCCTTCATGACAGAACCATAACCTTGATTTGGTAACCTATGCTCAATTTACAAACGGGTGGGGGAACTGATAGCCTGGTCAAAGTAAACGTAGCGGTGGCTGCCAACCTTGCACACCGAGCGTGTATCTTATCAAGGCCTGCTGACGGAGTAGTGAGAACCAAAACTTTTGTGCGGGGATTAAGTTCACAGGTTCGGAGACTCCCGTAAATGGCATCATGCTATTTACAAAACACTAAAAACTAGGCTGATTAGCACGAGCCAGTAGGGCATAAATATTCTGGACACATTCTTTAATGATCGATCATTATATCCAAGCCAGCGAACCTCGGTCGTTTGTTACTGGGGGGCGGCCCCTAGTTGGTGTTGGTGGCCTGTTAGCATTCAACTCCTGTGTGCATTAATAAAAACGTGTTTATTTTACAATAAAAGCGCCATTGAAATCACATCAGCTCAAAATTATTATTAATTAAATATCTGCAACACTATTAAAAAACACTACTATTTAATGAAAAATATTTGAGGGAGTACCTGCATCCATGTATCTTCAATATGACGTTCTGGTGACGTTTCTGGTGAGGAAATTGCTGGTGGTAATGGATGAATCAGTTTAGGAACCACAACAAGGTCTCTACCCAAAACTAATATTGCCCCGGCATTATTTGCGGTACCTTTTGGAGCAAGCAGTGCCAACATTTAGATGAGAAGATAATCAAAGGAGTGAGAAAGTGCAATACAGAAGTCAATAACATACCACAATAATTTGTAGCTGAAAAAAGCGTGATCAAATGTCCCTGGGCAAAACGCTCAAACCCATCCATCACACATTCATGTGCACGAACAATTAGTTGAAGATCATTGTTGTTGCAAAATTCCATCACCCGATCAGGCTGAAGTAACAAATAATGATTAAATGATCACAAAAGATGTTCAAGAAGAATATCAGGTAAGATAAGTCAAAAATTACGATAGTCATTCAACAAGACCATGTGGAAAATACCAAGTGACGGCATTCATTACAAACAGCTGTTAGGATATTACTTTCTATTTACATTTTTTTTTTATTTCATCTACAAACACAAACAACCAAATTACTGAAGAAAATTGAAAAATTATTTCTAGAATGACAACAGGTAAGGAGCACTCACCCCAAAAGTAACTAATCCAGGACCTCTAGCATTTGGCCGCAGTCCTTCCACGCTGTCATTCTCTGTCGGATCAGACCTAGAAACAATTCATGATGTTATCAACCAGAAAGGCGAAACACAGTCACAATAAACTTGCAATAGCACACATGCACTAACCACAATAGATCCATAAGCACAATCGATCCCGCTTCCATTGGAATTGGACGCTGAATGTTTTCAATCTGCTCTACATGATTTATTGAACGACCAATACCACCATGCATGCAAATAATTTTTTTCTCAATTAAGGCTGCTAGAGGAAGCCAATTAAACAGCTTGTTTATCCGATGCCAGGTCCAAATTCCGTCTCTCTCACCCTGATAAGCAACAAACATGATTGTTGATGAGTTCAATATAAACAAGACATAATTTCTGGTACGTTAAATTCCTTACCATCCTCTCTATGCACTCAATTCGGAAACCAAAGAGTGCATTTATATCTGCAGCTTCATGATTTCCACGTATTAGATGTACGTTGTTGGGATACTCAACCTGTAATATTCACAGAACTATGCATAAACATGAGGCCACCAAACTTCACACAAAAACAGAGAAAGACAACCTAAACAATCAAGAGTACCTTTAAAGCAAGAAGAAGGGTTATAGTTTCCAAGCTGTGCTGTCCACGATCAACATAATCTCCTAGGAATAGATAATCGATATATCTGATAGTCGTTTATACAAAATTAGCAATAGAGAAAATCAAATGCCCAAGTAACTAGTATTATAATAGCCCTGTTGGTGTTATATTAACCAGATTAGATATAAATTTTTTTACAGAAGATGTATTTTATTAATGAGATTAAATATTGTTCTATAAATAATCTAACTCCTGTATTTATACTAAAACCATGTCTATGAAAAGACAATTACAAACTTTGGGCGAACTACAATTAGAAAAATCTAGAAATCTGGAATAATTTTAATATGAATTGAAATAAAATCTAGAAAAATGCATTATATCATTGTAGTAAGGTTGGGATTTGGTGACCGGTTGATCATAGTTTTGAATCCAGGAACAACCTTTTTCCATATACAAGACAATGACTTCCCCCCTTAACTTCACACAACAAGAAGCCTTCTACATTTAGTTTAAAGGGAATACGCGAATCATGCATTTTTTTGCTAACTAGGCATGCAAGACAAATTACTACACCCCACCAAGAAGCATAATTCTGGCAGACTAGAATGAGGTAATTGGGGGAAGAAAAACCAAAAAAATTAGATCCAATTTTGTGAAATGACTTGTAAGTTAAGGATTGTCTCCACTTATGTATTGTAAATCATTCTTATGTTTAGTTAACATGAGATCTCCAATACACTCTTCTCACGTCGAGACATGTACATATTGTGCACGGATCTAGATATTCGTGGGTGGTCCAATAATGGCCCGATAACGAGATTTGATGAGTCTATCGGACCACCCATGAATATCTAAACCCACACACGAGATATACATTCCTTGACACAATGGGGTATGTTAGAGATCGCACATCAACTTAAGATAATGTCAATTTATAGTATATAAGTGGAGCAATCCTCACCTTACAAGTCGGTTTTGTAAGAATGAGTTAGACTTCAACTTACTTCTTAATATGATATAAGAACCTATCATAATAAGTTTTGATGACCCTATTGTGTCACCCACAAATATCTAGTTCAATGCTCGAGATGTATATGCCTCGAGCTGAGGGGAGTGTGTTGGAGATTCTACGTCGACTAGAGATTAAGTCAATTTACAGTATATAAGTGGGGGTAATCCTTCCCTAACACGCCAGTTTTGTAAGGATGAGTTAAGCTTAAAAATCAAATGAGACATCTATATACTGTAAAAATTGCTCAAAGATTTCAACAATGCACCAAGAATAAACAACTACAGAAACAAAATGGTGGTAAATATAGAAAGCTGGTTGTGGTTTTGATTGAACATCTTTTACATCAACAAACAAGCCCAAATAAAATAACTGCCCTTATTGACCCAGAATAGCCAGCTAAATGAATAGTTGTCACTATCAGTGGCGGACCCAAGACCAGTGGGGACTATATATAAAAAAATATATATTATCATATAATATAATGGGTCTGCTCAATTTTTACACAGATTTTTATATTAATATATGAACTTGTCACTTGATAGTGGGGTCAATATATAAATTAAAAGTTGCAAAACGTGAAAATTTAACTTATTTAATTGTAAATTCACAAAATGACAGGGTGCAACTGCCCACCCTCATCTATATATGGGTCTGCCACTAGCAACATGATGCCACTATAACCATATCCATTATAAACAAATAACCATTAATGGAAGCTATGAAACTTACGCAATGTCACCAGCAGTTGATGGTGCACCATACTCGTCAAAAAGGCGCATGAGATCACCAAACTGTCCATGTAGATCACCAAATATTTTAATTGGTGCCCTAAGTTGTAAAACACTTGGTTCACCAGAAAATATCCGCTCAGCACTGTCACAAAGATCAGCAATTTCATTACAATCCAAAAAAAACTGTCGCCGTACTGGTGGTTTCCATCCACGAGGCTTTAAGAGGTGTGCAATGACCTGTAAAAGTGAGGAAAATCCATTACAAACAATTCTGAATCTGAATACAAGCCAAAGCAAGAATGCTTCGCAATCCAACAAAAGAGAATATAAATGTAAACATAGACAGAACCCCCTAAAAATAATAATCCAAAAAATGCAATGCGGAGTAAGCAATGGAAATGAATGAAAGATTAATAAACTTGACCAACCAAGTGACAAATTACAAAGTATTTTTCTAATATTTTTAATATGAAATACAATTATTTTATGTTCATTTGATAACTCGTTGTAGAGATGAATCTGTACCTTTTTAGGTACACTGTTGATAGACATCTGCCGATCTAATAACTTCCTGGCAGCAGTTGCACTTTCTGGAGTCCCATAACTAACCCGCCTGCCTTCATTTTCAAATTGATCAATTGAAAGCTGTCTAACCATGCCACCTAATGCACCGCCAGTCTCTGCAGCAACAACCACCTGGAGAAAATTCAACACAACAAAAAAATGTGCCTAAATACTTTATGTAAACTTCTCCGCAGAATACACTTTCCCTGTTAATGAAAATATATTACGCACAGCTCTGTGATGCAGCCGAACTCCACCAGGGGTAACGTTATTTGCACCAGCAGAATCAGGCTTGATCAAGGAAGATGTTTGTTTCCCACTTGGGGTAGCCTCTGCCCCACGGTCTCTATCAGGCACTTCAGCCTCTCCATTCTCCTGCCGTGCCTTGGCAGCAGCCAGTGCTGCACTGATAGCTTCAGCTTCTGCAGCTGATGCTTCAACCAGATACTCCACACCTTTAGCAGTTCGCCTGTTCAAAGTCCTTCAGATGAATGAAGCCAAACAAGTAACACAAAATACTTGCCCAATAAAATGAAAACAGCTATTATACCGAGGTCCCTGAAGCATGGCATTTTCGGTGCTGATATCTGTATAAATGTCACCATTCATTGGGGGTGCAACTGGATTTCCCAAAACAACAGAGCCATCAGCAGCTGCCTCAGGAATTGCTTGCCTCGTTCTATCATCAATAAATCCATATCGTCCAGGTAAGCGCCCAGCTTGTACATTAGATGCAGCTGCAGCAGCAGCAGCATGTGAAGCAGCAGCGGTTGTTTCAGCAGCTGCAAGATCTTCAGCAACAAGTAGGTCATCTAGCAAGACTCCTGAAGCATAAACACAATACATTGCAGTCAGTCCAGCTCTTGAAGTTATGAATTGATTAGATAATTAAACTATCATACAATAAAATTTAAAGTATATGTATTTACTAAAAACGATTACAACAAACATAAAGCTAGTAACTCAGATGAAGTCGTACATTTCAGCTTGCAAGATGAACATGGATTGAAGGACCATTTTCATGAACAGTAGTAATTGGGGCAAAACTTTTATCCACTTGATCAAAAGGAAAATCACTTTCGTTGTTAGAGAAAGTTGATAAAATAAATCTTAGGCTAAAGCAACTTTAAAGTTAAAGCTCAATAACTTCATAAATTTAAAAAATAAAAGTCATTTGAGAGCTTTAACTTGAAACCTTGTAAAACTAAAAAAAAAACAATTTGTCCTTCCTTGGCTAATTCTTGATGAGAGGGAGAGTAAGGCTAAGAAGGTGTAAAACTTATTTTTAAAAACCCTTTCAGTTAGCTTTTTTTTCAAAAGTTACTCCCTCCTTTTTTCTTTAAAAATTAAGATCCTTAATTTTTTATGACTTCTTCAAATGTCTTTTGCCCAATTTCTCTTATAGAAAAGGAAAGCTAGGAAAAAACTAGGTAAAACACAATCATGGTCAAATTATATCATAAATCTGTAATCCCAGATCACGAGGTTTGTTTTTCATCTAAGAAGAAATTATCCAGCAACTCAGATTATTGGAATTTTCTCTCACCTAGTTTTATTATATAACAGAACATGTAAATCAAAGATAACAGAAAAATAATCTCATGCAGTATTTGTAAGTAGGAGCACAAAGTAATAATTTGATAAAAAAATATCAAATTTCTTTTTCTGCTGAAGTGATAAAAATATCATATGATATCAATCAAATTGGAAATAAAATTCAGTAGGATGAACCCACAAAATGTTATATTTATATCTTACCCCCACGTAAACCACCATAAATAAAAATTAAGTCACCAACTGCAGCAGCTGCATGCCTACAACGTCGAGTCAACTCTACTGCAGCATCTCCTCCTGCTGCATCAGCACTGTACCTACCAGTTCTTGGACTGGTAACAACAGATTTCGTATCACACCAAACACCAGCAGCAGTGTCCAATACTATAAACAAGAAAAGGAATCCAAAAATACAGCTTAAATTAGAATAATGCTAAAAGTTGCCTCCAAGTAAAAATAAATTAAAATAATAGTCCATTAACACACAATCCATGTTATATCAAAAAAAGCACAGAAGTAGTGAACAAACAAAAACTTTAAGCTACACCATGATCAGCACCTGCAACACTTGATGAGTCTTCTACCATCCTTCCTCCACCAAGAGCCCCACCAGACACATGGAGCCTTGCATTGACAAATACCTATAATCATTAAATTAAGCATGATCCCTGAATGTATATTCAACTATGAAAAATGAGAATAAAATAAAATAAACTGAATCAAACCGCTGCATGCTGGTATCTTGATGATGGTGAGACACCTGGGGCAATTGCCCATTCCCAACGACCATCTCTATGTTTAGCAAGTCCATATGCACTTGCCAATGGCTGCAAACACAAGTGGTAAAATGATATTCTCAGCAAAGTATAGGAAGAAATAATTCAGCCACAACAAATAACTGACATTAAATAGGAATAAAATTAGAGTCAGTCTGAATAAGGATGGGCCCAAAACAGAAAGCAACAATGATAGGAGCAATTGCCTGCCAACATTTGAACTCAAACATAAAATGATCACAACTATGAATGCCATTTGTAAATAATTGAATTCTACAATCAGGTAAGAAAAGCTACTGGAACTTGAACACTCAATAACTCAAAAAGCACTCCAGTAGTTTTGGAATGTTTGAATGTTTCTCATCATTTAAATGCAAACATCAATATGAAAAACATTCAATTAACCATTAACAGATTTTGTTCTATTATGGACCAGTTTCATTAAACTTAAAATAAGTGTTTCTGAAATAAATTAAGAAAATCACTAACTTAATATGCAGATAGGATTTACTACTTTAAAAAGCAGAAAACTGTTTATTTTTAAAATAAACAGATTAGATAAACACATTAAAAGGTAAAAAAAATCTGCTTATTTTATTAAAAAAACTTATTTTAAAAAATAAAGCACAAACAAACTCAATCCTATATAAAGGAAAGTCGAATACTAGAAATATATAAAAAAAATAGAAGTCTCATGAATCAACAGAATGAATAGATAATAACTCACAACACTATTGGCATCTCTCCCTCCACAGAGCAGAAGAAGTCCATCCGAGCGTGCACTTGCAGTTGCGTACCTAGTCATGATTAAATGGAAATTAAGACAATCACACCATGACAAGTTGCACCAAACAATAGCCAACTTCATAAATATATGGTAAGTCTACACTACACATAATCCATTTGCTTATATGTTCTAAGGTAAGATATTTAAGTGTTCTCTTGTACTGATGAAAAGAAAGCAATAATGAGATAACTTCCTTTCAGAGAACAGTAATACTAAAGCTATTCAAAACTACCAAATTAAGATGAAGGTTCAATTCAAACAACCCCACTTGAGCTGCAGTTTAACTCTAGTTTTCGTACATAAAACCAACTAGAAGAGGAATGTGAGCCTACTCTATAATCACATTGCTCACACAAGGAATAAAGATTAAAGCAAACCCCAAATAACACCACAGTCCAACTTTACAAAGTAATAATAAACAAATGGACATTATTGCCACATGGAAAGACTACTTAATATTTCTGACAATTCAACTTTCATTAATTTTTGTATAAATATAGCCAAATTTTACTTGAAGAAAAGAGAGCGGGTGAAAAATATCAAATCCAGGACTTGACATGAAAATATTAAAAAAACTATGAATATGAAACCAATTTAATGAATAAAAAATAGATCTATAAAATCATCATTTAAATCAATTAATATAAAAGCAAACTGGAATGAAGTGTTTGATTTAGCCACTTAACAGTTTGGCTAATGCAGACAGTCTTCACAACGTATTTCATGATGTCAAAGGGTAAAAAGTACAGAAACCCTATCACGTGTTTTTAAGAATTTAAAATTATTATGCAGATAGGGACAACAAAATATCAGTCAAATAAAGTAGAATTCATGGAGGTAGAAGCACACATGCATGGAGGTGGACCCTCTCCTTCTGGCTCTAACTTGCGCCATTCATAAGGCTTGGCAGCTGTGTCCAAGGCCCATACATCCGCCAAAGGTCTCTTTCCTGGAAAGCAAAGACCAAGAAGTGTGACACCCAATAAATTTTTACTCACAAAAACAACCAAGGCACACATTGCAAAAGGAGTGGCATTTGAATAGTTACCATCATTGCCTCCAATTGCCATTAGATACCTCTGCCCCACCAAAGCCATTACATGTCCATAACGTGGTCCGGGTCCAGGGCCCTGAACAGACACTCTACATGAAATTCAAAACCCTAGATTAGATAAATAACATTGGTCACATTAAGTCGATAAGGGAAAAAACACAGGTTACAATCCAAACCTATGCCAGCGTGGCCATTGCTGAGTTAGATCAAGAACATGAAGGTCCTCAGCTGACAAACCAGCAGGACCAATGCCACCCTGTGTAACATTGCAATATTCCCTTATGAAGTAAGCTAATCATTTAAAGAAAGGAAATAAGTTCAGAAACAATAAGATACCCTTTTCATGCTACCTGAATAACCACCATAGTTCCCACAGCAGTCGCCACATGTGCTGCCCTTGGAGTCGGAGGTTCTCCAAAGGGAGTTAACCTGCATGATATTTCCCTTATTAAGCACTAATGCAAAGTAGGTAAGTCTATAAAAACACTAATTAAGTCTTAAAGGAGGTGAGAGAGAATGAATTGGTTAAGCTCACCTAGACCATTTATTAGTCAAGACATCATAACAGTGGACATCAGCTGTGGCACCAGCTAAACCTGAAAAGCAAATCATATACCATGATAAATTTTAAGAAAACACATTAAAACACTCAATTGTTAAAGGTAATTAATGCCATTTTATCACAGAAGAAGCTCCTCTACTCCAATCAAAATGAACTCTTCTTAAAAGGGAAACATGCAAAAATCTATATAAATTATAGCTTGTCTTGTACCACTCCTCTCAGGAAGATCCGCAGATGTAGTCAATTACTAAATAATCAAGAATGTTGGTGTGAAATCAAGGTTTTTTACCAACATCGATATGCACCACAAAAATAAAACATTGTTCTGAACATTTTTCTACTAGGATGACTAATTTTGAGATTTAAGGAACAAAAACCATTTGGCGCTTCAAATGAATAAAAACACGATATAGGGTGTGGAAACAATAATCGATTATTACTTCCATGAACTACTACTTACTTAGAACATTATTTGAAATGTATACTTTTCACAACACATACTGAAACAGAACCATTCTTTCTTTAATAAAACAGGGTTCATTGAGCTCCTTATACCACTGAACCAAAGATAACACTTCATATGGTTTATCATATATGATAACCAAAAATATTATATGAAAAATGAAAGGTATCAATCGAAACTCATTGACACATTCACGGACCTCCACCTCCTAAGTGCTTAGCTTTTAGCCCTTTAGTAGAGTTGGTCTTGATAAGGTACCAAAGCTTTTACAGTTCTACTACCACGTGGCCAAGAATTCAATCCTTGCCAGTTGCAATCACCATTCTCCAAAATTAGAGTAATTTATAAGTAAATTGAATTTGTGCATTGTCTAAAATTCAAAAGTGAGATTCTCTTGC
This sequence comes from Phaseolus vulgaris, assembly GCF_000499845.2. Lineage (NCBI taxonomy): Eukaryota > Viridiplantae > Streptophyta > Magnoliopsida > Fabales > Fabaceae > Phaseolus > Phaseolus vulgaris. The sequence goes on along the minus strand of NC_023755.2, from coordinate 35,386,257 downwards.
TTGTAGGGCGCGTTAGATATAAAACCATCCATGGCCTTCCACCCAAGAGAGCTTATCTGCTAGGTGCATTAGTTCTTGACATCTTGTTTGAGTGAATGCAATTGCTATGAAGTGGAACCGAACAGACACTAACAAAAGTGTTCTCTACGACATATTTTTCCTTTACTTATTGTTCCCCTCAAAAATAGGAAAACAAGTGAGATTTATGGAAAGTCTTGTAAATAATTTTTTATGACATTTCAAATGACAAACAACCATAAAACAGAAACAAAGTTGTGATATAAATAATTCAATTCATTCCATTTAATTGCATCGCACAAACTCATTTTTTCCCTAAGATTGGGAATGAAATATTTGCAAAGAAGTAGGAGTTTCACTTAATATATAGAAAACAAGATAAACTAGACGGAGGTGGTTAGATCATGAGAGCAAAAGAACAACAAAGGCTAATGAGAAAAGTAAATCAAATTGAAGATAGTTTCATTAAAAGGGGTAAAGAAAATCCAAAGAAAACTCTACAATGGTTTTACTTCAAAACACATCAAGCATGCAAAGCCTGTAGTTAACAAACTAACAATACCAAAACTCAATTCTCAGCCACAAAAATACGGAGGAATGTTATATTAACTTCATAACATATGCTGGGGAAACTGAAACCAAGGTATAATAATTAAATACATACGTATGCCCGCATTTCCAGCAGATGAAGGAGTCCCTGAAGCGGCAGAATTTCCTTCAAGAGCAGTGGCACCGCCGAACAAAATCAGCCTCGGGCCAATGTACCCCGACGTCCCCTCCTCTCCGACCGCCGCCACCGCCGTCAATGTGTGGCCGCACCTCGGCCCCGGTCCGTCCTCTTTCTTCTCCAAAATTGCATTCACCACAGTATAAGTTGGCGCCAGCCTCGGTCCACCCGACGGACTCTGCGGCGCCGCAGCAGGCGCCGGAGATCCGCCTCCAGACGACGGAGGCTCCTCTAGCTGCTCTCCTTCCGTCTCAGCCGACGGCTGAGCAGCGGCGGCGTGGTTCTGCACAGCCGGATCGTGATCGGTCTCCGGCACCATCGAGGAATCGACATCCATTGCTTCAACCCTAAGATTCGAGCAATTTCAAAAGATCGGAGCTAAAATTCCGGCGAAATCAAATTTCGAACCAACATTTGAATTCGCTTCGCGGAATCCGAACGCCTCAAACGAACTCTCTACCTTCAATAACACGCACAGCGAACAAATAAGCCAACAAAATCAATGTTCTCAATAGAAAAGCCTCGGCTCGGACGATTCTCCAATTCGAAGACGAAAATCCGAAACGAGAAAATTTCAGAAACAGTAACCAGCGAAAGGAAATTAGTCTCTAGGTTTTCTCTCTCTCTTCTTTCTCTCTCTTCTGCGTTGAAAGTTGAAACTCTGAGAAAAGAAAAGAAAAAGAAGCGGTCGAAGAAACGGGGACGGAGACAATATCGAAACCACAGCAACAACGAAAAACACACACTCGCAGCCCCAAAGCCGAAAAAGGAAAAAAATTAAAATAAATAAATAATTCAAACACTTTCTTTGGGGTTGAGTTGAAGGTGTTGTGTCTTTCTCTCTCTAGAATTTATTTTTATTTGCCTTTTTGGTTTTCTACTTTTTATATAAAATATTTTTTTATTGTGTATATTCTGTTTTTTTAGAAAAGTTTAGAGGGTGACCCAAATGAACCGATTGGGACGTGTAGAGAGGGGCTAGCGGTGGCGGCCCCCGTCTCACGGCGGAGAATGGGAAATGGGTTACCGGGGATTGCTTAAACCGTTTATTTAACGGCTCAGTTAGCAAAGCTGAATGTGAAAGCACGCGCTGAAGAAAGCGCTATGCTGCTATATATTGCTTTTGATTCTCTCTGTCATGTGTGTTGTTGGGTTGTGAGTAAGTATGCTTCTCTTCGTTGTTATTATTAACCTGCACCTGAATTGATACCCTTTTTGACTCTTTTTCTATACACATGTTTGCCTGTTTGGATAGCTGGTACCATCTACTAAAATATTACTATTCAACAAAAATGAAGTTGCGCATTAAAATTTGAATATGTGGGTTCATATGGTGAAATACCAAATCATTTATTCTCTTTTGATTTTATAGTAAAAGTTTTAAAAATTTGAGAGAGTGAATGTATGTGGAGTTTGAGAGAAAAAATGTAAAAAATATGAAATACTAAATCTGATTGTGTTTGGAATTGAGAATAAAATGTGAGGAATTGAGAGAGTAGATATTTAAATATTCGTGAGAAAAATATAAAAGATTAATTATGTTCAGATTGAAATACCTTAAAAGTGAATATATAAAAAAATTGTGATTTAAAATTAATCGGTTCACAACCATTTATCTTAATTTATATAATTATTTTAATTTAATATTTTATTATTAAATTGAGTTGTTAATTGCTTGTATGAGAAAACAAAAATAGGTGTTAAATGCTTTTTTTTCCTTCTAAAAAAAAGTACAATACACATAATAAATATATTCAACTTTGTGTAAATCATGCTTGAAAGTTCTTGTGTCGGTGTGGGTCGTATAACTGATGTAATGTCTCGGTCCTCATTATTGGACCGATCGAGGTTAAGGTTCACGTCCATAAGGTCGATCGACAATACAAGTCCAATTATGTTCAATCAAGGTCAGCGAAGCTAATCCATGATTAAGAGCTAGGTAATGCAACCCTAAACGCAGTACAACTCCTTAACCTGACCCAATAAGGAAAGTCCACCATAGATAATATAAATAACACATATTCCAAGAATCAGGTTCGTCATTATATACGGTGCTCTGAAAACCGAGTACCTAACGTCTTTGCTGACTTGAGCGTCAGAGTGCATTCTGCAGATACTATCCGAGTCTGGATTACAAGAAACCCAAAAATCAAGATTAGGAAATAAGAGCGAGAAATTTACAAGGAAGGGAGCTGAAGGACCATACGACCGACTCATAGACAAAGAAAAAAGAATCCTCTTAAAACTTCTCTATACCCCAACTCCTGTGCTGGAACAATTCTTTGATAAAGTTACAATTCAAATTACACTATTATGGTGCTTTGTGGGAGGGAAGCAAACCTTCCTAAATGAATGGATTCATTATAAAATATTAATGTTTTATATAAAAATAAAAATAAATGTCATATAATTACAAAATAGTTTATGTATTATTAAATTAAAATTATTTATACAACAAATATTAAATAATTCTTATATTTTTAATACATTTAATTTAAATTTAAATTAATATTACAATAACATGAAATTAAAACCTGGCTTCTCATTGTCTGTAATTTTCTATTTTCAGTTAATTTATAACAATTATTAATTGTATTCTGTAGAAAATGAGATTTTTTTATCATTTTTATATAACGCTAATTTCCAGAATAAATAATTTTTATTATATAAAATGTCTTTTAGATTTATAAAAGTTCATATAAATTATTATTTACAGTTGCTCTTCAGTTACTAATGATTTTAAAAAATACTGAAAATTACGTAAAATAAAGTTGGCACGAAAAAAGTTATAAAGTGAATATGACATAAAAGAAATTATAATATACAAATAAAAATGTGATAAAGTTGAGAGAAGTATTACTATTGTGAAAAGAACAGCAAAATGTACATCCTTAATATATATATATATATATATATATAAATAATATTAAAGAATATTTTTTATTTAATCAATGGTTATATTAATTAAAAATAATTTAGTAGACCTATTTAATTGAGATTTCAAAAAAAGTTAAAAGATTTTTTTTTAAAGTCTGTGGTGGTTTTTAATCTAAATTTTAAAATATTAAAATAATCAAATGGTATTGAACACGACTATCGGGATATTTTTAGAACATTAAATATTCGAATTATGTTTTAAAAGAATAAAACACTCATCCTACAAAATTTAATCTATTATTTTGTTATTTGACTTTTTGTGAATTTTGTATAAACTTTTATTTGTGCATATAAATATTCTTTTTGTGTATATTAATTTTTTTATTCTCATTTAAATTATTTTTTTCAATCAATCTCAGCAGTGATAGCAAAAAAATTGTTTTTTCAATTTCCAAATTTTCTCATCCACCTGAGTAATTGTTTTATGTCATTCACATGGATAAATTTGTGTTCTTCAATTTCAAACATTTTCTCATCCACCTGAGTAATTGTTTTATGTCATCTACATGGATTAAATAGTAATAAAGGAAGTAGGTCAAATAATAATTAACTATATGAATTAAGGACGAGGAACTTAATTTTAATAAAATAATTATAAGTTTAAGATGTTATTTGATTATAAATAGAACTGATAAACCCTAAAAAACGAACAATATATTCGGTGTTCTAATAAAAGAGATCATTATATAATTTAAAGGAGAGACAGAATAGTTATTACTGGTATTACATTATTTAATTTCTTTATGCTACTACACCTGATTAGGTATTGATATTTTATATTTTAATTAACATTTATTCCTTTTAATTATTTATGTTTGTTTTCTTTACCCAATAATTAATTTGTTGAAGGCAATTATTATAAAATATAATTAAAAATATTAAAACAAAATTACTTTAATTTTTTTATTAAGATTAATGAAAGTTATAAAGTTGATTTCTTTATTAAACACGCATATATATATATATACACATATTATTATTGTGTTAATAAAATTATAAATAGTTAATGAAAATAATAAAATTATTTTTTTATAAATAGTTTCATGTGCATACAATTTTGGGTCTCCCTAAATTGTCTTTGTAGCGTCACAGTTAACTATCTAAATTTACACTACCGGTATAACCAGGACTAAATAGTACCTGAAACTGATTGTACAATTGTTGACGTGTAAGTGATCTTTTTGCTCCTTCCTTTAAGTTTCCTTCCTCGATTGCTGGTGCTCGGTTTGGGTTGACATAAAAAAGGTACTCTAACGATTAAGTAAGCACTATGTAAAGAGTGTATGTTTGTAAATTGATTAAAGTGTACCTTACACCTCTGTAGAGGATTTATTTATAGTGTTTAGTCGAGAGGCCCTTGCTGTGATAGGCTGAATCAATCAAATATCAATTGCTAACTAATTTATAGCATGTCATCGATTTATAGGGAGGTACATTGGTATATTAAAGAATATCTGGAATATATTTTAGTTGATCAATGTTTGGTTGATTTCTCAGAACATAATTTGGGATCTTATTATTACTCATCAAGAGCTCTTCGTAACTATCATTGTCACTCCTGTCATTATTAGCTTCAAAGTACGTTTAAACACGATTGATCGGTCATCGTGACCGAGTGACTAACTCGTCTAATACTGACTAGTACACTTGCCCCTTAGACTTGAAGAATCGCTAGTTTCTGAAGAGTCGAGATGTGACCATTGGGTGCCCCGAGGTGAGATCTGACTTGTGCTTTTTTGAAACGTTGTTTATTGGACACTATTCAATCCAAACGATCTAACGGTCCCTGATCCGTGCTGGTTCATATGCCAAGTGTTGGGTACCCTTAGATGTGAAGTGATCTAACAGTCCGAGAGGTGACTTTTCGTATTCTTTATCCTTTTTGGGGTTTTATAAATAGAAGTGTTTGTGAACGTTGATGAGTTTGTTGTTTTATCTTCTATGCTAGAGTTCATCAAGCATGATCCGAGTGCCGAGTCTCAAGCAATTCCTTGTCTTTTCCATTTTTTACTCAAAAGGGTTAGTAATGTCTTCCCTTATTGAGTCTTCAAGATCTATTGTGAATCTTGAGTCTTCTGAACCTACACACTCCGCATCTGGTGGCATGAAAAATAATTTGGACCATTTGATCGATGTTGTGTCTGATATTCCTGACTATGAGTGGGTTGACCCACGCATATTAGACGTCGCTACTTGCTTTAGAGGTCCTACCGCTTTAAATGGTTTTTTTGTCTAAAGTGTCCATTTTGAAACCTAACGCTCCCTCGGATGCGGTTGCAGCTGATAGTTGCAATCACTCCAACCGAGTCTGTCATGGTCGGGAGAATTCTCCTCAAGAGTTTTTTTATGTATATATTACTTTTCTCAATGATTTACATGTCACTCTTCCATTTGATGAGTTTACGATGGGGGTCCTTCAGATCCTCAATGTTGCCCCAACTCAATTGCATCCCAATTCATGGGTAGCCCTTCAAGCCTTTAGAGCGATTTTTGTATTTTTAGGTTGAGGCAAACTCCTCAATGCTTCCTTTTCTATTATAATTCTCATTCAAACTTACCCCCGTGAGTTGGTTATCCTTGACTAGTCGTCTAGGTAGCATCCGTTTTGCTCCTTACACCTTGTCCTATAAACACTTAAAAGAGAGGTATTTTAAAGTTTTTATCGAATCGAACGAGAAACCATAATTTTACGATTCCGAAGGGAGGTCGAAGTTCCCGTTTCAATGGACTCCGAATCCTAGACGTTACGTCTCCTGGGTGAGGTCCTCAATGACTCCCCAAGATAAAGAAATCTTTTTCATTCTCGACCAACTTCCCAATAGGAGTGGCAATGCGGGTTGGCCCGCCCCACATAGGCAATGCCTACTTTGACCCGCAAAATGCAAGTTGATTCACCCCGGGCTAGGAGTGGGGACTCATTTCACTGGCTCGCCTCGGATAAGAAGTAACCTGCGGGCCTACGGGCCAACCCACATAAGTTTTTTTCTTTCAAAAATTAAAATTTCATTAATTATAAAAATAAATCATTTTTACTACTGAAAAATTCAAGTATGAGGGTTGTTAGAAGGCTTGATTAAAAATAATTAAAGTTTTGTTTTGCATGTAGTTTTTCAAATATATGTATGTAAATGTATAAGAGTATTTTATCAAAGTTTTGCTACAAAATATTTTGATGAAGATGACTAATTTTTTAACTATTCTATTGAAATATCTTTTTTATATTATTTTTTTATTAACAAATTTTAAATATAAGACTTTACTTAAAACTAAATCCACTGTCACTCTTAATACTAACTCATTTAGATTATTAAAATAAAACATTCATTTTTTTAGTACATTAAATTCAATTTTTTAAAAATAAAACAAAAAAAAGTTACATTGCAATAATGGATGAATGAGATATGATTTTTTTTACAAAAAAATAATTAAATAATTATTTTTTTATTTATGCGGGTCAGCGAGACAACTCGCCCTGCCCCACTGTTTGCTTGCACGGGTTATAAGTTATGCGAGGCGGGCCAAAACAAGTAAGCTGGCTAGATTAGTGAGCCCGCCTGCACTTTTTAATAATGGGTCGTGGGCCGGCCCGCATGGCTCACCCCGCATTGCCACCCTTACATCCCAACAGGCTTCCAACTAGGAAGTTTGTTTCCTTGTTTGACTCGTCCAAGAGGTGGACGGATTTGACCGGTATGTCACATTTCAATGTATGTACAACTTTATTCGACATATTGACTGGATTGTTAATTCTTTTGTGTCTTGGAGAAATAATGTCTCATGTCGACCCATGATCGACAAAATATTTAAAGCAGTTGAAACGTCAAGCGCCAAAAGATTTCGTTGAAGGTACTTGGTGCGGGAACCTCGTCCCCGGTCGTTGAAGTGGTGCCTTCTAAGACAACCGTGCCTCCTCTTAGCTTGAGAAAAATGGGTCGTTCGGGCAAGATATCCCAGCCTCAAGTGGATATCAGGTCGTCTTCCACACCCTCAATATTGGGCAGTTGTCTACAGTTAGCCCAAGTTGTTCAAATCGGGATGACACCTGAAGAAGAAAGCATATTAACCGTTATCTCGACAGATGACTTGGTAAAGGGACTGATTGAGATGCTAAGTCGCTCCCTGGTGGTGACCCATATATTGGGGGCAAACTAAAGAGGAACTTGGTCGCTGTGGTGGCTGATGACTTTTTACGTCAAGTGCACTGCATTGTCATAAGTAATAATTTGTTCTTAAAGACGGATATCGATCCTACAAGGAACAATTGAAATATCAAGTACAATGCTTGCTAAATATAAAACAGAACAATAAAAAGTGTCTTGGAAATGATCAATAAGAAAACATACAAAGAATTGGTTGCTTCAAGTTGGGAAAATAGGGAATATGTTTCATCTCTCTCACTCTCATGTATTTTGATTAGAATGTTAATATTAAGTTCTTTGATTGAAATTGATGCCCGTAAAATTCATTTATATCGACCTCTCGCATATAAACATATAAAATTATTAAGAATGTTTCCTAAATATCGATCTCTCGCACACTTATGAAAACAACTTAGAGTCTCACTCAAACGTTAATAGCAATTAACATTTCAAGTCTATCTCTAGCACTCAAATATGTTATGTATTGTTGTTCAGGTTAGAACCCTAAAAATACCTCTCAGTTAGATTTAAGATTCTAGATCAAAAGTGAGAAACAAAACAACAATATCAATACTCAATCAAGAACAAAATATTATATCATATTCAAATATCACCTCAATACATAAAAGCTCGAACAAATTACTTTCAATCTCAAAGGGTAGAATTAGTCACTCATACTTCTAGCACCTTCCATTCTTCCAATTGGTTACAAATCACTCAATGATGTTTTCCTTTCAATCTAGCACACTAGGATTAATTCTTTAGCCCCCTATTTAGCCTAATTTAATAGGGTTAGGTGACTTCCTGCGTTGTGTTGATGGGATGGTTCATAAAACATAAAATTAGCCTAATTAATCTGATGCATTCTCACAGGCATTATTTTTCAAAAACTTCACGGGAGTATTTTTCTCTTTTTATGCATTTCTAAGCCTTCCAGTTTTCTCCTTTTAGCTTATATCATTCTTCTTTAGTCCAAATCTCAATTTTTTCCTAAAAACCTGAAATTAACACCAAATATGGGAATAAATTGCTGTTATTCAAATAAAGATCATAAAAATGTAAAAATATATAAATTCATAAATTAAGGATTATTTTATATGTATTTTAGCAATTAATACTCATAAATGTTTATATTTTAATATAAAATATTACTGAAATTAGGCACTTATCAATGGTGGACCCATATTTCTTCGCTAAGGTTTTGAAATTGTCCATCAAGTTTGGTGGGAGTTGGGTAAACCAACTGAGTGCCTCTTCTTGGAAAAAAAATGGGGAAAACCTTACATCACACGACTTTGTTTTTGGTATAGAGATTTATCTGCGTCTTGTAAATGTTAAGGTGCTCGTCAGGATCTGTGGAGCCATCATAGAGTTGATGCTAAATCCCTTCCATTTGTAGGGGAGTTGTGCTTCCATAATCTCATCGGTAGAAGGATGTCCTTTGGGATCCTTGTCATGTGGATCCGCTCGAGAACTTTGATGACTTTGCGTCTGAGTTGTCGTCGTCTTCTCCTTGTTGTAAGTGTGATCACCCAATCGAGATTGATCTTCTCGTTCGGTTCCATCAAGTTGTTGCTTCAACTCTTTATTCTTCTCTTTGAGAAGAAGCACCTCCTCCTCATTCCTTCGCTGATCTTCGATGCCTTTTTGACTCATCTACTCCATTTGTGTTTGGAGTGCTTGAATTATTGCAATTTGCTCTTCAGTGACCCGATCATGGTTGATTGTGTTCCTTGTTAACACCATTGTTACTTATATGAAATTAATTGCTATCTCAGCTCCATGGTGGACGCCAATTGTACCTGTATAGGCAAAGATGACCTATATAGTACCTGGAACTGGTTGTACAATTGTTGGCGTGTCGATGATCTTCTCACTTCTCTCTTCAAGTCTCCTTCCTCAATTGTTAGTGTTCGGTCGGGGTTGACATGAAAAAGGTACTCCGACGATCAAGGAAGTACTCTGTAAAGAGTGTATGTTTGTAAACTGATTAAAACATATCTTACACCTCTGTAAAGGGCTTATTTATAGTGTTTAGTCGTGGGTCCTTGTTGTGATAGACTGAATCAATCAAATATCAGTTGCTAACTGATTTATAGTATGATCCCGATTTATATTTTAACACGGATGTGACCGAATGACTGACTCATCCAAACACAAAAGAACATATTAATCAAAAACATAAATGGATGGATTATTCCAAAATCGTGAACCCTAAACTTCAAATCTTAAACGCAACAAACTTACATTTTTAATAAAATAAGGTATAGAAGTCAATGTAAAAGCAATCAAGAGTCCATTTTTTTTACTAAAATAACGTATACAAATCAATTTAAAAGCAACAAGAGACTTACAGAAACTAAAATAAGACAAGATAATATATGTCAGAATTTAAAAGATAAACAAGTCAATTATGTTATATTAATTTCAAAATTTTGAAGGTTAGAAAAAAATAGTAATTACTATTTTTTAATATTGCACGCAATTTAATATATTATAATTATTAATTCTAAAATGTAAAATATTTATTGCCCTTAGAAATAAAATTCCTATTTATAATATATTAAAAAATATTTTATAATAATTTAATATTATAATATCAAAATTAATATGTTGAAAAAAAAATAAACTTTTAAGTTAAATATATTGTTTAATTAAAAAATACAATATTTAGGTAAAATATAAAATGATAAAAGTAAAAATTCTGTTTTATTAATCATACTAACTAATATTTAGTATTGCTCGTATTAAACTAAATATAATTCGCAGTATGGATTAAAAAGATGGTTGGAAAATATCATAAATTCAAAACTTATATATTTATGCAAGACTGAGAATAGACAGAGGCGTATTTGCAGAACTAAACATTTTTTAAGCTAAACTATTGAAAATTACAAAACTACAAGTGACCGTTCATTCCACAATTGTCATTTGCAACAAATTTCAACTAAATATAGATAAATTGTTAGAAAGAATAAATTAGAAAAAGTCTCGTTAGCCTTTCCTATTAGTCATTAATATCAGAAAGCAGTCCAAATAATTAGAAAACAGTGTCATTCAAAATTCAGGAATAAATCCTCTGCAACTTAAACATGAGACTTATGCAGGGCTTCTTCAGGTAACAAAACCCTGAAAACAGCATAATGATGGTTTAAGCTTTTCTGTCCTTGTAATCTGTGAACACTGCCCAAGGCACCCGCATTAGGATTTGGAAAAGCATAAAATATTCGTCTAATTCTCTGATGAACAAGGGCCATTGCACACCTGACATACAGTGGAAAGCAAATTAAGGTCAGCATGTCATAAAATAACTACTTCGGAAAAAGTTAGCTATTTGAAAGGGAAACTCAATGTAAACAAGGGCGAATCAGAATTAAAGAATTTCCTCTATTCTATGAATCAACAAGGGGAATTCCCTCATGCCATTCAAAAAGAAAGGAGAATCACTCAGAATGAATTGACAGCCTCTTTTCTTGATATTCCCCCTTCTTTGACGGGTGTAAACGAGGCCAATTTAGACCTCAAAGGAATTCACCAAATACATACAAATGATTCAAAGTTATAGAACTGTCTTGTCTATAAGCTTACATAGCGCATGGTTCCCAAACAAGATATATGTCATAACCAGTGCATAAGTACGGTCGCGCTGACGGCTGCCCAGAAGGCTGAGTGCAAGCATTCAATTTATCATCATCCACATCCTGAAACACCATAATTGAACACAAATAAAGCTTTTCACAAAATATATTCAACGCAATAATCAACACATATACTCCAGGGAAATGCCAATGGCGAATTAATGGATTTGGTGTGAGATGCTTCATTAGGGGTCTACATATGAACAATTCCTTATCATAGTTTTCACCCGGAGCATTATTTGGAAAGTTGTTTTGTAATGATATTAAACACACCAAGTAAAGATATGAACAATTGATTATCATGGTTCTACCTTCTTTGCCTTCTGCATAATATAATACTCTTAGAACTCGGGCTTAAAAAGAACCAACTTAAAAAGAACCTAATCCCGATCAATATCTGCTTAAAAAGGCCTAACTCAACATACACCTATCCACCCAAACAATATTGCAGGCTTGATAAAACCAGGAACACCGTGATCGGTTAAGGTCACAAGAAAACTCCATAAAGCTTACGACAGAATAAGTTACATGAACTCAAACTAAGAAAGTCACACAAGGAGTTTAGCGAGTTTTTAATATTTTTATTGGAGTGACGTGGTTAACACTAAAAACAGATGGTAGCTGCAATTGATTATTAAATTATACACCATCCAGATTCCTTAAATTATATCAGGTGTAGGCAAACTTACATTTCCACACACAGTTTTCTGTCTCTTTGCAGGAGAGCTAGTCCAAGAAGCATTCTCACTATCCAATTCCTGATAACTTGCTTCATTGGTTCCCTCACTGGGAAAAAGGTTTCTATCCCTGGCAGCAGATGATTCTATAGCTACAGTGGCAGCATGTCGCAAAGGGTGCCAAAAATATGAACTGTGTGGATGAGATGGATGCTCAGCCCATCGCCGAATATATAAACAGGCAACACCTGTATATGGTTGTTTAAGCCAATTGGAGGAACTGTTTGAATGCAATGGTTCATGGGGATCACATGTACTAGAAATATTGAGATGGGAACTAAATGATTCCGGCTTTCCATAACAGCTGTCATCTTTGCAAGAGTTCCAAGCATAAATCTGATCACATGCACTTGAAATGATTTCCTTAGTTGAAGGATCCACTATCACTGCAGCATTGACTACCTAAAACATCAAATTTAGTATGCAACAGTTGAATTTGAAATTTACTAGTAGGACCACTTTAACCAAAGCTAGCCTTACTAATTCAGCAAAGAATAAAGGGACCAAATTAAAAATAACTCTAGCTATTACACATCAAGCAAAAACTAATAAGAACAAAAGCATTATTTCATGTCCACAAATTGTTTGAAAAGGAAAAAATTTGCACACTTACCAAGTCGTTAGATTTTGCCAACTCAACAGCCGATTGCATAAACTTCAAAACTGATTGTGAGTCCTCCTCGCTAAATCCAGTAATGCCATCAATGTTGCTGTAGTTGATTAAAAATGTCAAACCCAACATGCAAAGACAGCTATTACCATACAAGAGAAGGTTTTTCTTCTCATTCAATGAGATTATTAACTAAATAGGAACCAAATAGAATGTTGAGACTTGAGATATGCAACACATGTTATCAACAAGATTTCATTCCCCCCTCCCAAAAAAAAACAGCACATGTTGATGAGTTTGGTAGAAGTTTGATGATTATCATAATTTTTCCAGTGTATCCAACAACTATAAGACTATAATATCTCAATGCACCAAAGGGTTCTATAAAATCCAGCCAAAATCTAAACAGTCCAAAATTTCTAAAATCCCCTTTTGGCACTTGCCTAGTCAATACATAACACCCCTGTTTTTACCCATAGTATATACATCAGATACTATAACTACAAGAAATATAAAAAAAAATGTAAGCATACCTAGGTTATTTATGAATCTTTTTCAGCTATAAAAACTAAAAGTAATAACTACAAAGTCGATGTTATAAACACAAGGATGCTTGTGCCACTTTATAGTTTTCATCTAGGAAGTGGCCGATAATTATAACTATTGTATACTGAACCAACTACACATAATTGCTAAATACCTTTTAAAAACCGCTTGCGTGCATTTAGTGCCTAACAGATAAGTGTCTGAGCATCTTGCAAATCAGCTTATCAAGTCGAAGGATGTTTTCCATGGACTTTTCATTTAACATGGATTGGTCAGTTCATTTGATAAAAGATTCCACCACATATACTACTTGACTTGAATATACTCAAACTAAACCAAACAGTTTATGAAATTTGATACAAGAAAGCGATGTGTTTGAAACAATATAAATGAGCAAATAAATAAAGAGATAGTGAAATGAAACTTACTAGGTCCTTGGGTGATACGATGTTGGCCAAAATTTGCATTGTTCTTGCCACTCTTCTTTTGATGTTGCAACATATTTGCAGACCTAATGTTGATTAAATTCAAATTTAATGCACACTATAACTTTTGCAAACACAATAAGACCAAGATTCCTAGAATTCTAACCAGAATTGACCATAATTTCAAAAATTAATCAATAATCTTAGTCTTCATTAATAGTGGACCATCAAATGATGGCCATTTAACTAACACAGTTCTAGATATTTGTATGCGTCATTTGATCAGCACAGAAAACTAAAACTCCACTCGCATATAGACCAATGATTTCCAACATCAAGGTTTCTTGTTTCTTTCAAATCTAATCATTTATCCTCTGTTTTTGTTTTGTTCTATGGTAAAACTGATTTGTGATTGACTATGATATTTCAGTAGTGAGTTCAGAATGGGTTGTTTAGTAGGTAAAGTAAAATTGGCTTTAGAGTGTAGATAATCATTTCTGGGTACCACCACACCCAGCACCAATATTTGATACTGCCTAATGGAAAAGTTAAAAAATTTCAGTTCACACAAAATCAATTCTACTCATCACAGAATTGAATTTGGAATTTATCAAAAAACTAAATAGAATTTGCATTAAACAAAATCTATTCTAATCACTCCAACCCAATTTTTATCAACACAGCAGATCAAACAAATAGGTACTTAGTGAGCTTTAGAAGACAAAAAAAGGAAGAAAAAATGTTGGTACTGTCAGATTATATTTTAATAATAGATGCAGAACCGAGAATGAACATATGGAATTATTTTCACATAAAAGCTACTGATCATCCACTCTGCTATAAATATCAGATAGCTTTGAAGCTTCATTATAATTACAACAATCAAACCAAAACGACAAAACTTTTCATGATTGTTTATATATCAATATAAATATATGATAAATTCATCCTATATTTTACCTTAGAGCAAACCATAATCGAAGAATGCATTAATTAGAGTAAAAAGAAACACCAAAACAAAGAAAGACCCACTTTTGTGATAAAAGGACTCAACTGATAGGAACTTATCAACTCTTGAAGATGAGGTGGCATGCTATCCAACTGATTGTTGCCTTCAGAGGCCACGCACAAGATCACCAATAGCTGTATTTCTCCTGACAAACATTCCCCATGTCACAAGCAACTTTATTGGTGGTTTCCAATCCATATCCCATATTAACAAATAATAAAGCAATTTAAATATGCTTATACAAATAGGCACATAAGGACACTATATAACAACTATAAGTAAAAGTTAACCTTTATGTTCTGAATAAAGCAATGAAGACCTAGCTCTATGTGCAACGATGAAGAATGTTGTGTTAATCAAACCATCTAATATACATTTATACATCGCTTCATTAAAATTTACAACAACAAAAAGATTCCATAACAGTTGATGATTTTTTATAAGCATAGTTTAGTAGGACTCACATTCAAACCATGTTTTAAAATCAATGAACTTTTTCTATTTATTTCACTTTCACATAGTTGGGAATGAGTGTGCAAAAAATATTTGACTTATGTTTGTAAGCTGAAACAAAAATAAAACACTCTAATCTTACATTTTCTTAAAAATGAAAAAAAGAAAAAGACAAATTTTCCTTGCACATAATATTGTGGGTTGGAAAGGGGGAATAAGAGTTTCTACAATGACAACCATTCACCTCCTTCAAGAACATTCTTTTGAATTCGTTTCACATGACGGAGATCATCGAGCGGTACTATCTGATTCAGACGCCTAACAAGAAATTCAAACAACTTCCATTGATCAGCACACAAAACTGAAGCAAAGACATGAAGATTTTGGTGGGGAGCTAACCTCACAATTTGGTTGGCATGCTTAGGGTTGATGGCAGAAGCAAAAACACTCTCTGCATAGAAACAAAAAAAATGATTTTTTCAATTCAATGAATTCCAAATAAAGAAACCAAATCTCCAACTAATGGGTTTTGATAAAGTGACCAGTGGGTTGGTGGTGAAGGTCATATGGCTGCTGGTCCGGGATGTGCACAATCAAGCAGTTATTCGTCATTCCCTGATCTTGTTCTGCTTTTCCCCTGGAGCCTGAAGCCGAATGGAGTTAACAGGTAGGTTGGATCACCATACATTAGATTGTCAAAATTTAGTCTACATTGGGTTAGCTCACTTTGGTAACAAGCCAAAATATATACAACCTGGCTAACTCACCATAGTTGGTTGATTAAACAAGTTGGCCCACCAACCATAAGCAAAGAAAAGAATAGAAAAAATTACCTAATAAAAGTACACAAAAAATAGAAAACATTATGAAAAGTATACAAAATATAAAACTGATCACTCTTTAACCATCAACATTATGTTAGAAAATTTGACAAAGTGAATATTTAAATTATGCGAAGGTCTGCAGAAAATGAAGTCAGCACAAAAAATAGTTTGGCGACATAAATAAGAAGAAATGAAAGACAGAATAATGGAAATTTCCGGTAAAGTAGATTACATTGTGCAACTTTGACAAAGTTTACTAAAATGAGTAAAGTTGATGTAGTAGAAATGTTCATGGAGCTGCATAGACATAGTGTCATTTTCAGTCATCTTTCTTTATGATTATATTTAAACATGAAAGAGCCATAAAATTTGGTGACATTCACTTATAATGTTCATGTATTTGCCATTCCTATTTATCTAGAAGTCATGAAATTTTTTTGCATATTTTTTTATATCCATAAATAATTATAGATATTTTCTTAATTTTAAATAAATTTATTTAAAAATAATTAGTTAAAATATAAACTCAAATAAAAATAATAATTTTAAAATAAAATTATCATCTATGCCTCATTACCATCACGAAACTAAAGAAAACCTAAGGAAACTTAAATAAACAATTAACCTGAGGAATAAGTCAATAACACTAATACTAGTAGCATGCCTCTGCATCATTTATACACATTTGGTTACGTTATATCCCACAAAAATTGCTGTTAGAACATCTCGTATTTCCAATCTGTTGAAGAAAATAGTACTTTTTCCTGCACTGTATACTTACCATTGTTACTATTTCTATGCTATTGCTTTTAGTCTCAGCCGCTCCAACTATTCATTGCCAAATGGATTTATTGTCTTGCTAGGATACTTTTTTGAAAAGAATCAAATATCAATTTATCATTCCAACATAGCCATGCTGACAGTTTAAACAGTGCTACAACCAGCCTTATTTGAGATACTCTTAGCTCTCATTTGTTTCCTTACAGCTTCAACATCGACCCACCTTTCTGCTAAAGCATAAACATTTGACAGAGCTACATAGTCCTGACTCTTTGACGTCAACTCTGGATGACTCCATTCTTCTAACTGGAGAAGAAATTTCCCCACCTTCTCTCCCATCACAACATCCTCGTGAATCTTGCATGCACCTAGCAGAATCCTCCATATTACATCATCAGGATTAATTGGCATCTGCATGATAAATTCATATGCTTCTTTTAACTTTCCAGCACGGCCAAGAAGGTCAACAATGCAACCATAATGTTGTATCTGAGGTGTCACACTAAATGTTCTCTTCATTTCATGGAAAAATTGAAGGCCTTCTTCCATAAGCCCACTATGACAACAAGCAGACAAGAAGCTAGTAAAAGTTGCTTCATTTGGCTTCACACCATAATCTCCCATCTTATATAAAACCTCCAAGGCTTGTTTTCCTTTCCCATGGATGGCTAGGCCAGTAGTCAATGCCGTCCAAGTCAAGATATTCTTCTGGTTCATGCGCCTGAAGACAGACAGGGCACTATCAAGGCATCCACATTTTGAGTACATATCAACAAGAACAGTCCCAATAAACACATCATCTTCAGTACACAATGTCTTTTCTGCAAATGCATGCATGCAAGCACCAGTTTCCAGCAAACCCATTTGAGAAACTGCTGAAAGCACAGCAACTACAGTTGTATCTGTTGGTTTAATTCCACGTACATCAACCAACATGTCATTAAACAATGATATTGCATTGACAGCATATTGCTTGTTCCCTTCTTTAAGGGAAGAATAACCTGTTATCATAGCATTCCACGTAACACTGGTTCTCATTGGCATTTCATCAAACACTCGTCGGGCTGAGATAATATCTTTGTTACTCGAATAAAAGTATATTTTGGTAGTCGAAACCAAAATATTTGACCCAACCCCATGCTTTACTATCAGGGAATGTAGTTGTCTACCTACCCACAATGTTGAAGCTGACGGTGAGCGAGCACAGGCTCCAAGAACAAAATTGTAAGTGTAATCATCAAAAAACAGGAGTCCCCGAGAAAACTCATCTTGGAAAATTATAATAGAATCATTGGGTTTAGCACATCTTATCAAAGTATTAAAGAGAAACAAGTCTGGCTTGTCAAAGTACTGGAACACTAAATGTGCATTATTAGTAATGTGTGAGTCTGGTGAGCCACAATAATGCTCAATTAACTTGGCCAAGAAGGCGGGCAATTTCAGGCCATTAGTAATTAACTGGGCATGAATTTGCTTTATATTTTCGGACTCTTTGCGAAAAGAATATAAGAAAGAAATACATCTAAGTCTTGGAAGGCGCATGAGTTAAATTATGCCCATAAAAGAATATTAAAATTCTCAGCTCAAGAGATCAGTTTTGATGTTTGAGAGTTCTGCCTTATCAAATTTCGCCTTTCACCTTCATTTGACACCAAACATTAAACTTATCCTGAAATTTAATGTGCAGATCACAAAAGGAAGATGATGATGATTTAGAACCCTACAAATCTGTTAGGGTAGCACCATCCCCATACCCAAGCACTCTGGTCGTCTATCCAATTCTGATAAATAACTTCTACATGGAATTCATCCTCATTCATCCAAGAATATCCTTAACTCAATTTAGTAGAATGCTCCGAGGCTTCTCAGTCATTTCTTCATTTGTAAACAAACTAATCACGACACGAGTAATTACGTAAAAAACCCCAGAATTAGATCTTAGTAGTTAGTGCCATATAAAATTGAAATTCATTTTTTCCATTAAAACGAATAAATGTGGAACATCCCCAACCCTATACAAGTTAATTTTTAATCAAAAGAACAAGCCACGGTAAAAAACAAAATCTAATAAGCAATTTCCATCACTCAAGCAGTGCACATTTGCTCGTGCTTTTTCCCATCCTTTTTGGGCCTTGTACTTCTGTTCATACACATTAAATTTGTGTGTACTCTTTTAAGCTATACACTTAATTGCTTGAAAATGACTTATTTTCATATACATAAAATTTGTGTATACAAGTCATACACCGGCTAGGTAATGAACTCGGTGCCAGTTCAACTGGGTTTTCGTTTTAACTCACAACAGTGTCCTTCTGAATGGGGAAAATTAAATGAAATAAACTGACCTTTAGGATTTCGCGTTTCGTTTTCGTTTTGGTTTCACTTTGCGTCTTCTGTGGAGTGCGCGGAGGTGGTGCGTCTTCTCTGAACGAGTGCGGCGGTGGTGGCGGTTAGGTCGCGGGGTGGTGGCGGTTCGTACGTTCGTGCGGCAATTGCGGTGTGATTTAGGGTAATAGGATTCTGTTTTTTTTTTATTGCGCTGCAGAATATAAAGATGATTCCAAATTGATTTTTTTAAATTTTTTTATTTAATTGAGGTGCAGACTTTTTGTTGTTTGGAATGCTCTCTGTTTTTTTTCAACTGAGAAAACTTACTATGAAGTTTATTTTATTTTAACAGAAATTAGATTTGGAGCAGGTGAAATTCAATTAGGTTAATCCAAGTGCATCTTCTATTCTATCACCATAGAAGTAAAAATCTCAAAAAATAAAAATAGATGGGATATTAAATGTAAGTATGAATAGATATTGATGAAAATGGTAAAAAAGTAAAATATAATTATTGTTCAAAAAAATATGAGTAGAAGAATATTTAAATTCAAACATATTTTTCCAGGAATTAAAAAATACTTTAAATACTCTGAAAATAACTTTTATGTTAATAGATTCTGATGAAGATGGAGATGATGATTGAGATGCATCAAATCTTAATCGTCGTGACACATCCAATTAAGCATATTAACTAACTATGAAACGCAGATGAACTAAATCAACAGGACCACAGATATCAATGAACTATTAATGTAGGAGGTAAGTGATAAATAACAGATTGCAAGGAATCATCGGAGAAAAAAGAGAAAAATTACCTCTGTCAGGTACAAATATCGAGTGAGAACTTGGCAGTTGCTGGAAGGAATTGCAGTGGATGAAGAAGACGATAGCGGAAGCAATATTGTTGCAGACAAACTACAACCTGTTCGAGAATTGAGATGCAAAAGAGTGTGACTGAAGCAGGGGAGGGTTTTTGGTTGCAACAACTGATCAACACCGCTGAACTTTTGAGCTTGGTTATTGTGAAGATTGAAGAATCATGGACTTATGGTTATGGCCCAATTCTAACTCATTAGATTTTTTAAAAGACTATTGAATTTCGATTAAAGAAAAAGATAAAATAGATTATATTAAAATGAATCAGCAGTTAATAATATTAACTGTACATGTTAAAGTAAAAAAAAAGTTTGAGATAATTGAGAGAAATTTTTATAATTGTGAATATAGGGGGTGAGATGGAGAAGGGGAGAAATATTTAGTGTAATAGGAGAGTGAGAATTCAAATTCTGCACTCTGATTTTTAATACAACAATAAAATTATATATTTAAAAAATTCTTCCTTTTTTAAATTTTAATTGAAAGTAATTCCATGAAAGAAAAAATTTCTACTTGAACTGGAAGGGTTGTCGCTAACAATTGTTTTGCTCAGATACACACGTACGATATATTTAGTAAATTATTATTTTATATTATTCTTTTTAATTTAATCTAATGGGCCCAAGCTTTTTACAAAGGCTTCTTCTTCCTGCACCCCCACATTTTTCTTCCTGCACCCCCACAATTTTAAATATTCCAACATTAACCTTGACCTTTAATTTCAAAAGGGGATACTGGATATCGGGATCCGGTAATATAATCAAGATTCATGAATCTGGAATTGATTAAATTGTGTTTTCCAAATGAGGGGTGTTTTGGAAGGTAAAATGTCATAAATTGTTGTTTTTCGGAGTGTTGAATCCGGAAGCCTAAATTGCATTACGGATTGGTGGATCCGGAATTGTTTTTTTGTGTTATGGATTCCTGAATCCGGAATGCATCACTTGCATTATGGGTTTATGAATCCATAATTATTTTTTTGTGTTATGGATTCCTGAATCCGAAATGGTCTTTTTGAATTATGGATTGTTGGAAACCGGAATAATGTTTTTGACTTATGGATTCATGGATCCGAAATGTAATGATTTTGTTTCATTTTTTATTTTATTTGTTGAAGCATGGACAGTAGTGATGAATTTGAACAAGAATTATATGATGGGGTTGATCTGTGGGATGATGATGATATTGAGAAGTCATTATCCATGTTCTTCATGTTTTTCATCTTCATTAACATGTCTTCTTCTAACAGAGACTGTGGGACGCAGACGATCACCTTATGAACCTCCTCCCCTAGTCTTAACCATTAATGTTCAATTACATCATTCAAGTTAAACCAAATTACAAACTAATGAATAAGATGTTGAACCAATACAAACAAAAAACAGCACATATAAAATTCTATTGAAACCAAAAGAGAGAAAAAAAGCATTGTATCATTTCTACTAAACAAATATAAATAAACTATAAACCAAAAAAACATATTAAAAGAAGAAAAAAAGAAGTTCATTGCAAAATCATATTTGAAGATAGAAAAAATCTTTTGATGAAGTTTTATATGTTGAAGAAAGGATGACCATAAAAACACAAATCCGGATCCACAAATTCGGAAGCTTCCTGGATCCACAAATTCGGAACCTTCCTGGATTCACAAATTCAGGATTTTACTGGAAGCAAAAATTCGAGATTTTACCGTATTTTGTGATCAAAAATTCTATCGGATTCTATAATATAGAATGGAAGAAAACACTTACGAAAACAAAATTCCATAAAAAAAAACGGATGTGCAGATCCAAAAGCAAAGAAATTTACTTACCTTTGTCAATAACACTCTAAATCACCAACAAAAAATGTGAGACTGAAGGAGAAGGATTTGGAGGTGTCGCACTACTGCTAGAACATGAAAGTGTGTTGTTGTTGGAACATGAAAGACACGGCTGCGCAAGAGAGCATCCTTGTCTGCGCCTTTTTAGAGTTTTTTTAGGTTAAGGATATTTCTGGAATTTTAAAAACTAATAAGGGCGATTTAGTCTTTTCACAAGAGTGTGGGGGTGCAGGAAGAAACTGCCTTTTACAAAAGGCAAAAGCTGGTGGGATGTGGATGTAAAAAATGCATGTGAATTGGTAAAAACTATGGGCCAAACAGATGGGCCCAATAACTCTTATAAAGGAAGTGGTGTTTATATGGAATGGTGTTTCTTCCTGCACTCCTACATTTTTCAAAGACAATTGTTTCCTGCACCCGACGAACTTTTTAAAATTCAATTATGTCCTTGTCTTCTTCATTTTGAAAAAGGTGTAGGGTGCAGAGAGAAACTTTGGTTGGTGCTTGTTAGAGTTGCGTAGGTGATTTTAGTGTGGTGGTGGACGTGCCGTTTTTAGTGTAATATGGATATTAATATTCAGAGTTAAGGATTTTGAAATAACTTTCGGACATATACATCACAACACAAAGTTACACTTCCGGATAACCCATATTCGGAACAATGAAAAAACTTTCGGACATAGGCATCCGCAGTACAAACTCACACTTTTGGATAATCCACATCCAGAACAAAAACCAATTCCAGATAAAATTATTCGCAGCACATAAAGGTATTCTGCATAAATATATCCAGAAGGCAATGACAACAAGAAAACTCACTTTTTTTGTGTGTTGTCTCTTCTTTGGTAACTTCGTTCTCTCTTGCCGTCCAACTCCGTCACAGACGATGCCGCCTCACTGATCACCACCACCACAATCGACGTCGTTGTTTGGTTGGTCTTCACCACAGGTAAGCACCGCTACTGAACGGGAAACGACACAAAGAAAAAAGTTGCAAAAAGATTGAAAATGAAGGGGGTTGCAGTGTGTTGGGTGCAGGGAAAACTAAGGGGGCTACAAAAAACCTTAATTTTCATGTTATTAAGGTTAGTTTGGTTTTTTCACATAATTGGGTGTCAATCATATTTGATTGGGTGCAGGGAGAATCTGCCTTTTTCAAAATACCCAAATAATCCTTGACAGTTTAGGGTGATTTTGGAATATGGGACTTTTTGTAAGCAAATGGTGTTTTGGGAATAGAAAATCCAAGACAAAAATATATTTATGGAATACCTTTTTCATAACACATTTTTTGAATTTCGGAATGAAAAATCCATAATTCATAAAATGTATTATAGAAAATATATTCTGAAATGATTATGTATTGTCCTTCCTATAAATAGGTTACGGACATCCCTTTTTGCAATATAATATGCATGTATTTTCCCATTTTATTCTGAATTTGTTATTTCCACAAATATTACGGAATATCAATTTTAAAATAAAAAAACCAGAATTACTTTCTTCTCTGACGGGATGACACCTCCATACATTCTTATGGTACCCCACTTTATGTGAAAATACATTTTAACCCTTCGGTAAAAAAAATACATTTCAAATTACATAATATGGAAGTTATTTTTGTATGTGGGAGAGGCTTATGGATTACGTGTCCATAATGTTTTTTTAATTCAAAAATTATTTTGGATTATGTAATCCATAATGTGTGTTTTCAAAAAAAGTTAGAGATTCTATCAATCTAAAAAAGGCTTTCGAATTATAAATTGGCTTTGTGATTACATAATCCAAAATATATTTTAAGATAACACATGTTTTGAATTAGATAATTTGAAATATAAATTTGCATTATGGATTGATTAATCCATAACATTTTATTGGATTCAAGAACAAGTTATGAATTGCCTAATCCAAAATGTCCACAAACATTTCAATTAATTATGGATGGTGTAATTCAGCAAAGTTCATAATATATAAAAAAGCACATCTCATTAACCAAACCTTCAAACATTTTAACTTTTTACATAAAAGTAACTTTGGAATTATAAAACTTATGGGGGTGCCATAAGAATCTATAGAGGTGCGGAAAGAAGCAAAATTTTGAATTTTATAACTCTATTTGCTTCAAGGGTTCCACTCATGAAGAGGAAGAATGTGAAGAGATATTCATGGTTTGGATAAAGGAGCGTGTAGGAAATGAGGGAGAGTGAATCCGCGTGAACAGTGATTTCTTTCTCCCTCCTTAGATACAAAGATTGGAGGGGGAAATTACGTAGGATGGTGGTGTTTTCCTATTTTATCCTTAATTTTTGCTTTGCACGAAACAAGTTTAAGGACCAAATTTGTGTCTTGTTGATTTTGAGTCATTAGATGAAAGCGAGTGGCGACGACTTAAGGTCTAAAATGTTCTAACTAATTGGAAGGTTAAGAAAAATTGTATTATTTATTAATAACTAATATATTGGGATGACACAACACCTAAAAGAAAATGTTATTATAAAATAGATGTGCCATTCATGCAATAATATCAGTTTTCCAATCATTGTATGATATTTCATTTGTTTTATATATTTTCTTTTATTTACAATGAATTTATTGTACATTTCACTATACACAATGTCTTCTAAAAATCTATATGGTTATGTATACAATCTAATTCAATTAATAATAAAAAGCTTTCAAGATGTATAAATAAATATAACGATATATATATATGTTTGGATAATATTATTTTTATGTTTCGACAATATTAAGTAACTCATTTTTTAAAAATAATCATTCAACGATACTAAAATAAATATTCAACTATACCGAAAATAATTTACAATATTTTAATTAAGTCAAACCTACACAAAAATATATAATATTTTATTATTTAAATATTTTTAAATATAAAGGTAAATTTGTAAACTTACATTTTACATCTTTTATAAAAATTAAAAAATTATCCACAACCATTACATCACTCACAAACTTCAGTCAACTCTTCTCACAAATTCACTCTAAAATGCCTCTAACCTAAGCTCACCCACTTTATTTACACTTTTCTCTTAAATAGTTACACATTTACTCTCTCAAATTCTCAAACTTTCATTGCACAATCCAAACACAACCAGAGATAACCATAATCATAACACAATATTATATACTATCAAATTCACATAATAATTACAAATTACGATGACCTAAAATACATAATAAAAAGAAAAACATAACTATTATAAATTATCGAGTAGATAATAAAAGTATCGTATCAAAATAAACTATCTATAAATCCAACATCACTTATAAACATTTTAAAAAAATTAAATAATGATCAAGTGTCATATAATCTCAATTTTAGTTTATTAATATTTAAATACAAGACTATAGTTTAGACTATTTGAATATTCATTTATTTGATAATTATTGTCTCACACGTAACATGATTTATGTTTTTCATTTTGTAGCAAATGAGAATGCGACTCTATAAAAGACACTTATTCATTATTATAGTCCTAACTCGTACAAAATAACCTAAATCATTAAAAAAAAATTAAACTTTTATTAAATTCAATTATCATTCTCCAGTACACCTCAATATTTTGTCTCCATATTTATGTACAAAAGAATTTATAAATTTTATTATAGTTTTGTTAGATTGTAAGATATTTCATTTTTTAATTTTTTTTTATAATGTAATTTAATCTTATAAAAATAATTTATAAAATTATATGTATAGCAACTTATATACTATTAAAAAAATTTGTATTTAATGAAATAAGCTAAAAAAATAGCATGAAAAAAGACTTGATCCTACGACATCATATATATGTACTAAAGTAACCTCAATTTATTAACAATATACACTGATATAATACTAATTTTGCTCTTATAAATAAAACAAGATAGATGAATGTCAATATAATAAAAGCAAGATAAATATTATTAGTTAAAAATATAAAATCTGTTAGTATTTATTTAAAAAATATAGAATGTGAGTGTTCTTTTATTAACAATATAAAAAGAAATGAAAAGTATAAGAAAAATAAGTTTTTATTTTAAAATTAGAAAAATATAAATGTTATTTAGTACACTTTTAAAGAAATAGGTAATTATACTCTCTTCTTTTTATTGAAAAAGGTGTAAGAAGACTTTTTCATGCTGAAAGACTAACAATAGTTTGGGAGCAGTTTTTTTTAGAAAAAAATTTCAAATGGAATAATTTGGAATCTATTTTAAATTTTACAATAAGAATTCAAAAATATACTCTTATACATTTTTTAATTATATAATCTAAAAATTTATTATGAATAGTAGAATTTGAAAACATATTTTAAGTTGTATAATTTAAAATATATTTTTAGATGGTACAATGCACAAACAAATTTGAATGCTACAATGTAACATACTGTTTCGAGATTACTTAATCAATAAATGTAGAATATATTTTTAGATTTAGAAATATATTCGGAATTATATAATCTAATTTATATATTTTTTTATAATTTTAGACACAGGAATGTAGTTCGGAATGTCACAATTAAAAAATTTAAACATGAGCAATTTAGATATTTTAAAGTCTAATGGAGGTACGCTGGAGAAATTATGGGGTGGAAGAAGCAATAGTGAGTTTGGGCAAATCTAAGGCCCAAATAGCAACGGGAGTGTCGTGTCACGTGCAAGTGCAATGGTCGTGGAGTGTGGAGAAACGAAAGGGATAACAGAAGTAGAAAGCTAGGAACAGAATAAACACGACACCGTCGTTGGTTGTTGTTTTGCCAACGTTACGGAACAAAACGGTGCATTGTCTCTACTATATAATCGTTCTAACATTTTGGGGTGTATTGTGTTGGCCCAATTATTGTGTCTTCAATTTAATGGTTGATGCGTGTTTGATGGGATGGGAGCTCAGAAGAGCATCCATGCTGGCAAAGGTTTAGACTTAAGATGCAAATTGCAGAAGCTTTCATTTCTTGTTTTTTCGTTCCATCATTTTGCGTGACCGTGTTTTTTCTCTTCGTTTGAGTGGTTTTACAGCAAAGATTGACGTTAATGTTGATTTTACTCACAAGCTATGCGCTTCTTTGATGCTCCCTACTCTCAGGTTTCCTTTCCTTCTGCACTGTCTTTGAAAAAATAATTTAATTTGTTTGATTTTTGAACTCACAATTATCTCTGTGGTTTTTATTTGGCATTTCCCCCTAATAGGAGTTCTGGCAGCCCATTTTCATTGGTAATTGGGAGGTGAGAAGAGTCTCAGTTTGGCCTTTTTTGTGAGAGGAATCTTGGTTGAATCTAAATGGCGAAATTTTGAAACTTGATGGCTTTGTGTTATGCATTGGTTGGAGGGTGTTGGTTGGTTTTCTTGTGATTGTGTAATGAATAGTTTAACTTCGTTTGCTGAACAGTCTTTGCATCAAACACCCAAATTTGTTTGGTGGAAGTGAGAAGCTCGATGTTTCGTGGGACAAAGGTCTATATGATTCAAATGTCTTGGTTGCGTATAGAAGGCCACGACCAGAGTGGCTTGCACAGCAGTCTTTTGTATTACAGGTTGGTTTTTATAATTATCATTATATTTTATGATGATGATGCAAGGTAGTGTTGTGCAACGAGCCTCTTTTTAAATGGGATTCTTTGTTTCAGCTGGTTAAATCTACGTTATTTAGTTCATGTTTAGATCATCTTCTCTGTAAACACTTGTAGGAGAAGAAATTAAGAAGGTAAATGAATTCAATTTCTTTCTGAAGTTAAAATCAACTTTTTCCTCCAAAAGTTTCAGAAGATTAGATGAAAGAACTTATATAATAGTTAAAGTGCATAAATTGATTTTAACACATTAGAGAAGCTCAATTCATTGTACTTTTTTTTTCTCTCTCTCTTTGGAAGTCTTTGTAAGTGTTTAGGAAGAAGTTTATTAGACCGTACCTTAATCTATAGCACATTCTTAAATACTAATTGTTGTCTTTTTCCTCTTCCAGCATTCTCTTTCACCTGAGATTGGAATCCATGGTATCCCTGTAAACAATTTCTCCCGCTCAGGTAGTGGAGGAATAAATTTATCTCGATTGTCAGTGGGAATGGATCTGAAGGAACCAGCTAGTTCAAAATGGAGCAGCACAACCAGCATAAAGTTTGAGGTTCAGCTGGACATTTCATGAACTTGTCATGATATTAAAGCCTTACTTGCTCTAGTTTCTTTGGTTTACGTATTCTTTGATTTGGTTATAGGAAAATGGGAAACTAATACTGTGACGTAAACCATTGTGCAGCATGTTCGTCCATTGAATGATGATGGTCGCGCTATAAGTAGAGATTATGACGGATTTCCTTTGACATGCAGGTAATTAAGGATTCTAGTATTCCAGTTCTCTTGATGTTGAACTGATTTTGATCATATGATGTACATTGCTTGATGCAGTGGCAATCCACACGACAGTATGGTAGTGTTAAAGCAAGAGTCTCAATTTGCGAAGGCGAATGATAATAGCTTTTTTCATGTAATAAGATATTTTCTTATTTCCAGTTTGCTTCCAAGTTCCTTTTGATTTGTGATTGTGGATCATTTAGAGTTGCATGTGGGTTTATCACAATAAATTATTGTGTCTGTATTCCACTGATTTAGTGCCTGTCTTTTTCAGTTTAATCTTCAAATAGAACAGGGTATTCCAGTTCTTTCTAAGTGGATAATCTTCAATCGATTTAAATTTGTTGCTTCGAAGGGAATCAAACTCGGACCAGCATTTCTCTTGTCAAGGTTGGTATTTGACATGGTTGAGTTGAGACATGAAAGGGAAAACATTATGTGCATTCTAAGACACAACCATGTGGAGCTGGGAAATACATTATAATGCATTGGTGCTTTGAAAATTCCTTTTTTATTTCCTCTTCTGGTTGTTTGACAAACAGTTGGCTATCATCCAACCCTTTCTTGTGACAGACTAACAGGTGGCTCAATTGTCGGGGACATGGCTCCATACCAAGCATTTTCTATTGGAGGGCTTGGGAGTGTGCGAGGGTACGGAGAAGGAGCAGTTGGATCTGGGCGATCATGTCTGGTGGCTAATAGTGAACTGACACTCCCTTTGGTATGTGGTAGCATAATTAACAGCATTCCTATAATGTAAAACCAGTCAGATTTATAACCTCCTTTGCCTAAAATATACTGGTGCTGCTAAACTGCACTTCCTTTGATCTTTCTTCAAAGTTTTGTTTTGTCTAGTGCTACTGTATCTGGTAAGCATGATCCCATATTCATCATCTTTGGCAAGAACTGCTTTTACTACTTTAGTTGTTGCAATGTTGGACTTCCCTGGTTTTAGTGAATGTTTGGGCATATGTGGGAATATATTCCCCATCTGGTAAGAAGTTGACAGGATCATAATCACCATCTTCTCTGATGTTTTGTTTGTGCTTCTGCTAAGCTCATGGCATATTGGCTTTAAAGGGCTATGTTAAGTGCAATTTCCTAATAAGTTAGCATTTTTTGGATTGTCATTTCTATTGAAAATTTCACTTTTTCCATATGACTGATGTTTAATATTCTTGGATCTGCCATTTATGAGCATACCTTACCTTTTAACAAACATGAAAGTTATTGACAAACTAACCTCGTCACTTTCCTTTTAAAATTGTTTCTGCTATACATACACAAGCAGATAAACAGAATTGAACGCATGCACCTTTCCTTTCTATTTTATTACATTTATTGTTGAAATTAAATGCAATGTACTTGATGTATTTTTCTAATGTAGAATAAAATGTTGGAGGGTGCCATTTTCTTGGATTGTGGAACAGACTTGCGGTCTGGTCATCTTGTACCAGGTGAGTAATATCATTCTGCTCAAATTACTTGCAAATTTACGTTTGTGGTAGGAGTAGGACACTTGATTCCTGGTCTTCCTCATATTATTCTACTGTGTGTTCTGGTGTCTAGGACTGAATTGTGTAAGTCCATTCTATGGATTTAGTGGAATAATACCGGAGCTAGGATTGGACAAAACAAAACTGTGCTAATGATTCTTATTCTTTCTCTCCAGTGGTAGGAGGAAATCGCTAAGAATAATTTATGTAGTAAAATAAGGGCTACTATCATAAGACGAAAAGCTAGACCATAATCTGGGGTGGCAAATATTCCTCATTATACAGAGTTCCATTACTGAGTTTTATGATGAGTGTGGGTACTCAATAGCCTTGAAAGTTGAAACAATCTCTCTTTTTAAGTGGGATGGTCATATAAATTCTTAATCGATGCAAGTGATCCAACATCTGTCAGTAAAATTTATGGTCTGTTCGGATAAACTTTACAGTAAAATTTAAAGAAAAAAAAGTAATATTTTTTTTATAAACTAAATTCAGCTCATGCATAAGTTAATTTATGGAAACATTCTTGTGCTACATTTTTTATTAGCTGGTTTCTTAACTTGTGCATAAGCTATTATGTGAAATGAACTCTGACTGTGTTGATGTCATACAAATTCAGGAAATCCAGCTTTGAGGCAGGGTAAACCAGGATCTGGAGTTGGATTAGGATATGGGCTTCGATTTAAATCACAATTTGGTCATTTTCAAGTTGATTATGCTGTTAATGCATTTCAGCAGAGAACTCTGTATTTTGGACTCAGCAACCTTCCTTCATGAGGAGATTCTAGATCTCTCGTGCATTCCTCCTATGGAAGATGGAATGGTGAGGCTTCTGAAGCTACAATATTTTTGCCTTCAGTTCTAGCTTCTCAAAGTTAAGAAGCAGCATGCATTCTCACCTTTTCTAACTCCAGGGTATGTTTTTCATGTGGAGTGGGAAATCACTATCATGTTATTTTTCTTACAATAGTTGGAAATTTGGTGGGTAGCAATTTTGTAAGGCTTTTGGATTTTGGCAAATAGATGCAGACATGTTGATTGTTTATTGTAAATGGCTTTCATTGGAAAGGAAATAGGATTGCATTCTTCGATATGAATAAAAGCACACAAAACTTCATACAAGATTGAATTCTTTTGGTTAAAGTTCGTACCATGAATTAAGAAGTACTGAAAGGGTACCTGTGAGATAAACAGAGTGCATGTTTTACATTGTTTTGTTTTGAAATTTATTTTCATCGAGTTTTACAATGTGCTTCTGAAAAACAGGTGCTTATCTTGAAAGATGCAAACATGCTAAAAAGTCCAATGCTAACGTAAAAATTATATTAGTAGGTTTACGCATTAGTTTTACTTTATGGAGAAATTTATTATTATTATTATTATTATTATTATTATTATTATTATTATTATTATTATAAATGCTTATAGATACGCTTATTCCAATAAACTCTAAATTTGGAATTCAAACTTAATAAGGTTAAGCTCTGAAAACAAATTAATTAAAACGACTTTTTCTCCATGCACCTTCATTCTCCAAACACCCAACAAAAATACCATTTTGTCCCTAAAGAAATAAATTTTGGATTGTAAAATTTGGAATACCTTGGAAATATTTTTTGAATTCTGTCATTTGAAATATTTTTTTTCCTTAAAATAAATATATTATATGGATTATAAAATTTGGAATGTATTTTCAGATACAGAAATATTTTTTGGATTTTTTAATCTATAATGTATTTTTTTAATTTACATTTGGAAAGATATTTATGAATTTGGAAATATCTTCTAAATTATTATTATTTTTTTTAAAAAAAATATTTTGATTATAGAATTCTAAAGATATTTTCAAATTCAAAAATATCTTCCAAATTTTGTCTAGATCATCCATTCTGAATTGAAAAGAGCTTATAAAAGATATTTTTAGAAATATTTGAATAAAATTTCATCAAATTAAGATGTCGTTTTTGCTGTCAAATAAAAGTTCGCTAATCATCTTAATTTGTGATGAGATTCTATTATTTTCTCATCATTTGTCTCAACATTTTTTCTAAAGGTTGGTTATTTAAAAGTAAGAGGAGTAATGTTAGACTGCATAAATTGTTCTGCTTATAAAAGTATGAATGTTGCTGCAAATACAACTCACTTAAAATTATAAATTTATTCAGCTAATTTTCTTTCCATTTTAGAATTTAAAATAGAAGAGATATGTAGTGGAAAATAGAAGAGATTTGTTTCTACAATAATTTAAATCTTACATAAATTATTATTGTTTCATCTAATTTTTATTTATTATTGCATCTAATTTTTAATTTATTTATTTATTTATTGTAGATGTACTTTCAAGAATAATGTTGAATTACGTAATCTATTTAATTTATTAATATTGTAATAAATGTAATATTATAATTTTTTATTATCATATTTGTTTATATAATATCACGGGTACAGAGCTAGTAATAATACGTTTGTATCAACTTGGTTTGTCATGAGCTGGAGTATCCAAAGATTGATTACTGAAAATCAATTGCTAATTTATTACTGTATTTTTTTTCATTTTATTTTCTTGTATATCTTTATTTTGATTATAAAACTAAGTTATGTGTCAGTACCTACATGACATGATAACCATTTATTCAACAAGTCTTCAATTCTTACGACCCCTACTAAATGAAAATACCATTTTGTTCTTTAGTAAAAAGATAAATTAATTTTTAAAATTCCATAGACCTTTTCCATCTTTTTTTTTCTTCCATTTTGTCTTATTCCGCCACTCCAAAGACCCCCACTCTTTTTTTTTTCGTTGGTTTCTTATTGAATTGAGTATCTTTCATTTTTATTTTTTTTCAAAAATATTAAGATATTTTTGGATTCCCAAGTGTTCTCCAAATTTATAGAATCTAGAAACAATTTGAAAAAAAATATATTATAAATTATATAATCTAGAAGCTAATCTCATATTCAGAAATTTTTTTCAAATTATTTAACCTAAAAACTAATCACAAATCTGGAAAAAAGTTTTAAATTACATAGTCAAGAAGCTAATAAAAATATCGAAAAAGATTCCCAGATTATATAACCTGAAATATAAGTTACAGTTTAACTTTTGTACAAAAGACATTTTTGAAATACAAAAAATTATGAGAATGACACAATAACGTACGGAGGTGCTGGAAGAAGCGGCCCACTAAGAAATGCTAACACTACTTTGTTGTTTGGGCTGGCTTTCTTCATATGGGCTGCTTCTTCTTGCACCTCCATACCTTCTTGTGTCACCTCATAAATTTTTCTTATTTCAAAAATACCATTTTCAATATTCTGGATTACATAATCCAGAAGTCTTTTTCTAGATTCAGAATTAGCTTTCGGATTATATAATTCAGAAGTCTTTTGGGATTAGCTTCCAGATTACATAATTTAGAAGTTTTTTCTATACATAAGATTAGCTTCCGGATTATGTAATCCGGAAGTCTTTTTTTCAGATGTGTTATTAGCTTCCGGATTACATAATTTGAAAGTGTTTTCTAAATATGAAATTGACTTCCGGATTATGTAATCCAGAATTTATCCGGATTACTTAATCCATAGGCTTATTATTTCAAATCCAAGGGATGAAAAAAAGAGGATAAAATGATATTTTCATATTTAGTATGGAGTGACACAATAAGGTATGGAGGAGGTGTAGGAAGAAAAAGTCCTTCATATGATATACTACTTCACATTGCGATGAAAACAAAGGAAAATACTTACCACAAGCCATCAATCATGATGTAATTTGCTTTCAAATTTTAAGGACCTTTGAAGGGTATCTTAGACAACTAAAAAATAATTAGATTCCATCGTACAGAAACTAAGGTACACATGTTTTTCAGGTTAGAATTTAGAAAGCATATATAATAGCCAAAAATATTGGGGTTAGATTTCCTCAAGACATTTTTCTAAAAAATATGTACTTTTCATTTTATTTTCTTTATTTGTACTCTAAAAGTTCAGATAATAAACACTTAACTCACTTTTATTAGACAAGTGTTATGAATGAAAAATATCCTTACTTTTTCAAAATGCCTATCTGTTATTTAAAACTATTTATTGAGCAGTAGTAATTTATTTATTTAACACATGCTTTTAAGTAAATTTTCATTCCACTAATGTGAATAATGTGAATATTTTCTATTAATGTTTTTAAGAATAATTATGATTTGTCAGAACTACGAAAAGCAGAATTGTCAACTGTGAACAGGACTAATGATTAAATGCATAAATGTGGATGTTTTGCTTCTGTTTCCAGGAATGTGAAGATCACATGTGCATCTGACAGAGCCATACATTTCTTTGAGCTCAAGGAAGTAGCTAAACACGACAAAAAGGTGAGAGATTATTCTTCACCCCTCTCTTTCAATTATCACTGCAATCTAATGTTAAAAAAATTCCTAAGCAGCCAAGCCAACTAATTTGGGTACCTTTCCTCGAGCTAGCACTGCACCTACCAACTTTTTTATTTAGATGTAAACTACATTGAATAATGCTTCTTTTTTCAACCAAAGTTTGGTGGTAAGCTAACAACTTACTAACTCCCTCTTTTATGCTATTATTATCCCCATTCCTATCAACAAATAACTTATCAAGAGCATCAGCTGATTAAAGTATTCCATTATTATAATATTAAAAATCATTTCTTCTTTTTTATATGAACGTTGCAGCTAAAATGTCGCTGTACAGAGGGGGTGGGGGTTCAATCATATTAAATGCTGTATTGAGTAGATTAAAACATTTTAATATAGTTCGGATGAACTAACACCAACATCCAAAAATAACAAAATACCTTACCATATTTTTGTCAGGTTGCAGAATGAGGTTAAAATTAAAAAGGAAATCCCAGTGAATTTACAGACATACAAACTAGAAGTTTATCTAGTGTTCGTGTACACACGTGTCTAGATAACTCAGAAAAAAATGGAAGCCAAAAGTGTTTATGTGGGCTGTGGTCCCGCACACACAAAAAGTCTGAGACTTTTCTGTCCTCTGGGTCCATTTTTTATTGAGAGAGAGAAAAGAATTAACCAGCACCGACAAGTTCCAATTTTGTCGCGATTATAGAAGCCAACTATGCATATCTATGACCACATGATCATCAATCATATAATAATAATATATGAATTTGAACAGTTCATAACTAATAACAATTATTGGACTGCCACCGACTCCTCTCAAGCAAAATATGTTTAAATGAACAAAGTCAAATCTTGGTAAAGCATAGATAAATATTAAGACATAGCAAGAAACTGATCCCGTGACTACTTCACACAAATTCTACAAGAATATTTATTTCTTTTCTTTTATGTATGTTATCTAGCGGAATGAAAGTAAAGCAACTCTGTGACACTTTCCACAGAAGAAAGAGATCATAGACCAACACAAAGACACAATAGGCACACAAAAAAAGAGGTCAAACGGAAAGAAGAAACAGGCGGTGGAAATTACAAGGTTCCAAAGGTATCAAAATAGAGAATGGGGAAGCAAGCAATTGGCCAAATGTGGACAGAATTCTTTTTTTCCTGTTATAATTGCAGTCACTGTTGCCACACGTTTAGACAACAGCTCCTTTTTTCTTTTTTTTTTAAAGTAGTAACACTGTAGAGCTTTTAAACAATGTTTTACACAACTCTTATGTACAAAACCATCCCACAAAAGGAAAAACTACCTACATGATTTTCTATGACAAATTCGCAATTACTTGAGCACTTGCACCATACTAAATACACTTTACTAGGGCACCCGCCTTTCTTTTTCAACTCAAGCATGTGTTTACCTGTTTCTTTGCTCTTTCTATTTTCATTTGATTCCCTCATTTGTGCAGTTCCAAGACTCTTAATTTGAAAGTACAAGGTATATAGGATGTGGGCTGTACGTGCCTCTTCAAACTACACACCACCATCAAGCTATAGTCAAAGCAACATGATCTTTTCACTGACCTTTTCCACCTGCTAGAATAAAATTTGGTTGAACAAAGTTACTCAACAGAAGAAACAGACAAAGAAATTAATAAGAAAATCTACCCATAATAGCATAGACAAGCCTCCATATTTTGTGTATGAGAAACCAAATTAATAAGAAAAAAAACCCAACAGGCCGATTAGAATTTAGGAAATGACTACATAACACTTTAGATTAGACTCACCCCCGTATTCATATATCATTAACCCGTGTGAATGTGAGTTAGGTATAATCAATACTTGTATATTACCTATCATTTAAGTCTTTACATTCATAACCAGATCCAAACTCACATCAACATAAAAGACCAGGAGTCCCTGTCCTTACTAAACGCCGTAACTAACTAGTCTAGCACCACCATGATTTTGAAATTAAGAGGATAAGTAGACGTCATAAACCTTTCTCGCATCACAAAGCAGAAAGGGCATGAACACTGCAAATGCCAAAAGCAACATACCCTCCATAAACAGCGAGAGAATCCCATTCCCTAGAAGCACCAATGCACCCATACACACATATGTTGCTTAAAAAAGCAACTTGAGGAGGTCGCTCTAAATTTTGCAGCAGTGCCCTCCATTTTATTCCACCTAAGGACTAAGAGCATGTTCAGATTTCCGTTGAGAGATATCAAAATTACTTTTACTATCATAGCAACAAATTATTCCTCCTTCATTTTGTGCATTGAAAATTCACAAAAGTTAACTCTCAACTTTAAACCCCTAGAAATATCATCATGCAACATTTTGATGCTGCAAACGTAAGAAAGCACATAACACAAGCATCAAACTCAGATTCCAATACATAAAGCTGAAGATGGAAACACCCACCCTCCAACAACAAAGATCCAATCCTTTTGACTATTCTACCACAAACAAACCCCAACTCACTGTATCTATTGCTAAGTGCCGGTAACTCAGGTAAATCACAAAAACTAAAATAAAATAAATTAACACAAGAAAAGAAAAAAAAAGTACCGTGGTTGAAATTTCAATCCCTGAAGATGACAGATTTAGCAATGCGCATCAAGGGTTCCAAGCAATCCGGGGTGAATTTCCTCGCGAATAGGTAAGACTCGGAATTATTGGACTGGCGGAGCCGGATAATGAGTTCCGACGAAACTTCCGGTGGCCGGTAAGTGTAGGGATGGCCGTTGACGGTGCCGGTCCAATTAACTCTTGTGAGCGTGTATTTGGTGCAGCCATCAGGATCTGCCATGGACAAAAGCGTGGGAAAGTAATGCTCCTCGGGGTAGCATTCCTCGTCGCGGTAACAGGGGATCTTGAATTTCCTCCAGAGCGTTCGATCCTTGACGACGAGGAGGGCGTGGCGGCGCGTGAGGGCGAAGAACTGGGAACCAACGCGGAACTGTTCGAAGGGGATTTCGGGCATCATGGCGTAGCGGCCGCGGGAAGTGTAGCGTTTCCAGAGCTTGGGAGCGTGGGAGATGATTTCGATGAAAGATTTGTACTTGAGGCGGATGCCGATGCGGGAGGATTCGGGATCGGAGGAGTCGAAGGTGGGGGAGAGGAGGAGGGAGCGGTAGGTGTAGGGGAAGGAGTGGAGGGGGACGCAGTGCTGGGAGAGGAGGGCGAAGTAGGCGTTTGAGGGGTCGTCGAGAAGGGCAGTGGCGAGGAGGCGGCGCGTGGCGGAGATGAGGGTGGGGGAGGCGCGGAAGGTGCGTTTGGAGGGGATGAATTTGTTGGCGAAGAGGGGGAGAGGAGGGAGCGCGTGATGTTGACGGAGGGGTCGGCGTGGATGTAGATGTTGAAGAGGTAGGAGGGGGTGTCGTGGAAGAAGAGGTCCCAGAGGGGTGAGAAGTGGAGATCGGTGTTGGTGAGGAAAAGGAACGCTATTTTGAGAGAGGGGTTTTTCGAGGAGAGGTGGAAGAATTTGGAGGGGTTCGTTGTGGCGTGTGAATTGGCCAGGGTAATGGCACGGTTGAATAGGTTGATGTCATCGAGTTCATCGGAAGGGGAGATTGGTAGGGAGTGGGGTTTGGGAGGAAGGATCCTTGGAGCGAGGAAGAAGAGGATTGGGAGGGAGAGGAGGAGGGAGAAGGTTAGGACAAATGGGGTTGAGAACATTGAATTTGGGGCTATCCTCAATTGAGGTATAATGCTCCACTGCAACACTCCTCCTGCCCAATTCCTCTGGTCTGGAATTGTGATTGCGAACGATCGATTCCTCTTTCCCTCCACAACTCATCAACTCTCTCTCTGTCTGTGTGTGTTTCCGGGACAAAAACACACACTGCTTTTCTAGGGTTAGAATGTTTTCTCCTGAGGAAGACGAAGAAGATGAAGAAGAAGAAGAAGAAGAAGAAGAAGAAGAAGAAGAATAAGGGTTTGGGCTTGGCTAGAGGGTTTGTTTGTTTGTTTGAGGGGGTTGGGGTTGAGATTTTTCTTGTTCTGTTATCTTCTTTCACGATATACTGTAACTGCTAGCTGTACCCTACCACATCTAACTTTTCACAATTCAAAATTCGCAATGAGGAATGCATCATATCTGCAAAACAAAATTTGCAGTTTTTTTTTTCCAACTCTGCCAAGTAACTAGTTTGCTTTTCTTGTTAACAATACCAAACTAACTTCAAAGAGGAGTTAGCCTTAACAATATCCGCTAACTCACCACCTTAACATTCTATTCTTAGATAAAACCATAGTAAGAGATCAACTGTGTTACCCGAAAATTCAACTATCGTGTTAAAAAATAAAAGGTTTATTATACACTATCAAAATTATATATCATCAACTACTAATAAAAAATAATACTTTGCCTTTTATAATTGGAGAATAACATATTCATTCTTTATCCACCAATACATTAGTTAGATAATAATATATTGATTCTTTATACACCAATAGATAATAATGTATTGATTTTTTATCCATCAATTTATTAATTTAAGGATTTATTTAGCATGATTCACTATTTAGACAAAAAAAACATAAAAAAATTCATAATAGTCAATTATATATAGACACACGCGTA
This sequence comes from Phaseolus vulgaris, assembly GCF_000499845.2. NCBI lineage: Eukaryota > Viridiplantae > Streptophyta > Magnoliopsida > Fabales > Fabaceae > Phaseolus > Phaseolus vulgaris. The sequence goes on along the minus strand of NC_023755.2, from coordinate 35,347,561 downwards.
AATAATAATAAAATATTTATTATATTAAAAATATATTCAATTATTTATTAAAAAATATTTATTACTATTACAATAATTATACGTAAACTTTTTTAGTATAAAATTATTTTAAAATATTTAATTAACATAAAAATATTTAAATAATTTATGAGTATCATTCACATTTAAAGTCTTAATTATATATTTTTAGACTGTAACAGTGAATAAATTAATTGTTTTAATTAAAATTTATTTAATTAAGTTTAGTTAGATCTTGTCCGTTATTTCTATTAATTCATTATTTTTAGGATACACAGTCTAATATTTACCATAACATACGTAATCGTCTACTCATAAGAATGAACTGAATCATGCAAAAAAATCCAAATTGTGTCCTTAAATTAAAATGGAAAATGAAATGTGAGTTAAAGAATTGTATAGTTAAAGAATTGTATAATAAAATTTGCAATACCTCATAAGCATTGAAAGCAAATATTTTATAGAGATATTATCTCGAATTTCTAAAATTAAAAATTCGTCTCAAACTCACAAAATAAAACAAGATATTGTTCCAGTAAATGTTATGCCAATATCTCTCCCAACAACGCTTGGCTTAATTATAATCTAAATGAGTTTGGAAATATTTGGAAAAGAAGCTTGAATGAGATTTGAAACTTACAGGAAATCCCCTTAATATATAAAAGATATAAATAAGAAATCTTATCATATATGTTTGTGTATTATATATATATATATATATATATATATATATATATATTAATTAGATTATATCAGATGCCAAATTATATTTTCAATAAATGTTTTATAAAATATAAATTTTACTATTTTAATTACTTAATTTTATATTTTTACTTATTGAATAATATCTACAATTGTTATATAATTTTAAAATAATTTAAAATTTATCAAAATTATTTAATTTTAGCAAATAATATAATTTTTTACTGATAAAGAATATTTTTATAAAATTATAAATAATGTGAAACTTGATAGATATAATCATTAAGATAATATTACAAATTTCTGAATTGATTTATACTATTCACATAAATAAACGGAAACGTCATGTACCAGCTTTACTGGATCTACTTTTCATCATGATTGCAGGGAATTTAAACAATTTTAACCCCAATTTCAGGCTTTCAACATTTGGTAACATGACACATTAATCAGAATGAGAAGTGTACATAGAACAAGCCATAACCAATTAAGATGAAATAAAATCTAGGTAAAATACGCTCATCAAATAACAACTGGCAACAATAATACAATGCCTCAAAGGGCTATCGCACACTGAAAGGTGTACATTTTGATATAAATAAATCATGTTCTCACATACATTCTGACCACAACAAATACTTCATAAATAAAAACAAACTTTTATCAACCAGGCAAATCTTATTCCTATCACCACCCAAGCCAATCTCAAAACTGCAAAACCACATCACTGTCTTCAAGGATGAAATTAGAACAAAGCCCTCACCGCTTCCCATTATATGCACGGTATATAACAATGGAGAAAAAGAGTGATTTCCCTTGTTCGAGATTCTCGAAACTACATTTACGTCTGCTTATGTTCATATCCTTTCTTCCATTGAGCTATGGATCTGATTTTGTATTCATGTCCCTTCTTCCATTGAGCTTCGGCTTATCCCTACTAGACTTTTGTGTGCTTAGCGTCCCTTTCACGTTAGTAGTACTAATAGGGTGTTTGACTATTTGAGATCCTGCACTACCCCCTGCTTAGCATAGATAAAAAATAATATTTAGCAAAGGCTGGTTCTATCCTAACATATAATCCAGACAACTGGATTTTCAGATTCCTTACTGAGCTTTCGACAACACACTAATCTTAGAAATAAAGATTATTACATAAAACTTCTAATCAAAATTGCAAATTAATTTCAAAGGAGGTTTACTAAGAAACATCAGAGATGTTATTCCAGAGAGTAACATTTTAGAATGGATAATTTAAACCATGGTGAATACAGCGGAAGAGATTTCTGCTTTCTATAATGCTGGCCAACATTTTTTTGCAAATTAAGAAATGCTGAAGTTTGGGAAAACTTCTGTACAACATTGCCATAAGAATCAACTTGGGATGTAGTTATTTAGAAACCTTCTTTTATGGCTTAACATAACTCTTCCAAGTGATTGGTCATCTTTACTTCCGTAAAACCCTTCATGAAAAAAACTCGTAAAAAGTAACATTGCTATTGCGACGGGGTATATGTTATTAATTTAATTTTAAGGTTTAGGGTCCTCTACAATGCTGGCCAATCTCTGTAAATGAGTGAATGCACCCAGGTACACTTGAACTTTAGTTGTCAATCTCAAACTCAAACTAGTCGGAAGTGGAATGCATCGATTGGGTTAGTCTATTTATATTATAGTTCACCTAACAATTGCTCCAACCTAGTGAAGCGGGTGTCAGACCCCCAGTGTACAAAAAGCAATAAAATGATCATAAATAGAAGACTCACCATTGTTAGGCAGAGATAACCGTTTTTTCGCCTGCTTATCTGCCTGTGATGTTCTCTCCTTTGGATTACTGTGAGATCTTGACCCAATTCTAGGTTTTGAGTTAACTTCTTCAGCATTATTTTCAACATTTCCCTTAGAAGTTAGCTTAACAGATTGCGTTTTTGATGATTCTAGCAAACCAGCAGACTTGCTAGGTGAAGAATCACACTCATCAGAAATAGTGGGACCAGATCCATGATTTGCTGGGTTTGGATGAGTGTTTGAGGAGAATGGTTTCTTGTTAGCAGAGCTCAACTGAGGTGTAGTTCCACTTTTACCATCCTTAGCTTCATTTTCATGCACCGTTACCCCATCCTTCACATTAATGTCAACAAAGCGGTTCTCCCAAGGCCGCACAGCCATCCATCTTTCCAACCAATTCCAACCCCAGCTACTTTTGTCTGGTTCAAATCCAGAGGAAACTGGCTGTTGTCTTGATCCTGCCTGCCACTGCCAAGGGGAAAATTTGAAAAATCTTACACCAAGCCTGTCGACCAAAACGATGTATCAAAGGAAAATGGATACTATAACCAACGCAAAAGCCATGGACCATGTGATTAAGGAAATTGTTGGATAAATTCTGAGTTCACTTTACTTCTAGAAGTTCAGTAGCATATGATAGTACTATGTTACACTATCAATGTAAATCATTACTAGTTACAAAAACTAAGTGGCTTGATTGAATAATGTTTGAATTGGTCTAGTATTTTTCTTTTCGGGAAAAAACAATTCCAAAGTTGTTAGTAGTACTCTTTTCTATAATTCTATATAAAAACTTGTGTTTGAGATGGACCATTCAAAACATCCGATTGAGTTTACAACACTATAATAGGATGTAGAAACTAACTTCTTATGTCTCCTGATGGAGAATAGCTAGAAACCACACCCTCCTGTGAATTAATGAAATTACAAATTTTGTATAATTCTTATTATGCACATTGCAGAAAAAATAAACTAATGCATAATACTCACTACAACAGACACAATCAAACAACATGCTATTGTAAACTCACCTGATGAGATAGAGCATATGCCATGGCTCTCTCACGTTTTGCTGCGGCCTCCTGTCTCTTCAATATCTTAGCCTGAATATCTTCAACAGATCCTACACTATCACACCATCCTTCCTATATGTAAATTTTAAAAATTTGATTATTAATCATCATTATTAAATCACAATGTCCCTCAAACAGATAAATTTGATAAGAAACTGCAATATAATCACATTATATATGATATAATATGTATCAGAGGAGCTGCAGAAAAACAAGGAAATAATATTGAAAGAAGAAGAATGGGAAATGGAATGAGATCAATACCCTCCAATATCTATTCCCAAATAAGACATAACCCAACAAACGATTCCCCAATCCCAATATAAGAGAACCACAGAGCACTCCTTCTCTCTCTTCTAACTAACTCTCCACTAACAGATAATACTAGGCCTCATGATGTTTGGATATCCGATGATATGTCTTAAAAGGCCTGTCCCACTTAGAAGGTAGATTTCTTTCAATAACATACCAAGAACTAGAACATTTATGGAATTACTTCCTTTATGAAAACTTTCTAATAGAAATTTGAAGCATAGGCATTTTTCACCCCTTTCCAAATTCTATGTCTCTTATCCTGATACACCCCCATCAGAATGCCTCAAAGAAATTAAACCAGCTCATTACATTCAACTGTTATAGGCACATAGTTTGTAGCAGTCTTAATTTAGTATCCTGCTTAAGTAAATCATGAGCCATATGATAATTATTGAAAATAAATTGGTAAATAAGAAACAAGAAAGCATGTAGTCGCAGTAAAGTGAAACTAAATATAGAATGACAGGTTGTTCAGAAAATAGCATCGAACTGATGGATCCAAAATACTACATTAAACAGAAATTTATTGCAACTAGACCCAAGTGACAAGTAGCAAGGAGGAAAAAGGTATATCCTCTTTCTTAAACTTACTATCAAACAGACATCTCAAATTCATGCTCAATTTCATCACCCGAGAAAATGGATAACAAGGAAATAATAGTGAAAGAGGTGAAGAACTACACAACAAATAAAAGGTAATGTCACTTTCAGAACAGTACTACTTAGTCCTTACTTCTATTTCTCGAACTCGAGCTTCATTTGCAAGGTTTTGCTGAAGTTTCTGTTGTGATGCTTGAGTTTCTAATGCCATGCAAACACGTCTTGCCCGAACACGAGCTTGAACCCTCACCAAAGCTTGCATACAACGGAGTGTTATTGCTGCTTGTTTTCTCACTGCATGGCCCCTTACAAGGGCCTGGAGCCTTACCACACCTTTCAAAGCCCGTAATGCTCTTCTGGCCTGATACATAAAACACAATTTTCCAGGTAAGTCAAAGTCGATATCATGTTGGCAATAAAACTGCTGAGTTTTGATTGTTAACAACTTTCAAACAAATAAAAGAGTAAAAAGAAGAAAAAGACAATAAAAAAATATCCAAAGTGCATCTTAAAGAAATTAAATTCCAGAAACAATGCACCTAGAGGTAGATAAGTCACTTTTGTCAATTATGACAATATCTGATTCTTCAACGCAAAAATAATTTTAGAGAAAAAGATAGTTTCCTGAATTGGGGGGTGGGCAGAACTAAACAGCATCATATAAACACTGCCGTAAGGTCACATTGAAAAATATAATAACAATTTCAGTTTGTACGATTTATTGTAATAAAAGATTTCAGTTCAGCTCATGTAAATTAAGACGCATTTAATATGAAATTTACCAGAAACCCTCGAAACGCTGTTTGAATGTGTATTGCAGCCCATTCCTCCCTCATCTGTTGATCATGTGCAGCATCAGGTGCTTGTTGTGGAGAAGAGGACGAATAATGGGCATCAAGGTTTGCATGGGCATTATCATCTCCAATAGGTGGAGTAGCTTCACAATCCAATTCGTTTAGAAGTTTACCATTATCAAATTCAACAGCTTGCCTTTGTTGATGATGAAACTTGCCAACCTTCTAACAGTTGAAAAGTACACAGTTATTTAACAATATATAATATGTAATATTTTATACAGGAACGGAACCAGAAGTACTTATTTGGATAAGGACAAATCCTGAGTGACCTGGTCTCTCTCATATGGTAAATGTGCCACCTCCTTGGTGGCTCTTTCAGATTTAATCTTAAACCTTATTGACATTATGTTGCCCAATAGGTATTTAAATCACACCCCAGTAATTGAGGTAAGTCATGTGAGACTTTCCAACAAATCTCTCACATGCTAAGGCTTAACATTGGCTTGCTATCAGGTTTGGGAGATGGCGTATCCCATCTAAAAACCAATTGGTATAAACTGAAATTACACTACAGGTATTTAAACTGCGCCCAAGTTACTGACACAGGCAATGCACGAATTTACAATAACTCTCTCATGTGACAGCAATAATATTGGCTTGCCATCAGATTTGGGGGATGTAGTATTCTACCTCATCTCTGGTGGACCTGGTTTAAATTTTACTAACAGTTTATATAGTTTTCAAGAGGAAAATTCCTTGAGTGCATACTAACATTGAAACTATCAATAACAAAACTAGTTAAACAAGGTGAGCCATGCTCTGATGAAGAATCAAAACAACTATACTAAATGTCCTCTGAGAATAAAACTCGCAAACACAAAAAAAAAAAACACTTTTTCCCACTTAAGATGGAACCCAAGCAACAAAAATCTTGCTTTTCTTTTGGGGTACTGTGGATACAAATAACTACATGGTAATACGGAACCTTAGTTAAGAAGCACCGTATCTGATGGTAATTTTTGCCACCAGAACATGAAAAGAAATACTAAAACTCAGGAATACGAGTATGAAATGTTATGAGAGAGAGAAATTTACATTTCCATCCTTCACGGAAGACTCTGGCTTTTCTGATTTCTTTAGACCAATCAATGCTTTAATCCACTTCCCTGATACACCCATAGCCAGTGCAGGTTTATCTCAATCTAGCACAAAACCTGGCACAGAAATATATGGCAAAGTCAATGCAAAAGTAGTTGATTATACACAATCTTAACTAGCCTATGAGCTATGGAAACAAAAATGGCAAGACAAGCACAAAGCATCAAAGTGAGCAAGCTTAACATATAAAATTTATTTTAAAATGACAACTAATTCAAATATGTCACAGTAATATCCTTATTATGACTTGTATAGTCTATATTGGTTATTATGATTGGTCTAATTTCTAAGTTTATTTCCAAAATACTAGTACTTTACTGAATTGGTTACAGCTATAGGAACAGACTTTTCACTTCTAAGCAACCATGAACAGTGGGGAAGTAAAGCGTGAAAAAGAGGATCTGGAAATCTGCCAGAACACAGTTACTGCATATTAAGTGATGAAAATGCACCTTTTGAAATTACTAGTGTTTACTCTTTTATTTCCATTTTGGCTTCGTGACTAATACTACTTGATCAAGATATTGACCTCGTATAAATTTGTGTGGGCGCGCTAAATTTCACAAAAAAGTGTACTTGAATACCGGGTTAATCGGAGTTGCGAAGTCAGTTATAATGCTAAATGTTTTAAACACACACACACTAGTAAATAGAATTGCTTAAGAACTTGCAGAAAATGTGTTTTCAACTCATGGGAAAGATGAAAGTACTTTCGAAGCTTGAACTAGTGCACTAAACCTGAAGTAAAAACGACCACGAAAATTGAAAAACGACATATGCTACAAAGATCGAGATTCTGTGTCAAACAAAGAAAATAAGATGAGTAATGATACCCAAGGATGTTGACAATTGCCCTGAATTAAAGTTGACTTGGTTGCTTGAAAAAAGAATTTCGTGCAACATAAATGCGCAATAGATTTGGTAACTTCGCAACAATTCAATTTAATGGCATTAAAACCTAGAATTCCGAACAAGAAAAACTCAGATCCAGAAAAAGAAGAGTTGAGACACAATTCACCTTAAAGTCAAGCAAGAGGGATGATCACAGAGATAAAATTCACCATCAGCCACGAGAATGTGGCGAACCGTCACTGAGTTTAATGCCGAGTTCTCGTTCACGCAAACTCGGTGCCTACTCAGAAGATTTCCATGTGAAGCTCGTTCTCTATCACTCCGCACTGATTTTCAATAGAAAATAATAATAAAAATAATAATAAAAGCAAAGAAAGTAGATAACGATGTAAAACAAAACTAGAAAAAAAATAATTGTGTGCGAAAAGGAAATGAACCGTGAATGAAGTAGGATGTAATAATTATTAGAATAAATTATAACTATGATATAAATTATAATTATGATAATAAATAAGGAAAACGTTGGATACTTTATGCTAATATTTTAATGATGTTGAATAACAAATATTGGTTTAAAAAAGACTGGAGGGAGCACGAGTGTAAGATGAGGATTTAGGACAGGTGTGGTCTAACGTGCACCGGGACGGTAGCAGCACGCAAAACGACGACGTGTAGCTGTCTACGGAGTGATTTAAGGAGAGTTTAGTGCGTTATTCCCCCAACTTATGTACATCATATTAATCATTTGTTTGGGTAATGTATAATCAAATCAACTATGACTCTAAGAAAAGAATGATATAGGGAAATTTTTAAAATACTCATTATTATTTTGCTGATACATGTTTTTTTATGGATTTTTTTTATTATTTTGAAGGTTGACTTTTCCAAAATGTTCATCATTATTATTATTATTATTATTTTTTATTTTTATTTATTTATTTTGAAACTTGTCTTTTTATTGGTTTTTTCTTTCAGTATTCCTTTTCTTACTACTTTTATGGAAAAAAAACTCCAAATGATTCATTCTTCCTCTTTTGACACTTGTGAATTTTTTATTTATTTTATTATCTATTTTCTTCTTCATAGTTTTGTAAGGTCTTTTTCATTCTTCTTCTCCTTTTTCTTTGGTGTGAATGTTGTGTATGCAACCATACACAAGAGCTTACTCCATTGTTGTAAGTATTTTTGTTTGGTTCATTCTATTTGAGGTTAATGTGTTTTATGTATCTCAAGTGGTTGAAAAAATTGTTTTACAAATTCATGTGTTCACTTTCTACTTTTTTTTGTTCTACGTGTGCTTTTGTTCTTAGAATTATTCTAATTTAAGTTGAAGAAAAGGTGATATTTTGGGTTTTTTTTTAACATATTTGGTTGTTGAAGAAATTGTGTTCTTGAAGTTGTGTTTCTCATATGATTTTATGGGTTTGTTTATTTTTTACATAAATTCCTTCTATTTTTTTATTTTATACGAAGTATAATATTTTTCATGTTTTGATACTTACATGGTTTTTTATTTATGCTTTTGTTCTTAGGAATATTGTCATATAAGTTCAAGAAAAAGTGTGACTTTATGGTTTTTTTTGTTTGGTTAGTGTGTTCCGTTGTTCAAGAAAAAAAAAATACTTGGATGTTTATTATGTTTCTATTTATACTAGGTAAAGAAAATGTTTTCATGTTCTGATACTCACAACATTTTCTAGGGAATGTAATATATGTTGAGAAAATGTGAGACTTTAGGATTTACTCTTGAAGAATAAATGTTTCCATGTTGTGCCTCTTACAATTTGCATATGATTATTCTCATAAGTGCGTCATTTTGTTGTTAGGAATGTTTATATGGTGACAGTTTGCTTTACTTCGTGTTCCCTGCATGATAAACAATTTTTATGTACGTACTTTACTTTTGTTTCATGATTATAAGTGAAGTATGAACTAAACTATTACATTTTGTGATTATAACAACTTTTGGTGCTTATGTTGTTAATATACGTTGATTTTGTCTTGATTTTATAAAAGGAATATGTTTTTGAATTTGTTTTCATGTTAAACTACTCATATGAATTGATTATATTTTAATTTTTTTAGATTGACTTGATTTTCTCTAATTTTACATGGAGAATAAGTTTCAGAATATGTTTTTCATTTCAAGTTGATAATGTATGCACATTTTTTTTTGGTGATTTAAATATGTTTCATAACTAAATGTTTGCATTTTAAGTTGTTTATATGTATTTGTTTAGTTTAACTGTTTTCAGTTTTTGACTTGATTTTCTTTGATTTTATATGGAGACCGAGTTTTGATGTATGTTTGCATTTTAAGATCCTTATATGTGCGTGTTACTTCTTGATTTTATCCTTTTAAAATTTTATTATATTTTTTGTATTGATTTAAAAAAAATTAATCATAAGTAAAAAACATTTTAATAGTTCAATTCGAATTAAATATTTGTTTAATATATTTCAAAATGATATCTTTTAATAAATAGATGATAAAAGTATTAACTATCTTTCAGATCCTATTTACACGTTTTTTAAAAAATATTATAAAAATAAAATATGCACACCATGTACTGAAAATTGAAAATTGGGGTGTGATCTATGAAGCTCGTACACTCTTCTTAAATGGCGTGAATATCGGACACTGATACTCGTAGGACACGTATCCGTGAAGTGTCAAATTCAAAAAATATTTGTTAGATTTATGACAATTATAGTAGGACTCTAATACAATTTTAAAAAGAAAAAATACATTAATTTTCTAAAAATTCAAACTTTATTATATAAATTGTTATAATGATTATAAAAATAAGAAACAAATCCTTGTGAACGAGTCATATAAATTGTTATAATTTTATATCTATGTACGTGTCATTTCAGTGTTCGTATCAATATTTGTGCTTCATAGGGTATGATACATCCAAAACAATTGTTTTACTCATTATATGTATGTATTATTAATCCAGGGATAATAAGTTTATGATGTAATTAATTGTTCTTATAAAACAAATTCACAATAATATTTATTTAAATACTTTTCTAATTAAGATATATATTATCAAACACAAATATGTAAAGTATTTAATATTTTTAAATCTGAATGTTTAATGCATCATCGCTTCCAATTTTTTTTTTTAAATTTTCAATTTTACAATTATAGTATATAAAATATTAATACAAATATCGTTATTATATTTTTTAAGAATTGGTATTGATGATACTTTATAATTAATACATAATTAATTAGTTAATATACATATGTATTGCCAGTAACTTTGATAAAATGATGATGTTACCATTAATTAGTTTAATAAAAAAAAAGTTTAAAGTAATTATTTATTAAAAACAAATTATTTTATTAAAAAATTATAACGCCTTTCTTTTTCTCTAACTAAATATTATAAATTAAAATACATTGTATAAAATATTAATACAAATATTATACATGATGAAGTTGCTCGCTCCGGTATATTTCATGAAAAAAATAACATTTTTTAAATTTTTTTTTAAAAAGTGAGAAATTAAAATTACATTTTTTTATTGGTACTAATGATAATATGGTTAATACGTAATTAATTAGTCAGTGGCTCTGATAAAATGATACTCCTAAAATTAATTAAATTTAAAATTTATTTTTAATATTTTAACTTTTTAAAGTAATTATTTATTAAAAATAAACTATCCTATTAAAAGATTATAATAAATAAGTAGTTTTTCTTCTCCAATTAAAAATTACAAATTGTCGATTTGACATGTGTATTGTATAAAATATTAATATAAATATTATAAATTTTTTATGTATAGAAATATATTATAATTTATAATTATATTTATAAATTTATCATATATTAATTGAAAAAATATAATTGTTATTAAATTTATAATGAATATTATTACGATATACATAAGTTCATTTATAATAAATTAAAATATTACAATATAAATTTATAGTTATAAATAAATATATAATGAGAAAAATAAAATACATGAATACATAGATATTAAAAAAAATGTGAATACTTATAAATTTATGATAAATTAGAATATTATAATATATATTTATAATTAATTTTAATAAATATTATATATATATATATATATATATGATAAAGATAAAGATAAAAAATATGGATATATAATTTTTATATCCATATGTACCGGTACGGGGCGAGGCCGGGACCCACCTGGCTGCCCGATGCCCAATCAACCTGACCGAGACCAGGGGAACCTGGCTGAGACCTTAGAAGACTTGGCCGAATGGCCGAGAGGCCGAGACGACTAAGAGGCCATGAGAAGACTTGGCCGAAAGGCCGAAAGGCCGAGACGACTAAGAGGCCATGAGAAGACTTGGCCGAAAGGCCGAGGGGCCGAGACCCTATAAGACTTGGCCGAGACCTTACAAGACTCGACCAAGACCCGTGGAATTTGGCCGACGGCCGACCCACACCATGGGAACTTGGCCGACGGCCGACCCCTACTACAGCTAACGCTCAAACCAAGATCAGTGAAGTTAATCTATCATCAAGAATTAGGTAATGCAACCCTAAGCAGTATCCACCTCGATAAGCGGGCCCAACAAGGTAGGCCATTAGAATAATATAAATAGCACGCATTCCAAGGAGTAAGGTATGTCATTTATTACTGTTCACCTACCTGAGAGCTGACCACCCGCTTTACTGACTTGAGCGTCGGAGTGCCTTCGCAGGTACCCCACCATCCGGTGTTCACCCGACGACCGAGTGCCGAAGGATAAGCAGGAGGACGAGAAGAATCCCAGTTCATCACCCTGTCACCTGCCCGACCGAAGGAAGGAGAAGAAGACTTCAATAGTTCTCTAGGTCCCATCTCCCTAGCAGGAACACCATATTTTTAGTTTTATGATAACCTTTTGATAGTCTCCTATTTCTAAAATATAGCAGAATAATCATTTATTCAAATTTTAATATTAAACATAATTATAGATAGATGTTAAAAATAAAAAAAATCAGATATACATGTGTAAGTGTATAATATTTATATAATGATAATGATATTTTTTATTTATATGGATTTGAATCTTCATTTTTAATTCATCATTTGTAAATATATGAATAATTGAATAACGTGTTCTATGAATTTACTTGATTATTATTATTATTATAATTAATAATAAATATATTCATTTATAAAAACTTTACTTTTTTGAATGATATAAAAAGAATACAAACATAGAATATCAATATTTATTTAGTGTATTAATATTTATTATTATAAAATTTTGTAAATGATTTATATATTTGTAAGATTAATATAAGTATATGAATAATGATATGATTTATTTAAATTTTAATATTAAATATAAATATATGTAAATAATAAAATTAAAAAATACAGATACTCATACATGTATGTATTTTCGATAGTAAAAGATAAAAGTGAAAAAAATATGTACACAAAATATGTAAAGAAAAATAAAATATATACACTAAAATAACAATTACAAAATTTATAATTATAGATAAAAATAAAAATAATAATTAAAAGACAAAATAAAAATTAAAAAACTTATGATTTTTTCGCTAAAAAAGCATTAGAAGAATAACCTAAATCCGTCAAAGCTTCCGATAGATCCAACGGTCCACAATTACTCACAAAAAGTTGGCGAATAAAAGTTCTAGACCCTTCTGCCAATCGTGGCTTTCTAACCAATCAAGTACGGATACTATATAAACACGGGAGAAGAAGAGTTAGTGAATAACATTTGTCTCAGAGAGCGTATCTCTCCTTCCTCGTATTCATTGGAGATCCAGTGCAGAAACTCGTTGAAAATTAGGGTTACGGATTCCTAGGTTGAAGAACACAATGTTTGGGAGAGCGCCCAAGAAAAGCGACAGTACCAGGTACTATGAAATTCTTGGCGTCGCTAAGAATGCGTCGCCGGAGGATTTGAAAAAGGCTTATAAGAAAGCCGCCATAAAAAATCACCCCGACAAAGGTGGTGATCCCGAGAAGGTAACCGTCGTCGATTTTTCTGATACATGAACATTGTTTTGTATTTGATTTGGTAATTCCGAATAACAATGTTGCGGTTTGAATTGTTATTGATTGATTAATCGATTACAGAATTATTCAATTTATGATGGGATATGTGGTGATGAGTTTTTCTGATTAATTTAGGGTTAGGGGAATTTGGAGGGACGAAAGAGGGTTAGAAAATGTGTTTAGTGGTTTTGATGTGATTGGATGGTGTTGTGTTTCTATTTCGTGATGTTGAGAATAGGATGTTGTGGTGATGAATTTTTGTTTTTTTTGTGTAGTTCAAAGAGCTTGCTCAAGCCTATGAGGTTCTGAGTGACGCTGAGAAACGTGAGATTTACGATACTTACGGTGAAGATGCTCTTAAGGAGGGAATGAGTGGTGGCGGTGGTGGCCATGACCCGTTTGATATCTTCAGTTCGTTCTTTGGTGGAAATCCGTTTGGTGGAGGTGTGGTTTCTTTATTGTTGAAAGGTATTTCCTTCAATTGATAATTGTGTGAAGTGTGTTAAGAGGAGTTTTTTTCTTGTGGAGTGTGAACAGGTGGTAGCAGTAGAGGAAGGAGGCAGAGACGGGGAGAAGATGTGGTTCACCCTCTAAAGGTCTCTTTGGAGGACCTTTACCTTGGAACTTCTAAGAAACTCTCTCTTTCACGAAATGTGTTGTGCTCAAAATGCAATGGGTATGTGTCGTGCTTTTAGGTTTTATATCTTGAAGGGCATGTTTATTGCTTTGCTTTGTTTTGCTACCTTATGGTAATCGGTTTCTAATTTGTTGTATGTATGGTTGCAGGAAGGGTTCAAAGTCCGGGGCTTCAATGACTTGTGCTGGTTGCCAGGGTTCTGGTATGAAGTTGTCCATTAGGCATCTTGGTCCTTCTATGATTCAGCAAATGCAACATCCTTGCAATGAGTGCAAGGGCACTGGAGAGACTATCAGTGACAGAGACCGATGCACTCAGTGCAAGGGAGAAAAGGTTGTTCAGGACAAGAAAGTACTTGAAGTTGTTGTGGAGAAGGGAATGCAAAATGCGCAGAAGATTACATTCCCTGGGGAAGCTGATGAAGCAGTATGTGGAGAGCTATTGAGTATAAATTTTTTATACTGATATTGAACTGCACTATGGGACTTAGACTGACTTTGAGCTTTGTGTTTTGCAGCCTGATACAATCACTGGGGATATTGTATTTGTCCTGCAACAGAAGGAACATCCAAAGTTCAAAAGAAAGATTGAAGACCTTTTTGTTGAGCATACTTTGTCTCTCACTGAGGCTCTATGTGGCTTCCAGTTTGTGCTGACTCACTTGGATGGTCGACAACTCCTTATCAAATCAAACCCTGGGGAGGTTGTCAAGCCTGGTATGCAAAATTGTGTCTGTCTTGGTTGTACTTGGTGATTGAAACTTGGATGTTTTTGACCTGGAATATGTTATTTATTGCATGCAGATTCTTACAAGGCTATTAACGATGAGGGAATGCCTATGTACCAGAGGCCCTTCATGAAGGGGAAGCTTTACATTCATTTTACCGTGGAATTTCCTGATTCTCTGAGCCCTGATCAGGTGACGGCCATAGAGGCTGTTTTGCCAGCGAAAACTTCACCACAAAAGTTGACAGAAATGGAGCTAGACGAGTGTGAGGAGACTACACTTCATGGTGTGAACATGGAGGAAGAGTTAAGGAGGAGGCAACAAATTCCGCAGGAGGCATACGAGGAGGATGACGACATGCATGGCGGTGCTCAGAGAGTACAGTGCGCTCAGCAGTAATGGATGAGCCACAGGAGCATAGCAGGAGTAGGACCTGTGGTGTGATGATGATATTGATTATGATTTTTTTAGCCGTATATTTACGGGACTAAACATAATTAGTGTTTGCTCAATCGATTTTGACAACCAAACACTTTACATTTATTCTTCAACAAATTATTTTACAGAAGAAGACAACTAAATACAACTTTTTTCTTCTTGTACTCACTCTGCCTGCATCGCTATCTCTTTCATTCTTTTCATATATGGCTATGCTAGGAATTGTTGTTGTTGTGTTGCTTTCAAATTTCATATGCGTATTGCATTTGATGACCAACATATTTTAATTAAATTTTCAAGATTACAAATAATATAAATTATCTATTTATTTAACTTTACCTTGGAAATAGGGGGGGAAAGTTATTTATATGTATATATATACACACGTACATATACATTTTCTTACACATTCTTAATTGAAACCCTTTTTTTTTTCTTTGAATACAATAAGGGTCAGAGAAATTTGAACTAGTTTTTCTTTTCTATTTTTCAAATCAAAATAAAGTTTAGAGAATTTTATTTAAATCTTTTACATTTAAAATTGAATTTTTGAATCTCTCAAACTCGATGCCCTTTAAATTTAATCTTATTGTTTTTAAGTTTTTTAATTTTGAAATAATTTGTTTTATTTTTAAAGTTGAAATTAATAAATATTTATAAATATAACTTTACTCTGAAAAGACAATTTTAATTGTGATTTAATATTCTTCTTCATTTTTTTTTCGTAATAGTAGTTTAAGTGATTAGTATTATAACTGATGTAGTATTTTTTATCTTTTACTTTTTATTATATTATCTTGAATAGTATTTTAACTTAAAATTTTACTTTGAGATTAAAATAAAATAATTTGACTAAAATTGCGAATTTAAATATAGTCTAGTAGACTGTAAACAAATAACTTAAGACTAAAAGTATATTTAAGTAAAATTTTATTTATTAATTTAAAAACAATCTTCTGTTCGATATACTTAAGAATATATATTTTGGATTGTATTAACTTATCAATTTTGAATTTTTCTAAAATGTTTTCTAGCTGTCAGATCATCAAAGAAATACCATTCAACCCTTTTTAAATTTTATTAATATTAAATTGGCTAATTGATTATTTTAAGGATATAAATATTCTTAAATGTTCCAAATCTATTTATTAATTTTTTATATAAAAAATATAAAAAATTATTTGTTAATTCTATATGGATAAAAAAATAAAAGTATTATCAATTTTGGTGAAACAGATAAGAGAATACATAATAATTGAATATAAACTAGAAATTAAATAAAATCCTTTATAGAATTTCTTTATAATTTCACATACATAAATGGGGATATTTTTCAAATCCAGCAGAAATTTTGTGTAAATAAACATTTTATCTAATTTCTCTTAAGAGAAAAGAAATGGCAATTTTAAGTTACAAAATCCTTTATAAATAAGTTGTATAATAATACCAATTAAATAATTTCTTTATTCATAAATCAAAAAAGCGAAATACATCATGTTTTATTATAATCAATATCTATTCATAAATATATAATATTATGTAATATGCCGTGTGTTATGACAATACAAAATAATTTTTAAGCCAAATATACAATAAATTAAATATGTTTTCGCTATCACAAATTCTAAAAATATTATCAACAAATTTGAAGTCATATTGACTTTTAATTCTCCGTAGTGTGTTATTGGTATTTTAAAATCATTTATAAAATATACATGTCAATGAAAAAAAAAAACTTTTGAATTATTAGATTTATTCCTGATTTTACTTGAAATAGAAAAACTTAAAAAATTATGAGACAATATCTATACCTATATATAAATGAGATTCCCCTCTTAACTGCTTTTAATTTTTTTTTCTATTTTATCCTTATATTAATATTTAATTTTATTATTATATTATGGTCATTGTGTCATTTCTTATTCCCCTCTTAACTGCTCTTAATTTTTTTCCCATTTTATTCTTATATTAATATTTAATTTTATTATTGTATTATGGTCATTGTACCCTTTCTTATTTTTTCTACAATATTTGGTATACGTAGTGGGGCGGTTTTGAATGGAAAGAGAGGTGGAAAAGCGGTTTTGAATTGAAAGAGAACAATTATGAATTAGAAGAGAGGTGGATGAACGGTTATAAATTGAAAGAGTGGTTATGAATCGAAAGAGATAATTTATTTTGAAAATTAATTGCATAATGAGAGAGTGTCTGTTGTATGAGAGAAATAAATTTAATAAAATATGAATTGAAAGAGATAATTTATTTTGAAAATTAATTTCATAATGAGAGGAAGTGTTTGTTTTATGAGAGAGAAATAAATATTAGGAAATGTGAGAGAGGGATAATTTATTTTGAAAATTAATTGCATAATGAGAGAGTGTCTATTGTATGAGAGAAATAAATTTAATAAAATATTTGAAATAAATGGATTTGAATTGAAAGAGATAATTTATTTTGAAAATTAATTGCATAATGAGGGGAGTGTTTGTTTTATGAGAGAGAAATAAATATTAAGAAATGTGAGTAGTGGCCAAATGTGAATAATTTCATTATTACTGAGCGGTTACCACTATCTTCAGTAGTTTTCACCGTCATCATTTACATTCACTTTCTTACGAAGGAATAGTTTTCACCAGTTACATTCACTCCCTTATAAGGAGTAGTTGAGCCGTTATCACTTTCTTCCACTTCCTTATGTAGTTTTCACCAGTTGCATCAAAAGAAAAAAAATGTTCATAAATTTTGACACATTTTGAACCTCTTCCTTCCCACTCTATGTTCTTCTTCTACTCTCACCCATCTTAGTCCCTCTTCAATCACCACTATACAACAACAACCACCATTGTTTCCTCCTTCTCGCACTTCCCAAAGCGTTTGAAGTAGAAACGTGTCTCATTGTTATAGGATTTGTACATTTTTGTTTCTATTGCTTTCTTAATTTTTTTTTTATATTTTTGTATGAATCCTAAGCCCAGCTTTGCGGGCAAAGTTTTTATGTCTACTAATGCTTTAATCTATTAGATATTACATAAGTTGGAAGTTTGGTAATTTGTATTTAGTTTATTATTTTATTTTTTTCAACTTCTTTGTCATGGAAGATGTGGATTCAATTGTTATGGTGATAGATTCTACCACTTCCAACATACAAGCATTTGCATTATGTTTTGACATTGTTTGCTGGTCCATTTTTTTAAACCTTAATTTTAATCTTGATAATCTTACAAAGTTCAAGATAAACACCAAGTTAAATCAAAATTTAATATTCAAAAACAATAAAATAAAAATATAAAAAAATTAACATAAAATCTTAATAAAACTATTATCAATGGTGCATTTAGATAATTTACATATCTTCTCATATAATTTAATATTTATTAAAATTATATGAATATATAAATAGTAAAAATGAAAAATACAGATACACAGACACTCACATGCCTGTGTTCCCGCTAGTAAAGAATAAAAGAAATTAGTTTAAAAGATTTACAAGAATCGGAGGAAGTCTAATGTAAATTTTAGTTTTAATACTCAATTACAAATATTATACTATTAAATATTCTAGCATCTGAACTAAAAATTATGAAAGAAATTCATTAGAATTGAAAAGCAAGACAAATAAATAAATATTTCAGTTTTTTACCAAAATAATGTAATTTTAAAAAAAAAATCAAGACATATAATCAAATTAGTATTTAAAATAATCTTAATTTTAAAAAAAATTAAAAGACCTAAAACTAATAGTGTATAAGAAGAAAATGTTAGCTTAGACATTGTAAACATACAATTTTTTTCAACTTTTACGGGGATGTTTTTCCCCATTTTCACAGGTAAAACAAATCCTAAGAATAGTTTTCAATATTAATTTACAAGAATATGAAAAAAATTATAATGTGTTTTTTGCATTACCTATTGTTTTTTCTTTTCTTTTTTCTAACATAATTTCCAATAAAAAGCTCATCTTTTTTTTAGCTACTTTAAAATACAATAATTTTATAAATTAATTTCTCAAATATACAATGGAGTACTGTAAAATATTTTAAAATACATTAATTTCCTAAATTAGTAGTATACATTGAATTTACACTAGTATTGACAATTGAATTCATTTTTTTCTCATACTTAAAATTGCGACAACTATCAACACTAATTTCTAAATATATATTTTTTGAGCAATTTGATCTATTGTTGTTTTTATGTTTAATGTATCAAGTGATTAATAAAAATACTAACATAACTTTTACGCTAAATTGATGCAATTTCATTTTTAAACGAGACATTTCTATTTTTTAATTATTGATTATCAATGTTATATTAATTTTAATTTTTGTACGTTCACTAATTTACTTAATTTAATTTATATTAAAAAATAACCTTAATTTTTGAGAGAAAATTTTATGGCAATTTCTCTTTCTTTTATAAGATTACAATACAATAATCTTAAATATACTTTAAATTATTATAAAACATGCTAAAATAATACGCTAAGTGCTATGAATTCTCCCTTAAAAAAAGTTAATAATAATTATTTACATTTACGCGACATCATTGATGAAAGTTACTTGAGAAGTAAATAAAACATAAAAAGAAAAATAAAGAATATTTTTGGGAGTTTTTTTTTTCAATTCGAAATTAAATAAAAATAGGAGGTAATAAACATATTAAAAAAAATAAAAAATAATTACCTAGTGTTTTAAATATTTTTTGTTTTGTAATTAATGTATTGAGTAATTATAAAAATACTTATCTATTTTTTTGTCAAATTAATAGAATTTTCTTTTTATACGCGACGTTTTCATTTTCAATCAGTTAACAATATTTTATTATTCTCAATTTTGTTATATTTGCTATTTTATTTATTTATTTATTTAATTTGATGTATATTTATAAAAAAAAAAATCTTACTTTTTTAAGGAAATGTATTTATCTAAACTTCCTTCCTTTTATTTTATAATATAAGTTAGAGCTTACATTGAATTTCACACTACAGCTTCTTATAAAAATAGTCTACTAACATTTTTTTTTCTCTCTTGATGTAATTTCAAATGAACATCACCGCAGTTATCAAAACCGACACGAAAAGTGAAAGCATGCACACAAGGGAGTGGTAAATATTCTCCCAAGAATCCACAAGGTTTTCAAGCAAATCAGATAACAGTTCTATTCGTGAGTAATATCAATCTTCTTTTGGAGATGCCGGAATAACTGAGGAATTGTAAATGAGGGCTTGTCCCATGATTTGATACATAGTTTTGCCACAGCGAGAAGACTTTTAAGCTCCGTACAGTCATAATTGTTACCAAGATCAGGGTCTATCATCTTATCAATGGAATTGTAAAATCGTGATTCTTGGATCCATTCAATTAAATCGGAACCTTCCATCTCTGAAGACTGACCCGTGACCAGTTCCAGTATTAGCACTCCAAGTTGAAATATAATCCTACAACTTTTCTGCTTCAAGCAATCTGAAATAGACGACCATGGTGAGCAAAAATGAGAAGTAACAAATTTCAAATTTGATTTTGATGAAACTTGTAAGAGTAGTTTACAAGAAGTGACCTTCTGAATATGGCAACATAATAGAATTTCCACCGGATGGAAGAAGGCCAAAATCAGATAGCTGTAATTGCAGAATTCAATCTAATTTAATACGATTCTAAACCAGTGTTTTATTTGCCCTTGGCATGTCAATCTGAAACGAGATATAATATAAAGAAGGCAAGAGTTTACAGTGAGAAAGGGAACTATTTCCTTACTTTGGCTGTGAAGTTCTCATCTAACATAATATTGCTTGAGGTGATAGAGACATGACATACAGGTGGTTCACTGAAGAGAAACAAATATTCCTGCTTACAGAATCAACATATGGACAAAAATCAGATAACCATGCCCGAAAAGAGACTCTTAATCTTTCAGCCAAATATGAAAAAAATTGTTTTTCATCAAGCAATTATTGTTGGAACCACAATGTTCTTCGCTAATACTTTTGTTTTTCTGCTCACCCTTCTTATTATCGCAGTGTTTTTATCCTGTCTCATTGCTGTCCATCTCTACTTCGTATTCTTCACTCTTTCACTCCTTCAAGGCTTTAGATTAAAGCACCAAAGGAGAGTATAACTATCACCCTACTTGACTTTAGCACGTATGATTCGTTAAGCATAACTTTCATAGCCATCACAATGTAAGTTCAGGTAGAAGTGAGAACACCATTTGTGCAACTTGCTACTTATGCAACAAAGAATTTCGTGATCTTAGCATTGAGCAATTGTCCCCGTTTATTTGGGCTTTACAGAGTTGCCGTTCAAGCTTATAAGGAGTTTTTGACATGGGACAATTTTTGCCCTTTATTACCAAAATGTAATAGCTTTTTAAAGTTGGGGAGTGTCACGTTGCCAGTACTATACAAGGAAAAGTTTTCCATTGTGAAGAAGTCGTTTAGAGTTCAAAGTAATCACACTTCTCCAACTTTAAAAAAGATCTCATTTGGTAATAAGCGAAAAAATTGCTCCAATTTGGTAAAAAACCCGCTTATAATACTTCAACCTGTCCTTCCAATACTAGAACCCCATACTCTATACAGTGTCAGTGTGTTACCAATTAGAAGAGTTCTATGTTTTTAATACAGTTCTAACCTCTAATGTGTGTTGTTTTTTTAATTTTATTATGGTTAAAGCAATAGTAATAGTCAGGATAAGCAACGAGTGGAGACCTTCCTCTCTAATGTGTGTTGTTTCCTAATAAAAAAATATTTATAAAAAAGTATTTCTTCTCCCGAAGTTATGGGATCATGAGTTCATTCAACATGACTCTATTACGATCCGTCGTTTTACCTGTTCAACTGTGTTGGTTTAACCTTGTTGACCATGACAATAGTCAGAAGTCTCACGTCATATTTTTAGTAGTTAGCAGAAATACTAAAGGACACTGATCGCCAATTGAATCCACACAGAAGCTAACTTCTTCCCTGTGTATGGAGAACAAAGTGAGCGAGTTTCCAATATTCACTTTGCCATGTGACTATGTAAGTTATCATGAGTTTTCCCCGCATCAACAATCAATTTTAAAAACTCAACAACACATAAGAATTTCAGGTTCTTCAAATTCATTGCCATGAAAATTTAATAAGATCGCAATTTCTTGCGGAAAATATTAGGCTATTATGGTCTCAGACATGCTTTAGTTTGCAGAACTTACCAGTGCAGCCACAACGCCATTGGCTATCTGTAACCTCGTTCTCCAATTTAAGGGAGTCTTCAAAGGGTCTGCCAACACCCAATCATTGAAACAAAATCAAAACTTTTAATTGAGAAGCTCCTCAAAAACATTTTTTTCTCAGCTTTCTAAATTTACCATTTAGATGATCCTTCAAGCTTCCATTTTCTATGTTGTCAAATATGAGCAATCTGAAGAGATGTCCAAAAAAGAATCACAAAATTGCTATACTATTCCACACCAATACCGAGAACACTAACTATACCAATGATCCACATCCACTTCTTACACAAGAGAATTCAACAAGTACATGTTGAAAAATTAAATCAAGAAGACAAAATATATCACATTTTTCAAGATTTATAAAAAAGCGGTCCATGGCTATAATTTCTGCCGCAACGTTGATTGATCCTAATTTTACATAATATCAAGAAACAAGAAAAAAATTATGATCACAATTTAAGACCTACATTTCTTTATATATATCACAATGAGAAAACAGAGCATGGTCAACGAACCTCTTGCGATTACGCCCGACGGAAAAACCCTTAAGCGAGAGAAGGTGGCGATGTCGCAAGCGTCCCAAGAACTGCACGTGTCTGTAGAAATGATCGCTTCCTTCATCGAAGCCTTTCACTTCTCTCACCAAACAAACGCTGCCACTCTCTTCAAACCTGGCAGCATACGCAGAAACATTGGAATTGCTATAAATAACTCTGAGGAAGCCATCCGTTGCTCTTCGAACATCTTTATACGAAACTCTCCGAACAAAAAGCACTGAACCTGAAGAATTCAAGACAGCGATGGAGAACTTCGAGCGTGGAGTTCAATTTGATAATTGAATTGAAATTGGGTGAAATTGAGAGAGGAGTGATTGAGAAGAAAGAGTGTGGAGTGAGAATTGTGATTACCGGAGCGAGATCGGTGAAGCCATGTGAGAAGGTGGCGACGGAGCCTGTGGATGAAGGGATCCATGGAGATGTTGGTCTAGGATAACGGAGTTAAGAGGAGATGTAACACCGTCAACTTCCATTCGCTTTGTAGGTGTTTGCCAAACGGGAAGCACGGACTTTTTATGAAAACGAATCTGCGGATTCCTGTTACCTTTGGTCTTGAGGAGAGAGAAAAAGCGCGTGGTGAGACACATAGCCGATAACAGAACTGTGGAACGGATTCAACGTGCGTCAACGTCACCGCCCAAAACTAATAACGGGAATCTAATACAATCACTTTCTTTCTTAATTCAGTTTTTAGTCAGAGTAAGAGTAAACAAAAACTAGCTTTCTTTTTTTTTTATCTCCAACGATGTTCTCTATTATTAATTGCAAATAATTAGAAGTTATATAATTTATGAATCTAATTTTTTATTCAATAACTTTACTAATAATTATATGATTTTGAATAAATTTTAATAAATAATAAAAAGAAATTAAAAACATATCATCAACATATTTAATAAGAAGCATTTCATCACTTAAAACATTTTACTAATAATAGCGAAAGTACAGGGTTTCCTTATACGTGTATTCACATCTTTATTACATTAATATATATATATATATATAACTTTTACTATTGTATTATTTTTATAAATAATTATTAAAATAGTAATAAAATTTAATATATATATATACATATTTTTGTAAAAATAATATTAAAAACTATATAACTATTATTTAAAAAATAAAAAAAGATTCAATTATTTATTTCATTAAAATAAATAAATTCCAAATGATATATCATCTATATAATGACTAATGAAAATTCTATTTTTTAAATATTTTTAAAAGTTTGTTATGTTTCCTTTGTTATAAATATTATATTATAAGTTTTTAATAATTGTAATATTATTAAATTAGTATATAAGTAAATTTATAAATCTCATTAGAAATTTTAATATATATTTTTATTCTAAAGAAAAAAAAACACTATTTTATATTCTTATGATTTTGTAACAATAATTTTTTTTTAAGTGGAATTGTAGTATTCAGGATCTATTTGAGTTTCTATGTAATATAAAAATTAAAATCTATGTAATATAAAAAGTAAAATTTGTTATTATATTATAATAAGTGAATTTATATTATGTCAGTAGAAAATATAATTTATAAATTGAGGGATTGGTTATTATTCTTTCAAGTATTGTCTTACAAATTCAATTTATTGTGTAAGAATATTAATTATTAAAAATTACAAAATATAAAAAAATATATATTGATAATTATTTGTGTAGATAAATATCGGAATGTTTTCTTTTTATATTTTATTTTCATTGAATTATAAGGTCTCATTGTATTTTATGTTAAATTTAATATAATAAATAAATATGATGAAATTTACTTATTATTTTAAAAAATATGTATAATTAAATAAAATATTAAGGCATACGTTTATATGTCATAAATAAACAAAAGAATAATACGTGATTTTCATATGACTAAATTTTTTTATAAACATTTTTTTAAAAGTTTCATATTCTTTTTTAAGGTATCCTTCTTTAATGAAGATTTTTGTGTAAGTTTGAAAAACATCCCTTGACAAAGCAACATATAGTTGACCATGTTAAAAACATAAAGTGGAAGGTAAATTCAAACATTTAGTATAATTTGTCCTTGTGAATTATTTATAGTAGTTGCAAAACTTAACTTCATGGTAAATTGTTTCCTAATAAGCACAAAGGGAGACCACCACTTTTTATTGTTTTATGTTTAATTTTGGTAAGAAAGACCTTTTATCCAACATGATGACCTCTCAAAATTTCAGCATCCAACATCTTCATTTAGAATCCACGACACAATAATCTTGTTCATTACATAATCATATTTAGGGTTTATGTTTCGCAACAACATTAATAATACACCTATTTTAACCTTTAAAATGAGGTGGTAAGCCACCTAGAACAATGAGGCAGAGGTACTGTTATTTGTATAAATGATGTGTGTCTCCTTCAACCTCATCAAATACAAACAATTTATGTTGTTCAATAAAAAAATGATTGATAATTATGTCATTAGTTTTTTGAACATCTGCATTTTTGAAGTTAATATGACTCTCTGAACCACATAAAAGGCGTATCATTTATGAAATTCTAACTGGGGATATGTTTTGTATTGGTCGGCACCGGACGAGTCAATCACCCGACCTCGATGACTGATCGATCGACCATATTAAAACACACTTTAAGACACTTAATAAATGACAACAATGACAGTTACAAATAATCACATCCTGGATTATACGGATGGCACCTCTGAGAAATCAGTTAATACTGATTAACTCAAAGATATTAAGATATTCTTCAAATATACCAACATACTCATATACCAATATACCTCCCTATATATTAGGGATCCTGCTACATATCAATTGACAACTGATATTCAGCCCATTATAACAAGGGCCCACGACTAACACTATAAATAAACCATTTACAGAGGTGCAATGTACGTTCTTATCAGTTTACAAATATACACTTTTTACACAGCTTGATCGTCGAAGTACTTTTTTCAGGTCAACCCCAACTGAGCACCAACATTTGAGGAAGGAGACTTGAAGGGAGGAGTTATGAGATCACCGATATGTCAACAATTGTACAACCAGTTTCAAGTACTACGTAGGCCCACTTTGCCTATAGAGGTACATGTTTATGGTATAAGTTCTTGTATTCAATCATCTTCTTCCCATGATATATATTGCTAGTTCATGGGTTATTTTTACCATGTTATCAAAATTTGTAAGTTCAATTTCATCTCCAATGCGCATGAGATATGCAACAAATTGTGATATTGTAATGATCACATATTTTGTTGTAAAAGCAATACATTTGTGTTACTCAATACACGTGAAAATCATTTATGCCTTTACCTTTTTGAACAACTCCGTACTTAACAAAATTCTACTTCTTATATCATTACTTTTAATCTCAAATGAAATATCACAATCTAGAATGTCCTTTAATAATCAATCTAATGTCTTCAAAGTATATTTGTTAGTCATGAATATTTTCTCCTGAATTATTGCTTTGAGAGTAAATTCATATCAATATTTCATTTTTATCACCAAAATTTAATTTATAATATTTTAATAATCTAATTATACTTCTCCCTCATTTCTTTCTAAATGTTACAATATTTCATAACATAAAGTTGGAGGATATGTGGAAAGCTTAATATTATGCTATAGATGTATTACCTTTAGATGTTATGCTCTTTATGTTGTATAGAAAGACAACTATGTGACACAATTAAAACTTATGTAGATGTTATTTAAAAAAAAGTTATTTAATTAATTTTAAATAAAGGAAACATTTAATTATTTATTTTATTAAATAAATAATATTATTTCTTATCAGATAAATGTATAAAATATTCTTTAAACACATTAAAAAATATATTGCAACCTAATAAATTGTATTGACTTAAACATCTACTTTTTATTTATTAAATAATAAGCTATCTATATTAAAAGGTAAATTATTACATATATAGCTGTTATTTTTTAAAAAGATAACTAATTTAATTACTTTAAAATAAAGAGAAATTATTCAATTATTTATTTTATTAAATAAATTACTTTTTATTTATTAAATAGTAAAATTGTCTAATTAAAAATTATGACATAATTATTATTTTTTGTATGTATTAATAATTATAGTAAAGTATATTGGAAAGAATTTAAACTAAAAGTATTTGATATGTTTTTCTTACTCTTTTTTATGGAGGTTGTTGGAACTATTTACATGTTTAAACAGGGTTCATAGCTACTTCATTTATAGTAGTGAGTCAACATATTATCCAACTTAAGACTCTACTTTTAAACAATTACATAAATTTCACAAAATTCAGCACAACTTCTAGATCACTACTGTTTAGCAGCAGCTAAATCGTCAATTTAATAATATGCTTAATCCAGTTGAATGATTTCTTAATTCAAAAAACCTTATACATCTTTATAAATTTCTACACATTTATTTTTTTAATTTTTTAAAATTTCTCTCCCTAATTTAAATACACATTTAGTTTTTTTTTCTCAATATACTTCTTTATAACAAAAACTAAAACTAAATTCTAAATTATTAAAATAATTATGACAAAAAACATCATAATATTATGCATATAATAAACATTTATATATAATAATAATAAGAAGAATATTGAAAATATAATTTTGTGTATACCAAACATAAAAAAATATATTTAGTGATGTGCAACTAGATCTGGTATATATGACAATTGATGGTGAAATTTTGAAAACCCTATAATTGATGGAGAAAAGAAATTGTAAACTAAGAGATTTTGATTTTCAACAAAAAATTAATAACGAAGAAAGAGAATTAGAGAGGAGAATATGAGTCTCTTAACTTCAATCTATTTTTTTAAAAATGTGTTCAACTGTTGTTACACTATTCTAGAGTTTTTTTTTTTTAAACTTTTTTTTTATCATGAATTGGTAAGTTAGATCTTTAGTGAACCAAATTTAATTTCGTTCTGTCCAGAATAAAATTTATAACTTAACTTAAGTCCATGATAATTTAGGTTAACTCACGAATTTTGATGAAAAAAAAGTTTCTTCTATTTTAAATAGAACATAAAGTAAATATTATGATAAAAAAAATATAGAAGATAAAAAAAAGACTTCCCTTATATTTTTATGTTTATTTAATATTTTCTACAGTTTTCGTTTATTAATCTATACAGTTTAATACATCATTTAATATACTAGAATGATATAGGATTCTTATTTAAATATTGAAAAAAAAAACTAGAGTATTAAATACAATCAATTAGAATTAAGGAAAAAAATTGCATATAGACTAAAATTTGAGACATAAAAGTGAAATTATGCAAAAAAATATTATGTGGCTTTCTTAGGCTTTCATTTAGCATTTTTACGCATATTTCATTAATTATTTCTAACATTCTGGAAGATTTTAAATCTGTAAATATTATCCTTCGTTTAATTTTCAATTGAATTTTAGTGTATTAGTTCAGCAATAAATTATTTATTGGAAACAAAATGGTCCACAGCATATGCCAGCCCAACACAGTTAAGGAGTTTTAAAAGAATTTAGACCTACTCTCTTAAATTAAACAATATATATATATATATATATATATATATATATATCACTACAGCTGCATAACTTATTTGCGAGACAAATATTCTTTAATATACTTTTAACATAAATCATACAACAATGAAAACACTTAATTTAATTTAATTTATCAATATATTAAAATATTTTTCAATATTAATATTTTAAAAACTTATTTTCACTACTTCTTTATATTTAAAACACAAATACTCGTCATATTTAATAGGGTAAACACAAAAGCAAAAAATTATAATTTTAAATAACTCCATTATGTTGGTGTTCTTTTTATACTAAGTACCTAATAATTAAAAAAAATATCACAGTTTTATTATTACTTTACTTCCTTATATTATGTGTTATTGGTGAATTGAATTGGTCTAATGCTATGCAACTCCATTAATGTCAACTTCTCCTACACCAACCAACCACCAACACCTTTTATCTTGTATCCACCTTCAAGTTAAAAAAACTCACTGGATTTTAAAAAACTGTAAAGTAACTTTAAATTGGTTACTCTAGCTATTATCCAAATTAAATTTGGATCCAACTAAAGTTTATATGCAAACTTCATCTAAATTGTGATAAATGTATAGAATGATGAACCAATATCTTTATTAAATTTAAATACATGCTTATCGTACATTGTAATTTACTTTGATTATAGGTAGAATTTAAATTATGAAATATGTGCAAATAATTGTTATTGTATTTGATTCTATTAAGTTGAATAAATTAAGAGATACCAATAATAAAAGATAAAGAAAATAAAGAGCTTTTTAAATTACTTTTGTCAACTCATTGCATAAATATAGATAGTCGGGTATGAATAAAGACACGTATAAAGTATATAGAGTAAGACTAAAACATGTTTAACATATGTTAAATTAAAAAGCAAGTTAAATCAAAATAGATTATTTAGATAATTTATTTGAGGTACACATGGAGAAGAAGTACATGAGAATAATTTGAATTTTTCCTTTTTTGGTTTAGCCTATATATTTATAAACATGACCCTCCATCCTCTATATTTTCAAATTGATCTTGAATGAAAGGAGATAATTTTTTTAGAGGAAAAGTTATTTTTCCAATTAAGTATTGTAATGTCTGTCTCCTTGATGATTATATTTGATGATGAGCGGTTATTACTGGTTATAATTGATGATAGAGCAGCTAGAATTGATAAATTTATAACATTTATAACTGATGATAGATCAACTATAACTGGGTATATCTGATGATAAAAATTGATAAATTTATAACATTTATTGATAGATAAGCTATAACTGGGTATATCTGATGATAGGGTCGCTAGAACTGATAATTTTATAATTGATGATAGAACAGTTATAACTGGTTATAACTAATGATAGAGCATCTATAACTAGATATAACTGATGATAGAACAATGATAGAGCAGTTATAACTGACTGATGATAAAGTTGTTATAACTCATAAAAAATGATGATAGAGCGGCTATAACTCGTTAAAACTGATGATAGAACGACTATAACTAGTTAAAACTGATGTTAGAGTGACTATAACTGGTTAAAACTGATGATAGAATGACTATAATTGGTTAAAACTAATGATAGAGCGGCTATAACTGGTTATAACTCATGAGAGAGTGGTGGTTATAACTGATGACAGAGTCTCTATAATTGGTTAACGGATGATAGAGCAGTTATAACTAGTTATAACTGATGATACACTCAAAACTGGTTATAATTGTTGATAAAACAACTATAACTGATAGCCGATAGTTGATGGTCGATAGATGATGGCCGATAGCTGATGGTGGCTAATAGCTTATGTGATGGAATTATGCTTTCATGCCGAATTAAATTCTTGGATGGAGAGTGACGAAAGCTTCAATGGAGGTGGCGTGCAAGGAGGCTCACATGGAACTTGCGGAGAGGTGCATGCTAAGTATGGAGAGTGATAGGTGAGACCTAATCACTTGAGCTAGGTGGGGAGTTGAAGACTAAAGTGTCTATCATAAAGAGACAAGACAAGAGTGAGAATTGGCTAGCTATTTTGGCAGTAATTTCACTCATTCATTAATCTTAGTAAAATGAGAGTCAAGCACCTCAATTTATAGGATAGAGGGCTGAACATTTTGGAGCCAAAATTTTGAAAATTCTCCAATGAGAAGGTGCCATGTGGAGTCATGCTTTCCATGTTTAGCTCACACCTTCCATGCTAAATCCTCTCCACTCCTAGGTTGCCATGTGGACGTCCATGTGCTCTATCCCAATGTTTCATTCTCCAATATACCTTAGACATTTTAGGGTTACATTGGGCTCAAATAAGTCCAATTGTTACCCTAACTAGTCACTTTTAACCCTAACTAGTCATATTTTACTATTGGCCCAAATACAAGTCCAAAAACCTACGCTACTTGGCCCAAATATTTGGTCCAATTATTTTATGCTACTAGACCTAATACATGACCCATGAAATCCTAAAAACCTTTATACAATTTATACAAGGCTAAGAAGAAGAAAAAGACTCTACAAATTCTTCATTAAAGTTCGATCTTTGTCTATCTTGTTAGCCGAAAGTTTTGAAGTTTGACGGTTTCCATCTTTATAACTGATAGCTTATGACTCCTAGCTTATAGGCTTATAGCTTATAAGCTTATAGCCTTATAGATTAATACTTATACCTTATACCTTATTGTATTTTAGTAAGTTGATTTTTTTTTCCTACAAAATAATAATTAATATTTTTTTAAAATATGTATATAAAAAATTATTTAAAATTCTTGCTTCATATCAAGTGAATATAATTTTAATATATATTTGTATTAAAATCTTTTATTTTATATAATTTTAAAATTAACTTTTAATTAGGTTTTAAATTGTCATTTTAATTAAAATACTAATTACTTTGACTATAAAAATCATGGTTTATAATGTGTTTTCTTTCTTTCTAAATAAAAATATGAGATCTGCAACCAAAGACAAAAAAGAATTATAAAATGAGAAACTAAGCAAAAATTACTTATACGAGGAAGTTGTCGTGAGACTTCGACCTTTTCAAAATAATAAAAAGTCGGTCATTCTCCAATACGAATTCAATTAAAGTCTTTTAATTGAAATCGTCCCTGATAAATTCAGTATAAATAAATTACAAAAGAATGTACTAGACACTGATGTTTTATTTATACTCAAGAAGTCAGGTGAATTATTTTTTCACACAAAATTACAATTAATAGTTTTTAAAATTAAAATATATATATAATAATTTAAAAATTATTTAAAATTCTTGCTTCCCATCAAGTGAATATTTACTTGTATAAAATTTTTATGGCACATAATTTTAAAATTAAATTTTAATTAGGTTTTAAATTTTTATTTTAATTAAAATACTAGTTACTTTGACTATAAAAATCATGGTTTAAGATAATAATATATATATATATATATATATATATATATATTTGTAATTGGAATATATACTCTTTAAAAAATTATAATAAAGAATGTGTTATTACTTTTTTTAAAATTTAATTTGTTTTATTTAAAAAATTCACTACAAGAAAATTATGAAATAGAAACTAATTTTTAGATATCAAAATAATTAATTGCAATAGTAACTAAATTAGAGACTATTCTATAAACTAAAAAAAAAATGATTTTTAAATTAGTTTCTATTATTGTTAAATGGTTTCTAAATTTGTATCTAATTAGCAACCAAGGTATTAGAAACCAAATTTGGAAACTAAATAATTGATAGTTAAAAATTTGATTACTAATTAGATATCAATTTAAAAACTATTTAACAATAATAGAAACTAATTTAGAAACCAATTTTTTTTTTAATTTCTAAAATAGTCTCTAATTTAGTTATTATTGTAACTAATTATTTTGGTATCTAAAAATTGATTACCAATTTTTTATTTAGTTTCTAAAATTGTCTTTTAATTTAGTTACTATTGTAACTAATTATTTTGGTATCTAAAAATTGATTTCTATTTCATGATTTTCTTGTAGTGATTATATATAAAGTTAAATAATTAAAATTATTTTTTTATAAAAAATAAACTTCCCCTAAATTAAGTTTAATATATTAAAAATATATATGAAGTATTTTAAATAAATGATTATTTTGGGTGAAATTTTTTCATTAACGTCATTGTCTAAACCCTAAAGCAACTTCAATTAAAAAGAAAACAACTTGACAAATTAAAGGCTTAATTAAATTCGTGACAGAGGACTACAGCTTCTATTAAAGTGTGTTTTACTTTTCTGCAAGTTGAAATGTTAAATATCTCCAACTCAGGAATCTTGCGTAATAAATTCTTTGTGAAGAAGAGTATGTATTTCTACGGCAATGTTTTCCAGAACGAACCTCTACACTTGCACCCATTAATAATAAGCTGATAAAGGAGGACAATTATGACTCATGTGCAGTCGAAGAAGGTTAATTATTAATTCAGATTTTATTATTATTAATTTTAATTTTATTAATTTTAAACTATTTTACCGTTAATAATTAATTTACAGATATATTAGTATTCTTATTTTATAATTTTCAATAATTATAATTTTATTATATATATTATCGAAATAAATAAAATAAATAAAATGAGTTTAACAGTGAAATTTTGTGTTATTATGTTGAATTAGTTTCTATAACTTTTAGTCTTCTGTTATTTTCTTTATATTACTTCCTACAGTGTATATGTGTAATTTTGAGGAATCTCTCTCCCTTCACCCAGTCAACCCTTGAACCCCCTATATAAGTCAATTCAATACCCAACTTCAGATGCATATTCTCTCATTTTTTGCTCTTTCTTTCTCAAATCACTCCTACATTTTCAAACATAATTGACATAATTTGAATGGGTAGACCTAAAGATGAGGAGTACTGGAATCAAGTTTCTGAAGAAGAAGATGGTAGGTTGAAGTGTAACCACTGTGGACTGAAATTCAAAGGAGGAGTTTCAAGAATTAAAGCACATGTTGATCGAATAGAAGGAAAAGGCATTCGTATATGCTCCTTTCCTCCTAACCATGTCACATCTTCAAATCATTCCCACCATGTCATCACTGTATCACAAGGTACAACTATTTTTTTATTTCTCACTCACACCCACTCTTTTTTCTGTATCTTGTTTAAGCTTTATTAATGTTTTTAATTAATTAACCCAAGGAATAAACTTTAAGAGTTTATATATATAATATCTATTGTTTTTTTAATATCTAAGGTTTTATTGAAGTGGCTGAAAGGGCTGGGGAAATGACTGATACTGTTGGTGGTTTAATTAACCATGAAACAGTTAAAGGATCAACATTATTAGGTATGCAACTTTGTTACATATTTATTTCCTTTTCTTCATTCTTGTGCTTCTATTTTCTAGGTGATACAAGATAAATTGATTTCTACTTTGGATCATCAATTTTAATGTTGTTTGTCAAGAGGGATTTATGTTTTGATAAACTTACCTTAATTACTAGCTTTATTGTAAAAAAATTATTGATTTTCGTTGAAATTTAAAAAATAAATAGATTTTATTTTTATCTACATCTCTTTGTGTATTGAAATGGTTGAAGGTGGTGATCTAGAAAGGATTGATAATGCACTTAACCCTGAAAGGACTGCATCATTAGAAGGTATGCATTCTACCTACCATTTCATTGTCTTCTATTTCTTGTTTTCACAAGTATTTTTATCATTTTATTTAGGTCATGCAACATATATAGTTTTTCTTATTTTAATTCTTAATGGTGAATTAATTTTATTATTTTACTGAATGAAGATTTTGGTGTTTCAACCTATATAATTTTAAATTTATTAATGTGAATATATATATATATATATATATATATTAAATTAACCACATTTTTTATGTGTGTGTTGAAATTGTAAAGCACAACCATTTGAGGTTATTTACTATTTTTTTTTAAATTATCAGGCTAATTAAGTTTTTGATTAAATTTTTTATTTTAGTACCTATAATTTTTTTTATCATTTCTAACTTTTGTTTAATTTATAACAATAAATGGTAATCAAATTTAGAAATATAAAATAATTACTCAAATTAGATATTAATTTAGAGACTAAAAAATTATTGATACCTAATGTGATTTTTATTATTAATAGAATATTATAAAATGGTTTCTAAATTGGTATTTAATTAACTAAAAGTTTTAGTTACTAATATTCTAGATTCTAAATTAGTTTATAAAAGACTAACGGAGACTACTCTAAACCATAAGTGAACATAAGTTTTTTAGTAGCTAATAATTAAATATCAATTTAAAAACTATTTTGTAAATTTTTATTAATAATAAAAACTATTTTAGATACCAATAATTTTTTAGTTTATAAAATATATCTAATTTAATCAATATAGTGACTAATTGCTTTGTTCTCTAAATTTAGTTTCTATTTAATGATTTTTTTTTTTGTGGTAGCATTTGTCATGGTTTTTGCTTATTTCAAGTTTCTCATGAAGTAATATTGATGAATAAATTTTTTAAAAATGACTAAAATTAATAAGTAAAAAGATAAAAGCATAAACTATAATACTTTTAATTAAATATTTTTGCTGAAAATAAATAAATATATATTTTTTATAAAGTAATATATATATTTCAAACTTCGATTCAAAAATTGAATAAAAGGAAAAGCCAAGAAATAAAATACTGTTTAATTAGATTTTGTACTTTAAAATGTATTTGTATTTATTTTCTTTGTTTAAATATATGATTACTTTAAATGATTTAAGTTTCACCAAAACAATGAAACAGATTATTATGAAGGTGGGAATGGTAGTTTGACGAGTACTTTGCAAAGTAACTTAGATGTGATTATATCGGATCTGACAAGTAAAGAAGAGGACATTCAGACACAATTACAGGTGTTGGAGTCACGTGGCAAGAAGCGCAAGAGAGAGGTTGATCATTGGTTGTACCGATTGCAGGAGATGAAACAATTTGCCATTGATATGAAAAACTCATTAAATCAGTTTGAGTGTTTATCTGTTGTAGAGGAAGAAATATATTTGCCTGAAATATCAGAAGAACATAACAAAATACAATGGTTGACTAAAAAAGTGGAAGAGCATGAGGTAGAGAAGCCTTCGGTGTTGTCAAATGAATTTGTTGGTAGCAAATTTGGGAAAAATGTTAGGAAGATTCAAAAGCTTCTGAAAGATGATAGAGTTTTGATTATTGGCATATATGGAATTGGGGGAGTGGGAAAAACATTTCTAGCAACTTACATGCAGAGTGAGATAAAAAGAAACAAAACATTCAAGGATGTCTTATGGGTCACTGTTTCCCATGATTTCACCATTTTCAGATTGCTACAGCAAATTGCAGAAATAACAAAGGTAAAGCTTTACGAAGCTGATGAGAGAAAAAGAGCAATGGTTTTGGCATCAGAGTTGGAAAAAAGAGGAAAGATAGTACTTATTTTGGATGATGTTTGGAAATATATTGATTTAGAAAAGGTGGGAATTCCTCTTGGAGTAAAGGATATTAAATTGATCATGACAGGTCGTTTGAAACATGTGTTTGAACAGATGGATTGTGAGGCAATTAATATGATAAGTGTGAGTCCTTTCCGTGAATATTTTGATGGTGATGAAGCTTGGGAGTTGTTTCTGCTAAAACACGGACACTTTGGGACACCTTCAACACTTCCCCCTGAAGTGGAAAATATTGCAAGATATGTTGTAAGGGCATGTGATGGTTTACCACTTGGAATCAATGTGATTGCTCGAATCATGAAAGGAAAAACTGACATCTATTGGTGGAGACATGCGCTGAATAAACTTGACACATTGAAAATGGGAGTGGAGATGCAGGAAGAAGTTTTAAGTGTAATACGACGCAGTTATGATAATTTAACTGAAAAGGACGTGCAGAAATGTTTCTTGTATAGTGCATTGCTACCTAATTATTTGGACATAGATGATTTGATTATGAAGCTTGTTGACAGGGGATTGCTGAATGGAAAGAGAAGTTTCAAGGAAATATTCAATGAGGGGAATGTCATGGTGGATAAACTCATAAACCATTCTTTGTTATTGGATAATTCGTCGGATAATTCATTGTTGTCGGAGACAGTAAAAATGCATGGTTTGGTGAGGAAAATGGCGTGGAATATCTTGAAGGAGAGTGGCAGTAACATGATGGTAAAATGTAATAAACATATGGAAAAGATACCTCACATGCGGGAATGGACAATTGATTTGGAAGCAGTTTCTCTGGCTAACAACAGGATAGAAGAAATTCCAGAGGGCACTTCTCCTAATTGTCCACGCTTGTCCACCTTGCTTTTATTTGACAATTTGATTAAACATATTCCAGGGTGTTTTTTCACACACATGAATGCTCTAACAACACTTGATTTATCAAAAAATGAAGAGTTAACATGTTTGCCTCATTCGCTGTCTAACTTGAGGTCTCTCACTTCTTTAACCCTCAATGAATGTTCAAGATTGGAATATATACCTCCACTGGGGGAGCTACAGTCATTGTTAAGATTGCAGATTTCAGGTTGTTCCATCCAAGCAGCACCTGAAGGTTTGGAAAATCTAATGAACTTGGAATGGCTAGATTTGTCCATGAATCCCAACTTGAAGTTGGTACCAGGAAGTTTTCTCCCTAGTTTGACCAATATTCAATACCTGGATCTCTGTGGTTGTCTGGGTATAAATGTAGAAGATGTGCAGGGGATGACTATGCTTGAATGTTTTTTAGGAACGTTTGTGGATCGGGATAACCTCAACCGTTATGTGCAAGAAATCCTGGACAGTGGTTATGGACCTCAAAGTTATCTTATCTGTCATCTGGATTTGAAGGACGAAGAGCACTGGAAGCGTTTTTTTTGGAAGCCTTTTTTACCGAAAGAAACTCTTTTCAATTTTGATTGTCGAAGTATATACATTGGAGATTGCAAAGAATTGCCATATGTCCTCCCGAGAGACCTTGCAATATTATCTGTAGAAGACAATCATCAATGGGAGTGCTTTTGTGCTCCTCTGTCGTCAAATCGTCCTAAGCATTTGACGCATATTTCCGTTGTTAGATGCACAAATCTAAAGAGCTTATTCTGTTTGTCTTGTTCCTCATGCGCTAATATCGAATATTTGAGTCTTTATGATTTGAAAAGTTTAACTGCGATCTGCAAGGAAGATATTGCGAATTTAATGCCACCTCCGTCTCCGAGAGGCATCTTCTCTTATCTAAGACACTTTGATGTAAGTGCCTGCCGTGGAATAAAGACGTTGCTGACACCAAGCTTAGTGCCACAACTTCAAAACCTCAAGTTTCTATCTGTATCAGACTGCGATTCAATGGAACAGATATTTGCAGAGAGTTATGATGATGGTATCAAAATTACACTCCCTAAGTTGATCACTTTGAAAGTAAGAAATTTACCACAATTAAAGATGGTGTGCAAGGGGATTTTAGTCTGTAAATCTGGGTTTGAATTGGACATCACTGATTGTCCCAATTCATGTCAACCCAGAATAGAATATGTTGCTTTATGATTGATTGGGTTGATTCAGATTATCATTAGCTTAGTCTTTATATTCATTATTCTTGTAAAGACAAAATAAAATCATAATTTACATTTCAAAAAAGTATAATGGTTTTTATTGGCACCGGTCCTAACAGGTTTGTGGAAGAATATACATCTGGGTATAGCAATTCCAGATTAAAGAATGTCGTCTTTACAAAAGATATTAATTATTTGAAAGCAATACAAAAATTGAAACTCAACCTCTCCCTCATAATAGCAGAAATAATACTATAGCTCAATTAATTAATAACAAGAAAACAATGATCAAAACATTACTCATTCTCACGTTAATCTTCTCATTTTATAGGGTGACTTGTTCATTACATTGTTCAGAGCACGACATTAGGTGCAAGCAACTGATGACAGATAACTGAAAATTTCTAAACCCAAGATAGATTGGAAAATTTCAAGACACAAATTATATGTTACAAGTGATTATACGTAATCATTTTATATGTAAATGAAAAATCTACGGTATGAAAAATTACAAAGAAATTAACCAAAAAGTTTAGCAAAAGAATTACAAAGAAAAATAAAATCCTGTGAATTACGGTATGCCTTTATCAATTGCAATTATATCAAGATTTAGAGGTAAGAAACAACGTAGTAAAACTGAAAAGTAGTAATGAAATAAGGGGAGTTTTGACAAGTAGAGGATGCGCTTTAAGAGGGCTTTAAGAGGGTGAAGTTCGTAGAGTTATAAATCTTTGATTGGAAATTCAGATGTTAAGATTTAGTCAGTGTGACAAAATACATGTAAAATTTTAAGCAATTAAATTTAAACCGTTGATTTTTCAGTGAATGGTTATAATAACTCTTCCCTTTACCTTCCAAAGTTTACCTGTGAATTTGGAGCAATCATTTGTTAGGTCTATTAGATTACCTCATTCACCCTTTCATGTTAAACCAGATGAGATTATTTCTAATGATGATACAAGAAAATATACATGAAAGGATTATCCTTGTAAAACTGGGGTAAATTTTTCAATATTACTTGAGCATACCAGCAAATCAAAGTGTAACAAAAGGACAACAATTAAGGGCTTTTCAAATGGAGAAGAATTCTTGAGATACAGGAGCAGAATATGCATTATATTAAATACTTTTTCACCCACCAAGCCACTTATGAATGGAAATCGATTAATATTTCTAAGGGTCGTAGATATTTGATGCTCTTAACAATTTTTTCTGCATGATTTTATTCAAGTGGTTTAAATTATTCATCCCAGCTGTTTTCACTCTTTTAAACCACTTCTAGCATAACCATATTGCTTACCTTTAGATACAATGTTGTTCTAAGTTTGTACCCAGTCAGCTTCTCAAGACAATGATATTAGAAATTATAAATACAATTTTAGACCTTCATTCAACAATTTAAGCATAATGTATTCTTTTTTTTTTTCAAAATGAGGTTATATTCACTCCTCAAATAAACAAGTCCATGAAAAGAATCTTAGCAGTAAGTGTATGTGTATGAAAATAAGGCAATTTAGAAGGAGACCACCTCAACAGAAAAGTTTCATCCACATAAATATAAAATTTGTCCCAAGTTATAGTAATTCAGTTACAACAACAAATTTATCTTATCTAGCATCTTGGGCGTTCATTACACTCTATAGCATCATCATCACCACATATGCTACTTAATTAAGATCTGACTCCATCGTTAACTATACAATTTAAATACAACATTTCAAAGAACTGGCCATAGTGCAGTGTTAATTCCATCTCTGGATCACTAGAGTTGCAGTGTTGATAAACATTGTTAAGAGAGATGGGAAAACGCACGCGGAAGCAACACACATAATCACGAATCAACTGCAGAAAATAAACAACACAAGATTTAACGTGATTCGGTCGCCAACTGCAACCTACATCCACACGGGCAACTATTAGGTTTTCATTTCTGTCATGTTGCACACCAATTACAAGTACAATGATTTCTTTAAATAGAGATTATAAAAGGGATACAATGATTAAGCTCACCCACTAAACATGGTGTCTAGTCAGCCCAACCCAATTGGTCCTGACTTTATACCCAATAATCTTCCACTTGAAGCCAAGGAACAATGTTCACCTGCACTTCAACTGTGTACAATGATTAAGCTCACTCACTAAACATGATGTCTAGTTAGCCCAACCCAGTTGGTATTGACTTCATACCCAACAATCTCTCACTTGAAGTCATAAAACAATGTTCACATGCGCTTCAACTGTGTACATGTACTTTTGTAATCTGTCGACGGAACTCAATGTTCCACCTCTAGTTGCCACCAGCCTTCTTAATCATTTTGAAGACTTCGTTAAAACTTTCATGAGTTTCAACACACCAGTCACTGACCCGTTCTCTGTTCCTACCGGCTCCCACTTACAGGAACTGTCGGATCCTGGAACAACCTGAGAACAAACACTCTCCATTTTCAACAAGAAATTTTATGGAGAAGTTTCAACCGCTGAAATACTGGTTCACCTAACCCACTGTCATCTAGGAACCTCAGTTGAAGCACAACCCGTGCTCCCACTGCCATAAGTACCTCTGACTGGTCTACCTAAACCTTTCCACGCTCGTTCATCCTGAATCTGACATGTGGCTCTGGGTTTCTCTCTTGTAAAGATGATGAGCATATATTTATTCACACACAATAGCCTTAATCATAGATTATTGGACTATAATAATAAATAAATCCATTGTTTTAATTAATATTCTTATAATTGGGTTTATTTGGGCCTTAACTATTATTATTGTTAATTTTGTCTTTTTAGAGTAAATTATCCAGAGGAAGCATCTACCTTTGTGAATGGGCCAAATATGCAAAAGTCCAAGTTGCTTCTTGAACCAAAACAAGAATCAAATTCTGAGGATAAGAAAGAGAAAATAAAATCTACAATATCTCAGAAACAGAATTGGAAGCAAATCTTCTGCAAAATACAAGAATTATGGAAAGTGGAAACTGTTTACAAAATCTAAACTGCAATATTTTCCCAAGATCCTTGGAGCAGAAAAGCCTATAAAAGGACACAAGCATCAAGGAGAGAAGAGAGAGCTTCATAGGGTTTTCTTAGTTTATTTTCTTCTTAGTAATTCTTTTGTTTTGCCTCCGCATGGAAGGCTAAACCTTTTTGGTTGATTCTTTTGTAATTCCCTATTGAGTTCTGAGGTTTTGTTCAATAAAAGTTTCGATTTTTAATTCTCTATAGCAGTTGTTTTTATTGTCTAATCTCCTGGAAAACTGGTTTTTGTGAGAGGTTGTACTTGAACGCATGATTGAGAGTCTTCCTTATCTTAAACTTTGGTTTCTTAGTTAGTTCGCATTGTTCTAATTAATTTCTTAAGCGCATGATTCAAGGGAGAGGAGGTAAGCATTCCCATGGAGTATACGCATGGAACAAAGTGGGTATTGATTAAACTAGTAGACGCATGCTTTACTGGTGAGTTTCAGTTGAATCAGATCGGCGCATGTTCAATCTGGTTTAGCTCTGTTGGAGGATTGAAAAAAGATTAATCTTTAGAGAACCTATAAAGAATTCAATGGTGGAAGAACTTGGAGATCAACCGCTTTTTATTTGCTATTTTAATCTCTTTTATATTTTCTGCACAACTATCTCAAACCCCCTTTTTATCTTTATTGTTATTGCTAACTTTTATTGCTTGCAGATAGATTCTAAACCCTAATCAACTGATTTTACTATTGGATTCGTTGGGAGACGACTTGGGGACATTTGTCCACAATTATACTATCATCTCTCTAGTGTTAGAC
Organism: Phaseolus vulgaris; assembly: GCF_000499845.2. Classification (NCBI taxonomy): domain Eukaryota; kingdom Viridiplantae; phylum Streptophyta; class Magnoliopsida; order Fabales; family Fabaceae; genus Phaseolus; species Phaseolus vulgaris. The sequence continues at coordinate 35,305,837 of NC_023755.2, read as the reverse complement.
AAGTCTACGCTAGAATCATATTAATTTGACAGCGAAACGACAGCTATCAAAAGACAACCCTCTTCTGCCCACGAGATTCTCTGAACTGGACTTTGTTTATTTTCTGAACTGGGATGGTCACTCCCTCAAATGGTAATTCGTCCATATACAACGAACTTCTCTTTCTTCCGCAAGCCATGACAAGATTTCCCTTGACGACCTTCCACTGTTGATTTTCGAACTTCACTTCATGTCCCTATTTGTCCAACTGCCTAACAGAAATCAAACTTTTCCTCTAGCTTGGAACAACTCTGACATCCTTCAAAGTCTAGAAACCAACTAGTGTCTTCAACACTATGTCACCCATGCCCGTAACATCAAGAGTTCTGTTGTATGCTAGTCTTACCTTTCTAAAGTCTCCAATAACTAGATTCTGCAATGCTTCAGAATCCAGTTCCAGGAATCCACACTACTATCCGCACAACAGACTAAAAGGTCCTCGTCCGCGAAGTCTTCTACAATGTTGACATTTTATCATTTGGGCATTGATTCCTTAAATGCCCCACCTCCTTGTAGTTCCAACATGTTACACTTGAGCAATCTCGAGTCTTTAACTGACTCCTTCTTTTGTTCTTGCTCCTATTATCTCTGATATTTTTCTTACTTCTGATGACATAGCGATTCACTGCATAATTCCCCAGAACTCCTTCTTTGGACATCCTCGCCAAGAATGAGATCACGAATCTTCTCAAAAGTGAATCCATCCCGTTGAACTGGTAACTGTAGTAACCGTTCCGGATCAACTATCGAGCAAAGACAATGGCAGTAGTAAAGCTTGAACTTCATCATCGAACTTAATGTTCACTGACATAAGTCTGGCTAAGATCGAATTCATTTTATTAATGTGCTCAGTAACTAAATTGTCTTAACTTCGTGCCGCAGCGAAAAGCAGCCACACCCCGCACCTATCACCGCACTGTCACTGCTGCACCAGTAGAAAATTGCACACGCCACCATGCGTATTCCGTCACTGCCATCACACTGCACTTCCAAGCCATCTCACTCACCGTAAGTACTTGCACCTGTTCGCTGTGAAACACGATCCACCGCCTTACTGGTGCACTTCGCCACACTGCCTAGACACGACCCTACTCCGAATAAGCCACCTGCACAACGTCGCAAGCCTCCACCACTGCTGTCATACTTGAAAGTGTTAAAACAGAAGAACTTATAGAAAGATAAGGAATTTGGGAGAAATCTTACGCTTTATTGAAGAATTAAACCGAGTTTTTCATGACGCAAATGGAACCGGGAATTGCCAATTCATACACTGCCAACTCCGACAATTTTGACGCAATCCAGGTCAGTTATTCTTAGTCGATTAGGTTTAGTTTTTGTTTCATAAAAAAAAAGGGAATCGGTTCGCTACATAAAATATTTCATGTCACAACTGAATACACATACCAAAATAATATCATAGATAGATAGATAGGTAGATTTCTTTTGTTGGATGGCAAAAGGATTATAAGTTTTTTTTTTTTATCAGAAAAAAAAGGGTTATAAGTTAAATTTGTTATTTATTTTCTTTCTAAATAAAAACAGGTGAGAGGAGAAAATGATGGCTACAGAGGACAGTCACCTACAAATGATAAGAAGTGTAAAGGAGGGTGGAAAACTACAATTATCTTGCTAGGTACTGAAAAATGATGAGTTAATTCGTAATCCACTTTCTACTTTAGAAAAATCAGATACGAATGGCAACACATAAGTAAGTTGAATACAACATGTTTAAATTTAAGATTGCACTGGATGCAGTGAATCAAGCATTGGCCACACTGGCTTTCTTTGGAGTTGGAGTGAACTTGGTTTTGTTTCTGACTTGAGTCATTCGCCAAGACAGTGCTGAGGCTACCAACAATGTGAGCAAGTGGACCAGAACCGTTTACAGATTCTCCTTAATTGGAGCCTTTCTCAATGATTCTTACTGGGGTCGATACTTCACACTGTTTTTGCTCAATTGCAATTTTATCTGTTTGTGTTCCAGTTTTGTATTGTAAGGCATTTGTTCATGAAATTTCTATTTATTTATTGTTTTTTTTTAATATTTTTATTTGTTCATCAGATTCAACTTTTTAAGTTTATGCTCATTTATGTTGAGTTTGTGGCTATGCTCTTTAATGTTATTTTGCTCTTTTACATCTGTTCCACGTTTTTAAGGTATTTCTCTTTATTTATGGCTTTCTGATATTTGTATTTCTTCATGTGATTAGTTTTTTTTTATGCAATGTGATTCTAATGTTTAATTTTGTTCATAATATTTCTCAAGTAGTAGAAATATATATATATATATATATATAAGTATTTGTTCTGTGCATAATCTATTTCAAGATAAAAACAACAAAACCTCAACAACTGTTCTTGGTAAACTGTTCTTAGCATTTAATGTTTTTTCTTCCTCATTGTTTTGCTTATATTGATTATGCACTTCCATTTCAGTTTGCTTTGACTAGATTCTACACTGCTCATCCTTTTTAAAGTTTCTTTTTGTTGAATATTTTATGCAATGCTCTTTTACCGTTTAACTTTGTTCATCATATTTCTCAACTAGCAAAAATATAAAAGTATTTCTTTTGTGCATAATCCATTTCAAGATAGAAACAACAGAACTTCATCAATTGTTATTGGTAAACTGTTCTTGGCATTTCATATATTTTTTCTTCCTAATTGTTTTGCTTCTATTAGATTATGCACTTTAGATTATGTGCATATTATGGTTTTCATATTGATAATAGTTCTGTCACATGTATTTTGCACTATATTTCATGTGGATGTTCATGTTATTTAGATTTCATATGGTTTTCATATCATTCTAACTAAAAGTATTTTGTTATGTGTAGGCTGCATTTGAAGAACACTCTCTAACCGTTTCTTATTAAATTTTATACTTGTAGAATTGATATTGGATGAAACAAATTTGTAGTTGTGTAAATACCAAATCATGAAAGGTATTAAGATGAATCATTTTTTTACATGATTTTTTATTGTTACTTACTCTTCTCAAAATTTGTGAGTTTGTTGATACTTGAACAATTTATTTATTTACGGTTATTATTTATATTTATGCATTATTTATATTAATTTTAGTATGTTTAGTTTCTTTATTTCTTATATGCTAATGTTTATTTCTTATATATTAATATTTGATTTATAATTTTTATTTATTTATTTTCTTATTTACATTTACATTTATATATATATATATGTATTTAATTATATATTTTATTTTTATACAAAATAATTAAGAAATCGTGTCAAATAAATCAAGTTTTGAGCATTGTTTTTGAAGCAGATATTAGCATACATGTTAGCATACCAAATTAATAAATTCGAGTTATTCGCTTTTTAAGATGAATCATTTTTTACATAATTGTTTATTGTTACTTACTTTCCTCAAAATTTGTGTTAGTTTGTTAATACGAACAATTTATTTATTTACCTGTATTATTTATCTTTATGCATTGTTTATATTAACTTTAGTATGTTTATTTTATTTATTTATTCTTATATACTGATGTATATTTTTTATATATTAATATTTGATTTTTAATTTGATTTATTTATTTTCTTATTTACATTTATATAATATATGTGTGTGTATAATTGTATAAATTATATTTTTATACAAAATAGTGAAGAAAATGCGCTAAATAAATCAACAAAACTTGAAGCGGGGTGAAAGAATTTAAGGATGTGAAATGATTTCAAAAAAGGCGATAAGATTGTGTTTTAAGAATAATTTAACATACTAAATAAAAAAAAATTGAGTTATTCGCATTTTATGATGAATATTTTTTTTACATAACTATTTATTGTTACTTATTTTTCTAAAACTTTGTGTATGTTTGTTGATACTTGAAGAATTAATTTACTTATATTATTTATGTGTATGTACTATTGTTTATATTATTTTTATTATGTTTAGTTTTTTTATTTATTCAAATATACTGATTTTTATTTTTTATATATTAATATTTATTTTATAATTTATTTATTAATAGATTAATAATATATTAAGAAAATAATAATTATTAAATTATACGCAATTATTGTACGATAGTTACATGCAATTAATTTAATAAAGAGAAAAAGTCTTACTACACTTGTATACATTGAAGTGATGTAAATAAACACAAGAAAATAAAAACATCTTCCTTCTCCTTACATCTTCTTACATACATTTTTCTTATATAATACTTTATAAATAATTAATATCTTACATTCTTTTTTCATATATATATATATATATATATATATATATTACAACTGGTGCATAAGTTATTTGCGAGACAAATATTCTTTAATATACTTTTAACATAAATCATACAACAATGAAAACACTTAATTTAATTGAATTTATCAATATATTAAAATAATTTTAAATATTAATATTTTTAAAACTTTATATTTCACTACTTCTTTATATTTAAAACACAAATACTCGTCATATTTAATAGGGTAAATACAAAAGCAAAATTTGTATAAAAATTATAATTTTAAATAACTCCATTATGTTGGTTCTTTTTATCTCGTCTAGTCTTCTTCAAATGCTCAACAATAGACTTTTTCTCAACCAATTGAGATGTTCGGCTATATGGACTATCACCACAACATGTTTTCTTATTTTTTGTCCAAACAAGTTTTGTCTACTTACACCACTTTCCCATCCTAGAAAAATATTTTTTCAGGTCCATCAAATATATTTGACACTTCCATAATGATGACACCATCCACATTTCATCCAATATCGTCAATGCATTATTATCGATCCACAATGTCTTCACACGAGTACGATAATCCACCTGAGGACAACCAACCAGAATATAGTGATAATAATCCACTATCGTCGCTTTCTAATACCGAACACGATTCACAAGGATGACCTCGAAGACAAAGAAAAAAAATATCACATTGTCTCGTAGATAGTTAATTTCAGTCTATGTAATAACAACAATGTTATAATCTAGATTTACTTTCAATATTTTTTTTTATACTTCATTTAATAGTCTCCTTCTTTATTTACTTTGTTTACTTGTACATTTTTTTCATTCAACAAACACAAATACACATACAACAAAATAATATAATACCATAATATACATGCTAATTAATTCTTAAACAAAGTTCATTAAATAATTTTTAACATAATTCATTAAAATATTATAAAATCAAATGCTAAATAAATTTTTAATACATCAATTCTTTGCTTCATATATGCTTATACACAAATTTTAAATACTTGATTACTTTCTTTAAATTATTAATTTTTACACTATTGTTTTTTTACATTTCCATTCATTTTTAATCAACACAACTCTATTAAACACACTACCTAAAAAATTTAAGTGAAAAAGTCGTGTGAGTATGAGATGACTTCAATATAAAATAAAAACAACGGAAATTGTCACATTTATGCATGACTTTAGTTGTTTTTATTTTGAACAGAAGTCATGTCACACCCTCACAAATTTAATTAAATCTTAATTCATCTTAATCAAAGTCGTGTTCTAGAAAGACAATTTTAGTTAGTCACATTTTTTTCATAAAAGTTGTTTTAATCTAACACAACTTCTTTATCTCATTTAAACTAGCCTGAAATCTTATTGTATTATGACAACTTCTATAGAATAGAAAACGTATCAACGAGATACGAATTACCCAAATTTTTATTTAATTTTTTTTCATTCTAATAAATACAAAAATAAATTATACAATTTTGACGAAAAACCCATGATCAAACCTTTCAATAAAATAATCAAACATAAATACTTCTTGGAAAAAATTCATAAATAGGGTTCACGAATAATATTATATTAAGGGTTTTGTTTCTCCATACTATCATTGGAGTAGTGAGTTGTGTTGACATGGTAATCCCAACTAAAGTATTCCATGTTTATGTAGTGAAAAAGATTAAAGAAAATAAAGTGAGTAAAAAGTATGAAAAATAAAAAAATAATTTCTTAAAAAATAAAATACAAAGTTCTAATTCTTTCCACCTTACTAATTTTTATCAATTAAATAATATGTGTATCCATTGTCCCCCTCCAATTTTTATCCAACCAAACAGGTCATATGAGAACGGGATGCATCCTGGTACATTGTTCCCTGTCTTTCGAAAACCTTTTCAATGGAGTCTCAGCTTCACCCAAAGCTCAACCATCTTTTATGCTTATTCATCCTTACCCTTTCATTTGCCCACGCTCAAGCTACTACCTTCGGATACTGCGGTACTTCCTCACTCTCCCTTTTATTCTCTTTGAAATTTTATCCTCCAATTCTGATTTTTTAGCTCATCACATTGGTCCTCCAGATTAAAATTCTAAACTTTATTTGTGGGGATTAAATTTTAATCGGATTCAATTTGTTGATAAATTCTGTTCTGTTTTTGATGTCATGCACAGGTTATGCATAATGAATTCACAGCTAATTGCGCCCAGTTACTCATGATATGGTCTCGTTGAACTTTAGTGACTTTCTTTTGTGTTTAATTTTCCATTGAAAATTTATGCAGCTGATGTGAACTATGATGTAAAGGTGTCTGGAGTTGAAATCACACCAGACCCTGTTGTACGTTCTAGGCCTGTCACCTTTAAAATTTCAGCTGCTACTGGTAAACCCTATCTTCTGTATCTTTATTTCATTTTGTTTTCTTTTCCCCCAAATTCGTTTTTTCTTTCATGCAGGGACCAAGTGTTTTATGTTAACAAACTGTACTTATATTTATAACCCCGTGTGGTGATTACAGGGATAGACGAAATCATGGTATACTTATCTTATGTAGCATTTTAATACGTCACTTAATTATTTGAGTAAACCATCAATCAATCTAGTTTCTCAAGGATTTATGTAAAGTAAAATGTTACTTTCACAATTGAGCACAACCGTTTACAACTATGATGTGTCACAATGCAATTTTGAAATTGCTCCATCTTTTCATATGGAATTCACATTTCAGCAAAAAGTTATTTCTGTTTCCAGATTAAATTGTAATCTGGTGCAGGGTTGAGAACATATCAACACTCTTGAAGTGTTTAATGTCCATTTAATCCCTACTTAACTAAACCAATTTGAAGGAATCTTTAATGCTTAGGAGACTATTCAGTATTGTTTTTAGTACTCGAGGGATTAGTTATATAATTTGTTTACTTCAAGGACTATTTAGGAGAGAGTAATACATTAGATATGAAATTGATGGTTTATTGTAATTATTTTTAGTTGATTGTCAATAGATTTGCTGTCTATCTTGAATGCAGGTGAAGCTATTTATGGAGGAAAGTGGGTAATTATAGTTGCATACTTTGGCTTTGTTGTCCATAAAGAAATCCATGATTTTTGTGAGGAAGTATCTTGTCCTGTTGCTACTGGCAGTTTTGTGGTTGCTCACACCCAAAAATTACCTGCATTTGCCCCACCGGTTAGTTTCAGTTTACCAAATATAAGCTTTTAGCTATGAAGCTATAAATAATCATACCCTATCATGAATGAAGTCTCCATTGACATCTATGAAGAGGCCCTTAACATATAACTTTGCAATTATAGAGTAAGACAAAGAGATTAATCTTCTGTCGAGCAGTAGAGATATTGTTTAGCAGCAATGCATGTTCTTGGTCTCTCATCTCATCTTCCAAACTCATTTTGCACCCTTTAGTGCAAAGTATGTGATGTGCCCATACATGTAGGTTTATATAAGCTGAAAAACTTAACATGTGATTACATTAGTTATCTGATTAAACGTATTAGATATTGTATTATTCTTTCCTTCTGTTCTATCTAATATGCTTCTGAATCTTATATAATTTATGGAATTTCATGAAGCTAGCTAGTGTAGAGTTGTAAAAATCTGTAATTGCCCTTTGGTATCCGGTTATGTATCAATAGTAATTTAAACTGACAGGTAAAATCAATCCAGTAAAATGGACAACTCTTAGAGTTGGTGTTTTTGTGTGTAACGCCTTGCTTTTGCGCTTATGAATCAAATCCTTAGAGTTCTATCCTAATAACCACCCAAGCTAGCTTTTGCAAAAGCCAACCCAACTATACAAGAAAGGGACTCGTGGATAGATAACTTGGATTTCGAAGGAGAGTTTGCAATGTGTGATACGGACTTACAATTGAGGGGAAGATCGAGAGGAATTGAAGTATAGAGTTAGAAGTCTCACATTAGGTGGAGATGAGTGAGATGAATAATATATAAAGAGAAAAATCTACAAATTCACCATCTTAAGGTTTTAAGAGGTTTTGAGTTGAAGGTGACATCAAATCTCTTATATACTCAATTACTAATTATGATGTAGTGTCAGACCTATCTACTCTTTCTTTGTGTGTCTGTGGTATCTTAGTCAAGTTTGCATTATATCCTCTTAAGGACTTATTTGTAGCTACCCTAATTTTAAGGACGACTTGTCTATTCTTGATATTCTCTTCTTGATCTTGGACTTGGCTTTTCATCAATTTTATTACCTGTTTTGTTGATGTAAAACTTTTATGTACTTCTGTTTTTGTTTCAAGCATGCTTTTTCTACGATAGCAGTTTACTGGGATGTAAACCTTTTCTACTTTTTGAATATGGAACAGTATACTGAGACCTGAGATCAATTCCTTGTCTTAATGTTTACAGGGCACCTACACCGTGGAGATGACACTAAAAAATGAAAAGAACAAGCCATTAACATGCATCACCTTTAATTTAAAAATCGGTTGGGGATTTTGGTGTCCAATATCTGAAGTGGCCATTGTTCTACTTAGCTACTTTGACAACTATCTCTGGTTGTTCTAAGTTCTAACCGAAGATATATCATCTTTGGCCAAACTCTTGTTAATAAAGATGAAATCTTAAGCTTCTATGAGTGAAGTTGTGGACAACAATTAGGAATGACTTCAACTCTAATGAAAAATAAGTAAGAATTTAATGAATGAAAGTCTATGTGTAGATGAAGTTTCAATGCGTTAAAGGTATAATAATGTAAATCATAAGAGTAAATATGAGTTTAATGACCCTCCATTTCCTTTTATATTTTTCACGAAAAAACAGACATAAGAAAATAAATCCACTCTTTCACTAAGATTTCAATGATAAAAAAAATTCTCAAATAATATAAAAATAATTGAATTGGTAGGTTATATCGTTATTAAATGATTTGTGGATGATAAGTTATTATATAATATTTGAGTTATATTTGAAAATATTATATTTGATAGATATATTATGAGAAAGAAATACTTAAGAAAACATAATTATGTACCGGTTGGTACCAGATAATCGGTCTCGATTTTGGTCACTGATCGAGTGAAAGAATGTATCAAGACACACAATAAAAGATATAGATATAAAAGATAGTGATGACAGTTACAACCGCACTTAATGACTCATAATTAATATCCCAAAATATGCGGGAGGTTTTTCCGACGAAGCAACTAAATAACTGATTAACTAAAGGGTGTTCATTCTATTAATAAGGGACCACGATGCAAGTCAGTTAATAACTGATATTTGGCCCATCAAGGACAGAGTCCATCATAGGCAGAGCCCATAACCTGTGCTATAAATAAAGCTCTTTACACATGAACCAGATATATTTTTACCATTACCAGAATATACTCTTTACAAGAGTACTTACTTAAGCATTGGAGTGCCTTTTACAAGTTATCCATTATCAAGTATGAACATTAAGGAAAGAGTCTTGAAGAAGCAAATAGAGATTAATGACACATGAGTAATTGTACACCCAGTCACATGTATTATCTAGCCCCTTTACCTATAAAAGTACAATTATGTTGTAGATAAAAAGAAAAAAAAATGAAGAAACTACACCATTATAATTGTTTAACCATTATTGTAAGGTGCAAATATTCGATTCCACCATTACAGAAAATGAGTTGCTTTAAGTGTAAGAAGTCATGTAATGTATGATATACATACAAAATATTCTATATTGAAAATGCTCCAACTTAGATTAAACTCTTTTTTTTAGTAAATGAATTAAATTCACATGAAACTTTTCCCGAAAACACACATACCACCACTCAAACAATAACAATGAGACTTAACATAATAACACACATATTTGTTAGAATTCATATTAATCAATTGATGTTGACGAAGTTAATTGCACCTCAAGGGTCTTCCAACAACATCCTTAAATAAATATTCATTTAAAATTAATTATTATTAAAGCTTTGGTGAAAAAACCTTATTTATATTTATGACTCTAATTTTTCTTCTCTCTCTCTAGTGCCCAACCAGAAATTCTAACAATGATTATGAATGGTCTCAATATGTGAAGGAATATGCGCCTTTGCATTTAAAGCCTTCATTGCAAGTAGGTTTGTATGCACACTAGACTAAGAGAAAGTTATTCTTCCTCTATGGTTTAAATATACTTTTGGATTTAAAAATATATTTAAGATTTTTTATTTCATATTTCATAATCTTAAATATTTTTGGATCCAAATATTGTACAACATAATAAATATTCAGATTATACAATTCATAATAATTTTTTAAATTATGGATTGCCAATTTAAAATAAATTTTTAATTTATACAATCCAAAATATTTCCAACTCAGGAATAATTTGAACTTATTCTAGACCTATAAAAGGAAGAAAATATGGGGAGTTAAAAGAAATTTAAAAGGAAATAATAATTGAATAAACAATATCATTACAAAAAATAATTAAATATAAATTAATTATAGAAAAAAAATATTTAGTTACTATATTGACTAAATTAGATATTATTTTAAAAACTAAAAAATTATTGATATCTAAAGTAATTTCTATTATTAATAGAAATATAAATTAATTTATAAATTGACATCTAATTAGTTACTAAGTTTTAGCTACCATTTATCTAATTTAATAGTTTTAGTTTTATTATGTGCATATGTAAAAAATTATTTTTTATAAATATTTATTTTGCAATAGTTTCAATTATTGAATATGATATTTCATATTTGGTGAAAGGAAAACAAACAAGAAGATAAAAAATACATCACCTATACATGCCGAATCACGTCCTCTGTATTGTCAAGTACTTAATAACTACCCACATGTTGGTCATTGGCATAGAGGGACAAAGCACAGACAATTGCTTCCTGCCCCGATCAATTGTGACTCGTACCCGACATATTTTAAAAATCCTACATGCCCTTGTCTTCTTCACTTATGAAAACATGAATGGTGAGAAAAGGAAGTTCATGGATGTGTGAAGCTTGCTTTGAGTTGCAAAAGAGGAGGTTACATTCATTGTTGTGCACGAACATTCATGTAAGCTTCGTTTGCCAAGTTAATGAGGTAAGTCATCCATTTCAGGCATTTCGTTCAGTTTCTGGTTTTGTTCGAGCTCAGTTGGTCCTGGATATCGTATCCGGAAATCTGTTTTTTTCTTACGGATATTAATATCTGGAAGTCAAAATTTTCAATACGGGATATTAATATCTGGAACGTGGCTCGTTGCTTCGGACGCTGATATCCGTAGTTCATCATTGCCTTACGGATGAAAATATCTAGAACTAGTTTATGCAATCCGATATATTATTTAAAGCTAACTGTTGATATTTTTTGGTTATGGATTTATTATCCGGAAGCTAATGTTCATTTTTCAACATCCAATGGATACAATAGAGTCATACATGGGATTTAGGGGAGATTGATGTGTGGATGGATTAGATGATGTGATCTAGAGCAGTCAATAAGTTATAACGCATTAATAATGAACACAAGGCACATGAAGTATGAGGCATTTTCTACAAATGAGTATGGTCAATGTTGGTTGTGAATGTTTTTTTATGAATTATTTTAAATTTGGCATATTTATTGTAGGTATTTCGTGATCGAGATGAGCTGTTAGAGTGGGCGAGAAGTGTTGCTATAGTTATGGTTTGTCATTTTATATTAAGGTCAGATACATGGACGAGCCAACGAGGAAGGATGACCTATGTATTGTAGGTTTGAGAGAGGAGGTAAATATAGACGGTATAAAAAAGAAGTAATGTCAGTCAAACTGGAAGTAGAAGTGTGAGTGTCCTTTCAATTGCGAGGCAAACCATCAAAGGTGGTCAAGTGGATGGTTAATTAATTTGTGGTTCTCACAATCATGACTTGGCAGAGACAATGGGGTCATCCGTAGCTGGAAGGTTAAGTATAGAGAAAAGTTAGTTGAGAATATGAGTAAAACTTCGGTGAAGCCAAGAAATATTTACTAACCATGAAAGAGAAAATGAGAAGAAGTGACAACTATTAAGCAGTTTATAATGCAATCACTGTCACCGAAGATCACAAAGAGTCATAGAACAAAATGTAGCAACTGATGTTGTTACTGGAGCGAGACAGATACGTGCATTGGTTAGGTGATGATGTGGTTAATAGTGCCAAAGTTCAAGAGGGGGGTGAATTGACCTTTTAAAACTTCTCGCAAAACAGTGTTTAACACAGTTTTACAGAAAATAAATCGATTATGAAAAATGAACAGATTTATTCAGCACTGTTTTTGTTTGAAAAGCTTTTAATACAGCAAGTTAATCACAAATTATGCAGATAGATTTCCAGATCACACACATAATATCAGATTGAAAAACATGAAACACAGAAAACAACAAACCTTAATTCCACTTAATTATTAGGTCAGTTAAGGGCTGACAATTGTGAGACAATCTATCACATACAACCTTTATTAGCCTTAACAGATTATCATGTTCTATTGAAACCAGACAGTTTCCATAAATTAAGAACAATGTCACAACGCCCAGAAAGAACAGATATTTTCAATTGAACAGATTATTCTTTGTGTTTATCAATATGCAGAAACGAAATGCAGAGAGTGAGAGAGAAACACAAGCAGTTATACTGGTTCACTCAACTGAGCACATCCAGTCTTCACAACACCAGGTGGAAATCACTAAACACAGTACAATCAAGTACAATTCCACTGTTTTGAAACCTACAAGAACTTAGGTACCTTGCTGGAAAAAACCTATTTCAGCACACACACACCCACTCTTCAAGAACACCTATCAAAGAGTGTTCAACCAAACTATACAAAAATGAGAATGAAACGACTACACCTGATGAGGATACTAAGATCTGCCTAAACCAGTAGGCAAGATTGCTAGAACAGTAGCTGCACCTCACACCAAGCTTTGGAACCAAAACCAAGAACAAGCACTTTGTGATTTTGAAATCTTGAAGAACAATGCTAATCCTTTGTAAACTTTGATTCTCTGTTGTAAACTGTTTTACAAATGTATGAACTATTGAATGAATATTAAACTCAGAAACAAGTTTGCATTTTATAGAAAACCAACTTATAACAATTTGGAAAAAACAGTTAAAGCTGTATAAAATGAACAGATGAAAATAAAATGAACAATTTATTTTCAAAAAACAGTTAGAGAATTTGTTAAGTGAGGGGACTTAGTCAACCATTCTGGTGCTGAGATAAAACTGAAAATCGTTTAAGCTTGACATGGCACCAGAGACAAAAAGAATCTATTCATTTACAGATGAACAGATTTATTTTTCAAAACGAAAACAGAGAAAGTTTAACTGTTTAAAACTCAGTCGTTTTGAAAGATCGAAGACTTAGTCAAAATACATGATGCACAAAATCTAATTTTTACAAGACTTAGCCAAGACATCAGTGTAAAAAAGAATCTGTTTATTTAGAAAAGAACAGATTTATTTTTATGCAGTAAACGTGTTTTTTGTAAAACATGTGAAAAACAGTTTAAGAAAACTTATGTTTGTTCTTATCACATGGCCAGTGGTTATGAGGTGAGTTACTCAGCAAAAAGCCCACTGTTAGACAACCTCTAAGCACTACCTAAGACACACTTAAAGCAAAGCAAAATACAAATGAAATGTACATTGAAGTCTTCATCAAACACAATCTTGAAGGAGCAGCAACCATCTTCAACAATGAGGTCTCTAATATTGTGCAAGATATATTTTGGACACACCCAGATTCAGTAAAATTGGTGAACTCATTTAATATTGTCATATTAATGGATAGTACGTACAAGACGAACAAGTATAGGATGCGTTACTTGAGGTTGTTGGGATTACGTCTACAGGTTTGACTTTCTCCGTTGCATTTTGTTTACTAGCAGCAGAAGGAAAAAAAAATTTTTTTTGGGCCCTTGACAGACTTAAAGGGTTGTTTTTAAGAGTTGATTCATGCCCTAGGGTGGTGGTATGTGATAGAGATGTTGCCTTAATGAATGCAATTAGAATGGTGTTTCCTGAAGCTTATAATTTGCTTGTCGGTTTCACATTGATAAAAATGTGAAAGCAAAATGTAAAATGTTGGTGCATCCAAGAGAGGCATGGGATCAAGTAATGGAAGTGTGGGGATCTGTTGTGGATTGTGATATTGTTGAGGCCTTTGAAGATCGTGTCAATGCTCTTCGAGTTGTCTGTTCTCCATGGCCTATATTTGTTGATTATGTGATGGATACATGGTTACGTCCACATAAAGAAAAATTTGTCAAGGCATGGATAGATAAGGTGATGCACTTAGGAAACACAACAAGTAACAGAGTTGAGGCGGCACACTGGAGCCTAAAGAGAGTTCTTCAGAATTCGATGGGGGATTTATGTTTCTGCTGGGATTCCATCAATAAGATGATTATTTTACAACATAATGCAATCAAAGCTTCATTCCAAAAGAGTTTGCATGTGGTTGGACATCGGTTTAAGGTTACAGCTTACAAAAAATTGTTAGGTTTTGTGTCTAAATATGCTTTGAACCTTATTTCAGAAGAGCTTGATAGGGTTAAATCAGTGGGGTTTGATAAAAGTAGGTGTGGATGTAGTCTTACATGTACTCATGGTCTTCCTTGTGCGTGTCAATTGGCTTCATTTGGTGTTGGTAGCATACCACTTAAATCAGTACATGTGATGTGGACTCGTTTAAGCTTTGAAGACATTGCAACTGAACAATCTTCATCTGAGTTGTCAATTGATAAAGAGTTTGAGGTCATCGCGAAGCGGTTTAAAGAGTTGGATGTTGCAGGTAAGGTTAACATCAAAAGTAAATTGCAGGAGATTGCCTTTCCAGAGAAACATCTATTTACGCACCAGATCATAAGGTGAAAACAAAAGGTGCTGTAAAGATGTCTCGTCCTACCAAATTCATGAGATCAACTAAGCGAATCCCTTCTTATTTTGAACATGTGGATTTCTTACACTCACAACATGATAGTTGTGCAAGCAAAAAATCTAATGAAGAAAGCTTACCAGAAATTGTACCAGCAAAATGTATTCCTTTCCTTGATCAGTTCCCTAGGGTATCATCCATATATTGTTGATGTTGTTGACGTTAAGGCTGATGGCCATTGTGGCTACCGTGTTGTTGCTGCCCAATTGGGAATGGGAGAGGAGTCATGGGCTGTTGTTCGAATGAATTTGTTAAAAGAACTAAGTGAATGGAGACAAGAATATGTTCAACTCTTTGGTGGTGATGATAGATATGAATACTTGAAGAAGTCACTTCTAGTGGAACACATGTCTATGGTACCAACCACACACCATTTCATTTTTACATTGCATTTCTTTATTTAACTTTGTTTCTCAATTGTACTTGCAGGCAGGAACAGATAAGTGGATGACAATTCCAGACATGGGATATGTTATTGCAAATCTATAATGTCATTCTTGTTTCTTTGTCCATGTTACAATCATTGAGTATTTTTCCTTTAAGAATCCAAGCACCAAGTAACTTCCGTCATCACCGAATCATTGCAATTGGCATGTCCACGGAAATCATTTTGTGCAGGTATA